>NC_047087.1:312152103-314803826 GCF_902459505.1 Geotrypetes seraphini | reverse complement strand
TACGTACGAGATGCAAGCAAAAACGGTAGCAGAACGAGACTTGGGGGTAATCGTCAGTGAGGACATGAAGTCTGCCAATCAAGTGGAGCAGGCTTCGTCCAAGGCAAGACAAATCATGGGCTGCATACGAAGGGGTTTCGTCAGTCGTAAGGCGGAAGTCATTATGCCATTGTATAGATCCATGGTGAGGCCCCACCTGGAATACTGTGTGCAATTCTGGAGGCCGCATTATCGCAAGGATGTGCTGAGACTGGAGTCGGTGCAAAGAATGGCCACCCGGATGGTCTCGGGACTCAAGGATCTACCATACGAAAAACGGCTTGACAAATTACAGCTATACTTGCTCGAGGAGCGCAGAGAGAGGGGGGACATGATCGAGACGTTCAAGTATCTTACGGGCTGCATCGAGGCGGAGGAAGATATCTTCTTTTTCAAGGGTCCCACGACAACAAGAGGGCATCCGTTGAAAATCAGGGGCGGGAAATTACGAGGTGACACCTGGAAATTCTTTTTCACTGAAAGAGTGGTTGATCGCTGGAATAGTCTTCCACTACAGGTGATTGAGGCCAGCAGCGTGCCTGATTTTAAGGCCAAATGGGATCGGCACATGGGATCTATTCACAGGGCAAAAGTAGGGGAGGGACATTAAGGTGGGCAGACTAGATGGGCCGTGGGCCCTTATCTGCCGTCTATTTCTATGTTTCTATGTTTCAAGCAATGTTTATTATACCAAATATTTTATGCAGTTGAAAATACCACCTTATAACAAACCAAGGGACCTGACATGGTCCGTGTTTTGGAAAACGCTCCTTCCTCAGAGATCCTAATGAAAATAAATATGAAAACTAAGTAGATACAGTGGAACCTTGGTTTACGAGCATAATTCGTTCCAGAAGCATGCTCGTAAACCAAAATACTCGTATATCAAAGCGAGTTTCCCCATAGGAAATAATGGATGCTGCGTGCCAAGTGTGGATTCTGTATTGGGAATAGAATACGAAATCGGCAGTTGTGTGTCAAGCGTGAGTGTTTACAATGGCTGACATAGGTACCCTTAGGACAGGGGTAGGCAATTATGGTCCTCGAGAGTCAGAGCCAGGTCAGGTTTTCAGGATATCCACAATAAATATGCATGAGATAGATTTGCATCTCAAGGAGGCAGTGCATGCAAATCCATCTCATACATATTCATTGTGGATATCCTGAAAACCTGACCTGGCTCCGTCTCTCGAGGACCGGAATTGCCTACCCCTGGTCTATGCTATTGACGCTGTCTCCCCGTATTGAGTGAAGTATTATGTTTTTTTTAGACTTGTTCATCGCTTTGTATTAAGCTTAAGCGATCCATCAAATATGAATAAAACTTGAACCTTAAGATGAAGGAATAAACAGTTGAGATTTACATTGGGTAAATTTGTGAAATCTATTTCACTTTTTAGCACTGTGGTTGGATCTACAGCCTCAGCACCCTGGGGTTGTGGGTTCAAACCCCGTACTGCTCCTTGTGACCCTGGGCAAGTCACTTAATCCTCCATAGCCCCAGGTACGTTAGATAGATTGTGAGCCCACCGGGACAGAGAGGGGAAATGCTTGAGTACCTGATTGTAAAAACCGCTTAGATAACCTTGATAGGCGGTATATAAAATTTCCTAATAAACTTGAAACTTGAATAATAAACTCATATTAATAGGATGTTTTATATCAATTTGCATTCATTTGTTCCATATTGGTTCGTTATCCTAATGTTTCATGGCCATACTTTGTCATGAGATGACTCAAATGCCTATGTACTTTTACATTGCCTATTTGTTCACTTCCTGTCGTCATACCTGCTCCTGTTTGCGTGTCTTTATCTGATTTCTTTTTGCTCTATGAAAACCAATAAAAATATTGAACACAAAAAACCCAACAACTGTGTAACCAGGGAGCAGCCATTTGAAGCCTTTTCCCCAAGGGGACTGACATGGATAACCTGGACATACAGATGATTCCACTGGACATACTGGCCTCACTTGTGTATGCTGGACACTACAGACCTATATTTTCCCATAGCCAGGCCCAGCCTGTACCTTGCTGTCTGTAAACACCTGCAGCCTTTGCAATGCTAACCCAGCTGACCTCTACTACAACGTTTTTGTTTTCATTCCCTGCTGGGAGGATATTTCTCCAAGGTTCTGCTGAACTGTTATCAGTGCTGTATGACTTCATATGCCAGGCACCCTGGAAAGCCATAAAACTTTTATAATGAGCAAGGATCCCTGCAGGACGATGTGGGTGTAGCAAGATGAGAGAACTTGGTACCAAAACATCTGCTCCCTGTCTCTGAACCAAGTTATGGGAACCAAGCAGCTGGATTGTTGAAAGGTCACCTTTGCCAACTTTCAGCATCCCGAAGATGCACAGAATTGTAAACCCACTAATTAGCATCTACAGATCTCAGCGCTGGAGAAAGAAAGTTCACCAAGAGTCCTCTGTTTCTGCAAGCCCCCCCCCTACTGGGGGTATACATTATTTTATGTACCAATAGGGAATTACATAACCAGAATTCGGGGATGGACTTTTTGGAACAAAGGAAGAATTGCTCTGTATAAAAAACACGTGCATTCTAGGTAAAGCCAGAGAGATTCCCTTACTTATGCTACGGGGATCTGCTAGCCCCCTGCTAAGCATATGGGTGCAAGTTCTTCTCTCCATTGCATATTCTGAACTGACAATACATTTTTTGATATATCTCTGCTGCTGTAATACTGTAAGTTTTTATACTAACAATAAACGAATATTGTCTGTTTTGGAATATACAATGCCGTCTTGTAGTTATTCCAATGAGGTAAACAAAGCAGCCTTTACTTCAGGACAAAATGGGAAAAACTCGTTAACACACTGAACTCTTAAAGAATCTCCAGTGCTGCTGAAATCCCAAATATATTAGGCATTTGGGATGGATCTTGGAAACACATTTCCTCTGCCAACTACTCAAATGCATTTTGCATGAATGTTCACATTTTTTCTTCTAGTACCCCAGAATAAACTTCAAGTAAATTTGTCATCGTACAGGTTTTAGTCCTGGCTTCTGGCCGGCATTCCTACCTGATTGCCCTGGAGGAGGGATGCCAGATGATCCTCTCGGGAGGCAGAGGAACACTGTAAGGACGGCGGCTTTGCTTCCACAACATGGCTCTATGGCTATTGGTTTAGGGGCACCCTGGAAAAGAAAAGAATTTCAATCATGTAGCTTCATATATATTATGCAGAAATGAGTTCCTTCCCTGGATGGAACCGAGTAGCAGCTGAGGAAGACTCCAAAGAACAACCTCTGAGGCATTAGTAAAATACTGAATAGGTCAACCGCACTTATTTGTCAGCATATAGGCAATGGCATGGGATAGACAGAAGTTGCAGAGCTGTCTGAGCCCCAAAGCCAGCACCATATTACACGTATTATACTGGACCATTTAGGGGGGAAGGTAGCGGAATGGGCTACCTTTAGCATAGGCCCCATTTTATGTAAAATAACACGTCTTAAAAGCAGGCCACATTGATAACTTCCATTTTAATTTAGAAAAGAGAAATGTCTCTGGAACTCAAACTTCACTCCTCTATGTAATAAAAGTGAGCCCAATATAGGGCAATCAAGTCATTATGACATCACTGATGAGGTTGGCTCTTGGGCATTATGACGTCGCAATATCAGCTCTAGCTCCTGGAAACTGAAATTCTTCACACTAAGAGCTCTTTTACTAAGGTGCGCTAGCATTTTTAGAGAGCGCTAAACCCGCGCTACGTAGCTAGAACTAACGCCAGCTCAATGCCGGCGTTAGCCTCTAGCGCTCGCGGCATTGTAGCGTGCGCTATTCCGCGCTTTAAAGCCCTAACGCAGCTTAGTAAAAGGAGCCCTAAGGGGGGGGGGGAAGGGAACTTATCAATACAGGCTACTGTTAAGATGTATTATATTGCACAACTTGTGCTTTTTTAGCTCAGGTCCCATTTTATGCAATGGGGCCTAGTTACTAATAACAGTGGTCCATGCTGATAACTCTCCCCTAAAAGAAAAAGAGAAATGTCTCTAGAAAGCAAAGTTACTGCTCTGTGTAATGAAAGTAAGCCAAGCACAGGACAATCGAGCCATTGTGACGTCACTAATGAGGTTGGCTCATAGGCATTGGTGGAAGGAGGCATTATGATGTCACAATACCAGTTTTCGTTACCAGAGACTGAAACTCTTCACACCAAGGGGGGAAGTTATCAATGTCACAGGTCCAATGAGCCCTAATTATTAATAATGGGTTAACAGACCCCACTGATATCTATGCCCCTCGGTTGGATTTCAGCCCAATACACAGTAGACTCTCTGTTAACCAGAACTCTCAAGTAATCAGCAAAAAACAAAATCAAAGAAATACTGTAATACAGCTCCGTGGCACCCATAAGCTCCAGCCAACGCAGCTCAATGTGAAGAGATATTTTAGAAAGGGCAACACAAATTGGAATTGAGGGTCCAGGTCAAGGCCTCTCAATACTTTAGAACACGATCTACGAATGTGGAGCCTATTCTAACATAAGTACTGAAATGCCGATTACATCTTTTTTTTTTTTATAATTCTTTATTGATTTTCAATTGGAGTACAAAGTGCAAAAATTTTTACAAACAATGAACAGCACTTACCTCCAATCAAATAAGAATTCAAAATATATTTCTCCCACCCTCCCTGGATGTGTGTGAAAATCAAGTACAATTTAATCAGATTTAACAAATTCCATTAAAGGATTCCCATGTTGTTTTAAATATTTTATAAGGTCCCAATATTTCCGTATTCATTTGTAAAAGGAGCCCAAAGTTTCCCACCAAAAGGAAAAGTTTAGCCTGTCCCAGTTTTTCCAATTCCTGGTGATCATTTGCACGGCAATCCCTGTCATAATTATAAGAAATCTGCTTTTATACCTGTCTAATGGATTTTAACTTTCAGCAATGTCCCACATATGACCACCTCATAGGACAATGGAATCGATGTTTCCAGTATCATATTAATTTGTCTCCATATCGATTTCCAAAAATTGAGTATCAAAGGACAATAAAACAACAAATGATCCAGTGTCCCTACCTCAAGAAGACAGTGCCAGCATCTATTAGACTTTGAACTGCCCAAATTTTGCAAACGAACTGGGGGTCCAAAAAATTCTATGTAACAAAAAGAACCAGGTTTGTCTCATGGATGCTGACACTGTACATCTCATTCTCCAAATCCAAACCCGTGGCCATTGAATAGCAGAAATCTGCTGCTTTATCTCAATGCTCCAAATGTTTTTTAGGCCCTTGCCAATCTGTCTGGAAACACAGGCCCGGCAAGCTATACTGATTTTTTTAAAGTTGCACCAATCAGGGAACCCTTTCCGAATGGCCTGTTTCAACTGCAACCATGTATAAGCTTAAGACTTTGAGATGCCGAATGATTGTTGCAGTTGTAATAAATTCAGCATTTTTCCATTTGCGATCACATCATCTAAAGCAGTGTTCTTCAACCTTTTGACACCTATGGACCGGCGGAAATAAAAGAATTATTTTGTGGACGGCACCAGTCTGCGGACCGGCAGTTGAAGAACACTGGGCTAAGACGTGGGCCAGACCCTGCCCCCATAATAGTACTAATTGTAACACCATTTTTTCCATTCATTTATCATATATACACACACACACACACACACACACAATATAATCACATTAACAACACATAATGGTTAACCACAAAATTAAACTACACAAAGCACATTGTATGCTTCTCAATATTCATTCCTACCAGAACACAGATAATCCCATGCAAATATGGAACCAAAAGCTAAAAGTACTAATATATACAAACAAACCCTAAGATGCAAGACTCTGCAAGCAGAACAACCCCAGAGGAAAAGAAACAAATGCATTTCTTCCTGAACAGTGCAAAATACAGAGAGCAGATGAAAATCAATTACTAAATTCAAAAATAAAATCATTCCCCCTAACGTTGTCATCTCCCTCCCTCCGTGCTGTGCCTTGCCTTCTGGCCTGCCCCACGGTGTTATCTTCGGGCCGGCTCCCTCATCCTCGGTGCTGCAGTGCACAAAGCCGTTGGCAGTGGCTCCTCGCGCGTCTCCCACCTCATCTGGAAGCCTTCCCTCTGATGCTGCAACGTCAAATAGAAGGTTTCCGGTTCAGGCGCGGGACGCACGTAGGAGCCTCTGCCCATGGCTTTGTGCACTGCAGCACCGAGGAAGAGGGAGCCGGCCTGAAGACAACGCCGCATCGATCGCACCGTGGACCGGCGGCTGAAGAGTACAGTCTGAGGCCCGATGCACGTGCCAGCCCTGCGGACCAGCAGGAAATTTCTATGGACCGGCGGTTGAAGAACACTGATCTAAAATACGTATGCCTGCCTGCAGCCCATGTTTCCAGAGGATTTTAGACTCGTCAATTTGTATCCATATAGATTAACACATGGATTGTTGTACTGGAGTAGGTGATAAATTATTAATAATTTTTTTTTTTTAAATTTATAATTCTTTATTCATTTTCAAAAATTACATTAAGTGTTAATATTTTCATTCACAGTAACAATAAATACATCACTTATAAACAATCATTGGTATATTACATATATTCTTATCCCTATCCCTCGCCCATCCCCCCCAACCATATACTCCTTTATTGTATGATATATGTAATAATAAAATACCCCCCTCCCTACCTCATAAACTGATAAACATAAGGGAAATAATTTTACTTAATCCTGATAATATTTTGTTAATGGTTTCCACACATCCTGAAATTTCTTAAAATATCCCTTTTGTAAAAGCAATAAATCTTTCCATTTTATAGATATGGTATAAAGAGTTCCACCAAAAGTTATAATTTAATCTCCTCCAGTCTTTCCAATTATATGTGATTTGTTGAATGGCAACCCCTGTCATTATTAGTAGTAATTTATTGTTATTCGCAGAAATCTGACTCTTTGCTCTAACACAAGTATAGGAAGTTAACCAGGTAATGAGTATAAACCAACCAGGTCGTGCATGTGCAAGACCGGAGGGCTAGGACTTCGATAGGAAGGCAGGACTTAAATGGGAAACCAAGGTGGCAAGGGAGCCCCTTCTGATGATTCAGACAGGTCTTGACCTGTTTGGGCCGCCGCGGGAGCGGACTGCTGGGCAGGATGGACCTGTGGTCTGACCCGGCAGAGGCACTGCTTATGTTCTTATGTTCTTATTTCCATTCCAAATATCACAGTATCATAGGATAATGCCACTGGGTTCTCTAATAAATTATTAATTTGGTCCCAAATTGATTTCCAAAAATTCATAATACATGGGCAATGAAACAGTAAATGATCTAAAGTTCCTGCTTCCAGATGACAATGCCAACATCTATTAGACACAGAACCATCTAATTTTTGTAACCTAACAGGGGTCCACAATGCTCTATGCAACAGAAAAAATTATTAATAAATTTTAATGTATTACATCTTAAAAATCAATAGGTTCAACATGGAAACATAAATGTGCATGTATTGGCATTTCAAAACATACTTACGTGCAGCATATACATATCTATGGGTTTGACATGATCACAGAGACCACCATCCTTCACTGCTATTACTTGGAGTGGGGGGGGGGCAAAAGAAACACTGGGGGATTAAGGAGGCCCCCCTCCATGTACTGGGGAGTCAAATGTAGATCTGGATGTCCATCATTTTGAACACAGATGTACATTCTCTAATCTAATCTTTCATCTTTTGTACCTAAAACTAGACAATAAGATTTCACAATAACAAATACTTACCGTATTTTTCGCTCCATAAGACGCACTTTTTTTCCACCCAAAAGTGGGTGGAAATCTCGGTGCGTCTTATGAAGCGAAGGTACCAATTTTGTTACCCTTCCCCCCGTACCATTGTAAAACCCACCCGCCACCGCATCTCCTTTTTAAACCCACCCGCTGCCACCGCACCACCTTTTTTAACCCCCCAGTACGTCCGCCCGCCAGCCGTCGTCGTTGCTTCTGTTTTACCTGGTGGTCCAGTGTTCAGCCAGCTCCTCACTAACCCCAGCGGCAAAACAAATCAGCAGCGTGGCTGTCAGGAGCAAGCGTTACGCTCTCCTGTTCGCCCCCCCTCCCCCCCCCGCTGCTTTGCGAATGGCTGCAGTAAAGTTTTCAAATTTTTTTTCCAAAGACTAGAAAAGACAGACACATTCTTAAATCTAGAGGCCATTAAAAAAAATGACCACGTGAGCCCCTATTGCCTGCTGTTTTGTAGGCAGTAAAGGACAGATTCTATAAATGGCGTTCCGACTCTAGGCAGTGGTAGGCGTCTTAAACTAAACTAAACCTTAGGCTTATATACCGCATCTTCTCTTTAACAATAGAGCTTGGCACAGTTTACAAAAGTTAAAAAAAGAGAACTACAATATAAATTTGGAATAGTCTGGAGAGAAGCGGAATTTACAACTTTGAAAATAGCCAAGTTTTCAGAGGTTTTCAAAATCGTCCAGATCGCGCAGTTGAACAGAAAAATTATTCCACAACTCAGTAATTTTGAAAAGTAGAGTCCTACCACTGCATAACCAGGTCACCCACAATGTAGGTGGCTGTCGCGGGTGCAGGGAGATGAGTTGGAACACTTAGGGCTCCTTTTACGAAGCTGCGTTAGGGCGTTAACGTGCGGAATAGCGCGCGCTAGATGCTAATGCCAACATTGAGCTGGCGTTAGTTCTAGCCGCGTAGTGCGTGGTAACATCCTGCATGTGCTAAAAACGCTAGCGCGCCTTAGTAAAAGGAGCCCTTACGCTCGCCTAAGGCTGGGCATGGTTTCGCCCGGAATCGGCCTTGGGCAAGCTTAAGCAGCCCTAGGCATCTTCCTAGGTCCATGATAGATGCCATCAAAATGCTGGCCTACATTTCAAATAGACGCAGTCATTGCTATCAGTTGAGCGGCTGCGGCACAGACCCCCCCCCCCCCGTGAAGTTCACCGCCATTCGTCCGGAGCTTCTGCCTCCCCCCACGCCTATGTTCTCTGGCAGGAGGGATGCCCACTCTCTCCTGCGCCACCCCCCTACGATTTCCTGGCAGGAGGGCTGCCCACTCCTCCTCTAGAACTGCCGCCACCCCCCTAAACCTGACCCCCCCAACATAATGAAGTGTACCTTGATAACCTATCCCCCCACCCCAATACCAGTACTGGGCAGGCTTGCACGGCCTGTGTCCCGAATATGGACATTCAGTTGAGGACACGGTGAGGAGGGCCTCGATGGCTGGGATGGTTAAGATGGGCTGGAGTGAGCTTTGATGGAGACTCCAGTAGATGGAACCTAAGCACAGTACTGGGCAGGGCTCTGGTTTTCTGGCCCAGAAATATCTAAGAAAAAGGACCTCTTTAAATACAATTTACTTGCATATATGTTCTCCTCTAACATACTACACCATTTATACCAGATATTGGGTTGTATCAATAGAAGTCATAATGCCGTTGTACAGGGCCATGGTGAGACCTCATCTGGAGTACTGTGTGCAATTTTGGAGGCCACATTACAGTAAAGATGTGCGCAGAATTGAATCGGTTCAGCGGATGGCCACCAGGATGATCTCGGGGCTCAAGGGTCTCTCGTACGAAGAGAGACTGAATAAATTGCAGCTCTACACTCTCGAGGAACGTAGGGAGAGGGGAGACATGATCGAAACATTTAAGTACCTCACGGGACGTGTCGAAGTGGAAGATGATATTTTCTTTCTCAAGGGACCCTCGGCCACAAGAGGGCACCCGCTCAAACTCAGTGGCGGAAAATTTCATGGCGACGCCAGAAAGTATTTCTTCACAGTTAGAGTGGTTGATCATTGGAACAAGCTTCCAGTGCAGGTGATCGAGGCAGACAGCGTGCCAGACTTTAAGAATAAATGGAATACCCATGTGGGATCCCTACAAGGGTCAAGATAAGGAAACTGGGTCATTAGGGCATAGACAGGGGGTGGGTAAGCAGAGTGGGCAGACTTGATGGGCTGTAGCCCTTTTCTGCCGTCATCTTCTATGTTTCTATATTTACAGTACAGAGGTAATAGAAACATTCTAGTCAGCTCTTGGGTATCCTATACTTGTGACCTCTTCGATACAGCTAATAGCTCTCAGTCCAGGAGCATGACCAGGTGAGTTTCTGGCTGAGACATTTACAAGCATGCCTCATTCGACAGTTCAGGTTTTCTATCCCCACAGATTCCGATTCTCTCGTCCAGGAGGCTGCACTACAAAGGTTAATTGACTATCACAAAGGCTGAAAAGCTACTTTTACAGACTGGAGCAGAAAAGATATCTCTACGTTGCCTCACGGTTCATTAGATATTGCACTGAGGTCCTCAGCATAGTGGTTTCATACGAGTTTTCAATGCTACAGCTCATTTCTCCTGTGGCTTACATAACTAAGCAAAATGTGTCCAGGTGTACCAGCAATGACTTTCCACTTAAATTTGTTTAGGAAAATCCTTTCGACCGATTTCAGAGATTCAGATAAGAAGAAAAATAAAATGCAGCATCTATACTGCTCCTAGCCTCATATATATAAGCTTTATGAGATTTCCCATAAGCCACTGGTGACATGGTGGCCATTTCTTTTAATAGGTACCTATATTTTGGCACATTAAAAGGTTACTATGTGAAGCCAATTCTTCAAAGGAAAGTAGCCGACCGATATTCAGCCAGTGGTGGTATTGCTTGGCCATGTCTGGGCATTGGCGCTAAATATCCAGTTTTTAGGTTGGCCACTAAAGCTTATGGGGCTCATAATCGAAACAGAAAAATGTCTAAAAACCGGCCTAAATCGGCACTTGAACGATCAGTGAGACAAATTGTCCAAATGCCGATAATAGAACCGGGGTTTAGATGCATTTAAAAAGGACCTAGGCCTTCACAGTGCTGCTGAATGACCAGAGCTAAAAGGGATGTGTCAGGAAGAGTGTCAAGGGCAGGATTTGGGCGGGAAGTGGATCATCCTGACTTAGTCGTACTGCATGTTTAACCGAAAGTTTTACAACACTGCCTAGACGGAACCTGGATGTTGTGTCTTAGGCCATCTAAAACCAGGTCTAAGTCCACAGAAGGTATCCAAAGTGACCAGATAAGCACTGCAGACACAAAGTACAGACCCCCACACACTGCCCCAGTGATCACTGACCCCCACCCCCACAAAAATCATAATAACAACTTTACATATCTGCCTCCAGAACATCAACACCTGGCAGCCTGGGATAGGAAAGCCTAGTAGAGCTGCACAGAGATGGCTTAACTGGTCTTTGGGGTGGGTTGGTGAACCATGGAGAGGAGGACCCAGGCCCATAAGCCACTCTAATCACTGCATTCATGGTGAAAAATGTGCACCCCCCCTAACCCTTTGTACTGCCATATAAATGGCTCCAGCAGGCATAAGGGCTATTGGGGTAGTAGATAGGTGGGTCTAGTAGATTCTGGGGGTGTTTTGGAGGACTCACCATGACCTATAAGGAAACTGTAGTGAGATGTTTATGTGGGACCCTTTTTGTGAAGTTCACTGCAGTGCCCTGTAAGGCACCTCACTACTCTGGTGCCATGTCTGGGTGTCCAGTCCATCACTTTTCTGGCTCTCTCATGCCCAAAAGGTCTTTTTCTAGGCTTTTGTGACTTGGACGAAAATGGGATATAAAGATGGAAGACTTAACGGTCTGGGCGATCAGACAGCTGGACGTACAGTTTGACGATTAAAAAAAAAAAAAATGTTGGACATATTTTTCGAAAAGGGACCTTTTCCCGTATCCAACTTTGGGCGACTTGCGACTTAGGCCCAAAACGGACTTAGACGTTTTTTTTTATTATGCCCCTCCACGTGGTTAAGTGCAATATTCAGCCCCTACCTTATAAGCTGGACTGCTTAGAGACAGGCTTATGTGGTCAAGGGCTGAATATTGGCACTTAACCATATAAGTGCCAGCTCTGCCCCCAGAATGCCTACAACTTAGCCGCTTTCAGTGCAGACGCTAATTGTGAATAGTCAGGTGCTAGCCGGTTAATTGCTACTGAATATTGGAAGTTAGCCACAGTCAAGCGATTTAAGCAGGAAAGAGCCTCTCCTGCCCACTTTAATCATTTTGAATATCGGCCGATAGAATCCTTTATAGAATATTAGCATGACCGGATGTATATGAATATATGTGGTTAGGTGCAAGCATTTATATGCGCCATAGAGCTAGTGCTAATGCACCTACCTTATAGCATTCTATAATTTAGAAGTGTAAGTATGAGCTTTGCCCGATTTTGCCCATGTATATACCAACCTGCAAACTACATGCAATCAAATAGTTTCAGAATAGCACATAGCCTGATCAGTGGCACCTATGCACATGCACGCTAGTATTCTGCTCATTTCTGCATGCATGTATGGGGGAATTCTATACATGACGCCCATCATTACGCACTACTTCCGCACCTAGTATTCAGCGTGGAAAAGCGATCTAATGAATGCAAGCCGCCAAAATGAAAATGCACTTTTGTGCCCATTTATAGACTAGCAACAAACAGATCTGCAAAGGGTAGGGTTACTAGATGTCCAGGTTTCCCCCCAGACAAGTCGTCTTTCGGCAGTCCGGGCGGCTTTTTTATTTTGATACTTTTGTCCGGGGAAACCGGACATCTGGAAACCCTGCTGCAGTGGTCTTTAGACATTGTAAGGCCCACACACCTATCCAGAGGGCCCCCCTCCCCCAGCGAGATCCGGTGCTCACTCACCATTGTCGATGCCAACGGCACAACTCTAGCTGATCAGGCCTCAGGCAACGTGAGCAAAGTAAACACGCTGCCTTCAGCGACCCACAAGCTTTTCCTCTGCTACTGCCTCCTGTTGCATAGGCGGGAAGCAGTAGCAGAGACAAAGTTTCCGGGTTGCTGAAGGCAGCGTGTTTACTTCACTCATGCTGCTTGAGACCCAAACAGTTAGAACTGTGCTTATGGGATCGAGAATGGTGAGCGAGCACTGGATCTCGCTGGGGGGAGAGGAGATAGCATGGGGAGGCTAAGAGAGATGCTGGATCGCAGGGATGGGAAAGAAAGATGCCAGATTTCCAGGGGAAGCGGCAGATAAAGATGCCAGACCACGGGAGGCAGGGGAAAGTAAGGAGAGAGATGTCAAATTACTGGCTGGGGAAGGGGGGGTGGGTAGGAAGGAGAGAGAGATTGCAGACCAGGCAAAGGGAGAGATTCCAGACTAAGGCAGGGGGAGGGAAAGGAAGAGTTGCCAGACTACAAAGTGGGGAGGAGGGAAAGGAAGAAGGGGAGAGAGCTACCAGACTGTGGGAAGAAAAGGATAAAGATCCCAGACCATAGGAGGGGGAAAGGGGGAACACAGATGTCAAACCATAGGAGAGGTAAAGAGAGGGAGTACACAGAACACAGGTATGGAAGGAAAGGGGAGAGAGAGGGAGGACATGGTGCACAAGGATGGGAGGGGAGAGGAAGAGAGATGGAAGAAAAGTTATTTATGGATAGATGGGAATAGGGGAGAAGAAAGAGGGAGGTGATGGCACACATGGGTGGTGAGGAAGGGCAGAGAGAGGGAGGAGATAGAGTGCATGACTAGATGGGAAGGGAAAACATGGAAAAGTAGATAGATTTGAGGAGGAAGCAGAAAAATGGAAGAAAGTTGAATGTGAAAAGTTAATGCCAAGGATGGGGAGAAAAACAGCAAATGGATAATAACAGAGTTAAGAGCACAGACAGAGACTGGGAAAAGATGAGTAGAACAATAAAATCACCAGACAACAAAAATAGGAAAAGTGATTTTATTTTCAATTTAGTGACTAATGTGTCAGTTTTCAGAATTTATATCTACTGTCTATATTTTGTACTGTTCAGGAAGAAATATATTTCTTTCTATTTCTCTGGTGTTGTGCTGCATGTAGAGATTGGCATTTTAGAGTTTTGCTTTTGTATATTGGGACTTTTAGTTTATGGTCCTGTATATGCATAAGGTTTATTTGTGTTCTGCACGTGTGACCAAGGCCAGGTGTTGGTATCATGCCCCAAGTAGGAAGATATTTGTTAGCAGTTTGTCAGGGTTTTGGAAGGCCCCAAGCTCAGGGCTGCATTTAGAGTGCCTCTGCACATGCATGGACATTGGCGTAATGACATTACACGCATGCGTGCATAAGCATGATGTCATCGTGTTGATGTCCACGCATGTGCGGAGGACTTCTAGATGAAGCCTGGAGCTCAGTGAAGGAGACACGATGATCATTGGGGTGGAGCTGGGGGAGGAATAGGGCGGACTCACAGGTCCTCTTTTATTAAAGAAGAAATCTGGTAAACCTAGCAAAGGGGGAATGTGAGGGAGTGAGTGGCATCGTAGCAGGTATTCATAGAAACATTTTCTTGCTGATGTGGCACTTAAGCTACCTTCCAGCAGCAGCTTTTGACAGTGTCCCACACCGTAGACTATTAAACAAAATGAAATCGATGGGGTTAGGTGAGAAAATAACTGCATGGGTCAATGATTGGCTGAGTGGAAGACTTCAGAGGGTGGTGGTCAACAGCACCCTCTCTGAGACATCGGAAGTGACTAGCAGAGTGCTGCAGGGCTCAGTCTTGGGACCATCCCTTTTCAACATATTCATAAGGGACTTGACCCGAGGGTTTCAGGGTAAAGTAGCACTGTTTGCCGACGCCGCCAAACTATGTAATATAGTAAGTGAAAGCAATCTCAAGGATAATATGACGCAGGATCTGATCACGTTGGAAAACTGGTCCTCGACATGGCAGCTGGGCTTCAACGCTAAGAAATGTAAGGTCATGCATCTCGGTAGCGGAAATCCATGCAGAACTTACACCTTGAATGGAGAAACACTAGCTAGGACTTCAGAAGAACGGGACTTGGGAGTAATCATCAGTGCAGACATGAAGGCTGCCAAACAAGTAGAGAAGGCCTCATCCAAGGCAAGGCAAATGATGGGATGTATCAATAGAAGCTTCATCAGCCGCAAACCTGAAGTCATAATGCCACTTTACAGAACCATGGTGAGACCTCACCTGGAATACTGTGTGCAGTTCTGGAGGCCACATTACCATAAAGATGTGCTTTGAGCTGAGTCGGTCCAGCGGATGGCCACTAGGATGGTCTCCGGACTCAAGGGTCCTCATACGAAGAAAGACTGGGCAAATTACAGCTCTACACTCTAAAGGAACGCAGGGAAAGGGGAGACATGATTGAGACATTTAAGTACATCACAGGTCGTGTCGAGGTGGAAAACGACATATTCTTTCCCAAGGGACCCTCGGTCACAAGGGGGCACCCGCTCAAACTCAGAGGAGGGAAATTTAATGGTGACACCAGGAAGTATTTCTTCACAGAAAGGGTGGTAGATCACTGGAACAAACTTCCGGTGCAGGTGGTCGAGGCCACCAGCGTGCTCGACTTTAAGAATAAATGGGACATCCACGTAGGATCCCTACGAGGGTCGAGTTAAGGAACTAGGTCATTAGCACTCAGACTTAATAAGGTGGGTCAGTAGAGTGGGCAGACTTGATGGGCTGTAGCCCTTTTCTGCCTTCATCTTTCTATGTTTCTATGTGGTGCTTAAGGAATCAGAGGCATAAGCAAAGGATTGGTACTGGCCAAAGAGGTGGGGCTCAACAGGGAGCAGGAAGTAAAAGTCCTCTGGGAGGACAGAACAGTGAGGCCCCGAAAGAAGAGGTTTCCAGGAGACAGACCCCAAGGTAAGAGGTCTCTAGGAGTGAGCATGAAGCAGAGGCTCTGGGAAACGGAAAGCGGCCTGGGAGTTTGAGTTTGAGAAAGGCATGAGATGTCATCTACGGTAGTCCAAGCTTTAGTTTTGGCTATATAAGAATCCTGTTTGGGTGGTCTGGAGGGAGCCAGACCTGTGAACCCTGCAAGTAGATGTTACGTATTGCAGGTTTAAGGGCTGTGCAACGTTAGCCTCTGAACTTAAGATACATTATTCTTTCTTTACTGTGCCAGAGAAGTAACAAGGTTCACCATTGGTTAAATGCAAATTTACTACGAGTGTTTTTGAAGAATGACTCGCTGTTTTAAAATCGCTACTATAATGGCTGAGACAGTTTTTAATGCGAATTTTTGAGAATCTAGCCCTAAGTGACTTGCCCTGGGTCACAAGGAGCAGTGTACCACTTGGGGTTCATCCGCTAAGAAGTGTTTAATGATGTTTTTAAAGTTAATTCTAGCATTTTTCTTTTTGATTTTGACAGCTCGTGACGTCATGTTTTCCAATTCGGCTGGGGGGTTTCTGTCTGACATAGTTCAACTGTAGTCTGCCTTACCGCATAATAATAATTTTTTGGAAACGTGCTACTAGTCACGCTTTATTTTTTAGCTTCTTTGAAGGATTTTTCAGATGATATTTATTTAATTATTCAATTTTATAGCCCGTCCTCTCCAGGAGCCCAGAACGGGCTGCAAGGATACATACACAGAGTTTTCAGGAACAGAGATACGTACATTACAGAGCCAATAACATGATACAGGATCAAAACACAAAGCTATAGGATCAATAACTTACAACTTAGAGAGAATGCGCTTTGCAGAATCTAAGAAAATAAATTATAGAGTCACGAATGAGTATTAACATCTGTAGTGAACGTAGCAGAACTGGTTTGCAGTCAAAGTTTGAGACCAGAATTGATCCGGTCCATTAAAAGAAGCGTCTTTACTGCTTTCTGGAAGGTCAGTAGGTTATCAACTGCCCTAATGGCAGGAGGGAGTTGATTCCATAATTTAGGTATACTATAGGAATATGATCGCTTTCGGGCTGTCTCTCGGTGGAGGCTGTTTGCTGGAGGGTTGAGTTTTGTTATGTGCTGGCGTCTTTCCTTTTAAATTTATTTTTGGTGACGTTTTTTCACCGTGCTGCACTCTTCAGAAGCCCGTTCAATACCAACAGATACCTTTTCTATTTAGCTTTTGATTGTTTAAATTTTTTTTTCTAATTTTAATTGATATAAGGATGTTGGAGTTTGTTTGAATTTTTGATTTTTGTTACAGAGACCAAAGTCCATTTCTATTAAAATCTCATGAACCTGTGAGGTTCCCTGACGCAGGGGCGAAACATGATACATCACGTCGGAACCTTTTGAATCAGATAAGTGTGAAATTTGCTATAAATCCTCTATAATAAAACCCTTACCTGCATATGCGCAGTTGAAACGGCGTGATCCCTGCCACCGTGATTTGTGCTTCTGTGCCATGTTCCATTTGCGGCTTGTGGCAAGTGCGGCGTGTGTCGGCATGTGGTGCGTGCAGCGGTGAGAGCAACGGCAGAAGGGTGTCTTTCGAGGTGCTGCGAGATGTCCGGCTGCTACCGCTGCACAGGGAAGTGGAAGAGGAGAGGGAAAGGGGTTGCTTTGGGGGGAGGGGTGTGTTGGGGGGCAGGCAGCAATCTTGGTTTGCTCGGGGGGCTAGGGAGAGATAGGCAGGGGGCCAGGGAGAGAGACACAGACAGACAAGGGGCCAGGGAGAGACACAGACAGAAAGAATGACAAACAGATAGGGGGCCAGAGAGACAGACAGACAGACAGCGGCCAAGGAGCGAGAAAGAAAGACAGACAGACAAGGGACTAGGGAGAAACACAGACAGAAAGAATGACAAATAGACAGGGGGCCAGAGAGACAAACAGACAGCAGCCAAGGAGCGAGAAAGAAAGAAAGACAGACAGCAGCTAAGGAGACAGAAAGAAAGACAATCACATCAATTTTAGCACCCGTTAATGTAACGGGTTTAAAGACTAGTTCAATATAACTATTAAGTCCTAGTGACCTTATCATCTTATGAGACTTTTGAAAATTAATATGTCTCCAGGTCTCTGAGCATATTGTTTGCTTTCTAAGTCTGAAGGATACAGAATTCTGCATTCAATCAGTTTTGATACATTGGAATTTACAAGGGAGACTTATTAATTGAATACACTCGATTCCTGTGGCATAAATGCGCATGAGGTGAGTCTCTTTGAACTGAAAGGAAACTCTGGAATGAGGGAGCACAGGATGAAGATGAAAGGAGATAGATTCAGAAGTAACCTCAGAAAATGCTTTTCCACGGAAACCGTAGCGAAAGCGTTGAATGGCCTCCAGGTGGAGGTGACAAAAAGTATCTGAATTCCAGAAAGCTTGGAACAAGTACGATGGATCTCTAAGGGAGAGGAGGGGATAGTAGATGGCGTGGTTAGGCAGTCTCGATAGGCTTTATTTTTCTATATTGGATACACACCGGTCCTCTGGTGGGTGCGCGCACGCGCGCGTGTGGATTTCTAGGCAAGCTCAGAATGCTGCAGTGCAGAATGGAGTGAAATGCTGGCCCACGCCCATCCCTCAATTAGGAAGAACATTTTGTTATTTAGAATATTTATGTTTTTACTCTCTGAAGAACAGAGCTCAGAATATTAATGGACTTTTTCTCCCCCCATCCCCCTCAAGAGAATTTTCCAGCTTGCCTAACATTTTGACTTAGTTAAGTTAAAAGTGATTTTTTTTTATGGAATCAGAGAGGGATTAAAAAAAATAAGAGAAGCCAGTGGAAAGAGCAATCTCATTGTCTTGATTCTAACATTAGAAAAAGAAGTGTAAAGATTGATAGCCGAGGATCTGAGCACTCCGTTATCAGAAAAACTATCCAATTACACCTGTTAATTCAACATTAGCTGCAAAACATGCAGAGGAAGTTTTGCTTATCTGCACGTATTAAGCTGGATTAATTCATCTGGTGCTACTATACTACAATAAGTCTTCAAAAGGGTGATTTTAGAAAGTCATTTCAGCATGTATGTAGCATTACCGGTACATCCTCTATAATAAAACCCAAAGTGCGCATGTGAACTTAGGGTTTTGTGATCCCTGCCGCCATGCCGAATTCAATTTCCGGCACATGGGGCGGCTTGCGACGGCGGTGGCATTTTGACTCCTGTGCTGCCGGGACACCTCTTCTCAACCCCGGACCAGCAAACGCAGGATCCGCGGGGCATTTACTAGGCCGGCCCACTTCGATAATGCGAGGTGGGCCAGCCTAGCAAAAGCCCCGAGGCTGCCCAGGCTAGCGGATGTTGGACAGGGGGAGCAGGGAGAGGAGAAGGCCTACTGCTGGATAGGGGGGATCAGGTAAGAGGTGCTGCTGGACAGGGGGGAGGTAAAAGAAAGGGAGAAGGGCTGCTGCTGGACAGGGGGAGCAGGGAAGAGGTGCTGCTGGTCAGGGGGGAGGTAAAACGAAGGGAGAAGGGCTGCTGCTGGACAGGGGGGAGGTAAAACGAAGGGAGAAGGGCTACTGCTGGACAGGGGAAGCAGGCAAGGGGTGGTGGTGGACAGCCGAGGAAAGAGAGAGACAGAAAGAAAGACAGATATACACATCTATTCTAGCACCCGTTAATGTAACGGGCTTAAAGACTAGTGCATGTATAATAGTTTATGTAAAATAGTGCCAGGGATAAAAGGCATGAATAGATGAACTCTTATCGCAGGTGTTTTTGGGAGCAGGTAACGTTCGCAAGCATGTGTGTTGAATACACAATATTTTGCTCTACACTTAAAAACTTTATGCATGAACATTTACACCTGCTCTTGAATATCCCACCTTATAGGTATTCGACTTCTACAACTGATTTAAAGCACTGCAGTCAAGACCATTAATGGCACCTGTAAATACGATCATGTAACGTCATTACATGCAGAAAGACCAGTGGCTCCTCTTCACATTTCGTATCACCTTTAAAATTCTTATCTTGGATCATCCAATTCATGATTACAACTTAATGAATCTCTTTTCCCGCCTTTTGATATATTATATTCTCCTTCCTATACTTTGCACTGTTCTCAACAAAATCAGTTGGTCGTATCTTTTTTTCGCTTTGGATAGTATGAAAGATTTTATTTTTAGTGTCAATGGCCCAACACTTTGGAACTCTTTACTAAAGCTTCTCAAACTGTGGGAGTCCCAAATGGAGTGACCTTGAGGGACTATCCATAGATGCCGAAGGATCACACAGTTTTATTTGGTATCACACACCATGGTTACAAAAAGATTGATTGGCACTGTTCTACTCTCTTACCTATGCCTACAGCCATCAAATTAATGATGTTAAACAGGCTTTAAATCATATCTATTTGCTGTTGCATTTGGAAACTAAGTATTAGTCCAAAACACGGTGGTGCGATCTTTGGCTTGAAAAAATCCGACCATATCACCCCTTACTTCAAGAAACTTCACTGGCTACCGATCGAGGCCAGAATCATCTTGAAATTCGGCTGCCTAAGCTACAAGACATTATTCGGCACAGAAGAACATTACCTTTTACATTCCCGATGCCAAGGGGCTGCCATTACAAGAGATTCCTTGACAGGACATTGGGCAAGATTCACCAACCTGCCTGATCGGGCCCGATCCGGACAAGTCCGACGAATTCAGAAAAGAAAAATATGCAGATGGGGGCAATTGGAAGAACGCCCCCATCTGCCGGCACGGATCGCTTTTCTGCGATCCCCACGCATGCGCAGACCATCTACAGACGGTTTGCGCATGCCTGTTGGAGCCGCAATCTTTTTTTATTTTTTACTTTTACCTTTTTTTTTAAGTTTTAGCCCTGAAAGGCTGTGGTTAACCCGCTTTAAACCAACGGGCTAAAACCATGGGCTCGCAGTGCGGGGAAGGGCAGGAGCAGGCAGGAGAGATGGTCAGAGCAGGGCGGCAGGCAGGAGACAGATCAGGGCAGCATTCGGGGAGAGCAGGCAGGAGACAGATTGGAGCAGAGCAGGGCTTCTATGGAGCTGGAGAGTCAGAAAGACGTTTTCGACTGGTCTCCAGCAGTCGCTTCTTGCGTTGATCGGCCAGCCCAGTCAGTTTTAAAATTTTGGTTGGTGAATCGCGTTCCTATCTCCTCATTTGCATGCACGGATTCGAAGCGGATCGCAGGAGAGGTAAGTGAATCGGGCCGGAGGGAAATTTGCTCGTTAAGGGGTCGGAAATTGATCGGTACACGGTCGGTTTGCTTTGTGAATCTAGCTCATTATCCTTTCAAGCAGGAATCTGGAACAATACCCTAAGTGACCTTCTCCTGAACTCTGTCATACCACTCATTCCGAAAAGCACTAAAAACCCACTTATCCGACAAATTTATTTCATAGTCCAAACCCCGGCTATTTTCGCCTCCAACATGCCCCCATCGCAACGCGCCCCCCCCCCCCTTGCTTGCATGTTCCCACTCTAAATGAATGCTGTAATCTCTATGCTTAGCAATTCTCACTGTAATCCTCTATTATTGCACACCGTCTTGAACTGAAAAGGTTTCACGGGATATAAATAAAGCTATTATTATTAGTCCCATAACTAACAGTGAATGTTGTGGCGGCTTGGTCTTTTTTTGTTTTGTTCTGCGCCACTATTGATAATTGCCATTGAAAACCGCAATCAAGTTTCGTTTCGAGTTTATTTCAGTCTGATACACCGCCTATTTCACAATCTAAGCGGTCTGCAAAAAAAATGGAACAAAATAAAAACAAATTCAATTAAAACCAGAGACATAAGAACATAAGAATTGCCGCTGCTGGGTCAGACCAGTGGTCGATCGTGGCCAGCAGTCCGCTCCCGTGGCAGCCCGTAGGTCAAAGACCAGTGCCCTAACTGACTCTAGCCTTACCTGTGTACATTCTGGTACAGTAGGAACTTGTCTAACTTTGTTTTGAATCCCTGAAGGGTGTTTTCCATTATAACAGCCTCTGGACTAGCGTTCCAGTTTTCCACCACTCTCTGGGAGAAGAAGAACTTCCTTATGTTTGTACGGAATCTATCCCCTTTCAACTTCAGAGAGTGCCCTCTTGTTCTCTCTGCCTTGGAGAGGGTGAACAACCTGTCCTTATCTATTAAGTCTATTTCCTTCAGTACCTTGAATGTTTCGATCATGTCCCCTCTCAATTTCCTCTGTTCGAGGGAGAAGAGGCCCAGTTTCTCTAATCTTTCGCTGTATGGCAGCTCCTCCAACCCTTTAACCATCTTAGTCGCTCTTCTCTGGGCCCTTTCGAGTAGCACCGTGTCCTTCTAGATACATAAGGAAAGTAGGGAGAATACTGTTACAATTATTGTTATAATATTTAAAAAAAATTAAAATTGGGAATGGAAAAGGGTAGACAGATTCAAACCCTATTCTGGAAGCACTAAAAATATTATTCTTGAAGGACTATCTCCATTTACACATCAAATGCATCCTTAAAGAAAGAGGTTAAAGAGTGTTGATTTAAATCTGGAGGTGCAATTTACCTTTCTGAGATTATTTATTTATTTCTTCAGTTTTCGATACTGTTCTCCCAGGGGAGCTCAGAACGGTTTACATGAGTTTATTCAGGTACTCAAGCATTTTCTCTGTCTGTCCTGGTGAGCTCTCAATCTATCTAATGTGCCTGGGGCAATGGAGGGATTCAGTGACTTGCCCAGGGTCCCAAGGAGCAACGTGGGTTTGCACCCACAACCCTAGGGCGCTGAGGCTGTAGCTTTAACCACTGCGTCACACTCTCCCTCCAGTGTAGGCGCTACAACGGAAAAAATGGTTTTGCGGGTGGAGTCGTAAACTATCTGGTAAATGGAAGGAACAGAAAGGAGATTTTGCTGGGTTGATTGAAGGGCTCTTGAAGTAATATATGGAAGTAAAAGCCTATCTATAAAGGCCAGGGAATGATCTGGCCGTATGTCGAATACAAATAAACTTAAGGTGAAAATGTTTGCATCTGCATTCCAGGTGTGATTTCGGACACACTAGTATTTTATAAAGACACATAGGGCTAGATTCACTAAGCGAACCGATAGTGTACCAATCGGTTTGCGACCCCTTAACGAGCAAATTTCCCTCCGGCCTAATTCACTTACCTCTCCTGCAATCCGCTTCGAATCCGTGCATGCAAATGAGGAGAAACGCCTGCAAATTGGACAGCGACGCGATTCACTACACAAAATTTCACATCGGACAGGGCTGGCCGATCAACGGAAGAAGCGACTGCCGGGGAGCAGTTGAAAACGTCCTTCCGACGCTCCTGCTCTATTGAAGCCCTGCTCTCTGCCCTGTCAGCCCCGATCGCCTCCTGCAGCCCTGATCTGCCTGCCCCGGCTCTAGCAGTCCTGCACCCCTGGGCTTGCCTGACCCGAATGCCTTCCTGACATGACCTCTCTGCTCCTCCTGGCTCTGCTGCCTTCCCTCCAGTGCTAGCCTGCGGGTTCAAAGCGGGGCTGCACGCCGCGGTACAGCCCCGCTTTAAACCCATGGGCTCGCACTGAAGCGAAGGCGGGAAGAGACTGCCGCACGGAAGCAGGAGAGTCGGCCCTGAACATGCTTGCCCCGACTGCCTGTGCAAGACCATGGGTTTAACCCGAAGCATGTTAAACCCATGGGCTACAAAAGTTAAAAAAAAAAAAAAAAAAAGTCGCGGCTGGGACGGGTCTGCACGGTCTGCGCATGCGCGAGACGTGCAGGCAGATGGGGGCATTCCTTCAATCGCCCCCATCTGCAGATTTTTGTTTCCTGAATTAGTCGGACCTGCCCGGATCAGGCAGGTTAGTGAATCCTGGCCATAGACCCCAATGTGATTTTATAAGCAGACGCTACTTGGCCTCTTAACCCAGGTGCCCACTTATCAAATCACTCTTTGAAGGTGGACACCCTATTCATCTTTTTAGCACTTTTCAGCTGCTGAGTATGTGGCGCATCTAATTTTTAAAAGTACATTATCATTATTATTATTTCACAGGACAAATAAATCAGACGGATAAGAGCAGCCACCGCCGCATGCCAAGAAGACAATTAGAACAGTGCTTCAAGAAATTAAGGATTAATGTGCTTGGGTTCTACCTGCCAGCTGCAATAAAGACCCAGACTGGGATGTAATAAAGATTGAAAACTGGCACAAACACCGTGGCAGGATGACTAGAACGGCACGTGATAATCATTTCAAGATAGTTTGTCTCACCAGCAAGTGTAACTTTGGTGGCAGGTTAAGATAGATTCTAATCAGTGTGGATTCCGGCAACATTTTACCCCTCCCCCCCCCCCCCGATTCTATACATGGCACCCAAAACAGGATGCCGATCCAAGACGTGTGCCCAACTAAATTGTCTAACAAGTCAGTTCGGGCCTATAATTTGCTGCTAATGGCACCAATCTGAATTGGCATGCACTGATCGCACATTTGCGCCCCAAACCCCTAGTGCGCAACCCGAGGGGGTATGGCCATTTCCCCTAGCTGTACTCATGTCTTGAAGCGCCTTCGAGCAGGGACGGTCTCCTTCACGACTCCGTACAGCGCTGCGCACATCTAGTAGCGCTCTAGAAACAATTACTAGTAGTAGTAGGTGCGTGGGCGGGTCAGGGGCAGTCCTAAGATTTGCATGCAGTGTTATAAAATATCAGGGAGGTGCCGCCTCATTGGGCACGGGGAATTACACTTGGGGCTCCTTTTACTAAGGTGCGCTAGCGTTTTTAGCGCACGCTACGCTTCTAGAACTAACGCCAGCTCAATGCTGGCGTTAAGGTCTAGCGCGCGGGGCAATGTATTTCTAGCGCACCTTAGTAAAAGGAGCCCTTGGTTTCAGCAGGTCTTGGCCCCCAAATTTGGGCACTGAAGTTGACTCGATGTTATTCAATAATAGGTGATCATCTTTGAGGACCCCCTGTAGAATATTTCATTTTCTATCCCGTTTGTCCACAAAGAGCTCAGAACGGGTTAACATAAGAACTGCCATCTCCGGATCAGGCCTTCGGTCCATCAAGTCCGGCGATCCGTACACACAGAGGCCCAGCAAGGTGTACACCTGGCGTAATTTTAGTCACCCATATCCCTCTATGCCTCTCGTAAGGAGATGTGCATCTAGTTTGCTTTTAAATCCTAGGACAGTCAATTCCACAATAACCTCCTCTGGGAGAGCATTCCAGGTGTCCACCACTCGTTGCGTGAAGCAGAACTTCCTGATATTTGTCCTGGACTTGTCCCCCCTTAACTTCAGTCCATGTCCTCTTGTCTGTGTCACATTTGACATTGTAAATCATTTTTTTTCCTGCTCTATTTTGTGGATTCCTTTCAGTATTTTGAAGGTCTCAATCACATCCCCTCGCAGTCTCCTTTTCTCAAGGGAGAACAATCCCAGTCTCTTAAGTCGTTCCTCGTATTCCAGTTTCTCCATACCTTTTACTAGCTTCGTTGCTTGTCTCTGCACCCTCTCCAGCAGTTTTCCTTCTTTAGGTTGGGAGACCAATGTTGGACACTATTCCAAGTGTGGTCTGACCATTGCTCTATAAAGCTGATTTACCATTATTTCAGTACAAGTTTACGTTACAAGTTATTATTCTAACTTAACACATGCTAATATACAAAATACAGTGAAACCTTGGTCTGCGACAAACGCGGTTTGCGAGTGTTTTGCAAGACGAGCAAAACATTTTCGCAAATCGTGACTCGCAAACCAAGCGTTGACTCGATTTGCGAGTCCCCCCCGCCCGCGAACGCCGTGTCCCTCCCGCTATCCGGCATCGCCCCCCCTCGCAAACGCCCGCCCAAACCGAAGCCTTACCCCCATCTGGCACCAGCAAGAAGCACCAACCCACAGGAGGTGCCGGTGCCCAAAGATCGTGCTGCTTGCCGGACTGGGCCTTGAGCATCTGCACACGCTCAAGGCCTTCTGGCTTTTGTTCTCTCTGACAATCTTGGAGAGAGGCGGGAGCCAGAAGTTCTTGAACATGCGCAGATGCTCAAGGCCCAGTCCAGCAAGCAGCACGATCTTCAGGCACCGGCACCGGGTTGGTGCTGCGTGCCGGTGCCAGATGGGGGTAAGGCTTCAGTTTAGGCGGTCAGGCGTTCGCGTGGGGGTGTGATCCGGTTCGTGGGGGGGGGTCGCGTTTGCCAGCAGGGGGGGGTGATGCCAGTTCACGGGGGGATGTGGAAGTGCACCAGTGGCCTCGGGGGTGGGGGGATCTTTTGGGAATGTGGGGGTGGAGTAGTGCCAGTGGCACGGGGGGGAGGGGGGAGGTGGAACCAATCAAGCGAGTTTCCCTTACTTCCTATGGGGAAATTCGCTTTGATATACGAGTAATTTGGTTTACGAGCATGCTTGTGGAACGAATTATGCTCGTAAACCAAGGTTCTACTTTATACAGTTTACCGATTCCAATTTGCCATAGTTATCCTTACAGAGCAAGTTTTATCCTAATTGACACACAGAGACAGTTTACAGGTTGGATTTGCCAGAGTTACAGTACAAGATTTTACAATACAAGTTTTCCTTATGTGACACAAACTGGGTTCTAGTATCAATATTCATCGGTCATGGGCAGGGGGGTTAGGTAAAGAGGTCGGTTTTTATTGCTTTCTTAAAACTGAAGAGTCCTTCAAGGGATCTGATCTGCGGGGGCAGTCGAGTCCAGTGGCTTGGTATGAAGTGGGAGTAGGAACGTCGTTTGGCGGTTTGAAGTCAAAAGGTCCGACCAGGGGGCGTTTTGAGGCGCATTTCATCCAGTTCTGCAATTTTTGAGTGCCATTTACTAGACCTATGCCATTTACATGGGCCTTTAGAGAACAACGGAGATGGTGGTGGATGCCTGGAATGTGCTCCCGAGAGAGCTGGTGGAGAGGAAAGCGGTGACGGAGCTCAAAGAAGCGTGGGATGAACACAGAGGATTTAGAATCAGAAAATAATATTCAATATTGAACTAGGCCAGTTACTGGGCAGACTTGCACGGTCTGTGTCTGTATATGGCCGTTTGGTGGAGGATGGGCTGGGGAGGGCTTCAATGGCTGGGAGGGTGTAGATGGGCTGGAGTAGGTTTTAACAGAGATTTCAGCAGTTGGAACCCAAGCACAGTACCGGGTAAAGCTTTGGATTCTTGCCCAGAAATAGCTAAGAAGAAAAAATTAAAAATTTTAAATTGAATCAGGTTGGGCAGACTGGATGGACCATTCGGGTCTTTATCTGCCGTCATCTACTATGTTACTATGTAATGCTTAGGTGTTCTTCTGCGACTCAGATGCGTAAGTGCGCATTTACCCATGAACGAGCCAATAATCTATACACTTGCGTGCTAAAGTGACAGGAAAATATAAGTCTCCTGTTTAGCCAAAGAATTAAACAGTAACATCATTATACTTCCTTTCCTCTTGGAAAGCTGTCGTAGACGTCTGAAGGATGGCTTCCAGTTTGGTTGAACAAATGTAAATGAACAGCAGAGGAAACAAATCGAAGTCATTAGCAATGATGTTCAGCTATGTGTGTTTCAAGTCACTTTTCTTGAACACTCATTGCTCCAAGAAAATAGCTCAGGAAGATGAAGCTCAATTTTTCCCTTAATTTGACATATGTACTACAGTAAGGAGATTTGTCTGATCATGACAGCTAATCAAGGACTAAATCCCATTTTCTGTGCAACAATAAACCTCTGTAGCCCAATGAAATACTCGGTCTGTGAGTTGTCTAGCCATTTTGGGGAGGAAATGGCGCTCCTGCAGAGTTTCACGGTGCGACTGGGGGGGGGGGGGGGTGTTGGAGGGTCTGGGTGGCTGAGTGGGGCTTCCCTCCTGTCAATTTTTTTTCTTTTACGTTCAGGAGCGGGCCAGCCCAAATTGTTTTTTTATGGGGACAGATATTGTGCTTGTGTGCCCATTAAAAAAGAAAGTCTTCCTGTCCTGAGCAGGAGGCGGCTTTGGGGCTTCCTCTGCAACCTCTGCGCATGGGTTAGTCGTTTTTCCAACGATTGATCGGATGTGATAATGGCAGACCTCCGCAAAAGTCATTGTTTGAACATTAATCGTCATTTCCAAATTCGACAGCGACCCACAGGATTTAAACCTGGATTTTAGAGCATCCGGACCTGAGTGCTCCTATCTTCATGCTCTTTCATTTGGGTTCTACTCCCACTGCAACTCCTTCTGACATTGAGCAAACTAGTTAACCCTTCATTGCCCTGGGTACAAAATAAGTACCTGTATATAATAATAATAATAATAATAATAATTTTATTTCTTATATACCGCTGTACCGTGAGGTTCTAAGCGGTTTACAGTAGAAACAGAAGAAATGCAATAAGTAAGATTAATTAAGATGAAGAGAAAGTACTTAGAGTTCCCTGACTGTCCCAAAGGCTCACATTCTTGCTAAAGTACTTGAGAAAAATAAATTAGTTAGGTTATAAACATAGAGTAGAAGAAGGTAGGAAAACAGTTCATAGGAAAATTAATTTCGAATACATTATACATTATATATTGTTCAAGGCAGAATACAAATTATAGGAATTACCAAAAGAATTGCGTAATAAAGATTATCTAGATAAATTATAATATGGAAACCGCTTTGACTGGAACCAAGAAAGGCAGGCTATCACATCCCATCTCCTTTCCCTTTCTAAAGGGCAAGTCTATAACTGAGTGCCTGCATTATACTTACATGCTATTCAATTAAGGGCCTGTTTCTAACTCCTATATGTTGCTCAGCATGGCTCTCAATTAACTGCTAGGTACCTGAATTATACCTACCAGGGCCTAACTGGGGCTTGGATGCACTAAAGATACCGACTGGATCACTGTTGGCCGATTCTGGACGAGCGATTGATGCACTCCCAAGTTTGCAGGCATATGATTTGCATGGAGGCCCCTTGGGCCTTAGGCGTCTGAGCCAATCAGGGTCTGGAGAGGGGAAGGGCCTTCATTTTCAATGGACGGGACTAGGAGCTGAAGGAACCGTGCTTCCCTCCAGCTCCCATTTACAAAAGGTACAAGGGGGTGGGGTTGGGCAGTGGAGGGGCAGGGCAGCAGGAGGGGGGAGCATCTGGTGGCAGCAGGGAGTAGGCATTCCTTCTGCCTTTTTTTTCGGAAGGAAGAGAGAGAGTAGGGGATAGTCTGGGGGGCTCCATTGGCAGGAGGGAGTGAGCATCCCTTCTGCCAATTTTTGCTCTTGGGGGGGATTCCCAGTGGTGCATTTGTTGGGGAGGGCTGTCATTGGTGGTGGGGGATTTTTTTTCTCTTATGGGACAGATATTTTGTGTGTGGAACACATGCAAAATATCTGTGCCTTTGAGAAAAAAAACAGGCAGACCTGTTGGTTTTTCCGATTGCTAAATCCCCATTAAAAAATTTTTTTTTTGAATAATCAAGCGATGTTAGTGCATCAATCGTTTGGCCACTTTGCATGGGATTTTAGCTAATTTGCATGGCCAGATCGGAAAACGGGTGATCGAGGGGAAAAAACACGCAGTGGGCCATTTTGTGCATCGGGTCGGTAAAAGCAATCGTTGCTAAAACTATGAAACCAGGTTTAGCGATGATGGCTGACTTTAGTGCATCGAGCCCTAGGTGTTCTGTTAAGTGCCGGTTCATCAGGCCAGGGTTATTCTGGTTTAATGTACTGGTGCCTTATGCTGCCTAAGTCATACCACGCCAGTTCTCCACCCCTAACCACACTCATTTTTGAGGTAGGCATTTTGATTGAGGCATCGGTAGGCACCACTCTGAGTTCCGCGCAGAACTCGATTATAATTTTTTTTTTTTGTGAGCTTTTAATGGCAAGGTCAATTACCACCCTCAATTAGGGTGCCTAGTGGCATGTTTATAGGCGTAAATTACCATAAAAAATGTCACTGCTGTTATGCCATCAATTAAATCATATGAATTGTTGTCTAGATTTTAAACACTGTCAAACCATAGGCTGACAATCCAACTTGTCAATTTATAAATTATATTCTACTTTCTCTTCATTATTGATGTTTTTTTCATTACAGATAATTTTTGTTAATTTTTGTATGGACCTTCAGATAGCAATCAGGTAAACATAACCAGTTGCTTATACTCTACATCGGTCCAATCTTTATTCATGCTTTATATTTTTTATATACATTTATTTCTCTTTTGATATAAAATTTAAAGGAACCTCACTTAACTTATAATGAGCTTATCCAGGATAAGTTAAGTGAGGTTCCTTTAAATTTTATATCAAAAGAGAAATAAATGTATATAAAAAATATAAATTGATATATCTGGCCGTATATAGTACAATAAAGTTTATTCACAAGGATCAGGTATCTATAAATATAACCCAGGTGATAACGTTTTTTCACCCTTAATTCCTTGTGCAAAAAAGAAAGCTTTTCAATAGATTTTTTTGCCCTCAGAGATGCCACCAGAAGATCACCATATCATATCTTCTGGCTTTATGCACCTAATCGTCATAGGGTCAAAATATATAGTGTGTGTTTAATTTTATTTATTTTTTGATTATTTTAATCTTAAAACCATAAATATTTTAAAGAAGTTTTTCAATATTGGAATACTTAGCTGGCTGGTGGTTGATGACTAACAAGGGATTAATGAGCCAACATGTTTCACCCTTAGAGGGGGTTTCCTCAGGGCTACTATCCCTTTTTCTGCCAATTGTTCACGACATGACCACCTAGTAAAGGTGGTAAAGAACTTTACTAGGTGGTCATGTCGTGAACAATTGGCAGAAAAAGGGATAGTAGCCCTGAGGAAACCCCCTCTAAGGGTGAAACATGTTGGCTCATTAATCCCTTGTTAGTCATCAACCACCAGCCAGCTAAGTATTCCAATATTGAAAAACTTCTTTAAAATATTTATGGTTTTAAGATTAAAATAATCAAAAAATAAATAAAATTAAACACACACTATATATTTTGACCCTATGACGATTAGGTGCATAAAGCCAGAAGATATGATATGGTGATCTTCTGGTGGCATCTCTGAGGGCAAAAAAATCTATTGAAAAGCTTTCTTTTTTGCACAAGGAATTAAGGGTGAAAAAACGTTATCACCTGGGTTATATTTATAAAAAATATAAAGCATGAATAAAGATTGGACCGATGTAGATTATAAGCAACTGGTTATGTTTACCTGATTGCTATCTGAAGGTCCATACAAAAATTAACAAAAATTATATGTAATGAAAAAAACATCAATAATGAAGAGAAAGTAGAATATAATTTATAAATTGACAAGTTGGATTGTCAGCCTATGGTATGACAGTGTTTAAAATCTAGACAACAATTCATATGATTTAATTGATGTTTATAGGCGAACATAAGTGGCACAATGTGTACATGCAAAGGTGTGTTGCCACGGGTGGAGCTGCCACTTAAGACATTCAGGACTAGATTCAGGAAATGGCGTCAAATTTGTGTGTTTCAAGTTTCATTAAAATTTTGATGCATCGCAATATCATTAATTCAAAGCGATTTATAATGAAAAACAGGTTCTTAATTATTAACTACAACTGACACACACGAACATGACGTACCAATACATAAGGGAAATAGGGACAACTCCAATAAGCCTAGTAAAGGACGCATGAAAGGAGGGTAAGAAATTTTAAAAGTAACAATAAAGGGCTCCTTTTACAAAGTCGCGCTAAACCGCCGGCCGCGCTAGCTGCTACCGCCTCCTCTTGAGCAGGCGGTAGTTTTTCAGCCAGCGTGTGATGAAAAGTCGCGCGTGCTAACGCGGCTTCATAAAAGGAGCCCAAAATGGAATAGAAAATTAAGAATTTTTTTTTTTTCCAATTTCTCAGAGCCTAAAGACAGAGTCCAGGTGAGTTTAAGCAACGAATGGGATCAAAAGCATCCTTGTAGAACCAGCATTTTAACAATCCTTTAAATTTATTTACTGATTTTTCTTCCTTAATAAATGCTGGTAAGGCGTTCCATATTCTGGGTGCTGTCACCGCAAAGATCGTATCTTGTTGTATTTATTATATTATATTTTATATATTATATTATATTATATTATATTTATTATTATATTATATTATATATAATATATATTATATATATTATTATATATATATATTATTATATTATATATATTATATATATTATATTATATGTTGTATTTATTATATTATATTTTATATATTATATTATATTATATATAATATTATATTATATTTATTATATTAAGTGATGGAATTACTAGAAGGTTTTTATCCTCTGATCTCAAACATCTAGTCGGAATATATGGAATAATGTACACGGGTAAGGGTAAATTAGATGCACATCTCCCTTGAGAAGCATACAGTGATATGGGGACTAAAACTAGGCCAGGGTACACCTGGCGGGGCCTCCGCATGTGCGGATCACCGGACTTGATGGACTCAGGGTCTGATCCGGAGATGGCAATTCTTATGTTCTAAAAATGATGGAGCTTTGGTTGTCAATATATTGAATGTTAATTTTGCTAATTTGTAGGAGATTCTGTGCCCCCCCCACACCACCAAAAATCCACACAGAGCACTATTCTACAAACGGTACTCCAAGTTGCGTACCGTTTATAGAATGGCAGCAGTTGGTGGTAGGTGTAACTAAGACCACGGAGGAGTGACAGCCGGTCCAAGTGGTGTTCAGTGGCAGCAGTTAAAGCCTTGTGGCATCAGCAGACATGGTGCGGTTCAGGCATGATGTTGCTGGAAAGAGAAATAGGTCTTATGACTTGTGCTGTTTGTTTTTTGCCAGCACGGTGAGGTGGGAGTTGGATCGGGATATGTAGCCTCTGATTTCAGGCTGGAAACTTTGGTCAGGAAATGGCCCTTGAGACCCATCTTTTAGCATAGTGGTTTTATTGGACTTTTTTTCTACTTTAAAATCCTTGCTACACTGGGTGTAAGATTAGCAAGGGAAAAGCATGTTATATTACACTAACCCCTCAGAGTCTATAATAATAAAATAAAAAAAAATCCATTATTCAGACTCAAATGGTGGTGGTTTGCACAAAATTACTCCCTACCTCTTTGATGGAAGTGGAAAGCACAGGGAGGACTTTTAGTGATGGAAATGTGGGTAAAGCAGAGAGAAACAAAGCCTGAGGCATCGCAGCAGGCAGAGAAAAAGGGCAGATGAGATATGTCAAGGTTCATTAGCTGGTGTCATTATTCTAGGGTCCTCTCTTCAACATTCATCTATGCTTGCAAGAGTGCAAAGAGACTTCTTAAAACACTGAGCACATGAGGCCACAACATACTCTTCCTGCAGAGAAAAAGCCTCTTAAACTGTAAATAGAAAAAATAAACCAAGCTGTGTACTGATTGCTATTAAAGTCTTCCAGGCTCATAGTCGGACTGCGGGAGATTGCCGGTGATGTCCTGTGGTTGGTGCTGCACTGTATCTGGCTACCGGCATTGAATTTCTGGTCCACTGTTGGCTGGCAGGGACATAGCCAACTATGCCTATATATATGCTAAGAAGCCAGCAAAACCATTGTTAAATGCACGGATTTTACCGCCTGATTATTAAAACGGCTCACTGTGGGGTTTTTTCTATGCTATCTAGGAGCCTTTGATTATACTATGCAAATGTAGCACAATGAGGTCATTAAAATTAAAATGACCTCTCTGGGTAAATCGTAAAAAGGAATGCACCTCCATTTACAAGGAATCAGGGCCGATACTTACCGGCAGGGTTTGAGCTGTCGAGGCCTTACTGTCCTGTCAGTCCTGAGCGCTGATTGGCTTAGACACTGACAGGAAAATAAAGTAGCTCTCAGTCCTGTCACCAGCCCCGATTCCTTATAAATGTAGGCCCTTTCCTGGTGTGCCCTGAGATGCATTGGGAGGGAGGGGCCTAAGACTCTGATTGGCCCAGGAAGCTAAGGTCCCTCCCATAAGAGGGGTCTTAGGCATCTGGGCCAATCAGGGCCTTAGGTCCCTACCCGTTGTATCCCAGAATGCATCGGGAAGGGGAAGGCCTGCCATTTTGAGTGAGTGAGCACCACTCCTGCCAGTCTGCTAAAAAAGATACCGGGGGTGGGGGGAGCACTAGACCACCAAGCTTGTGTGCTGAGGTATGTGGGAGACTGTTGGGAGGAAAAGCTTGATGCCAGGGGCACTGAGGGGGATGGCCCACTAGAACACCAGGCTTGTGTGGTGGGGCTCGGTGAGAGACAGTCCGGGGGGGGGGGGGGGGTTATAGGTGCAGTTCTTGAGTGTGTGCTATGCACACACAAAACCAAAAGAGATTGTGGAAAAACAATGTTCTTGGATCGTCGTTTATTATGGAATCAAGTTCAAATAACAGGTAATGATATCCACTTGAGAGCAAAAAACACCCAGATAACAGGAGCCAACACGGTCCATGTTTCAATTCTAATGAACCTTCCTCAGGGATCCAAAATACTGCTCACATATGATCGGTGGGATGTATACACCAGTGGTGGTGCAGTGATTAGAGCTACAGCCTGAGCACCCTGAGGTTGTGGATTTGAATCCCAGTGCTTCTTGTGACTGGGCAAGTCACTTAATCACAAACCATATACAGCAACTATGGGTACAAACTTAAAGAGTCACCACAAAACCAATTGCACCCCACTAGAAGCACAAAAGTAGGTTGGAGCAGGGACTTTAGAGACCTATTAGAAACTACCCCACCGCTGGGTGGGAAAACAGCAGATGGTCAAATCTCGAACATTAGTCCCAGAGCTCCACCATTTTAACCGAGTAGTGGCGTTATCGCTTCAGTTAAGTGCTGATATATGCGAACCTGATTTAAATGATCTATCATGCATGCTAAAATTATTTAAAAGATTATTTAAAGTAAAACTGTTTCTAGTATTTAAAAAATATTAAAAATTCTGTATATACTCAGTTAAAATGGTGGAGCTCTGGGACTAATGATCGAGATTTGACCGTCTATTGTTTTCCCACCCGTCGGTGGAGTAGTTTCTAATAGGTCTCCAAAGTCCCTAATCCAACCTACTTTTGTGCTTCTTAGTGGGGTGCAATTGGTTTTGTGGCAAGTCACTTAATCCCGATTGCCCCAGGTACATTAGATAGAGCGGGAGCCCACTGGGACAGTTAGGGAAAAATGATCTGAGTTCCTGAATAATTTTTAATCCGCATAGAATTGCAGGATATGTGGAATATAAATTATTATAAAAAAAAAAAAAAATACAATTCTCCGAACAACTGAACAGAGACTGTAAGAAAACACCTCATAAGAAAACTAGTCCTGAGCGAGTCCTCGGCACCAACTTGTGGAAAATCCTACATGCTTGCAGAAAACCCCCCCAGAGACCATAAAAAAAACGCAGCCCCTGCTTGCCGGTTCAGGCAGAGAGAGCAGGGCCTGCTTTTATTTTTTTGACAGGCAGGAGGAGGAGCTGTGATAGCAATTTTTCTTCTGAACACAGCTCCTCCCCTCCCCCTTTAACGACAATTTTCCACACATACAGCATGCATATAATTTGCATGTTATTATGCTGAGAAAAGCCTGTTTCCAAGAGTGGCCAACCCAGATCCCAAGTACCTGGCAAAATCCCAAAGCATAGATGCATTTTATGCTTCTTATCCTAGGAATACGCAGTGGATTTTCCCACATTTATCTTTATAATGGCTTATGGACTTCTCTTTTAGGAAATTATCGGAACCTTTTTTAAACCCTGCTAACTGGAAGAAAGGTGCTAGGCCAGCCACATGGGTCTCCTTATATCAGCTCTCTCCCAACATGGTGAAGCTGTGGGGAGCATTCGTGGGCCCAAACACTGAACCAGAACATGCCTACATGTGCCATGTGTTGTCTTAGAGCGTTCCATGATAGTGGCAGGGCTGTGACTCTTGTTTGCACATTGATTTTCATGCTTTCATGTATTATAATTGGAATGATCTTCCACTTTTCCTAAGAAGTTCTGGTTCCCTTTCTTCTTTTCGTAAGGCTTTGAAAACTATTTTATTTACTAAACACTTTGGTAATTAATTCTTTTTGAGATCCATTCAATATGTTTCTTTCAGCTTAATCTAACTATCGGAAACCTAGTCGAGCTCTCTTAGATTGAAGTCTTGGTATACAAAAACAAGTATTAGATTAGATTACCTCAAGCATGGTCAAGTGTATAGTGAAGATCTGTGTTTATTCCTCTGAGATTGGACTGATGCATTCTTGAGTTCAGCGAGCAGGGAGTCCGAAGTATGATGGGGCTGACCTGGTGGAAATGCTTCGGGAGGCAGAAGGACTCGTCACCTTGCTTAGCTCAATCATAGAGCATCTGCTCCTCAACCACATATGCAAAACCTTTCAGCTGCCTTGGTTGCAACGGCCCCATTGAACGAGGACAAAGTTCAGGCAACATGAGAGGGAGAGATCAGAGCGAGACCTGAGAAACTGGTTTCCTGTATGAGGCAAGGGAGACGTGCAGTGTAGCTGTAGAAAGATGCCAAAAAGAATGGATGGAAGGGAAAAAGATGCAGATAAGAATAACATTGAAATGGAAGGTTTATGTTTATTAAAAACTTTATATTCCGCATAACGGCCTAAAAGGATCCACGTGGCTATATCTCAATTTGTGCTTGCCTGTTCTGCTTCTACTAGACTAGATTCTATCTGGGAAGCTGTACGTTCAACTAGAGAATGGCACGGTGACAAAATTCATCACCGTTCCCATCCCCGTGGATAACCATGGGAAACCATCTCCATGCCATTCTTTAAGGAGAGAGGGAAGAATCAATTTGTGAATGCAACTTAGGATACCGTATATAGAATTTGGGCCTCTGTGCGCGTGCTATAGAATACTAGGAGTTACTAAACTAACTGTTGAACAGAGAGGCTTTGACATGGCGTAAGTACGTCCATGCAAAACTGAAGACCGATGCAAAGTATTCACGCGGAAGTCGCACTTAGCGCACATTCTCCCAAAGTTTATGTATCACTTGATATTAGCAGACTTTATGAGTGTTTACAAGTAAAACAATGAAGATATCAGAGAAATACAATGATTAATAGGAGAGACAGGACAAAAATGTAACAGAAGCAGAACCACAACACCCTGACAATCCTCCTAGGGTGCGTAAACATGGGAGTGAACATAAGAACATAAGAACATAAGTAAGAACATAACATAAGAACATAAGTAAGAACATAACATAAGAACATAAGTAGTGCCTCTGCCGGGTCAGACCAGAGGTCCATCCCGCCCAGCAGTCCGCCCCCGCGGCGGCCCAATAGGTCATGACCTGCCTTAATCACCAGAAGGGGCCCCCTTGCTCCCTAGGTTTCTCATCGAAGTCCTATCTTCCCATCAATGTCCTAACCCTCCGGCCTTGCACCTGCACGACCTGGTGAGCTGTCTATACTTATGCAACACCCCAGCACCTCCCTCAGTACCCCACGATCCCCTTTTCCCTCAGGAATCTGTCCAATCCCTGTTTGAATCCCTGTACTGTACTCTGCCGGATCACTTCCTCCGGGAGCGCATTCCATTTGTCCACGACCCTTTGGGTGAAGAAAAACTTCCTTGCATTTGATTTGAACCTATCTCCCTTCAGTTTCTCTGAGTGCCCCCTTGTACCTGTCGTCCCTTTTAGTCTGAAGAACCTGTCCCTGTCCACCCTCTCTATGCCCCTAAGTATTTGAAGTGAGGTGGATTACATGTATTATAGATTTCTGTGTGTAAATACTGGGTTTTTTTTAACATTTATCCAATGTACTCATATAAATGTCAATATTAAGACATGGGAATTGTGAATACGGCTTCTACAATAACAGCCATTATCTCTTTCCAACTAAACTACTCACTTGCCACTCGTGGAATAAGCCGAAAGATATACCTGTCACTGTGTTTGAAAATGTACCTGAAATATTTCCTGCAGCTAAGTTGCTTTATAATCAGATTTATAACTTTCTTGATGTGATCAGTAAAAAGCAAAAGCAAATTTAAAGCAGAAAAGTGCTTCCCAAGAGCTTCCAGCGACACTTGGCACTGAAGCAAACGCTTCTTGAAACTTTCAATAAACCTGCACCATATCTAAGCAAGGTGCTTCACCCAGACAAACTAAATGGACTTGTAAATTATTACGGAAGAGAAATGCGTGCTGTAATTTCAGTTGGTCGAACGTTTCATGCAGTGGTAATTTTCCTCCGCTGCTCTAGCTTTCAGGTCCCTGGTGGTTTTCCTAATTTGATTCAGGTAACACTTTTCACTGAATTGCTGAGCAGGACAGAGATGTTAATTGGTTTCTTCACATAAGAGCTTCCCAGTAATGGCTGCTGCAAACAGGGGCAGAGGATTACCGTCGAATGCCTCTTGTTGCAAATAATGTGCTCCCTCCACCCCCCACCGAGAATTTGAAAGGAAACTGCAATGAGAGGGCACAGGATGAAGTTAAGAGGTGTTGGGCTCCGGAGTAATCTAAGGAAATACTTTTTTACAGAAAGGGTGGTAAATGCGTGGAACAGAGACTGTGTCTGAATTCAAAAGGGCCTGAGATAGTCACGTGGGATCTCTTGGAGAGAGGAAGAGATAATGGTTACTGCAGATGGGCAACTCTATGACCTCACAATGCAGGTGCACAGAGCCTTAGCCTATAGGAAGAGGAGATGCAAATGTTAAGAGCCTTAGCCAATAGGAAGAGGAAATGCAAATGTTAAGAGCCTTAGCCAAAAGGAAACTCTGCAATGAGAGGACATAGGTTGAAGTTAAGAGGTGATGGGCTCAGGAGTAATCTAAGGAAATACTTTTTTACAGAAAGGGTGGTAGATGCGGTAAACAGTCTCCCGGAAGAGGTGGTGGAGACAGAGACTGTGTCTGAATTCAAGAGGGTCTGGGATAGGCACGGGGGATCTCTCGGAGAGAGAAAGAGATAATGGTTACTGGGGATGGCCAGACTAGATGGGCCATTTGGCCTTTATCTGCCATCATGTTTCTATGTTTAACTAATGGTAAATACAAGTACGTCAGTAATATGGTGCACTGGTTTGTGGTTCATCATTGTGTCATCATAGTACAGTAAGAAGCTCTAGGATCAATTCCCATTTTTAGAACCGCTTCAATCACATGACGACTGGAATTTCCAGTAGCACATAGACAAGGTCCAACATCTGGATTCTGAACAGATTCCTGAAACTAATGCAACACCCGATGGGCTAAGAACCAGGGTAACTGGGTACAATTCCCCCTGTGGCTCTTTGTGACCCTGGGCATGTCACATAATCCTCTACTACCCCAGGTTCAAAAAACTTAAGAGGCTCTTTAACTAAGCTGTGATATAAAATGGCCTTAGCATGAGAACAGAAACCTCTCCCATCCCAACCCATCCCCAACGGTATCTAACCCGCACTTGCTAAGATCCATTTCAGCCCCAATTCATCTCCTCCATTCCCACCCATACTCACAGAAGTTTTCCTCCTAACCTCAACAGCCTCCTGTAGATTTTGGGGGGATGGTATTCACTATTCAGCCAATGAGTGTTTCAAGTCTCAGTTTGGTGTTTTGGTTGCCTCTCTGGACATCCCAAGCATCATTCTGGAATCATCAGAGATTTTGACTACACTCCCGAGGAAACCCCACAACAACTTTTTCCTTCTCCGCAGGAATCCCGTGGTAACTTTTTCAATATCCACAGGAATCCTCATTCCCATGCAGCTCTCTACTTAGCATTAAGGTCCATATTCTATCAATGGCGCCTTAACTTAGCACCCTATCGGCACCAAAGTTAAGGGCAAAACACCGTTTAAAAGCGGTTTGAAAATAAAAGTCAAGACCAGGCGCTTTACGATGCAGGCGTAGCTAACACAGGAAATGGTGTTAGGCGGTGTAAAGTGCTACTGTAGGTGCAATTCATGTGAAAGGTAGGTACCAGAAATGTAGGTCTTGAAAACTCTGGCCTACCTTTCCTGAAGCTATAATTCTATAAACTGCACCTTCGCATGAATGACACGCAGTCTGCAGCTGCTGCCGCCAGCACCATGTAATAATAAGAATAATTTATTGTTTATATACCGCCAAAGTCAAAGTAGTTTGAGGCGGTTTACAATAAAGAAGAGCTGGACATTCAGCAAAAAAAACAATGAAGTCTTTGAGTACATGAATATTTGTACAGAGTAAGGTTACATTGTAGGGGTGGGTTTACAATAGGAAGTAGGTTGAGGCGGTTTACAATAAGAAGGGCTGGTCATACAGCGTGGGATAAGCTGTGAAGACTTTAGGAATTCTTGGTCAATAGGAAGTAGATCGAGGCGATTTACAATAAGAAGGGTTGGTCATACAGCGTGGGATAAGCTGTGAAGACTTTAGGAATTCTTGGTCAATAGGAAGTAGATCGAGGCGATTTACAATAAGAAGGGTTGGTCATACAGTGTGAGATAAGCAGTGAAGACTAGGAATTCTTGGTCACAAATCGGTTAAACAGGTTGGTTTTAATTAGTTTTTTGAAGTTGAGGTAGGATGAGGAGTGGATGATGATGCTGCTTAGCCAGTTGTTCTGTAGACTTGCTTGGAAGGCAAGCGTTCTGTCAAGGAATCTTTTGTATCGGCAGGTTTTTATTGTAGGGTGGCTAAACATGTTTATTCTACGTGTAGGCCTGGTGGAGCAGTCTAGTTTAAAGTGGGAGATCAGGTACAGAGGGGCCAAACCGAGAATGGATTTGAAACAGAGACAGGCGAATTTGAACAATACTCTTGCCTCCAGGGGCAACCAGTGGAGTTTTTGGTAGTAGGGGGTTATGTGATCTCATTTTTTAGCCTGAAAATCAGTCGAACAGCTGAGTTTTGTATGATTCGGAGTCTTTGAATGGTTTTCTTGAGAGACCCCAGATAAATAATATTGCAATAGTCGAGTAGGTTTAAGATGGAGGATTGCACCAGTAAGCGGAATGATGTTGTGTCGAAGTACTTTCTGATGGTTCTTAGTTTCCATAGTGTTTTTGATCAGTAAATCTGAGTGCATATCTAGAGTGTAAAGAATCCGGACCTAAGTGCAGGAGCATTTAACACAACTTAGTAAAAGGGCCCCTTAGATTGTGAGCCCACTAAGGGCTAGATTCACTAAGCAAACCGATTGTGTATCGATTGGTTTGCGAGCCCTTTGCGACCCGATATCCCTCCGACCTGATTCACTAACCTCTCCTCCGATCCCGATCCATGCATGCAAATGAGGGGAATTGGCATGCAAAGCAGGAAGGACGTGATTCACTAAACTTACCAACTGGCTGGCTGGTGAGGACCAGTCGCTTGTGCTAAAACCCCCGATTCTCCTGCTCTGGCCTTCCCTGCTCTCGGCCCCGATTCTCCTGCTCTGGCCTTCCCTGCTCTCGGCCTCAATTCTCCTGCCTGTCCCGATCTCCTGCTCTAAGCCCCGATCTGCTGCCTGCCACAATCTCCCGCTCTCAGCCCCGAATCTCTTTTGCTGCCCTGACTCTCCTGCCCTTCCTCACAGTGCAAGCCAGTGATTTTAACCCACAGGCTTAAAGCGGGTTAAAACCAAGGGCTTGCAAAAAACAAAAACAACAACAAACACAAAAGTTTCCTACTGAGAGCATGCGCATTTCATCTACAGGCAAGGAAGATGGTCTGCGTATGCTCAAGGATCGCTCTCTAGCGATCCGTGCGGTGGATGGGGGGGGGGGGGGGTGCTAATGATCATCCCCATTTGCATGCAGGCCTTTAGTGAATTCGTCGGCCTGCATGCAATTGGGGACGGATTGGACACGGAAAGGAGGTTAGTGAATATAGCCCTCTCTTTGTTTAAAATACAGCAAAAGTGGCAGTTTTTGATTCTTCTTTTCAAATGTTTCTAAAGAGAGCCTCAATTTTCAGTTTTGTGTCAGAACCGAGACTGGAATTCTGAACAGGTCTGGGCCGAGTGATTTGTGACGGTTTCTTACTAACACATTGGGAAATGTCATCATGTGCCCACAGATCTTTGCAAATAAGAAATGTAATGCTATTTAGTTGTCAAAAAATCATTTGATTTGGGGCCATGAAGATTACCAAAATAACTTACATTTGATGAGCTTACAGCTACTGAATGAATTAGCATCAGCTTGCTAGAGTTAGTTGAACGTACAGTCATTAAACCGATGCCCTCAGCTCTTGGGCAGGAAACAGAAATTGCATTCTGAATTGGTATTGACCAAGAGCACAGTCATCAATTACAAAGGAAAGAGGCTATAGGAATTCAACATCAAACACAATACATATAAAAAGAAAAAAAAACCAGTAGCTGCTTTTAGAATGTAGCAAAAAAGATAATACCAAAGAAAAAACAAATAGTTGTGATTTTGGGAAAGTGTTGGAAGATGAAAATGTGACTGAAACACCTCTTTAAGGCTCTTGATCATCCACCACTGGTCGCCGTACATGAAGAAGGACATGGTACTATTCGAAAGGGTCCAGAGAAGAGCGACTAAAATGGTTAAGGGGATGGAGGAGTTGCCGTACAACGAGAGATTAGAGAAACTGGACCTCTTTTCCCTCGAAAAGAGGAGATTGAGAGGGGACATGATCGAAACATTCAAGGTACTAAAGGGAATAGACAGGTTGCTCACCCTCTCCAAGGTAGAGAGAAAGAGTGGGCACTCTCTAAAGTTAAAAGGGGATAGATTCCATACAAACGTATGGAAGTTCTTCTTCACCCAGAGAGTGGTGGAAAATTGGAACACTCTTCCGGAGGCTGTTATAGGGGAATACAGCCTCCAGGGATACAAGACAAGTTCCTGCTAAACCAGAACGTACACAGGTAGGGCTAGTCTTAGTTAGGGCACTGGTCTTTGACTTAAGGGCCGCCGTGGGAGCGGACTGCTTGGCACGAGGGACCACTGGTCTGACCCAGCAGCGGCAATTCTTATGTTCTTATGACCAGTATGAAGCTCAAACTATAGTGAAATTTGTTCTTCCTTTCCTTGAGTCTTGCTAGACAAGTCCAGACCTATCTAATATAATAAAACCCTAAGCCGCGCATGCGCACTCCCACCTGCGTGCGCCTGTTTTCCGTGCGCTGTAGGGCACCGCAGGTAGGAGTGCGCATGCGCGTGAATCTCTCTTTCTCTCTTCCCCCGAGGCGAATGCCAGCTGCTGCGGCTGTCGGCAGCTGCAGACCGTGGCGGCTGCAGGCTGCGGTGGCTGTCGGCGGCTGCAGGCCATGACGGCTGTCGGCTGCGGGCGAGCACGGAGCCACCAGCAGCGGGTAGCGGTCAGCCTGAGAAACCCCTGACCTACAGGCCGGGCCGAAGTTTCTTTTTCACTTAAAAGATGCTGCAGCGGCTCCTCTCATGAGCCGCTCCTGCGTCGGAGAAGGTGGCGATCGTGAGAGGAGCCGCCGGAAAGTTACACTGGTTGGGGCTCGGGCTGTTCGGTCTGTGCAGGCTCCTCTCTCGCGGTCTTGCCGGCGGAAAGGAGGGGAGCAGCTGGCTGGAAGAGAGAAGGGGACGAGCCAGGAGATGCAGCAGTAAGGAAAAGAGCACCCATGCCATAGCCTCATTGAGGAGCTGGCAAGCCCAGGCAGGAAGGAAACTGAAGACTGAGGGAGCAGAGGCAATCCTGAAAGCCTGCCTCAGTGAGTCGATGCTCCTCCCTCACTCAGGAGCCTGCCTCTGTGAGTATTCTCCCCTTTGATGCCTGTCTCTGAAATGTTCTTCTGGGATGTTTACTTAAGAGCCTGCCTATGGGGAGTTTTAGTGGATAGCCAATCAGTAAAAGTAGTGAGTGTAGGAGGGGCAGGAGAAGCTAGACTGAGGGAAAAATGCTGATGCACAGGGAAATGGAGGGAGAGGGAATGCTGCGGCTGCTGCACAGGGAAGTAGGGAAGGAGATAGGAAGAAAGACACAGGGACAGGGGCAGGGAGAGAGACAGAAAGACAGACAGACAAAGGGGGCCAGGGAGGGAGAGAGACAGAAAGAAAGACAGAGGGAGGAAGAGAGACCGAAATAAAAAGACAGGGGTAGGGAGAGAAACAGAAAGAAAGACAGACATATATTCTAGCACCAGCGAGAGGAAGGGAGACAGAAAGAAAAGAAGAAAGACACAGGGACAGGGAGAGACACAGAAAGACAGACAGACAAAGGGGGCCAGGGAGAGAGACAGACAGAAAGAAAGACAGCGGGACAGAGAGAGAGAGACAGAAATAAAGACAGACAGACAAATATTCTAACACCCGTTAATGTAACGGGCTAAAATACTAGTTGGTTATATTCCCCTCTCAGCAGATGTAAACAGAAACTTCAAAATCCCTATGGCATTATCAGTATCCATTTCCAAAGCCACTCAACAAAGAAATCAAAACAATTAAGAAGGAAAAACCCCCAGGAGAATCAAACTGAAACCAGAATAGAGGCCCTATAGGATACCTTTGCATAACTGACTACATAGAGGCAGGTGGCAGATCTAAGACCTGGGGACTTTAGTTTTCCTGTGTGGATTTTAGGCTGGTCTTGCGGGACTCAAGGAAAATAAATTATCAGGTAAAGACAAATTTCACCGTCCTTATCATCCTACTAGACCAGTCTAGGCCCTTGGGATTTACCTGAGATTTTACCTCACAGGGCAGGAGAAAAACATGACACCTGTCAGGATTGCCCTACCAAAGGTACTGTCCTGCTTGGCTCTGCAAATGTATCCTGGAGTAACAGCCTCTGCTTCAGCCTGAAGTCTGGTAGAGGGATTCTTAAGGCCCTGAAGAATATTTCCTGAAAAATGCACTGTAGACTGACTCAACAGTCAACCTAATCTAGCACACAGTCAAAGACTGAGGTTATGTGTTCCTTGTGAGGACAATATATTTTGTATATATTTCAGGTTGCTTGTAATGGTATATCTGTGTTTGAATGGTTTGGTGGGTACTATTCATGCTTATGTTCCTTTGTCAAAATTGCATTCTGTTCAACGTGGCAATTTGTCGGTGCCATCTATAAGGGACCTGAGATTGAACTCCTCATGTGTGACTATGTTCTCTTGTAGGAGACCCCAGGAATGTAATCCCCTACCTTTGTACATTAGAAAGCAATGTAATCTCGTTGGGTATAAGAAGCTATTGAAGAGGCATTTATGGGCATTAAGACAGCTGTTTCAGTGTAAGCGCTGGTCGCTTATTTGTGTGATTGTTTTATATGTATTTTTTATTATGTATATTTATACTCGTGAGCTGCTTTGGGAAAAGCGGGTTATAAATAAAACAAAACAATAGGACAAAAAGAAGATTCAACACCTATAAAGGGAAAGCCCTCTGTGAGCATCCAGTTTATGGAGTGCCTGTGACGATCCTAACATCGCAGACCTCCAAAAGGCAGGGAGAGAAACTGTTTGCCTACACTGATAAGGTCATCATAGAAAAGGGGTGTCAAAGTCCCTCCTCGAGGGCTGCAATCCAGTTGATTTCCCCAATGAATATGCATGAGATCTATTTGCATGCACTGCTTTCATTGTATGCTAATAGATCTCATACATATTCATTGGGAAAATCCTAAAACCCCGACTGGATTGCGGCCCTCGAAGAGGGACTTTGACACCCCTGTCATAGAAGAAACATAAAGCTATGGAAAAATGAAGGCAGATAAAGACCATAAAGCCTATCCAGTCTGCCCATCCATTTCATATATTATCACTTCCTCTCTCTTACAGATTCTATGTAATTATCCAAAGGATGCTTGAATTCAGAGGTCACTCCTGTCACCTTTCAATTTTATCCTGAACACCTTTATCAGAATCTTCAAGTTCTTGCCTGCATCTGCTGATAGGGGGAGATAAGACTAGATTTATCAGGATGATAAGGAATCCTACTTAAGATATATAAACCTAAAACTGATATTTAAGAGATAATTTTATAAGGAACCACCAAATTTCAGCTGCTAAGAATGCGCGTAAATGCTGGTATTTTAGCACTTAGGCTTGTAAATGACCTCATAAATTATTGGCTAGTGTGAAAGTTTGTGCACGCTCATAGTGAAAGTACACGCCATCAAATTTTCACACAGAAGTAGAGTAGATTATAAAATTCCTTAATTTGTGTACTAGGTCTGTTCAAAAAGTTCCAGGACAGATTTTATTAAAAAAATTTAAATAATCTTACAACTTATTCCATTGGGTCCCCTTCCCTACAAATACACTTTTCCCAATGTCGTTTCCACTTCTGAAAACAGTCTTTAAATGTATCTTCAGAAATCACCAAAAGTTGCTGCATCAAATTTTGTTTTATGTCTTCAATGGTGTCGAATCGCTTTCCTTTCAGCGTGGATTTAAGTTTAGGAAACAAGAAGAAGTCAGCAGGGGCCAAGTCAGGAGAGTAAGGTGGCTGGGGAAGAACTGTTATGGTTTTTGTACAAAATTCATGGTTGTTCTTCTGGTCGTCAGTCATCAACCATGGAACAAACTTTGCCGTAAAGCAAGACATCCCCAACTTTTCTGTTAGAATGTTATGGCATAAACCAATGGAGATGTTGCATTCCTCTGCCAATTCTCTAACAGTTAATCACCAATTAACATGTACAAGAACCCTCATCAGTTGACGTTGATGGTCTTCCAGTTCACGAATACCATTCAAAACACCTATCACAAAAACTGCTGTAGCTCGGAGACGAAAAGATATCAACAAATGAAGTGGAGGAGGTTACTCGTGAGGTTTTAAGCTACTCAATGCCACCTAGTGCATCTCAAAAGAACTTCCCAATGGTGCGCAATTCAAACTGTCCTGAACTTTTAGAACAGACCCCATATGTGGAAAGTATGTGCTAACATTTATATCAGATCTCAAGCTGGATTAAGTACTTGTGCCTGCATGTTTATGTGTTTTTTTAGCATCTATGCTAGTTATTTTATAAAACAAATAGGCACATACTTGACTTTATCAAAAAAGCATAAAATAGTTACATGAAAGCTTAGGCATGACTTCATACAGTTTAGATGGCTAGTCATTTTCAAAGTAATACATTAGAAGTTCTAATTACTTGGCTATGTGTAGATATGTGAGATGGGGATGGTGTAGATTAGAATAGGGGTTCACATCCCTTTAACTAATCAATGAAACCCTTGCACTCCCTTCCTAATTCACGTGTCCACTGGTGACTAATGACAGCTACAGACTGCACTATTTGCCACTAACAGAGCTAACTACTAACATGTCCCTAAAATAACAGCAGTACACTATTATAATACTAAAGAAATCTTACATAAATTGTACAGAATATTGTTAAATAATGCACCTGTGTGAACAACTATTAAGAAACCTGGGCAAATTCCTTTGAAAACTGTCCTAATAAAAGGGACCTGAGTATGAAAGAAAGTAGCAAGCGTGCTGAAACAAGTCTGTGTATGTTGTTACATGTCTCAAGGTTCCTCAGCACAGTTGTGGCTCAGTGCAAGTCTAACATTCCAAGAGACTGTATGTCAGGAAAGTCCTTATGCAAATCAAGTAAAAAAAACCAAACAACCTGCTAGATTTGGAGCACCGTTCAGTGATAAAATTGCTCACAAAAGAAGGGAAAAAGCCAAAGGAGATCCATGAATGCATGACTGCAGTTTATGGTGAGTCTGCCCCATTATCCTACAAAGTAAAATTTTGGAGCAAGCTAAGTGGGGTAGAGAGTCAATTGACGATGACCCTCATACTGGATGGCCTGTAGAAGCAACTTCCACAGAAATGTACAAGAAAGTCAAGGATTTAATTTTGTCAAACAGACAAATTAAGGTTTCCCAAATAGCTGAAGAAATGGGCACCTTGGCAAGTACAGTTTGGAAATAATTAATGAAAAGTTGGACATGTCCAAAGTTATTCCAAGATGGGTTCCAAGAATGCTGACGCCATGTCAGAAAGTCACGAGGCTCCAGTGCTGTCAGGAGAACTTGGAGATGCTCCGTGAAGACCAAGTGAATTTTTTTTCACCATTTGATGACTGGAAATGAGACTTGGGTCTGTCACAGAGATCCTGAGTCCAAAATGGAGTCAATGCAGTGGAAGCGCAAGTCATCTTCCACCCCAAAAGTGCTCAAGACAGAAAAATCTGCAAGCCAGTCATGGCAACTGTCTTCTGGGATGATGAAGGACTTTTGCTTCTGGAGTTCATGCCACACAAGACAACCATAAGAAGGGAGAGTTATGCCAACACAATCATCGCTTTGCAGGAGTCAATCAAAGAGAAAAGATGAGGAAAATGCACAGCAGGCATGCTGCTTCTTCATGACAATGCGCTAGTGCACATGTCATGACAATCATAGGCTGCCATTCGAGAATGTGGGTTTCAGCAGCTGAACCATCCACCCTACAGTCCTGACCTATCTCCCTTGGATTATCTCCTGTTCCGAGTTTTGAAGAAATCTCTCCGTGGACAGCGGTTTTCAAGTGATGAAGACGTCAAGGAAGCTGTGATGTTTTGGTTTGAAGATCAAACAGAAGAATTCTTTTCAAAAGGGTTAAACTCATTGCAGGAAAAGTGGGTGAAGTGTATGGAGCTATCAGGAGAATATAATGAAAAAGAAAACACATTTTTTTTTAAACTCTTTTCTTTTCAACTGAGGTAGATAAATTATTGAATGCCCCTCATAGCTGTCTAGAGCAGTGTTCTTCAACCTTTTGACACCTATGGACCGGTGGAAATAAAATAATTATTTTGTGGACCGGCAGTTGAAGAACACTGGGCTAAGTCGTGCCCATCTCCACCCCAGACCCTGCCTCCATAATAGTACTAATTGTAACACCATTTTTTCCATTCATTTTTCATATATACAGTACACACACACACACAATATAATCGTATTAACAACACATAATGGTTAACCACACAATTAAAATACACAAAGCACACTGTATGCTTCTCAATATTCATTCCTGCCAGAAAACAGATAATCCCAAGCAAATGCAGGACCAAAAACTTAAAGTAGTAATATTCACAAACAAACCCTAGCAGTACAACCCCAGAGGAAAAGAAACAAATGCATTTCTTCCTGAACAGACAAATCAATCACTAAATTAAAAAAATAAAAGCATTCCCCCTACCATTGTTGTCTCTCTCCCTCCATGTGCCTTGACTTCTGGCCTGCGCCCCGGTGTTATCTTCGGGCCGGTCCACGGTGCGATCAATCTGGCTCCCTGAGTGCTGCATTGCACAAAGCTGTGGGCAGCGAGCGTCCCGCGCCTGATCTGGAAGCCTTCCCTCTGCAGCACTCAGGGAGCCAGTCTAAAGACGCCACACTGATCGCACCGTGGACTGGTGGCTGAAGAACACTGTCTTCTACCCGATGGATGTGCCGGCCCTGTGGACCGGCAGAAAATTTCTGCAGACCGGTACCGGTCCACGGACCGGCGGTTGAAGAACACTGATCTAGAGAGTTTCTCTGCCTCAGATTCCAAGACCCTTGTCCACACCCCATTGAACCTCACACAGCTCATACCTAGCTATACCAGCTTCTTGGTAGCCTAGTTACTTACCCCATTTAGGTGTCCAATCTAATTTTCAGTTGGAGCTTTGTACATCTAATTGTGATAACAAATGTGCCCTGCTACTGTGTTAATTTAAATGTCTATGTTTCCATCCTCTCGAGACAGTTTCTCTTGGTTGACACCAAAACTGTAATTGCTGATTTCTGTACTAATAATTCCACAGATGCAATCAAACCCTGGGGGAAGGAAAAAGAAACCAACCATTCTATAGTTAATTATATTTGTTTTTGCTGCTGCTTTCAGCAATTGAAGTAAACGAAGGTATATTTGTGGAACTAAACTTTATATTGCTCAACTGCTTGCACTGATGTGATTTTCTAGCGTGGGGCTGTGTATCGATCTAATGAAATTACAGAAACAGTACAAGGAAACTTTGTTTTGGCATTGTTTGTATGATTCTGAAAAAACGCGACTGGCACCGAGAACAAAATGAATATGTCAACATTTTATTGCTTCCGAGACACTTGAAATACTTGAAAGCTCCTACGAAACCAGAGAAGTCCTAAGGAAACCAAGATACAGATTTATACGATGCCGTTCACTTTAAAAGAGCACATTCTAGGTTTCAATTTAGAAACCTTGATTTTATTTTCAAAAGAATTCCTCCTATCTGATACCTTTTGGAAAAAGGTTGCTTTGGTGTCCAGAGCCTGTGGACCTACAGGATGTGCATACAAATAGACCAAAATTGAAGACAAGGGTCAGCAGTAGTAATTTTCAATAATAATAATGATAAAAGTAAAAAGGATTAGAAAATAATCTGCTATAATCCAAGAAGATCAGTTGCTGTTAAACGATTCCAGGTCAATTCCAGGGGTCATGATATGATGTTGAAGGGAAGAATAGATGTTGGGCCAATTATGGAGCTTACGAGAGATAAACAGGAAGTTAATAAGGCCTTAAACAGCCCAACATAGGCAGAGGAAAACTGCACCACAACCAAATATACAGGAAGAGGGTTAAGAAGATGGGGATATGTAGCTGAGAACTTGGCAAATAGAAAACTGACAAATAGAAAACATATTGAGGCTCATCTTCAAAGCACTTGGACACACAAAGTACCATAGGTTTATATGGTACTTTGTGTATCTAAGGGCTAGATTCACTAAGGTTACCGTATTTTCACTCATATACCGCGCACCCGTGTAAAACGCGCACATGGATATAGCGCGCAGGAAACTGTAATTTATGTAAATAAATTTTTATATACCGTGCACACCCGTATACCGCGCATGCCGCCCCGACTCTCCTTTCGCCCGCCCCGACTCTCCTCTGGCCACCCTGACTCTCCTTTCACCCGCCCCGACTCTCCTCTGGCCGCCCCGACTCTCCTCTGGCCCGCCCCGACTCTCCTCTCCCCCTTGAAGTCCTGTCCCCACCCTGAAAGCCTGATGCCCCCCCCCCGACATCCGATTCACCCCCCCCGCAGGACCGCTCGCACCCCCACAGCCTCCCCACCCCCCAATCATGGAGAAGCTCCTACCGTTCTCCTGCTGCTTCCTCTGCCGGCGGTCCCGGCCCTTCTGTGAGCCCTGCGTCTGAAATGCTTCCTCTTCCGGCGGTCCCGGCCCTTCTGTGAGCCCTGCGTCTGCGCTGCTTCCTCTTCCGGCGGTCCCGCCCTTAGGGCGGTCCCGCCGGAAGAGGAAGCAGCGCAGACACAGGGCTCACAGAAGGGCTGGGACCGCCGGCAGAGGAAGCAGCAGGAGAACGGTAGGAGCTTCTCCATGATTGGGGGGGTGGGGAGGCTGTGGGGGTGCGAGCGGTCCTGCGGGGGGAGTGAATCGGACGTCGGGGGGGGGGAACTATGTTAAAAAAACATTGTAAAACGCTCTCACGCGTTATGCACGGTTTGTAAAAATCGTGTATAACGCACGCGTTATATGCGTGAAAATACGGTACTTTGTGACCCTGACTTGATTCACTAACCTTCCTCCCTCACTGGATCCGATCCGTGCATGCAAATGAGGGGGAATGGCATGCAAATGTAGGCAGACAGCGATTCACTAAAAAAAAATGAGGAACAACTACTAGGCTGGCCAATCCCAAAACAAGCGACTGCTGAGGACCACTCGCACATGTCCCTGCCGACTCTCCTGCTCCATTGCCGCCCTGAAATCCCAGCCAACTTCCACCAGCCCTGCTCTCTGCCGACAAAAAAAGCTCTTTCCTCCCTGCTCTCTGCCACAATTCTCCTGCTCTGCTGACCAAAAAAAAAGCTCTCTGTTCCCTGCCGCGATTTTCCTGCGTGCCACCCCGCACTCTCTGCCCTGAAACTCGCTGTCCGCCACGACTCTCTCTCCTGCCCTGACTCTGTTCTCTGCCTCGATTCTCCGCCCTTTCTTGAAGCGCGAGCCCGTGGTTTTAACCCGTTTTAAACCCACGGGTTAAAACCATGGGCTCGCAAAAAGTAAAAAGCAGTCTACAGTCCTTTCACCTCTGAGTGCAAACACCCCCACCGGAGCCTAAACTTTGGGCTGCTACTTCCTGCAAGCAAGGGAAATATTGCTCACACTAATTCGGCAACCCATTTTAGACATAAAAAAGGAAGGAAATGCTTTATATCAGGGGTGTCAAAGTCTCTCCTCAAGGACCGCAATCCAGTCGGGTTTTCAGGATTTCCCCAATGAATATGCATGAGATCTATTTGCATGCTCTGCTTTCATTGTATGCTAATAGAGCTCATGCATATTTATTGGGGAAATCCTGAACACCCGACTGGATTGCGGCCCTCGAGGAGGGACTTTGACACCCCTGCTTTATATGAAGGAAATAATATGAAAAGACACCAGCAAGTTTATAGTTTACTCTTTTTCCCTCTCCCCCAACCCTGACACTTTGCAGATTAGTCTACAATTCCCAGAAGGCAGAGGGGAGTAAAAAAAAATAAATAAATAAAGTTTCCAGCCCGGAGAGCATGTGCAGACCATTTACAGCAAAGCAGATGCTCTGCGCATGCGTCAAGATCGCTCTTCAGTGATCGGTGTCATCGGTGGGGGGGCGTTCCTCAGATCGCCCCCATTTGAATAGGGACCCGTAGGGAATCGGTCGGCTTGCCACGGATCGCCCACGGATCAGGCAGGTTAGTGAATCTTGCCCTAAGTGCTTTGAAAACGAATCCTATTATAGCCTGAAAGCACAGTTACTTACCGTAACAGGTGTTATCCAGGGACAGCAGGCAGATATTCTTAACGCATGGGTGATGTCACCGACGGAGCCCCGGTATGGACACTTTTAACTAGAAAGTTCTAGTTGGCCGCACCGCGCATGCGCGAGTGCCTTCCCGCCCGACGGAGGAGTGCGTGGTCCCCAGTTAAGATAAGCCAGCTAAGAAGCCAACCCGGGGAGGTGGGTGGGACGTAAGAATATCTGCCTGCTGTCCCTGGATAACACCTGTTACGGTAAGTAACTGTGCTTTATCCCAGGACAAGCAGGCAGCATATTCTTAACGCATGGGTGACCTCTAAGCTAACAGAGAGGGAGGAGGGATGGTTGGCCATTAGGAAAATAAATTATGTAACACAGATTGGCCGAAGTGTTCATCCCGTCTGGAGAAGGTATCCAGACAGTAGTGAGTAGTGAATGTCTGAACTGAGGACCAAGTGGCAGCCTTGCAGATTTCCTCGATGGGCGTGGAACGGAGGAAAGCCACAGAAGCAGCCATAGCTCTGACCCTGTGAGCCGTGACAGCACCTTCCAGTGAGAGACCGACCCGAGCATAACAGAACGCAATGCAGGCAGCAAGCAAGTTGGAAAGCGTTCATTTAGAGACAGGGCGACCTAGACGGTTAGGGTCGAAGGATAAAAAGAGCTGAGGGGACGAGCGGTGAGCCCTGGTACGGTCAAGGTAGTATGCAAGGGCATGCTTACAGTCCAGCGTGTGCAACGCCTGTTCCCCAGGATGAGAATGGGGCTTAGGGAAGAAGACAGGCAACACAATGGATTGGTTGAGGTAGAAGTCCGAGACCACATTGGGAAGGAATTTAGGATGGGTACGCAGAACCACCTTGTCATGGTGAAAAACAGTGAAAGGTGGGTCGGCAACCAGTGCATGCAGCTCACTAACCCTCCTGGCAGAGGTGATGGCAATGAGGAAAAGCACCTTCCATGTCAGAAATTTGAGTGAAGTAGTGGCAAGAGGCTCAAACGGAGGTTTCATGAGGGCTGACAAAACCACATTCAGGTCCCAGACGACTGGAGGAGGCTTCAGAGGAGGTTTGACTTTGAAGAGGCCTCTCATGAACCGGGAAACCAGGGGATGAGCCGTAAGCGGTTTTCCGAGGATAGGCTCATGAAACGCAGTGATGGCACTGAGGTGGACTCTAATTGAGGTGGACTTGAGGCCAGCATCGGATAGGGAGAGCAAATAGTCCAGTACAGTTTCCACCGCCAATGAGGTGGGATCGTGGTGATGCAGTAGACACCAAGAGGAGAACCTGGTTCACTTCTGATGGTAACATTGGAGGGTGGCCGGTTTCCTGGAGGCATCCAAAATGCGACGGACAGGTTGAGACAGATTCTCTAGAGAGGTCAGCCCGAGAGAAACCAAGCTGTCAGATGGAGCGAGGATGTAGTAGAGACTGATGCTGCTGCGTAAGTAGAGTAGGAAACACAGGAAGAGGAATGGGCTCCCTGGAGCTGAGTTGGAGCAGGAGGGAGAACCAGTGTTGGCGAGGCCACCGAGGAGCGATGAGAATCACGGTGGCTCTGTCCCTGCGGAGTTTGAATAACGTCCGCAACATCAGAGGCAGTGGAGGAAAGGCGTAGAAGAACCGATCCGTCCAGTCGAGCAGGAATGCATCCGGGGCCAGACGATGAGGAGAGAAGAGTCTGGACAGAACTGGGGCAGCTGATGGTTGTGAGGAGCTGCAAAGAGGTCCACCTGCGGAGTGCCCCAGCAAGCAAAGATGGAGTGGAGAGTGGGAGGATCCAGAGTCCACTCGTGAGGTTGAAGGATGCGGCTGAGATTGTCGGCCAGGGAGTTCTGTTCGCCCTGGATATAGACAGCCTTGAGGAAGAGACTGTGGGCCGTGGCCCAGGTCCAGATGCGGATGGCCTCCTGACAGAGGAGGGGAGATCCAGTGCCGCCTTGCTTGTTTATGTAGTACATGGCGACTTGGTTGTCTGTGCACAGGAGAAGAACCTGAGGGTAGAGAAGGTGCTGGAAGGCCTTGAGAGCATAGAACATGGCCCTGAGTTCCAGGAAGTTGATGTGATGCAGACGCTCCTGATGGGTCCAGAGTCCCTGGGTGCGAAGATCTCCTAGGTGAGCTCCCCATGCATAGGGGGAGGCATCTGTGGTTATGATCATGGAGTGAGGGGGTAGATGAAAGAGTAGACCCCTGGAAAGATTGGAGGAGTTCAACCACCAGTGAAGAGATTGCTGAAGAGACGATGTCACAGAGATGGGATGAGAAGGAGGATCCGTGGTCTGTGACCATTGGTTGGCCAGCGTCCATTGAGGTGTCCTGAGGTGGAGTCGCGCCAGAGGAAGCACATGGACCATCGAGGCCATGTGGCCCAGGAGGACCATCATTTGCCGAGCTGGAATGAAGCGACGAAGGAGCACCTGACAGCAGAGGTGGAGCAGGGTCCGTTGGCGGTCTGAGGGGAGAAACGCCCTCATCAGAGTGGTGTCGAGGACGGCTCCAATAAACTGAAGTCGCTGTGTGGGAAGCAGATGCGACTTGGGGTAGTTGATCTCGAACCCCAGGAGGTGGAGAAAGGAGATGGTGTGCTGAGTGGCTTGTAGCACAAGAGGAGACGTAGGTGCTTTCACCTACCAATCGTCCAAGTAGGGGAACACCTGGAGGTTGTGGGACCTGAGAAAGGCCGCCACCATGATGAGGCACTTGGTGAACACCCTGGGCGATGAGGCGAGGCCAAAGGGTAGCACTTTGTACTGATAGTGACGATGCTGTACCTGAAATCGAAGGTAGCGACGTGAAGTCAGATGGATTGGAATGTGAGTGTAGGCCTCTTTGAGGTCTAGGGAACATAGCCAGTCGTGTTGAGACAGAAGAGGGTAAAGCGTGGCAAGGGAGAGCATTCTGAACTTTTCCTTGACCAGACACTTGTTGAGGTCCCGGAGATCGAGGATGGGACGGAGGTCTCCTGTCTTCTTGGGAACCAGGAAGTAGCGGGAGTAGAATCCCTGGCCCCTTTGGGGTGGGGGTACCTCTTCGATGGCATTGAGAAGGAGGGATTGGACCTCCCTCAGGAGGAGAAGGGATTGGGAGGAGTGAGAAAAAGACTCTATGGGAGGATTGTCTGGTGGAAGAGTCTGGAAGTTTAGAGAGTAGCCGTTGCGAATGATGTTGAGGACACACAGGTCTGATGTGATGACCTCCCAACGGGTGAGGAAGATTTGAAGGCGTCCTCCGATCGGCTGAGGAAGAGGCAATGATTGTGGGAGACTGGCTAAGCCCTGGAGAAAAGAGTCAAAAGGGCTGAGATGGCTTTGACGGAGGGAGAGGCTTGGCAGGTTGGTGAGACTGTGAGCGAGCCTGAGGTTGATGCTGTTGCCGAGGTCGGCGAGGCTGTTGTTGAGGTGGGTTGAGAGGTCTGGCCGAGAACCTGCGTTGGTAGGAAGACTGCTGTCTGTAGGGGCGAGCAGGTGGAGTCTTCTTCTTAGGTTTTATCAGAGTATCCCACCCGGTCTTGTGTGCCGAGAGTTTCTGGGTGGTTGAGTCCAGGGACTCCCCGAAGAGTTCATCACCAAGACAAGGTGCGTTAGCCAGGCGGTCTTGGTGATTAATGTCGAGGTCAGAAACTCTCAGCCAGGCCAGGCGCCTCATGGCAACAGCCATGGCAGATGCTCGAGAGGTCAACTCAAAAGAGTCATAAATGGAGCGCACCATGAATTTCCGGAGTTGGAGTAGACTGGAAATTTGTTGTTGAAAAACAGGAACCTTATGTTCAGGGATGTATTTTTGTAAGGAGGAGAGTTGTTGCACCAGATGCTTCATGTAGAAGGAGAAGTGGAAGGTGTAATTATTAGCCCTGTTGGCAAGCATTGAATTTTGATAAAGGCGCTTGCCAAATTTATCCATCGTTCTACCCTCTCTGCCAGGAGGGGTGGAGGCATAAACACTGGAGCCCTGGGTTTTCTTTAAGGTGGACTCCACTAGAAGAGATTCATGGGGTAGTTGAGGTTTGTCGAACCCCGGGATAGGAATGACCCTGTACAAACTATCCAGTTTTCGAGGGGCTCCCGGTACCGTGAGAGGGTTTTCCCAATTTTTGTAAAAAGTTTCCCTTAAGATGTCGTGGACGGGTAACTTTAAAAATTCTTTGGGGGGTTGTTCGAAGTCTAAGGCGTCGAGAAAAGCCTGGGACTTCTTAGAGTCTGATTCCAATGGAAAGAGCCACCGACATCTCCCTTAGAAATTTAGTGAATGAGGACTGTTCAGGCTTGGAACCGGTATCGACCATCGAGGGTTCCTTGTCTGTTGATGAAGCCTCATCATCAGTACCGGGCGGGGATTCTTCCCATAAGTCCGGGTCCCTGATGTCGGTGTGTGCCGGACGGGACGGTGGTGTGGATGGCTCAGCGTGGCGAGTCTTAGAGAGAGATTTGCCAGAGCGCATCGAGATGGTACCGGGAGAAGAAGACCGGTGCCGGTCCCGGTCTTGGGGGGACCGGTGTCGGTCTTGATGTTGGGTAGGGTCGGCATCAGAGCGTGGCTGCATGGGAGGATTGAGTGGTTCAGCCGCGAGTACCGGCATGGATGTGTTCAACGGTACCGATGGGGGTCGACACCGGTGGTATGGTGCGCGGCTCGGGCCGGTCCGGTACTGGAAGGAGTGGGGCCAATATTGCTGGCAACAGGTGTTGGAGTTGCTGCTGTAGTTGCTCCTGCAATTGGCTTTGGAGTATGGCCGCAATGCGGTCGTCCAGAGGAGGCACCGGTACTGTTTTTTTCTTTTTCGGTACCATAGGTGCCGCTCCATGCCCCGGCGATGAGGAGGCCGATGACGAGGCACTCACTGAAATCGGGGTGGAGCATTTGCGGGGTTGGCGTGATGTCGGGAGGACCGGCGTCGCCGCTGTGGCAGGAGGGCACTCAAGGGAAGTGGAAGGCTTCTTAGCCGGCTTACCTGGTGCCAGCGACCCCGAGGAAGGATCAGGCGTCGTCGAAGTCGTCGGTGCCGACTTTTGCGGTGCCGTCGACGGCGCGGCCGATTCCATGGCAGATCCGGTACCAAAAAGGATATTCTGTTGGATCTGTCTATTTTTTAAGGTACGTTTTTTAAGAGTAGTACAGCGGGTGCAGGTGTCAGCCCGATGCTCTGGACCCAGGCACTGTAGGCACCAATTGTGCGGGTCAGTGAGAGATATCGGGCGTGCACACCGCTGGCACTTCTTAAAGCCCGGCTGAGGGGGCATGAAGGGAAACACGGCCTCCGCAAAATCAAAACCGGAGGCCTGTATGGGGCCGGCCCGAAAAATAAAGAAAAAAGAAAAAGCAAAGTTTTTTGTTTTTTTTTTTGAACGGAAAAGAAACCCGAAGGGAAAAAGAACAAAAGAGGAAAATTTCGCGAGCGGGAAGTTAAAAATGAGATTTTTCAACAGCCGTTGAAAACACATGCGTCTTCTTCGCTCCGCGGAAACAAAAAAACTGGGGACCTCGCTCTCCTCCGTCGGGTGGGAAGGCACTCGCGCATGCGCGGTGCGGCCAACTAGAACTTTCTAGTGAAAAGTGTCCATACCGGGGCTCCGTCGGTGACGTCACCCATGCGTTAAGAATCTGCCTGCTTGTCCTGGGATAAAGCCAGATCTATTGATGAATCTTGAGCAACGTTGGCCACCCACGCCTAAGATGGTTAAGCCTATACCGCTGACAGCTGGACTACATTTTTAAGTAAGGCAGAATAGGCTCAAACTGTAAAGGGCAGACTGAAGGCCCAACTGCTTTGGGGGGGGGAGATTCTCTAAAGAACTTAGGCGCCTGCAATAAAATCTCTGGCCTACAAGACCGACGCCTACGTTTTTGATAGGTGCCACTGGGCGCGATTCTGTAAACGGCACCTAAGCACGATTGGCATGGGGCTATCGCCTTTTTTTTTTCTAGGGCGTCTGACCATTTAGGAGCCATTTACAGAATCCGGCCCGAAATGGTAACATTTCTCACATAGAAAACCATTTTCTTTCTAAACACACCGCTGCTTATTATTTTTGAAGGATCCCTAGCTAGCTGACATAGCTGGGTCACGGTGTATATGAAGAAACTCCATCTTAGATCAGTGGGTAGTAAAACTAAAAACAGCAACCTGTGACTCCATTTTATTGCTCTGAGAAATCACGTATGCATGCAGGCCTGTTCTTTGTATCTGTCTTGTACCAGGCACGGCCAGGAGGCAAAAGGATGTTGCTGTGAGTTAGCCTTGATGTATAGATTATAGGATGGATTTATGGTTTTGTTTTTCTCTCTGCTGTTACCTTTTGGTCAGAGCTGGTTAGAACTGGTTTGGACTGGTTAGGAGGGGCCGGCGGCGGGACCCTATATAACTTTTGTGTCTGAGATCCTCAGGGTCTTCTGTTTATGCAGCCAGTTCTGCCCAGAAGTCCAGCATATATGCTTGTTTAATAAAAGCCTTTTTAAATCTCTTCAGTCTCTGGCTCAAGTCTCTGCACTACTGACGGAGGGCCTTATCCTAAAAGGTACCTTCAATTTTAAGGACTGAATTTTTTGAAAGGGGGATCAGGTATCTCAGGGATGGCGCTGAGGTGGGAGCTGGTTGGGCAAGCAGCTCTCCACCCCCACCCCAAGTGACACTCATTCTTGAGATTTTGCAAGGGAAGAACTTGGTACAGGTTACAAGAGTCACACCCTTAACAAGTCAGACTGGGTCCTGGTGATCAAAAAGGGATCTCTGAAACTATTTCCTCGTTCCCAGCAACTTGAAGTCTGCCTAGCCCAATGCTAGAGAACCTACGGTAAGAAAATTCTGACCTGTTCTAGTACTTGGGCCTACACTTGTTCTAATCTGGACCTGCTTATGAGCACCCTCAACGGAACCACGTGAGCTGGCTGGACTTTTCATTAGACCTGTTTAATCTACTAGTCCCAGGTCAGCATTGAAGGATCAAGGACATTCCTTGGCTGTATACTCGGTAAGTGTCTATATTTGCACTGAAGCCTTTCAAGTAAAAGCCTGTGCAGCCATTGTTTGTAAATCGGCTCTTTCAAATAAATCTGACAAGATTAGACTTTAGTTTTCAATATGGTGAAACTCTCCCTCCAAAGTCTGGTAATGTAAACAGGGCAGGATTTAAGGGTAGGCTAAGTAGGCATGTGCCTCGGGCCCAAAGAGTTCAGGGGGGCCCAGAACGCTGCCTTCTCCGATGATGTCAGTGTACCTGCCTCTGGGTCCGGCTCCAGGCGTCCAAATACTGCCTCCTCCCGCCTTCTTCATTATTCAGTGTGGCCGGATTCGTAGTCTTCAAAAGGCCGTGGGCATCGGTTCCTACAGGCCACCCGCGGCTGACCCGTAAGCCTCTCGTCTGATGCTGGGATTTTGCGTTAGAGGGAAGGCTTCCAGGTCAGCTGTGGGCATTATGTAGGAACCGCAGCCGTGGCTTTTTGAATACTGAATTTAGCTGCACTGAATAAGGAAGGAGAAGGTGCTACTTGGACTTCTGGAGCTGAGCCAAGAGGTACACTCTCGAAGGAGGGGGAATATGGGGGAAGGGAGGGAGCAGGGCCATGGAGGGGCAGGTCCTAGGGCCCACTGAAGAATTAATCCTGCCCTGACTGTAAAGGTTCTTTAAAGGTCAGAACCTCAATCCAGCAAATCCAGTGTTTCCCAGTAAGTATCATTTTTCCAGACAGACATCCTGGAAAAGGAATTTATAACTTTCAGGCTAAAGGCCTGCTTTATTAAGGGATTTTCACCTGATCTATCAGTCTGTCTGCAGCAACAGCACCCCTGGCTGAGCTCCAAGAAATTCTCCAAAGACTTTACCCTTCATGGCTCATTTCCCGTCTGTGACTGCAAAGTGCCATCTGCTCAAACTAGTTACACAGGGAAGGCTGAAATAGTCCTGCCTTTGTCCTACTGCATGCATTTGTTGGGGAACTCTGCGATACAAATCCATATCAATAATGCTGTAAATAAATGTAGGATTAGAATAGCTGAAATCATCTGGTAACCTTTAAACCAATAGGAATCTATAAGTGTTCCAGATCGGTCCCTGTAAAAATCGATGACTCATTTGGAATTCCAACTGGCATCCAGGCATTTTCTAAGATTAAGCACTGCTTGAAGATAAGTATAATGGACTAGTCACTTTTTTCAGTTGAATGGAGTAGTGCATAAGAATTTGATAAAAAAAATTTTTAAAAAGATAAATAATTGAAAGAATGATAACTTACAATAATTGAATTGAACTTAAAAATAGTTAGAAATAAGTTAAAATTATTTATGGTAAAGCAAGACACGAGTAAACAGGTTTTTGGCCAATGACTGGAGCAAGGAGCATTAAAACTACGCTGATCAATCCAGTCTATGACTTCATGACTGTGCGTAGGCTCCATTTCTGAGGCCTTTTCCTGTATAAAAGTGATTATATTACTGGGCACATAATTGATATATGTTGAATGCACTTCTCTGATGAGTGGAATATAAATATAAATATATCGCTTGTGATTTTGATTCAGGTTTGTTGACCATGTCAATCCAGTCCTGGTTTTAACCCAATGCATGCAAAGTCCTTATTGTAAGCTCCAGGAAAATCAAGACTACAAGTCCCTGCATGCAATGGGATAAATCCAGGACTGGTTTGACCTGCCTTGAAAATCCGGAGCCAGCTCACACACAAAAAAGGGATGGAAAACCTTTCATACGCTGAGAGATTGGAGAAACTGGGTCTCTTTTCCCTGGAGAAGAGGAGACTTAGAGGAGATATGAAAGAGACTTACAAGATCATGAAGGGCATAGAGAGAGTAGAGAGGGACAGAAAGAGAGAGAGAAAGGGAGAGAGAGAGAGATAGAGAAAGATTGGAGAAACTGGGTCTCTTTTCCCTGGAGAAGAGGAGACTTAGAGGGGATATGATAGAGACTTATAAGATCATGAAGGGCATAGAGAGAGTAGAGAGGGACAGAAAGAGAGAGAGAAAGGGAGAGAGAGAGAGATAGAGAAAGATTGGAGAAACTGGGTCTCTTTTCCCTGGAGAAGAGGAGACTTAGAGGGGATATGATAGAGACTTATAAGATCATGAAGGGCATAGAGAGAGTAGAGAGGGACAGATTCTTCAAACTTTCAAAAAATAAAAGAACAAGAGGCCATTCGGAAAAGTTGAAAGGGGACAGAGTCAATACAAATGCCAGGAAGTTCTTCTTTACCCAACGTATGGTGGACACTTGGAATGCACTTCCAGAGGACGTTATAGGGCAGAATACAGTACTGGGATTTAAGAGAGGATTGGACATTTTCCTGCTGGAAAAGGGAATAGAAGGGTATAAATAGAGGATTACTGCTCAGGTCCTGGACCTGTTGGGCCGCCGCGTGAGCGGACTGCTGGGCAAGATGGACCCCAGGTCTGACCCAGCAGAGGCATTGCTTATGTTCTTATGCTTATGTTCTTATATGAACTTTTATTTCATGGCTCAAGGTAGGGCTCTTAAGCTGAAAGTAACACCAGAAAGTGACACCAAAAAGTGGAAATACACATCCATAGATTCAGGGCTGAATTGGGAAAAGGGTAGAACCAAGACTGGCTTTCCCAACATGGAGTTTATTGGCAACTCACTTTCCATACAAGTCCACGCAAGAAGAATCCAGTTCATGTATCATAACACATTAAAGAAGTAACTCTATAACTCTGTAACTATAAGAACATAAGAATAGCTTTACTGGGTCAGACCAATGGTTCATCAAGCCCAGTAGCCCGTTCTCACGGGGGCCAATTCTGGTCACAAGTATCTGGCCAAAACTCAAGGAGTAGCAATATTCCAGAATCCAAAAGAGTAACAAAAGATTCTAGAACCCCAAAGAATATCAAGATTCCATGCAGCATCTCAAAGAATAGCAAGATTCCGGAACCCCACGGAGTAACAACATTCCATTCAGAATCCTAAAGAATCGCAAGACTCTAGAATCCCAAAGAATAACAAAAGATTCTAGAACTGCAAAGAGTATCAAGATTCCATGCAGAATATCAAAGAATAGCAACATTCCATTCAGAATTCTAAAGAATAGCAAGATTCCGGAACCCCAAGGAGTAGCAACATTCCATTCAGAATCCTAAAGAATAGCAAGATTCTAGAATCCCAAAGAATAACAAAAGATTCTAGAACTGCAAAGAGTATCAAGATTCCATGTAGAATATCAAAGAATAGCAACATTCCATTCAGAATTCTAAAGAATAGCAAGATTCCGGAACCCCAAGGAGTAGCAACATTCCATTCAGAATCCTAAAGAATAGCAAGATTCTAGAATCCCAAAGAATAACAAAAGATTCTAGAACTGCAAAGAGTATCAAGATTCCATGCAGAATATCAAAGAATAGCAACATTCCATTCAGAATTCTAAAGAATAGCAAGATTCCGGAACCCCAAGGAGTAGCAACATTCCATTCAGAATCCTAAAGAATAGCAAGATTCTAGAATCCCAAAGAATAACAAAAGATTCTAGAATCCCAAAGAGTAATAAAAGATTCTAGAACCCCAAAGAGTATCAAGATTCCATGCAGAATCCCAAAGAATAGCAAGATTCCACAACCCCAAAGAGTAGCAACATTCCATGCTACTGATCCAAGGCAAGCAGTGGCTTCCCCCAGAGACAAGTGTTTGTTTAGGTGCCTGATGCTGCCTGACTTTCCTATTCTCTAAAAGCATCTGGGTTTTCCCAGTGTCAGAGCGCCTTACACGCCTGCAGTCACAGCAGCCGTGAACCTGGCATAACTGCAGAGTGCCCTCCAAGCTAAGTGGGGTGTGTGCATTTTACTCTCTCATTTTCAATAGTGAGGGACAGGCAAGCTCTGCAGGACTCCAGGGAACTTGTCTAACCCTATAGAGTGAAAACACAATACTGAAGCACCACCTGCTCAGCTTAGAGCAATGGTCTCAAACTCGCGGCCTGTCAGGTGCTATTTTGAGGCCCTTAAGATGTTTATCATAATCACAAAAGTGAAATAAAACCGTTTCTTGATCTTATGTCTCTTTAGCTATAAATGACAATATTATTATTAAGATTTAGTCAAAAGGAAAGATTTATAGGGCTCCTTTTACTAAGGTGCGTTAGGGTCTTAACGTGTGGAAAAACGCCCGCTAAATTACCCTGTGCGCTAGACGTTAACGCCAGCATTGAGCTGGCATTATTCTAGAAGCGTACCGCGTGGTTTAGCACGTGGTAATTTTATGCGTGCTCTAAAAACGCTAGCGCACCTTAGTAAAAGGAGCCCATAAACTATAAAAAAAAGTTTTACCTCATGCAAAATTGTCATTTCTTTCATAAGACATTAACTCTTTTTTCTGAGGCCCTCCAAGTACCTCCAAATCCAGAATGTGGCCCTGCAAAGGGTTGGAGTTGGAGACCACTGGCTAAACTGTAACCATGACATCCTGTTTGTCTTTGGGAAGCAGAGCTGAGATTGTGATGTCATAATGCCTCATTCCACCAATAAGAGCCAGCCTCATCAGTGATGTCACAATGGCTTGATTGTCCTGTTCTCCCCTCTGCCCTCCAACCCAGCCAGCAGATTAACTGTTCCCCTTAACTCAGTGGTCTCAAACTCACGGCCCACCAGGTCCTATTTTGAGGCCCCCGGTATGTTTATCAAAATCACAAAAGTAAACTAAAACAGTTTCTTGATCATATAAATGACAATATTATTATTAAGACTTAGCCAAAAGGAAAGATTTATCTCATGCAAAATTGTCATTTCTTTAATAAGACATAGAAACATAGAAGATGACGGCAGAAAAGGGCTACAGCCCATCAAGTCTGCCCACTCTGCTTACCCACCCCCTGTCTATGCCCTAATGACCCAATTTCCTTATCTTGACATTAACTGTTTTTTTCTGAGGCCCTCCAAGTACCTACAAATCCAAAATGCGGCCCTGCAAAGGGTGGAGTTGGAGACCACTGGCTTGGAGGGAACAGCGCTGTAGGCATATCCACTTGAGAAGGGCACACGGATCTTACAGTGTTCTGTAAGCGTTCCCTACGTAAGTGATAGCTCCGCCCATGTGTACTCCCCTTTCATTTACACTCACGTCGCCCTTACAGTACAGTGCTTAGGTGTCCCGGTTGCACTTAGACGTGTAAGTCCACACTTGCCAACAGAAGTGGTAGAATTTTGTAAACGTGTGCAAGCGATAGGTAAAGGTAGCACCCTGTTTCAGAATTGCCCTTTAAGGGAATCATTTTACACAGCTTTTCCCACACGTAAAACCTATTCTACTGGAGATGGAGTTCACATATATGGTGCCAAACCGATACAAATTTATTCCTAGGCATTTGCACACTTGCTGCTGGTTCTGGGAGCTATTTTATAGAGCAGACTTTCTCAACGCAGCCAGTCAGGTTTTCAAGACATCCCTTATGCCTGAGATACATTTGCATACTACGGAAGCAGTGCATGGAAATCTCTCTCATGCATGTTCAGTGAGGATATACTGAAAACTGGACTGTTGGGTGGTCCCCCCAGGACAGGTTTGAGAACTACACTTCCCCCTTCGTATTCGCGGGGGTTCGGGGCAGAGCTGGCCCGCGAATAATATTCGGGACAGTTCTGCCCCTAACAGAGCTGGCCCGCGAATAATATTCGGGCCAGTTCTGCCCCTAACCCCCGCTTCCCCTAGCTATTTTAAGCCCTGAAAGTCCCCCCTTAAGCCTTACCTGGTGGTCTAGTGGGTTTTCAGGGCAGGAGCAATCTTTCCACGCTCCTGCCCCGTGCAGATCGCTCACAGGAAATGGCTGCCTTGACCTCCCGTGGTCTCTCGAGCCATTTCCTGCGAGCAATCTGCATGGGGCAGGAGCGTGGGAAGATCGCTCCTGCCCTGAAAACCCACTAGACCACCAGGGCTTAAAATAGCCCGAAAAATGAAAGTTATTTTTTTTCATTTAAAACTGGGAATAAGCAAATCCATAGATACGGAATTCACGAATACGGAGGGGGAAGTGTACTGCTTTATAACCCAGGCTTAAAATAGGTGGCTGCTTGGATTCCTCAAATAGCCACCCTAATATAAAACTAAACCCCCAAATGATAACTTCTGGACCCTCCCTTTGCTCTCCCCGTGCAATCCTGTTACTCTGTCTTGCAGTGCCATTAAAAAGTATAATATCAATTTTAAGAAAAAAAAAGAAAGCATATTTCCATGTACATATCAGTAATCGTAACAGCACTGATTGATATGACTTAAATGCAATGAAACAGTTCAACAGCACTAGTGACAGCTATGACAAATTACAGACTTGAACAGGCTTTACAAAAAATACAGCAAATCCTCATGTGACTTGAACAACTGTCCCTCATACTTACTAGCAACAGCTTCCACCAAATTTAAAGCTAGCCTCACACTATGGCTTCAAACAACACTAAGTGAAGGTCATTTCCCACCGGAATTAGGAGAAATCATAATTACACCTATCCTAAAAGATCCCAAAGGTCCTATAGATAATCCTGCAAACTATAGACCAATCGCTTCAATCCCTCTATACATTAAAATAACAGAAGGCCTTGTCGCACAACACCTCTCCAACTACCTTGAAGACCATCACATACTACATCCATCACAATCTGGATTCAGATCCAACCATAGCACAGAAACTCTACTGGTATCACTATTAGACATTGCACGACAACACCTCAGCAAAGGAAACAAGCTGCTTCTCATTCAACTCGATCTTTCTGCGGCATTCGACCTAGTTGACCATCACACACTACTCCAGATATTGGACGCAATAGGAATCTCAGGTAATGTTCACAAATGGTTCCAAAGCTTCCTCAAAACACGAACATACAAAGTCAAATCAAAAGAGCACATATCCGAACCATGGTCAAACCCATGTGGAGTACCACAAGGATCACCATTATCACCCATATTATTTAACCTCTTCATAGCATCCCTAGGCATAACCCTAGACGCCCTAAACACAGTATCATTCAGCTACGCAGATGATATAACTATCCTCCTACCCTTTAATATTCAAGACCCCTTATCCACAAACCACCTGAAAATGATAATGGAAACGGTAGAAAAATGGATGTCAAGTCATAAACTAAAACTGAACTCGGAAAAAACTAAATTCCTACTACTGGAAAGGGAAAAAAAACCTTCTCTCACAGAACTAGAAGTAAATACAATCAAGTACCCAATGCAAAGCACACTCAAGATCCTGGGAATTCAACTAGACAGAAACTGCACAATGCAGTCTCAAATCCACAAAATCATCCAAAGAGCATTCTTCACAATACGTAACCTAAGAAAAATAAGAAAATTCTTCAACAAAGAGCAATACAAGATATTAGTACAATCCCTAGTACTGAGTATTGTAGATTACTGTAACAGCCTATACCTATCATGCCCAAATTACATGATAAAACAATTACAGACAGTTCAGAACACAGCCCTCAGAATCATCTACTCACTAGGCAAATATGACCACATCACCAAAGCATACCTAGATTCACACTGGCTACCAATAAAAGCAAGATCCCAGTTCAAATTCTACTGTCTACTATACAAAGTAATACATGGAACAGCACCCAGCTACCTAAACAACAGACTACACCGTAACCTCTCACACAGATTAAGGAGAACTCAGAGCCTATTCACTCACCCCCCTCTCAAAGGAACACGACGAAAGAAACTATATGACAGCCTTTTAGCGACACAGGCAGCAAAGATCGATACTACCATCACCAATCTACTGACCAAATCAATAGACATTAAAGCATTCCGAAAAGAAATCAAAACTCATCTCTTCAAAAAACATTTCCCATCATCATAACCTCACAAAAGTATTAGAAAATGCTCTCATGACTACCCTAACACCACCACCAGCAACACCCGAATCCGGACAGTATTATCTCTATTCGTCTAAACAGCAGAATCCGGACAATATTATCTCTATTCGTCTAAACAACCTATCACTATCTAATATCTACTACCAATTTATCCTGGAAAAGTCCAGAACAACAATTGTAACTTAACGCATTCTTGATTATATGTACTGCAATGCTACTGGAAATGTCCAGTCTTCTAACTTGTAATCCGCTTAGAACCGCAAGGCACAAGCGGAATAGAAATCACTAATGTAATGTAATGTAATGTAATGTAACAAGCAAGTGGATATGTAAAACAGAGCATTGCCTGCCATTACAGAAAGAAAAAATAGGAGAACAAAAGACCTTTAATTAACTCAGGAAATTAAAAATGTAACTTTTCTCAAGTAACCTAGGTCACAAGCCCCACTCAGCTGAACCCATGAACACATGTTGGTCCAGAGAGATACTGTCGCTTCAGGCACACTGCGTTCTGCCCCCGGCAGCCTCTTGCTAGTTTATGACAAAACTCTAAGATGTGTTAATGTTATTCTCACTTCATAGAACTGTAATGCTGCAATCATTTCCTGTCATAGTGTGTGAGCAGAGCATTGTGTGAAATGTAGTTTCATACATACTGCAGACACTCCTCCTTACCTGTAGAAGCTTTGTTTCTAGAGGTCTTTCTCCTAAGACCTCCTCCCTTTTCCTCTCATCTAAGCTTGGGTCGTTTGTCTCACTTGTACTTCCTGGTCACCACTAAAACCTTTGCTCTAATGGGTCATAAGAACATAAGAACATAAGCATAAGAACATAAGCATTGCCTCTGCTGGGTCAGACCAGGGGTCCATCGTGCCCGGCAGTCCGCTCCCGCGGCGGCCCCCCAGGTCCATGACCTGGAAGTGTTCCCTACCTAACCTAAAATATCCATACCCCATTCGCTCAATGTCCTGTAAGGTAACTCTATCTGTACCCTGTAATCCCCTTCGCTTCCAGGAAGTCATCCAGTCCCTTTTTGAACCCCAGAATTGTACTCTGTCTTATCACCTCTCCGGGAAGCGCGTTCCAGGTGTCCACCACCCTCTGAGTGAAGAAGAACCTCCTTGCATTCGTTATGAATCTGTCTCCTCTCAGTTTTTCTGAATGACCTCTTGTTTTAGTTGCCCCTGCTAGTCTAAAGAATCTGTCCCTCTCCACCTTCTCTATGCCTTTCATGATTTTATAAGTTTCTATCATGTCCCCTCTCAGTCTCCGCTTCTCCAGGGTAAAGAGCCCCAGCCTGTCCAACCGTTCGGCATATGAAAGGTTCTCCATACCCTTTATCATCCTCGTTGCCCTCCTCTGGACCCTCTCGAGTATTGCCATGTCCTTCTTGAGGTATGGCGACCAGTATTGGACGCAGTATTCCAGATGTGGGCGCACCATTGCTCGATACAGTGGCAGGATAACTTCCTTCGTTCTGGTAGTGATACCTTTCTTGATAATGCCCAACATTCTGTTCGCTTTTTTTGAGGCCGCTGCACATTGTGCCGCCGGCTTCATTGTGTTATCTACCAATACCCCCAGATCTTTTTCTTGGCTGCCTTTCCCGAGTACCCTCCCTCCCATCGTGTAGCTGTACATGGAGTTTCCTTTCCCTATGTGCAAAGGTATGACCTCTTTCTGTTACCTGTTGCCAAGCCCTGACTCTACTGGTCTCCTCTCTCCTCCCGTCTAGCACTGTGGCTGTGTCTTGATGTTTCCCCCAGACCTTTTGTCTTCAGAATCCAGTCACACTTCTGCTTCCATCTTGAACGACTGGCTTAATCCCCAACAAACCACCAGTATTTTCACCGTAAGCTACCCGACCACATACATGAATAATTCAGCATTTCGACTTTGAAACCGGAAGCACCTTTCTGCTTAACTATTTCCTCATCTCTGCCCATCCCCTATTCTTCAAATCTGCATTTTCTTCTCTAGCTGCAATATCCAGGAGATTCACAGATCATGAGTACACAAGAACATAAGAGCTGCCATACTGGGGCAGACCGAAGGGCCAACAAACCCAATTTTTTTTCAACAGTGGCCAACCCAGATCACAAGTACCAGGCAGAAACCCAAAGAGTAGCAACATTCCAAAGTTAAGATTATGATGTCATAATACTTCATTCCACCAATGCCTAAGAGCCAACCTCATCAGTGATGTTACAATGGCTTCCTTATCCTATACTTGGCTCATATAAGAACATACTGGGACAGACCGAAGGTCCATCAAGCCCAATATCCTATTTCCAACAGTGGCAACCCAGGGCTCACGTACCTGGCAGAAACCCAACATTTCAAAGCTGAGGTTGTGATATCATAATGCCTCATTCCACCAATGCCTATGAGCCAACCTCATCAATGATGTCACATTGGCTCGATTATCCTATACTTGGCTCACATAAGAACTGCCATTCTGGGACAGACCGAAGGTCCATCAAACCCAGGATCCTGTTTCCAACAGTGGCCAACCCAGGTCCCAAGTACCTAGCTAGATCCCAAGTAGTAAAACAGATTTTATGCTGCTTATCCTAGGAATAAGCAGTGGATTTCCCCAAGCTATCTCAATAATAGCCTATGGACTTCTCTTTTAGGAAATTATCCAAGCCTTTTTAAAATTCCGCTAAGCTAACTGATTTCACCACATTCTCTGGCAACGAAGAAAATTATAAGGACTTGCCTGTGTGTGCATTAGCATGTTAAGGTTTATCTATCTGCATAGTATGGTCGGGAGCTGCAATATGAGTGCAGACTACATGGTGATAGCAGCAGTCATATGGACAACACGGCAAATGCAACATCCATTACACACTAGTAGTACATGACAAATCCCAGGCAATGAAAGGGTATCGCTGAAAGCAAGTGGGAACAGAAAATTTTACCAGATGTCTCCAACTGACCAAACTCTCAAAGCAAAGATTACACGGTGCTGCGTCAAAACTTCAAGCAACTGCAACCAGAGACATTTTTAGGCCATTGAAAAGGGGGAGAGAGTGGGTTTGTCATGACATTGATATTGATGATATTAAGCAGAATCTCTAGGAACAGAAGTGTATGGGCTACGGACCACCAGTCAGCTGGCTACGGAACGCCAGTCGATAAAGGCCTGCAAATATCGTACCTCCCTCTATTAATGGTCAGGAGATCACCAAATGAGAAGGTCAGCTGCTAACCTTTTCATAAAACTGACATCGCAACAATCCAATTGCTGTATATAATATAGGTTTATTAGCAATAGACAAAAGTCAGCTTTCATGGAACAACAAAGTACAGCACATTGAGCCAATGGATAACATACAAAGTGGCCACCTTCTGTTTATAGATTCATCCTAAAGTTAAGTCATTCAGTATGCCACTTATATACTTTAGTTCAGTAGCCTAAAGTACCACCTAGTTACCGATTACATTCTCACTTTCTATTGGGTTGACACATTTATCATATGTATTGATTGTATAGTTTGCATATTTATCTCGGAGCCATATTGAAGCATGATATCACTCATTTGTAAAATCTGACCTTTCTATTTCCCTGACAATGCATTCTTAATGCTAAGTTCAATAATTGCTGAGAGCAGGCCCCCTCCTTCCTGTGCTTCATTGTCCTTCGTTAGTAGTTCAGATAACTTTTTGGTAGGACATTTTCTTTTGGTTTGTCATCTTCTTAGACAGTCCTGAAATATCCAAGGCTGCTACAGTCAGCAAATGTCTTCTAGCTACTGGACCAAAGTTGAACCTCTTACATGGCCTTGTTTCTTGCTGACAGGGAGAGATATGATTGTTTAGAAGCTTGAATTCATAAGCACAGTGTCTCTCTTAAAAATATAACTTTTGGGGTCTCATAGGGGTCTTCACCTACATTTTCATGAAATTCTTACTCCTGATTCTTCCTCATTTTGCACTGAAGTAACTAAGGAGGAGTAGCCTAGGAGTAGCTAGAGCACCTGCCCCAGCACCCTGAGGTTGTGAGTTCAATTCCCATTGCCACTCCTTGTGATTCTTGGGCAAGTCAACACTTCATTGCCCCAGGTACAAAATAAGTACCTGTCTAAATTATGTAACCACACAGAAAAAGGTTTCAGGTTTATTTAAAATTTGATAATATAATAATAATAATAATAACAGTTTATATATTGCAGAACCGTGAAGTTCTATGCAGTTTACAATGATTAAAAATACTACAAACTGAGTAGAACTAACAAAGTTAAAAACTAGTGACTAACAGCTCTTGAGATCAGTTATTGTGGGAAAGATTGTAATACTTATAATACTTCTAAGTGATGTACATTTTAAAAACAGAGATACAATATTATAAATTAAGAACACAGACAAAATCAAATAAAGACCAACATGATACAAAAGAGTCAGGGTTGAACTACAATAATTATAGGAAAGAAACAGGTATGGGAAATACAAACTGGGTTAACAGGGGCAATGTCTGGAGCCTCCTGTAATTTATATTTCTTTAGAAAAAGACGTTATTCAATTGAAGATTTAGTTTTCCAAGGTCTTTGTACAGGAAGGACTTCAGGGAGCTCTTGTATCTGTCAAGATTTCGTTCTCCTCTGAGAAAAGAAGGTAAAACATAGAAACATGATGGCAGATAAAGGCCAAATGGCCCATCCGCAGCATCCACTATCTCCTCCTCTCCATATTGGCTAAGGCTCTTTACACCTGCATTGTGATGTCATAGAACTTTAGTAACATAGTTACATAGAAACATGATGGCAGATAAAGCCCAAATGGCCCATCCAGTCTGCCCATCCACAGTAACCATTATCTCTTCCTCTCTCTGAGATCCCCCGTGCCTATCCCAGGCCCTTTTGAATTCAGACATAGTCTCTGTCTCCACCACCTCTTCCGGGAGACTGATCCATGCATCTCCACCCTTTCTGTAGAAAAGTATTTCCTTAGATTACTCCGGAGCCTATCACCTCTTAACTTCATCCTATGCCCTCTCATTGCAAAGTTTCCTTTCAAATTAAAGAGACTCGACTCATGCGCATTTACATTACGTAGGTATCATATCTCCCCTCTTCCGCCTTTCCTCCAAAGTATTCAGATTGAGATCTATAAGTCTGTCCCTTTACGCCTTATGATGAAGACCACACACCATTTTAGTAGCCTTCCTCTGGACCGACTCCATAACTATGGAGCATAAATTGTAAATATTTCACTTTTTCTAGTATTATTTTTAAGGAGGGGATTGTAAGCAAATTCTGGGCTACGGATCATAAGGTCCTGAATGGTGTACGTGTATGGGATTAAGAGTTTGTCTAGGAATGCTGGCAGATTTGACTGTTGAGTTTTAATACAGAGCAGTTGGCAACCAGTGTATATCAGCTTCCATCCCCTTTAAGCACAAGGAGGGAGCCTGGAATGAAGAGCTTTACTCAATGGGGAGTGGAATGAGAGGCTGTATTACTGCTTTCCCCAAACTAGACAGATTGCATTACTGCGTCCCCCCTTCCCCAGCCAGAGAAACTGCATTACTGCTTTCCCTCTCCCCCAGTTACACAAAAAAACAATGCTAGAACATGGGTGTTCACAGCCCTTTATCCCTTTTGAACACTGTGGGCCCAATATTAAGCCAGCAGCAATCAGTGTTTGCTGACTACTGCCGGCATTCTCTCTCTAAATTCAATGCCAGGCATTGCATTTCTGGGTACACAGAGCTGGCAAAAATGTAGCTACTTAAGTGCAAACCACATAAAATGAAGACTGACTTCCATGCAGTCCTATTTATTTTGTTACCTTGGTTGGTTCAGTGCTCAATATCGGCATTTAACTGGCCAGTTGTTGCTTTGCCCCAGAATGTCCCTGCAAGCACCAGTTCAAGTTGGGCACTGTCTGGTTAAGTGCCATCAAATATGACTGGTTAGCCCCAACCAAGCAGGAGCCATTTCTGACCTGTTGGGTAAGATTTGCCTCTTTGCGGATGATACCACAATCTGCAATAGAGTACACACAACCAAACAGAAGTACCTAGACTTGAGAAAACCCAAGAATATGGACACTTCTTAAAGGGTCACATCACAACACAGTGAGTTCAAAGCAAAGCAAAGGCTGCAACAATTAACTCTTCTTGGACACAGTAAAATAATAATATAAGAGTGCCAAGCAGACATTAAAGGTTTCTTGGTCACCTCAGACCATTTGGCTGGAAGACTTCAGGTTGGCTCCTCACTGTATAAGTAGTGTCTGTATATAACCTAGTAACATAGTAGATGACGGCAGATAAAAACCTGAATAGTCCATCCAGTCTGCCCAACAGCTGTGAAGACCCACGTCTATACCCTGGATGGATGGAATCCCAAAAACAACACCTAATATACCAAACGGAATCTCGCTAAAACTCACATGCCACTGCAAATATAACTTGAACTATTACCACTTTCTCTGACAACAACGATGCACCCACCTGCAAAGAAAAGCTATTCTACTAACTAGTATATCTACACCGAAAATACTGCAATCCAAACCACCCTATGTCCACTAAGTCTGTATGTTATGTCTATACTGTAAATGCTGTAAAGTCTGTAAATGCTGTGAACATTTGTCCTACCCATACTATGAATACACTCCTGTATCCTGTTCTGGGCTCCTTTGGGAGGAGGGGCTGAATAAATGACTAAAGAAAGAATGAATATGGTATAACATACTTGATTCTGGTCTTTCTTTGCTATTTCTGGGACACAGATCATAGAAGTCCACCCTGGAGTTCCTGTCAAAACCTACTCCAGCCCATCCCAATCTATCTTGTCATATATGGGAAATGGTCTCTTAGCAATGTCCTCAAGTTCCAGCTACTGGAGATGCCACTGAATTCCGCTCCGGCTTATCCTAAATTGTCTTGCCACATTCGGGACACAGACCACAGAAGTCAGTCTGACACTGGTCTTAGGTCTTCAGAGCCAGAGGTGCCATCTAATTACCACTCATGCAATCATTGAAGTTTTGCTTTTTATACCATCCTCTGTATTCATCCCCTACCTTTTTGAATTCTGTCTCTGTTTTTGTTCCCCCCCCTCCTTCGGCAGGGCAGTCCAGGTATCGACCACCCTCTCCACAAAAAATAATAATTTTGAAGTTCTTCCTAAGTCTACCATTCTGCAACCTCAATTCATGTTCTCTAGTTTTACTGTTTTGATTTGTTTCTATATTAACACCTTTTAAGTATTAAATGTCTGCATCATATCTCCCCTTTCCTTTTCTCTACGGTATTCATATTCAGGTCTTTTGGTGCGAATCGCATACCATTTTTGCCACCTTCCTTTGAACTGCTTCAAGCCTCCAAAACTTAACACAATATTCCAAGTAGGGCCTCAATGACTCGTACACCTCCTTTGTTCTGCCTCTTTCTATGCAACCTAGCATCCTTCTGGCTACAGCCACCGCCTTGTCACACTGTTTCATCGCCTTCACATTCTCAGACACTATTACCCCAAGGTCCCTCTCCCTGTCTGTGCACATCAGCCTCTCACCTCCTAGCATATACAGCTCCCTTGGATTTCTACTCCCTGAGTGCATCACTCTTCACTTCTTTGCATGTTAGTAACAAGCAAGGCCCTTCATTCTTAGCAGCCAGCCCCTGGCTTGCTCATTTCCTTCAGGAAATTGCCCGTTAATAGGAAAAGGAATACTGGATCTGGCTCACTTCCTCAACATGATTAATTAAGCATAATCTGGCTCAGTAATTGGCTCCCCATCCTTAATAGCAAGCCTGAGCCTCTTTTTTCATAAGGTCTCCAGGAAGATGGCCTAATGGGACTCCCCCCTCCCCCTTTCGGTAAGTGCTTGGAACTCTTACAAGCAAAAGACTCGTCAGCACAGAGGCAACCGAATAACTCAAAGATTTGCTTTTCTAAGAGGCTTAGCTGATCATGCTTTCCTCTTTCTTTTTATAAGATAGTAAGCCACAACCAAGGACACAGGAAGCTGTGGACAACAAGCATGCACTATTAAGAGTTAATAAGATTTGAGAAAGTAAGCAAGGATGGTCATGTGGTCCTCAGAACTCCGAGTGCCACATGGGATCAATTACAGCAATCTCATGACATGCGAGATGAATGGTCGTTTGGAAATAGCAAACAGAGTTGTACTGAATTAAAACACACACATACAATCTTAGGAAAAGGGAAATGTATTTTGCTTCAAAAGCTTAGTATCTGCAAAATCAAGAATATGCACAATCTGGTCAATGTGGCACCCTCGTGGCATTATCAGCCTCTAAGATATATTGATCTTCTTATCAGAGCATTACTGTGCCACATAACATCTCATCACAAATCTCTTGCAGGTCATGGTGAGCCTCCCACAGCACCCCAAAAATCCACTATACCCACCTGTCAACAACCCCAATAACCCTTATGTTATGGCTGCAGGTATTACCTATATGGCAGTAGAATGGGGTTTTGGTTTTTTGTTGGTGTGCTCACATTTTCCACCATGAATGTTATGGTTAGAGTGGCTTATAGGCCTTGGTCCTCCTATCTATGGTTCACTAGCCCACCCCAGACTACTTAAGCCACCTCTCTGTTGCCCTACTAGGCTTTCCTATGTCAGGTGCTGATGTTCTGGAGGCATGTATGTACATTTTTATTCTAATTGTTTTGGTGGTGTGAGGGGCTTATTTTCAGAAAATGTCTTATTAACGGAACCATGCAATCTTACAGCGCATTTTGAAAAGGAATTAAGACTGCACTATTTGATAAATTCATTTCTTAACTGAAGTCTCATTATAACAATACTTTTAATCTGTCTGTACTTTAGATAACATGCCGTACTTTTCTCAATACTTTGTACTTCGCTGATTGACCAATTTCTCTTCTGTGTAAACCGCCTAGAAGTCATTTGATTGTTGGCGGTATAGAAGAATAAAGTTATTATTATTATTTTTTCATGTATAACAATCTTCTCTCCCTTCCTCTCCTCCACCTCAATTTTTCCTCTTTCCTTTCTCCCCCCTTCCCCCCCATATGCAGCATGTTTCCTCGCTTTCTCACCCATCCCCTTGTGCAGCAGCTCGGAGACCTCCAAAAACAGCGGTAGTGCTCTGAGCGGGCTGCTTCGTGGCCTTCCCCACCGGGGCCTTCCCTCTGCTGCGTCACTGATGAGTTCAGAGTGCTGCTGCCGCCGCTGTTTTGGAGGCTTTGGAGTGGAGTTATGTATGCCAAGCTCATGGTGGGAGGGTCTGTGGGGTTTTGCTGCAAAGAGGGATGGGAGGGAGGGATAGAAAGGCACTGCAGAGGGCAGGCCCGGCCCTGGCGAGGCAGGCTGCAAAGCTGCCCGTTCAGAGCACTGCCACTGTTCTTTGAGGCCTTGGAGCTGCTGCACAAGGGGATGGGTAAGAGGTGAGGAAAGATGCTGAACATGGAGGGGGTGAGGGCAGGGGGAGAGAAAGGAAAGAGGAAGAATTTGGGGGGGAGGAGAGGAAGGGAGAGATGATTGGCAAATCGAGCAGCGCTAGTGTCAGGGATAGAGCTGGGGAGTGTCGGGTGGCTTCGGGTGGTTCTTAACTAAGGCTTATTTTGAGGATAGGGCTTACATTAGGAGCATCTTTAAAAATCAGGGTGAAACATGGTAGTCTCTTTGGGTCCCTGATCAGAAAGTGCTATGATTATGTAAGTACTATTGTATGGCTTTGGCCACTGTAGTGGTATACAGGATTTTTTTTTAAATTTAAAATTATTTATGCACACAATAAGTGTGCGTGTTATTGGACTATAATTAGCCGTATTGGCCATAGAGAAAAATGGATTCTCCGTTGGCTTTGATGCTTTTTAACAGACCAACAGAAGAACAACAAACCAGTAGGCAAAAGATAAGTTGAAGTCGGTAAGATAATATTTGTTTCTTTCAGATGTTAGATCTTGCACACGAATAGTCATGAGAAAAATTATGAAATTACCTCGTTACGCTCAAAGGCTGCGAAGCAAAGGAGGCCTCTCACATCATAAACCACACGCATTCTTTCGCTTACACCGAGGGCACATTTACCCACATCAAACGAATGGTTCTTGCTTCCTCTTCATGTCCCATCATTACATACCCCACTGAAGGATCCCTTTTATGAAACTGCATTAGGGATATTTTTTGCGAGTCGCTGTGGTAAAAGCTCCGGTGCTCATAGGAATTCTATGAGCGTCAAAGTTTTTACTGCAGCGGCCTGTGATAAAAAAAACCACTAATGCAGCTTCGTAAAAAGGGATCCTAAATGATCTTACTATTACTATAAAGTACGGTCAATTTTGAGCAGCACGTCAAAGAAATAATCAAAACATCTTAGCTAGATGTGTGAAATGGTTCATAGACAGTAACGCGGAAGACAAAGGCGCGCGCCGACAACTAAGCGCAAGACGGAGGCGCGCGCCGAAGAAAAAGACTGTTTTTAGGGGCTGCGACGGGGGGTTTTGTTGGGGAGCCCACCTCAATTTACTTAATACAGATCGCGGCGGCGTTGGGGGGGTTTGGGGGGATGTAACCCCCCACATTTCAGTGAAAACGTAACTTTTTCTCTAAAAACAGGGAAAAAGTTAAGTTTTCAGTAAAATGTGGGGGGTTACAACCCCCCCACAACGCGGCGCGATCTGTATAAAGTAAAGTGGGGGGGGGTTCCCCCCACACCCACCGTCGTAGCCCCTAAAAACAGTCTTTTTCTTTGGCGCGCGCCTCCGCGCTGTGCTCAGTTGTCTGCTCGCGCCTTTGTCCCGGCGCGCTTTTGACCTGACACCGTGTGAAATTGTCTTTATATTCCGCAGTGCTATATGCTAAGTGGTTTACATTCAGGTTCTCTAGTATTTCAACCCTCTAATTCTATAAACTTGCATAACATTTTTCTGCATAGCATGCAAAGTTGCATAAGCAAGTTATAGAATAAAATCAGTTGTGCAGCAATGTTCTCGCTAAGCTGCGTGACCGTGCAGGTGGAGTGGGGACCAGTACCCCTCCAGTATCACTCTTCCCTCTTGTACCACTGCTGCTGTTTTCCTGAAGCTGCAACGGCAAACTTAAACAAACTGGCTGGGGGACATTCCCATATATACCCGTGGCTGCCCTCTCCAATGTCACGTCTTCCAGGGCAAAGCTGGCAGCCACGGGTATGTATGGGAAGATCTCAGAGCCGTTTTTTTTAGTTTGCCACTGCTGCTTCAGGAAAGCAACAGCAGTGGTGGGGATGCAAGAGAGCAAACTCTGGTGGATGTGGGATGGGTGGGAGATGGGGCTGATACCGGTGCATATGGGTTGTGGGACAGAGAGAGAGGGGGCAAGTGCTGGTAGATGTGGGTTGAGGGGGAAGATGCTGGTGGAAAAGGGGTGGGGGAGATGGGGTAGACTTTGGTGGAAGTGAGGTAGGAGGGGGTAGATTTTGTATAGAAGTGGGGAGCCAAATTCTAGATAAACAGGGGAGAGAGAGGGCAGAAGTTGGGGGGTGAGGTACAGAGAGGAGGGAGATGATGAAACGGAGGAAGTGAAAGGGGAGATGCTGGAAAGTGAGGGAGAGAGAGGGAGCAGACACTGTATGGTAGAAAGGTGAGAGAGACAAAGGGGATGGAAACATTGATGGAAGGGGAGAGAGGGGAGATGCTGGATGGAAAGGGAACGGGGGAATATGCTATATAGAAGGAGGGAAACTGAAGCCTGGATAGAAGAGAGGAGAGACAGGAGGGAGATGGTGGAAGGGAGAACTGAAAGAGAAAAGAGGAGGTAGACTGTATGGAAGGGGGAAGAGATAGAGGAGAGAGATACTGATGGAAGGGGAGAGAGTATGTGGAGATGCTGGATAGAAGAGGGGAAATAAATGAGCAGATATTTGGGGGAAGACACAGTAAGGAGGGAGATGATGATAGAGGGGAAAGAAATGGCAGATTTAGGTGATAGAACGGGAAGAGAAAGAAGGCAGAGTTAGTGAAAGACTGGGAATAAGGGGAAGTAAAATAGGAGAGCCAGGGTGAGGGACAGAGATAAGAGAGCCATTGGTAGACCGTAAAAAAGAGGGAACTTGAAGAATAGATAGTAAGAATGAGTTAAATCTGGACACAAAGGTAGAAAAATAAATTGAAGAAAGCCGAAAGGAAAAGGAAGAGAGAAAAATCCCGGAAAGAGACAAGACCGAAGAAACCAGAAGCCAGATAAGTGAATGGCCACAATATAAAGGTAGAAAAAACAATTTTATTTTTAATTCAGGGCAAAGTAGTGTGGTACCCGTGTTTATAAAGGTGGGGGTGGGACTATTTCAGGATTTCTTTTGCTTATGAATAATTGTTGGGTATAAGGGAGGGGGAATATTTGATGAGAGTTTGAATTTGATGATATATTAAGTGATGTTAAAGTATAAAATGATTGTATTTTATGTTACACTTATTGTGAGATTTAAAAATGAATAAAGATTTATATATATATACTAGTCTTATAGCCCGTTACATTAACGGGTGCTAGAATATATGTGTGTGTGTCTCTCTTTATTTCTTTCTCTCTCTCTCCTTAGCCGCTTTCTTTCTTTCTGTCTTTCTTTTTCCTTGGCTGTCCATCACCACCCCTTGCCTGCTCCCCCTGTCCATTCTCCCTTCCTTTTACCTCCCCTGTGTTCACCACCACTCCTTCACAGCTCTCCTTATGCAGCAGCAGCCCTTCTCCCTTTGTTTTACCTCCCCCCTGTCCAGCAGCACCTTCCTTCTCCCCCTGTCCAACATTAGGCCTCCATTCCTTTTTCTTCACCCCCCCTGTCTATCAGCACCTCTTTCCTTCTTGCCCTGTCCAGCAGTAGGCGTCCCTTCCTTTTTCTCCCCCCCTCCTCCTTCTTATCCCTATGATACACTTACCTTGCTCTGCCCCTGATCAGAGGTTCCCGACAGCCGCCCAGTTGCACCCATTGGAAAAGTTCCCTCTGCAGCATCTCGCACCCCTCCTGACGCGACTCCCGCTGTCTTTCTTTCTGTCTGTCTCTGTCCCTGGCCCCCTTTGTCTGTTTGTCTTTCTGTATATCTCCCTGCCCCTGTATCTTTCTTCTTTTCTTTCTGTCTCCCTTCCTCCCTCTGTCTGTCTGTCTGTCCGAAGCAGCATTCCCTCCCCCTCCATTTCCCTCCCCCCACACCAGTTCCCTGTGCACCTGCCCCTGTGTCTTTCTTCTTTTGTCTCCCTTCCTCCCTCTGTTTGTCTGTCCAAAGCAGCATTCCCTCCCCCTTCCATTTCCCTCCCCCCACACCAGTTCCCTGTGCAGCAGCATTAGCGTTTCCTCTACCCCCTTTCCCTTCCCAAAGTTGCGACTACAAACGCGGGCCCGAGTCCTTTGCCGCCCCCCCCTTCCCTTCCCTTCCCGCGGGCCCGACTACACATGGCGATTCAAGCAGCGTGCGCAGCAGTCTTCACACGCTGCTTCGGGTCCTTCTACTGCCCTGATTTACTCTGGCAAGTCCGGAGCAAATCAGGGCAGTAGAAGGGCCCGAAGCAGCGTGTGAAGACTGCTGCACACGCTGCTTAAATCGCCAGTCGGGCCCGCGGGAAGGGAGGGGGGGGGGCGGCAAATGACTCGGGTCCCGGGCAGCGGAAAGTTGCTGGGCTCCTCGGTGGGGGCGCTGAGCGGCCGCGATCCCTCTCCTCCCAGGCCCCCCCCACCCCCCGCTGGAGGAATGGAGATCGGCAGCTACAGCCGCTGGCTTCGGCGTCTTCTATCCACTGCGGCCAACCCTAGCGGAAACAGGAAGTAGTCAGAGAGGGCGGGCCGCAGTGGACAGAAGACAGCAAAGCCAGCATTAGCGTGGTGCAGCACTTTTCTCTTCATTTAAAAGCGGGTGAGCCGGCGAGAAGGAGGAGGTGGTGGTTTTGGCAGTGAGTGAGGGCGGGAGGGGGGGAGTTGCCAACTGTGCTGTGCTTTCCCAATCTGTCCGCCGCATACGCACTTTGACCACGGACCTACAGATCAGGGATCACAGATCACGCAGGTCTGAGTGCGCATGCGCGGCTAGCGTTTTATTATATAGGATATATATAAAAACAGAAAACAAAATTAAGATGATATCTTTTCATTGAGCTAATTTTAATACATTTTTGACTAACTGTCAAAAGAGATCAAAACCTCCTTTCTCAGGTCAGGACAGTTTACTGTCTTGACCTGGGGAAGGCGGCAATGGCTTCTGAGAACTATCTGAAAAATGTTTTAAGTCCTTTCAATTTTTGCTCACATGAACTCGGTCCTTAGAGGGAACATGTTGTGGCATACTTTAACATAATAATTAGCTGCTAAGGGGCTATAATTTGTGTTTATTTGCACTAATTGGTACAAATGAGTAGTTATGCATGCGATTTCCCTCAGTCTGCAAGTTGCATGCACAAAATCTTTAGGGCTATATATGGTGCTGATAAATGAGCGGTCCCACACAGGCGAGTCAAATCCACAAACACAACACACAAACCGCAAAGAAGTGGAATGGTTCAAAGGAGACTGGTGAACTCAAATGTATTCCACAAACATCTTTTATTTCTTCAATAAAACATTTCAACGACTCGACATGTACATGTTTCAGCCAGAGCGGCCTACCTCAGGAATCTTACCAATCTTGTGTTGAAATGGAAAAATCTACACAAAAGTTCATTCAAACTTGACCAATAATTGAAGGTGCGGAGCGAAAAAATTCCGTCAATGATGACCGCACCATCAATTATTAGTCACGCTTGAATGAACTTTTGTGTAGATTTTTCCATTTCAACACAAGATTGGTAAGATTCCTGAGGTAGGCCGCTCTGGCTGAAACATGTACATGTCGAGTCGTTGAAATGTTTTATTGAAGAAATAAAGGATGTTAGTGGAATACATTTGAGTTCACCAGCCTCCTTTGGACCATTCCACTGATAAATGAGCACCAGTGGAGTGTGATTACATATTTTTTTGTGAGTTCAAGAGCGATTTTCCTTGCAGCTTTTTAGGATTTTCCTTAATTGTAATCTCTGCATTCTATGGGGCTTCATGTGTATAGAGCCACCAGTACTACGGCATCTGATTTCCAGAACGGTCAACCGATGTGAAACTGCAGCAAGGCTGTGATCTAGTGAGGGATGCCAAGCAGTTCAGGTGACCAAATAGCTCTAACCTGTCAACATCTAGCATGTCGTTGCATCTCACACATTCTTTTGAAGCAGGATCTGTAATGTGAACCCAAGAGCTCTTGAAAGTTAGATGCAACATACATTTGAACACGGATATTAAAAGTACCAAAGGCCAGGAAAGAGCAGGCGTCATTTCCCATCGCTTAACTGTTGGGTCAATTAACATGTCAACGATTTGAACGGGACACTCCTATTGGAGGCAGCTACTAAGCGAGGAAGACATCTGATGTGCTGATAGCTTCATGTGCAATTTACAGCATCATGTCTAGAGTTTCAGTGACCCAGGGCTCACCAGACAAAAAGGCCAAGAGGCCGTCAGAAGCCAAAAGCAGCCTAAAAAGGATTCTGATGCCTTTCAGAAAATGCAAAATGAATTCTTTAATGCAATCAACATCTTTCTCTGAATAAACTCTGCAGACAATAACTCACTGATAAGGAGAACGTGTGGAATTATTTTTATCTGCAAGGTCACATATTCCAGTCTGGAAGGCAGCATAGTTGTGGCTTATTTAATACTTCCCTTAAAGGGAGGCTTTAGACTGGTACCATTGCATAAACCACCTCCTTTGGACCAAACAACACACCGATGAAAAATATTAACAGGTATAAATTAATCCATAAAAGGATTGAGACAACGAGGAGCTCTGCCAAGTTAATCTAGGTAAGTATACCAAATATATAAATCAGCACCTTTCTGCTCTCGCAGAGCACACCACACCACACAGTCTGAAGTCATTAAATCGCCATTCCCTTGCAATATGTTGCCTCTTCCAGCATCTTAATGCTGGAAATATGTTCTGTGGCTTTCTATGTGGTTTCTCTTACATGCCTGTGCTAGCAGAGTGCAAAGAAAAGCTGAAATAATGAATTAGTTTTACAGCAAGTCTAATAAAATTGCTAATGAAAAATATCCGAAAGCATTTCAAGGATGGTAGGTCCGTATCTAAAGAGCACAAAACCCACAAATGAGACACACGAGGATTTGGTATGCATTTTCCTTTAAAGGGTTTGCCTAAAACTATTTGTTTCAGTTAACTTATGCTCTCCTCGGCACGCTGTAGACCACATTTATTGCAATCTTATTACAAACAGTTCCCTTGAAAAAAATATTACTCAGGCTGATTTCCACTTAGATTAACAGTCAAGATCCGCAAGGCAAACCTTCAGTTGATTATTTTCCTTCTGTTGTGATTGTGAAATATTAATATCTTTTTTTTAATATACCTCACAGAATATGAATTACTCACTAGGACATTCTGCAGCAAATTTGCGTTGTCGGATCTGGAGGCAGCTAATACAATCAGCTGAAGTGTATAACTTGAAATTTATCTGATATACAATGATCCTTTGCCTATGTGCTTTGTTTTCACTAGACTTCAACACTTTCTATCATTGCCAATAAAAATTCCTCTCTCTAATCTCTTCACGTGGAAACCACACAACTGGAAGTGAAAATTACAACACTGTCAGTTTCTGGGGCATTTTCATGTTTCACTTTCTAAAAAAAAAGGCTGTGAAAATTTATTAATGGTAATGAAAGCCTGGGGCTGAAACCATGAGCGGTGAGAAATAAGTTAAGTGCTGGCTTCCACCGCTAACATCCACCGACACACCTCAAAGCACTCCTTCACTGTTCCAACACGAAATGCACCACACGCAGCTCCGCCCATGTGCCTCAGTCCTGGCCAGCACACGGCTACGCTAATACATCTCAGGCTCCTTTTACGAAGCTGCGTTAGGGCATTAACGTGTGGAATAACGCACGCTACACTGCCGCGCACGCTAGACGCTAACGCCGGGGTCGAGCTGGCGTTAGTTCTAGCCGCGTAGCGCGCGGTAACATCCTGCGTGCGCTAAAAACGCCAGCGCACCTTAGTAAAAGGAGCCCTCAGTCCTGATTCCGCTCAAACTCAAGGGTGGGAGATTTCATGGTGACATCAGGAAATACTTCTTCACCGAAAGAGTGGTTGATCGATGGAAGACCGGCCAGGAACGCACTCGACTTCAAGGGACGATGGGATAAACATGTAGGTTCGCTCCGGAGAAATTCTTAGAGGGAGGGTTCTTCGAGTGGGCAGACTTGTTGGGCTGACGGCCCTTTTCTGCCGTCACACTCTATGTTTCTATGATCCAAAGCACTCCCCGGCTATTGCAGTGCCGAGTCTTCCATATACATCTCTGCTAATGAATTCCCTGCTAAGCAGGATGACACTCAATGCATCTCTGCCCTCTTTTTTTTTTTTTTTTTTTTTATTAGGATTTTGTATACCGCCGATCAAGGTTATCTAAGCGGTTTTTACAATCAGGTACTCAAGCATTTTTCCCTCTCTGTCCCAGTGGGCTCACAATCTAACGTACCTGGGGCTATGGAGGATTAAGTGACTTGCCCAGGGTCATAAGGAGTAGTGCGGGGTTTGAACCCACAACCCCAGGGTGCTAAGGCTGTAGATCCAACCACTGTGCCACACACTCCTCTTCTGTTCTATTTCATACTAAAACCTTACTGAGACGACACACACACACATGCAGGGGCAGCTCTCCCTTCTCCCGTTCATTCTCAGTAGCTCAGTGCGGTTTACATCTTATTTCTTCCAGGTACACGCAGGAGCCTCTCACCTTTCCAGTCACAGAGCTGTTAGGTAGATGCTTATAAACAGAGGCTGACCAAATTTCAGTGTCAGCGCTGGAACTTGCCTGAAATCCAGGTTCGGCCATGCTTCGGTTTGGGCTGAAAGTGCCGATGCATTTTTAACTGTAAACAAAACTCTGTCTGCTCCTTCCTCAACCACACTCGGTGCCCCCTCACCACCCACAGGCCCTCGCCTGGGCCTATCTTAGAAGCCTTGGTGGTCTAATGGCTACTTCAAAGCAGGAGCGATCTCCCAGTCACTCCTGATCATGCCAGCTCTATTGTCAAAACCGTATAGCCAGAACATCCCTCCCCTTTAGAACCACGGAACTCTGGAACAACCTCTCATCCCCGCTCAGAAATTCTAGCTCCTTCCAATCCTTCCGTAAACGCTTGAAAACTTGGCTCTTCTCAAAAATCTAATCACCTCCCGTTCTCTAGTACCCTACCCCTCTCTATCTTCTCAGTCCCTCTCCTATACCCTTTCTTTGTAGTTCCTTTCCTCTCAACCTCTGTAAACCGTGCCGAGCTCTGCGCACGCGGAGATGGTGCGGTATACAAACCTAAGGTTTAGTTTAGTTTAGTTTAGTTTAGTCATGGCAGAGGGTTGCAGTAGCCATTTGAGACAGGGCATCGGCAGGAGCAACTGGGGATCGCTCCTGCTTCAGAGAGGCCCCTGGACTACCAGGGCTTCTAAGGGAGGTCTGGGATGAGCCTAGAGTGGTGGGGGAGAGCAGCTCGGGGGACCAGCTTTTTGCCAGAGAGGGGAGACAACATTTTAATCTTTGGTGGAAACTGAGTGGCTAATTTTGGCCACAGACTTGGTTTTGGCCAAAACTGACCCCCACCCCCCAGATTGAATAACCCTCTAGCTGTACCCCTCTGACATTACTTTCCTCCTGCTCCTCTGGGAGAACAACTTGCTTATATTTAATGCAATAGGTCAAGAACCAGAGAGGCCAGGCTTCTACAACTGACACTATTTGTGACCTTGTGCAAGTCACCTTCTTTCACATTGCTTCAATTATCCACTCACCCCCCTCACTCTATATCTTGGTGCCTACTATTAGACGCATCGGAAGCACCAAAATTTGGCATTTATATGCGTAAGTATTAGGCCTTGTGTTTCATTCTAGCTGCTGTAGCTTAAAAAAGAAAAGGTTCAAAGAAGAGCGACCAAAATGATAATGGGATGGAACTCCTCTCATGTGAGGCTCCCATGAAGTTAAAAAAAACTCAGGGAAAGGGGGTTTTGGAGAAGAAGGACTCTAGTGTCAGCTCCACCATCCCCAGGGTCCTTATTTCTCATCTGAAGAGCAAAGAGAGGAAAAACGTCACACAAACACATAAGGATTATTAGAAAAAAAAAATTCACAAAGGCAGGATCTGGTCAGTTTAAAGACAACCGAATTCTCAGGCCTGTCTCCCACATTCTCTGCAAGTTTATGCTTTTTTATTAGAATTCAGATGAAAATTACACAAATAGCTATCAATCAACATATCATCTGACACAATATGTCACCTGGTACAACACGTCATTAATTCTCTTTGCCATCTATCAGGCCATTTTCATGCCAACAAAAACCCATTACCTTACAGGACAAAACAAAAACATAGGTGCCAGATGTGATGACGTTATGTAAAAGCCATCACTAGTACATTCCATAATAAAGCATAGTTGATCCTGCATATTGTACTCTGCACCTAAAGGCCATGTCTTTCTGTTTCTAAAAGTTTCTAAAGGCCTCTGATCCTAAAGGCAAATCTTAATTCTCTGCTTCTTTCTACACTACTTAATAACTAATAACCTCTGTCCTCTTTAGCCTCAAGGTTTCTGCAAATGTCCAAGCAGTGTATTTCATAAACAAACAGTTCTAACAGGGACTATCAAGGCTGTACTTTTTAGAGCACAGAGGAATGAACGGGTACAAATGGATCGATTTTTCACTCCGTCAAAAATGACAAAGACTAGGGGACACTCGATGAAGTTACAGGGAAATACTTTGAATAGTTAAGTTCTGGAACTCATTGCCAGAGGTTGTGGTAAGAGCGGAGAGCGCAGCTGGTTTTAAGAAATGTTTGGACAAGTTCCTGGAGGAAAAGTCCATAGTCTATTATTGAGAAAGACATGGGGGAAGCCACTGCTTGCCCTGGATCGGTAGCATGGAATTTTGCTACACCTTGGATTTTGGCCAAGTACTAGTGACCTGGATTGGCCAGGTGAGAACGAGCTACTGGGCTTGATGGACCATTGTTCTGACCCAGTGAGGCTATTCTTATATTCTTACAACAAATTTCTATTCTAATATTTCACAGTGAAGCAAAACCCTGTTCTCACAAATCCTTCATAGTGTATATATTCTCTGAGGGGGGTCGGGACCATCTTCACTTAGTCTCTATTGAGGCTATTACTAGCTCTGGCCCCCCCTGATTTTCTTCATAAGGAATGGGCTGTATTCACCGTGCTTTGCTGCTGCCTGCCTTTGTTAGCTTTGCTTCAGTCTGAATGATTGAAGAAGACTTTCTGCCTCAAATCCTTGTTGGAATTAATCCACAACTCGAGATTTTTCGAGCTGCCAGTCGGACTGACATAGACTGAGGACTCCACTGCCACAGATGCTCGTGGCACAACGAGGGAAGATTAAAATGCAATTGGCTCCCTGAAACCCTCTAATAAATCAGAAAACGAGTTGGCTTCCAGGGGGAGAGACCCCGAGCCGCATAGAAACCCAGAGCAGGCGAGCTCATCAGCTACCCCTGGGGGTTGCCCTGTGAGCTTCAGTCTGTCAAATTTGCATCCTCTCCCAGGCAGAGTAGCTCCAAAGCCTCACAAAACTGAAAAGAAATACTCAAAAATAATAAAAACCAAACAGAGCAGATCAGTTCGCTTGAAGAAGGAAAAACTGAAGAGGGCACTATACTGCATTGGTGAAGGAGGAGAAGCTAAAGCAAACAGTTTGTCAGCATGGATTTATCACCTACCTGTGTTTATGTAACAGAATGTGGTATACAAATCTTGTAAATAAATAAATAATTTAATTCCCAGACCATATGCCCTTTCCATATACATTTTTTGAGTGTTAGATATGTACATCCCAACTTTCTAATATTAGTATTTACAAATGTATTTAAATACATGTGTGTAAACTCCAGTTTCTGTATGCCTAAAATACAAATAGTACTTCTAAGATAAACATCTTATATCTGCCCTATGTTATCTAGGTATGTAGATAAGCTCCACCCCAGCACTATTTGCATAGTGCAGAGACCATCTGTAAGGATATTCAGATAGTGTCAGCGTTTCTGAAAACTCCAGTCAACATATGGATATTCGCTGCTTTTATCCAGATAAATTATTTGGAATATTGCCCCAGGTAAGAATAATCCAAATCATAGTTATCGGATGCTAGGGTCCACCTTAGGAGTCAGCACCCGAGAAAAAGATCTGGTTGTCATTGTGAATACTACGTTGAAATCTTCTGCCCAATGTGTGACTGTGGCAAAAAAACAAAAACAGACAGTTTTGGTTGCCATATCTATATAAAAAATTATAAAATGTTCAAAGAAGAGCGACCAAAATGATAAAATGGATGGAACTCCTCTCGTATGAGGTTAGGGTTCTTCAGCTTGGAAAAGAGATGGCTAAGGGGATATGTCTCAGTTCTCTTGTTGTGAACCGCCAGGAACTTCTGGTTGGGCGGTATATAAGAAATAAAATTATTATTATTATATGATTGAAGTCTACAAAATCTTGAGTGGTGTAAAACAGGTACAAGTGGATCGATTATTTACTGCATCAAGATTTGCAAAGACTAGGGGACACTCGATGAAGTTAGAGTAATACTTTTAAACCCAATGGGAGGAAATATTTTTTCCCTAAGAGAATAGTTAAACTCTAGAACATGATGGCAGAGGATATGATAAGAGCAGTTAATGTATCTGGTTTAAAAAAAAGTTTGGACAAATTCCAGGAGGAAAAGTCCATAGCCTGCTCTTGAGACAGACATGGGATGGTTGCATGGAATGCTGCTACTATTGGAGGTTTTGCCAGGTACTTGCGACTTGGATTGGCCTCCGTAAAGACGGGATACTGGGCTACATGGACCATTGATCTGACCTAGTAAGGCAATTCTTATGTTAATCCCCCTTCTGTTTCTGTAATACGATCTACCTTAGCACCCCCTGCTGTTTTACATTAGAACTACACTCACACAATTCTATCAGTTCAGCTAAATGTAGCTCTATGGTGTGTTTTGGAGCTGCAAACACAGCAACACATCTTAGTTCAGAGCTGGATAGCCCCACCTATAAGAGCAGAGCTGTCGATCGTGCAAATTTATCCTCTTTCATCTTTCCCTCCTCCCGTTCCTGCCCTGCTTTATTGATAAGCAATGCCAAATGCACTTTGTCCTATCATGTGTGTATCTCTTAACACCTCAAGCTGTGTTTTGCTGAATTATAAATACATTTTTTCCCCCTGTTGTGTTAGTGAGGTACATCGGTGCAAAAGCTTCATGGGTATAAGTTGCTACATTACAGGCTGACTTCAGAATGTAATAAAAACAGCTTCAGGGTCTGTCTGAAACTAACTTTTACACAATAGCCCCAAAGTGGGCTCAGGGTTAGCTGCATGCATTAAAACTCAGAGTTAACAGGAGTAAAGGTGTTTTTTAAACTAGTGGTAAAGGAAAACAGCAGACATTCAAGGCATTTTCAAAAGTTTATACTGTATTTATTTATTCATTCAATTTTTTAGCCCGTCCTCCCAAAGGAGCTCCGAATGGGTTACAAACTAGTATATACTACAGTATTTCCCCTTACTTTGCAGCCTGCCTAAAAGAGCAGACGTGAAATGCTTGAGCAGTTTCCAAATTTTCTAATGGAAAGTACCCCTGCATAGTTTCCTTTGAAAATTCAGGATTCATATGCACCTTAAGGCTGCCTGTATCATTTGTAGTGAGATGGAGTGTTTGCTAATTACCTCAACTAAGTAGGTCTTCTACTGCTCAGGGTTTTTGTATAGTAGAGAGTGACACGGGGAAAAAATTTATCACCGTTCCTGCTCCATCCCCTTGAGCTTGTCCCTGTCCCCGCGAGCTCAGTCCTCATCCCTGTAAGCTCAGTCCCTGTCCCCGCCCTACAAACTGTCAGATCCCATCCACACGAACCTCAAATAGTTATGATTTTATGCTGAACTTATTTTATTAACGAATAAAAAGAGACAATATTTTGTACAATTGTCATTTCATAAACACAAATAATACAGAGCAAAGATCAACAAAATCCCTGTCTCCCCTTCCTTTCACAAATATCCCCTCTACTATTGTGAAAACTGAACAAACCAAATTACTACAGAATGCTTAGAAAAATCAAGCTAACAGAATACTTCAGACACACATGGCAGGAATAGTGTTAGGGGAGAGCAACAAGGGCAACTGCCCCCTGGTCAGAGAGAGAGACCTAAGCCAGCTGGAAGCTAAAGAAGCACAGCCTGGGCTTTGCGGTCCCCAGTTATGTCTAATACCAGCTCTAGCAGGATACATATGCCAAATCTGAAATATTCTAATCACAAAATATAAAATAAAGGTATTTTTTTCAACCTTTTGTTGTCTGGTAATTTTATTCTTCAAATCACATTGGTCTCAGGCTTTGGTTTTGGGTTTCTTCTGTCTTCATCTGGCTCCTGAAGGTAAAATAGGCGCAAGAAGAGCTGGGGAGGAGATGCTGAGTCTGATACGAGCGCAATTTTTTAACCACAGGAGCAAGAGTTTTCACCGCTCCCATGGGGCGGTGAAAGGTGTTGGCCCTATTCCTGCAGTAAACCAGTTTAAAATGTCTCCATTCCTGCAGATTTACTGCGGTGACCACGGTTTACCACGGGAAATGGTCCCCGTGTCATTCTCTACTGTATAGTTGTTTTACCCTCTGGACTTATTCTAGGCATCAGTCAGCCTAAATAGTGAAATCTATGTTCTGTTACTGGGCCTGAATCTAATGACTGGTACAGCATTATAAATTACCCCAGTTTTGAAAATGGCATGCTTGTACTAGGTTTATGTGCATCTTCCGCAAAATGTCTAAACTCGGATTAAGTCATTTCAAAAATGCCCCTCTTTATGTCTAATTAGGTTTAAATTATGATATGGGACAATGTCTCTTGAAACATCTTAGGCTTTTTTTTTTTCTTAAATGGATGTGTTGGTGCTCTGTGGGTCTATCCATTGTGCATCTATCTTTTTGAACCATGTTAAACCACCCGCCCCCCCCCAAAAACAAACAAACAAACCAAACATCCAAATGAAAAATGTACAGAACAAGCCATTGGGATGTAGGAGGGGCCAGCATCTATAGTAGACTGGCCACACGGACATCCCAGCAGAGCAGTGGGGCACCCTAGAGGGCACTATAGTGAACCTCACCATAACCCCTTTATGATGTATGGTGAACCTTCCAAAACCCACCCAAAACCTACTAGACCTAACTGTACACCGCACCAATAGCCCTTATGCCTGCAGGTGTGATCTCACACGTGGGATTTGGGTGGATTTTGGAGGTCTCACATGAAGAAGGACACGGTACTACTCGAAAGGGTCCAGAGAAGAGCAACTAAAATGGTTAAGGGGATGGAGGAGTTGCCGTAAAGTGATAAATTGGAGAAACTGGGCCTCTTCTCCCTTGAAAAGAGGAGACAGAGGGGTCATGATCGAAACATTCAAAATATTGAAGAGAATAGACTTAGTAAAGACAGGTTGTTCACCCTCTCCAAGGTAGCGAGAACGAGAGGGCACTCTCTAAAGTTAAAAGGGGATAGATTCCATACAAATGTAAGGAAGTTCTTCTTCACCCAGAGAGTGGTGGAAAACTGGAACGCTCTCCCGGAGTCTGTCATAGGGGAAAACACCCTCCAGGGATTCAAGACAAAGTTAGATAAGTTCCTGCTAAACCGGAACGTAAGCAGGTAGGGCTAGTCTCAGTTAGGGTACTGGTCATTGACCTAGGGGCCACCGCATGAGCGGATTACTGGGCACGATAGACTGTTGCTCTGACCCAACAATGACAATTCTTATGTTCCACTACAAGAGTAGCGGTTAGAGTGGAGTATGGGCCCGAGTCCCTCCAAAAAAGATTTCAATTTGAAAGGAGACTGGGAAGGTGAGGGGAAGGGATGGACAGGGACAGAAGGGGAAGAGATGTCCTGACCACAGGGCCCCCCTGGAGCTGTTTTAAGTTAGCCCAGGGTTAGGGGTGGGAGCGGGAAGGGATGAGAGCAGGGGGAAGCACAGACTGGGGGTGGGGGGAAGAGGAGAGAGAGATTCCAAGCCATGGGAGAGGAGATAGATGCCAGGCTGTGGGAAGGACAAGAGAAAGATGCCAAACCATAGGAGGGGGAAGGGGTAGGGGTGGGAAGGGATGAGAGCAGGGGGAAATGCAGACTGGGGGGCGTGGGAGGGTAGGAGAGAGAGAGATGCCAGGCCATGGGAGAGGAGGGTGAGCAGTCTTTATAGATTATCTCACCATGATAACCCAAATTTATAACCTTGGTTTACATTAAAGTCAACCCTTTTTCCCCTTTTTGAAGGGAAAAAAGGATACCTCAGTTTATATTCGGATCAGTTTATATTCGAGTATATATGGTACTCAAGCATTTCTCCCTATCTGTCCCAGCGGTCTCACAATCTATGTAACGTACTTGAGACAGGGGGAAAGATGCTGGATTACTAGGGAGGACAAACAGGAGCTGGGCTACATGAGGGCGGGGAGGGATTCTGGATTGGAGAAGGAGGGGAAAGGGAGATGCTGAGCTGCAGTAGAAAACTTGAGAGGAATGGAGAGAAAAAGGAGATGTCGGACTTTAGGGGTGGAGGGAAAGAAAAGAAGATCTGAAGATGCTGGACTAAGAGGGAGGAAGAGAGAGGGGGAGATGTGGGACATGGTAGAACCATGAGGAGCCAAGAGGTCGGGGGGTTAACAAGGAGCCGAATGAGAAGAGGGTGGATATAAGAAACAGGAAAAAGGTACTGGAGGAGGCGGCCAACTCAAAAGGTAAGAGAATGAGAGACGGTGGAAAGTAAATGAGAGCTGGCTGTGGGTGAAAACCAGAAAGGAATAAGAGGCCGAGAAAGGAGTGAGACAAGGGAAACGGGATGGCTAAGGAGAGTGGGGATTCGGGCTGTGGCCTTTCATTTAATGAGGGTCTGTCTGTGGTTTGCTTGTCCATGGTCACAAGGAGCAGTGAGGGCTTAAACCCACAACCTCAGGGTGCTGAGGCTGTAGCTCAAATCACTTTGACCTCAGTAAGTGAAACACACTGTAAAACACTATGCACAAACTTAGGGTGAGTTCCAAATGTGTTTTTCCACACCGTAACAGCACTAACTCCCAGGACTCGAAAAGCAACAACCTTATCAGTGAAAAGGTAACACTGTAAGTTACACATGGTGCCTAAAATATCCTTAAACTATCTAGTGAAACACCCCCCAGAACAAATAGGACCTTTTTTGTTGGGAGGGGGGAAGAAATAATTTTTATCGATAAAGCAGCCAATATCATAACAAAACCCAAAATACTGCATCTCATTCCCACAAGCAAACCACAGACAGACCCTCATTAAATGAAAGACCACAGCCCGAATCCCCACTCTCCTTAGCCATCCCGTTTCCCTTGTCTCACTCCTTTCTCGGCCTCTTATTCCTTTCTGGTTTTCACCCACAGCCAGCTCTCATTTACTTTCCACTGTCTCTCATTCTCTTACCTTTTGAGTTGGCCGCCTCCTCCAGTACCTTTTTCCTGTTTCTTATATCCACCCTCTTCTCATTCGGCTCCTTGTTAACCCCCCAACCTCTTGGCTCCTCATGGTTCTACCATGTCCCGCATCTCCCCCTCTCTCTTCCTCCCTCTTAGTCCAGCATCTTCAGATCTTCTTTTCTTTCCCTCCACCCCTAAAGTCCGACATCTCCTTTTTCTCTCCATTCCTCTCAAGTTTTCTACTGCAGCTCAGCATCTCCCTTTCCCCTCCTTCTCCAATCCAGAATCCCTCCCCGCCCTCATGTAGCCCAGCTCCTGTTTGTCTTCCCTAGTAATCCAGCATCTTTTCCCCTGTGCAATCCAACATCTCTTCATCCCATTCTCCCCCTAAATAGCCCAGCATCTCCCATTCTCTGACCTCTCTCCAGCATCTCCCTGTCACCTCTCTTTATTATACCATATTCCAGCTGGGTGTGCTTCAAGGACTGGGATGAACCTCTGCTTTAGAAGTTTAATAAGAGAAAACTGGTAAAGAGAGGAGAAAACACCATTAATGTGACTATTGCTATGCTAAGCCTTGAGTGTGTGACAGAAACAGATTGCTATTTGGGTGTTTATTCAGCAATAAAGTTTTCTTTTGTCTTTATATTATTCTCTGCCACATTTGTTTGAAGTCCTGCAGCCAGCCCCAAGCCACGCTATCACAGACACATTGAACACTAAAATTCACAGCTGAATAAAATCACTCCGAAATATTTCATTGTTGACAGCTAGTTCAGCATGAATTGGTCTACCATTTAAATCCTTATAAAAAAATCTGTATGCAACAGATCACTCCCAGTTTTGTCACTTGTCATACAAAAAATAAATAAATAAAAATATATATATTCAAATTCTAGTATGACCTCAGTAGCAACAACACAAAATACCTTCGCTTCCAGATATTGTTAAGCAACATAAAACCCTGTAAATATGCTACTTAGAATCTCGGTAGTAAACAGAACATATGGAGAGCGGATTTACAATAGTCGGGGCTGGTGACATAGTAATATAGTAGATGACAGCAGATAAAGACCCGAATGGTCCATCCAGTCTGCCCAACCTGATTCAATTTAATTTTTCTTTCTTCTTAGCTATTTCTGGGCAAGAATCCAAAGCTCTGCCCGGTCCTGTGCTTAGGTTCCAACTACTGAAGTCTCACTCCAGCCCATCCTCCACCCTCCCAGCCATTGAAGCCCTCCCCAGCCCATCCTCCACCAAACGGCCATATACAGACACAGACCATGCAAGTCTGCCCAGTACTATAGGAACATGACGGGAACGGGGATCGCGGGAATCCCCCCCAACCCACGGGACTCCCACGGGGACCCTCCTCTGGCCCACGGGACTCCCATGGGGACCCCCTTCTAGCCAATGGGACTCCCACGGGGATGGAAGGCTTTGGAAGCAGGGTTTGTCCATATAATATAATGGACACGTCAGCCTTAGTAAAAGAGGGGGTTTATAAGTTAATTACCTGAACAGAAAACAAAAAAAGGGTTCCACCAAAGAGATTCCACAAGGAAAACAGCAAAAGAAACTGTGGAATTGATGAACCTGTCAGAAGTAATTGCTGCTTTTTATGGGGACGGGCGGGGATGAACATAAGAACATAAGCAATGCCTCTGCTGGGTCAGACCTGAGGTCCATCGTGCCCAGAAGTCCGCTCACGCGGCGGCCCAACAGGTCCAGGTCCTGTGCAGTAATCCTCTATCTATACCCCTCTATCCCCTTTTCCAGCAGGAAAATGTCCAATCCTCTCTTAAATCCCAGTACTGCCCTATAACGTCCTCTGGAAGCGGACGTATGGACGAATGGAGGTAATTCCTTGCGGGGACGGGTGGGGACAGAGAGGATCCTGACAGGGATGGGTGGGGACGGAGAGGATCCTGATGGGGATGGTTGTGGATGGAGAGGATCCTGGCGGGGACGGGTGGGGATGGGTGGGATTTCTGTCCCCGTGCAATTCTCTACCCAGTACTGGCCTTAGTTCAATATCTACTATTATTTTCTTATTGTAGATCCTCTGTGTTCATCCCACGCTTTTTTGAACTCCATCACCATTTTCCTCTCCACCACCTCTCTCGGGAACGCATTCCAGGCATCCACCACCCTCTCCGTAAAGTAGAATTTCCTAAGATTGCTCTTGAATCTCCCACCCCTCAACCTCAAATTATGTCCTCTGGTTTTACCATTTTCCTTTCTCTGGAAAAGATTTTGTTCTACGTTAATACCCTTCAAGTATCTGAACGTCTGAATCATATCTCCCCTGTCCCTCCTTTCCTCTAAGGTATACATATTCAGGGCTTCCAGTCTCTCCTCATACGCCTTTTGGCACAAATCTCTTATCATTAGAGGTCGTGGGAAGCAGAATTAAGGACTAGTTGTGGGGTTTCACTAACCTGACTCGCAGGACTTGTGGTTCTCTCAGCTTGCAGGCACACAAGGTTGTTAAAGAAAGCAATGGTTTGCTGTCTACATTTTTTGTGACATACCTCACATCAGTATGGCATGAGATGCTGGTTGAGAACCATTGGCCTAGAGCCAGTGGCGTAGCTACCGGGGAATCTCAGAGGCCAGTCCCCTCCAATACTGTCACAGCTACTACATGGCTGGCGGGGGTGCTCAAGCCCCAACAGTTCCCCCCCTTACCACCTAAGCCCCCCGCTCATAGGAAGTCTATGAGTGTCGGAGCTAATACCGCCACGGCTGGTGATAAAAAAAGCCTAATGTGGCTTCGTAAAAGGGGGTGTTAAGAAATCTTCATAATTTCAACTATCTATATAATAAAACCGTAGGCGACGCATGCGCAGTCTTATCGGCGTGCTTCCGTGATCCGTATGTCCGTGGCCGCCAAGACTGCAGCATGCCCCGCGCTTACTACGGCCCCACGCGAAGCTGACAAATTCCAACTACCCCCTCCTCTCCCGCAACAAACGCTAACGCTCATGCTCTCCTGCAGGAAAAATAAAAACTCACTGCTTGCTCTCCTCGACACGGCGCTTTACCCGGCAGACATTCAACAAAAAAGGTTGCCTACCCCTGCCGCTCTGGCAGCCTGCACGTCGCCGACTCCAACCCACCCCCTCCTCTCCCGCAACAACCACTACCGCTCATACTCTCCTGCAGGAAAAAAAAAACTCACTGCTTGCTCACACATTCAAAACAAAATTGACTACGGCGCTGCAGAAGTCAGCTCTTTGCAACGGCCCCACACTCGCGGTCTCGCTGGGGTTTTTCGCGGTGGCGGCTCCTCTTGCGTCCGGCCCTGTGTACTTACTAGACTCCCCCCTTCCCGCAAAAAACGTTACCGCTCCTGTTCAAAGCGGCCTGCTGAGGTTCGCGGCCGGCTGTAACGAACCTCGCAGGCCGCTCTCCACATGGTAGCACGTTCCCTCTGACGTAATCGCGTCTGAGGGAACATGCTACCAAGTTGGAGAGTGGCCTGCGAGGTTCGTTACAGCCGGCCGCGAACCTCAGCAGGCCGCTTTGAACAGGAGGAACTGCCACCACGGGGATCGTGAGAAGAGCCGCCGAAAAAAAACCTTCAGCCACAGCAGGCCAGCACGCTGGAAAGGAAGTGGGAGGGGCCGAACGGAGCAGGGCAGCTCACGGTAAGAGAAGGGAATGGGGTGTGGGGGAAAATGCTTCTTCTGCTTCAGCAGGGACCTGGAGGGGAAGGGAAATACCGCTGCTGCTTCTGCAAAGGAAAGTGGGGGAGGGGGGGGGGGGAAGAGAAGGGAATGGGGTGGTGGTGGGGGGAAATGCTGCTACTACTACACAGGGATTTGGAGGGGAAGGGAAATATCACTGCTGCTTCTGCAAAGGAAAGTGGGGGGGGGGAGGGGAGAGACAGAAAAAAATACAGACAGACAAAGGAGGCTAGGGAAAAATTGCAGGAGGGAGAGAGACAGAAAGAAAGGAAGAAAGAGACAGGAGCAGGGAGAGAGACATAAATAAAGACAGACAGCCAGTCATATATTCTAGGACCCCGTTAATGTAACGGGCTTAAACACTAGTATATTTATAAAAAGCTACCTGACAGATTCCACTATGTAACAATTTTATTTTTGTTCCTGGGTAATAAGTGCTTTTTCTTAATTGCCTATGCCACAAAAGTACAGAAAATGTCTATCATTCCCCTCAAACTTTGCTTTTGTGACTAGAACATTGATATTTTGAAATTTACCTTTTACAGAACATTCCAGATTGATTTCAAGCTGAGCAAACTTAGGGGCCCTTTTACTAAGGGAAAAAATCCTCCATAGAAGCATTTGCTAAGACGTGCGATGCCTACAAGGCATATTTTGGCATGCCTTTTGGGGATCAAGACAAACCTTGGGCACCTCACTTCACATGCAAACACTGCCAAAATATTCTGGAAGATAAGACAATTTTGTTTCTCATTAGGATGGTGGAATTTTCTGCTATAAAATCTCTTAGAATGTGAGTGAAGGGAGAAGGAGCTTATCTAAGATGGCAACTTGAAGACCTCACAGGGATGCCATCAAGATTTCCTTTCCTCTTTTACTGATGGTGAAGAAGAAATCAAAGATCTGGGTTTTCCTGGATGAATCTGTAAATGTTACTTTACTGACGGGGCCAATGGATGCCATTGTTGAGCGGATTTCTGGTGTGCAATGAGGGAGCTTAAGTTGGAATAAACATGCGGGTAGAGAGGCATGTACGTCTTCCATTGAAGGTGTCACCTTGTCTCCGGTTGAGTGGAGCCCACCGACACAACCTCTAGCGATGGAAGCAGCTCTGGAAGCCATACTGGATTGAGGTGTTTCTCCTTTACATCAATGTTGTGGGACAGGCGAGGAGTCCACAGCTGATATGGAGTGGGATGGGTCAGCTGAATTGTCGGTGGAGGAATTAAAGTAACCACGTGGAATGGAACATGCGGAAGTTTTTCCACTAACTATGGGTTCAGTTACTTAAATTTCCTTGGAGGGGGACGGGAATGGAAGTTACTCTATTGCAAAGACCGAAATTAGAGTCTATTTGGGAGGCTATTTCTAATTTGCAACTCTCTCGGTAACCAGATACAAGCACTTTCCTTCTGCTCTCAGAGAATCTAGATATCATAGATTGTCAACTTTGGAAAATGAATCTGTGGACTGTGAGACCAGGTTGAATACATTGGAGGCTCAAGCTCTGACATGGGTGAAAGACAGTGGGAGTTTACATTTCAAGCAGGAGATGTTGGAGAACACTGTCAGAAGGTGCAAAATCAGGATTAGAAACTTTTGTAAAGTACTTTCAATTGCTACTCAAGATATATTTAGAAGATATTTAACCAAGATTTTGAAGGTTCCAGAGGCCTCATATCCACCTCTTTCCAAAATTTACTATTTGCCTGAGAAGAAAAAGAAACAGAGTCCTAATCAGCAGATTTTATCTGCAGATAGTTTGGACTTAACAAATTTCCTTGAGAGATCAAATACCGAGGCACAGGTTTCAGCTACTCTTATGGTACAATTTGCTATTGATTCTGACAAGAGAATGGATGCTTAAATTGTTTTTTAAGCATAGGGATACTTTGCTCTTGACATATAAAATAAGAATGTAGCCAAATGTATCTAGGTCAACACAGAAGAGAAGAAAACAAATTTTTTTATTATTAAGACCTCGGGTAGTGCAGTTGGGAGCAGTGTTCCCTCTAAGCGGGCGGGTGTTGTGAGCAAACTTTTTTCACTGTGAGCTAAAAATATCGGGCGCCAGCAAGTTATGAGCCAAATAAATATGTTGCTTTCTACCACAGAACTTCCTTACGTTTGTATGGAATCTATCCCCTTTCAACTTTAGAGAGTGCCCTCTCGTTCTCCCTGCCTTAGCTACTAAGTCTATTCCCTTCAGTACCTTGAATGTTTCTATCATGTCCCCTCTCAATCTCCTCTGCTCAAGGGAGAAGAGGCCCAGTTTCTCTAATCTTTCGCTGTACGGCAACTCCTCCAGCCCCTTAACCATTTTAGTTGCTCTTCTCTGGATCCTTTCGAGTAGTACCGTGTCCTTCTTAAAGTACCAGTGCTGGACGCAGTACTCCAGGTGAGGGCGTACCATGGCCCGGTACAGCAGCATGATAACCTTCTCTGTCTCTTCAGTCCAGCATCTGCCCCTTCCATTCACTGTCTGTCTTTCCCTGCCATCTCTCCTCCTGCCCCCCCCCACCCCCCAATTTGGTCTAGCATCCATCATCTTCCTTCTGTTCCCCTCATGGTCTGGCATCTCTATCCTTCCCTCCCCCCTGTGGTTTTTAGCATATCTCTCTTCTCATTTCCTCCACTCAGATCTGATCATTCTCTGCTCTCTCTTCCCTTTTCTTCTCTGGTCTTCCTTCTCTATTTTCTGCCTCCATCTAAATTAAATTCTTTCTTACTATTTAGTCCCGTTTCCCTCTTTTCACTGTGTCTACACACAGCTTGTCACCCCTTTCCCTCACCCCTCCATTATCTTACTATTTTCTTCCCCCTTTATTTATCTCCTCCTTCCATCCAGTATGTGTTCTTTCCCCACTTCCATTCAGCATCTGCTCTCCCTTCTCAACTGACATCCATCTGCCTTCTGCTCTCTCTCCCTTCTTCTCACTTCCATCATCTGTCCCCTTCTCTCTCTCTCTCATCTCCTCCATTCCATCATCTGCCCCTTCTCTCTCTCTCTCTCCCCCCCCCCAACTTCCATCATCTGCCCCCCTTCCCCTCACCTTTGTGGGTCACTTTCTTTCCCCTGAGGGTGGCTCATGTCACAGGGGAAGCTTTGGCCGAGCAGAACCGCTTGATTGACAGTGGAACTTACTTGATTGATGTCGATGCTGGGGCCCGTTGCCGTTTGAAGGAAAAAAAAAAAGGTGGAAAAAAGGAACCTGTAAAGGCGAGAGGAAGGGAAACCTCCAGGACAGCTGCTTTTTGCCCTCCTTCAGCGGCCCAAGAGTTCAGACCAGCAGCGGCAGCTCTGTATGCTTTTAACTTCGGCACAGAGCTGCCCCTAATCAATAGTTTAGCGCGGTTTCATGAGGCAGCCTCGGGGCCTTTGATAGCCGGCCCGCTTCGATTATGCGATGTGGGCCGGCCTAGCAAAGGCCCCGAGGCTGCCTTATGAAACCGCGCTAAACTATTGATTAGGGGCAGCTCTGTGCCGAAGTTAAAAGCATACACAGCTGCCGCTGCTGGTCTGGAGGTGCGGAGACAAGGCAGGAGGCAAACGCGGTGGAAGGCAGGAGTCCCGGCGAAGGCAGGAGTCCCGGCACAGCGACTGCAACAGGAAGTTGCAAGTCAGCTGACGCCGGCCTTTCGTTGCGGCGGGGACCGAATCCTTCGCGGACCGGCAAGATTTTGTTTGCGGACCGGCGGTTGAAGAACTGTGCTCTACACTGTGTGCGCTGTGACGAGAAACTTGTGCGCTGCGAGGTAATATTTTGTGCGTGAGCGCACCCCAGCGCAGCTTAGCGGGAACACTGGCTGGGAGCTACTTTTATTCTGAGATACCCATTTAAATGCGTAGTTACTCATTCGGAGATAAGATACGTGGTTTATTTTTAACCACACTATTTAAATTTAATGGATTGGTTATATAATTTTACTAAAGTAGCCGAGTTTCTCTCATGGCATGCGATGCCTTAGGCATGCCCTACCTCAATTGACAAGTCCACCATGAGAATTGACTTCATTCGCTCTAGGAAAAATTTTCTAGAACTGCTTCAAGTTTCCTCTTTATTTCCTGAAAATTATTACCAGTTTATTAGTAGATCTGTCCTAGACCCACCCCTTTTTTTTTTTTTTAGCTCCTTCTCCCAAGATTGTTGTCTTACAATTACAATGTAGGATTGGAAAATTGTCCTTGATTATTCAATTTGAGAGAACATTATTGTTCTAAGATTATTGATTTCAAATTACATTGTATAATTTCTGTTGACCGTTTCGTCACTGAAAAATGGAAAAATCGCATAAATCAAACAATAAAAAAAATTCTTAGAATGTTTAATTGAAAAAAATATCTAAATGTTAAAATGTTCAATGTTATTTGAAAATATATCAAATATGAAATATGTTGCGAGAATCTCATACACATTAGTCCTAGGTGAAATAAATTTAACCCCCTCCTCCCCTTTTATAACGCCACGTTAGGCTTTTTTATCATCAGCTGTGGCGGAATTCTATGAGCGTCGGAGCTAATACCTCAATAAAAAAGCCTAATGCAGCTTTGAAAAAGGAGCTCTTATTGTTTTCATTACCACAATTTCATTTTGTTCTTCTACAGGATGGTATAGAGAGGAAAAGAGAGCCATGAAGTTTGCTAAGCCAAGAATTTGACAGGAATCCACTAACCATTCAAGCAACTGCGACTTCTCCCTGGTTGACCCTTCCAAACATCAAACTGGCAAGCATGTCTCTCCCTCTTACTTAACTTTGGGCTCCTTTCACTAAGCTGTGATAGCGTTTTTAGCACGCGCTAAACCCGCGCTACATGGCTAGAACTAACACCAGCTCAATGCTGGTGTTAGCGTCTAGCGTGCGTGGCAATTCTAAGCGCATGCTAAAATCGCTATCGCAACTTAGTAAAAGGAGCCCTTTGTGTACAACTGAAAACCCAATTGTTCGTTGATGTATTTATGTAATATGGATTGACTGTATGTTGTCATAATTTAGCATCACACTGCCTCAGTGGGTTAGTGAAGGGATGTTGAGAGGTAATTAAGAGTTTTAGTTTCACTGTTCTGCTTTGTAGATGTTATTTTGTTTGATGTACTTATGGTTTGTCATTATATTATGTATAGAAACATAGAAACATGACGGCAGATAAAGGCCAAATGGCCCATCCAGTCTGCCCATCCGCAGCATCCACTATCTCCTCCTCTCCCTATTGGCTAAGGCTCTTTACACCTGCATTGTGATGTCAAAGAACTTTAGTAACACGGTAACATAGGAACATGACGGCAAATAAAGGCCAAATGGCCCATCCAGTCTGCCCACCCCCAGTAACCATTATCTCTTTCTTTCTCTAAGGGATTCCACGTGCCTAATCCAGGCTTTCTTGAATTCAGACACAGTCTGTCTCCATCACCTCTACCTGGAGACTGTTCCATGCATCTACCACCCTTTCTGTAAAAAAGTATATTACTTTGTACATCACTTCGATTGCAAGCGATTTTTTAATATTTTAAATAAATACATATGATTAGTAGCACTACAGAAATGATAAGTAGTAGCAGTAATACTTGAGAGGAAACTAAAGCATTGGTTCCAGACTTGACATGAATTTCAAATGCTCCACCTTCTTCTGCCAGACTCAAATTCCTCTTTACTGTGAGGGAGATATGGAAGTGATCTTCCCTGGGGAAATGTCACCTCAGTAGGTGACTACTGTAATCAGTTAATTTAGAAAGGTAATAAAATCACAAGTTGTCATTTGGAATCTGACATTTTAACAACTTTGAACATTTACAGCAGACACTGTGATGCACCAGAGAACAGGACGTGAGAACCTGGTTCACTAAGGCCCTTCTGAAAATTGCCCTTTCAATCTGACTACAAGTGCACACAAGGTCCTAGTGCAGTCATACATTTAGTCAGTTTGAGGGGGACACATTTTCTGTTGGGGCGGGCAGAGGTTGTGACGGGTCAGAAAATAACAAATATGGAGCTAGATTTACTAACCATAATTAATGCGTTAACGTACCTTATTATGCACTTATCTATCACATACTAGTGTTTAAGCCCGTTACATTAACGGGTGCTAGAATATATGCCTCTCTGTCTTTCTTTCTTTCTGTCTCTCTCCCTGCTCCTGTGTCTTTCTTCCTTTCTTTCTGTCTCTCTCCCTCCTGCTATTTTTCTCTCTCTCTCCCTGGCACCCTTTGTCTGTCTGTCTTTCTTTCTGTCTCTCCCCCCCCAGAAGCAGTAGCGGTATTTCCCTTCCCCTCCAGGTCCCTGTGAAGTAGTAGCAGCATTTCCTCCCCCCATTCCCTTCTCTCCCCCCCCACTTTCCTTTGCAGAAGCAGCAGTGATATTTCTCTTCCCCTCCAGATCCCTGTGAAGTAGTAGCAGCATTTTCCCCCACCCCCCCATTCCCTTCTCACCCCCTCACTTTCCTTTGCAGAAGCAGCAGCGGTATTTCCCTTCCCCCTCAGGACTCTACTTTTTGGCGATCGTGGTGCCTGATCCTCCTCTAAAGAGCAGCCTGCGATGGTGGCCGGCTTTAGCGAACCTTGCAGGCCGCTCTCCAACTCGGTAGCACGTTCCCTCTGACGCGATCCCGTGCATCAGAGGGAACGTGCTACCGAGGTTAGAGAGCGGTCTGCGAGGTTCGCTAAAGCCGGCCACCATCGCAGGCTGCTCTGAAGAGGAGGATCAGCAGCAGCGGCGGCGGCAGCAGTGGCGAGTGAGGGCAGGAGGTGTGTTCCCCGCTGAGGACGCAGGCAGGGAGAGAGCTTGCCTGGCTTCCATGGTGAGTGAGGGTGGGAGGAGGGGAGTAGCCAGAATGTTCCCTGCCGCCGGGTTGGAGGCCACGGATCACACACCACAGTGGCAGGGAACAAGAAATCCTAAGTGCGCATGTGCGCTTAGGCTTTTATTATATAGGATTAATATGTTAGAATGCATCTCCAAATATGTGTGCCTCACTTTCCATAAAATTTTTACTCACATGAGGCCTGTGGGTATTTTTTCAAAGGTCCAGCGCGTGTGAACTTTCTCTTTGAAAATTACGAAAAAAGGTCTGATTTTTGCAGCTAGAACAATTTAAAAATTGCCCTTGATGACTTTGGTCTTTTAATCACACCAACGAAACTGAAATAATCCAAATATATTTCCTCCCCTCTGCCCTAATATTACCGTGGTACCTTGGAATCCGAACTCAATCTGTTCCAAAACCCCATTTGAGTTCCAAATTGTTCGAGTTCCAAAACAATTTTTCCCATTTAAAATAATAAAAACTGAATCAATCCATTCCCGGATCCTACAAACTCAAATTTTAACAGTAAATACACTGGATTTTAAGGTAAAATATTAACAAATAATAATAATACAGTACAGCATTTTCTTCACTATACTACACAAAGGTGAAAATCACACGAAATGCTTTCACTACAGCTTCTGATAATGAACTTAACGACGTATGTGTGGCCCGAGCGCTGGGGAAACATATGCACAAACACACACAAACAACGTGCAGGATGTCCAGATTCCAAAGCAGAATTCAGATTCTGGGGCAAAATTTGCTTGAAATTTTCGTTCAGATTCCAAGGTATCACTGTATCTGAAAAAGTAAAGGGAGCTGGAATCGATCCAGAGCAGGCTGTAAGATGCAGGTTATGCAGCACCCAAGAAAAATAGAGTGTTCACTATTAAGGATGGGAAAGGGTCAACATAATGGAATAGAAAAGAAGAGTCTGGGGCTGCCCATCCTTAGCTCTTCCCCTCTCTTCCTCAAAATCTTCCTTGCATGCATTCATCACGACAACCTTGGATTACGAGCTTAATCCATTCCAGGAGCATGCTCGTAATCCAAAATGCTCGTTTATCAAAACAAAGTTCCCCACAGAAAATAGTGGCAACAGCAACGATTCGTTTTAGAACCCGGGGTCTATACCTGTCGGGTGCCGGGTGCTGCAGCGCCATCTCCTCCATCGGTCTTCTGACGAAAAACTCCACAGTGCCGCTTCGGGGGGGGGGGGGGGGCGGGATGCCAACCGCCAGAGAACCCCGCAGTGCTGCTTCGGGGGAGGGATGCCAGTCGCCGGAGAACCCCACAGTGCCGCTTTGGGGGGGGGATGCCAGCCGCCAGAGAACCCCCACAGTGCTGCTTTGGGGGGCGATGCCAGTCGCCGGAGAACCCCACAGTGCCGCTTTGGGGAGGGATGCCAGCCGCCAGAGAACCCCACAGTGCCGCTTCGGGGGGCGATGCCAGTCGCCGGAGAACCCCACAGTGCCGCTTTGGGGGCGGGATGCCGATGATGCCGGTGATTGACGCTGTGCGCATCACACGCAACGCGCAGGCGGGACAGCACTTGGCCGCGCAGGCCCAGACAGAGGTCCTCCAACCTGCAGAAGGCAACCGATGTAGAAGGCTGCATGAAAGACGGAAGAGGAATCCCCCGAAGCGGCGCTTCCTGGACTGTAAGTGCTCGTTGATCGGGGCAGTGCTCGGTTTGCGAGTCAAAAGTTTGCTGAGTGTTTTGCTCGTCTTGCAAAACACTCGCAAACCGAGGTACCACTGTATTTGCTTTCTGCGGTTATTATCAAACCCCTTCTCGCCTCAACCATGTCATGTTTTCAGGATATGCCAAATCTATTTCATGCATATTCACTACGGATATCCTGAGGACTGGGATGAGAAGCACCGAGTTACACCCATGCTTCAATCTGTATTTTCATCAAAGATGCATCTTTTGACTTGCAAAGGACAGAACCGGTGAATGAAGCTGGCGAGCGAAAAGATGTCAAAAGTCATAGACGAGTAAACAGCACCAAAAGACAACAGCGTAAATTCTAAAAAGGATAAAAAAAAATAAGAACAAGATATTTACAATCTGTCTCTCTTTTATTAAACAAAGGAACAGTTAATAAAATGTACAATGAAACTGTATTTTTGATTTAACTAAATTCATATTTTCCAGTCCATAATGTTGTTAGCGGTTATGATCTAACAAGCTTCTCTATTTTTCACCCATCTGTATGTAAGCCCAGACAAGTGAACCCTTTTAGAAGTAATTGGTGTGGCGCGTGCAACTCTCCAGTGCTATTATGTCTGGACTCGGAAGCACACTATAATTTGAGCTGTGTATACAGCGGCATTTGTGAAATGTGTCATGAGACGGAATGATTCAAGTCTCTTATTGTTCCTGACAATAGATTAATATTTTCTGGTATTTAGAGTGTCAGCTGCCTTTGACAACTTATATTGTGCTTTATTTTCTTATAACCTGAAAGCGCCATTGTTTGACTAGGGAGCAAAATAAAGCACCTCAATTAACTACCACTTTCGGCCCATTTTCTTCTGCATGGATACGTTTATAAACTGTACAGCCCTCAATTAGGGAACTGAGCGAAGTGTAAAGAAAGAACGGAAAAGTGCATGTCGATGAGAAACGTACGGATCATAATACACGAAGGCGTTTCAATGACAAAATCCGTCAAAGGAGAGAGAATAAAGTTGCCTTTGTTCCCCCGCTCTAGGCAATCAAAAAAAAAAAAAGGCTCGAACCAAATACAACGCCGCAGTGGGTGCAATCGTGAACAGCAAATGAAGCACAAAACATATGCGGGCTTTCATTAGAAAGACTCGACTTGAGTTATTCATTTAATATCTTTGCATTAGATGACTGCTGATGAACAGAATACGGTACTTGGCAACTGTGACACCCAACTGTTATGAGACAGGAAAGAGATTTTGACTCACACCCTCAAACCCCCTCCTTTCCCATATGAAAACATAAAGTTTTGCAATAGTCCAACTGCAAACACCATCATGCCCATTGACCTCATCTCCTGCCGAGCCTGCTAGACCTACATAAGAATCGCTGCTGCTGGGTCAGACTAGTGGTCCATCGTGCCCAGCAGTCCGCTCACGTAGCGGCCCTCTGGTCAAAGACCAGCGCCCTAACTGAGACTAGCCACACACTACCAGTGCACGTTCTTGCTTAGCAGAAACTTGTCTAACTTTGACTTGAGTCCCGAACCATCGACTCTCTCACTTGGTCGACTGTCTCGACCTGGCTACACCTGTATTTCCGATAGATCTACAAACCCGACCCAGGCTACCAGACATTCCCAGCTGCATGACTATCGGAGCATTTGCTAGAATTTCTAACATTTCCATCATTCTGGCAGCTCTTGAACATATGGCACTAGGAGGGGCGTTTTCAATATGACGCCCAAATCCGAGTTTGGACTTTTGGTGGAACGTGCACAAAAATCCAGTCGTGAACATGACCATTTTTGAAAATGGACATTTCTCAGATGTGCTTGTCCTCAGTGGGTCTATCTTTTTGAACCATTTTTGAAAAAAACATGTCCAAAAGCAAAATGCACAAAATAAGATACTGGGATGTAGAAGGGGCCAGCATATTTTAGTAGACTGGCTGTACAGACTTCCCAGCAGAGAAGTGGAACACCTTAACCCAGTGTTCTTCAACCGCCGGTCCGCAGAAAATTTCTGCTGGTCCGCGCAGGGCCGGCAAGATCTACAAATTAAATTTCTTGTCGGGCATCTGTTCCTCTTTCCCTTCCAGGGCCGGCGTTAGGATCGGCTGCGGTACTGCTACAAACGGACGGCGAAAAGAAAGACAGAAGCCACGGGACTTTTCCTCTTGCCTGCATCGCTATAGGCTCTGCCGATCTTGATCCCGCCCCCCTCTGAAGTGACTTCCTGTTTTTGAGGGGCAGGATTGAGACCGGCAGAACTTGTAGCGAATACCAATGCAGGCAAGAAGAAAGGTCCCGCGGCTTCTGTCTTCATTCTAGCTGTCTGATTTAGCAGGACCACAATTGAAGGTAGGATAGGTTTTGTCTTTGTTATTGTAGCCAAGTTTAGCAGGACCAGGGTCGAAGACAGGGCTGATAGCAATCGAGTGCTGAAAGAGTGGATCGGGGCCAGCAGCCAAGGGAGGAAATAAGAGATACTGGATTATGAGGTGAGGGAAAAATGTGATATAGGTGTTATGGGAAGGGGATGGCAGACCCAGGAGGGGGGATTGGTGTGACAGAAGGGAGATGGTGGATCCCCTTGTGGGAGGATAGTTATTGGAACTTGGTGGGAGTTGGAAGAATAGGGACACAAAGACAGATGCTGGACCTTGCAGGGGGTAGAGAGACATGGAAAATGCTGAACAGGAGGGTGGAGTATGAAGACAGAAGTAAGATGTTTGATATGGGTAGAGGGAGTAGGGAGACAGAGGGGATATGCTGGACATGGTGAAGGGGGAATAGGGAGACAAGGAGAAGATGCAGAATAAGGAATGGAGGGAGTAGGGTGATGGAAGGGATCTGCTGGATTAAGATGGGGAAAAGAGGGGAGGTACTGGAATACGTTCAATATAAAATCATAACTGAGGCTTGTTGGGATGGGATCAGATGGTTTGCGGGGACCGAGCTTGCGGAGACGGGGCGGAATTGTGTTTTTTTTTTATTTCAGTCTTAGTAGTTTGCTGGTCCACAGAATAATTCTTTTATTTCTGTTGGTCCACAGGTGTAAAAAGGTTGAAAAACTGCCTTAACCCCCTTATAGTGTATGGTGAGCCTTTCAAAATCCACCCCAAACCTACAGGATTCAACTGTACACTACACCAATAGCCCTTATGCCTGCAGGTATGTTTTGGAATGCTCACATAATCCACCATAAGTGTCATAGTTAGAATGGGATATGGACCTGAGTCCCCTTCTCTATAATCCACAGCACTGCCCACTAGACTACTTCAGGAAACAGCTTGCTGCTATACTAAGACTGGCCATAACATCTGAAGCTATCATACAGGTAGGCATGTAATGTTTCATTCACATCTTTGGGAGGTGGGACAGGGTCAGTGACTACTGGGGGAGTGTATGAAGCCTGTTCAAAAAGTTCCAGGACAGTTTGAATTGCGCACCAACAGGAAGTTCTTCTGAGATGTGCTAGGCGGTCTTGAGTAGCTGGTTTTAAGAAAAGTTTGGACAAGTTGCTGGAGGAAAAGTCCACAGTGTGTTATTGAGAAAGACATGGGGGAAACCACTGCTTGCCCTGGATTAGTAGCATAGAATATTACTACTCCTTGGGTTTTGGCCAAGTACTAGTGACCTGGGTTGGCCACCGTGAGAACGGGCTACTGGGCTTGATGGACCATTGGTCTGACCCAGTAAGGCTATTTTTATGTTCTTATGTTGACACCTCATGAGTAACCTCCTTTATTCCATTTGTTGATATCTGCTTTTGTCTACGAGCTACAGTACTTTTTGTGAAAGTGTGTTTTCGTGGTCAGCTATTTTTCATCATGTGTGACCTCAATGAGCAGCACTATATCATGAAGCTCTGTTTTAAATTGGGTAAGAACGCTAGGGAAACTTCTGAAATGTTGAACATGGCTTATGGGGAACATGACATGAGTCATACAAGGTGTTTTGAATATATCAAAATTCACAAATCTTGCACAAAAAATGCTTTGACAGTTCTTCCCCAGCCATTGACCTAGTTTCCTACGGAGCCTGTTAGACCGGGCTGTACTAAGCCAAATCAACAAGTTAAAAAGTGATAAATCGCCTGGACCAGATGGTATCCATCCCAGGGTACTAAAAGAACTCAAACATGAAATTGCTGACCTGCTATTAGTGATCTGAAACCTGTTGCTAAAATCATCTGTAGTATCTGAAGATTGGAGGGTGGCCAATGTTATGCCGATTTTTACAAAGGGTTCCAGGGGAGATCTGGGAAATTACAGACTGGTAAGCCTGACTTCAGTACTGGGCAAAATGGTGGAACATGTAGACAAATGTGATTTAATGAGACAGAGTCGGCATGGGTTCAGCCGAGGGAGATCTTGCCTTACCAATTTGCTTGACTTTTTGAAGATGTGAATAAACACATGGATAAAGGTGAGCTGGTGGATGTGGTGTATATAGATTTTCATAAAACTTTTGACAAAGTTCCTCATGAGAGGCTCCTGAGAATGTTAAAGTGTCACGGGATAGGAGGCAAAGTTCAGTTGTCGATTAGGAATTGGTTATTGGATAGAAAACAGAGGGTAGGGCTAAATGGTCATTTTTCTCAATGGAGGAGAGTAAACAGTGGAGTGCCACAGGGGTCTGTACTGGGACCGGTGCTATTTAACTTATTTATAAATGATCTGGAAATTGGGACGACAAGTGAGGTGTTTAAATTTGCAGATGACACACTGTTCATAGTTGTTAAATCTCATGCAGATTGTGAAAAATTGCAGGTAGACCTTAAGAAATTGGAAGACTGGGTGTCCAAGTGGCAGATGAAATTTAATGTGATGCAGATTGGGAAGAATAACCCAAATCACAGTTACTGGATGTTAGAGACCACCGTGGGGGGGTAAGCACCCAAGAAAAGGATGTGGGAGTAATCGTAGACAATACAATGAAATCTTCCACTCAATGTGCAGCAGCAGCCAAAAAAGCAAACAGGATGGTAGGAATTATTAAGAAAGGGATGGTTAACAAGACTAAGAATGTCCTAATGCCCCTGTATTGCTCCATGGTGTGACCTCATCTGGAGTATTGCGTTAAATTCTGATCTCCTTATCTCAAGAAAGATATAGCGGCACTAGAAAAGGTTCAAAGGAGAGCGACCAAGATGATAAAGGGGCTGGAACTCCTCTCGTATGAGGAAAGACTAAAACGGTTAGGGATTTTCATCTTGGAAAAGAGACAGCTGAGGGGAGATAGGATTGAAGTCTACAAAATCCTGATTGGAGTAGAATGGATACAAGTGGATTGATTTTTTCACTCTGTCAAAAATTACAAAGACTAAGGGACATTCGATGAAGTTACAGGGAAACCAAAAGGAGGAAATATTTTTTTTCACTCGGAGAATAGTTAAGCTGTGGAGCACGTTGCCAGAGGATGTGGTAAGAGCGGATAGCGTAGTTGTTTTTAAGAAAGGTTTGGACAAGTTCCTGGAGGAAAAGTGCATAGTCTGTTATTGAGAAAGACATGGGGGAAGCCACTGCTTGCCCTGGATCGGTAGCATGGATTGTTGCTACTCCTCGGGTTTTGGCCTGCACTAGGGACCTGGATTGGCCACCGTGAGAACAGGCTACTGGGCTTGATGGACCATTGGTAATGTAATGTAATGTAATGTAATTTATTTCTTATATACCGCTACATCCGTTAGGTTCTAAGCGGTTTGAAGAAAATATACATTAAGATTATAAATGAGAAGTAAGAAGGTACTTAAAAAATTCCCTTACTGTCCCGAAGGCTCACAATCTAACTAAAGTACCTGGAAATTAATAAAGAAGAGAAAATAAAGATGGTTGAAAAAAGAAAAATTCTATGTGAATTTATAGGATGGAAATTAAACTGACAGTGAAGAACTGTATGAAAAATACATATGGAATTCAGTTAGAGAGGGTAGGTTACAATCTATTTATGGTATTTGTTTAATTGGAAGGTGTTAAGGTGGGTAATTTGGGGGAAGGTTATCTGAAGGTAGGTGAATCTTCTGGAGGTAAAAGAGGAGGGGTTAAGATATTTGGATGAATTTTTTGAAAAGCAGGGTTTTGATTTCTTTTCTGAATGTTTTGAAGTTGTCTGATATTGTCATAAGATTGGAGATGGAATGGTTGATTTTTGCTGCTTGTGTTGCCAGAAGGTTGTCAAACATTTTCTTGCGTTGTATGCCTTTGAGTGGGGGGAAGGCGAAAGGGTTCGAGGTTCTTCTGTGTCTTGAGGTGGAGATTTGGTTTAAGCGGTTGTTTAGATAGGAGGGGGAAGAGCCGTGTAATGCTTTGAATATCAGGCAGTGGAATTTAAATTGGATTCGTGCTTGTATGGGTAGCCAGTGAGAGTCTAAGAAGGCAGTTGTTATGTGATCATATTTTTTGAGTGAGCAGATCAATCTGAGGGCGGTGTTTTGTATGGTCTGGAGTTGTTTTATCATAGTGGCTGGACAAGGAAGATATAGGGAGTTGCAATAATCCAGCAGACCTAAGACTAGGGATTGGACGATTAGTCTAAATTGTGCTTGGTCAAAGAATTTTCTGATTTTACGGAGATTTCTCATGGTTAGAAAAGCTTTCTGGGTTGTTTTGTTGATCTGGGGCTGCATTGTGCAACATCTGTCTATCGTAACTCCTAAGAGTTTTAGTTCGGGTTGTATTGGGTATTTGGTATTTTTGATTTTCAGTTCAGTGATGGTAGGAGTTTGGGCTTTTTCGAGCAAAAGGAATTTTGTTTTTTCAGAATTTAGTTTTAGTTTGTGATCCATCATCCATTTTTCTACTGTGTCTAAGGTTGTTTCTAGCTTTATTGTGGTGGTGGTCTCTGATGGGTCGAAGGGGAGGATTATGGTGATGTCATCAGCATAGCTGAAAGATGTGACATCTAGGGTATCTAAAGTGGCTCCTAGGGAGGAGATAAAGAGGTTGAAGAGCGTAGGTGAGAGAGGTGATCCTTGTGGAACTCCGCAGGGATTTGTCCATGGTTCTGATTTGATATCATTGTATTTTACCCTGTAGGTTCTAGATTTGAGGACCCCTGAAACCATTTGTAGACCTTGCCTGAGATTCCTATGGCGTCGAGAATTTGTAGTAATAAGGTGTGGTCAACTAGGTCAAATGCTGCGGAGAGGTCTAATTGTATTAATATCATTTTTTTTCCTTTACTGATGTGTTGTCGGGCTGTATCTAGTAATGTGACAAGTAGTGTTTCTGTACTATGGTTAGTTCGGAATCCTGATTGTGAGGGGTGGAGTAGGTTATGTTTTTCCAGATATTCGGTGAGGTATTGTGCCACTAGGCCTTCTATTATTTTAACGTACAATGGTATTGAAGCAATAGGTCTGTAGTTGGAGGGGCTATCTATTGGGCCTTTGTGATCCTTTATGATTGGAGTGATTAAGATCTCTCCTAGGTCCTGTGGGAATTGGCCTTCTGTCAATGTGGTTTGAATCCATAGCATGAAGTTGGTTTTGAATGTGGTGGAAGCGTTTGATAATATGTAGGTGGGGCAATTATTTAGGTCACTGGAAGCATGGCTGTATTTATTGTAGAGTCGGTTCATATCCGACCAGACTAGAATTGGGAAATCGGACCAGCTTCTGTCTGCTACGATGGCTTCGCTAGTTGATGGGTTTGTTGTTATCTTTTCTAGACCCAGTAAGGCTATTCTTATGTTCTTTTCAAAATCCAGCACTTTGTCCGAGTTTTGAAAAGCTTCCACCTTGGGACCATGTCGGGAGCGCATCTGTGCATGTGCAGATGCAACGCAAGTGACATCATGTGCATGTGTGTGACATCATCTTGTCACACCTGTGAATGCGCAAATGCCCTCCCAAAGCGGCTCCGAGCATGAGAATAGGTTGAAGGGGCGGGGCTGGGGCAGAATTGGGCGTGACTTGGACAGAACAGGGCTGGGCTGGGCCTGGGGCTATTTTACAATAGTAAAATCTGGTAACCCTACATATTAATTATCCATTCAGTCTTCTATCCTGTTCTCCCAGGGGAACTCAGAACGGTTTAGATGAATTTATTCAGGTACTCAAGCATTTTTCCCTGCCTGTCCTGGTGGGCTCACAATCTATCTACTGTACCTGTGGCAAGGGGGAGAGGGGGGATTAAGTGATTTGCCCAGGGTCACAAGGAACAGTGTGGACTTGAACCCACAACCTCAGGGTGCTGAGGCTGTAGCGTTAATCACTGCACCACTCTAGAAATCTAAATGGAGCAAAAGTGAGCCAAGTATAGGACAATCAAGCCATTGTGACATCACTGAGGAGGTTGGCTCTTATTGGTGGAATCAGGCATTATGATATCACAGTATCAGCTCTGGTTACCAAAGACAGAAACTTTTCATACTATTTATTTATTCCATGTTCTATGCTGTTCACCCAGGAGAGCTCAGAATGGTTTACATCAGGGGTGCCCAACAGGTCAATCGCGATCGACCGGTAGCTCGCCAAGGCAAAGTGAGTCGATCATCCAGGACTCACTTTGCCTTGGCGATCTATCGGGCCGATCAATCTTCCTCTCCCCGACGTCAATTCTGCCGTCGGAGAGAAGTTCGGGCCAGCCAATCGCTGCCTGGCTGGGCGGAACTTCCTCCCCGACGGCAGAATTGACGTCGGGGAGAGGAAGATTGATCGGCCCGAAGCAGAGAGAGCATGGGGGGGGCGGCGGCGGCGTTATCCATTAGTGGCGTATGAGTCCTGTTCCCCGATGGCAGTGGAAGTGGCTTGGGGAAGGGCAGGGAGACAGAAGGAAAGAAGAGAGACAGAAAAAAAGAAAGGGGGCATGAAGAGAGAAAGAAAGAAAGAAAGGTCAGGGAGAGAGGAAGAAAAAGTTGGGGGAGGGAATGAGGTCTGGAGGAGAGGAAGCATACAGGCTAAAAGAAGGGAAGAAAGATTGGATGCACAGTCAGAAGAAGAAAGTGCAACCAGAGACTCATGAAATCACCAGACAAGGTAGGAAAAATGATTTTATTTTAAATTTAGTGATCAAAATGTGTCTGAATTTATATCTGCTGTCTATATTTTACAATATGGTCCCCTTTTACTAAACCGCAATAGTGGTTTTTAGCGCAGGGAGCCTATGAGCGTCGAGAGCAGCGCTGGGCATTCAGCGCAGCTCCCTGCGCTAAAAACTACTATTGTGGTTTAGTAAAAAGGGAGGGGGGTATTTGTCTGTTTTTGTATGGTTGTTACTGAGGTGACAGTGCATAGAGTCATCTGCTTTGACCTTTTTGAAAAAACCCCGGAATAGGAATGAAAATTAACAATTCTATTCGTACAGTGTGCGTTGTGTTTTTTTAAAAATTTTATTGTTGGTAGATCATTTTGACTTGGTCATTTTAAAAGTAGCTCGCGAGTTAAAAAAGTGTGGGCACCCCTGGTTTACATGAATTTATTGAGATACTCAAGCTTTTTCCCCTATCTGTCCCGGTGGGCTCACAATCTATCTAATGTACTTGTGGCAAGGGGGGGAGGGTGTTTAAGTGACTTGCCCAGGGTCACAAGGAGCAGTGTGGGTTTGAACCCACAACCTCAGAATGCTGGACCACTCTAGAAATCAAAGTGTGGTAAAAGTGAGCCACGTATAGGACAATCAAGCCATTGTGACATCACTGATGAGGTTGGTTCTTAGGTATTGGTGGAATGATTCATTATGATGTCACAATCCAGCTCTGGTTATCAGAGGCTGAAACTTTTCAGATTATTTATTTCTTTCCTTTTCTATACCGTTCACCCAGGGGAGCTCAGAATGGTTTACATGAATTTAGTCAGGTACTCAAGCATTTTTCCCTTTCCGTCCTGGTGGGCTCACAATCTGTCTAATGTCCGTCGGGTGCTGAGGCTGTAGCTTTAACCACCGAGCCACACTCTCCCCACTCACCCTGACTGAATGTTTCAGAAGAGTCAATAGTCGCTCTCTGTTCTTGGCAGTGGGAGGAGTCTACATACTTTGCATAATAGCCTCCCCATTCAAACAGAAAGGTTATAACCTCAAATAATCTCTGGCGCAGTGGCTAAAGCTACAGTATAAAGCTAAGTATAGAGTTGCCATAGAGAAATACATCCTCCGTTCAAAGTTCAATAAATAGCATTTCAAAAAAACGGTTTCACTTTCATATTCTGATATTATCTTTTGCTCATACCCGAATCTACTTTTGAAAGCTTATCAAAAAATGAATGAAGTTAGTCTGATAAAAAGGAGACTCTCTTATTTTCTTTTTCTGTTTTATTCCGTGCTTTTTTTTCCCTAGGAAAAAAGGTACCAGTACGCTTGCAGAAAGATCCTCAGGGGGCAGGGTAACCAGGGCTTTTCCAGTGCCAGGCACTCATAACCCAGTGGAAAGTGGCTGGCTCTGAATCTGAAGGTCATAGGTTCGAGGCTGGCTGGGGCACTAATGGGTTCAAAAAAATAAGTTGGAAAATAATGAAAGCAGGAAAAAGGTACCAGTGTGTACAGGCTGAGAAAAAAAAAAGCCCTGGTTTTATTTCTATTTATCTTTAAAGTGGACTAACTCAGCAACCTCATGTCATAGGACTTTTGATGCAGGCACCACACTGGTTGGATCCCTTCTGCAACCTTCCTAGGCAGGAACAATCTTTTTACCACTCCCACAGGATGGGAAAGAGCCTTGTTCCCATTCCTGTGGTAAACTGGCTGCAATTTTTCCTGTTCCTGTGGATTTAACGCAGTTTGTCGCAGGAACCCGTCCCCGTGTCTTTCTCTAAACCAGGGGTGGCCACACTTTTTGGGCTTGCGAGCTACTTTTAAAATGACCAAGTCAAAATGATCTACTAACAATAAAATTTTTTTAAAACACAAAGCACACTGTACGCAGAGAAAATGTTAATTATCATTTGTATTCGGGGGTGGGGGTGGGGGGTTCACAGGTCAAGGCAGGTGACTTTAAAATATGCAATGTTGCCTCAGTAACAACCATACAAAAATAAACAAATATACCCCCTCCCCTTTTACTAAACCGCGATAGCAGTTTTTAGCACAGGGAGCTGTGCTGAATGCCTTCGCAGCTCCCGACACTCATAGGCTCCCTGCGCTAAAAACCACTATCACGGTTTAGTAAAAGGGGGCCATAGTGCAAAATATAGACCAGATATAAATTCTCAAAACGGACACATTTTGATCACTAAATTGAAAATAAAATCATTTATCCTACCTTTTTGTCTGGTGATTTCATGAGTCTCTGGTTGCACTTCCTTCTTCTGTAAAGTCAATATTTCTTTTTTTCTTTCTCTCTCCCCCTGCCCCCCTCTTTATTTCTGCCTTTCTTTCTCTCTCCCCCTGCCGCCTAACGTCGGGGAAGAAGTTCCAGGCCAGCCAGGCAGCGATTGGCTGGCCCAGAACTTCCTTGTCGGAGGTGAAGTCTTGTGAGTGCCAGGCCTGGTTCAGGGAAACAGCAGGGAGAAAAAAGATCGCAAAGGCAATGCGATCGACTCGCATTGCCTTTGCAATCTACTGGTCAATCGCAATTGACCATTTGGCCACCCCTGCTCTAATAGGTAGCTCCTCCTTAGGGAGAAGTGACATGGGAAGAAGGGGCAGGAAAGCAGCTACCAGGAAGTATAAGAGGCACGGACAGAACTTGGTTAGGGAGTCCCAGGTGAGAAGGAGGAAGAAGTGGCCCCAAATCTTTAGACATTCTGCTTGGTTGAGGTGAGCCAACTTCTAGTGCTAATTACCATACATCTGAGCCCCGTTCTCAGGTCTGGCTAGAACCCGATCTTGCTACCAGTTCCAGGCTCATCTCAGGACTTTTTGTTTACCAAACCGTTTCCTGTAACCCCTGTGAAGTAACAGGGCTCAGGGAGTTTTGGTTTTGAATCAATAAAAAAGCTTTCCTGTACTACTGGTGATTGTGTCTGGCTGTATGCGTGCAGGCCCATATACCCCAGAGCCCGCTCGCACTGTTCTTTCTTGATTAGATTGTAAGCTCTGTTGAGCAGGGACTCGTATGTCTTATGTACAGTACTGTGAACATCTAATAGCACTATCGAACTAACATGTAATAATAATGGGAACAGTAGGTGTAAAGTGGACAAGATTTTCTGCAACAGGACAGATAATTTTCAAACTCCCCATTTTTGTGGATAAAAGCGCTGCTTTTACCACGAAAATGCCTTTAGAAATTCCCCTTGCCATAAACAAATTAATTATGTCAGAAACCGGGTTCCTCCAGGGACATGATAAGCATATGAGAACGAAAACCAGAGATAGGAGATTTATTCTTTTCATTTATTTGTGACTGCTCTGTGAAATTTACCTCCATACATCACAAAATGAGCCCGCGTTCCCTCTAAGCTTAATTAGGTCCTTTGTTCAGCGTGCTGGAGTAGACAATGCAGTCTATGACACGGAGATTTGCTTCGTCTTGCTCTTCCGATCAGCGCCCGCAGGACAAATGGAGCTTTTGATCAACAGCTGATCTGAGAGGGAGGTGGGGGGGTCATAAATGCGAGAAAAAATAAGTTTGCAGAGCAGGGTAATTTGGCATGCTGGTATTATAGGAGCGTCACACAGACACACTTACTCTTCCCTCGTTTGCAAGTAGAAAGATCATTAGTTGGAGTACAAAGTAATGAGAAAATTCATACTGGGCGCCTAATGTTTAGAGCAGAGGAATAAATAGAGCTATCAGACGGGAACATTCAAAACAATCGGAATGGAATACTTTTCTACCGCATTACAGAGGGTTGTTTTTTTTTTTCTACAAAGTCCTTTTCAAAATCAGAACCGCAAGCTTATAAATTATAGGAACCTGGATAATGGCAGCAACAAATCCATCTCAGTGCTCAGGTAGCTACAGCTCACCATATCTTGATCGTCAATACTTGAAACAGTCAACAACTGGCATTTTAAACTTTAGGGAGGTCGTTAACTCTGAACACAACCAAATATTTTTAAACCAACCATTCCACTCTAGGCCACGGCATGCATTCCTGTCCTGCTGCAAAATGATCCGTAGGTAAGAAGCAGAGAACAAATATACCCAGCGGCAAACATTTCAGCAAATTCAGCTCTCACCAGTCATATTCGCTGACCTACTGAATTTCCAGGGGTGTACGGAGAAGGAAGTTTAAAATGGAACAATACCATTCAGATAAGCAGATGAGGATAAACTGAAAAATGCATTGGTACGATAAGCTTTTCAGTTCTGAAGAAGAGGTGCTTGCAAACTGGGGTACCCCCAACTCCAAGACAAATAGCTAGCTGTGCAAGTCTGGATACTGAGTGAACACCACAGGAAGAATAGGGTTAACAAGCTGTGTTGGCCTTTTGTATGGTCAATAGGCCATTTTTCTCTGGCTTAAGAATTCTACTAAACTAGTCTTTAAGCCCGTTACATTAACGGGTGCTAGAATAGATGTGTGTCTGTCTTTCTTTCTCTCTCCTTGGCCGCTTTCTGTCTGTCTGTCTTTCTTTCTCTCTCTCTTTCCTCAGCTGTTCACAACCACCCCTACCTTGCTCCCCCTGTCCAGCAGCAGCCCTTTTCCCTTCCTTTTACATCCCCCCTGTCCACCATCACCTCTTCCCTGCTCCCCCTGTCCAGCAGCAGCCCTTTTCCCTTCCTTTTACATCCCCCCTGTCCAGCAGCACCTCTTCCCTGCTCCCCCTGTCCAGCAGCAGCCCTTCTCCCTTCCTTTTCCTTCCCCCCTGTCCAGCAGCACCTCTTCCCTGCTCCCCCTGTCCAGCAGCACCTCTTACCTGATCCCCCTGTCCAGCAGTAGGCCTTCTACTTTCCCTGCTCCCCCAGGCAGCCTCGGGGCTTTTGCTAGGCTGGCCCACCTCGCATTATCGAAGTGGGACGGCCTAGGAAATGCCCCGCGGCTCCTGCGTTTGCTGGTCCGGGGGTGAGAAGAGGCGTCCCGGCAGCAGCAGCGCAGGAGTCAAAGCGCCACTGCCGCTCAAGCCGCCCCACGTGCCTCCAATTGAATTTGGCACGAAGGCCTTTGCGGCACGATCAGTTTGCTTAGTGAATCTAGCCGTAAGTTTTTAGAGAATCATGCTTAGTGGTGCCTAATTCACACTCCGTCCATATAAACGCCACTTAGATGTTAGGCACTGCTTAGCACCATGGAGTAAATACCTTTTGCCCAATTTTTTTTTTACCAATTATTGAGGCTATTAAGGGTATTTTGCCAATTAACTTAGGTACCCTTTATAGAATCAGCCCCTAAATGTCTGAAGATAGGATTGCTGCCTGCCTCTGGAGGGTTGTTTGTTTTTTTAGAAAATGTGCATCCCAATTGGCTGGTTAGACAGCGGAAGGATACCTACCGCTGCCTACAATCTTATAGAATATGCCTGTGTAAGTTCAGTTCTTGTCTGGTTCAGAAACAATCATCACTAAAAGCTCTCAGCATCTCCTCCAAAACTAAATCCTTCCGAACACATGGAGGGAAGTTGAAGTTATCCTCCAGATTTTTGGCAAGCTCAGAGGCTCCTCCGTCAACTCTCACTTACTCTTTGGAAGTAATTCTCTCAGGTGAGCATGAAAATTATGAACTGAAACCTGGCCAACACCATTTTTCTAGGCGCCAGCCAATTTAGTCACCGTTTATAGAATCAGCAAGCAAGACTGAATTTGCAGGACGTGAGGAACACTTCAATCAACTGGAGGCCGCACATTGGAGACCACTGTTAAATGCCCTCAGGGCACAGGGAAATACCTAGTGGACCTGAATATAGCTCACCTTGAGCTACTGCTGAAAAAGACACGAGCTAAATCCCCAAAATTTGTTCAAGTGCTGAAACATGAAATACTTCCTCTGGATCTCTCCTTTTTAAAAAAAAATCAATCAAGTAACAGATTACTCATAAAACACAAAAGTAAATAAGAAATATGTAACGAGCAAACTGATCCTTATAAGCCCCACAAGAGCACAGGGGGAAAAAAAATCAAATTTAAGAAATAAGGTTGATGTTAAAATATGAATAAACACTTTCACTAAATCACTTTGCTTTTCAAAAACAATATCATGTCAATCGACTAGTAACTGAAGTTATTTAGTGAACACTCAGACCCACACTTCAGTTACTAGTCGATTGACATGATATTGTTTTTGAAAAGCAAAGTGATTTAGTGAAAGTGTTTATTCATATTATATCATTTTGGATAAGTAAATTCCCTTGAGGTATATGATGTTAAAATATGCCACAAAAGAAAAAATTATATATTAAGAGAAAGCAGCTGCTCAGGCCTAATCCCTTAATAACCACATCCCTGAAACGGAGAAATACAGATTCCCATAGTGTTAAGCAGTAAGAAAACTTTGAAACTGCTTAAGTTCATAAAAGATGTACCAATTATTATTCAACATAATTAAATATTTAGCTGGAAACCAAAGAATTAAACTAGCTCTGAGGGAAACCACCTTTTCACGCATTAACAAAAATTACTCTCTTCATCTGTGTTGTATAAGAACCAACCGGGTCTATTCAGACTTAGGGGATGATTCTGTATAGCACAGTTCTTCAACCGCCGGTCCGCAGAAAATTCCTGCTGGTCCGCGCAGGACCGGCGAGATCAACTTCTTCAATTTCCTGCCGGTCCGCGCAGGACCGGCAAGATGGAGGAGCTGTCCTTTGCACAGGGCCGGAGAGATAATAGGGAGCCTCACACTGCTTTCTCCCCTCCCAGCGGCTCTCCTTACAAACGCAGCGATTGAAGAAGGAAGCCTTGGAGCTTTTGCTGAGTCGGACCGCCTCTGATGATGCAACTTCCGCTTTCCTCAGAGGCGGTGCGACCCAACAAAGGACCCAAGGCTGCCTTACTGAATCGCAGCACTGGCAAGTAAGGAGAGTTGCTGGGAGGGGAGAAAGCTGCTGGGCCTGGTGAAAAAAAAAGGGACAGCTGCTATTGGACCTGGACAGAGAGAAGGAGAGATGCTGCTGGGAGGGGGGAGGGAAAGGAGTCGGGAAGCTGCTGCGTAAGGGGGAAAAAGGGACAGCTGCTACTGGACCTGGAGAGGGAGAAGGAGAGATGCTGCTGGGAGGGGAGGAGGGAAAGGAGTCTGGGAAGCTGCTGGGCATGGTGAAAAAAAAAAGGGACAGCTGCTACTGGACCTGGAGAGGGAGAAGGAGAGATGCTGCTGGGAGGGGAGGAGGGAAAAGAGTCTGGGAAGCTGCTGGGTAAGGAGGTAAAAGGGACAGCTGTTACTGGACATGGATAGGGAGAAGGAGAGATGCTGCTGGGAGGGGAGGAGGGAATGGAAAGGGAATAGAGTTACTGCTGGACAGGGGGAGGAGGGAAGGGAGAAGAAAAAAGGAAGGAATCAGCTTACAGGGAGATTAGAGGAGGGGAAGGGGAGAGACAGGAATGAGATGGGAAGGGGGGTCAGCAGAGAAATTGAGAGGGACAAAGATGCTAGATCTGGTGTAGGAGAGATAAAAATGAAGAGAGCAGTGAAGCTGGAATGAATCGTGTAAAAAGGAGAAAGGGGCATAGGCTGGATGGAAAGGGGAGGGGGCATAGAAGAAGACAAATACCATATGGAAGGGGGAGAGGTCAGACAGTAGATGGAAGGGGCAGATGCTGGATTGAAGCGACAGAGAGGGCAGACGCTGGAAGGAAGAGAGTGAAAAGAAGATGAAAGCAGAAACCAGAGACAACAAAAGGTAGAAACAAATAATTTTATTTCTATTTTGTGATTAGAATATATCAGATTTGAAATATATATCCTGCTAGAGACATAACTGGGGACTGCAGTATTCTGTTAGCATGATATTTCTATGAACTTGGCTTGTTCAGTTTTCTTGATAGTAGAGGGGATATATGTGAAGGGGAGGGGAGACAGGGGTTTTGTTGGTCCGTGCTCTGTATATTTGTATTTATAAAATCACAATTGTTCAGAATATTGTTTCTTTTTATACTTTAATAAAATACGTTCAATATAAAATCATAATTGCATCTTGTGCAGATGGGATCAGATGGTTTGCGGGGACCGAGCTCGCAGAGATGGGGCGTAAACGGGGTTTTTAAATTTTAGTCCTAGTAGTTTGCCAGTCCACAAAATAATTATTTTATTTCTGCCGGTCCACGGGTGTAAAAAGGTTGAAGAACACTGCTGTATAGGATGCCGGTCTAGGCAGATGCCTAAGAAGCGACTGAGAATTGTGTACCGGTATCCTACACCGAATCGTGTCTGTGTTAAAAAAAACCAGACCCCCCATGTCACCGGCACTGGTTACAGAATCGCACCTCAAATGTTAAAAGTAGACGTGGCCGGCTGAGCTGATTGAGCCAAGGGAATCCCCAATCAGCTGAGCTGAGCTGCTCTCACCAAACCAATTTCTAATCCAATCTATCATCTTGAGCTCATGCTCCATCTGATCTGTATTTTTATGAGCCTCCCACGTGGGACAATCTAACTAGTTTTGCTGAACTTCAAGTAAACACAATTCAGTATAACCCTTACCCCCTCTTTAATGAAACTGCGATAGCAGTTTCTATCGCAGGGAGCTGCGCTGAATAGCCCGCGCTGCTCCTGACGCTCATAGGAACTCAATGAGCTTCGAGAACTGCATGGGCCATTCAGCGCGGTTCCCCGTGCTAGAAACTGCTATCGCAGTCTCGTAAAAGGAGAACTTAGTCTAATTTCTAGTCATCTGACACAATCACTCTCTGGTAAACCCATGATCCTGTAATTTGGTAGCTTTAAAATATGTTCCGAAGATTCCCTTCGGAGGAGTCTCAATTAATTTTTTGTACCACAGAAGGGAGACTAACAGCCTGCAATTTCCAATCTGCTCCTGCATGAGTCTTAGAAGCCAGATGCGACCATTCAGATTATGTGAGAACAGTAATTCAGACTAATCAATTTGAGGAGGCAAAAACTTTGAAAGAGGAGAGTTCATTTTGGCAGATGCAATTGATGGCGCTGAAACTTGGGCGCAGAAAATATTTGGTGCTGCACGCCTTATACAGAAAAGCAATTGGGCATGAATCCTGCATCCAATGTTAGAGTGCTGGACTAATGCCTGTTGAAACCAGGTGTTAAATGCCAGTACCAACTTTGATGAATTTAGGCCAAATTCTGTATTTCCACAAACAACTTTTCAGAATATTCCTAACATGTTCCTGGCCACGTCCCCTTTTCAGATATGAGCTATGAAGGTTAGTTGCTGAGCCCTCTGGTCAAAGACCAGTGCCCTAACTGAGACTAGCCCTACCTGCGTACGTTCTGGTTCAGCAGAAACTTGTCCAACTTTGTCTTGAATCCCTGGAGTGTGTTTTCCTCTATGACAGACTCCGGAAGAGCGTTCCAGTTCTCTATCACTCTCTGGGTGAAGAAGAACTTCCTTACGTTTGTACGGAATCTATCCCCTTTTAACTTTAGAGAGTGTCCTCTCGTTCTCCCTACCTTGGAGAGGGTGAACAACCTGCCCTTATCTGCTAAGTCTATTTCCCTCAGTACCTTGAATGTTTCGATCATGTCCCCTCTCAATCTCCTCTGCTCGAGGGAGAAGAGGCCTAGTTTCTCTAGTCTTTCGTTGTACGGCAAGCTGCAAATGCAAATTCTCATTGAAGTCAATTAACTGCAATACTTGGTTGATGCTGGTTAAGGACTTTTCAATCAATTAAGTTGACTGTGAAGGGAAGTTTGCAGGTCTGGATATCTTGAGAAATCTCAATATCTGTGCCCCTATCACCCCAGCACTGGCCACTGTACACTGACAGCCCATCTGGAACCAATGCATTTTCAAAGCCTTCAAATTTTTAGCAAAATGGTCCTAGCTTACAAGTCAGGAAAACTATTAAGCTATTTCCTAATCGACCTCTACGATCACAATGTGAAAAAAAATTTCCTATTCCGTTAGCAAGAGCCCTTCTACTAGAAAACGTTCGCAAACACGTTTACTCTCACTTCTTACCCAGACTATGGATTGAAATCTCGCCAACCAGCAGATCACTGGCAGGAAAGTGATTAAAAACCTCCCCATCTTGTTACTTAATTACCACCCACAAGGATAATTCCTAACCCTAAACCAACCTTGACTAGATCTCCTCTATGATACTTTGGGAATTCTCCCCGATGACTTCTAAAGAATAGTCACAACTGACTCGCTACTAAAATGAGACCCAACTCAAATGTTACATTTCCCACACTGGGCCAGATTCTCAAAACTTGAGTTGCCTTTAACACAGTCGCTAAATTGGTTCCAGACTGTTTAGCCTGTCTGCATTTTAGCAGCGGATTATCAAAATGGCTTATCACGGTCTTTAGCGAGCTTTCTAGCAGTCTCCGACACTGCCATGTAAATGGGCTCTTCATTATTGAAACAAGCACTCCATTGGATTCTTAAACATCGCTGAATCATTCTCCAAGAGCGACAACAGCTTTTGGTGACAAAAATCAGCCACTGGTCCGGGGGTACCAGTACAGTGTCAGCACTGTTAAAACTGCATCTGTTGACTGTGGCTAAGAAAAAAAAAATTACAAGATTCTTAAATTGTAGTCTATTTTTTTTGTGGGAGTGGTAAAAGCACACTTCTTGAGCAAATGTATTATAGCAACAAGATGTCCACTATCTCCCACCACAGCAGTGGGAGGGATGCCCACTCTCTCCTGCCACCATGCACCCCCCGGTGCCTCCGATGACCCCCCCACCCTCTCCCCCTTACCTTATTTAGATAGCTGGCCAAAGAGATGCCTACTTCCACCGGCCAACAGGCCTGCCTCTTCAAAATGGCAGGCCTTCCGGGAGGGGCCTGAGGCTCTGATTGGCCCAGGTTAAGGCCCCTACTATGGAAGGGGCCTAATGCGTCTCGGCCAATTAGAGCCTTAGGCCCCTCCCCAGAGGCATCGGCGAGGAGCCTAAGGCTCTGAGTGCCCTGGATGCCTAAGGCCCCACCCATAAGAGGGGCCTTAAACAATCTGGGCCAATCAGAGCCTTAGGCCCCTTCCCGGTGCATCCACAGAAGGGGCCTTAAATAACCTAAGCCAATCAAAGTCTCAGGTCCCTCCCTGGTGCACCGGGGAGGGGAAGGCCCACCATTTTGAAAAGGTGGGCCTGCTGGCTAGAGGGAGTAGGCATCCCTCTGGCCAGCCATCAAGTAAGGAGGATAGAGTGGGGGTCATCGGAGCCATGGAGGGGGGGTTGCATGGCGGCAGGAGAGAGTGGACATCTCTCCCGCTGCCGAGAGTATGCTGGGGAGGTGTGTTGCTTGGCGACAGGAGTGAGCATCTCTCCCGCTGCTGGGAAGGAGAGGTTGTTTGCAGCAGGAGAGAGTGGGCATCTCTTCAGTTGTTGGGTGGAGGGTTGCTTGACTTTGGCGGCTCAATTTATTGTTGGGTGGGGTTTTTTTTGCGTTTATTCTGCGCATGTGCCCATCGCTATCACCAGCAATGGGCACATGCAAATTTAACGAATCTTCGCTACGCTCTGCCAACCTCATTTGCATGAGCGTTTTGGGGAGAATGACTCGCTTTTTTAAAATCGCTACTATGACGGCTGTGGCAGTGGTCTGTTGGTTTTTAACGTGATGTTAATAGAATCTAGGCCACTGAGTATAGAAACTGTTCTACTACAGTAAAAAATTCAGCGCCTCTACTGTTAAAACTGACCTATCGTTATTTGAGGCCCTCACTCCACCTGTCTTATCGCTAACTCATACTGGGCCTATATTGTATTACACTTCTTATCCTTATTTGTAGCCCTTACTCCAACTATCGTATTGCTAACTTATATTATGTACGTAAACTTGTAACCCGTTCTGGGCTAAAAAATTGAATAAATAAATAAAATACAGCAGCAAAAAAAACTATTGCAGTTAATAGCATTAGATAGTAAAAACTTCATTAGATAGTAAAAACTCCGCGGCTCCTCTCATCCAGCTCTTCTATAAGGCATGGTCTACTTCCCGCAGAATCCTCAACAGAATACTTCTAAATCTCCCTTCCACAAAAAATCTGCAATATAAACGTGTTTTCCACTCCATGCTCATCTTTCTAGGCGTAAAAACATGGAATGACCTTACTGAAATGACCAGGACGGAACCCAACCACACCAAATTCCGGAAGAAAACGAAAACTCATCTATTTGACACCTAATCACTTGTATCCTCTTCTCCTCCTGAATCTTCCTGCCCTCCACTGTCCTCCCTACCCTCTGCTAACCCCTTCCTCTGTAATGTCGCCTAGAGCTTGCGATGCAAAATGGAAGAAATAAATAAATAAAAATAGTAGGCGGGGCCTTTTTTCATTCTTCAGTACTTATTTAAAATTTTATTTTATTTTTAAAATTTTCATTCCGCTTACAAACTAAGTGGATTATATGTAAAACAAACATATCCAAGGTTCACAAATTTAACAAATTAAACAGATAGTTTGTTATGTTAATAATAATAATAATAATTTATTTTCTTGTATACCACCCCACAAGTAGTTCTAGGCGGTTCACAACAGTGACGAAACCAAGACATTTCAGTTAGAAATACAATCTTTAAGCACACTACATTCTAATACATCAATTAATATAACATCATTAAAATTGGATTTTAAAAATACAGTACTCAGCTATTAATACGTCAGTAACATAAAAACTGCTATAATAAAAAGTTTGGAGATAAAAACTGTTAAACACACAACCTAATAAGAAAAGGCGCCATCTTAACATATGCTTTAAAGAAATCAGCATTCTTGTTTATCAAATAAATACGTTTTTAATAGTTTTCTAAATCTAGGGTATAAATAAGCTTGGACAATCAACGGACTCATCCAAGAATTCTTCTTACCCGCCTGATATTCCAGTGTCCTACCAAAAAAGTCCTGTAACGACAATCCCTTGTAGTAGGGAAGATAAACATATCTGAATTTCTGGTATGCTTTTTTGAATAAAACAATTTCAGATAAGAGGGTAATAATCCATAAAGAGCCTTGTAACAAAAACACCCAAACTTAAAGAACACTCTGGCCCCAAAAGGCAGCCAATGTAATCGAGCATAAAAAGGACTAACGTGATCATATTTCTTAAGACCAAAGATCAAACAAACTGCAGCGTTCTGAACCAATCGGAGTCTAATGTTACTCATGACAGAACATAAACGTCATCGTATCCAATTAAAATAGTGAGCTGCCGAGACCTCCATAGAACATGTACCTAAAACACTACAAGGATTAACAAAAAAATAGGTCTTCAACCATTTCTTAAAAACCACCTTATTAATGCTATACTCGATTCGTCATTTCCACTGACATATGAGGTAGTGATATGTGGTACTTTATTGCATGTAACACGTAATTGGAAGAACTAGATTGCCTCAACTTTCCTTCTTGGTGAGTGAAATTATGTTCCAGCTACAAGTATGAAAAAATGAATGAAACATAGAAACATAGAAATAGACGGCAGATAAGGGCCCACGGCCCATCTAGTCTGCCCACCTTAATGTCCCTCCCCTACCTTTGCCCTGTGAAGAGATCCCATGTGCCGATCCCATTTGGCCTTAAAATCAGGCACGCTGCTGACCTCAATCACCTGTAGTGGAAGACTATTCCAGCGATCAACCACTCTTTCAGTGAAAAAGAATTTCCTGGTGTCACCTCGTAGTTTCCCGCCCCTGATTGTCAACGGATGCCCTCTTGTTGTCGTGGAAATGCTGAGATGTTGGGGCATAAGAAGGTATTTAAATTGGTGTGGGGCCTACTGACATCTTTTATTGCTTCTATTGTGATTTCTCTTTAATTTCTGTTTGATTTCCTTACATATCCAGGGTGGGAATGTATTACTACTTTAAATAAGAGTGGATTATCGGAAGAATAAGTGTATTTATGGGGCAAAGACCTGGAAAAACTGATTATACACACAAATAACTATGGTGAATTCAGGAAACACCTAAAAACATACCTGTTCTTGAAGGACCTAGGTAACGAATCTGTACAATCTCTCCCATCAAAACTGATCCCTTAAACTGCTAGCCACCAATCTCTAACTATTGTAAGTTCCACTCAATTTGTAGCATCTTTCTAATCATTGTAAACCGCATAGAACTTCACGGCCCTGCGGTATATAAACTGTTATTATTATTATATCATTGATTAAGTAAAGAGGGTGTGGGGGGGAAAGATTATTTTGAACATCTGTAAGTTAAATGTGCTTTTCTTGATTTGTTTTACATTCAGATATATGTGTATTGCACTGTTAATACTTGAAAATCAATAAAAATAAAAACAAACAAACCCCAAAACAAGCTCCTTACAGGGTATTCCACATCTGCGGGCCAGCTATTGAAAAAGAATGAACTACATACATCATTTCCATATAGTCTTGAAACACAAAGGGGTCCTTCTATTAAGGTGCGCTAACCGATTTAGCACCCGCTAAAGATTAGTGCATGTTTAAATGCTAAGACATCCATTATATTCCAATGGGTATCTTAGCATTTAGGACATGCTAAATGGGTTAGCACACAGTTCTTCAACCGCCGGTCCGCGGACCGGTGCCGGTCCACAGAAAATTCCTGCCGGTCCGCGCAGGACTGGCGAGATGGACGCCGTTAAATTTCCTGCCCCGGTGGTGTTTGCGGAAATCTTCTGTTCCTCCCAGCCTCGGGCGATCAAGACAGGCTGCCGATGTCGGGCATTCCCTCTGTGAGTCTCGCCTATGCGGAAACAGGAAGTTGAAACAAAATAGGCGGGACTCAGAGAGGGAAGGTCCCGACGTTGGCAGCCTGTCTTGATCGCTGCCCCTACCGAGTCGCCGAAGAGGGCCGCGGGGAAAGTGCAGGCAGAGAGGAGATGGTCAGCGTGCGTGAGGAGGTCAGCGTGTCGATTGGGGCCATCAGCAGCATCTGTGCTGAGAGTCTGCACATGTGCAGGATGCGGCAGGTAGGGGCCTCCGGCTCGTCTTGGGTGGCAGGGCCTGCGGTGCAAAGCTGTTTTTGCCGGCTTGGGGGGGGGGGGGGGGGGGGTCGCGAATGTGCAGGGCACAGCAGGAGTAAGATCATGGGGAGCCTTCAACAGTGGCTGTCTCCTCTCCTAGCAGCTCTATACTTACCAGGGCAGTGATTCACTTTGGCATCTTCCCCTTTCCTCAGAGGTGGCAACGGACCCAAGGCTGCCTAAGGAAATCACTGCTGCAGGCAAATACTGAGAGCTGCTGGAAGGAGAGGAAGCCACTGTTGGAGGCTGGGAAGCTGATGGATAAAGGGAGAGCTGCTACTGCACCTGGAGGGAGGTAGAAAGAGAGATGCTGCTGGGAGGGGAAGAGGGAAAGGGATGGGAAGAGAGCTACTGTTGGATAGGGGGAAGGAGGGAAGGGAGAAGGAAACAGCTGGCAGGGAGATTAGAGGTGGGAAAGGGGAGAGACAGGAATGAGAAAGTAGAGAGAGATTGATGCTGGAAAGGGGGTCAGCAGAGAAATGAGAGAGGGATAAAGATGCTAGATCTGATGTAGGACAGATAAAAATGAAGAAAGCAGTGAAGCTGGAATGAATGATGTAAAAAGGAGAGAGGATGCACAGGCTGGATTGAAAGGGGAGAGGGGCATAGAAATAAGTCAGATACATATGGAAGGGAGAGAGGCCAGACAGTGGATGGAACGGGCAGACACTGGAAGGAAGAGTGGAAAGAAGATGAAAGCAGAGACCACAAAAGGTAGAAAAAAAATCATTTTATTTCTATTTTGTCATTACAATATATCAGATTTGAAATATATATCCTGCTAGAGACATAACTGGGGACTGCAAAGCCTAACACTATTCCTATCATGTGTGACTGCAGTATTCTGTTAGCATGATATTTCTGTAATAATTTGGCTTGTTCAGTTTTCTTGATAGTAGAGGGGATATATGTGAAGGGAAGGGGAGACAGGGGTTTTGTTGGTCCTTGCTCTGAATATTTATATTTATAAAATGACAATTGTACAGAATATTGTTTCTTTTTATACTTTAATAAAATACGTTCAATATAAAATCATAACTGAGGCTTGTGCAGATGGGATCAGATGGTTTGTGGGGACCGAGCTTGCAGAGATGGGGCGAAAATGTGTTTTTTATTTCGGTCTTAGAGTTTGCCGGTCCACAAAATAATTATTTTATTTCTGCCGGTCCACGGGTGTAAAAAGGTTGAAGAACACTGGGTTAGCACACCTTAATAATAGGACCCCAAAGTGTGACCCTATACAAAAATTTCAGGCACAGTTATTCAAAGTTTGTGCCAGAACATGATTAATTTTCTATCACATAAAGGAATTTTGCTTTGAAACATAGAGTATACTTTCACCAGTAAAAACTAGCACAGATACTCGCCTATAGACCACACCCCCTTTCCTCTTTAATTATGACATCATAGGTTGGCTCACTGCAGCAGCAGCCACAAGCCAAGTGTTCTCCTTCCTCCCTTTATCTGCCATCATATTTCTAAGTTTCTATGCAGGTGGGATCTCTTAGGGAGAGGAGACAGCGGATGCTGCGAATGAGCTGAATGGATGGGCCATTTGGCCTTTATCTGCCATCATGTTTCCAGTGCATAGCATGGGTGAGAGGCACCCACTCTTTACCCTCTTCTCTGCCCCGTCCCTCCTCACCACGTGCACACCCCTTACCTTTCCCTAATACCTTTTTAGCTTCCCCAGCATAAGCAGCATCTCCAACTTGCTGCCCATGCTGGCCTCAGCTCTCCCTCTAACATCACTTCCTGATCCTGTGACCAGGAAGTGACATCAGAGGGAGAAGCCGAGACTAGCGTGAAGTACTAGAGGTATGGGGGGAAAGGAAGGTGTGAATGGCAGGGGAAGGGTGGGAAGGAGCAGGGAGTGGAGAGGAGAGATGCCAGCGCCCCCACCAAGATGGTGCCCAGGGTGGGCCACCTCTCCCTCCCCTTTACTATGCCACTACACGTTTCTATGTTAGTGCTTTCAGTAATATCTCTTTATTAATGTTGCACAGCAGTTTTAGAGCTGGTGTGGAGCCTTCCTCTAAGGCCCACAATCAGTTCCAATGCCTGGTTGCACCTTCTGCCTGACAGGAAGTTCCTGCACCGGCTCTGCCTGTAGAGGAAGTTCCTGCACTGGCTCGACAGCATCAGAAAAGGAAGTATGACTGAAAGCACCGACACAGGAAGGGAACATTTTACAAAGAAAGACTAGAGTCTTCAGCGATACTATGTCAGCTATGTTTTTCTGGGTTAGTTTCAGTCGTTTCACATTGACCTGATGAAGACAGTATACATCTTGAAAGCCAGCCAAGAATATAATTAAGCTGGAGCCCCAGAGCCATTTCTGATCTTTGTATCTATATATTTACCTGTCCTAAACCAACAAAGTAGTCAAATGATTTCATGATTAATTCTTAGGGCGCTTGTTCTTTGCCTCCCTTGTGTCTCATTTCTTACTTTTCTTTTGCTGTCCGATTTTTGACTGCGGTTCTTTTAATAGAGATGTTAGTTTTAATCCCGTCAAGCACTCTGATTTATACTTTCAAGGTCAATAAACTAATGGCTCTTTTTACGAAGCCGCGTTAGTGAATTTTCATCACGCGCTAGCTGAAAAACTACCGCCTGCTCAAGAGGAGGCGGTAGCGGCCAGCGCGGCCGGCGGTTTATCGCACGCTATTCGTAAAAGGAGCCCTAAACTATGATTAAAAGCAATTAAAAATGTAGCCATCAGATTTTTGCTTAATCTGTCCAGTTTTCTTTTTCTTACACCGGCTTCTTATTTGGCTGACGTTTATTGGAAATTCTTTGTTTAGTTCATCGAGTTCCATCATGTGATGCTCCTCCTTATTTTACGACGACTCGAAAGCCATATTTTCCAAATGTTTTCTTCGCTAGAATTCCGGGGCGCCTGCCGCGTTAGCAGTTTAACGCGCCCCATAGCGTGCGCTAATTTGTCGGCCGCACTAACCGCTACCGCCGCCTCCTGAGCAGGCGGTAGTTTTGCGGCTAGTGCGGGGGGTTAGCGCGCGGTAAAAAGTTGCGTGCGATAAAGCCGCTGAGGCGGCTTCGTAAAAGGAGCCCCGGAAAGCCGCAGCTCCCAGATTCCAAACCGTGCCCTCACTTCCTTGTTGAAACTCGCAAGCGATCGTTCTCAGTGACAAGCTTTCTAGCAAGGAGCAATTTCCCGTCGAAAATCAGGAAATTGCTGCTCGTTCAGGAAACAACGGCAAGCTCTTTTGTATGCCGAGGCGCTTACAGCTTAGATTTGGACTCGATGTGAATGCGCAGCTCTTGATGAGAAATATATTGACAGTGTAATTTTGTTGTTGTCTTGAGTTTGTCATTTACATTATTTACATTAAATGTGCTTGCCTAACCTTCAAGATCCTCCACGGTATCCTTCATCCTCTTATTCCTCTATCCTGGAATTCCTCAAATCCAATCTCCACTAGATCCACGCAAAAACTAAAACTATCCTACCCCTCCTTAAAAGGCATCTCCCTTGTTGGTAAACTCGGGTCCTCCCTCCCTTTCAGAATCGCTCAGCTCTGGAATAGTCTCCCTTCCCCGCTCCGCAACTTGAGCCCCTTTCTACCATTCCGTAAGCAGCTGAAGACCTGGCTCTTCTCCAAAACGTAACCCCGTCCCCCCCCTGGCACTCTCACACCTAACCTCTCTTCTCTCCTACTTATATAAATCCACTGGAGTTCCGTTCCTTCCCTAACCATGTAAACCGTGTCGAGCTCCTCATGCGGAGATGATGCGGTATATAAACCCAAGATTTAGTTTAGTTTAGTTTATGTACGGGTTTTTTTTGTACTCTGCTGAGAAATATATGTGGGGCAGAATAGCAACTTTTTTAAAAATAAATAAATTCTACAGCTTATTATCAACTTCTCCTGCTCCAGCTGGGCCGGGATCGTAGGTGTTGTCACAATTCTATCGTTGCTTTATGGCAGACTTCTTAAGACCCTGAATTCATTCCTTACCACAGCACAGCCCCTCGCTGCTCAACTACAGACTCAAAATGACCCTGGGGGGATTTCGCTGCCTCCGAGTGGGTCACAAGCTAATCCTCCATTAATTGGTAGCAAACCAATGCAATAAAACCCATGCATAATGACCGTCCATATTAGGCAGCACGCCAGTCAAGAATATTACTGCCAAATCATTTCTGAACTCCCAAAGGCGGTTCTCTTGAAATTTCTCTAAGCCCCTCAGTGCAGCCATGCCCCCCCCCTCAAAAAAAAAAAAGAAACAGAAATAGGTAGGTGTGAAACAGTCAGGGCTGGAATTGGACCAAACTGGTTTCATCCTGGCTCAAGTTTAAAGGTCAGACACTAACCACCATGATAATCACGGGGAACATCCAACTTAATACCCCGGTCTGTAGTTCGGAAAACTCGGAACCAAACCAAATGTTTAAGCAAGTGAAGGCCAGTGATGAAAAGTTTATTTATTTAAAATATTTATTATCTGCCTAAAACCTAGGCGGCTGACAGTCATAATCAGTTGAACAAACAAATATTAAACATGTAATAATGATACAGAAAGCTCACCGAGTTCATAGTTCTTTTCAATTAATGGATATTGTATAAGGAGGGGGGTTGTTTGGATGGTTTTTTCTGTTTGACTTCTATATATATAAAATCGGAGGTATGTGTGTGTGTATGTGCCGCGATCACGCAAAAACGGCTTGACCTATTTGAACGAAACTTGGTATGCAGATCCCTCACTACCTGGGGTGATATGTTCTGGGGGTCTCGCAGCCCACAACTCTATGTTGCTTACTCAAGGGTGGGTTCACCCAAGAATTTATTTGTTCTTGCTCCAGGAGGTGAAACTAAAATTGTTGTTTATAATCACGTTTTGCGTTAGTTGTATTGTATTCATTTTGTCAAATATTTCACTTTATAATTTGAATATTGTACTTTTTATTAAGCTGAAAAAAAATACTTTCATTCACCACTATAAAGTATCTTTATTTGAATCCATTTACAGTGTTATTGCTATAATTAAATACCCGTGCAACGCCGGGGCATCAGCTAGTATTCAATAAAAATTGTTTCAAATTAAATGCCTGGATAACAAAATAACCCCATCTTTCATTAAGCTCCGGCAGCCGATTTTGCGTGCGCTAAATGCCAACGCGTCCATAGAATATAATGGATGTATTAGGATTTAGCGCGCTAAATCAGCCACCGCACCTTAATAGTTTTTAACACCGTCCCAAACCTCAAAACATTATCACCTAAGCGTAAATTCCACATAACTGAGCCACCGAAAAGGAAGATTTTGGCCTGTCAACAAAACGTCTTCCCATATCTAACAACATTCAGCTTTCAGATCTCAATGTACGTCCTGGCTTGCAAATGCATACTGGGCAATGTACCATATATCCCATGATGGACCAATGTTATTACCGTATAAATGTACCATGTGTTCACCTGCATTAAAACGTGGTTTCATTAAAAAGTGAGGTGGATTTGGAAGGTGGAGGGAAAGCAGGTAAAGGGAGCTCTTTTTGAAGTTCAGATTCCAGCTGTTAAGGATCTAAGGTTGACCATGGCCAGGGACAGTATATTTTTATGTAAAGGTCCCAGGGAATGGAACCAGCTTCCCCTAGACATTCGCCAACAGCAAAACCTGAAAATTTTTAAACAATTCCTTTTGTCAGAGGACGTATGGAGCCTTGCAAGGTGTTTGTGGGGCGCTGGTTGCCTAATTAATGTTACTGTTTGTACACGTCTCCCTTCGTATTCGCAGTTTCAGCATTTGTGGTTTTTAGCTTGCTGGCTCCTGCCCCCAAATTATATCAGCTTGCATAGAGAAATTGCCGATTCCAAGTGTTTACAAAGAAAATCGCTGATTCCCGGCACTTTCTTCACCGTGTTTTGCCTGTCCTTCAGGAACAGACCAGGGCCCCCACCATGTTATTCGCGGTTTCACCCTATTCACGATGGTTTTTAATAGAAAACAGTGAATAACATATAAAAAAGTTATTCACGGTTTTTCTGTATTTGCGGTTCCGTCAATTCCCTATCACGGCGAATACGGAGGGAGAAGTGTACTCTGTATATGCACTGTGATGTTTCTCGTGACAATGTATATGGATGTATTTACTGTGACCCGTCTTTGGGAAAGGTGGGATAAAAATAAACCATACACACCTGCTTTCTACTTGCTTCTAAGTATGGACAAAATATGTGGGCACAAGATGTCTCAAATTCCCCCCCGCTGGCCTATATTTTCAAAAGCAAACTCAGCTTGCAGGCCCCTGGGTACCACAGACGGTTTTAAAAGTGCTCTTCCTAGACACGTTTCGGTTTAGTCAATGAGTAAAAATACACAGAAATAATATAAGTTATCCCAGCCTTCCCTTATACATGATTTGAAAAAAAAAAAAAAAAAGAAACACACTTTTGAGAAGTTCATGAAAAGTCTACATTTCCCAGAAATTCGTAGATCTCCCATAAAACGAACAAACAAACTGCCAGCTACCTCTGGGAATCTCATTAATCTGGAAATGAAAAAATAAAATAGATTAATCCATCCAAACACGGTTTCCTTTACTGCACAGTTTGGTAACAACCTTTGACAGTACAAATTTGTAAACAGCCGTACTGGAGAAGAAAACCTCAGTTTCTTCAGACTGCACGGTGTTTTGCGGCTAATACTTATTGTGTATATGTCAGAATACGACGCATAATTTATTGCTTTAAATTGGCAAGATAATATTCTTTATTATTCATTTATTTTCCTTTTGGTTTAACACACTTATTGTGCCACAAGAACACAAATGCTAGATCTACAGCCGAGGTATCAGCACAAAAGAGGCAAGTGGGATCCACAGTCAAAGCAGATCACTAGAGGTTGATCGTAAAAGCGGTTTTATTAAATCAGCCCAATGTGGCCACATTTTGCCCACTCCAGGGACCATGTCAGGTGATAAAACTGAAAGATAGTATAAAGCACAGTTACAGTCTAAGAATAACATACACACCAAGGACTCTTAAAATCATAAATATAAAATTATGATTTAAAAACTTCCATAAATGATACGACAATAGAACAAAAACAGAGCTAGGAAAACACTTTTCAGTGTCACATACAACCTTACTGTGATATTTGTGGAGGGGCATTTTGAAAAGGACACCCAAGTCCGAACCTCCCAAACAGACCTCCATCTCACAGGAAACAGCCTGGTCAAAGATATGTGCGATGGACGTCCATGATACAAACAGAAAGGTCCAAATTTTGAATGGGGGGAAACAAGGGACACGGACCAGTGGTGCAGTGGGGAACGGTAGCACCCAGCATCACTGCAGCATGTGTGCTTCTCCCCCCCACTCTTTCCCTGCCACTTGAGCACCCCCCTCCTCCCACATCCCTCTTGAAATGTCCGCTGGTGCGAGCAGCGTCCTTCACCTGCAGCCCGCCCCAGCCTCGGCTCCCTTCTGACCTCATGCCCTACTCCTGCAACTAAACTCATCCTTAATCTTATATACCGTGTCTTCTCTATAGAGATCGAGCTTGGTACGGTTCACGGGAGTTTTAAAGAAAGGAAACTAAAGTAAGAATTAGGGATTATATAGAGAGCAGCGGAATTTACCTTTTTGAAAATAGTCACGTTTTCAGATGTTTTCAAAATAATTGGAAAGAGCAACCCAAGATGTGACATCGGAAGGGAGTTCAGGCTGGCGCGAGTATCAAGTGGATGATGCTACTCATGCCGGTGAACATTTAAAGATGTTTGCAGGGGGCTGGAGAGGAGGAGAGGCCCCCATGAAGACAACACCTGGGTAGTCCCCCTTCCCCCCCACTCTGCCACTGACATGGACATCTGTACAGTAGCATTCTTAGGAAATGGCTATATACAATACAATACAACATGATACAAAGCAAAATCATCGCACAAATTTGCCAAACTGATAGGTGAAATGAAACAGACCTGGTCTGGTTCTGGTCCCAATACCGCCTTGCCCACATTCTGTCGTCTCTCAGATATATCTGGAGACAGTCTCTTTAGAAAGGACGCTCATGCAAACACTTATTATTCCAAAGAGATGTTCATTTATTATGAGTGCTGCATACATATTTATAGCATTTTACATGGGTCAGTTTTTTTAGTATATGACAGTAGGAGTTGGATGCTAAGACCATATTTGGTAACAGGATACATAAAAGCAGCTAGAACGAGGTAGCAAACAAAAAAAAGGGGGGGGGGGTTAGTGGGAAGTTTTCATAACTATGGCATATAATACTGTTTTATCTAAGTTCTAGTAAATGTTTCATATCTAAGTCCTGTCTCATGAGAAGCAAAATCACTCAGCTAAAACACAGGATGTGGGGCTCAGTACATGAGGAGGAATGACCTTGGCAATATTAGTCAGCTACAGAGCTCAGAACACAAAGAGAAAATGGCCTTGTGGTTTCTTGGCAAATACAAACTGTTTTAGCAGTCTTCATATAGGACAAAATCAGGAATAGAATAAACTTACAAGAAGTATATGCTCCTTCAATAGGTTTTCAGTGATTTTCTAAACTCATAGTAAGATTGGGAGTGGCGATCAGACTGTGCAAACAGTCCTTAGTAGTCTGATCAGAGGACACATCCAAGATTTCATTCTCCCCGCTTGAAAGGCTAGAGTTTTGACTAAAAATCTTTTTAAATGGCAGGCTTTCGGAGTAGGGTACATGAACATGGGTTCAAGTCTCACTTGAACTCTTTCTTTTGTTTGTGTAAAAAATACCTACTGTATGTAATGGAAGCTTTTAGGTTTGCAGGTGTCTTATATATGTAACCCTGGTCTCACTCACACAGTCTCGGGTATCAGCTAGCTCCTCAGGTCAGGGACCCAAGACCAGGATTCACTGTGATTGTCTACCTCTATTTGTTAAACCGCATAGAACTGCAAGGTTTTGTGGTATACAAATGGGATTTTATGTTATGTTACAGAAAGAAAAGTTTATCGTCTCTGAACTGGGTGTAGGCTGGGGCCAGATATAATCCGGTAGGCTGAAGGATCACTTTCCCTATTTCAGTCACCAAACTCCGCCACTACCTCATCTCTTATTAAGGAACCAGAAGACCAAGGTGCAATTAAAAACTGGAACTTCATTGCAGATTTAATTCCCAACTACTTACAGTTCGCTGTCATTGGAAAACTGAAACTCTTTTCAAATCTCTTTGTGATTTAGTCCATTCAAGAACACTTCCATTGCACTCCCCAAACTGTTCATACAACTCCTTTGATACACACGGTAAGCTGCTCTGGGTCTCACCCTCTTCCCTCAACCCAGGACCACTCTATCTTTCCTGCTAAGCTGAAACACTCCACACAGGCTCTGCTGTAAGCAGGGTCTCTCACTCCCTCAGTTACCCCTTGAGATGGGTCTCCTCACAAATCCTTATTCTGTCCTCTCCTGGTGACACCTTCAGGAGAGCAAAATCCCACTGATTCTCTTATTTATTTAATTTGATTTATATCCCATCCTCCCAAGGAGTCTAGAACGAATTACAAAGTAACATACATAACAGTTAGCAAACAAGACACAACAATTAACAACGAGGAATATAAGACTAAGGCAATGGGGTACAATGGGATGTGTCCAGTTCAATTGTTATGGATTAGCAGACATTTGGAGCCTGTAGCATGCACTGGGAGAGAGTCAGTTGAACATCGATTAAGAATATGGTGGTTTGGGAGTAACAATCTGAATGCTAGCTTGTCCTGAGGAGTCAGGTGAAGAGGTAGGGTTATATTGCTTTTCTACAGCTCAAAAGTCCATTAAACTAAACCTTAGGTTTGTATACCGCACCATCTCCATGGTCGTGGAGCTCGGCACGGTTTACAGGAATTGTAATGAGAAAGGAACTACAAGGAAAGGGCTAGATGAAGATCAGAGGAAAGAAGAATGTTAGAGGGCTAGGATGTCAGATGAGGAGGGAGTGTTAGATTCTTGAGAAAAGCCAGGTTTTCAGATGTTTACGGAAGGGTTGGAGAGCACTCAGGTTCTGAAGAGGGGAGGTAAGGTTGTTCCAGAGCTCGGTGAATCTGAAGGGGAGGGAAGTCCCCAGTTTTCCTGGGTGGGAAATGCCTTTTAATGAGGGGAAGGATAATTTCGATTTTTGGGTAGGTCTGGTGGTATTAGGATTCGAGGAGTTCCAAAAAAGTGGAATTAATGGAGGAAGGATGCCGTGGAGGATCTTGAAAGTTAGGCAGATGCATTTGAAGTGGACTCTGGAAATTATCGGAAGCCAGTGAAGCTTGGAATGGAGCGGTGAGACGTGATCGAATTTACTTTTTGCAAAGATGAGCTTGGCCGCGGCATTTTGAATCCGTTGGAGTCTGTGAAGGTTTTTCTTCATTAGGCTTATGAAGATAGAATTGCAATAGTCCAGTCTGGAGAGGATGATGGATTGGACAAAAACGGCGAAATGTTTTTGATGGAAACAGGATCTTACTTTCCTCAGCATGTGTAGGCTGAAATAGTATTTTTTTACCAGGGAGTTGAGGTGGTCATTGAAGGACAATGTAGAATCAATGATGACGCCCAGGACCTTGCTGGAGAATTCGAGCTGCAGAGTGGAGCCAGAGGACAGTGGGATTGAGGTGGGTAGCTGAACTAATTTTGGGCCAAGCCAAAGTAGTTTTGTCTTGGATTCATTCAATTTCATTTGGACGGTATGGGCCCAGGATTGGAGGTTCGAGATACAAGAGGATATGTTCTCTGAGAGATTAGTGAGGTTTGGGTCAGTCTCGAGAAGGTCAAGGATGTCATCAGCATAGGTGTAAATTGTTTCAAGGGGGGATAGATGGAGGAGTTTTAGAGAGGACATATAAATGTTGAAAAGGATAGGAGATAGAGGTGAACCTTGCGGGACTCCACAGATTGGTATCCAGGGGGAGGATGAGGTGCCATTCATGTTGACAGTGTAGGATCGGGAACGAAGGAATTTTGAGAACCATTCAAGGACTGTAGAGGTGATGCCAATCTCGGAGAGTTGGTAGATCAGAATATCATGGTGAACAACGTAGAAAGCGGTGGAAAAATCGAATTGCAGGAGGACGGCGAACTTGTTGCGGGAGTGAAGTTGTTGAACCTTGGAGATTAGGGAGGTCAATAGGGATTCGGTGCTGAAATTGGGGCGAAAGCCATATTGGTAGGGTAGGAGAATGGACAATTTCTCTATGTAGGATGAGAGTTGGGTCGATATGATGGACTCGAGCATCTTGGTTAGGAGGGGGATATTTGCTATTAAGAGATTTGATGTTAGGAGGTAGCTGATTCCAGTACTTTGGTAAGAAGTGAGAGTATGACCTTTGTCTGGCTCCAACCAGGGGGTATTTGAAGACCTGTTTCCTCCTGGGAGCGGAGGGGTCTGTTTGGGACATAAGGCGGATGTTTGGCTGATATGTAGCCGGGCGCCATGTTGTATAAGGACTTGAAAGCAAATACTAAGCCTTTGAAGATTCAGCTTTTAGCTATGGGCAGGCAGTAGGCAGATGCCAGCGCTTGGGATATTGAGTTGCTGGTGCTAAGGTTCCTTAGTAGTCTGATTGCTGCATTTTGTACACATTGGAGACGCTTTATGTGTTTTGCTGTCAGTCCATTGAATAATGCATTGCAGTAGTCCATGCAGGTAAGGACATAGGCATAGAGAAGTTGAGCCTCTCCGGGTCTCATGTAGAGGTCTGCACGGGAACGGGGATCGCGGGGATCCCGCGGGGATCCCGCGGGTTCCCCCCCTGGCCCACGGGACTCCCACGGGGACGCCCCCTGGCCCACGGGACTCCCACGGGGATGCCCCCCTGACCCACGGGACTCCCACGGGGACGCCCCCTTGCCCACAGGACTCCCACGGGGATGAAAACAGCCTACCTAAATTCTGGCGATGCAAGCATGCAGCTTACAAGTCTGGCGTCGCGTCGGGAAATAGCCATGTTGAGCAGTGAGCTCAGCACGTACACAGATGAAAGCCTTGCTTGCTGATTGGTCCGGCGGCCCCGCCCCACCGTGCCGCCGGACCAATCAGCAAGCAAGGCTTTCATCTGTGTACGTGCTGAGCTCACTGCTCAGCATGGCTATTTCCCGACGCGGGCATTAGGCTGTTTTTTGTCATTTCGGGTGGGGGATGGCAGCGGCAGCAGCAGCCTGAAAAAGAAATCATCCTGGCCGGGTTCGGTGTCATGCTCCGGAGCTTCTACAGCCTTCCTATCTCCCTCTCCCTTCTACCTGCGGCTCTCTTCGGCAACTCAGCAGCAACGATCGACACAAGCTTCTGGCGTCGGGGCCTACCCTCTGCGAGTCCCGCTTGTTTCAACTTCCTTTTTCCACAAAGGTGGGACTCGTAGAGGGAAGGCCTCGATGTCGGCAGCTTGTCTTGATCACCGCTGCTGACGAGTTGCTTAAGAGAGCCGCGGAGCAGGGGGGTGTTGCCAGGTGCAGGTAGAAGGGAGAGGGCCAGATGCAGGACTCGTGGGTGAGGGAGGAGAAGAGAGAGGGGAGAGAAACAAAAGGAAATATTTCATACTGGGCTGGGCCGGAGTGGAGAGAGGGTGGAAAGATTCTGGCTACAGGGTGCAGTAACAAAGGAAAAGGGGGGAAAGCTGAAAATGGAGATAGTGACACAAAGAAGAGAAAGGGTAAGCAGGACCTTCTGAATAAGGATAGAGATACAGAGGGGACATGAAGAGGAGGTGAAATAGAGACATAGAAGTAATGCTGAAAAAGTGTGTGTGTGGGGGGGGGGAGATAAAGACATTGAAAGGGCAAATGGTGAATATGGGGTAAAGACAAGGACAGAGACAAATGAAGATTCTGAAAAAGTGGTGAGATAGGGATATAGGTGAGATGGACACAAAGAAGGGTGATGCTGGAAAATAGGTGGAATGGTAATTCTGACAAACACAGAAGGGAAATGCTGGATCAAGGAGAGATGGGGCTCAGGCTGGATGGAATGAGGAGAAATGCCTTGTTGGCCCGGAACTTCCTCTCCTACGTCAGAATTGACATCAGGGAGTGGAATGCTGGTCAGCGCGACGCTTCTGCAGGGAAAGCTTGGGACGGCGGTGGCTTGGGGGCTATTCCCCGATGGCGGTGGCAGCAAACCGAGTGGCTTGGGGGAGGGCACGGAGAAAGAAAGAAAGGGGGCAGACAGAGAGACAGAAAGAAGGGGGAACAGGGAGACAGAAAGAAAAAGTTGGGGGAGAGAATGAGGTCTGGAGGAGAGGAAACATACAGGAGGCTGAAAGAAAGGAAGAAAGATTGGATGCACAGTCAGAAGAAGAAAGTGCAACCAGAGACTCATGAAATCACCAAACAGCAAAGATAGGAAAAATGATTTTATTTTCAATTTAGTGATCAAAATGTGTCTGTTTTGAGAATTTATATCTGCTGCCTATATTTTGCACTATGACTCCCTTTTACTAAACCGCAATATTGTTTTTTAGCGCAGGGAGCCTATGAGCATTGAGAGCAGCGCGAGGCATTCAGCGTAACTCCCTGTGCTAAAACCTACTATTGTGGTTTAGTAAAAAGGGAGGGGGTGTATTTATCTATTTTTGTATTTTGTTACCGAGGTGACATTGCATAGAGTCATCTGCCTTGGGAAATGTATATGGCAGATATCTTTGTTTTGTGTTCAAAAGAAAAGGAAATGCATTTCTGGTTTTATTTCTACAGTGTTGAAGTACTTGTTGGCCCTTGCTGTGACTGGTGGGGATCCCCAAGCACCGCCAGCAGAGGACCTCCTCTAGAGATGGTCAGAACTCCCCTCCACCAAGCGCAGCAGTCGCTGGCAGCATCCATGAGCCACTGAGGTGCCAGCATCTGTGACTCAGGGACGCTACTGCTGCCTGCCAAGCTTGGCAAAAGGGACCCCAGGCCAACTGCAAAGGAAGTCCTCAGCTGACAGTTTGTGGGTTCTCATCAGCTGAGTATTTATATTTTATATTTACATTAGAGGTTCTGGTAGAAACCCATTTACAAAGTATGTGTTCTTCCCAATTAATATTTCCAAATTAATAGTCTCTTTGCTTATTTGTAAATGGGTCTCTACCAGAGCCTTTAATTCAGTAGCATAATTAAATAAAATAACTATTTCTGAAGTTTATAGGGAAGGATGGTGACGGAGGGGATTCCTCGCGGGGACGGGTGGGGATGGAGGGGATTCCTCGCGGGGACGGGTGGGGACGGAGGGGATTCCTCGCGGGGACGGGTGGGGACGGAGGGATTCCTCACGGGGACGGGTGGGGACGGAGGGATTCCTCACGGGGACGGGTGGGGATGGGTGGGATTTTGGCGGGGATGGGTGGGATTTCTGTCCCCGCGCAACTCTCTAGTCTCATGCTTGCACCTCGGCCCGGGACCACACCATCTTTCTGCCAAGCTGGACCACTCTGCTGTCTGCCCTTCTGGCAAACTCGCATGATTGTATATGTATGTATGTGTGTGTGTGTATGTATATATGTACACACACATACAAAATTTACCACAGATCCGCGAAGCTGCTGCAGGAAATGCCTACACATCTTAGCAGCACTCATGGGGAGAAAGAAAACTGCGATGAAACAACTGAGCAGGTGCAGCTCTTCCCCGACACAGACTCCCCACTCCCCAGTAAAAATAAAATGCCAGTTCTGTGCACTGGTGGCTGCGGCCAAGGGTGGCTTTTGTGTAAGACTGGACTGACTCCAGGTATGAATCCGATTGACAGTCTGAACTGAGATTGGGTGGACCTGAGCAGTCCGACCCTCTGTGTAAGAGTTGTGAAATGTCAATCAAGATATCCATGAATGACTGTAAACCATCACTATCTCAATTATGTACAGGTAAAGAATGCACCAGCGATGTGGATCAGTGATGGACAGAAGACGCTCACACCGGGTGCACTTTTTAAATCCGGTCAAAGGCCGGGACATAGAAAAAAGAACAGGCCGCGGCCACGAGGCGACACGGCCGCAACACCCCAGGAGCCCCCGGGATGACCAAATTGAAGCGCGACTTCGCGACAATGCAGGGAAAAATAAAAAGAACACGCGCACAGCGACTTCCAAGAAGAAAACAAGAAAATCGCGGTGCTAGAAGGCACTTGGGGCAGAGCCTAAAAATACGACTTCTAGGCTCCGCGGAAAAAAACGAACTGGAGACCACGAGGAGGGGATGCGCCCTCTAGTGGAGCAGGAAGGCACACATGCGTGGTGCAGCATAGCAAACTTGAATCTTCAATCAAGTTTGCTTGAAAAGCTGTCTGCGTCGGGGCTCCGTAGATGACGTCACCCCACATGTGAGAATATCATGCCTGCTTGTCCTGGGATAAAAACATATTAACATTAAAACTAATAACGTTTAAGCAATTACATATTACAACAAAAAAAAAATGAATAAAACAAAAAATTGGTGCATATTACATATATAATATAAATGATTAAAAACATATGAAATAAAGAAAAGACATAGGTGATAAATTAGGAGCAGAAAGACCTGAGTCTTTTCAAACATGGAAAGACCATTAAAAAAGAAATAAGTGAACAAAATATCAGCTAATATACTTCATGCCATTATTTTCTATTAGCAATTTACAGAATGTTCCATGAGTCATGAAGTATATTAGCTGATATTTTGTTCACTTATTTCTTTTTTAATGGTCTTTCCATGTTTGAAAAGACTCAAGTCTTTCTGCTCCTAATTTATCACCTGTCTTTTCTTTATTTCATATGTTTTTAATCATTTATATTATATATGTAATATGCACCAATTTTTTTTTATTCATTTTTTTGTTGTAATACGTAATTGCCTAAACATTATTAGTTTTAATGTTAATATGTTTTTTCAGTTTATATTTGTTCCCTGAGGAAGGCTATGGTATCGCCAAAACTCGGATCCTAGTCGGGACTTCCTTAAACTTTGATACAAACTGCAAATAAAGGATATCTGACCATTCGGTTGGATTCGACATCTCCAGTGCCTCTTCTTGTTGGTTTTGTCTATAAAGTACAGTCAGACAAACCGGGAGAAAAAAAACTCCACAGTCCAAACAGAAAACAAACAAACCACAGTGGAGATATGCAGGAATGTTGGTGTACAATTTATTCAGCAATAATGGAAATCTGTGCGATGGCTCGACACACACGTGTTTCGATCAATAAGGCCTGCCTCAGGAGCCTGGTTTTCCTTGCGGGCTTGGAGTCTGTTCCTTTCTTGCTCCGAGATGATGAATTCTGGCTTCCACAGCAGCCAGACCTTCTCTGTGGTTTGTTTGTCTATAAAGTACTACATATGTGACAGGAAAGAAGCCATTCAATAGGATCTAGCTTGAGGCATTGTTTTGAAAATGGTTGCTCCTGGGCTATGAAACATTCCCTTGACTAAAGACGGCCTATCAACAACAGCCACTGTGTATGGATTCAAGTGCTATTTTGGGGTTCTGAGTGTTCGGGGTTGTGGAAGGAGGAGAGTTTTGAGACTTAGGATCTGCTGATGATATGTTGAAACCCTCTGCTCAGTGTGCAACAGTGACTAAAAAAACTAAGTTGAATTTGAGGAATTATTAGGAAAGGAATGGAAAACAAAAAATGAGAATGTTATACGAGAAACACAGCAGCAGATAAAGGCCAAATGGCCTATCCAGGCTGCCCATCCATGGCATCCACTATCTCCTCCTCTTCCTATTGGCTAAGGCTCTTTACACCTGCATTGTGATGTCATAGAACTTTAGTAACTTAGTAACATGATGGCAGATAAAGGCCCAATGGCCCATCCAGTCTGCCCATCTGCAGCATCCACTATCTCCTCCTCTTCCTATTGGCTAAGGCTCTTTACACCTGCATTGTGATGTCATAGAACTTTAGTAACATAGAAACATGATGGCAGATAAAGGCCCAATGGCCCATCCAGTCTGCCCATCCACAGCATCCACTATCTCCTCCTCTCCCTATTGGATAAGGCTCTTTATACCTGCATTGTGATGTCATAGAACTTTAGTAACTTAGTAACATGATGGCAGATAAAGGCCCAATGGCCCATCCAGTCTGCCCATCTGCAGCATCCACTATCTCCTCCTCTCCCTATTGGATAAGGCTCTTTACACCTGCATTGTGATGTCATAGAACTTTAGTAACTTAGTAACATGATGGCAGATAAAGGCCCAATGGCCCATCCAGTCTGCCCATCCCCAGCATCCACTATCTCCTCCTCTTCCTAAGAGATGACAAGTGCCTGTCCCATGCTTTCTTGAATTCACAGTCTTTGTCTCTACCATCTCTACCAGCGGACTATTCCACACATCTACCACCCTTTGTATCACTCCATGGTGCGACCAGAATTCAAATACTGTGTGCAATTCTGGTCACCACATCTAAAAAAAATATACAGCAGAATTAGAAAAGGTACAGAGAAGGGCAACAAAAATGATATAGGGAGTGGGGTAGCTTTCCTATGAAGAAAGGCTACAGAGGCTGAAAAGAGATATTATAGGGGTCTCTAAAATACTGAGTGGAGTGGAATAAGAACATAAGTCTTGCCATACTGGGACAGACCAAAGGTCCATCAAGCCCAATATCCTATTTCCAACAGTGGCTAATCCAGGCCACAAGTACCTGGCAATATGCCAAAACAGTAAAGCTGATTTTATGTTGCTTATCCTAGAAAAACATTAGATGTGAATCACTTATTTACTCTTTCTGTAAATACAAGGACTACAGGGCATGCAATGAAGCTAGAAATCAGAGCAAATATTTATTCAGTAAATGTGTAATTAAACTCAAATTCATTGTAAAAGGAGTTAGCTTAGCAGGCTTCAAAAAAGATTGGGACAAGTCCCTAAAAGAAAAGTCCATAAGCCATTCATAAGATGGACTTGGGAAAATCTACTAGTCCTGGGCTAAGCAGCCTAAAATCTGTTTTAGTCTCCTGGGATCTTGCCAGTTCCCTGTGACTTGGACTGGCCATTGTTGGAAACAGGATTTTGGACCCGACAGACCTTTGGTCCGTCGCACTATGGCGATGCATATGCATTCTAATTTATAGGTTTTGGGTTTTTGCGTTTTTTGAGTATTATTACCTAGATAAGAACAGCTCAAAAATTGAACCCCTTAATCTTCTGCTAATGCAGCATTGACATGGAGAAAATAAACAGTCCCCTCAGAACACATTGTTTAAGTAAATAAAAGGAAAAGCACTTCTGCCTTAGAATTTTAAAAAGACACAAAAAAATTAAATGATTCATTGGCCTTTAGAAAAGATTACGTGTTCAATTAATTCTAGTCTGAAAGTAAAGATTTTATGCTACTCGAGCACAAAACCATTGATTTCTCTCCATTCCTGAACCGCTAAATATATCTGGCATGAAAATGAACAAGTTATAGTGAGTCAGTTGCATGTTAGAACAGATTCCTTGTTTCACCCAAACCACCTTCCCCTACCATGTGCATCTATCGCAAGAGTTGCCCATTTTGGATATATGACCTTATTATTTATCGTAGGAAGGAGACAATGTTTATTGTTCAAAACAAGATTTGATAAACTGCCTTTCCATGGGAAAAATCAAAGCAGTGTGAAAGAGGCAACTAGCCAAGAACTGGAAAAGGAAATGAAACAACTACCAATAGGACAGAGAGCCAGAAAAATGAAAGACAGGAGGAGAGAACTGCCAACCACTAAGTCCAGAAATAAGTGGGACTTCAAAGCAGCCCTAAATTTCAGATAAAGATGCTCAGAATCTGGGCTCCTGTTCAAAATTTCATAAACATAAGAATTGCTAGGTCAGACCAGTGGTCCATCGCGCCCAGCAGTCCGCTCATGCGGCAGCCCCCAGGTCAAAGACCTGCGCCCTAACTGCGTTCGTTCTGGTTCAGCAGGAATTTGTCCAACCTTGTCTTGAATCCCTGGAGGGTGTTTTCCCTTATAACAGACTCCAGAGAGCGTTTCAGTTCTCTACCACTGTCTGGGTGAAGAAGAACTTCCTTACGTTTGCACGGAATCTATCCCCTTTTAACTTTAGAGAGTGCCCTCTCATTCTCTCTACCTTGGAGAGGGTGAACAGTCTGTCTTTATCTACTAAGTCTATTCCCTTCATTATCTTGAATGTTTCGCTCATGTCCCCTCTCAGTCTCCTCTTTTCAAGGAAGAATAGGCCCAGCTTCCCTAATCTCTCACTGTATGGCAACTCCTCCAACCCCTTAACCATTTTAGTCACTCTTCTCTGGACCCTTTTGAGTAGTACCGTGTCCTTCTTCATGTACGGCGACCAATGCTGGATGCAGTATTCCAGGTATTCTGCCCGGTACAGTGGCATGATAAGCTTCTCTGATCTGTTCGTGATCCCCTTTTTAATCATCCCTAGCATTCTGTTTGCCCTTTTCGCCTCCGCTGCACATTGCGCAGACGGCTTCACTGACTTGTTGACCAGTACACCCAGGTCTCTTTCCTGGGGGGTCTCTCCAAGTACCACCCCTGAAAACTTGGCTGTTCCCAAAATTGTAAAATTCTCCTATCTTTTTTATTGTAGATTCTACTGTACACAGAGTTGAGCTCCATTTGTATGGAGATGGCATGGTCTATAAATCTAAGGTTTACGTAGTTTAGTTTAGAATCCGCAATGTGTCTTTCCACAGATAAGACACAAGGTGTGAAAGATGCGGCGACTAAGTATTTGGAAAGGTCTCCCATGACATCGGAGACTGGTTGATAATGTACAGAAGTTCAAGAAACTTTTGAAAACTCGTCCGTTTGCTCAGTTTTTCTGTTTGGGTCTTGACGAGGGGCCTGATGTTGTGCAGCAAATGTAGAGTTTTAAGTGATTTGATTATAATTTGTAAGTTGTTTTGTAAAGTTGATGATTGCTTATAATGTGTGTTTCTTTGAAACCTGCTTAGGTATAAAACTCAGAACCTACAGTGTAAAATCTAACAAAGAAAGATCAGAATCCTGGTCAAACCCCTGCGGCGTGCCACAAGGATCTCCACTATCCCCCACCCTCTTCAATCTATACACTGCCTCTCTAGGAACTCATCTGGATAATCTAGGCATAACATCCTATAGCTATGCGGATGACATCACCATCCTCATCCCATACGATCATTCCAAACCAACCATGACAGACGAACTTCACCAAACACTGGAAGCAGTCACAACCTGGATGGAAAACCACAAACTTAAACTCAACCAAGACAAAACCAAATTCATCCTCCTAGAAAACGACAAGATCCAAACCACAACCATACTAGACATAAACGCAACCAAATATCCCATCCAAACAACCATAAAACTACTAGGCATGACCATAGACAGATGCTGCACAATGCAACCGCAAATAAACAAAACAACTCAAAAATCATTCGCAATCATGAGAAACCTGAGACAAGTCCGAAAATTCTTCGAAAGTACACAATTCCTACTTATAGTACAATCCCTAATACTAGGCATATTGGACTACTGTAACATACTCTTCCTCCCATGTCCAGCAACCACGATAAGACAACTACAAACAATCCAAAATACAGCCTTAAGACTCGTCTATTCATTGAAAAAACACGACCACATCACCGAGGCCTTTATCAACTCACACTGGCTCCCAATCCAAGAAAGAATCCAATTCAAATTCTACTGCATATTATTTAAAACCCTACACGGAGACAGCCCATCATACCTGAACAATCGCCTCATCCAAGCAACCAACACCAGACACAGAAAAACGCACTCCCCATTCATACCCCCCCCATCCAAAGAAGTAAAAAGAACAAAACAACATGACGGCCTCCTAGCCACACAAGCTGCAAGACTGGACAACCAGATATCCAACCTGCTGATGACCTCCCCAGACTATAAGACGTTCAGAAAAGAAATAAAAACCACACTTTTCAAGAAATTCCTAAAACAGCAATAACAACACGACTTCTAAAAAACCCTTAAGATCTACATCTTACCTAACTAGCTATTCACTATGTAATTTTGTAATTATGTAACTCTGTAATTCTGTAATTCTGTAATTCTCTAATTCTGTAATTCGGTAATTCATTGTAATCCTGTCCTTAAACTAACCTTTTGTAATCCGCCTTGAACCGCAAGGTAATGGCGGAATAGAAATCCCTAATGTAATGTAATGTAATGTAATGTATAAGTCTGTTAAAGACATAAAGCAGTGGTCTCAAACTCGCGGCCCGGGGGCCACATGTGGCCCGCCAGGTACTATTTTGCGGCCCACGGTCTGTACTAGCGCTGCCCGTTCTTTGCAGCGTCCTCTGGCTTCCCCCTTGGCATCCTGCTCTTATTTTCAGATAATACTGCAGCCTGCAGAGAGGATTGCCGGTGCTGTAGTGATCCTTGCAGGCTTCTGTTGTCAACAGCACGTTCCCTCTGCCGCGTTCCTGCCCCTGATGTCAGAAGAGGGGGGGGGGACTGCGGCAGAGGGAACGTGCTTCAGAGGCTGATGGCAGCCTGCAAGGAATGCTACAGCACCGGCGATCCTCTCTGCAGACTGCGGTAATTAGTTGAAACTAAGACCAGGAGGCCAGGGGGGAAGCTGGAGGATGCTGCAGAAAAGGGAGCATACAGGTCTTAAGGGGGGGGGGAAGATATATAAACTATAAAGAGTTTTACCTCATGCAAAATTGTCATTTCTTTAATAAGACATAACTATTTTTTCTGAGGCCCTCCAAGTACTGACAAGTCCAAAATGTGGCCCTGCAAAAGGTTTGAGTTTGAGACCACTGACATAAAGGAATGCCACAAAGTCAAGGGATGAAGGATGGATATCCAGATAGCCAACGTCTTGGATGGATTCATGTTCAGATGATGTGCAAACAGCCGGCTATCAATAAGAGTTCAAGGACAGGCCTTTCAGGGATGCGAGAGCCATGAAATGAAAGGATTTTGTTAACATACAAATAAGACTTGAGTGAGATCAAGAGCTAAGAAAATGTTAAAGAGGACGAGAACAGCACGAGCTTTGGGGAACCCCAGAAGCCACCAGGAGCCAGGCGGGGAGACTTGGAAAGTGGGGCCAGAAAGCAATGAGGAGAACCTAGCCCTGAAAAGTCAGTCAGAGATGTAACTGCAGCCTGCTTACCAAACGAAAAACAGACCCAAGAATTTTGTTAGCCACAGGTCTCCCTGTGTTTGCCATTGGGCAGCTGGACCTGACATTTTGTTAGCACTAGCATTTGAGATCAGTCACACACACGACTAAAGGCATGCTGTTAAGTTGCCTTAAGACGGAAAACTAGCGAAGGAAGATGGACCGCATGCAAGAATTCTGGTAGGACACACAAAGAACGATTGCTTGTAAAGGAAAAAGCAGGGGTTACTGAAAAACTTGCATAAGGTTTAGAAGCTATTTTGAACTGCGTATAATGCACCTCTTGCATATCTAGACTTTTATTTCATTGTATCATGAGTAAATCCTTCAGCAAAAGAGAAAGAAAAGACTGTTATTAAGAGTTTGGCAGAACTCCTAAGCCATTCTTTTGGAAACAAAACTATAACGGAACCTCGCCTATAACGGACGAGGTCCGCTGGTCCCGGCCAAGCGCCATTATAAACATACAGAAAATCATCGCATATAGCGGACTTGCATATAATGGACTTTCGGATATAACGGACAACCAATTTAGTCCCCAGAGCTGCTTTTAGCTGTAGTTTTCTTAAGCTGTAACAGACATGCAGGCTCCGCCTACAAGGCATGTGGCGTGCCGGTGATACAGTAACAAAATGCAGCCCAGAAGAAAATGACAGAGTATTTTTCTTTCCAGTACAGTACGACATAATGCTTTCGAACATCTTTTAGGGTTCTGGTTTTGCAATCATTTCGTGCCATACCAATGTTTGGCTGAGTTTTGTTCTTGATGTTGCTGATATGGTTGTGCAGTGACTGCTGTTCATTGATTGAACGTTGTTTCAAGTTGACCTAAATACAGTTTAAAAAAAAAAATGCAACTCAGGATATAACAAACCATTTTTCCAGGTCCCTTGAAGTCCGTTATAACGAGATTATACCTGTATAACCCTAGAGCTCTCTTTTTGCCCTGTGGCTGCTCATTTCTTGTGGGAATGTGCTTTGTTGTACCAGGATCTGGGGCTTGCGCTGGCTAACATGTAGATGGCTGGTATCAAGAGAGAGAGGAGTTCCTTGAGATCTGCGAATAACCACTTTGAACTCCAAAATTTACCAAAGAACAGGCGGTATTCAGTACAAACAACTTTTCTGGTATAGTTACAATGTACAAGCTGGCACAGTAACAAAAAGATCATTTTCAATACGGAAGTATACTACCCTTGCAACACCAGACGAGCTGGCAACCACAAAGGGGATTTACTATGATAGAGAAGTAAGGTTTTTTCTTTTCTTTTTTTTTTTTTGGGGGGGGGGGTTAAGGCACTTTATCGAGAACTCAATACAAATTCCAGGAAGTTCTTCTTTACCCAACGTGTGGTGGACACCTGGAATGCGCTTCCAGAGGACGTTATAAGGCAGAGTACAGTACTGGGATTTAAGAAAGAATTGGACAATTTCATGCTGGAAAAGGGAATAGAAGGGTATAAATAGAGGATTACTGCTCAGGTCCTGGACCTGTTGGGCCGCTGCGTGAGCAGACTGCTGGGCAAGATGGACCTCAGGCCTGACCCAGCAGAGGCATTGCTTATGTTCTAACTCTAATATTAATCAATGCTTTACTAGAGATTCTCAACCATATTGTCACAGAGGCCCACATGCTCAAAATGGGACAAAACACTAATTTTGGACTTTCACTGAAAACTCATGGTTAGGGTTACCAGAAGTCTGGGATGGACTTTTCAAAACCCAGCAGTTGTCCAGGTTTTCTAAAACTCTGGCCGTGTGCGGAGAGCCTCTGAGCGTGCGCGAATGATATCACATATGTCCTTTCATGCTCGGAGGCCACCGGACATGGCCTGGAGGTCAGGAATAATGAGACGAGGCTTTCGGGGGGCGGGGCTTAGGGCAGGGCTGGGGACAGAACGGGGCGTGGCCAGGCATCCAGGATTTCACCAAGAAAAATATGGTAACCCTACTCATGGCCATTTTCAGAGCAGTTAAATTAGCTGGTTTAAAAAATGGTTTGGACAAGTTCCTGGAGGAAAAGTCCATAAACTGCTGTTAAGACAGACGTGGGAGAAGCCACTGCTTGCCCTGTGTCAGTTGCATGATATGCTACTGCTATTTGGGTTTTTGCCAGGTACTTGTGACTTGGATTGGACTCCGTGAAGACAGGATACTGGGCTAGATGGACCATTGGTCTGATCCAATAAGGCTGTTCTTATGTTCTTAATACTTAAATGAATGTTCTTGCAGCCTTTTGGAAAATTAACATCCCATCCAATGCTCTAATGCAGGGGTGTCAAAGTCCCTCCTCGAGGGCCGGAATCCAGTCGGGTTTTCAGGATTTCCCCAATGAATATGCATTGAAAGCAGTGCATGCAAATAGATCTCATGCATATTCATTGGGGAAATCCTGAAAACCCGACTGGATTCTGGCCCTCGAGGACCGACTTTGACACCTGTGCTCTAATGACAAGAAATATTTTGAACACACGCTAGCATATCAAGCCGCACACCATGACAGAGACTTTCGACACTCATTGCTCACATCTTGTTTTTACGAACAATTTAGAAAGCAACTGAAAACTTTCCTTTTCTCAAAATTTCTGACTTAATAAGTCCCACTGTATCTTTCTAATAAGCTTTTGTAAACTGCATAGAACTTATGGTTACCTTATACAATATGTAACAATAAATTTACCCTCCCCCCTCACAATCAAACTTGTAAATTTAAGGGGAAAAAAAATAAAATAAAATGTCATCTAACCAGTACAATACTTTGTAAATGGCTCCCACACATCCTGAAATTTCCTGAAAAAAACGCGCTGTATTGCAATAAATCTTTCCATTTTATAAACATGACATAAGGAATTCCACCAGAAATTATAATTTAATCGACTCCAATTTTTCCAATTATACGTAATTTGTTGAATGGCAACCCCAGTCATTATAAGTAATAATTTGTTATTATTTGTAGAAATCTGACTTTTTGCTCTCATTGCCATAACAAATAGCACAGTATCATATGATAATGCCACTGGGTTGTCTAATACAGTGTTCTTCAACCACCGGTCGATGGACCAGTGCCGGTCCACAGAAATTTCCTGCCGGTCCACAGAGCCAGCACGTGCATCAGGCCCAAAACAGTGTTCTTCAACCGCCGGTCCACAGTGCAATCGATGCGGCGTTATCCTTGAGCCAGTTCCCTCTTCCTAACTGATTCAGTGCACAAAGCCACAGACAGCGGCTCCTACAGGCATCCTGTGCCTGAACCGGAAGCTTTCTCTCTGACGTTGCAACGTCAGAGGGAAGGCTTCCAGATGAGGCACGGGACGTGCAAGGTGCAATTAGTACTATTAGGGGGGCGGGGTCTGGGGTGGAAATTGGGTAGAGATGGGTGGGGTCTGGCCCATGACTTAGCCCAGTGTTCTTCAACCCCTGGTCCACGGACCGATGCCAGTCCACAGAATAATTATTTTATTTCTGCCGGTCCATATGTGTAAAAAGGTTGAAAAACTCTGATCTAATAAACAATTAATTTGATTATATGATCAAGTTTCAAGTTTTATTTATATTTGATTAATCGCTTAATTAAATTGTTTCTAAGCGAATTACAATATATAAAAGTAACATGAAGTTTAAACACAATACTAAAATAGGAAATGACATATACGATATAAGGAACGGTGGGAGATAAGAGCATATTATTTGTACCATTGATGATTATTAAGTGTTATATTTATTGTTAATTTGTTTGGATATATTGTTACACTTATTGTAAATTTGAAAATGAATAAAAAATTTTTTTAAAAAAGAACTTATGATTATGCAGTCTAGAAATCTGGTGTTATGTGGTAAAAAGTGCACAACTGAGATGGCTTGGGGGAAATCCACTGCTTCTTCCTAGGATAAGCAGCATAAAACCTCTTTTATTACTTGGGATCTAGCTAGGTACTTGGAAACAGGATATTGGGCTTCGTGGACCTTTGGTCTGTCCCAGTATGACATTAGGGCTCTCATTGATCCTGGGTTTAAGTCTTTTTCCACTTCTTGTAAAGCTGAATTAGTATCCTGCAACAGCAGCGTTTCCAAAAGCTCAACTACTGTGACAGGCCATTATTTTAATTCAATTTTAACTGTTTCCAGTCCCCACCACTCCTTTACCCTTGAAGTTCAAAGCAAGAGCTTTGATAGTACACTTTTCCCTCCGTATTCGCGGAGGATGCGGGCAGAACATACCGTGTTTCCCCGATGATAAGGCAGGGCCATCAAATAAGACATCCCCCCCTTTTTAGAAAAAAATGTAAAATAAGGCACCCCCCCGCAAATAAGCCACCCACCGATACCTGCGCTTACCCGAATCGGGTGGTACGGTGGGTGACTCCATGTGTTCCCTCCGTCTACCGTATTTGCCTCCATGGCTGCATGCCGCGCCTCGTCATGAAGTGAAGAGGAGGAAGTGACAGGACTGCAGCGCGCGCACGTGACTCCGCGCAAGGAAACACAGGCAGCTTCCCTCATCCCTCCCTAACGGAGACTGCAGGAGTTTGTTCACGGCCAGAACATCCAATACAGGTAATAAAATTCTGTTTTTTTTCAACAATAACTGTGTACTGTAGTCTTCTTCATGGGTAAATAAGGCATCCCCAAAAAAATAAGCCCTAGAGCATATTTTGGCCTTCCAAAATAAATAAGACAGTGTCTTACCATCGGGGAAACAGGGTAGCCGTGAATACCAACCGTGAATAACTTTTTGCATGTTATTCGCGTTTTTTGGATAAAATAGACCTGAAAAAGATAATAAACCGTGAATAACCCGGCCTGCGATTTGCTCCGTACAATGCCGGGAGCAGCGATTTCCAATGTGAAACACCGGGTTCAATGATGAAAATTAGGGGGCGGAGTCAGCAGCTAAAAAAATCACGAATAAGTGAATCCGCGGATATGGAGGAAGAAGTGTAATTGTTATGCAGGCTTTCCTGTGCACATAGAGTTCACTCTGTTTACTTGTAGAGAAAGGCCTTTCAAAATGGTCCTTTGTGGCGAAAAGAAGGGTGAGCCAGTGCAAGATGACAGAATCAAGTACAGTGGTACCTCGGTTTACGAGTGCACCAGTTTGCGAGTGTTTTGCAAGATCGGGGAAGGAGCGCCACCACCCTGGGCCCCTCTCACCCTTGCTATGCACTGTTCATGTGATTTATAAATATTTTATAACAATGTCAGTTACTTTTTTTTTTTTTAATAATAACAACTTTATCCTTATATACCGCCAGACCGTAACAGTTCAAGGCGGTTTACAAGAGAAACTGAACAATCTGCAACTTGTACAAATCATAAAAAGTACATAATGAACAAATGAAACTAAAACAATAAAAACTTAGGTTACAAATCTATCAAATAACTCCGTCTTTACTAATTTTCTGAAGGAGTAGTAAGGTGAAACACGTGGAATAATTTTACTGAGCCAGTCGTTCATTTTGGCTGCTTGAAAAGCAAGAGTTCTACCAAGAAATCTCTTAAAACGACAGGATTTTACAGTAGGATGTGCAAATAAATGAACTCTACGTGTGGCCTTGTTGGAATAATCCAGGAAGAAATGGGAAACAAGGTCGATGGAGACTTACCAAAGATTGATTTAAAACAAATACGGGCAAATTTGAGCAGGACTCTTGCCTCCATCAGCAACCAATGTAATTTTTAGTAATAGGGACTGATGTGCTCCCATTTTTTCAAAATGAAAATCAACCGTACTGCTGATCCACTTGTACGGTAGTCGTTTAAAAGTTTTCTTATAGGCACCCAAGTAAATTATGTTATAATAGTCAAAGATACTTAATATAAATGATTGGACTACCAAGCAGAACGATACGGCATCGAGCACTTATCTTTGAAGTCGCATCGGGGGTACTAGTAGTCAACACGAATTCACGTTTTGCTCTGACCAGGCCGTTTCAGGCAATCCACCCTCACTCGTGACCGATGAAGAGCAGAAAGCTTGCTGTGAGCTGCATACTTCGTCCAAAGATTGAAATCTTGAGTTTAAATAGATATGCAAATGTGGGTGAACTGAATTATCTGGATGATGCCATTAAATCATGTATTTAAACACCTTGGCACTATTTGGGCGGGGCTGAAGTGGAGGTGGAAATTGTTCCGGTATCCGGTATCAGCCTTGCACTGAATATCTAAATATAGAAGAACCCCCCCCCCCACCTCTGACGAGCACAGATTTCTAATTACCTAATTACCCCCTTCGTGTTTTTGGTTTACAGGAGGAACCTGCTGACAGCATGTCATGAACAGTTCAAACCATGAGAAATTTAGCAGGAAATAAGATTTAGAAACAGCTGTTTACAGCAAAGACATAAAAATAATGAAAACTAATTCTTCAAAAGTATCACATCTTGTTTCAAAGCTAATAGGAGAAACAGTACGAGAGCCTGGAATCCTCCTCTGAGGAGGAAGAGGAACCGAGCTGACATGAATAACTGAAATTCATCGGAAATGCTGTGGCAATTTGACTTAAAATTCCCTTTTCTCGCTCTTTTTGGACACTGGTACCTAGTAGCAGTGTAGTACACGACAGGTGACTATATTTCAAAAGCGATATGTTAAAGCAATCACATCGAACAATTGAAAATGCGTTCTGCCTGGCAAGAAATGGGATAGATCCTTAAATGGGAAATGGATTCCATAAACCCATTTTCCATCAGGCTGTGCTTCTTTTACATAAGCTGCCATAATTATTTCCTTTCCTGCTGTACCGCAAGAGCAGTTTTTCTTTGAAACTGGACTTAAATTGCCCGTGAAATGTGCTTGACAGGCTCGCTTGAGTTCCAAGCTTCTGTCTATAAGAGCTAGGTGCAGGATAGTGAAGATATGAAGACGATGACAATGGGTGATAATTTACTGGGACAATCACCCTCTCTCTGATTGTCTCATGCACCAAAGGATTCTGGATATGAGTTTGGTAAGGTTTCCGACATAATGTCCTGTTTCAGTCAACACATCAGTCCAATGGTGCTGTGATTAGTATTATGTATTAACCTAAGCCTTACTTGTAGAGCTGACTAGGAGTTTAAGAGCTCCCAGGCTCAGATGTCCCGGCTCAGCGGTGTTTGCAACGGGCCAGGAAAATGCACTGTAGTTCTGAAGAAGTTTTTTGCAAGGCAGAACATGTTAACCTGGTCCACTGATCTTTTTTATTTCAAACCTACTACACTGCCTTTAACTATGGAAGTAGATCAAGGTGGTGTGCAATCTATAACTTAAAATAATTTAATTTAATTCTTATATACCGCTAATAACCGTGAGGTTTCTAAGCGGTTTACAAAAATGAATGCATTAAAAGATACAATAAATAAAAATAAATAAGATAGGTACTTGGAAATTCCCTAACTGTCCCAAAGGCTCACAATCTAACTAAAGTACCTGAAGAGACAATTTATGAAAAATAAAGGTAAAATATAAAGAGTAATGAATAAATACATTTAAAGATAGAATTAAAAATAAATAAGTAAAATAGATAAAAAATAAGTATCAAGAGAAATAAAAAATATAGATTTAAAGTATTCTCCCCTGCTGGATCGGGGGAGGGGTGTAACTGTGATTAGGTGCCCTGCTGGAGAGGAAATGGAAAGGAACTACAAATCTTGATAGGATAGAACCAGCCATACTAACGACGCACCTTCAGAGAGGTTTACTAAGTAAGGGTCCCTTTTACAAAGCTACGATAAAATTTATAGCTATCACAGAATAATGTAGGAATGATCCGTGTAAGAGCTACAAATTTCACACAGCAACCTGTGAGGGCGGAACCAGCATTTTCAAATTCTCTAAAGTGCCAATTCTCTCTGGCTGCAGTTAACACATGAGTAAATATTCCTCTGTTAACTGTGTGCTAGCCAGATAATGCATAGTAAGTGTAATGGGATTCTAGATATGGCGCCCACTGCCTGACTTTAGGCATTCCAATGCCAGCTAACGCTAGTATTCTATAATGAAATCTTGGAGATTGGTAGGAGGAGCCACTGGGGAGGACTGATGCAAGGTATCTGGAGCAGAAGAGAGGGAGTACCAGTTCATACCTAGTCTTCTCCACTAATCCTTCTCCACTGTCCCTGACCTGACAAAGTTTTTCTATGTTAGCAGTGCATGCAAAACCTTTATTTTATGTTTTGTAAGCTACAAGTTTGTCTAATAATCGCATTTGCCTTCATTTTAATGTGGTGTAGTCAGGGTTTCCGAGCGAGTTAATACTTGCGCATGAAGTTCTCTGCATCGGCCCTTTAGAAAGGGAGCCCTCCAGGGTCAGTGAGATACCTAAAGCCTTAAGAGGGCACTTGTAGAGAAACATGCAGCGGTAATGCCTTCATTAATTTTTAAGCTGGAGCCACTTTGGATCCAACTGACCTGAAGGAGAGCCACCAACTATCTTTCCATGCGAGGCTGTGACGCTGCTGACCAGTGTGTGCCAATGACATCTACCTCACCAACCCATCTTCACACTTTTTATTGTGTGCATGCTGAAGAAGGCAGGCATCTCCAAATGCATATTCTTCATCTACTAGAAATGTCTTCTCTTTCAAGTATGTGGCATTTCCTCCCATCCAGTTTGGGTAGAGAGGCAAAGAGTAGCAGAAAAACAGCCAGAATGATGAACAGGGCTGCCCCAGGGGACTTCAGGGGCTGTCATTGGCCCCCAGGCCTTGCACTGAAGAACACTGGCCTAGACAGGAAACAATTCCAACTTCTGGTACAATCTCTAATCCTTGGCCTAATAGACTACTGCAACATACTATACCTCCCCTGCCCAGCAACCATGATAAAATAACTACAAACAATACAAAACACAGCCCTAAGGCTCATCTACTCGCTGAAAAAAAATACGACCACATCACAGAGGCATACCACGACTCACACTGGCTCCCAATACAAGCAAGCATACACTTCAAATTCTATTGCCTACTATTTAAAGCTATAAACGGAGATAGCCCAACCTACTGGAACAACCAACTAACTCAATCCACCTCAACCAGACACAGGAGAACTCACTCACTATTCACACACCAGCCAACTAAAAATGTCAAACGAAGAAAACTATATGACAACTTACTGGCCACCACAGCAGCAAAACTAGACAGACAACTAACCAACCTGCTGTCTTCGACCACAGATTACAAAACCTTCGAAAAAGAAACAAAAACCCTACTCTTCAAAAACTACATAAAACCTATTCAACACAACCAGATCAGTCCCAAGCTTCACGTACAATACTATCTACTCCTAAGCAAATCTAAAATGTTCAAATTACTCCTTTGTATTTCCTAATTTCACGACAATTCTTATATAATCCGCCTTGAACCGCAAGGTAATGGCGGAATAGAAATAACTACCGTATTTTCACTCATATACCGCGCACCCGTGTAAAACGCGCACACGGGTATAGCGCGCAGGAAACTGTAATTTATGTAAATAAATTTTTATATACCGCGCACACCCGTATACCGCGCATGCCGCTCCGACCTCCCATCGCCGCCCGACTCTCCTTTCGCCCGCCCCGACTCTCCTCTGGCCACCCCGACTCTCCTTTCGCCCGCCCCGACTCCTCTGGCCACCCCGACTCTCCTTTAGCCCGCCCTGACTCTCCTCTCCCCCTTGAAGTCCTGCCCCCACCCTAAAAGCCTGATGCCCCCCCCCGACGTCCGATTCACCCCCCCGCAGGACCGCTCGCACCCCCACCCTGAAGGACCGCTCGCACGCACTCACACCCGCACCCCCACCCCGAAGGACCGCTCGCACGCACTCGCACCCGCACCCCCACCCCGAAGGACCGCTCGCACCCCCACAGCCTCCCGACCCCCCCCCCATCATGTAGAAGCTCCTACCGTTGTCCTGCTGCTTCCTCTGCCGGCGGTCCCGGCCCTTCTGTGAGCCCTGCGTCTGCGCTGCTTCCTCTTCCGGCGGTCCTGCGGGGTGAATTGGACGTCGGGGGGGGAGGGGAACTATGTAAAAAAAAAAGTTGTAAAACGTGCTCACGCGTATAACGCGCAAGGTTATGCACGGTTTGTAAAAATCGTGTATAACGCGCGCGTTATATGCGTGAAAATACGGTAATGTAATGTAGTCTGTTCCTCTTTTTGGCTTAAGTCCTATCTTTACTGGTGCATAAAATATATCTGTTTCTTTCTTTGATTTGCAACGTTTGCTGTTATTCGGTTACTTCAAATAATTTGCTTAGGTTTGCAAATCTGTTGAAACTATAAGACTGCAGCAAAGTCAAACTCTTACGATATACAGACCTTCAAGTTTTCTTGAGCTTCTCACACATAGACTGTGCAGCAAAGGGAGATTATTTTACAATAGTCCTTTTTTTGTAATCCTGTGGCAGTTTGGCAGCCCAGTCTCTTCATACTGCTGTGTGTGCACAAAAGATAATTTGATTGAGCATTAATGTTTCTAAATGATCTGCTTCTTTAACTTCAGAAAAGGCAGGAACTTTACATTACAGTTCTGGCACTGGGATATTCTCTGACCAGATATTAGGGCCTGATCTGACGCAGAAGTGCCTGCAGAACAAATAGATAAAGTATAACTGGCTTCAAGAAGTAGCCACTACACTTCTCCCTCCGTATTCGCTGTGATAGGGGATTAACAGACCCGCAAATACAGAAAAACCGCAAATAACTTTTCCATATGTTATTCGCTGTTTCCTATGAAGAACCATCGTGAATCGGGTGAAACCATGAATAACATGGTGGGAGACCTGGCCTGTTCCTGAAGGAGAGGCAAAGCACGGTGAAGAAAGTGCTGGGAATTTTCTCTGTGAACGCTTGGAATCAGCGATTTCTCTATGTAAGCTGATGTAATTTGGAGGGAGAAGCCAGCAAGCTAAAAACCGCAAATAATCGAAACCGCGATTGCTGAAACCGTGAATATGGAGGGGAGAAGTGTACATCAAACTGAGGTCCCATGATTTAAAAAAAAAAAGTATATTCTTCAGCTTAGAATAAGCCTTCAAAACATGAATTTTGTCACCCTCTGTAGAGAATGAGGCTAATAATATAGCACTTGTTGTGATATTGTCTTGGGACTCTTGGAGAAAGAATGGCTGTGGCTGAAGACTCAGGGCAAGAAAGGAGCAATGAGCAGGCCAAAGCACTGGTTGATTGTGTTGATTTCAGCCCTAAGGTGACTGACTCTCCTTTTACTACACACGTGGACTAGCTTGCTAGGGAGAGAATCCGCAGTTCTAGTACACATAATGCCAGCCTAGGTATCGCTCTGATGGATGGATTTCGGAAAGATAGTAGTGATACAGAAGTCAAAAGGAGAAGTAGCAAAGGTTATGTGACTGTGAAAGAGACCAAGACGTGACATGGTTCACATTAACCTTGGTTGAGGGTACGTATTGCACTAGAACAGGAGTGACCAACCTCAGTCCTCCAGAGCCTCAATCTAGTTTCAAGTTTATTTAAAATTTCTTATACTGCCTAATCAAACCTTCTAGGCGGTGTACAAAAATGTTAAAACCGTCTATTAACTAAAATACAGTTTAAAAACACACAACATTAGGGAAATACTAATTTTAAAAGACTAAAAAAAAAAATAGTTTACAAACAGAAACAAGAAGGAAAGAAGGGATATGTAAAGAAAAAAACAATAGGGAGGGGAGCAGGTATTAAGAATCCTTCTAGGTACTAAGTCGTTAGGTTTCAAAAGCGTCAAGGAAGAGAAATGTCTTTAATTTTGACTTAAAGTCTGTTAGTGTAAGTTTTTCGCTTAGGTAGGTTGGGAGGGGGCGTTAACAGAAAAAAATTGTAGACTTTAATGTATTTATATGTTTCAGAGATGGGATCGTGAGAAGGCTTGAGCTGTAGATTGTAAAGTCCTTGTAAGGTTCTAAGGGATAAGTAGGTTATTAATGAATTCTGGCTGGTTGTTTTCTCTAGTTTTAAATGTTAAGAAGAATTTTATAGGTGATTCTGTGTTGTATAGGCAACCAGTGAGCTTTACGTAAAAGAGGGGTGACATGCTCATATTTTTTTGCATTAAATAAAATTTTTACTGCAGTATTTTGTACTAATTGGAGTCTTCTCATTTCCTTTTTTGTTGTGCCTTTGAAGAGGGCGTTACAATAATCGATACATGAAATCACAAGAGAGTGAATCAAAATGTTCAGGGAAGCGGGTTCTAACAGTTTAGATAGAGATCTTCTCATGCGCAATCGATAAAAGCAACATTGAACTACTGTGCTGATATATAAATGGCTTATGAACTTACTATCAAATGTGATTCCTAGTAACTTTCATGGAGATACCACTTTGATAGGTTGAGTTTTGAGCTTAAGGGAAGTTTGAAGGGAGAGTCAGGCTTTCAGGATTTCACCAATGAATATGCATGAGATTATTTGCAAGCACTGCTTCTATTGTATGAAGTTAGATCGGACTTAGCTTAGGCCATGGTTGTTCACCCCTGGTTTGGCTCATGTACTGAATCCCCTGCCATAAATGTCATTGCACGCCACTGGTGGAAGTAGTGTAGAGACAGAAGTTTTATGGAGAGCGGTAGAATTTGGCGGCTGCTGTCCATGTAACTTGTGAGTTGAGTCTGAAGGCAGGAATAGCAGGGACAACTTTATACAGCTACCAGCCGATATTCAGCACTATTTAACCAGCCAGAAACAGCACTGGACAGTTACAAGTGAATATTCAGCTTGCGATAATCGGTTATTTCACTGAATATTCTTAGTTAGTGGCTAAAAATTAACTGGCTATATTGCACGATAACCAGCAGTTTTCAGCACTGAACAATTCAGTTTAGGGGCCAGATTAGGCCGCATAAATAGTAGTTCTATCTTTGGCCGTTGTAAACTTAACCAGTCAGCGCGCGGGAGGAGAGTTGAGCCCTGTCCTCCCTGCTCCAGTTAGAGCAGTGACATCAAAACCTTCAGAGGATTCAGAGCTTCCTCCTGAACTCCTTGAGGGTGGGCCACTTTTGCTTGATGGAATTTGACTGGCTGAGCAGGCAAGAGGAGAGGCTGCCTATGTAACCAATCAAATTCAGAGTAGTGCCGTTAGGGCCTTCAGGGGACTGGGTGAATCCCTCAGCCAGCCGTACTTTTTTTTTGTTTGTTTTGGATTTTTTTATTGACACAGTTTAATTGGCTAAGCAGGCAGCCTGTTCAACCAATCAAACTGCAAAAACAAAACAAGGGTATTCACTGAAGGTCCTGAAGGCCATGACCACACACCACAGAGTCTTCCGCCTCATACTGAATGGATAAAACCTGGCTCCCTTGTTCTCTGAAAGCATTTAAAAAGCTACTAATACATCTAGCAGCTTAAAATGGCCACATAAAAACTTTTGAATATTGACTTTTTTTCCAGATCTGTTAAACAAATAAGAAATTAATATGTAAGCTATAAATAAGAGATGGCCTAATATACACTTGGAGACATATGTCTAAATATTTCATCAAGGTAATAGAGATTTAAACCTTCTCAGCATGTGATTGTGTAGCGTTACAGTAGGCTTCTTCCTCAACACCTCCCAGTATTTATTAAACCTGAAACTGCAGAGATGTGTGTCAGGATTGATAACACACAGCGAGAGAAAAGCCAAAGAGCAGGAAGCATCTGTTCTCAAGTCAACCATCAGTTACGAAGTTGTGACAACATCTGCAGATGTTCAAGTGATTAATAAAAATGTTGGAGTACCTGTGTTTGAAAAGGCCTTCAGAAAGTTCACATTCATACAGTACGTTGCAAAAGCATGCATCATTAACGCCCCGCCACAATGAAGCTCAATGGAAAAATCCTGCATGGAATTCTTTCTAACATTTAGCATTTGGGGATGGATATATTACTGGTACGCACTGCCTTAAAGCAAAGCTATTTACCTGTAATAAAGTTCTCCATAGACAAGATAAATCAGTTACACAAATGGGTATCATCATTTGACACCACCAACAATGGGACACGCTCTCTGCCTGTGCAATATTTTTTGCACAGTTGCTGTCTCTATGAGCTCCCTCAGTCTAATACAGAGCTTAAAGAGTCAGTTACATATGTGTGACTGATTTATCCTACTCTCCTGGAAAAATTCCCATTGTGGGTATAGAAGGATTAAGAGAAGCCTTTTGCTATTTGCTGTAGTTATAGTTTGTCTTCAGCACAAGATTTTTTAAAATTATGATCATGAAGAAATGGACAAAGAAAGGAATATAAGCAAATCCAATAACAATAAAGGAAACCAAAACCCACAAAGGTAAATGCCACTTATACGAGTATTGCCCACATCTTGGAGGGATTGAAGCATTTTAGATTTTACCAAAAACTAAATCAAGATTAGAATTTGAAATTTCAGTCATTACCCAGATATAACTTGTACATGCAAACTTCACTACCCCACAGAGAACTGAACTTAGGAGACATAACTTGAACCTTTCCCCTTCAGAAATGTCTTTAACTATAAAAGATCTCAAAAATATATAGTTTCTCTTGAAAGGGGAAACATAAATCCTCCAGGCTATTCCGAAGGGGTAGAGGGACCTTCTCCAAGCCAGAGCCTGATGTAGAAGCTTGCTCCAATGAAACTCCTCTCCACAGACAATATCCCCTGAATTCTATATATGGCACTCAGGTTTTGGCACCTAAACTTATATGTATAGATTAGTGGGATAATGAGCAATAATTGTCCGTCAATAACCAATTATTGATATTAATCGATACTGATTAGGATTTGTTTGCATAACTGGCTGTATACTGTTCTTTAACACTTGGGGCTAGATTCACTAAGCTAACCGATCGTTTACCAATCGGTTTGCGACCCCTTTGTGATCCGATTTTACTCCGGCCCGATTCACTTACCTCTCCTCCGACTCCGATCCGTGCATGCAAATGAAGGGAATGGCATGCAAAGTAGGCAGGGACGCGATGCACTACAGAAATCTTGCAAACCGACTGGGCTGGCTGATCAACACAAGAAGCGACTGCTGAGGACCAGTCGCTGAGGACCTTTCCAACTGCCCTGCCTTCTGCCGCCCTGATCTGCTGCCCTGTCTCAGCCCTGATCTCCTGCCTGCCCCGAATCTCTCCTGCCTGCTGCCCCGACTTGCCGCCTTGCCCTTGCCCCGAATCTCTCCTGCCTGCCGCCCCGACTCGCCACCCTGCTCATGCCCTGAATCTCTCCTGCTGCCCCAACTCTCCTGTCCTTTCCCACAATGCGAGCCCGTGGTTTTAACCCATGGGTTTAAAGCGGGTTAAAACCACGGGCTCGCTGGGCTAATAGAAGTTAGAAAAAAAAAGCTGCGGCTCTAGATGGCTCTTAAGATGCATTCACAGACCATCTACCGATGCATCAGGATTGCATTCTAGCAATCCGTGTGGTCGGAGTGGGGGGGGGGGGGGTTTCTCCGATCGCCCTTCATTTAAGTTTTCTTGTTTTGTAAATTCATCAGGCCTGCACGGATCGTCCACCCTAATGGAGGTTAGTGAATTTAGGTCTGGCTGTGTCAGGAGCTTTCTGAAAAGCTGTGTGCGTTGCTTTAGAATAAAAAGAGTCAGTGTGACTTGGGCGCCAGAATCTGCACCAAGTTTTTATAAGGAGTAAGTCTGGTGCTCAAAGTTAGGGCATGGAAATCAGTGCTAAGCACCATTATCTAAAGGGCACATTCCCTTTGTAGAACAACAACACCATTTTTTTCACCAGCCATTTATACGTTTCATGTTTATTAAAATTTGATGCAAATGCTTATATTAATTTCAAAGTGAATTCCATATATTAAAAATCAGGGGTAACAAAGAACACAGAATTATACGTACGAAGACAAATTCTGAGGACAGACATACAGAGACAGAAGGAAAAAAGGTAGAACAACAATATTTTAGAAAAGGCAACATTGAAGGGTAACAAAGTAGGTCGGGGAAGAAAAAAATGAGTTGAACGTTTAAAATACGTCTCTGCATTGGATCAGGAGTTGTTGAAACAGCTCCTGTAAGATGAAACCAACTGTGGAAAAACACAATGTTCTTGACTCTCCTTTATTTCTTCAACGTATCTTCAAGCAATGATGGTAATTTTGTTCATATTGATCATATTAAAATCTAACAGACCCGGCACGGGCCGTGTTTCGGCTAACAAGCCTTCCTCAAGGGTCCAGTCGTTAATAATGTGTTGGTATTGCGGAGTTGATATCCAAATCTCGAAGAACTGATGTGGAGAACAGTACAAGAGCTGAACAATAATGCACAGTTAAAACTGCTGTGTACAGGAAACAGTTCCTCTGCCGTGCCCCTAAAAAAATGAAGGCAAATACAGAGAGAATCCTATAGATCGTCTGTCTGCCTGACTGGTCTCAATCTGATGATGTCAAAGGAAATGTTTCTGCCCTTCCAAAAATGCCAGGATTCCACTCGCCACCACAGAGCAACGAACAACACAGAAGTCTCTCCTGCAGACAAGCCTACAAAATCCTGAGTGCATGGTAATATGTACTTTTAAAATGAATAGGAGTAAATATTTTTCAGTCCATGAATAATTAAGCTCTTGAACTCATTGCTGGAGGAGGAGATAACAAACAGAGTCAGCATATCTGGGTTTAAAAAAAGTTTGGACAAGTTGCTGGAAACCACTCCTTATCCCTGGAATCGGTAGCAGGGAATCTTTCTACTTTTGGGGATTCTGCCTTGTACTTTTGACCTGGATTAGCCACTCTTGGAAGAGGATACTGGTTAGATGGACCCAGTATGGCTATTCTTAGGTAAATATGGCACACTAAGGTCAGATTGGCTGTTTTAATGAAATGCTGGAATTGCACTCACTGCCATGGGGGAAACAGGAACACAGAAGTCTCCCCAGCAGACAGACTACCTAGGCCTTCTTCTCTCCCAGTATCTGATGGTGATCGTTCTGTGCTGTAGGGAGCCCCTATTACGAACATCATGTGAGTGGAAAGAATCTTTGCCCGTCCCCCAAAGGAACCAGCTCTGATGCATTTATGGACCGGTAATAGGACTGTCAGTTGGACAGACGTGCAGATGTTAAGACAGTCTGATTTTAGTTATAGGGTTTATTGTTTTTATATTGTGTATGCTTTTTGGAAACCGCCTAGGTTTAGGCGGTGTAGACATTTTTTAAATAAATATAACAAATTCTTTGACTGTGTCCAGAGAGAGGTAATTTCCTTTGTGTTCAGCACCCCCAATAATTTTGAAAAGTCAGTTCCCATGCTTCCCCCCTCCCCTTTTCTGCTGTGCTTCCAGAGGTTTTGGGCCAAAGTAGAATGACTGCCTGAATTTTGAGGGCCTGGATCACAAACATCAAGAGGTCTTGGAACAAAGAACAAAGTAGTCTTGGTCTTTCCCTTCTGCTTCTGTGTCACACACACAGGACAAAAAACTCAGGAAAAGGAGATCCTGATCTACTAAGAGCTGAGTGATGGTGTAGCAAAGCAGTCTAAGGACAAAGAAAAAAGGCTGTAATAGCTGCAACTCTTCCCTGTTCAAGTGTGGGCTGGAACAGTCAGGCTCTCTGGAGTGACATCCTGTGGCCAGGAGATTAGTACGTAGTTAGAAGTCTAAGGAGACCATACGAGTACATTTTGTTATGGCAGAGTGACTGGGCTACCAGAAGAGGCTTTCAAGGGACAAGGGACAGGCAGAGAAACTTGACCACACCATCTCCAACGTACTGACAACAACGAGCGACTTCAAATCATTCCGAAAAGAAATTAAAACTCTGCTATTCAAAAAATTTATCCAGATATCTTAACTCTTCCCCTTGTCCTTCACCTCCCCAATAGTCTCACCCCCTCTTGTAATTTTTTCTCTCTTAAGTATCAACCATGTATTCCACTACCTAACTCGCAAATCTTTTGGAAATATCCAGTTAGCTTCATTGTAATCCGCCTAGAACTGCAAGGTACGAGCAGAACAGAAGTCACTAATGTAATGTAATGTAAGATAAGCCACTCTTAGCTGTATCCTTCTCTTCCACTGCCAATTCCTTTCATCTAGTTGCCTCCTATGCCTGGAATAAATTACCTGAGTTTGTCCGCCATGCCCTTTCTCTTACCTTCTTTAAAAGCAGACTGAAAACCCATCTTCAGTCCACCAACATAGCCAGCAGATTAACCATCCCCTTAACTGTATTGGTATAGAAATAATTAATAGTAGTAGCAGTAGTAAGGTGAACTGGAGAGTAAAGGTTTTGAAATTTTTGAAGGTTTGGGTCTCTAATGGCTCTGCGAGTCTGAGACGAGTACCAGGAAGCCAAATCGGCCTTCCTGTGTGGCTGCATGAGGATCATTCTGGATCCCTGTTCTAGTTTCGTGTCATTCAAGTTTAATAAAGAAGTGGTCTATTCTGAGGAAGGAGTCTAATAGAGTTAGGGGGGCAGGGGGGGGGGAAGAAATTTCTCTCTCCCTATAGGAGTCCAGTAAGGAAGATATAACAACTGCACAAGGTGAGTTTCCCACTCTAGGGTCTACTTTGAGTGCTCTGTTAACTTGTGAACCACTCAGATTTCTCTGTAGAAAGGTGGTACATCAAATAGTCAAGAAACAAACGTAGACCTTCATGGTTTCATAGATCTCTATTATGTCTCTTCTCCAAGCTCTCAAGCCTGAGCCTCTTTAGCCTTTCTTCAAAAGGGAAGGTGCTCCATCCCTTCATCATGCTCTTCTCGACTCAATGGTTAGAGCAGTGGGCTAAGAAATAGGGAAGCCAGAGCTAAAATCTCACTGACACTGCGGCCCCAGACACATTTGAGACGTGCACAAACTGGCATTTATGGTAAATGTTTATCTCGCAGAACCATCTAAGGCCTCATTTTACAAAGCCAGGCTATACATGTCTCAAACCCAAGTGCAAGCAAATGGAAGGTGACCTGGTCTGAGAGCATTTGGGTAGGACAAAGGTGTAGCAAGTAGATAGAAGGGAACTAACACCCTATAAACTTGCATGGCCAATTTTATGCTTAACTGCACACATTTACATACGTAATAAGGGGAGTTGCATGTGTAACTTAATAGCTTAATTAGATACTAATTTGTCTTAATTGGTTCTAATTGGCACTAATTAGAAGTTTCTATAAATTGCACAGCGACCTCTCCTTTTTTTTTGAGTCACAGATTCATTTGTGCGAAACATACTTCAGCCCACTCAATTCACTAAGCAAGCCGATCGAATACCGCTCAGTTTGCGCTCGCTTTCCGACTCCGGCTCGATTCACTAACCTTCCTCCAGACCCCATCCGCACCCGATCCGATCTGCGCAGGCAAATGAGTAAAAAGGCATGTAAATTTCTTAACGCGTCGATTCATGAAACCATTTCATCCAAACCGACTGGCCTTTCCTGTCCAAAATGTTATGACTGCTGAGGACCAGTCATTTACATCCTCACCAACTATTTCTGCCTAGTAACTGACGCGTGCATGTTAAGAACCCCATTAAAAATATATATCTACCTCTCCAAAAATCCAAAATATATCTAAGCTTTTAAATATATGTAAACTTTCATGTACATAAGCGTTAAAATTTTTTTTTTTTTTTTGGAATGTGTATAGCGAGTGCGGGAGTGAATCTCGGATTTGTAATGCGCATGGTGAGAAACTCACGGATTAACCCCGTGCTGTCCTTGCGCATTGTACATTTAAAATATCAATGCCAAATAACAAAAAAAATCCAAAATCAAATATAACTTTTATGGGCCAGCTATCCCTCCCCCCTTTCCTTCCAGCTGGATTGTTGCTTGCATATGACGTCATGGTGTCGCTAGTGGTTGCTACATGCTTCATGGCAGATAGAGCCACACAGCCTCCTGGGATTCATAGACTGTATATAACAGCACGTGATCCCAGCGCATTCAGCAGACTGGAGGAGGGTCACGAGTGGGGTCCCGCAGGGCTCGGTGCTCGGGCCGCTGCTATTTAATATATTCATAAATGATCTGGAAACAGGGACGAAGTGTGAGATAATAAAATTTGCGGACGACACCAAACTATTTAGCGGAGCTCGGACTAAAGAGGACTGCGAAGAATTGCAAAGGAACTTGGACAAACTAGGGGCCCTTTTCTGCCATCATTTGGCCCTTTTCTGCCGTCATCTTCTAGGTTTCTATCACATGTGGGATCTCTAGGGGGGTAAAATCAAGGGGGCGGGTCATTAAAGTGGGCAGACTTGATGGGTTTTGGCTCTTTTCTGCCGTCATTTTTTATGTTTCTAATTTACAGATGTAGATCTTACTTTATCAGTATAGAGATCAAGATGCATTACAAAACCAATCACCAGCCAAACCATAAGAAGATTCCACAAACAACACAGACAGAGAAAATCAGAAAAGGTGCCGTAGGCAGATTGTGGGCCTGCCGGGACAGATAGGGAAAATACTTAAGAGTACCTGAATGTAAAAAAGAGTCTTGATGGTATTGCAAAGGTGGCTAAGGGCAGTACCTTAATAAACATAAAAGCAGGAATACTGGAAGAAGCAGTGCTTCACCAAAGTGAACACAAATTGCCTGAAATATAATAAGATGCAGATGTCCAAGCGTAGCTCAGTTTCAAAAAAAATGTCAAGGTTACTTTTCCAATTAACATAGTTATAATCAGATATCCAGGGGCAATTAAAGCCTCCCTGAAAGATTCAGAACCACTTATGATCGTGTTCCCAGACTGGACAAAGCAAAAAGCAATGTACAAAGAATTCTTTACCCTGAGCCTTAATTAAATCTGCTAATGCACAGCACTTGCAACTTCCCACTGAGAAAACAGCACCGATACTGCAATAAGGAGCACGGAAAGGATACTTAACATGCACTTAAGAGAACTTACCATCTGCAAATTATAAAACTAGGAGCGTATAAACACTGTGAATTTGGACACAATTACCAATTCTCTCGGCAAAGTGTGTCTACTAACTATGAAACTCATCCGCCTGCAATCTTCTGAATTTTGAGATTAAGCAGAACAGCTTCTCATCATGCCCTTATCTGCCCGCTGGTTTTAGATTCCTGAAATCACCCTCATTAATCTATCACTGATTCACCCGGCTGTCAATCTCCAACCATCTGATTTATGCCTGAGATGGACTTTGTTATTTTTTTTTCATTCAGAGCTACAGAATTATTTCAGGAAGTACCAGGATAAGTCTTAGCTTTCCTCACTGTTCACTGGATAAATACACCTGCCAACGTTTTGTTTGCCAGAAACAAGAAGAGCTGACTTTCTACTAAGGTGCGACAATAACATAGTAACCTAGTAGATGACGGCAGATAAAGACCCGAATGGTCCATCCAGTCTGCCCAAACTGATTCAATTTAAATTTTTTTAATTTTTCCTTCTTAGCTCTTTCTGGCCAAGAATCCAAAGCTCTACCCGGTTCTGTGCTTGGGTTCCAACTGCCGAAATCTCTGTCAAAACCTACTCCAGCACATCTACATCTTCCCAGCCATTGAAGCCCTCTCCAGCCCATCCTCCTCCAAACGGCCTATACAGACACAGACCGTGCAAGTCTGCCCAGTACTGACCTTAGTTCTTCAATATTTACTATTTTTTTCTGATTCTAGATCCTCTGTGCTCATCCCATGCTTCTTTGAAATCCGTCACCGTTTTCCTCTCCACCACCTCTCTCGGGAGCGCATTCCAGGCATCCACTACCCTCTCCATAAAGTAGAATTTCCTAACATTGCCCCTGAATCTACCACCTCTCAACCTCAAATTATGTCCTCTGGTTTTACCATTTTCCTTTCTCTGAAAAAGATTTTGTTCTACGTTAATACCCTTCAAGTATTTCAACGTCTGAATCATATCTCCCCTGTCTCTCCTTTCCTCTAGGGCAGTGGTCTCAAACTTGCGGCCCGGGGGCCACATGCGGCCCGCCAGGTACTATTTTGAGGCTCTCAATATGTTTATCATAATCACAAACGTAAATTAAAACAGTTTCTTGATCATATGTCTCTTTAGATATAAATAACAATATTATTATTAAGACTTAGCCAAAAGGAAAGATTTATAAACTATAAAGAGTTTTACCTCATGCAAAATTGTCATTTCTTTAATAAGACTATTTTTTTTCTGAGGCCCTCCAAGTACTTACAAATCCAAAATGTGGCCCTACAAAGGGTTTGAGTTTGAGACCACTGCTCTAGGGTATACATATTCAGGACTTCCAGTCTCTCCTCATACATCTTCTGGCGCAAGCCTCCTATCATTTTCATTGCCCTCCTCTGGACCGCTTCAAGTCTTCTTATGTCCTTCGCCTGATACGGTCTCCAAAACTAAACAGAATACTCCAAGTGGGGCCTCACCAATGACCTGTACAGGAATGCCAGTGTGTACCATGAAGAACAGAAAGGCAGTACAGTAACCACAGGAAAACCTTATTGCGGCAAATCATCACAGGAAACCTAGCGCAGCCATGATTCAGCAAACTGCCTGCATCATGGGATAAATCCTTTGACGCTATCTCAGCTGTTTCACTGGCAGCTGTAAGGGTTCAGAAAACCACTCTGAGCTGGTACACCGTGCCCTAATATCAAACGGAAAATCATACCTAACAATGATCTACAATACAGTTTTTCAACTCAGTCCTTGCCATGCAGGTTTTCAGGATACCCACAATGAATATGCATGAGAAAGATTTGCATATATTGGAGGCTGCATATACAAATCAACTTCATACATATTCATTGTGGATATCCTGAAAATCTGACTCGCAATTGATTTACAAGTTCTTTGATGTGCGCGTTGGCATTCCTCCAGTTCTAAGTTTTGTTTGGATAAAAGGAGGCAAATTGGATTCCTGGGGTGTCCTGGAATCAAGGCTTTGGTTTACCTGGACAATGTCAAGTATTTGCCTACAGTTAATTGGTTAACTTTGGTCACTACTGATCAGATATCTTTATCTGGTTAAGTTTAGCAAAGTGTTATTCAGTGCATTTTAACGCTCTCTGTACTTATCATCCTGCAAGATTTCTTCACTCCTCTGATGCTAACTTTCTTGTTGTCCCATCTCTTAGAAAATTAGTATTTGATTCATCCTGTCCAACGGTCTTCAGTTGTGCTGTGCTAAATTTATGGAATTTGCTTCCTTTTTTCTTGCAGTCTGATCCATTGAGGCAGACTTGGGGGAAGCCACTGCTTGCCCTGGATCGGTAGCACAGAATGTTGCTACTCTTTGGGATTCCAGAACCTTGATACTCTTTGAGATACTGCATGGAATCTTGATACACTTTGAAGTTCTGGAATGTTGCTACTCTTTGGAATTCCGGAACCTTGATACTCTTTGAGATACTGCATGGAATCTTGATACACTTTGGAGTTCTGGAATGTTGCTACTTTTGGGGGTTTTGCCAAGTACTAGTGATAAGGATTGGCCACTGTGAGGATGGAGGTGAAGGAAGCGATAAGAGACAAGAAAACTTCGTTTAAGGAATGGAAAGGTCAAAAACGGATGAAAACTGGATCATCAATGCATGTGCCAGAAGGCGCCAAAAGAGACTACGAGGAAAAAGTAGCCAAGGAGGTGAAGAACTTCAAGCTGTTCCTTCGATATATTAAGGGGAAACGACCCGAAAAGGAAGCGGTGGGATCGTTGGATGACAATGGAATAAAGGGAGCGCTAAAGGAGGACAAAGCAATCGCAAACAAACTGAACACATTTTTTGCATCTGTATTTACCAAAGAAGATGTACCCATCAGGCTATATGCTAGAAATGAAGACGAAAAGCTGACAGGATTGACGGTCAGTCTAAAGGAGGTGTGTAGGCAGATTGATAGGCTTAAGAGCAATAAATCCCCGGGACCAGATGACATCCATCCGAGGGTCATCAAGGAACTGAAAGGGATCATAGCTGAACTGCTTCAACTAATAGCCAATCTGTCGATCAAATCGGGAAAGATTCCGGAAGACTGGAAGGTGGCGAATGTTACACCGATCTTAAAGAAAGGTTAGAGGGGAGATCCGGGAAACTACAGACTGGTGAGTCTGACCTCGGTACCGGGAAAGATGATAGAGTCGCTGATTATGGACCGCATCATTGATCACCTTGATGGACATGGGCTGATGAGGACCAGTCAGCACGGTTTTAGCAAAGGCAGATCATGTTTGACGAACTTGCTGCACTTTTTTGAGGGAGTAAACAGACAGATAGACAAGGGCGACCCGGTCGACATTATATATCTGGATTTTCAGAAGGCGTTTGACAAGGTTCCACATGAACGACTACTTTGGAAAATTGCGAGCCATGGAATCGAAGGTGAAATTCTGGCAGGATCATAGGAAACAGAGAGTGGGGGTAAATGGACAATACTCGGACTGTAAGAGCATCACCAGTGGGGTACTGCAGGGCTCGGTGCTTAGACCCGTGCTCTTCAACATCTTTATAAATGATCTGGAGGAGTGTGTGGCACAGTGGTTGGATCTACAGCCTCAGCACCCTGGGGTTGTGGGTTCAAACCCCGTGCTGCTCCTTGTGACTCTGGGCAAGTCACTTAATCCTCCATAGCCCCAGGTACATTAGATAGATTGTGAGCCCTCCGGGACAGAGAGGGAAAATGCTTGAGTACCTGATTGTAAAAACCGCTTAGATAACCTTGATAGGCGGTATATAAAATCCTAATAAAACTTGAAAAAACTATCTAGACATTGGCACGAGTGAGGTGATTAAATTTACGGACGATACAAAGTTATTCAGAGTAGTGAAGACACAGGGGGATTGCGAAGATCTGCAATGTGACATAATCAGGCTTGAGGAATGGGCATCAACATGGCAGATGAAGTTTAACGTGGATAAGTGTAGTGATGCATGTAGGTAACAAAATCTCATGCACGAATACAGGATGTCCAGGGCGGTACTTGGAGAGACCTCCCAGGAAAGAAACTTGGGAGTTTTGATCGACAAGTCGATGAAGCCGTCCGCGCAATATGCAGTGGCGGCTAAAAGGGCAAACAGAATGCTAGGAATGATAAAGAAGGGGATCACAAACATATCAGAGAAGGTTATCATTCCGCTGTACCGGGCCATGGTGCGTCCTCACTTGGAGTATTGCATCCAGCACTGATCGCTGTACATGAAGGAGATGATGCTACTTGAAAGGGTCCAGAGAAGGGCAACTAAGATGGTTAAGGGGCTGGAGGAGTTGCTGTATAGTGAAAGATTAGAGAAACTGGGCCTTTTCTCCCTCGAACAGAGGAGACTGAGAGGGGACATGATCGAAACATTCAAGGTAATGAAGGGAATAGACTTAGTAGATAAGGACAGGTTGTTCACCCTCTCCAAGGTAGGGAGAATGAGAAGGCACTCTCTAAAATTGAAAGGGGATAGATTCCATACGAATGTAAGAAAGTTCTTCTTCACTCAGAGAGTGGTAGAAAACTGGAACGCTCTTCAGGAGTCTGTTGTAGGGGAATACACCCTCCAGGGATTCTAGACGAAGTTAGACAAGTTCCTGCTGAACCAGAACGTACGCAGGTAGGGCTAGTCTAAGTTAGGGTGCTGGTCTTTGAGTGGACTGCTGGGCATGATAGACCACTGGTCTAACCCAACAGCGGCAATTCTTATGTTCTTATGGGCTACTGGACTAGATGGACCATTGGTCTGACCCAGTAAGGCCGCTCTTATGTTCTTATTCTATTTAAGTCATCACTAAAGATGCTGCTTTTTCAAAGAGCTTTTTCTCTGTTATGATATCTAGGATGTTCCTATTGCTTTCCTTTATTATTGTTACTTGTCTTGATTATATTGTGCTTATAATGCCTGTTGTATTGTTTTAGTTTAGTTATTTTATTTTCTTCCATTTTGTGTGTATGAGAAAAATGCTTAGGCCCTCTTTTACTGAGGTGCCCTAACCGATTAGTGTGCGCTAAACGCTAACGCGATCATGTTAGTCTATGGCACGTTAGAATTTAGCACGCACTAATTGATTAGCGCACCTTAGTAAAAGAGGGGGTTAGTGCATGGGGTCCAATTATTTAGTATTAAAAAACCAATGTCCCTATTAAATCCGATATGAGTCCAAGTTCAAAAATTCTACTTAGTGGAATGAGTCGAGACATCAGAAAAATGTCTGTGGTCTTCCCTCTACACACACATTAATTTCAAGCGTGAAGGAAATGGTAAGTGTCTTTTTTTCTCCTCTACAAAGTTAGAAATTATGTATAATTGCACATTCAGATATGAAAGATATTCTCCAGATGTTGACATCTTTCTATTTCTTGGGAGGGGGAGTTTCACGGCAGCAACTTAGAGAAATCGAATTTCCATTCCTTTCAGGCAGGAATTTACGTTTCACCCAAACACTGAGTGATTGATGCAAACAAGTGTAGACAGTTTATGGTTTCTGTATCAGAGAATATACTCCTTGGTTCACGTGAGGTTCTCGCCGACCACAGATCACTTGTTCTTAAATTAAAATGAATGTTCATTTGGATAGCCTCCTTACTATGGAATACCAACTTCAATCGGCCAGCAAGAAGATTTTTGCACTGTTACGAAGGTTGAGGGTGATTCGCAAATATTTTGAAGAACCAACATTTATTCTTGTGCTGCAATCTGTTATACTGTCCCAAATCGATTATAGTAATGTAGTATATTTAGGCTGTTCTGAATATTTTTTGAAAAGATTATAGACAATCCAGAATGTCACAATTAGGCTGATTTTTTTTCTTTAGATAAGTATGGCAGAATTACACCTTATTTAAAAAATTGCACTAGCTTCCAGTTTTTGCTAGAATTCATTTTAAACTTTGTACTTTGATTTTTAAAATGTTTTATGATTGGTTTCCATTGTATTTACAAGATTTAATAATTCTACAGGGGGTCTAGGATGAATCAGCACGGCCAGCTCAGCATGGCCGTTTCATCACAGCTGTTGTAATGGTGAGCGTTTACCTTGCGCGGTTTGAGCAGCGAGGTTTGAGAGAGGGAAATAGTCCCCATCGCCCCATTGGTGCTTCTTTTCTTTCCCATCACCCACCCACGGTCTAATTCTCCTGCCTCTGCACCATCTAGTGACTTCAAGGTTTGAAAGGTGGGGAGAGGGGGGCATCATCACAGATCAATCAAGCGCATAGTAAGGTTTCCGTTTACATTGGAAAAGAAAGTTGTCTTTAACCCTTTCAGGACCATAAGGATCGTAGGCCAATTTTTGTGGTTTTGACGACATTTTTATGGTAAAAAGGGCTTGCAGATGCCAAAAAATTGATTTTTTTTGTGAAATATCATTATTTTTATTTAAAAAATCACACTTCTGGCTTATGGACAGTGTGGCAAGTGAATCTTCTCGTCAATCTGGCAACGACGCTAATGAATGAATGTCGGAACCAGTTTGTTTACATAAAGGCAGTATCCTATGGAATCCGTACATATCAAATTTAGAACTGTAGACTATCCCAATCAAAATTGATAGGATTTTAAAGTTATGGGACAAATATGTCCCTTGGTCCTGAAAGGGTTAAGAGGGTGTCTTAATATTAAGAGATGAAACAGCCCGCACTGAAAGGGCCGTGCTGAATTGTCCGATTCCCTTCTACTGGTAGGCAGACATGGACATCAATCTCGAAATTTGTTTCAGATTAAATTTCCAAATCCTAGGCAGATAAAACAGTTTAGCATCCTGTGTTTGGAATAAGAGCTGAGGGTAATTACATGACATTTATAAGACTGTTAAAAACATATTTATTCCAATAATTTCTGAAGTGATTGTTGTAGAGAGATTTCCCTTTTAGAAATGTTGATCCAGGTCTGTTGTCCACTATGAACTCTTTAGGCTAATGGCGGAATATAAGTCACATTGTAATATAATGTAATGTCAAACACGTATTACTAGTTCTTAACACAGATAACACATTTCCTTTTAGTAAGAAAATATTTCTGTGATGAGGGGAAGGTAATAAAAAAGAAGTATTTTCTCCTTAAAGCGCAAATGGACCAAATCATTTCTGGGTAAACTGGCTGATGTAAAATGGGATTCATGTTTTCAGTCCTGCTTAATTAAATAAAAATTAGCATTCCGGAGTCAGCAGTCTCAATTGCACAATTTTCAGAAGCTATTTACCCAAGATTTAATTTGTGGGTGAATGGCCTGGAACGCAATTTTACCACTTACTTTCAGACTCCAGTGCAGCAGGGGCATTCTGCTCCATCACCTTCTTTCCAAGCGGCCCGCAGGGAAGAGAGCAGAGCAGAAAACAGTTCTGGCCCCTCTTCTCCTGTTGCTCCTGGCCCACCCAAGCCTCTCCCAGTGCACTTCCATTTTGCCTACAAATTAAGTCCTGCATAAACCCAAGTAGTTGCCAGCCAATGCGACACGTTTTGGCAGTCTGTTGGAGAAGGAGAGTGATTAGTCATGGTTTAATGGTGTATAATGACCGATTATTAGCTGCAGATACCTGGATTTTAGGCACAAATGATGGGTTATGCATTTAGGGTCATCATAATAAAACCCTAAGCGTGCATGCGCACTTACAACTTCGTGATCCCTGCCTCCGTGATCTGTAGTTCCCTGGCAGTGTTCGACGCATTCAGCAGTTTGTGTGCGGCGGACCCTTTTCCTTTTGGTTTAGTTTTGGCGGGCGGCAGTGGCGGCGGCCCAGGGGAGGGGGTGTTTGAAGCAGCGTTAGGCCAGACGGTAGGAGAGGGAGGGGGCAGGCTTCGGCGCTGGAGGGAGGCAGGCTGGCTTTAGCGCAGCAGATAGGGAGGGAGGTAGGCTGGCTAGCTTCGGGGGAGGGGGTGGGACAAAGGTTGAAAGCCAGTGTGAATCTCAGAAAGCAGTGGTGATATGGCATATTTTTTCAGCGAGTAAATCAGTCTAAGAGCTGTATTTTGGACTGTTTGTAATTGTTTTAGCATGCTAGTTGGGCATGACAGGTATAGGATGTTACAGTAGTCCAGGAGTCCTAGGATTAGCGCTTGTAGCAAGCGTTTGAATTGTTCATTGTTGAAATATTTTCGGATTTGCCTTAGGTTGTGCATGGTTGCGAATGCCTTCTGGATCGTTTTGCTGATTTGAAGTTGCATGGTGCAGCCTTTGCCTATCATTATTCCCAGCAGTTTTAGGTTGAGTTGCATGGGGTATGTGATGGAGTCTATTTTTAGGTTTGTTATGGTTGGGGTTTTGTTTTTTTCTAGAAGTAAGAAATTGGTTTTGTCTTGATTCAGCTTTAATTTGTGGTCTCTCATCCATTTTGACACTGTTTCTAGTGCAGTGTGTAGTTTTTGGTGGGGTTGGTTTGGTCGAAAGGCAGGAGGATGGTGAAGTCATCTGCATAGCTGTATGAAGTTATGCCTATTTCATCTAAGCGTGTGCCAAGTGTGGCTATGTACAGGTTGAAGAGTGTTGGAGATAGTGGGGAGCCTTGGGGGACTCTGCAGGGGTTGTTCCAGGATTCTCCAGGATTCTCACTGTTCCTCATTTGCTTTAACTCTGTATTTTCTTGAGCGGAGGAATCCTTCAAACCAATTGTGGACTTTGCCTGTGATTCCTATTGCCTCCAGTGTTTGTAGAAGGATGTTGTGATCTACTAGATCAAATGCCGCCGTGAGATCGAGTTGTATGAGTAGCATTTTTATGCCTTTACTTAGGTGTTGTTTGGCTGTGTCTAGGAGGGAGACTAGTAGTGTTTCTGTGCTGTAGTTGCCTCTGAAGCCTGATTGTGAGGAGTAGAGTATATTGTGGTTTTCTAAGTATTCAGTGAAAAGTTTGGCTACGAAGCCTTCCATTAGCTTGACGTAAAGCGGTATGGAGGCTATAGGTCTGTAATTGGATGGCTGATCTGTATCTCACTTTGGGTCTTTCAGGATAGGGGTTATGATGATTTCGGATAGAAGTGATCAGGCAGAGTACGGTACAGGGATTCAAACAGGGATTGGACGGATTCCTGAGGGATAGGGGGATCGTGGGATACTGAGAGAGGTGCTGGGATGTAACACAGGTATAGAAAGCAAACCAAGTAATAAGTATAGAAACCAACCAGGTCGTGCATGTGCAAGACCGGAGGGTTAGGACTTCGATGGGAAGATAAGACTCAATGAGAAACCAAGTGGCAAGGGGGCCCCTTCTGGTGACTCAGACAGGCCGAGACCTGTTCGGGCCGCCGCGGGAGCGGACTGCTGGGCAGGATGGACCTGTGGTCTGACCCAGCGGAGGCACTGCTTATGTTCTTATGTTCTTATGTTCTTGTGGAAATTGGCCCTCTGTTAGTATGTAACTGATCCACCACATGAGGTGGGTGCGGAATTTAGTGCTGGCTACTTTTAACAGATATGGTTAAGGTCGCAGGCTGCATGATTGTATTTGTTGTAGAGTCTTTCTAGGTCGGGCCATTGTAAATTTAGGAAGTCTGGCCAGTTTCTGTCTGCTGCGTAGGCCTCTTTTTCTATGGGTGGTAGTGAGATTTCATCAAGATGGCTTGGGGTCCCGGTGAAAGTGTTTCTGGCTGTTGAGATTTTGTTTCTGAAGAATTCAGCCAGTTGGTTTGCTTTGGGAGGAGGGGCGGTTTTGGTGGCTAGATAGGGTTTGGTGTCTGTGAGTTCCTTTAGTAGTTTGAAAAGCTTTTGGTGTCTTGGATTTCTTTGCCTATTTGACTGGTGTAGTATGATTTTCTTTTAGCTTTTGTTTGTATTGTTTGTTCAGTAATCTCTAGGTTGTTTTTGTGTGTTCTTGGTTGTCTTTTCTCCATTCTCTTTCAAGACTTCTGCATTGTCGTTTGAGTTGTAGTAGTTCGTTGTCAAACCATTTGTCTGAGCATCTGCAGATTCTGGTTTTTATTTGCGGTTGTAGTGGTCTGACCAGAGGGTGCACGAATATGCTCCGTTTGTGGTGTGTATTTCTTGTGTGGTGGATATTTGGGACATGAAGGCAGCTATGTCGAGTTGGTGGCCCTTTTCGTGTGTGGTTTGTGGATCCAGAATTCTGTAGGAAACGGTTTTGAGGAATGCGAGGAGGTGTTCTGTTTGATTGGAAGATTCGTCTTCTAGGTACAGGTTAAGATCACCCAAGATTATGTTGTATGTTGATGTGAGGGAGTTTCTGAGAATAAATTCTTCAAATTCTGATTTTGCTATGTTCAATTTTCCTGGTGCTATGTAGCAAAGTAGGCTTGCTAAACAATTAACATAGAAACATAGAAAATGACGGCAGAAAAGGGCCACAGCCCATCAAGTCTGCTCACCCTAATGACCCACCCTCATAACTTCACCCAGCTAGAGATCCCACATGCGTATCCCATTTTTTCTTAAAGTCTGGCACGCTGCTGGCCTTAATTACCTGCAGTGGGAGTTCATTCCAATGATTGACCACCCTTTCGGTGAAGAAATACTTCCTGGTGACACCATGAAATTGCCCGCCCCTGATTTTCAGCGGATGCCCTCTTGTGGTCGAGAGTCTTTTAAGAAAGAAGATATCGTCTTCACGCACAATGTAAGGCACCATATACAGAATTTGGGGGTATTCTATAATGGAATCTGAGCACCCGGATGCCATTATACCGTAGAACAGGCTTTCACTGCATGGCACTGAGGCACCTATAAGAGGATCCACTTATAGAATTGCCAACATGAAGGTGTTACACCCAGAAATTCAATACCAGGCCACAACCAGGCACTGGCATTAAATTTCCAGGTTTGCAGAGTGGGTTAATATATAGCCAGTTATCCAGGTCTCGCCGTGTCTGGGTTGATGCGGTGAGACCCAGACAACTGCAATAATCATGATGCCAGCCACGGAAGTTTAAGAGAACAATGCATAGCCAGTTAAGCAAATTAGTGTACCAGGGGTGAGGATACTGGAGTGGTTGCGGGTCTGCAGTTGCCAGCCCCCATCTCCTCTGACATCAGCTTCCTAGCAGAGCTGACGGCTGCAACCTCATGACCAATCCAAGCACCTTCCCACTGCCTGGAGGAGGGGGGTGATCCAGCCAGAGGAAGGAGGTATTCTACCCTTGGTTCCTGCCCCGCCAGGTATGCCACTGGTTAAGTGTGATATTCAGCATTTAGGCCCCCTTTTAAGAAGCCGCGTTAGGCTTTTTTATATCGCCAGCTGCAGCAGAATTAGCTTTGATGCTCATAGGAATTCTATGAGCGTTGGAGCTTTTACCACCGTGGCTAGCGATAAAAAAGCCTAATTCGGTATCATAAAGGGGGTGGGGGGTGTTAACTAACTGTGGGGCACCACATAAAAGGGAAAAGGATGGGACTTGTATATCACCTTTTGGTGGTTACATGTTCATAGCAGTTTACATATCTACAGGTACTTATTTTGTACCCAGTGCAATGGAGGATTAAGTGACTTGCCCAGGGTCACAGGGCGCGGTGCTGGGAATAGATCCCACAACCTCAGGGTGCTGAGGCAGCAGCTCTACCACTAGGCCACTCCTCAGATAGGACTAACTTTTAAGCCATCCCAATTATGCAGTTATCGCTTAAAATACTGATAAGCGTTCAATCAAATTTTAATACATTTTTAAAAATAATAACAAACTTGATTGTGATCAATTAAGTGCTGAATATCGGTAATTAACTGGTCAAGTGCTGACTCTGCCCCCCAAATAGTTGGTTTGCAGTTCAGTGCTAAGTGGCTATTTTTAGCAGCAGTAACCGGTTAAGTAACATAGAAACATAGAAACAGACGGCAGATAAGGGCCACGGCCCATCTAGTCTGCCCACCCCAATGACCCTCCCCTACCTTTCTCTGTGAATAGATCCCACGTGTCTATCCCATTTGGCCTTAAAATCAGGCACGCTGCTGGCCTCAATAACCTGAAGTGGAAGACTATTCCAGCGATCAACCACCCTTTCAGTGAAAAAGAACTTCCTGGTGTCCCCGTGCAGTTTCCCGCCCCTGATTTTCCATGGATGCCCCCTTGTTGCCACGGGACCCTTGAAAAAGAAGATATCTTCTTCCACCTCGATGCGGCCCGTGAGATACTTGAATGTCTCGATCATGTCACCCCTCTCTCTGCGTTCCTCGAGTGAGTACAGCTGCAACTTATCCAGCCGTTCCTCGTACAGGAGATCCTTGAGTTCCGAGACCATCCGGGTGGCCATTCTTTGGACCAACTCCAGTCTCAGCACATCCTTACGGTAATGCGGCCTCCAGAATTGCACACAGTATTCCAGGTGGGGCCTCACCATGGATCTATACAACGGCATAATGACTTCAGGCTTAGTGGTTAGTCTCCAATAGGTGATTTCACCAGCCAGGAGCTGCTTCTGACTAATTAAATCACTTGGAATATTGACCCCAAGATATTTATTAGTGAAAAGAACTATGGTGGTAACATCTTTCATATCATCACTTTTTTTTTTTTTTATAAATCTTTATTCATTTTAAAACATACACAAAGTGCATACAAAAAATACAACAATTGGCACCAAATAATAGCACTTTTACTAACAATTAATAATATAGACATCTTCCCCCCCCCCACTCAATAAAATGGAAGGCTCGGACTATTAATTGGTGGATCCAAAATTTGCTAATGGGCCCTAAATCTCGTTGAAGTTTTTACCATAACCCTTTATTTCCGAATTCATACGTTCATATTGATAACATAAGCACAGGGATTCCCACCAAAAGGTGTGATTCAGTCTATCACAATTCTTCCAGTATTTTGTGATCGTTTGTATAGCAATCCCAGTCATTACAAGAAGGAATCTATTCTCAGCTGTAGAAATTAGAGACTTGGGTTGTAACATAGTTCCAAATAGAACCATATCGTAAGACATAGGAATGTCTTATTAATTGTAACTTAGATCAACCTCCAGAAGCCTAATATTAAGGGGCAAAAGTACAACATGTGATCCAGCGTCCCTATATCAAGATGACAATGCCAGTTATCACTTTAACTTGGAAATGATTAATATTCCCTCTTTTTCTCTGCAATTAAATACTAATGGCATCATTCTGAAAGGAAGGGCACTGAAAAGCGACATCAGGAAATACTTTTTGAAAGGGAGGGTGGAAGATGCCTAGGGTACTTTTCCATGGGAAGTGGTGGGGTCAAAAACTGTACCGGAATTCAAAAGAGTGTGAGATAAACACAGAGGATGGAAGATATCAAGTATTTCAACTCATATGACCATTACACACACAAAAATCCCCCCAAAACAAAGGGAGGGGAGTTACCTCCATAGAGCAGTAGGTACAATCCCAGGAACTTCTCTAGACCACACTGGTCTTTATCTGCCATCATCTACCACGTTATTGTCCACCAGGGTAATAACAATACTCAACTTGCTCCCCAGTCCCTGGATTACAACAACATTATCCCTAATCTAACGCAATTATATTGCTTCTTGTTCCATGTAACGGGTAATAATGCTTCTCCTCTGCTCTACTTTCCATCATAATTAGGTAATAATATTACTACGTCCCTTTAGAAATTGAGTAATAACAACATTATTCATTCTTATGAATAATAATATTTCTGTTCCTGCATAATTGGGTAGCTAATATTTTCTTCCCTGATCTAATTTGACAGTGATAACAGAACTGGTACTTTGACGGGTATCGATAAAAAGAATGTTACTTATGACGGGCATCGCTAATATTCTACGTCCTCTGTTACTGAGCAGTGATATCACTCATATAGTCTTGCTTGCTTTTGCCCTTGTAACGGAGGAGTTACAGTAATATTTATCTTTCCGTCCCCAATTCATTTCAGAGCCTGAAACTCAGAACTCTGGCCACTATGCGTATCAGGCGAGGCTGTAAAGCACTTTCCTGTGAGGATGTCAAGCAATATATAAAGTCAAAATGTTATTACTATTATTCCTGGCAGCGTGGCTGGTATGAGATTTGTTTTATCTCAGGCTCTGATTTCTTTTTACAACCTAAATAAATTCTATCTTGGTCCAAACAGGCTTCTTTTTTTTATGAGTTGTTCTTTTTGCAAGATCAGATAAATGCCACCCCTCACGGGCAGGGTTTTGTTTGGGCTCTTTAAGGCCCTCTTTTACTAAGACGCAGTAGAGGTCGTGGTCTGGAGTGTTAAGTGCTCCGATGCTCATAGCAATTCTATGAGTGTTGCAACAGCGACTTAGTAAAAAGGAGGGTGGGATACTTCAGCTCCATTTTTTCTTTAAAAAATTATTATTATTAGCAAAATAGATGCTTCAATATTTAAGCAAATTAAAAACAAAAGGGTTCAGGGCTTTGGTCACTTGAGGCATTCAAGCTGACAACAGGCTTTACTTTTTTTTCGCGGTCCCTTACTGACAGCCATTAAAGATATGCCTGAAATGAAATAGGAGGAAATAAGATGATGACATGCGAGTCTAACACAAAAAAGACATCCAAAGAAAACCTAGCAAGTGCAATGAGTCTGATATTCAAAAGGCAGTTGTAAGTTCAACGTTGTGTAAAATGTGTAATTGCTTTTCCTTTTAAAATCTGGCCCCATTATACACAAAGGATGGTGTGAATAACATGAAGATCTGAAATTTGGCAGCTAAAATTTAATGCTAAGAAATGCAATGCCGTACATTTGGGCTGCAAAAACCCTGTTGCCGCGTGGCTTTGTAAGACAGGCCCTCAGTGTGTTAACCATGTATCACTGAAAAATACTGTACACTTTTTCATAAGAGTGAGCCTGATCTGGCAGCAAATGTAACCTAAGAAAGGAATAACCTTGCAAATTTATGAGCACTATAAATTAACCTAACTGCTGTGTTTTGCAGTATTTGTAATCTTCTCATTGAAACATCTAACAGCTGAGATAAAGTAGATTACAATCATCTATGACAATATTGTGGGTTGAATAATGATTTGGAAACAATCTAAGCAGAAATATTGCTTTATATGCTGGCGTTGTCATACCTTTACAAAGAATTTCTATATTGAAGTTTAGTCTGTGGATCCATTAATAAGCCCTGGGTCCCTCAGCAAAGATTCTAAGACCGGTTCTCCCCTACTCTGGATCAAGTTTATTGCAGGAAGCAATAATCCCTCTAAGGATTGGCTGGGTGCATCCACATTTTTTTATCATGTTAGCAACTAGTTCTAAAAACCAGATTTGCAAGTATTTTTGTGAGCCACACTCCTAAAATGTATCAGCAACTGTTCATATGCTCCGCTTAGGGGGAACATAGGCAGGGAGGATCCATCGATGGAGATATAGGCCATAATATTTTGGCGGGGTTTTCCGTATTTAAATCCAGATTAAATTAATTTGCCTGACATGTTTGCATTTTGCGTCAGAGGGAAGGCTTCTGGGTCAGCCACCGGCAGTGTGTAAAATCTACTGCCGGCAATCTCAAGAGAAACAGCAATGCTGCACGGGCTAGGGAGGGAGGGGGGGGGGCGGAGGGAAGGGAGGAAAAGAGAGAGGCTGCTCAGGCTGGGGGGTGGCAAAGGAGGGAAAGAGTTTCAAGTTTATTAGATTTTGATAGACCGCCTATCTAAAAAAAAATCTAGGTGTTCAGAAAAATGTTTAAAAATAATTTAACAGTACGCATGGACATATTATATACATAGAAAGGCATTTGACAGAAAGAAACAAAAGGGGAAGAGAGGAAGAAATACAATCCATGGAAAGAAACACTGGGGAGGGAAGAGAACAAGAGAAGGGATTAACCCCCCCCCCAAAAAAAAAAATACTGCAAATCCAAGTCCTGCTAAGTCCTAACAACTATGGTATCTTTAAATAGAAAAGTTTTTAAATCCAATCTGAATTTTGAAAAATAATCTTGCTGTCTGAGGTGAATAGACAGAGCATGTCATAGAGTGGGAGCAACAACAGAGAAAATTGATCTACACGCAGTGAGGGAACAGTAAGGAGGCACTGATGAGTGGAACGTAGTGATCTAGAAGTAGAATATGGCATGATCAGTTTATCAATGAAGGTGGGAGAATGAGATTTTGTTTTAATTGTAAGAACTAGAATTTTAAATGCAATACGGTGGGAAATTTTTAGCCAGTGGGCTTTTTGCATCAAAGGAGTTACATGACTGAATTTTTTTGAATTGTAGATGAGTTTTATTGCTGCTGCACAGGATGGGGGTGGGAAGGGAGGGAAAGAGAGAGGCTGTTGTACAGGCTGGAGGAGTAGAAAGGGAAGGAAAGAGAGATGCTGCACAGGCTAGAAGGGGGTGGGAAGGGAGGGAGAAAGGCTTCACAGGCTGGGGGTGGGAAGGGAGGGAAAGAGATGATGCATGGGTTGGGAGTGAGAAAGAGGCTGCATGGGCTGGGGGTTGAGAAGGGAGGGAAAGAGATGATGTATGGGCTAGGGGAGGGAAAGAGAAATGCTGCACAGGCTGGAGGGTGGGAAGGGAGGGAATGAGAGAGACTCGCCCACTTTGGGCTCAGGTCCACCCAAAATTGGCTGTCTGGCTACACCACTGCCGGTTAGCCTTAGAGAAGTGATTTAAATCATACTGAATATCAATCCCCTTAGGTTTTAAATTGTATTAATGCACTCAGTACCCATGAGAAAGGGCATGAGTTGGATATTTTGGCTTTTTTGCCAGAATTTTCTCAGAATCTCTATCCCACTGATGCCCATTGGTAATCTATTATATGGTCTCACCAATTTTTATTAGAATTTAGGCTAAACTAGAGAGTCTTAACATCTACATATAAGGAGACTTAAAGAAAAGATTTTACTTAGGGAAAGATTAATATTGATCAATTTGGGCATTATTATCACTGTATTTGGAAATATCTTCACCTAATCTGATTAGTTTTAAGAATCGGAACAACATTGTTTTAGATATCTGAGAACCTTTCAAGGGCAATCTCAGGGCACTGAGAAAAGTGTGGTTGTCTGTTAACGTGTGAGGCAGGGCGCTGAACTGATACATGAGAAACCTTTTCAACTCCAGACCATTAATAGATTTCCCACTCAAGAAACAGCAAAATGCAATGTTAGAACTTGCAACCTTTAAAAGAAACAATGTCCATGACTTCAGGCCACATGTAGCCCTGATTTTCCTCTCTGTACTTATAAAGGTATTGAACGGAGATCAGAAAGTCTCTGAAAGGGGCCAGACGTGCTGTGCTTTTATTCCTCAAAAATGAGAAAAAAAAATTTCTCAACGCCTGTGGTTCAAGTCTATGAGCACAAGTTTCCTTACAGAGGGGCTGCTATTCCAGGACACAATTAAGAAAGACCAGGAGAATTTTTGGAAGCCTGGCCCAGTATTTACAAGGATTGTCAATATTAGGACAGGGCTTCCAAAACCTGCCCTGGGGATTCAATAGCCAATCAGTTTTTCAGGATCTCTACATGGAATACACATGATAATATTTAGCAATATCCACTGTAGACATCCTGAAATCCTGAGTGTAAAGTACTCAGAAAAGATCTAGGAAACACTGAATTTGGGTTCCAGTTTGGTCCTCAGCATTTACACTAATTAGAAATCAGCAGGGCTAAAGCTAGCTATGTGCAGCCAGTGCAACCCCAGAGGGTGCAGGGGAAGCTGGGACACCGCAATTACACCTCCCCCCCCATCCATTGGCATCACTTGTCTGCATCATTTAAGTGGGCGAGGCAGGAACATGCCGGGAACATTTGGAGGCATGTCACCTAGGACTCATTCCTACTTGCAATGCACCTGGAATCAGATCAACATTAGAACCTTGTGTATAGGAGTCCACGAGCCCCATTTTACATAGTACACAGTGACCAGAACCAAGAGGTCCAGAATGTCGATGAGGGAGATTTTACTAAGATACTTTTAGGTGTGCATAAGTATGTGCAGCAGAATCAGCCATTTTCCAAATACAGTGGTACTTTGGATTGCAAGTGGTTTGCAAGACAAGCAAAACATTTTATTAAATTTTAACTTGATATACAAGCAATGTCTTGCAATAAAAGTACATACAGTATACACACATCACACCTGAGTCGATGGTTCTTCTCTCTCTGACGCTGCGGGAGTGTAGTGACTGTTCTAAACGAGCAATGTCTTGCAATATGAGTACATACAGTATATACGCGTCACATCGTCACAACTGAGCCGGTGGTTCTTCTCTCTCTGACGCTGTGGGAGTGTAGTGACTGTTCTAAACGAGCGAGGTCTTGCAATACGAGTACATACAGTATACACGCGTCACATCATCACAATTGAGCCGATGGTTCTTCTCTCTCTGACGCTGCGGGAGTGTAGTGACTGTTCTAAACGAGCGAGGTCTTGCAATACGAGTACATACAGTATACACGCGTCACATCGTCACAACTGAGCCGGTGGTTCTTCTCTCTCTGACGCTGTGGGAGTGTAGTGACTGTTCTAAACGAGCGAGGTCTTGCAATACGAGTACATACAGTATACACGCGTCACATCATCACAATTGAGCCGATGGTTCTTCTCTCTCTGACGCTGCGGGAGTGTAGTGACTGTTCTAAACGAGCGAGGTCTTGCAATACGAGTACATACAGTATACACGCGTCACATCGTCACAACTGAGCCAATGGTTCTTCTCTCTCTGACGCTTCGGGAGTGTAGTGACTGCTCTAAATGAGCGAGGTCTTGCAATACGAGTACATACAGTATACACGCGTCACATCGTCACAACTGAGCCAATGGTTCTTCTCTCTCTGACGCTGCGGGAGTGTAGTAATTATTCTAAACGAGCGAGGTCTTGCGATACGAGTACATACAGTATACACGCATCACATCGTCACAACTGAGCCAATGGTTCTTCTCTCTCTGACGCTGCGGGAGTGTAGTAATTGTTCTAAACGAGCGAGGTCTTGCAATACGAAATAAGAGACAAATTACAGGAGTCAACTAACCCAGAAGAGGAGGTTAGAAAGATTGTAGCAAAAGAGAAGACACCAAAGACCGAAGCACAGGGAAAAGAAATGAAGACAACAAAATGCCAGGATCTAAACTGCATATATACTAATGCAAGAAGTTTAAGAAACAAAATGGGGGAGCTAGAAGCCATGGCCAATATAGAGGACATAGACATCATTGGAATCTCTGAAACGTGGTGGAATGAGGAAAACAAATGGGATACAGCACTGCCGGGGTACAAGCTCTATCGCCGGGATAGGTCAGGTCAGAAAGGAGGAGGAATAGCCCTATACGTAAAAGAAAACATACAATCGACAAGAATGGACACAGCGGAGATGATCAACAAACTGGAATTGCTATGGGTTAAAATACCGGGTAGGAAAGGGCATGAAATAAAGATGGGCCTATACTATCGTCCACCCGGGCAAACCGGAGTAGCGATAAAGAAATGGATGCCGAGATGAAGCGAGAATGCAAAAGCGGTTACACAGTTGTTATGGGAGACTTCAACTATCCTGGGATAGACTGGAGTCTTGGAAGCTCAAGATGCGCTAGGGAGACAGAATTCCTGGAGGCTATACAAGATTGCTTCATGGAGCAGCTTGTTAGAGAACCGACGAGAGGAAATGCCACTCTGGATTTAATCCTAAATGGACTAAGGGGACCTGCAAAGGAAGTGGAAGTAGTGGGACCGTTGGGAAACAGCGATCATAATATGATCAAGTTCAAGGTTGAAGTAGGCATACCGAACGGAAAGAGAACCATAGCGACATCTTTCAACTTCAGGAAAGGAAACTATGAAGCAATGAGGGAAATGGTAAGGAAGAAACTTAGGAACACTTCCAAAAAATGGCAAACAGTAGAACATGCCTGGTCTTTTTTCAAAGACACAGTGAGCGAGGCACAAAATCTGCACATCCCCAGATTCAGAAAGGGGTGCAAAAAGGGTCGAACAAAAGACCCAGTATGGATGACTAAAATAGTGAAGGAAGCGATAGGCAATAAGAAAAATTCATTCAGGAAATGGAAAAAGGACAAAACTGAAGGGAACCAGAAGGAGCACAGGAAGTATCAAAAAGAATGTCACCGTGTGGTTCGAAAAGCCAAAAGAGAATATGAAGAGAGGCTAGCCAGGGAGGCACGAAATTTCAAACCGTTCTTCAGATATGTTAAAGGGAAACAGCCAGCCAGGGAGGAGGTGGGACCGCTAGACGAAGGAGACAGGAAGGGAGCGGTGAAGGAGGAGAAAGAAGTCGCAGAAAGACTCAACATGTTCTTCTTGTCTGTATTTACAAACGAAGACACAACCAACATAACGGAACCTGAACAAATCTTCAATGGAAATCAAGCAGAAAAATTAACATCCATGGAAGTTAGCCTTGATGATGTACACAGGCAGATAGAAACACTTAAAACTGACAAATCCCCGGGTCCGGACGGAATCCATCCCAGGGTTCTGAAGGAATTAAAGGAGGAGATAGCGGAACTACTGCAGCAAATTTGCAACCTATCCTTGAAAACAGGCATGATCCCGGAGGATTGGAAGATAGCCAATGTCACGCCCATCTTTAAAAAGGGATCAAGAGGTGACCCGGGAAACTACAGACCAGTGAGTTTGACCTCGGTTCCGGGGAAACTGGCGGAAGCACTGATTAAAGAACACATCGATGAACATCTGGAAAGAAACGAACTTTTGAAAACAACCCAACATGGTTTCTGCAGGGGGAGATCGTGCCTAACGAACTTATTGCACTTCTTCGAAGGAATTAACAAATGGATGGACAGAGGAGACCCCATAGACATCATATACCTTGATTTCCAAAAAGCCTTTGACAAGGTGCCTCACGAACGTCTACTCCGGAAACTGAAGAACCATGGAGTGGACGGAGACGTACATAGATGGATCAGAAACTGGTTGGCGGGTAGGAAACAGAGGGTAGGGGTGAAGGGCCACTACTCGGACTGGATGGGGGTCACGAGTGGTGTTCCGCAGGGCTCAGTGCTCGGGCCGCTGCTATTTAATTTATTCATAAATGATCTAGAAACAGGCACGAAGTGTGAGATAATAAAATTTGCAGACGATACAAAACTATTTAGTGGAGCTGGGACTAAAGAGGAATGCGAAGAATTGCAAAGGGACTTGAACAAATTGGGGGAATGGGCGGCGAGATGGCAGATGAAGTTCAACGTTGAGAAATGTAAAGTATTGCATGTTGGAAACAGAAACCCGAGGTACAACTATACGATGGGAGGGATATTATTGAATGAGAGCAATCAAGAAAGGGACTTGGGGGTAATGGTGGACATGACAATGAAGCCGACGGCACAGTGCGCAACAGCCGCTAAGAAAGCAAATAGAATGCTAGGCATAATCAAGAAGGGTATTAGAACAAGGACAAAAGAAGTTATCCTGCCATTGTATCGGGCGATGGTGCGCCCACATCTGGAATACTGCGTCCAATATTGATCTCCGTACCTTAGGAAGGATATGGCGTTACTCGAGAGGGTTCAGAGGAGAGCGACACGCTTGATAAAAGGGATGGAAAACCTCTCATACGCTGAGAGATTGGAGAAACTGGGTCTCTTTTCCCTGGAGAAGAGGAGACTTAGAGGGGATATGATAGAGACTTATAAGATCATGAAGGGCATAGAGAGAGTAGAGAAGGACAGATTCTTCAAACTTTCGAAAAATAAAAGAACAAGAGGACACTTGGAAAAGTTGAAAGGGGACAGATTTAAAACGAATGTTAGGAAGTTCTTCTTTACCCAACGAGTGGTGGACACCTGGAATGCGCTTCCAGAGGGCGTAATAGGGCAGAGTACAGTACAGGGGTTTAAGAAAGGAATGGACAATTTCCTGCTGGAAAAGGGGATAGAGGGGTATAAATAGAGGATTACTGGACCTGTTGGGCTGCCGCGTGAGCGGATTGCTGGGCATGATGGACCTCAGGTCTGACCCAGCAGAGGCATTGCTTATGTTCTTATGTACAGTATACACGCGTCACATCGTCACAACTGAGCCAATGGTTCTTCTCTCTCTGACGCTGCGGGAGTGTAGTAATTATTGTAAACGAGCGAGATCTTGCGATACGAGTACATACAGTATACACGCGTCACATCGTCACAACTGAGCCAATGGTTCCTCTCTCTCTGATGCTGCAGGAGTGTAGTGACTGTTCTAAACGAGCGAGGTCTTGCAATACGAGTACATACAGTATACACGCGTCACATCGTCACAACTGAGCCGATGGTTCCTCTCTCTCTGATGCTGCAGGAGTGTAGTGACTGTTCTAAACGAGCGAGGTCTTGCAATACGAGTACATACAGTATACACGCGTCACATCGTCACAACTGAGCCGATGGTTCTTCGCTCTCTGATGCTGCGGGAGTGTAGTGACTGTTCTAAACGAGCGAGGTCTTGCAATACGAGTACGTTCAATATTTTGTATTAAAGTTTTTGGGTTGTGGAACGAATCGTCTAAGTTTCCATTATTTGCTATGGGGAAATTCGCTTTGATGTACAAGTGATTTGGATTACAAGCATGCTTCTGGAACAAATTATGCTCGCAAACCAAGGTTTTACTGTACATGGTTTTTATTTTACGTTTTATTAGGTATTTATATACCGCCTATCAAGGTTATCTAAGCAGTTTACAATCAAATAGTCAAACATTTTCCCTAACTGTCCCAGTGGACTCACAATCTCTCTAATGTACCCGGAACAATGGAGGACTGAGCAACTTGCCCAGGGTCACAAGGAGCAGCGCGGGGTTTGAACCCACCACCTCAGGGTGCTGAGGTTGTAGCTCTCGCCACTAGGCACAAACTCTTGACTTTCTACTTGGAGGTGTTGGCACTCACACATGGAAGAAGTGATTTTGCAACTTCCAGATGTCCAGATTTCCACGGATGTCCTCTTTTTAGAGGACTGTCCAGGTGCCCGGACGGGTTTTGAAAACCATTGAGCTCGGGGCCGCGTTTGAGAGGCATTCGCACATGCACAGGGCCTCAAAATAGTACCTGGCGGGCCGCATGTGGCCCCCAGGCCGCGTGTTTGAGACCACTGCCCTAACATGTGATAACTAAGTCATTACTGTTACTAGGGATAATTACTAATGAAATAGGGTTAACAAGGAACCTTGTGACTTGAAACTAATCAACAGAACATTGCTGGAGTATACAATTTATCACTGGACCCTAATGAAGTAATTGTAATTCAATTGGAAGATGTACCAACTTGCAATTCGGGAGATTCTTGGCTAATAGTCTACTATTTAGTAGAAGGTCAAGAACTCCCAAAGCCTTGAAGTTTAAATTACACTTTTGTGTCTGGTAATTATTTCCTTGGCCTCCTCCAGAGATGGGCTGAGGGGGCATGAAGCCTGTTCATATAGTTATTCAGAGCAAACACTGGTACTTAACAATATCCAATCCACTATCCAGTTAAGTAAGTGTGTAAAGTTAGGACAGTTAAAGACAGTCTTAACTATCTGCTAACTAACTGGGTACTGGTATGAATATTGACTGGTACCTGGTTAACTTCTGGGTGTCTCTCTGTACATACCGAACATTCAGGGCCAAAGTCTTGGACTCAGCCCTGACTTGGGTCAACTAAATACCTACCCCATATGCCTATGGAGTCTTACTATCCATTATATTGCAACATCAAAATGAAATTAATTCATTCAAACCAACACATAACATAGATACAGGTCCCTGTAGTTTACGGAGAAAAGATTTCAGTTTCTTCCAAGGATAATAGACCCCTGGAGGAACTCTATGGTAGCATCTAAGCCCTCATAGGAAAAAAACATCCTTGGTCTGAAAAAACTCCGTTTCTACTATTTCAAATCGGTTCATCATTGGCACATCAGCGTATTTAAAGCATAGGGAACCAGCACTTATCTTATAAAGCTTTTCTTGCCACTAGTGTCGGTAAAAAATCACAGCGGTTGTAGAGTCCCAATCTCCCGAAGTTGTTATATCTGAAGCATTCGGGGAACATTTCCTTAAGCTTGAACAATGTAATGACAAAAATATATAAATACAAGCTGAATATCTAATTAATTTTCCGAATGCTTCAGATATAACAACTTCGGGAGATTGGGACTCTACAACCGCTGTGATTTTTTACCGACACTAGTGGCAAGAAAAGCTTTATAAGATAAGTGCTGGTTCCCTATGCTTTAAATACGCTGATGTGCCAATGATGAACCGATTTGAAATAGTAGAAACGGAGTTTTTTCAGACCAAGGATGTTTTTTCCTATGAGGGCTTAGATGCTACCATAGAGTTCCTCCAAGGGTCTATTATCCTTGGAAGAAACTGAGGTCTTTTCTCCGTAAACTACAGGGACCTGTATCTATGTTAGCTAGGAGTAACTTTGGATACTGCACTTTTTCAAAGAATATTTTTTAAATGGAAAATTTTAAGAAATTTGCATGACTTTTTGAGTGCTAGCATTTTTCGGATTGCAGTTCAATTCCATTATTTGACTACTGTAGTTCTCTGCAGTTAGGCCTAACAAAGTGGTCTCTTCATGCCCTTCAAGTCGCTCAGAATGCCATAGCTCTTTCTGCTGCCTTCAAGATCTACATTCCTAAATATCCTTTGCGATCTCAGCATCAAAGTCTTCTTGAAGTTCCCTCATTCAAGCATGTTAGCCTACAGGAGTATAGAGAGTCAGTATTCATGGTTGCAGCTCTGAAATGATAGAATTCCTCATCTCAGTATCTGTGGCAAGCTCAGTCCTTCCTCTCCTTCAGAAAGCAATTAAAAGCCCTATTTTATGGTATAAAGGAATTTATTACTAATTGGTTTTTATATTATGTTATATGTATATTATGTGTTGTCAATTTTCACTGTTTTTATGTAAGCCAACTAGATTCATAGGTAGTACATTGGATTATTGCAACTCAATGTACCTGGGTCTCTCCAAGGTCAGTCTGCAGAGACTTCAATTGATACAGAGCACCGCTGCCAAGCTCATTTTTGATAAGAGTAAATTCGATCACGTAACCCCATTGCTAAAGGAATTACATTGGCTTCCAGTGTATCTTAGAGTTCAATTTAAGTGCGTTTGTATTGCATGTAAAATTCTCTTTGGTATCTTTATTACTTTGGTTCCTTTAGATTGGAATGTACACAGATCTCATTTTGCTAGGAGTTCAAATAAATTAAAACTTACATTTCCTTCCCTTAGGGGTAAAAACAGAACTTTCAAGAGATTCAGCCACTCTTTCACTTTCAAACTACCTGAGCTCTGGAATGAGTTACCGCTTTCACTTAGAAGTCTAGGCCCCTTCGTTTTATTTCGGAAAGCTCCGAAAACTTTCTTGTTTACTAAATACTTTAGAAACTAAGCCATTCTAGATTACATTCTTCTTCTATATTTATGTATACAGTCTATATATAGTCAAACCTTGATTTGCGAGTAATGCGGTTTGCGAGTGTTTTGCAAGACAAGCAAAACACTCTTGCAAATCTTGCTTTGCAAACCAAGCGTTGACTCGATATGCGAGCCCCCACCCCTGAGAACCGTCATTGGCCCCCTGCCCACCAAAACCCTTACTGCGATCGGGCACCATCATGCAGCACCAACCCACAGGATGTGCCGGTGCCGAAAGAGGCTGCCGCTGATCTCTTCTGGGCCTTGAGCATCTGTGCATGCTCAAGGCCTTCTGGCTCCTGCTCTCTCCAAGATTCTTTTTTTTTTTAAATTCTTTATTGATTTTCAAACTTTAACAGTGCAATATAATTAATTTAAACATAAACACAACACAGAACGCACTTTAAATACACCATTAATACATAAAACAATCATTTTCTCCCCCCTCCTTTCCATAACTAATACAAGAAAACGTACTAATGTAATTTCAATATTTATATAAGTAAATTTAGGAAACCAGAATATATATCCCTCCCTCCCTGCCCCCCCCTGGATGTGTAAGGAAAACCAATAAAAGGCTTTCTGGCTCCTGCTCTCTCTGAGATTCTGGGAGAAACCGAGAATCTCATTAGAATCTCAGTGAGAGAGAGGAGCCAGAAGGCCTTGAACATGCACAGATGCTCAAGGCCCAGCAGAGATCAGTGGCAGGCTCTTTTGGCACCGGCATGTCCTGTGGGTTGGTACTGTGTGCCAGTGCCCGATCACGGTAAGGGTTTGGGTGGGGGGCAATGCCAGTTCTTGGGGGTGGGGTGGGTGAAGCCAGTTCCTGGGGGTGGAAGCACGCCAGTGGCCTCAGGGGTGGGGGTGAGTCTTTTTGGGATGGGGTGGGGTGGAAGTGCGCCAGTGACCTGGGGGGGGGTCTCTTTGGGATATGGAACGAATCGCCCGCGTTTCCATTATTTCTTATGGGGAAAGTTGCTTTGATATACGAGCACTTTGGTTTACGAGCATGCTTCTGAACCGAATTATGCTCGCAAATCAAGGTTCCACTGTACTTACATTATTGTAAACTGAGTTGAGCACCTTTTTGGTTGAAGACCTAATCTATAAAATTAAGTTTTAGTTTAGTTTACAGGATATAATTTTTTTAAAAATCTGCTATAATAAAACTCTTAGTGCATATGCACACTTCAAACTCCGGGCATCCGTGATCCATGCCGCGCATGTGCAGTGCCTACCTCAGCTGATTTCCTGCCTCAATCTCCGACGCTGGCTGACTTTCTGCCTTCTGATTACGCTGCCGGGACGCCTCTTCTTCTCACCCCCGGACCAGCAGCGGCAGCAGTCGCGGTTTCATCAAGCAGTTGCAGGGTATTTGTTAGACAGTCCCATTTCGATAATGTAAGGCGGGCTGGCCTAGCAAAAGCCCCAAGGCTGCCCGGCCTAACGGATGCTGGACAGGGAGCAGGAAAGGGAGAAGGGGTACTACTGGACAGGGGGGAGGTAAAAGTAAGGGAGAAAGGCTATTGCTGAACAGGGGGAGCAGGGAAGGGGTGCTGCTGGATAGACAGAAAGAAAGAACGACAGACAGACAGCGGGCAGGGAGAGAGACAGACAGACATAAAGAAAGAAAGACAGACAGGCAGGGGGCAGGGAGAGAGAAAGAAAGACAAACAGGGGGAGAGAGACAGAAAGAAAGAAAGACAGACAGACAGGGGGCAGGGAGAGAGACAGAAAGAAAGACAAGACAGAAAGAAAGGGGGCAAGGAGAGAGAAAGAAAGACAGACAGAAAGAAAGAAAGAAAGAAATGCCTAAGTCTACACATCTATTCTAGCACCCGTTAATGTAACGGGCTAAAAAACTAGTAAATAAATATACTCCATTTGATCACACAGAGTTGGATATGCTGGTCCACTCTAGAGAAAGCCCAACAATCCCTTTTGTAATCCAAACTGTTCAGGGTTTGTCTACCTCTACCAAAATGTAACTGTAGAAAAATACATGGAGGATGATTGACTACTTAATGGTGAACCATGGGAATAATAAAGCTTATATACTGCCCTTTGTATAACCATCAGGGTAGTAAGGAAAGGCATTACAAATTCAAAAAGTTAAAGTTAGTATGAAAGTAGGAGACAAACATGAGAGAATAAGAAAGAGCTGGACACCCTCTCCTGTGTTTCATGCTGATATCGTGTCTTCACCATGGTTTAGATTGAGAAGGGAGAGAGAGAAGGATGGATTAGTCTGGGAACTGCCCAGGGAAATTTGCAATATATATTAGACATATGTTATAAATCACAGCTTGCCAATTTTTCTACCCAGTCTGAATTTGTTCCGTCTGTCCATCTTACTCCGATGCCAGCTAAGGAAATCATTTCACGCATTATTACACTATTGCAACACAAGTCTGTACTCTGGTTCTTATTCCATTCTCCACGTGAGCTTACATTAGGAATCAATGACATGGCTATTACCTAGGCACTCTTTTAAGACTCACAGATGAAACATTTAAATGGCGCACTTGGTCATTATTAGCCTGAGAGTCAAGAGCAACAGACACTATGAGGTAGTACTTTCTCTGATAGAGCCATTGAATACCACAGATCAACTTAGCACTATCCAGACATCTCTGGGGTGGAGCAAAGATGCAGCATGGATATTTTGTCTTACTCTATGCAACCTCTATAATATCGAAGACCACCAAACTACAAAGAAGAGCTAGAGACATGTTTCCTCTGGGATCTTTATTCAAAATTCTGAGACGATACTGACTCAACACTGCCAGTGTTTCGAAAATCCACTTTTGCCCCAGCTGAATACTTTTCAGAAGAGAAAATAGAACAGTATCATTCCAAGCAGGCAAATGGACTAAATGCTTAACCAACTTTATTTCAAATGCACTTTCTTATCAAACTTTTAGGAAGTCAGTCAAAACCTCTCTCTTTGACAGATTTCTCTGACCCCACTTCAGCCTTGATGTAGTCCTAAAACCCTTGATGTATTTCTAAAACACTTCCAGATAAATTTGACCTACCTCAACATGCTAATGTAATTTCGAAAGTCTTCTGTAATATCGCTGTCTATATACAGTCTCTTCCTCTGTAAACCGATTAGAACTATTTGTGGTATTGCGGTATATAAAAATAAAGTTATTATTATTAGGTATATGGGCTAATAGCCAACATCGAAGGTCATTAATTTTCAGTGGCACTATCCGATTAAGTGCTGCTGAAAATGCCCTGGTAGCCCCGGAAAGGTGATTTAAATGGCCAGGAGTCTCTCCTGGCTATTTAAATGGTTTTCTGTAAGTAATTGAACTAGTTTCTTATCATATTCTTTGCTTGTATCAGATAACAGTTAATTGTTTAACCTGTAGATCAAATCTGACTAGATCTTAACCTTCTGAACTGTGTAAACCAGGGATCTCAAAGTCCCTCCTTGAGGGCCGCAATCCAGTCGGGTTTTCAGGATTTCCCCAATGAATATGCATTGAAAGCAGTGCATGCACATAGATCTCATGCATATTCATTGGGGAAATCCTGAAAACCCGACTGGAAATGCGGCCCTCGAGGAGGGACTTTGAGACCCCTCGTGTAAACCATTCTGAGCCTCTGGCTTTAACAGTATATAAAACAGTTGACATTGGTGGAATACACGAGGGATTGTTTCATCACCCCTGCTTACCTCTATCAGCCCACGCAGCAGGTCCGCATGCTCAGCCCCCACTTCCAGGGCCACGTCTACAGAAGCAAAAGGTCGGCTGGCCATCTGCTGTCTCTCCCGCATAAGTTGCTGATGAAGGGAAAAAAAAATTTCCTTTGAAAAATTTAAATAGGACAAATGACTTTTTCTTCTGCCTAAGATAAAATTCATCTAGCAGGCCCAATTCATTAAGGGTAGAGGGGAAAGCAACTCCTCGTTAATCAGGCCCTCTACTGCACTAAATGAATCGCTTTACGACAAACCCAGGGTTTTCACTTCACTTTAAGTTGGCCATTTCTTTACATATATTAACAAGGTTACTGTTTTGAACAAATGGGCCAAAAGCCAAGGAGATTCTTTAAAAGAGGGTTTAAGGCCGGCCTGCACAACTTCGGCCCTCGCCAGGCCAGGTTTTCAGGATTTCCCAAATGAATATGCATGAAATCAATATGCATACGATGGAAACAGTGCAGGCAAAGAGATCTCATGCAAATTTACTGGAGAAATCCCGAAAACCCGACTGGATTTGGCCCTCGAGGACTGGAGTTGTGCATGCCTGGCTTAAGGCATAGTCTGTTAAACATGATGCCAGGTTGCAATCGACTTTTGTCTCCAAAGTATTTTATTGTGCAGAGTGAGATGGAATAGCTGGCGAGCGGAGGTCAGGCTTTCTAGTGAATTCTATAAATGGCGCCCAAATCGGTTGACGTCTAGAAAAATGTCAGTCACACTTAGGCGCCGTTTACAGAACTACGGCTAATGGCACCTATGCAAAAAACTCAGGCACCTGAAAAGCAGGCCAGGGATTTAAAGGCCTACATTCCAGGCGCCGGCGTTTTTGGAGAATCATACTTAAGTCCTGCTCCGCCCACAGAAATGCCATGCAATTAATTCTTTTCTTTTACCAATTATTGAGGCTATTAAGGGTATTTTGCCAATTGAGTTAGGCATCTAAAAGGCCCCTAAATTTCAGCACCCTTTAGAGAATCAGCCCCTAAGAGAATAGGGAGGATAAAAACCTTATATCGACGATGGACTATATTAGAAGAGTTTGCATCAGACGATCTGTTAAACTGGCTTGTTTTGATTATTCCTTTCACTCCTCATAGAAACATAGAAAATGACGGCAGAAAAGGGCCATAGCCCATCAAGTCTTCCCACTCTAATGACCCACCCCCCTGGCTTTATACCCTTAGAGATCCCACGTGAATATCCCATTTTCTTTTAAAATCTGACACGCTGTTGGCCTCGATCACCTGCAGAGGGAGTTTGTTCCAGTGATCGACCACTCTTTCGGTGAAGAAATACTTTCAGGAATCCCCGTGAAATTTACCTCCCCTGATTTTCAGCGGATGCCCTCTGGTGGACGAGGGGCCTATAAGACGGAAAATGTCATCTTCCACCTCGATACGACCCGTGATATATTTCAACGTCTCAATCATGTCACCTCTCTCTCTTCGTTCCTCAAGTGAGTACAGCTGCAATTTATTTAGCCTTTCTTCATATGGGAGATCCTTGAGACCCGAGACCATCCCTACTTTATCAATTAGTGTTTAAGAAATTGTTTATCTGTAGAGAGATTATTAATGTGTCTCTATGGAACTTGACATAATAAAACTCAAGCCTGCAGTTTTCTTGCAATTATACCTTTATGTTGAAGACAATAACTGACTCTGGAATATACGCATGACAAGCAGATTGCGCCTACATATAATCAGCTGTTTCTAGGCATCTGCATTTAGGACAACCATTAACTTTTCAAGTTTCATTAGGTTTTTATATACCGCCTATCAAGGTTTTCTAAGCGGTTTTTACAATCAGGTACTCAAGCATTTTCCCTATCTGTCCCGGTGGGCTCACAATCTATCTAACGTACCTGGGGCTATGGAGGACTGAGCGACTTGCCCAGGGTCACAAGGAGCAGAACGGGGTTTGAACCCACAACCCCAGGGTGCTGACGTTTCATGTTAGGTATTCAGTGCTGGAGTTCAGCACTGAACATTTAACTGCTTTCCTCACAGGACCATGCATACTTCCTAGAAATGTATATTTGGGTGCTTTATGAATACAGTACAGGCATATAAACTCAGAAGGGAACAGTGAGGTGCCCTTTTACCAAACTATAATAAAAAGAGGCCTTGGTGCAGGCTTGTCCAACCTAAGGCCTTCGGGCCAGAACCTGGCCCATCAAGTGCTTTTTCCTGGCCATCAGAAGCTTGGCGATTCCTGCTTCCCTATCGGAACTTGGCGCTCTGTAAACGTGAACTACGCAGTGCTGGAAGTTCAGGTTGATCTTACGGTTTCAATTCTCATGAGACTTTGAAACCGTGAGACCAACCCAAACGTCTGGCAGCTGGTGGCTCGAGCTCACAGACAGCCAAGTCACGATGGGGAAGCAGGAGTCACACGGTTTCTTTTGTAGCTGAAGCCAGGTGAAGAAGAAGAAATGGGTTGGAGGCTAGTGGTCATGGAAGGGTTACATGAGTGAAAGAGAGAGGCTGAAGGCTGGTGGTGGTGGAGGGGGGTTTGGATATTTGAGCAAGAGAGGCTGGGAGAAAGCTGGGGAGGGGACGACGCAGCATCATATTTTGCCACTATTTGACGAAATGTGGCCACATACGACATGCATGATTTGGCCCTCTTTGTTAAAAAATATAAAATGTGGCCCCTGATAGAAAAAGGTGAAACAAGCCTGCCTCAGTAGGTGCTCCTGTGGCTAGTTCCTGCGCGCTAAGACCATTGTTTTCCACAGGGGTAAAATGGACATGTTTCCTATTTTTTTGAATTAATGGCCATGCACTAATTTTCCCATTAGTATGTGATCACTTACCACCACCTATTTTGTAGGCAATAAAGGCTCATATGCTAATTGGTTATCACACGAGAACCTTAACAAAATAGTGCAGAACATATGCCTTCTCTACCCCAACCAACCCCCCAGTGCTAAAAAAGAAAATGTATTAAGGAGTGCGTGGAAAGCACAGTTACTTACCGTAACAGGTGTTATCCAGGGACAGCAGGCAGATATTCTTAACGCATGGGTGACGTCACCGACGGAGCCCTGGTATGGACACTTTTAACTAGAAAGTTCTAGTTGGCCGCACCGCGCATGCGCGAGTGCCTTCCCGCCCGACGGAGGAGAGCGTGGTCCCCAGTTAAGATAAGCCAGCTAAGAAGCCAACCCGGGGAGGTGGGTGGGTCGTAAGAATATCTGCCTGCTGTCCCTGGATAACACCTGTTACGGTAAGTAACTGTGCTTTATCCCAGGACAAGCAGGCAGCATATTCTTAACGCATGGGTGACCTCCAAGCTAACAGAGAGGGAGGAGGGATGGTTGGCCATTAGGAAAATAAATTTGGTAACACAGATTGGCCGAAGTGTCCATCCCGTCTGGAGAAGGCATCCAGACAATAGTGAGTAGTGAACATGTGAACTGAGGACCAAGTGGCAGCCTTGCAGATTTCCTCGATGGGCGTGGAACGGAGGAAAGCCACAGAAGCAGCCATAGCTCTGACCCTGTGGGCCGTGACAGCACCTTCCAGTGAGAGACCGGCCCGAGCATAACAGAAAGCAATGCAGGCAGCAAGCCAGTTAGAAAGCGTCCGTTTAGAGACAGGGCGCCCCAGACGGTTAGGGTCAAAGGACAAAAAGAGCTGAGGTGAAGAGCGGTGAGCCCTGGTACGGTCAAGGTAGTATGCAAGGGCCCGCTTACAGTCTAGCGTGTGTAACGCCTGTTCCCCAGGATGAGCATGGGGTTTGGGGAAAAAGACAGGCAATACAATGGACTGGTTCAGGTGGAAGTCCGAGACCACTTGGGAAGGAATTTAGGGTGGGTACGCAGAACCACCTTGTCATGGTGAAAAACCGTAAAGGGTGGGTCGGCAACCAGTGCGAGTAGTTCACTAACCCTCCTGGCAGAGGTGATGGCTATGAGGAAAAGCACCTTCCACATCAGAAATTTGAGTGAAGTAGTGGCAAGAGGCTCAAAAGGAGGTTTCATGAGGGCGGATAAAACCACATTCAGGTCCCAGACGACTGGAGGAGGCTTCAGAGGTGGTTTGACATTGAAGAGGCCTCTCATGAACCGGGAAACCAGTGGATGAGCCGTGAGAGGTTTTCCGAGGATAGGCTCATGAAACGCAGTGATGGCACTGAGGTGGACTCTGATTGAGGTAGACTTGAGGCCAGCGTCGGAAAGAGAGAGCAAATAGTCCAGTACAGTTTCCACCGCCAACGAGGTGGGATCGTGGTGATGCAGGAGACACAAAGAGGAGAACCTGGTCCACTTCTGATGGTAACATTGGAGGGTGGCCGGTTTCCTGGAGGCATCCAAAATGCGACGGACAGGCTGAGACAGATTCTCTGGAGAGGTCAGCCCGAGAGAAACCAAGCTGTCAGGTGGAGCGAGGACAGATTGGGATGTAGTAGAGACTGATGCTGCTGCGTAAATAGAGTAGGAAACACAGGAAGAGGAATGGGCTCCCTGGAGCTGAGCTGGAGCAGGAGGGAGAACCAGTGTTGGCGAGGCCACCGAGGAGCGATGAGAATCATGGTGGCTCGGTCCCTGCGGAGTTTGAATAGCGTCCACAACATCAGAGGCAGTGGAGGAAAGGCATAGAGGAACCGATCCGACCAGTCGAGCAGGAATGCATCCGGGGTCAGATGATGAGGAGAGGAGAGTCTGGAGCAGAACTGGGGCAGCTGATGGTTGTGAGGAGCTGCAAAGAGGTCCACCTGAGGAGTGCCCCAGAGAGTAAAGATGGAGTGGAGTGTGGGAGGATCCAAGGTCCACTTGTGAGGTTGAAGGATGCGGCTGAGATTGTCGGCCAGGGAGTTCTGTTCGATCTGGATATAGACAGCCTTGAGGAAGAGACTGCGGGCCGTGGTCCAGGTCCAGATGCGGATGGCCTCCTGACAGAGGAGGGGAGATCCGGTGCCGCCTTGTTTGTTTATGTAGAACATGGCGACTTGGTTGTCTGTGCACAGGAGAAGAACCTGAGGGTAGAGAAGGTGCTGGAAGGCCTTGAGAGCATAGAACATGGCTCTGAGTTCCGGGAAATTGATGTGATGTAGACGCTCCTGAGGGGTCCAGAGACCCTGGGTGCAAAGATCTCTCAGGTGAGCTCCCCACGCATAGGGGGAGGCATCCATGGTGATGATCATGGAGTGAGGGGGCAGATGAAAGAGTAGACCCCTGGAAAGATTTGAGGAGTTCAACCACCATTGAAGAGATTGCTGAAGAGACGATGTCACAGAGATGGGATGAGAAAGAGGATCCGTGGTCTGTGACCATTGGTTGGCCAGAGTCCATTGAGGTGTCCTGAGGTGGAGTCGTGCCAGAGGAAGCACATGGACCGTCGAGGCCATGTGGCCCAGGAGAACCATCATTTGCCGAACAGGAATAGAGCGACAAAGGAGCACTTGACGGCAGAGATGGAGTAGGGTCCGTTGGCAGTCGGAGGGGAGAAACGCCCTCATCAGAGTGGTGTCGAGGACGGCGCCAATGAACTGAAGTCGCTGTGTGGGAAGCAGATGCGACTTGGGGTAGTTGATCTCGAACCCCAGGAGATGGAGGAAAGAGATGGTGTGTTGAGTGGCTTGTAGCACAAGCGGAGACATAGGAGCTTTCACCAACCAATCGTCCAAGTAAGGGAACACCTGGAGGTTGTGAGACCTGAGGAAGGCCGCCACCACAATAAGGCACTTGGTGAACACCCTGGGCGATGATGCGAGGCCAAAGGGTAGCACTTTGTACTGATAATGGCGGTGCTGTACCTGAAATCGGAGGTAGCGACGTGAAGTCAGATGGATTGGAATGTGAGTGTAGGCCTCTTTGAGGTCTAGGGAACATAGCCAGTCGTGATGAGAGAGAAGAGGGTAAAGCGTGGCAAGGGAGAGCATCCTGAACTTTTCCTTGACCAGATACTTGTTGAGGTTCCGGAGATCGAGGATGGGACGGAGGTCTCCTGTCTTCTTGGGAACCAGGAAGTAGCGGGAGTAGAATCCCTGACCCCTTTGGTCTGGGGGTACCTCTTCGATGGCATTGAGAAGAAGGAGGGAGTGGACCTCCCTCAGGAGGAGGGGGGATTGAGAGGAGTGAGAAACAGACTCTATGGGAGGATTGTCTGGTGGAAGAGTCTGGAAGTTGAGAGAGTAGCAGTGGCGAATGATGTTAAGGACCCACAGGTCTGATGTGATGACCTCCCAACGGTTGAGGAAGAGTTGAAGACGTCCTCCTATCGGCTGAGGAAGAGGCAAGGATGGTGGGAGACTGGCTATGCCCTGGAGACAAGAGTCAAAAGGGCTGAGATGGTTTTGACTGTGGGAGAGGCTTGGCAGGTTGGTGAGACTGTGAACGAGCCTGAGTTTGGTGTTGCTGACGAGGCCGGCGAGACTGTTGTTGTTGAGGCGGGTTGAGAGGTCTGGCCGAGAACCTGCGTTGGTAGGAAGACTGCTGTTTGTAGGGGCGAGCAGGTGGAGTCTTCTTTTTAGGTTTGATCAGGGTATCCCACCTGGTCTCGTGTGCCGAGAGTTTCTGGGTAGTTGAGTCCAGGGACTCCCCAAAGAGTTCATCACCAAGACAAGGTGCGTTAGCCAGGCGGTCTTGGTGATTAATATCGAGGTCAGAAACTCTCAGCCAGGCCAAGCGCCTCATGGCAACAGCCATGGCAGATGCACGAGAGGTCAGCTCAAAAGAGTCATAAATGGATTGCACCATAAATTTCCGGAGTTGGAGCAAACTGGAAATTTGTTGTTGAAAAACCGGGACCTTACGCTCAGGGATATACTTTTGTAAGGAGGAGAGTTGTTGCACCAAATGCTTCATATAGAAGGAGAAGTGGAAGGTGTAATTATTAGCCCTGTTGGCAAGCATGGAATTCTGATAAAGTCGCTTGCCAAATTTATCCTCCCTCTCTGCCAGGAGGGGTGGAGGCATAAACACTGGAGCCCTGGGTTTTCTTTAAGGTGGACTCCACTAGAAGAGATTCATGGGGCAGTTGAGGTTTGTCGAACCCCGGGATAGGAATGACCCTGTATAAACTATCCAGTTTCCGAGGGGCACCCGGTACCGTGAGAGGGTTTTCCCAATTTTTGTAAAAAGTTTCCTGTAAGATGTCGTGGACGGGTAACTTTAAAAATTCTTTGGGGGGTTGTTCGAAGTCCAGGGCGTCAAGGAAAGCCTGGGACTTCTTAGAGTCGGACTCCAAAGGGATAGACAGAGCCGCCGACATTTCCCTCAGAAATTTTGTGAATGAGGACTGTTCAGGTTTGGAACTGGTATCGACCATCGAGGGTTCCTCGTCCGTTGATGAAGCCTCATCATCGGTACCGGGTGGGGATTCTTCCCATAAGTCCGGGTCCCTGACGTCGGTGTGCGCAGGACGGGATGGTGGTGCGGACGGCTCAGTGTGGCGAGTCTTAGAGAGAGATTTGCCAGAGCGCATCGAGACGGTACCGGGGGAGGAAGACCGGTGCCGGTCCTGGTCTCGGGGGGACTGGTCTCGGTCTCGATGTCGGGGAGGGTCGGCATCAGAGCGTGGTTGCACTGGAGGATGAAGTGGTTCAGCCGCGAGTACCGGCATGGAGGTGTTCAACGGTACCGATGGTGTCGACACCAGTGGTATGGTGCGAGGCTCGGGCCGGTCCGGTACCGGAAGGAGTGGGGCCAAGATTGCTGGCAACAAGTGCTGGAGTTGTTGTTGTAGTTGATTCTGCAATTGGCTTTGGAGTATGGCCGAAATGCGGTCATCCAGAGGAGGCACCGGTACCGCTTTTTTCTTTTTCGGTACCATAGGTGCCGCTCCATGCCCCGGCGATGAGGAGGCCGATGACGAGGCACTCACCGAAATCGGGGCGGAGCGTTTGCGGGGTCGGCGTGATGCCGGGAGGACCGGTGTCGCCGGTGTGGCAGGAGGGCGCTTAAGGGAAGTGGAAGGCTTCTTAGCCGGCTTACCTGGTGCCAGCGACCCCGAGGAAGGATCAGGCGTCATCGAAGTAGTCGGTGCCGACTTTTGCGGTGCCGTTGACGGCGCGGCCAATTCCATGGCAGATCCGGTACCGAAAAGGATATTCTGTTGGATCTGTCTATTTTTTAATGTACGTTTTTTAAGAGTAGCACAGCGGGTGCAGGTGTCAGCCCGATGCTCTGGACCCAGGCACTGTAGGCACCAATTGTGCGGGTCAGTGAGAGATATCGTGCGTGCACACCGCTGGCACTTCTTAAAGCCCGGCTGAGGGGGCATGAAGGGAAACACGGCCTCCGCAAAATCAAAACCGGAGGCCTGTATGGTGGCAACAGGCCCCGCTGGGGCTGGCCTGAAAAATAAAGAGAAAACAAAGTTTTTTGTTTTTGTTTTTGTTTTTTTTTTTTTTGCAAATTAGAACGGAAAAGAAACCCGAAGGCAAAAGAACAAAAAGGAAGAAAAATTTCGCGAGCGGGAAGGCAAAATCAGATATTTCAACAGCTGTTGAAAACACATGCGTCTTCTTCGCTCCGCGGAAACGAAGAAACTGGGGACCACGCTCTCCTCCGTCGGGCGGGAAGGCACTCGCGCATGCGCGGTGCGGCCAACTAGAACTTTCTAGTTAAAAGTGTCCGTACCAGGGCTCCGTCGGTGACGTCACCCATGCGTTAAGAATATGCTGCCTGCTTGTCCTGGGATAAAGTGTGGACCACGGGAGGCCCGAGCACAAGCAAAGGTAAGGGTTTTTGATTGCGTACGCACATGTTACTGCTTACCACTGATTAGTAAAAGGACCCCTATATGTCTGATTCTATTCTTGTCAATATAGCTTTAGTGCAAGCTATCATTGGTACCTTTTAATTCCCCTTTTCTCTATTTTGATATTTTTTCTTTTTTTTAAATACCAGATAGTTTTAATGGGTGTTTAATCTTATAAAACTTTGTTAATAATCAAATAAATTCATATGTTTTTTTTCCAACGTAGTAACCTTAACAATCATTATTAGGGAAAAACAAGCTTTCTTTTTAACTTTTCTACTTAGCTTTGTTTTCCCGGCTGAATTTATATGCGGCTGATGATAGAATCTTCTTGCTGAATGTTAGAATAGCATCAAATAGAGAAAAGGGGAATTAAAAGATACCAATGATAGCTTGCATTAAAGCAATATTGACAAGACTAGCGCTAAAGTCACAATAGCTGCAAGCCCTGGAGGTACCCTTTCCCCCACATTTACCAGAATGGTTGTTTTAAGAAATAATTGAAGTACAGTAAAACCTTGGATTGCAAGTAACTTGGTCCACAAGACAAGCAAGACAAGCAAAACATTTGATTAAATTTTAACTTGATATACAAGCAAAGTCTTGCAATACAAGTACATACAGTATACACACATCACAACTGAGCCGATGGTTCCTCTCTCTCCGACACTGCAAGAGTGTAGTGACCGTTCTAAACGAGCAAAGTCTTGCAATACAAGTACATACGGTATACACGCGTCACATCATCACAACTGAGCAGATGGTTCTTCTCGCTCTGATGCTGTAGTATTAAAGTTTTTGGGTTGTGGAACGAATCATTTGAGTTTCCATTATTTCCTATGGGGAAATTCGCTTTGATATACGAGTGCTTTGGATTACAAGTATGCTTCTGTAACAAATTATGCTCACATACCAAGGTTTGACTGTATTAAACTTCAGGAAGAGGAATTATTTCAAGTTAAAGTTCATCTATTATCAGATAAGATGATTCTTTTAAAAACCAAACCAAATACTTATACACCCCGTCTCTGTTTTCAGCTTTCACATGCCCTAATAGGAAGAAGAAGAGAGAGCAACATGCTATTTTGTGGTCCAGAAAATGAAATACATTCGAGTAAGGTTTTGGTAGTGCACAGAGGGCAATTTTGTGGAACAAAGACTGTGTCTGAATTCAAAAGGGCCTGAGATAGGCTAATCCAGAATACTGCAGCCAAGTTGATCTTTGCAAAATGCAAGTCTGACCATGTCTCTCCACTCCTAGCCAAACTTCACTGGCTCCCAATGATTTCCAGAATCCATTTCAAATGCTCCTGCCTGGCTTTTAAGATCATTCACGGCATCCTTCCTCGCTTAATCCCACTATCTTATAACTCCTCGAGTCCTGACTCTACCAGACCTGCCCAAAGGTATAAACTATCCTTCCCCTCTCTACACGGTATTCGCTATGCAGGCAAACTGGGAAAATCCCTTCTCTTCAGAATCACAGGTCTTTGGAACGACCTTACTACCCCGCTGCGGAACCTGGGCTCCCTCCAATTATTCCGCAAGCAACTGAAAACCTGGCTTTTCACTAAAATGTAATTCTATCCCCCCTTACTCTTCTCTTCTATATATAAGTTCATGTAAACCATTTTTTTCCTTCTCTTCCTATATTTTAAGTTCTTGTAAACCGTGCCGAGTTCCACAACATCCGTGGAGATGATGCAGTATATAAACTTAAGGTTTAGTCTAGAATCCCAAATAGTAGCAACATTCCATACAGAATCCCAAAGATTCCAGAAACCCAAATAATATCAACATGCCATACAGAATCTCAAAGGATATCAAGATTCCAGAAACCCAAATAATATCAACATGCCATACAGAATCCCAAAGGATATCAAGATTCCAGAAACCCAAATAGTAGCAACATTCCATACAGAACCCCAAATAGTAGCAACATTCCATACAGAATCCCAAAGAATATCAAGATTCCAGAAACCCAAATAGTAGCAACATTCCATACAGAACCCCAAATAGTAGCAACATTCCATACAAAATCCCAAAGAATATCAAGATTCCAGAAACCCAAATAGTAGCAACATTCCATATAGAATCCCAAATAGTAGCAACTTTCCATACAGAATCCCAAAGAATATCAAGATTCCAGAAACCCAAATAAATCAACATGCCATACAGAATCCCAAAGGATATCAAGATTCCAGAAACCCAAATAGTAGCAACATTCCATACAGAACCCCAAATAGTAGCAACATTCCATACAGAATCCCAAAGAATATCAAGATTCCAGAAACCCAAATAGTAGCAACATTCCATACAGAACCCCAAATAGTAGCAACATTCCATACAAAATCCCAAAGAATATCAAGATTCCAGAAACCCAAATAGTAGCAACATTCCATATAGAATCCCAAATAGTAGCAACTTTCCATACAGAATCCCAAAGAATATCAAGATTCCAGAAACCTAAATAGTAGCAACATTCCATACAGAATCCCAAAGAATAACAAGATTCCAGAATCCCAAATAGAAGCAACATTCCATACAGAATCCCAAAGAATATCAAGATTCCAGAAACCCAAATAGTAGCAACATTCCATACAAAATCCCAAAGAATATCAAGATTCCAGAATCCCAAATAGTAGCAACATTCCATACAGAATCCCAAAGAATATCAAGATTCCAGAATCCCAAATAGTAGCAAGATTCCATACAGAATCGCAAAGAATAATAAGATCCCAGAATCCCAAATAGAAGCAACATTCCATACAGGATCCCAAAGAATATCAAGATTTCAGAAACCCAAATAGTAGCAACATTCCATATAAAATCCCAAATAGTAGCAACTTTCCATACAGAATCCCAAAGAATATCAAGATTCCAGAATCCCAAATAGTAGCAACATTCCATACAGAATCGCAAAGTATAATAAGATCCCAGAATCCCAAATAGAAGCAACATTCCATACAGGATCCCAAAGAATATCAAGATTCCAGAAACCCAAATAGAAGCAACATTTGATGCTACCGATCCCAGTGCAAACCGTGTCTTCTCCCCATGTCAGTTTATCTTTTTCCGGTAACCTATAGCTTCCTGTGCTGAGTATTGCTATGTGATAGCAAGCTCAGCAAACCTGGAAATTCAGCGTTAAAGCCTGGAGAAGACATGACACTGAACATCTGGGTATAACGCTGGTGGCAGACAGCAAATCGCTGACTGCTGGTGGATGAATATTGGGCCCCTTAGGTGTCAATATTCAGCATGATTTAACTGGGAAGGTGGGCTCCTACCTGGTTAAATCACGCTGACTAGATTCAGTCCTGATATTCAATGGCCGTTAGCTGGAGAGTTTTGCTGAATGTCAGCAAAGATTGCCACCGCAGGGATGAAGCGAAGGCAGATCTGGCTGTTATCAATGTAGCTGCATGAATAATTGTCTGGGCAAGTTGGGCGGATGAAAGGCTGGCTCGGTGCTGAATATTTGGGGGTTAATAGCACCAGAGTGCACTTCAGAAAGTTTTGATCAAATTTGAGTCACACTACCCAGGGAGCCACAGCATCGTGCTCTTCCCAACCATGCTGCAATGTCACTATCCAGCTGAGTGCTACATTTCATTTTAGCTGCGTCAAGGACGGGCAGCCTCTCCCTCTAGGCTTGACGGACTCTGTGTACCAGCGCTGCATAAAAGACAGAGCAGGTGCCAGATCTTCACAGGGAATCTGATCAGAAAAAACATTTGGACACCGTAGAGCTTGCAGAGTTAACGGAGTTGCTGGCGCTCCCTCATAGAGCCCTGCAAAACACTGCCGCCATCCAAAGTGCAGCTTTTCATCCTTTCACGGTAAGGCTCATTACAGAATGAGAAACAAAAATTTTATGGCCAGAACTCATTGCAATCCTTACCGCCATGGTTTTCTACAACTAATAAAAGAACTATTCAATATTTAACGAAGAAGAGCCGGGCAATTTAAATCCCGTTGCCATTCAGGGGAGGCAGAACTGCTTGGGTGACATCCTCATTGAAGGAGCTCCAAAACTTCTCTGGCTTCACTGTGTTCCTTTTGCTAATGTGAGACTGAGCCTGGTGCACGCGTGTGACAGCAGCAAGTAGCTTAATCTGAAAATCGCACATGCATGACAGAAGTTAATTAAAATGCAACGGTACTTCCAGAAAAGAAATTGTCTACACTTAAGGACCTTTTAACATATCCAGTCTGCCCATCGTGAGGGTAATTTTCTACAGGTTGTTGTTATTAATTTAATGCAGTATCTTATATACCGCTAAATTTCTCCCTTCCTTGGAGAGGGTGAACAACCTGTCTTTTTCTGCTAAGTCTATTCCCTTCATTATCTTGGGAGAAGAGGCCCAGTTTCTCTAGCCTCTCATTGTATGGCAACTTCTCCAGTCCCTTAACCATTGTTGTCGCTCTTCTCTACACTCTTTCGAGTAGTACTTTATCAATTCTGGGGTTCAAAAAGGGACTGGATGACTTCATGGAAGCGAAGGGGATAACAGGGTACAGATAGAGGTTTACCTTAAAGAACATTGAGCGAATAGGGTATGGACATTTTAGGTTAGGTAGGGAACACTTTCAGGTCATGCACCTGGAGGGCCGCCGCGGGAGCAGACTGCCGGGCGCGATGGACCCCTGGTATGACCCGGCAGAGGCCATGCTTATGTTCTTATGTATATAGGGCGACCAATGTTGGATGCAGTATTTAAGGTAGGGGGCGCACCATGGCCCGGTACAGTGGCATGATAACCTTCTCCAATCTAACTACAATACCTATGAAAGAAAATGAATACAAATATTTACTTGCATGCCAGGGATAGATAAAGGGAAGAATGAAGGAAAAGGATGAGGGAAAAAACAGAATAATCCAGTACTCTAGGTATACAAAAAAGACACAACTGAAGACCCAACATCAAAGAACGAACCAAAAAAGTAAAAACAAGAAAAAAAAAATAGCAAACTTTATATACCGCATAATGGCCTAAAAGGATCCAAGCGGTTTACAATGCATAAATCACATTCATCAAGAAAAGAAGTCCATTAAAAATGGAAAAGGAAAGATGAAGAAGTCAGCCTCCAGTTCCAAGTCATCAACCTAGCCAGGCCAACCTGAAAGAGCAGAACCCCTCGCCTTGGGATACCAACAATGCAACATGTCTCACAACTCCTGCGCTTTCAATGAATGTCGTATAGTAATTTTAAGCAATTCGACATACTTTTTTCTAACTTTTTCCATCCATCTAATCTAACCAATTTCTGTTTTTATCCTACAGTTTTTACTTGTTATGTTTTATTTTTTAACGAACTGTAAACCGAGTCAAGCCCCTTAGGGAGTAGATTCGGTATATCAAATGAAGATTAGATTAGATTAGATTTAAATAGCTTATGCAGGTCAGGTTATCATTCATCGACCAAAAACCTCTCTCTTTTAAATTTTTTTAAAAAAATAACTTCAAATAAATCTTGGTTATAAAGATGCACTTATCTTAGTGCTCCATTTGAAAGTGGGATAGTGCAGTTCAATGGGAATGTGCCTGATGAGTTCCGTTTCGCCACCATTAATGACTTCCTCGGGGGTCCTTATTGAAAATGCATTTAGCTTAAGCATTGCTGCTTTTCAAAAAATGGCACCTGCATAAGCTATTTAAATGATCATTCACTGAAAGCATTGAATTCTGAGACCTTTTCCTTTCGTTGTACAGCACTCTAGTTGTGTCATAGAAACCTGATTTTTGACTGTGTGTGTATCACGAGAGGGTTCTTCCATTTTGTTTATAGCAGTGTTCCATTATTATTAAATATAATGCCTGACGAGGCCACATTTCGCCAACGGCTTGGTCGGAGGCAAAAAACAAAGAAAGGTTTCTGAAATGAACCCCTTCCAAAGGGATAAACAGACAACACCTACTTCTCTCTAGAGAAGGTTGAAACAACCAGAGTCTATTTGAAACAACTTCCAGAGTGATTGACAAATAACAACATGCTTCTCTCTCAATTAACAAGGCAGGTTGAACAGAGCAACAGCAAATCTTCATACAGCAGTGTTGCAAAAGCACTGTATATGCTCAAATATAAACCGAGATTTGGGGGCCAAAAAAATGGCCCCAAAATAGGGGTCTTGGTTTATATTCAAGTCTAGTTAAAAAATATATCAAAATTTAAACCAGCTGGGGGGAATAGAGTCATGGATCAGGGGCAGGCCCAACATGCAAGGCAGGCAGTTGATTCCTCCCGCACTTATCCATGCTGTCGCCGAGAGGAGGGGTTTAAGAAGATTTTTAAGAAGTGTGGTACTTAGATGAATTAGATATATGGATAAATAAATGGATTCTTTTTGATGACCCTATGATGTAGGCAGAATTATTGGCCTGATTTTAAAGAAGAGAAAGATTTGGATATGTCATATTGGTTTTCAATGCCAATCTCAGGAGTCCTTTTGCCAACCTGCAGTAAGCGTTAGCCAGTGTTTACTGCAGATTAAAATGGCTTCCTGCAGGGTACGCTCAGGCGTCCTGCAATACGTTTGAACTCAGCACGCACTAACTGGGCACAAAATATAGGCCCCCTTTTATCAAGCCGAGTTAGGGTTTGTTTTTTTAATCACAGGTAGCTGCCATAAAAGCTCTCACGCTCTGCCGCTTTGTCCTGTATAATATTCCCAAAATCCAACCCTTCCTCTCTGAGCACACTACCAAAACACTTATCCATGCCCTCATCACCTCGCGCTTAGACTACTGCAACTCGCTCCTCTCAGCCATCTCGCTCCCCTCCAATCCGTCCAGAATTCAGCTGAACAACTTGTATTCCAGCAGAGCTGCTTTACTCACGTTCCCCCTCTCCTAAAATCACTTCATTGGCTTCCCATCTGTTTCCGAATACAATTCAACCTCCTCTTACTGACCTACAGATGCACTCACTCAACTGCCCCTCACTAGGGGGGTCTTTTACTAAGGAGCACTAGCTGATTTAGTGCCCGCTAAATGCCAATGCATCCATGGAATATAATGGGCACGTTGGCATTTAGCGTGTGCTAAATTGGCAATCAGCCTTAGTAAAAAAAACCCTATCTCTCTTCACTTATCTCCCCCTACGATCTCCCCCCCCCACCGTGAGCTCCGCTCAGCTGGAAAGTCCCTTCTTTCTGCGCCCGTCTCTTCAGCTGCCAACTCCAGACTCCGTCCCTTCTGCCTTACTGCGCCATATACTTGGAACAAGCTGCCCGAATCCCTAAGGCGGGCTCCGTCTCTGGCAGTGTTCAAAGCCCAGTTAAAAGCCCACCTCTTCGAGAGTGCTTTCGACTCCTAACTCCTCTCACCTTGGGTTCTGCATCCTCCAACCCTATATGTCATGTCCAAGTTAGATTGTAAGCTCTTCTGAGCATGGAGCATCTATAAATGGCAAAATGTACAGTACTGCGTATGTCTTCCAGTGCTATATAAGTGATAACTAGCAGTAGTTGTATGCGCATAGAATTCCTATGAGCGTTGGAGCTTTTACTGTAGTGACTCACGATAAAAAACATAATGCAGCTTGATAAAAGGAGGCCATAGTTTCAATTTTTGCATGGGAGGTAGAGAGTGGGTGTTTCTACACTTATCAATTAGAGCAGGGTTTCTCAACGCGTGGTACGTGTACCCCTTGGGGTATGCAGGCTGACTGCCACCCAACCCTGCCCGTCCGCTTGCCCTGCTGATGCCGCAACTAAAGGAAAGGAAGGGCCAGGCACGTGCACTGATTGCATGCCGCCAGCCCACAAGACTTCTCCCTGACGTCAATTCTGATGTCGGAGAAAAGGTTGGCTAGTCCGGACCTTCTCTCCGATGTCAGAATTGACATCGGGGGAAAGGCTTGTGGGCCAGCGGCATGCAATTGGTACACGTGCCTGGCCCTTCCCTTCCTGTAGTTGTGGCACCAGTGGGGCTGTAATTAAATGTAGCAGGCGGGCGGCAGTCTGGGGGGGAGGAGGAATCGGCGGCAGGTCAGCTTGGGGGCAAGCAGACTTCTGCGCGGCTTCAGGGGAGGGCGGGAGGTAATTAAATGGAGTGGGTAGCGGCGGATTGGCTTGGGGGGCAGGCAGGCTTCTGTGTGGCTTCGGGGGAGGGAGGGAAGAAGGGGGCACTAACTTGGGGCATAGGAAGGAGGGAGGGAATAGAAAGGGACAATTGTTGGGCCTGAGTGCAGAAAGAAAGAAATATTGGATGCACCCAGAGACTCATGAAATATTGGAAGTACAACCAGAGACTCATGAAATCACCAGACAACAAAGGTAGTAAAAATGATTTTTATTTTCAATTTAGTGATCAAAATGTGTCAGTTTTGAGAATTTATATCTGCTATCTATATTTTGCACTATATTTGTCTATTTTTCTATAGTCAAGATGGGAACTCTGAACACTAAACAGTACTGGAAACAGTACTGACCAATGAGGTGACAGCAAAATGCAGTGTGAGAACTTCTCTGTTTAACACAGTGACCTCTAGTGGTTAATAACTGAGCCAATCCACTTAAATCCACTGTCATCAATACCAATGGAGTGCAGCAGGGTTCGGTGCTTGGGCCTGTGCTCTTCAATATATTTATAAATGGCCTGGAAATTCAATGGGAATGTGCCTGATGAGTTCCGTTTCGCCACCATTAATGACTTCCTCGGGGGTCCTTATTGAAAATGCATTTAGCTTCAGCGTTGCTGCTTTTCAAAAAATGGCACCTGCATAACAAAAATCATATCCCCGAATACAGGATGTCTGGTGCAGTACTTGGAGAAAGCCCACAGGAAAAAGACTTGGGAGTGCTTGTAGACAAGTCAATGAAGCCTTTTGCGCAATGCGTGGCGGTGGCAAAAAGAATGAACAGAATGCTAGGAATGATTAAGAAGGGGGATCACAAACAGATTGGAGAAGGTTATCATGCTGCTGTACCGGGCCATGGTGCGCCCCCGCCTTCAATACTGCGTCCAACATTGGTCGCCGTATATGAAAAAGGACATAGTACTACTCGAAAGGGTGTAGAGAAGAGCGACAACAATGGTTAAGGGACTGGAGAAGTTGCCATACAGTGAGAGGCTAGAGAAACTGGGCCTCTTCTCCCTTGAAAAGAGGAGACTGAGAGGGAACATGATCGAAACATTCAAGATAATGAAGGGAATAGACTTAGTAGATAAAGACAGGTTGTTCACCCTCTCCAAGGTAGAGAGAACGAGAGGGCACTCTCTAAAGTTGAAAGGGGATAGATTCCGTGCAAACGTAAGGAAGTTCTTCTTCACCCAGAGAGTGGTAGAAAACTGGAACGCTCTTCCAGAGGCTGTTATAGGCGAAAGCACTCTTCAGGGGATTCAAGAAAGGGTTAGATAAGTTCCTGCTGAACCAGAACGTACACAGGTAAGGCTATACTCAAATAGGACACTAGTCTTTGACCAAGGGCCGCCGCATGAGCAGACTGCTGCACACGATGGACCACTGGTCTGACCCAGCAGCGGCAAATCTTACGTTCTTCTTATGTTCTTGCATCTGTGTTTTTGGTAGATAGAAATGAGTATTATTTTGCTCCATCTTGAAAAAAACCTTCCATCAAATCAAAAGCACCTCAACAGGACTCTACAGTAATACATTACATTACATTACATTAGTGATTTCTATTCCGCTTGTGCCTTGCGGTTCTAAGCGGATTACAATTTAGAAGACTGGACATTTCCAGTAGCTTTACAGTACATATAATCAAGGATGCGTTAAGTTACAATTGTTATTCTGGACTTTTCCAGGAGAAATTGGTAATGGATAGTAGATAGTGATAGGTTGTTTAGACGAGTAGAGTTAATAATGTCCGGGTTCTGTTGTTTAGATGAGTGGAGATAATACTGTCCGGATTCAAGGTGTTGCTGGTGGTGGTGTTAGGGTAGTCATGAGTGCAATACAAGAAATAGCTCTCCTGCTGCACTTTACTTCCTGTCATTTCAACTTTTATTATAAGTTTACTAAATTGCACTTCAACAGAGCCTGATTTATGTAAAGACAAACCTGAAATGTCTCAAGAGTTACTATGTGCAACCCGAGTCTTAAAATATCACGGACACGGTCAGATGTAGCTGGCAGGGGGGCCACTGGGAAAGATCAGTCACTGGGGGCTGCAAAAGACAATGACAGATCTCTAAAATACTCTGCCAAGGCAAAGGTCAGAGGCATTGTGGGTGGGCCTGCACTAACTTGACCCTTGATACCCTAGAAAACGGAAAGGAGCAGTGAACATGGCTTGAAATGCCAGAGAAAATTGGTTTGGAAAGTTGGGCACATTCATTGCAACCAGAGCAAAGAAAGTATGAAGAGATACAAAGAGATGAAGCACAAACACGCAGACCCTAAACTCTGCTTTCTAATTAAGGCCAATCATTTACAATAAGACAGATTTGATAGATTTTACCACTTAACTTTTGTGATTGAACAACCAAAATAGTGATATTCTGTGTTGTCCATTCTGGTTTTCACAGGATCTGGATCCATCAAGGTCTTTCGCCATGGACCCAGAATGCAAAAGAGGGGAACGTGTGACGCAGCCTCAGCACTCTGAAGTTGTGGGTTCAAATCCCACGCTGCTCCTTGTGATGCTGGGCAAGTCACTAAGGGCCAGATTCACTAACCGATCCGGGCAGGTCTGACGAATTCAACAAACCCCAACATGTAGATGAGGGTGATCAGAGGAACGCCCCCATCTGCAGACACGGATCGCTCTACAGCGATCCCCGCGCATGCGCAGACCTTCTGTAGATGGTCTGAGCATGCGCTGGATCTCCGGGCCGTCGGAGTTTTGGTGTTTTTTTTGTTCTTCTTCATGTCTTGCGCTTTAGCTGTAAATAAAACTGTAGAAATGCGCTTTGGCTAATAGATATTTTTTAATAGTCGATCGAGGATCTTTTTGGAGCCCGTGGTTTTAATCCACTTAAGCCCGCGAGTTAAAACTATGGGCTTGCAGTGCGGGGAATGGTGGGAGAGTCTGGGCAGGCAGGTGCGTTCGGGGCTGCAGGAGGCATTCGGGGCTGATAGGGCAGAGCGGCAGAAGGCAGGGCAGCCGGAAAGGGCTTCAGTGACTGGTCCTCAGCGGTCGCTTCTTTTTGATCGGTCAGCCCAGTCGGTCTTGCAGGGTTTTGTTTAGTGAATCGCATACCTGCCTACTTTGCATGCCGTTGCCCTCATTTGCATGCGCGGATCGGAGGATGGTCGGAAGATAGGTAAGTGAATCGGGCCGGGGTTGCAAACCGATTGGTACACGATCGGTTATCTTTGTTTAATCTAGCCCTTAATCCCTCCATTACCCCAGGTACATTAGATCAGCGTTCTTCAACCACCGGTCCACAGAAATTTCCTGCCGGTCCACAGGGCCAGCACGTGCATAAAGCCCAAAACAGTGTTCTTCAACCGCCAGTCCCTCTTCCTCACTGATTCAGTGCACAAAGCCACAGGCAGTGGCTCCTACGCGCGTCCTGCGCCTGAATCAGAAGCCTTCTCTCCGACGTTGCAACGTCAGAGGGAAGACTTCCAGATGAAGCAAGGGACACGCAAGTCGCTGCTGCCCACAGCTTTGGGCACTGCGTCAGTGAGGAAGAGGGAGCCGGCCTGAAGATAATACCGGGGGGCGGCATAAAATGGCCAGGCGGGAGCAGGCCAGAAGGTAAGGCATAGCATAGAGGGAGGGAGACAACAAAGGTAGGGGGGAATGATTTTATTTTTGAAATTAGTGATTGAATTATGTCAATTTTAAGAATTTACATCTGCTGTCGATGTGCTTTGTGTAGTTTAATTTTGTGGTTAACCATTATGAGTTGTTAATAAGATTATATTGTGTATCTGTAAAAAATGAATGGAAAAAATAGTGTTACAATTAGTACTATTATGGGGGCGGGGTCTGGCCCACGGCTTAGCCCAGTGTTCTTCAACCGCCGGTCCACGGACCGATGCCGGTCCACAAAATGATTCTTTTATTTCTGCCGGTCCATAGGTGTAAAAAAGTTGAAGAACACTGCTATAGATAGATTGTGAGTCCATCGGGACAGGTAGAAAAAATTGCTTGAGTACCTGATTAAAATTTGTGTAAACCGTTCTGGGAGTACGGTATAGAAAAGTGAATAAATAAATAAATTAAATAGTCTTAATACAGTAGTATATGAAAACTGCAATGATTATTGTTTTAAGACACAAAATAACCATTTGTTTAATCCAAAACCTTCTCTCAAAACTCTCAGAATCTGGCATTAGATGTGTTCAGGGAAGGAGTTTGGGCAGAGCATGACTAGAGGCCTGATTCAGGGTTACCAGATCTCCGGATTTCCCCGGACATTTTCCTCGGGTCCGGATGGCTTTTCAAAACCTGGCACTTTGTCTGGGTTTTGAAAAGCCTCTTCTAAATCGCGTCGGGAAGGAGGAAATCCGCGCATGCACGGATTTCCTCCTGCCCGATGAGAGCAAGCAGCAGGGGGCGGGGCTATGGCGGGATTAGGGGCGGGCCTGGGACATAACAGGGAGGGAGTGGGTTGAACTGAGCGGGCCTGGGGGTGGAGCTAGGCGTCCGGATGTTACTATAGTTAAAAAAAAAAAAAAAATAAAATTCTGTCAACCCTACTTTATGCCCTAACATTTAGGCTGGCTTTTAAGTCAGTGCCCACTATTTAGTCTCTATCTCTGCAAAATTTGATCTGGGATTTCACAAAGAGACACAGATGCCTATGAGGCTCATTTTCAAAAAATGAAAAAATCCCCAAAAGTAGCATAAAGGGGCAGGCGAACGTTTTTTATCACCAAACCTTCCAAATTAGAGAATGACACGGGGAAAAAATCTGTCCCCGTCACCGCCCCGTCCCCCCATCCTCTGCACCGCCCCGTCACCACCATTCCATTCACCGCCCCGTCACCGTCACTGCCATCCCTTTCACCGCCCCGTCACCGCCACTGCCATCCCATTCACCGCCCCGTCATCGTCCCCGCAGCAGCCCCCACCCTCCCTCCACCTCACCTTATATTCGTTCCGAGTTTGCCGGCTTCCTTTTTCCCTAGCCGCACGCGTTCAAAAAGCCGTGCATTTAGCCAGCTCCCTCCCTCCACCTCACCTTAAATTTCGAGTTTTCCGGCTTCCTTTTTTCCGAGCCGCACGTGTTCAAAAATCCGTGCACGCGCGGCTGCGCGAGTCAATCAAACTTCTCCTCTCCTGCAACTTCCTGTTTCCGGTTGCGTCAGAGGAGAAGATTGATTGACTCGCGCAGCCGCGCGTGCACGGATTTTTGAACACGTGCGGCTCGGAAAAAAGGAAGCCGGAAAACTCAAAATTTAAGGTGAGGTGGAGGGAGGGAGCTGGCTAAATGCTACGGGCGGGCGGGCGGTGGCTGCGGGGACCGCACGATCCTTGATACCTCACTGCGGAGACAAGACCATTCACCGCCCCGCGGGCGGTGAATGGCCTTGTCCCCGTCGCCGCAGCGACTGCTAGTTTTCTTCCCCGTTTTCGGCGGGTGACCCGCAGCTAAAATGCGGTGGCCGCGGGTAAACCGCCACCGTGTCATTCTCTATTCCAAATCACTATTTTTGAAACCCAATTTGTAGACGGTTTTCTCTGCTGTTCATCTGCAGTCTATCTAAATCTCAAGGGGGGGGGGTGGTTTGGGCAGGGCTAGTAATGACGTCCAGGGCACAATTTGGATGTTTGAAGCTAGACCTGTTTCAGTAATTAATTAGGTTGACCACTGGAAGGATTAATGAATTAAATTGGTTTTCCCCAAAGAGCTCAGAACGGTTATAGGTTAAACATACATAATATACAGGTTACAATTTGCCAGAGTTACAGGGCGAGATTTTTCAATCCAACTTTTATTCTAACGTGACACATACTGAGGATCTAATAGCAATGTACATTTCTTTGTAATCCATCGGACGTGGGAGGGGGAGTTAGGCGGGGAGCTATGTTTTGATTGCTTTCCTAAAGTTCAGGAGTCCTTCAAGGGATCGGATCTGCGGGGACAGTCGATTCCAGTGGCTCGGTATAAAGTGGGAGTAGGAACGTCGTTTGGCAATAATCCAAATGAAGTAGAGATCAGAACATGTTTTGCTGCATATCCACAAAAATGAAAGGAACATAGGAATAGTCTTAGTGGGTCAGACAAAGGTCCAGCAAGCCCAGTAGCCCATCCTCATGGTGGCCAATCCAAGTCACTAGTACCTGGCCAAAACCCAAAGAGTAGCAACATTCCATATAGAATCCCAAAGAAATAGCAAGATTGCGGAACCTCAAAGAGTATCAAGATTCCATGCAGAATCTCAAAGAATATCAAGATTCCATTCAGAATCCTAAAGAATAGCAAGATTCCGGAACCCCAAAGAGTAGCAACATTCCATATAGAATCCCAAAGAAATAGCAAGATTGCGGAACCTCAAAGAGCATCAAGATTCCAGAATCCCAAAGAGTAACAAAAGATTCTAGGACCCCAAAGAGTATCAAGATTCCATGCAGAATCTCAAAGAATAGCAACATTCCAGAATCCCAAAGAGTATCAAGATTCCATTCAGAATCCTAAAGAATAGCAAGATTCCGGAACCCCAAAGAGTAGCAACATTCCAATGCTACACTGATCCAGGGCAAGCAGTGGCTTCCCCCACGTCTTTCTCAATAACAGACTATGGACTTTTCCTCCAGGAACTTGTCCAAATCTTTCTGAAAACCAGCAACATTATCCGCTCTTACCACAACCTCTGCCAATGCATTCCAGAGCTTAACTATTCTCCGAGTGAAAAACATTTCCTCCTATTGGTTTTAAAAGTATTTCCCTGTAACTTCATTGAGTGTCCCCTAGTCTTTGCAATTTTTGACAGACTGAAAAATCGATCCACTTGTACCCCGTTCTACTCCACTCAGGATTTTGTAGACTTCAATCATATCTCCCCTCAGCCGTCTCTTTTCCAAGCTGAAGAGCCCTAACCTTTCTAGTCCTTCCTCATAGAATATGCTGCAGCTTCAAAGAGCCTGGACTGTTCCGAGACATAGTGGAGACAATAGAGTACAATTTCTGTAGAATCTTTCACATCAATGTATCCCACCAAGCATTATAGCCTCTGTGGGAAATACAATAAGTGCTACATAATAACAGTTAGGGAGAGGGTGAAAAGAAAGAGGAGGCGGAGGAACAGCTGAGCAGAATGAGAGCCTGAATACTGGATTATGCAAGACTTCCATTAGGGTAAAAGAGAAGACTCACAGGATACAAAGAAAAGATCAGTTTGCCATTGGGATTTGACTAGGGAAAATCTCTGCATAAGACAAGTCAGCCAAAGTGAAGAGGAAAATGAGATCAATATGCATCTCTATAGAGAAATGGTAAAAGCCAAAAGACTAACATTTAAAAATGAGAAACAAAAATTTTAAAAATCAACAGGCCAAATAGGACGAGAAAAATTGAGAGAGGCAAGGAAAGCAGGCCCAAAGAAAGACAGAAGTTGCCCAACTGATACTTATTCCAGGGATTGGTAACAAGCAACAGGGGATATTTAACCTGTAAATACACTTCTCCCTCCGAATCCGCAGTTTCAGTATCCACGGATTCGGGTATTCGCAATTTTTTTTAACCAAAAACCTATTTTTTGGCTATTTTTAAGCCGTCCAAGCCTCCCTGGAACCTTACTGTAAGGATTGAAGTATATGGAAACTATTGCATTTCCCAGTATCTTTCTGTTTAATTTGTAAACTGTTTGAAACAATGGTTAGTTTAATTGATAAGGAGGGTGTGATACTTGCAGGCATGGTAGATGGGATTAGTCTCTGGCTTCTTTGTCCCATTCAAGCAGCCTATCTTCTTCATAAACAATCCAGGCTGGCTGAATGCTTAATGGATGTGAATTCGGTGCAGGAGCCCAGAATTATGCATCAACATTCCAGAGTCAGATTGATATAATTTCCCATAGGCCTTTGCTGACATTAGTTATGGCAACCAAAACTGCTGATTGCTAGCAGGGCTGACACTTACCTGGTGGTCTAGCGGTGAAGCAATCTTCCTATGCTCCTGCCCCATGCAGAGCCATCATCAGAATGGCTGCCGTGAGTTTCCGTTGTAGTCTCGAGACTCCATTCTGATGACGGCTCTGTACGGGGCACGAGCACAGAAAGATCGCTTCGGCCCTGCTTCACCGCTAGACCACTAGGTAAGGTTCCGGGGACGCAGGAAGGAGGCGGGGCCAGCCTAGAAGTTATTTGCAATTTTTCACACTTCATGGTCCAGCTCTGCACCTGACCCCTGCAAATACCGAGGGAGAAATGTAAAATCAGAATCTGTTACAGTTTGCTGTGCTTTGTATTACAAAGACATTGGTTGTGCCACAGGTAGAAGAAATGATTTGAAACGCTTCACTTCACAAATAAGAGCAACTATGTCCCTGAACACCGAAAGAGGTCAAAAGCACCGACTGCAGACCTCACAACTCTCTTCAATTTACTCGATCTTTGAAGATGGGGATCTGCAAGGGATTTCAAAAGAGCAGATTTACTGCGATAGCAGTTTCAAGTGCGGGGAGCTGAATGGCCCCCGCACTGATCCTGATGCTCATTGAGTTACTATGAGCGTCTGGAGCAGGGCGGGCCTTTCAGCGCAGCTCCTCACACTAGAAACTGCTACTGCAGTGTCATAAAAGAGGGGATTAGTCTCATTCCACAGGACCTGAATGAGGAGACAGCCAAGACCCATCAGTCTAATTTAAGAACATGGGATAGACCGAAAGTCCATCAAGCCCAGTATCCTGTTTCCAGCAGTGGCCAACCCAGGTCCCAAGAACCTGGCAGGAACCCAAAGAGTAGCAACATTCCAGAGCTGAGATTGTGATGTCAAAATGCCTCATTCCACCAATGCCTAAGAGCCAAACTCAGCAGTGATGTCACAATGGCTTGATTGTCCTAGATTTGGCTCACATAAGAATTGCCATACTGGGACAGACTGAAAGTCCATCAAGACCAGTATCCTGTTTCCAACAGTGGCCAACCCAGGTCCCAAGTACCTAGCTAGATCCCAAGTGGTAAAACACATTTTATGCTGCTTCTCCTAGGAATAAGCAGTGGATTTCTCCAAGCCATCTTGATAATAGCCTATGGACGTCTCTTTTAGGGAAATATCCAAGCCCTTTTTAAACCCTGCTAAGCTAATGATTTCAGTCACAGGAAAACTATGGAATTCTTTTTAAATGTTTAGTAGTTGTAGCACGCAAAAGAATATTCCAGTGCCTTGAAAAGAGCAGGCGACAAAACCCCGCACAATTTAGATTCAAACAAACTTAAAAAAATGGAAACAGATAAAGACGAAATGGCCTTGACTGAGGATTCTCGGGGAGGAGCAGCGGATGTGGCCTATTTGGACTTCCATGAGGGCCATGACACAGCAATCGAATTGAACGCCTCTGGCTGAATATCAGGCCAATAGTTTCCCTCCAAAACCAGAGGTATACATAGGATTTGTCTATACAAATGAGGAATTTAGTCTGCCAAAAGTATACAATAGTGGCCAAAATTGTGGAAACACTTAAGAGTTTTTCGAGATTGCAGAAATGTATGAACTATTGCTCCAGTTGCTTATTTAATCCTGCACCGAATAATATTTATAAACATTCTTTGATCATTTATAAATATTACTGGTAGTAATTTTGTTTGTTCTGTGGTTAGGAATGACCTTTAGTGATTTGACATCAAGGTCAGGTTTCTTTTGATATGCATTGCTTAGATTTTGAGCGCATACAGTATAGTAGCTTGTTTGTATCTTCCGTTTTGATGCTTCAATGTTGTTGCGACAGAAGACCCGTTGTGCAATATGATAAAATTTGAATTGCTATTTTTCCTTAATTATGATTTATTTATTTAAAAAATTTCTACACCATTTAGAACTAAATGGTTTACATAATTTACATACATAAAATTATTCCAAAGAAAACATAATAAAACAAACACAGAAACAATCCTGAGATCAAATCTGCAAACTAACACCAAGACATAAAAAAGATCATGAATAATTCATCAACTGATCTGTTTGGTGAATAACTAAGCATATTATTTTTAAACAATTCTGGTGTGATTCCATACAAGAATTGATGGCAAATAATGACTGCTTTATATTGTACACTTCCCCCTCCCTATTCGTGGTTTCGATGTTCACGGTTTTGATAATCCGTGTTTTTTTCCTCAGGCCCCTCCCCCTGAGAATCGCTCATTGGCATTGAAAAAAAAACCGGCCCCGGGACTTGGAGGGAGGCGATCAGAGGCGGCGGGGGAGCGATCGGAGGCGGAGGGAGGTGATCAGAGGTGGCGGGGGGCGATCAAAGCATGGACCTTACCTGGTGGTGACGCGGGGCAGGAGCGATCTTCCTACACTCCTGCCCCGTGCAGAGCCGTGGTGTGAGGTCCCGTGGGCTCACGAGACTGCAACAGGGAGTTCCCATTGTAGTCTCGTGAGACCACGGGAATTCAGCAGCACAGGGCAGGAGCATAGGAAGATCCCTCCTGTCCCACATCACCGCTAGACCACCAGGCAAGGTCCGGGGGTAGGTCAGAGCCGGCCGAAAGTTATTCGCGATTTTTCCCTATTCGCGGGCCGGCTCTGCCCCTAACCCCCGCGAATAGGGAGGGAGAAGTGTATTCTGAAAACAACTGGTAGCCAGTGCAGTTGTTGGAGATAAGGCGAAATGTCATCATATTTCAACAATCCCATTATCAATCTTGATGCTGCATTTTGTGCAATCTGCAACGCCCTGCAATTGAATGAAATAAATATATTAATCATGTAAATACACTAAAATTACAACTGTATGCTAAATTGTGCAGAAAAGACTTGACTGGTCGTCAAGAGAGCAGCAGCCATAACCTTAAGAAAAGAAGGCTGCACTTACTGATTGATTGCAGCCAAAATTGGTCAAAGTATGTCACCGGCCAGAGTACTGAAACTCTGCAAGGTCTTTGAAGAGAGTAGACGCACCAAAAACAAGGCTGGAAGGGCCAGAAAAAGGTTACAACACCTCAGACTGATAGAAGGATAGTGAGAATGGCTTTACAAAATCGGAAATTAACTGCCACTGACATCAATAATCACAGGCCAAAACAGATTGACATAGCTCGGTGAAAGCAGGCCTGCGAGCAACAATTCCCAGAAAAAAAAAGTCCTTCCTCAATGCAATTCAGTAACACAAACATTTGTACTGGGCTAGAGAGCATGCCAGCTGGACCACAGAGCAGTGGAAGAAGGTGTTGTGGAGTGATGAGACCCGAAATCTCCATATTTGGCAGTGACGATATCCACTAAGTTCATTGGTGACCGGGTGAGGACTGCTTGCTAGAGTGTACTATTGCCACCATGAAGCATCCTCTGAGCGTGATGATGTGGGGCCGCATGTCCAGAGATGTGGATGTGGGTTGGGTCACACTTTCCTCTGCTTCCGGCAGCAGCAAGAAGCTATTAAACTCTTTGAATGGAGCAAGACTCAGGCAACTGGTATTTGAACCAACAACGGATCAGACAATACTGGACCTAGTACTTACCAATGGGGAAAGTATCACAGAGGTCTCGGTGGGTGAAACTTTGGCCTCCAGTGACCACAATATGATATGGTTCAATCTCAGGAAAGGTTTCACGAAATCTACCACAATGACCAAGGTTCTCAAATTCAAAGACACAAACTTCCAAGACATGGGAGACTTCATTCACCAGGCACTACAAAGCCAAGCAGACACCGACAGCATGGAAGAAATGTGGTCAACTCTGAAAGCCACCATACAGGAAGCAACAAACCACTATGTTAAATCAGTAAGCAAACGGAGTAGGAACAACAAGCCACAGTGGTTCTCTACGGAGATCTCGGACATCATCAAAGAGAAGAAAAAAGCATTCATCTCTTACAAACAATCAGGGACACAGGACTCTAGAGTAGAATATCTGGCCAAGTCAAGGGCCATCAAAACAGCAGTTAGGGAGGCCAAATTCCGCATGGAGGAGTCTCTAGCAAAGAACATCCAGAAAGGAGATAAATCTTTCTTCAGGTATATCAGTGACAGAAATAAGAACTCGGGCGGGATAGTACGTCTCAGAAAACCAGACGGAGACTATGTAGAAACGGACTCGGAAAAAGCCCAACTGTTAAATAAATACTTCTGCTCAGTCTTCACCCGCGAGGCGCCGGGAATCGGCCCTCAACCACAGACAAGGGTTAAATCAGTTGACCCGTTTAGTAATTTCAAGTTTACACCCAGCAGCGTCTATTGCGAGCTGTCAAAAATCAAGGTCAACAAGGCAATGGGGCCTGACAACCTACACCCTAGGGTGCTCAGGGAGTTGGGTGATGTCCTAGCGGAACCGCTATCCGCGCTCTTCAATCTCTCCCTTAGTACAAGTAACGTCCCGATGGACTGGAAGACAGCTAACATCATTCCACTCCACAAGAAAGGCTCCAAGATGGAGATGGCAAATTACAGACCAGTGAGTCTCACATCAATAGTGAGCAAACTAATGGAAACCCTAATCAAACATCAATTGGATAGAATCATGGACGAGGAGAATCTATGGGATCCCCGCCAACATGGATTTACTAAGGGGAGATCCTGCCAATCCAACCTGATCAGCTTCTTTGACTGGGTGACGAGGAAGCTGGATGCTGGTGAGTCCCTGGACATCGTCTACCTGGATTTCAGCAAAGCATTTGATAGCGTACCACACCGCAGGTTGCTAAGCAAGATGAGTTCTTTAGGTTTGGGCGACACATTGACAAATTGAGTTGGGAACTGGCTTGGAGGTAGGCTTCAGAGGGTAGTGGTGAATGGCACCCCTCCGAAATGTCAGAGGTGATAAGTGGAGTGCCACAGGGCTCCATCCTGGGCCTGATCTTTTTCAACATCTACATAAGAGACTTGACAGAAGGGCTCCGAGGAAGAATAACATTATTCGCCGATGATGCCAAGCTAAGCAATGTAGTGAACAAGAGCACAACAGACAATAATTCAATGGCAGACGATATGATGCATGACCTACTTCTACTGGAGCACTGGTCTAGGTCCTGGCAACTCAATTTCAATGCCAAAAAATGCAAAGTCATGCACCTGGGAAGCCGAAATCCATGCAGGATTTACACCCTAAATGGCGAGATCTTGACAAAAACTGAAGCAGAAAGAGACTTAGGGGTGATTGTCAGGGAAGACATGAAGTCTGCAAATCAAGTTGAGCAAGCTTCATCCAAAGCAAGGCAAATCATAGGTTGCATACGCAGGAGTTTCGTCAGCCGTAAACCTAAAGTCATTATGCCACTGTATAGATCCATGGTGAGACCGCACCTGGAGTACTGTGTGCAATTTTGGAAGCCACATTACTGCAAGGATGTGCTGAGACTGGAATTGGTCCAGAGAATGGCCACCAGGATGGTCTCGGGACTCAAGGAGCTCCCATACAAGGAGCGGTTAGGGAAGTTGCAGCTCTACTCACTCGAGGATATCTTCTTTTTCAAGGGTCCCGCGGCAACAAGGGGGCATCAGTGGAAAATCAGGGGCGGGAAACTGCATGGTGACACTAGGAAGTTCTTCTTCACCGAAAGGGTGGTTGATCGCTGGAATTGTCTTCCACTTCAGGTTATTGAGGCCAGCAGCGTGCCAGATTTTAAGGCCAGATGGGACAGACATGTGGGATCTATCCGCAAAGATAGATAGGGAGGGTCATTGGAGAGGGCAGACTTGATGGGCCGTGGCCCTTATCTGCCGTCTATTTCTATTTCTATGAGATGTTGGGTCGATTGCAGGTACTTGATAGAGTGATAAATCTTGACAAATACATAAAGGAGGTCCTTCAGCCCAAGATACTGCCCTCAGCCAGAGGCATCTTTGGTGCCAGTTGACCATTCATTTTTCAACTGGATGGTGCCCCATGCCACACAGCTAAGAAATGCCTCACCTGGTTCAAAGAGAACAAGGTTGAGTTGCTGAACTGGCCAGGAAACAGCCTAGATCTGAACCTCATTGAGAACCTCTGGGCCAGATTAAAGAGAGCAGTAGCAGCAAAGTGACCGTCCAACAAACATGAGCTGATGGAAGCCACAAGCAACTCCTAGTTCCACATAATAACACCCATTGATCTCCAAAGACTTGTGCAAAGCATTCCAACAAGATGTGAGGCAGTAATCAAGGCTAAGGGATATCAAACGCGTTACTCGTGAGACTGATGAAGTCATGGGATAATTGGACAAATTATCATTATTTTTGTGAAATATGCCAAATATTATGCTTGTCTTGATAAGTGATTACAGAGTGTATGCTTTAAATGCGGTTATGATGTTATACCCATGTTTTATTTTAACGCTAGGTGTTTCCACAATTTTGTCCACCCTTCTTGTGGCCAGAAAATTATTACTTCAGGACATGGTGCTTCGAGGGCACATCCTTCCCTGCAGCACGTCCAGAGATAGGGGCTAACTCTAGATTTTCGTAACATTCAGGTCACATATATATGCTCCGGGACTATCTCTGCACACTATGGGCTCCTTTTATCAAGCTGCGCACTAGCGGGGTTAATGCGCGTGACTTTTAATCATGCGCTAACCCCCGCGCTGGCCAAAAACTACTGCCTGCTCAAGAGGAGGCGGTAGCGGCTAGCGTGGCCGGCCATTTAACACACGCTATTATTCGTGTGAAACCACTGGATGCAAAAACCAGTTTAAAACTGCCTTCAAAGAAACAAAAGTGGCTGGATTAGAACACATTTGAAACTTGTGTGTAATTATCAAGGCTTTGACCTTGGCACTACTCTCCTTCTGTACGTTCATAATTCTAAATGTGTGCTAATTCATCCCCTTCATGTGTGTCTATATCATATATCTAATACACACATGTATTGTTGTACTGCATGATGCCTCCAAAACTTTCCACAGCAAACTATGAAGCATAGACTTCAGTTCTGCCACTCTTCTCCGCTGCCAAGACTCAAGCAGGACATCAGAAAACTGACTCCAACCCAGCAAATTACTTTCAAAGTGCCATGAAGAAGTGAACTGTGACCAGCACAGCACTTAAGAACATAAGATTTGCCGCTGCTGGGTCAGACCAGTAGTCTTATCATGCTCAGCAGTCCGCTCACGCAGCAGCCCTCTGGTCAAAGATCAGTGCCCTATTTGAGTCTAGCCTTACCTACGTATGTTCTGTTCCAGCAGGAACTTATCCAACCTTTTCTTGAATCCCTGAAGGGTGCTTTAAGAACATAAGAACTGCCATCTCCGGATCAGACCTTCGGTCCATCAAGTCCGGCGATCCGCACACGCGGAGGCCCAGCCAGGTGTACACCTGGCGTAATTTTAGTCACCCATATCCCTCTATGCCTCTCGCAAGGAGATGTGCATCTATTTTGCTTTTAAATCCTAGAATGGTGGATTCCGCAATAATCTCCTCTGGGAGAGCATTCCAGGTGTCCACCACTCGTTGCGTGAAACAGAACTTCCTGATATTTGTCCTGGACTTGGCTCCCCTTAGCTTCAGTCCATGTCCTCTTGTCGTGTCACATTGGACATTGTAAATAATTTTTTTTCCCTGCTCTATTTTGTTGATTCCTTTCAGTATTTTGAAAGTCTTTCCCTTATAACAGCCTCCGGAAGAGCGTTCCAGATTTCTACCACTCTCTGGGTGAAGAAATTAGTTACGTTTGTACGGAATCTTTTCCCTTTTAACTTTAGCAAGTGCCCTCTCATTCTCTTCACCTTGGAGAGGGTGAACAATCTCTCTTTCTCACTAAGTCAATTCCCTTCAATATCTTGAATGTTTCGATCAGTCCCCTCTCAAGTCTCCTCTTTTCAAGGGAGAAGAGACCCAGTTTCTCTAGCCTCTCATTGTACAATAACTCCCCTAGCCCCTTAACCATTTTTGTCGCTCTTCTCTGGACTCTTTCGAGTAGTACTATGTCCTTCTTAATGTATGGCGACCATTGCACTTGCTGCTTTAGAAATGGCACGCTGCTTTCTGCTCTCTAGGGCAGGACCACTGCGCCAGCTCATAACACTGAGAACCCAAAGGCGAAGTCCTTCTTTGCCGCTACATCTACTCCACTTGGAAAATGTATGTAGAAGCCATCCAATTTGATGGCCATCGTCAATGGACTCTACCCCAATTAAACTGCTTGCTCCAAAATTTCACTTTGTAGAATGATGGGCAGACTCACCATAAACTGCAGTCATGCATTCATGGATCTCCTTTGGCTTTTTCCCTTCTTTTGTGAGAAATTTCATCACTAAACGGTGCTTCAAATCTGGCAGCTTCTTACTTGATTTACACAAGGACTTTTCTGACATCCTGTCTTTTGGAATGTTAGACTTGCACCGAGCCGCAACTGTGCATGAGCAAGCTTGAGACAAGTCACAACAAGCACAGATTCGTTTCAACATGCTTGCTACTTTCATATTCAGGTAGATAAATTATTAAATGCTCCTTGTACCATAAAGCAAAAATGATCAAAATAAACAATCTTCATGGTGGAGAATGTCTCGAAAAAAGTTTATTACGTTTCATTTTCAGAGACGCAGAAGCCTAATGATGAGAATAATAAAGGCCTTGTGAGTAATTAATTTGCAGAGTGTACTACATGGGCTGTGTACTATGGTGTTATCTTTTGCAGGGAAAGCTCTTGCATCCTTGTTAATCTCTCTCTAGGTAAACAACTGAAATATCTCATCTTGAGTGCTGCAAATTGTTACTAAGTGCAGCCAATTGTATTCGGTAGGTGGTATTGTACTGTATACCTTGCCAGCCTGAAAGGAAATGAAGGGTCATTTTGAGCAGTTTTCCTAAATCTGCTGCCATTGATCTGTGCATTCACTAAAACCACTTTCTAAAACATTATTTTTATCGTCCTTTAAAATATGTTTAGGCTCAGAATTTTCCTGTCCAGTCCTGTGGGAAGAGCAAAAATTCATTTCTATATTTTCAGACAATGGTTCCATATTTCCTATTGTGAAAAGGATATGGGACGGACGGACAGACAAAGGGGTGGGGGGTGGTATTCTATAAATACAGTACTCCCCCGAGATTCACGGGGGTTCCTTTCCAGGAACCCCTACGAATCTCGAAAAACCACCAATACGGTTTTTCATGGGGGAGCCTTAAGAGGGCAGCGGGAGAGCAGCCGGAGTGCAGGAAATCACTCGCGGTACACTCTGACCGCCTCTTCCTGTACTAAGTCGGGCTTTATCTAATCAGGAGCTGCGTCTCCCGCTGCCCTCACCTTGTTGGTGGTTCGCAGTCAGAAAATACCGCGAATGACCGGGACCGCGAACCGCCGACCGCAAACCACCGGGGGAACACTGTACTTTAACTTACATATACGGCAGTTCTATAACTCGGCACCTCAGATTAGGCACCAGTTCAATGACACATACGGCTTTAACATGTGGAATTGCTGCCCGCGCTAGACCTTAACGCCAGCATTGAGTTGGCGTTAGTTCTAGCCGCGGGTTTAGCGCATGCTAAAATGCTGCGTGCGCTAAAACCGCTAACGCAGCTTAGTAAAAGGAGCCCTTAGGCGTGCATAAGTCATTACAGAATATAGCACAAAGCCAATGTGGAGTGTCAAAGGTTACCCCAGGTCAATGGCCGGTGTAAGGCCCCGATTGAATAAGTCGCTAAATGATCGCTGCCTACCGACCCGATTCACAAAATGGCCCACCGCGCGTTTCCCCCCTCGATCGCCCATTTGCCGATCCGGCCGTGCAAATTTGTAAAACCCCGTGCAAAATAGCCAAGCGACTGATTCACTAACATTTACGATCCTAAAACCCGACTGCTGTAGACCTGTCGGTAACTGTGTTTGGGAGGCCGCGTAGGAGAATCAAGCGTGGGAGTCAGCACATCCCGAAGCAGCTGTTTCCGATAAAACGCTGGGCGCCGCGTCCATGTGACACTCGCTCCAATTACCTACCACAGCGTGAGATAAGGATTCTTTTTCCTCTTTGCTTACTTTAATGAATTCAAGCACTGATTTGATAGTGTTATAGTACAAAATTTGTGTTTCTCCCTGCGTTGCTTAACCCTTTCAGGACCAAGGGACATATTTGTCCCATAACTTTAAAATCCTATAAATTTTGATTGGGATAGTCTACAGTTCTAAATTTGATATGTACGGATTCCATATGATACTGCCTTTATGTAAACAAACTGGTTCCAACATTCATTCATTAGCGTCGTTGCCAGATTGACGAGAAGATTCACTTGCCACACTGTCCATAAGCCAGAAGTGTGATTTTTTTAAATAAAAATAATGATATTTCACAAAAAAAATCAATTTTTTTGGCATCTGCAAGCCCTTTTTACCATAAAAATGTCGTCAAAACCACAAAAATTGGCCTACGATCCTTATGGTCCTGAAAGGGTTAAGGCCTTTAACTTTTCTCAATGTGAAAGGTTTTTTTCTGCCAATGAGGTGACTTAGCCCTGGTAACTTTCCCACACTTTCTTTCACTCCAGATTGTGTGGGTGAGCTAGCTTTGAGGCTTTTTCCTTCACATTGGCAGGCTAAGATGTTTTCGAAGCCTTTGCAATGACAGGGATTTGGGCACTTATCATCTTCACTGTGTGTTATTTAGTGGAAGGGTGTTGTATTTAGTATTATATTTACCTTCCACACTTGTGTTTCTGGGTCTAGTATTAGGTAACTGTGTTAATGACGGGTCTGCCGGTTTTGGTTTTTCCCATGGCAGAGATATTTTGTGTGTATTACACACGTAAAATATGTGCCCCATAGAAAGAAGAAGAAAAAAAAAACGTTTCTCCCCATCCCCCCGGCACGTGGTGACCCACAAACGGCAGGAGGGATGCCCACTCCCCCCACTGCGCTGAAAAATATGGCTTAGAAAGTTGTGTACATAGAGTAAATGTTAATTGTTACCAATCAGTGCCAGTAATTGCTTGTTATTTGGCATTACCTTGTTAACTTGCACGTTCTGTTTATATGAATTGTCTACGTGGGGGTGCCAGGGGTGTGTGAGAGGACACAATTTCTTTTTGTGTTGTTTTCATGCTCCTTTTCTCTTTTTGGGGGGGAGGGGCGCTGAGGTTTCGTTATCACTCATCAGCAGTGGGCTATAAGAGTCCAAGCCTACTGCATTGTGGTCTTTTCTTTTGTTCTTGGATCTGAGGGGTTGGGGGTGGGAAGGGTTAGAGCTTGGGATGTTGGATCTGATTGCTTTGTATTTGGTTTTATGTCCTATTGCTTCAAGGTTGTTGGTGTTTTGTCGGTTGGATTTCTGTTTGAAAATAAAAATTCATTCAACATAACTTGCGCCTTACGCAACTTAGTTGCGGCATACAGAATATGGGGGGGTTAATGCTAGCATGCAAGTGATCGAATTGCCCTTCACATGGGGTCTGCAGTCTTGTACCCAAAATGAGAGGCTAAATAGGACTTTGCTATCATAGTCTGTGTTTCCGTATTTAAAGTTATTATACCATCTGAGACATCCCCTGAGAAAACTTTGAACTGATTATTTTGACAGACTAGTCAAATGTCCAACACGCACTCTCTTAGCACACTGTATGGATAAGATAACGGAATTAGGAATCATTTAAGAGACTCTTAACGGAGAAGCCAGCGCATTGTGGCTCAGAACTGAATCTTGTGCTTAGCAATTGATTCAGTGTATCAAGAAGCAGGGGTGGGGGTGGGGTGGGGGGGGAATCTTTCCTCAGTAAATTAATTCTCCAGGGGGGAAAAAAAATCTACGGCCGAATTGATCAGAGCTTTATTGTAACACTAGCACATGTACAGTAGAGCCGTAAATTAAAGGCATAAAAGCTGCAGTCGATGTCGTCTATCTTGTGATGAGCTGTTCTTTTCATTGCTAAGAGACTGTGCCGCTCCCATGCATAAAGGATGGAGCATCTACGGGATTCTTGGACCTGCAAAGTATAACATGACAGCAGATAAAGATCCGCACGGTCTATCTAGTCTTCCCAATAAGGCAGCCAAAACCAGACTGGCCACTCCTTGCAAGTTACACTCCGCCATGATCAAATACTGACATAATCAATAGGGACAGTCTTGCAATCATGGAAGAGTGGTTTCATCATTTTGGGTAGCTCCTGATTGGTGAGGCCCGACTTTAGTACAGGAAGAGAGGCCGTCGGAGTATACTGTGAGTGATTTCCTTCACTCGCTGGTGCTCTAGCTGCTCTCTCTTGCTTCCCCTTCACGGTCAGAAAATACCGCAAATGACCGGGACTGCGAACTGCAGACCACGAATTTGCGGGGGAACACTGTACACACAAAAAAGAAAAAAAAAAAAAACCCATAAAAAGGAAAAAAAACATATAAAGCTCGGTGTTTCTGAATTAAAAATCCTTTATTCATACAGTAGATATTCCTTATTCATGCATTAAATGACCCAACATGTTTCACCATCAGAATGCATGAAAGGTTGATATAATATCAGGGCCATTTTCAACATGACATTTAAATCCAAGTTTGGACGTTTTCCGGAAGACACACAATCTAACCAGGTGCTCCGAGTATTTTTTCCCTATCTGTCCGAGGGATGACTCTAATTATATCATAAAGAGCGTCTGCTACATAGCCAACCAGCTGGGGGTAGACGTCGTCATTTGACAAGGAAATGCAACGCATTCTGGAATTGCAAGCAGGTGCCACAAACAAGGCTGCTGTAGCCGCCTTGATTCCCCAGGCCAAAACCTCAAACTCGAGTCTTTTTTTAAGGATAATATTTACTCTGCAAACCTGTCCATCCTTTAAAATGACACCTGCCTCACTAGGCAGGGAAATACACTTGATAATCTATGGTACCAAGGAATCCATTTTAGGCTGAATAAACAGCTGCTGAAATTCAGGGGTTTGAATATTGTCCTATCAACCCGAAAGGAGCCATTCGGGGTCTCCCAACGCGCCATGACTAGCAAAGCAATGTCAGGATGTGCTGGAAAAAATGTAGACTGAGTCTAAGAGCCGCTCATAACAGAGCACTGTGTAGCCGAGGTCTGTGGAGCTTCCAGATTTAACTCCCACAGGGAATTCGTAACAAGACAAGCCCTTACGCTGTTGCATTTTCACAAAAGTTTGAAAACAGCCTTATTTGAACGTAATTTTGTTCAGTGAGATAAACCGTTCAGGGAGAGGTTTGCATGATTTGATTTTTACAGCTGTAGAATCTGATTTTGATTGTATATTTCACACGTGAGGAGGTAGGTCTGTATTTGTTGTCAGTTTTTATTCCTGCTTTATTATGTATGTAAAGTTGGTACCCGTTTAGTATGCTATAAATATTTTAAATAAATAAAATAAACTTCTAGCAAAGCTGTTGACTTGACGGGTCCTCTCCTTGATTAAGGGCCACCACTATCTTTTGACCACCGGCCTTTGCTTGAAACCCTGAATCTCCTAAAAGCGAAGATTCATTCTGGGGCAGAAAAGGAATGAACTCCAACCTCCAGTCCTTCTCTGACTGGTGTTCTGGCTCCAAATTGGAAACCTTCTCTGAGGGAAGTACATTAAGAGAGGATCTAAAAAGGAATGAACTCCATCCTCCAGTCCTTCTCTGACTGGTGTTCTGGCTCCAAATTGGAAACCTTCTCTGAGGGAAGTACATTAAGAGAGGACAGATCCTCTTGCATAGTCACAGGTGCGCCTTCCATGGCGCAGACTGATCCCGACAATTTAAATAAGCTGTACAAATAAGAGTCACAAAATCAGGGGTAAAACCCAGAGTAAGAAGTCCAGATGATCCCTTTAGGGACTCACCTTGTCATCTCTTGGGCTCTCAGGAGTCCACATACTTGCGTTTCATCAAATTACTCTCCACAGGGCTCTGGGAAGGATTTCCTCCCTGGCAACTGAGTCCCTTGTGACTCCCAAGCCCTAGAGGTACCAGAGGAGGCTAAAACCAGGGCCCCCACCTCTTGACATGGATGCTCCTCAGCAAACTATCCAGCGCAAACCTGGCATGATACAGGGATAGAAAGGTCTGAGGCATCCATAATGATCAATTTTAAGCAAAATTAAGATGTTTTGAGGAAGATAGAGGCTTTTAAATTCAAATTGGGAAATCCAAGATGGCCACCACGGCAGCATTTTGGCACCAAAACACAGCCCAGGAAAGCTACAGCAAGTTACAAAAAACTTATGGAAGGGGATTTTGGAGGTGGGTGAACCCTGAATGTAGCCTCAGAAAGCTCTAAAACTGACTTTTAGAGAGACACCCCTCCTCCTTCTGATTTTCCCATAGGGTGTAATGGCTTTACTCACTGTGCTGTACTGTTGCTATATAGCCTGCTTTAGTTCTCGCTACAGCTGGATAGTGGAGGAGACACTTGCTTCAAACAAGTAAATCCTCAGTCCAGGGACCTTCAATCTTCAGGCTGACGCCAGACTGAGGCCTCAGACCCTCACGAACCGCACGCTGCAAAGGGGGGAGAAAAACGCAACTGGCATCTGTCAAAGCTCTCCCGATCACCACAGTGCCAAATCAGATGCAAGCCTTGCTCCCAGGGGAACAATCCCCAAGCTCCTTAGCTGTTAGTGCAGGCTGGCTAGACAGGTTCCTTTACAGTTGCCCTGCCAGCAGTAGACAGCTTGACAGAAGGTCTGTGTCCTCTCCCTGACAGAGCTGCCCCAGGACAACTAAGGGACCTCTTGAGCACTGCAAGCCTCAAAATTGGATTTAAAGAAAACCCAAAATAATAAAAACGTCTCAGAGCAGATTGGGAAGACACTTTCCAGCTCACTTGTAGAAGGAAAATCTGAAGAAAGGCAATACAGCCCACTGAGGAAGGAGGCGGAGCTGAAGAAAAAGTACTGATTCCTTCTGCAACAGCTCACAATTTGGGGGATTCAACCCACTTGTCGGGACTCGTATGCTTTGTGTAACAGAAATAAAATATAATCCCAAATGGCCACAAAATTTAAGACATTTTTATATGTATAACTTACTTTTCATACAGAAAATGCTTTATAAATTATCCCCAGAAGTGCTGTTAACGTGCATTAACATCAATTTTAAGCTGTGTTAATTAATTTTCATGACCCGCAGAACAATCTCTGCAGCTTTCCTGAAACAGCAGGGATTTTACAGAAGAGATCGACTGTACCATTAAGATGTTTTAAAAATAAAGTATGAAATCCATACCATCTGTTATTTTGGTGGTATTTGAAAAGAAAATAATTAGGGTCTTGAATATCAAGGTAGAAAAATGTAGAAACTTTTGTATCAGATGGGACCCTTTCTTTTTTCCTAAAGGACACAGATTGTCATTCAGAGCCTGTTATCGGAGAAGTACTGATACTTTTCGAGATGTGACATGTAATACATGTTGGCATATAAGAGAGTGACCTTTAAGGTGGCTTCATACAGCTTGTCCTTTTACTCATCTTGATTCGTTCAGAGGAATGTACATGGCATTTGATTTTTTTTTTAAAAAGTGTAGGTAGCACTGCATGTTGACTTTTTTATACTGTTATGTTTTGGGATAGATGCAATATATTCTAGTGAATCAAGCCTGGTAGCTTGTTGCAGTTTATTCCTATTTTCGAGAGCCTTTTTTTTTTGCCTAAAATGCATGTGTTACTTGAAGGTACAACAAAGATACTATATTCATCCAAATCACTGATTCAAAGGTGTAAACTCCAGGCAGCATTTCCCATTAAGACTACAATTAATATTAGATTTCTTGAAGTCATCCAGGTTCCTCTATTCAGTCTCTTCAAACATGAGTAAGCAAATTCTTTGCCTTCCGCCTATATGAGAAGAGAGTTTAGGTTTATAAAGAATCCAAAGCAGAGGAAATCTGTGTTTTCTGCAAACTAAGGGCATGTGCGTTCCAGGAAGGGTGACTGATCACTGCACTGAATTAAACCTTCTTTCCAAACAGAAGGCAATAGGCTTATGTGCTGTAAACCCACTTACACTGATGTGTGCCACTGAGTGGCTCAATTACGGGATAATGAAATTTGTATAAAATGCTTGGCATGCCACTGCAGTCGTGATCTCGTCCAAAAACATCCATTCTTCAACCTTGAAGTAATTAACTCTCTTTTTATGACAGCTTGCAGCCAAGAAAAATGATTTTCCCTCCCCCACCCTTGCTATTAAATGCTAGCAGAAAGTTTTAGGATGAGATGGGCGCAGTGCTTAAATTAGATTTACTCGTTTTTGATTTTTTTTTTGGACTGTGTTTCATCCCTTGCAGCTGTTTGCAAATTCCATCCCTTGGACTGCATGAAAGCCATTGCTGTCCAGGGCAGTTTTGTTGGCCATTTCTGAAAGTGGTCCTTATTTTCTTGACAGTGTGTAAACAGCTTGACATACTAATAATGGTAATTAAGCGGGGAAGCTATGACACCATAGAGTGGATTCCTCTCTTAAGAGCATCCTTGCCAAGAGCGGTGCAGCATTTATAGGAAACCAATGATATTCTTAGAAGCAAAGTGATCTTATTACAGGAATTTCTTCCACAGTAAGAAATGATCAGCTTCGTATTTAGAAGAATGTTTTTACATTAATACCCTGCCTATAGCTAAGCGGCTTACAAAAAACATATCCCCCAGATTCTATACACTTCTCCCTCCCTATTCACGGTTTCGAATTAGAGGTCTGCACGGGAACGGGGATCGCGGGAATCCCGCGGGGTTCCCACGGGAATCCCCCCTAACCCATGGGACTCCCACGGGGACCCCCCTCTGGTCCACGGGACTCCCACGGGGATGGAAGGCTTTGGAAGCAGGGTTCATCCATATAATATAAGGAACACGTCAGCCTTAGTAAAAGAGGGGGTTTTATAAGTTAATTACCTGAACAGAAAACAAAAAAAGGGTTCCACCAAAGAGATTCCACAAGGAAAACAGCAAAAGAAACTGTGGAATTGATGATCCTGTCAGAAGTAATTGCTGCTTTTTATGGGGATGGGCGGGGATGGAGGTAATTCCTTGCGGGGATGGGTGGGGATGGAGAGGATCCTGACGGGGACGGAGAGGATCCTGATGGGGACGGGCGGGGATGGGTGGGATTTCTGTCCCCGTGCAACTCTCTATTTCGAATATTCACAATTTTTTGCCCGGGCTCCTCCTCTCCCCCCCCTACAGAATTGCTTGGAGGCAGCCCGCATCGACCAGAACCAGCCCCGGGACTTGGAACAGGGCAAGGAGGAGGAGGCGATCGGAGGCGAGCAGCAGCATAGCCCTCAGCTGTGGACGCAGCAACGGTGGCAACTTCATGTGCGGACCTTACCTGGTGATCTAGCGGTGATGCGAGGCAGGAGTTATCTTCCTACACTGCTGCCCCGTGCAGTGAGTTCCCGTGGTCTCACGAGACTCCCGTTGTAGTCTCGTGAGACCAGAGGAACTCGCAGCATGGCTCTGCATGGGGCAGGAGTGTAGGAAGATCACTCCTGCCCCACGCATCACCGCTTGACCACCAGGTAAGGTCCGGGGGTTTGTCAGAGTCAGCCAAAAAGTTATCTGCGCATTTTCCTTATTCGCGGGCCGGCTCTGCCCCTAACCCCCGCAAATAAGGAGGGAGAAGTGTATATGGCTCCCAAATTTGGGTGTGCTCAGTGGCATACTCAGGGGGGAGTGGACAGCCCTAGACACCATCTTGGTGGGGGCACTGGTACCTCTCCTCTCTGCCCCCCGTACCCTGAGCAGCATCGCCAAACCTGCTGCTCATGCCGGCCTCAGCTCTCCCTCTGAAGTCACTTCCTGTCATGCCATGTTGCAGAGTCTTGAGCTGGTGGAGAGTGAGCCTTTACCCCAGCTCCTATTCTCTGGAGTGGATTATGCAGCCGATGCTCTCTACGACATCATCAGAGTCATGAGCAAAGTTTTGGCTGATTAGTTTTCCCCCTCTAGGGCTACCCTCAGCACATTTCCTTTCAAGGGACAAATGTTGTTCCGAAAGGGGCTGGATGATCTTATAATGTAATTTTTTTTTTTTACAATTGGAAATTATTTTTAAATATGCCATACACAGCAAAAAAAAGGAATACATCAAATTGAACAAGCAAAATGACAGCATTCCTAGAACAATAGAAAACAGCAATCAAACTCCCATCCCATACCAAAAACATCATAATCCAATGGTTTGTACCTTGACCAGAGATCAAAAAGAAAAAGTACATAGTCTGCAGAATGGGCAGACTGGATGGACCGTTCAGGTCTTTATCTGCTGTCATTTATTAGGTTACTATGATCAGTATGGCTGTATTTGTTTTAACACTAACTCCAAGCTCCAGATATAATTATCACAAGTATCAGATATCTCTCTATGAAGAGACCTCAGCCCCACCACTCCACCACTATAAATCGTTCAAAAGCGGGAAGAATCACGTGGAGCCTTTCATCATCGGTCTCGACATATGCATATATCGCTTTGCTTGTTAAATAGCTTTAAATCAGGGATCTCAAAGTCCCTCCAGTCGGGTTTTCAGGATTTCCCCAATGAATATGCATTGGAAGCAGTGCATGCACATAGATCTCATGCATATTCATTGGGGAAATCCTGAAAACCCGACTGGATTGCGGCCCTCGAGGAGGGACTTTGAGACCTCTGCTTTAAATAGTATAAATAGTGTAAAGAAAAATGTATTCATATATTTAAATATTAGTATAAAGCACTTATCTCAGCCCTAGAACGGGAGTTGTGCCCCAACATGTTTTGCACATATCGTGCTTTGTCAAGGGGCTCCCGGGGCTGTGTCTGTCATCCGACTCCCTATATTATGTGAAAGGTGTATTTGTTTTAAGGCACTAACGGGCTTAATTCCTGAGTATCTTATAGAATCTTTTATCATTACAAACTCTAAACATTCTAGAAAATCTCTCTCATTATTTTCATTCCCTTCTGTAAAGGGATGTAAATATAAGAAATTTCGGGAATGATTGCTATCTTTTAAGGCAGCCATATGGACTAGGGATTGAACTCATATATTCATATTCCCAAATTCGTATCAACAATTTTGACGTGCCTTAAGAACGTATCTTTTTAGGGATTCTTTCGGAAGTTAGATATTGGAGGTTTATTCATTAGTATTTATAGCCTTTGTGAACTGCATAGAACTTAACGGTATTTGCTTTATACAAGAGAGTTTTGTGTTATGCTATGTCATGAAATCTCTACCTGACAGCAGACTGCAAACCTTTAGAGGCTCTGAGTGGTCTATTTTTCATGGCTCCAGGCGCTTTTTGAAGTTCTCAGGAAAAGCCTCCTCTCAGAGATCCTTCCAGAGGTACAGAGAGAGATTCTCAGGTCCCAGGCGGAACAAGGCCTTCAGTTCTTTTTCCACTACAAACCTCCAAGAAAGCACAACGACGCCAGGTCCAGAGCGGTTCCCCTGAAGATAGGGGGATAGTTCTCGGACTATGTAGAGGCCTCGGCACAGATCTAGTCAGACCGTTGAGTATTGGAGATCATTCAGAGCAGTTACAAGCTCAAATTTACCCAGCCCTTGATGGACTGGTTTGTGGACTCCCTGGCGCGGCAATCAGAGAAAGCACGCTAGGTCATGGCAACAGGCAGAGGTTGTTAGATATTCAGGCCATAGATTCTGTGCCGCCCGAAGATTCAGGCTCAGGCAGATACTCCATAAACTTCGTCGTGCCCAAGAAAGATTCAGGCGATTGGAGACCCATTCTGGATCTTACACATATCAATGCAGTGCTAAAAGTTCCACGTTTTCACATGGAGACAATAAGATCAGTCATAGCGGCGATGCCACCAGGGGAATTTCTGCCCTCTCTGGATTTGCCAGAGGTCTACCTGCACATTTCTATCTTTCTGGAACACAGAAGGTTGGTGAGATTTCATGTCCTGGAAAACCAGACACTGGATCCAGGCGAGTGGACGCTGTTTGCAGCAGCCTTCCAAGCCATTGTTCATTGCTGGGGTTGCCCAATGTTCGATCTGATGGTGACAGCAAGAACAAAACAATAGCCTTACAAGAAGGCGGACAGATTCTTCAGTTGAAGATCCGAGCCCAGATGTGCAGGTCAGGACGCTCAGATCCAGCTGTGGCCTAAAAGTGAGCTCTTGTACATGTTTCCTCTCTGGCCCATGATAAGCCTGATTCTTGGCAGGATTGCAAGTCATTGGGGAGCAGTCATTCTCGTGGCTCTAGATTGGCCATGCAGACTGTGGTATCCAGATCTAGTGTATCTTCAGACGGGCACAAGTCTCAGACTATAAGTATAGCCAGACCTTCTTTCTCAGGGACCAGTAGTCACAGAAGATCCGGATCGCTCTTATGGTATGGCTCTTGAGTGTGTGGTGTTAGCACGCAAGGGATTCTCAGAATCATTGATACTCTGCTCAGATCCAAAAAACCTATGACGGTCTCTGCTTATGCTAAGGCATGGGAGACTTTCCAGCACTGGTGCATTAAGGAAAAGGAGCCTTTCTCTGCCTCGATCTCTGTGGTGGTAGGTTTCCTCCAAGCTGGTCTTGTCAAGGGTCTTACAGTGGCAGGCTCAGACTCCAAGTGGTGGAGCTCTCTTGTTTCAGGGCATCTCATCCAGACATTGCCAGATTCCTAAGGGGGGAGTGGAATCTCACACTCACGGTAAAACCTTAATGTGGTTTTGCAAGGCCTCAGTCAGGCTCCGTACGAGCCGTTGATGGATCTTGGCAGGTACAGTTTGGAAAATAATTAATGAAAAGTTGGGCATGTCCAAGCAGTGGCAAGGGTGAGAGGTGCCCATCCTCTGCCTTCTTCTCCACTCTCCCACCTCCAAACGCTCCTTCCTGCCCCCTCCTGCCACGCGTGTGCTGCTTCCCTTCCACCGTACCTCTGACAATAGGTACTATTTTGTAACATGGTGCCTGACCTTTGGGACTGCCCATAACCCGCCTATGCACCTCCTATGGCCATATCCCCTTTTGGGTTGTACGCAGGGAAATTGGGGGCCACTTGCAACTTCAGTTAGGCACCGATTGGCCAACTGGTGCCCATTTCTTTATTAAGTTGTACATAGATCCAAGATTCGAGAGCAAATTCTGGCACCCAACTCTGGGGGTAAGTGACTTGGTTGAACACATTATAGAATAGTGCCTGGAACTGACACGTATAACTGCTAATTATTGGTACCTCTGACACACGTTACCGTATATACTCGGATATAAACTGGGATTTTTGGGCCAAAAAAACTGACCCAAAAATGGGGGTCCCAGTTTATATTCGGGCCATCAACCCCTTCCCAGAATTATTGCAGGCCGCCGCCAGGCTCTACACCCTGTCCCCTCTCCCTGCCCTGTCCTCGTACCTCCTCTTCCGATCCCTGGTAGTCCAGAGGGGCAGCAAGCAGAAGCGAGCTTTCCGTGCTCCTACTCTGCTAACCCGGTTGATAGTGGCTGCCGCGAGATTGGGCTTCTTCAGCCACTGAATGGCACCAAGCAGGAGTGCGCTTTGGCATTGCTGTTCGGCGCTGAGCGGCTTCCTGACTGGCTCCCGAGCCAGTCAAGAAGCCACTCAGCGTGCTCTTGCTCGGTGCCGCTCAGCGGCTGAAAAAACCCGACCTCCTTGCTCCTGCCCACTGCATCTCTGGACCACCAAGGATCGGCAGAGGAGGTATGAGGAGAGTACAGGGCAAGGAGGGGGGACAGGGTGCAGAGTCTGACAGGGAGTGGGGCTGGGTGCAGAGCCTGACAGGGGTGGGGAGGGAAGGGGGCTGGGTGCAGAGCCTGACCGGGAAGGAAGAGGGCTGGGTGCAGTGCCTGAAAGGAAGGGGGCTGGGAGAAGTGCCTGACAGGAGAGGGAGGGAGGGAAGGGGGATGGGTGCAGTGCCTGACAGGAAGGGGGATGAGTGCAGTGCCTGATAGGAAGAGGGCTGGCTGCAGTGCCTGGCAGGGAGGGGACTGAGTGCAGAGCCTGACAGGGCAGGGCACTTGAATATTAAGCCGCCCAACTTATAATCAAGTCAACCATTTTTCCTCCTTTTGGGGGGAAAATGGGGGTGTCGACTTATATTTGGATCGACTTATATTTGAATATATACGGTGAGTGACATTATTCTATCTGTCAATGTAAGGGAGCTAAGTTATCCCTACGCCTCTGTGTGCGGCCATGAGTCTGTCCAGTGACATCATTCACAGCTGTGCTGTCGAGTATTTAATGAGCGGAATACCACGCCGCGGCCATCTTTAGATCACATACCGGGTGGCCAGATCGTGAGTAACGAATTAAATTGAGGTAAGGAATTGAATTAAATTGGGATTGTTTAGCTCTGTATAAGATAATATTTCAACATATACTAAAGCTAGTCTTGTGTTGCAGGGATTGTGCCCTGAGGAAACCCCCTAAGGGTGAAACATGTTGGTGACTTTATCCCTCTTGGTCTACCACCCAAGTTAAGTACCATTTACTTTATCACTTAGTTGAGCTGACGGTTTTATCTAACTTATTGAAGATTTCATACCTTTAATTAGCGACCCGATGACGACAGGGTGCATAAAGCCAACTGTTATGAAAGTCTATTGAACATTTGGTGGCACTTCTGAGGGCCGTAAACACAACTGATATAGAAGGCATTTAGGGGAGGTTGAACCATACCATCCCTTTCATTGTGATTCAGAGTTATTCCTTCTATTGAAATTGATTGCTCAAGTCCATTTGGCAAATTATTCTATCTACAACATACATGCACACTTGGCACTTAGAATTAGTTGCAAGTTGTACAATTGCCTGGTATGAGAGCAGTACACCAAAGCCACTTCTGTTTGGGACTGACAGAGAATGAACAAGCTTTAGAAGGGAGAGAAAAGGGGGATGGGACCAAGAACAAAATTATTGGGCTACTGCTCTTGGTGGCTGGATTTGTGATCACTGGAAAGTGCTCAAAGGTTCATGTCACAAGAAATAAACAGGAAAAACTAGGAAAAAGCAGAGAAGCACAATCCATTTGTGTTTACCTACTGACCTTTCAAATATATGTTGCAGAGTGAAGGAAGGGAAGAGCTGCGGCCAAGTTTGATGTGAGTCTTTGGGGAGATGATTCCTGGCATTCCTTCCTTTTGTTCTTTTCCTTTATCGAGGATTTTCTGTTTTCTTGTTTATTAAGTTACATTCATCATTAAGTTAGCGAGTTCTTGAGTACAGAGTAATGAATAGTTACCATGTTCGCTGACATAATATTTTGAAATGCAAATGAATACATTGTACAATAAATATGTATTTAGTTCATGCACTGATTATGGCGGCGATGTAAGAAAAGTTATTGCAAAGCACACGGGGGAATAATAACCATAAGCCGACTTTAGGTTTATTACCTATAAATTATTTGTACGTGTGGAAAAATGTTCTAATAAAGATAAAGTGACAAAAAGCAATCTTTACAGATTTAAAGCCCTGATAAGCGTGAGTACCCTCAGGACTGTTAAGTACCTCATAAGAAGCACGTGGAAGACGGCCTCAGCTCTGCTCCCACAGCACTATCATTCTCCATCAAGCAATTCCCAGTTTGGATTGCAAGCATTCGAAGGGGGTTTTGGCAGCAGTACAAAGTCACTTCTGGATTCGGCAACTAGGACGAAGGAAAATCCCGGATGTTCAAAGGTCGCTGGAGCATTTGCCATTCAGCCTTGCTCTGGCCATGCAGATTTGACATAGGTTTTGCATTTTGCTCTCAGGTCTGGCTGAGTAATAGTAGAGACAGTTTAGGCTCTGCTTGCTAAGTATTGCTGCAGCCTTTTGTGGCTCTACCAGAATAAAGGAGTTTTGACCCTTCTATCACCCCATAGTTTCTAGAATATGGCTGATGCCTTCTTCTCGACTGATGGGGTAGGAGGATGCATTTGGAAGGAAAAACTGGGCAAGGGGAGGTTAAGAACATAAGAATAGCCTTACTGGGTCAGACCAATGGTCCATCAAGCCCAGTAGCCCGTTCTCAAGGTCACTAGTATCTGGCCAAAACCCAAAGAGTAACCAGATTCCGGAACCCCAAGGAGTAGCAACATTCCATGCTACTGATCCAGGGCAAATAGAGGCTTCCTCCATGTCTTAAAAACAGACTATGGACTCTTCCTCCAGGAACTTGTCCAAACCTTTCTTAAAACCAACTACGCTATCCGCTCTTACCACAACCTCTGGCAACGCGTTCCAGACCTTAACTATTCTCTGAGTGAAAAAAAATTTTCCTCCTATTGGTTTTAAAAGTATTTCCCTGTAACTTCATCGAGTGTCCCCTAATCTTGGTCTTTGATTCCAGATCTTTGGCCACTATACCTGAATTCAAAGGGATAGAGATTTTGGCACAGAGTCCCTGGCCAGTTCTTAAAATAAATGCAAGAGGACAGAATCTAGTTTTTAACCTTCTGGCTGCAGCATCTACTAAAAAGAAAAGGTCTTTGACTAGTATAGATTTGGATCCTAAAGCACAGGAAGTTGGAACCAGCCTCGGAGCAAGGAAAGTTGCTGGACTGCTTCAAGGGAGGGAGACAACAACGGTAGGGGGAATTATTTTATTTTCAATTTAATGATTGAATTGTGTCAATTTTTGAGAATTTACATCTGCTGTCTATATTTTGCACTGTTCAGGAAGAAATGCATTTGTTTCTATTTCTCTGGGGTTGTACTGCATGCAGAGTCTTCAATCTTAGGGTTTCCTTTGTATATATTAGTACTTTTAGTTTTTGGTCCCACATTTGCATAGGGGTTATCTGTGTTCTGGTAGGAATGAATATTGAGAAGCATACAGTGGGCTTTGTGTAGTTTAATTTTGTGGTTAACCATTATGTGTTGTTAATAAGATTATATCAGTGATCTTCAACCGCCGGTCCACAAAATAATTATTCTTATTTCCGCTGGTCCATAGGTATAAAGGTTGAAGAATACTGTTCTATAACACTGCGACAATACAGTATAATCTCGTTATAACGGACTTCAAGGGACCTGGAAAAACGGCCCGTTATATCCAGAGTCCGTTATATCCAAAGTTGCATTTTTTAAAAACTTTATTTAGGTCAACTTGAAACAACGTACAATCAATGAACAACAGTCACTTCACAACTATATCAGCAACATCAATAACAAAACTCAGCAAAACATTGGTATGGTACAAAATCATTGCAAAGCAGAACACTGTACTGGAAAGAAAAATACTCTGTCATTCTTTTCTGGGCTGCATTTTGCTGCTATATCACCGCGCCTTGTAGGCGGAGCCTGCATGTCCGTTATAGCCGAATGAAACTACAGCTAAAAGTGGCTCTAGGGAGCAAATTGTTTGTCCGTTATATCCAAAAGTCCGTTATATGCGAGTCCGCTATATCCAGTGATTTTCTGTATGTTTATAATGGCGCTCGGCTGAGACCAGTGGACCTTGTCCGCTATAAGCGAGGTTCTGTTATAAGCGAGTCCGTTATAACGAGATTATACTGTATTTCTGGACTGCCCCTGTGACACCCATAGCTATTCCTTCTTTTGGATTACACGCAAAACAACGTAGGCATGTAGTGTTACAGAATAGTGCACAGGTGCATCATGGGTAAGACCAAATTAGTGCTAATTAACACCCAGAACTGATTAACAGCTTGTGCAAAGATCTCAGATCTGTATCCAAATCTGGGCAACTTTTACAGAATCCAGGTCACAAGTCTGGCTTTGGGAGAGCGTCCCAAACAAGAGATGAATTGTTCCCATTAATGGGATAAGGACAGATTCTTTTTACTGTGTGAGAAGGATCAATGGCTTGGCTAATATTGCCAGCTCTTCAAAATGCTCCTTTCCAAGAGATCTTTATTCACGGGCCATAAAGAGCGTTTAAACTGAAGGCATTAGAACAAACTCCAGCATTAAGAGTTTCCTGACATTCTCTGCCACTTGGAACACAATTAACTGAAATACCCAGAGACCAGTCTGCCTGCCCATAACTCAATATCCGGCCCTTGCACTATTCTAATTTCTGTGAAGAAGCTAATACTTTAAGGCAGACAGTCTATCAGACTTAATATCCGTGCCTGTCAGCAGCTACTGACCAATAAAGTTCCTTTTGAAGTCTTGCAACAGGTAAGCCTCCATAGCTATTACCTCAGCACCAACATATGAGCAGAACTTATATCCAAGACAGAAATATTTACTTAAGACCAAACAAAAAGTGATAGTTCTTCGGTATTCATAGTTGACACTTAGCTCTTTAAGAACATAAGAAATGCCTACACCGGATCAGACCTGGGGTCCATCCAGTCCGGTGATCCGCACACGCGGAGGCTCAGCCAGGCGTACCCTGGTGCATACATTAGTCACTCGTATCCCTCAATGTGTCCTGCAAGAAGATGTGCGTCCAATTTTCCCTTAAATCCTAGAATGGTAGTTTCCTCCACCATCTCTTTCGGGAGAGAGTTCCAGGTGTTCACCACTCGCTGTGTGAAGCAGAACTTTCTGACATTTGTCCTGGCCGTGTCCCCTCTCAGCTTTCTTTTGACCCACTGCACTACTCAAGTGTTCCCCCAAATTCTTTGAATGGCGCTCAAAAATTAGGTGCCCAATTTGTACACATAATTTAATTGAGCAATGAGCCAATTAAAAGCAAAAACTGGGCGCCAACAATTAATTCTTAGCACTACTTGGCAACAATTTGAATGTGTGTGCATCTGATTTCATCCTGCAATTGACATGGGAGCATGGTCATGGCAGGGTTAGGGGTGTTCATGAAAGATGTGTGCAGTACTACAGAGATCTCGGCCTACCAGGTTTCAACTGGTGCAAATCCTTCCACCCAAAATTGGGCGCAGATCCCAGCGCTAAGCACTACTTTTTAAACGGCATCCAACTTGGAGCGCTGTTTATAGAACAGTACTCATTTTTTCGGTGCCTGGACTGGCCACCATGAGAACAGGCTACTGGGCTTGGTGGACCATTGGTCTGACCCAGTAAGGCTAGTCTTATATTCTTATGATGTCCTGCCTTCAGAAAGTGCTTTGAATACAAGCAGCACCACTGCGTATCAAACATTTGGCAAATCTTGGTGGGATGGATCTTAATCTAGCATTAGAGAATAAACTATGTTCTCTTCAGACCCAACTTTTTTCACCCACACATAGTGCCATGCTGGATTAAAATAAGACTGAAGCCTTATGGGTGTGATTCAAGAGACATTTTCTGCATGTACAACATGTTTTACCTATGGAAAAGAGCTTTTATAAGGTGGGAATGTCAAAGAATCCAGAAGTTTTGGGAGCAAGCTTTCGAGTATGTAAGTAGATTAATTCAGACTCCACTTAAGCTGAACACTGAAAGGGCATTGTTGGGAGGAAGAACGGAAGTTTTAACACTTTCTCAATCTAAACTTTTGGACTTGGCATTCGTAGCTGCCAGATTGACACTAGCTCAGCCATGGCGTATGCTAAATGTACCTACTTTTAAGAGATGTGAGGGAACGTTTAGGAATAGTCTGTGAGAAATATAGACTTTCGGCCCTTTTAACTAGTCAATGGGCAAAATTTAATGATATATGGGAGAGTTATATTGAATTAGAAAAAGAAGATCTATGAAATAACTATTTTACTCCTAAGGTTTTGGAAACCAGGTCACCTGGGAGAGGGGTGGGCGAGGTAAGGAATGGGATTGTTTTAATTGTAGTATTGATAAGACGCATTACTCTTGTGAATTGTACTTAAAGTTAATTGTGTGCTGTAATGAGATTATTGCATTAAAATTATTAAATAAAGAATTTAAAAAAAAAGGAAAAGAGCTTTTATAAAAACTGCACAGGGGCATACAAACAAAAGTAGGTGCATGTTAATAGCATGCTAGCTTTTATGAGCTACTATCACTACCATGGACCGCCAGAAGAACCAACAAATCGATTCAGGAAGAGATCAAGCCAGCTATGTCACTCAAAGCCCAAATGATGAAGTTACGACTGTCTTATTTTGGTCATACCATCGGAAGGAATTGAGTGCTGAGTTAATTGATTGATAATATGTTGCACTTTATGCTGATTTTAAAATGAATAAAGATTTTAAAAAAAGAGGAGAGAGATCACTGGAGAAGGGCATCATGTTTGGGAAGATCGAAGGAACCAGGCCAAGATCTAGAATTCATTGCTTCTTAAGCCGTACATCAAAATCTTATGAGACAAGAGTAGGGACGCAAGGAACGAACTAGGTGACTTTGTAATGGATTATCTGAAGATTCCAATATGTTTTATTGGACCAGCATCTACATTAACTGAAGATGGCCATATCATTCGTGTGCTCCAGCCAAACAACTCTTACTTGTCTTATGTTCTTGTTTCCCTAGAAATATATGATTACATTACATTACATTACAGATTTCTATTCCGCCATTATCTTTCGGTTCAAAGCGGATTACAAAAAGAGTTATGGAAGAAGGGTTACAACATTAGATCAGAGAAGGTTTCCAAGAGGGAAAAGTAGGATCTGGGGTTAGGGAGGGGATGGTAAGAGGGGGGTTAAGCTTTATCATGGTATTAAGCTTTATTAAGGGATTTCTTGAAGATAATATTGGTTCTCCTAGTACAGGAGTAGGCAATTCCGGTCCTCGAGGGCCGGAGCCAGATCAGGTTTTCAGGATATCCACAATAAATATGCATGAGATAGATTTGCATCTCAAGGAGGCAGAGCATGCAAATCCATCTCATACACATTCATGGTGAATATCCTGAAAACCTGACCTGGTTCCAGCTCTCGAGGACCGGAATTGCCTACCCCTGTCCTAGCAGATGCTTCTTTAGACTAACTTGTGAGTCTTGATGCTCATTTTATTAAAAAATAAAAAATCTAGTTTATTAGCTGGCAGAGGCATGCAACAAGAGAGCACAGAAGACTCCCACTGTGGTGCTGAGGCCTGGTTCTCTGCTCTGGATCAATGTAGGCAGATGTTAATTATTAGAAAGCAATAACTTATTTACATATTCCTCTAGGTGATAGGGAATTCCTGTTACCTCCGAGGCTTAGGAAGTTTTACAGTAAAATAGCTGGAAGTGGCAAGGTGTTAATTATATACTCAAAGAAATTCAAACCAGACCAAAGTCCTCATGTAGCCAAGTTATAATTGTCCAACTCCTTCCAATGAGCAGTCTTCTTGTTATCAAGAGCCATTAGAAGCGGAACTCTAAAACTCTTTTCTTTGGAATGATCTGCCACCTTTTATTCGAGCAGAACTATCATTTTTAAAATTTAAATCCCTTTTGAAAACATATTTTTTTAAAGATGGCTTTTAATTGTTCCCCTGGGGTTGATTGAATAGAATAGAAGACATATTTTAAAACATAGAAACATAGAACATGATGGCAGAAAAGGGCCACAGCCCATCTAGTCTGCCCACACTAATGGCCCACCCCTTAACTATCTCCATGAAGAGATCCCACAATAGAAACATAGAACATGACGGCAGAAAAGGGCCACAGCCCATCTAAATTTGGCTTTGTTTGTATGATTGGTTGGTTACTTTACTTTTTGATTTTGGAATTCTTTTCTGAGCATTTACGTATAAATTGTAAGCCGCTCTGTCGGATATCAAGTGAACAAACAAACATATAAACCCAGAGTAATTCTGAATATACAGTATGTACTTTTGGCCAGAGAAGCTCCAGATCTGTCTAATATCTTGAGTTGGTTCAGGTTCAGCGTCTGAATTTTCCTAGTCTGGTATGTGTCATCCCTCTCCTTCATCCCATAATCCAGCATATTTTCCTCTGTTTCCTCATTGCATTAACCAATATCTCGCCATCCTACCTTCCCATTTTCTAGTATCTCACCTTCCTCTCCACCTCTGCCCTGGGTTGAATATCTCTCCCTGCTCTTTGCTCCTTCTTCTCCCTATTGTCCAGCATGTCTCTTTCCGAATTCCCTCCCACGCACATGAGTACAAGAAAAGGGGCAAGGCCTCCAACATTCTCCTCTACAGTTAACAGCTCTAAGAATTCTGTGAAAGGGTGCCATCATGGCTTCCTTGGGAGGGTCAAGAAATTGAAGGATATCCAATTCCTTGATCCTCCCTAAGTTCCTGCACCATATTCAGTGATATACAGTCTCAGTCATTTCCTTTATAAAATGAATAAAGGAGAGATCTTCAGCAGTGGCGTAGCGAGGGTAAGGGGTGCTCAGGGCAGAAGCAAGCTTCTGCGCCCCTCTGCTGCATGCACGCCTCCTCCTCTACCGCCAAAACCGGGACCCCCTGACACCAAGCGCCCCCTGCCTTACAATCACCCCTCCCTCTCTCACAAAATCCTGGTGGCCTAGTGGGCTGAGGATGCACTAGGAGGAGCCTAAGGCCCCTCCCCTAGGGGGAAGGGCTGCCATTATGAAGAGGTGGCCCTTCAAGGCAGGAGGGAGTGGGCATCCCTTCTGCCTGATTTTCAATGAAAGGTACGGGTGGACAGTGTTGGGTTCTCAAGCGGGGAGGGGTCTGATCCAAACTCCCCAGCCCAATAGACCATCAGGACTTTGTGGGAGGGGTTGAGGAGATCGGAAGGCGGGGGGGGGGGTGCTTGGTGTCTGGGGTATTGGAGGGAAGGAAAGGCACGTGCACGTGGCAAGGGGTTGGCGAGGAGAGGTGCCAGTGCCCCTACCTAGTTAGTGCCTGGGGTGGACCGCCCCCACCTCCTTTACTGTGCCACTGATCTTCAAGTGGATCCGACAGAAAAATAGTGGAATCCTCTTCAGGAAATCTGGCTGGTTCAGTCAGAAACCTGGGAGATCTCAGCTTCAGACCTCTATAAAGAAAACCATTAGTGAAGATGCCTGGGTCTCTGCTTCACTTGAACTTCATAATTCAGTGGAAACGGGCTTCAAATAATAATAATAATTTTATTTCTTATATACCGCTATACCATAAGTTCAAAGCGGTTTACAACAAGAATCATGCAATGAGAGTATGCGGTGATTACAACAAGAAGCATATGTTTAGAACAAGATACATAAGTTCAGAGCGGTTTGCATGAAGATACGTGCAATGAGAATACGAGATGTATGCAGCAAGCAACCAATGATTACAGCCGGATACAGAAGTACAGAGCGGTTTACAACAGGGTACATGAGCTCGGGGCAGTTTACAAGAAGATACATGTAAAGAGGATGGGTTTACAACAATATGCATGTAAGGGGGGGGGAAGAGAAAGGGCTTTCAGGGATACAGAATTGTCAGTGGAAGAGTGGAAGAGACTCAAATTGTGTTAAAGAGACGAGTCTTCAGTGATATTCTGAAGTCAGCGTATGAAGCGGCCTCGAGTATGGGTTTTACGAGCCATGTGTTCAGTTTGGTTGCCTGGAATGATAGCATTCTGTCAAGGAACTTCTTGTAGTGACATGATTTCAGAGATGGGTAATTAAAGAGATTTCTTCTGTGAGAGCTCTTATTAGGGTAGTTGAGGAAGAATTGGGAGGACGAGGTAAGTTGGTAGCATCCCAAAGACCGCTTTGTAGCTGATGCAGGCAAGCTTGAAGAGTATTCTGGATTCCAACGGCAACCAGTGGAGTATCTGGAAGTATGGGGTGATATGTTCCCATTTTTTTAATCCAAAGATGAGTCGGACTGCAGTGTTTTGAATTAATCTTAGCTTATGAAGTGTCTTCTTATAAGCTCCCAGATATATAATGTTGCAGTAGTCCAGTGTGCTCAAGATGGATGATTGTACAAGTAATCGAAAGGATGATTCATCGAAGAATTTTTTGATGGTACGGAGCTTCCATAGGGCTGAAATACTTTTTTTGAACATTAGGTCTGTATGCTTTTCCAGGATTAGGTGTCTGTCGAGGGTAACTCCTAGTATTTTTATAGTTTGGTCAATTTCATAATCTCCCCTAATTCAATGGAGATGGATACTAGTGCCGCAGACTTCAAATCTGAAACACTGATGTCTTGGCATCGGTTTCTCTCCTATAATAATGAACCTTATATGGGACTTTCCCAAGCGCTAAGGCCATTTTTAACGCAGTGGTAATTCTGTTATTAAAAGAGATTAGTGCATGAGACCTTTCACCACCTATCTAGAGGTGGTAAGGACTCATGCACTAATCACATGCTAATCAGCACAAGGAAATGAAGACATATTAACATTATCCAGGCTATCCAAGGAGAAACTTGATTAACCATCCAAGGAAAAGAATCCTTCAAGGCGGGGAACAAAGAAAACCCATAATAAGTAGGAAAGGAACTCCATCAGGTGATAGGATAGAGAGAGAAAATATGATCAGCTATTCTTGACCCCAGCCATGACTTGTAGGTCAACCTAACATATTTAGGCGCTCTAAACAACAACAAAATTAAAATAATAATAATAAAAAGTGTAGGGCCCTTTAGTGAATAGTGTTACGTTTTGTGCTAAATTGCCACATTTAGGCATGTGGCTATTCCGACATGGCTTATCCATTCTGCCTAACCATGCCCTCTACTATCTCATCCTCTCCCTTAGAGATCCAATATAATTGTCCCAAACTATCTTAAAATCAGATACACTCTTCATCTCTTCCACCTCCACCAGGAGGCCATTCCAAGCATTCACCATCCTTTCCGTGAAAAAGTATTTTCTGAGGTTACTTCTTCGTCTATTCCAGGGGTGGGCAACTCTGGTCCTCGAGGGCCGGAATCCAGTCGGGGTTTCAGGACTTCCCCAATGAATATGCATGAGATCTATTTGCATGCACTGCTTTCAATGCATATTCATTGGGGAAATCCTGAAACCCCAACTGGATTCCGGCCCTTGAGGCCCGGAGTTGCTCACCCCTGGTCTATCCCCTTTCACCTTCATCCTATGCCCCCTCATTCCAGAACGTTCTTTAAAAAAAAAAAGAGAGAATGGCCTCATGCACATTTAAGCCATGTAGGTATTTAAATTTCTCTACGATATCTCTCCTATCCTGCCTTGCTCCTAAAGTATACATATTGAGATATTTAAGTCTGTCCCCATATGCCTTAGGACAAAGACCACACACCATTTTAGTAGCCTTCCTCTGGACCGACTCCATCCTTTTGATATCTTTTTGAAGGCGCGGCCTCCAGAATTGTACACAATATTCTAAATCAGGTCTCACCAGAGTCTTATACAGGGGCATCAATCCCTCCTTTTTACTACTGGACATTCCTCTCCCTATGCACCTTGGCGTCCTTCTAGCTTTCACCGTCCCCTTTTCTACCTGTTTGGCCACCTTAAGATCATCACATACAATCACACCCAAGTCCCGCTCTTCTGTCGTGCACAGAAGTTCTTCAGCCCACTGTACCGTTCCCTCGGGTTTCTGCAGCCTAAATGCATGACCTTGCATTATTACGCTTGCTATTGACATGGTGTACGGAAGTGGGTGTGCCTAAATGCACGTGTTCTATAATAGACTCTTGGTGCCCAGATGCTATTGCAGAATTAGTGCTCAGCACGTTGCATCTAGGCATCTAACTTGGGGCCCCCAGTTATAGAAATGTCCCTCCTATTGGTCAACACTGAAATAAAAGATAGCAAGAGGCCTATGAGTACCACAACTAAGAGAGCAGTTCCTATATTTGAAGCCAGATGCTATTCATTATAATTCTGGCAGGAACACAGTGCCTTACATTAAAGTAATTACTAAAGGGAATGGGAAATATCGCTTCTGAAGGTCATCAAGTCTTCTCAAGAGCGACAGCTTTTTTTTTTTTTTTTGCTCTAAAGCCGAAAGATCCATTTTTATATTTATTTTATGAAGCTGCCTTTAAAAACTCAGGAAGGAGTAGTCTAATCTTGTCAATATACTAATATAGAGATTTGCCACCTCTGTCCCTTGAAGCAAATTTGGTTTTCTGGGTAATTAACATCTGCAAAGTAAATTGGTAATTAGTCAACACCATGCAAGTATAGCCCATGAATATTAATTGTGTGCATACTTAAAACCCAACCTGCCTCGGTGCAATTGAGAATCAGGTCGGCATAAGCATTACTGCATTTTTCTCAATGGGATGATTTTTATCTGAAACAATCTGAGGCTGTTTCAAATCTAAAATGCCAGAAGTACTCAAATTCTAAATTTTTGCATGGAAGTATTTTCATTTATAGACAGGTAAGTAAAACTGAAAAACAGCTGTATATCTATGTCTATACCACTGTACAGCTGTTTTTCAGTTTTGCTTACCTGTCTATAAATGAAAATCCTTCCATGCAAAAATGTAGAATTTGAGTATTTCTGGCATTTTTAGATTTTAATTTTTCATCTACATACACACAGAGTATATACACATATATACTAGTCTTTAAGCCTGTTACATTAACAGGTGCTAGAATAGATGTGTATGTCTCTTTCTTTCTTTCTCCTTGGCCGCTTTCTGTCTGTCTTTCTTTCTTTCTGTCTCTCTTTCTCCTTGTCCACTGTCTGTCTGTCTTTCTTTCTGTCTCTTTCCTCGGCTGTCCACCACCACCCCTTGCCTGCTTCCCCTGTCCAGCAGTAGCCCTTCTCCCTTCCTTTTACCTCCCCCGTGTCCAGCAGCACCCCTTCCCTGCTCCCCCTGTCCAGCAGCAGCCCTTCTCCCTTTGTTTTACCTCCCCTCTGTGCAGCATCACCTCTTCCCTGCTCCCCCTGTCCAGCAGTAGGCCATCTCCCTTCCTTTTACCTCCCCCCATCCAGCAACCCCCTTTCCCTCTCCCCTTGGCCCTGCCTGCATTTCTCTGTTGTGCCATACCCGCCTGCTCCGTGGCCCCCTTTTGTTTCCCCACCAGAGCAAAGCATGATTGCTGTCTGCCCCCAGCATACCCCTCCCCCCAAAGCAGCCCCCTTTCCCTCTTCCCTCCACTTCTTATTCATTTGATACCTTCTTGCCGTTCCTGAGATAAACCGCCACTGAATTCACTGCACGCACCCCAAGCCCCAAGACCTCCTGCCGTTCCTGAGTCAAACCGCTGAATTCACTGCACGTGCCCCAAGGTGGCGCTTGCGCCACAAGCTGCCCCATGTGCCGCAATTGGAATGTGGCCACAGACGCACACATCACAGCGGCAGGGATCACGAAACCCTAAGCGTGCATGCGCGCTTAGGGTTTTATTATAAATGATATATACATACACACGCACACATACACAATGAACTCAAAAATAAAGTCCCAATATGTTTTTGCTGTGTCTTCCACAGAACTCGGCCAATTTTTATGAAATTTAGTGCATTGTATCCTGAAGTTGATGTAAAATGTTGTAAATATTTCCCCTGATGAAAACAAAAACTGGGGATACAGATGTTCCGGAGATAATTTATTATACACTGAAATATAAAACTATGAAAATTCAATTAAAAAAGTGCAATGATAAAAAATACAGTGATAAAAATCCACCCGGACCCTACACGGTCAGTGTTTCGGCGAACACGCCTTCCTCAGGGGTCCAATGGTTTGCAACCTCACATATAAAGAATTGGACTGAAAACAGTCTATTGTCTTTAAACATGTGAGCAAAGAACACCGCAGACAAGCTGAAGTAGCAAAAAAAAATGCCCATCTGCAGTAACCATTATCTCTCTCCTTATTGGCTAAGTTTCTTAACATTTGCATCTCCTCTTCCTATAGGCTAAGGCTCTTTACACCTGCATTGTGAGGTCATAGGGCTTTATGGTTATAGAAACATTATAAGATGATGGCAGATAAAGGCCAAATGGCTCATCTAGTCTGCCCAACAAAGAAAAATGGGGAGACCCGATGATCCACCGATGAAAACAATCCATCGTGAAAAGAAATAATCCACAGTGAAAACAAAAACTGTGGATACAGATGTTCTGGAGATAATATATTAAACACTGAAATATAAAACTATGAAAATTCAATTAAAAAAGTGCAATGATAAAAAATACAGTGATAAAAATCCACCCGGACCCTACACGGTCAGTGTTTCGGCGAACACGCCTTCCTCAGGGGTCCAATGATTTGCAACCTCACATATAAAGAATTGGACTGAAAACAGTCTATTGTCTTTAAACCTGTGAGCAAAGAACACCGCAGACAAGCTGAAGTAGCAAAAAAAATGCCCATCTGCAGTAACCATTATCTCTCTCCTTATTGGCTAAGGCTCTTAACATTTGCATCTCCTCTTCCTATAGGCTAAGGCTCTTTACACCTGCATTGTGAGGTCATAGGGCTTTATGGTTATAGAAACATTGTGGTTTGCAAACTCACATATAAAGAATTGGACTGAAAACAGTCTATTGTCTTTAAACCTGTGAGCAAAGAACACCGCAGACAAGCTGAAGTAGTAAAAAAACGCTACAATATTTCCCACCAAACCACAACATTGTGGAAATGAATTGTGAACTTAATTAAAACATATCAAAATGTTTTATGGCGTATCTTGCAGAAAAATGTAAAGTCAAAAAGTAATGTTTCAATTAAGCCGATGTTCAAAGAACGCTCTTTTTGCACGAAGGCACACATAAGCATGGCCTCTGCCGAGTCAGACCATAGGTCCATCATGCCCAGCAGTCCGCTCCCGCGGCGGCCCCCCAGGTCAATGACCTGTAGTGATCTATTACTCAAGAGCATTTTGTCTTCTATAGTAACCCTCTAATTGTACCCCTGGATTCCCTTACCCTTTAGGAACTCGTCCAATCCCTTTTTGAAACCCAAAACTGTACTCTGCTCAACTACCCCCTCTGGAAGCGCATTCCAGGTGTCCACCACCCTCTGGGTGAAGAAGAACTTCCTAGCATTTGTTCTGAACCTATCTCCCTTCAATTTTTTTGAGTGTCCTCTAGTTTTTGTTGCCCCCGCCAGTCTGAAGAATCTGTCTCTCTCTACCTTCACTATACCCTTCATGATCTTATAAGTTTCTATCATATCCCCTCTAAGTCTCCGCTTTTCCAGGGAAAAGAGCCCCAACTTCTCCAGCCTCTCAGCATACGAGAGGTTTTCCATGCCCTTTATCATTTTTGTTGCTCTTCTCTGGACCCTCTCGAGTATCGCCATATCTTTCTTTAGGTACGGTGACCAGTACTGGACGCAGTACCCCCAGCCTTGGCCACTACTGTTCTATGGACTTGTCATTGACGCTCTGCTCCAGTTCAGTTCAAACAGAGATGAGACACTATTTAAGGTCTTCAATGTCAGATATTACTGTCTGGTAGATGCATTCGTGTATCAGCCCCCAGATCTGGTAGTGAACTGGGTTTAGGTCTGGTGAATTTGCAGGCCAGAGGTCTGAACCAATGAAGTCTGGGGACTCCCGATGTAGCAGTTCTACGATGTTCATTGCCCAATGTGCTGGGGCATCGTCCTGTTGGAAGATAAAGTAGTCTCCCAACAAGTGACGCATTGCTGGCTACAGCTTCTGCGTCAAGAGGATGTAGGCCTATATTTCAGGTGCCTAAGTTTTTACAACGGCTCTGCTAGCCACGAATCTAAGTGTGATTGACACGCAGCCAACACCATATTTTTAGGCGCCGTTTATAGATCAGCCCCATGGTGTCCACAGGAAACACAGAGAATGGTGTGTTCCATGTTTTCTTCTGTTAAGATGGTAAAATCACAGCACTTCTTTTTTGAGTGCTTAAGAGAAAACTCAATGGGAATGTGCAGGGTGGCAAATGGAAAGAAAATCATGAAAAGCCCTTCCAAGCTTTTCCAGCATTTTCTAGGAGTCAGTTGCTTTTGGTGCCCTCAGATGATGTCATCTATGTGTATGGTTGATTTTCATTCTGTTTCTCCTCGGAGAAAATATTATTCAGAACATTTTGTTTTATCCAGCAATAAATTACATTTTGCAGCAATAAACATGAAAGCTTATTGAAAACATTTTGCATGATCAGCACATACACTGAAAGCCAGCCTCAGAATGCGGATGCCAGATATTATAATGATCTTAATTTAATCAGACTGCATGAAGTTTCTCTTTATTTACAACACTGTATTTTAGGGTTTTTTTTTTCCTGGGTTGTGTTAAAACTCTCCTAGATGCTTCTTGTTTCTGATTTAATACTGAACCAGTCATTTGTTTATGCTAATGCGACTGGGCCAAGATTCAAAATTGCTGAGCTCTTCAATCCTACAATCTCCTATGCTAGGCTTTTATATTTGTGCTTTCTTTTCAGCCACGCTTAGAATCGTAAGAAGTCAATATTCTGAGGGACTCCTGCCCGCTTAAATTGCGCTCAGTGGGTCAGCCACTAATATATTCAATGGCACATAGCCAGGCAGTTCTGTACAATAAAAACAGAGGAACAATTCAAATGCAGACAATCAGGAACAGTGGGGTTGAACGAAGGAGCCAACCCACCCACAAAACCTTTTATTAAACTGTGACAGACTTGACTCGACACAAATCGTGTTTCGGCTTCAAAAGCCTGCCTCAGCAATCTTTTAAGAAGAAGAGACAACCAATTAACCTCAGAGACAGAAATTGGAAGTGAAAGCATGGGGTGTTTGTATAAACTTGCTCTTTTGTGTAAAGAAAACCAGATACTGGTATTTGCTGTTCCAAGGTTCTCAAGAAAAGTGCAGCAGCCTTCTGAGAAGACAATACAAGATTTTATTTGTGGATTCTGCTGATACAGGAACTTGATATTGATGAAAACCCCAACTAAAGAGCCCAGTCTGAAGCGTGGGAAATTTGCCGTCCTGGCGGATCTTCACATTTTACCTCAAGGTTCCAGTAAGGACACAAGTTGGTTTTTGGAATATGAGAAAGAGGAAATCTGCAGTTTGGTGAAAGACATCACGGAGTCAAAACACAAAGAAGTCACACAGTTCATTTCCTTGATCTTAGGAGATTGCTGAGGCAGGCTTTTGAAGCCAAAACACAATTTGCGCACAGTTTGTCTCACAGTTTAATAAAGGGTTTTGCAGTCACTGCGAACCCTTGTGAACCCTACTTATATCATACAGATTTGTGGCACATCAGCACTAACTTGCTATCTTTGAGTAGGATTGGTGTGGTCCTGGGTTGGATTCCAGAATTATACTGTATAGGTACTAGCAAGCAGATAGGACTACACAAAATACAGTCTAAACTTGGTCATGTGAATGTTGGCGCTGACTATTGGCCAGCACCTTCATAACCTCTACTCTCAACCTGTATCACCCATATCACCCCTTCCCTCCTGGACACCCCTAAGTCCCAGTAGGTCACCCCTTAATTTCATTGGTGGTCGCAAGAGCGAGTGAGATTCACTGTCCCATTTAGCTACTGGGCCACTAACAAAAGTAGGCCCAGGAGGCCTACTGTGACTTTAGGAGTGTTCGGGAAGGGAATCAGCTCATCTGGAAGGTGCTTTCATTTGTTGAGAGAAGGGGCTGGAAGGGGGATATGGACTTGTTAGGGGATGCAGGATGGTGGATCTCATATTCCCTTATATGGGGCATGGTTGACATTTAGCCAGGACTCGCATGAAGTTCCCTGGACAGCCTAGATGTTCAATGCCAGTGCCTGGACATGGTTCAGCATTGAATAACTGAAGCTAATTTAGTTGCCAATAGTCAGCAATTAAAAAAAAGCTGACCACTGCTGGATGAATATCAGGAGGATATGTTTTAGAACAAAAATTCATCTTAGTTTATGACCTCAGACGTTATGCTTATAAATTTAGGGCTGCCATTCATTTCCCTAGAATTATGAGCCTATGACTGAAAATCAGTGCTAAGCTGTTACTTTTTTCCTTCACCCTATATCTGATCTTGTTGCCATCCACTTTTTATGCTCTTAAATTTAGGAGTTTACTGAAATTTTGAATATAAAGTTATACTCTCCACTCAAGTAAATTTTCAGAGGTCAATTTATGAGCATAATTCTCAAAGTTAGAAGTACAAATCCTTTCAATATCAGGTCCATTATTTTTATGTCTTGCTAGAGTTGAGCAAGTGTTGCCAGAATGAAGGTCATAGAAAAACAGTATGTGACAGCAGAAAAAGGCAAGTTGCCCATTCAGTCTGTCCAGTAATTTCCATCTGTACTGGCAAGGATATATTCCAGCTGACAGCTACAGTGTGAGACTTATAAGAAATCACCGTTCATCCAAGAAGTTTTTGTCATCTTTTCCTTCATACACCACCACCTCTTGGATGGATGACCACAAAATATCACTTTCATACCTTGCATCTCTTTTCCTCCTTTCCAATGTCTAACAGCAAATATTTCTTATAATCTAAACATCTACCAATGTGCATCTGGCTATTCAGGAACAAGTGGTATTCTAGGTCTCTGTGACTTTTCCACATGGTACTGCAAGCAACATCAACCTTCTGCATCAACTCAACTAATATGCAATTCTCTGTCTTTCCACTAGAATTTCTAGATACAAGGCAGTCCCCGGGTTAAGAACAAGTTTCGTTTTTAAAACCATTCTTAAGTTGAATTTGTATGCAACTCGGATCCTGAACAGTACACATTCTATAAAAAATATTAAACATTAAAGAAACAGACCTCAAAATAAAGTACTGTAGTTTAAATGGAAAGAAAAGATAGGAGGTTTACCCATATTTTTGTTCTTTATCAGTCCCACTGTTCCCTCTCCACCATCACATCCAACATTTCTCCTTCTCATCTCTCTCTTCCCCATGCCTCTCCCACCACCATGCCCAATATTTCTTTCTCCCTCCCTATACTCAACAATTCACCTCTTTCTTCATTTCCCCATGTGCACCATCTCTCTTTCCCTCTCACTCAGACACCCATGCCTAAGTCTCCCTTTCTATTCCGACCCCACCTCAGCATCTCTTTTCCTCACTTCCTCCATTCTTCCATCCTATGTCTCAAGTTCATGCTCTCTCCCTTTCTTCCATCCTTTGTTGGACGTTTGTGCCCCTCCATTCCTTCTGTGTCCCAACATGACCCTGCTTCTCCCTTCCTATGCCAGCGCAGTCCCTCCTTCTCCCTTCCATGTTCCAACACGTCACCCTCCTCTGTTCCATATCCCAAATTCATTCCCCTCCGCATTTACTTCCTCTAGCCAGCTCCCTCCTCCCAGTCACACTTTTTTTGGCAACGAAATGAGCGGCAGGTTCTGCACGCGGTCCACTGGTCTTCACGAAGCTGTGATTGCCAACTCCTGCACGTAGAATGGAGGGGAACGACATGGGGAGCGTTGGAACACGGAAGGGAAGATAAGGGTCACTTTTGGACAGGAAGGGAGGAGGAAGGGGTACGTTGGCACAAGAAGGGAGAGGCAATGCCTTGGTTTGTAAGTTGAGCATTCTTAAACCGGGGACTGCCTGTATTACTATATTTGCAATCTGCCAGACAGATCTAGATACTAGTCAAGTTTATCATCACAGCCTGACAGACTTACCCATCTGGGGGTTTTGCTATGCTTACACAGTAACATAATAAATAATGGCAGATAAAGATCAGCATGGTTGTTCATCGTCTGCTTAGCAAAACGGCTAGAGTAGTTCCTGTCACTCTGTGCAGATTAAACCTCTCTATCCCCTTTTTTTAAATATGGAAAGCCATTTTATTTTGCTTTGATTCCATCCTTTTGTATATAGGGATTCTCTCTGCTTATCCCATATCTTTTTGAATCCCCCCCCCAGAGGGGATTCTAGGCTTTCACCTCCCTTTCCATGGAAAAGTGTTTCCTGGCAGCTTCATTTCATGTCCTCTACAGATTCTACAACTCTGCTTAAGTGCACACCCTTCGGACAGAGTGTGCATTTAATAGGAGTGGGGGGGAGGAGCGGGGGAGGCTGTAGTTAAGCTGGCTCAGTTTACCGTATTTTCACGCATATAACGCGCGCGTTATACGCGTTTTTACCTACCGTGCATACCCCTCGCGCGTTATATGCGTGAGCGCGGTATACAAAAGTTTTTAAACATAGTTCCCACCCCGCCCGACGCCCGATTCACCCCCCCCAGCAGGACCGCTCGCACGCGCTCCCACCCGCACCCGCATCCACGATCGGAGCAAGAGGGAGCCCAAGCCCTCTTGCCCGGCCGACTCCCCGACGTCCGATACATCCCCCCCCGGCAGGACCACTCGCACCCCCACCCCGAACGACCGCTCGCACGCGCTCCCACCCGCACCCGCATCCACGATCGGAGCAAGAGGGAGCCCAAGCCCTCTTGCCCGGCCGACTCCCCGACGTCCGATACATCCCCCCCGGCAGGACCACTCGCACCCCCACCCCGAAGGACCGCCGACTTCCCGACAATATCGGGCCAGAAGGGAGCCCAAACCCTCCTGGCCACGGCGACCCCCTAACCCCACCCTGCACTACATTACGGGCAGGAGGGATCCCAGGCCCTCCTGCCCTCGACGCAAACCCCCCTCCCCCCCTAACGACCGCCCCCCCCAAGAACCTCCGACCGCCCCCCCAGCCGACCCGCGACCCCCCTGGCCGTCCCCCACGACCCCCCCACCCCCCTTCCCCGTACCTTTGGTAGTTGGCCGGACAGACGGGAGCCAAACCCGCCTGTCCGGCAGGCAGCCAACGAAGGAATGAGGCCGGATTGGCCCATCCGTCCTAAAGCTCCGCCTACTGGTGGGGCCTAAGGCGCGTGGGCCAATCAGAATAGGCCCTGGAGCCTTAGGTCCCACCTGGGGGCGCGGCCTGAGGCACATGGGCCCAACCCGACCAGTGCACGGAAAGTCAGGGAGGGTGAACGGAGAGTCGGGACAGCGCACGGAAAGTCAGGGTGGGCGAAAGGAGCGTCGGGCATCATGCGCGGTATACCCGTGAGCGCGGTATACAAAAGTTTTTGTACATATCATCGTGATTTCTGCGCGCTATACCCGTGTGCGCGTTTTACACGGGTGCGCGTTATTTGCGTGAAAATACGGTAAATATGGTGCGTGGGTTGCTTGAGCCTACAATACAGGAAAGCTATGCCCTACAGCTTGAGTGGAAGCAGAGCACTCATTTTCCCAACCGTCCCAGCACTTAAGCTGCTGTGTGAAGCCTAGCCATGTCCAGTCAGAACGTGATTGCATTTAACCGGAGTGAAAGTAACGTGAAAGAATAGAGGTTAGACCTATGACATCAGTGCGCATAAGCGGATTGTGTGCTTATCCGAATTGCAAATATCTAGAGTTTACATCCATTGACTTTAATGTAAAAAAACCAGGACCGTGTTGGTAGGCTGCGGATAACTGAAGCGTGCGCTTAACCGATGTGCACTTAGGTGGAGTCGACTATACCTTTCAAACACAAGTATCTTTATATTCATATCTTCCCTGTCTTCCCTCTCCTCTAGGGAATAAAAGTTCAGGTCTTCCAGTCTCTTCTCAAATGCAAAACTCCATACTAGTTTTAATCACCTTTCTCTGAACTACTTCAAGTTGTTGTTTTTTTTTTTTAAGTCCTTAGAGAGATACGGCCTCCAAAATTTAGCACAATAATCCAAGTGGGGCCTCAGCAAAGACCTGAACAGGGGCATTAACACCTCCTTTCTCCTGCTGGCTATGCCTCTCTCAATGCAACCTACCATCCTTTTAGGTTTGGTCATTGTCTTGACACATTGTTTCACCACCTTGAGCTCCCTTAAATTAATTCAGACAGTCTCAACACCAGTTGCTGAATTGCTTGAGTAGGGCTAGTTCCTGCTTCTGCTAACTCCTAATTTCTTGTGATTATCCCTGCCGTCCTTGAAATCTTTTACAGTTTCAGCCTCATTCCAAACATTTCCTGATGTTGCTCTGCAAAGTGTGTGTGTTGGTTTGTGTGTTGGGGGATTTTATAAAGGATTTGGGTGCATAAAAGAGAATACTACAGGCTTAGGTAGATTCCTATAAAATCACTCGGGGGTACAAAAATGAAAAAGTCAGTGCATAGAAGCACATCATCTATTTTTACATGATTTATGAATAGGGGATTCTGGGGGCACAGTTTAACACTTATGCTCAAAATATTGGATGTGAAGTTCTTAATAGAGTAGACACTCAGTTAATCAGCACTCTCAACCATCGGCAAAAAAAGAAATTGTCGCCTGCCTCCTCAGACAACATCCAAAGTCGTGCTCCAGATCCAACACCCTCACTCCCTTCCGCAAGGAGTTTGCAAGTTATTAAAGAACCTAAGCTTTTTATACAAGATGAACAGTTTATTGAAAAATGTGGATTAGATCTAATGCAGTTAATTGTCGGGACCATTTTGGTAGTTGACCAGCACTTCAAAAACTCAATTACTACCATAGAAGAATTTGATGGACAATGTGGTGAGCTTCATCAGTCACTTGTGAGTTTTAAAGAACTTTGAACCCCTTTAATAAAGTCACGGTAGCAATGCTGCCCATTCAATTCCTATGGGATTCGGTGCATTTGCCATGGCAGCACTGCTACTGTGGCTTTGTAAAAGTGGCCCTTTATGCCAATTTAGAAGATCAAGAATTTCAGACATGAAGGTGATTATAAATGGGGGCAACTGTGGATATCTAAGAATAGATCTGGTAGACAGAAGATGATGACTTAACAGTAGCAATGAATTCTCTAGGATTAGAGATAGTGGTAAAGACTGGAATAATTGGTTTTAAATCAACAAGGAGGAACCTTAGCAGACCATGGAGTAGTGAATGGTGAGATCCTCTAACAAAATTTCAAATATACACTTCTCCCTCCGTATTCGCTGCGATAGGGGATTAACAGAACTGCAAATACAGAAAAACCGTGAATAACTTTTTCATATGTTATTCGCTGTTTTCTATTAAAAACCATCGTGAATATGGTGAAACCGTGAATAACATGTGGGAGACCTGGTCTGTTCCTGAAGGAGAGGCAAAGCACGGTGAAGAAAGTGCTGGGAATCAGCAATTTCTCTATATAAGCTGACGTAATTTGGGGGGAGGAGCCAGCAAGCTAAAAACCGTGAATAATCAAAACCGCGATTGCTGAAACTGCAAATACGGAGGGAGAAGTGTACTTGTATTAACCCCGGCAGTAATTAATTTATCAGGTCAAGCATTGGCTTTATAACAAGAGAATATATATGGAACCTGGGTTTTATTCCAGTAATGCAATATTGCCCTGGAGACTAAATTGCTTTATTTCAATTTATATGGAAGCTTTTTTCATCTAAGCTTGTTGGATCTAATATTTCAATAAGATATCTGAAATCAAGATGGAACCCCTTCAGATATCACTATTTCTACCTTTCAGGATCTAGAGTTGAGGCCTGTCTGTCATAAAGATACTTGATTGAATGAATGAAAAATATTAAAATTTGAAGAACTCAGAATGTTTGCCTTTGAAACAATTACAGGAAGGTACTAATTTGGTCATCACGAGAGCAGACAAAGATAGAGAGTTGTGGTATATAACCTAGGGAGCAATATGTGTTTGACATCTTTCAAAACACTTTATTGCATCTTGCATTAGAGGTGTCATTCTATGACCCTAGAAAGGAATATTTTGACAGAGCTATCTTTTTGATTGAACTACATCTGCAAATGTCTTGGTTCTATATGTTTCCCAAAGTGCATAAAAACCTATCTTCACCTCCAGGATGTCGAATAGTTTCAAAAAGGAATCTAATTTGAGAATCTCTTTCATAGTTGCTAGATACTAGCAGCAATGCAAATAAAATAATTTGTTCAAAACACAAACATATTCCATATGCTTCAGATACTACAAGAAGTTGATATTATCACTGATTTTGGAGGTAGTCTCTTTATATGACTATATACCTGAAGAAGGTGCCTTGGAACTGGAACTTATTCACTATAGGGGCTCATAATCGAGAAATATGTCTAAACACTGGCCTAAATAGGCACTTGGATGATCAGTACAACAAGTCGTCCAAGTGCCGATAATCAAACTAGATGTATCTAAAAACAACTTAGGCCTTTTCAGTGCTAAAAGGGGCGTTTTAGGAGGAGTGGTGAGGGCGGGATTTGAGCTGGACGTAGGACTACCTTGACTTAGTCATAGTGCAAGTATAACCGAAAGTTCAACTAGGCTGCCCAGACGGAACTTATACGTAGCTACTTAGGTGATTGAAACCCAGGTCTAAGTGCCAGAAGGTATCCAAAGTGGCCAGATAACCCCTCAAACAAAGTAAAGTCCCCCACACACTCCCCCAGTGATCACTGCTCCCCCCACCATAAAAATCGTAATAAAATCTTTACATATCTGCCTCCAGAAAATCAGCACCTGGCATAGGAAAGCCTAGTAGAGCAGCACAGAGGTTGCTTAAGTAGTCTGGGGCTATTTGGGGTTGTAGACAGATGGGTCTAGTACACAGGTGTCGAAGTTGGTCCTCGAGGGCCGCAATCCAGTCGGGTTTTCAGAATTTCCCCAATGAATATACATTGAAAGCAGTGCATGCACATAGATCTCATGCATATTCATTGGGGAAATCTTGAAAACCCGACTGGATTGCGGCCCTCGAGGATCGACTTTGACACCCCTGGTCTAGTACATTGGTTCCCAACCTTGTCCTGGAGGACCACTAGGCCAGTCGGGTTTTCAGGATAGAATATATATGAGCGAGACCTGCATATAATGGAGGTGCTAGGCATACAAATCTGCTCCATGGATATTGATTAGGGCTATCCTGAAAACCCAACTGGCCTGGTGGTCCTCCAGGACAGGGTTGGGAACCACTGGTCTAGTAGGTTTTGGGGGGTGTTTTTTTGGGGGCTCACCATGACCTATAAGATATGTATATGTATATGGCATCCTTTTTGTGAAGTTTGCAACAGTGCCCTGTAAGGTGCCCCACTGCTGTGCTGCCATGTCTGGGTGTCCAGTCCATCACTTTGCTGGCCCCTCCCATATCCAAAAGATCTTGTTCTAGGCGTTTTTGACTTGGTTGAATTTTGGACAAGAACGGCGTATAAAGATAGGCGACTTAGCAGTCTGGTCAACCAAACGGCTGGACGAATACTTAGACGATTTTCGAAAAAGAAAAATATTTTGGATGTATTTTTCGGGAATGGACTTTAGACACTGCCGACTAGCGACTTAGGACCAAAATGGACTTAGATGTTTCTTTTGATTATGCCCCTCTATGTATTAGATCAGTGATATCTGCCTTATAGGATCACAGTGCTCTATTTTCTGGACAACTATTTTGGGTTATAAAAGTGGCTTTGTGAACAAAATCCACAGGGCAGCAATACTTGGGGATGATATGTGATTATAACCAAGACCCCAGCATGTTTGCCTGCCAATATGGTTGACATGGTGGAGTCTTGACAACTAGCATTTAAGCATGGGTGACTGGGGCCCACACAGAGTGGTGGGCACAGCTCTGGCCACCTTGTTGGGCTAACTGGATGGACTGTGCGTGTCTTTATCTGCTGTCATTTACTGTGTATATTAAGCGCCAGTCACTATCTGGTTAACAATATTCAGTGCTGATTTCCAGATAGCTTTTTTGTTATTGTAAGTTATCTGAATTCTAGCACTATTACCACTGTTTGGATATTGATAGCACCATCTCCAGAAAGCCCCAGTGCTATCTGTCTATTAGAGAATGACACGTGGCGGTTTACCCGCGGCTACTGCGTTTAGCCGCGGGTAACCCGCCAAAAACGGGGAATGAAAATTAGCAGCCTCTGCGGGGACGGGAACAAGGCCATCACCGCCCCGTGGAGCGGTGAATGGTCTTGTCACCGCAGTGAGGCATAAAGGATCGTGCGGTTCCCGCAGCCCCCACCCGCCCACCGGCTCGATCGTTTAACCAGCTTCCTCTCTCCACCTCACCTTAGTTTGCCGGCTTTCTTTTTCGGCGACCAGAACGCTTTCAAAAGAGCCGCGCACGCGCGGCTGCTCAGTATTCAATCTTCTGCTCTGACCCAACTGGAAACAGGAAGTTGCAGCAGAGCAGAAGATTGAACTTTGAGCAGCCGCGCGTGCGCGGCTCTTTGAAAGCGTGCTGGTCACCGAAAAAGAAAACCCGCAAACTAAGGAGAGATGGAGAGCAGTAGCGTACCAAGGGGGGGGGGGGGGAGCGGGAGGGGCGAAAAAGGTAATGGCGCCAGGCCTTGGAGCACTGAGGCAGACCGCTTCTCCCCCCTCCCAGCCGAACCCCCGCTGACCCTCCTATCTCTCCCCCCCAGTGAACCTTACCGACCCTCCCAGTGAAAGCAGCAAACCTCCCTCCAGTAGCGTCGGCTTTCTCCTCCCTCTTCCGCATCACTGATGACGTCATCAGTGACGCGGCAGAGGGAGGAGAAAGCCGCGAAGGAGGTTTGCTGCTCTCGCTGGGAGGGTCGGAAAGGTTCACGGAGGGGGGGAGATAGGAGGGTCAGCGGGGGTTCGGCTGGGAGGGGGGAGAAGCGGTCTGCCTCGTGCTCCATTGCCTTCTTCGGGCAGCAGCAGCGTTTACAATTCGCTGCTGTTGCCGGCTTCAGGCCTTGTTCTCTGCCGGGTCCTGCCTACTTCCTGTTTTCATGAAGACAGGACCTGACAGAGAGGAAGGCCTGAAGCGGGCAACAGCAGTGAATCGTGAATGCTGCTGCTGCTGCCCGATGAAGTTCAGGACATCAGGACATCGGGGAAGGAGCAGGGAGAAATCGGCTGCTGGCTTGGGGGTGAGGGTAGGGAAAGAATCGTGGAAGTGGAGAAATTGGCACGATGGCTTTGTGGGGGCTAGGGGGAGAGAGAAAGAAAGGCAGAAATAAAGAGGGGGGCCAGAGGGAGAGAGAAAGAAAGGCAGAAATAAAGAGGGGGTCAAGGGGGAGAGAAAGAAAGGCAGAAAGAAAGAGGAGGGCCAGGGGGAGAGAGAAAGAAAGGCAGAAAGAAAGAGGAGGGCCAGGGGGAGAGAGAAAGAAAGGCAGAAATAAAGAGGGGGGCCAGGGGGAGAGAGAAAGAAAGGCAGAAATAAAGAGGGGAGCCAAGGGGAGAGAGAGGGGGGGCAGGAGAAGAAAGAAGAAGGACCAGAGACTCATGAAATCACCAGACAAAAAGGTAGGAAAAATGATTTTATTTTCAACTTAGTGATCAAAATGTGTCCGTTTTGAGAATTTATATCTGCTGTCTATATTTTGCACTATGGCCCCCTTTTACTAAAACGCAATAGCGGTTTTTAGTGCAGGGAGCCTATGAGCGTCGAGAGCAGCGTGGGGCATTCAGCACAGCTCCCTGCGCTAAAAACCGCTATCGCAGTTTAGTAAAAAGGGAGGGGGAATATTTGTCTATTTTTGTATAGTTGTTACTGAGGTGACATTGCATAAAGTCATCTGCCTTGACCTCTTTGAAAACCCACGGAATATAAATGATAATTAACATTTTCTCTGCATACAGCGTGCTTTGTGTTTTTAAAATTTTATTGTTGGTAGATCATTTTGACTTGGCCACAAAGGTAAGGGGGAGGGAGGGAGGGGAGCTGCTGAAAGACATCTAGTAATCCTTGCAGGCTTAACTGTGCAGGGAATTATTTTTGTAAAATCATGTTTTGTTATGTGACTGGCATTATCTAGACTTTAATTTCTATGAATGAATAGAATGAAAATGATATAAAATTACTTGCTTGCGGGGACCGCGTGTTCCGGCTCACACAAGGAAGGAGGGGGTGAAAGGGAAAAAGTTTCTCTTCCTTGGAAATAGATTCTGAAGTGACCTCATCAAAGAAGACCAGCACCAAATGTACAAGAAATCCCTTAAACAATGTCAAAAGAGCCCAAAATAGAAAACTGCTACTGCCTTGAGACTCCATTATTGAAGGAATCAACTTGAAATCACAGAAGAGACAGGAAAAGGTTAAATGCCTCATGGAATCCTCAGGTACAAAACACAAACCAAATTGTGAATGAAATCAGAGCAGACAGTAAGAATTATAAAATTGATGTCATTATCCATCTGGAAAAAAAGGCGTACTAGAAATAATCCCTCAGCAATACAATTTTCAGAAGTTCTATTTGCTCATGGTAAGGGAGAAAAGAGACTGCTAGTGATGGTGGGGGGACTTATAGAAGATATGAAAGAAGGGTGGTAGAAAGGAACAGATGGTAAAGGAGGGAGGGAAGGGTGGTGGTGGAAAGGAATAGAACAGACATTGAAAGAGGGTAGAGAGGAACAGACCCTGAAAGGAAATGTGGAAGGCAGAGTGGGGAGAAGACGCTGGAAGGGAAGAAGACAGATGCCAGACTATGGGGGAGCGGAGGGAAGAAGATGGGTGCTAGACGGGGACGGTGACGGGGCGGTGAATGGGATGGCAGTGGCGGTGACGGGGTGGTGAAAGGGATGGCGGTGACGGTGACGGGGCGGTGAAGGGAACGGCGGTGACGGGGCGGTGCAGAGGATGGTGGGCCGGGGACGGTGCAGTGACGGGGACAGATTTTTTCCCCGTGTCATTCTCTACTGTCTATAATGCTTTCCATGGCACAATGCTGCAGACAAATCAGCGACTGGCCCCAATCAGTGACATTGATCCAGGGAGCAGCCGTTGCTACCCAGATAAATGGTTTTCAAAACTGGGCTACAGAATTTTTCAAAAGTTAGGCTTTGTGTCTTTTCACTAGCAAAAATATAAAAGCGCTCGCCAATGTATTCCCAGAAAAGTTTCCAGAGAGGCAAAAAACAAAATTTAGCAAAAGCCCACTAGAGACCTTGCAACTGTACCTCTCTTGTTTAAATTTTGCAAATTATTTTGAAGTCACTTCATCATGGAGCCACTATGACAGGTTTGCTAGTAACAGTTTATTATTCCAAAAAAGAAAAAGAAAAGAAAAGCTAAGTTTCGCTGGTTACAGGGATTAAAATTCTGTCTTTGCATACCAGATTTCAAAATGAAGCTAATCTGTTTTTATAAAGACATGATTAGCATACAGAGCATTCCTTGCATCTTTAGGAGGATTGCTTATATTCCCAGCCTAGAATAAAAATAAAATAAATCAAAAATACTATAATGTACTGTATCTATAAACAGTGGATGGAGGTGCAGCCTGCTTGTCATAGCTGGGTGATATGTGTAAGCACATTGACCCCATCCTCTCCCCTCCCCTCCTTATAACCAAATCACTCCACTTGCAGATGTTGCAAGCAGGAATGAGGGAACAACACTGCGGATACTGAAGAGCCACAGCGCCCTGAAATACTCTATGCCAGGGGTGTCCAACCTTTTGGCTTCCCTGGGCCGTATTGGCCCAAAAAAATGTTTCTGGGGCTGCACAAACGCGCAAACGCTGCAGCAAGACAGAGGAGGAAGCCGGCAAGATGGTAAACACCCGGGGGCAGCAGAGGAAAACACTGCATCGCCCTCAACTGGGGCTGCACAAAATACTTCACGGGGCCGCAGGTTGGCACCTTACTCTATGCCATAGGAAGCACCACTGGGGCTAGGGAAGGGATGCTGTGGAGGAGGGGGATGAGGGCAATATTCTTGGCGTGGAGGGAAGCAAAGAAAGACTACCTTGTGGAAGAAAAGGGTGAGAAGAAGAAAATGCTTGAGTACCTGAATGTAAACCACTTAGTGGTATAGAAATACTAAACATAAATAAATAAATAATGCCTCGGGGGGGGGGGGGGGAGGAAAAGAGCATGCTCTGGAGGGAGAAGGAGAAATCAAGATAATGTCTTGAAAAAGGAGAGAGATTTAGAGGGACGGGTGAGAGAATTAGTAACTTAAGGGAGCACGGGAGAGAATGGAAAGGGAAGGGAGAGGGAATAGCGGGAAAGGAAGTGATGAGGGAGAGAGCAGAGAGACTTGGTTTGGGAAGTGGGGGGGAATGGTGAGGCCATTGTAAATGTTTTTTTTTGGGGGGGGAATGATAGAGACATTTCAATATCTCCATGGCGTTAATGTATAGAAAGTGAGTCTTTTTCAAATGAAGGAAAACTTTGGCAGGAGAGGACATAGGATGAAGTTAAGGCTCTGGAGTAATCTAAGGAAATATTTTTTTACAGATGCCTGGAACAGTCTTTTGGAAGAGGTGGTGGAAACAGAGACTGTCTGAATTCAAAAAAGCATGGGACAGGCGTATGGGATCACTTAGGGAGAGGAGGAGATAGTGGATGTTGTGGATGGGCAAACTGGTAGGGCCATGTGACCTTTATCTGCCATCATGTCTCTATGTTTCTATCTTCTGCAGAATTTGCAAGTACAGTATATATGATTTCAAGTTAGATTCAATTTCCCTTTTGAAAATTAGCTGCTACATTTGAAGAGCATATGACACTTCAGAAAGTGTTAAAGAAGGTCACTGGTTTCAATAACCAACTTTCTGTACAGGCTCTGCAAATTGTTCCGTGTTACGACGAGGCTCCAGGTCTTTCTCCTTCAAGTCAGTAGCAGTCAGATATCATAATCACAGACTCTGATACTTTGCCCTGGATTTCTAAGGGGATTCCCTGGCCCAATGCAGGCAACTGCCATGGGGACCAAATATCAAAGCTAAAGGAGTCTAATCCTCTTTGCTTTAGACATGCTTGCTTCAAAGAGGTGATATTCTAACCTCTAGGGCAGCGTCTCAAATTTTTTTTAGCTCCGGCACACTAAGGGCTCCTTTTACTAAGCTGTGATAGCGGTTTTAGCGCGCACTAGATGCTAACAGCCAGCATTGAGTTCTAGCCGCATAGCGCGGGTTTAGTGCGCACGGCAATTCAGTCCGCGCTAAAAACGCTATCGCAGCTTAGTAAAAGGAGCCCTAAATGGAGCAAATGTTTTTCGTGGCACATTATATAAAATTTCAAAACCAACAGAAAATCAAATTTGAGAATTATTTATTTAAAGTTCTTTAAGCTATGTATGGATAATTGTAACAGTGGTGAAAATAAAGTAGATAGAATTGCTAATCAGTGTGATGGATGTGCTTGTTTTTGAGTGCAAATTAACTCAAAACGCGGCTCGATAGTCGTCAAGCAAACACGCATTTCATCATCCACCATCTGCATTCGTTCTCCTTTTTTTAATTTAATTTCTGTCAGAGCTGAAAATCCAAGTTTGCAAAGATAAGAAAATCCAAATGGTAACAAAGCCTCGATTGCTTTATTGCTCAAGTTAGGATAACTTCTGTAATCTCTCATGGCACACAGTTTGAGAGACACTGCTCTAGGGTCAGAGAAGCACCTGCATATAAAAACCATAGAAAGGCCGTATATCAAACCCATGACCTTTTACCTCTGGTCTATGGGTGCCTCAATCATAAATCTGGTTCTGCAGAACTTTTCATTTAGACGTCTAACCTGGGCAAGCACTATCTGACAATTCTCATAGCTGGTGGTCAGTGAAAAATGAGCAGGTGCTATTCATCTAGTTCCTAGAACAAAGGGCACAAAGCCTGAAATGGGGAATTGAATTTCTCCCTTGTACTGCCAGTGGCGTACCAAGGGCAGAGTGGTGAGGCCAGGTGTAGATCATAAGGGGGTGTTTCAATACCTTCCCCACACTGCAGCCTGCAATCTTTGAGCTGCCAGCAGCGTCAGTAAGCTAAACACGCTCCCTTCAGTGGACTAGAAGCTTTCTCACTGCAGTGTCCTGCCTCTGAGGGGATAGGAAGTAGAAGCAGATGGAAAGCTTCCAGGTCTGCCAAAGGCAATGTGTTCAGCTGACTAATACTGCTGGCAGCTACCGAGCTCTACTGTTATAGAGAAGATGCGGTATATAAGCCTAAGGTTTCGTTTAGTTTAAATTGTAATCAGCAGCCTTCAGGGAAGAAAAAAAGAGAGAGGAGAGGTACCCATTCCAAGGCAAGGGGAGAGAGAAATGCTGAAACTGACTGGGGGGGGCAGTGGGGTAAGGGAGAAAGCTGCCAAATTAGAAAGAGGTAGAAAGAAGAGAGAGATGCCAGTCCATAGGGGAGGGAGGTAGGGAAGGGAAGGAGGAGTGGAGAGGAGAGGAGAGAGATGCCAGAGTAGGAGGGGAGGAGAGATGGAAGGGTAGGGGACAGAGATGCTGGACAAAGAGGAGGAGAGGAAAGGGAAGGAGAAAGAAATGCCAGATCATGGGGGTAGGGTGGAGAGGGGAGAGAAGTAAGGATGGAAATGTGAGAGATGTCAGAGCCTAGAGGGGTGGAGATAGAGAGAGGAGAGATAAAGATGGAGAGGAGGTGAAATGGAAATAAATCATATAAAAAGGAGAGAAGAGAGCATGGATTGGATGGAAGGGGGAGAGTTCAGACAGTTTATAGAAAGGGCATAGAAAAAGGGCAGCTGCAATACAGAAGGGGGAGAGGAAAGACAAAGGATGGAAAGGAGAGAGAAGGCAGTGTATGGAAGGGGAGAGGGCAGTAGATGGAAGGGGGAGAAGGCAGATGCTGGATAGAAGGGAGAGAGTAAAGAGAAGATTAAGAAAGCAGAAATCAGAGATGACAAAGGTAGAAAAGTAATATTGTAGCTATGTTGATAAACATTTATAAACAGAAAATGAAATTAAGGTGATCTTTTATTGGACTAATTTTAATATATTTTTCACAAACTTTCAGTCAGGACTGGATACCATAACAGTAGTATACTGTACTGACCTGAGGAAGGAGGTTTTGGGCTCTGAAAGCTAACTGAAGAATCTGTGTCCAATAAAATGGTATTACCTTATTTTCCATTTTTTGTTTTATTTCTATTGTTAATTTGTAAAGTGGTAATTGTTATTTGTCAGTTTTTGCAAATTTGCATGTGCTACCTTTATATTGATATATTTTGCACATTATTAGGGGATATGCACCACTTCTGTTTTTGTGGTGCTGCATTTTATGCAGAGTCTGGCTTCTTGGCGGTTCAGTTTAACGTTTGTCTACATATTTCTAATTATAGTTTGTGATTACTTATTCCAGTATCTGTGTTCTGTGTGTATGAAAAAGACATGGGTTTCTGTTAGCATCGACTGTGCAGGATCGATCGGTACTAATCTGGCTTGATAAGTTTTGCAAAGGGTGTATTGATGTTCTAGTGCTCATTGCAATGTTAAAGATGCTGCCTTTTCCTAAGGACATCCTTATTGGGTGACTCATGGATTATTACTAAAAATAGTTTTATTATATGGAGGAGAGGGGTGTTAAAACAATTGATCGGCCCCAAGTGTCAAATATACTAGCTACGCCACTCTCTACTGCCTCTGTATAAGCTGTGTCTGCTCTGTTAATGTTGATCATTTTGTACCTTCTACCTACCAATTAAAGGATTAATGCTGGCTTTTACAAAGCTGCGGTTGAGATTTCTATCACGGGCTGGCAAGGTAAATGGTCCGATGCTCATAGAATTCCTAAGAGTGTCCATGTCATATGTTTTGGCTCTTCTCTAACCTTGAAGGAGTTCCCTTCTCCTGTTTGGAGGGCCCTATTTGTGCCAGCAGGATGACAGTGAGCTCTGATGTCACTGGAGACTATGTATCCCACGATGGGGCACAACTTGACATTATTGGACTTTATAGGACTTCAATGGGAAACCAAGGTGGCAAGGGGGCCCCTTCTGGTGAGTCAGACAGGTCGTGACCTGTTTGGGCCGCCGCGAGAGCGGACTGCTGGGCAGGATGGACCTGTGGTCTGACCCGGTGGAGGCACTGCTTATGTTCTTATGTTCTTATTGCTTCTCTGCTGCAGCAAATCCCATGTAAACTATGCAGCCAGCTGAAGCAATCACAAGAAAAATGAGCTCAAAATAGGATGGCCTGACTGGCTTTAAAAATTAGCACCAAGCCAGATGGTTAAGGTTACATGATTGCTTTCAAAACACCGATGATTGAAACACTTATTGTTATCAATAAATATTCATTTCTTCCAAATTTATAAGGACTTCAGAGGTGACACTCATTGGACCATGTCGGTTAGAGTGATTTTCTCACCGTCTCTCTTCACTAGTCCCATTTTTAAATATTTGATCACGCCGAGCAAATTTGCCTGTTTATAAGCACGTAATCAATACAATGAGGCAAGGTAACTTTGTAAAACTTAGCTCTAGTTGCGTCGGGGAGGGAATGTTACTGCCGGCACGATCATGTTTCGCCAGAATGGCTGTTTCAAGTCTCGATATACTGCTGTTCCAAGGCTACGTGATTGACAGCTAGCAGCCCTGAATCTGTGTCCCTCATCAGAGCTGTCACCAAGAGTTGGAAACTGACGAATGGACAGAGTGAGTAAACGGGAAAAAGGGAAGCAGGGGCTGGAAAAGCAGATGAGCTGTTCACTTTCTTTACCCTACAGTTTGCTTATTTTTTTGTTTCTTTTTTCAGAGAATGGTTTCTAGAAATAGAAGCTTGCAAACCACAGAAGTGATACAATTCCCACAGGGAACAGAGTCTGTCTGCAAACAGTAATTTCAGCCTGACAATTGAAAACCAAATACAGTATTGAGCTGACACATCACCTGCTATGCTAATGCCAGTGTAAAAAAAAAAAAAAAAATGATCTAAGGTCCATTAGTTCATGTTTAACAAAGTTTAACACTATGTGTACATGCCAGCTGCCCACAGGGAAGCCTCCTGATATACAGCAATCAAAGCTGCTTTCTGTCTCTCATAAACTTCCAGGGCAGTCAAATAAAATACTGAGGGGAAGATCCTCAAAACTTAACATTGCCTTAATGCAATCGCTAAACCTGCTCCAGCCAGTTTAGCGGGGCAGTATTTTACTGGCCGATGATCAGAACGGCTCGCTGGGGTCTTTTCCAAGCTTCCAAGTTGTCTCTGACTCTGCCAAGCAAATGTAGTACAACGCCGTCGTCAAACAAACCCATCGACACCCCCCTGAATAAAAAGTGGGTGCTTACTTTTATTAATAGAATAGGCTCAAAACTCATGCCTTTTATAGAACTGACCTGCACCTTTTTCCTCATTTTGTGTTGCATAGACCACCAAGAGAAACTAGAAACTTCTACTTATTTGCTTATCCAAAAATGAATGGGTGTAGATATAAGACCTTCTTAGATAGGACCCGAGCGTTTCAAGCTGGTAGGCAACAATCTTGGTTAGGTAAATGTATTCAGCAAGCTATGTTATCCTTTTGCAGTTTTTGGAAATTAATTAAGACCACTTTGTTTGATAAGTTTATTACTTAGTGAGTTTTATTATTGAAATTCTATTTTACAAATATTTCTACTTTTTACTGTTTTATTATATTTCGCTGATTGTCCAGCTCTTTTTAGTGTATGGCGGTATAAAAGAATAAAATTATTATTATTATTATAAGGTCACCATCTAAAGCTCTGTTAACGATCCCAGAATTTTCAGCTGCATGAAGATGCAGTTCCAAATTTAAATAAATAAAGGCAATCAAAATCTGTCTATATGCAGGAGTTATTTTAAGCAAAAAAAAAAAAAAGAAAAAAAATTGAATCAGGTTGGGCAGACTGGATGGACCATTCGGGTCTTTATCTGCTGTCATCTACTATGTTACAATGATATGACCTCCTTGAATTTTAGAAAGAAGTTAAAAGGTTTTTTTTTGTTTACTTGGGCTTGTAAATCAACTTAGCTTTAAAGATCAGGTATGAGCTTATTTCAAGTTTTGCTCAAGAGGGTTGTTTTATCAGGAGTTCTTCATGGGATGGGATATGTGTTTTAATCTGTTAAGTATATTTTCACCTTTTTGTACATGCCATATAAGAACCAACAAATGAAGTGAGAGGAAATGTCAGAACTGTTTAAGAATACATGGAAGTAAGTAAACCTGAATATTGTGACTTTGGAATAGACCTGTTGTTTCAAGTTTATTTAAAATTTATTATACCGCCCACTCGAGCCTTCTAGGCGGTGCACAAAAATGCCTTAACAATATACCACTTAAAATATAATTTAACCTAAAACAAACCAAGGGAAAAAACAATTTAAGGACACAGACGAATGGGAACAGAAGGGAAGAAGGGATTGGAACTACAATTGATAGAAAGAAAAGAAAACACTTAAAGGGAAGAACCTCTTGTGATGTGAATTAGAGAATGACACGGGGGAAAAAAATCTGTCCCCGTCACTGCACCGTCCCCGGCCCACTGTCCCCTTCACCGCCCCATCACTGCCATTCCCTTCATCGCCCCATCACCGTCACTGCCATCCCATTCCCCGCCCCATCACCGTCCCCGCAACATCCATACAAGCCTCAGTACTGCAATATTTAACTTATTCCTTCCTTATAAATCAAAGTTCTGGCTGCTGAACTGAAGAAAGAGATGTTCAGCTGGCAGGGCTTTGTTTATAAATTTTTATCAACACAACTAATATACTACTTTATCCTAAAGAAAAAAAAAAGAAATATAATTTTTTTTCTACCTTTTTTGTCTGGTTTCTGCTTTCCTCATCTTCTCATTCAATTCCTTCCATCCATAAGAACATAAGCAATGCCTCTGCTGGGTCAGACCTGAGGTCCATCATGCCCAGCAGTCCGCTCACGCGGCGGCCCAACAGGTCCAGGACCTGTGCAGTAATCCTCTATTTATACCCCTCTATCCCCTTTTCCAGCAGGAAATTGTCCAATCCTTTCTTAAACCCCTGTACTGTACTCTGCCCTATTACTCCCTCTGGAAGCGCATTCCAGGTGTCCACCACTCGTTGGGTAAAGAAGAACTTCCTAGCATTCGTTTTAAATCTGTCCCCTTTCAACTTTTCCAAGTGTCCTCTTGTTCTTTTATTTTTCGAAAGTTTGAAGAATCTGTCCTTCTCTACTCTCTCTATGCCCTTCATGATTTTATAAGTCTCTATCATATCCCCTCTAAGTCTCCTCTTCTCCAGGGAAAAGAGACCCAGTTTCTCCAATCTCTCAGCGTATGAGAGGTTTTCCATCCCTTTTATCAAGCGTGTCGCTCTCCTCTGAACCCTCTCGAGTAACGCCATATCCTTCCTAAGGTACGGAGACCAATATTGGACGCAGTATTCCAGATGCGGGCGCACCATCGCCCGATACAATGGCAGGATAACTTCTTTTGTCCTTGTTGTAATACCCTTCTTGATTATGGTCTGTCTTCTCTCTGCATCTTCCATTTGCTCTGTTACTGTGCCTCTCCCTTTCTCCCCCCCTTCCAAATTGGTCTGGCACCCATCTTCTTCCCTCCGCTCCCCCATAGTCTGGCATCTCTGTCTTCTTCCCTGCCAGCATCTTCTCCCCACTCTCTCTTCCCCATTTCCTTTCAGCGTCTTCTCCCACTCTGTCTTCCCCATGTACTTTCAGCATCCTTCTCCCCCCTCTGTCTTCCCCATGTGCTTTCAGCGTCCTTCTCCCCTCTCTGTCTTCCCCATGTCCTTTCAGCGTCCTCCTCCCCCATCTGTCTTCCCCATGTCCTTTCAGCGTCCTTCTCCCCCCATGTCATCCCCATGTCCTTTCAGCGTCCTTATCCCCCCCGTGTCTTCCTCATGTGCTTTCAGTGTCCTTCTCCCCCTCTGTCTTCCCCATGTCCTTTCAGCATCCTTCTTCCCTGCCAGCATCTTCTCCCCACTCTCTCTTCCCCATTTCCTTTCAGCGTCTTCTCCCACTCTGTCTTCCCCATGTACTTTCAGCGTCCTTCTCCCCCCTCTGTCTTCCCCATGTGCTTTCAGCGTCCTTCTCCCCTCTCTGTCTTCCCCATGTCCTTTCAGCGTCCTTCTCCCCCATCTGTCTTCCCCATGTCCTTGCAGCATCCTTCTCCCCTATGTCATCCCCATGTCCTTTCAGCGTCCTTATCCCCCCGTGTCATCCTCATGTGCTTTCAGTGTCCTTCTCCCCCTCTGTCTTCCCCATGTCCTTTCAGCATCCTTCTCCCTCCTCTGTCTTCTCCATGTCCTTTCAGCGTCCTTCTCCCCCCTCTGTCTTCCCCATGTGCTTTCAGTGTCCTTCTACCCACCTCTGTCTTCCCCATGTGCTTTCAGCGTCCTTCTCCACATTCTTGTTTTACCCATTTCTTTTCAGCATCTTTTCCTCTCCACCCCACATTTCCTCCTCCCTGTCCCTTACCTTTGTGGCACTTTCCCCCCCCACACCGGACAACAGGCCAGGTGATACAAACCTCCCTGCCCTTTACCAGTGGCTGGTGATGTCTAAACTGCCTTCTTACAGCAACTGGAGCATTGTAGTTGCATATGGCTGCCGTAAAAGTCGTCTCTGATGCAATTTCCAGTTGCGTCAGAGATGACCTTTACGGCAGCCACATGCAGCTTCAACGCTCCGGCTGCTGTAAGAAGGCAATTTAGACTCACGGCCACAAACTTAAGGGGCAGGGAGGGAGAAAGAGAGCTGTTTCAACTCAGCGGCGGCAGTAGGGAGGGAGCGCGATTGGTAACCGCACACATTCCCTCCCTTAACTTCAGGGACAAGGCCATTCACTGCTCCACGGAGGGAAGGAGAAGGAGAGATGCTGCTGGGAGGGGAGGAGGGAAAGGGAAGGGAAGAGAGTTACTGCTTGACAGGGGAGGAGGAAAGGGAGAAGGAAAAAGGAAGGAAACAGCTGGCAGGGAGATTAGAGGAGAGGAAGGGGAGAGACAGGAATGAGAAAGTAGAGAGATGGGAAGGGGGGTCAACAGAGAAATAGAGAAGGACAAAGATGCTAGATCTGGTGTAGGAGAGATAAAAATGAAGAGAGCAGTGAAGCTGGAATGAATCATGTAAAAAGGAGAGAGGGGGCACAGGCTGGATGGAAAGGGGAGAAGGGCATAGAAAGAAGACAGATACCATATGGAAGGGGGAGACGGCAGGCAGTGGATGGAAGGGGCAGATGCTGGATTGAAGAGACAGAGAGGGCAGACACTGGAAGGAAGAGAGTGAAAAAAAGATGAAAGCAGAAACCAGAGACAACAAAAGGTATTTTGTGATTAGAATATATCAGATTTGAAATATATATCCTGCTAGAGCTGGTGTTAGACATAACTGGGGACTGCAAAGTCCAGGCAGTGGCTTAGGGCTCTCTTTGACCAGGGGGCAGTTGCCCTAGTTGCACTCCCCTAATCCTATTCCTGCTATGTGTGACTGCGGTATTCTGTTAGCATGATATTTCTGTGTAGCATTCTATAATAATTTGGCTTATTCAGTAGAGGGGATATATGTGAAGGGGAGGGGAGACAGGGGTTTTGTTGATCCTTGCTCTGTATTATTTGTATTTATAAAATAACAATTGTACAGAATATTATTTCTTTTTATACTTTAATAAATAATTCAATATAAAATCATAACTGAGGCTCGTGCGGATGGGATCAGATGGTTTGCGAGGACCAAGCTCGCAGAGACGGGGTTTTAAAAATTCAGTCCTAGTAGTTTGCCGGTCCATGAAATAATTTTTTTTTTCCACCGGTCCATAGGTGTAAAAAGGTTGAAGAACACTGCTCTAAGGTACACCATACACAATCACACACTGTTCTTAATGTGGCCATGCTTCATTCCTGAATCTGCTGCAGGAGAAGTGTAGGAGTCTAGGCCACTGGAAATACTGCTCTGTGAAATCAAATGAATCCGTGACCGTGTTCTTAAGTACAAGTCATACTTAAGTCAGGCATCTGTAACTCGGGAACTGCCTGTACCCCTACTAGAAACGTTTCCAGACAAACTACCGGACATGTGGTAGGCAAAGTATGGGCATGCTCAGGTGTAGTGTGACAAGTTTACATTTATATTTCCACCAAAAATTGATTTTATTTTCATTATTATTTAAAAAATTACAGCATGTTTTTTTCTGGTTGCTTGAGTTCTGGTTAACAGAGAGTCTAGCATTTCTCCCCTACCAGAGACCGCTGCACTCATCTTTCATCTGATGGCAATATTAAGAAGTACATGCCACACATTTTCAAATGCATATAATAGATTTCCACTGTTGGTGCATTTTTGAGAGAAAAAAAAAAGTAGTTGCCACGACTTGTGAATTAACCCTCAATATATCAGTGTATCATAAAGTGAGCATATGTAAGTGCCTTTATAAACGTTCCTTCCCAATAGCTCCTGCACAATTATTCTTGTTCCAAAACATTTTTGCATTCATTTGCATGAATATACATATATTTTATAACATATACACCTATTTTGCAGCTTGACCCAATCCTCACCGCTAGAAACACTTACACATATGCAATGAAGAGGTATGCACTGAGCACCCACCTCCTCCGCTTTGAAACGGAGAAACGGGTATGCATCCCCCCAGGAAGGTCTCTCCTGTCAGAAACTGCCCGCAAATACTCCTACAGCCACTTCATCCCCCAACTCTGGAACCAACTCCCCCCCGCAAATCAGATTACAGAACTCATTGATGACCTTCCGGAAAGCAGTAAAGACCCTCCTTTTCAACTAAAATTCCAACTGCAATCAAACCCCCATTGCCCCCTTAAATTCCCCCTTCCTTTCTGCACTCTCTTCGTCATTCTTAACCTGTACTTAAGTTGCTGTATAGTCTTTGCACTGTCCAAATGTATTCCACTGTGAATGTTTGCTTGTAACCCGTTCTGAGCTACTGGGAGGACGGGATAGAAATCGAATTAAATAAATAAAGGAGAAAGGAGAAAGTGGTTAGTTGGTTCAAAAGTAATGGCCTAATTATATATGGATAGGACAGAAATATTGAAAATGAATAGAACGACATCTGAATGTAGATGTCAATAGGATATTTTTAACCCTACTAGATGTATGAGATCTTGGAGCTAAGATTTCTGCATCATCGATTTCCATTCTCAAATACAACGTGTGGATTAAAAACCTCTGTACTTTCCTCTTTGACAACTACAATGAATTCATGCTGGGTTTAGCCAAAATTTGGATTTAGAAGATGCAGTTGGTACAAAACACAGGGATATGATTTTCCCCAAATTCTACTCAAAATTGTACGTGCAAATTTGGGTGCGGATCCAATTTGCACAAGTAATTTAACTGATCAACAAGCCTATTAGAGCCATTAGTTGGGCGTTAATAATCAACAAATTTAATTTACATGCACAAGATCCTGGTTGGTATTCTATAAAGATGTACACGTAAATTTTTAGGTGCAAATCTAAAAAGGGGGCATGGGTTAGTGACATTTCTGGAATTTGAACACACTATTATCTGCCCTTAATTTAGGCATGAGGATTTACAACCAGTTGCACCCCAAATTGGGTATGGATCAAGTTGGCCTCAATCCTATCTCCTCACAGCTGTCTTTTTTCCAAGCTGAAGTACCCTAGCAAAGGGGTGTCCAACCTGCGGCCCCGGTCGAGGGCGATGCAGTGTTTTCCTCTGCTGCCCCCAGGTGTTTACTGTCTTGCCGGCTCCCTCCTATGTCATGCTACATCGTTTACGCATTTGTGCGGCTCCAGAAACATTTTTTTCGGCCAATGCGGCTCAGGGAAGCCAAAAGGTTGAATACCCCTGCCCTAGCCTTTCATCATAAGAGAGGCGTTCCATTTCTTTTATCACTTTGCTTGCTCTTCTTTGGATCTTTTCTAATTCCACTATATCTTTCTTGAGATATGGTGACCAGAACTGAAGACAATACTCAAGGGTGTAAGTTTAGCCCATCCTGAGTATCTGAAAAACTGCAGCTAAAAAGTTATAATTGCTGAGGATGTTTTGAAAAGAGCCAGAAAACTGATTGACAGTCACCATTTCAGCTAGAAAGGAACACACTTGACAAGGAAATCTAATAGTGATCTGTGTCTGCCTCTCAGTTCAACTTCACAGACAGCACCGACAGAAGACTGGGATATTGCCAACATCTTCAGATCTCACTGAAGAACACAAGGTTTAACTCTAGAAAGAATTTAAAGTAAAGTACTAGTATTTTGCTTTTCTGTTGCTGCATCTTTTAATATTTTCATGTTCATCCCTTATAATAATAAATGTAACTAAGAACAGAAGAATAGCCATACTGGGGTGGCGATCCAAGATGGCTGCTGCAAGTCTGTAGCTGAGGAGACGCTGTGGATTCTTACCTTGTTTATAGCTTTGCTACTACTTACTATGCCGAAAAGAAGGGGAAGGAACATCAGTGGAGCCTACCAACGTTTGGAAGTACCTTCCATCGGTACTATTGATGAAATTCTGCGGCGACTACAGCGTGAGTCAGCTTGGTCGGGGAATCGCCCGCTGGAGATGCAGGCGGGGAGTGACGCCGTGGCGGAACTCCTTGGGCTCGATGCAACCTTCAGCCCCGACACCAGAGTTCCACCTCCATAACCTCATAGAACAAGCAGAACACGTCCGAGGAGGCAGTGTTTTTGCCGCGAGAGGCCATTTCAACAGGGAGCCTGTTGGTGGGTGCCGAAGTCCCAGGAAGCTGCCTGAGGAGGGAACAGCAATTATGGAGATGGACCAAGACCAACCAGAGGAATCACTAGACTCTGAGGAATCTTTAGAGTCACTTGGAGCTTTTGCCTTGATAAACAAACCTCCTGAGGTTACTTTGGACGCCCTCTGGGATCTTTAGGAAAATCTTTAATGCCACAAATAAATGACTTGACAAAGAAGTTAAAGGAGCAAAAGGAGAAAGTCTCCTCTTATTTCTAAAAATGAAACTCAAAAAACAACAGATGTAACTTCTATAAAGAAAATTCAGGAAGCATTAATGATTGATAATTCCAATTTAAGGAGAAAAGTAGAAATCCTGGAAAACCAAAGTTGTGCAAATAATCTATGCCTGCTGAATTTTCCAAGATTACCTTTGAAGCAATATTTTATGGAAATCTCCAGTCAGGACACTTAGATCAGCATCTGCTGACTATCCCCTCTTTAAAAGTAATAGGTACTAGGAGATCTACTATTTTTTCAGTTATAGCATCCCAAATCTGGAACAACTTACCAATTTACTTACATGGTGAATCCTCACTAGAAAAATTTAAAAGCTCTTTAAAAAGTTACTTGTATAAGGATGCATTTGAGACATAGATAGGATCATTCGTCTCTCATTAATGCTTATGTTCTAATACCTAATTTTAATCAGACTTTACGTATAGCGCAAAATCTCCTTTACCTTCTCCTCTAGGCTTAGCCATGCTTTCAAGATTATTTTTATTACCCTCCAGTTGTTTATATCCCTAAATGTATCTCTATTTTCTTTAAAGATTGTAGTTCACCCTCCTTTCCTTTTGTATCGGTAATTATTTGTACGTATACACTGTACGTTTATTTGTATAAAATTGTTTTATTTTTTTTGTCTCCTAATTTTAAATATCTGACATTGCGTGTACAACTAATTTTTAATAAACTTGAAACTTGTACCTGAGCAGTCTATTCCTCCTTTTGTTAGCGTATACTATATTCCACAGAAGAAAAGGCAACAAGTCGAGACTAAAAACCAACAAGATATTCCATTGGACGTTACTAATTGACTGTAAGTCTCAGACGTAAGTGTTGCTATCCCGGTGGCGCTTTTGCCTAATAAAGAACGGATCATGAGAATGTATTTTAAGAACAGATCTAAAGAGTTCTTGGGACATAAAATCCAGATTTATTGTTTCCAAGGAAACACAAAAAAAGAGGCAACAGTTTTTGTTATTAAGACCAGCTGTAACCTCAATTGGTGGAATCTTCTTTCTTAGGTTTCCATGCAAGTGCATAATAAGATATCAATCAGTAAAATATGTTTTTCTGGAACCAACTCAGTTGTCTACTTTTATATCTCTTAAACGTCTTGGAAAAGAAGATAATGTAACAGCCTCTAAAGAATAGAAATGACTTAACCAGCTTTCCTGATTATTTTTAATATCTTTTTTTCTCCTTTTATCACTCTGATTTAATCTTAGATCTTGATGCTTATTGAGGACTTGAGATAGATTAAGAAATGCCTTAATTTCTTTATTACCGTATTTTTCGCTCCATAAGACGCACTTTTTCCACCTCCAAAAAGGGGGTGGAAAAGTGGGTGCATCTTATGTAGCAAATACACCTCCCCCCCCCTCGGTACCTTTTTAAAAGTTGTGGTTGAATAATTTACTTTGTATTTCACTTATTATATATGTTTTAAGAATAAATAAAGAATTTTACATATGTTATGGTAGGGTTGGGAGGGAAGGGGTTACATTTTATGTATTATTGTTAAATATGATAGAAATTCAAGTGAGGTATATAATTTCAATTTTTACATCTTACATCAAGTGTATGATGTAAGATGTAAAAATGAATAAAGATTTTATAAACGTTGTGATGCTCGCCTGCCCGATGGCTGTCTTTGGAAGCAGAGCAGAGCGGCGCGACACAGAAGCGCGACCTTTGCGCATCCTGCCTGGTCCTGCGCCACTCAGTGATTGGCTGAGGTCAGTTCTCAAAGTAGATGTGTCGGGATCGCTACCTAGCGATCTGTGTTGCCAGATGGGAGCGTGCCTCCGATCGCCCCCATTAGAATATTCTTGGTTGCAGAATCCATCGGCCCTGCCCGGATGGGACACGGATCGGTCACGATCGGGATGGTTAGTGAATCTAGCCCTTAGTGGGGGCTAGATTATAGGCAAACCCCTTCACTGACATCATTGTAAGTACTGCAGTTTAAATTGCTATCTGATTTGTACTGTAATTGATTGCATTTGGTAAATGTTTTGGCCTTTGTGTATGTTTTAACTGTTAACCGCTTAGTTATAGGCGGTTTGGAAAGTTTAGAAATAAATAAATTATATAATGGGTTAGGCACACCCTAAAGCTGGGATCTAATTAACGCTAAATCCGCCCTTTCTGCAGCTTTAATTAAGCTGCCACGTTATAAAGTTGCCAATACAGTACTTTTCACAAAGCTATGAAGGTTTGTCTTGAGCCTAGCCCGGCCTCCTCTCCCTGAGAGGCCACTCCATCCATCCAGAAACCTTATCATGAAAAAAATAAAGAGATCTGCCCAAGTCACTCTTGAAACCTTATATCATAACCCATTTATTTTAGAATTTCCTGTCTAGTGAAAAAGCTTTGCTTCTTGTGCATTATTATAGGTTCAAATCGCATCACAGTCAACGCAGTCTTCTGGCCTCAGAAAGCACATGAAATAAGATTTGATTGTAATAATTAAGGTGCTATATAAAACATAATGTTACCCTTTCTGTACTTTCTACAAAATAATATACCTAAGCTATAGGCACTGAATTCCAGCAAGCATTTCATCCGCAGCCTTTGATGGGGTGATAGACCACCTGAGGTTCATTCCTGTGGTTTTCCGAGTTTACCAGAACACTTAAAAAAAAATAAAAAAGGTTGTCTTATACTTCGCTTCAGTCCATTGATAAACTTGGGATTTATCTTGCATTCCCAATATTAATTACAGGTGATTTTCATATTGTCTACCTAGCCGAGTTTGCATGCACACATATTTTAATTTAAAATATATTTCTAAAGGCTCATTTTACAGAGAATGAAAAACTTGGAGCAGAAACATCCAGACACGGATGCATGCAATTCCAGCCAAAGCAGAGCCATTTCTAAAATACCCGCAGGAGTGTACATGTGTTTGCTGACATGCAGAGTGGAAGCAGCCATTTTGCAAATACATACATAGCCTGACAAGAAACTGTTGATCTTGACTTGTTACTTGCATTTATCTTTTTTTTTTCATGTTCATAAAATAAACACCATGAACCACTTAGTCAAAAGGGCTCAAGAAGGCTAGCGGTTAAAAACCCTAAGCTAGAACAAAAAAGGGAGGCCCTGAGGAGAGAAGTCTCCACCACAGAAATGTAAGCTACAGAAGGTCCACTAAGGTAGACTAAGAGAATGTGGTAAAAGCAGTTAGCTTTGCAGGATTTGAAAAAGGTTTGGGTAATTTCCTTAAAGAAAAGTCTATAAGCCGTTATTATGATGGACTTGGGGAAAATCCACTACTTATTTCTACGAAAAGCAGCATAAAATCTGTTTTACTCTTCTGGGTTCATGCCAGGTACTTATGAGCTGGATTGGCCACTTTTGGAAACCGGATACTGGGCTTGATGGAGCTTCTGTCTGTTCCAGTATAGCAACACTTATGTTCTTATATCCTGATACAGTAGTTTCAAGGTAAAGCACCACAGAATATTTTGAAAATGATCCACACAAGATCCAAGAGGATTGTGAAAAATTGTAAGAGAACCTTGTGAGATTAGGAAACTGGGCATCAAAATGGACGTTTAATGTGAGCAAGTGCAAAGTGATGGGTGTGGGAAAGAGGAACCCGAACTATAGCTATGTGATGCTGGGTTCTATGTTAGGAGTCACTGCCAAGGAAAAGGATTTAGCTCAATGTGCGGAGGCGGCTGTTAGGAATTGTCAGGAAAAGAATGGAAAACAAAGATGAAAATGTTATAATGCCCTTGTATCGCTCTATGGTACGGCCACACCTTGGAGACTGTGTGCAGTTCTGGTCGCCGTATATCAAAAAAGATATAGCAGAATTAGAAAAGATAGAGAGATGGGCGACAAAAATGATAAAAGAGATGGATCGACTTCTCTATGAGTTTCAAGTTTATTAATTTTTAATATACCGACCATCAACTGGTATCTAGCCGGTTTACAATAAAATGATAAAATAAGACTAGGAGAAATGCTTATAAAAAGTAATGTTTATGAGAAAGAGGGGATGTGTACATAGAGGACATTTGATAGTAACAAACATAATGGTGAGGTTAGAAAAGAGGGGAAGGGAGTAAGAGTACATTATTAGTGGTGAGAAAAAAAAAGGGTAGAAAGGAAAAGGAAAGAAAAAAGGGGATCGCTTCTTAAAAGCGGTTGGCTAATTTGATGATGAAGGGTTCAGGAGCAATGAAATGCATCTTGAAATAGGAAAGATTTTAGTTTTGTCTTGAATATATCGATTAGTTTTTCATGACGAAGTTGGGATGGTAGAGTGTTCCATTGAGTTGGAGCGACTACAGAGAAATTAGATTTCCTGGTATAGAAGAATTCCTTGATTGAGGGGATGGATAGTAGATTCTGATCGGCGGATCTGAGAGTCCGAGAAGAGCAAAAAGGGATAAGAAGTTTGTCTAGGAAAGGTGGCTGACGGGAAGATTTGAGGAAAGGCTAAAGCGGCTAGGGCTCTTCAGCTTGGAGAAGAGATGCCTCAGGGGTGATATAATAGAGGGCTATAAAATACTGAGTGGAATGGAAAGGGTAGACGTGAATCACTTGTTCACTCTTTCCAAAAATACTAGGACTAAGGGGCATGCGATGAAGCTACTAAGTAGTAGATTTAAAACAAACCAGAGAAAATATTTCTTCCCACAATGTGTAATTAAATTCTGGAATTCGTTGCCTGAGAATGTAGTGAAATCAGTTAGCTTAGCAGGGTTTAAAAAAGGTTTGGATAAATTCCTAAAAGGGTAGTCCATAGTCCATTATTGAGATGGCTTGGGGAATTCCACTGCTTATTCCTAGGAGAAACAGCATAAAATCTGTTTTACTACTTGGGATCGAGCTAGGTACTTGGGACCTGGGTTGGCCACTGTTGGAAACAGGATCCTGGGCTTGATGGACTTTCAGTCTGTCCCTGTATGGCAATTCTTATGTTCTTATGTGAGCCAAGTAAGGGGCATTCAAGCCATTGTGACATCACTGATGGGGGTTGGCTCTTTAGGCATTGGTGGAATGAGGCATTATGACATCACAATCTCAGCTCTGGAATGTTGCAGCTCTTTGGGTTTCTGCCTGGTACTTGGGACCTGGGTTGGCAATTCTTATGTTCTTATGTGAGCCAAGTAAGGGACATTCAAGCCATTGTGACATCACTGATGGGGGTTGGCTCTTTAGGCATTGGTGGGATGAGGCATTATGACATCACAATCTCAGCTCTGGAATGTTGCAGCTCTTTGGGTTTCTGCCAGGTACTTGGGACCTGGGTTGGCAATTCTTATGTTCCCATGTTCATATAACTGCTATAACTTGACCTTTACAATGCCAGTAATGAAACCAGCAGCTAATCACACTGAAATTGTGTCCCGCAGAATGAAGATCAAAGTATAATCCTCCCTTTTTTATTTATTAATTTTTGGTTGGAACAGCATTACATTACGTTCTAGCTCTTCAAGCATTAGATAAGTTGCCAAATCGCACAGTTAACAAACTCGCTTCCCAGATGTGGTTTAAAAAGCACAGAAGGCACCGATGCTCCTACATACCTTGCAATTCAATTACAGATATCTGACAATGCCACTGCATATTTTTCTCCAACAATCAAACAACCTCAGCTGGAAATGCAGGGCCATCTGGCAAGTATAATTAATGATGGGCGGAAATAAAGCATTAATTAGTGCAGTATTTCAAACGACCTTCCTAGACCTTATTATGAAATTAGATCCATAGCAGGTAATCGTTTATTTCATGTCACAGTTAAATTTAACTACACATGAATAAATAATAATACGAAACCTGCAAGCTGATACCTCGTGTAATCGGCTCAAACCTGATAACAGAAGAGTCTCGCGTCTTTAAGACAACGTAATTAAAACTGGATACAAATCAACTGGCTGGAAAGAAACGCGCTGGACTGAAAATCAGAGCAGTCAGTAATACGAGTCCTTGCCTGGAATTTAAGAAGGGAAAAAAGATGTGGGGGCAGCAAAGATGACACAACCTTCAGAAATGCATATCAGAGCTGGTTAAATTGTATAATAAAACATAGCCCCAGCTATCCCTGGTGGCGTATAACAGACATCAAGGCCTTCTGCTGCTATCGTAAACATGGGAGGCCGAAGGTTGAATGGTTTAAAAGCGTGACTCAAAGAACATCGTCTCAATAAAGCCTATAAATACATTTTTGGGGAGTTTAATTATATATGATAATTGATAGTAATTTGCATAAAAAGCAAAAACAAAGAGCGAAAGAAAAGAAAGAGGGCGAAATTAGGGAAGCAACGAGCTGTGCCTGTAGCAAAAGTGAAACATAAGACAATACGGAGTGGTGAAGAAACTTAGGCCCTCTTTTACAAAGGCGTGCTATGCGTTTTAGCGGCGCTGAATTAATGCGTGCGCTAATGCAGGGGTGTCCAACCTTTTGGCTTCCCTGGGCCGCATTGGCCGAAAAAAATGTTTCTGGGGCTACACAAATGCGCAAACGCTGCAGCAAGACAGAGGAGGGAGCCGGCAAGACAGAAAACACCCAGGGACAGCAGAGGAAAACACTGCATCGCCCTCGACTGGGGCCGCACCAAATACTCCGTGGGGTCGCATGCGGGCTCTCGGGCCATGGGTTGGACACCCCTGCTAACGTGTCCATAGGAGAACATGCACACGTTAGCTCAGCTTACTGTGTCCAGTTTTGGTCGCCATACCTTAAGAAGGATATGGCGTTACTCGAGAGAGTTCAGAGAAGAGCGACACGTCTGATAAAAGGGATGGAAAACCTTTCATACGCTGAGAGATTGGAGGAACTGGGTCTTTTTTCCCTGGAGAAGAGGAGACTTAGAGGGGATATGATAGAGACTTATAAGATCATGAGGGGCATAGAGAGAGTAGAGAGGGACAGATTCTTCAAACTTTCAAAAAAATAAAAGAACAAGAGGGCATTCAGAAAAGTTGAAAGGGAACAGATTCAATACAAATGCCAGGAAGTTCTTCTTTACCCAACGTGTGGTGGACATTTGGAATGCGCTTCCAGAGGACGTTATAGGGCAGAATACAGTACTGGGATTTAAGAGAGGATTGGACATTTTCCTGCTGGAAAAGGGAATAGAAGGGTATAAATAGAGGATTACTACTCAGGTCCTGGACCTGTTGGGCCGCCGCGTGAGCGGACTGCTGGGCAAGATGGACCTCAGGTCTGACCCAGCAGAGGCATTGCTTATGTTCTTATGCACCTGGGCAGAAGAAATCCTTGCAGAACATACAAACTGAATGGTGAGACCTTAGCTAGGATCATGGCAGAACGTGATTTAGGAGTTATCATTAGTGATGACATGAAAACTGCCAATCAAGTAGAAAAGGCTTCTCCAAGGCAAGGCAAATGATGGGTTGTATCCGTAGAGGTTTTGTCAGCAGGATGCCAGAAGTCATCATGCCGTTGTACAGATCCATGGTGAGACCTCATCTGGAATATTGTGTTCAATTCTGGAGACCGCACTACCGGAAGGATGTGCTGAGAATCGAGTCGGTTCAGCGAATGGCCACCAGGATGGTCTCGGGGCTCAAGGATCTCCCGTATGAAGTAAGGCTGAATAAATTGCAGCTGTACTCACTCGAGGAACGAAGAGAGAGAGGGGACATGATTGAGACGTTTAAATATATCACAGGCAAGATCAATGTGGGAGAGGATATTATCTTCTGTCTTATAGGACCCTCGTCCACCAGAGGGTATCCGCTGAAAATCAGGGGAGGGAAATTTCATAGTGATTCCAGAAAGTATTTCTTCACAGAACGGGTGGTCGATCGCTGGAACGAACTCCCACTGCAGGTGATTGAGGCCAACAGTGTGTCAGAGTTTAAAAGTAAATGGGATTTTCACGTAGGATCTCTAAAGATGTAAAGGGGGTGGGTCTGTACAATCAAAGGGGTGGGTCATGAGAGTGGGCAGACTTGATGGGCTGTGGCCCTTTTCTGCCGTCATCTTCTATGTTTCTATTTAGCGTGGGCTAAAAAGCATAGCGCCCCTTTCTAAAAGAAAGAGCACTGGGCTGAAAACCAGGGAAACCAATTCAAATCCCAATGCCGCTTTTTGTGATCTTGGGCAACTGATTTAAATCTTTCCTGACGGCGTTTTGTGGTAATTTGCCTGTTGGAAAGGACCATTCAGGCAGCGAATGAGTGGGGAAGCATTATTCAGTCAACGTGCTCACTTTAGCGCGTTTTAACTGGACAGTGCAGTTAACATAATGTTCTCGCATTAACAGTTTCGGGCAAAGGACTAAATTTAGTAAATCACACTCAAATATGGGTGGCAAATAAAATGCATGCTGAACAGTGCTGTAAATAAAATATTTATTTATTTAATTTTCTATGCCGTTCTCCCAGGGGAGCTCAGACCACTTTACATGCATTTTTCCCTGTCTGTCCCGGTGGGCTCACAATTTATCTAATGTACCTGGGACAATGGGGGGATTAAGTGGCTTGCCCAGGGTCACAAGGAGCAGCGTGGGTTTGAACCCATAACCTCAGGGCATAGTGCCGAGTTTCCAGGATGAAACACGCCTCAAAACGCCCCCTGATCCTACCGTTCAGCTGCAAACCGCCAAACGACATTCCGGCTCCCACTTGAAACCAGGCCACTGGAATCAACTGCTCCCTCGAAGGACTCCTCCGCTTTACATCACATTAGTGACTTTTAGTCCGCCATTACCTTGCGGTTCAAGGCAGATTACATAAGAGGTTATCTGGACATTTCCAGAAGCGCTACAGAATAGAGCGGGTTGCTTCGGGGGATTGAAATGCTTCTTGCAGTGTTCGTTTGTCTTAATGGATTTCTTCAGCTTGGAAAAGAGACGGCTGAGGGGGGATAGGATTGAAATCTACAAAATCCTGAGTGGAGGAGAACAGGGACATGTGGATCGATTTTTCACTCCGTCCAAAATGACGAAGACTAGGGGACACTCGATGAAGTTACAGGGAAATACTTTTAAAACCAATAGGAGGAAATGTTTTTTCACTCAGAGAATAGTTAAGCTCTGGAGGTTGTGGTAAGAACAGTTAACGTAGCTGGTTTTAAGAAAGGTTTGGACAAGTTCCTGGAGGAAAAGTCCATAGTCTGTTATTGAGAAAGACACGGGGGAAGCCACTGCTTGCCCTGTATTGGTAGCATGGAATATTGCTACTCCTTGGGTTTTGGCCAGGTACTAGTGATCTGGATTGGCTACTGGGCTTGAGGGACCATTGGTCTGACCCAGTAAGGCTATTCTTATGTTCTTATGAACTCCCCTGATCCATCCATGCCCCTCCCAAGGCCACACCCACTTTTCAGTTGCCAATTTGCACCAATCTTGATTGCTAATGCCCAAATACTAGCACCATGAGGCTCGTTACATAAATTGTAGGCGCGAACTAGGCCAGTGCCCAGATTTGCACATGCAATTTTAAACACTATTTACAGAATTCCCATGAATGTACGCTATATGAAAATTAGTGCATGACCTGAAAAAAAATAGTGAAATAACAATAACAATGTATTATTTCTATAGTGCTACCAGGCACACGCAGCACTGGACATTGGATATGCAAGAGACGGTCCCTGCTCAGAAGAGCTTACAATCTATTTATGACAGAGACACAGGACAAAAGGAGGGAGTCGTGTAGGGAATTAGAGGACAAAAAGGGGAGTCTGACCTTAGTACTCATGTAGGGAATTAGAGAGGGCTGAAGGCGTGGTAGAGGACTATAGAGGGGATGCCAGACAGATAGATTGGTAGGGTTAGGATTTCAACGCAGCTTCAAATAAGTGGGCATTCAGCCTGGATTTCAATATCACCAATCTGCCTGTGTTACCGCCACATTGTGTAAGCGCAGGTCGCTTATTTATTTGTGCTTTTTAATATGTATTTTAAGTATCTTTTATTCTGTATGTTTAAATTGTGAGCCGCCTTGGGAAAGGCAGGTTATAAATAGAATAGGACAAATCATTGGAAATGGGTTTAGCGCATGGGAAAGTCCCACGTTAAAATACACTAAGCATATTGTGTGCTGAATATTTTACTTTTATCTAAGGACGCCATACTGGATCCCTGCTACTTGAGTACTATATTTTCATTTTACAGTTTCAATTGAATTACTGTTAATGAACTGTTCTTTGGTTGTATATTTTCTTATGATCTATGTTTGTTCTGTTTCTTGAAAACTAATAAAAAACATTAAACTCAAAAAACAAAACAACAAGGGGCTCATAATCGAAAGAGAAAAATGTCCAAAAACCGGCCTAAGTCGGCACTTGGACGAACATTTCTCAAAAACGTCCAAGCGCCGATAATAAAACTGGGTTTTGGACGTATTTCTAAACGACCTAGACCTTCATAGTGCCACTCAACGTCCAAAGCTAAACGGGGCGTTTCGGGAGGCGTGTCGAGGGCGGGAGTTGGGCGGGATGTGGGCCGGCTTAGACTTAGTCGTACAGCACGTATAACCGAAAGTTATACAGCACACGATCGACGGAATTTGGACATTGTGACTTAGACCATGTAAAACATGGTCTAAGTCGCAAACACCCACCTAAAGTCACCAGATAAGCACACAGACCCCCACACATTACCCCAGTGATCAAACACCACCCCCATAAAAATATTAATCACACCTTTAAAATTCAGCCTCCAGACCATCATCACCTGGCCGCCTGGCATAGGAAAGCCTAGTCGTCCAGCACAGAGGTGGCTTAAGCCGTCTTGCTGGTGGGTTAGGGACTCATGGAGAGGAGGACCCATGCCCATAAGCCCCTGTAATGACTGCATTGATACTGAAACATGTGCACTCCCCTATACACCCACAAAACCCTTTTGTACTGGCATATAAGTGGCTCCTGCAGCCATGAGGGCTATTAGGGTGGTAGATAAATTGATCTAGGGGATTCTGGAGGTGGTTTGGGGGGGCTCACTGTCACCTATAAGGGAGCTGTAGTGAGGAGAAGCCATGGCACCCTTTTTGTGAAGTTCACAGCAGTGCCCTGTAAGGCACTCCACTATTTAGGTGGCATGTGTGGGTGTGCAGTCCATCACTTTCCATCACTTTGCAGACCCCTCCCAAGTCCAACAGGGCTTGTTCTAGGCGTTTTGGACTTGGACGGAAATGTGGTATAAAGATGGACGATTTAGCGGCTTGGACGATCAGATCGACAGGACATATAATTAGACGATTTTTGAAAGTAAAAAAAAGTTGGCCGTATCTTTCGAAAATGTGTCTTAGGCTCTTTTTAACTTTGGGCGACTTGCGAGATGGACGTAAATGGACTTAGAAGTCCCTTTCGATTATGCCCCTCTAAGGACACCGATTATGTCCCGACCGCTTTGCGACCTTATTGACTAACCTTGGTGCTGATCAACCTCCGATCTGTGGCACGCATGCAAATGAGGGGGAACGGCATGCAAATGTAGGCAGGCAGAAATTCACAAAAAAAAAATAAAATGAGGGACACCGACTGGGCTGGCTGATCAAAAAATAAGCGACTGCTGAGGACCAGTTGCTCAGGTCCTTTCCGACTGCCCTGCTCTCTGCCCCTGCCACCCTGCTCTCTGCCCAACTCACTGCCCCGACTCGCCACCCTGGTCTCTGCCCCGACTCTCCTGCCCTTCCCCACAGTGCAAGCCCGTGGTTTCAACTCGCAGGTTAAAACCATGGGCTCACAAAGTAAAAATGTGTGGACAATTGCCTTTGCCTATTCTTCCTTTTTGATCCTGCCGAGCCTGGCGCTTTCCAAAACATAACTGTCTGCCTTAAATGCTTTGACTTATGGTGAAGGATTGCCTGGTGCTTTTCAATTGAAGCTGCAGCAACCTGAAAGAACCCAAAAATAAAGTTTCCAGCTCTGCCGGGCACGGTAGGCCAGCGCATGCGCACATCATCTACAGGCAAAGAAGACGGTCTGCGCATGAGTCGGGATCGCTGGAGAGCGATCTGTGCGGTCGGTTGAGGGCGTGATTCTGAGCGCCCTCATTTGCATGAGGACGTTTTGTGAATCAGCCCCACAGCCACGGATCGGATCCAGCCCTAAGCCCATTAATACAAGGACTCCAGAGATCATACACTCTTAGGGTACAGGGAAATATCTCCTAGATCGGAATATAACTCACCTTGAGCTATACTGAAAAAGCTATACCGCATCATCTCCACAATCGTAGAGCTCGGCACGGTTTACAAGAGTTGAGAGAGAAAGGAACTCCAATGAGGTTAAAGGGTATAGTGAGAAGGATATTTGGGGGCTTAGGATGCCAAAGAGAGGGTAGGTATTACATTTTTGAAAAAAGCCAGGTTTTCAGATGTTTGCGGAAGAGTTGGAGAGAGCTCAGGATCCGGAGGGGGGAGGTAAGGTTGTTCCAGAGCTCAGTGAATCTGAAGGGGAGGGAGGTCCCTAGTTTTCCAGCACAGGACATGCCTTTTAATGAAGGAAAGGATCATTTTAGTTGGTGAGTTCCAGGAGAGTGGGATGAAGGGAGGGAGGATGCCGTGAAGGATTTTGGAAAATTAGGCAGGCGCATTTAAAGTGGACCCTGGCGATAATCGGAAGCCAGTGAAGCTTAGACAGGAGCGGCGAGACATGGTCGAATTTACTTTTTGCAAAGATGAGCTTGGCCGCGGCATTCTGGATCCGCTGAAGTCTATGAAGGTTTTTCTTGGTTAACTCCAAATAATAAATCAATAATTCTGTGTTACTTTATTCTCTGGTATCTTTTCAAGCATGTTAAGATCTAGTCGAGTAAATATGGGCATTCAAAGTGGTTGTATATTTCCTGCAGCTGGGAAGTCACGCCAAACCCACAAGCAGCTCTCCTCCCATCAACAGAGCTGCTGTGGGTATTCACAGCTGGCCACAGTAAACCCACAGAAAGCCTGAAGCGGTTCCTATCAGTCTGCCGGGAAACACAGTTTTCAGACCCTTTTCTCAACTTTCTTCATGCCAAAACAAATCAACCACAATGACTTCACTGGTTATACAGTATTATTAATTTTTAAATCCCTAGATACGTTATTGAGATAATTGCTTGCATAAAACAGGTGCTTTTGGGAATGCTTAACAGTTAGAACACGGCAATATGAACCTTGAAGACCTTGGTCATCCCTCACTCAGTGACCCTAAATATGTACTCATGCTTCGCTTAAGAACTTAAATGAAAATTTTTGAGCGGCCCTAATAGACATTCCATTTATGCAGAGAAACGGCCAAATCTATCCAGGAAGTCACAGGAAAGGAGAGCAGGTATTATCAGCTAAGGGGTAGATTCACTAACCTTACCGCTCTGTGGGCGATCCAATCCGTGGCCGGGCGACTGAACCACAACGCGTCCTCACGCAAAATGGGGGCAATCGGAGACACGCTGAAGAACGATCCCGACGCAAGCGCAGACCATCTTCTTTGCCTGTAGATGGTCTGCGCCTGCGTTTGCACACGGATCGCCCCCAAAACTCCTCTCTCCTATTGAAAGTGTAACGTCTTGTGGATTAAGGGGGTGAAGCAGAAGCACTTCTGCTAAATTGTATTCTTTCAAAAGTGACTTTTAGGCAGATTAAGGCCTATGTTATCAAAGTATGATTTTCCACTTCTGGTGCAATGTATGATATTGGTACAGCGAATGGCCACCAGGATGGTCTCGGGGCTCAAAGATCTATCATACGAAGAAAGGCTGAACGAATTGCGGCTATACTCTCTCGAAGAACGCAGGGATTGAGACGTTTAAGTATGTCACTGGTCGTATCGAGGTAGAAGATTATATTTTCCTTCTTAGGGGACCCTCCGCCACAAGAGGACACCTGCTGAAAATAAAGGGCGGGAAGTTTCATGGCGACACCAGGAAGTACTTCTTCACTGAAAGAGTAGTGGACAGCTGGAATAAGCTCCCAGTACAGGTGGTTGAGGCCAGCAGCGTGCCGGATTTTAAGAACAGATGGGATGCTCATGTCGGATCTCTACGAGGGAAAAGGTCATCAGAGAGCGATTAAATAGGGGGGTGGGTCAGTGGTGTGGGCAGACTCGATGGGCCTCGGCCTTTTTCTGCCGTCACTTTCTAGGCTGGATTACCTCAATGTGTTATACCTGGGGATGGTATCGTCCTGGTGTAGCCGCTGCACGTTTGATTTTGGGTGGTAGTAAGTTTGAACATGTTAATCTGCTTTTGCAGAAATCGCACGGGTTGCCTGTGAAGCCACATATTGTGCTCAAAGGGTTGGTGCTGACATTCCAGGCAATCGATCAGGGTATATCTTGGTATTTATCGCCCACAGCGTCTTTTGAGATCTGAATTGGCAACGTGTCTTTCAACAGATGGAACCAGGGCCACAGACATTTCGGTAGCAGGTGTGAAGCTCTGGAATCATCTCTGGACATTTGCACAGGCTTTTTGTTTGGGTGCATGAGGAGTAATGATGGATAATATGCAGTATGCACAGAATGCGGATATACAGCATTTTAGGTACGTGTTTCCCCCAAAATAAGACAGTTTTATATTAATTTTGGGTCCAAAAAACATATTAGGGCTTATTTTGGGGGGTGTCTTATTTTTTTCATGTATAACAATCATCTCTCCCTTCCTCTCCCCCACCCAAATTCTTCCTCTTTCCTTTCTCCCGCCTCCTGTGCAGCATCTTTCTATTCCTCCCTCCCATCCCCCTGTGCAGCAGAATGCCACCCACCCTCCCACCGTAAGACTGACATACCTCCGCTCTGAGGCCTCCAAAAACAGCAGTGGCGGCAGCACTCTGAACAAGCTGCTTTGAGGCCTTCCCTGCCGGGGATCTTCCCTCTGCCACATCAGTGATATGGCAGAGGGAAGGCCCTGGCAGGAAAGGCTGCGAAGCAGCCCATTCAGAGCACTGCCGCCGCTGCTACTTTAGGAAGCCTCAGAGCGGAGGTATGTCAGGTCTCACCGGGGTGGGGGGGGGGGGGGTCGCTGAATTGATGAGTCTGATTTTTGGGGTGAATCGGGCAGTACTAGTGTCAGGGCTGGAGTTGTGGAAATTTGGGTGGGGGGCTTTGGGGGTCGATCTTAACTAGGGCTTATTTTTAGAGTAGGACTTATATTAGGAGCAACTTTAAAAATCATGCTAGGGCTTATTTTCAGGGAAACAGGGTATTAATATGATATCTGATTATGTTTATAAAGTTTGTATGTTTTAAATATGTGTTATGATATTATTAATTATGTATGCATTTTTGGAATCTGCTTATGTTTAGGCAGGCTATATATTTTTTTAATAAATTGAAAAAATATAGAACATAAGATTTGCCATACTGGGACAGATCGAAGGTCCATCAAACCCAGTATCCTATTTCCAACAGTGGCCAACCCAGGTCCCAAGTACCTAACTAGATCCCAAGTAGTAAAACAGATTTTATGCTGTTTCTCCTAGGAATAAGCAGTGGATTTCCCCAAGCCATCTCAATAATGGACTATGGACTACCCTTTTAGGAATTTATCCAAACCTTTTTTAAACCCCGCTAAGCTAACTGATTTCACTACATTCTCAGGCAACGAATTCCAGAGTTTAATTACACGTTGTAGTTTGTTTTAAATCTACTACTTAGTAGCTTCATCGCATGCCCCCTAGTCCTAGTATTTTTGGAAAGAGTGAACAAGTGATTCACGTCTACCCTTTCCATTCCACTCAGTATTTTATAGCCCTCTATTATATCACCCCTGAGGCATCTCTTCTCCAAGCTGAAGAGCCCTAGCCGCTTTAGCCTTTCCTCATAGAGAAGTTGATCCATTTCTTTTATCATTTTTGTTGCCCATCTCTCTATCTTTTCTAATTCTGCTATATCTTTTTTGATATACAGCGACCAGAACTGCACACAGTATTCGAAGTGCGGCCATGCCACAGAGCAATACAAGAGCATTATAACATTTTCATCTTTGTTTTATATTCTTTTCCTGATAATTCCTAACATTCTATTTGCTTTCTTAGCTGCCGCCACACACTGAACTGAATGTTTTAAGATATCCTCAACAATGACACCCAGATCCTTTTCCTGGGCAGTGATTCCTAACATAGAACCTAGCATCGGGTTCCTCTTTCCCACATGCAACACTTTACACTTGCTCATATTAAACGCCATCTGTCATTTTGCTGCCCAGTCTCCCAAGGTCCTCTTGCATTTTTCACAATCCTCTTGCAATTTAACAACTCTGTGTCATCGGCAAATGAAAATTATTTCCCTAGTTATTCCCATCTCTAAATCACTGATAAGTATGATAAAAAGCAGCGGTCTCAGCACAGACCCCTGGGGAACCCCACCATTTACCCTTCTCCATTGAGAATATTGACCATTCAAATCTACTCTCTGTTTTCTGTCTTTCAACCAGTTCTTAATCCATAATAGGATATTACCTCCTATCTCGTGACTTTCTAATTTCCTCAGAAGTCTTTCATCAAGTACTTTGTCAGCACCCTGGGGTTGTGGGTTCAAACCCCACGCTGCTCCTTGTGACCCTGGGCAAGTCACTCAATCCTCCATAGCCCCAGGTGTATTAGATAGATTGGGAGCCTACTGGGGCAGATAGGGAAAGTGCTTGAGTACCTGATTGTAAAAACCACTTAGGTAATCATGATAGGCGGTATATTAAAAAAAACCTAATAAACTGGAAATGTCTTTTGAAAATCCAAATAGAAAATATCAAGCGGCTTGCCATAAATAGAAAACCAAGCAACAAACTAATACATTTGGCACAAAGGGCCAGATTCTGCGGCGATTAGTTTAGTGGCTGCAGCAGGGAACCCGTTTGGGCATCCCTCCTGTCGAGATCTTTGGAGGGTGGGTGGGTTTCCGGCAGTAGGAATTGGGCACTTCTTTTGCCATAGATATTTGTAGATGAGGGGGGGGGGGAATTTGGGGGTTCCAGCAGGAGGGAGAAAGCATCCCTCTTGCCGGTTTTCTTGGGAGGGGTGGGGGGGATGGGTTCCCTGCTGCAGCCGCTAAACTTATCGCTGCAGGGAGATTCCCTTGTCGCGATCAGCTCAGTGGCCGCATCTGTTTGATGTAGGCATTTCGCTGGCCTACGTTTCAGGCGGAATTCGGACAAAAAACCCAAATCCAACAACTCTGCAGTAAGGATACAGCGGAACAAAGACAAAAAGAGACGGCAGACAGATGCACATGATGCAGGCAAAGTTTATTTAAAACAATTTGTTGCACAAGTAGACCACTTTTTACAAAAATATGGGACCCCATATTTTTTGTAAAAAGTGGTCTGTTTGTATGCAACAAATTGTTTGTTTTAAATAAACATCTTGTCTCTCTGTCTGCAGTCTTTTTTTTTATCTTTGTTCCACTACATTTCAGGCGCCTATAGTGGCCCTAGGGAGACACCAATGGCTACCTCCGGGCAAAATCACATCCATGCCTAGCCTTGGGTGAGCATAAGTGGTCCTGTGTGCCTCCCCAGGCTCGCGAAAACACCTACAATGTAGGCTGCCTGCCTCTGGGTGTTAAAAAAAAAAAAAGTGTGTCCCAATTGGCTGGTGAGATAGTGGTAGGACACCTACCCCTGCCTATAATCAGGACGCTGTTTATAGAATTTGCCCCGAAATCAACAAACTAAATAGGTCCTCAGAGCCCTATGAAAGTCTTAAACGTCTTGCCTAGAAAGGGAAAGGGATTAGGCCTTACAAGCACACTCCAAATTGTTTACATCCAAGTACTTCAATCATTTTCTCTGTCTGTTCTGGTGGGCTCACACCGTCTAATGTGCCTGGGGCAGTGGAGGATTAAGTGACTTACCCAGGGCCACAAGGAGCAGCACAGGATTTGAACCCAGGGTGCTGAGGCCGTAGCTCTAACCACTACTCCAACAGTCAAGGAATTTCACAGCAGTGGGGTAGAACGGGAACAAGTCGTGCACGAGTGAAGGAAAATTTTCCATCAGCTAATGAGGCTGATAAATAAGCTCAACGGATGATTCGCCATATACAAAGATAGACACAAATGTACACAAGTAATAAATGGTGAGCTAAACTGAAGGGAATGACGAGCAGAAGCAGGCGAGCCATGTGAAACCGCCTTTCTGAAACCCACACAAGGCATAATTAGAGCCTGAACAACTGCACGAAAGTCAGACGGCTAAAACTGGACATAATCAACGATCAAAATCCTGAGAATGAGACTCTAAAAAGACTCAAAAAGGATGCACCAAAGTACCGGCATTACTCATGGTTTTATAGTCTGTGACATTTCTAAAGCACTGAAAGGTCTATGCAGCGCTAGGCATTTATTTGACCTGTAATCTGAAGAGCTTACAATCTAGTCATACAGTATAATAATAATAATAACAGTTTCTATACCGCAGGATCGTGAAGTTCTATGCGGTTTACAATGATTAGAATATGGTACAAATTGAGTGAGCTTAACAGAGTTAAAAGCTATTGATTAACAGCTCAAGGGATCAGTTATTGAGGAGAAAGAGTTGTACGGGTCAGCTGCCTAGATACTTCAGGAACAGATATGTTTTTAGGCGTTTCCTGAATTCCCCATAAGTAGTAGACGTAAGCAATTGTTCTTGATCTTTACCCCATATTGCTGCCAGATGTGAGAGAAGGTGTTGATGGTGTAGGGCAGTGGTCTCCAACTCCAACCCTAACCCTTTGCAGGGCCCACATTTTGCATTTGTAGATACTTGGAGGGCCTCAGAAAATATAGTGTCTTATTAAAGAAATGATAATTTTGCATGAGGTAAAACTTTAAAGTTTATACATCTTTCCTTTTGGATAAGTCTTAATAATAATATATCAATTATAGCTAAAGAGACATATGATCAAGAAAGTGTTTTATTTTACTTTTGTGATTATGATAAACATACCGAGGGCCTCAAAATAGGACCTGGCGGGCCGCATGTGGCCCCGGGCCGCGAGTTTGAGACCACTGGTGTAGGGGTAGGGGAGTTCCTGGCAGAGAGAATAATAGGAAGGACATAGGTCATTTTACGTTGAGTGGGAATTCGGAGGAGCTAGGAATTTAAAGCAGTCTGAAAAAGTGGGCTTTTAGCTTGGATTTGAATACTGCAATGAGGACAATGATTTCATTACTAAGAAGCACGCTAAAATGCAGCCCAAAGCATATCCTGAGAAGTTAAAAAGCCTCGAATCAGCAAGTAAACAGGACTCTAAGTTTGTACAGCATTTGTACACTGTATATTTTATACCATGCTCTCAGATTCAATTTTACGAGTAATATTATATTTATTTGCTTTCCTCATAAGTTACTGGATCTTTATAATCAATCAAATGTTTGGTTTGTTCTGAAATTTCAGAGTGATTTTCTGGCTCTGCGGACTGAATGCTGATGAGAGGAAACGGATTTGGTCAAAGCCTTGATGCACATCACTGCCTGCAACAATATTCATGCCTAAATACAGGATGTGGAGGGGTGCTTCTGCTTGAGGGCTTCTGGCCCTCCCCATATCTTCACTCAGCATGCATAGGCTCTTTTCCAAAGATTCAACTTCTCTCCAGAGGAATGGTTATCTCTTCGAGGACTTGGTATAGATTTCCCCCTTTTCCTGGATAAATACTCAGAGACAAGATATGGATGTTCCAAATGACTTTACCAAGCACTGGTACTTGAAACTGAATTTTTATTGAATGTTTGTATAACATTTCTTATTCTTTCAAGGGGCTCCTTTTACGAAGCTGTGTTAGGGCATTAACACGCAGAAAAGTGCACGCTGCATTGCCGAGCATGCTAGACGCTAACGCCAGCATTGAGCTGGCGTTAGTTCTAGCCGTGTAGCGTGCGGTAATATCCCGCGTGCGCTAAAAACGCCAGCGCACCTTAGTAAAAGGAGCCCAAGGTCTCCCCGTTACTAGTAAAAAGAAAATGCAGCTCTATAAACATGGTAACTTGATCAAGGAATGGATGTTATCCTTTGCATATGTAGGAAAGGGTTAAATCATTATTTAGGCCTCTGTCTGTATGCAAAAAGTTAACATCAAAAGCTATCACTGAGTTGTGACTGCAAAGCCTCTGTGTTAACTAAAGCCTGAGCCAGTGCCTAAGTCTGCCATCTGCAACCAGGTTCACCCCATCAGGGTCATCCAGTCCTGGTCTTGCTTTTCTTAGGGAATCAGATCAAACCAAAATGGCAGAATGGGGAGCAACAGAAGAGGCAAGTGAGATGTCTATTCACAACCAAACAGTTACGTTTATGAAGATCATCAACAATAGTCCTTGATAAATAAGATTGTACAAAGTCCCAAAGTACTTGTATTTTGGAATCCGAGGAAACGAAGTTGCTTTCTTCAGGGGACAACAAATCACTTTAGGTAATGGACTAGTGGCTTAGAAACTGTGTGTTGGCGTCTTCGGAATGAAAGCACGCCAAGAGAATGTCTCTAGATGAAATAGATAAAATCAGGCCTGGATCAAGCCTATTGGGTAAATCTAGAACCAGCTGGCAACCCAAACAGTCCCTCACCTGGCTCATGACTTGAGCCGGCACTGCAGGATATTGGACGCCAGCTCGAGTTCCAAATGAAATAGAAATCTAAAAGAGCAGGAGGGAAAAATTAATATATATATATATATATATATATATAAATCTACTACTATTATTATTAATTATTTCTAGAGAACTACCAGACGTACGCAGTGTTGTACGGAGTAACAAAGGAGACAATCCTGGCTCTAGTGAGCTTACAATCTACAGCAAGGCTGCCCAATTCCAGTCCTCGAGATCTACTGGCAGGCCAGGTTTTCAGGATATCCACAATGAATATGCATGAGAGAGATTTGCCTGCACTGCCTTCCTGGTATGCAAATCTCTCTCATGCATGTTCATTGTGGATATCCTAAAAACCTGGCCTGCCAGTAGATCTCGAGGACCGGAATTGGGCAGCCCTGATCTAAAGAAACAATCAAGACAGACAAACAGGATGCTAGGGCAGGGGTTGCAGTTAGAGGGGATGGTTAAACCGCTGGCTAGAGGGGTGAGCAGAGGGCAGTAGGGTTACGAGCTGAAAGGTGGGGTTTTAGCCTACTTTTGAACAAGGTAACATTTTCACTGTATTTTTGGAAGCGTATTAGTTACAGAAACTGAAGAAAAAGGATGAAGTAACAGACGGCAGCACACAATGTTTCAGCGATGGGGAAAATGGGTCCATTGTGCTTATTAGATGTTTAAACTACTGTATATGGATTTTCTACTTAATGTTTGATTACCAGCCAGTGTTCAATTAAACTCACTGGTCCAGTATGAAATCCACCACTTGTAAAACTGGTGAGACTTAACTTCCGATTAGCAGAGCAGAGAAATCTCTGAGCCCCTGAACAGTTCCCCGACCAGCTCGGCGCTCAATATGGCTGATCGAATAGAAGCGCCATTATCGGCATTAATAAACTGCTCCTCGTGTAGCATGAAATGGAAAATCTCTCTAGCTGAAGTCACCTGGAAAACAGCAAGGATAATTTGGCATGGATAATAAAAGTTCAGGGCAATTATGCTACACAGAATGATCAAAAATAAGATTTAATTAAGGTGCTTTAACAGGTGAGATGCTACATTAGAAAGAACTTGCAATGCCTCTGCTTGTTATTCTTTCCTTGAGAAAATACAAGTACACAGCTCATCTCAGATCTGACTCTTAATATCTGCTGCATATATTGATTGCTCTTGTCTTTTGAACATTTTCTCCTTTGTTACAGCAATTGCAAAACTATAAAATGCGTGGGCACACAGAGAACATAAGAATTGCCGCTGCTGGGTCAGACCAGTGGTCCATCATGCCCTGCAGTCCGCTCACGCGGCGGCCCCCAGGACAAAGACCAGTGCTCTAAAATGAGTCCAGCCTCACCTGCGTACGTTCCAGCTTAGCAGGAACTTGTCCAGCTTAGTCTTTAATCCCTGGAGGGTGTTTTCCCCTACAACAGCCTCCGGAAAAGCGTTCCAGCTCTCCACCACTCTCTGGGTGAAGAAGAACTTCCTTACGTTTGTACGGAATCTGTCCCCTTTCAACTTTAGAGAGTGCCCTCTCGTTCTCCCTACCTTTGAGAGGGTGAACAACCTGTACTTATCTACCAAGTCTATTCCCTTCAGTATTTTGAATGTTTCGATCATGTCTCTTCTTGTCAAGGGAGAAGAGGCCCAGTTTCTCTAATCTCTCACTGTACGGCAACTCCTCCAGCCCCTTAATCATTTTAGTCGCTCTTCTCTGGACCCTTTCAAGTAGTACCATGTCTTTCTTCACGTACGGCGACCAGTGCTGGATGCAGTACTCCAGGTGAGGGCGCACCATGGCCCGGTAAAGCGGCATGATAACCTTCTACGATCTGTTCGTGATCCCCTTCTTTATCATTCTTTCTTGCCACCGGTAACCGATAAATGTTTCTCTTTAAGGAAGGAATCTCAGACACGGTATCACAGCAGCATGATACGCAGCCAAAACATTTCTATGCTGTTCAGTTCCTGTTTGCAGGACCCGCACTACCTAAGCAAGCTATTTATTCTCCTTAGCACTGAATTCTGGAAAATTTTGAGACTGGCGTAAAAGAGAAGACAAGGTTACTCACCACCTCCCAGAAAAAGGACAGAGCGGCTGCAGTGCCCAGTAGCTTAGTGGTTAGAGAAGTGAGTTAAGAACCAGGGAAGATTGGTACAGGCCAAATTGTTAACACTCTAGAGCACTAACGTGACATAATCAGGCTCGAGGAATGGGCATCAACATGGCAGATGAGGTTCAATGTGGATAAGTGTAAAGTGATGCATATAGGTAACAAAAATCTCAAGCACGAATACAGGATGTCCGGGGCGGTACTTGGAGAGACCTCCCAGGAAAGAGACTTGGGAATTCTGATCGACAAGTTGATGAAACCATCTGCGCAATGTGCAGCAGCGAAAAGGGCGAACAGAATGCTAGGAATGATTAAGAAGGGGATCACAAAAGATCGAAGAGGGTTATCATGTCGATGTACTGGGCCTTGGTGCGCCCTCACCTGGACTACTGCGTCCAGCACTGGTCACCGTACATGAAGAAGGGTCCAGAGAAGAGCGACTAAGATGGTTAAGGGGCTGGAGGAGCTGCCGTACAGCGAAAGATAAGAGAAACTGGGCCTCTTCTCCCTCGAATAGAGGAGATTGAGAGGGGACATATTGAAACATTCAAGGTACTGAAGGGGATAGACTTAGTAGATAAGGACAGGTTGGTCACCCTTTCCAAGGTAGGGAGAACGAGATGGCACCCTCTAAAATTGAAAGGGGATAGATTCCGTAGAAATGTAAGGAAGTTCTTCTTCACCCAGAGAGTGGTGGAAAACTGGAATGTTCTTCCTGAGTCTGTTGTAGGGGAAAACACCCTCCAGGGATTCAAGACAAAATTAGACAAGTTCCTGCTGAACAAGGACATACTCGGGTAGGGCTAGTCTCGGTTAGGATGCTGGTCTTTGACCTGAGGGCCGACGCATGAGCGGACTGCTAGACATGAAGGACCACTGGTCTGACCCAGCAGCGGCTGTTCTTATGTTCTTATGTAACTTACTAACTGTGCTTGAACAGGTAACTTGCTCAGAGCTCAGAATTGGAATGATGTGTAATTAAAAAAATATATCCAAATCCAAGTTTATTTAAAATTTGATAAACCACCTAATCCAAATTGTAGGGAGATAAACATAGTTAAAAATTACAAATACAGATGACTCAGGGGGTTAATACATGACATGATATACACAAACATATGGAATAAGGGAAAGAACTACAAACATTGAAAGGAAAGAAGAAAAAAGGGAAAAAAATAGAGCTTCCTGTTGTCCTAAAAAGGACAGTTAAGTTCCATCTGCATCATTAAATAAGAAAGTTTTTAATTTTGACTTGAAGTGATTCAATGTTGCTTCTTATTGTAAATAACCCGGGGTGGAATTCCATAGAGAAGGGGCGGTAACTGAAAATACATTAAGATGCGTAATGTCTCAGTGACGGAATAACGAGGAGATTTTGTGAGGCGGAGTAAAGAGACAGGACAGGATGGGGCTAGTAGGGCCTCCCCAAACCTAACTGAAGAAAAGGTTAGCAATAAGCTTATCAATATGGGCTAATGTATCAGGACCAGCGGGTAGCCTGGATTCATCAATTCTTGGCAGAAAACTCCCTGTCGCTTAGAAAAGCTGTGTCTCCATCACTTATGTTTCCTCAGTTTCCAGTCTTGCTGCTTCTCAGGGTCTTTCTGATTGGCCCTTGCTAGGTCCAGCTTCTGGATTGGACTAGCACAGGATCGTTAACCCCTAGATTTTTGCACAAATGAATACAATAATGAGCTACTCAACATCAATAACTCTGGGCTAACAACCATTGTTAGGTGCCAATCTTGCCAAACATAATGTCCTTCTCCAATAATCTTTCTCTTCGGACAGTGTGACCAAAATAAGAACCGTCGTAAGTTTATCTTTTGAGCTTCGAATGACATAGCCGGTTTGATCTCTTCCAGAATCGATTTGTTAGTTCTTCTGGTTAACAACCAATCACTGCGTTAACTGGCACTCATTAAAATGTGCATGTGCAATTCTACAAAGCTTGGCATCTAACTGAAAAGGAGGCATGCCCATGGACAAGTCAGTGGCGTCCCAAAAAGTTGCACATGGAAGTACAGAGCAAAGCCTAGTGCACCTCCTGGTTTCAGCAGGTGTGGCAACTGGCACTAAGCACAGTTCTACAAAGGACACACGCCCTTTACAGAATAGAGCTTAGCACTGATTTTTTTTCAGTACCATTTACCCAACTTGTGAAATCCATGGTTTATGTCATTCCCGACATCCTTGGTTCTCTTCTGTCTCCCAAGTGTCCAGCTGGCCATGATCCCTGCTTCCTGTGCTCTTGCTCTAGGTCTCTATTTCCATTTCAACTGGCCATCCTTGAATTCCTAGTCCCGCTCATGCCTATGGATTATGCTTTATGTTCTGAGCCTACCCAGGGGATGGGGGGTTGAATGAAGAGAACTTGCCCAATGTACCCTACTCCTGTATATATTGAACTTGAGTATTAGAGGCCAGTAAAGATTAAACTGCCTTTTAACCTGCTGTGCGGGCACTGATTTCGAGGAGACCACTACGTTGTGGCTATCTACGTCCCAGTTGGCTCCCCTCACATGATGTTTCTTGGTGTGAATCTGAAGTTTGAGGCCACTATTAAAAACATAGAAACATGAAGGCAGATAAAGGCCACATGGACAGCTGCTTTTATTTTTTGCCTTCACAAGGTCTTATATAGGCATTTATCAGTTCAAACATAAAATCAGAAGCCCTATTTATATTCTGTAAGAATCTTTAGTGCTAATTGAAATCTTAAGAGAAACAGGAAGCCGAGGAAGTTAGGTGTGCTGGGATGGCAGCTCCCAACAACCATGCCAGGACTGTCTGAATTCTTCTTCTTTGGTCACTCCAATGAATCTCAAGCTCTTGCTCTGTTTTAATATACCTTTAACACTCCCCCCCCCTCCACAGAATAAATGAACAATGCTTTCAGGTGCCTCACAACACTGGACTGTAATTAAAAACTGAAAATTAGAAATTGAAAATTTGTTGCAGCCGCTTATTATTTCTCTCTTATGTCACTGGGTTTCTATTAGTCTGCTTACTTAACAACTCAATCTCATGGACAATTAAACAATACCCACAGAGGTATACAACTGTCCAAACCAATCAGTTCCAGCTTATTAAATTCTTCTTTCATTGTTGTGTGCTGCATCCTGAACTCTGCCGTTAAACCACTCTTTGCACGCAGCTGTTCCTGACTACAGCTAATGCATTACATGAGCAAAAACATACATATTTCAAAAACATATTTAGGACCAGATTCACTGAGACTTTTCTGTGCTAGTGGGGAAAGACTGGGATGCATCAGGCCCTGAGCTGCTTGCATAAGGCTGAAAACCCTTTATGGGGCTCTGTTTTCAGAGAGCTAAATAAACGTTCAAGCATAAGAACATAAGAATAGCCTTACTGGGTCAGACCAATGGCCTACCTAGACCAGTCCTCATAATAGCCAATCCAGGTCATTAGTACCTGGCAGAAACCCAAAAAGTAGCAACATTTCATGCTACCTATCCAGGACAAGCAGTGGCTTCCCCCATGTCTTTCTCAATAAAAGCCTATGGACTTTTCCCTCCAAGAAATTGTCCAAACCTTTCTTAAACCAGCTACGCTATCCGCTTGTGAGGGAGTCATGAGTGATGTTGTTATGTTGGTAGGCAGTAGAGGGCACTGGCCAATTAGTGGGTAAACTATAGGATCCAGAATGCATTGAGCTCTGTAGTTCAGAGTTCAATCCTCATCCAGCAGGGTCCAGGATGCATTAAGCTTTGTAGCTCAGAGCTCAACCTTCATCCAGCAGGCGGCGCTGAACTACAGGGTCCAAGATGCATTGAGCTTTGTAGCTCAGAGCTCAACCCTCATCCAGCAGGTGGCGCTGAACTGCATGATCATGCTACTCTGCTGAGTCATGGGGTGGAACTGAGGAAGGAAGAGCTTCATATGCCCATTCTAGGATTCATTCTGGGAGGTCCCTAGCAGAGGGGACCTGTGGAGAGGTGAGAGCCTCCACAAAGAGACTTCTCTGAGCAGAGAAGGCTCAGAAGCCATGGGTTAAGGAGAACCCTGGGGGAAGCTGAGAAGACTGATAAGGATTGCTTGGAAGAGCTGCTATGGTGAGTGGTGTTGTGCTTGGCTGGTTGAGAAGCTTGCTAAATATATTGGAAGTCTGGACAGTAAAGGTGCTGGCTAAGGTAAGCCAATGTCTATTTGGTTGAGGCTCTCTGCTGAAGAGCCTGCGTGTTTAACAGGGAGCATTTCTGAAAATGCTACCCTGGAGGATCTGGATTTCAGTTTTCTACCTAAGAGACTAAATTTGGCTTCCAGAACCTCCCTCCTACATTTTCCTATGTCATTTGTACCTACACGCACTAAGACAGCTGGCTCCTCCCCAGCACTATCTAAAATCCTATCTAAGTGATGCGTGAGGTCTGCCATCTTTGAACCAGGTAGACATGTGACCAGGCAATCCAGACACCCAGCTATCTACATGCCTAATGACTAAGGTGACCATACGTCCCGTTTTGAACGGGACAGTCTCGTTTTCGGATCCCCTGTCCCGTTGTCCCCACATACAGCTTCGGGACGCCCAAAATGTCCCGTTTTCAGAGACAGCGTCCGGAAGCTGTGCACGGGGACAACGAGACAGGCGATTGCTTCCTGTCCCTCCCCTGCCGCACCAAAAAAAAAAAAAAAAAGCCTCACTCCAGGCCCGATTTAGATCCACCGCCGCTGCTCCTCTGCTGCCACTACTCGAACTCGGAAGCCTTCTTTCCGACCTCAATTCTGACGTCGGAGAGGACGTTCCAGGCCAGCCAATCGCTGCCTGGCTGGCCCGGAGTCCTCTCCGACGTCAGAATTGAGGTCGGAAAGAAGGCTTCCGAGTTCGAGTAGTGGCAGCAGAGGAGCAGCAGCAGCGGTGGACCTAATCAGGCCTGGAGGGAGGCTTTTGTTTTCCGCGGTAGGGGGGGTGGGGAGGAGGTAGGCAGACAAGCAGGCAGGCAGGCAGTGACGGATCTTGACGTCGCCCACACTTTGCTGCCACTATACAGTTTTTTTGTGACTTTTTGTTCTTTTCCCTCTATTTTTACCATGGACCCCTGACGAAGGTTTGTCCGAAACACGGACCGTGTCGGGTCCCCTGATTGGTAAAGGGTTAAATAAATTTTTTTGTCACAAATACATTTTGCCTACGTCTTGTACAGATCTGCAGTTTTGTCTTGTTTGCTCTTGGTTGTTTTTTACTGCAGTTTAGGTTGGAACTCTTCTTTTTGTTTTGCCGTTTTGATGAAAAAAATAAATGGTCACGTTACTAATGACTGAATCATCAACTACAACAGCTGTCCTAACCCTTCCCTCCTGGGCAGAAGATTGGAGACACATCCTCGGTGTGGGCAGGTCCTGGCTACAGGATTATTTCCTACTTCACCAGGGTGATGCTCTCCTTCTAGGAGACCCTCTCCTCCAAAGCAGCACAGAGGCTACCAGAATGGAGGTGGGACTTGAAAGATTTGCAGGAATTTAAACAAATGTTTAAAAAAAAATATCTATTTTGTGCTATGACATATGGTACAATGTAATAACTGAAACAGTGGATAGGAAGATATGCACTCTGTACATGAAGTATGTCATTTGATGATAAGTTTGATTGCTATGGACAAGTTGTCTTGTTAATTGTAGTGTATGTACACTTCTCCCTCCGAATCCGCGGTTTCAGCATCCGTAGATTTGGTTATTCGTGATTTTTTTTTTGGGGGGGGGGGCCCAATTTTAATTTTTTTGCCTAATTTTAAGCCTTGCCCGGTGGTCTAGCGGCTTTTCAGGGCAGGAGTGATCTTCCTACGGTCCTGCCCCATGCAGATCACTCATAGGAAATGGCTGCGGGGAGTTCCCATCGTAGTCTCGAGAGACTATGGGAGCTCACGGCAGCCATTGAATCAGGTTGGGCAGACTGGATGGACCATTCAGGTCTTTATCTGCCGTCATCTACTATGTTACTATATGTTACTATGGTGTCATAGGATAATGCCACCGGATTATCTAACAAATTATTTATTTGACCCCACATTGATTTCCAGAAAGCAAGTATCAATGGACAATAGAATAACAAGTGATCTAATGTCCCAGCTTCAAGATGACAGTGCCAGCATCTATTAGATTTAGAGCTATCTAACTTCTGTAAACGAACCGGGGCCCAAAATGCTCTATGTAACAGAAATGTATGTACATTTTGTAACCTGTCTTGGATAAAGGCAGGCCAGAAATGATAACAAACTAAACTTCTCTTCAACTTCTCTGTAGGTCTCCTCTATGTACTTCTCTGTCTCCCTCAGCTCCTCCAAGTCTGCTATTGATCTCTGAGAGCTAGGAGCTCTTTGCAGCGAATACACACATATAACTTCTCACCAACCGGGAAAAAATCATACATGTGTCACTCAGTGCAAAAGACCGGATAGCACCCCTTTTGCTGCTGGACTACTGTCTGCATCTTATTATTGAGCTGATTAATTAATTAAACTTTATTAAGCTACTAGGAATATATTAGACTAGTTTAGAGAGCCTTAGGATTATATTATATGCTTTATTTAATGTTTGCTTCTTCGATAGCTTTAGGGTTACATTGTATGCTTATTTAGAGTTTGATTCTTAGCAGGTAATGAAATATAAAGAGTTCTCCTGTCTTCCTAATTAGAATAATTGACAATAAATTAAGACTATAAGTAAAGAAATGAGCTAAGGGTGGGCAGGAAGGAATGGAGACTAAGCCAGATCCTGCTGTGCCTGCCACAGACTATCTCTAGCAGAAGGTTCAAGCTTACAAAACTGTAGACCTAGAAAAGGCTAGTATTCTATGGAGCTTAGCTAAGTAAAGTTTGCTCTTTTAAGATCTAAACTGTTTATAGAAGGGAACCTACAATTTAGCTTTTCTCCCCAAAGCTATCAAAGTTCAGAGCAAATCACTCCAAACAAAATCAAATTGTACTATATTCTAAACACCAATCTAATTCCCAGTAAAGCTTATCTGTGATACCCATCTGATGAAAACCCCACCATACTTCAATGATGCAAACACCTGCAAAGCAAAAGCTATTTTACCTCTATGTTAGGATATGTCTTTATGGAAAATGCTGCAAATTAAAAATGTCCACTAAGGGATCCTTTAACAAAGGTGCATTAGGGCCTTAACGTGTGGAATAGCGCGCGCTACAATGCCACATGCGCTAGCCCCTACCGCCTCCTCTTGAGCAGGCGGTAGTTTGTCAGCTAGCACACGCTAATCCGGTGCGTGCGCTATAAACGCTAGCGCACCTTTGTAAAAGGAGCCCTAAGTTTGTATTTTCAAGTCTATATGTTATGACTAAACTGTAAAAGATGTAATTTAAACCCTCATGTCTACCAAGCCTGTATTTCCCATCAAAGTTTGTCCTGTTTATAGTGTAAATGTACTCTTGTGACCCGTTCTGGGCTCCTTTGGGAGGATGGGCTAAAGAATTGAATGAATAAATAAATAAATAAAATAATGCATACTAGAGAATGACATGGGGAAAATATTTATCACCGTTCCCGCCCCGTCCCCGTGAGCTCAGTCCCCATCCCTGCCCTGTTCCTGTGAGCTCATTCCCCCTACCGCAAGCTCGGATCCCGTCCCTGCCTTGCAAATTGTCAGATCCCATCCACACAAGCCTCAAATAGTTATGATTTTATGCTGAACTTATTTTATTAAAGTATAAAAAGAGTCAATATTCTGTACAATTGTCATTTTATAAACACAAATAATACAGAGCAAGGATCAACAAAACCCCTGTCTCCCCTCCCTTTCACAAAAATCCCCTCTACTATTGTGAAAACTGAACAAACCAAATTACTATAGAATGTTACATAGAAAAATCAAGCTAACAGAATACTTCAGTCACACATGGCAGGAATAGTGTTAGGGGAGAGCAACTAGGGCAATTGCCTCCTGGTCAGAGAGAGAGATCTAAGCCAGCTGGAAGCTAAAGAAGCACAGCCTGGACTTTGCGGTCCCGTTATGTCTAATACCAGCTCTAGCAGGATACATATTTCAAATCTGAAATATTCTAATCACAAAATATAAAATACTTTTTTTTTTTTCTTTTTGTTGTCTGGTAATTTTATTCTTCAAATCACATTGGTCTCAGGCTTTGGTTTTAGGTTCCTTCTGGCTGGCTCCTGAAGGTAAAATAGGCACAAGAGGAGCTGGGGAGAAGATGCCAAGTCTGACACGGCCATAATTTTTTTTATAACAGGAGTAAGACTTTTCACCGCTCCCACGGGATGGTAAAAGGTTTTGTCCCCATTCCCACGGGCGGTGAAAGGTCTTGTCCCCGTTTCTGCGGTAAACCAGTTACAAATGTCTCCATTCTTGCAGATTTACTGTGGTGACCACGGTTTACCACGGTAAACGGTCCCCGTATCATTCTCTAATGCATACTTATCCAAAGATATGTCTTCTACTCTTCTCACTGAAATAGAATGTCCTCTTCCCTCTTTCTCTCCTCTCAGAATCACCCAGAGTGCTCATTTAAATATTAATGAATCCATTTTACTAGCATTTTAATATTTATGACCTCGTTGTAATACATTTGCATGGCAGAGTCAGAGGCTGCTAGGAAGCTCGGAAAAGATTACAACGAGCCATTCTGATAATCACACATTAAAATACTGCCACATTAAACTGACGGCTTCCGGATTAGCGACCATTGTTAAAGGCTCAGTAAGTTTTGAGAATCCAGACCCTAGTGGTTAAAGCAGCTGCCTCAGCACCCTGAGGTTGTGAGTTCAAATCCCGCTGCAGCCCCATGTGACTCTGGGCAAGTCACTTAACACTTCATTGCCTGTCTAAAATATGCAAACCGCTTTGATTGTAACCACACAGAAAAAGCGGTATATCTAGTCCCATCCTCTTTCCCCTTAAAATATTTGTTAAAAATGCTTATGTTTGCATTTGTATTTTATTAATAGGATCTTTGTAAACCACACTGAATAGGGCATTTTTGCTTGTGAAGTGGTATATGAGAATTTTAATACAGATAAAGTCTGAGGCACCTCAGTAACCTTGCTCACCAACCCCAGCTCAAGTTCCCTCTTTATCAAAATCCTGATACAAGAACACATTTTCCAGTTCCATCCCCTAAATCACCAGAGAGAATCCTTATCCTGGTCTCAGGTCTCTTCCCTTTAGCCGATAGTATGAGTTCCCTTCAATTCAAAATCCCATTCTTCATTCTTTCAGCAAAAAAAGGCCAGCTGCTAAGTAAGGCCAACTTAACTGCCGCACATGATATGGAAACTAATAAATGCTTTAAAAGATTTGCAACTGTTGCTTTTTAAAAAACTGTTTAGTGGCATAATTTAAGTGTAAATCTACAAGCACTGGGGAGTGCTGAACCACTATGAAATGGCAGGGAAAGAAAGGTAGCGTGCCTTTAATAGCACACAGGTCTCTGTAATTGTCACTGCATGGCAGGTTTTTATGTCACACCGGTGAGTATGAAATTATAACCTATGTGGCCCAGAAGCCAAGACGCAATGCAGTCTCCAAGATGCAATGAACTAAAAGCACATGGCAATCTGGGGATTTGTGAGCAGCTGGCTCCTTCTCCTTCTCCACTGAAGTCATTATTTTATTGTATATTAGGGGTTTCAATGCAGACCTGAAGTCTGGTTTTACGGCTATTCACAATGAAATCACATACTACTGATTTGTAGACAACAAAAATTCAATTCATGCACATATATCTCTTGTATATTGATTACAGGTAAAGTGACAATGGCGTGTTGCTGAGCCCAGATTCCATTATAGAATACAGTCAAACCTTGGTTTGCGAACATAATTAGTTCCCGAAGCATGCTTGTATTCCAAAGCACTCGTATATCAAAGCAAATTTCCCCATAGGAAATAAGGGAAACTTAGACGATTCGTTCCACAACCCCAAAACTTTAATACAAAATACTATATGTACTTGTATTGCAACACCTCGCTCATTAAGAACAGTCACTACACTCCCGCAGCGTCAGAGAGCGAAGAACCATCGGCTCAGTTGTGACGATGTGACGCGTGTATACTGTATGTACTCGTATTGCAAGCCGTCACTCGTTTAGAACAGTCACTACACTCCCGCAGCGTCAGAGAGAGAAGAACCATCGGCTCAGTTGTGATGATGTGACGTGTGTATACTGTATGTACTCGTATTGCAAGACCTCGCTCATTTCGAACGGTCACTACACTCCCGCAGCGTCAGAGAGAGAAGAACCATCGGCTCAGGTGTGATGATGTGACGCGTGTATACTGTATCTACTCGTATTGCAAGACCTCGTTCGTTTGGAACAGTCACTACACTCCCGCAGCGTCAGAGAGAGAAGAACCATCGGCTCAGTTGTGATGATGTGACGTGTGTATACTGTATGTACTCGTATTGCAAGACCTCGCTCATTTCGAACGGTCACTACACTCCCGCAGCGTCAGAGAGAGAAGAACCATCGGCTCAGGTGTGATGATGTGACGCGTGTATACTGTATCTACTCGTATTGCAAGACCTCGTTCGTTTGGAACAGTCACTACACTCCCGCAGCGTCAGAGAGAGAAGAACCATCGGCTCAGTTGTGACGATGTGACGCGTGTATACTGTATGTACTCGTATTGCAAGACCTCGCTCATTTCGAACGGTCACTACACTCCCGCAGCGTCAGAGAGAGAAGAACCATCGGCTCAGTTGTGACGATGTGACGCGTGTATACTGTATGTACTCGTATTGCAAGACCTCGCTCGTTTAGAACAGTCACTGCACTCCCGCAGCGTCAGAGAGAGAAGAACCATCGGCTCAGGTGTGACGATGTGACACGTGTATACTGTATGTACTCGTATTGCAAGACCTCGCTCGTTTAGAACAGTCACTACACTTCCGCAGCTTCAGAGAGAGAAGAACCATCGGCTCAGTTGTGATGATGTGACGCGTGTATACTGTATGTACTCGTATTGCAAGACCTCGCTCATTTCGAACGGTCACTACACTCCCGCAGCGTCAGAGAGAGAAGAACCATCGGCTCAGGTGTGATGATGTGACGCGTGTATACTGTATCTACTCGTATTGCAAGACCTCGTTCGTTTGGAACAGTCACTACACTCCCGCAGCGTCAGAGAGAGAAGAACCATCGGCTCAGATGTGACGATGTGACACGTGTATACTGTATCTACTCGTATTGCAAGACCTCGCTCGTTTAGAACAGTCACTGCACTCCCGCAGCGTCAGAGAGAGAAGAACCATCGGCTCAGTTGTGATGATGTGACGCGTGTATACTGTATGTACTCGTATTGCAAGACCTCGTTCGTTTGGAACAGTCACTACACTCCCGCAGCGTCAGAGAGAGAAGAACCATCGGCTCAGATGTGACGATGTGACGCGTTTATGGTGTACTGTGTATAGGCGGTGTCAGTTTGTATTCATGCAAATTCTGTTGCAAAGGTGCTGTTTGTGAGGAGGAGTGAATTTCTGGGGGGTTTAATGTTTGGGATTTGTTTTTTACGTTTCAGAAAGACAAGTGAACTATTTTGCCTGCATCAATCAGGGTGTTCTGAAGCAGCTGATTGTGAAACACGTCAGGGCTTGAGACCAATTTGTACTCATTCACATGTTTAAAATTTTTTTTATTTTTACTTTTTGATGTGGGAATTGACTTTTTGGGCTCCTTTTACTAAGGTGCGCTAGTGTTTTTAGCGCACGCAGGAAATGACTGCGCGCTAGAACTAACGCCAGCTCAATGCTGGCGTTAAGGTGTAGCACGCAGGCCAATGTAGTGCGCTCTATTCCGCGTGTTAGGGCCCTAAAGCAGCTTAGTAAAAGGAGCCCTTTGTCTTTCCATTTCAATATATAAGTAATTTGATAAAAATACTCATTGTTGTGCAATGATTGAGAAGTTGAGCCGTTTTCAAAGGTGGGCTTTCTAGTTTCTACCTTTTCACGGTTCTCTGTGCACAATAAAAGTGTGACTTAGTAAATGAGATATGCCCAGAGTGTATTGATTTGATCTATTTACAGCACTATACACTTGGGTTTACAGGGGTCTCAAAGTCCCTCCTGGAGGGCCACAATCCAGTCGGGTTTTCAGGATTCCCCCGATGAATATGCATGAGATCTATTTGCATGCACTGCTTTCATTGTATGCTAATAGATCTCACGCTTATTCATTGGGGAAATTCTGAAAACCCGACTGGATTGCGGCCCTCCAGGAGGGACTTTGACACCCCTGATCTACAGGGAAAGCAGATGGTCTGAGCATGTGTCAGGATCGCACACTAGCGATCTGTGTCGGCAGATAGGGGCGTTCTTCCGTTCGCCCCCATTTGAATATTACTGGTTGAAGAATCCATCGGACCTGCCCGGGATCTGGCAGGTTAGTGAATCTAGCCCAGGGGTGGGCAACTCCTGTCCTTGAGGGCCAGAATCCAGTCAGGACTTCAGGATTTCCCCAATGAATATGCATTGAAAGCAGTGCATGCAAATAAGATCTCTTGCATATTCATTGGGGAAATTCTGAAAACCCGACTGGATTGCGGCCCTCAAGGAGGGACTTTGAGATCCCTGGTTTACAATGTTTGATTTATCCCCGTTTTGTCTTGGTGTACCTAAATGTAGACATCAAAACTTTTACCATCTCTAGGGCAGGTATAATTGTGGCATTCTAGCAAGTGACGGGGAGATGTGCCCAGGTGTTGGCATCCTATGAGTGGACAATCACAGAGAAATTCTCCAAATGGCATCTAAAAGTTAGGACAGGGTAGGGCGGTGCTATGTGCGATTCGATAAATGTTAGGTGCGCTTAGTAGCGCCTAAACTGTCCTAACCTTAGCCTCATCTGGTTTATACCAGAGTTTTCTTGGCCTGAGTGCGCCTAAGTCCAAAACGGGCACCTCCTGCTACTTGTCATTTCTTGAAAGGTGTACGCAGTGCTGAAAAGTCCCTGCCTAGAAGAGCTTATGATCTAGTTAGGACAGGCAGACAGAACAAATGGGACAGATAGGGGTTGGGGAGTTTCATGAGTTACGTGAAAAACATGCTAGGCGCTTTGATGTAGGAGCCTAATTTCAGGCATCATTTATAGAATCAGGGCCGAACTTTAGTTGCCAAGTTCTAGAATGAGGGAGTCGGTCTTTTATTTTGAAAATCATCCAGAGAGTAATGGAGGTCGGACCAAGAACAATTGGTCCATCCAATCTTCTCTGCTCTGCTATTTCTGTTTACGATGAATGCTAAGGATACATCCTAGCTTCCCTCTACCCCAGTGTCTCTCTCACACAGTGGTGTGCCCTGAAGCGCTTCTAGAATTTTATTTTATTTTTAAAAAGTCCCTTCGTAATTATACACTACAGTAGATGGCATGTGAGTTGCATACGAAAGAGTCTGTCGATGTCATGAGCGTCTGTGTAAGGATACAACTGTGCAGACGAGCACCATTTCTTTGACGTAATTGGTCCTTGAAAACTAACGGCAAATCGTTTTAGTTTCGTTTTTATTTTTTTTACGCAGTCGTTATCCTAACCTGAGCGACAAGGCAATCAAGGTTTTGTTACCGTTTGGATCTTCTTATCTTTGCAAACTTGGATTTTCGGTTCTGATAGAAATTAAACTGGAAAAAAAAAAGAACGACCGCAGATAGTAGATGATGAAATACGTGTTTGCTTGTCAACTATCGAGCCACGTTTTGAGTTAATTTGCACTCAAAAACAAGCACATCCATCGCATTGATTACCAATTCTATTCTATTTACCTTAGTTTCACTGTAGTTACAATTACCCATAAATAGTTTAAAGAATTTAAATAAAGAACTCTGAAATTTAATTTTTTGTTGGTTTTACAATGTTGTCATTTCAATTATAATGTACCAGGAAAACCATTTGCTCCATTTAGTGTGCCAGATCTTAAAACGTTTGAGAGACACTGCTCTACCCTAAGAATACACAAACTTACTTTAATTTGGCATTAATATTATGCTTTTATGGAAAATATCCCAGTTTAAGGTGAATTAATAATAATAATAATAATTTTATTTCTTATATACCGCTGTACCGTGAGGTTCTAAGCGGTTTACAGTAGAAACAGAAGAAATGCAATAAGTAAGATTAATTAAGATGAAGAGAAAGTACTGTCCCAAAGGTTCACATTCTTGCTAAAGTACTTGAGAAAAATAAATTAGTTAGGTTATAAACATAGAGTAGAAGAAGGTAGGAAAACAGTTCATAGGAAAATTAATTTCGAATATATTATACATTATATATTGTTCAAGGCGGAATACAAATTATAGGAATTACCAAAAGTATTGCGTAATAAAGATTATCTAGATAAATTACATAACAGTGATTCGTGTACATTATATGGTGTGGTAGAGGATTCAATTTTGAGAATTACATATCAAGGGAATCAAGTGATAACAGAATATAGTGGAGATTATCAGTATATATGGTTACAAAACAAAAATTGCACAGATACAGAAATAGCCACCCATCCTCAACAGGTTTCACAGAAAACTGATAGTTAAGCACAGCAAAATGACTAAAGAGCTGATCTGCATTGGCAATTTTGTATAATTTGCATGAGTGGGCTTGTAAGTGGAAAACAGCACATGCAAGAATGCAAAATAGCCTGCAGGAAAATATGCAAATATGACCTGCTCATGAGTTGGCCTTTTTGTGTTCATCACCTCATTCACAGCCAATGAGGTACAGCCAAGTCTATCTTTTAAATCAGTGTGGATCAAGTGGAAGCCTGTTTCCGGAATGGAAGAGTAGCCATATGGCTTGTGCAATGGGCCGAGAACTAGGAGAGCCAGGTTCGATTCCTACTACAGCGCCTTGTGATTCTGGACAAGTTACTTAACCAGATACAGAAAGGTATTATGAAGCCACCACGGACAGAGAAAATGCCTGTATATAATAAATTTAAACCACTTTGATTATACCACAGGAAGGCAGTCCAGGAAGTCCCCAAGTTACAGGAGGGGGGAGGGGGTTCAAAAAATGATGGGCCCCGGGTGTCACATATGCTAGGTAAGCCATTGCCACACACCCCTTATGTATCACTTGTTCAATTTCAGAATCAAGAAAAGGGGTGAAGAAAGCAAAATTTTCTCCTCTGAAACTACTTACATATCATGATGTAATCATGTAATAACTGAGAACTCCTTAGGTGACAGGCTCTGAATTAGAGAATGACACGGTGACAAAATTCATCACCATTCCCATCCCCACGGATAACCGTGGGAAACCATCTTCATGTCATTCTTTAAGGAGAGAGGGAAGAATCAGAGTATGAATGGCCACAACCACTGACCCGCAAGCTTTGCTCTGAAGAATGCTGGTGTAGAAGGACCGAGGTTGAAACAGACACTACAGAATGACAGTCTCTGGTATTCAGAGCAGATATTGTGATGTCATAATGCCTCATTCCACCAGTGCCTAAGAGCCAATCACATCAGTGATGTCACAATGGCTTCATTATCCTTGGCTCACATAAGAATCAGAGTATGAATGGCCACAACCACTGATCTGCAAGCTTTGCTTTGAAGAATGCTGGTGTAGAAGGACTGAGGTTGAAATAGACACTAGAAAATGACATGGGATTATTTCCCGAGGTTATCCGCGGCGACGGGAACGGTGATGAATTTTGTCACCGTGTCATTCTCTACTCTGAATCCCTGAGTCCTCCAGTCCCAGAGGTGATTGGCTCTGTAACACTTTGCCCATCTCCTAAGCCTTTCAGTCCACTGAACTTTACACACAGATAAAGAAAATTTATAAACAGGAGAACAATTTTCAAAGTGATTTATGAGGGGAAAAACCTTCCTTCAATGTTAATTCCACTATGCACGTAGAGTAAACAGTCGCAGGAGGGTGTATATGAAAAGCATTTCCCTTTTCCAGCAAAAACTCTAGCTAACAGTAAAGCCTTGAAAATCGGTACAGAGTTCTTGGGGTTTTTATTCCAGCGTGGTCAGTTTGAAAATTGTCCCTTAAGATCTGATGAAGTTTTCCGTCCCCGTTAAATGGCTCGAGCTTCTTTATGCTGATTGACCTTGAAGGAGGAATCGTTTTTGAAGCATTCTATCATTCTGGCATTCATTCTGTGAGGAAGGACGGGAAAAGACTAAGTTCCCTCATGCTTCATCGTGCACCACTGGACCGTAACAAACTTTGACAGGTATGGAATGTGATTCTAAACATCAGGACACTTTCTAGGTGACAGCTGAAAGAGCAACACAGGGCACGATGACGGCTCACAGGTTTACCAGATAAGACACGGTTCTGTCTCCAGCAGCTGTGTTCCACCAACAGGTGTAGACTGAAACCACTTACTCTTTACTTTGCTGTTAAAGGTCTTAATTCTCCCTGCTTCCATATAGAGGAAAAAATCATGTCACCTGTAATTGCGCTGACTTACAACGTTTCGTAATTTGTCTAGGAGGTCTTCGTGTAAGGTTGTCATCAGCATCTCCATTAAAAGAAAAAGCAGCAACGCTCACTACAACCCAGCCTCATTATCAAACAATTCATGGCAAAGGTCGTCAGGCAGCAGTAAAAATATTTGCATAGTAATTGCAAACGGGGAATAAAGCTCTGATTACTTCGCTGACATACCAAGAGCATCTCGTTGCCACGTATGGGCTGGAAAAGTATTTTATTTCTGACAGTCAAACGTTTCAGACCGTTGCAAACAGTGGGACAACTCAAAGCAGTCCTGAAAGGGAGGATTTTGCCTTCAAACAGAATAGTTTATGCACCATAGGGATAATTATGCTTTTTTATCAACTGTTATTGCTGGCTTTACAGATCACAGTGGCATACAATTGGGTAAACATTTTCAAATCACGAAAAGAACACCATTGCTATGATATGTAAGTGTCTGAATATCAAAAGGAACAGACAGAGGGGGAGCTGTGCGGCCTCTGTATCTGCAGAGAGAAACTTTAGACCTTAATTCAAAGAAATGAGTCTTCAGTACCGATTTAAATTTGGAAAAAGAAGTTTCTGCACTTATGTTGTTGTTATATGCCATCGGCTCGTGTTCGAGTCCTAGTGACAAGTTTTCGTGGCAGAATACAGAAGCAGCTTGCTGGGCCTTTCTTCTGCGCAGTATATAAATCCGAAGTTGTCACCATTGTCGCATCAAACACGATCCTTCACCTTCAACACTGCCCATCTGCTGTTGCTGCCCAGCTGGTTGTCTGCCTTGGAGGCCCTGCTGATAGTGAAACTACCAACGGCACAGCTTTCAGCTTCTCAGATGCATGTGCAAAACCTAGTGGCACGGCAAGCCCACGTACCATGACTGGAGTCTGATCTTATAATAGGGAGCAAATCATTGAAGAGTTTAGCAGCCATAAAGAAAAAAAGCTGTGTTACTTGTAGACTCATAGGCTCGGATTCTGTATAGGATGCCCGGGAAGGGCGTCCTACACAGAATCGGGCCTAGGCCCACCCAAAATAACTGACGTCCATGTTACAGATGTTGGTTACAGAACCAGGTGACAGTAGACGCGGCCGCTATACTTAATCGCGGCACGGAGATCGACTCATAGGAGGGGCCTTAGGTGCATGGGCCAATCAGGCCCTAGGCTCCTGTGGGTTGGGCAGGGAAGGGGTGGGCCCGCCTCATTTGGATGGAGGCGGGCCTGCCAGCCGGCGCAAAGACCCGGGGTGGGGGGTGGGTATTCGAGGGAGGGAGGTTTAGGGTTGGGGGTCCAGCAGGAGGGATTTGGCACCTTCCTGCCAGCGATCTTCGGGAAAGGGTGGGCGGTCATCGGGCAGGAGGGGTTGGGCACCCTCCTGCCAGCAATCCTCGGTAGCAGGTGGGGGGTCTTTTGGCAGGAGGGATTGGGCATCCCTCCTGCCTAGTGTTTTTTTAGGGGTTGGGGGGAGACTAGCGACCTCAGCTGCTGACATTTTGCTGGCCTACATTGTAAGCGTCTCCCGCTCTACTAGGGAAATGCGTAGGGCCAGCTAAGGCTACCGCCTAGCCTTAGGCAAGCTTAGGAGGCCTTGCGGGCCTCCCTAGGCTCATGGAGGTGCCTTAAATATAGGCGGCCTGCCTTCATAATCCCTGAACTCCTGCTCAATTTCTTAACCCCCACTATTCCCACTATTCTTGAGTTCCCATTCGCACTCCCACCAAAGCCCAGAATCCCCACAGTTCGCCTCAGTCACTCTGAAACTATTTTCCTACCCAATCCCTAAATCTCCACTTAAATCTGAGAAACTAGTTGATGGAAAGATGCCAGAGGGTGGTGGTTAATGGAATTCACTCTGAGAAAGGAAACGTGAGTAGTGGAGTGCTTCAAGGATCGGTGCTGGGGCTGATTCTGTTCAATATATTTGTGAGAGGCATTGATGAAGGTTTAGATGGCAAGGTTTGCCTTGTTATGGATGATTTGTAAAAGAGTGGACACTCTGGAAGGAGTGGAAAATATGAAAAAGGATCTCCAAAAATTAGAAGAATGGTCTAACGTCTGGAAACTAAAATTCAATGCAAAGAGCAGAGTGATGCATTTGGGGAGAAGAAACCCGAGGGAGAAGTAGGTACTGGGAGGTGAGATGCTGACATGCACAGATGGGGAGAGGGACATTGGGGTGAGAGTGCCTGAGGATCTGAAGGCGCCAAACCAGTGTGACAAGGCAGCAACTATAGCCAGAAGGATGCTGGGCTGTATAGAGAGAGGCATAACCAGCAGAAGAAAGGAGGTATTGATGTCCCTGAACAGGTCATCGGTGAGGCCCCACTTAAGAGTAATGTGTTCAATTTTGGATACTGTATATGGTGAAGGATAGAGGACGATTTGAAGCAGTCTAGAGAAAGGCAATGAAAATGGTAAGGGGTTTGAGCCAAAAGGCATACAAGAAGAGACTGGAAGATTTGAATATATATACTCTAGATCAGTGGTCTCAAACTCGCGGCCCGCCAGGTACTATTTTGAGGCCCTTGGTATTATACAAAATGATTCTTTATGGAAAACTTGTACCTTAAATGTCCAGAAGTCGCGTCCGGCGGGCGCTGTAACCTCACGCAAGCGCCTTCCTGCGTGAGGAAAGCGCTTGAGTGAGGTTACAGCAGTGAGGTGGGCAATGTTCCAGCACGTAAGGCAGGGGTATCAAAGTCCTTTCTTTGAGGGCCGCAATCCAGTCGGGTTTTCAGGATTTTCCCAATGAATATGCATGAGATCTATTACCATACAATGAAAGCAGTGAATGCAAACAGATCTCATGCATATTCATTGGGGAAATCCTGAAAACCCAACTGGATTGCAGCCCTCGAGGAGGGACTTTGACACCCCTGACGTAAGGTAACCATTGGAGGCAGTGCAGCCTGTGCGTGTGTCTGGTGCTGGAGGAAGTGAGAGCTGAAGGCGGTTGCAGATGCGACCGCCGGACACTTAAGGCACAAGTTTTCCATAAAAAATAATTCTTTAGTTCATAATACCGAGGGCCTCAAAATAGTTGGTCCAAAATCTTGTCTCTTGCAGTTGATACTTTTATAGTGTTTCACTTTCTGCATGTTGCACTGCTTTCAGCTGTGTATAGCTGAAATTATCGAAGTAATTAAGATTTATAAACTACTAGTCTTTAAGCCTGTTACATTAACGGGTGCTAGAATAAATGTGTATCTGTCTTTCTTTCTTTCTCTTTCTCCCCTTGGCCGCTGTCTGTCTATCTATTTTTATTTGTTTCTCTGTCCTTGGACGCTGTCTGTTTTTCTGTAGCCCCGTTCTGTCTCCCTGACTGTTTTTCCGTGGCCCCCTTCTGTCTTCCCCCCACCCAGAGCAAAGCTGTCTGCCCCCCAGCACACCATCCCTCCAAAGCAACCCTCTTTCCCTCTCCATGACTGTTTTTCATGTCCCCCTTCTGTCTTCCCCCCACCCCCGAGCAAAGCTGTCTGCCTCTCAGCACACCTCTCCCTCCAAAGCAACCCTCTTTCCCTCTCTCTGACTGTTTTTTCCGTGGCCCCCTTCTGTCTTCCCCCCACCCAGAGCAAAGCTGTCTGCCCCCCAGCACACCATCCCTCCAAAGCAACCCTCTTTCCCTCTCCATGACTGTTTTTCATGTCCCCCTTCTGTCTTCCCCCCACCCCCGAGCAAAGCTGTCTGCCTCTCAGCACACCTCTCCCTCCAAAGCAACCCTCTTTCCCTCTCTCTGACTGTTTTTTCCGTGGCCCCCTTCTGTCTTCCCCCCACCCAGAGCAAAGCTGTCTGCCCCCCAGCACACCATCCCTCCAAAGCAACCCTCTTTCCCTCTCCATGACTGTTTTTCATGTCCCCCTTCTGTCTTCCCCCCACCCCCGAGCAAAGCTGTCTGCCTCTCAGCACACCTCTCCCTCCAAAGCAACCCTCTTTCCCTCTCTCTGACTGTTTTTTCCGTGGCCCCCTTCTGTCTTCCCCCCACCCAGAGCAAAGCTGTCTGCCCCCCAGCACACCATCCCTCCAAAGCAACCCTCTTTCCCTCTCCATGACTGTTTTTCATGTCCCCCTTCTGTCTTCCCCCCACCCCCGAGCAAAGCTGTCTGCCTCTCAGCACACCTCTCCCTCCAAAGCAACCCTCTTTCCCTCTCTCTGACTGTTTTTCCGTGGCCCCCTTCTGTCTTCCCCCCACCCAGAGCAAAGCTGTCTGCCCCCCAGCACACCATCCCTCCAAAGCAACCCTCTTTCCCTCTCCATGACTGTTTTTCATGTCCCCCTTCTGTCTTCCCCCCACCCCCGAGCAAAGCTGTCTGCCTCTCAGCACACCTCTCCCTCCAAAGCAACCCTCTTTCCCTCTCTCTGACTGTTTTTTCCGTGGCCCCCTTCTGTCTTCCCCCCAACCAGAGCAAAGCTGTCTGCCCCCCAGCACACCATCCCTCCAAAGCAACCCTCTTTCCCTCTCCATGACTGTTTTTCATGTCCCCCTTCTGTCTTCCCCCCCCCCCCGAGCAAAGCTGTCTGCCTCTCAGCACACCTCTCCCTCCAAAGCAACCCTCTTTCCCTCTCTCTGACTGTTTTTCCGTGGCCCCCTTCTGTCTTCCCCCCACCCAGAGCAAAGCTGTCTGCCCCCCAGCACACCATCCCTCCAAAGCAACCCTCTTTCCCTCTCCATGACTGTTTTTCATGTCCCCCTTCTGTCTTCCCCCCACCCCCGAGCAAAGCTGTCTGCCTCTCAGCACACCTCTCCCTCCAAAGCAACCCTCTTTCCCTCTCTCTGACTGTTTTTTCCGTGGCCCCCTTCTGTCTTCCCCCCACCCAGAGCAAAGCTGTCTGCCCCCCAGCACACCATCCCTCCAAAGCAACCCTCTTTCCCTCTCCATGACTGTTTTTCCATGTCCCCCTTCTGTCTTCCCCCCACCCCCAAGCAAAGCTGTCTGCCTCTCAGCACACCTCTCCCTCCAAAGCAACCCTCTTTCCCTCTCCATGACTGTTTTTCATGTCCCCCTTCTGTCTTCCCCCCACCCCCGAGCAAAGCTGTCTGCCTCTCAGCACACCTCTCCCTCCAAAGCAACCCTCTTTCCCTCTCTCTGACTGTTTTTTCCGTGGCCCCCTTCTGTCTTCCCCCCACCCAGAGCAAAGCTGTCTGCCCCCCAGCACACCATCCCTCCAAAGCAACCCTCTTTCCCTCTCCATGACTGTTTTTCATGTCCCCCTTCTGTCTTCCCCCCACCCCCGAGCAAAGCTGTCTGCCTCTCAGCACACCTCTCCCTCCAAAGCAACCCTCTTTCCCTCTCTCTGACTGTTTTTCCGTGTCCCGGTCTGTGGGTTGGCCAGCAAAGGGAGCTTGAGCATACTGTCCATGCTGAGCCAAATGGTACATAAGCGGCCCAGCCCCGAAAGGTAACACCTGGTAAGTGATGCTCATGAAGAAGTGCAGTGCTTGGTTGGCCTGGGCACCCTCCCAGCTATGCGGGGGCCTGTTCAGGAAAAGAACCAGGCTGGCAGTGACACCGTAGAAGGCAACTCTCTCCAGGAGCTCACTGAGGAGCATTGTGGCGCAGGCTATCCGCCGGTCCTCAAACACAGAGGCGGGGGCCCTGGGCCAGAGTGAGCTAAGCAGCAGGTCTGCTCACTGTTCGCTATGGCGGGAGGGGATCCGGTCCTCCCGAAGGGGGGTACCGGGAAGACTGACTGCGAAGTCCTCAGTTACCACGCTCAGATGTGTGATGTGGTAAGCGCGCATGCGCACTCTTGTGGCCACATCCCGACAGATCAGATCTCAGGAAACACGGCTTAAGAGTGCACATGCGCACTTAGCATTTTATTATTATAGATAACGAGTTTTACCTCATGCAAAGTTATCATTAACTATTTTTTTCTGCCGCCCTCCAAGTACCTAAGCGTAATGCTCTGTATTAGAACGATGGAAACAGCAGCTCTAAATCGGAACATCTTGCAAGAAAAACTCATCTGATGTCTGCTGACTTTGGAAGACTGAGAGACTGGCCAGTATCCAACTCTCGGGTTGACGTGCACCAGACTTAGATCATAGTTGTATCAATGAATGAAGGAGCCTTAGCCTTCCTGTTCTTTTCTGCCAGATGGAAAAACAAAAACCCAGGAGTTCACCACAGCCACCTTGGATTACTCCCAGCTCAAGCTCTCGTAATTTTAGATCTGCTGGTGTTTCATTTCCTAATGTTCTTACAACATGATTCAACCTCTGCAGGCATAGTGACGGCAATGGTATATAAGTGACTGAAAAACATCCTGCAGGGGTTACAGTTGAGTGAGGAAAGAAGACTAATATAAAAAGCTGAGATATTACCCATATCTAATTGCATTACATTAACAAGCTGTTTTGTTTGGTACTTGTATCATGTTAATTGAATGCCTATCATCAACAGGTTGGATTAACTCAGTGTTTCAGATGCTGGATGAAATGTGCTTTGAGAAATCCTGAATCATAAATGTCAGTGTTGTAAAGCTTACTGACTAATCCAATTCTTCCTCTCCTAGGTTTATACTCCTGCTGATAAAGTAGATCCTGGTGGCTTATTCTGCAGATGTAAAGAATCATTCTTTATCAAAAGCAGCATGGCATGGAGCAGCTCCACACCACAAAGGAAGGGCATTGAAGTAGCAGCCCTCGACTCGGTCTAAGGCCGGGGAACTCATGTGGTTATGGACGATTCTAAAAGAAAATGTTAAGAACAACTCAGAAGAACTTCAATAGTTGAAGGGACGATAATGTGAATGAGACTTTAATTTACGAAGACCAAAAAATCTTCTCCTACCCCTTTGCCTTCTCTGCAAGTAACCAATATCATTCTAGCAAGGGAAAGAGAGACAGTGGGGCACTGAGCTGTTGTGCACATAGCCTGGATTTCCATTAGAAGGACCAAGAATTTGGGGGTTGGGATCTGGCCTTTCTATTTTAACAGCCACCAGTGGAACCATGGCTTTTCCAGAAATACCCCAGAGCCAAATGTTTTTTTAAAAACCTTACAGTATCATCTCCGCTTTATACAGGCACCAGGGATACTTCCATGAAGACGGCACTCACATTTATCGTATTTTTCGCTCCATAAGACGCACCTGACCATAAGACACACCCTAGATTTAGAGGAGGAAAACAAGAAAAAAATAATTCTGAACTAAATTCTGTACTAATATATATCAGGCTCTACACCTAGCCCCCCCTCACTCCCTGCCAGGCTCTGTACCCTGTCCCCCTCCCTACCAGGCTCTGTACCCTGTCCCCCCCCCCTCCCCTCCCTGTCTAACAGCAGCTCTGGCAGGAATTTCAAATGTGACATATTGTAATTACAAAACAGAAAATAAAATCATTTTTTCTACCTTTTGTTGTCTGGTCATTATTCAAATCATGTTGTGGTCCCACGCTCTGATTATCTTCTGATAACTCGCTTGCCAGAGTCTCCTTCTTTCTTCTTCCCTCCCTCCATCACGGCAGCTGAAGACAGACACCTCTCCCAGTGGTCTGAGACAGGAGGCAGGAGAGGGCCAGAGGCCAAAGAGTGGCCAAACAGCCGAAAACAATCATTCAGGAAGAAGGCAGGCCCTGATGTCAGCATCAATCCAATCATGACACTCAGGCAGGCACAAATCAAGCGCACTACCATCTCCAGGCGCAGCGCAGCTCCGCCAATGTGAAAAGGAGCCGCATCGAAATCGGAGCCCCATATGGCTGTCACAACCACCAACGTCCATTCACATTCCCTCCCTCCAGGGCCCTGTTTCAGCACCTTCAGGAGATGTGCACCGCAGTTCCCTGCCGTTCACAGATCAAAAGAAGTCGGTGGAGCCTGGAGGAAAACCTTTGAAGTAGGCAGAGGCAAACAGGATCGCTATATCTTCTCCTCCCGCCTCAACTACGACGCAGAACGCATCTGACTCGAGGTCCATTCAAGGAAAGAAACAGCCTCAACACTCAGGGAAGGTTGTCACGGACCAAGCTTCAGCCTTGTGATCCTCCCCCACCTCTGCCCTGTACCAGATTCTCAGAAGACTTACATCTGCCTAAATAGCCTCCTCTGCTGCCTCTAAACAGCCCTGCTGCCACTGTGGTACCGCCCCTCCTCTGACGTATGGGACCGCGGCAGAGGGAATGTGCTACAGTGGTGGCAGGGCTCTGTTTTTGACGCAGATCCTTTTAATATTGGCGGAGCTGCGCTGCACCTGATGGAGGAAGGAAAGGAACGGCGGGCTTGCGAGCCTTGATTTAAAGGTACCTGAGGGGGGGAGGGGTTGGCTATATTCACTCCATAAGACGCACCCTTATTTCCATCCACTTTTGGGGGGAAAAGTGCATCTTATGGAGCGAAAAATACGGTACATGCTGATTCTGCACATAAAAATGCCAAAATTCCACTATTCTGGTTATGAGCACATAATGTATTTGCTAGTTGAATCAGTTTATGCGCTGCTTAGAGGGAACAGTGGCAATGTGGGTTAATTTAAGACAGCTTTCGAGTTGTCCTAACTGAATGCTGACGGTATATGCATAACCCCTCCAGCTCCTGCCTCCTGTACCACTCCTGACCTGCCCACTTTTCATGGGGCTGGTCAGCGGTGCTATTGAGCAGAACTGCCTGCTTCAATACCGTTGAATATTGGGGGTTAGACAATGCTAAGAGATTTAAGTGGACAGAAGAGGCTTGTGCCCGCTTAAATCGCTTTGAATATCGACCAGATTGTACACAAAAATACCAAACTACTGTGAATTAACTGCATAAGAAAATAAGAACAGCCATACTGGGTCAGACCAATGGCCCATCTAGTCCAGGACCCTGTTTCCAACACGATACAAGTACCTGTCAGAAACACAAATGGTAGTAACTTTTCCATGCTACCAATCCAGGGCAAGCAGTGGCTTCCCCCATGTCTGTCTCACAATGGACCATTTAAGAAATCCTCAGAAAATCTTTTACCACTAGATTCATCTTCTACTTTGTACAAATAGAGAGAAAAACCTCCTCCCTGTAGGAATGCAATAAGACAATCACTTTAGCTACATTCAGACCTACACAGGCTCCAGGTTTGCTACATCCTGTTAATTAATGCCAACAGAAGGATGAATGGGAATGCATGGACCACCGTTGAGTTGGAAATCAGCCAGTGAAATATGACTGCTAAGTGATGAATCGGAAATTATTCCCATAAACTAGCTAGTGGTCCATTATAAAGTTTTAACATGCCCTTAATATTCTGAAAACACCTTTCTAGAAAATGGACTTGTCTCGTAAGAAACTTACAGTATGTTCTAGACAGATGAGAATTTCCCATCATAATGCATTGCATTGACAAAAATATCAAAAGGGCTGAAACCTTAGAGATCTCTCTAGAAGGCAGACTCCTTTGAACTGAGTACAAATGATAGATTAATAAAAGATATGTACCTTAGAAAGACTGTCTATGAGTAAACTCAAACCTCAGCCAGACCACATTCTTCCTGTTACAGTCTGTTGGTCCGTGCATTTCATTTTAAAGACTAGCAAGATTTCGGCCAAAATAAAGTTACTGCTTGAAAAACATTAATGAATTATACCTGCATACATAGGGTCACCCTATGGATCCAGAAAAAACAAGAGGACGGATTGAGACATCCGGGTTTTACTTCCATGGCTTTCACTGGAAGTAAAACCCGGACGTCTCAATCTGTCCTCCTTATTCTGGAGCCATATGAAGCACTTAATATGAAGTTTGAAAGTAGCCAATCCACGAGGTCTGGCAGTACTGCTGTGAGAACCTGTAGAAGTTGTTTGCATTCCTCATTTCGACCGGAAGTTGCTTACATAGCCCTACGCTGAAGGGAAAGATGTGCTGATAACCTGGGTCGGCTTTCTACCCAATTTTGGTCTGATCTACTTCTGATTGCACCCCCTGAATGCTTGCAGATATGTTTACTTATGGGACTCTGAACTGCACCTCCAGGAACAGATCAGACTGGGACAGAAAATGACGTCGACTGGCAAACCTAGTTGCTTGGCACATCTAAAAAACAGAACACATCTGGCTGTCTTTAGCAACCAAAAAGCCCCCCAAATAGAAGAACATAAGAGTAGCCTGACTGGGTCTAGCCCAGTATCCCGTCTTCACGGAGGCTAATCCAAGTCACAAGTACCTGGCAAAAACCCAAATATAGCAGCTGTTCTTTATGAAATTCTGGAAGGAAGGAAGGGATTGCCATTTCTCAAATGGCATCATATAATTAGACATCAAACTTTTGGTCAGCAATCCAGGGGGTGTTAGCTAACAGGCCTGGAAAAAATTCAACTGGCTGAACATGCAGGTAAAAGAAAGACTTACAAATGAATTTCTTTTTTCTTCCAGACTAATGTCTTTGGTGTAAAATTTTAGTGGCATTTTTTTTTTTTTTTAAATCCTACTGAAAAAAATATCTCTAGGTTGTGATACACTCTGGGAAAAACTGAACAGGAAATGGACCTGGGAGTATTAATCGATAGGATACTGAAGCCGTTGGCGCAATGCGTGGCAGCAGCAAAGAGCACGAATAGAATGCTAGGCATGATAAAGAAGGGAATCACGAGTAGATTGGAGAAAATTATAATGCCGCTTTATAGAGCGATGGTCAGACCGCACTTGGAATACTGTGTCCAACATTGGTCTCCATACCTAAAGAAGGATATAAAACTGCCAGAGAGGGTGCAGAGACGAGCAACAAAGCTGGTGAAAGGTATGGAGAACCTGGATTATGAGGAGAGACTGGGGTTGTTCTCCCTTGGGAAGAGGAGACTGCGAGAGGATCTGATCGAGACTTTCAAAATACTGAAAGGAATCGACAAAATAGAGCAGGAAAAAACATTATTTACAATGTCCAATGTAGCACGGACAAGAGGACATGGGCTGAAGCTAAGGGGAGACAAGTTCAGGACAAATATCAGGAAGTTCTGCTTCATGCAATGAGTGGTGGACACCTGGAATGCTCTCCCAAAGGAGGTTATTGCAGAATCCACCGTTCTAGGATTTAAGGGTAAGTTAGATGTACATCTCCTTATGAGTGGCATAGAGTGACATGGATAAGGGTAAGCTAGATGCACTTCTCTTTACGAGAAGCTTAGAGCGATATGGGGACTAAAACTATGCCAGGGTACACCTGGCAGGGCCTCCGCGTGTGCGGATCGCCGGACTTGATGGACCTAGGGTCTGTTCCGGAGATGGCGCTTCTTATGTTCTTATTTTTATAGATTTACAAAATGAATGAACTTACAAAATGAGCTTTCAAAACCTTGAAAGTCTTGGAATTAGGCTTTATGGCTTTTCATATCAAACACCGATGCCACAATCCAGTGCACCATATACTTGTGTTTCAAGTAGCATCATCCTTAATTCATTTTGACCAAAGGAAAAAAAAAAACAACCAAAAACATGGCTCTTGAAAATTAGTTTAAAATATGTTAATAGAATCCACAATAACACAAGGGCCAGATGTACTAAACTAAACGAAACCTAAGAATTTTCTCTTTAGACATGTACCCCTGGATTACATATATGTCGTCCAGATTTGAACGTATAAGTTTAGGAACACTCCCGAGATGCGTGCACAAAGAAATTGACTAATGAGCTGTTAACCATCAATAACTGATTATTAACAAATAATTATTGGAGTTAATTAACACCTACAGTATAATCTCGTTATAACGGACTTCAAGGGACCTGGAAAAACGGTTCGTTATATCCAGAGTTGCATTTCTTTAAAACTTTATTTAGGTCAACTTGAAACAACGTTCAATCAATGAACAACAGTCACTGCACAACCGTATCAGCAACATCAAGAACAAAACTCAGTCAAACATTGGTATGGCACGAAATGATTGCAAAACCAGAACCCTAAAAGATGCTCTAAAGCATTTTGTCATACTGTACTGGGAAGAAATATACTCTGTCATTTTCTTCTGGGCTGCATTTTGATACTGTATCACCGGCACGCCACGTGCCTTGTAGGCGGAGCCTGCATGTCCATTATAGCCGAAGAAAACTACAGCTAAAAGCGGCTCTCTGTTACATCCGAAAGTCCGTTATACGCAAGTACGCTATATGCAATGATTTTCTGTATGTTTATAATGACGCACAACCGGGACCAGCGGACCTCGTCCATTATAGGCGAGGTTCCGTTATAATGAGATTGTACTGTATTACAATTTGTGTATGTATCTGGCTGTTTGCTATTCTATAAGGCAGTGCACCTAAGTCATAGTGTACATCTCAAAGGACAGGGGGGGGGAGCATGACCACGCGTATCTCAGGGGCATTCCAAAAGGTTGCACCTGTATTTATAGAATACTGGCTCAGCACACACAACTTGAGCGCCAGCATTTACACCTGGTTTCAGCAGGCGTAAGTCTGGCACTTAAAGTTTGGGCACAGAAATCGGTACTAAGCATAATTTTTTTCTGCCACTCATTTCTGAACACGATTTATACAATCCGGCCTGTAGAACTCCGTTCCTTTCAAACCGAGAGGGAGTCCCTCAATGGCATTGCTACCATTGGGGGGGGGGGGGGGATGTATATTTTCAATTGTTAGGGACAAGCACGTTGCCAGGAAACCTGAACAGCTTGCCTATCCCTCAGTATTGAAAAATGTAATAATGAAACAACACCCCTCACTGCCAGGCTGTAGATGGATGACTCTCTGCTCAGCTTAGAGGGAACAGAGCTAGTAGAAAGAGCGGCATTAAAAAAAAAATCCATCTAAGTCCGTTTTGGGCCTAGAGCGCTAGTTGTCCAAAGGCGGCAGCGTCTAAAGTCCATTCTCAAAAAATATGTCCAAAATATACTTTTTTTTTGAGAATCGTCTACTTTTACGTCCAGTTGTTTGATTGTCCAGATCAGCTGCAGGTGGCACCTATATGGCAGTACAGTAGGGTTTGGGGTTTATTTTTGTGGGCTCACATTTTTCACCATGAATGCAGTGGTTCGAGTGGCTTATGGGCCTGGGTCCTTTGGTCCGCTACTTAAGCCACGCTGGCACTGAATATCGGCCAGCACCCGCATAGCTTCTTGGAATTTTGTTTGTCTTTCATTGATTTTGTATGTTCTATTGTTCCTTGCCTAGATTTGTAGATAGGCGGGTTACAAATAATTTTTTAATAAAATAAATACATAAATAGCTTCTGGGTAGAGGCTCAATTTGCTGGATGTCCCCCTTCCTTCTGACTCCTCCTGACACCCTCCCCCCATCCCATGATCAGACCCACCCTCCCAATTCCTCCCCATTATCAGACATCCCCCTGAGTTAATGGGGAGGGGGTCACAATCGGAATTAGCAGGGGAAGGGAGAAAAACTGACAGTCACAGTTATGCAAGTCCCAGCCAATATTTAGCCAGGACCCCAGCAACACTGCAGTCAGACCCAAACATTCAGTGACAGGGGCCGGACATGGCCTGGCATTAATATCCGGCTCTAAATTAGTCAGCAACAGTCAGCATTCAAAAACATGCATAAGAACATAAGAATTGCCGCTGCTGGGTCAGACCAGTGGTCCATCGTGCCCAGAAGTCCGCTCACACAGCAACCCCCAGGTCAAAGACCAGCACCCTGATTGAGACCAGCCGTACCTGCGAACATTCTGGTTCAGCAGGAACTTGTCCAACTTCGTCTTGAATCCCTGGAGGGTGTTTTCCCCTATGACAGACTCCGGAAGAGCGTTCCGGTTTTCTACCACTCTCTGACGCCACTGGCTGGATTTAAATTCCTATCCTCAATCAGCCTGATATTTACAGGTTTAAATTTACTGGTGAGGAACAAAATACTTGGAATCGCTGGAGATTGGAGCTAAAAACTCAGAAGCAGGTGAAATATAATGAAGAAAATCAAATCAATGGTCCTATAACTTACCTAGAATTTTTCTAAATGTTTGAATCCATTCAGAAGTGTTGTATATATTTAAAAGAAACCTCCAGTAACTCTTTCATTCCCTCTTTTACCAGTTAAGAGATTCACGGCCTATGACTAAGCATGGGAGTATTTTAGAACAGAACTGGGGGGTCATTAAGGGAATTCCACATCTTCCCCAAGCCCAGTGCAACGATAAAAAAAAAAATAAAAAAATCTTGTAATTAAAGGGCAGACTGTAATGGAAAGAAAAGGCAAAGCACATTTAAAAAGAATAACAAAATAAAATGTTGGAAAATGTCTATAGCACATCAAGGAAGAGAGAGCTGATTGAGCCCGTGATAACCCCACCAAGAACAAATGGGCATCGGGCGCTTCAGTGATCTCGCTAGGCTACGCATTCATGTAAAATTCGTCTCTTCACCTCTATTATTCTCATGGCCTGGGGCAGCAAACCATTGCAATGGCACTCGGGTCGCCAGTCCTTAGCGGTCAGCCACTTTAGTTTTTCCTGCCTGGCTCACGATGCCATAATAAGTTGCTAAAAGAGACCGAAAAAGTAGAACTGGCCATGACAGCTGTAACTCCCGCCTTTCCACAGCTGCCGCATTTGCGGCTGAACAGAAAGGAATGGATGAGTAACACTGTCCATTATTAGTGGCGGAGAGTTCAGGGTTTTATCTGTTATCTTAATATCTTCCTCACCCTGTAATAAGGTGCTTCAATTTATACAATGTTAGCACTTATGTGCCTTTGAGGTGCTGGTTGAACACTCAACACTATTCTATAAATCAGTGTGTCTCAAACTTTCTCGAGCCGGGGCACACTAAAGGTAGTGGCCGTGATGACATCACACATATGCGTGACATCATCACATGCAGAGGTCCTCCAGATGGGCCCTGAGACGCCAGTAGGGGGCGCCAGTAGGGAAGAGGGCCGGAGAGAAGGAGAGGCACTGGCGCCAGCTGATTGCCTACAGCAGTGTTTCTCAACTACTTCAAACTAAGTACCCCCTAAGTCTAACAAATATCAACCGAGTACCCCAACCACAGACCTCCCTAGGCCCACCCAAGCTCTGTCCCACATCCCACCCCCTTTACTAATTGTAATGCCATTTTTTCCATTCATTTTTCATATAAATTCTCAAAACTGACACCTTTCAATCACTATATCCTCTGCAGGCTGCTGTAATTAGCTTTAAAGGTGAGACCGGGAGGCCGGGGGGAAGCCGGAAGACGCTAGAGAGAAGGGGGAAACATGCAGGCCTTCGGTGAATCGGGCAGCGTTGGCGCCGTACCGCATAGGGAAGTCAGCTGGCAGGCGCCTCTCTTCCTCCTCAGTGTGCCGCGGCACAGTTGGAATCTCAGGAGGCACACAGTTTGAGATACACTGCTATAAATGATGGCGTCGATATTCAACGTGATTTAATTGGCTAGAAATGGCTGTTTGGGGCTTTTTTTCAGTAGCGCTTAACTGGTTATATATTAACACTTGGAGAAATACAATCTTCTCCATCACAGCTCTGCAAATATGGAACTCATTGCCGACCTATGTTAAGGAAGAAAAAATACTCAACAGGTTCAAAGGATCGCTAAAAATTTGGCTTTATAAGGACCCATTTGAATCATGTTACCTTCTGAAGGCTTCCTATTAGAAAATGGCACGGTGGTTGTTACCCGTGGCTAGCTGTGAGTAGCCATGGGTAACCTGCTGAAATGGGAAGAGAAAAATTAGTGGTCGCTGTGGGGACGGGGACAAGGCCATTCACTGCCCCGTGGAGCGGTGAATGGTCTTGTCTCTGCAGTGAAGCCAGCACGGATCGCGCGGTCCAGCATCGCCACCTGATCGCCGCATCCCACGTCCTGCCATCTCCCTCCCTCCACCTTACCTTAGGTGCTTGCCGAATCCGACTTTAATTCTTCTCTCAGCCAGCACGCTTTCAATAAGTCGCGCGTGCGCAGATGCTTGAATTGTTGAATCTCCTCCTCTGACGCAACCGAAAACAGGAAGTTGGGTCAGAGGAGAAGATTCAACAGCTCGAGCAGCCGTGCGCGTGGCTTATCGAAAGCGTGTGGCTGGGAGAAGAATTAAAGTCAGACTTGGCAGGCACCTAAGGTGAGGTAGAGGGAGGGAGATGGCAAGACGCGGCGATCGGGCGGGAGGGTGCTTCTGGACCATGCGATCCGTGATTGTGCATGTTCTCTCACATTAGGAAGGAGGGAGTGGACAGTAGTCGCGGGGACGGGGCGGGGACAGTGGTCGCAGTGACAGGGATGGTGGTCGCAAGGATGGGGCGGTGAGTCGGACAAAGTTTTTCCCCGTGTCATTCTCTACTTCTTATCTCCTAAAAGAAACTTTTGTTCCATATTGTTCTAAATCTTCTATGTTTCTCCTTTTCTCTAATTTATTGTAATTCAACCAGCTCACCTTATTATGCCTGGTATTGTCTAAGTCTTGAGTATATTGATTGTTGTCGGTACCCCAAATTTTAATTTGTACATCGCTTTGAAATGATATATTGCGATTTAATCACAGTTTTAAATAAACGAGAATCTTGTGCAATCTGCAGCACTTAACTGAAAATAACCAGTTAACACCGAATTGAAAACCGGTTATTTTGGGGGCGAAATCAGCTCATAAATAAGATTGCATAAAAGTCAGTCCTATCTTTACTCCCTCCCCTTTTTACTAAGCAGCGGTAGAGGTGGGGGTGAGGGAATATGTGGTAACCCATAGCTGGTTAAGTGCTGAATATTGCACTAACCAACTATGTGTTAGCCAGTTCTGGAAATCCAGGAGGTATTCATGGGCATAATCAATAAAGTGCATAATATATAATCTAATTATTACATATATAATGTAAATGTAATGACAGTAGAATCTCAGTTATCCAGCACCTATGGCCATTAGTGGATGCTAGATAACTGTAGTTTCTGGTTATTCGAGAGTTACTGTTAAAATAATTTTATCTCCCTTCCCACCTCACTCTATCATCCCCCCACCCCACTTGTAGGTCAAGCATCTGTTCTTCCCTTCTTTCTGGGTCACTTTCTCTCCCCCCCCCCCACTTCTCTCTCACTTTCTCTTACCCCTTCTCCACCAACTCCCTCCCTCCCTTATCCGAAGCAGCAGAGCTGGTCCTGATAACCCCTTCCCTCCTTCTGGTCACAAGGCAGTAGAGCCGGTTCTGACATCCCCCTCTCCTTCTTTTCCTCCCTCCCTCCCTCATCTGAAGCTATAACAGCAGCCGGCGAGCAGAGGAAGCACTGGTAAACAGGCAGCTTATGGCCAGTTCCGGCAGGGCCTTTTCTCTGCAGTGTCCTTCTTTCCATCCCTTGTCTGTAGTTTGTGCTCCCTCTCTTCCTTACGTGTCCCAATGTGCCTTCTCTCTCTCATGTCCCAACATGCCCCTCTTCATCCTTCTCTTCCTCTATTCTGTGTCTCAAGTTCGTGCCTCCCTCCTGCAGGTGTTTACCTGGGAGAAGGGTTCCTTTCTCCCAGCTTCACTTCACTTCACAAAGCCATGGCTGCGGTTCCTACATGTGGCCTGTAGCTGACTAGGAAGCCTAGAGGGAAGGGCTTCCGGGTCAGCCATGGGCAGTGTGAAGGAGCCGTGGCTCATGGCTTTGTGAAGAAAAGTGCAGCTGGGAGGAGGGAGCCAGTCAGAACCCGGGGACTGCCTGTAAATGTAAATAAAATTTCTGTGCGGCCCGGTTTGGTATTGGTCCATAGCCCAGTGATTGAGGACCCCTGCTCTAGAGTACTCCATACTATCTTCATTGTCCAATGCCTCCTCCAGTTCCATAGGACAATCCTCCTGCCCCTCCTGTGTCTCCTTTCCTCTGAGGGAAGCTTTTCTTAACTTAATCTTTCCTCCTTATCCGGGGTCTTATCTCTTAAAGGCACTTCATTAGACTTCCCCTTAAACCCCTGGCCCCTTTCATGACTCTTACATCTGGTGTGGGGCGACGTTTCCCAGGAGTTAAGAAGCTTCCGGGAGTGTTTGTGACTTATGAATGGCCGCTGAGGAGGGAAATTGAGGGGCTCTCTGAAGGCTGTCAAAGGAAAGACTGGGTCTAGCTTCTCCCCTCCTACCCAGAATCCTGCCTTCCTTATCACTATATGTATGAACAACACTGTCCATCTTCATGGAGGCCCTTCTGCTGGCTTATTCCTGCTAGGGCTAAAGAACATCCCTGCCCGTGTCCTACCCATATTTCAATACTTAACAAATGGCTGACTGGATCAAAATAGCAAAACTACCACAAATACCATTCAAAAAAGCAAAAAACACAAATAAAAGGAAGGAAGAAAAAACCTCAGTGTTGCGCAAAATTCTGTGAAGGACAAAAATGAACCTCCACTACTAGCAACTTACTTCTGATATTGATGCCATGAGACGAAGCAAACACATCACTGGTCAAAAAATTCCCTCATCATATTCACCAAATGTCACCGTTATTTTAACTAGCGTAACCAAATTATAAAGAATAAAGTATTTTTAGTGCACTTATTTTAAACATCCAGCTTGAAGTCTTCAATTGTGCAAATGCCCAAGTGGCAGAAAATATATCCAATTTTTCAGCATTCTCCAGAAGAGCAAGGGATAATCTAAAACTCGATTTGCAAATGATGATGTCCCAACACTCAGTTCCAATAATAACGTACCACCCGTATATATGCTCCCTTATAAATAGGTGTTTACAGAATAGTGCTTTAGTACCTTGCTATCACTTTTGCAGGCATGTTTACACATTAAGGGGCAAATTCTATAAAAAGCGGCCAGAGGTTAGGCGCCTATATAGGCACTGTTCAGCGCAATTCAAGTTCAGCTGGCTGCTGTTCAGTGAATCGCGCTGAGCGGCCCTATAAATAGGCCAGCTGTAGGCACAACTAAAAGTTAGGCGCCATGGATGCGAGCTCTTAAGAACGCTTAAAAGCAGCCATTCTGTAACAAGACGCCTACCATGAAGCCACGCCCGTGCCTAACATGCATCGTGCCTGCTTTTATAAAGGCCGCCTATATTTTTAGAGGCGCCTTGTTACAGAATCGCTCTTTCTTGATAGGCGCCTACCTTTCAATTATTGCCGATTAAAAAGCTCAAAGGGATTGGCTAGATGGTAGGCTTCAAAGGGTGATGGTAAACGGTACCCCCTCCAAAACGTCAGCAGTGATGAGTGGAGTACCTCAGGGCTCCGTCTTAGGGCCGATTCTATTCAATTTATTCATAGGAGATTTGACCCAAGGACTTAGAGGAAAAGTATCACTGTTTGCCGACGATGCCAAACTATGCAACATAGTTGGCAAAAGCAGTGTGCCTGACTTTATGACGCAGGACCTAAGACAGCTGGAACAGTGGTCATCAACTTGGCAGCTAGGCTTCAATGCTAAAAAATGTAAAGTAATGCACCTAGGCAAAAAAAATCCACACAGAACTTACACACTTAGTGGTGAAACCTTGTCCAGGACCACGGTGGAACGTGATTTAGGAGTGATCATTAGCGATGATATGAAGGCTGCCAATCAAGTAGAGAAGGCTTCGTCCAAGGCAAGACAAATGATGGGCTGTATCCGTAGGGGTTTTGTCAGCAGAAAACCTGAAGTCATAATGCCACTGTACAGATCCCTGGTGAGACCTCATCTCAAGTATTGTGTTCAATTCTGGAGACCACACTACCGGAAAGATGTGTTGAGAATTGAGTCGGTTCAGCGGATGGCTACCAGGATGGTCTTGGGGCTCAGGGATCTCACGTATGAAGAAAGGTTAAAGAAACTGCGGATGTACTCACTGGAGGAGCGAAGAGAGAGGGGGGACATGATTGAGAACTTTAAGTATATCACGGGGCGTATAGAGGTGAAAGATGATATCTTCAGTCTTACAGGGCCCTCGGTAACCAGAGGACACTCGCTGAAAATCAGGGGAGGGAAATTTCAAGGTGATGCTAGGAAGTACTTCTTCACCGAAAGGGTGGTCGATCATTGGAACGAGCTGCCTCAGCAGGTGATTGAGGCCAACAGCATGTCAGAGTTTAAGAAAAAATGGGATATTCACGTGGGATCTATAGGGGAGTAAAAGTCAGGGAGTGGGTCATTGGTATGGGCAGACTCGATGGGCTATGGCCCTTTTCTGCCGTCAATTTCTATGTTTCTATGTAATTGGGTTTGTTATTCAATTCAGATAGGCGCCTCCAAAATAGGTGCCTAACATTAGGCGCTGGTTACAGAATTTGGGTCTAAATGCTTAAATTTGGTGTGGATCCCCAGAATTCCGTAACATGCCTGTGCCCTTCTATTGGCCAGACACCCCTTTTTTAGTTGTGTGCCACAAAAAAGATGCTTTATGAATCCACAATGTTGCAAATTAGTGCAACAGCAGCATTGCACATTTTCTGCCTGCATCTTTCCTTCTGTCTGGTTCTGCACATATAGAAACAGGAAGTGAAGTTAGAAGAGGTGGGACAGGTCACAGGGAATGCTTTGGAGCAGGCCACAGGCAACAGCTGAAGAAAGTCAGATGCCAAACTGTGGGTAGGGAGAAGACTCACAAGTGGAACTGGAGGGGCCACCAGTAGAAGCTGTGGCCGAGGTGAGCTCCAGCAGCCACAAGTAGAGCTTGATGTGTCATTGCTCAAAGGGGTGGAGGAGAGGGAAGGAAGAGAGGGAGAGAGATAATAGACCCCAGGAGAGAAAGAGAAATAATGGACCTGGGGAAGAGAGGAGAGGAATGGAAGGAAGAGAAATGGAGAGATGTTAAATCTAGGGGTGGGAGGGAGTCCTTTATGAAAGGGAACAGGGATGGCTACAGTAAAAGCAGTTTACATATTACATACAGATACTTTTTTTCTAGAAATTGAAATGGGAAAGATGAAAGCTAAAATTAAAAGTTCTACTCCTGAATTAGTAGGCCCTATTGACCGGCATCTCTTGCCACCTAATCCGATTTCAATGTTGCTTCTCTCTCTGGGGCATCTCTCAGCCCTCTAGATAGAACTCCACCAATCCCTCCAGTGACTTCTTGTGATTTGGACCAGGGAGATAGGTCCAATGTACCTCCTGTAGAATCTCCTGTGGTGCAAGCATCGTCTCTGAACACTTTCAGAAAGATGCCTAAGGCAATTTCCTTTCAGGAAGAAGCCTTAACTCCCCGGGAAGTAAGGGAGATACCGTAAGAAATATCTCTTTAAAGACGTGTGGTTAATTAATACTCAAGTTGAGGGATTATTAAAGTCTGTAGCTATTCAGAATGTTACCTTTTCTCAGGAAGTAATTCAGAAGCTAGAGAATGTTGATGAGAATGTTAAAGCATTTACATCCTCAGCTGGAAGAGATTCCCATACAGTTTATTCCAAATTTGAAATGTTGGAGAATGTTTCGATTAAGGCATCTCCTTTTGGTAAATTTTCTGACTACACATTTGTTGTCGGCAGAGATTTTATTAAGGAAATATTTTAAGGAGATTCTTGGTTTGCCAAATGCAGATTCCTTACCGATTTCAAACGTATGCTATAGTCCGCAAAAAAAGAAAACTTCATCTGATTTGGGAATAGATCAACTGCCCCCCCCCCCTGGAATTTGATCTTACTGGCTTCTTGGAAGACTCACAAGATACGATTCGAACTAGGGCTACTTTATTGGTGAAGTATTCCAATGAGTCAGATAAATTGTTGATTCTTAAAGTTTGTGGGGATATTGGGTTCGTTTTTCCTGATGTTGCTAAAGTGACGCAACTCAAACGAAAAGCTTTCTTACAATTAAAATCTTGAGTTTTGGAGTTGGAAGCAACATTTTTCTTAAAATTCCCATGCAAATAAGAACATAAGCCATGCCACTGCTGGGTCAGACCAGAGGTCCATCATGCCCAGCAGTCCGCTCACGCGGCGGCCCATCAGATCCAGGACCTGTATAGTAGCCCTCTATCTATACCCTTCTATCCCCTTTTCCTTCAGAAAATTGTCCAGTTCCTTCTTGAACTCCAATACCGTACTCTGCCCTATCACGCCCTCTGGAAGCGCGTTCCAGGTGTCCACCACCCTTTGAGTGAAGAAGAACTTCCTAGCATTGGTTCTGAATCTGTCCCCTTTTAATTTTTCCATATGCCCTCTCGTTCTTGTAGTTTTTGAAAATTTAAAAAATCTGTCCCTTTCCTCTTTCTCCATGCCCTTCATGATGAAAAGGAATTCATGTTTTGGGACCCCCTTGCAGTTAGCACATGAATCTAAAAAAAAAATAAAAAATAGTAAAATGACTTTTTGGATTTAGAGAGGAAACCAATCATTATTGAAAGAATTTAATGTTTTCTAGTTTATTTACTTTCATGGAAATTTCTGATAAATGTTCGATTATTTTTTCCTTTTTATGTTTTCTTAATTACTGTATATAAAGAAAGTCTCCTTAACCAAGTATCATTGTTACTTAGTTTGGTATTTAGAGTGCTCAGACCTGTGCTCTTCAACATATTTATAAACGACCTAGAAATTGGCACGAGTTAGGTGATTAAATTTGCGGACGATACAAAGTTTTTCAGAGTAGTGAGGACACAGAAGGATTGCGAAGATCTACAACGAGACATAAACACACTCGAGGAATGGGCTGCGAAATGGCAAATGAGGTTCAACGTGGAAAAGTGCAAGGTGATGCATGTCGGTAACATAAATCATGTGTACAAATACAGGATGTCCGGTGCAGTACTCGGAGAGAACCCTCAGGAAAGAGACTTGGGAGTACTTGTAGACAAGTCAATGAAACCGTCCGCGCAATGTGTGGTGGCGGCGAAAAGGGCAAACAGAAAGCTAGGAATGATTAAGAAGGGGATCACAAACAGATCTGAAAAGGTTATCATGCCGTTGTACCAGGCCATGGTACGCCCCCACCTGGAATACTGCGTCAAACACTGGTCGCCGTACATCGAGGGCCGCAATCCAGTCGGGTTTTCAGGATTTCCCCAATGAATATGCATGAGATCTATTTGTATGCACTGCTTTCATTGTATAGTAATATATCTCATGCATATTCATTGGTGAAATCCTGAAAACCCGACTGGATTGCGGCCCTTGAGGAGGGACTTTGACACCCCTGCCATACATGAAAGGAGATAGTACTACTCGAAAGGGTCCAGAGAAGAGTGACAAACATGGTTAAAGGGCTGGAGGAATTGCCATATATTGAGAGGCTAGAGAAACTGAGCCTCTTCTCCCTTGAAAAGAGGAGACTGAAAGGGGACATGATCGAAACATTCAAGATATTGAAGGAATTGACTTAACCCACAGAGACCCAAATATAGAAAAAAACGTAAAAAAATGTTTTCGAACGTTCACATGTTGTTATAGGAGGCTTGTGATCCCTAAATCAGTGTTTTTTTTTTTTATTTTGACATTTTAGTAACTTTTGGGGAGGATGTTGTAAAATTGCAACGCTGGGCCTGTAAGGTAGCAGAATTTCAATAGTGTCACTCTCTCTCTGAACACATGTAAGGAATAATTAAAAGTTTATTTGTACTTTACAGCTTATAAAGACCCACCTAAGTTTATGTATATACACAACAACAATAGTATAATAAAGAAAAAAGTAATTTTTATTATCAATTTAATACAAAAAATGAGTATCATATAAAAACGCAAATTTTTCCCTGTGAAGCGCCCATTGACTTCTATCAGCGGTAATCAAGAAATTTCGTGTTTTTGCACAAAAAATTTCATGTTAGCGCAAATACGGGTAAAAACGGCCACGCTATGAAATAGCACTTGTGCTATCTTCATAGCACGGTTTTGTGAATCGAGCCCTATATGTGCATGTTTTATTTGTTCATTTATTCAGTTATGGTAGTTCCAAAAACAGTTATTTTGCTCTGAAAAGCACAGGCGAACATTGCACTTCCTGCAAAGTGTGTTGGTATAGCCTTTTGCACAGTGTCGGCACCGTCCTCTATCGGCTTTGATGGGAAAATGTCCAATCATGTCCTTGCAAACTTCCTTTGGAGGGTGTGCATTTGACTTTTTGGCTGTCATGGCAGCTGAAGAACCTCCATCATCTGTAAACTGCCTCTTTTGGGAAGTCAAGGTGCCCCCTCTTGATGAAACTGGGCTTGCAGATGGTCGCCCTCGCTTTGACACTGACCCAGCCGTTCCGATCAGGATAAGAGAAGATGCCAACTGGGCCTGAAACATTCTCCTGTTTAGCATCTGTTTCTTTGGGATATCCAAAGCTTTGCAGTCCCTTTTGTACAGGAGCCAAGCATTGATCACAGCTAGGTTAATGGTGTGCCAGAAGATGTAAAGGTACCAGCGGTAGGACTTCAGTGGAAACTTGTATTTTGCTGCAAATGAGTCTAACAAATCCACTCCGCCCATGAATTTGTTATAGGCAGCCACGATATAAGGCCTCTCAACTTCAACAAATCTTTTGGCAGTTTTGTCCCAGCGTTGAATCTTCTCCACTGGTTGTGGGCCAGCAAAGGAAGACACAAGTGTAACCTGTCTGTTGTCAAACCATTTCACAGCACAAATGTTGTGATTTGACTCCACTCTGACATCAAAGCTTCCTCTTCCCTTTTTCTTCAAGCTTTTCTCATCCTCAAGATTACAGTTTGGAAGGCGCACTTGTCTGGCTGTTCCTGTGTAATGAATTCCACAATCCAGCAGCCTAACTATCAATGGGATGCTGGTGAAAAAGTTGTCTGCATAGATCTTGTAGTTGTGACTATGTGGAAGTGTGGAAGCAAGTTTCATCACAACATCCCCTGATAGTCCAAGTTCAGATCTTGCCCGTATTCCATTCACACTGCCTTGGTACACATCAAAATCACAAAGTATACCAGAGATTCCAGTCCTTGCCCACAGCTTGAACCCCCATGGGTTTGGCTTGCCACGCATGTACTGTTTGATGCTGCTGAATTTCCCCCTGAAAGGGATCATCATTTCATCAACAGAGTTATGTTCTTCAGGGACCACTTTTAGGCATTTCTCTCTGAAAGCATCAAGCCATGGTCTGAGTTTCCAGAGTTTGTCACTTTTTTGTTCCATCTCAGACACGGTTAGATTGTTCACAAAATGTAATGATGTCAACAGAGACTGGAATCTGTTTCGTGACATTACATCAGCGACAGGACTGTATCTTGTGTCTGCTTCCCAGTACATACGGACTCCAGGCATTTGGACAAGACCCATCTTCAGATACATGCCAATCATTTGCTCTATTTCCTTTGTGTTTGTGTTTATAGATGATCCTTTCTTCTGAAAACTGTACTGATTTGTGTTATCTGCCAGAGCGTTGATCATATCTTCTGTCACAAACTTCTGAAAGTACTCCAGTGGTGTGCAGAGGGAATGGACATCATTACTCCAAAGCAGGCAACAGGGTTGTATGACTTCATGGCCAGATAAACAGACCTATTTACACATTCAACCATCCAATGGTGTTGCAGAACTGAACAATAGGTTCTATTAGTAATGTACATGAAGTTTTAAAAAGAAAAAAAATGGGGGAGGGTTTATTTTGTAGCCTTAAATGTGATGTTGTAATATTACAACACTGGGTCTCAGGGGAGTGCAGACAAAACCTTGCTATCACTTTGACCCACTGTTGTAAAATTACAACATAGAAATAACCAGCTCTAAATCTCTTAAAATCAGTATATTCAATGATGTCATAAAATCTGCATGATCTACACATATTAATGATCACATAAAAAATATTTCAAGCTTTTTACTTACTTTAGTCCTGATGTATCCCGTCCAAAACAACAAGATGATATACTCCAAAGCAGGCAACAGGGTTGTATGACTTCATGGCCAGATAAACAGACCTATTTACACATTCAACCATCCAATGGTGTTGCAGAACTGAACAATAGGTTCTATTAGTAATGTACATGAAGTTTTAAAAAGAAAAAAAATGGGGGAGGGTTTATTTTGTAGCCTTAAATGTGATGTTGTAATATTACAACACTGGGTCTCTGGGTGTTTTTAATAGAGAAAGAGAAATTGTTCACCCTCTCCAAGGTGAAGAGAACGAGAGGGCACTCTCTAAAGTTAAAAGAGGATAGATTCCGTACAAACGTAAGGAAGTTCTTCTTCACCCAGAGTGGTAGAAAACTGGAATGCTCTTCCGGAGACTGTTATAGGGGAAAACACCCTCCAGGGATTCAAGACAAAGTTAGACAAGTTCCTGCTGGACCAGAACATATGCAGGTATGGCTAGACTCAAATAGGGCACTGGTCTTTGACCTAAGGACCGCCGCGTGAGCGGACTGCTGGGCACGATGGACCTCTGGTCTGACCCAGCAACGGCAAATCTTATGTTCCTATATTCTTATGTATGTTCCATTCCTGTATTCTGTATAAGAATGTATTTTGAAAATTATTTAAAAAAATCCATGTACTTAATTTGTAGCTGGGGCAATGGAGGGTTACGTAATGGGCCCAAAGACACAAGGAGCTACAGTGGGAATTGAACCCAGTTGCCCAAGTTCTCAGGTCTCTGCACTAACCATTTGGCTACTCCTTCAGTCCTTTTGCATTTAACTACTTTGAAAGAACCACTCTGGCCATTATGACAATGTAAGTGAATCTGATTACATCTAAATTACTTTCTTTACTTAAGGCTTACTCCCCTGCAATTTCCTCCCATGCAATGCCCCAGGAAAAAAATTCACCGTTAATACGACTCTTAAAAAGCAAAGTGTTTAAAAATAGATTAACCCCAGATTGATCCATTTTTCACTTTCCCTTCTGCAAGCAAAAGGCAATGTGTTGTTCTAACAAATGATCCTTTCTTGGTGCTGCTTTCAATAGATCTGCCCAAACAGCATCTCTCATTTCATTATTAGGAAGGCTGCTACTACAGTCATTGGAAGGAGTCAAAGACATCTTTAAAAAGTACTTTTTACAAAGATTATTTGTCACAGTCACAGAATGGGAGGAATCCTTTCCAACTTTCAATTAATTAGGTTTATGGTGTCTCAGTCCTAATCAGATCTGGGAAGCTGCTCAGTCAAAACAACCCAATCAAAACTACTGAACTTGTGACAGATTTGTGTTGTGTCAAGAAGCTCAAGATTAATATACCTACAGGGTAAATCTTTTGGTTTGAGAGGCCTAAGTTCTACCCAAGCTCCTCCCTAAATTCCATTGTGGCTTCAACCCTAAGACGATACCCCCGACTTTCATATCTCTCTCCCTGGTCCTTACATACCCAGGTGGTCCAGAAGGACCCCTTTCAATTCTCCTACCCCTTTTACAACCAGCATCCCCCCCATCTGTTCCCTCTGGCCCATGTACTCCAACATCATCCACAATCATTCCTCCATGTGGTCCATCATCACGCCTCGCTTCTTCTCCCCTATAAGAACATAAGAATGGCCTTACTGGGTCAGACCAATGGTCCATCAAGCCCAATAGCCAATCCAGGCTTCCCCCATGTCTTTTTCAATAACAGACTATGGACTTTTCCTCCAGGAACTTTTCCAAACCTTTCTTAAAACCAGCTATGGCAATGCGTTCCAGAGCTTAACTATTCTCTGAGTGAAAATTTTTTTCCTCTAATTGGTTTTAAAAGTATTTCCATGTAACTTCATCGAATGTCCCCTAGTCTTTGTAATTTTTGATGGAGTGAAAAATTGATCCACTTGTACCCGTTTTACTCCACTCCGGATTGTATAGACTTCAATCTATCTCCCCTCAGCCGTCTCTTTTCCAAGCTGAAGAGCCCTAACATTTTCAGTCTTTCCTCCTGCAAGTCTTTACTTTATCAGGAGGGCAGCAGGTCAGAAATCATAGTGGGGTCAGCCTGCGGTGTAAGCCGCTCACAACCATGGGCGGAGCTGGAGAATGTCCAGGTTTCTACACTGAACATCTGGGTTAATGCAGGAACTTGGAAGATAAGCATTCGTTATCGAGACTAATGCCTGATTAACTCAGCCTTTCAGCTGTCCTAACTTTACCCGCTCACTTAACTGGTTAATGGACTGAATATCAGTGTCCGCCAATCACCCCTACCCTGGGCAGTTAGTGCTTTGGTGGTCAGAGGCACTCTTGGATGGGCTGCAGAATATCTAGGCATGCAAGCAATCCTGCCAAGTTAAACCCTTTTGAATGTCAACCCCTATGTGCTTAGGGTGCAGCTGGAGCAGACAATACAAAGGAAAATGCAAATCCAAACTCTCGCAACCCCAAGAGCGGGATGCCTCAAAAGGTTCTACCGTTCTCAGGGCTGGACCTGTGAATTCCCATTTAAGTTTGCTCTGGGCACTCTGCTAAGTCTTCTGCCCTGCTGCCTGCAAGATAAAGGCAGAGGGTAAGACTTGCAAGAGTAGATGTGGCAGGGAGGAGGGAGGCACTGGATCCAGAGGGCAGCAGGTGGCAGGCACAATTTTAGGATGGCATAACCTGAGGTGTGCGGTCGTGGGACTGCAGTTGGCATGCGTGCAGCCGTCGGCTCTGCCCCTCCCGTGTCCCAGAACAGGAAACTGACATCAGAAGGGGTAGAGAACTGGAGAGGCCAGGAGAGCTGACAACCACGCTCATCACACTCATGTTAACCGCACCCCCCTCCCCCCAGGACAGACTGCCTCCACCGCCCCACCCTTGGTACTATGGCACCTGAAGCTCCCCCTGTATTGACACCTATGATCCAATAAGTGGCCTAGTCCAAAAGGAAATCCAGATGCTATCGCCAAACTTTCCATGCAGTTCACTTTAATATTCAGTGCTGCAGTTTCATGCTATCACTTGATCCTACATCAAAGGTCTTGTCTCTGGGAAAGCAACATCCTGCAGGCCTCCAGTAGAGCCACAGGGAACAAACATTTCAGTAACGTTTCACTGTAAATTGTTTGCTGATTTTTTTTTGTTTTGTTTGTTGTTCAATAGAACTGTTAGATAAATAGGAAAATGAAAAGGCGAAAGGCCACGTATTGGCATGCCAGTCAGAAATCTTTCAGTGCCATCTGTGTGCCAGTCCGTCGAACCATCTGTCTTAGAGGTGAAAGGTTCTTCATCTGCACGCCAATGCAGCCAACCATTCAGCGACAGAAATGAAAACCTTTCCAGCCCTGTGACAAGTTCTTGAACTATTCAGTCTCCGTCAAAGCTCATAATTTTGGACAAGTCCTACTTCCCCCTCTCTCCCCACCGAGATATATACAGGGCTGAGAGAAAGTATATGAACCTTCTGGGTGGTCTGTGTTTTATCACAATTTATACTCAAACACGATTAGATCCTAACTTAGCACTTATAAGAGAGAAAGATAACCACTTTGAATAAATAACCCAGAACATTTTATAACTTATTCTACAAAAACATTCAATAATATCATCTTGAACCCTTCATTCAGTAGCTCGAGCAGTGGTATAGATAGGGGCAAGCACAGGCCCACTCATTCTTGGCTCAGGCCCACCCAGTGGTGGCATCTCACTCCCCTCTCTTACTCTTCTCCTTTAGTGGCTCTACATCTGCCTCTTGGGTTTCTGCCAGGCACTTGTGACCTGGATTGGTCACTGCTAGAAACAGGTCTGACCCTTTATGGCTATTCTTATGTAAAGACATCTTGGAGACTACAGCGATTCATCTACACTGCCTGCTGTGGCCCTCATAGGCTTACTTCTGCCTCCTTCTCGCTTCCTGTGCTTGCTGACATCACTTCATGTTTCCTCACTGGCAGGACTGGGGGGGGGGGGGGGAATGGGGCAAGGCCGCAAAACTGAATCATTGTGGCTGCTGGGATGCCTCTGAGGTACACTGGGGAGAGACAGAGGAATTCAGAGAGGGTATAAATGTTAGTCTTTGCGGGGGGGGGGGGGGGGCAGGGCATCAAGGAGGACAGAGGAAATACAATAGTAGGTCTGGCTAAACCACTGAACTGGAGACACCTCAATGAGCACCAATCACTTCAACTAACAATTCCCTATAACTATTTATCAGTCTCTCACATCACTCTTGAGGAATTTGGGCTTGTTCTTTTTTTTATTATTATAATTTTGAATACTTACAATATCCAATAACTCAAAGGAAAAAAAGGGAATCTCATGAACAATATATAATCAATCATACATAATTCCTTGTTAAGCCCACATTATGGGGGAGACATGATACAATTACAACAAATTTTAAGAAAAGATAAAGAAATAATTCTCAGTTCATCCCAAAAAACCTTGAATCATTCCTTACCCTAATGTTTAATCAAGATACAGGATATTGAATATGTTTTTTGGGATCCCATTCAATTACAACAATTCTTAGTTGCTAGAGAACAGAAATGAGTTTAATTTTCTTTTAAGATTCATTGCTGAGAAAAGAGGAGAAAATCAGAATCCCTATAAGTAAGGAATGATTCAAGGTTCTTTAGGCTTGTTCTTCCATATAGAGCTATTTCAACTCCATGGCATCTGAGGCTTTCCTTGCAAGAACATGCTTCAGGTCTTACCACCTACCTACAATGAATAGGGGTGAATTCTAAAAAAATATTATTAAAGAGTAGAGGGACCATCACAGAAACTCTGCAAACCCCAGTTTTACTGGGCTGCTAATTTCCAATCATACGGACCCTCGGAAGTAAACCTGAAAATAACCGTGAAATAGGAAGTGTGAGTCATTCAACGTGAATACTGTGTAAACCAGTCAATTGTTGGCCAGTATAAATAAATATTAAAATGCACTACATCAAAAAGTCAGATCATTTCAGGAATCGAGACAACTGCATGGCAGGTTTTCTAAGTCTTGCTCCAAGGCTTTGGGCTACATGGTACCAAAAGCTGGCTTAACTGTTCAGACTGCAGAATCTGATATCGCAATAGCGTAACCCAAATAGCAATTGTATAATGAAAAAGCTCCAAACATGTGTGAATGGGTTTTTTTCCCAGCTGTCTATCCTGCCGGCTGAAAGTATAGTAATAACTAGACCTCCTTCCTGCTCACATAGCTGGGTTTGTCTAACAGACCAAGCAGGAGATCTTGGAAATGAAATATGAGCGCAAGAGGAGAACCAGAGGAATCTGGTAAAAGGCTTGAGAAGGCTGAGGCTTGCTAGTCTAAACCATGATCTTCCTCATTTTCATCACCGCTACCACCAATCAACAAAAGACGAGAAGTGGAGCTACTTCCTCTACATGCGCTGGTCCCTCTCCCTCTGATGTAGACTTTCTGTTTTGGAGAGGGCAGGCTGCAATGCACGCAGAGAAAGCAGCTCTACACCACTTTTCTTTATTATGATTAATAATCATTTTTTGACACCGCTGCTTCTGGGAACCAGAAGTGGGAGAGGTACTGGAGGTTGGAGAGTGAGAGACAAGAAGATATGGTGGCTTGGTGTGGGGTAGACATGGGAGAAGTAGTGCTACAAAGGGGGGATACAGAACACAGCCTAGGAGAAAAGAGAGAGAGGGGGCTGCTGGATGGAAGGGGGAGAGTGAACATAAGAACAGCCTTACTGGGTCAGATCAAAGGTCCATCAAGCCCAGTAGCCTGTTCTCACGTGGCCAATCCAGGCCACTAGCACCTGGCCAAAACCCAAGGAGTAGCAATATTCCATGCTACCGATACAGGGCAAGCAGTGGCTTCCCCATGTCTTTCTCAATAACAGACTATGGACTTTTCCTCCAGGAACTTGTCCAAACCTTTCTTAAAACCAGCTACGCTATCCGCTCTTACCACAACCTCTGGCAACGTGTTCACTGCTGGGTTTGAAGAGAGATGAAATACTAGGTGGAAGTGGATTGAGAGAGATGAGATGTTGGATGGAAAAGAGTTAAGAGAGGGAAGCTATTAGATGGAAGAAAGAGAGAGAGGGGAGAGCTGTTGGATGAAGGGAGAGAAAAGAGGAGCTGATGAATGGAAGGGGAGAGAAAGAAAGAGAGAAGCTACCGAATGGAAGGGGAGAGAGATGGAATGTTGCTGGATTTGAATGGGGAAAGAAACAGATGGAAGGGGGTTGAGAGAGATGAGATGTTAGTTGGAAGGCAGCTGCTAGAGAGTCTATTAACACTATAGAAATGATACGTAGTAGGTCCTACTTGGAGTATTATGTTCAGTTTTGGAGGCTATATCTGGCTACGGATGTAAAGAGACTTGAAGTAATCTAGAGGAAGGTGATCAAAATGGTATGGGGCTTGAGTCAAAAGATGTACAAGAGACTGGAAGACTTGAATATGTAAAGGAAAGAAAGAATCGGAGAGATATGATCCAGCCGTTTAAATACTTGAAATGTATTAATAAGAACATAAGAGAACATAAGAAGTTGCCTCCGTTGAGGCAGACCAGAGGTCCATCTCGCCCAGCGGTCCGCTCCCGCGGTGGCCCATCAGGGCCTATCTGTACCCCTCAATTCCTTTATCCTCTAGGAACCTATCCAAACCTTCTTTGAAGCCTTGTAACGTGCTCCGGTCTATCACAGCCTCCGGAAGCGCGTTCCATGTATCCACCACCCTCTGGGTGAAAAAGAACTTTCTGGCATTTGTTCTAAACCTGTCCCCTTTTAATTTCTCCAAGTGCCCCCTTGTACTTGTGGTTCCCCATAATCTGAAAAATCTGTCCCTGTCTACCTTTTCTATACCCTTCAGGATCTTGAAGGTTTCTATCATGTCTCCTCTAAGTCTCCGCTTTTCCAGGGAGAACAGCCCCAGCTTTTTCAGTCTGTCAGTATATGAGAGGTTTTGCATACCCCTTATCAGTTTAGTTGCTCTTCTCTGGACTCCCTCAAGTACCGCCATGTCCTTCTTGAGGTACAGCAACCAGTACTGGACACAGTACTCCAGATGCGGTCGCACCATTGCACGATACAGTGGCAGGATGACCTCCTTCGTCCTGGTCGTGATACCCTTCTTAATGATACCCAACATTTTGTTTGCTTTTCTTGAGGCTGTGGCGCACTGTGCCGACGCCTTCAAAGATGTGTCTACCATCACTCCCAGGTCTCTTTCAAGGTTATTTACCCCTACCAGTGATCCCCCCATTTTGTAGCTTAACATGTAGCTGAACAGGGTTCTTTTTCCCTACATGCATGACCTTGCATTTCCCTACGTTAAAGTTCATTTGCCATTTCTTGGCCAATTCTTCTAGCGTCGTTAGGTCCCTTTGCAGATCTTCGCAGTCTTCCATGGTTTCAACCCTGCGGTAAAGTTTGGTATCATCCGCAAATTTAATAACTTCGCAATTTGTTCCCGACTCCAGGTCATTAATAAATATATTGAACAGGTGCGGTCCCAGCACCAACCCCTGCGGAACTCCGCTCGTGACCCAATGCCAGTCTGAGTAATGGCCCTTTACTCCAACCCTCTGTTTCCTGTCTGCCAGCCAGTTTATGATCCATCGGTGGACCTCCCCTTGCACCCCGTGTTTCCACATCTTTTTAAGCAGTCTTTCGTGCGGTACCTTGTCGAAGGCTTTTTGAAAGTCAAGGTAAATGATGTCAATGGATTCCCCTTTATCCACCTGGCTGTTTACCCCCTCAAAGAAGTACAATAAGTTTGTGAGGCATGACCTACCCTTGCAGAAGCCGTGCTGGCTCGACTTTAGCTGTCCATTGTTTTCTATGTGTTCACAGATACTGTCCTTAAGCAGTGCTTCCATCATCTTTCCCGGGACCAAGGTCAAGCTCACCGGCCTGTAGTTTCCCGGGTCCCCCCTTGAACCCTTTTTGAAGATGGGCGTGACATTTGCAATTTTCCAATCCTCCGGGATCTCTCCAGTTTTTAAGGATAGGTTACATATTTGGCGAAGTGGCTCTGCTATTTCGTTCCTTAGTTCCTTGAGTACCCTTGGGTGAATGCCGTCCAGACCTGGCAATTTGTCGCTCTTTAGTTTGTCTATCTGCCTGAGGACATCCTCTTGGCTTACCTCTAGTTGGACCAGCTTTTCATCCCGATCCCCATCCCCATTTACGATGTCCTCCGGTTCCGGAATATTGGATGTGTCCTCCCTCGTGAAGACTGACGTGATGAACTTATTTAACCTGTCAGCTATCTCTTTTTCCTCCTTTACCACTCCTTTTTTGTCTCCATCATCCAATGGCCACACTTCTTCCCTTGCTGGTTGCTTCCCCTTCACATATCTGAAGAATGATTTGAAGTTTGTTGCTTCCCCCGCCAGTCTCTCCTCATATTCTCTTTTAGCTTTCCTAACCACACGGTGACACTCCCTTTGGTGTTCTTTGTGCTCCTTTTGGTTGTCCTTTGTTTGGTCCTTTTTCCATTTTTTGAATGATGTTTTCTTGTCACTTATCGCCTTTTTCATTGCAGTTGTTATCCACACTGGTTTTTTGGTTCAGTTTTTTCTGCACCCCTTCCTGAATCTGGGGATGTATAGGTTCTGTGCCTCTTGCACCGTGCCCTTGAATAGGGACCAGGCTTTTTCTACAGATTCCATCTTCCTTGCGCTGCCGTTGAGTTTCTTTCCCACCATTTTCCTCATGCCATCATAATTCCCTTTTTTGAAGTTGAGTGCTGTCGCTGTGGTTCTTTTCACCTTTGATGATCCAATTTCCAGCTTGCACTGGATCATGTTGTGAGTGCTGTTTCATAGGGGTCCTAGCACCGCCACCTCTTTTGCAAGTCCCCCTAGCCCGTTGAGGATTAGGTCAAGAGTGGAATCCCCCCATGTTGGTTCTGTGACCAACTGTTCCATGAAACAGTCCCTCGTAGTTTCCAGGAATTTGGTCTCCCTCATGCAGTTTGAGTGTCCAATACTCCAGTCTATCCCAGGGTAGTTGAAATCCCCCATCACCATCACACTTCCGCTTTTGCATACCTGCCTCAGCTCAGCCTCCAGGTCCTGGTCGAGTGCTTCCGGTTGTCCAGGTGGGCGATAGTACAGACCCAGTTTTATGTCTGCTCCAGTTCCTCCAGGTAGCTTAATCCATAGTGATTTCAAGTCGTCTGCCCTTACTGTTGTTTCCATCCTGGTTGAAGGTATGGAGTCCTTTATATAAAGCGCTATTCCTCCACCCTTCTTGTGTGTCCTGTCCCTCCTGTAGAGTTTGTACCCTGGTATGGCCACATCCCATTTGTTGTCATCAGTCCACCACGTTTCTGTGACTCCAATTATGTCCAAGTCCTTTGTACTGGCTAAGACTTCTAGTTCTCCCATTTTGGCTCTTAGGCTCCTAGCATTAGTGTATAGGCAATTTAAGTCCCGGTTGTTTGCCTTTTCCGCTGGTTCTCCTCGTGGTTTGGCGCCCCTGCCAACCTCCTCATGGGTTGCCCGCCCCCGAGCATTGTTGTGTTCGTCCCCATCCTGCGGTGTTTCTGTGTCATCCTCAGCCTGCTTCCCCATGTTTGGATGACTCTCTGGCTCCTGTTGTTCTCTCTTAATCCTGTTTGCTAGGTTCGTTTGTGCATTGGCTCCCTGCATTGCGTCCTTGTGTCCTTTTCCCAAAAGTTCCCTCTCAATCCCGAGCCCTCTTTTACAAATTTCTGGTTCAGTATCCTTGTTCGATACTTTGGTCCGATGTGTCGAGGTCAGGTCGACTGTCGGCTTTCCCCTTCTCCTCAGTTTAAAGCCAAGTCTATGCCGCTCTGGACGTTGCGTGCCAGCAACCTCGTCCCAGCTGTGCTCAGGTGCAGTCCGTCCCTCCTGTAGAGCTTGTTCTTCCCCCCAAAAGTTGTCCAGTTCCGTACAAAGTGAAAACCCTCCTCTTCGCACCATCTCCTCAGCCAACCGTTTACTGCTTGCAGCTCGGTCTGCCTCTTAGTATCCGCCCTCGGTACTGGCAGGATCTCTGAGAAGGCTATCCTCCTTGTCCTCAGCTTCAGCTTCCTCCCCAGGATCCTGAACTGCTCAGTTAGTGTAGTCTTGTTGTAGCTCCTCCTGCTGACGTCATTGGTTCCAACGTGGATTATCACCGCTGTCTCCTCTGTCTCAGCTCCGTCCAGGATTCTCTCTATTCTGTCAATGATGTCCTTCGTTCTCGCCCCCGGGAGACATGTCACTAGTCGGTCCTCTCTCCCTCCTGCTATGTGACTGTCCACTTCTCTCAGGATTGAGTCTCCCACTACAATAGCAGACTTCCCCTTCCTCAATTGTCTCTCTGGTCTCAGGTCTGTGTCAGTGGTGCGATCCGCTAATTTTTCCTCTGGGTTCTGTTGGGTCACTATCTCCTCTGTCTGTCCAGATCCTCCGCAAGGTCCTACTCCCATGGCGTCTGGTGGATTGTGTCATCCAATTGTTGGTTCCACTCTGATGTGCTGTTTGTCCTGTGCCGCCACCTCCTGCAGGCCTCCTCGATGAATTTCTCGAGCTCTCTTACTTGCTCCGTGACGTGACTCTCTCCGGTGGTATCCTCCGTTGTCCAGCACGGTTCCTCTAAGGTGCACAGTCCTTCCAGCTCCTGGACCCTGGCCTGCAGTCTCCCGACCTCCTTCCTCAGGCTATCCAGTTCCTGGCATCGACCGCATATGTATGCCTGCTCCTGGAGGGGAGGTAGTCATACATATAACACTCGATGCAGTACACTGGGTAGTTCCGCTGGGTTCCTGCAGCCTCCATTTCTTTTTCCCTGCTCCTATGGTCCCTCGGTGTGTATGAGTGGTGCCCGGCGTGCAGCTAGCTGAAAAGGTAGAGAGAGAAAAGAGTAATGAGAGAGAAGAAAAGTCCTTTTTTTTTTTTTAGAGGTCAGATTTTGCTGCTGCTGCTGCCTGGGCTCCTTCTCAAGGCTCCTTCGCAAAGGCGCTCTCGCTAAGGCGAGCGCCTTTGCCGCTCGCCTTTGCCGTGCGCCGAACAGCTGGGCACCATTGGCTCCCTTCTACTTAAAGGGGGAGCCTGGGCCCGATGCAATCTGTGATGCGGGTGGGGGTGGGCGGAGCTAACTCTCGCCGCAACCCCGGTCTAACAGCCTGCTCTGGCTGCTTCTTCCTGCCTTCCCCTTGCTCCTGTAAGGAAAGAAAAGAAAAAGAAACAAAACAAAATCTTTGCCAGAGAAGGGAAAATGGTAAAATTAGGGGCCACGAATTGAGGTAGACTGAGGAGTAATGTCAGGAAATACTTTTTACAGACAAGAAGGTTGATGCCTGGAATGTCCTCTGAGGGAGATGGTGGAGGCAAAAATGGTGACAACATTCAAAAAGGTATGGGATGAACACGGAGGATTTCTAATACAACTGAAATGGTTGCATGTTGTTTGTTTGATGTGTGGAGTGGTGCTTAGAGGGTGACTCTGACTGTGAAGAACTAAGGCTGGTACTGAGCAGGATTGAACGATCTGCATCCCGTATATGGCAATTTGGTTTAGGATGGACCACAGAGGGCTTCGACAGAAACTTCCAGTAATTTGGAATGTGAGAACAGTGACAGGTCTGTCCTCCACAAATGACAAGATGGTTTGGATAGGATAGGGCTTCAACGGCAACTCCTGGAGTTGGAACCTAAGGACAGTGCCGAGCAGACTTATACGGTCTATGTCCTAGAAATGCTAAAGAAAGACAATTTATTCAGGAATTAATAATGACTGGATGGACCATTCCGTTCTTTTTTTCTGCTGTCATTCACTAAAGAAAACCCCTCTGCCAAATGTGGTTGCTCACTCTGACAATCCCACTGCTGAGTTTGGTGGTGCATTGATGGAATATCACCACAGTTCATGGTACTACATTTCTGTTTGTCCTAGTGAACTGTTTTACATGTACTGCATAAATAAGAAATATGCTTTCTGCTTTTTCCTTCCTCCCTCTATGTCACTGCTGGCCATGCACACAGGTAACTTTTTTTTAATGTTTTATTTTTTTTGCATCATTTGAATTTCATCAGCTTGAAGCTCTGTGACTTGTGAGCTGCACAAACACGACACAGAGGAAGTGAGTAGTCATTCCTCCAGCCCTGTGGCCTTGTTTTCACAGTGACTTATTATATCACACCAGATGGATGCTTTAAATTGACTGTGTTGTTCATACCTACAGGAGAACATTCAGTTTTAATGTGTGGGACAGTTAGAAATGCCATGCCTCTTTAGCAAAGAAGGAACATGCTTTTCTTTGCCAAATTCCACACTGGGTATTGTATGAAAAACATGATCTAAGACCCTCTTTCTAACACTATTCCAAAATTGCATTTATGAAAGGATGCCTGGGATTTTGCTTTGGAAACATCCAATCTGCACTGTTCTCTCTAAGCTGAGTGGGAGTCCTCCGACTGTGTTGCTGCCAGTGGGAGGCGATGCTTCAATACTGTGCTTCCAATTGCTAGGGACAAGTAGGTTCCCTGGAATCCTGTAGAGCTTGCCTGTCCCTTACTATTGAAAATGTGAAAACAGGATTATATAGGTGGAGGACTCCCACCCCGCTCTAAATTTTATTGCACAAACAAAAAAGAAGAACCAACAGGGTCTGCAGTGGAAGATGCAAAGACAAAACAAGGAGAACTGCAGACACACATACAGGCAAAGTTTATTTATGTTTACAAATTTTATTGCACCTTCATTCAAGAACACCTGAAATTGGTGCGTTTTTTACATAAGAACACGAGAATTGCCGCTGCTGGGTCAGACCAGTGGTCCATCGTGCCCACCAGTCCGCTCCCATGGCAGCCTCTAGATCAAAGATCAGTGCCCTAACTGAGACCAGCCCAACTGCGTTCGTTCCGGTTCAGCAGGAACTTGTCCCACTTTGTCTTGAATCCCTGGAGGGAGTTTTCCCCTATAACAGACTCCAGAAGAGCATTCCGGCTTTCTACCACTCTCTGGGTGAAGAAGAACTTCCTTACGTTTGTATGGAATCTATCCCCTTTCAATTTTAGAGAGTGTCCTCTCGTTCTTCCTACCTTGGAGAGGGTGAACAACCTGTCCTTATCTACTAAGTCTATCCCCTTCAGTACCTTGAATGTTTCGATCATGTTCCCTCTCAAGCTCCTCTGTTCGAGGGAGAAGAGGCCCAGTTTCTCTAATCTTTTGCTGTATGGCAGCTCCTCCAACCCCTTAACCATCTTAGTTGCTCTTCTCTGGACCCTTTCAAGTAGTAAAAAAGTTGCCAGGCCATCTTTCAGGAGTGGGGTTACCAAACATTCAGATTTCCCCCAAAGGCTTTACAAAACCCGGCACTTTGAAAAGCTTCCTCGAAATCATTTTGGGCAGGAGCGCAGGCAGCGGGGGTTGGGACTAGGGCGGGTCTATCACTGAGGGACTCACCCCACAGTAGCCAGGCCTGTTAACCGGCTATGCAAGAGCATAAAATTTGGATAGCAAAAAGGCTGTGCTAACTTTGGGGCCCTTTTACAAAGCTTTGCTAAAAAGTAGTCTTATTTTTATTTTATTTAAAATATTTAAATCCTGCAAATCCAACAATGGTAAGCGGGTTCCAAAAGTACAAATATAATCAAAGAACAAAACAAAGCAGGACAAGATCACAAAAAATACAAAATCTATATAACAAAACCACACACAAAAACAACAAATCTAAAACATCATAAAAACTGGTAATCCTATATATAATAAAAGCCTACCTCGCGCATGCGCAATCCTATCTGCATGCTTCCATGATCCGTAGGTCTGTGGCAGCAGGAGTGCACATGCGCGAGTCCCAAGCCTTACTTCCCAGCACCTACCACTCGCCGCCAGGATTGGACGCCAGCGCTGGACTCCCTGTTCTCCGTTTCGGTTCCTCTCACCAGCCACACCAGCGTCGGAGAAGGCTTCCGACGCTGGCGGGATCGAGAGGAACTGCAGCGACACCTCGCGGGAAGGGAAGCCCAAAACACTCCAGCCGCAAAGGGATGCCACAGTCCCGACTCCAAACCAGCTGATTCCAGCAGCGTGTGCAGCACTCTACACACGCTGCTTCGGGGCCTTTTTCTGCCCTGATTTGCTCTGCCGTATCTCTGATGATGTCATCAGGGACGTGCCAGAGTAAATCAGGGCAGTAGAAGGCCCCGAAGCAGCGTGTGTAGAGTGCTGCACACGTTGCTAGAATCGTCAGGTTTGTCAGACCGCGGGAAGGGAAGGGTGGGGGCGGCAAGGGACTAAGGGAGCAGGCAAGACCGAGGTAAGGGATAGGGGGGTAAGGGAAACGCTGCTGCTGTACAGGGAAGTGTGTGGGGTGGGAGAGAATGCTGCTGCTGCTGTGGCTGCTGCACAGGGAAGGGGGGGATCTAAATGCTGCTGTACAGGGAAGTAGTGGAGGGGGAGGGAATGCTGCTGCACAGGGACATGGAGGGGGAGGGAATGCTGCTGTGGCTGCTGTACAGGGAAGTGTGGGGGGAGAGAGACAGATAGATAGAAAGAAAGCCAGACAGCGAGAGGAAGGGAGACAGAAAGGAAAGAAGAAAGGCACAGGGGCGGAGAGAGACACAGAAAGACAGACAGACAAAGGGGGCCAGGGAGAGAGAAAGACAGAAAGAAAGACAGCGGGAGGGAGAGAGACACAGAAAGAAAGACAGACAGACATATATTCTAGCACCCTTTAATACATATATAAAATACTAGTACAGTAATAATAATTTTAAAAAAGCAGTTCATACATCTAAAAAAGATAATCAATTAAACCCACCTCAGGCAAATTTATAACCTCATAAATCACCATACAAATAAGACTGTTTTCACACCTTTCCTGAACTGAATCAAAATCTTAGTATGCCCTTGCTTAGTAGTATTACTTGAACTTAGTATTTGCAGTATATACCATTTATAGCCTAAGGGGCTCAAAATAATAATAATAATTAAAAAAAAAAAAACGTTCAAAACGTGGCCTAAATCAAAAAGACAGATCGTCCAAGTACCAATAATCAAAGCTGGCTTTAGACGTATCTAAAACCAGCTTAGGCCTTTACCCTGCCTCTGAACGCCTAGAGCGAAAAGAAGCGGGTTTTTTTATTTGAGGTGGGTCGTCCTAGACTTAGTCGCACTGCAAGCATAACCAAAAGTCTAAGGAGATAGCCCAATCAGAACTTATACGTTTTGACTTAGACCAAGTCAAAACAGGTATAAGTTCCGAATAGGGGCCGCTGAGCTGATCACGGCTGCCACAATCAGCTCAGCAGCCCCGACAATCTGCTCACCCCCCCCCCACCGCAATGATCACGGCAGGAGAGATGCCTAAAGTTTCTAATGGGAGAGAGGAAGTCTGGGGATCTTTAACAGCTAGAACTAAAGGAAAAAGAGGGAGAAAGAAAGTGAAATACCAATTGGGGAGGAGAAAGAGAGAAAAAGGAGAGGAGAAAAAAAGGCAAAGCTAGATAGGGAAAAGGTGAGAGAGAAGAAAGGAAAAGTGGGTGGAAGTGCTGCAAGTTACTGGAATAGCCAAGTCTTGAACAACCTTTTGAATTTGGAGCCGTCAGGTTCGGTTCTGAAATCCAAAGTTAAAGTATTCCAGAATTTTGGTCCAATGCAGCTAAAAGCTGTTTCACAGGAAACCTCAAGATGCAACTGAAATGGGGGAGAGCTGAAAAACAAAAGAAAGCTGAGAGGAACGAGGCCAACATGCAGGAGCGTAGAGGATCAGGAGACTGTTAAGGTAATGATTTTGCACCTTACAAATTTTCTGTAAAAGCACATGGCGAGAGGAGAGAGAACATTCCGGACTGGTTCCATCTGCCCTTGGAGACGTAGCATGATAGAAACATAGAAACATACGGCAGATAAGGGCCACGGCCCATCTAGTCTGCCCACCCCAAGGACCCTCCCCTACCTTTCTCTGTGAATAGATCCCACGTGTCTGTCCCATTTGGCCTTAAAATCAGGCACGCTGCTGGCCTCAATGACCTGGAGTGGAAGACTATTCCAGCGATCAACTACCCACCCTTTCAGTAAAAAAGAATTTCCTGATCTGCTTATTCTAACATACAGAGACAGACGTAGTGGAAGAGAGAAACTTTTTTTCCACCAACGTGCCCATGAGCTCCTTTTACTAAGCCACGCTAGCGGACTTAGCGTGAGTGCTAGACGCTAACGCCTCCATTGAGCTGACGTTAGTTTTTTCACGTAGCGCAGGGGGGGGCAGATTGCGCTAATCTGCAGCGCATGCTAAAAACGCTACTGCAGCTTAGTAAAATGAGCCCTATGTGTCTGTGATTTCACATAATATGTCTACTGGCAGTTTCTTTATTCTGCTGTTTCCTTCTTTAAATAACCAGGGGGCAGCGTAGCACATGCAAAATACCATTCCATTTAATACTACAATCTAATGTGTCAGCTGTATTGCTAAGGACTGTGCTGCCTTGTTATACCCACCGGACATATACAATTTAGATCTCCTTTCATGCTGTTTTCTGCATTTTTCACCTCCTCCCCTAGCTCAGATTGCAGAGATTCATGTGGTGCTACTGTGCTGAATCCAGGTTACTGTAAAGTGTGTGTTAATGGCCGTATCGAGATGGAAGAAGAGATTCTCTTTCTCAAAGGACCCTCAGCCACAAGAGGGCATCTGCTCAAACTCAGGGGCGGGAAATTTCATGGCGACACCAGGAAATATTTCTTCACCGAGAGAGTGGTTGATCCTTGGAACGAGCTCCCGGTGCAGGTTATCGAGACAAACAGCGTGCAAGAATTTAAGAACAAATGGGATGCCCATGTGGGATCCCTTAGAGGGTTAAGCCAAGGGAACCTGTCACCAGGAGTGGGATCCCTAGGATAGTAGACTTGGGGGTGGGACAGTAGAGTGGGCAGACCTGATGGGCTATGGCCCTTATCTGCCGTCATCTTCTATGTTTCTATGTTTCTCTTATCGTTGCAAGAGTGGTCTCCAGATATATTATTTTGACGCGGCAAAGGCAAAGATATGCGAGAGCTTCTCAAATGCAGCAAAATGAGGCTGTCCTACTAAACTTCAAAATTCTGGGTGACGACGTGGCCTTGAGAGTAGGGTTATCAGATGTCCAGATTTACCTGGACAGGACATGCAAATTTTTCTCATGCATATCCTGAAAACCTGACCTGCCTGTGAACCTCAAGGACTGGAATTCAGTAGCTCGATTTATGATGAAGACTACTGACCATTTTAGTAACTGCACTCTGGACTAAGGATGGAGTCAATCCAGAGGATGGAAATTAAAATGGTCAGTGGTCTTCATCATAAAGCATATTCACTTCTCCCTCCGTATTCGCTGTGATAGGGGATTAACTGAACCGCAAATACTGAAAAACCGTGAATAACTTTTTCATATGTTATTCACTGTTTTCTATTAAAAATCATCATGAATATGGTGAAACCGCGAATAACATGGTGGGAGACCTGGTCTATTAATGAAAGACAGGCAAAACACGGTGAAGAAAGTGCCGGGAATCAGCGATTTTCTCTGTAAATGCTTGGAATCAGTGATTTCGCTATGGAAGCTGATGTAATTTGGGGGGGGGGAGGAGCCAACAAGTTAAAAACCGTAAATAATCGAAACAGCGATTGCTGAAACCGCGAATATGGAGGGAGAAGTGTGAACTTTCATCAATGTATTTACATTGGCAGCACTGTACAAACTCAGTAAGGTTTCATAACCTTGGTATATCAGTGTCTCCCAGCTGTGTTCGTGTTGATGTGGGCAGTGTTTTGCTGAGTGGTGTTCATTATTGTCGTTGCATTTTTTTCTGTGCCGTAATAAGAAAGAAAGAGCTTGAAACAGAGCAACGAACAAACATTAAATTTCTTGTTAAACTTGTTAAGAGTGGAAGTGAAATCAGGGACATGTTAGTCCAAATTTATGGGGATAATGTCATGAAGAAAACGGCAGTGTACAAATGGATTAAACATTTTCCTGAGGGGAGCGAAAGCAGAGAGAGGAGGAAGGGAGTCAGCTGATTGTCCCTCCTCCTCTCTCCACCTGAGGATCCTCAGCTGAATTGAGGCCCTATCTACTAGCTCCTGGGCCTGATTAAGCAGCCCTTTAAAGGGTTGCGTGTAAGGTGAGCCTCCACCGTCTGTGAGCCACGTCAAAGGGCCCCCTTATGCAGCCCTTCGTGCGGACCAAGTAGGACCAAGATAAAACCTCTGCCCAACTTCACCCATAAGTAACAACAGTCCACAAAGCTGTTTAACTGAGGACCAATGCATCAGAGGAAATCACTCTTTGAATCCACCTTCGAGTTTCAAGGCCCCAAAATTTGGAACTGCCTCCTGAACTGCTTACGTCAGACCTCCTTCTATCTTTAATTTAGGAAGGTGCTAAAAACATATCTGTTTTCATTATAGTCTTGCTATGATTCATAATGTCTATGTTGCTAACCTTATTAATCTTATGTAAGCTGCAATGATTCCTAGTTGACATTTGCGGGGTATAAGAAACAATATGGTATGGTATCACTGATGAAGAAAAGTCAGGGTGGCCAGTAATGAGTAGAATGGGCAGACTAGATGGGCCATTTGGCCTTTATCTGCCGTCATGTTTCTAGAATGGATGAAAACATTACAAAAATTCATCAAATTGTACGTCAAAATCATCAGCTGACTGTGAGAAGCAGAGCAGACCAAGTAAACATCGATAGAGAAACAGTTAAGAAAATCTTAACTGAAAATCTTGGCATGAGAAATGTGTGCACAAAAATGGTCCTGAAGGAGCTCACTGATGAACAAAAGCAAAGGAGAGTCTAAGACCTTTTGGAGAGGCAAGACAATGTTTTGGGCAGAGTTACCACTGGTGATGAAATATGGGTGTACCAATACAACCCTGAAACAAAGTGTGAAAGTGCACAATGGAAGTCAGCCAATTCTCCACAATCAAAAAAGTACTGCCAGTCCAAATCAAGAGTCAAAACGATGTTGCTAACCTTTTTTGATATCAGAGGTTCATTATGAATCTGTACCAATTGGACAAACAGTTAACCAAATTTACTTTAGAAGTGCTGAAAAGGCTGTATGAAAAAGTTAGATGAAAAGGAACTTCTTGCCAACAACTCATGACTTTTTCATCACAACAATGCACCAGCTCACACAGCCCTGTAGGGGAGTTTTTAGTCAGAAAACAAATAACTGTATTAGAACACCCTTCCTACTCACTTGATCTGGCCTCAATGAATTTTTACTTTTCCTTTCAATATTTCCTTTATCTTCAGGTAGACATTTTGATGACATCAAGGGTAATATGATGAAAGCTCTGATGGGCATTCCAGAAAAAGAGTTCCATAACTGCTTTGAAGGGTGGATTAGGAGCTTCCCAAGGGGAGTAGCACTTTTTCTAGGATGAGTTTGCAAACTTAATTGTCAGACCACACATGTATTCTTTGGAAGAAAGGCAAGAGAGAGGGAATATGATAGAGACATTTAAATAGCTCCATGGTGTAGATGCAGAGGAGGTAGGTCTCTTTCAACTGACAGGAAAGTCTGGAACACGAGGGCATAACTTGAAGTTGAAGGAGGATAGATTTAAAAGCAATCTAAGGAAACAAGTCTTTACGGAAAGGGTTGTGGATTGGCAGAATGACCTGCAGTGGAGGTGGTGGAGATGAGAACTGTGTCTAAATTTAAAAAAAAGCATGGCATAGGCATGTGGGATCTCTTAGGGTGAGGAAGAGCTAGTGAATGATATGGATGAGCAGACTAGAAGGGCCATATGGTCATTATCTGCCATAATTTTCTGTTTCTAACATCTCTTTGTGGAAATCCTGAAAAAAGGCTGGGTTGTGGGTGTCGAGAAATTGATTCACTAGTCATATCTCACAATTGGATTGTTGTAACGTTCTGTATTACATACTTTGAAAAAAAGAATCTGAGACGTCGTCAACTCATTTAAAATACTTCTATAAAATTCATTACTAGATTTCGCAGATATGAGCAGAGAAGTCAAAGATGACCCCCAGGTTGCAAGCTGACAAGATGAGGAGGAGAGTGTTGTCCACAGAAATAAAGAATAGGGGGGAGGTGGGTTTAGGTGAAAAGATGAGTTTGGTCTTAGTCATATTAAGTTTATAGTCAAATGTATTTTATTGAGCAAACAAAAAGCACCAACAGGAGAACAATCACAGTGCAAACAAGCTCAACATTTTCAAATTACAAAAACCAGGCCCCACAAATCAACCCCCCAAACAACCCCACTCCACCCCCAAACTAACCCCCAAAAGTCCCCATCCCCCCTGGGTCCTCCTTCCAAGTATAAGATTACCAATGAAAAACTCAAAAATAGACAGGCATGCCAAGTGCTACAAAAGTCATATTAAGTTGAACTTGGTGGTGGGACATCCATGCGGCAATGTCGGACAGACAGGCTGAGACTCAGGCTTGGAATCCTGTAGAAATATCTGGTGTGGAGACGTAGATCTGGGAGTCATCAGTGTAGAGGTGATACAGAAATCTGTGGGAGGAGATCAGTGCACTGAGGGAGTGGGTATAGATCTATGCTAAAAGCCCACTTTTTTGAAGCTGCTTTTAAGTCCTAAATCTAACCAACTTGTAAAGAACCCATGTCTGTCTGTCATACCCTCCTTAGTCCCCTACCATTTTCGGTTCAGGTAGATTCTCTTACATCTTCTTCCGTAAAGAATGAGGCAAAGAATTCGTTCAGTCTCTCCACTATGGCCTTATCCTCCCTGAGCGTCCCTTTTGCTCCTTGATCATCCAACGGTCACACAGATTCCCTCACAGGTTTTCTGCTTCTGATGTACCTAATAAAATTGTTATGAGTTTTTGCCTCTTGGGCAAGTTTCTCTTCATATTCTTTCTTAGCTTTCTTTATCAATGTTTTGCATCTAACTTTCCAGTGCTTATGTCTCTTCTTATTTTATTTATCGGGATCCTTTTTTTCACTCTTTAAAGGATGTTTTCTTGGCTGTAATAGCCTCTTTCACTTCACTACAAAAATGAGAAAAAGTAGCAGTAGTAGTAATGATGCTTTCAGTTAAATCTTCTTTATAAGTATTTTATTTATTTTTAGTATTTATAAACCACTTACACTTCTCCCTCCGTATCCGCGGATTCGGTTGTTTGTGATTTTTTTTTGTCTAAGAGTTTTCCTCTATTTTTAGGCTGTCCGAGCCTCCCGGATCTTACCTGGTGGTCTAGCGGTGAAACGATCTTCCTATGCTCCTGCCCCGAGCAGAGCCATCATCAAAATGGCTGCCTTGAGTTCCCATTGTAGTCTCGAGATGGGGCAGGAAGATCTGGGGATGCAGGAGGGAGGCAGGGGTAGGGTCAGAGCCGGCCAAAAAACTTATTCGTGATTTTTTGCAATTTGCGGGCCGGCTCTGCACCTAATCCCCACAAATTGCTGAGGGAGAGCTGTATAGCCTAAGTAGTTTATGCTCCAGCATTTTTTCCTATCTGTCCTGGTGGGCTCACATTCTACCTTGCCCAAGGACACAAGGAGCAGCATGGGATTTGAACTCCTAACCTCAGAGTGCTGAGGTTGTAGCTCTAACCACTATGCCACACACTCCCATGAGTATTTTGTCTTTCTGATGGTCTCTGGAGATTATCTGTGTTGACATCCCCAGCCTATCCTATTCCTTTTTCCTTTCAAAATATTGTATTTCCTCCCCTCCCTATGTTAATCCCCTCTAAATTCTTTCACTTCTGTCTACACCCTTCCCTTGATATGATTGTAAACCGTCTAGACTGCTCTCGTTGAACTTGAAAGCTTGGATTTAAGGACTCCTGCACTAATCTATAAATTGGGTGTCCAAAATCCATCACGTGCAACTGCAAGAGAGGTCATAAAAGACAGAAGCATGATGGCAGATAAAGGAAATGGCCCTTCCAGTCTGCCCATCTACAGCATGGACCTAGGAGAGGCATGGGCAGGAAGTGACCTCGGTGGGCGAGCAGAGGCCATCACAAGAACCAAAGAGTTAAGGATGGGGGAGGGGGTTGTAGAGAGGAGGAGAGCTGCCGATGCCTCCACCAAGATGGCACATGGGGTGGTCCCCCCCTCCTTTCTACACCACTGAGTCCACTAACCAAGTATGTAGCTGAATAAAGTCCATGTGTCCTCACTTTATCTAGAGAGTTATCTAGGCATTGACACTGAATATCACTGGTACCCGAATTACTTCCACGGACACTGAATACTGGTGATGGATGAGGCCCAGTACTGAATATCTGGGCTAAATTCAGCCTATAGCTGTCAGTGCCTTTAAAAACGTTGGCTGCTACTGGTAGAAAACAAAGTGTAAAACCATCAATGAATGCATAATTTTGCTGCTTTCCATCTCAGGGGTAGGCCATGGTGACAGAAATGTGTGCAATGTTCTCTTTCAGAGACTAGAATGTTGCCTGCAAAATACTGATGTTATCTGACACAATAAATCAAGGGCATGTGTTATCCTTCCTGGGAACAGTGCCACCGCTCACTCCAGCTATCGGTATTATGTCCCCAAACCCTAAAAAGTGGTGGGGGACCTCAAATGAAGTCATGTTTTAGGATCTTGCAGAGAAAGAAGCAGTTCTTCTTGACAATCTGGACACGCTAGCATCATGTCCGTTTTCAGTCTTCTATAAACAATTTCAATCCGTCTGCAGATGGCAGCTAAGCCTTATGGCTTTAGAGGCAAATCAAAATCTGCAAATTGCCTTTCTGAAAGAAACACGATGTTAAGCAGATGTGAGCCACACCATACATCACAGGACTGCTGCAGCTGATTACAGGGCACATGTTCAAAGTCATTACCATACAAAAATATGATGATATAAGCTAATGCTCAATATATGCGTATCCGTTTGCTTAAACAGTGCTCAATCTGTAAATTCCAGCCACACCTTAAATTTATATTTATCGATTCAATTAAGGCAAATAAATAATGCTAGACAGTCATAAAAGTGCTTTATCCTCTTAGTCTTTCTAAAGAAGTCACTCGTCACAACCCCAACAATGTTGCTGTTGAAAAACAACGGAATCCAATTACAGTAAAGCCAAACTTAAATGACCTCGTTACCGGATTGAGCTTTGATGGCAGCTACAGAAGTTGGGACGTAAGACCAATGCTGGACAGACTTCTATAGTACGGGACCCATGAATAAAAACAGATCAGGACCCAAACCTTGGAAAGTGTCGAACAAACAGTGAAGGAGACTCTGGTGCTTAATGCCTTTTTTATTTTCAATTTTTGCTCCTTTGGAGGAAATTGTGCACAAGGATTACGGCCAAGCTTTCTGTTAGGACCGTTACGTTGGCTCTCTGAGCCATTTTTTTTATGCTTTACAATATTGGTTCTTGATTGACTTAGAAGGATAGTGCACTTACTATCACTCTGATTCCAGACTCCTGAGGCCGGCCCATTTGGGAGCGAAACACGATCGTGTCGGCTCATTTACTGGATTCTTTCACAATAAGGACATCACTGTTATAGGACTTTTTATTCATGTGTTTCTACATGTATTATGTTTTAAATTTATAGAAATAAAGATTATTTGTCTCAAGGTTGGCGTGTTCTATCGCACTCTCCACTTGTTCTCTTTCTGTTGGATTTTACGTGGGGTTTCTGTTCCCTTTCGCTTTTAGAAAACTCATTAAAACTGCCTTATTCGATAGATATATCACCTAAACAGAATTTCCACCGAACTTTTTTTTTCTTTTCTCGTCTTCCCAATATGCCCCCTCTGAAATCCTAATCAAACTATATTTTGTAATTTCTGGACCTTTCATCTAAAATGTCCCCTCTGAAAATTCTTAACAAACTGTATATTGTAATATTCGCTGTATTTTTTGTAATTCGCGACCTCTCTCAAATAGGTCCCCTCGGAAATTTCTTAGCAAACTGTATATTTTATTTTTCGCTTTCTTAAAGTTTCTGTACTCTGTATTTCCTCTGACTATCTGCATATTGTAACTCACTGAATGTCCAGCTCTCCTGATTGTAAACCGCCTAGAAGTCGCAAAATTGTGGCGGTATAGAAGAATAAAGTTATTATTATTATTATTTATTCCACATTTCATAGCATTAATGAATGAAATCGAACCATGTGTCTAGTCTTCATTTGTTCTTGTTGTGAAAAACTTTCTTGGCAACAAGGCGGCAGACAACTACACACAAAAACCATATTTTCACGCATATAACGCGCGCGTTATACGTGTTTTTACAAACCGTGCATAGCCTTGCGCGGTATACGCGTGAGCGCGCTATATAAAATTTTTTTTACATAGTTCCCCCCCCCCCGACGCACCCCCACCCCGAAGGACCGCTCGCACGCACTCCCACCCGCACCCGCACCCCCACCCTGAAGGACCGCTCGCACCCCCACAGCCTCCCGACACCCCCCATCATGTAGAAGCTCCTACCGGTGTCCTGCTGCTTCCTCTTCCGGCGGTTCGCCCTTTCTCTAACATCAAGCCCTCTTGCCCCGCCGACTCCCTGACACGATCGGGGCAAGAGGGAGCTCAAGCTCTCTTGCCCCAGTCAACGGCGGCACCCCCGACACGATCGGGGCAAGAGGGAGCTCAAGCCCTCTTGCCCCCCGACACGATCGGGGCAAAAGGGAGCCCAAGCCCTCTTGCCCCGCCGACTCCCCAACTCCCCGACAATATCGGGCCAGGAGGGAGCCCAAACCCTCCTGGCCACGGCGACCCCCTACCCCCACCCCGCACTACAATACGGGCAGGAGGGATCCCAGGCCCTCCTGCCCTCGACGCAAACCCCCCTCCCCCCAACGTCCGCCCCCCCAAAGAACCTCCGACCGCACCCCCCAGCCGACCCGCGCCCCCCCTGGCCGACTCCCACGACACCCCCACCCCCCTTCCCCGTACCTTTGTGTAGTTGGCCGGACAGACGGGAGCCAAACCCGCCTGTCCAGCAGGCAGCCAACGACGGAATGAGGCCGGATTGGCCCATCCGTCCCAAAGCTCCATCTACTGGTGGAGCCTAAGGCGCCTGGGCCAATCAGAATAGGCCCGGGAGCCTTATGTCCCTCCTGGGGGCGGGGCCTTGGGCACATGGTCGGGTTGGGCCCATGTGCCTAGGGCCCGCCCCCAGGAGGGACCTAAGGCTCCCGGGCCTATTCTGATTGGCCCAGGCGCCTTAGGCCCCACCAATAGGCGGAGCTTTGGGACGGATGGGCCAATCCGGCCTCATTCCGTCGTTGGCTGCCTGCCGGACAGGCGGGTTTGGCTCCCGTCTGTCCGGCCAACTACACAAAAGTACGGGGAAGGGGGGTGGGGGTGTCGTGGGAGTCGGCCAGGGGGGTCGCGGGTCGGCTGGGGGGTGCGGTCGGAGGTTATTTGGGGGGGGGCGGTCGTTGGGAGGAGGGGGGTTTGCGTTGAGGGCAGGAGGGCCTGGGATCCCTCCTGCCGTAATGTAGTGCGGGTTGGGGGTAGGGGTCGCCGTGGCCAGGAGGGTTTGGGCTCCCTCCTGGCCCGATATTGTCGGGGAGTTGGGGAGTCGGCGGGGCAAGAGGGCTTGGGCTCCCTTTTGCCCCGATCGTGTCGGGGGGGCAAGAGGGCTTGAGCTCCCTCTTGCCCCGATCGTGTCTGGGGTGCCGCAGTTGGCTGGGGCAAGAGGTCTTGAGCTCCCTCTTGGTCCGATTGTGTCGGGGGTGCCGCGGTTGGCTGGGGCAAGAGGGCTTGAGCTCCCTCTTGCCCCGATTGTGTCTGGGAGTTGGGGAGTCGGCGGGGCAAGAGGGCTTGGACTTCCTTTTGCCACAATCGTGTCGGGGGGCAAAAGGGCTTGAGCTCCCTCTTGCCCCGATCGTGTCAGGGGTGCTGCGGTTGGCTGGGGCAAGAGGGCTTGAGCTCCCTCTTGCCCCGATCGTGTCTGGGAGTTGGGGAGTCGGCGGGGCAAGAGGGCTTGGACTTCCTTTTGCCACAATCGTGTCGGGGGGCAAAAGGGCTTGAGCTCCCTCTTGCCCCGATCGTGTCGGGGGTGCCGCTGTTGGCTGGGGCAAGAGGGCTTGAGCTCCCTCTTGCCCCGATCGTGTCGGGGGTGCCGCGGTTGGCTGGGGCAAGAGGGCTTGAGCTCCCTCTTGCCCCGATCGTGTCGGGGAGTCGGCGGGGCAAGAGGGATTGACGTTAGAGAAAGGGCGAACCGCTGGAAGAGGAAGCAGCGCAGGCGCAGGGCTCACGGAAGGGCCGGGACCGCCAAGAGAAAGCAGCAGGACACCGGTAGGAGCTTCTACATGATGGGGGGGGGGGGGTCGGGAGGCTGTGGGGGTGCGAGTGGTCCTTCAGGGTGGGGGTGCGGGTGCGGGTGGGAGTGCGTGCGAGCGGTCCTTCGGGGTGGGGGTGCGAGCGGTCCAGCGGGGGGTGAATCGGATGTCGGGGGGGGGGGGGCATCAGGCTTTCAGGGTTGGGACAGGACTTCAAGGGGGAGAGGAGAGTCGGGGCGGGCGAAAGGAGAGTCGGGGTGGCCAGAGGAGAGTCGGGGCGGGCGAAAGGAGAGTCGGGCAGCATGCGCGGTATACGGGTGTGCGCGGTATATAAAAATTTCTGTACATAAATTTGTGTTTTCCGCGCGCTATACCCGTGTGCACGTTTTACACGGGTGCGCGTTATCTACGTGAAAATACGGTAGTAGAGGATATGCTCTTCCAATTCAACAGACTTGGCTGTAACATGAGCGTTATAAAGTCCATTATCTGCACAGTCACTTAGATCGCTTTCCAGAGAACCTTGGTGACTTAAGCGAAGAGCAAGGTGAAAGATTTCACCAAGACATAAAAACCATGGAAGCCAGATCCCAAGGAAGACGGGATGCACACATGATGGCAGACTATTGTTGGAATCTTATGCAATATTGTCCTGGCAGATCCCACTCTCGGAAGTCTTACAAAAAGAGCTTCTTGGGGTGTCGAATGACTGGAAAGTTTGTAACATAAACTTGGGCTTTTGGTATGAAATAGGTAGATTTTCATGTTGTACGCTTTTCTTTTCATTTCTAATATGTTTCCTTCATGCTTAAAAGATATTAAACACTACATTAAAATCTCCTGATTTTTTAATGGGTGGCAGAGTGGGCACATGTTCTGTATCTAAAAAACTAGAGCTGATAGGAGAAAACTGGTGGCATTTTTGGAATCAGCAGGTCAAATATACCCAGAAACAGGTCTAACATTTGAGGCACCAAAATGAGTGTTGGCCAGTGTTATTATTGGGTTACATCATTTTTCTCTCGAGTTTTCTCCTAAAATTTTGAAAGTAGAGGCAGGTTCTGCCCTTAGAATGAAAATCATATTCATTTTGTGGTTAAGAAAGCTCTTTACCTTTTTAAAAAGCTACGTATTATAAAAAAAAGTATTTTGATCCATTTGCATTTAGGCTCATAGTTTAAGCTCTAATTTTGTCTAGAGTAGATTACTGCAATAATATTTTGTTAGGGTAAAATAACATAGTAACATAGTAGATGACGGCAGATAAAGACCCGAATGGTCCATCCAGTCTGCCCAACCTGATTCAATTTAAATTTTTTTTTTTTCTTCTTAGCTATTTCTGGGCAAGAATCCAAAGCTTTACCCGGTACTGTGCTTGGGTTCCAACTGCTGAAATCTCTGTTAAGACTTACTCCAGCCCATCTACACCCTCCCAGCCATTGAAGCCCTCCCCTGCCCATCCTCCAGCAAACGGCCATATACAGACACAGACCGTGCAAGTCTGCCCATTACTGGCCTTAGTTCAATATTTAATATTATTTTCTGATTCTAAATCCTCTGTGTTCATCCCACGCTTCTTTGAACTCAGTCACAGTTTTACTCTCCACCACCTCTCTCGGGAGCGCATTCCAGGCATCCACCACCCTCTCCGTAAAGTATAATTTCCTAACATTGCCTTTGAATCTACCACCCCTCAACTTCAAATTATGTCCTCTGGTTTTACCATTTTCCTTTCTCTGGAAAAGATTTTGTTCTACGTTAATACCCTTCAAGTATTTGAACGTCTGAATCATATCTCCCCTGTCTCTCCTTTCCTCTAGGGTATACATATTCAGGGCTTCCAGTCTCTCCTCATACGTCTTCTGGCGCAAGCCTCCTATCATTTTCGTCGCCCTCCTCTGGACCGCCTCAAGTCTTCTTACGTCTTTCGGCAGATACAGTCTCCAAAACTGAACACAATACTCCAAGTGGGGCTTCACCAATGACCTGTACAGGGGCATCAACACCTTCTTCCTTCTACTGACTACGCCTCTCTTTATACAGCCCAAAATCCTTCTGGCAGCAGCCACTGCCTTGTGTACTCTGCTTCTATGAAACAATTGAAGGTTGGCTCAAAATACAGCGATTTGGTTGATTTATGCATTAGCTAGATATGATTTGGTAACCTCTTTTATGTTGAAATCACACTAACTTCTAATAATTGCCAAAGTTCAATTTAACCCCCTCCCTCCACTTTAATGAAGCTTTTTGGCTTTTTTAATGCCGGCTGCAGCGGTATTAGCTCGGACACTCAACAGAACTCCTATGAGCGTCGGAGCTAATACTGCTGCGGCCAGTGATAAAAAAGCCTTAACGCGGCTTTGTAAAGGGGTGACCATTTTTTAAATTTCATACGGTGACACACTTCTGTATATGATGAAATCAGTTTGTTTATTATTAGGTCATAAGTCAGATCAATTGAGAGAACAAGTATTGCTGGGATGTCCCACTATGAAAAATGTCAAATCCGTGAAATACTAGTTATCTTATCAAATGGCTTCTTTTGGAACTGTTACCATTAGAAATTTGTAAGGGTCTAGATGGTTGCTTAACCTTTTTGTTTCAGAAATTTATTAGATGAACTGTGATTTTATGATACTACTTTGTTTTAATTTTGCGCGTTCTTGAATTATTGGTTCAATTAGTTTTAATGTTTGTAACATGCAATGAATTATTTGTGGTATTTGTGGGCTATAAGTCTTGTATTATAATAATAATGGTCTAGCTGGAACCACTATGCCCCCTTTTACAAAGCTGCGCAGCCGAATGCCGTGTGGCAAATGCTCCGGACGCCCATTCAATTTCTACGGGTGTTGGCCCATTAACCACGCTGAGAGGGTAAATTTTGTTGATGTATTTGGTTCAGTAAAAGCAGAGTCTGAAATAACTTGTGCAATACTAAAGATCAGTTAATTGGATTTTAACTGCAAAGGGGCTGCGGGAACTTCTTCAGAACTTCTCCTAGGTCTACTGGCCCACGGTGCAAAGGCATAATCCAGAAATTATACCCAGACCATCTCCCTGAAGCACCAAGTTACGACCAGTGAGATCTCCAATAGAAACATTTCCATGCAATTGCATCATGGATCTGATTTGACAATAGTTTATTCCCATTCTGTGAGAGCGGTGGGGAGAAAGCTTTATTGCCTAAGGTCCAGTGGCTGCACTGCCACTTTTAATTCACCTGAATGCTTTCTTTCTTTTTTTTAAATAACAGCTACAGAGTTATTACATGAAGCTTGATCGGCAAAAGGTTTCTGAGAATGCATAAAACATCAGCAAGACAGAAGTCAATGTGCCTGTGCCTGTTTCAGTTTTGTTATATGTTCTTAAATTGATTGGTGAAACAGTCCAGGGTAATCTGCAGGCCCTAATAACTCAGCCTGCTGTCAGGCCGCATACAATCTTGCAAACCTGAACTAAAATATCATCATTTTCTATAAATGCCACAAGTATTAATTGAAGTGCACGGAGTAAAATAATGGTCTGCTCAGCTATTCATCCCTATTCCCCACAGTATCTTTCAACTGTACAAGTCTCTGAAAATAACACTGCATAAATTTGAATTAGATTTTATATTTCAAAGCATTCTCCTGCACACAGTCTGCTGCTGTGTAACGTGTGTCGGTATGTCAACATTAAAGAAAAAGCCAAAAGGTTATATGTAAATTATTAATTATCTAAAGCAAAGAAAAATTAAATTTGCCTCACTCTAGTTATCTCATGTCTTAAAGGGCCAGATTCACTAAGCAAACCGATCGTGCACCGATCGGTTTACGACCCCTTTGCGACCCGATTTCCCTCCGACCCGATTTACTAACCTCTGTCCCGATCATCCTCCGATCCGCGCATGCAGATGAGGGGGAACGGCACTGAAATGTAGGCAGGCACTGATTCGCTAACAAAAACTCTGCAAAACCGACTGGGCTGGCTGATTACATACAAGCGACTGCTGGGGGCCAGTCGTTCACTGCTTTCCGACTGCCATCTCCTGCTCTCTGCCTGCTGTCTACCCTAACTTTCCAGCTGTCTGCCCCCGACTCTCCTACTCTCTGCCCCGATTTTCTCCTGCCGCCCTGCTCTGCCCCGAATCTCCTGCGCGCTCTCTGCCCCCGACTCTCCTGCTCTCTGCCGTGATTTTCTCCTGCCACCCTGCTCTGCCCCAAATCTCCTCTCCTGCTCCCTGCCCTGACTCTCTGCCCTCGACTCTCCTGCTCTCTGCCCCAAGCGCTGCCCTGGCCTTCCCTCGCAGTGCGAGCCCGTGGGTTTAATCCACGGATTTAAAGTGGGTTAAAACCACGGGCTCGCTGGACTAATAAGTTTTTTTTAAAGTTGCTGCTCTTCGACGCATGCATGCATCGGAATCGCTACAGATCAATCCGGGCGCTTGGTTGGGGGTGTGATTCTGATCGTCCTCATTTGCATGAGGGTGATTCGTAAATCAGCCCCCCGGACACAGATCGGATCCCTCACAGATCGGATCTGATCCATGCTCTAAGTGAATCTAACTCAAAGTCATTTAATTCTATCAGCTAATAATCCAAGCAATGCTGGAGCGGAGATTGATGGGAGATTTGGATCGTGGACCGGGTCGTAGATTCTGTCAGACCTGGGAATGTTTCTGGCAGGATCTCACCCCGCATGTCCTTAGCAGACTATTGAATCTTTAAATTGGACTCGGACTCTCAATATGTGTTTTGGCACTGGACTTTTGGGGTGGGGAGGGTTGGGAAGGGGGGGTAGTTGCACTGTTATTTACTGGAAGACTATGCTGCTTGTATTTGCTTGTTTACTGTTGAAACAATAAAAAACATTTGAATTTAACTATCAGCTAGACTCTGGGCAACAAGAAAAATGATATATTCATTGACTCTGCCATAGGTAAACAATGACATAAGATTTATTGTCCACTCAAACTGGATCTTCTCTAAAATACTCAGAAGTAGAATATTATAATAAAGCTAAACTCACAATTCCTACTTCCAAATTTATCTACTGATTCTAATCTTCAGAGACTTCAATCAGACCGTTTATTTTTAATTTGATCTAAAAATAAACGGACTGAAGATGTGATCGGCAGTAAGAGGGGATTTCACCTTGAAACAGCAGCTTTCGCAAAGCATGAGTCATGTCGGTGGCTTGATCCCCGATTGGTATACCACTCATTGAAGTTTTTGCTATCGAGGCTTCCTGTTATCAGAAGTGTGAAGATAAATGCTAAATTAAGTTGGAAAAGATAAGTAAGAGCAAAGTTTCTTCTATTTTTATAAGCCGATTTCATTAAAGTTTTGATAATGAAATAATGAGTTTTTCAAGGTTGTTGTTAATGAAGTGAGACCAGTGGTGATACTTAAATCCTTATCGGCAATGAAATTTTGAGCCAATTAAGGTGGTATCGCTGAGGTTTCTGAAGATTAGAATCACTTAGGGCTAGATTCACTAAGGGCACCGATCCGATCCATGTCCTGATTCACGAATCGCCCTCATGCAAATGAGGGTGATCGGAATCACGCCCCCACCTGCCTGCCCAGATCGCTCTCCAGCGATCCCGATGCACGCGCAGACCATCTGTAAATGGTCTGCACATGCGCTGGCCCTCCGTGCCCGACAGAGCAGGAAACCTACTTTTTTTTTTCTTTGCAAGCCCGTGGTTTTAACGCGCTTTAAAACCGTGGGTTAAAACTACGGGCTTGCACTGCGGGGAAGGGCAAGAGAGTCGGGGCGGCAGGACAGATTCGGGACGAGAGCTGGAGAGATTCGGGGCGAGAGCAGAAGATCGGGGCTGAGAACAGATCGAGGCAGAGGAGATCGTGGCAGAGAAGCAGGGCAGAGAGCAGGAAGGACCTGAGCGATTGGTCCTCAGCAGTCGCTTTTTTTTGATCAGTCAGCCCAGTCGGTATCCCTCTTTTTTTTTGTTTTTTTTAGTGAATCGCTGCCTGCCTGCATTTGAATGCCGTTCTCCATCATTTGCATGCACGGATCGGAGGATGATCGGGACAGAGGTTAGTGAATCGGGTCGTAAAGGGGTTGCTAAGTGGTCGGAAGTTAATCGGTGGGCTTAGTAAATCTAGCCCTTAGAATCAGTAGATAAATTTGGAAGTAGGAACTGTGAGTTTAGCTTTATTATAAGATTTATTGGTTTTTATTTTTAACAGTATTATACATTTCCATTTACACATAAGAAACAGGAAAGGCAGTTTAAAGGACAAATATATTAACTTCAGTTGTCAGTCATCCAAAAGCATTTTGGAGCTGATTCACTGAGGCTGAAATGGGATGAATCAGGTCCTTAGTCTTTAGTGCCAGGATTACAGCCTAGTACGACAGCAGTGGGTGGTTCCTGGCTCCCAATACAAAGAAACTTGAACCAATATGAGTACTTCGCTCTAAAGTCCCACGGCTTCTGCAGAGCTCAAAAATTAGCTCATTGCTGGGTCAGATGAAGCCACCAGCTCTGTTAGGATTTTTCCAGAATAATGAAGGGAATACCTCTTTTAGACTGGAAGGTTTGAAGCTTGCTATAACCTGTAACAGTGGTCTCAAACTCAAACCCTTTGCAGGGCCACATTTTGGATTTGTAGGTACTTGGAGGGCCTCAGAAATAAATAGTTAATGTCTTATTAAAGAAATGACAATTTTGCATGAGATAAATCTTTCCTTTTGGCTATGTCTTAATAATAATATTGTCATTTATAGCTAAAGAGACACATGATCAAGAAACTGTTTTAGTTTACTTTTGTGATTTTGATAAACATACCGGGGGCCTCAAAATAGGACCTGGTGGGCCGTGAGTTTGAGACCACTGAGTTAAGGGGAACAGTTAATCTGCTGGCTGGGTTGGAGGGCAGAGGGGAGAACAGGACAATCAAGCCATTGTGACATCACTGATGAGGCTGGCTCTTATTGGTGGAATGAGGCATTATGACATCACAATCTCAGCTCTGCTTCCCAAAGACAAACAGGATGTCATGGTTACAGTTTAGCCAGTGGTCTGAAACTCCAACCCTTTGCAGGGCCACATTTTGGACTTGTAGGTACTTGGAGGGCCTCAGAAAAAAAGAGTTAATGTCTTATGAAAGAAATGACAATTTTGCATGAGATAAATCTTTCCTTTTGGCTATGTCTTAATAATAATATTGTCATTTATAGCTAAAGAGACATATGATCAAGAAACTATTTTATTTTACTTTTGTGATTATGATAAACATACCGAGGGCCTCAAAATAGGACCTGGCGGGCCGCATGTGGCCCCCGGGCCGCGTGTTTGAGACCACTGACCTATAACCTGTTCCGAGCTCTTTGGGGAGAACCTGATTTAGAAAAAAAAATCTCCTCTCTATAATAACAATTATTTACTATCTTATGCTTTTCAAAATACATTGCAAATTCAAAAATTCCCCCCCCCCCCAACAAAACAACAATAAAGCCTACACTGCCAGACAACATGGGCCAGGATTCTGCAACTGGTGCCAGTATTGGCCAGTGCCTCCCAAACTGGCAGCCGTTGCATGCATGTCAATAAAGCACAAGCGCCGGTTGCAGAATCGAGGCCATCTCAAACATAGGTGACGGAAATGTAGACCAAGGTTTCGAAGACTTACATATCCGGTGCTTATGTTGGACATGAATCATGTCTACGGAGGTCATTTCTGGCATTAACTGCACCTCGTCGACCTTGGGTGCTGGTGAGATTCCACGGCCTATCTTCTATTTTATGCAATTTTAATTGCCTTTAAATGACATGGTCAAGTACCGCATTGCTTAAAGGCAATTAAACCAATTAAGTTAGGTTGGCGATATCGCCACTATCTAATAACACCTTTATTTTTATACACTGCTATATCATAAGCGATTCTAAGCGTTTCACAGTAAAAGAGACAACTGACAGACAGCGAAGTTAGAAACAGCAATAGAAATACAGCAACATATTATGAAGTTACAAATTTATCAAAGAGATGGGTCTTTACTATTCTTCTGAGGAATTGGTAGGAAAAAGCTTTCAAAATAGTTTCACTTAACCAATCATTCAGTTTACCAGCTTGGAATGAAAGAGTCCTATCCAGGAACCTCTTGTAGATACAACCTTTCAACATAGAAAAGGTAAACAAGTGAGATCTATGAGTGCGTCTAATGGTACGAGCAAGATCAAAATGGCAGGAAAGGTCATTTGGAGCCAAACCAGTTAAGGTTTTGAAACACATACAAGCAAACTTCGCCACTTCCAGAATCAGGGCCCATATGAGCAGAAAGAAAATTTTTATAAGCTTGCACCAGTTAGCATGTGTTAATGTGGATGTTTATTTTCTATTTAGCGCAGAAATGTCCAATCTCTGTCCCCTCCTCAAAAGATTTAAAAAAAAAAATTTACACCCAGATTAGAGCATGTGTAACACCCCCTTCAGAGTGGTCCCTGAATTTAAGAGGGGCTCTCCTCCCAGATGTCCCCACTAGGGATAGCTCTATCGTGCTCCATCTCTCTTTCACCCTGATGCTTCCTCCCAAGAAGAAAGGGTATAAAAAGAATAGATTCCCCTCCCTTTCCCTCAGGAAGTACTACAAAACCTCAGTGAATTCAACTTTCCTACATTTCTCGCAACTCTCCCTTATCACTAATCTCTGTCTACTCTGACAGCCTCTCACTAGCTCTCATCAAACTTCTCACACCTCTGTCACCTGTGATTTATTCACACTGACAGAGATCATAGAACTCACTTCTATCATCTGCTCACTCCTGACAGATATCATACAATACAACTCCCTCCCCAAACCAAGGAAATGCCCACTGATACTTCTTTCCTCTGTAAACCCCCCTCCCACTTCTTCATAGTCTCTGTTACACCGAGTGATATATCTCCTTTCTCAGAAAACTCCTCCCCCTTCTTCACAGCTTCAGTTACACCGAATATTTCCCTCCTCAGAAAAACCCTCCCCCTTCTCAGCCTCAGTTACAACCACTGATATTTCCTTCCTCAGAAAACTTCTCCCTCTGTTACATCGAATGATATTTCCCTCCTCAGAAAATTCCTCCCTGTGTTACACCGAGTGATATTTCCCTCCTCAGAAAATTCCTCCCTGTGTTACACCGAGTGATATTTCCCTCCTCAGAAAATTCCTTCCTGTGTTACACCGAGTGATATTTCCCTCCTCAGAAAAACCCTCCCCCTTCTTCACAGCCTCAGTTACAACCACTGATGATACTTCCCTCCTCAGAAACTCCACTTCCTTTTTACAGCCCCAGTTGCCATGCTCAGGAAAAATTGATATACACGGACAGTATTCACTAACAGCCTGCTCTGTCTCACAACATTAATAGCTATTAGGTGGCTCTTACTATATTCAAACAGCAACCATTAGACTTTCTCAGTGCCAATCTCTCACAGTCCTCGGCGACACCACCAGAGACTCAAAAAAACTTTCACAGTGTCCTTTCCTCATTGGACTAATTTAGTTTACTGTTTATTTTATTCTGTTTTATAAACTTAACTTAAATGGTGTTTGTTAAATAGTACTTAGCTTAGTGGTCAGAATACAGGGATCTCGAGCCAACATGTTGCACTCGGTTAGGTTTTTTGAAGGCAATAATCCCTTCCTGCTCCTAGCAACTACTCAAGACCTGGGATCACCTTAGTTTTCCTTTTTGGTGGATGAGCTTAAGTTTAACTTATAAATATGAGAAAATGAATGCTGACAGGCTGAGGCATAAGATATTCAAATTAGTTTGGGATCCATTGACGTCTTTTGTAGATTTGCTATAGTTGTCCTTTATCTTTATTTTCCCTTGTTTTTCACCCACACATCTAAGGGGTTGGGAGCGGGAGGGGGGTATATCTTTTGTTTTGGTATTATTCCTGATGATAATGATGGATGGGGGAGGGAATTTTTATATTTTCTATAGATACGGATGGATTATAATTGCTTGGTTGACCACAGCCATCATCCACAACATGACATCATGAAATAGTGACAGTAAAATCACAGATCAAAATGCCAGATTCACTAACACACAAACTACCCTCTATCAAGCCCAATTTCTATATAGGTTACATATGCTAATTCAGCAGTTATCACAGGACAATTGAATGTGTCCCATGGTATGCTGTTTTACTCTGCATTATGTGCAGGTTAGCAACTGTTAGGTTAGTGCTATTAACATATCATCCTGTTTATTATAAAAATTAATTATCAGCCTCAGATTTGATTCACTTGCTCCAGAGCTGCTGGATACAAGGAGTGTGGTCAGACTAGATGGACCATTCAGGTCTTTATCTGCCGTCATCTACTATGTTACTATGTTACTAAGTGCTGTATCTTCAGGGTCCTCTTTTAATTATTATTTGTTAGGTGTTTAAAAAAATATATATATTTTATGTAAATGAGGTGATATTAACTGATTTGGTCATTGGTCATTTGGTTAATCAGACGTGATCATTTATTCCTGCCACTGTTGGGAGTATCAGCAATGTAGTGAAAACTAATTTAAAGCAATAGACAATAAAAACAAATTTTAGAAAAGAACACCAAACCTCCACTGCCTCCCCCTTAAGTAGCTTCGCTCCCCCGCGCGCCCTAAGCCTTATCCAATTAATTTAAAGATAGGCACCTGATCTACACTGGCCAATCACGCCGCACCCGTATTCACCGCCCCCCCCCCCGACCGCCCCAGCCGATGGGCGACACGCAGGCCTGCCAGCCCCGTGTTATCCTTCGCCCATTGACACGGGGTCTCGGGCTCCTCTTTCTTATGAATAGCAAGATTCCAGAATCCCAGAGAGTAACAAGATTCCAGAATCCCAAGGAATAGCAACATTCTATACATAATCTCGAGAGACATAGAGGGATATGGGTGACTAAAATTACACCAGGTGTACACCTGGCTGGGCCTTCGCGTGTGCGGATCGCCGGACTTGATGGACCGATGGTCTGATCCGGAGATGGCGGTTCTTATGTTATGTAATGTAATTTATTTCTTATATACCGCTAAACTCCGTTAGGATGTTCTCTGTAAGGTCTGTGAATCAGCTGGTTGCTGCTTCTGTGGGACACAGTTTGATCGTCAAAGCTAAGTTGGATGAGAGTAAGTAATCTGCTTCCTTTCTTCTGCCTGTGTCATTAAAGGAAAGCGAGACAGCGGCTGTTGGACACTCTGGCCAGTGGTGTAGGAAGAGAAGGAATGAGGTTTAATTGTCCTGTTATTAAACTGGAAGCAATGCAACCAGTAATATCTGCATGAGGATCATTTATTCACATCCCCCACCCATCCCGATATTCAGCTGGGGCCCGCATAAGCCCTGGTGTCTCCCCCAGCACTGCCGCTGGCCCACCCCTGACCAGATCTCTTTTTGAGGGGCTGATCAGAGCCGATATTCAGCAGCACTGCTTGGCTTAGTGTCACTGAATAACATAGTAACATAGTAGATGACGGCAGATAAAGACCCGAATGGTCCATCCAGTCTGCCCAACCTGATTCAATTTAAATTTTTTTAAATTTTTTCTTCTTAGCTATTTCTGGGCAAGAATCCAAAATTCTACCCGGTACTGTGCTTGGATTCCAATTGACGAAATCTCCGTTAAAACCTACTCCATCCCATCTAAACCCTCCCAGCCATTGAAGCCCCCTCCTCCCCCAAACAGCCATATACAAACACAGACTGTGCAAGTCTGCCCAGTAACTGGCCTTAGTTCAATATTTAATATTATTTTCTGTTTCTAAATCTTCTGTGTTCATCCCACGCTTCTTTGAACTCAGTCACAGTTTTACTCTCCACCACCTCTCTCGGGAGCGCATTCCAGGCATCCACTACCCTCTCCTTAAAATAGAATTTCCTAACATTGCCCCTGAATCTACCACCCCTCAACCTCAAATTATGTCCTCTGGTTTTTTACCATTTTCCTTTCTCTGGAAAAGATTTTGTTCTACGTTAATACCCTTCAAGTATTTGAACGTCTGAATCATATCTCCCCTGTCCCTCCTTTCCTCTAGGGTATAATATTCAGGGCTTCCAGTCTCTCCTCATACGTCTTCTGGCGCAAGCCTCCTATCATTGGCATTTAGCTGCTGATTTACCCATGGGGTCCACTGCTGGTTACACAGAATATTTTGTTTTAAAAGAAATGTGAAGTCTTAAATTCAAAACGTTGCTGATGGGCCAGTATTACTTAGTTGGGTTCATCTGAAAATTTTATTTTAAAGGGGATGTACGCCAACAGGGTTGATGAAACAGAAGTGTGGAAATCTGTAAAACAGAAATGTAATCTATTCAGGATTTTTTAATCACACTTATCCAGTATAGGTTCTAGGTGATTTACAGCAGGGTACGTGTATCACAGGGGGTACGCGGGTCGACCACAGACTGCCCGTCTGCCCCCCGCCCTCTACCTTTAATTACAGCCACGCTGGTGCCGCAAGTAGAGGATGGGAAGGGCTAGGTGCATGCAGCCGATTGCCCGCCGCCGGCCCACAAGCCTTCCCCCTGACATCAATTCTGACAAGAAAGTTAGGGGGAAGGCTTGTGGGCCAGCGGCATGCAATTGTCTGCACATGCCTGGCCCTTCCCTTCCTGTACTTGTAACTAAATGTAGCAGGTGGGCGGCGGACAAGGAGGAGGAGGAATCGGTGGCGGGTCGGCTTGGGGACAGGCAGGCAGACTTCAGCGCGGCTTTGGGGAAGGGCGGGAAGTAATTAAATGGAGCTGGTGCGTGACAGGTGGCAGCGGGTGTGCTTGGGGGGGCAGGCAGGCTTTGGCACGGCTTCGGGGGGAAGAAGGGGGCACTAACTTGGGACATGGGAGGGAGGGAATAGAAAGGAACAATTGTTGGGCCTGAGTGAAGAAAGGAAGAAAGAAAGAAAGGAAGGAAGGAGACTCATGAAATCACCAGACAACAAAGGTAGGAAAAATGATTTTATTTTCAATTTAGTGATCAAAATGTGTCAGTTTTGAGAATTTATATCTGCTGTCTATATTTTGCACTATATTTGTCTATTTTTCTATAGTTGTTACTGAGGTGACATTGTATATTTTAAAGTCATCTGCCTTTACATCTTTGAAACCCCTCAAATACAAATGATAATTCACATTTTCTCTGTGTACGTTCTGCTTTGGGTTATTTTAATTTTGTGGTTACCATTATGCATTAATGGTGTGTATATGAAAAATAGATGGAAGAAATTGCTTTACAATTAGTAGTATTATTATGGGGGTGGAGTTTGGGCGGGTCAGAGGCGGAGTTTGGGCAGGTTTGGGGCGGAGTTTGGCCAGGGGTACTCGGTTGGTATTTGTTAGGTTTAGGGGGTACTTGGCTTGAAAAGGTTGAGAAACACTGATTTACAGGATAAGAAGCCCATGTAGCAACAGGGGGAAGTAGTTACATCACATTGTAGTGTTACAAGAGGGGAAAAAGTTACAAGGCATTGTAGAGGAAGGTTACATTGTTGCAAGAGGGAAAGTAGCTATATTTCGCTGTAGAATCCTCTTGCACCACTGTTCTCTATTGCCTAATGCTTTGTGTTTCTTTTAGCCTTGTTTTATATATAGCATTTTTGAGGGGTATTTGAGCATTTCAAACTGTAGCAACCAGCCTCAACCACACTCAGCTGACACTCAGCAGGAGAACGTTTTATCACTGTTGCTATGAAATTCCAGTTACCTGCTGCCTGCCATGCTACAGATTGGTGCAAAACGTCACAAATTCACCATTTCCTGATCGCTACACTTTTGGTGAAACAGTTCCCTGCAATCTATTTTGAGTCATTCCTCCCTCCACCCTAGCCCATCCCACAAGAGATGGAACATCATACCTTTTGTCAACTGCATACCTATGTACAATGGATCAATACAGCCTAGCGACATCATGGCCCATTTGGCTACTCATGGGAGTACAAGTCCATATTTCTTCTTGCTTCTAAAGCACGGTGCACTAAACAGGCAGAGAACTCTTTGTTGTCTGCTAGCAAAATGACTAACACAGGCACAGTGGAAGCCATAAAGTCTAGGGGGGTGGGGGGCAATTCCATAACATGGAGCCTGGATTTAGACACCACACTGGGGCACACTTAGCACCAATTCTGTGCAGGTCCTGACAAAATACTAATGTAAAGGCACTTTGGTATGCCAAATCTTAGGAATGCTCATTTACAGCAGATCAATGACCGGTGTAGGTTGGAAACCCTACGTACTCCATGCAACATGCACAACTCATGGCATTCTACAAGTTGCGTGTGCTGCTTGGTGACATTCCCATGACTTGCCAATGCTCCATTCATGTGTATGCCTCCCTTGGAGTTAAGTAGTAACTCCCCCAAATCTGCATAGATTGCCTAAAGTTAGGCGTCTAATTAAGGGCATGGATCGCAGATTCACACGTAAAATAACTGGCTAAGTTGATGATGACAATCAGGGCCGGATTTAGATGAAAAGAGGCCCTAGGCTATTCCACTTATGAGGCCCTTTCACCTCCCATTTTTAAGTTTGTAAATTACATGAGAGATAATAAAATACATCATTACTGAGATATATATCAATATGTTAAATGAAATATGTTGTTATTGGTACTAACCTTTATAAAAAATGTGACACGGATAACAAATAAAAAAAAGTCAAGAACACTTATTTGGACATTTATTCTCAGCATCATATATAGTACTTGTAACAATAACTAATCAAACATTGCCCCTTCCTATGTCCATAATGCCCCCAGTGCGTCCTTCCTCACCTCACCCCCCCTCCGATGCCTGCCTGCCTCCCATCCCCCTTCCATTGAAACCCCCCCCATGCCAACCTGCCTGCCTGCCTTCCATTAAACCCCCCCACCCCCTCCCTCCGATGCCAGTCTGGGCCGCCCTGTCCTGACGGATCCACTTTTTGCCTCTCTCCCCGCGGGGCTGGGCTTTGCCCAGCAGTTTCCGGACTGACGTCTTTCCCTCCCCGATCCTCTTCCCAGGGCGAGAAAAAGAAAGGGAGAAGCCGAGTCTGCGCCCCGTTGCGGCTGGAGCCGGTTCCGATCCCGAAGCGTAGAATTTCTCCTTATTTTCGGTTCTGTGTTTTAGTGTTCACTGTTTTTAGAATAGTGTAATTTTAATTTTGCTAACAATTTGAATGTAGGCTCCTCTTGATCTTGAGGCCCTAGGCTGAACCCTAGTTAGCCTATAGGAAAATCCAGCCCTGATGGCAATCTAAAATTGGCCTTAACATGCACTAATTGGCGGTAATTACTGGAAATGTGTCTATCTGCTCCGTGCCCCTATTCTATAACCTGTGTGCCTAATTAATCCTGCACAAAATGCCAAAGGAGGAGCATAATCAGATCTTAGATGCTCCCAGGATTTAGGCACAGGGTTACAGAATGCTTCCATTTGCAAGCCTAGGCGTGAACATTTACACCAGCCTTTGGCGAGCAAAAATGCTCACGCCTAAGATAACTTAAGTTGGTATTCAAGAAAGACAGTTCTATGCAAATCTGCCTTTAAAGAATTTGTGCTTAGTGCATTTCATCCCCTAAGCGATTTTGATGCACATCTGTAAACGTGAATTAACGGCGAAAGTACGAGCTGGTATTATAACCTATGCGGGCATTTTCTGAAGTGCCCTTAACGATGTTATAGTGATTCTCAATTGCCAGAGACCTGACTGCATTCCTCCATTAAAGCACCATGAAAGGACCCGCAACCTGAGCATTTCCTTTCAGAGAGACTGAAACAGCACCGCCACCGTACCTCTCTCCGGCGAGATGCCCAACAGGTTTGCTTGATTTTCCAGACCACCGCAGCCACCAGCAAGAGCGAGAGAAAGCAACTGCAAAATACAAGGGAAAGAGGTCAAGTTGCATTACATAAGGGCCAAGGAACAATTTTTGACGCTGCAGAGGCACAAGCGAGCGGAGGGGAAAGAATGCTGACAACGCCACAAAAGACACTGAATGCAGATGGCTCTTTGCTTCCTGTGAATTAGATGCATTTTCTTTGTATATTGTCGAGTGCTAGCTGAGAAATACAAGCATTCCACTTTTTCAGAGTCACAATAGCCTGCCAGAAACAGGAAGTGATAGACGTCACATTTTTTTTCATTAAGGTTATTGCTCTTAACTCAGAGAAAGGAGGCTCCAAGTGTCATACAGTTTACCATGACTAAGATCATTTTACCAAAACTAATACAGTGGTGCCTCACACAACGAACTTAATTCGTTCCAGGAGCAAGTTTGTTATGCGAAAAGTTCGTTATGTGAAACGCGTTTTCCCATAACAATACATGTTAAAAAAAATAATTCGTTCTGTAGCATAAAATATGCTAAGATGACATAAAAAAAGATAAATTTATCTTGTTAGAGCTGTTAGCATGATATAGAGGGGATATATGTGAAGGGGAGGGGAGACAGGGGTTTTGTTGATCCTTGCTGTGTATTATAATCACCCCCCACATACTCCCCAGTACCTTTTTTAATTCCTCCCATCTTTCCCAGCCAGTGGCGTACAGGCCAGAAGCGCAGAGATCAGGAGCAATTCCTCTGCACGCCTGTGTGGGCCCATGCCGATCTCCGAATGGCTGCAGTTAGTTCTTGTGAGTCCCGCGAGAGCTGGCTGCAGTTAGTTCTTGTGAGTCCCGCGAGAGCTGACTGCAGCCATTCAGAGATCAGCGCAGGCCCAGGCAGTAGCACAGAAGGCTTGCTCTTGATCTCTGCGCTTCTGGCTGGGAAATTTGCTAGACCACCACGAGTGAGCGGGTGAGATTAAAATTGCAGCAGTGGTGGCTTTTTAAAAAAAATATGTGGCGGCGGGGGGAGGTTTAAAAATATGCGGTGGCGGCAGAGGCTTAAAAATATGCAGCAGCGGCGGCAGGGGGGTTTAAAATATGTAGCGCCACTGCACAGGGAGCCAGGCGGAGAGAGGGCAGTTAAGCGATGCAGCTCGGGCGACTTCGTTGTGTGAAACGAAGTTCGTTGTGGGAAGCAAGACCTGAAGTTCGTTGTGCGCAGCGTTCGCTGTGCGAGGCGTCCGTTATGCGAGGCACCACTGTATACAGAAATATAATCAAAACATAAAGGCCTGGATTCTGTTTACGATGCCTACATCGGCAGGCATCTCGAGAAATGGGCGCGGGGCGCGGGTCAATCAGGTGTAGATGATGTTAATAGAATCACAGCTTACGGTAAACATACACAGAAAAATGTGGGAACGGACAATGAGCACTCCACTGAAGATCACGCATGTAAAACCAACTTGTTTATTGCCATAAAGGACACGAGCTGTGGACCCGACACAGCACTGTGTTTCGGCGTCTAAGAAACGCCTGCGCCAGGGGTCCCTGTAGCGTGATGATTCACAGATGACAAGTCCTTAGGTAAAACAAGGATCTGTCTAGCTAACGTGCAAAGGTAGCCAAAGGCGCTACAAAGCTTCGATAGCTTTGTAGCGCTTTGATAGCTTTTTAGCGCTTCGATAGCTCTGTAGCGCTTCGATAGCTTTTTAGCGCTTTTGGCTACCTTTGCACGTTAGCTAGACCGAGCCTTGTTTTACCTAAGGACTTGTCACTTGTCTGTGAATCACCACGCTACAGTGACCCTTGGCGCAGGCGTTTCTTAGACGCCGAAACACAGTGCTGTGTCGGGTCCACAGCTTGTTTCCTTTATGGCAATAAACAAGTTGGTTTTACATGAGTGATCTTCAGTGGAGTGCTCATTGTCCGTTCCCACTTTTTTCTGTGTTGGTTTATACCTGTGGGTTCCTCATCCTGTTGGACTTTTTGCTGTTGGTTACGGCTAATATAGGCGCCATGTAGGCCAGGGGTTTGCAGGCCTACACTACCGATGAGAATCACGTCTACAGAAGGTGCCCAGCAGTGCATAAGCTCATTTCCATAGTAAACCATGCAGTAATCGCCTGTGTAGATGCAATTAAGGCATCTTTTTGGGGAGGTACCTATAGTTTTTAAATTAAATTTTAATTGGTTTTAAATGACACAGTCAACTATCGCACTGATTAACACCAATTGAAACAATTAAGTTAGGCGGCAGAAGGGGACCTACCACCGACTTACTTACAGCACCGTTTAGAGAATTTGGGCCATAGGAAATAAGGCGATACCAATTGGACTAACCATGCATTTTTGATTAACTTTCAAAGGTAACCTTTGTCATTTAGATCAGAAATAAGCAAATTTTGACGAACATAAAAGCATTCCAATGGCAGTCTCACAGGGGCCACCTGGGCTCTGTAGTCTGTACTTAATTGGGAGCATTTAGATGAATACATTTCCAAAATGGCTCATATACACTTTTCTTTGTTAACACTTACACATCCAGGTTCAGAAATGCCAACCTAGAAACACAGAAAAATTAAGGCAGATAAAGGCCATATGGCCCATCTAGTCTGCCTATTCATGCCATCTACTATCCCTTCCTCTCCCTTATTGATCCAATGTACTTGTACCAAACTTTAGCTTTCTTGAATTTAGATACATTTATCATCTCCACCACCTCCACCCGGAAGCCGTTCCATGCATTCATCATCCTTTTTGTGATACTCCTGAGTCTCTTCCCCTTTACCTTCATCCTAAGACCCCCTCGGTCCAAAGTTTCCTTTCAACTGAAAGAGACTCGCCTCATGTGCATTTATACCACTCCATCATACCTCCCATTGCCCTCTTTTCCTTCAAAGTAGACATATTAAGATCTTTAAGTCTGTCCTCATACATATTAGTTAGAACTCCTCTCGTATGAGGAAAGACTAAAACGGTTAGGGCTCTTCAGCTTGGAAAAGAGACGGCTGAGGGGAGATAGGATTGAAGTCTACAAAATCCTGAGTGGAGTAGAACGGGTACAAGTGGATCAATTTTTCACTCCATCAAAAATTATTAAGACTAGGGGACACTCAATGAAGTTACTGGTAAATACTTTTAGAACAAATAGGAGGAATCTTTTTTCCACTGAGAGAACAGTTAAGCTCTGGAATGCGTTGCCAGAGGTTGTGGTAACAGCGGATAGAGTAGCTGGTTTTAAGAAAGATTTGGACAATTTCCTGGAGGAAAAGTCCATAGTCTGTTACTGAGAAATACATGAGGGAAGCCACTGCTTGCCCTGGATCGGTAGCATGGAATGTTGCTACTCCTTGGGTTTTGGCCAGGAACTAGTGACCTGGATTAGCCACTGTGAGAATGGGCTACTGGGCTTGATGGACCTTTGGTCTGACCCAGTAAGGCTATTCTTATGCTCTTACCCATGTAAGTGACAACACTTAGATGTGCTGTGTTGCTTTTGAAGATGGTTTTAACATTGACAAATGTAAAATGGTTGTTCCCACCAATATGGAGCTGCTACATTCATGTGAATTCCTGCATGTATTTTAGAAAACGTTCTAAGCTGCCAGATCGTGTTCTAAAATACTACCAGAATTTGACACTTCCCCACCTGTCTCAATTCCACTTTCTACATCTGGTACAAATTGGGTCTTCACATCTTCTAGGAATCTTCATAAATTGGAACTCTTACAACTTGCTGAGCAATTCACAGTAAATCTTTGAATTAATTTACTCCTCTTCCTGATGACCAAGTTTCAACTTGGGCTGCTCATATGAAAAACTGTACTTGATGATCTCTCACTTGCAGGAATATTCCCCTCTGGCATGGTTTTCAGATCCCTGGTATTATACTGGGATCTTTTTGCCATGTAGAGTTTGGAGAAAGAATAACTTCCAGGAGATTCTATAAGCTGGCATAGTAACTGACATCACTACAATATAATGGTGAGCCAATCAGCAAATAGCGATTACTATTCTGAATCCTTATTAAAAGTAAAACCCATCAAATTTAGTAAATAATAGCCACGATAGTTTATCAGTAGATGTATTTATTTTTCTAGGAGCTTATTATACAACCCATCACCTTACAAGGGCAGATAAGCAGTTCACAATTTAACAAAGATGATTTGTGATTGTAGTATCTCGCCATCTTTAAACCAGCACCTGAATATCTTTATTATTCAGTTTATCACACACACAAAAGAAAACCAATCTTAATTTGGCCCACCATGCAAACTGCCTCAATGACGTAGCCAGATAGCTTGAAGACCATCAGTTAGTTCTAAATTTAAAAAAAGACAACGGCATGTTGGATTACAGGTCATGCTCCAGTCCTATAAATTACATCTATATTATTCAGTACTCCAGTCCAGCCAGTAAGACAATTTAGATATCCAGGAGTCATTTTAGACTCAAAATTAAGCTTCTCGCACAAATATGTTCAGTAATAAAGTCTGGGTTCCATGTCCTCTGAAAAATTAGACCACGTTGTATCATTCATTTATAGGATCACAAATTGATTACTGTAATGTTGTCTCTGCAGCCATTCCTAATTCAGAATTAGACGGACTTCAAACTCTCCACAACACTGCAGCACATGTACTACGTCATGCTAGAAAATAAGTTCCTTTTGCTCTGTTCTTTCCAGTAAAGCCTAGGATTCAATTTAAAATACTCACTGTCCTGGACTACTCCCAACTACCTCTCAAAATTAGCAATCCCTTATACCTCGGTTCATCTCCTCCATTCTATTAGTGACCACAGACTTGTTCTACCTAATCAATCTCAGACGTCCTGGGAGTCAATAAGAAAACATGTCTTTTATTTTATGTTTCTGCGCCCTTGCAATTTGTACAGAAACATCTTTTAAAAATGTAAAAAAAGAGTCTCAACGCTCACTTCTGCATGGAATTTTTTGACTGGTGTTCAGTCTTTTTTGGCTAAAAATATGAAATGCTGCTGTTTATTAGAAAGATGTTTGAATGAGGTGTTTGTTATGACTAGTTTGCTTTCTAATGGTTGATTGATTTAATTTATTTATTTAAAAAATTTCTATACCATCTATAGCCTAAAGGGTTTACAAAATCTTACATACATAAGTTTTAAGACAATATAAGAACCAATAAACAGAAATAGTCAGATCCTCAGCAATCAGCAAAAATCAATGCCTAAGAAAAGGCTTTTACAAACCATTGTGTTTTGATTAGTTTCTTAAATGCAACTCTACGACCACATTTCCGTATCTGCTCCCCAAGCGAGTTCCATAATTTTACCGCATAGCAAAAGGTCATTGCGCTGGTTTCTACATGTTTGGTGTTCTTTTCTAAAATTTGTTTTTATTGTCTATTGCTTTAAATTAGTTTGCAAAAAAGGTAATTTAACTTGAACAAACCATAGATCATGTATGGGTAACACATTGAAAGACATCACTTCAGTTTTGGAGACCACACTACCGAAAGGACGTGCTAAGGATCGAGTCGGTTCAGCGAACGGCCACCAGGATGGTCGTGGGGCTCAAGGATCTCCCGTATGGTGAAAGACTACAGAAGTTGCGACTGTACTCACTCGAGGAAAGAAGAGAACGGGGAGATATGATCGAAACGTATAAATACATCACGGGACGCATCGAGTCAGAAGATGATATCTTCTGGCCCATGGGTCCCTCGACCACCAGAGGACATCCGCTGAAAGTCAGGGGAGGGAAGTTTCACGGCGACTCCAGGAAGTACTTCTTCACCGAAAGAGTGGTGGATCATTGGAACAGACTACCACTCCAGGTGGTAAAGGCCAGCAGCGTGACGGATTTTAAGAATAAATGGGATACTCTTGTGGGATCTTTAAGGAAGTAAATTCAGGGGGGGGGGATACTTGGAATGGGCAGACTTGGTGGGCTGTAGCCCTTTTCTGCCGCTTTTTCTATGTTTCTATGTTTCATTAAGAAGATTCTCTATTTAATCCTCCTATAGCCTCGAAAAAGCTTTTAACTACTTATGGGATCCTTTTATTAAGCTGTAGTAAAAAAATGGCCTTAGTGCCGCTTTCACAGATTTCCTATGAGCTAAGGCCATTTATATCGGTGTTCTTCAACCTTTTTATACCTATGGACCGGCAGAAATAAAATAATTATTTTGTGGACAGGCATCGGTTGAAGAACACAGAGCTAAGTCGTGGGCCAGATCCCGCCCATCTCTACCCAATCTCCACCCCAGACCCTGCCCCCATAGTCCTATTTTTTCCATTCATTTTTCATATATACACATAATATAATCTTATTAACAACACATCGATCGCACCGCAGACCGTCAGTTGAAGAACAGAGTTTTGGGCCTGATGCATATGCCGGCCCTGTGGACTGGCAGGAAATTTCTGTGGACCGGCACCAGTCCATGGACCGGTGGTTGAAGAACACTGATTTATACTATATCTATGAAAAAGGCCTATTTCTATTTTTTCAATATATAGGCCATGTACTAAGCACTAGTTTATGTCTATTCAAATTTGACAAGCCAAATATCATTTGTGTACTTTTGTACTTATTGATAAAATCAATAAAAATGTTTGAACTAAAAAAAATTTTACATACCGACATAGCATAGAACTGTTCACAGCGGTTTACAATAAAAATACATCAAATAAATAGAAAAATAACTCCATTAAATATAGAACAGGCCTAACTTACCCCCCCCCCTTTTCTTGATTTTACCTTTTACTAAACCGCAATCGCGGTTCTTAGCGCAGGGAGCTGCGCTGAATGCTCTGCAATGCTCCCGACGCTGAGAGGAAGTCTACGAGCGTCAAGAGCAGCATGGAGCGTTCAGCGCGGCTTCCTGCGCTAATAACCGCTATCGCGGTTTAATAAAAGGTAAAATCAAGAAATACAATTTTATCTTGCTGTGTTTGCAGTTTAATCTTTGAATGTCGCCAGAAAAAGATCAATAAATATGATCATGCTGAGGAAGATCGTGCCCAAATGCAAAACTAAATAAATACGTTTTCAAAAGTGTTTTAAATTCGATTCCAAGATAGGAAAAAGTCTTGGCATGGGTAAATTCCCACTTCGGCCTTTTGACTGACGGTAATACCAACCTGTTATCCTGCAGAGACCATAACGTCCTTAATGGAGAATATGAGATAGTTAAAGAATGCAAATGAAATGATTTATGTGTCAACATCAAGAGTTTAAATTGAATCCTATATGATAAGAAAGAAATAATGGCATAACATGACCAAAAGTTTGATACCTATATTTTCTAATGCTTGATGTTGTCTAATATTACATTTAGATAATCCAGTATACAGTATGGACCTCTTCTGTTAAACTGCCCTAGCAGTTTCTAGCACGGGGAGCCATGCTGAACGGCCCCCGTGCTGCTCCTGACACTCACAGGGTTCCTATGAGAGCGTTGGGAGCAGCGCGGGCCATTCAATATGGCCCTCTGTGCTAAAAACTGCTAGTGCAGTTTAATTGCAGAGGGGGTATATTGCAATAATCAATATTATAAATAAGAAAAGCATATATTAGTATATGGAAATTTTTATTATGAAAATAATATCTACTAGAATGAAGGGATCGAAGAACACAAAAACCCTTTCTCATTAGCTCTGAAATGTAATCATTAAATGTAAGCTGAGAATCAACCCATATTCCCAACTATTTAAATTTTTTAACCACAGGAATAGATTTACCTTTAAAGTATACAGGCATGTCTAGATTTAATCCTAATCCTGCTATCCAACATGCCTGGCATTTATCGACATTTAAAGAAAATTTTTTCACTTATCAACCGCTATCATGCATTTTGGAAAAATATCTCTGTTTTTGCAGGAGCACTTCCTGCCATCTATTTAGAAGGGAATAAGGGCTCCTGCATTAATTATGAGCTAACCAGTTAGTAGAATGCCGCGGCCAAGCTCATCTTCGCTAAAAGTAAATTTGACCATGTCTCCCCGCTCCTGGCCAAGCTCCACTGGCTTCCGATAATTGCCAGGGTCCACTATAAATGCGCCTGTTTAACTTTCAAAATCCTATATGGTATCCTCCCTCCCTTTATCCCTCTTTCTTGGAATTCCTCAAACCCTAATACCACCAGATCCTCCCACAAATTAAAACTATCCTTCCCCTCGCTAAAAGGCATTTCCCACACAGGAAAGCTAGGGACCTCCCTCCACTTCAAAATCACTGAGCTCTGGAACAACATTACCTCCCCTCTTCGGAACTTGAGCTCTCTCCAAGTTTTCCGCAAACATCTGAAAACCTGGCTTTTCTCAAAAAATGTAAGTCTCCCTCCAACTTAGGAATCAAGGAAACTCTTATATCTTGGCATCCCAAGTCCTCTAAATTTTCTTCACACTTCTACTTCTAACCCTCTGTTGTAGTTCCTTCCTATTTCTCCTACTGTAAACCGTGTCGAGCTCTACGAACATGGAGATGATGCGGTATACAATCCTAAGGATTAGATTAGATTAGATATAGAGGTATTAACCAATAAGCACAGAAAACCCCTCTCTGCCACCTTAAAACAATTACAAAAAACGTTACTGTACGCTTAATGTGCATACATGCTAGAACTAACATGGAATGCTTTAGCATGGCCAGCATTTTTTCACATTAAGGACCCCTAAATGAGAAAGAGTTTTATGTGCTCTGGCAGATTAGAAGGGGGCCAGGATTTCACCTTGCTTAATGAAGATTAAGTTGAAACCCATGGAGGTTATATTGCCCTGTCTCTTATCTTTCCTTTCATATCTAAGGTAATCGAGAAAGTGTTATCCAGGCAATTAGTCAATTTCTTGGAGACAGCCAGAGTTGTTCATGCATTTCATAGTAGGAAGGAAAGGTTTTGCTCATGCCTTTTTTCAGTTGTACTGTATATTGAGGTGGGTTACAACCGGACACAGTAGATATTTTCCTATTCCCCAGAAACTTCTTTCTTGACCATGACAGCAAGACAAAAAGAGGACAGATGAAAGCAGTAAGCAAATAAAGCTTCAGACTTCTTGGATTCCAAACCACCCTCCCGAATTTGAACTGGGGGCTCCTTTTACAAAGCCGTGGTAGCGGTTTTAGGGCAAGCAGCTTTTTAGTGCACGCTAAACCCACGCTAGCGGCTAGAACTAACGCCAGCTGCGCAGCTGGCAGTTTAGCGCAAGCTATTACGCGTGTTAAACCACAAGAACATAAGAACATAAGAAGTTGCCTCCGCTGAGTCAGACCAGAGGTCCATCTCGCCCAGCGGTCCGCTCCCGCGGCGGCCCATTAGGCCCATTGCCTGAGCAATGGTCCCAGACTATCCCTATAACCTACCGCTACTCTTATCTGTACCCCTCAATTCCTTTATCCTCTAGGAACCTATCCAAACCTTCTTTGAAGCCTTGTAACGTGCTCCGGCCTATCACAGCCTCCGGAAGCGCGTTCCATGTGTCCACCACTCTCTGGGTGAAAAAGAACTTTCTGGCATTTGTTTTAAACCTGTCTCCTTTTAATTTTTCCGAGTGCCCCCTTGTACTTGTGGTTCCCCATAATCTGAAAAATCTGTCCCTGTCTACTCTTTCTATACCCTCAGGATCTTGAAGGTTTCTATCATGTCTCCTCTAAGTCTCTGCTTTTCCAGGGAGAACAGCCCCAGCTTTTTCAGTCTGTCAGTATATGAGAGATTTTCCATACCCTTTATCAGCTTAGTTGCTCTTCTCTGGACTCCCTCAAGTACCGCCATGTCCTTTTTGAGGTACGGCGACCTAGGTTTGCAGAAATACAATTAATTTACACTTCTCCCTCCATATTTGCGGTTTCAGGATTCACGGTTTCGATTATTCACAGTTTTTAGCTTGCTGTCTCCTCCCCCCCAATTACATCAGCTTGCATAGAGAAATCGCCGATTCCAAAGGTTTACAGAGAAAAATCGCCAATTCCCAGCACTTTCTTCACCGTGTTTTGCCTCTCCTTCAGGAACAGGCCAGGTCTCCCACCATGTTATTCGCGGTTTCCCCATATTCACAATGGTTTTCAACAGAAAACAGCAAATAAGATATGAAAAAGTTATTCACGGTTTTTCTGTATTTGCGGTTCTGTTAATCCCTATCACTGCGAATACAGAGGGAGAAGTGTACTGCTTTATCACCAATGCACCTGATCTGATAGAAAAAACAAATGTGTCATCATATCCCTCTTTTCACCCCCAGCAACACTGTCCCTAGACACTATTCAAAACCAACAGTGGTAAAAAAGACCCTTAATTTCCCAGTCCATTGGAAGATGTGGGTATTGCCCCTATCTTTTGTTCTCTACCTTCTCCTTCCTGCCTATCACAGTTGGTTGCCTCATTCCATTTTGAAGGTTAAAAAGTAAATCCATCTCTTTTAAAAACTGGCTTTCCACGTTTCTGCTCCTTTCATACTGGGTGAACTAAATATTTAGAAAGTGCCGCGACACTGGTCTTTAATCACTCCTCAGACTTAAACACGTAAACTGACATGTTGGCTAATGTCTAAATCACTGGTTTGTGTCTACTTAGTACAAAAACCTTACATTTGATTAATATGAGTCAAACACTTCAAATCACTTGATCATGACTGAGTGGCTTAGAAGAAAAGACTTAGATTACACTCTTAGCACTGTACAGATTTAATGATGCCTTTAATGGGTTTATGGGCTGTATTCTCTAGTCACTTAGGAAGCAAATATAACTCATTGTAATGGAAGTTGCGTTCGCAATGTTTAAGGCTTTGCTTGGCAGGGACCAGGAAGAGATGAGAACACACCCACAGGCATTTGTCAAAGCCACCCTGAGTGGATTTACGAATGAAGGCCCAAAGAAAGGAGAGGGATGCAGGGAAAACAGTAGTTATGCACAGAGAGAACATTTTTGAAAGAATACGGCTATACTATACATATTTTCTGCTAAACTTCCAATTATCTATGACAGAATAACATTGCACAATAATTGAAAAAAATAAAGTGGTCAGCATTCAATGGGTAGAAAAGTCTCTCACCTGCTTAAGCCATGCTGAACTGGCCAGCTACCAATATACCAATTCCTGAAACAGCCCTAACTTCAAACCTACTGTCCTTCCTGCCACACAGAAACTACATAACCTACTCTTTCCCTCCCTAGAAAGGACAAATGTTCTTCCATTGTAACCCTCCGTTTTTTATCTCTTTTGTAACCTGCCTTGAACCGCAAGGTAATGGCGGAATAGAAATCTCTAATGTAATTCAATGGCACTTAACCAAGCTTTGACTACCGTGGCACTGTCTGAGGGCTGAGTTGGCATGGTCCTAGAGGTTATGAGGGCACTGGCAGCATTCAGTACCTTTGACTGTACACCTAATCAGGCAAGGTGGATCGCAGAAAAGGCAGGCCTAACTTTGCCCGGTTAGGTATGCAGGTACCACATGACTTCCGGGTGCAACTGCAGGCCCAGATAGTCAAGGCCAATGCCCAGATTTGGTATTGGGAGGGGGGGAGGCGGTCTAATTTAGCTAGCAGAAGCATTGGATCATCGACCAAGAAGTGACTGATTTATCAGATGAAGGCAAGAGTGCTCACTGGAATCTACGTATCAGCCTTCAGGGAAAACTTCACTGGTATCAAAGGCAAGGATATTTCATTTCAAATCCTAGCTCTTGTTACTCACTACCCTCCTGCAAGAAATTCAGGTTAGCAATCCCAACAGTTTCACCGGGCTCCACCAAACATAATGCTTTCTTCTATATGACTTTGGAACGCTTTATGGTTTCTCCGTCCGTCCCGACCTTCACAGAAAGGTTCTTATTAGGCACCAGAAAAAAAATTGGAGCTAAGCCCTATTCTGAAAAGGGGGCATGCCCCTAAGAGAATACCACTTAAGCAAGGATCTTATGCCTACCTAGGTGTAAACACTGGTGCCCGGGTTAGGTACACTGATTTTCATAACTCCCCCACAGCACATCCATGCCAGGCCCCCTTTCAAGATATGTACTATGGGAGTTAGGTGCCAACTAATGTCAATAAGTGTTTACTAGTGGCCAATTATTGTCATTAATTGGTTCATTTTAAAGATGCGTTCAAATTCTAACTCTGACCTTACGCTCTGCAATGGTAAATATTCACCCTGAAAATCGCTGCTTCCCAGTGTGCACAGAGTAACGCTGCTTCCCATCATCCATAGAGAAAAACGCTGCTTCCCATCATCCATAGAGAGAAACGCTACTTCCCAGCATCCATAGAGAGAAACGCTGCTTCCCAGCATCCATAGAGAGAAACGCTACTTCCCAGCATCCATAGAGAGAAACGCTACTTCCCAGCATCCATAGAGAGAAACGCTGCTTCCCAGCATCCATAGAAAAACGCTGCTTCCCAGCATCCATAGAGAGAAACGCTGCTTCCCAGCATCCATAGAGAGAAACGCTGCTTCCCAGCATCCATAGAGAGAAACGCTACTTCCCAGCATCCATAGAGAGAAACGCTAATCCCAGCATCCATAGAGAGAAACGCTGCTTCCCAGCATCCATAGAGAGAAACGCTGCTTCCCAGCATCCATAGAAGGAAACGCTGCTTTCCAGCATCCATAGACAGAAAGGCTACTTCCCAGCATCCATAGAGAGAAACACAGCTTCCCAGCATCCATAGAGAGAAACGCTACTTCCCAGCATCCATAGAGAGAAACGCTACTTCCCAGCATCCATAGAGAGAAACGCTGCTTCCCAGCATCCATAGAGAGAAACGCTGCTTCCCAGCATCCATAGAGAGAAACGCTGCTTCCCAGCATCCATAGAGAGAAACGCTGCTGCCCAGCATCCATAGAGAGAAACACTGCTGCCCAGCATCCATAGAGAGAAACGCTGCTTCCCAGCATCCATAGAGAGAAACGCTGCTTCCCAGCATCCATAGAGAGAAACGCTACTTCCCAGCATCCATAGAGAGAAACACTGCTTCCCAGCATCCATAGAGAGAAACGCTGCTTCCCAGCATCCATAGAGAGAAACACTGCTTCCCAGTGTGCACAGAGAAAAACACTGCTTCCCAGCATCCATAGAGAGAAACGCTGCTTCCCAGCATCCATAGAGAGAAACGCTGCTTCCCAGCATCCATAGAGAGAAACGCTACTTCCCAGCATCCATAGAGAGAAACACTGCTTCCCAGCATCCATAGAGAGAAACGCTGCTTCCCAGCTTCCCAGTGTGCACAGAGAAAAACACTGCTTCCCAGCATCCATAGAGAGAAACGCTGCTTCCCAGCATCCATAGAGAGAAACGCTGCTTCCCAGCTTCCCAGTGTGCACAGAGAAAAACACTGCTTCCCAGCATCCATAGAGAGAAACGCTGCTTCCCAGCATCCATAGAGAGAAACGCTGCTTCCCAGCTTCCCAGTGTGCACAGAGAAAAACACTGCTTCCCAGCATCCATAGAGAGAAACACTGCTTCCCAGCATCCATAGAGAGAAACGCTGCTTCCCAGCATCCATAGAGAGAAACGCTGCTTCCCAGCATCCATAGAGAGAAACACTGCTTCCCAGCATCCATAGAGAGAAACGCTGCTTCCCAGCTTCCCAGTGTGCACAGAGAAAAACACTGCTTCCCAGCATCCATAGAGAGAAACGCTGATTCCCAGCATCCATAGAGAGAAACGCTGCTTCCCAGCATCCATAGAGAGAAACGCTGCTTCCCAGCTTCCCAGTGTGCACAGAGAAAAACACTGCTTCCCAGCATCCATAGAGAGAAACGCTGCTTCCCAGCATCTATAGAGAGAAACGCTGCTTCCCAGCATCCATAGAGAGAAACGCTGCTTCCCAGCATCCATAGAGAGAAACGCTGCTTCCCAGCATCCATAGAGAGAAACGCTGCTTCCCAGCATCCATAGAGAGAAACGCTACTTCCCAGCATCCATAGAGAGAAACGCTGCTTCCCAGCATCCATAGAGAGAAACGCTGCTTCCCATCATCCATAGAGAGAAACGCTGCTTCCCAGCATCCATAGAGAGAAACACTACTTCCCAGCATGCATAGAGAGAAACGCTGCTTCCCAGCATCCATAGAGAGAAACGCTGCTTCCCAGCTTCCCAGTGTGCATAGAGAAAAACACTGCTTCCCAGCATCCATAGAGAGAAACGCTGCTTCCCAGCATCCATAGAGAGAAACGCTGCTTCCCAGCTTCCCAGTGTGCACAGAGAAAAACACTGCTTCCCAGCATCCATAGAGAGAAACGCTACTTCCCAGCATCCATAGAGAGAAACGCTGCTTCCCAGCATCCATAGAGAGAAACGCTACTTCCCAGCATCCATAGAGAGAAACACTGCTTCCCAGCATCCATAGATAGAAACGCTGCTTCCCAGCTTCCCAGTGTGCACAGAGAAAAACACTGCTTCCCAGCATCCATAGAGAGAAACGCTGCTTCCCAGAATCCAGAGAGAAACGCTGCTTACCAGCATCCATAGAGAGAAACGCTGCTTCCCAGTGTGCACAGAGAAAAACACTGCTTCCCAGCATCCATAGAGAGAAACGCTGCTTCCCAGCATCCATAGAGAGAAACGCTGCTTCCCAGAATCCATAGAGAGAAACACTGCTTCCCAGCATCCATAGAGAGAAACGCTGCTTCCCAGCTTCCCAGTGTGCACAGAGAAAAACACTGCTTCCCAGCATCCATAGAGAGAAACGCTGCTTCCCAGCATCCATAGAGAGAAACGCTGCTTCCCAGCATCCATAGAGAGAAACGCTGCTTCCCAGCTTCCCAGTGTGCACAGAGAAAAACACTGCTTCCCAGCATCCATAGAGAGAAACACTGCTTCCCAGCTTCCCAGTGTGCATAGAGAAAAACACTGCTTCCACGCATCCATAGAGAGAAACGCTGCTTCCCAGCATCCATAGAGAGAAACGCTGCTTCCCAGCATCCATAGAGAGAAACACTGCTTCCCAGCATCCATAGAGAGAAACGCTGCTTCCCAGCTTCCCAGTGTGCACAGAGAAAAACACTGCTTCCCAGCATCCATAGAGAGAAACACTGCTTCCCAGCATCCATAGAGAGAAACGCTGCTTCCCAGCTTCCCAGTGTGCACAGAGAAAAACACAGCTTCCCAGCATCCATAGAGAGAAATGCTACTTCCCAGCATCCATAGAGAGAAACGCTACTTCCCAGCATCCATAGAGAGAAACGCTGCTTCCCTGCGTGCACAGAGAAAAACACTGCTTCCCAGCATCCATAGAGAGAAACGCTGCTTCCCAGCATCCATAGAGAGAAACACTGCTTCCCAGCATCCATAGAGAGAAATGCTGCTTCCCAGCATCCATAGAGAGAAACGCTGCTTCCCAGCTTCCCAGTGTGCACAGAGAGAAACGCTGCTTCCCAGCATCCATAGAGAGAAACGCTGCTTCCCAGCATCCATAGAGAGAAATGCTGCTTCCCAGCATCCATAGAGAGAAACGCTGCTTCCCAGCATCCATAGAGAGAAACGCTGCTTCCCAGCATCCATAGAGAGAAACGCTGCTTCCCAGCATCCATAGAGAGAAACACTACTTCCCAGCATCCATAGAGAGAAACGCTGCGTCCCAGCATCCATAGAGAGAAACCTACTTCCCAGCATCCATAGAGAGAAACGCTGCTTCCCAGCATCCATAGAGAGAAACGCTGCTTCCCAGCTTCCCAGTGTGCATAGAGAAAAACACTGCTTCCCAGCATCCATAGAGAGAAACGCTGCTTCCCAGCATCCATAGAGAGAAACGCTGCTTCCCAGCTTCCCAGTGTGCACAGAGAAAAACACTGCTTCCCAGCATCCATAGAGAGAAACGCTGCTTCCCAGCATCCATAGAGAGAAACGCTGCTTCCCAGCTTCCCAGTGTGCACAGAGAAAAACACTGCTTCCCAGCATCCATAGAGAGAAACACTGCTTCCCAGCATCCATAGAGAGAAACGCTGCTTCCCAGCATCCATAGAGAGAAACGCTGCTTCCCAGCATCCATAGAGAGAAACACTGCTTCCCAGCATCCATAGAGAGAAACGCTGCTTCCCAGCTTCCCAGTGTGCACAGAGAAAAAACACTGCTTCCCAGCATCCATAGAGAGAAACGCTGCTTCCCAGCATCCATAGAGAGAAACGCTACTTCCCAGCATCCATAGAGAGAAACACTGCTTCCCAGCATCCATAGAGAGAAACGCTGCTTCCCAGCATTCATAGAGAGAAACGCTGCTTCCCAGCATCCATAGAGAGAAACGCTGCTTCCCAGAATCCATAGAGAGAAACACTGCTTCCCAGCATCCATAGAGAGAAACGCTGCTTCCCAGCATCCATAGAGAGAAACGCTGCTTCCCAGAATCCATAGATAGAAACACTGCTTCCCAGCATCCATAGAGAGAAACGCTGATTCCCAGCATTCATAGAGAGAAACGCTGCTTCCCAGCATCCATAGAGAGAAACGCTGCTTCCCAGAATCCATAGAGAGAAACACTGCTTCCCAGCATCCATAGAGAGAAACGCTGCTTCCCAGCATCCATAGAGAGAAACGCTGCTTCCCAGAATCCATAGATAGAAACACTGCTTCCCAGCATCCATAGAGAGAAACGCTGCTTCCCAGCTTCCCAGTGTGCACAGAGAAAAACACTGCTTCCCAGCATCCATAGAGAGAAACGCTGCTTCCCAGCATCCATAGAGAGAAACGCTGCTTCCCAGCATCCATAGAGAGAAACGCTGCTTCCCAGCTTCCCAGTGTGCACAGAGAAAAACACTGCTTCCCAGCATCCATAGAGAGAAACACTGCTTCCCAGCTTCCCAGTGTGCACAGAGAAAAACACTGCTTCCCAGCATCCATAGAGAGAAACGCTGCTTCCCAGCATCCATAGAGAGAAACGCTGCTTCCCAGCTTCCCAGTGTGCACAGAGAAAAACACTGCTTCCCAGCATCCATAGAGAGAAACACTGCTTCCCAGCATCCATAGAGAGAAACGCTGCTTACCAGCATCCATAGAGAGAAACGCTGCTTCCCAGCTTCCCAGTGTGCACAGAGAAAAACACTGCTTCCCAGCATCCATAGAGAGAAACGCTGCTTCCCAGCATCCATAGAGAGAAACGCTGCTTCCCAGCATCCATAGAGAGAAACACTGCTTCCCAGCATCCATAGAGAGAAACGCTGCTTCCCAGCTTCCCAGTGTGCACAGAGAAAAACACTGCTTCCCAGCATCCATAGAGAGAAACGCTGCTTCCCAGCATCCATAGAGAGAAACGCTGCTTCCCAGCATCCATAGAGAGAAACGCTGCTTCCCAGCTTCCCAGTGTGCACAGAGAAAAACACTGCTTCCCAGCATCCATAGAGAGAAACACTGCTTCCCAGCTTCCCAGTGTGCACAGAGAAAAACACTGCTTCCCAGCATCCATAGAGAGAAACGCTGCTTCCCAGCATCCATAGAGAGAAACGCTGCTTCCCAGCATCTATAGAGAGAAACGCTGCTTCCCAGCATCCATAGAGAGAAACGCTGCTTCCCAGCATCCATAGAGAGAAACGCTGCTTCCCAGCATCCATAGAGAGAAACGCTGCTTCCCAGCATCCATAGAGAGAAACTCTACTTCCCAGCATCCATAGAGAGAAACGCTGCTTCCCAGCATCCATAGAGAGAAACGCTGCTTCCCATCATCCATAGAGAGAAACGCTGCTTCCCAGCATCCATAGAGAGAAACGCTGCTTCCCAGCTTCCCAGTGTGCATAGAGAAAAACACTGCTTCCCAGCATCCATAGAGAGAAACGCTGCTTCCCAGCATCCATAGAGAGAAACGCTGCTTCCCAGCTTCCCAGTGTGCACAGAGAAAAACACTGCTTCCCAGCATCCATAGAGAGAAACGCTACTTCCCAGCATCCATAGAGAGAAACGCTGCTTCCCAGCATCCATAGAGAGAAACGCTACTTCCCAGCATCCATAGAGAGAAACACTGCTTCCCAGCATCCATAGAGAGAAACGCTGCTTCCCAGCTTCCCAGTGTGCACAGAGAAAAACACTGCTTCCCAGCATCCATAGAGAGAAACGCTGCTTCCCAGAATCCATAGAGAGAAACGCTGCTTACCAGCATCCATAGAGAGAAACGCTGCTTCCCAGTGTGCACAGAGAAAAACACTGCTTCCCAGCATCCATAGAGAGAAACGCTGCTTCCCAGCATCCATAGAGAGAAACGCTGCTTCCCAGAATCCATAGAGAGAAACACTGCTTCCCAGCATCCATAGAGAGAAACGCTGCTTCCCAGCTTCCCAGTGTGCACAGAGAAAAACACTGCTTCCCAGCATCCATAGAGAGAAACGCTGCTTCCCAGCATCCATAGAGAGAAACGCTGCTTCCCAGCATCCATAGAGAGAAACGCTGCTTCCCAGCTTCCCAGTGTGCACAGAGAAAAACACTGCTTCCCAGCATCCATAGAGAGAAACACTGCTTCCCAGCTTCCCAGTGTGCATAGAGAAAAACACTGCTTCCACGCATCCATAGAGAGAAACGCTGCTTCCCAGCATCCATAGAGAGAAACGCTGCTTCCCAGCATCCATAGAGAGAAACACTGCTTCCCAGCATCCATAGAGAGAAACGCTGCTTCCCAGCTTCCCAGTGTGCACAGAGAAAAACACTGCTTCCCAGCATCCATAGAGAGAAACACTGCTTCCCAGCATCCATAGAGAGAAACGCTGCTTCCCAGCTTCCCAGTGTGCACAGAGAAACACTGCTTCCCAGCATCCATAGAGAGAAATGCTACTTCCCAGCATCCATAGAGAGAAACGCTGCTTCCCAGCATCCATAGAGAGAAACGCTGCTTCCCTGCGTGCACAGAGAAAAACACTGCTTCCCAGCATCCATAGAGAGAAACGCTGCTTCCCAGCATCCATAGAGAGAAACACTGCTTCCCAGCATCCATAGAGAGAAACGCTGCTTCCCAGCATCCATAGAGAGAAACGCTGCTTCCCAGCTTCCCAGTGTGCACAGAGAGAAACGCTGCTTCCCAGCATCCATAGAGAGAAACGCTGCTTCCCAGCATCCATAGAGAGAAACGCTGCTTCCCAGCATCCATAGAGAGAAACGCTGCTTCCCAGCATCCATAGAGAGAAACGCTGCTTCCCAGCATCCATAGAGAGAAACGCTGCTTCCCAGCATCCATAGGGAGAAACGCTACTTCCCAGCATCCATAGAGAGAAACACTACTTCCCAGCATCCATAGAGAGAAACGCTGCTTCCCAGCATCCATAGAGAGAAACCTACTTCCCAGCATCCATAGAGAGAAACGCTGCTTCCCAGCATCCATAGAGAGAAACGCTGCTTCCCAGCTTCCCAGTGTGCATAGAGAAAAACACTGCTTCCCAGCATCCATAGAGAGAAACGCTGCTTCCCAGCATCCATAGAGAGAAACGCTGCTTCCCAGCTTCCCAGTGTGCACAGAGAAAAACACTGCTTCCCAGCATCCATAGAGAGAAACACTACTTCCTAGCATCCATAGAGAGAAACGCTGCTTCCCAGCATCCATAGAGAGAAACGCTACTTCCCAGCATCCATAGAGAGAAACACTGCTTCCCAGCATCCATAGAGAGAAACGCTGCTTCCCAGCTTCCCAGTGTGCACAGAGAAAAACACTGCTTCCCAGCATCCATAGAGAGAAACGCTGATTCCCAGCATTCATAGAGAGAAACGCTGCTTCCCAGCATCCATAGAGAGAAACGCTGCTTCCCAGCATCCATAGAGAGAAACGCTGCTTCCCAGCATCCATAGAGAGAAACGCTGCTTCCCAGCATCCATAGAGAGAAACGCTGCTTCCCAGAATCCATAGATAGAAACACTGCTTCCCAGCATCCATAGAGAGAAACGCTGCTTCCCAGCTTCCCAGTGTGCACAGAGAAAAACACTGCTTCCCAGCATCCATAGAGAGAAACGCTGCTTCCCAGCATCCATAGAGAGAAACGCTGCTTCCCAGCATCCATAGAGAGAAACGCTGCTTCCCAGCTTCCCAGTGTGCACAGAGAAAAACACTGCTTCCCAGCATCCATAGAGAGAAACACTGCTTCCCAGCTTCCCAGTGTGCACAGAGAAAAACACTGCTTCCCAGCATCCATAGAGAGAAACGCTGCTTCCCAGCATCCATAGAGAGAAACGCTGCTTCCCAGCATCTATAGAGAGAAATGCTGCTTCCCAGCATCCATAGAGAGAAACGTTGTTTCCCAGCATCCATAGAGAGAAACGCTGCTTCCCAGCATCCATAGAGAGAAACGCTGCTTCCCAGCTTCCCAGTGTGCATAGAGAAAAACACTGCTTCCACGCATCCATAGAGAGAAACGCTGCTTCCCAGCATCCATAGAGAGAAACGCTGCTTCCCAGTATCCATAGAGAGAAACACTGCTTCCCAGCATCCATAGAGAGAAACGCTGCTTCCCAGCTTCCCAGTGTGCACAGAGAAAAACACTGCTTCCCAGCATCCATAGAGAGAAACGCTACTTCCCAGCATCCATAGAGAGAAACGCTGCTTCCCAGCATCCATAGAGAGAAACGCTGCTTCCCTGCGTGCACAGAGAAAAACACTGCTTCCCAGCATCCATAGAGAGAAACGCTGCTTTCCAGCATCCATAGAGAGAAACACTGCTTCCCAGCATCCATAGAGAGAAACGCTGCTTCCCAGCATCCATAGAGAGAAACGCTGCTTCCCAGCTTCCCAGTGTGCACAGAGAGAAACGCTGCTTCCCAGCATCCATAGAGAGAAACGCTGCTTCCCAGCATCCATAGAGAGAAACGCTGCTTCCCAGCATCCATAGAGAGAAACGCTGCTTCCCAGCATCCATAGAGAGAAACGCTGCTTCCCAGCATCCATAGAGAGAAACGCTGCTTCCCAGCATCCATAGAGAGAAACGCTGCTTCCCAGCATCCATAGAGAAAAAAGCTACTTCCCAGCATCCATAGAGAGAAACGCTGCTTCCCAGCATCCATAGAGAGAAACGCTGCTTCCCAGCATCCATAGAGAGAAACGCTGCTTCCCAGCATCCATAGAGAGAAACGCTGCTTCCCAGCATCCATAGAGAGAAACGCTGCTTCCCAGCATCAATAGAGAGAAACGCTGCTTCCCAGCATCCATAGAGAAAAATGCTACTTCCCAGCATCCATAGAGAGAAACGCTGCTTCCCAGCATCCATAGAGAGAAACGCTGCTTCCCAGCATCCATAGAGAGAAACGCTGCTTCCCAGCATCCATAGAGAGAAACGCTGCTTCCCAGCTTCCCAGTGTGCACAGAGAAAAACACTGATTCCCAGCATCCATAGAGAGAAACGCTGCTTCCCAGCATCCATAGAGAGAAACGCTGCTTCCCAGCATCCATAGAGAGAAACGCTGCTTCCCAGCATCCATAGAGAGAAACGCTGCTTCCCAGCTTCCCAGTGTGCACAGAGAAAAACACTGCTTCCCAGCATCCATAGAGAGAAACGCTGCTTCCCAGCATCCATAGAGAGAAACGCTGCTTCCCAGCATCCATTGAGAGAAATGCTGCTTCCCAGTATCCATAGAGAGAAATGCTGCTTCCCATCATCCATAGAGAGAAACGCTGCTTCTCAGCATCCATAGAGAGAAACGCTGCTTCTCAGCATCCATAGAGAGAAACGCTGCTTCCCAGCATCCATAGAGAGAAACGCTGCTTCCCAGCTTCCCAGTGTGCACTGAGAAAAACAGTACTTCCCAGCATCCATAGAGAGAAACGCTGCTTCCCAGCATCCATAGAGAGAAACGCTGCTTCCCAGCATCCATAGAGAGAAACGCTGCTTCCCAGCATCCATAGAGAGAAACGCTGCTTCCCAGCATCCATAGAGAGAAACGCTGCTTCCCAGCATCCATAGAGAGAAACGCTGCTTCCCAGCATCCATAGAGAGAAACGCTGCTTCCCAGCATCCATAGAGAGAAACGCTGCTTCCCAGCATCCATAGAGAGAAACGCTGCTTCCCAGCATCCATAGAGAGAAACGCTGCTACCCAGCATCCATAGAGAGAAACGCTGCTTCCCATTATCCATAGAGAGAAACGCTGCTTCCCATCATCCATAGAGAGAAACGCTGCTTCCCATCATCCATAGAGAGAAACGCTGCTTCCCAGCATCCATAGAGAGAAACGCTGCTTCCCATCATCCATAGAGAGAAACGCTGCTTCCCAGCATCCATAGAGAGAAACGCTGCTTCCCAGCATCCATAGAGAGAAACGCTGCTTCCCAGTGTGCACAGAGAAAAACACTGCTTCCCAGCATCCATAGAGAGAAACGCTGCTTCCCAGCTTCCCAGTGTGCACAGAGAAAAACACTGCTTCCCAGCATCCATAGAGAGAAACGCTGCTTCCCAGCATCCATAGAGAGAAACGCTGCTTCCCAGCATCCATAGAGAGAAACGCTGCTTCCCAGCATCCATAGAGAGAAACGCTGCTTCCCATCATCCATAGAGAGAAACGCTGCTTCCCAGCATCCATAGAGAGAAACGCTACTTCCCATCATCCATAGAGAGAAACGCTGCTTCCCATCATCCATAGAGAGAAACGCTGCTTCCCAGCATCCATAGAGAGAAACGCTGCTTTCCAGCATCCATAGAGAGAAACGCTGCTTCCCAGCATCCATAGAGAGAAACACTGCTTCCCATCATGCATGGAGAAAAGCGCTATTACTCTGAAAATTGCTGGGGATCGCTGCTTGCCTGCTATAAGCCCTAAAATAGCTGGGATATGGCCTCTCCTTCAGGAACAGGTCAGGTGTCCCACCATGGATACAAAGCGTACGAGCTGAAGTGCTACAGAAAGTGCTCCCAAAAGGGAAAAACTAAAAGAAACTAAAACTTAGCTTTGTATACCGGGTCTTCAGCCAGAAGGGAGCTCGACTCGGTTAACAGCAACTAAAAAATACTGAAAAAAGTAACAATCAGAAAATAATAATATGACTGGATTCCGAAGATTTTGGCAAATAAAATTGTTTTTAAAGATTTACGAAAAAGTTGAAAAGGACCAGGACCCCTTAAAATAAGAGGAAGTTCGTTCCATAGTTGAGAAAATTTGAAAACCAAGGATTGACTGAAATTCTTGACTCCTTCGATTCCTTTCACTGAAGGAAGGGAGAGTTTGAATTGTTGGGTGCCTCTTGAATAGGAGAATCTCTAACTATCATCATATATCATATATAATAAAACGCTAAGCGCGCATGCGCACTCGTTCCACGTGTTCCCTGATCTGTCGCGGTGGCATGAGTGCACATGCGCGCCAGTCAAGCTTCCCTACTCTCCACCTCACAATACGGCCCTACCGGCCGAAGTGTGTTTAGACGCTGCCACGGCAAGGCAGTGCGGAGTGGCGGCTGCCGGGAGGAGGCCGCCGCGTCTTGAGGCTAAATGCGGTGCGGAGCGGCGGCTACCAGCCGCTAGCACCCCCTGCCCTCTTCGTCGCGGCTCAGGAGAGACGTGGCAGTGCAAAGCGTGTACGTCACTGCTGCGCGATGCGACGCCTGCGCGCTGCAGTAGGGACTCTAGAGGAAGTGGCTAGAAGTGCAGACACCAGCTCCCTGTGACACAGCAGAGGCCCCGCTCCAGAGTGAACTCACGCTGCCACCCAGAACTCCCCCACCTCTGCTGACCCTTGCCCCTGCCTGTCCCACAGGGCACCCCTGGCAATCCTGGCCCACAATCGTCGGCCCAGACTCAAGGCAGAGGAGACACTGGAACACCAACAATGCAACAGGTACTCTAATGTAGAGAGTTGCACAGGGACAGAAATTCCACCCGTCCCCGCCAAAGTCCCACCCATCCCCACCCGTCCCCGTGAGGAATCCCACCTGTCCCCACCTGACCCCGCGAGGAATCCCTCCGTCCCCACCCGTCCCCGCGAGGAATCCCCTCCGTCCCCACCCGTCCCCACGAGGAATCCCCTCCGGCACCACCCGTCCCCGCGAGGAATCCCCTCTGGCCCCGCCCGTCCCTATAAACTACAGAAATAGTTATTTCATTTAATTATGCTACTGAATTAAAGGCTCTGGTAGAAACCCATTTACAAATAAGCAAAAAGACTTTATTAATTTGGAAATATTAATTGAGAAGAATACATACTTTGTAAACGGGTTTCTGCCAGAGCCTCAATGTTTATAAATTTTTATCAACACAACTAATATACTACTTTATCCTAAAGCAAAAAAAAAGAAAAAGAAATAGAATTTTTTTTCCTACCTTTGTTGCCTGGTTTCTGCTTTCCTCATGTTCTCATTCAATTCCTTCCATCCACTGTCTCTCTTCTCTCTGCGTCTTCCATTTGCTCTGTTACTGTGCCTCCCTTTCTCCCCCCTTCCAAATTGGTCTGGCACCCATCTTCTTCCCTCCGCTCCCTCCATAGTCAGGCATCTCTGTCTTCTCCCCTGCCAGCATTTTCTCCCCACTCTCTCTTCCCCATTTCCTTTCAGCGTCCTTCTCCCCCCGTCTTCCCCATGTCCTTTCAGCGTCCTTCTCCCCCCGTCTTCCCCATGTCCTTTCAGCGTCTTTCTCCACCCCTTTGTCTTCCCCATGTGCTTTCAGCATCCTTCTCCCCCATCTTCCCCATGTCCTTTCAGCGTTCTTCTCCACGCCTTTGTCTTCCCCATGTGCTTTCAGCGTCCTTCTCCCCCCCTATCTTCCCCATGTCCTTTCAGCGTTCTTCTCCACCCCTTTGTCTTCCCCAGTGCTTTCAGCATCCTTCACCCCCCTCAGTTTTACCTTAAGCGCCTTTTCCGCTCCACTCCACCTTTCCTCTCTTTCTCCCTCCCTGCCCCTTACCTTTATGGCGCTTAACCGCCGTACTGACAACAGAACAGGCCCGGTCCAACAAACCTCCCTGCCCTGTAGCCGCGAATCTAAATTACCTTCTTACAGCAGCTGGAGTATTGAAGCTGCTGTAAAAAAGTAATTTAAATTCGCGGCTACAGGGTAGGGAGGTTTGACGGACCGGGCCTGTTGTCGGTCGTTCGGGGGACCTGGCTGGCTGTGCTGCACCCGGGGCAGACCGCCCCCCACCTTGTACCAATGCCTTTTCCCTGACTGCCCTACCGCACACAGCCGATTGGAAGTCTTCACAATGTCAGTGCTGACGTCGGAGGGAGGGAGGGCTTTGCTTACCCTTGGGTGGATCCCGTCCAGGCCCGGTGATTTACCGCATTTTAACCTGTCTATCTGTTTGAGGACATCCTCCTTACTTACCTCTATGTGCTCCAATTTTTCGGCCTGTTCCCCACTCATGAGCTCCTCTGAGTCCGGTATATTAGATGTGTCTTCGCTCGTGAAAACCGACGAGAAGAACGTGTTCAACCTCTCAGCTACCTCTTTATCCTCCTTAATCACTCCCTTCCTATCCCCATCGTCCAACGGCCCCACCTCCTCTCTCGCTGGTCGCTTCCCCTTTACGTAACTGAAGAATGCCTTGAAGTTTTTCGCCTCCCTGGCCAGCCCCTCTTCGTATTCCCCTTTCGCTTTTCTAACCTCTTGGTGGCATTCCTTTTGGCATTTCCTGTGCGCCTGGTGATTTTCCTCCGTTGGGTCCTTTTTCCATCTCCGGAAGGATACTTTTTTGTCATTTATTGCCCTCTTTACTTCAGTTGACATCCAAACCGGGTCCTTTGATCGCTTGTTCTTGCAGCCTTTCCTGAAACTGGGGACGTACATTCTTTGTGTTTCCTGCAGGGTGTCCCTGAATAGGGTCCAGGCGCTTCCCCCAGTCTCCATCCTAAAGATGTTTCTGAGCTTCCTCCCCACCATTTCCCTCATAGCAACATAGTTCCCTTTCTTGAAGTTGAGCGCAGTTGTTGCGGTCCTCCTTACTATGGGTGTCCCCCTTTCTAATGTGAATCTGATCGCGTTGTGATCACTGTTGCCTAGTGGTCCTCCCACTTCTACCCCTCTTGCAGGCCCCCCCTAATCCGTTTAGGATGAGGTCAAGAGTAGCATCCCCTCGCGTCGGTTCTTTGACTAGTTGCTCCATGAAGCAGTCCCTCACAGCTTCTACAAATCCTGTTTCCCTAGTGCAGTTGGAGTGACCCATACTCCAGTCTATTCCCGGGTAGTTGAAGTCCCCCATCACTGTTACACTTCCAGTCCTGCATTCCTGTCTCAATTCCGCTTCCAAGTCGTGTCCGACTCCTTCTGGCGTACCAGGTGGGCGATAGTACAGCCCCAGTTTTATGTCTGCACCCTTGTTTCCCGGCAATTTGACCCATAGCGATTCCAGCCCCTCTGCCTTCGTTGCCATATCCATCCCGACCGAGTGGATAGAGTCCTTTATATATAGTGCTATGCCTCCCCCCTTCTTGTGGGTCCTGTCCCTCCTGTAGAGCTTGTACCCCGGCAGCGCCACATCCCATTGATTTTCCTCTGTCCACCAGGTTTCTGCAATTCCAATTATATCTAGGTCCTCCCCCTTGGCCACGACTTCTAGTTCACCCATCTTGGCCATGAGGCTTCTTGCATTTGCATATAAGCACCGCAGGTCCCGTAGGTCCCGTCGTTTTTCCTCCACCTCTGCATTTACCTGGGCCGCCTGCCCTTGGATTTCGGGCAGTTCTCCCGTTCCCTGTGCTTCTGCTTTGCCCTCAGCCTTTACCCTCTTAGCTTTCAGCTTCCCCACATTCCCGCCACCCCACTTCCCCGCTTTTCCTCTGGGTTTTCTAGCCCTACCGGCCCCCTCCTGGGCTATCATCCCTTGAGCCTCTGTTTGATCCCCCTCGCCTTGTGGTACCTCTATATTGCCCTCAGCTTTCGCCCTCGTGCCACCCAGTCCCCCTGTGTCTCCATGCCCCTTAGTCTTCTCCCAGCAAGCTCCCTTTACCTGATGTTTCCCTCGCTGTCTGATCAAAAGATCCTCCGGTCCCTCTGCTTCCTCCCTGCAGTCAGCCCGTTCAGCATCTGTTCTGGATACTGTTGTCCGAAGCGTCAACATCAGATCAGCTGTCGGCTTTCCCCCTCTCCTCAGTTTAAAGCCCTCTCGATCTCCTTCCTCACATTGGCTGCCAGTAGTCTTTGTTGCTTAGACTGCGAACATTTGTGGTCATCGCTTTCCAGCTATTTTTCAGCGGTAATCTCCTTTTTCATATAGATTTTTGTTTTGTTTCACTCTCCGTTGCAATGCTATGAAATGAGTTGCTGATATTGTTTACGTTGCAATCTTTATTACCATCACATCTTTTCTTTTGCCGGGGGTGGTCTCTATAATTGTCCTTCGTACATACACCACCCCCACCTTCTAGTTTAAATGCCTGGAAAAATATTGTCTAAATTTCTCTGCAAGGTTTCTTTTTCCTGCTGTAGTAATATGTAGCCCATCAGTGCAATATAGCTTCTTGTCCTTCCATGTATTTCCCCATCCTCCTATGTACCTGAAGCCTTCTTGATGACACCAGGCTCTGAGCCATCTATTAAAGTCCTCTGTGTTTTTCACTCTTTGCTCTCCCTTTCCATATGCAGGCAGTATTTCAGAAAAAGCTAAAGTCTTTACAAAAGGTTTCACGCCCTCACCAAGCTCCCGAAAAGCTTTCTGTGCTGCAAGTGTGGAGTTGTTGGCCAGGTCATTTGTTTCCAGATGGATGACAACATCAGTGTTAAAATCCTTAGTTTCTTCCTTAATTATAGTCTGTATTTGCCTGGAACTCCTGGTTGCTGAGGATCCTGAAAGACATTTCACTATTTTGGTCTCCTCGCCCTGTGTTCCAAGGTTAATGCCTCTGATGATGGAATCCCTCAACAGTAATAGTTTTCTGTTTTTGGCTTTTTTATTTGTACTTAGGGTGCTCTTGTTCTCTTGAGTTTCCTTCATTGGTTCCAGTCCCACCTCCCTTCTGTTTTCCTGAGTATCGCAGTGGAGCGAAGGAATTCTGTAGAGGTAATATTAGTGAAGGTGGATGTTTCTGTGTTACATGTCGCAGTCTTCCTGAGCCTACTGTGACCTACTGTTTTATTCTTTGAGGTAGAGGTATATGAAAAGAAGAAAACTAGTCTGCTGGAATAAACTGATATCCTATGAAGTGAGAATTATATTGAAACCCTTTAGCCTGTGAAGAAACAGACTCAGGAACTGTGAGAAATAAAGCATATGTTGTACTTTCCAACCGTATTTGCCTAGGTGTTTGTGTGAAGGTGCAGAACTCCTGGAAAACCCAGCCAGGAAGCTCTCACAATCATTTATCAGTAAGGCCATTATTTTACTGAATCTTTTAACTTATCCCCATGTAAAATTCCACTGGGCCCTACTAGCTATGGTGTCACAAATAATAAAACACAATCTCATTAGAACAGGAGGTCTTTCCCATAATAGTCATCTCTAGGAGCTCAGCAAAATAAAGGGATGTATCTTTAAGGATTAAAAAAAAAATAAAAAAAAAATATATATATATATACTAGTCTTATAGCCCGTTACATTAACGGGTGCTAGAATATGTGTGTGTGTCTGTCTTTATTTTGTTTTTCTCTCTCCTTAGCCGCTTTCTGTCTGTCTTTTTTTTTTTTTTCCTTGGCTGTCCACTACCACTCCTTTCCTGCTCCCCCTGTCCATTCTCCCTTCCTTTTACCTCCCCTGTGTCCTCCACCACCGCATCACTGCTCAACTTATCCAGCAGAAGCCCTTCTCCCTTTGTTTTACCTCCCCCTGTCCATCATCTGTCCAGCAGTAGGCCTGTCTTCATTTTTCTGCCTCCCCTCCCTGTTCATCAGCACCTCTTTCCCTGTCCATCAACCCCTTTTCTGCCCCTCCATTTCCATGTGTTGCAGCATTTCCCTCCCACCCCACTTTCCTGTGCAGTATATTCCTCATACCTTCCTTCCTACTTATGTTAAAATGGTTTCCGGGTTTGGCTGCCGCAGCCTGCAGCCGCTGCAGCCGCCATCCGACTCGGGCCACTGCGGTCGACATCCGCCTCGGGGGGGGGGGGGAGGAAGAGAGAGAGCGGAGAGAGTACTGTAGGGGCATGCACAGTCCTACCTGCGGGTCCCTACATCGCGGCGACGTCAAGAGCAATAAATGCAGGTGGGGATCGTGAGAGTAGCCACTGCTCACCGCTCCAGATTGTAAGCAGCGCATGCTCACTTCCTATGTGTCGCTACAGCTCATGGAAAACCGGCGCACACATAGGAAGTGCGCATGCGCGGCCTAGCGTTTTATTATATTAGATATATATAAACTAACAACTTACCAGTAACATTTTCAACTGAAAGAGGTGGGATATTAATGTTCGCTGTACATATTTAATGAACTTTCTCTTTTCAAAAGTTTCTTGAAAGGATGAATTACTGCCATATTCACTTAATTCCAAAGAACAAAGAACTGCTCCCCCTTAGTCAAATTAAAAATAACACACAAAAAAAAAAAACCTCTCCACTCATACAAAGTGGTAGAACAATGCTTCACATAATCATATTTGTGTTCATATGCATTTTATACAAAGCTACCACTGAGCATGAATCATTTGAATTTAGCCCAGGGTGTCTTTTGTATCTTAAATACACCAAAAGCCACTAATGGAAGGCACGTCATAGAGCGAAGACAGCTGAATTCTTCAAGAATAGTTTAATTAATTTACTGCATGGATCTGTCACAAGCCAAACAATTACACTTTCAAAAGGGTGTTAGACAAGCACGGTGAAAATGGAAACTTTCCAGTATTCTGACCAAGAAGAAAAGTAGTAAAGAGATATAAAAACTATTGCACCCTAGAATGTATGTAGCAACTTCCAACCATGCAGAATCTTAGCAGCGCCTTGCGAACTTGCAGGCAGCCACTGCTGGGTGGATAGCTGGGAAAACACATTTCTGTCATCGGGACGTTTACACTGGCTGCTGATCCAACAAAGAATTGAATTTAAGATTATGTTGTCCTAAAAAGTAACAGCGAAAGCTAGAAGGATGCTAAGTTGCATAAGGAGAGGTATGGCCAGTAGGAAAAAGGAGGTATTGATGCCTCATTTAGAATATTGTGTACAATTCTGGAGGCCGCACCTTCAAAAAGATATAAAAAGGATGGAGTCGGTCCAGAGGAAGGCTAATAAAATGGTGTGTGGTCTTCTTGATAAGGCGTATGAGGACAGACTTAAAGATCTCAATCTGTATACTTTGGAGGAAAGGCGGGAGAGGGGAGATATGATAGAGACGTTTAAATACCTACGTGGCATAAATACACGAGTTGAGTCTTTCATTTGAAATGAAACTCTGCAATGAGAGGGCATAGGATGAAGTTAAGAGGTGATAGGCTCCAGAGTAATCTAAGGAAATACTTTTTTTATAGAAAGGGTGGTAGATGCGTGGAACAGTCTCCCAGAAGAAGAGGTGGAGACAGAGACTATGGCTGAATTCAAAAGGACCTGAGATAGGCACGTGGGATCTCTTGGAGAAAGAAAGAGATAATGGTTACTGCAGATGGGCAGCTCTATGACCTCACAATGCAGGTGCACAGAGCCTTAGCCTATAGGAAGAGGAGATGCAAATGTTAAGAGCCTTAGCCAATAGGGAGAGGGGAGATATGATAGAGACGTTTAAATGCCTACATGGCATAAATGCACCCGAGTCGAGTCTCTTTCATTTGAAAGGAAACTCTGCAATGAGAGGACATAGGATGAAGTTAAGAGGCGACAGGCTCCGGAGTAATCTAAGGAAACACTTTTTTACAGAAAGGGTGGTAGATGCGTGGAACAGTCTCCCAGAAGAGGTGGGGGTGACAGAGACTGTGTCTGAATTCAAGAGGGCCTGGGTTAGGCACGTGGGATCTCTGAGAGAAAGAGATAATGGTTACTGCGAATGGGCAGACTAGATGAGCCATTTGGTCTTTATCTGCCGTCATGTTTCAATGTTTCTAAGATTGTATCAACCTTCCAGAGCTTTGAGATCACTGAATTCCAGGCTAAGTTAGATTTATTTATTTATTTCGTCAAATTTCTAGCCCGTCCTCTCACAAGAGCCCAGAATGTTTACATAGACAATAGAAGGTTTAGCATCAGGGTTATAACTTCATATATAGCAGATAAACAGAACAACAGAGTAAAAGACTTAATAGCGCTAGCTCCTTCCCAATTCTACTCCCCAATACCTTCCCGATTCCCCAAAGCAACCTCATCTACTCCTTATCTCCTTTAGAAATTACCAGATATCTTCTTCATGTAATACCTTTTTTGTAATTCTTTTGTAACCCGCCTTGAACCGCAAGGCAATCTCTAATGTAATGGAATGGAAAAGGATGACGAGCAGTAGTAGAAATTCCTATGTTTTGGGTACTGAGCACGGCAACATGGCAAACGATGGGCAACAAGGATGCAAATTCACATATAAGGTATTCAGAACAGCAGATTAAAGGGAAGAAAAGCAGCAGAGGGATAATTCTTGAGAGCTGTATGGAGGGATGAATACAAGATTTGGGGGCTGAGCACAGTAGAATGGCAACCGATAGGCCCTAGAAGTAAAGCAGCTAGAATTACAATACATTCGAAGTATAGGACAGTTTTGGGCATTTATGGTGTGGGTACATGTAGCAGGGAGATAAGATCTTGCATAGTTTTGCACCTCAAGACTTAGGGCTCCTTTTACGAAGGTACGCTACACAGAAAATAATAATGCCAGCTCTTCTCCTTCCCCTCCCTAAAACTATGCCACTCAAAAAAATTCCTTGACAAAACCTACGCCTTCCGAGCCGCCAAACTAAACCCTTGGCTAGCCCAAATGGTCCTCAAGGCCTACAACTACCTCGACTTTAGAAAACTACTCAAAACTCACCTATTTCGAGACCAAGACCCTTAATCCTCTTTTCTATCCTCCTCCTCCCCCACTTCTGACCCACTCCCCTCCCCCATCTCCATCCCTCCCCCCTTCTTCTCTCCTTGCCATTCGCAACTCTACGATCAATTTCATATGTAACCACTTGCAATCTATGTCTAACCAATGTAAACCGCCTAGAACTCTTCGGGGTATGGCGCTATACAAAAATAAAGTTATTATTATTATTATTAAAACCGCTAGCGCACCTTTGTAAAAAGAGCCCTTAGTTCTGCCTGTACCTTTCTTACAAATGGTAAGATTATACAATACCAGTCTTCTGTTTTCTTTGTTATGGGGCCAAAGCTCTGGAATACACTACCTTATTACCTGAGAATATTGCAGGATGTGAAGGAATTTAAGAAAGGTTTGAGAACATTTCTGTTTCAGCAGGTGTATGAGGAAGTATAGTGAGTACCTGTGTGAATTATTTATAATATGGAGTCATTGTATTTCTATTGCATTGTACTAAGAGTATTTCTCTGTACCCCGCTTCGAAGGTTTGATAAGCGCTTTATAAATGTTTCTAAATAAATAAATGTCTCCTAAAAGAAATAATGAAAAAAGAAGTTGTACTATTTTCCAGGTACAAAGTGGTTAAAATTATTTGAATTTAGCTCATCCCTTTACATCGCTAGCTCTTAGAAAATCACACCAACCTCATTGTCAGGAAAAGCTTCTTGGTACTTTGGAAACTCCGCACCATAAAAAAATACTTCAATGACACCTTTTTCCGCCTACTAGTACAATCTTCCATCCTCAGCATTCTAGACTATTGCAATATCATTTACCTTAACTCCACGAAGAAAACTACCAGGAGACTAAAAACAATCCAAAATACCGCCGTTCGTCTCATCTTTGACCTAAAGAAATGGGAACATGTCACCCCTTTCTACCACCAACTTCACTGGCTGCCATTCGAATCCAGAGTTCTTTTCAAATTCGCATGCTTCTGCTACAAATCGGTAAATGGTTCATCACCAAGTTACATCAATACCCACTTCAACCTTTATTGCACCAACAAGAAATCCCGCAGAATTCAGCTGTTCGCCTTCCCTTTGTTAAAACTTTGTCATCTCAAAAGATTCCTAGACAAAACCTTCGCCTTCCAAGCAGCTAAGCTAAACCCATGGCTAGTCCAAATGATACTCGAGGCCCCCTCTTACCTCGGCTTCAGAAAATTACTCAAAACTTACCTACTCAGCAAACAAGACCCTTAACCGTCCCCCCCCTCCTACAATAACACCTCACCCCTCGCCCTGCTCTTCTCCTCCTTTCACGATAGCTTCTCTCTTCCCTATCTTTTACACTCTTCCTTCATCATTTGTTAAGTTCGGTTAAAATTTTGTTATAAATCTGATAAATTGTTGTAAATCTGCTTTTCAACACGGATCCTAATATAATTGATGTAAACCGCCTAGAACTCGCTGGGTATGGCGGTATATAAGAATAAAATTATTATTATTTATTATTATTATATGAATTATATGGAAGTACAACAGGTACGGAGAAGCTGTACAGTCTTAAGTCTCTCATTTCCTATTTTGTATAAATGTATAACAGGTGTTAATGTAATTTCACACATAATAAATAACACAAGCCCCATTATTCTCATAAAGAATATTTATTAACTGTCCCCCAAATTCTATAATCTTGGGAACACATTTCCACATTAAGGGGGAAGTTATCAAGCTGGACCGGATGGTATACATCCCAGGGAACTAAAAACTCAAACACGAAATTGCAGACCTGCTGTTAGTGATCTCTAACCTGTCGCTAAAATTGTCTGTAGTACCTGAAGATTGGAGGGTGGCCAATGTTATGCCAATTTTTAAAAAGGGTTTCAGGGGAGATCCGGGAAATTACAGACTGGTAAGCCTGATTTCAGTGACAGGCAAAATGGTGGAAACAATTATAAGAAAATAAAATTGTGGAGCACATAGACAAACATGATATAATGAGACAGAGTCAGCATGGGTTCAGCCGAGGGAGATCTTGCCTCACCAATCTGCTTGACTTCTTTGAAGGTGTGAATAAACATGTGGTAAAGGTGAGCCGGTTTATATAGTGTATCTAGATTTTTAGAAAGCTTTTGATAAAGTTCCTCATGAAAGGCTCCTGAGAAAATTAAAGTGTCATGGGAGTCATGGGATAGGTGGCAAAGTTCAGTTATGGATTAGGAATTGGTTATCGGATAGAAAACAGAGGGTAGGGTTAAATGGTCATTTTTCTCAATGGAGCAGAGTAAACAGTGGAGTGCCGCAGGGGTCTGTACTGGGACTGGTGCTATTTAACTTATTTATAAACGATCTGGAAATTGGAATGGCAAGTGAGGTGATTAAACTTGCAGATGACACTAAACTTTTCAAAGTTGTTAAAATGCATGCGGATTGTGAAAAATTGCAGGAAGACTTTAGGAAATGGGCATTCAAGTGACAAATGAAATTTAATGTGGACAAATGCAAAATGATGCACATTGAGAAGAAAAGCCCAAATCACAGTTACCGGATGCTAGGGTCCACCTTGGGAGTTAGCGATACGATGAAACCTTCCGCCCAATGGGCAGTGGCGGCCAAGAAAGCAAACAAGATGCTGAGAATTATTTAAAAAACAGATGGTTAACAAGACTAAGAATGTTGTAATGTCTCTGTATCGCTCCATGGTGTGACCTCACCTGGACAGTAGTATACGGTACTGACCTGAAGAATGAGGTTTTAGCCTCTGAAAGCTAATTCAAAAATGGATTAGTCTAATAATATTTTCTTATTTTTATTTATTTAAAAATGTATAGCTCGCATATCCAGCAAGTCTATGGTGGTAACAATATAACACACATAAAAAAATAACAACTAAAAGCATGATAACATACAAGAAACAAAACATTACAAAATAACAAGACAATACACATTTGTAATATTATACAAACTCTTAAATAACAAACATCAACATACTTTTAAAACCCAAAATAATCAAAAACACACAAAAGAAAACACCTTAAAATCAGAAATAAGCTACACAATAAAACTTTAGCTCAAATATCTTCTCCACAATTGACAAGCAAACAGATAGCACTCAGGCTCATTCAACAAATGTACATTCTTCCTAGAATGCTTGACACTTGCCTTACGTCCAACGGTAGCGCATTCCAGCAAATTGACCCTTGCACCATTATCGTGGTTGTACGATTCCCTGATAACCTCACCACACTCAAGGATGGCACACCCAAGCATATCTTATTCATGGACCGTAATGCACGTATCGGCTGATGAACACAATTTTCCATTTTTGTTTTATTTTTGTTTGTTAATTTGAAAAGTGGTGATTGCTACTTGTCATATTTTGCACAGTATTAGGGGACATGCATTAATGTTTCTGTGTTGCATTGTATGCAGAGTTTGGCTTCTTGGCTGTTTAATTTAACATTTTTCTATTTTTAGCTTGTGATTACTTATTCTATACTGGGCAAAGGTACATATATCTGTATTCTGTGTGTATGAAAAAGGTGGTTTTCTGTTAGCATTGACTGTGCAGGAACAATCTGTATTAATCTGGCTTGTTTAGTTTTACAACAGAAATTGATTCAACTTTAAACTTAAAAAGTTGTGACATTAAAAGCGAATTGAATCGAAAAATCGATTCAATAGGCCAAATCAAATCAAAACAAAAATGTTTCCCTGAATTGGGCAGCTCTAGTCCAAGGTCACAAAGAGCTGCAGTGTGAATCAAATCCAGTTCTCCAAGTTCTTAGCCCAATGCATTAACCATTAGGCTACTCTTCCATTCCTTGCAGTCCTCAAACTCAAGAAATCTCTCTTCAATTTCATATAGTACAGTTTCTGCCTTCAAAAGAACATATCAAGTTTGTTCTACAGTATATGAGTAGAATGAGGAGTGGCATGAGCAATGATAGAATAATATTTTGCCAAATCTCTTTCCATTAAAAAATGTTGTCCTTAATATGATCAACAAAGCACTTTATGAACTCATCCTATATAATAAAACCCTAGCCGCGCATGCGCACTCTTACCTGTGTGTTCCGTGATCTCTGATCTGTGATCAGTAGGTCTGTGGTGGCAGGAATGCGCATGTGTGAGTCCCCAGCCTTACTTCTTCCCAACACCTACCTACACTCGCCGCAGGACTAGCTGCCAGCGCTGGACTCCCTGCTCTCCACAAGATTAAAAGCCGCGGTGTCGGCTCCTCTCACGAGCCGCACCAGTGTCAGAGAAGGCTTCCGACGCTGGCGGGGATCAAGAGGAGCTGTGCCGACACCTTTAAAAAATTCACCCGGAGCAGGCCAGACCGTGGGGCGGGAAGGGAAGTGCCGACAAAAAAAGACCAGCCGCTTTGCCGGTTCCCCATTCACTCACTAAGTAAGTTCTTCGCGGTCTGACACTCCCATCCCTTCTTGACGTCTGACCGGCTCACGTAGTCCCTTGCCGCCCCCCCTTCCCTTCCCGCGGCCCCAACTCCAAACCTGCTGACTCCAGCAGCGTCTGCAGCACTCTACACACGCTGCTTCGGGGCCTTCTACTGCCCTAATTTGCTCTGCCGCATCTCTGATGATGTCATCAGGGACGTGCCAGAGTAAATCAAAGCAGTACAAGGCCCCGAAGCAGCACGTGTAGAGTGCTGCAGACGCTGCTGGAGTCGGCAGGTTTGTCGGGACTGCGGGAAGGGAAGGGGAGGCGGCAAGGGACTAAAGGAACTGGCCAGACCGAGGGAAGGGAAAGGGGGGTAGGGGAAACACTGCTGCTGCATAAGGAAGTGGTGTGGGGGAAGGAAATGGAGGGGGAGGGAATGCTGCTGCTGTGGCTGCTGCACAGGGAAGTGGGGGGAATCAAAATGCTGCTGCACAGGGAAGAAGGGTGGGGGGAAATGCTGCTGCACAGGGAAATGGAAGGGGAGGGAATGCTGCTGTGGCTGCTGCACAGGGAAGTGGGGGGGATAGAAATGCTGCTGCATAGGAGGCAGGGAGAGAGACAGATAGATAGATAGAAAGAAAGACAGACAGTGGGAGGAAGGGAGACAGAAAGAAAAGAAGAAAGACACAGGGGCGGGGAGAGACACAGAAAGACAGACAGACAAAAGGGGCCAGGGAAAGAGACAGACAGAAAGAAAGACAGCGGGAGGGAGAGAGAGACAGAAATAAAGAAAACCAGACAGACATATATTCTAGCACCCATTAATGTAGCGGGCTTAAATACTAGTTCTTTATATCAGCTGGTAGATAGTGAACTTGCACCTGAGAATGAACGTCTTGTGATTCTTGATGCTCATGAAGACAACAATAGCACCATAACAACACTAGAATGCCAAGGAAATAATTATCTATTCTTTGGCTTTCCAATTAAATAACTGTCTCATCTAAATGCCAGACCACTCTCTGCTAAGAAAATTGTAAAATCAAGAAGTCTCTGAAGTATCTGTCTCCACAAATATACTTCATTTCCTACAACTTTCAGGAAATGATATTCAATGTTTCAAGCAGATTTCAGACCAGATTTTAGAGAGCACCACATGACATTGCATTTTTTGTGTTCTGAACTTTCCTGAAGTTAATTTTTTTTATTTATTTTATTAAGTATTTATATATCATCTATCAAGATTATTTAACTGGTTTACAATCAGAGAGAAAGCTTCCGGGTCACTGAAGGCAGCATGTTTAATTCACTGACACTGCCAACGGCACGAAAAGTTACAGCAGTTCTGGGTCAGCAAGCACAGGATCCTACGGGGGAGGGAGGGGGGGAGGACTCTGGATAAGTGCGTGAGTGTAGAGTTACTAGATGTCTTGTTTTCCCTAATAAAAGTTCTAAAATTTGAAAGCTGTCCGGACTCCTGACACAGTCCTCAAAAAGAGGACATGTCTGGGGAAATCCAGACCTCTGGTAACCCTACTCCTTCATCAACTGGACTTTGTAACTTGAGTCTCTGTTTTTCTCTCACCAGTACTATTGTTGATGTATTTGGTGTGTAAATATCATCTTTACTTATTACATATACTTGCAGTACATGTTTGTCTATTTCTTGAACCTTCTTTATTGCAAATGTAAGAGAATACTGACCCTTTTTATCTTCTTCATCATGCTTTTCTTCTCTCAATGTTTTTTTCAGATCCTGATTTATGATGGCACAAGTTAATACTCGTATTTTGGGCCCAAAATAATCATTTCTATAGCGCTACTAGACAACCGCAGCACTTTATATCAAAACACAGAAGAGGCAGTTCCTGCTCAAAAGAGGTTACAATCTAGTCAAGACAGACAAACTGGTCAAAAAGGTACATCAATACACAGTACTCAGGTGGAATGATAAGACCGATACTGGTACTTAGCAGGTGGGTTGGAGTTTGGAATTGAAAGCAGCTTCAAAGAAGTGGACTTTGAGTCTGGATTTGAAGACTGCCAGAGACGGAGCCTGAGGTAGCGAGTCAAGCAGTTTGTTCCAGGCATACGGTACAGCAAGGTAGAAGGGACAAAGTCTGGAATTGGCTGCAGAGGAGATGGGTACAGATAAGAGAGACTACATCTGGAAACCCAAAAATGAGCTTTTTCCCCTGGATGCTATGATTTGACCCTCACCCTGCTGATACCATCAACACCTTACTTTTGTTTCTTAGAAGGGAAGAGTGAGATACAACTTGACTCTATTTAGATTTGTTAGCTTGAATGAGTACAGAATAATAGCTGGTTTGTTTTAGGCCATATTTAGGCTCTGGCTTTGTAACTGTTAGCACCTCTGTTATTGTGAAATTACAAGCCACGGGGATGAGAGAGCTAGTTGAACATGTCCATTCAGCATAGAAGAAAAAAAAGGTCTCAGGTTACTTCAAATCTGTGTAAAATGATATATATTTTTTTGTTCTAAGATAACTTTTAGCTGAGTAGAACCTACTTGTGTGCCTGTTTGTCATGGAGAAAGCAAAATTGCCTACCAGCAACAGATGTTCTTGCCAGACAAGATGAATCAGCCATACAATCCCAACCACTTCTCACAGGACTCATGTTAAGCTATGGCCTAACTCAAGTGCCTCCACAGAAGTACAATATGTAGGAAAAGCTGAGCAGCTGTTTCTGAGCTATTCCATCCTGGCACTATCTGATGACATCGCCCACTTGTGTGACTGATTTATCCCATTTGTTGATGGAGAAACTGTCTTCAGTCCTAATTTGTAATAAAATTTAATGTGCTTTTTATTTGTATATACAGACAAAATACCACTCAACTGAGTTCTATACGGCAGCAAGGACATATCCTGACTTGTTTATTTCAGCCTATCCATATCATGAGTATGAGATACTACAATAATTTGAAGAAGTGATTTTGCAGTCAGGATCAAGCGCCAAAATAAGATCCCAGAAGAGCAGCAAGATCTTATGATGAAGATTAATTAAGAAGACAAATGATTGGGGAAGTCAGGCTATAGGCTTACTGGGTCAAATCACTTGTCCATCAAGCCTAGTAGCCCATCCTCATGGTGGCCAATCCAGGTCACTAGTACCTGGCAAAACCCCAAAAAGTAGCAACATTCGGTGCTACCGACCCCAGTAGCCGGTCTTCACGGTGGCCAATTCAGGTCAGTAGCCTACCTAATCTGTCTATCCATGACATCTACTATCCCTTCGAGATCCAATGTACTTGTCCCAAGCTTTCTTGAATTCTGATATAGTCTTTATTTCCACAACCTCTACCAGAAGGCCATTCCATTCATTTATCACCCTTATTTATAATATTGGTATTTCTTGTTTTTATTGAAATAAACTTTTAATATAACAGAATTACTCAAGTCTGTCGTATCCTTATTCTTTGATAAAAAGCATAAGACCTTATATATAAGTATATTATTTGCTCCTGCTACATGTTGTAATGCATCTTGTTCATTTCTATCCTGCTTAGATATAAGATGGGTGGAATGTAAGTTGAAGAAATGAAATGAAAACAAACAGGACTTGTTAAGGTTGGATTTGATTGTCCCAAGAAAAGAGCATGGTGTCTGATTGAACCAGGGCTTATTAAAGAGGGGCCACTCATATACCAGCACTTACTATCAATGCACTGCTTTTTTCACAACTTCTCACTTGTCCCACAAATCCTAGCTCTTGAAATTTTATGGAAATTAAGGCTGGGCAAACATGAAGCAGATGTTTTAGGAAACGAAAAAAACCCGCAATATATTTTTTAACTAATTAGTATTTATTGGCCAAGTAAAAGTGATACTCTCTCCTTAGATTCTGTTACAGTACTCAGTGAACAAGGAAAACCTAGAAGGGATATCTGATATTACAACATGGATAAACCATGCATTTATATTCCTCAAAGGATCCTGTCGTGCAGCTGTTTTGTAATATTCATTCTGCATAAATAATTTTAAATCAAATAGACACAGAATGTTAAAAAGCCCTGGAATGCTATAAGTTTCCAATCTGCAGCTACGGCAGCTGGAGGGCCTCCATGCTTCTCAAAATTAAATTGATACCAGCCAAAGACTGCATGAATCGCACTCCCATTCCTCCCAAAGTAATCCGGGAAATAACAGACTGAACCAATTGCAATAGGATTAAAATAATAAAGATGCTGGTAACAGGAGTCTCACATTTAAGGGGAGACGTTATCAATGTGAGCTGTTAAGTCAGGTTATGCAATGAGACCCTGCGAAAAAATATCCCGACGTGGTAAAATAACCCAAATTAACAGCAGCCCAATTTGATTACTTCTCCCCTAAATCACTAATTTTTTGCTGGCGAATTCATTTATGACCTCTGGAAAATTCTGGGAGCCTTTTAGTAACCTGCGGTAACAAATGACCTTAGTGTGTCCTTAAGCTGGTCATTCCCGCACCCTAATGCTATTTTTACAAACCCTGATTTTGTAGCTATTTCATTAATGACTTACCTCCACCAAATTTTGTAGGTGATAAGGGTTCCGTGTTATCCACATGCTAACCAGTTAGCGTGTGACAATGTAGACTGGCTAACTGGTTATCATAGGAATGTCTACTCTCCGCCCCTGACATGCGCCTTCAAAAAATACAGCAAAATATTTCTTGTACGGTAGAGCACACACATGCAAAAACTAATACATGATTTATTTATATTCCGCACTATCATTTGGCTTGTGGGCTGATTACAATGCTACATACATAAATAGGAGAAATTACATTATAATATCTGGGTGAGGGGGGAAGAAGGGGTAAGAAGACAGAATACCATATATACTCGAATATGGTGGTGAAGGTAACTTTTTTGTCCCCCCAAAAGGAAGGAAAAAGGTTGACTTGAATATAAACCAGCCCTCCTTTCCTCCCAATGCCCACTATAGGCCTGCCTGAAGCCCTGGTGATCCAGCAGTGAGCTGAGACAGGAGCAATCCTTTCCGCGTCCTATCCCAGCCGACTCTAAAACACCCCGCCTCCCTCCTGACTCTCTGACCCCTGCAGACCTTACCTTTAAAGCCCCGGTGGTCTAGTGGTGAGGCAAGGCAGGAGCGATCTTTCTGCGTTCCTGCCCCACGAGAGCTGTGATCAAAAATGCCTGAATATCATTCACACAGAGACTGTCTTATCATATTTCTCACAATCATGTCTTCAGTCTTTGCCACATTTAGTACAAGCTTAGTAAAAGGACTCCTCTATTTTCAAATACAGTGGTGCCTCACACAACGAACTTAATTCGTTCCAGGAGCAAGTTTGTTATGCGAAAAGTTCGTTATGTGAAACGCGTTTTCCCATAACAATACATGTTAAAAAAAATAATTCGTTCTGCAGCATAAAATATGCTAAGATGACATAAAAAAAGATAAATTTGTCAAAATGGTGAAAATGGTGGTCTTGCTGAGGCCAAACTCTTTGACGAGGTCACACTGTTTTACCCCACATTCACTCCTTCTAATTATTTCCCGTTTCATTTCAACAGAAATCATCTTCCTGCTTCATGATATATAAAAAATATTGAGTTTATCTTAAAAGGACGACTGTATACAGTGAGAGAGGGCAGTTAAGTGCAGTGCCTGCACGGAAGGATGCAATACATCGGCAGCTCGGGCGACTTCGTTGTGTGAAATGAAGTTCGTTGTGTGAAACGAAGTTCGTTGTGTGAATCAAGACATGAAGTTCGTTGTGTGCAGCGTTCGTTGTGCGAGGCGTTCGTTGTGTGAGGCACCACTGTACATGTTAAAAAAACGAGCCCAATTTTGTACCTGCATCGTATATTAATTTTTTTTTTAGTTTGAAATTTTTTATTGAGTTTAGTATATAAAGTACAATAAATGTTAACAAGGCAAGAAACACACACACCGTAGCAATGCAAAGAGTCACCAAATATTATCTACATAATGTAATACAGCAGGCAGACCCATAAGGAGGAAAGTAGCAGCCAAAAAGTACATGTAATATCCAAACCCCAGAGAGACACCTATAGAAACACTGGGAGTGAGCCAGGTTGTAATGAAGATAGCCGTATTTCATGAACTGAATGTTGCAATAGAAGTTAACCGGACTCCATATTTTAGTATAGGAACTCATGGCCTTGTGCTTCTCCTCTGTAACGCTTTCATATTTTACTGTAAGGCATAGCGTATTCCACCTTGTGTTGTAATTCACCTTAGACATGTCTTTCCAGCAATGTAATATGTTTTTAAGGGCTAGAAATATCAATATGTTGAGCAGATGTGCATTATGATCAGGCAATGCTTGATGTTGCTGGGTCATATATTAATTTTTATTGCAATGTGGTGTATGTTGTATATTGATTTTTGTTTTAGACAGTAAACTGCCTAGATGTTTTAGGATTGCTGGTCTAGTCTGTCATTTTTATTAAACTGTTATTAATATCTGTGGGACTATGATGGATTCAGGGAAGCGAATACCTTCGCATAAGTGCACAATCATAGATCAACTTCCTCTGGATCCATCACAGTCCTAAATTAGTTATTATATTGATATGAATTTCATTGTTGGTGTTTAAATATATAGTAGCAGGAAGCTAGCCTGGAGCTGGAACAGTGAAAAAGTTCCTGACAGCTCCGTTATGTAGTATTATCACTTCTCCCACCCATCAACGAAGAACTGGTGAGGTATGGCACTCATTTGCTCATACCTACCACCCTCTTCTATCCCTTCCCCACCAAAAAAGAGAACATAGTTGAATCTGAATACCATTCTTCCCTTTCTGCTATCACCAATTCCAATTTTGTTATAATCCCTCCCCTGGCTTATAATCATTACTGTCTTTGACACTGGGTTTTCTTCTTTCATGCTCAGAACTGAGCCCGGCTGTCACTCCTCTGTGGCAATAATTAGATTTAATATTTTAATAGCAGTAGAATGCACAGCAGGGAAACAGCCAACAAATCACCGGCGTTTCTTTCTCTTTCCCAAGGTTTATTACAATTCAGGGCAAGGAACTAATGGATTTTTTTCCTGCTTCTGTAAACAGGCTGTTCCCTCCTTTGATGTCACTCTGCTAGGGCAGAGGGAAAGGGAGAGAAAGAACCAGGAGACCGTGGTGAAGAGTAGCTTGTCATTTGTGAGCTCAGTAATGACACTGCGGTCTTGGTTTTCACTGTTCAAACTTACTAAAGCCCGTCCTCCTCCTATCCTAAATTGAAAGGGGAAAGGTTTAGAACAAACGCCAGGAAGTTCTTTTTCACTCAGAGGGTGGTGGAAACATGGAACGCGCTACCGGAGGATGTGATAAGCAGGAGCACGCTACAGGGCTTCAAAGAGGGTTTGGACAGGTACCTGGAGGACAAAGGGATTGAGGGGTACAGATAGGAAGTAGAGGTAGGTAATAGGGATAGGATTAGAGGAAGTTACAAAATTAGTCAGGGACACTGTTCAGGCAATTAGGCCTGATGGACCTCTGGGCAGGATGGACCTCTGGTCTGCCCCAGCAGAGGCAACTTCTTATGTTCTTATCGTATGACAAAATCAGGATTTATGGAATGAAGCCTCTATGTTCCCTGAAAGTTTACATGTGTGTTCATGTCAGGACCACAGGGAATCAGAGAGAGCAAGGACAGTTCTACGGTTCAGAATTTGAGGCACGTCGATTGCCATGTACCACTCATTGGTTATGCTGACACAAGAGCTCATTTTCTTTATAATTATCACAAAATCAACCAGAAGTATCCACTTGTTACAGAAACATAGGGAAGGACTGGAATGCCAAATATAACACAAGGCAACAATACATTTTTTTTCTGAATCATCTGACAACACAGCACATTTTTTGAAATCAGTCTTTCACGCAGATTTCAGATCTGTTATTAGTTTTTTTTCAGTTGCGTAAACTTTTAAAGTTATGACTATTGTTAGTTTATAGGGTTTTAAGAATTGCAGCATCAACTTAAAGAAATGTTGTCGTATCTTTGGTCCAAAGTCAAATCAGCACACAGCATAGCATAATTATACTGGACTGTGACACTTAACAACCAATATTTCTTCAAAAATGCTTAGAGTATGGTTTCTTTTTGTGAGTTGTGTCTCGATTGTCACGGCACGACATCCAGCAGTAGTCGGCCATCATACTCTCATTCCAGACGCTCCATTAACTGAATGTCCTGGTGAAAACGTTCTCCCTTGTTCGGCACTCACTATACCAAGATCTTCCGGAAAAAAGGTCAAGATATGAGTGCAAAAAGTGCATTTTTAATGACATGTTTCTGATATGAGTCAAGGAGATTCTGAGAGGATCTTAACGTACATACCTTGGAGCAAAAATATTTTGCCAAGTCTTTAGAAGATGGAGGGAACTCATGTGGGGACTGCCTAACCTCAGTAACATCAGACAAAATATTAACCAACTTAAACAGTTCCCTTGTGTTGATCACTGTGGTTCCCACCAATTTAGAATAATAGGCCTTACGTTGATCCTTTATCAACCTCTTATAATCATGAATTGTATTTCTCCATTGTTCTTTGGCTTCTTTGGTAGCAATTTTATGCCATTCTCACTCTAGCCTGTGAACTAAATGCTTCAATTTTAAAAGCTCACCATCAGGGATGGGGTGAGGAGTACCAATGGGGAGGGGGGAGGGGGTTCTGGGGAGGGAGGGGAGTTCGTATGGTTCCTGTACCTAGTCACTGGTTTCTGTATTGGGGATGAGTTGGGGGAGGGAGGTGGAGTGGCTTTTTCGGGGCTCATCAGAGTCCAGGGCCTCGGTGGGTCATTCTGCCGACTCTGGCCTTGTTTGCCATGAGTCAATTGAAAGAGGAGGAGGGGGGTTCTTGCTGTTCTTATCTCCTGTATGCATTTGAGATTCTGTAGAATATGATGCCTCAATATTTGTACTATGAATCTCTTGTGTTTCACTATTTGGATACCATTATTGTTTGCATCAATACAAATTGTTTGAACCTAAAAGCTCACCATCAAACCATCTTTCTGGTTTTCAGTAAATCTTAGGCCTAAGCTGCTACTATTTGGGTTTTTGCCAGGTTCTTGTGACCTGGATTGGCCACTGTGGAAACAGGATCCTGGACTAGACGGGCCATTGGTCTGACTTATGTTCTAATGTGCCTCCATAATTGTCCTACATGAGTGGAAGCTGAGGTTTCGATGCAACTGACATGAACTGATAGCAAAACAGACTGATTATAATCAGTTCCTTCCATTATCAGTGACTGTAGACTCACTATTTTAGGATTAAAAGTTTTCTCTCTATTTGTTTGCGTTTCTGCACATTCAGCTGTATTTTCTCCAGGTCAGGTTTTCTGAACAGACAGCTGCTAAAGCTCCAGATGTGAATGCCTGACAAACATGTAAATAGCCATGACCTTTTTTCCCCTTTTTTAATCAAGAAAAAGCATCAAAATTAAGCACCCAGCTGCAAGCTCACTTACAAATGAGATGCCAGACCTGGGCCAGCCTGATTTCCTTTTCCTTATTAAATCCAAAGAGCTGCCTGTGCTCTGTTCAATGCAGGGAACGGAGGTGATCGGCAGGCTGCCTCAGCAGCTGGGGGAAGAAATTAGGGAGGAAGGGGAGAGATGGGGTAGTGGGAAGGTATTGCCTAGGCCAATATTTTCAGAATTTTGTTCTGCATTTTTTTAAATCAGGCTTTATCATACATATGCTCATTCTATGCATGCTAAAAGTCTGCATACACATTCATTCATACGTATATCTAAACAAGTGATTTTGTGTGCATTAAAATATTTTAGGCACCCAAGTAAACCAATTATGTGTTAAGGAATACAACATTACAATATTCAAGGGAAGAAGAAGAATGGGGAGGGGATTTAAACAACGGTGGTTAGGGTTTGTACCACTTAAAAACCCTATTGCTATAATCTTTACATATGAGCTACTACTATGAATTATTTCTATAGCGCTACCAGACGCACGCAGCGCTGTACAGAATCACAAAGAAGACAGTCCCTGCTCTAAAGAGCTTACAATCTAAACAGACAAACAGGATGACATGCATCCAGTTAAGGGGAACGATCAATCAGCTGGCTGGGTTGGAGGGCAGAGGGGAGTACAGGACAAGTCAGCCATTGTGACATCACTGATGAGGTTGGCTCTTATTGGTGGAATGAGGCATTATGATATCACAATCTCAGCTCAGCGCTGTTCAGAATCACAAAGAAGACAGTCCCTGCTCTAAAGAGCTTACAATCTAAACAGACAAACAGGATTACATGCATCCAGTTAAGGGGAACGATCAATCAGCTGGCTGGGTTGGAGGGCAGAGGGGAGTACAGGACAAGCCAGCCATTGTGACATCACTGATGAGGTTGGCTCTTATTGGTGGAATGAGGCATTATGACATCACAATCTCAGCTCTGCTATCCCAAAGACTGAAACTCTTCACACTACTACTACTATGAATTTTTTCTAAAGCGCTACAAGACGTACGCAGCGCTGTACAGAGTCACAAAGAAGACAGTCCCTGCTCCAAACAGCTTACAATCTAAACAGCGAAAACAAACAGGATGTCATGGATACAATTATCAATGGTTTTGTGAGGTCTCTATTGCCCTCCTTCTTTTTAGTATTTACTAGTAACCTCTGGAGAAATTAATTATGAAATCAGCCAGGCAGCTGTACTTCCAGCCTCATGGCTCAAGCTAAGACCTTTGTTAGCCGGAGAGATCCATCTGAAAACTGTATTTCTGGGATATTATGTCCAACTCCGAGAGCCATAAACCTTATGAAATATTACTTAAAGAGCTTAACATATATAACCTAGAAGAAAACAGGAAGAGAGGGGGGAATATGATAGAGATATTCAAATAAATAATGCACAAGCATCTTGTTTTAAGTAGAAAGACAGTCTAGAAAATGACTCTTAGTACCAGGCTATTGGACTTGAGCATGGAAGCCAAACTCGAAACCCACCAGTGGCATCATTAGCCACCATCAATAGGTGTCCCTGCTGATTTAAGCAATACCTTTTGAAAGCAATTAGGAAGGTAGCAGCAGCAGCAGGAAATTGTACTAGCCATTCATTGTATAGATCCAGGTAAAACAGTTTGTGAGATCATGGCTACTGGACTTGGTAGTGACAGTCAGACTGCACTCCCATCAGATGCTACTGAAACCAAGTGCACCAACACAGATGCATCAATGAAAAGAGCATGGCAAAGGGATCCCTTATACGGCCAAGGAGATGTGAAGTGCCAATAACTATTGTAACATAAATGAAGAGGCAGATGGTACCCTATAGACTAACCAATTTATTGAGGCATGAGGTTTTGGGGGTCCAAAGTCTAGTTCAGCAGATGTCTGATACCCCTTTTAAATGTTTATAAATATTGTGTTATATTTAGGAACTCGTGAGGCAGTTGACTTGTGTGAGATTTTAAGATGAGAGTTGGGAGGAAAGTTTGGTGCAACGGTGGAACTGAAAGGAAGGGAGATCGGGGTGAATCAGTGGGTTTGGGGAGTGTTATTGTTGAGGTAGATAGAAGGGGGAACAAGGATGTGGGGATTATAGGGGAGAATGGAAGTACATGGGGATAGAGCCATATAAGGACAGATGATTGGGGGAGCGTGGCAGTACTTAGAGCAAGGGTTTGATTAGCACTACAGTTGCATCAAAGAAAAGGCTTTTGGTACATGCGATGATATCAAATGAACAATTGAGATTGGCTGTTTTAACACAAACTGAGAAAAAAAGAAGATAGATAAAGACCAACCTGACTTATAGCTGGAGGTGGCCAAAAAAGACTTCTTTATGCTCCTTGGGTATATTCATTATCATATATAAACTTGAAAGGCTTCACCACTCAAAAATGAGTCAATTTAAGGTCTATCTCTATTGTATAATCAGATGAACAAATACCTTAAATAATCTATTTATAGACCTCAGCGGTTTAACTGTGTGTATAGGGTTTGTCCTTTGGCTATACAAGCTGAGGATTTGATACGCTGAATGACGTCATTACGTTGCTCTTTGAATTGAATACAAATAAAGAAAAAAAAAAATGCCGCGGCCATGTTTCCAGACATAATATAACGATATGGGTAACATGGATTCGGCAATCTAGAGGTATACTATATATATCTAGTGTACTTTCAAGCTGCTCCTTATTTAATTGAAATGCTTAGAGGACTATAAATAGAGTATAAGGTTTTTAAGGTATTGATTATAGTTTCTAATTCTTAGGGGGGATTTCCTTGAAACAGCTTGTGGCGAAACATAGTCCTATGTTGGAATATGTACCCCTAGCCGTGTTTATAAGATGAGTATTTATTCATTAAAAAATCTAAATGCACTATTAAGCACTAGCATTTTAAAAGAAAAAAGAATATTAGACTGATGAAGAGGTTGGTGTCGTTATCATACATGGCAAAAAAAGACCCTAATGGCCCATATCCAGTCTGAATCCTTGTGAGATGGCTAAAACACAAGACAAAGTGTCCAAACTGGAACTATTGGAGAAATATCATTAGGATCTCAAGCGCTCACAGCTAAAAGCCCGATGTATTTTTCAAGCTAATAACCATAGGTGAGCTATCATTGGTCCTGTGAATTCTCCTATTTTAATTTATTTTTTATCAAAAACTTTTTTAATAATAAATAAGTATATATTTTTTAGTATTTTAAATATGATATAAATCCTATTTTGTTTCATAAAAGCTGCATTGCAATTCTTTCTTTGATTCATATACTGGTTTTCGATTGATAGATAGTACTCTCTCACTCAAAATTGTAACTTAAAGAGTACTTAGCTTCATGACGACGGAAGATCTCCGTTTCGCTTATTATTTTTTATAAGAGCTTCATCAGGAAAAGCACCAGCATTACCACTGCAAATGAAACAAAACAGCGCTCAAACTTCGAATACTTAACAGATTTTGCTAGAAATACTTGTGTTAAGTGCTTGCATTAAAGAAAACTATATGGCGGTCCTTCCGGTTACACTTTTAAATATCCAATTTCTCTCCAACATTTTTCAGGAACTCTTTAACATTTTAAAGCACCTTTAAAACTTTTTTTATATATAAAACTTATTTTTAAACTTTTTTTATCTTTGTTCCTAATCAACTGCTACCAAACCGCTAAACCTTATGTCTTTTCTATCTTTTTTTGTCTTCTTTACAGCATCTATGGGTTTACTTCAATTCTTATTTCAGAAACATGAAACATGCGATTTACGCACAGCATTCTGTAATCGTAAACTAAACTTACTCACCACATTTGCTAATGTTAACCGAATTATAAAGTTAACATGTTGGAAAACTGCGAATCGCAGAAGCACAAAGTGCATATCCTTATTTCTCGCCGTCTTCAAAGACACCCAGCTCAAATCTAGTTTTTAAAAGATGTGAGGGCGTCTGATGTCACATCCGGTTCCGCCTACTTTGTGCCTACACTATGTCATTCAAGCAAATGTATCAGTCAGTATTGTCAAATGGAAAATTTTGTAGAAAACCATAAACCGCCTATTGCAGTTATTCACAATCAGCGTTTTCAGTTGGAAAATTTTTTTTAAAAAAACAACATAAATAACATAAATCGCCAACCATAGATGTCAGCAGAGAATTTTACCAAAGTAAAACCAAAAATTGTTTGGTGATGCTTATTTTGATTTTTAGCAATACTTGTTTTTTATGCACAGCCCAAAAGATCTTAGATTGACTTCTCAAAGCAGTTTTAAATATTTTCTCAGTTAGCTTAAAACTAAGCCCTCAATGGATTATTACTCAAAAAAAAGACCTGCCAATTGATAGCTATATTTAAACCCTGCGGATGTAAACAATGTAGGCGGTCAATCCATCTTTGTTCAGATTGTAGCAGTTTTTTCCCCCTATCCCCTCCTCTTATAGAAACCGGTATTCTGTCGATAATCATACATTTTAATTCCTCAAAAGTATGGTGATGTTCTAAACAATGAGCTACAAGTGGAGCTTCTTTTCTTTTAAGTTTTAGACAAGATTTGTGCTCTGCCATACGTATGTTAAACTGCCTGCTAGTCTTGCCAATATTAATTTTTTGGAAAGGGCACATGATTTAATAAACCACATAATCTGATTTACAAGTGGTGGTATATTTTAACTCATATTGTCTCTGATCTAAAGGATTCACAGATCTTTAAGACAGATGAGACGTTCATCGATACGTGGAATAAAATCTTGAACAGATGCTCCTGTGATTTAATGCTCCTTATCATCGAGCGGAGCAAAAAAGAACTGCTACATCAGAAAGGCCTTCTAGATGAATTATTACAGAACAAACGCACAGCTATGACATCTGAACAATTCGATCAAAAAATGAAAGAACTTAATGAAGTGATCAATTCATACCATGATAACATTAAGAAACACAAACAAAGAAAAGTTCATCGAGATGCCAATGACTACACTAATAATAGGGTATATAGGTGGATGTATATTAATCAACAAAAAACTAATGAAAGACCTTCCGACCATAGCACAGAGACTTCATCTAGTTCTTTAAGCAATAATGGATCAGTTAATAATTACTCTGAACAACAAAAAAACTTCCAAAGAGGCAGAGGAAGAGGAAGACCCAGAGGCAGAAGCAGAGGTCGCAGGAACAACCGCAACAATTATTGAAAAATACTCAGGAAGAGTTGGCCTCGATTATTAATGTCTCTGATCGAGTATTGACCCAAGAAGAAAAGAATGTTCTGTCTAAAGGCTTAGCCTTTGTCCCTACAGCCCCATTGGATTATTTTCAATTTCAAGTTGATTTAGAAAGATTTATAAGATCATTATCTTTAAAAAAAAATTTTTATGATAAAGAATCTCAATGTGACAGATCGATAGTAACAAGGAAATCCACTTGGTGTCCTCCAGGGCCCCTGGACCCTCTCTTATATACTTTTAAACAATTAGTATTACAAGATATCGCAAAATTGCGATATAAGAAAATAGAGACTCATAACCTGACTAAAGAGGAACACCATGCCCTTCTTAAATTACAGCAGGATAAGTCCATCTGTGATCTGTAGAGCTGACAAAGGTGGGGGTACAGTGATATGGAATATGTCAGATTATCAAAGTGAATTAAAAAAACAATTATCAGATAGTACCACATATACTTTGCTCGATATAGACCCAACTGTTCAGCTGAAAGCTCAAATCTTGTACAAATCTTGTACAAATCTTTGACACAAGAGGGTTTTGACGAAGGGTATGTTACAAAAAAAAAAAACAAACATACGTATGGCAGAGCACAAATCTTGTCTAAAACTTAAAAGAAAAGAAGCTCCACTTGTAGCTCATTGTTTAGAACATCACCATACTTTTGAGGAATTAAAATGTATGATTATCGACAGAATACCGGTTTCTATAAGAGGAGGGGATAGGGGGAAAAAACTGCTACAATCTGAACAAAGATGGATTGACCGCCTACATTGTTTACATCCGCAGGGTTTAAATATAGCTATCAATTGGCAGGTCTTTTTTTTTGAGTAATAATCCATTGAGGGCTTAGTTTTAAGCTAACTGAGAAAATATTTAAAACTGCTTTGAGAAGTCAATCTAAGATCTTTTGGGCTGTGCATAAAAAATAAGTATTGCTAAAAATCAAAATAAGCATCACCAAACAATTTTTGGTTTTACTTTGGTAAAATTCTCTGCTGACATCTATGGTTGGCGATTTATGTTATTTATGTTGTTTTTTTAAAAAAAATTTTCCAACTGAAAACGCTGATTGTGAATAACTGCAATAGGCGGTTTATGGTTTTCTACAAAATTTTCCATTTGACAATACTGACTGATACATTTGCTTGAATGACATAGTGTAGGCACAAAGTAGGCGGAACCGGATGTGACATCAGACGCCCTCACATCTTTTAAAAACTAGATTTGAGCTGGGTGTCTTTGAAGACGGCGAGAAATAAGGATATGCACTTTGTGCTTCTGCGATTCGCAGTTTTCCAACATGTTAACTTTATAATTCGGTTAACATTAGCAAATGTGGTAAGTTTAGTTTACGATTACAGAATGCTGTGCGTAAATCGCATGTTTCATGTTTCTGAAATAAGAATTGAAGTAAACCCATAGATGCTGTAAAGAAGACAAAAAAAGATAGAAAAGACATAAGGTTTAGCGGTTTGGTAGCAGTTGATTAGGAACAAAGATAAAAAAAGTTTAAAAATAAGTTTTATATATAAAAAAAGTTTTAAAGGTGCTTTAAAATGTTAAAGAGTTCCTGAAAAATGTTGGAGAGAAATTGGATATTTAAAAGTGTAACCGGAAGGACCGCCATATAGTTTTCTTTAATGCAAGCACTTAACACAAGTATTTCTAGCAAAATCTGTTAAGTATTCGAAGTTTGAGCGCTGTTTTGTTTCATTTGCAGTGGTAATGCTGGTGCTTTTCCTGATGAAGCTCTTATAAAAAATAATAAGCGAAACGGAGATCTTCCGTCGTCATGAAGCTAAGTACTCTTTAAGTTACAATTTTGAGTGAGAGAGTACTATCTATCAATCGAAAACCAGTATATGAATCAAAGAAAGAATTGCAATGCAGCTTTTATGAAACAAAATAGGATTTATATCATATTTAAAATACTAAAAAATATATACTTGTTTATTATTAAAAAGTTTTTGATAAAAAATAAATTAAAATAGGAGAATTCACAGGACCAATGATAGCTCACCTATGGTTATTAGCTTGAAAAATACATCGGGCTTTTAGCTGTGAGCGCTTGAGATCCTAATGATATTTCTCCAATAGTTCCAGTTTGGACACTTTGTCTTGTGTTTTAGCCATCTCACAAGGATTTAGTGTTTTTCACAAAGATTTTTGAGGTTTATTACCATATCCAGTCTGACCAACAAGGTGACCAGAGCCTCACCCACCACTCTATGTAGGCCCAGGTCACCCATTTTTAAGTCACCACCATGCCAACTATGATGGGGATGATATGGATGTGTTGCTGACAGTATTTAGCTTACCGGTCAACTTGCCTTCCCCTCCCTCCAATGCACAGTTCCCCCACTCACACGCTGGAGCTGTCAAACCTTCACCTGTCTCTCGCCATGTGCAGGACACAGACCGTACAAGTCTTATTACTCTCAAACACAGGCAGTTAGGGCTGGATTTGGCCAATCCCCAGTTTGCCTTAAGTGTCATCAAGATGATCACACATATTTTCATGTTTTATGGGAATGTCTTGTCAATATGTTTTTTTATTTTGTGGGGGAGGACATTTTCTGTTATTTGGGATCTCTGTTAAGTTAGAGAATTAGAAGTGATCCCTTGGGTGCCTTGTTCGGGAAGATGGATCTATGTTTGTCTACAGGCAGTTTTGGTAGAGGAAAAAAAGTATACTATGCCATTGGATGGGTAAAGATCCTCTATAGAATGCATTTGCTTATGTTGTTAGAACTGCACCATGCCAACCAGACACTTAGAAAGAGGAAGGATTTCCTGCAAATATGGTGTGGTAGCCATGTTAGTCCACTTTTAAAGGTTATATCTATCGCTCTCTCTCTCTCTATATATATATAGAGAGAGAGAGAAAGAAAGAGAAAGAAAACAAAACAAAACAAAGGAAATAAGGTGATACCTTTTTTATTGGTCTAAATTAATTAAAAATGAACCAGCCTTCAAAAGTAACCCTTGTCCTTCAGACTAGAAACAAGCAAATATTTACAAACTTACTCCATGGGTGGGGAGGAGAAGGTGAGAAGTTGTTTGTATTTTTCAAGAGGGGCTGGAATAGGAAGCAGATTAATAAGGAAATGTCAGAGGTGGTTGAGGGTTTGTTGTTTAGGTATGGACCCTCTATAATAAGATGGAGGGTTGGCACTATATTGTTCTCCTAGGCTGTTGCATCACAAAAGGGAAGAACTGGTGGAATTTATGGAATGGAAGATGAAAAGGCAACCTTTGTGCTAATTTTAGTGGAGGCTGAGGAATTGATGGAGATAGTGAAAAATTCAAGGTGAGCAGAGGAGTAACCTAATGGATTAAGAACCAGAGAGACTGAGTTTGATTCCCACTGCAGCTCCTTGTGACTCTGGGCAAATCATTTACTGTAACTTTTCATTGCCCCAGATACAAAATAAGTACCTGCACATAATATGGGGTCAATTGGTAGGAAGACAATTTGTAGGATACAATAGGTACGATGGCAATCAGTAGGATCTTCCTACCAACTGTCATACCCAATTGTCCAACCCTGTCAGAATGGCTTGCCATCAACTGATTGGGGATTCCCCTGCCGCTATCAGCTGAACCAGCAGGGAGATCCGCAATTCTTCTGTTCTTCCTTCTCTTGCACCCACCAATGTCCCCAGGCCCCTTCTAAAGAGAGACCCCCCCTTCCGTCGAGACCAATGCCCCCCTCTACAAGTCCCCAACACACCTCTGACATCACCACACAACTGGCAAGGAGATTCCCGATTCCTCTCTCCCTCCCACCCATTCATCCCCCCAGCCCCCTTATAAAAAGAGAGCCACCTTCCTCCCCAACATCCCCCCAAATCAACACACACTCCTGACATCCCCCAACACCCCCCTGTACCTTCTGATCAAAAATCGGCAGGAAGAAAGCCCACTCCCTCCTGCTGATAGGGCTGCCTCTTCAAAATGGTAGCCCATCCCCCTCCTGCCCTAACTATACCCCTAGATCACCAGGGATTGTAACATAGGCCTGGGGTCCAGAATCTCTAATCTGGATGAAATTGTGGGATCCAGACATTATGAAAACTTGTACAGAAGGAAGCACATAACTACTTTGCAGACATTAAATTATAGAAGATAATAACCCATGGGATTTTGTTTAGGATAATGAAAGGATTGGTAAGAATGGGGAGATTGGCAGATAAATTATTAGTTGTTGAGTATAAAGTGCCTAAGATGGTTATGGATGGAGGTAAATATTATGTGATATGTGCTATTTTAAATGTAAATATCTTTGTTCAATTTGCCATGCAAGTTTTCTGCACGTATAATTTGAGTACATTGAGCTTTCTGCGTGTAATGAAGTGTTGGGTGATGAAAATGCTCTTCTTCTGTGCCTAATTATGAGCCTCATGTGTAAGACATTTTATCGAGGCTCATTTAGAAACAAAAGAACAGGCATAGATGTGTGCTGGCATGCTCCCCCTCCTTTTCCATAAGTTTTCCACACATATAATTTGAATACATTTAGCTTGAATACATGATAAAGTGTCAAGTGATGAAATGTCCATACATCAAAAAAAATGTGGGGGTGACATTCTACCCATATGTTGATAATATTCATTGTTGATGTCACTGGAAAGAGATTTAATGAGGAAGGTGAAGCGGTTGAACAGCTGTCTGCAGGAGGTAAAGACTTTGTTGGAAAATAGGGGTTTGAAAGGAATTGTGAAGATTGCTTGTTTATGTTTTTCTTTAGGCTTGATGTGCCACAATTAACAATCTAGCAGTTTACAAAAGATAAAAACATTAAAAATTAGCAAGGAACGGAATGACGCTAAATGGACAGAAAAGTTAAAACATTCATACCACTCAGAAGATGGGAAACAAAGAAGAGAATAAAATAAAAATGCTTCCCAGGATAGATCTGGTACACAGAAGACTCAAAGTAAACACTCCAACATGGTGTCAGGTCAAAAGCGCACCCAGACAATTGAGCACAGCACAGAGGCGCGCGCCGCAGAAAATTACTGTTTTTACGGCTCCGACGGGGGGGCGTGGGGGAGGAACCCCCCCACTTTACTTAATAGAGATCGCGCCGCCTTGTGGGGGCGTTGTGGGGGGTGTGGGGAGTTGTAACCCCCCACATTTTACTGAAAACTTCACTTTTTCCCTGTTTTTAGGGAAAAAGTTAAGTTTACAGTATAATGTGGAGGGTTACAACCCCCCAAACCCCCCACAACGCCGGCGCGATCTCTATTAAGTAAACTGGGGGGGGGCTCCCCAACAAAACTCCCCATCGGAGCCCCTAAAAACTGAAATTTTCTTCGGCGTGCACCTCCATCTTGCGCTCAGTTGTCGGCGCGCACCTTTGTCTTTCGCGGGGTTGTCTATGAACCCTCCAACGCCTATGCACTTAAAGGTATTACATATCTGGGAGAAATTTGCAGTTACGTGGGGCATACAATAATAATTTATGTACCTCAAAAGGAAAGAAAAGAGTTTTCAAAGAATTGTTGTTTTATTTTTCAATATAGTCCCCGGATCGCTCCAAACACTTCATCCAATTTTCCTGCAATGACTTTAATCCCTTTGAAAATAATTTTTCTGTTTGACCTTCAGACCAGGATGTCACAACTTCCTTGACGTCTTCATCACTTGAAAACTGCTGTCCATGGAGAGATTTATTCAAAACTCGGAACAAGAAATCATCTGAGGGAGCCAGGAAAGGACTGTGGAGTGGATGGTTCAGCTGCTTAAACTCACATTCTCGGATGGCAGCCTATGTCGTGACATGTGCACCAGTACATTCTCATGAAGAAGCAGCATTCCTGCTGTGAGTTTTCCTCATCTTTTCTCCTTGATTGACTCCCACAAAGCGATCGCAGTGTTGGCAAAACTCTCCCCAGTTATGGCTGTTTAGTGTGGCATGCACTCCAGAAGACAGTTGCTATGACTTTGCCTGCAGAATTTTCTGTCTTGAACTTTTTTGGAGTGGGGGATGATTTGTGCTTCCACTGCATTGACTCATCTCCAGTTACCAAACGATGAAAAAAAACCACTTGGTCTTCATGGAACATCTCCAAGTTCTCCTGACAGCACTGGAGCCTTGTGGCCTTCTGACATGGCGTCAGCATTCTTGTAATTCGTCTTGTGCTAACCTTGGACATGCCCAAATTCTCAATAATTATTTTCAAAATTGTACCTGCTGAGATGCCATTTCTTCAGCTATTTGGGGAACCTTAATTCGTCTGTCTGACAAAATTTAATCCTCAACTTTGTTGCACATTTCTGTGGAAGTTGCTTTCACAGGCTGTCCAGTGTGAGGGTCATCTTCAATGGACTCTCTACCCCACTTAAACTGCTTGCCCCAAAATTTTACTTTGTAGGATGGCGCAGGCTCACCATAAACTGCAGTGATGCGTTCATGGATCTCCTTTGGATTTTTCCCTTCTATTGTGAGAAATTTTATCACTGAACAGTGCTCCAAATCTAGTAGTTTTTTACTTGATTCGTATGAGGACTCTCCTGACATCCTGTCTCATAGAATGTTAGACTCAGCCTGAGCCGCAACTGTGCATGAGTAACCTTGAGAAATGTCACAACATGCACAGACTTGTTTCAACACACTTGCTACTTTCTTTCATACTTAGATAAATAAATTATTGAATGCCTCTTGTGTCTCAAGATTGTTTACTTGTACTTCCACTCATGAAAAGATGCAGAAAACAGGACAGAGAGCAAGGGCATTCAGGATAGTGGGTCTAGAAAACTGGAACAGACTACCTGAATGCTTGAGGAGACTTATTCTCTGTTCACATTCCATAAAGGGTTGAACATGTATTTATTCGTGGGGGTGGGGGAAAGGAGGAAGGACTGACTTATGCTGGGTGGACTTCCCTAAGCTTCTCCTCTTGTCAGATAATTTATACTGCATCTTGCCCCCTCTCCTTTTGTGCCTGGATCTGGCATTTGCTACCATCCTCTCCCATCCGTGGCTTAGCAATTGCACCCCCCCCCCCACATTGTACCACAGGTCCTAGGTCACAGTGACGTGCATCCTTTACTTGCGTTGACCCTTCTACTGTGTCCAATCAGAGAGAAAACAGGAAGTGATATCAGTGAGGGTGGGGCATGGCAGAGGGAAGTCTGTGGAGTCAAAACAGGAAGTAGACTTCAAAGCTCCTACCTGCAAAGGTGATGAGGTTTGAGAAAAGGGAATTGTCATGCTGTGGGCCAGTAGTGGGGGCACACGAGAATGGAGTAGATACCATGCTGTTCACGGAAGAAAGTGTTTATGAACAACTTGAAAAATTGAAGGTGGACAAAGCGATGGGACTGGATGAGATCCATTCCAGGATATTGAGGGAGTTCAGAGAGGTTCTGACAGGTCCTATTAAAGATTTGTTTAACAAATCTTTGGAGACGGGAGTGGTTCTTGGGAACTGGAGAAGAGCGGATGTGGTCCCTATTCACAAAAGTGGTCACAGAGATGAGGCTGGAAACTACAGGCCGGTAAACTTCACTTCGGTTATTGGAAAAATAATGGAAGTGTTGCTAAAAGAAATGATAGTGAAATTCCTAGGATCAAACAGGTTACAGGATCCGAGGCAACATGGTTTTACTAAAGGTAAATCGTGCCAAACAAATCACATTGAATTTTTTGATTGGATGACCAGAGAATTGGATCAAGGGCATATGCTAGATGTAATTTACTTAGATTTCAGCAAAGCCTTTGACATGGTTCCTCATAGAAAGCTCTTGAACAAACTTGACGGGCTAAAGTTAGGGCCCAAAGTGGTGAACTAGATTAGAGGGACAGACGCCAGAGAGTGGTGGTTAATGGAATTCGCTCAGAGGAGGGAAAGTCTCCTCAGGGATCAGTGCTGGGGCCGATTCTGTTCAATATGTTTGTGAGTGACATTGCCGAAGGAAAAGTTTGCCTTTTTGCGGATGATACTAAGATTTGTAACAAAGTAGACACTGAGGAAGGAGTGGAAAACATAAAAAATGATCTGCAAAAGTTAGAGGATTGGTCTAATATCTGGCAAATAAAATTCAATGCAAAGAAGTACAGAGTAATGCATTTGGGGATTAAAAATCGGAAGGAGCCATATGTGCTGGGAGGTGAGAGGCTGATATGCACGGATGGGGAGAGGGACCTTGGGGTGATAGTGTCCGAAGATCTAAAGGCGAAAAAACAGTGGCTGCTGCCAGAAGGATGCTGGGCTGTATGAAGAGAGGCGTAACCAGTAGAAGGAAGAAGGTGTTGATGCTCCTGTACAGGTCATTAGCCCCACTTGGAGAATTGTGTTCAGTTTTGGAGACCGTATCTGGCGAAAAACATAAAAAGACTTGAAGCGATCCCGAGGAAGGCGACAAAATGATAGGCGGTTTGCACCAGAAGACGTATGAGGAGAGACTGGAAGCCCTGAATATGTAAATCTTAGAGCAGTGGTAGGCAAACTCATTAGTCAAAAGAGCCAAAGATCAGCAGTACAACGACTAAGATTTCTTTTGAGAGCCAAATTTCTTTTCAAGATAATAATCTTATTTATTGACAAAAAATATTTTTTACATTAAAATAAAAATATGACAAAACACGCATTTAATGACACCCCGCTCGCCCGCACGTAGTCAAAATCGATCATGGCAGAGCCTAGAGAATGACACGGGGAAAAAATTTGTCCCCGTCCCATCCCCGTGAGCTTGGTCCCCGTCCCCGCAAACCATCTGATCCCATCCACACAAGCCTCGAATAGTTTTATATTGAACTTATTAAAATATAAAAAGAAACAATATTCTGTACAACTATCAATTTATAAATCAGCATCTTCTCCCCACTCTCTTGCCCATTTCACTTCAGCGCCTTCTCCCCATTCTCTATTTCTCTTCCCCATTTCCCTTCAGCGTTCTCAGCCCACTCTCTCTCCACTTCCCTTCAGCGCACATGCATAAAACCAAGCAAGCAATTTTATATCATTTTCATTCTATTCATTCATAGAAATTAAAGTCTAAATAATGCCAGTCACATAACAAAACATGATTTTACAAAAATAATCCTTGTATTGTCAAGCCTGCAAGGATTACTAAATGTCTTTCAGCAGCTCCCCTCTCTCCATCCCCCTTACCTTACCATGGTGATTTTTTTTTTTTTTTTTCTTCCCGCTGCCCAAGCCAGCTTTCATCAAGTTGCGTGTGGCTGCTGAAACTGCTCCTCTGATGCAACTTTCTGTTTCCGGTTGCGTCAGAAGAGAAGTTTTGGCAGCCACACACGACTTGATGAAAGCCGGCTCGGGCAGCTGGAAGACAAAAAAAAAGAAAATTGCCAAAAAAGGTAAGGGGGGGGGGGGGGGGGAGATGCCTGATCGGTGACATGTCATTCTCTAGCTCAGGATGCCCACACTTTTTGAGCTTGCGAGCTAATTTTAAAATGACCAAGTCAAAATGATCTACCAATAATAAAATTTTAAAAAACACAAAGCACACTGTACGCAGAGAAAATGTTAATTATCATTTATATTCTGCAGGTTTTCAAAGAGGTCAAGGCAGATGACTTTATGCAATGTCACCTCAGTAACAACTATACAAAAATAGACAAATATACCCCCTCCCTTTTTACTAAACCGTGATAGCGGTTTTTAGTGCAGGGAGCTGTGTTGAATGCCCTGCGCAGCTCTCGATGCTCATAGGCTCCCTGCGCTAAAAAACGCTATTTCTGTATGTCTGTCTTTCTCTCTCCCTCTCTGTCCCCTTTTCTTCTTTCTTTCTCTCTCCATGCCCCCTTTCTGTCTGTCTCCCTATCTTTCTCTCTCCATGCCCTCTTTCTGTATGTCTCCCTGTCTTTCTGTCTCACATGCTTTGTAATATAACATAAGGTTATGCTTTGTAATATTATGTAATGTAAGTTATGCAATGTACTGGAATAATAAGGTAAAATAACACAAAGTAACCCTACGTAAAGTCTTGTAAAGTTATGTAAGATAAATTATGTAAGATAAATTATGTAAACTTAATGCAAGTTATGCAAGCACGGTAAGGATAATGTAAAGTAACACAAAGTAACTCCACGTAAAGTTATGTAAAGTTATGTACGAAAAGTTATGTAAAGTTAGGTATGCAAAGTTTGTAAAGTTATACAAATAATTGTAATGTCATCGCCTGGAAATGACCAGCCATCTTCTAATGTAATCCGCTTAGAACCTCAAGGCACAAGCGGAATAGAAATCACTAATGTAATGTAATCTCCCTTCTTTCTTTCTGTCTCCCTGCCCCCCCCCCCCCCAAGCCACTGCCATCCAGAGCTTCCTTTCAATTTAACTTGGAACATAAGGATGTTACTGGACAGAGCTTGTGGATAGGCTGGAGTGAGCTTGGATGGCAACTTCAGCATTTGGAACGTAGGACAATACCAGGTGGACATTACAGTCTATGACTCAGAAATATCAGGTCTTTATCTGCTGTCATTTATTATGTTACTATATTTTAATTGGAAAAGACTCACTTCACGCACATTTATGCCATGTTTTAAAATGTTTATTTCATATCTCCCCTATCCTGCCTTTCCTCCAAAGTATACATTTTGAGATCTTTAAGTCTGCCCTTTAAGTTTTGACCCTTTGGTCAAGAAAAAAATGTATGAAAAACCTTTTGATCCAGAAATATAAAATGCTTTTATAGACTATGCAAACAGTGATATATTTGTCTCCAGGCAACACTGATCCTTCTCAAACTGAAATAAAACTATAATAATACTGTATAGTAGACATTAGGATGTGAATGATATGTACCTCGATGACACAGAAAGGATCAGTATAATAAATGAATGTTCATTCATATGTTTCATTTCAGCATCTCACATAGTACTTAGCTTCTCAAAGTCACAGGTTGATATTAGTGAGAAACTATGAGCAATATTTTCTCCCCTAAGGAACAATGAGCCCCTTTTACAAAGCCACAGTAACTTTGCTCAAGAAATATAGAAGGGAATTCATCAAAGTGACATACGATTGTCTTTTACCATGCTCTGATATACTGTTGGATTCAGCAATCTGCAGAGTTCCAGTTTCATAGGTTGATGAATTCTGGGTTAAGAGAATAATGCTGCCTGTAAGCTCCCTCATAAGCATTGTATTTCCCATGGTCCAGTAGTATCAGAACACAAAACCGCGGCCTGATGCTCCAAGGTAGGCAGAGCAGAGTCTCTCTGCTCTTGGCTTAAGGTCTTCCCAGCTCAATCCCCACCCAAGACCCACACGTCCAAGCCTCTATTCTGCTTCTCCCACCTTAAAGGTGGTCTGGGTGGGGTCCTCATGCCTACCCAGTCTGGTGTTAGCCACAAAATGGCACCTATCATTAGGGGGAACTATTTTGCGGTCAGTGACAGACTAAGCAGAAGCCACTGGGCATCTCTCCTTATCAAAAGACTCCTCCTCCGAACCACCAAAGATGTTAGGGTAGCCCTTTTAGGGTGGGGGTGGAAGCAAATTGAGCTGTGGGGGGCCTTAAGCCAAGATGAACTTCAGAAGCCACAAACTGCCTCTTTCAAACATTTTTTTGATCTCATACATATCTCTACACACTTAGCTGGTCATACCATTGATATGATCTTTGTCCCAAACTCTTTCTAAAGGATTTAAAAATCTTCAAATCTTTCCACTCCCTTGGACCGACCATTCTTTAATTAGTCTAAATCTTCCCCAAAATCCACGCACACCTCTATCCAATTCACACACCTATAATACTCGTGATTACAGTAACATTACTACCAATACTATTAATACTCATCTGGAACTTCACATAGAAGAATTTTCCAATCTTACTCTTGACGAACAATCCATAACCTGGTACAGCAAAACACAACAAATGCTAGATTATTTGGCCCCCATTCATTAACACACTAACTCCTCTTCCTCAATTAAAAAAACATGGTATAACCAGGAACTTTCTTTTATTCGCCGTCAACTCCGCTCTTCTGAAAGACTCTGGAGATGCAAGTGCTCCCCATCCACACTTAAAAAATACAAAAAACAAGCTACCTTTTATAAGAAATCATTACAGGCAGCCAAGAAAAAATACTATGCTAACCGTATAGCTACTGCAAAAAACTCCTCAGCACTATAATCCATTGTTCGCTCGCTCTCCCCTTACATTAGAAGACCCGGCCCTACTTCAAACCAACCTACAGCTCAAGCCCTTGCCGAACATTTTGACCAAAGATCAAAGGTGTACAAACAACACTTGTTAGCACTTCAATATCTAACTCACCTACTTCCCCTCTACCCAAATACTCACTTCCCTTCAGTTCACTCTCTGCTTTTAGTCTACCCACACTAGATGAACTGCAGGCCATAACTCAGAGCTTGAATCCAAGAAATAACTCTTTAGAAAATTTGCCCCCTACCATTCTTAAAAATCACTTTAGCATCTTCGGTCCATTCCTACTTGACATGATCATCAAAAGCCTCTCTACCGGCTACAAACCATCATCTTGGAAATCTGTTCTTGTATTCCCAAAGCTTAAACAAATAAACATATCCGAAAACCAAATCAATAACTACCGTCCTATTGCTAATTTACCTTTCCTAGCAAAAATAATCGAAAAACTGGTCTTCAATCAACTGTCCAACTTCGCTGAAAAAACTAATGCTCTACATCCCTACTAAACAGGTTTTCGGAAAAAATTAGTCCACTGAACTCTCGCTCATTGGACTAACCACTTCAATTCATTATTTTAAAGATCACCGCAAATCCTCTGTTTTAATTTCTTTAGATCTCACTTCCTCTTTTGACACAATTAATCATTTCCTACTTCTTACACGACTAGAATCTATCAATATTTCTGTACAGTTTTGCAATGGTTCTCCTCTTACTTTCAAGACCGAAACTATAAAGTCAGTTTCAATGACTCTGTCTCCTCCACTATTTACCAAAACTATGGAGTCCCTCCAGGCTTTATTCTTTCTCCCCTTCTTTTTAATATATTTCTAGCACCACTACTCACTCTGGCTCAATCTATAGGTTTCACCGTATTTACATATGCTGATGATATCCAACTACTTCACCCCTTAAATCCTACATCCCCTAATGAAGTAACTGAAATTAATCAAAAACTCAATAAAATCAGCCTCTAGCTTCGGCATAACATACTTTCACTGAACATCCTAAAAACTACTAGTGTCCTTTTTTCGCCCTCTCCAGATGAACATTTATGTCTACTCATTTGTATCGACTCCTCTCCAATTCAAACGGATAATAAAGTTAAATTTCTTGGAGTCATTCTAGACAAGGACCTCACCTTTCATCAACAAATTAGTGCAGTTATGCAGAAATGTTTTCATAAGCTTAGGCTCATCCGTTCTATTTCTTCTTTTCTTGATCCCTCCTCAATTAATATCCTGATTCACTCCCTAGTATTTTCAACTATAGATTACTGTAATGCCCTCTATCAAGGTATAACCCAAAAAGAAATCCGTCGTCTACAACTATTGCAGAACACTGCTGTTAAATTAATCTATCATGCAAAAAAATTTGACCATGTCACCCCTCTCCTCCGCAAAATACATTGGCTACCTATTACTCATCATCTCTCCTATAAAATACTCCTCCTCACTTTTAAAACAAAAAAACTCTAACCAATCAGCATTCATAGATAAACTTTTGATCCCTTATTCATCATCCAGGACCCTCCAATCAAATAATCAAAATTTACTCTCCATACCATAAATACGGGAACTATTTTACGATACTACTAACAAATCCATCTTTTCAGTTACCGCCCTCCCATTAGACGTTTGATTAGAGAAGTAGCTTGAAAAATTTAAAGCCAAACTTAAACTTTTCCTCTTTAAAGATGCCTTTATTCTTTAGTACTAGATTCAGCTTCTTAACTCCTTGATTCATGAAAAGCTTTGAAACATATAATACTTCTTTAGAAATGATTCCCCTCCTAATGTTTTTACCACCCCCCATTTACCGTCCTTTTTTATTAATTTTACTTCGATATATTTTAAACAGCCTTTTCCTCCCCTACTTTCCTTCCGTCTCATGTACGTTAATCCGAATTTGTCTAGTATTTTTAATATTTGATAAAATATTGCTTTTATTTACCTATTTTAATTGTCCCTTACAATCTTTTTATATTGTACACCATCTAGACACTTGTTTTGATAGTCGGTATATCAAAAATAAAGAAACTTGAAACTTGACCCTGAGAGTACTGGGACGTAGTTTTACAGCCCACTGCTCCCAGGCAGTAAAAATAACCCCAGCAAAAAACTGGAGCTCTTTTACCATAATTTTTGGACTCTAATGTGACTTAAGATATATCACTGCAAGCCACATTAGGGTATTTGCATAGTAATGATAAGCAAAACATGTAGCTTAAGAATCAAATTATGCAACTTAAAGCCCTAATGCAGTTTGATAACTTCCCTCCATAATGCAACTATTACCCACTCCAAGAGAAAGCATCACAGCACATTAGTAAAAAAATTAAACAATGTAAGACCTCAAAAATTCTATGGAGCAGAATAAGGAACTTACCTGAAAAAGGTGACGAAAAACTGCACAAGATCCATGATCGTGTTGTGCTGTGAGAAGGCAATCTGCAAATTAAAACAATTAAAGAAATATAAATTATGGGAAATACAGAATCTCATAACACTTGAACATATCCTGTCTTAGCATTCGGTTTTTCAGCATATTCACAAAGCATACTGTATATACTCGAATATAAACCTAGGTAACCTTTTTTCCCCCAAAGAGGAGGAAAAAAAGTTGACTCAAAATTAACCCAGGGTGGTGGGGGTGGTTATATTCAAGTGCCCAGCTAGGCTCTATACCCTGTCCCACCTCCATCCCTGCTCAGCCAGACTCTGCACCCAACTCCCCCCTCCCAATGTCTTGCAGGCCTCTACCGGGCTTGCCATAAGACGGGAAGGAAGCCACACAAAACTCAAAGTCCTAGATTTCAAAAGTACAGACTTTAGTAAAATTAGAAAAATGGGAGATTACCTGAAAGAAGAACTAACTATTAGGAAGCAGGCAAGCATTGATCAATCAAATACCCTTTTTTGTCCTCTTTCCTATACCAAGTTGTATTTCCTCTCTCCATCTCCCTCACGTTGAAAGTATGTCTGTGATCCCCTAAAAATTGTTAGTCTCCTCTATTTTTTATTGTTCATCGCTTTGTAATCTATGAAAAAAGCAATTTTATCAAATTTCAAATAAACTTGAAACTTGAATGGAGGACATAAGAGAAATGGAAAATCAGTGGTCTAAGCTGAAAGGAGCAATAAAAATGGATACGGACCTTTATGTGAAGAAAATAAATAAAAACAAGAGAAAAAGGAAACCAATATGGTTCTCTAAACTAGTGGCGGAGAAAATAAAGACAAAAGAGTTGGTGTTTGTGAAATATTAAAAAAACTAAAGAAGAGGTATACAAAAAGGACTACCAGGTGAAACTGAAAGAAGCCAAAAGAGAGATACGACTGGCGAAAGCGCAAGTGGAAGAGCAAATGGCTAGAAACGTTAAAAAAGGAGACAAAATTTTTTTCAGATATATTAGTGAAAGAAGGAAGATGAAAAATGGAATTGCGAGATTAAAAGATGCTATGAACCGACATATGGAGAGTGATGAGGAAAAAGCAAACATGCTAAACAAATACTTCTGTTCTGTGAAGAAAATCCTGGAGAAGAACCGAGATTGTCTGGCAAAGATACACACGAGAATGGAGTAGATATTGCACTGTTCCAATTCGTTTCAATTTTTCTGTAAATCTTTAAAAACTACTCTATTTGACAAACATTTTGAAAACTAATTCTTTTGAAATTTTGCTATTATCTTCTATTTATCATTTGTAAATAATTCCCTGTTTATTTATTTGCTGTAAACCGAGTCGAGCCTTCTTAGAATGATGACTCGATATACAAAGTTAAGCTTTAGTTTAGTTTAGTTTAGAAAGTGTTTATGAACAACTTGAAAAATTGAAAGTGGACAAAGTGATGGGACTGGAAGGGATCCATCTCAGGATATTGATGGAACTCAGAGAGTTCTGGCGGGTCCTATTAAAGATTGGTTCAACAAGTCTCTGGAAACAGGGGTGGTTCCTGGGGATTGGAGAAGAGCAGATGTGGTGCCAATTCACAAAAGTGGTCACAGAGATAAGCCTCACTTCGGTTATTGGAAAAATAATGGAAGCGTTGCAGAAAGGATAGTGAAATTCCTAGAATCTAATGGGTTATAGAATCCGAGGCAACATGGCTTTATTAAAAGTAAATCGTGCCAAACGAATCTGATTGAATTTTTTGATTGGACCAAGAGAATTGGACCAAGGACATATGCTAGATGTAAGTTACTTAGATTTCAGCAAAGCTTTTGACATGGTTCCTCACAGGAGGCTCTTGAACAAACTTGATGGGCTGAAGTTAGGACCCAAAGTGGAGAACTGGATTAGAAACTGGTTGACGGACAGACGCCAGAGGGTGGTGGTTAATGGAATTTGCTTGGAGTAAGAAAAGGTGAGCAGTGGAGTCCCTCAGGGATTGGTTCTGGGGCAAATCCTTTTCAATATGTTTGTGAGAAACATTGCTGAAGGGTTAGAAGGAAAAGTTTGCCTCTTTGCAGATGTTACCAAGATTTGTAACAGAATAGATACTGAGAAGGGAGTGGAAAACATGACAAAGGACCTGTAAAGTTAGAGGAATGGTATAATATCTGATAACTAAAATTCAATGTAAAGAAGTGCAGAGTAATGTATTTGGGGATTATAAATCGGAAGGAGCCATATGTGCTGGGAAGTGAGAGGCTGATGTGCACGGATGGGGAGACGGACCTTGGGGTGATAGTGTCTGAAGATCTAAAGGCGAAAAAAAAGTGTGACAAGGTGGTGGCTGTATAGAAAGAGGAATAGCCAGTAGAAGAAAAAAGGTGTTGATGCTCCTATACAGGTCGTTGGTGAGGCCCCCACTTGCAGTATTATGTTCAATTTTGGAGACCATATCTGGCAAAGGATATAAGAAGACTTGAAGCGGTCCAGAGGAAGGCGACGAAAATGGTAGGAGGACTGCACCAAAAGACATATGATGAGAGACTGGAAGCTCTGAATATTTATACCCTAGAGCAGGGGTAGGCAATTCCAGTCCTCGAGAGCCAGAGCCAAGTCAGGTTTTCAGGATATCCACCATAAATATGCATGAGATAAATTTGCATCTCAAGGAGGCAGTGCATGCAAATCCATCTCATACATATTCATTGTGGATATCCTGAAAACCTGACCTGGCTCCCGCTCTCGAGGATTGGAATTGTCTACCCCTGCCCTACAGGAAAGGAGGGACAAGGGAGATATGATTCAGACGTTCAAATACTTGAAAGGTATTAACGTAGAACAAAATATTTTCCAGAGAAAGGAAAATGGTAAAACCAGAGGGCATAAAATGAGGTTCAGGAGTGGTACACTCAAGAGTAATGTTAGAAAATTCTTCTTTACGGAGAGGGTGGTTGATGCATGGAATGTGCTCCCAAGGAAGATGGTGGAAAGGAAAATGGTGACAGAGTTCAAAAAAGCATGGGATGAAAACAGAGGATCTCTAATCAGAAAATAATGCTATATATATGAAGAACTAAGGCCAGTATTGGGCAGACTTGCACGGTCTGTGTCACGTATATGGCCATTCAGCTGAGGATGGGCAGGGATGGTTTAGATCAGGGTGTCAAAGTCCCTCCTCGAGGACCGCAATCCAGTTGGGTTTTCAGGATTTCCCCAATGAATATGCGTGAGATCTATTACCATACAATGAAAGCAGTACATGAAAATAGATCTCATACATAACCCAACTGATTGCGGCCCTCGAGGAGGGACTTTGACATCCCTAGTTTAGATGATCTGGAGTGAACTTTGACGGAGACTCCAATAGATGCATAATACCTGGCAGAGCTCTGGGTTTCTGGCCCAGAAATATCTAAGAAAATGAACAATTTAAATTAAATCATTAAATTATAGAGTGTGTATGTTCAGGCAAACTGGATGGACCATTCAAGGTCTTTATCTGCCGTCATTTACTATGTTACTATGTTCAGTATATCCCCTCATCTATAGCCATGAGTCCTTCAAAAAATTAATTCCTTGTGATCTTGGGCAAGTCACTTAATGCTCCATTACATCAGGTATAAACCTCCGAGGGCGTGAATATATGTACTGTATATGAACGTAACTCCCCTTAAACTATCATTTAAAATGAGTGAAATAAATTCAAATCCCATCCCAAAATGAATACATGGACAAAAAAGCATTATATCAAGGGCTGGTTTTGAGCACTATGCACAAGATTGATTAGTTTAATTACATGCACAGCGCTTAGACCAGAGCTTGGGATTCCAAATGGGGTCACAAAACCTGCCTTGTAGTCCATAACCGTAGATCCCTAGATATCCACCACCCCAAAACAGATGCCCCATCCCCCTCAAAATCCACTTAGGCCTTTGTGGCTGTTGACGCTCCAAACTCCCATGCTGGAAGGACCTCTCAAACATTTGGCAGCAGGAGAAAGCTAATTTCCATCTTTCTAGTGGCAGCACCACTCAAATGTCAAATAATTGCCTTAGGTACATTTAAGCTCCTTACAGCAAGAAGCTCACATTAACATTTTTAGGAATTAACACAAACAAGCTGAACAGCATACATTTTTACACTAATTGGCTCATTTCTGTGCCTGTAGAGGCTGATGAGAATTAAGCAGAATTGCTTAACAAACATTTCGGTTTTGTGTTCATAGCTAATGGGCCAGGAGTAGGACTGTAGTGAGCTTTAAGGAGGTCATTTAAGAAAAGTTTTTTACATGCAGAAAAGGCCTTTTAGAACTTTGACCCACTGAATACGTGCAAATAAGAATGCATGCCAACAAGAAGGCTCTTGAACACACACTCCCCCTAATTCTATATAGTGCAACAACTGAAACTGTAGATAAGCAAAAGGAATTGGGACTTCTACATTGCACTTTTGTGGTTTTACAACCACACTCAAAGCAGTTTAAGAACATAAGCAATGCCTCTGCTGGGTCAGACCTGAGGTCCATCGTGCCCAGCAGCCCGCTCACATGGCGGCCCAACAGGTCCAGGACCTGTGCAGTAGCCCTCTATCTATACCTCTCTATCCCCTTTTCCAACAGGAAATTGTCCGATCCTTTCTTGAACCCCAGTATCGTACTCTGCCCTATTACGTCCTCTGGAAGCGCATTCCAGGTGTCCACCACACGTTGGGTAAAGAAGAACTTCCTAGCATTTGTTTTGAATCTGTCCCCTTTCAACTTTTCCGAATGCCCTCTTGTTCTTTTATTTTGCGAACGTTTGAAGAATCTGTCCCTCTCCACTCTCTTTATGCCCCTCATGATCTTGTAAGTCTCTATCATATCCCCTCTAAGTCTCCTCTTCTCCAGGGAAAAGAGACCCAGTTTCTCCAATCTCTCAGCGTATGAAAGGTTTTCCATCCCCTTTATCAGATGCGTTGCTCTCCTCTGAACCCTCTCAAGTAACGCCATGTCTTCTTAAGCGGCGATCAATATTGGACGCAGTACTCAAGATGCGGACGCACCATCGCCCGATACAATGGCAGGTACTTCAAGCATTTCCCTTATCTGTCCCAGTGGGCTCACTGGAGCGGTGGAGGATTAAGTGACTTGCCCAGGGTCACAGAGAGCAGTGCAAGGTTTAAACCCACAACCTCAGGGTGCTGAGGCTGGAGCTCTAACCACTGAACCACACTCTCTTTTCCAAAGGCACGCTAAGAGTTTTAGTGCGGATTTAGCGTGCACTAAATCAATGCGTGCGCTAACTGCTAACGCGTCCGTAGGATAACATGCACATGTTAGAATTTAATACGCACTAAAAAGCTTAGCGCACCTTCGTAAAAGAGGGGGTAAGTCTGTGTTATCCAGTTAGTGCGTGCTTATGTGAATGCGCTAGCTGAGTAATGCTTCCATACCACTCCCTGCCCAATTATATACTCCTCGCAACATATTGTTAATAATTAAAAAATGCATGATTAATGTGAGCCCAGGGCAGGATTAACCAATAGGCCAAGTAGGCACGTGCCTAGGGCCCAAAATGGTCAGAGGGGCCCGATGAAGGAGGGCATCAACATTGTTTTTTCTAGGCGGTAATGGGCCCCTCCAGCATCGATCGGCAACGCGGGCCCTCCCCCACCATTGACGGAAAGTAAGACAAGCAAGCAACGCGGGTAAGAAAGGCAACGGGAACTGTAACTGTGCAAGCGGTGCTGTTGCCCAAAGCTTCCCTCTGATGCAACTTCCTGTTTCCGCCTGGGCGCATGGTGGGGTGGGTCGGGGCAGGTGGCCCAGTGTACATGTATGCCTAGGGGCCCTCGATGAATTAATCCTGCCCTGTGTGAGCCAACAGGCAAATTACTTTCATGTGTGTTTTAGTAACCCTTTAATCATGACCTAAGAGGCCCTTTTATTAAGCTACGCTAACTGATTTATCACACGCCAAATGCTAAGGCATCCATTATATCCTATGGGCATCTTGCATTTAGTGCACCTTAATAAAATGTGCATTAGGGTTTAACACTCTTTAGTAAAACAATAGCCAATCAGGGACTTCCTTGGACTCCTTTCTAAGGAAATCCCTGATTGGCTGAGGCACCCCAGGCCCCTCCCAAGGGAGGAATCTGAGGCGCCTCAGTCAATCAGGGCTTTAGGCCCCACCCCATGCATCACATGATGCACAGGGGTGTGGCCTAAGGTTGCACTCATCATCATCAGAGGCCTGGAGCAGGAGGGACTGAGCACCCCTCCCAACTGTAAAGGTACGGGGAGGGGGGTGGGTCCGGCCAGGAACCGGGACGGGGCGTCCCTTGAGTGGCAGAGGGTGTTGGCAACCCTCCTGCCAATTATTTTTGGGGGTGGACAGCAGTAGACATGGCAGGAGGGAATGGGAACCCTCCTGCCATAATTTTAAAAGCGGCTTTTTAAGGTACAGGGAAGGGTGGGCCGGGTTTGCAATGGCAAGAGGGAGTGGCATCCTTCCTGCCATTTTTCATTCATTTGTGCGTGGGGGAGGGGGGTGGGCAGCAGCGACGGCGTCAGATTTCGGTGCGGGGGCAGGCATTTTTTGCTTTGGGATGGGGGTACACTGTCAGGTTAAAATCACGGGCTCGCAAAGTTTTGCAGAATATATAAAAAAGAAGCCTGTGGTGTTAAAGGGCAGAAGAGGGCAGGAGAGTCGGCAGTCACTTCTTTTCTGATCGGCAAGCCCAATCGGTAAGCCCAATTGTTTAGTGAATCGCTGCCTTCCAAAATTTGCATGCCATTTCCCTCATTTGCATGCGCTAAGTGGGTCGGGTGCTGATCGGATCAGGAGGAAGGTTAGTGAATCGGGTCGAGGAACAAATTGGTTGCAAACTGATTGGTAGACGATCGGCTTGCTTAGTGAATCTGGCCCATAGTCTGTCTGTTCTGTCACATTTCTATAGCTGTACTGGATCTGGAGAAAACTGAAAGCCAAAGATGATGATAACCTTTTTTCAGACCAGCAAAAACTGCTGAAGAGGAGACCTAGGTAGTTAAGCATGTTCATGGCCTGCGACACCTTTTTCTGTGGGTCCTACAAAAACTCCTGTTGGCGCAAGGAAACAAACCGCGCCACTGGTGATGGCATGTCAGTTTATTTATCTCCAGAAGTTTCCATACAGGTTTGAGGACGTAATTTAACAGAAACAGATTGTTTGTTTTGGGAAGAACATAAATTTGGTGATGCAGTTTTATTACCACAAGCCAAATTAAAATTCAATGTTGCAGCCATATGTTAGCGAAGGAGGAAAGTTGTGAGAACCCACCTTTCAAGGTAGCTCACGTTCACCATGAAAATAATTAACTGTAACAGAAAATGTATTATACAAGCAGACAGCAACATTCCCCAACTGAGGTCTGAAATCTAAGAATAGTGTGTGCTAGTTATGCATTGCATGGAATAAACTGCACACACAGATGTTTGCAGCATAAATATTTTATTCATGGTTGGGCTATGAATTGTGTTATATTTGCATTTGTAAACAGATGAATCAACACGAAGATTTCCTGGCATTTTTTTTTCCACTGAAATCATGAGAAAAAGCGATGGTCTGCTGTAGTACTGCCCGATTCAGTGAAAAATATTTGATTCGATTCACCCTGTTGAATACATTTTTCGATTCACTTTCAACGACACAGCTTTTCAAGTTTAAACATTTTATTTAAACAAGGCAATATCAAGGAAATCGGGCAGCACTACCATATTCCCCCCTCCCGATTCTCAGCTTCCCTAAAGAAAGGTCCTCAGCTTCCCCCCCCAATTCCATAGCTTCAGGAAAAGAAGAGAGCACTGCAGCAGAGAGATCCTTTACTTATGCTGAATAGTTAGATGTGGGGACTCAGAAGGAGAGGAGAAATGCTTTTGGGGAAAGAGCCAGTCAAGAGCCAATAATTATAAAAAAATCAACATGCTTACAAGTTGCTGCTGCGGGTCGCACACTCGCATGCCAACGTCCTTTCGCAAAACCGGAAGTTACATTAGATGAAGGACTCTGGCGGCTGCGGCAAAGCTCAAACAGGAACAGGTCTCCAGGGGGCCGACCTTGTTTTGGTGAGTTTGATTTTTGTGCAAACGAATCGATTCGAACCGATTCACCTGAAGTGAATCGATTCGAATTGCAAATCGGGCAACACTAGTCTGCTGTTCTAACAACACCACTGCATGTTGCCATGCAGGTAACCCTGGTTTGAGCCCTCAAATCCAATTCCTTATCAAGATGGTAAAGGACCACTGAACCCTTCCCCCATATTCCCCCCAACACCCCGTCCTAAAGATCCCCCTCCCACCACCCTACCAAGAAGACCCCAAAAAACAGTCCTGGTGGGCTTTGGATGGTTGGCTCAGAATCCTCCCAGCTCTAGCACCTCCACCCTCAGCCCCTTCCCTGTACCTCGTTGTAGGAGCTGGCAAGAGGGATGCTCACACCTCTTCAAAATGGTGGGCCCTACCCTTCCCTGTGTATCCTGGGATGCACCGGGGAGCGGCCTAAGACTCCAATTAGCATGGGTACCTAAGGCCCCTCCCATAGGAGGGGCTTAAGGTATCCAGGCCAATCAGGGCCTTAGGCCCCTCCCCAGTGCATCCCAGGATACACAGGGAAGAGTAAGGCCCACCATTTTGAAGAGGTGTGAGCATCCCTCTTGCCAGCTCCTACAACGAGGTACAGGGAAGGGGCTGAGGGTGGAGGTGCTAGAGCTGGGAGGATTCTGAGCCAACCATCCAAAGCCCACCAGGACTGTTTTTTGGGGTCTTCTTGGTAGGGTGGTGGGAGGGGGAACTTTAGGACAGGGTGTTGGGGGGAATATGGAGGAAGGGTTCAGGTGACCTGGCTGCACAACCGGGTTGCTGAGGCAGGAGGGAGTGGGAATCCCTCCTGTCTCTCTGGGTGCATCGCTGCTGCGGGGCGGCTGTCATCATTGGAGGTGTGAGAATGGGGACCCAAGATCGTCATCGGGGGCATGTGCAGCGGCTGTGGTCGGGAAGGGGGGGCAGCACAACTTTTTATTAATGAGGACAGATATTGTGTATAGTTAAGACTATGTACAACATCTGTGCCCATTAAAAAAATAAAAAAGAAAGATAAAAAAGGTTTACTGCCCCAAAGCTGCTTCGGGGCTTCCCCTGCTGGCTCTGCGCATATCTGAAAGTTGTTTTCTCAACGACTGATGAGGTGGGATTATGGCCAACCTCTGCAAAACTAATTTTCATGGAAATTCCGTCATATATAAGTCACCATTTTAAAATCGTTCAATAAATCGGCCAATAGCGACCCACTTGGTTCGAGTGACAATTTTTTTGTGCATCTAGCTCTTAGTCATTTCCATGTTTATGTCAGTATATACACTTGCAAATCACAACAATTCAGCTGTGTGCTATTCTGCAAGCATGGATAGATCTTTGACAGAACATACATTGCTGGTGGATGTTCACAAGGGCAAAGTCTGGGCATATGCAGGGTGCACGCTTACACTCATTTATTTATAGAACACCAAACCATGTATCTCTTAAATCTAGGTACGAGCATTTACCCCCAGCTCGATGGCTGGCATAATGCTCATGTCGCAAGCGGGATGCTCCTCAGAAGCACAATCTCTTTTACTTTACCAAGTGAACTCTCTGATGCCATGAGACCAGGAACGGATCAGTTCCTATAAGTTATAGTCATAGGGACATGCAACCAGGGCTGTGGAGTCGGTAGATAATGTTCCGACTCCGACTCCTCAGTTTTTTGTACTTCAGACTCTGACTCCGACTCCAGGTACCAAAATTTCCTCCGACTCCACAGCACTGGTTAATTTTCAGATCGTTAAAATGGAATGTCAAGTTGAGAGAAATGAGCATTTTCGACACCACCTTCTTTTTGCTTTTAATCAAGGTTCTAAGGCCGCAGAAGCTGCTCGCAACATTTGTGCTGTGTATATAGTGGGTGCTATAGCTGAAAGAATCGCTCGTGATTGGTATGCCAAGTTCAAAAATGGAGTCGGTAGATAAATGTTCCGACTCCGACTCCTCAGTTTTTTGTACTTCTGACTCCAACTCCAGTACCCGAAATTTCCTCCGACTCCAACTCCTCGATTCCAACTCCGACTCCACAGCACTGGTTAATTTTCAGATCGTTTAAATGGAATGTCAAATTGAGAGAAATGAGCATTTTCGACACCACCTTCTTTTTGCTTTTAATCAAGGTTCTAAGGCCGCAGAAGCTGCTCGCAACATTTGTGCTGTGTATATAGTGGGTGCTATAGCTGAAAGAATCGCTCGTGATTGGTAGGCCAAGTTAAAAATGGAGTCGGTAGATAAATGTTCCGACTCGACTCCTCAGTTTTTTGTACTTCTGACTCCGACTCCGACTCCAGGTACCCGAAATTTCCTCCGACTCCTCGACTCCGACTCCACAGCACTGGTTAATTTTCAGATCGTTAAAATGGAATGTCAGAGAAATGAGCATTTTGGACACCACCTTCTTTTTGCTTTTAATCAAGGTTCTAAGGCCGCAGAAGCTGCTTGCAACATTTGTGCTGTGTATATAGTGGGTGCTATAGCTGAAAGAATCGCTCGTGATTGGTAAGCCAAGTTCAAAATGGAGTCGGTAGATAAATGTTCTGACTCCGACTCCTCAGTTTTTTGTACTTCTGACTCCGACTCCAGGTACCCGAAATTTCCTCCGACTCCGACTCCTCAACTCCGGCTCCACAGCCCTGCATGCAACAGAGTCCAATACATGGTAGGCATAAGCCAGTCTCAAAACTTTCCTAACTACTGCCTGATTTTAAACTTGCAATTCTTTTTACCCTGTAGCAGGAATTCGGCAACTGAAGCCCTGACACAGTTCTCAGCACTGAATTAATTCAAGGGTGTAAATAATTCACAGTTCCTGGCCTCTTGAGTTAGTCCTTATATAAAAGGTCCACAGTTTCTATCACACTTTTATTAGCGACTGTTTCATACGGAAAAACATTTTTAAAGCCCTGCCCAGCTTCTTTTACCAGCCTAGGAATGGGGCATCACAGTGTTCATTTGCCCAGGACAAAAATCAAAGTAACTATCCAAATGTTTGTAGGTTGTCCTCAAGATCAAGAGGCCAGTCTCTCTCCCTCTAGGTTCTCCAGCCTCCACGTCTCACTCTTTAGCATTTGGTTCTCTTTCTATCTTCATGGGCTGTGGCCCTTTGTCTACATCCTGTTTGCATTCCTGGGCCCTCATCCCTCCTCTCTTTCTGGATTCTTCAGCCCCCACCCCTTTTGTGGTCCCTCCTTTTGTCCTCATGTCTTAGGGAATCTAAAGATCCCTATCCCCCACCCTCGGGTTAATTCTCGGGTTCTCTTTCCTGCATCTAGCCTTTTCTCAGCAGAGAAGTTTCTCTGGGCCTTTTGCAACAACCTTTATCCTTCCTAAGCTCCTGGTATTTTCTGCAAGGGTTTTGGGAAAGGATTCCTCCTCACAATATATAATAGTATTCCACGAAGGTTGCTTACGCTCCTTTATAGAATAGGCTCTAGACACCTCTTTACACGCAAATATCAACTACCAAAACTGCCGTTAACATTTAAGCATATTTAGATTGTATTTTCTTCGGCTTCCACTGCTTTATAAGCTGCAAAGTCCCAGTGGACTTATCCAGTCAGACGGCGCTGAGCAGGACTTGCAGCCGATTGGCTGATGCTAGACACCGTTAATTTTTCCATTTTCTAGGGTCACTGAAAGCATGGATATCATCAAGGCGGCTCACAATTAGCCGACACCCAAACCCTGCAAAACTTTCAGAGGTAACTATGACGTTTCATTAACTTTCTTGGAGGTTTTCAGCGGTCTTTTTTTTTTTTTCCTCAAAACGGCATGGAGCTGAAGATTAACTGATGAAATGCCCTGTCAGCTCCGATTAATATTTCCAGATTTTATTCTAAAGAGAAATGAACGTAGATGATGCTCCAGAAAAGGGCTTTGCATGGATTATAGTCAGTACGTGCAGGAGAAGCACTGGCTATTCATACGAATTAGAAAGCATTTTTTCCTCTCTACTCTCTGTGTGACTTCCAAGCCCAAATTGCAGTTATATTATCTCTGTGTGTAATGCACAGTATATAAAAAATTGTCCTGGCTAGAGCTACAAAGGGGATGATTTTCTCGACTGGAAGCTTGAATCACTCACTGCTTGAGAGCTATGCAGAAAGTGGGATTGACAGGATACGAGTAAGCAACGGCAAAACAAGAAAAAAAAACAACCATGAAGCAAACTGTTAAAAGATTAAGATGCATTTTTCTGGCAGAAATACTGAGTTGCTTTTACTTCATGGGAGCTCTCATTCAAAATTCCCTTAACTGATCACGGGGAACATTTTGACCCGGTTAATTTGGAAGGCTAAGGTACAGCAGGACTAGGGTAGAGTTAAGGAAAGCTTGAGGCTGAAGCCAGTTAAAATCCTTAGGGTAGGCGCAACATCTATCTCAGCAGGAAACACATAGAGGAAGATTCTCAAAACTTCACGATAAAATCCAATGGTCTGCTACTGAGGTCGCTATTGTAACGATTTCAAAAAAGGCGAGTCATTCTCAAAAGACACCGCATGCAAATGAGGTTTGCGGAGGTTCACGTAGGTTCGCTAATTTTACCTGAGATGAGTTACTGGTGGTAGCGATCAGTGCTTGCGTAGAATACACCTGCGTATTTAAAAAACCCAAACCCACCAAACCAAATTGAAGATCAGCAGGAGAGATGCCCACTCTCTCCTGCCGCGTTGAACAATCCCCCGACACCACCCCCCACTGCAGTGGGAGGGAATAGAAACAGATAAAGGCCAAATGGCACATCCAGTCTGCCCATCCATAGTAACTATTATCTCTTCCTTTCTCTAAAACAGTTGTCTCAAACTCAAACCCTTTGCAGGGCTACATTTTGGATTTGAAGGTACTTGGAGGGCCGCAGAAAAAATAGTTAATCTTTTATTTAAAAAATGACAATTTTGCATGAGGTAAAACTCTTTATAGTTTATAAATCTTTCCTCTTGGCTAAGTCTTAATAATAATATTGTAATTTATAGCTGTTTTATTTTACTTTTGTGATTATAAAAAACATATCAAGGGCTTCAAAATAGTACCTGGCGGGCCGCATGTGGCCCCTGGGTCGCAAGTTTGAGACCACTGCTCTAAGAGATCCCATGTGCCTATCCCAGGCTTTCTTGAATTCAGAATTGTAAAAAAAAAAAAAAAAAGGTGTTTCCTCTTTCATTGTGGAGAACTCAACTGATCACCTTGATGCATTGGGAACGTCGGGTGTACTATTTCAAGCGACTTGGGAACCTTTCTGGTTGACTATGACTTCCTATGCCCAGAGTTGTATTTTGAATTGCTGATTTTGACTTTCCTTCACTTTTATGGCTGTTTATATGCCTATAATGTTTATTTATGGAAGGGGACCGGGGGGGGGGGGGGGGGGCTTTGGGGTTGTTCTTTGTATTGCTGATTTTTCTTACTGTAAAACTGAGCTTACTTTTACATTACATTATTGATTTTTATTCCGCCATTACCTTGCGGTTCAAGGCGGATTACATAAGAGGTTATCTGGACATTTCCAGAAGAGTTACAGAGTTGAACGGGTTACTTTGGGGGAATGAAGTGCTTTCTGCGGTGTTAGTTTGTTTTGATGGATTTCTTGAATAGCAGGGTTTTTATTTATTTTCTGAAAGTTTTGTGGTCTGGTGGTCATGGTCAGCCATGCTAGTGCTTATCGTTTCTTTGCTTTTCTTGGCTCAATAAAAATGAAAAAAGTATTTCCTTAGGTGCCCACTCCCTCCCACCGTTGTCCAACACCTCCCCCCATGCCCCCATCACCACCGCTCCCCGCGCCTCGCTACCTTATTCATGAAGTCCAGCTAGAAGGACGCCTACCCGCTCTGGCTGGCAGGTCCACCTCTTACAAAATAGTGGGATGCACTGGGGAGAGGCCTAAGGCCCTTCTGCTGCTAAAATGCATGCACATTAAGGGCTACATGCACTAAAGTCAGCAATTGTCACTAAACGACGATCACTTTTACTGACCCGATGCACAAAACGACCCACCGTATGTTTTCCCCCTGAATTGCCGATTTTCAGATCCAGCCATGCAAATTAGCTAAAACCCCATGCAAAGTAGCCAAACGATTGATGCAATAACGTCAATTGGCTATTCCACCCCCCCTCAAAAAAAGGGGGGTTTAGTGATAGAAAAAACTGTCGGTAACGGGGTTTTTAAAAGAACATCCTACCCAAATATGAATGATTTTTAGAGTTAGAGGGTAAAACCGAATGGCCAAAAAAATTAACTTTTTTCAATGGCTTTGAATCCTTAACAAACCTTCATATATAGACTCTCTACTAAAATATATCAAAGGCTTCTTCCCCAGAGGGCAGGCGTATCTTAACCACAAAGGGTCAGATCATAGGACCTCTTATTCCAGGTCCACATCCTGAGACTTTGTTGTAATCATATACACCTGTCCCTCCTTCCCAACCCTTATACTTATATCGGGCATCTCTCCTGCCGGCGATCATTTGGGGGATGTCCGGCAGAAGGGACTGGGAATTCCTCCTGCCGGTAGTCTTTTTTTTTTTTGGGGGGGGGGGGGGGAGAGACGGGTTGCCTGGGCCGCTAAACTGATTGCGGCTGCCATGATCAGCTCAGCTCAGTAGTAATCCGATTGGAACTTATTCCTGTTTTGACTTTGTCTATGTCAAAACGTATAAGTTCCATCCAGGCAACCTCGTCAAATTTTCAATTATCGCTGCAAGATGACTATGTTTGGTCAGCCCACATCCTGCCCACCTCCCGCCTTAACCACTCATCGAAAAACGCCCCTTTTTGCTCTGGATGCACAGCCGCAGTCAGAGGCCTAAAATGCCTCTAGATACTTCTAAAATCCTGTTTCCATTATCGGCACTTGAACAAACTGTCTTTTAGGTTGTCCAAGTGCTGACTTGGGCGGGTTTTAGATGTATTTTTGTTTCGATTATGAGCCCCATTGTGTGTATATGAAAAATGAATAGAAAAAAATTGCATTACAATTAGTACTATTATTATGGAGGTGGAGTCTGGGGCGGAGCTTGGGCGGGGTACTTGGTTGATATTTGTTAGACTTAGAGGGTATTTAGCTTGAAGAAATTGAGAAACACTGCTCTAGCATGTGCCTATAATGTCTAATCTGGGCAGTACAGACAGGACTGGATGAATCTATATCTCTCAGATGCCATCTTCAGGCTGTATGGTCAGTGGTGGGAGAAGGCCAAAAGCAGAGCTGTACCGGGCCATGGTGCACCATCACCACCTGGAGCACTGCGTCCAGCGCTGGTCGCCGTACATGAAGAAGGACACGGTACTACTTGAAAGGGTCCAAAGAGCGACTAAAATGGTTAAGGGGATGGAGGAGCTGCCGTACAGTGAGAGATTAGAGAAACTGGGCCTCTTCTCCCTCGAACAGAGGAGATTGAGAGGGGACATGATCAAAACATTCAAGGTACTGAAGGGGATAGACTTAGTAGATGAAGACAGGTTGTTCATCCTCTCCAAGATATAGAGAACAAGAGGGCACTCTCTAAAGTTGAAAGGGGAAAAATTCTGTACAAATGTAAGGAAGTTCTTCGCCCAGAGAGTGGTGGAAAACTGGAACGCTCTTCCTGAGGCTGTTATAAGGCAAGACACCCTCCAGGCATTCAAGACAAAGTTGGACAAGTTCCTGCTCAACTGGAAAGTACGCAGGTGAGGCTGGGCTCATTTACAGTACTGGTCTTTGACCTAAGGGCCGCCACGTGAGCGGACTGCTGGGCACGATGGACCACTGGTCTGACCCAGCAGCTGCAATTCTTATGTTCTTAATTCTCTTTGGCGGTGTAACTACTAGCTCTAGGACATCCCTTCAGAAAATTCAAGACCACCTTGGCTTCTAATTGGGTCTAATTCTAGAAATTACCAGAAGCCTTAAAATGAGCCCCTGACAGCTACTGGTGCTATGATGTTTGTGAGTCCGGTTGAGTTCCTCTTCACAAAGCAGGTGCAGGAAGCTCACGTAGGAAAAAACAAGAGGTCACAAGTGTAGCTCTAATTAACTAGAATTGCAGGTAGCTGAAAGAAAAAAACCCACAACACTAATAATATACTTTTGCAGAACTGTCAGCTAAAGGAAAGCTGCCAACTATCACTGGATATGAACTGATAACTTTTAAGAACAGCCAAGAGCAAAATACAGAAATAACAATATTTTCTCTTGCTCTGCTCAACCGGTAAGTCTCTCCTATCAGTGCCCTTCTCTTCCTCTGCCAACTCCAGACTCCGTCCCTTCTGCCTTGCTGCGCCTTATGCTTGGAACAAGCTGCCCAAATCCCTATGGCGGGCTCCATCTCTGGCAGTGTTCAATGACCAGTTAAAAGCCCAGCTCTTCGGGAGTGCTTTCAACTCTTAACTCCTCTCACCTGGGGTTCTGCATCCCCAACCCTATATGTCGCGTTTGTCTGTCCAAGTTAGATTGTAAGCTCTTCTGAGCAGGGACCGTCTATAAATGTCAGCCCACCTCTTTGAGAGTGCTTTCAACTGTTAACTCTTCTCACCTTGGGTTCTGCACCTGAGCACGACCGGGACGAGGATGCTGGCATGCAACGTCCAGAGCATCATAGACTTGGCTTTAAACTAAGGAAGGGGGGAAAGCCGACAGTCAATCTGACACATCAGACAAATGTATCAAAAAAGGATACTGAGCAAGGACATTGTAAAAGAGGGCATGGGACTGAGTGGGAATTTTTGGAAAAAGAACCTAAGGAAACAATACAAGGGCCTAGGGCCAGGGACATTGAGCAAGGACATTGTAAAAAAGGGATCGGGGCTGAGTGGGAATTTTCAGGAAAAGGACCTAAGGACGCAATGCAGAGGACCAGGGCCAAGGATATTGAACAAGGGCACTGTAAAAAAGGGCTCAGGACTGAGTTGGAATTTTTTGAAAAAGGACCTAAGGATAGATCGCAGGAGTCTAGGGCACAAATGTCTTTGGTAAGCAGGACTAAAAGAGAACAACGGATCCCAGAAGGACAACCAATAATGGGGAAACAAGCTGAGGAGGAAACAGATACACCACAGGAGGAGAATGACCGAGATGAGGCTTGGGGACTAGCAACTTACGAGGGGGACGCCAAGAGTGCCAAACCACGAGGAAAACCAGCAAGAAAGGCGAACAACCGGGACTTACATTGCTTGTACATTAACGCTAGGAGCCTAGGGGCTAAAATGGGAGAGCTGGAAGTATTAGCCTGCAAAAAGGGCCTAGACATAATCAGAGTCACAGAAACGTGGTGGACTGATGACAATAAATGGGATGTGGCCTTACCAGGGTTCAAACTCTACAGGAGAGATAGGTCACACAAAAAGGGTGGAGAAATAGCGCTATATATAAAAGATTCCATACCTTCAACCAGGATGGAAACAACAGTAAGGGCGGACGACTTGGAATCATTATGGGTTAAACTACCAGGAGGAGCAGGAACAGATATAAAATTGGGTCTGTACTATCGCCCACCTGGACAATCGGAAGAAATCGACCAGGACCTGGAGGCCGAACTGAGGCAGTTATGCAAAAGCGGAAGCGTGGTGGTGATAGGGGACTTCAACTACCCGGGAATAGACTGGAGCATCGGGCACTCAAGTTGTACGAGGGAGACCAAATTCATGGAAGTCACGAGGGACTGTTTCATGGAACAGCTGGTCACGGAACCAACACGGGGAGATGCCACTCTTGACCTAATCTTCAACGGACTAGGGGGACCTGCTAAGGAGGTGGCGGTACTAGCCCCACTAGGAAACAGCGATCACAACATGATCCAGTACAGGCTAGAAATTGGACCATCAAAGGTGAAAAGAACCACAACGACAGCACTCAATTTCAAAAAAGGGAATTATGATGCCATGAGGAAAATGGTGGGAAAGAAACTCATCGATACCACAAGGAAGATAGAGTCCGTAGAAAAGGCCTGGATCCTACTCAAGGGCACGGTGCACGAAGCACAGAACCTGTGCGTCCCCAAGTTCAGGAAAGGGTGCAAGAAAAATAGAACAAAAAACCCAGTGTGGATAACAAATGCAATGAAAAAGGCAATAAGCGATAAGAAGGCATCATTCAAACAATGGAAAAAGGACCAGACAGAAGACAACCAAAAGGAGCATAAAAGACACCAAAAGGAGTGTCACCGAGTGGTTAGGAAAGCAAAAAGAGAATATGAAGAAAGACTGGCAGGGGAAGCAACAAACTTCAAATCATTCTTCAGGTATATCAAGGGGAAGCAACCAGCTAGGGAGGAAGTAGGACCCTTGGATGATGGAGACAGAAAGGGAGTGGTAAAAGAGGAAAAGGAGATAGCGGACAGGTTAAATGAGTTCTTCACGTCAGTTTTCACAATGGAGGACACAACCAACATTCCGGAACCCGAGGAGATCGGAAAAGGAGATCAGGATGAAAATCTGGTCCAACTAGAGGTGAGCAAGATGGATGTCCTCAGGCAGATAGACAGGCTAAAGTGCGACAAATCGCCAGGTCCGGACGGCATTCACCCAAGGGTACTCAAGGAACTAAGGAACGAAATAGCTGAGCCACTTCGACAAATATGCAACCTATCCCTAAAAACTGGAGAGATCCCAGAGGACTGGAAAATAGCAAATGTCACGCCCATTTTCAAGAAAGGCTCAAGGGGAGGCCCAGGAAACTACAGGCCAGTGAGCTTGACCTCGGTCCCTGGAAAGATGATGGAAGCGCTGATTAAAGACAGCATTTGGGAACACATCGAAAACAATGGGCAGCTAAAGTCGAGCCAACATGGCTTCTGCAAGGGCAGGTCATGCCTCACGAACTTATTATACTTCTTTGAGGGGGTGAACAGCCAGGTGGATAGAGGGGAATCCATAGACATCATTTACCTTGACTTCCAAAAAGCCTTCGACAAGGTACCACACGAAAGACTGCTAAGGAAGCTATGGAACCACGGGGTGCAAGGGGAGATCCACCGATGGATCAAAAACTGGCTGGCGGACAGGAAACAGAGAGTTGGAGTAAAGGGCCATTACTCAGATTGGCAAAGGGTCACGAGCGGAGTTTCACAGGGGTCGGTGTTGGGACCGCTCCTGTTCAATATATTTATTAACGACCTGGAGGCGGGAACAAAATGTGAGGTTATTAAATTTGCGGATGACACTAAATTATACAGCAGGGTCATAACCATGGAGGACTGCGAAGACCTCCAAAAAGATCTGACAACGCTGGAAGAGTGGGCCAAAAAGTGGCAAATGAGCTTCAACATAGGGAAATGCAAGGTCATGCATATTGGGAAAAAGAACCCGATGTTCACTTACAAGATGGGGGGGGATCACCGCTAGGGGTGAGCAACCTTGAAAGAGACCTGGGAGTGATGGTGGACACAACATTGAAGGCGTCGGCGCAGTGCGCCACAGCCTCAAGGAAAGCGAACAAAATGTTGGGTATCATTAAGAAAGGTATCACAACCAGGACGAAGGAAGTCATCCTGCCACTGTATCGTGCAATGGTGCACCCGCACCTGGAGTACTGTGTCCAGTACTGGTCACCGTACCTCAAGAAAGACATGGCGGTACTTGAGAGAGTCCAGAGAAGAGCAACTAAGCTAATAAAAGGTATGGGGGACCTCTCATATACTGACAGACTGAAAAAGCTGGGGCTTTTCTCCCTGGAAAAGCGACGACTCAGGGGAGACATGATAGAAACCTTCAAGATCATGAAGGGCATAGAAAAAGTGGATAGGGACAGATTTTTCAAACTAAGGGAAACCACAGGTACAAGGGGGCACTCGGAGAAATTGAAAGGGGAAAGTTTTAGAACAAACGCCAGGAAGTTCTTTTTCACCCAGAGGGTGGTGGATACATGGAACGCACTGCCGGAGGGTGTGATAGGCAGAAGTACGCTACAGGGCTTCAAAGAAGGTCTGGACAGGTACCTAGAGGACAAAGGGATTGAGGGGTACAGATAGGAGTAGAGGTAAGGTTATAGGGACAGGATTAGAGGTAAATTACAAAATTAGTCAGAGACCACTGTTCAGGCAGTGGGCCTGATGGGCCGCCGCGGGAGCGGACCGCTGGGCAGGATGGACCTCTGGTCTGCCCCAGCGGAGGCAACTTCTTATGTTCTTAAGTTAGATTGTAAGCTCTTCCGAGTAGGGACCATCTATAAATGTCAGCCCACCTCTTTGAGAGTGCTTTCGACTGTTAACTCTTCTCACCTTGGGTTCTGCATCCCCAACCCTATATGTCATGTCTGTCTGTCCAAGTTAGATTGTAAGCTCTTCTGAGCAGGGACCATCTATAAATGTCAGCCCACCTCTTTGAGAGTGCTTTCGACTCCTAACTCCTCTCACCTTGGGTTCTGCATCCCCAACCCTATATGCCGTGTCTGTCTGTCCAAATTAGGTTGTAAGCTCTTCCGAGCAGGGACCATCTATTAAATGTGAAAATATACAGCGCTGCATATGTCTTTTAGCGCTGAATAAGTGATAAATGGTAGTACTAGTAGCTGTTATATGAATTATCTAGCTGCATCCAAAAGAGACATACACAGGCTTAAGGTGAGGAATATGCAAAGTAGTCATTTTGAATGAAATCTCTGTGTGTACATCAGATGTACTTTGCATTCGTGAGAAAGAGATGAAGAATCAACAAGTAACTTCTCTACCCATATTTCCACCAGCCCTGAATGCTAAAACGGAACCTCAAACTCCTTCAAGCACCCCTAGTAATTTCAAATGGCTGCCAACCTTACCAATCTGTTCTCAGAACATAGTAAGGGAAATCTGTAAAAAAGCCATTAAGATTCAAAAATTCAAATAAGTATATTTTGCCCTTTCAAACAGTACTAGGACAAGAAGACATGCCATGAAAACTAACTGGTAGCAGAGTTAAAACACAAACTATGGACTTTGTTGCTAGAAACTGTGGTCAAAGCCATGTGGACACCTTTCTAAAAGACAGGTCTATCAGCAGCTTTTAGCTACAGCTCACTGTCAGGAGCTGAGCGCGAACGGCAGGATGAGATCCCCCATTAAGGTCTGTTAAGCGACTCCGATTGCCCAATGCCAGAGACATAATGCTGGGTTTGAATGGCCTCTGGTCTTACCCAGCAAGGCACTTCTTATGTTCTTATGTAAAACACAAATCAGCACCATGTTTCCATGAAAATGACATTTATCAGTGTAGAAGCTCTTTCAATTACAGGGTGGGAATGGCAGAATAATTACTGGCTTATAAACAGCAATTAGTTTGTTGTTTCAAAATGACAATTTGTTAAACAGATCAGGCGGAAAATGATCTAAGACTAATATGTACATAAGGGGAGCTGTGCTTTATCAGCCAGCTCACGGTAAGGAACCCAAGTTCAATTCCTGGTCAACATTACACTACACCGATATAATAATAAATACCACTTTCAGAGAGAATGCATCCTGAATATATTCTCTTCTAATTCTAACTGCTCAGGAAAAGGCCTCAGAATAAGAGTCTACGCACAGTCCTATTCATAGACTGAAACCTCAGTGTAGCTGCTCCTTGCTCCAATCATCGGCCCAAAAAACCTGAGAATTAGTTCAAATCACTTTAAATATTTTTTATATATATTTTTCAAATTGTTTTTAGCTTTTTTTAAATAATTGTAGACTCATGGGTACATCTCTCTAATAGTTTGAGAAAGAATTTGACAACTGGATACTTATCTCAGCGTTGCCAAAAAGTTTCCGACGTGGCCAGCGTTTCGTGGACACAACACTCGGTCCACTGCTTCAGGGCCAGAGGCAGAGACATTCAGGCATCTAAAATATAATCGAATGATAACATGAGAATACTTCCTTTAAGACCATTCTTATAATCAATCTAAATCAAACTTACTTCTCCGTTGTTAGCTGCCAAAAGCTCGCAAACAGGGGAAATTCTCTTTCAAACTATTAGAGAGATGTACCCATGAGTCTACAATTATTTAAAAAAAGCTAAAAACAATTTGAAAAATATATATAAAAAATATTTAAAGTGATTTGAACTAATTCTCAGGTTTTTGGGGCCGATGATTGGAGCAAGGAGCAGCTACACTGAGGTTTCAGTCTATGAATAGGACTGTGCGTAGACTCTTATTCTGAGGCCTTTTCCTGAGCAGTTAGAATTAGAAGAGAATATATTCAGGATGCATTCTCTCTGAAAGTGGTATTTATTATTATATTGGTATAGTGTTTTCTGAACCACTTTGGGTGAATATATTTTGTAGTCAACATTACACTACATCACATTTATTAACCGCAAAATCTCGAGGATCGATGCGGCTCACAGAAGACACCAAACTAGTCATTTCCAGTGAACTACAGAATAATCCATTAATCATTTTAATTCTCTAAAAATTGTATAAACAAAAGTGATTCCAATAACTTTCTGAAACCTATGTAGGAATAAAATGCGTAACTCCTGAAAATCAAGCAGACGTTGCTGGAACTTTTCAGAAATACAACCTTGAACTGGAGGAGCAACGAATAAAGCAGTATTCGGTGTAAATAGAGTAAATAATTCTAATAAGTACTCTGGTGCTTGACCATGCAGGACTTTTTTTATTTATAATTCTCCAAATTAATTCCAAGCATACAACACTTCTACCGAAAGTTAGATTAAGACAGTATAACTTAAATCGAATCAAGTAGAATCAAAAAACAGGAAACCAATTCTTTCTTAATCTATCTCAAGTAATCAAGAGATCCAAGATTAAATCTGAGAGATTTCAAACAACAAAAATTAACAAGTATTTATAAGAAAGCTTCAGATTGCTGTTGAAAGAGAGTTATTTTACTTCCTCTAGTTGTTATATTATGTTGGTTCTACTCTTCCAAGGCGCTTGAGAGACATGAAAGTAGACAAGTGAGAAGGTTCTAGAAAACCATTTTACAGCTTGGTATCTTCTAATACATTTACAGGGAAATCTTAAGTGGAAAACGCCTCCAATTTCAGTTACTGCTGGTTTCAAAATCAAAAACTGTCGCCTCCTTTTTTGTGACCATGCAGGACTTTATAACAAAGGGTTCCCAAGTGCTTCAAATAGAAGCCAGTGGAGCCTTCTAGAATAATAATAACTTTATTTTGTATACTGCCATACCCAGAGAGTTCTAGGCGGTTCACAGTAATTAATTAAGATTACAAACGATGAAATCATTGAAATTAACATTTTAGGACTGTACAGGTCATTGAAGTTGACAGGAATATGCAAGAGTGTACAATAGGAAGGTAAAATTTTATTTACAGGAAAATACCGGTCATTGAAGTTAATTGGTTTGGTGGGTACAATAATAATAATAATAATTTTATTTTTGTATAGCGCCATTCCAAGAGAGTTCTAGGCGGTTCACAGCAATTAATTAAGATTACAAACAATGAAAAAAAGCATTGGAATTACAATACTATAAGTGTACAATAGTAAGGTAAAAAAGTTTATTTACAGGAAAAACCGGTCGTTGACAGTTAAATTGGTTTGGTGGGCACAATAAGAGGGGACGGTGGAGGTTCAGGTGGATTGAGGGGTATTAAGGAGGTGAGGGTGTGTTAGGGGTTCTGTTCGTGGAATAAGAGGGGGCACAATAAGAGGGGAAGGTGAAGGTTCACGTGTATTGATGGGAGTTGAAGAAGTGAGAGGGTGTGTTAGGGATTCTGTCCGTGGAATAAGTGAGTTTTGATCATAAGTAATATGATCTGTTTTTTTTCAGACACAGTGCAACATTCTGTACTCTTTGAAGTCTGAGTATATTTGTACGATGTTCAGCAATATGAACAACGTTACAAGAATCCAAGGTACTAAAGGCTCCTTTTACTAAGGTGCACTAGGGCTTTAACGCACAGAATAGCGCATGCTACATTGCCACATGTGTTAGACCTTAACGCCAGCATTGAGCTGGTTAGTTATAGGCCCCACAATAAATATACAAACAGATATAAAAATATTACAATTATCCATGATAAAAAAAACCATCATTGACCATATTTCATCATACTAAACAAATGACGCTTCAACAATCTTTTAAACATACATAAGTCCTTCTGCTGCCTGATGTAAATTGGAAGCTTATTCCATTCTGTGGGACCTGTAAAAGTGCAAATTCTTTCACGTTGGAATGATGACATCAGAGTGTCCTGCAGAACGCAACGCACGCGGAGGTACATAAGATGAGATACAGTCCTGCAAATACTTAGGAGCCAATTGATACAGACTCAAATAGACCATTAGCAATAACTTATATCTAATTCTATACTCCATTTTCAACCAATAAAGTGTGACATATGTCAAAAAACATGATCTTGCTTCTTTATTCCAAATAATGCATGCATGACAGAGGTAGATATATCTAAAAATACCATATTACAGTAGTCTAAGATCAGCAACACTACTGCGTGAAGAACTTGCTTATAATCACGTCCTGAAAGATATTTCTTTAGTTTACTTAACAATCCTAACTTAAAATAGGTTTTTCTTATCATGTGTTTTAAACGTTAATTACAAATCCGGGATCACACCTCGGTAACGTATTTATTTAATTAATTCATTTTATATCCCATTGTCCCCAAACACCTCAGAACAGGTAACAGATTAACATACATAGTTTCAGTACAAGTTTACAATACAAGCTTTTATCCTAACTTGACACATACTAGGGGGTCTAATATTAATATACATAATATAGAGTTTTACTGGTTACAATTTGTCATAGTTATCCTTAAAGTGTAAGGTTTTCTGTACAAGATTTATCCTAATACATAAAGTTATTATCCTAACTCAACACATACTAGGGATCTAATATCAATCTCCATAACATATGAGATGGATTTGCATGCATTGTCTCCTTGAGATGCAAATCTATCTCATGCATATTTATTGTGGATATCCTAGAAACCTGACCTGCCTGTGGCTCTTGAGAACCGGAATTGCCTACCCCTGGCATAGAGGAAGACAAGGGGGCAGTCTTATCAAATTCCTTGATCAGTGAGCAAGTTTTTCTGCATTTCTAGATGTCTAATGGCCACCCTGTGGATCTGAACCTGAGACATCTTCAGCTGGCTATAGAGAGTTAAGATAGGGTAATGAGAGAAAGATAAGCTCCTCTGATAGCTTCTCATTGGTCCAATATGGAGCAATGTCATACCCTGTGGTGTTCCTCCTCAGCTGTTTGATCACACTGCTCTAGTCCATCCTCCCTCTAGGTCTCCTCGGTAGCCTGGTCACATGACATGTCATGACTGCATCCTGGCTGTTCACCATCTGAGGCTACAGATAGGAATCAGTGGCACAGTCAGTATCTCATTGACATAATAATGTACACATACAATGACTCAGGTATCTCAATCCCAATGCTCCTCATTGCCAGGGCATTCAGAGGGTTTCATTCCTGATGTTTGTAATACAGTAAAAGGTAAGCTGTCTGGTGCTCAAACCTTCACCATGAAGCATATCATGACCTTAGAATTACAGGGTTCTAAGTGACAATTTTCAGTATTTTTAACTCCGATGACTTCATGGTTCTATCTGACATGTAGATGTTACAACACTCACGAGGATTTATTGCAACTTAACCGTTCCTTCATTTCATAAGAAATTACATGGTTCTATGCACAGAAATTAGTCTATGAATGGGATTACAAGGTTCTAACTGTGAGCCAACGAGAATGACTTTCGGTACAGTTAGAACCATGCAATTCTAAGGTCACAATATATAGTCTTGCACACTGGAGTTCAGCCAATCCCACATGGTCAAGGTTTGCAATGTCTGCAATCAACACTGAGGAAATAACTGCATGCTATAGGTGCCTAATGTGAACTGCAGGTGCAGTATACACATATACGGTAGTCCACAGACGGCAGGAGAGTGGTTATGAGACATTGAAAAGCGAGAGACCAGTTTTCTTGAACTATTTACTCTATAAGGACTCTCTGAGACAGCTGCAAGCGAAACGCATCAGAACCCAAGTACCTATCTTATTTATTTCCAAGTACCTATCTTATTTATTTAGGTTTTATTTATTGTATCTTTAATGCATCATTTTTGTAAACCGCTTAGAAACCTCACGGTTATTAGCAGTACAGTGGTGCCTCGCATAACGAACGCCTCGCACAGCGAACGCTGCGCACAACGAACTTCATGTCTTGCTTCCTACAACGAACTTCGTTTCACACAACGAAGTCGCCCGAGCTGCATCCTTCCGCGCAGGCACTGCGCTTAACTGCCCTCTCTCCGCCTGGCTCCCTGTGCAGTGGCGGACCGTCGGCTCGCAGGGGCCCGGCGCCTACTGCTGATGCGTTGGGGGGGGCGGAGCTACTCTCGCCGCTTCCCCGATGCTAGAAAAAAAAAAAAAAAATGAACAGTTAAGTCCCAGTTTTTGCCGCTGAGACTCTGCCCTCTCTCACTGTAAAATTAGACTCTACTTAGTCTGTCTTTAAATTTAAAAAATGTGTGTTGTTTTAAAAAACAATTATGTTTTTAGATGTATCTAAATAAAAATAATAACAAAAAATTTATCTTTTTTTATGTCATCTTAGCATATTTTATGCTACAGAACGAATTATTTTTTTTAACATGTATTGTTATGGGAAAACGCGTTTCACATAACGAACTTTTCGCATAACAAACTTGCTCCTGGAACCAATTAAGTTCGTTGTGTGAGGCACCACTGTATATAAGAATTAAATTAAATTAAACCCAACAAGGGGGGCAAAGATAAATGCAACAGTTTTTACTTTAATTCATTTAAAATATTTTGTACTCGTAGCACTAGCAGGCAAATAAGATATGTGCCATGATTGAGATAAGTGAAAGAGACAAGTAGCCTTGGGTTTGACCCTCCCATTGGTTTCAATTTTCAACTTTGAGCACCTAGAAAATTTATTTTCACCAGTTGTGATTGAAGATTTTTGTATCGATTGGGTATTCCACACTTTACTTTGCCAGCTATTTTTGTAATTTAACTTTCCCATTCTTTTGGAGTATCCTACAATGCATATATGCCATGTGACCATTCCATCCCACACCCTGGGAACCCCCAAACCCTAGTTTATTGCAGCTGTAGGGGTTTACATGTGATGTCGATTTTCTTATAGAAAATGACACAGGGACAAAGTTTGTCCCCCATCCCCAAGGACTCTCCTCATTTTGTGTAGTGGATGAACAGGAAAATGTATCTACTAAATGTTGGAAATGCCCCTTGATGCCAGCAACAATGGATGAATCTGTTGGAGTAACAGTAAGATGCTTGAGCAACTGGGCACATGATGGAAGGACGTTGCAAATGGTGAGAGTCTGATCAGCAGACAAGACTCTTGTTGCCACATCAAAGGCAGACAAAGACACTAATGATGTCATTTAAATCCAAAAGCAGCTTCTGCAATTTTCTTTAATCTTTGAATTCAGTTGCCAATTGTCTAAGATGTGTTAAGTTTTTACATATTGATACTAGTCTCAAGTTTTTAGAGAATATCCCCGTCCCCGCAGTTAACTACGGGTGCCTGTCCCAATGCCGTTCTCTACTTTCTTATAAGCATCTTGAATGCAACATAACTTATAGTACAGTATATTCCATGATATCCAGGGCCAGAAGAGCACAGCAGGCTATGGCACCAAATCTAGTCCTTGAGGCCCACAACCCAGCCTGGTTTCCAGGATTTCCACAATGAATCCATATGAGATCTATTTGAATTCACTATTTCCATAGCAAGCAAATAGATCTCAAACATATTCATTATAATAATAATAATAATAGTAATAATAATTTGTTTCTTGTATACCGCTATACCAAAAAGTTCGAAATGGTTCACAACAAAGGATACATACGGCCAATATTTAAAATACAGAATAAACAATTATTATCTAATACAGAATAAAAACAATTATGGAAATCCTGGAAACCAGGATGTGTTGTGGAGCTCGAGAACTGGATTTAAGGACCCATTTGGTGGAGACTCCAGCAGATGGAACATAAGTACAGTACCGGGCAGAGCTCTGGGTTTCTGGCCCAGAAATATCTAAGAAAAAGGACAGACTGGATGGAGCATTCAGGTCTTTATCTGCTGCCATTACTGTTTTTTTTACTATGATTATCCCTGCAGGACATCTAAATCTAAGTTGGCCCACATCCCACCCAAATATTGCCCTGACCACTCCTCCAGAAACGTCCCTTTCAGCTCTGGGTGCACAGTGGCATTCAGAGGCATAAGAAGTCCAGCTACACGTTCAGAAAATTGGTTTGACTATCGGCACTTAGACATCCTGACTATTAGGATGTCAAAATGCTGACTTAGGCAAGTTTTTAGATGTTTTAAAGTTTTGATTATGAGACCCCTGGTACATAACTCCCAATTTGGGGGTGTCACTGGATTAACCAAACTAAAGGGGGAAGGAAGAATCCTAGGTCGTTGAGAATGACGACTTGTGGCATCAGATCTCAGAACTGAAGCTAATTGCTAGAGTTGGGAATGTGTGCTCCCTCATTACCATTATGTATTGTGAAAGTGGCAGCTCTGCTCGTGACACAGCCCAGACTGGTGTCTTCTTTTTGACTTAACTATTTTTGAAGCTGCTCGCCTAGAGGACATTACCTAGTCCTTGAGGACAACTAGGCACCAAAGCCTGCCAAATTCAACTTCTTCAAACATTAAACACAGAGCTTAATGAGTCCAAGAACAAAGTAAAGTAACTCTGTCAAGCCTCGTATGTAAAACTGCAAAGACTCAGGTGAGTTGATTGTCCCAGTAAACACCAGGCTGCAAGGAGAGAACGTCTAACACTTTTATACACACAGAGCTATGCGGTAGACATTCCCTCTGTTCAAAGCTTTGAATTTTCATTAGACTCATCACTGAAAGAGATCTGACAACTCCTTTAAGTTCTGAAATGACAGCTTGCTCACTTTTCAGGGTGGGTCTGCCCCACAGTTTATACTACGTTAAAAGCTGTCACTGAAAGGTATGTCACAGCCTTCATTAGGCTGCAAAAGCAGCAGCTTCTCTCAGATTTTTAAAACATTCGGAAAGTTGACAGAGAGGCTAGGGACAATTCAGGAAAAAGCAGCAGAAAGACAAAACTGGAGGATCTCCAAGTCAATACCCTAGAGCAGAGGAGATGCACGAGGGAATATCACAGAGACATTTAAATACCTGAAAATGTTAATGCGCAGGAAGACCACTTGTTACAAAAGAAAGGAACTGCAGAACTAGAGGGCTAAGATCATGATGGGAAGCTCCAGAGGGGAAGACTCAGGATTAGAGAATGACACGGTGACAAAATTCATCACCGTTCCCGTCCCCGCGGATAACCGCGGGAAATAATCCCATGTAATTTTCTAGTGTCTGTTTCAACCTCGGTCCTTCTACACCAGCATTCTTCAACGCAAAGCTTGCGGGTCAGTGGTTGTGTCCATTCATACTCTGATTCTTATGTGAGCCAAGGATAATGAAGCCATTGTGACATCACTTATGTGATTGGCTCTTAGGCACTGGTGGAATGAGGCATTATGACATCACAATATCTGCTCTGGATACCAGAGACTGTCATTCTTCAGTGTCTATCTCAACCTCAGTCTTTCTACACCAGCATTCTTCAAAGCAAAGCTTGCGGGTCAGTGGTTGAGGCCATTCATACTCTGATTCTTCCCTCTCTCCTTAAAGAATGACATGAAGATGGTTTCTCGCGGTTATCCGCGGGGACGGGAACGGTGATTAATTTTGTCACCGTGTCATTCTCTACTCAGGATCACAACTTTTGAACAAAGGGGGTGATGGATGCCTAGAGCAGTGTTTCTCAACTTCTTCAAGCCAAGTACCCCCTAAGCCTAACAAATACCAACCAAGTACCCCCGCCCAAGACCCACCCAAACTCTGCCCAAGCTCCGCCCCATAATAATACCCCATATTAATACCCTGACTCCACCCCCATAATAAGCCCTAGCATGATTTTTGGGGTAGTTCTTAATATAAGCCCTACTCACGAAAATAAGCCCTAGTTGCGACCCTTCCATCTCTCCCACCCATCCAAACCTCAACCGCAAGACCAAAATACAGTATCTTATAACAAACCGCATCGTCGGCAGCATAGGCCCCATCGCGGCTTTCTCACACCTGGGCAAATCAGTGCACCGCATGAAAAAATAACTTGAAAATGCCCTACTTCTTGGGGCTCTAGAATTGGGTTTAGCACATGGGAAAGTCCCCTGTTATCATGCACTAAGCCCATTTACTAGTACACAAGCCCCTAAATGCAGAGATAAGGGGCAAATATCCATGAACTTAAATCTATGCACCTGGTCTGTGGGTGAAAAGTGCCAGTGGGACTTGCATATGGTGGGTACCTGTCCCCATGGAACATGAATTAGTGCTCACAGATCGTTCAAGTTAGGGAAACCACCAATTTAATAACGTAGCCATGAGAAAGGCCAAAGACCAAAGGTTTGCAGATCGGAAAATTTTTCACTTCCACTCCCCCCCCCTTTCCTCCTCAACCTACCATCAGTAATGGGGATTTCTATGTATAGAGAAGGGATGAACCACATCGGTAGTGAAGCAGATACATAAAGTCCATGGTTTATGCTGCTACTGAGCACAACTCATTCAATGGATAAAAGGAGACCTGCTAGTTTCTAGGGCTGAAGAAATATTATGGACAAGCGTCAGTGTGTACATCGCATCGCTGTGTAATGCTTTCATAGTTTAATGACTTAATTCCATTCAGGTTCCTGTTATGAGCTGGTGCTTTATACGCTCCAAGAAAAGCATCACCTTTTAGATCATTTTATTGCTTTCCAAAATGTTCCAAGCAAGTTGGCTTGTGTCACCTTTCAGCACAGAAAACAACTGCCTCGCTATAAAATAGATGATCTTTTGTCTTTAACAATCCTGGTTGCTTTTGGTATAATCATGACATGCCCGTGCCCCAAAAAAAGGAAAGCTAAAGGTGGCTTATGGCCTGTCAGTGATGAAGTCACTGTTGCACTTTTATCGTCCATCATGACTGTTGAGATCGATGGATAGGTTACGTTTGGAAGTGCCATCTTTGAGTGTGGTGAAACTTTCTGGTCACCATAAAACCATGCTGGCCAATGCGGTGGATAAGGCAGTTTTGCACTTCATAAAAATGGTTAAAACTTGGCTATTTGAGCAAAGTTTCTCATTATAATTTAGGGCTTTTACCCTATATTTTTTTATTCTTGCTGAGAGTTGTATTTTTAGAGTGTAGTTTGATTTATTACTTTTTTGTTTTAATGATGCCTTTAGTATTGTTGTTTGAGTTTGGTTATGTTATATGTTTGTAAGTCATTTTATTATGTAAGTTATGCTGTTACCCGCCTAGAATTGTAGGATATGCAGGTTATCATGCTGCTGTACTGGGCCATGGTACGCCCTCACCTGGAGTACTGCGTCCAGCACTGGTCGCTGTACAAGAAGGACACGGTACTACTCAAAAGGGTCCAGAGAAGAGTGACTAAGATGGTTAAGGGGCTGGAGGAGTTGTCGTACAGTGAAAGATTAGAGAAACTGGGCCTCTTCTCCTTCGAAAAGAGGAGATTGAGAGGGGACATGATCGAAACATTCAAAATACTGAAGGTTATAGACTTAGTAGATAAAGACAGATTGTTCACCCTCTCCAAGGTAGGGAGAACGAGATGGCACTCTCTAAAATTGAAAGGAAATAGATTCCGTACAAATGTAAGGAAGTTCTTCTTCACCCAGAGAGTGGTAGAAAACTGGAACGCTCTTCTGGAGTCTGTCATAGAGGAAAATACCCTCCAGGGATTCAAGATAAAGTTAGACAAGTTCCTGTTGAACCGGAACGTACGCAGGTAGGGCTAGTCTCAGGGCGCTGGTCTTTGACCAGAGGGCCACCGCGTGAGCCGACTGCTGGGCACGATGGATCACTGGTCTGACCTAACAGCGGTAGTTCTTATGTTCTTAACACTTGGAAAAAAGGTAGGGCAGGGTTGACCCTCTGGCACTGCTGCTCAACATTGAGCAAGGGACTTGAGTTTTAGGCCCAAGTGAGTTCTTCCTATTCCTTATATCAAGAAACACTAAAGATGCTGCAAAAATACAGTGTTTTACCCAAAATAAGACATGTCTTATATTAATTTTGGGTCCAAACAACGCATTAAGGCTTATTTTCGGGGATGTCTTATTTTTTTTTTCATGCACAACAATCATTTCTCCCTTCCTCTCCTCCACCCCAATTCTTCCTCTTTCCTTTCTCCCCTCATGTGCATTTTTCTATCCCTCCCTCACATCTCTCTGTGCAGCAGAACCCCACATACCCTCCCATCATGACACTGACACACCTCCGAAATCTCCAAAAAGAGTCATCAATGATGCGGCAGAGGGAAGGCTGCAAAGCAGCCCATTCAGAGCGCTGCCGCTGCTGCTAATTTAGGAGGCCTCGGAGTGGAGATAAGTCAGGTCTCACCCGGGGTGAGGGTTTGCTGAATCGAAGAGTCCAGTTTTTTCAGTAAATCGGGCAGGGATGGAGTCAGGGAGTGTTTGGGGACATTTTTTTTTTTTGGGGGGGGGGGGCGGTCTTCAGGGGTTGATGTTAATTAGGGCTTATTTTCGGGATAGGTCTTATTTTCAGGGAAACAGTACTATTCACAGGCTTGGAAGGGGGGGGGAGGATGGGAGAGGAGCTAGTCCCAGTCATAAAGCAATAGCAGCCTCTAAAGGCCAAATTTATGAATCATAATACACCTCAGAACAGCTGTGCCTGCTAACCGTTGTCTGCAGATATGTTAATACCCATTCGTGACTCTATGATTTATTTTCTTAGATTCTGCAAAGCACATTCTCTCTAAGTTGTAAGTTATTGATCCTATAGCTTTGTGTTTTGATCCTGTATCATGTTATTGACTCTGTAATGTACGTATCTCTGTTCCTGAAAACTCTGTGTATGTATCCTTGCAACCCGTTCTGGGCTCCTGGGAAGGACGGGCTATAAAAATGAATGAATAAATAAATAAATAATTGCACTGGAGCTTGGACCACACAGAGGATCATCCCAGGACAGTTGGAAAAAAACTACAGAAAACTCCCTGTTGATTTTGAATGCAGAGCTTCCAAGTCACCCAGTTCCAGGCTGGAGATTTCTGACTTCCCCAACCTGGTGCATTATAGGATTTGCAACACTGATTTTTAAACACCACAAATCCCAGATTGCTTTGGAATATAAGTTCCTGGCCTAAACAAATCCAACCTGAAAATGGCCAATTTGACATCACTGTGCAACCAAAAGGTATAGGAAGATTTGGCAAGGCCAATAAATGAATAAATTCAAGGGGTGTTTGAAGACCATTTTTCAAAACTTAATTGTTCTGAGCACACACCATAAATCTTTAAATGCTATGGAGTAAAAAATCCGTATTTATAATGAAGCTGACAAGGATTAGCATTTTTATAAGGTTACTTGTACAGCCTCAGGTTTTAACCCACAAATCATAGCTCTGTATTAGCAAGGGTAACGGTGTACGCAAACGGCTGTGGCCTACCATGTCCCAAAGAGATGTGTTTTGTATAAGATTAATCTTTCCAATGTCATTTACACAAAATTAAAGTTTGCATCCTTGCACATGGAAATCTCATTTATTAACTGCTTTGGGTTCGACAAAGGCTCCAGTTCTACTCTTCAGAAATGAGACTTTCAAGAAAAGGAGTCTGTAGTTCAGAATGAAAAAAAGCACATTGGAATGGCCCGATGACTCAGTGGCAGTGCTGCCCACTGCCATACAGGGAACCTACTTTTAATTGCAGCCAGCCCCTCAAGCGGGCCAAGGATAGGAAATGTTGCTGAGGCATTCATAGCCCTCCTTGAGGTGGATAAGGAATCTCAGTCACCAGCACCTAGAGTCCAGGCTCAGAATGCAGGAATACCAGAGCAGACGTTGCAAATACAAAGACGAGACTCAGGATACAGACCCAGTTATGTCACTGCCATGACTAAGCTAAACAGGAAGGAATGGCATGCACTTCAAGGTTTGTTTTGTAGATTGAGAAGCTCAAGACTCTGAGGATGATTCCAGTTTTGCTGTAATTCCAAAGGAACAAAAAGAAACTTCCAGATCATAACAAGGTACATAGGCAGCAAACAAAAATAAGAAAACTAAAAAAGAGATTTGGTTCTTAATCTGCTAATATCTTTAACAGTAGATAGGTATGTCATTCTGGACAAGCGGGTTATTTACCCCAGGCTGTGAGTCTCTGCAGAAGGAATCCACTCTGGATTATTTTCTGCAACCTCCTACTTCACCGAGAACTCTACTGACATCTACAGTTAGAACCCAAGCAGGCAAGAGCTCGCCGGGCTTCCAACAAAATTCAGATTGGTGGACTGTCCTGCTCCCAATCAGGTCAGTGAACCCACTATTTACAAAGTCAAACTGCAGACTTCAGAGCATACCCTGAAGAAAGCCACATGGATGAAATGTCGGTTTCTACCTGACAAGACGCAGTGAGATCTGGAAACCTGCAACTAGCACAGGGGGTGTTTCATCCTCACCCAATCTCCATTTGCTACCAAGTTGTGAAAAGGGCAGAATTTGAGGAAGAGGGCTGCCAAAAACAGAATTATCCTGCCACGTTCACTCTTTTTTTCCTAGTCAGCCAAAGCAAATTTGACTCAGACTGCAGTATCAAACATCTGTGTCAAAATAAATTTTAAAAAAATCTGAGACCAGAATAGCTGGGCTAACTCACATCGCCAAACAACAACAAAAAAATAGACAGATATATTATATATACTTAAATATAAGACAATCTGAATATAAGTCGAGGTAACCCCCCCCCCCCAAAAAAAAAATAGGTTGACTCAAATATAAGCTGGGGAGGGTGTGTGTGTGTGTGTGTGTTAATATTCATGTGCCGTACCCCACCGGAATCTGCTCCCAGCTCCCCTCACTCCCTGCCAGGATCCTCATCCAGCCCCTCTCACTCTCTGCCCTGCTAGATTCTCTACCTCCCTCCCTGCCCTGTACCCTGTCCCTCCTCTCTCCCGATGTCCTGCAGGCCTCCATCGAGTCTGCTGTATGACCTGGTGGTTCAGTGGTAGACCAGGACAGGAGGGATCCCTCCCATCTCCTGTCCCAGCCAACTCTGACAATTTTTTTATCGCCCTCCCGCCTCCCCCTGTGTACCTTTTCGAATCTCTGGTGGTCCAGCGGTATACCAGGCAGGAGCAAACTTTCTATGCTCTTGCCCCGCACTGAGCACCTCCTTAAATGGCTGCCTCGAGTTCTCATGGCCCAGCAATGTAGAAGGTATGAACAAGCTTTTTGCGCTCCTGCCCGGCCCTGAGTCGCTCCCTGAATGGCTGCCAACAGTTCTCACGAATCCCACAAGAATTAAAGGCAGCCATTCAATAAGCGCCATTCAGGAACACAAAAAGCTCACTCCTGCCCAGTACACTGCTGGAATGCAAGAGCTCGCAGCAGCAATTCAGAGGGGATCAGCGTGGAGAAGGAGCGTGTAAAGCTTGTTCCTGCCTGGTATACCGCTGGACCACAAGGGATTCAAAAAGGTATGTGGGGAGAGGCAGGAGGGAGGTAAAAAAAATTGGCAGAATCGGCTGGGATAGGACATGGGAGGGATCCCTCCTGTCCTGGTCCACTAGGTCAAACAGCAGGCTGGTGGAAGCCTCCAACAAGTCCGGGAGGGGGGGCAGGTGGCTGTTGACCTGAATATGAGACCCCCATTTTATATTCGAGTATATATGGCATACATACATATATATTTCTAGTTTGTCAAATTGACCCTAATGCAAACTAGCATTTGAATCTTGGTCACTGGTTTAGTCAGCTTTGGCTAATAACTGCTGTCCTGTTTCCGTTCACTCCTTTGGAAACTGCCATGGAAGGTAAGTATTAGATTGAGGGGAGGTTGCAAGGTTATCTTTGAAGTGCTTTTTAGATCCAGATCCAATTTTGCTGCACAGGGACCTGTAAACTCAATTATTCCCTTTACTGTAGAAACTCCATACCTACCCTCGCTAATGAATACAACAGTATACTGTATTACACACTTCTACAATGCAATCTGCATGGAATTCTCCATGTGATACATCCCATTAAGTGAATTATAAATGTACTCTAACAAGAGAGGTATGGCTGGCATTACGCTTTTCCTGGAGGAGGCCCTATTAGACTCTCAAGATAATGGCTTCCATGCAGAAGCTGTACCAGCAGCAATTACAACCTTACTCACAAACATCAAACAGACAGTGTGCTACTTTCTGCACTACAGCGCATTCTCCCCTGGAATTTATATATGGTATGCAAACTTCCGCGTGTGCCCAATTTCCACGCACAACTTAATTGAGTAACGAGTCAATCAGCACTGATAATTGGACACTATCAATGAACTGTCAGTTGTAATGGGCAATAATTAGAATTCACATGCACTTTGTTAGGCATCGACATTCTTCTGTGCAGATCCACAAAGGGGGTAAATCATGGGAGGAGCAGGAGAATTCCAAGAATTTGCATATGCTGTTACAGAATACAACAGATCTGCGGCTATTTTAGACACGAGGTTTTACATCAGGTTTCAACTGGTGAAAATCCTCACACCATTTTCTTTGCAACAGCCTTTCAAGGGTAATAATGATAGTGGTAACAAAACTTTCCAATACATAGAAAAATCTTACCGATGATCGTCCTTCACACTAACACTTTTAGTGTCAAAAAATCAAATAGATGGAGTTATACTCGTATATAGTAAAACCTTGGATTGCAAGTAACTTGGTTTGCAAGTGTTTTTCAAGACAGGCAAAACATTTTATTAATTTTATTTATTGTGACGATGTGACAGGAGTGGGATAGTAGACTTGGAATATGAGTACATATAGTATACACGCATCACATCGTCACAACTGAGCCAATGGTTCTCTCTCTGACACTGCGGGAGTGTAGTGACTGTTCTAAACGAGCAAAGTCTTGAAATACAAGTACATACAGTATACATGTGTCACATCGTCACAAGTGAGCCGGTGGTTCTTCTCTCTCTGATGCTGCAGGAGTGTAGTGACTGTTCTAAACGAGCGAGGTCTTGCAAAACATAGAAACATAGAAGATGACGGCAGATAAGGGCCATAGCCTATCAGGTCTGCCCACTCTACTGGCCCACCCCCAAGTCTACTATTCTAGGGATCCCACTCCTGGTGACAGGTTCCCTTGGCTTAACCCTCTAAGGGATCGCACAAGGGCATCCCATTTGCTCTTAAATTCTTGCACGCTGTTTGCCTTGATCACCTGCACCGGGAGCTCGTTCCAAGGATCAACCACTCTCTCGGTGAAGAAATATTTCCTGGTGTCGCCATGAAATTTCCCGCCCTTGAGTTTGAGCGGATGCCCTCTTGTGGCTGAGGGTCCTTTGAGAAAGAGAATCTCTTCTTCCATCTTGATACGGCCGGTAATATACTTCAATGTCTCGATCATGTCTCCTCTCTCCCTACGTTCCTCGAGTGAGTACAGCCGCAAATTTTTCAGCCTTTCCTCGTACGATAGATCCTTGAGCCCCGAGACCATCCTGGTGGCCATCCGTTGCATCGACTCTACTCTCAGCACATCTTTTTGGTAGTGTGGCCTCCAGAATTGCACACAGTATTCCAAATGAGGTCTCACCATGGTTCTGTATAATGGCATTATGACTTCAGGCTTCCGGCTGACGAAACTCCTGTGGATGCAACCTAACAACTGTCTTGCCTTAGATGAAGCCTTCTCCACATGATCAGCAGTTTTCATGTCTGCGCTGATGATCACTCCCAAGTCTCGTTCTGTTGAAGTTCTAGCTAAGATCTCACCATTCAAGGTGTAAGTTCTGCACGGATTTCTGCTGCCGAGGTGCATGATCTTGCATTTCTTAGCGTTGAAGCCCAGCTGCCAGGTCGAGGACCAAAGCTTCAACAAATGTAGGCCCTGTGTCATACTATCGGGTGAATTGCCGTCTCTCACTATATTGTGAATAACGTTTATCTTACCTTGAAGCCCCTGAGTTAGGTCCCCTATGAATATGTTGAAAAGGAGCGGGCCCAAGACTGAGCCCTGCGGTACTCCACTGGTCACCTCCGATGTTTTAGAGAGGGTACCGTTAACTACCACCCTCTGAAGTCAGCCAGTCATTGACCCAAGTAGTTAGTGTTTCTCCCAGCCCCATTGATTTCATCTTGCTCAACAGCCTGCGATGCGGGACACTATCGAAAGCTTTGCTGAAGTCTAGGTATACGACGTCCACGGATTCTCCCAAGTCTAGCTGTTTTACGAGTACATACAGTATACCCGCGTCACATCGTCACAACTGAGCCGATGGTTCTTTGTCCGGCTTTTGAAAAGCAAGTCACATCGGGAGGGGTATCCGCACATGATGTGTGGATGTCCTCCCGACTGAGACAAGAAGGCTGAGGAGGGGGGTGGAGCAGTGCTTGTTGAGAGGCTGGGGCACAGTGTGGATGTAACTGGGCGGGGATGGGTGGAACTGAGCAGGCCTGGGGTTCTGGATTTTACATACTTAAAATCTGGAAACTCTAGTCATTCCTATTACCTATGAATACACTATATCAAAATATTGAATTGTTCTGGTGCAGTATTTACTTGATTGACGATTCATTCTATTCAACTGCACTTGTGGGATATTATTCAGGACAGCTAGTGTGCAATTTTCCTCTGAACTTTAAAGTGAGGTGTCCCTTTGTTGCTTTGGACAAGTTCCTGGAGGAAAAGTCCATAGTCCGTTATTGAGACCGACATGGGGGAAGCCACTGCTTGCCCTGGATTGGCAGCATGGAATGTTGCTACTCCATTGTAACATCACTGATGAGGTTGGCTCTGAGGCACTGTGGAATGAGGCATTATGACATCACAATCTCAGCTCTGGAATGTTGCTCTCTTTGGGGTTCCGGAATCTTGCTATTCTTTGAGATGCTGGAATGTTGCTACTCTTTGGGTTTTGGCCAGGTACTAGGGACCTGGATTGGCTGCCGTGAGAACGGGCTACCGAGCTTGATGGACCATTGGTTTGACCCAGTAGGGCTATTCTTATGTTCTTACAGAGGAAGTGATTAATACTCATTTCTGACCTTGTTTAGAATACATCCAGGAAATAAATACAACTATAGTCACAGCAGCCTTGGTAAGAGCTCAGATTCTTCAGTCTCTGAAGAGTGAAGTAGAGCTCTGTGATTGTCAAATTCCCTTCTGGACCTATACAAATTCTGGCAGCATGAATATAAGCCTTATTTTTCTATAAATACAGTGGGACCTTGGAATCTGAACTTAATCCATTCCAGAACCCCGTTCGAGTTCCAAAATGTTTGAATTCCAAGACAATTTTTCCAATTGAAAATAATAGAAACTGGATTAATCCGTTCCTTGGTCCCAGAGTCAGCAAGATCGGGTCCCCCTGGCAGAGGCAGCAAGATCGGAAACGGCAATTGTAAGCGGTGCTCAGCCCAAAGCTTCCGTCCCAGGCGGAAACAGGAAGCTGCGTCAGAGGGGAAGCTTTGGGCTGAGCAATGTTTGCAATTCTCATACGTTTGGCTTCCATTGCCCCAGATCTTCAAATCCGTGCATGCAAATGAGGAGAAACGCATGCAAATTGGACTGCGACGTGATTCACTACACAAAATTTCAGATCGGACAGGGCTGGCCGACCAACGGAAGAAGCGACTGCTTGGGAGCAGTCGAAAACGTCCTTCCGACTCTCCTGTTCTATTGAAGCCCTGCTCTCTGCCCTGTCAGCCCCGATATCCTGTAGCCCTGATCTGCCTGTTTTGATCTGCCTGCCCCGGCTCTCACGATACTGCATCCTGGGCTTGCCTGCCCCAAATGCCTGCCTGACATGTCCACTCTGCTACCCCTGGCTCTGTCGCTTTCCATCAAGTGCAAGCCCATGGTTTAAAGCGGGCTCGCACTGAAGGGAAGGCGGGAAGAGGCTGCCGTTGCTGCATGGAAGCAGGAGAGTCGGACTCGAATATGCCTTCCTGCCTGCCCCGAACATGTCTGCCCCAACTGCCTGTGCAAGCCTGTGGGTTTAACCCGAAGCGGGTTAAACCCACAGGCTGCAAAAGTTTAAAGTAAAAAAAAAAAAAAGTTGCGGGTGGGACGGGTCTGCGCATGCGCGAGCCGTGCAGGCAGATGGGGGCATTCCTCTGATCGTCCCCATCTGCATATTTTTGTTTCCTGAATTCGTCGGATCTGCCCAGATCGGGCAGTTAGTGAATCCTGGCCTTAGCATTTAATTTCCTTTAATTACAATTTTACAGTGAAACCTAGTAACTGAACCATATCACTTTCTTAATGGTTGCAATACCTATTGCCTTGGAACAGTGGCAAACATTGGTTGAATTGTAACATCTATCCTTTGAAATTGGTTGACAGACACATCTAATGGTCTGATATATTATCAAGCAACCAAATTTGGAATCCCATGCAATCCCTTTCCTCTCCTAGTCAGAGACACACAATAGTCATCCCATGCCGTGAAACGCCATCCAACAGCACCCAACTTATTGAGTCTATACTAAACAAGATGGAATCCTGGATGCAGGAATTCAAAATGAAATTAAACCAGGAAAAAACAAAATTCTTCCTTGTGTCGTCACAAAAGAACATTTTTGAACCAATAATTAAGATCGATTCATTGTCATACACAACAAGCCCTACAATTAAAGTCCTGGGAGTTGTTCTTGATCAGTCCTTGACCATGAAAAATCAGATTGACGCAGTGGTTCAAAAGGGATACTATACCTTATGGAAACTACGTATATCAGATCCTATTTTGATGCCACTGTTTTCACAATTCTAGTTCAGACACTACTTTTGAATCTACTGGACTATAGTAATATTGGACACTTGATGAGCACTAAGAAAAATTTGGCTAGATTGACCTTGGTTCCGAATACAGCAGTAAGAATGATTTATGGTTTGGGAAGTCTGACCACGTAGCCCCCAATTATCGTGAGCTGCATTGGCTTCCGGTCGAGGCCCGGGTGATCTTTAAGTTAGGATGCTTATATTATAAAGTTGCCTTTGGTGTCACCCCATTATATCTTGCCGGCAGATTTGTTATTGTGGCGGACAAAAATAGTACAAAATCTCACGCCCTATTTACGTTCCCATCAGCCAAGGGCTGTAAACATAAGAAACATCCTGGGCATTGCCTTTCCTACCAAGCAGCTTGCTATGACAAACATTTCCGTCCATTATTAATTAGATCCACGTCTTATGAACATTTCAGAAAACTCTTGAAATCCTTTCTTTTCTCTAAATTTCTGACCAATCAGACTTTCTGTATATTACATCATTCCTGTATTTCCTCATAGCATAACCTTTTGTTAACCGCATTGAACTCAAGGCTATGCGGCCTAGAAATTTGCTATTATGTTATGTTATGTAAAAGATAACAAAGATAAACACAGGCACATAATTAAAATGCACATAGGGGTTGAAAAGAATTGCATAAGCCGTGATTAAAACATATTTCCCTCACCCCCCCCCCAGCAAGCAAATACATGTTATCCACATAAGGCACTATTTGGCCAAAATTTATGGTGATGGGATAATCGCGCGCCAGACGCCAGCGCGCCAACAATTCAGCGCAAGACAGAAGCGTGCGGGTGAATAAATAATTTTTTAAGAGCTCCGACTGGGGGTTGCAACCCCCCCACTTTATTGGTTAGTGTTCGCGCTGCCGTTGCGGAGGTGTGTGTGGGAGGTGAAACCCCCCCACATTATAGAGAAAATGGAACTTTTCCCGAAAAAAATCAGAAAAATCACGCCACCAGGACTCACGGATTTTCGACAGCGCATGCGCGCTTAGCCTTTTATTATTATGGATTGTGGTTACCTTTCCCGTAGTACCAAATCCAGTTTTCTGAGACACAGGCTCAGCCTTCATGAGTCCCGTCAACGTTTAATGATATTTACAGTTGCCATCCAAGTCTTCCCAAAGAAACTGGTTGTATAAATTCATAAATACAGTCTGTCAGGGTTGTTGTGGGCCAGATGGAATCTTGTTGACAGCATTGGTTTGCCTTTCATTAGGTCAGGAGCTGCCGTCCTCGTAAAAACTCTTTTCACATCTGTCTCTTGTTACATCTGATCATCCTTGTACCATCGTTCTGAATGTATAACCAAAACAGGGCTTGTGCATTGGGGTTTAAAAACAACCCAGCTATCTGAATTTTCAGCACGCCTGTCTGTTTCACTTTGACCACTGAATATTCTGTCCTAGTTTTTAATGGATAAGTTTGAAACGTGGAAGTTGGACATCCTGTTTTTGAGGTCTATTGATAGCAGCTAAATATCGCCACAACTTATCTACCTTTTTTTCCACTCTTTAGAATACCTCTGTACCTTATATTTAAATGTATAAATTTTGGTTCATAGTCAGTGGCGATCAAGACGCCAACGCGCCAACAATTCGGCGCAAGACAGAAGCGCACGGGGGAAAAAGTAATTTTTAAAGAGCTCAGACGGGGGGGGGTTGGGGTGGCACCCCCCCACACACTTTATTGGTTAGTGTTCACGCTGCTGTTGGAGGGGGGTTGAGGTTAGGAAAGAGGTAGTAGTTCAAAAGGGCCAAATCAGGCTAGTAGGCCTAGTGTTTCAAAATTTCAATCTACTACTACTTATCATTTCTAGAGCACTGCTAGGTGTACATTAAGACATACAAGAGACAGTCCCTTCTAAGTAGAACTTAAAATCTAATCAACAGACGAACAGGATGAGTAGGTGGCTAAGGAGTTTCTTAGGCAATAACAAGTGAGCAAGGGCTAGGAGTGGAAAGCATGAGGCAAATTCGCATATGATAGAGGCGACAGGCATGCAAATCTGCCTCGTGCATATTCATTAGGGATATTGAAAGCCCAACTGACTGGGGGTTTAAGAACCACTGTCTTATTTTATTTTATAAATCTTTATTAGTTTGTAATCTCAAACAGTGCCATACAAATGAAAGAAAACAATAGTAATTACATACATTGCACTATTAATTGTACAGGTAACATATATATCATTCAAATTTTAGATTTCCTACATTTAATAGCAACATACCATAATATATAATATGTAATGAAGAAAATAAAGCTACTCAAAATTCACCATCAAAATTTATTTCCCTCCCCCCATGGATGTGTAAAGGTAAATGAACAATAGGAAAGAAAAGATAAATAAACATTTTTATAATTCCACAAATTTAGTCAATGGGCTCCAAATTGTATTAAATACATTACTAAATCCCCTCCACTCTGCATTAATTCTTTCATATCTGTACATAGTACACAGATTCACCCACCAAAAAGTGTAACTTATTCTGTCATGGTTTTTCCAGTTACTCATGATCAACTGAATGGCTATGCCTGTCATAATCATAAAAAGACGGCTCTTATCTTTATCTAAATTTATTAGAGAACCCTGTGGCTTTGTCGTATGACACGATTCTATTTGGTATGTCAATGAGAACAAAGAGCCAAATTTCATCAAACAATAATAAGCTTTTATTGATTATGACAGGAGTCGCCATACAACATATCACGCATAATTGGAAAAATTGGAGCAGGCTTAATTACAGTTTTTGGTGGAACTCATTGTGTCACATATATAAGATGGAGAGAACAATAGCCATACAAAAAGGGAATTATAAAAAATTTAATGAAATATGGGGGCCATTGACAAAGTATTATAATGAATAGATACCATTTTTCCATTATAAGTACAATACAAGTGAAGGGATGGGAGGGGGGAATTCTGAATTTTATTAAATGTTTAGATCAGTAAAAAAAGAATATTTCAAAGGATATATTTGAATACATATGTTATGGTAGGGTTGGGAGGGTAGGGGTTAAACTTTATGTATTATTGTTAAATTTGACAGAAATTCAAGTGATGTATTTAATTCTAATTGTTAATTTATTGATACACTTGTTGTAAGATGTAAAAATGAATAAAGACTTTAAAAAAATTAATAAAGTGGGTTTCACATGTAGTAACGTACCACACATTATGGCCTCATATGATAGTGGAACATTTGACTCTAGAACCAAATTTATTTGTCCCCAAATTGACTTCCAAAACATAAATATAAAAGGATAAAAATATAACAGATGATCCAAGTTCACCATATCAATATGACAATGCCAGCATCTATTAGACTTAGAACGATCTATTTTATTTAACCGAACTGGAGTCCAGAAAATCCTATGCAACAAAAATAACCATGTTTGTCTCATAGATGCTGATGCTGTACATTTCAATCTCCAAGTCTAAATTTGTGGCCAACGAGACACAGAGATATACTGTTTTATCTCGAAGCTCCAGATGTCTCTAAGACTATTTTTTGGCATTTTTTTCAAAAATCCAGAAATCAATTTACACCAAATGGGCAGCCTGATGTCCTATTAGGTAGCAAGATTCCTTTTGAAAGCGTGCCTCGACATTTGGAGACCAGTTGCTTAAAAGCTTTCTATTTAAAGATGTTGTTGATGGGGACAGATATTGGGGGAGGATCGTGGGGGCCTCGGCCTTCCTTGTTTTAGCATGTACGATTTGTATTTGGTATTTTTTCTCCATATACTGCCTGTGCTTTGTTGCTTGTTCACTATTTTCTGCTTAATAAAAATTATTTAAAATAAAAAAATATGCATTTGAAGCTTAGGAATGCAAACGAGGCTCTTCTACATATGTACATCCCTACCTTGTTTTGAATCCTTTATACTCCTTTCCTATAACAATTGTAGTTCTTCCTCTTCTCCTTTTGTTCAGTTGTCATTATTTAAGTTGTTTGTCCTCTCTTTCATTTTAAATTGTACATCGCTTTTAAATTTTGCAAAAGCGATTTAATCAAATTTTAATAAACTTGAAACTTGACACATGCAAAGTACTACTTTGCTGTGATATTTGCACTCTTTCCCAGGTAATCTACAAGCAAAATTCCTTCTTTTTTCCTAGAAGACAGATGCTAACACCTTGCTTGATGACTTCTGACGGGGACAAAATGTGAGGTTATCAAATTTGCTGATGACACCAAACTCTGCAGCAGGGTTAGAAACACGGAAGACTGTGAAGACCTGCAAAGGGATCTAACGAGACTGAAAGACTGGGCAAAAAAGTGACAAATGAGTTTTAACATAGAGAAATGCAAGGTCATGCATGTAGGGAAAAAGAACCCGATGTTCAGCTACAAAATGGGGGAAACACGGCTAGGGGTGAGTAACCTTGAAAGGGACCTGGGGGTGATGGTCGACACATCACTGAAACCATCGGCGCAGTGTGCGACAGCCTCAAAGAAAGCAAACAGAATGCTGGGCATCATCAAAAAAGGTATCACAACCAGGACGAAAGAAGTCATCATGCCGCTGTATCGCGCAATGGTGCGCCCGCACCTGGAGTACTGTGTTCAATACTGGTCGCCGTACCTCAAAAAGGACATGGCGGTACTCGAGGGAGTGCAGAGGAGGGCGACTAAACGGATAAAAGGTATGGAAAATTTCTCATACGCTGACAGGTTAAAAACGCTGGGGCTGTTCTCTCTGGAGAAGAGGAGACTTAGAGGGGACATGATAGAAACCTTCAAAATCCTAAAAGGCATAGAGAAAGTGAATAAGGACAGATTCTTCAAACTGTGGGGAGCCACAAGCACTAGGGGTCACTCGGAGAAATTGAAAGGGGACAGGTTTAGAACAAATGCTAGGAAGTTCTTTTTTACCCAGAGGGTGGTGGAACACGCTTCCGGAGGATGTGGTAGGCCAGAACTCTGTACAGGGGTTCAAGGAAGGTTTGGATAAGTTCCTGGAGGATAAGGGGATAGAGGGGTACAGATAGAACTTGAGGTAGGTTATAGAAGTGGCCAGAAACCACTTCACAGGTCGCGGACCTGATAGGCCGCCGCGGGAGCGGACTGCTGGGCGAGATGGACCTCTGGTCTGACCCAGTGGAGGCAACTTCTTATGTTCTTATGTTCTTGAATTGCTTAGGAGGTGGAGAACTACTGTTGTTTTTTTTTCCATCTCTGGATATAGATAGATATAGACAGACAGATTGATAGAGCTATCCAAGTTTCATAAATAGCTGCAAGATGGTTCAAAAATCCCACAGGATCCCATCAAAACTGGTTTAAAATGGATTGTGAGGCAACCACTCGATCATTGAGGTATTTGGCAACCAATTTGTTGATACCTTCTCTATGTATCTAAAAATCTCATAATAATATAGCCTACTCATTCTTGGGAATGTCTTCAGGGTCTCTGCTATCTTTTTAGTGAATATTCTTCGATCATCCAAGATCATGGAATGTAATGGCATCCATGTTTTCTGGAATTGTTCACTTGAGTCGGTCTACCAGGAAGTTCTTCGTCTTCCATGCTCCAAGGTACTTTTCTAAACGCAGCAACCCAGTTCTTGACCATGGGGTAGAAAGGGCACTTAACCCCTAATGTAACTGACATAATAAAGTATAATAATCTTAATTACAATACTAGCAATTATTTAGGGGGTAATTTTATGAATCCTCCACATGGGTAAAAGTAAACATATACTGAATATACTTGAATATAAACTGAGATATTTGGGCCCGAAAAATGGTCCAAAATGGGGGGGGGGGGGGGTCTCAGTTTATATTCAAGCTAACCCCATTTCAAATAGACTGCGGGCCTCCAGTACTGCCCTACTGGTTCAGTGGTGCAGGGAGTCAGAGCTGCCGTCAATCTCTTCCTCCTGGCGATTTTGTTCAACTAACCCATCCCTCCCCTTCTGGTCCCCTTGCAGGTCTATCTTAGGTCCCCGGTGGTCCAGCAGTGAGGCGTGGCAGGAGCGATCTCTTTACGCTCCTCCTGGCAGTCTCCATATTGAAGAAAAATGACTGCTGCAAAATCCCACCGCAAACTTCGCCAGGCAGGAGCATAAAGGGATCACTCCTGCACTGCCAGACCACCGGAGACCTAAGGTACACCTGCAGGGGGACCGGGAGGGGAGGGAAAAGCTAGTTGCACAAAGTCACCGGGAGAGAGGTATTGAAGGCAGCTCCAGTTCCTCACTCCACTGGACCACCGGGGTCATACTGGAGGCCTGCAGTTGGTCCGGAAAAGGGGCAGACTGACTATCTCTCTGTACCACTGGACCACTACGCAGTACTGCAGGCCTACAGTGGGTCTGGGAGGAGGGGGAGGGATTCCAGGAAGGAAGGCAGATTGGTTGGCTGTTTGGCTGCAAAGCTGGCAGACAGGACACCAGGGAAGTGAGGAGGGGTGTGAAGGATGGTTAGTGCTGTACAATTACTGATAATAAAAATCTCATCAGCCTAGGGGTTTATTTTCTTAGCACTGCACCCAGTGTAACCAGAGAACAACTTTTAGCTTTCCTATTCACTTTATAAGTAATGATCACAGTGTCCTGAAAGCAGTTGTCTATTATTTATGTGGTTATATGTATAGGGGATATTACTGCTTAGTTACATGCATTGCATAGGTAAATAATCATAGGTGAACACTATGACATTGAAAATGTACACAATTATAGTACTGTGATAATAGAATAGGCGAGAGAAATAAGGTTACTAAAAGAAAGAAACACACAGCTAGGATTTACCACTGTACAAAGCACTAATCTCATAAAACTACCAAAGCATGGAAGAATAGTCATGAAACTGTCCATCTAACCCAGAATGAAGCAAATATGAAGGTGACCCTGTCAACCAATGAGACGGCCCTTTTATTTATTTATTCATTCAGTTTTCTATACTGTTCTCCCAGGGGAGCTCAGAATGATTTACATGAATTTATTCAGGTACTCAAGCATTTTTTCCTTGTCTGTCCCGGTGGGCTCACAATCTTTCTAATGTACTTGGGGCATTGGGGGGATTAAGTGACTTGCCCAGGGTCACAAGGAGCAGCGTGGGTTTGAACCCACCACCCCAGGGTGCTGAGGCTGGAGCTTTAACCACTATGCCACACACTCCCCTTCTCCACTCAGACGGTTTACGACCCATCGCAGGGCTCTGTTCTGGGAAAGATGCAAGCAGGCACCGACAGCTGTTAGTCCTTTCATAACCAGATGTACGGTCACACTCTCTGGATGGGTACAGTGTCACACTAGTGCAGGAAGCCACTGTTCCCTACAACCTGGTTTCACAGCAGCAGAGGATATCAGTCTAACATAGATGCTTCTCCCGGCAGTCTTAAGTCTCTTCACAGCAACCAGACTACACTCCTGCACACACTTGAAGTTACCTTTTCCACACCTCATGACCAACCCACCAAGACTGGTCACATCCTTTCTTCTTTTATTCTGTCTCCCGCAAAAAGGTATCTTTCACCAATAATGTCCTGTTACCAGGCAGATTTTCCTCACATACCGATATGTCCTGCATTCTTTGTCCAATGTCTGAGGTCATCATAAATTGTCTTAGAGATAAGATTGCCAGGCACTGACTACCACTGGTCCATTCTGGATCCTTCTTCTCTTACATTCATTCTGGTTAGTGGGCCCCCTTGGCTAACAGACAAGCAGCTTGAAATTTCCAGGCTGACAGAAGTGAAATGATTTTTAGCCTCACTAGGCCCAAGGTCTAAAATGGTTCCCAAGACGGTAGCAGGCATAGCTCTTCAGGCACTTCTGCCCTGTACCAGTACTTGACTATAAACCACCGGTTTATACTCGAGTCATCCTTTTTTCCTCCTTTTTTGGAGAAAAAGGTTACTTCGGTTTTCAGATCGGTTTATATTTGAGTATATACGGTGCTTTTCTCTGTGCGGTGGACTCATGGATATTAAAAATTAAAGTGCTTCTACTTGTTTGATAAATGTGTATCATGATTATTGTTTTAACCTGTTTACATGTATGTTTCACTCAGTCCTTCTTGATTGTTAAACTGAGGGTTTATATTCAAGTGCCATACCCCTGCCAGACCTCTGCACCCAGCCCCCTTCCCTGTCTGGCTCTGCACCGAACCCTCCTCCCTCCCCTTGCCAGGCTCTGCACCCATCACCTTCCCTTTCTGCCCTGTCAAGCTCTGCACCAAGCCCCCTCCCTCCCCTGCCAGGCTCTGCATCCCAGCCCCCCTCCCCTAATCCCTTGCAGGCCTTCCCAGGGCCTGCTGTAAGCCCTGGTGGTCAAGCGGTGGGCCAGAACAGGAGGGATCCACCTACTGTCCCAACTGACTCTGACAAATCCCATCTCCCTCCCGTCTCCCAGACTTAAAAAAAAACTACCTTTAAAGCCCTGGTGGTCCAGCGGTGAACCGGGGCAGAAGCAATCTTCCTACACTCCTGTCCCATGCAGAGCTGCTATCTAAAATGGCTGCCGCAATTTCTCATGGCAATCTTTTAAGTTTCTCGGTCTCATGAGATTGCCACAAGAACTCGTGACAGCCATTTCAGATAGTGGCTCTGGACAGGGCAAGAGCAAAAAATGATCGCTCCTGCCCCAGTTCATCACTGGACCAACAGGGCTTTAAGGTAGGTTTTTTTAAGTCTGGGAAGTGAGAGTGAGATGGAATGTGTCAGTCAACTGGGAAAGGAGGAGGGAGAGATCCCTCCTGACCCAAATCTCGGTTTATATTTGTATATACAGTATGGGCCTGATTCTCCAAAGTGCGTCCCGATTTTAGGCAGCTGTAGGCGTCCTACAGCTGTCTAATCAGCCAATCGGGATGCATGTTTTTAAAAAAAAAATGCAGGCCGCCTATATTGAAGGCGAGGCCCGCAAGACACCTAGGCCCTGATTCTGTATAGGACGCCCGGGAGAGGTGTCCTATTCAGAATCGGCCTACACTAAAACCCCGATTCTGTAACTGGCGTCCATGTTACAGACGCTGGTTAGAGAATCGGGTTAGATTAGACACGGCCCCCTACATTTATCGCAGCAAGGGATCTCTCTGCCGCTATAAGTATAGCGGGCCGCAGCCCCCTGTCCGATCGCTGGCAGGAGGGTGCCCAAACCCTCCTGCCAGAAGATGCCCCCCCCCGACACTACCAACCCGCCCCCCCCCCACGACATTACCGATCTCCCTCTCACCCCGACACTATCGATCGCTGGCAGGAGGGTGCCCAATCCCTTCTGCCCGAAGATGCACCCTCCCCCTCCCCCCCCCTGACAATATCGATCGCTATGCCTAAGGTCTGATTGGTCCAGGCTTCTAGAGCCTGGGCCAATCAGGCCTTAGGCTTCGGCAGGATGGGCCGGGAAGGGGCAGGCCCGCCTTATTTCGATGAGGCGTGCCTGCCGGCTGGACGGACAAAACCCATCTGGCCTTAAGAAAAGGTTAGTTTGTTGGGGTGGAGGTTTGGGGGTTGTTAGCGCCGGGGGGGGGAGGGTGCATCTTCGGGCAGGAGGGATTGGGCACCCTCCTGCCAGCGATTGGTAGTGTCGGGGTGGGAGGGAGATCGGTAATGTCGGGGGGGGTGGTTGGTAGTGTCGGGGGGGGGGCATCTTCTGGCAGGAGGGTTTGGGCACCGATCGGACAGGCTGCGGCCCGCTATACTTATAGTGGCAGAGAGATCCCTTGCCGCAATAAGTATAGCGGCTGCGTCTACTTACAATGTAGACCAGCATTTTGCTGGCCTACATTTTAAGCGTTTCTTCCTCTACTAGGGAGACGCGTAGGGCCGCCTAGGTTCGCCTAAGGCCTGCCTAAGGCCCTTAGGCGAGCTTAGGCGTCTTGCGGGTCTCCCTAGGCTCCCGGAGGCGCCTTCAGGCCTGCCTGGGGAACATTTTTTTTTTTTTTAAACGTGCATCCCGATTGGCTGATTAGACAGCTGTAGGACGCCTACAGCTGCCTAAATCGGGACGCACTTTGGAGAATCAGGCCCTATATGTAGAAGTGTAAGTCCTGCTCCAACCCAATCCTCAGAACACATCACCAAATAGCAGGTACAAAGTCATGTGTATACAAGCTATGTATCATGTACGTGTATCATGTGGGCAATTTTGTAACAGGCCAGTTTTTTTAACAGTCTTTGAAAATTACCTTCCCTAGTTTCAGGTCATTCCAGAATAGGACCTGAAAATAGGTGGAAACAAATAAGATAATATAATTCAGAAAAGTATAACAAAAATACAGGAGAACTATAGTAGCAAAAGGAAGGGAGGAAAGCAAATTGGGAGTAGCCTCTATGGAGTGGCAATTAGAACATTGAACAGTAAAAGAACATAAGAGTTGCCATATTGGGACAGAGAAAAAAGCTCCGTATTCTGTTTACAAGAGTAGCCAATCTGAGTCACAAGTACCTGGCAAGATCCCAAAGAGTAAAACAGATTATGTGCTGCTTATCCTAAGAAAATCCATAAGCCATTATTAAGATTGGCCTGGGAAAATCTTTTGCTTATTTCTATAATGAGCAGCATAAAATCTGTTGCCAGTGGAAGTATTCTGCAGTTTCGGAAGATGTTAAAAATGTTATTGTTTGAACGTACTTTTGCGAAACGAGACTATTGAAATGTGTTACTTTAATTGCAAACTTGTTATTTGCTTTTTTTCTCTCTCTCTTAGTTTTGGGTTTGTTTGTATTATTAGGTTTTATACATTGGATCTTGAAGTTTGTATGATGATGGTTTATGACTGTTTTTTGTTATAGCTTAAATTGTACTTTTGTGGGATATTATGTATGTCGATTGTTACCCACATATGTTGCATATGTGGGATATCCATTTTTAAATAAATAAATAAATAAAAATCTTTTACTTTTTTGAGATCTTGCCAGGTACTTATGACCTGGACTGGCTACCGCTGGAAATAAGATACTGGGCTCGATGGACCCTAGGTCTGTCCCAATATGGCAGCTCTTATTTGTCATCCTTGCTATGCTACTGTGTTACAACCCTACTCACTTAGATCTTACCTTACCTAAATTATCATCAGAGCCATAGGACTGGTCCCGTGTTTAATGCACATCTTATAGGGTATATAGTTAGGAGCATAATCAAAACACAAAAAAGTACCCCAAAAACATCTAAGTTGGCACTTGGATGTTTTGTTTGTCAAAACATCCAAGTGCCAATTTTCGAAACTAGAAATTTGGACATCTTGATTATTGTTCGTCCTCCAGAACATCTAAGTCTAAAATGAGCAAGTAAAAGGCAGAGGAAGAGGAGATTGAGAAGGGACATGATCGAAACATTCAAGACACTTAGACAAAGACACTTAGACAAAGACAGACTGACAAAATACATTACAGACCTCTTCTCATTCCCAACCAACAGACATGAAAGAAAAACACACATGAAATTTGTCTCCCCACCGGCTAGAGGGTGCAAATATAAGAGACACCATCAACAACTGCTATCGTATCAAGCAGCCATATGGGGTAAAGACCTAGAAAAACTAATTGCGCACACAAACAAATATGAAGAATTCAGAAAACACCTAAAAACTTACCTATTCCTGAAATACCTAGGTAACGAACCGGAACATCAACCCCCCTCGTAACATCACCACATACCTGAACTTGCAAACTGTTAACCCCAACCCCTTAATCACTAAATATGAACACTCTATGAACTTACGGAATATTTCTACGTCTGTGTAAACAACTTGGCACCTCCTGGCTTTGCAACACACAAACTGACGTTAACATTACTAATGTTTCAGATGTACACCGCTATACCCTTTAAATCGTTGTACGAGAGATACACTGCTATACTCTCTAATTCGCTGTATGTAAAACTTCTCTTGATTGTATTTACAGTTTCTTTTATTGTAAACCGCCTAGAAGTCGCAAGATTACTGGCGGTATATAAGAATAAAGTTATTATTATTATTATTAAAGACAGATTGTTCACACTCTCCAAGGTAGGGAGAACGTGAGGGCACTCTCTAAAGTTAAAGGGGATAGATTCCGTACGAACGTAAGGAAGTTCTTCTTCACATAGAGAGTAGTAGAAAACTGGAACGCTCTTCCGGAGTCTGTTATAGGGGAAAACACCCTCCAGGGATTCAAATAGGGGAAAACACCCTCCAGGGATTCAAGACAAAGTTAGACAAGTTCCTGCTGAACCAGAACATACGCAGGTAAAGCTAGTCTCAGTTAGGGCGCTGGTCTTTGACCAGAGGGCCACCGTGGGAGCGGACTGCTGGGCATGATGGACCACTGGTCTGACCCAGCAGTGGTAATTCTTATGTTTTTGGTGGGCTAGACTTGGATGTTTTGCAGTGATAATCAAGCCTTTTGCAAGATATCCTAGATGGAACTTAAATGTCTTTGCCTAGACCTGTTTTAGAAGCGTATAAGTGCCAAAAAGGGCACAAACTGTCTTCTAAAGTGCCCCACTGCTTTGTTTGTATGTCTATGTGGCCAGACCTCTCCCATGTCCAAATGGAGTCAATTTGGACTTTTCTAACTTGGACGTTTTTGTGGTCAATAATGGCAAATAACTTTAGACATCCTGGAGGTCTAGATGTTTTGGCGGTCATGACATCCAAGTAGGCAATTCTAAAAAAAAAATTATTTAAACATCCTGTTTGAAAATGGCCATTTCTCCACTCATGAATTTAGAGGGAAGCATCCAAATTTGGACTTAGATTTTCTATCAAAAATATCCCTTAATATGTACTCTAATGTTTCATATCATTGCAATTATGAACTGTGTCTTGTTATGCACTGCAAGCTGTTCAGAGCAAGGGCCTGGTTGATTTATCATGCAGCTCGCACATGAACTCTGCTTTCCAAACAATAAATAACATTGCCTTTTCATTGTTTTTGCATGTCTTCCTCCTCCTTCTGCTTTAAAAGCACTCTCAGCCCTCCCATCAGAAGATCAAGTGCATAAGCAAGCACTCAGCTTTCTAAGCCACAAATCTAAAAAGCTTTCAAATTAATTTATTTTGGCTTTGTTCACTTTCACTACAGAAATCTGTTTGTCCTTGCTTCCAAAACCAAGAGTGTAAATAATGTATTTCATTCCATTTGAATCATCCACAGAAACAGAGAGTTGCATTCTGGTGCTGGTTTCTAGTATTAGAGTTCAAAAAGGAAACAGAAACACTGCAACTTTTTGGAGAAGTTGATTTACTACCATATTACAATTTTTCATTGTTGGACATTTTCGAAATGCATCAAACACAATCTAACTTTTAGACACAGATCAGGTTTTTACCTTGATAATCTTCTTTCTTATAGATGTGTCTAGTGGCTCTGAATACTAGGGTCTTATATCTGAACAAGCAAGTTGCTTGCAGGAAACTGTCACTCATGTTTTCCAACTCCACCTCTTTCCCAGGGAGCAGCTTCTACTCCCTCAGTTTGTTCAAAAGCAATCAAGTAGCACTGTAAGAAAAGACATAACAAGAAGGAGGAAAACGGGGAAAAATCACCGACACTACAATTTTGTTCTGTTATGTGACAAACTTAGGAAATAACATTGAAACTTGTGCAATTAACATTGATTTCGTATAGCACTCATAGCTACTCGCATGACTTGCTGACAAGCAGATAGAAACCAGACTGTATGGTCATGATGGTTTACCTATGCATCATCTTTCTTTTTTCCCTTTCAGTACTTCTGAGAGACAGAAAATTCTTCAAATTCAGATTGATCCTAAGGCAGAAGGCAGGCAAAGCCCATATACAGGGTGGGGCTTCAAGACCATTAGACACATCTACAAGAAAGAAGATTATCAAGGTAAGAGCCTAATCTTTCTTTTTAGTGCAATGTGTCTAGTGGTCCTGAATGCTAGACAAATATCAATGAAGTCCCCAGAGTTTAAGGTGGGTCTGATGCACCTGCTTTTAAGATGGAGGTCCTGACAGCAGTGTCCTTCCCAGTTGCTATGTGCACCCTATAGAACAGCGTTCTTGTATCTGATCTCGCACTCTGGGCAGGAAGAGAGGCGCCGGCATCAGCTGACTTGCAACTTCCTGCCTTCGCGTATCTGCCGGATAGGAAGGGAAGGGAAGTAGATTTTGAGAAGAAAGCAGAAAAATGGAAAAACTGAATGTTAAGTTAATGTCAAAGATGGATGCAAGGCAGAAAGTGAAGACAGAGAAAAAAACAGTCAATGGATAAGAAGGCCCTGGAAACATACTGTATATACTCAAATATAAACCGAGATTATTGGGCCAAAAAATTGGGCCAAAACTGGGAGTCCCGGTTTATATTCTGGTCAATGCCCCCTCCCAGAAGTTTTTAAGGCTGCCACAAGGCTCTGCCCCCCTTCCTCCTCCCTGCCCTATCATGCCTCTGCCGATCCCTGGTAAAGATGCAGCGATTTGGTGCTGCTTCTCAGCACTAGATCCACGCAGCCGGTTAGCAGCGGGGCAGGAGTTCAGAAAGCTTGCTCCTGCCCGTTGCACCTACCTCCACTAGAGATCAGCAGAGTTATGAATATAGGGCAGGAAAGGGGGGGTCAGAGGGCAGAGCCTGGGAGGGAGAATGCAGAGTGACAGGGGAAGGAAGGAAGGGTGCTGGGTGCAGAGCCTGACAGGGGAGGGATGGAGGGAAGGGTGCTGGGTGCAGAGCCTGATAGGGGAGGGGAGGGAGGAAGGGTGCTAGGTGCAGTGCCTGACAGGGGAAGGATGGAGGGAAGGGTGCTGGGTGCAGAGCTTGACAGGGAGGATGATGGGTGCAAAGCCTGACAGGGCAGGACACTTGAATATTAAGCCACCCGACTTATTTTCAAGTCAACCATTTTTCCTCCTTTTTTGGAGGGAAAAGGGGGGTCTTGACTTATGTTCGGATCGACTTATATTCAAGTATATATGGTAGTTAAAAGCACAGAAAAATAAAGTCACCAGACAACAAAGGTATGGAAAATGATTTTATTTTCAATATAGTGATTGAAATGTGTCATTTCTGAGAAAGGAAAGATGTTAAACTTTAACTGTGAGGGCCACAGAAAAAATAGTTAATGTCTTATTAAAGAAATGACAATTTTGCATGAAGTAAAACTCTTTATAGTTTATAAATCTTTCCTTTAACAGCTAAAGGAAAGATTTATAAACTATAAAGAGTTTTACCTCATACAAAATTGTCATTTCTTTAATAAGACATTACCGTATTTTTCACTCCATAAGACACACTTTTTTCCACTCAAAAGTGGGTGTAAATCTCAGTGCGTCTTATGAAGCGAAGATACAAAATTTGTACTCTCCCCCTAGAGTTGCACAACTCCCCCCCCCCATGCAGCGGCACCACCTTTCTGAACACTGCCCGCCTGCCACCACCGCAGGACCACCTTTTTAAAACAAACACCCCACCCTCCGCCACCACCGATGTCCCTTTTTCAAGCAGACTGGTGGTCCTGTACCTTATTAATCATACCTCTCCTGTACTTTTTTTTTTTTTTTAAACCCCGTATCTTTTAAAATTCTTCCTTCCGTCCCTCGACGGCTCCGTACTATTTCAGGGCAGCAGGTGCATGAGTCAGGAGCTCGGAGGTCAGGACCAAGCTTTCCGCGCTCCTGCTTGGGCCCGTGCCACTTTCTAAATTCTTATTCCCTATTTTCCCTATTGTGAGTTACCTTTCTGTACTCTTTACTCATATTTTGCAGTTCTCCCAATTTTTCCCTTTGTTTTATGTTGTCCCGTGGGTATCCACCTGTTTGTCTTCCTCTTTTTTCATATGAATTGTAAAACGCTTAGGAGCCTTGATTTGCGTTTCATCAAAATTTTGAATAAACTTGAAAGCACACAGATTTACACACACAACTTTGGTTGCACTGTACAGAATCTGGCCCCAAATGTGTAATACATTTGGTAAAAGGGCCCCTTAGATTGTGAGCTGTCCAGAGAATGAATGTAAATGACTTCAATAACCTTCAAGCCTTCAGGCAATACGATAGAAGCGAATTACAGTAGGAACAAACAAATGATTGCATACAAACTTCATAACAATAACAGCAGCATCTTCTTCCTCCTTACAAATATCTATTCACACCAATCTCACTTAGGGCTCCTTTTACGAAGCCGCGTTAACGGCTTTAGCAGCACGCGACTTTTAATCACGCACTAACCCCCGTGCTAGCCGAAAAACTACCGCTAGCACGGCCAGCGGTTTAGCGCGTGTTAAACCGCTAACGTGCTTTCGTAAAAGGAGCCCTTAATAAAATGCTTGCACGTGAAGGGCCTGATTTTCTTTAGCCTGAGCTAAAGTTAGGTGGTAAGAGGCGCGTTACCACCACCTAACTATCCCGTGGCAGAGCATGTTTATTTTAAAATTACGTACGCTGTACTAACGCACCTACCTCGCATGTACGAAGGCGCAGAGCAACGCTTAAGCACGCATAAGGCAAGTGGAGGCGTGGTTTGCACTGGACGTTGCCTTCTGTGTGCTTAGGCGTCACCATGCGCCTCTGAACGCGTGAGGTAGGCCTGCAAAATGCAATTCTACTACACGCGCCTAGCGCCTGCATCCCTACAATGTAGGCTGCACACGCACTCCTTTCCAAACCTGCTAATAAATCTAAAACGTTCTCTGATTTGCAGGCAAAGAAAGACTGAGCAAAGCACTGCATGCTCCTTTCGTGTTAGGGTCCAGCTATTCAAATCCTGCCTGTCATATGGGTCCTATGTACATTTAGTAGATGATGACGGCAGATAAAGACCCGAATGGTCCATCCAGTCTGCCCAACCTGATTCAATTTAAATTTTTTTAATTTTTTCTTCTTAGCTATTTCTGGGCAAGAATCCAAAGCTCTACCCAGTACTGTGCTTGGGTTCCTACTGCCGAAATCTCTGTTGAAACCTACTCTAGCCCATCTATACCCTCCCAGCCATTGAAGCCCTCCCCAGCCCATCCTCCACCAAACGGCCATATACAGACACAGACCGTGCAAGTCTGCCCAGTAACTGGCCTAGTTCAATATTTAATCTTATTTTCTGATTCTAAATCCTCTGTGTTCATCCCACGCTTCTTTGAACTCAGTCACCGTTTTCCTCTCCACCACCTCTCTCGGGAGCGCATTCCAGGCATCCACCACCCTCTCCGTAAAGTAGAATTTCCTAACATTGCTCTTGAATCTAGTGTGTAATTTTATGCCCTCCCACGTAGACAAGGCAGCAAGACCTAGTCGGGTTCTGAGGTCAGTCAGTGCGGATAGCCTTGGAGATGTTTTCTGCAATAATTCATTAACCATTAAGATTTCATTAGGTGCGTTTTTAAAGGCCATCTTTATCTTTCCTTTGGCCTATCTGTTTCAAACAGTTCCAAAAGGTGTTCACAAATCAAAACAAAATAAATTTCTTACATAGCCAATCACACAGTTTGACTGAGCTGTTGCTTTGCTTTTCAAAGTCCAAAAGGCTAGAAACCAATTTCCATAATGCAATGCTTTTAGGGAAAGTGCAGGCACATTTCCAAAACACATGCACAGTAAAGTCTGGAGGAACTGTCAGTGTTGGACAAATGCACCTGGGCATTTTGGCTAACTTGTCCACAAAAGTTTTAATAGGATTAGTCTACTGGGATATTTTGCTTCAGTTGCCATTCTTTGGGTACTAGAACTTCCTATTATGGCTACTGTCAGGACGTCTTAATGTCACCTATTGCAGAGGGCTTCTTGGCTCTCAGTTGCCTAAAAGCCATTATGAAAATATGCCAATAAAAACTTTAGACATCATATTAAAATGTTGATCAATTGTCTTGGATGTAAAGAAGGAATTCATCTCCTCCCAAGCTCTTGCGCAGGCTATAAAGGATGTTTCAATTTAAAAGTGAAACGGAAGCCTCCTGTTCAACGCAGAAGATACTGAAATGAAGCACTGCTTTGGACTGTCTGCAATTTAAAAAATCACAAGTACTGGAACAGGATTAACACTTCTAAATGCTTTAACTGGTTTATGAAGAATAGAAACAATTGTGAGAAATGAAAAGTCTAATAATTTCATATGGTGTTAATTGTTGCAGAATAACACAACAGGGGTGAACATTTGCATATACAGTACTCCCCACGAAATTCGCGGGAGTTCCGTTCCAGGAACCCCCACAAATTTTGAAAAACCGCAGGGAGGCAGGAGAGGGCAGCTGGAGCGCCGACAGGTGAAGAAAATCACTCGCGGTCTGCTCCGACCACCTCTTCCTGTAGTAAAGTCGGGTTACACCAATCAACTGCTTTGACATGCAGCTCCTGATTGATGTAGCCCAACTTTACTACAGGAAGAGGCAATTTTCGGTAAGAGTAAATTTGATCCCGTAACCCCTCTGCTCAAGGAATTCCATTGGCTTCCAGTGTATCTCCGAATTCAATTGAAGTGCATTTGTATTGCATTTAAGATCCTATTTGGCACTTTTGCCACTTTGATTCCTTTAGACTGGAAGGTTCATAGATCTCAGAAGTTCTCAAAAATTAAAACTTACATTTCCCTCTCTCAGTGGTAAAAACAGAACCTTTAAGAGATTTAGTCCTTCTTTTGCTTTTAAATGAACCAAATTCTGGAATGCTTTACCGCTTACATTAAGAAGTTTAGGTTATTTTTAAATGATTCTCTGAATTCTTGTAAAATTAATGTATGGGTTTCTTTATTAGTGCTTATTATCTCTTATGGATATGAAATGTATATCATAATGAGCTTTTTGAAGATTTGATTATTAAATTAAAAATTTATAATAGTTATGGGGTAGAGTGGGGGGAGGGATATAGATTGATTTGTTTCTTGAAAGAGTATTAAGTGATGTCTTAAATAGAAAATGTATTTAATTTGTATTGCACTTATTGAAAATGTTGAAAATGAATAAAGAATTTAAAAAAAAAAAAAAAAAAAAAGAAGTTTAGGTTCTTTTGCTTTGTTCCGGAAAGTTCTGAAAACTTTTTTGTTTGCTAAACATTTTGGAAATTCACTATTTCAGTCTTTATGTATTATGTGTTACATTATTGTTAACCAAGTCAAGCTCCTCTTGGTTGATGATTCAGTCTATAAAACTAAGTTTTAGTTTAGTTTATAATAAACATACTACAAAATAGTGTAAGGCATATCCTCTGTGTGGGACAACAAGCAGAAGGAATCGGTAAGCCCCCTCACTGTTCCAGCGCGTGATAAAGAGGCTCAACCACCGTGACAGTAGACTCACTTGAAGCCGCACACCATTATAGGATGCGTCCGTGTGCAAATAATTAAATGTGAAGTGCACAAAACCAAATTTTGATTTAAATATATATTTTCTCAAACTTATAACAGGAGAAATTTAGTCGCTAAATGCCAAAATGCGATCATCATGATACTCCGTAGAGATCAAGTCTCCTCCGTAAAAAACACGATATTGAAAACCACTTAGCTGGATTTTCTGCTAAGTTCAAGCAGTTCAGCGTTTATGGCAATTGAGGTTACTCCTTAGAATGGTAGACCTCGGAGCAGGCTTGATCAAACCCAACACCCTTTCTTTGACAGTGGCCGTTCTCAGTCAATGCATAATTGGGAAGTCCATTGCTATTTACTAGGTTTTAAGCAGGCAGGAGAGACGTGACGCTCTGAACAGGGAAGGATTTGCTCTCTCATCGAGTCGGTTTGCAGCTCCCTGGGACTATCTTGTCAATTCGTGGTTGCACTTTGTGAACAAATATTTGCAGTTGGGCAAGAACGTGAGGAAAGAAAAAGACCATTCTAAAGTTGCACAAGACAAGATGGTGGATGGTCCTGAAGAGGCTGTTAACCAATTCACTGATGCCCCCTGTCAGACGTTAACATCTGCTGTGGTAAAAGCACTGGAGGTTAGATTCAGACAACTGTCTGATCAGATCGCCCATCTGGAACAAATTATTAAATGATACCACCAGATGCACTGTGGAGTTGGAAAACCACGTCTCTTCGATTAAGGACGCCACACATACCTCTCGCACGGATCTGGACACCCTGTAAGCACTAGTACTCTCCCAGGCAGATAACCCTGAATTCCTCAAGAACAGGTCACAATGGGGAAACTGTTGTTTATTAGGGATCCCATCTGCAGGATCCACTATCTCCTCTTCTCCCTAAGAAATCCCACAAGCCTGTCCCACACGTTCTTGAATTCAGGCACAATCTGTCTCCACCACATCTAGTGGGAGACTATTCCATGCATCTACCACCCTTTCTATAAAAAAAAAAGTATTTTCTTAGATTACTCCTGAGCCTATCACCTCTTAAACTCATTCTATGCCCTCTCACACTGGTATTTATGCCATATCTACCCTCGCCCGCCTTTCCTTCAAAGTGCATATGTTGAGCCTTATGAAGTAGACCACCAGTCATTTCAGTGGCCTTTGTCCACTTAGCTAAGGATGTACGACGTTGAATATTGACCGTACCTATAATATCTTCTGAGTGCACACGAGTGCCTGATATGGTCCAGCACTTACTATCCAAGTCTAATTTAGAAGTTGTCAGCATTTAAAGAAACCTGAATATTTACCTGTTCATGTTCACTGCCAAAGTACGAGTGGCAGATTTAAAGCATAAACTATCAAAGAAACAGTGAAGCTAGTATCTAGCAATTTAGGTTCATTGCAGTTCTGTTTACTGTCAACGTCACTTAAAGTTTAATTCATAATAAACTAATGTTTACTTTTCAGCAGACTTAATATGCACAGGAAGGGATCTCTCTCTCTCTCTCTCTTGCTGCTGGACTTATATTTAGGGAAACCTTGCTTGTTTCTCATGCATAAAGTTTATAACGGGGGGGGGGGGGGGAGAGGGCAGATGTTCCCCCTGCGGCAAGCACAGGTTTCCTGAGGCAGAACTTCACCAGGCTTGACCTGTTCCATGGTTCAGTGCTGATGAAATGTTACAAAAGAAGAAAATGATCAAAAAAATATGTTCAGTCCACCATTAGGCTAAACTTCATCTGGGGATATACAGAATACCATAGACGGGTTGCGTTCCAATAACTTTGCTGTCACTGCTCCTACTCTCTGGAATTCACTGCCCAATCATTTGCCAGTGAATTCGAAATAAAACAATTCAAATCTAATTTTTTTTTTTCCGGATGCCTTTAGACGATAGCTTTTTAAGGACAAACAAATTTGATTGCTTTTTACTCTTACCTATTGTATTTTCCTTTTTTGTTTCGCTTTCTCTTTTACGATTGTAGATCTTCCCTTTTTTTCCCTATTGTTTGAAGTAAGTCCATTTATCTTATTATGTGTTTTGATTAAGATGTCTTGGTTGTTTCTAGTATCCCTGACTTTTAATCTGTTTTTATGTGAATTTTATAATTGTACACCACTTAAAAATTTTTTTTAATAAACTTGAAACTTGATAAACTTAAGCTCACCATCTACCCAGCATGTAAATATATATATCAATAATAAAACGCTAGAGCGCGCATGCGCTCTTGAAAAATCGTGAGTCCTGGCGCCGTGAGGTGTGCTTCTGTGGCAGTATTCTAATTGACACCTCACGGCGCTTGCAGGGGCTGGAGGCGCGCGACTGGAGTTTTGTCAGCACGGTCGTCTTCAGGAGCATTTGGCTGTTTGTGGACTGGCAGGAGAGTGGCGGGTGGCGGTTTCAAGCGGCAGCGCTGGCATTTTCTCTCCTGTTAGTGGAGAGTGTTGGTTCCAGGGTGTGCAGCCGCTGTTACAAAGTTAAAAAATAAAATAAAATACGGCTCAGGGAAGTGGAGGGGGAGAGGGAAAGGGGGCTACTTTGGAGGGAGGGGTGTGCTGGGAGGCCGACAGAGAGAAGGGGGCCAGAAGAGACAGAGAAATACAGGCAGGGGGCCAGACAGAGAGAAAGAAAAACAGAGAGCCAGGCAGAAAGACAGAGAGATAGACAAACAAAAAATGGGGGCCAGGGAGAGAGACAGCCAGAAAGATAAATAGGGGACCAGACAGAAAGAAAGACAACCATCCATACAGTGGCCAAGGAAAGAGAGAGAGACAGAAAGAAAGGCAGGGGTCAGGCAGAAAGACAGAGAGACAGAAAAACAGGGGGCCAGGCAGAGAGACAGACAAACAAAAACTGGGGGCCAGAGAGAAAGACAGACAGAAAGAAAGACAGCCATCCACACAGCGGCCAAGGAAAGAGAGAGAGAAATAAAGAAAGAATGACAGACAGACAGTGGGCCAGAAAGACAGCCAGCCAGCAGCCAAGGACAGAGAGAGAAAGAAAAAAACCAGACAGACAGCGGCCAAGGAGACAGAGAGAAAGAAAGAATGACGGACAGACAGGATGCCAGAAAGACAGACAGACAGAAAAACAGACAGCCAGCAGCCAAGGAGAGAGAGAGAGAGAGAAAGAAAAAAAAAATACAGAGACAGACAGCGGCCAAGGAGAGAGAGAAAGAAAAAAATGCATACAGACGGCCAGCGGCCAAGGAGAAAGAATGATATACAGACAGGGGGACAGAGAGACAGACAGAAAGGGAGAGAGATAGACAGAAATAAAGACAAGACAGCCAGAAGCCAAGAAAAGAAAGAGAGAAACAAACAAACAAACAAAAAAGACAGACAGTGGGCAAGGGAGAGAGACAGAAAGAAAAGGGCCAGGGAGAGAGAAAGAAAGACATACATCCTATATAATGTACCCTGCCGCCGTGTTTTCTGATCTGTGGCCGGATTCTATTTTAGAACACGGAGGCAGGGAACATTCTGGCCACTCCACTCCTCCCGTCCTCGCTCACCAATCGCTGGAGGAAGCACAGGCAAGCTCTCTCCCTGCCCGCCGCCCTGTCACTCCTCACACGTGCACGACGCCGAGCCAACAGGTCACTGCCCAGCAGAAGCCCCAACATAGCGCCGACCATAAGGGAATTGCGCACAGGAGCCCCGCCCCGACACAACCCTCCAAGACAAGCAACACGGACATGGAGCCCCGAAGGCAGCCCGAGAACATGTGCCGACTCTGCCGAAAAGGCCCGGCGCACAGCTCCACCCGTACAACCACCAAGCGCCAACTGAAGAAAGCGCCACGGATGCCCACCCGCATGGCAGGCTCTCAGGACGACGCCTGCAGCTCCGAGCAGCCAGCACTCCCAACTTGCAGCCTGCCAGGAAGAGGTGCTGTTGGACCGGGGGAGCAAGGAAGAGGGACAGGGGGAACAGGGAAGAGGTGCTACTGGGACGGGGGAGCAGAGAAGAGGTGCTACTGGACCGTGGGAGCAGGGAAGAGGGACAGGGGGAGCAGGGAAAAGGGACAGGGGGAGCAGGGAAGAGGTGCTACTGGGCCGGGGAGCAAGGAAGAGGGACAGGGGGAGCAGGGAAGAGGTGCTACTGGGCCGGGGAGCAGGGAAGAGGTGCTACTGGGCCGGGGAGCAGGGAAGAGGTGCTAATGGACCGTGGGAGCAGGGAAGAAGGACAGGGGGAGCAGGGAAGAGGTGCTACTGGACAGGGAAGTGGAGTGGGGAGGGGAATGCTGCTGGTGAGAAAAGGGGGCTCGGGCTGAAAGGCAACAGATGGGAGAAGGGGGTTGGGGGGGGTAAAAATGGGTTTGGAGCTGGGGCTGAAAATAGGGGACATGTGAGGGAAGGAGGCTTTACTAGCACCATTTAATGTTAACGGTATATATATATATATATAATTAATGCAGTCTTTTTGATCAAGTAAATATTTTTCTGGTGTGTGTAGAACCCTCAGAGGGCTCACTTTGCTCTAAATGGAATTCATATAAGGATGATATGAGCCATTTTCTTCGATGGATCCTTTTTGTGTAGTTTTTCTTAGGGCTCCTTTTACTAAGGTGCGCTAGCATTTTTTGCGCACGCAGGAAATTACCGCACGCTACGCTTCTAGAACTAACGCCAGCTCAATGCTGGCGTTAAGGTCTAGCACGCGCAGCAATGTAGCATGCGAAATTCCACGCGTTAAAGCCCTAGCGAACCTTAGTAAAAGGAGCCCTTCATTTTTCTTCTTTTCTATAAAGTGCAAATTTAGCTATACTGAATAGAAGATATATAAGAACTTATCGCCTCCACCGACATGCCATGTTTCAAAGTTTTCATCAGGGTCGAGGCTCCCAGTTCTCATGTCGCGCTCCACTGAGTTTCATTCTGTTTAAAGGAAAGGGATCCCTCTGAGGGTTCTACACACACCAGAAAAATATTTACTTGATCAAAAAGACTGCAAAAAAATATGTTAGCATTTCTTTTTTTTACATAATTGCAAAACACATGAATATGAGAAAATTATGAGTCTGAGTTGAACATAAAGATAAGATTCTTCAACATAATTACTAGGAGGGCAGGGTGGGAAAAAAACCAAAACTGGGAAGATTGAGGGATTATTACACATGGAAAGCAGGTCTGTGGAGTTGGAAAAAGTTTTGGGTGGAGCTGGAGATGGTAAAAACGTAACTACTCTGACTCCATCTTACAATACAGTATATTATGCCATTACTAGTACTTTACATTTCGGGCGGCAAGCACAGGTTTCCTGAGGCAGAACTTCACCAGGTTTGACCATGGTTCAGTGCTGATGAAATGTTACAACAGTGTTTCTCAACACGCAGTATGCATACGCTTAGGGGTACACGAGCTGCTTATTGGGGGTATGCGGCACTGCGCTGGTCTCCCGCCTCCCTTCCTTGTTAATGGCTGCCACCGCCGAGGATTCCATGCCCTCCTTAATGCCTGCCCACCTGCCCCCTCCCACCATTGAAGCTACTGCTGTGGATCTCATGCCCTCCTTCGTACCCACCTCCCTCCACCGAAGTCGACCCAGAAGGCTTTCCTCCAATGTCAGAGCTGACGTCAGAGGAAAGCATTCCAGGTCAGCGGGGATCTCAGTTACCTTCTTTCAGATGGGCTGTTCCTTCCTTCCTGCCCGATGTTGGGACTTTTTGGAATAGGTTGCCAAACGACCGCACAACATTTTTCGACCAGAGGTACCAAACCTCCGCCTTGACCCATAAAACAACCTCTGAGAAGCAAAGTTCACTGAAATCTGGCAAGACTGCATGTAGCCTCAAAAGGAGCCACGACTCGACCCTCTAGGAGCAAGTGGCTTGCTATCCAGGAGAGACGTAGTCAGACGAAGACGTAGTCAGCTGTTCCATCATACTAGTCATAAGATCATCCAGCCCTTTGCCAAAGAACATTTATCCTTTAAAAGGAAGCATGCTCAACGTGGCTTTTGAAGCCAAATCCCCCTCCCACCCCCCGCCCAGTGTCTGAACCATAGCATCCTATGGGCAGAAATAGAGTAAGCAGACACCTTGCTCATTACTGATACCTAGCATCATGTCATACCTAGCATCTGCAAAATAATTGATTCCCGAGAAAATCGATTGGGAGTATATGCTCTCTGAAATTGGAGCCTGGCAAAGCATTTTATGTTTGGCACATACCACAAAGGAAGCTGCCGCTGGTGCCTTAAGGCCCAAAGCCAAGGCCTCAAACTGTTTAAGGAACAAATCCAGTCTACGGTCCTGAGCATCCTTCAAGATAACCCATCCTTCACTGGGGAGAGGAGGACGCTTCATAACTTGTGCCACCAAGGAATCCACTTCGGTGTTGCAAACAAATTAATGGAAATTAGGAGAAATGGGATAAAGCTCTGCTATCATCCTAGCCCTCAAGGGACCTTCTGGCATCTCCCAATGCTCTGCCAACATCACAATAATCTCCGGATGTGAAGGAAAAAATGTATTCTGGGTCTTGGGGCTACTTAACAGTAGAAGAAGTTTACGGAACATATAAATCTAGTTCCCACAGTGAGACTGCAATTAATTCATTTAAGTCAGCCGGTTTAAAAAGCCTTCATATTATCATATCTGCTCTCTGGTCTAAGGTTGCTACAGCTTCCTGACTGGATGTGCCCCCAACAAGACCCTGCGTCCCCTAAAAAGGAAGCACTTCTAGAGAGTAGGGGCATCAATTCAGATCCCCAATCATTCCATTCCTTCTCTGACTGGACCTCAGGCTCAAATTCTGCATGGACAACCCCACCTGCTTACTAACCAGTACAGTTTCAGCTGGACTTCTTGTACTTCAAATAAGCATCATATATTAGTCACAAAATCAGAGTCAAAAGCCTGACCTGAGTCACCGGAGGACCTCTTTAGGACTCCTTCAAGTGTCCTTCCTGTGGCTGTGGTGTCTGCATATTTTCTCTTCGCTGATCACAAGTAGATCACAAGTAGAGGGCTCTAGGAGGGATTTATGACTCACTTCTCAAGCTTTCTGCGACTCTGAGCCTCTGGAGGGACCTGGGAGGCTAAGTCCACAGTTCCCGCCGCCTCTCACGTCCCACGGCACGCCTCAGGCATCCATCCAGTGTAAAATCGGCATGATATGATGGTTAAACCACCTGTGAAGTCCATCCTGATTGGTTTTAGACCCAAAGTGTTATGAGGCAGGGAGAGGGTTTTAAAATAAAATCAGAAAATCCAAGATGGCCACTGCAGCAGTGATTTTGGCATGAAAAAGGGTCCAGAAGAGTGACAATAATGGGCAAAAAAAATTTCATAAACAGGATTTTAAGGATGGGGGACTCTCAAGAAAGCCCCAGAAACTCCCCAAATCTATTCCACCCCGATATCTCCTAATAATAGACCCCGATATCTCCTAAGTAATAGACTTTACTTACATGCTGCCACATCAGTTTCCACTGTAGCTGGAGAAGGCAAGCAAGCAGGATGGTCCTGGGGCTTGCCTCTTTGGGCTGCCTTTTACACCGGCTGAAAAACCTGAAACCCTCTCCACCAGCCTCCATAGGATTCTTCGGGGGGTGGGTTGGGGGAGAGACACAGCAGGCACCTGCAAGTTCTCCCGACCAACGTGGAGCCAAATGCAGCCTGTGCTCAAGCGCTCAAACAACACTGAGGTAAGCAAACTCACAGGAGCCGAACCCCAAACCAGTCCAAGTGTTAGGACAGGTTGGCCTACAGCAAAAGGTAGCCTGCCCAGCTACAGACCTCAGAATACTGAGTCTGCATCTTCTCCCAGGGAGAGTTGTCCCAGGAATATAGCACCTGAAGTCTCAAACAAAATGTTGGAGAAAAACCTGAAAATCAGAAATGTAAACAGAGCAGATGGAAAGGAGGAAAAAACTGAGGAGAGAGGGCTGTGTCCTGTGATGCAGGGAGGCGGAGTTGAAAAAGTAGATGATGCGGGTAAAGATGTACTGCCCACAGGTTCAGGACTCGTGCTTTTTCAACTGGAAATTACACTTACTGCCCATGAACAAAATTCGTGTTACCAGCAAGTTTATACTTGGTTTTTCTTCTAGGAAAAGAATGTCAGCAAAAAACTGGGAAACCCCCCCCCCCATAACTCTCATAAAATAATCAAATCTAAATTATGACATCAATTGTATATTGACTTGATGGCGATTGACTAAATTCAATTTGCTCAGGATTCGTCCATTTAGATTATATCTATCAATTCAATTTAAACTGTAATGTACAAAAGCTGATGAACAGATGAATATCAGCCACTTAAGCTCAAGTTTCCAAATTATCAGCTTCTAAGCCAGCAATTCTTGTTTATGTTACTGTATCCTTTTACCTAGCGTGGCAAAGAGCCACGTAAACAGTAAAACCCTCTACTAATAGGAACCCACTAAGCTTCATCTCAGTCCTTTGGGATGCGGTACACATTGGCCCTTTGGTTGAAGCAGATGTGGGTGGCATTGATAGTAAAGCACAAACTCCACTGGGCACATTAAGGGCATCACATGACATTCGTAGGTCAAAAGGTTGCATGTTTCATCCCAATCGTTGACAAGCCCTGGATTTGAATTTAGCTTGTGTTTCTTAGCCGTTCAAGATGAGCCACATTCAGGAACCGCAGGCATTTCTCTGTCCCTACAAGCTTACAACTAGAGCCATTTAAACTAAGCTGTGGTAAAAAATAAAAAAATCTGTCACTTTGGCGTACTCTTATGCGTCTGCGCTGCTTCCTCTTCCGGCGGTCCCGCCCTTTCTCTGACATCAGAGAAAGGGCGGGACTGCCGGAAGAGGAAGCAGCGCAGACGCAGGGCTCAGAGAAGGGGCGGGACCACCGGCAAAGGAAGCAGCAGGACAACGGTAGGCAGCTTCTCCATGATGGGGGGGGGGGGGTGGGGAGGCTGTGGGGGTGCGAGCGGTCCTGTGGGGTGAATCGGACGTCGGGGGGGGGAACTATGTAAAAAAAAATGTGTACAACGTGCTCACGAATATAACGCGCATGGTTATACTCGGTTTGTAAAATCGTGTATAACGCGCGCGTTATATGCGTGAAAATACGGTAATTCTATGGTTTACCAGTAACCAATGATTTTCCTTTAACAGTGGGGTTACATGATCAAATATTTTTCTTTTCATGATAATTTTTATTACAGCGCAAAATCTATATATCCCCAGATTCAGAAAAGGGTGCAACAAGAGTCGAATAAAAGACCCGGCGTGGTTAACTAAAATAGTGAAGGAAGCGATAGGCAATAAGAAAAATTCATTCAGAAAATGGAAAAGGGACAAAACTGAGGTAAACTGGAGAGAGCACAGGAAGTATCAAAAAGAATGTCACCGTGTGGTTCGAAAAGCCAAAAGAGAGTATGAAGAGAGACTAGCCAGGGAAGCACGAAATTTCAAACCGTTCTTTAGATATGTTAAAGGGAAACAGCCGGCTAGGGAGGAGGTGGGACCACTGGATGACGGAGACAGGAAGGGAGTGGTGAAGGAAGAGAAAGAGGTCGCAGAAAGACTTAACATGTTCTTTTCATCTGTATTCACAAACGAAGACACAACCAACATACCGGAACCTGAACAAATCTTCAATGGCAATCAAGCACAAAAGTTAACATCCATAGAAGTGAGCCTTGATGATGTGCGCAGACAGATAGAAAAACTAAAAACTGACAAATCCCCAGGTCCGGATGGAATCCATCCAAGGGTGCTGAAGGAACTAAAGGAGGAAATAGCGGAACTACTACAGCAAATTTGCAACCTATCTCTGAAAACAGGTGTGATTCCGGAGGATTGGAAGATAGCCAACGTTACGCCCATCTTTAAAAAGGGATCAAGAGGAGACCCGGGAAACTACAGACCGGTGAGTCTGACCTCTGTTCTGGGGAAAATGGCGGAAGCACTGATAAAAGAAAAAATAGATAAACATTTTGAAAAACACGAACTTCTGATAACCAGCCAACATGGTTTCTGCAGGGGGAGATCGTGCCTGATCAACTTATTGCACTTCTTCGAGGGAATTAACAAACAGATGGACAGAGGAGACCCCATAGACATCATATACTTAGATTTCCAGAAAGCCTTTGACAAGGTGCCTCATGAACGTCTACTCCGGAAACTGAAGAACCATGGGGTGGACGGAGACGTGCATAGATGGATCAGAAACTGGTTAGCGGGTAGGAAACAGAGGGTAGGGGTGAAGGGACACTACTCAGACTGGAGGAAGGTCACGAGTGGTGTTCCGCAGGGCTCGGTGCTCGGGCCGCTGCTATTTAATATATTCATAAATGATCTAGAAACAGGAACAAAGAGTGAGATAATAAAATTTGCGGACGACACCAAACTATTTAGTGGAGCTCGGACAAAGGAGGACTGCGAAAAATTGCAAAGGGACTTGGACAAATTAGTGGAATGGGCAGAGAGATGGCAGATGAAGTTCAATGTTGAGAAGTGTAAAGTATTGCATGTGGGAATCAGAAACCCGAGGCACAGCTATACGATGGGAGGGATGTTATTGAATGAGAGTACCCAAGAAAGGGACTTGGGGGTAATGGTGGACATGACAATGAAGCCGACGGCACAGTGTGCAGCGGCCGCTAAGAGAGCGAATAGAATGCTGGGTATAATCAAGAAGGGTATTACAACAAGAACAAAAGAAGTTATCCTGCCGCTGTACCGGGCAATGGTGCGTCCGCATCTTGAGTACTGCGTCCAGTATTGGTCACCATACCTTAAGAAGGATATGGCATTACTCGAGAGAGTTCAGAGGAGAGCGACACGACTGATTAAGGGGATGGAAAGCCTTTCATACGCTGAGAGATTGGAGAAACTGGGTCTCTTTTCCCTGGAGAAGAGAAGACTTAGAGGGGATATGATAGAGACTTATAAGATCATGAAGGGCATAGAGAGAGTAGAGAGGGACAGATTCTTCAAACTTTCAGAAAATAAAAAACAAGAGGGCATTCGGAAAAGTTGAAAGGGGACAGATTCAAAACGAACGCTAGGAAGTTTTTCTTTACCCAACGTGTGGTGGACACCTGGAATGCGCTTCCAGAGGACGTAATAGGGCAGAGTGGATTGGCTGAGCGGCAGACATCAAAGGGTAGTGGTGAACGGTACCCCATCTGAAGCATCGGACGTGATAAGTGGAGTGCCGCAGGGCTCGGTCCTGGGTCCGATTCTATTCAACTTATTCATAAGAGATATGACGCAAGGACTTAGGGGAAAGGTATCGCTGTTCGCCGACGCCGCCAAACTTTGCAACATAGTAGGCAGAAGCTTATTACCTGATAATATGACACACGATCTACTGCTGCTGGAACAATGGTCAACTACTTGGCAGCTTGGCTTCAATGCTAAAAAATGCAAGGTAATGCACCTGGGAAAGAGAAACCCGCGTAGAACTTATGTACTAAATGGTGAAACCTTGGTTAGGACCACAGCGGAACGCGATCTAGGAGTGATCATTAGCGAGGACATGAAGGTTGCCAATCAAGTGGAGAAGGCTTCCTCCAGAGCAAGACAAATGATGGGGTGTATCCGCAGAGGTTTCGTCAGCAGGAGACCTGAAGTTATGATGCCGTTGTACAGAGCCATGGTGAGGCCTCACTTAGAGTACTGCGTTCAGTTTTGGAGACCTCACTACCGAAAGGACGTGCTGAGAATCGAGTCGGTACAGCGAACAGCCACCAGGATGGTCTTGGGGCTCAAGGATCTCACGTATGAAGAAAGACTAGAGAAATTGCGGATGTACTCACTTGAGGAAAGAAGGGAACGGGGAGATATGATTGAAACGTATAAGTATATCACGGGGCACATCGAGTCAGAAGATGATATCTTCTGGCTCATGGGACCCTCGACCACCAGAGGGCATCCGCTAAAAATCAAGGGAGGGAAGTTTCATGGCGACTTCAGGAAGTATTTCTTCACCGAGAGAGTTGTGGATCATTGGAACAGACTCCCACTCCAGGTGATAAAGGCCAGCAGCGTGACGGATTTTAAGAGAAAATGGGATACTCACGTGGGATCTTTAAGGGAGTAAACTCAGGGGGGGAGGATACTTGGAATGGGCAGACTTGGTGGGCTATAGCCCTTTTCTGCCGCTTTTTTCTATGTTTCTATGAGAACGGTACTGGGGTTCAAGAAAGGATTGGACAATTTCCTGCTGGAAAAGGGGATAGAGGGGTATAGATAAAAGATTACACAGGTCCTGGACCTGATGGGCCGCTGCGTGAGCGGACTGCTGGGCGCGATGGACCTCAGGTCTGACCCAGCGGAGGCATTGCTTATGTTCTTATGTTCTTAATTTGTAGTTTACGTATTTCTTTTAAGGTAGACCTTTTGTATAGGGCGTTTCAATAGTCAATTTTAGAAATGACTAGGGAATGTGTTAAGATGTTTAGTGATGATTTATCGAGAAACGCGGACAGTGATCTAATTAATCTTAACCTGTAGAAACAAGTTCTTAGCAGTGAGCTAATTTGATCGTGGTAGTTGAGCTTTTGGTCTAATATGACCCCGAGAATCTTTACCTTAGTAACCACTTTAAGGTTAATTGTATTTATGGTTATATTTGCTAGTTTCTGACCCTCCCTGCACAGAAAGAGCATAATCTCAGTTTTGGATGTGTTGAGGGCCAATTTATTGTCATGTAACCATTTTGATATTAATTAACATGTGCAAATAGGGAAGTTACTACAGAATACTTTAGCACAACCTGTGATACGCCTTTTTCAGCACACTAAGGGCTAGATTCACATACCTGACTCTCCGTGGCCGATCCGTGCAGGTCCGACCAATTCACGTAATAATAAAATGAGGGCAATTGGAGGACCGCCCCCTCTGACCACATGGATAGCTAGTGTGCAATCCTGATGCATGTGCAGACCATCTGCTTTCCTTGTAGATAGTCTGCGCATGCGTTTGATGTTCGTTTTTGCTGGGGGGGGGGTTTTACTGGCCCCGACTCTCCTGCTCTGGAAGGGTGATCCCCGATGTTTAAAAGCAGGCAATTTTTTCTCTTGCTCTCTGCCGCCCTTCCCCGCAGTGCAGCCCCGCTTTAAAACCACAGGCTCGCACTGTGGGGAAGGGCAGCAGAGAGCAGGAGAGTCGGGGCGGCAAGAGCAGGACCCGGCTGGAAGGGGCGTTTGCTGTGCCTACTGGCCCCGACTCTCCTGCTCTGGAAGGGTGATCCCTTTTAACAGTAAACCCTTCTCTGACAGACTTCCAGGTAGTCAATACCTTCTCAGCCCTTTTATTAATTAATTGCAAACGAATCTTGAGTGATTGCTGTGATCCCCGGCGGCAGCAGCCTCTTTAAAAGCAGGCAACTTTTGACTCTCCTGCTCTCTGCTGCCCTTCCCCGCTTTAAAACCATGGGCTTGCACTGCGGGGAAGGGCGGCAGAGAGCAGGAGAGTCGGGGGTGGCAAGAGCAGGGCTCGGCTGAGATGGGCTCAGGGAGCAGAGATGGGCTGCAGGGCTGGGATTTCAGGCCCGAGGACAGTCGGAAAGGACATTTGCGATTGGTCCCCAGCAGTCGCTTCTTGTGTTGATCGGCCAGCCCAGTCAGTTTCAAAAATGTCTTTAGTGAATCGGGTCCCTGCCTACTTTGCATGCCGTTCCCTTCATTTGCATGCACGGATCGAAATCGGATCGGCACAGAGGTAAAATCGGGTCGCAAACTGATCGGTACACGATCGGTTTGCTTAGTGAATCTAGCCCTAAGCCCACATTAAGGCTTAGTGCATCTTAATAAAAGGGCCCCTAAGTTTGTACATGAAGCAATGCAGGTTAAGTAACTTGCCCAAGGTCACATGGAGTGCCAGTGGGATTTGAACCTGGCTTCTCTGGTTTTCATTCTGATGCTCTAAGGCTACTCCTCCACCTCACAAAATTCTCCCCTCCCAACAAAGGAGAAGTCGCAGATAAAACAGTCCTTGTAACAAACCAAATTTTTGAAAATGTTTCTCTCTTTCCAAAAAGTACTTTTGGATGGCTTGATTCTTGTGTCGAGTAACTACCGGTCAAGAAAGACACCATGCAATGATGCTAGTGACCAGTGAAAGGGACTTTTAAGAAGTGAGGGCAACAGAGAAGTCTGGAGATGTAACATGACCAAACACAGGAAAAATACATAGTGCAGGAGGAGAGCTATTTTATTTAAAAAAAACTTTCCTAGTTCCATGCAGTCAATCACTGGATATTTTGCATTCTTTTGGCTTGAAGAGAGTTCAAGATTCAAGTCTAAATCATACTTGCATATTCAAACAACCTTTTTCTCTTTTGTACCTAAGAAACAATTTGCCTCTCTGAATTTTGCATAATGGCACTGTCATTCAATGTGCCCACTGGAAAGATAGTGCTACTACAAATAATTTTTGACGCGCTTTTCACTGACATTTGAAGCAGAACGCTTTAACCACAAGGAATCTGAATACAAATGTTTCAGACATAAATGTCAAAGATGCTCCATATTAATTATAGTTTTAAAAAGATTTATAAATGAACTACTGACAAGTTGAACAGATGCCCAATATTTACAATTTGTTTGGTAAAGGAAAATAATAATAATTAAAAAAAAAATACAATAGCACAGTAAGAAGCCCAAGGAGATGCCAAACCTGTGACAAATACTCTCATCTTCTATTCTAGGACAGCGGCCTTAACAAGTAATTAAAATTCCAGCCTGAAGGACCTTTAAAATTCTGCAATGCATTTTTTTAAAGTTATGGATTTACACTGCAAGATTAAGGCACACCTCTTTCATTAAGAATTGCACTCAGTGATCGCAGAAGTTGGACGCTTTTAACATTCTCAAAAAGCCCATTTAACGGAGGCCCCGCTTGGGATCAAATGACCTCTGTGAAACTCAACCTCTTGGTGCAGTGTTCTGGCTTTCCAAATTGTGTTCTAGTGCATTCCGGTAAACCAGGCCTAAGATCTTAGAAAAACTGAATTATAAGAACCAGAAACATCTATTAAGATGATTTAATACAACTTCTGTTAACATCGTAAACAGCATATTATGCTATAGTTCCCTGGATTCTACATAGGTTGCTCATAGTTGCGGGTCAACATTTGAGCAATCACAAATCTGGGTGCAAGCTAATTAATAAATGAGACATTAACAATCAATAGGATGGAGTCGGTCCAGAGGAAGGCTACCAAAATGGGGTATGGTCTTCGTGATAAGGCATAAGGCAGGGGTGTCCAATGTCGGTCCTCGAGGGCCGCAGTCCAGTCGGGTTTTCAGGATTTCCCCAATGAATATACATGAGGTCTATTTGCATGCACTGCTTTCATTGTATGCTAATAGATCTCATGCATATTCATTGGGGAAATCCTGAAAACCCGACTGGATTGCGGCCCTCGAGGACCGACATTGGACACCCCTGGCATAAGGGGACAGACTTAAAGATCTCAATCTGTATACTTTGGAGGAAAGGCGGGAGAGGCACGCACCCGGCTGGGTTGAAAAACAATTTGCCTGTATCTCAGTTTTTTCGCTACAGACGGATCTGCAGTTCGATGGAACAATTTTTGAGACAAGCGGAACCTCTTAAACAGCGTTATAGAGACAAGGGTTATCTGCATAGAGTAATACAGAAATCCTGGCAAAGGGCCAGGTTTAGTCCAAGGGAACAACTGTTGCAATATCATACATGAGTTTCAGATGACAAAGTTATTCCGTGTATTATGAAGTTTTCTACAGTGGCACAAAGTTTAGGCAGAAAGATCAAGAACATCTGGCCTATGATGCAAACAGACGCATGCTTTCAGGCTCAAGAGTGTAAGATTGCTTATACATGTAATAGGAATTGAAATGATATCTTGTGCAAGGCTGACGTTTGGACTGTCCAGGAGGAGGGAGAGGTGGGTCATTTTCATTGTGGAAAATGTGCGGCTTCTGGTGTTATGCAAGAGGGCACGGCTGCACAAGTTCCTGGCAGAAGAGTGGTGAAATTGCGCTCTTTTACAACATGTGAAACAAGACGAGTGGTGTATGGGATGACGTGCCCTTGCGGGTTAACCTATATTGTTTCAAGACTCGGTTATTTGAACACCGGTCCAATATCGGTCACAAAAAAAGAAGTTGACTTCCTGACCCGCCATTGTGCCAAAGAACGGCATGATTTTGTGTGTTTTGTGTTAGAACACATTCCTATTACCCCCACGGAGGGGCAATGTGAAGAGGCTTTTGTACCAGCATGAACAGCGCTGGATTTTCTTTTTGGATACTATTTGGGTGGAGTGGGTGGCATTCTTTGGATGAGTGACAGTTTGAAGAATGAATGGCAGTTGTATGGACGAATGGCAGCCGTTTTTTGGCTGTTGCTATGACGCTGTAACCCGGAAGTGCTACCGGAAGTTGGATCCTGTAGTTCTTTTTAGCAATGGGCGTTTCCTGTGCACGGAAGAGGAGTGAAGTTTTCCAGCTCTTACATTCCCTGAGGAACCCTTTGAGAGGCGAAACAAGGCACTTGGAGGATTAGGCATGGATTCTGGACTGCACATCTTAATGGTGCCGTGGTGTTTTCATCTACAGTCTGGCCAGACATTTTCTACCAGCACAGCACGGCGTTTCAGACTATGGTCCCAAGCTAAGTAAAACTTTTTTTTGCTTTTCCTGTGCACAGTGATGAGTATATTACCCTTTTGATAATCACATTTCAGTGGTGGTGCCAGTGATAGTACATACTAGAAAATGGCAAGTGTTTATGAATGACTGCTTTATCCAGCCAGATATTATCCTGTATATATTGTGATACGATCTGGATATAAATGATATTAATGCATCTTGCTTGCTTTTTGAAGCAAGCGAGATGCATTAATATCATTTATATCCAGATCCTATCACAATATATACAGTGATAATACATAAGCAGCTTGGACTTTAAACACTATTGAAGTTGTTTACTGCTGCATTGAAATTTTTGAGGCTTTTTCTCCACTGGTTTGTGAAATGGTTATCGGGGGAGTGTAATCCATCTCTGGTGAGTAATATTTTGTAATTAAATTTTGGAACTTATGCATGAACGGCATTGTATTGTGGACATCCAATTATAGAATTGCCCTTACTTTATCTTTCAATTTATTTCATTAAAAAAAAAATCTTATCACCTGCTCTATCCGCAGATCTAAAATCACAAAACAATAAAAACACAGCACCATCATCAAAATACACAATGCTTAAACTCCTAATGGAGTCAAAATATTGATACTGGTTCAACATTTTCAAGTAATGTAAGGAAAATTCAAAACATTTCATAATAATAATGGCATCGCCAATAATCAGAGAGTGGTTGTTTTTTTAGTTGGGTGAGAGAAAATGCGCTGGTATTTTCGTCGAAAACTGAATTTTAAGTCAGTTTCAGCATAGAAAATAAAACTCGGTCAGCTTCTACCCTATTTTATAGAAGGCTCATCAGTCACCCTACACCCAGTGGTCTCCAACTCCAACCCTTTGCAGGGCCACATATTGGATTTGTAGGTACTTGGAGGGCCGCAGAAAAAAATAGTTAATGTCTTATTAAAGAAATGACAACTTTGCATGATCCAAAATGTAGATTATCTGAAATTAGTTTATAAATCTTTCCTTAATTACTTCACATAATTTCAGCTATACAGAGCTAAAAGCAGTGCAACATGCAGAAAGTGAAAAACTATCAAAGTATCAACTGCAAGAGACAAGATTTTGGACCAATTATTTTGAGGCCTTCGGTATTATAAAGAATGATTCTTTATGGAAAACTTTTGTCTTAAGTGTCCGGCGGTCGTGTCCGCAACCACCTTCAGCTCTCACCTCCTCCGGCACCGGACACACGCACAAGCTGCACTGCCTCCAATGGTTACCTTACGTTCTGGAACATTGCCTGCCTCACTCCTGTAACCTCACGCAAGCGCTTTCCTGCATCTGTACGTGATTGTGAGGTGGAGTGGAGAGGACAATCGCGTACAGACGCAGGAAAACGCTTGCGTGAGGTTACAGCAGTGAGGCGGGCAATGTTCCAGGACACGACCGCTGGACACTTCTTCTTCATTCTTTATAATACCAAGGGCCTCAAAATAGTACCTGGCGGGCCGCAAGTTTAAGACCACTGCCCTACACCCATTGCTAAATTTGTTTAACAACAATATAATTCTAATCTAATCTAATCTAATCTAAATCTTGGGTTTATATACCGCATCATCTCCGCAGATGGAGCTCAACACGGTTTACATGGTTAGGGAAGGAACGGAACTCCAGTGGAATTATATAAGTATGAGAGAAGAGTATCATTCAATTTGCATGGATATGCTAATCAGCTAGCTGCAGACATCAACACTGTGCTGGTTATTGTGTTCATAATGCCGGGGGGGGGGGGGGGAATTAGCACCCCCTAGAGGAGATGTTGAGTGCTCCTGCAGGAAAGGCCCACATAAAACAACATGCTAAGCCCATTTCTTAGGTCAGCATAGTATAAGGTCCCAATGCTACACCCATCGCTACATTTGTTCAATGACAATACAAGTCATTCAATTTGCTATCCAGATAAACAACACAGCATTTAAATAAAGCAGATAACAAGAAATTATGTGCAGCCTCTTCCCAAGTCTATGGAAATTCATTTTATCAAATTGATTAATCGAGAGAGTGTAAGGGACAGAATAAAAATCGATTAGCTGCCAAATAATTTCAGAGCACCGACAATGCATCAATGTTCTTATTAAGACAAACCCAAACCAATAAAAGACAAAAAAAAAACCACCATCCACCACCACCCAAGGATTCCATCGTTATGTCAGAATTGCTAATGACTTTCTTCTCTTAAAAAAAGAGAGAGAAGAAAGTTCAGAAAGTAGAAAGCGGAGTCGTAATTTAAGTTGCTAAGTGGCAGCAAAAACCCCCAAAATCAATTCAATTAAAGATCTTGTGCTAGACCTATTGCAACGCTAGTCCTTGCACAGCAAAAAGCTTCCAGTGTCAATGATCTACCAGCAAGAGAAGAGTCAATTGCTAAAGACTTAATTTATTTACTTTTAAAGCCTTCGTGCATGGCCTGCAGTTGTTGAAAAATGGAACAATTAAGTACTTCATGTTCCTCAACAGACTAAGTGCATTCTAATCACTGAGGCTGGATGGTAGCTAGTGTTTTTTAAAATGAGACATCACCAATCCTTCCTGCTCTTCTACTGTACATACGTAGTTTAACTGTCTGTCCTCTCACAAGCATCTGAGGTGGAAGGCAGCCCCAGTAAGCTGCTGCATGCTAAGGCAAACACTTGATATCATGCATAGAGGGAAAAATTCAGTCACTCCTTTGTATATTTCAAGACACACTGCAAAAGTCTCTAGACTTAGGAATTACACACTGTCAGGAGGCTAAGGCTTTTATCTGGAATACAGAGGGGGCCTAAAGGAGTCCCTGATTGGCTCAGATGCCTAAGACTCCGCCCAAAGGGAGGGGCTTGAAGCATTTGAGCCAATCAGGGCCTTAGGCCCCTCCCCGTGCATCAGATGATGCACCGGGGAGGGGCCTAAGGTCTGCATTGCAGACTGTGGTGGCTAGTGGAGCAAGAGGGACTCCTCCTGCTCCCAACTAAAGGTAACAGGGGGGAAGGGGGCTGAGGGAGGGGGGCGGGGGTGTCTGGTGGCAGGAGGGAGTGGGCATCCCTCCTGCAATATTTAAGATTGGCGGCGGCGGGGGGCGTCTGGTGGCAGGAGGGAGTGGGCATCCCTCCTGCCATTTTTTGGGGGGTTCAGGGAGGGGGCTTTGTCATGGGTTGTTGGGGAGGGCTTTTCTTTTTTTTATTGGGCAGATATTTTGCATGTGTGGCATTTAAAAAAAAAAAACCCCAGCAGAAGCTCTGACAGCAATAATAGGAGGCTGATTCTCCTGTCACTCCTGCCAGGGCTCCGCACATGTCTCAATCGCTCACTGAGCGATTGAGTCGGTGGGTTTGCATGCAAACTTAATAGTGAATCAATCGCTGTTTGAAAATCGGCCAACAGCGATTAAGTCACTATTGTTAGTGAATCTAGCCCTAAGTAAGCAGTAACACCTACACATCAGTGTTCTTGTGATTCTGTAGGGTTAAATCCAATACATATATGAAACACTGTACACTGAACCTGTCCACTTAATTAACATTCTCACCTTGATCACAATCAAATGCTCTATTCGCAGTCACTCAGGGCTATAAATGAATTCCTGCCTCAAATTTGTAGACTACTTTGTAATCAGTGCTAACAAGGGGGCTTTCATTAATGACCACTGTTTTAAGTTCATTAAAATGCTAATATAGACACCTTTCTCTTTCCCATTCAGTGACTTTGAAAGTACTGTATCTAGCAAAGCTCTGGCTTTATAACATTTGGTGGGGGAGGTCAGGGGATGGGGTGGGGTGGGGTGGAGTTGAGAACACAGAACAATGAATGATCTTGACTGCAAGGCCTGGAGCCAAAAATGGCCCCATTGATCCTAAGTGTAGCTGTCTGGTTCTTACCTAGGGCTAGATTCACGAAATTCACGAAGCCCCAATATACAGATGAGGGTGATGGGAGGAGCGCCCCTATCTGCCTTTCCAGATCGCTCAATAGCGGTCCCCCCGCATGGTTTGCACATGCGCTGGACCTCAGGGCCAGCATAGGTTTTTTTTAAAGGTGATCGTTTTAATGGAGCCTGTGGTTTTAACCCGCTTAAGCCCGCGGGTTAAAACCAAGGGCTTGCAGTGCGGGGAAGGGAGGCAGGCAGGCAGCGTGTTCGGGGCAGGCAGGATAGGGGCTGACAGGGCAGAGAGCAGGGCAGCAGAAGGCAGGGCAGCCGGAAAGGGCTTCAGTCACTTTTTTTTGATCGGCCAGCCCAGTCAGTGTTGCAGGGTTTTGTTTAGTGAATCGCGTCCCTGCCTACTTTGCATGCCGTTACCCTCATTTGCATGCGCGGATCGGAGGATGGTTGGAAGAGAGGTAAATGAATCGGGCCGGGTCGCAAACCGAGCGGTACCCGATCGGTTTGCTTTGTGAATCTAGCCCCTAGTACACTATTTCCCCACACCTTCACTGCACGACTAGCTGCTTGTACCACCACATAGGGCAGGGGTAACTCTCTGGTAGGCCCCACGGTAACATAAAACATTTTTAAACTTCAACAAATGGGGCCCATGTAGTTCTCATTGGAACCAACAAGTAGGAAATGTTGCTAAATGAAAGCCATGTCCAAGGGGTAGGCGGTGATGGCTCTGGTTTCTCTCCTCACCCTGCTCCTATTTCTGCTTTGGGAGCCATTGAATTAGCACATCTAGGCGGGCCCCCTCGGCACATGCTTAGTTTGCCTTTGTCTTAATCCTACCTTCTCTCGTAACAGTTCTGCTTTGTACATGCATTATACATTTCTTACTGGCTTCCAGCTGCAAGTTGCCTAAAACCTCAATATTCTTGCACAACCGAGTGAACAATGTGAGCGTTAGAACACTGTACAGTTCTGCGCTGGGATCAGGCGCTGTTATATACAGCCTACGAACCCCAGGAGGCTGTGCGGCTCTTTCTGCCGTGAAGCACGAAGCAACCAAAAGCGAACCCGTGACGTCAGATGCATGTGACAATCTAGCTGGAAGGAAGGAGGGGAGGGATAGCTGGCACTTAAAAGTTATTTTTGATTTTTTTTTAAATTTGGCATTGATCTATGAAATGTAATGTATATATTCCGCTGACTGAAGCAGGTATATATTCTCACATGTGGGTGACATCATCTAAATAACCCAGTACAGACACTGCCAAGTGCACTGTCACTTTAAATCTTTAGATTGGTTATCTGGTCACTTTGGATAACTTTTGGGTCTTTATATCGTCTAACTCACAACTTATAAGTTTTGTCTAGGCAGTCTCGACAAATATTTGATTATCTCTTGTGACAAACCCAAGTCCGGTCTGGGTTTTGCCCCAGAGATAGGGAAGAAATACACTATACCCCTATGCAAGAGAGCTGACCAAGTAGAATCACAGACTACAGAACTAGCTGACTACTGCTGGGATAGAAAGTTGGCAACAGATTAGGTATGGCAGGTAAAGGACAGGCTTGAAAGCTGTACACAATTTAAACCTGTCCCTCACCATGCCAGGAAATTTCTACCTTTCCAGCAGCCTGTCCCTGTAAGAGTCAAGGCTGGAAAGGAACCTGCACTTAGCCAGATGGAACAAGCTAGTGTGTGGAAGGCCCTTCCCCCACCTAAGCTTAGGGGGAATGGCTCTCCACAGCTTAAAACGAGGAAGTGCAGAACACTAGGGGGAAGCAGAGTGGAGGCAAGCAGGAAAGAACCTGGCTAACTGTGGAAAACGGAAGCTGGCAAGAGCCGGAGAGAAAGGGAGAGTTTCTCTCCCCAGCCTAAGGAGGCTAGGGAAACTGACTGCCAGATGATGGATGCAGAGGAGCTGGCTTCTGCCTCTGAGAGTTGGGAACAAAACCCAGGGGAAGCCATGGACACGCAAGAGAGTCTGGTAGAACCTGAGGCTTTTTCCATGGATATACAAATGCAGTGAGAGATATGTGCTGTGTCTTTGCCTACAATCTCTGAGCCTCCAGAGAAGACAGTGTTTTGCCCTTGAAGGAAATTAGTACCTTTCTCCTATTAAACAGAACTTTCAGTTTGAGCCTAAAAAATGTTTGGAGGTATTTCCTTGTTAGCAGCTAGGCTGAGCAAAGTACGTTCCTCCCCCACAGCTGTGCATAATTGATCACAGTAAAGTCTCGGCAGAGAAACATTCTGAGAGCCCTGCACGTTCCCAGAGCCAAGGCTACCAAAGTAAAACTTCTCCACAGGCTGGGCTGTGCTGTTTTCATTATAAAACCTGTGCTTCTGAATGTTGTGCCTACTTACAGAACAATAGTTTGTTTGGAGAAACATTGAGCCGAAGGGAAACCATGTGATATGCTTGCCTGCTTTTGTTGCTCAGTTTTTGTTTGGAGTTTTTTTTTCTTCTGTGCTTTACATGTCCACAAACTGGCAGAGCTGCTGGGGAATAAGCAGCTTAGTAAATGTTCTAAACTTATATTCTTAAAACTACCTGCTCTGGTGAAGAGGACTGTGTTTCAGGATACTGAGAAAGTCCAGAAGCAGGGGACTAAATTATAACACTTTACTTACAAAACCTGGACACTAGATTTCAGGGTTTTGTCTCTGGATGAGAAGCTTATGTTTGCCAAAGGTGAATGGTTGGTTGTTTTGAAATTACTAAGCTGAAGCCTGCATTTTTGCTTTGTGAAACCAATAACCATAAAAAAGCTGAGATTTGATGCATTCTGACTTGAACTCTTCCCTTGCATGCCCTTATTAGGCTAATAGTAAGCCAGGTAAAAGTCCTGAAGGGTCCCTTGGTGGTAAGGGACATGCCGGGCCAAAGAACTTTGTCACGATCCCGTAGGCTTGCGATGCAGCTCAAGAGCATGGGTGTGACACCCTTCAGAATGACTAAATCTAGGTCGGCCCACATCCCATCCTAACCACTCCTCCAAAAACACCCCTTTCAGCTCTGGGCAAACGGCATGATTCAGAGGCCTAAAATGTTCCTGGATACGTCTAAAAAGCCACACTTGATCGTCCAAGTACCGACTTGGGCAGGTTTTTAGACGTATTTAAGTTTTGATTATGAGCCCCATAGGGCACACAAAGGCTCTTATTCTCTAGAGTCTGGTGCCAATATCAACACCTACTTTAATTGAGCAATAGGCTTAATCAGGGCTGGAACTGGCACCCAATAACTCACAATCAGCCTTAACTGGACTTAATTGAAAGTTAGGCACATAAGAACATAAGAATTGCCACTGCTGGGTCATACCAGTGGTCCATCGCGCCCAGCAGTCCATTCCCGCAGCAGCCCCCAGGTCAAAGACCAAAGCCCTAACTGAGATTAACCCTACCTGCGTTCTGGTTCAGCAGAAACTTGTCCAACCTTGTCTTGAATCCCTGGAGGGTGTTTTCCCCTATAACAACCTCCAGAAGAGTGTTCCAGTTTTCCACCACTCTCTGGGTGAAGAAATCTTCCTTACGTTTGTACGGAATCTTTTAACTTTAGAGAGTGCCCTCTCGTTCTTCCTACCTTGAAGAGGTTGAACAACCTGTCTTTATCTACTAAGTCTATTCCCTTCAGTATCTTGAATGTTTCTATCATGTCCCCTCTCAGTCTCCTCTTTTCAAGGGAGAAGAGGCCCAGTTTCTCTAATCTCTCGCTGTACGGCAGCTCCTCCATCCCCTTAACCATTTTAGTCGCTCTTCTCTGGACCCTTTCGAGTAGTACTGTGTCCTTCTTCATGAACGGTGACCAGTGCTGGATGCAGTATTCTAGGTGAGGACGTACCATAGCCCAGTACAGAGGCATGAGCTCTGTTCGTGATCCCCTTCTTAATCATTCCTAGCATTCTGTTCACCCTCTTCGCCGCCACCGCACATTGCATGGATGGCTTCATCGACTTGTCTACTAGTACTCCCAAGTCTCTTTCCTGGGAGGTCTCTCCAAGTACTGCCCCAGACATTCTGTATTTGTATATAAGATTTTTGTTACCAACATGCATCACCTTACACTTATCCACGTTAAATCTCATCTGCCATGTCGATGCCCATTCCTCGAGCCTGATTATGTCACGTTGCAGATCTTTGCAATCCCCCTGTGTCTTCACTACTCTGAATAACTTTGTATCGTCCGCAAATTTAATAATAATAATAATAACAGTTTATATACCGCAGGACCGTGAAGTTCTATGCGGTTTACAATGAATTAGAAAGATTCTACAAATTGAATGGAACATTCATAGTTGGAGATTAGTGGTTAACAGTTTACGAGATCAGATTTGGGGGGGTGGGATTGTGATGGGGATTTTTGTACAGATTCGTTACCTAGGTATCTCAAGAACAGGTATGTTTTTAGGTGTTTCCTAAATTCATCATAGTTGTTTGTGTGTGTAATTAGTTTTTCCAGGTCTTTGCCCCATAAGGCTGCTTGATACGATAGAAGTTGTTGATGATGTCTCTTAAATTTGCATCCTCTAGCAGGTGGGGAAACGAACTTCAGGTGTGTTCTTCTTTTATGTCTATTGGTTGAGAAGGAGAAGAGGTCAGTTATATATTTAGCGGCTAGACCAGATAGTACCTTGAAGCAGAGACATCCCAGCTTGAACTTCGCACGTGCCTCCATTGGCAGCCAGTGCAGTCATTGGCAGCCAGTGCAGGTCGTTTATAAATATGTTGAAGAGCACGGGTTCAAGCACCAAACCCTGCGGCACTTCGCTCGTGACGCTTTTCCAGTCCGAGTATTGTCCATTTACCCCCACTCTCTGTTTCCTATCTGCCAACCAGTTTTTTATCCACACGAGTATGTCACCCTCGATTCCATGTCGACCAGCTCGCCCTTGTATCTGCCTGTTTACTCCCTCGAAGAAGTGCAACAAGTTCGTCAAGCAAGATCTCCCCTTGCTGCAGCCATGCTGGCTGGTCCTCATCAGATTGTGTCCATCAAAGTGATCAATGATGTGGTCCTTTATCAGCGCCTCTACCATCTTTCCCAGTACTGAGGTCAGACTCACTGGTCTGAAGTTTCCCGGATCTCCTCTCAAACTTTTCTTGAAGATCGGCGGAACATTCGCCACTTTCCAGTCTTCCGGAATCCTTCCTGATTTGGTCGACAGATTGGCTATCAGTTGAAGCAGTTCAGCTATAGTCCCTTTCAGTTCCTTGATTACCCTCGGATGGATGTCATCCGATTCTGGTGATTCTATAAAAAGTAGGCGCCTAGCCCAAAGCACCTACACTAAACGTAGGCGTGATCAGGGGATGGATCATGGGCATGTTTTTGAGTTAGGCGCCTGTTTGTGAATAAAGTGCCATTAGGCTCTGATATCGGCACCTAACTATAGGCAAAGAAACCCTGGCATAAATTGGGGATGCCTAAATGTAAGGATGCTGAGTGCTGCCTAAGAATGCTTAGGCGATGCTGAGCATGATTCTGTAATGGATGGCTAGGCTACATTATTTTTTGGTCTATGTTACATTGCTGTAGAACATCACTGCTTGTATGGCCAACAGGAAGATACTTGACTGGGGCTGGGGCTGACTGTGAACCAAGTGATAAAATGCCTGCATATACTTCTGGATTACTGCTTTAATATGTTGTATTATTTTGACACAAAGAAAAAAAAGAGATGGACAGTACTCTGTGAAAGTCTAACACACATACAAGGAGCAGAGATGACCAGGATGTTCAAGTGATTTCTCAACGCTGGTTACATTGCTCTGACTGTTTTACAGCATTTCAATTCTTAAGCATCCAGATTTTGAACTCCTGATGAAGGCATGTTGCTGAAATATGGCCTGTGTCGGGTTCATTACGTGTACATGAGACATCTATTAAAGACTATTGCCAACTTGAACATCCTGGTCATCTCTGCTCCTTATAGCTATACGAGAGTTCTTCAAAAAGCTCTTACTCTTTTAAAATTCCCTGATAAAATGACTGTTGTGTGCCGCAGCCTCTCATGGTAGCTCTTGCATATATATGCACACATAGGGGTATATATGACACTACTGTGAACATTTCTGCACATAACATGGTGCCTATTTTACAGAATCGCCTTCTTAATGCCACAAGTGTTATCTAGTCATTTATTCCCAGATTATATATATATGGTGCTGAAATTTAAGTACGGATCCAAGATGCACACGCAACTAGATTAGTTAATGAGCTATCACGTGTGAATGGAATGAGCCTTAACAAAGAATAATTGCAGTTAACTGGAATTAATTTGGATTTTCTCATGCATCTGCTTGCATGCTATGCTATAACCCATATGGCGTGCCACTCAAACGAGGGTGTGGCCAGGGGAGGTCATGGGCAAGTCAGGGAATGTCTAGTTTTATAGAATAGTGCCACATTTATTTAATTGCCATTTGGTTGCTATTTTTATTTCTGGTTTTAAATATTTTTATTGATTGTAAATCGTCTAGCTAAATTTTGATATATCAAAGAAATAATGAACTTAGAGGTTCTACATTGCAACATTGATTAGTAACAGTGATTTGATCTAACACACAAAATAAGACTGTTTTGTTTTGGCATAATACATTTTTAGAGCATTATCTCTGGTTCCTTCTCCACTTCATTTGCTGTTCTTTGCCTCCCATGGGTTTTGCTGAGCACTGGCATTTATACCACTGCTCAACTTTAGGCATGAGAATCAGCTCAAAGCTCTATTTTAAGGCAGACAACGGCCTCATTTATAGAATCCGGGCTTTGTTGAATACCGCTTAGCGCCATTTATAGAATTCTCTCCTTAAAGATAGTTATGAGTTTAAGGGTTCCCTCCACTACAAGCTCATACTCTAGAGCTCCAGCAGAGGAGGTAATTAATCAAGATCTGTGCATAAATTCTTCCATCCTATCAGCACCTGATGGGCTTAAGTGCATCCCAGCAGAAGAAATGCTGACACAAGCAAGGGTCGTGTTAAATCAGAAATCATCATTTTGCTGGAAAATGTCAATCAGGATTTCATTCCAAACATGGGCTGCTGGATGCATGCAAAGACTCACCCACTAGATTACTGTATACAAGCCAGAGAAATTCACAAACGATAAATATACATCGTCAGAAGACTAATAATAATAATTTGCATTTATACTGCTGTGCAAAACCATCCCTCGGACAGAATGCAAACCCGTACTGAAACAGCCCAGAAAATACTGATCACAACCTCCATCTGCTGATGATCTGGTGGTAACACATTTATATATTACACATATTCATAGTAATAATAATCATTTCATTGTGTTTGTGAATCCAAATATTTTAAGATCCCAAGAAATAAGGAGGCAAATGATCTGCTAAGCTTCGAAGGAAGGAAATCAGAGGCAGACGGCAGTTCTTTTACCTGCTTTATTGTTTATTGAAAGTTTCTACCACTACTAGGAGTCAACTCAGAGCAGTTTATATTAGCTTCTTTTTCTTTTGATATACCGTTAAATCAACAAGTACCTAAACGGTTTACAATGAAAAATTAAAGTAAAAATATACAAAATGAAAAATAAAACATACCCAAAACAGGTATGACAAATAAAAGTTTTATGTGGGGGGATACGTAACAAAAGACATACTGTAACAGAAAGAAGGAGGGAATGGGTAAGTGAATAAAAACATTGAGATAGAAAATAAAAGATAGGGTAATAGGTAAGGGGCAAAAGAACAATGGGGTGGGGTTCGCTTCTAGAGAAGCGTTTTGGAGAAGTCTCAGACTGGCAAAATGACTTTCTGCTGCACAGGAGTTAAAATATGGCCCTTGTGGGCCAAATACGAAATTGTCGTGAAAAGGGCACGTTTAGGAAACTCCTCAAGACACAACTATTTCTAGATGCCTTTTTATAGTCAATAATTGCCCTCCCGGGCAAAGCTGATGAACTGCTCACAACCTTTTTTAACTTGGTTTTAGTTTGTAGATATGATTTTTGAAGATTATTTGTATGTCTATGTTATGATGATTTTTGTTTTAAATTATTTGTGTAATTCTGTAAACCGTTTAGTTTTAAATGGTATAGAAAGTTTTTTAATAAATAGATGCTACATAGATTTTGCTTGAGGGGATTCAGGTCAGTTGTTATAGGCATCTTTGTTGAGAAAGGGTTTGAGTTTTGACTTGAATTGGTCTAGGGAGGGTTCAATTCAGATGTCTAGTGGGAGCTTCTGTAAAGGCTTTTAAGACCTCTTCAATTTTGACCACGCCCAAAGATTTTATTGCAGAATTGGGTTAAAAGGATGGTGCCCTGGATGAATATTTCTGGCTGCTAGACTGGAGAGAGTTTTAAAAGGAGAGCAAAGCCAGCCATGCACATCCGATAACAGGGGGTGATAAGGAAATGACGAGAAGCATACAAATAAACCAAAATGATTAACAATGGATAAGAAGCAAATACTATTGGATGGAAAAAGAGCTCAGCAACTCTGGTCGAGTTATTAAATATCCCATCTAAAATAAAAGAGACATATTTTCTATTTGACTTTTGAATGTGTAAGTTTGTCTATATTTACTAGAGTTCTTTTCTTTATTTTGTATTAAAAGCGGCATATCAAACTCTCATAAACCATGACCATGTACTTTCATTCATGCCCATTCCTCATGGATGTCCTGAAAACACAGATGGTTTGTGGTTCTAATACAAGACGTCATAAAAGGGACCCAGCTCAGGAGTAGCATCAGAATAGACAAAACACCTTCGGTCTAATAATAATAATAATTTTATTTCTTATATACCGCCAAAGCCGTGGTAGTTCGAAAGAAGGGCTGGACAATCAGCGAGTAAGGTACAATCAGCGAAAATAGACACAATTTAAATGGGTAAACAGGATACAGGTACAAAGTGTAGGTACAGTCAGCGAAGAAAGGTACAATTTGTAACGGTAAGCAGGATACAGGTTCAGTATACAGGGGCCACATGTAAAGGGGAGCAGGAAACAGGGGTAGGGCTTAAGAGATCCTGGGAAACAAGAGGTCGGGTTTGGAGGTCTTAGGTTACAAATCAGTTAAATAGGTTAGTTTTTAATAGTTTTCTAAAGTTTAAGTAGGATGAGGAGCGCGAGATAATATTGCCCAGCCAATCATTTAGTTGACCTGCTTGGAAGGCAGAATGAATATTGTGTTAAGATTGAGCAGACGAGATGGACCTGGCAGTTGGGGGCCTACCATTAGTTTTTATATTTCACAACTACATGGGATAAATACTGAAATAAAGAAAGAATGGAATCAAAGCAAAATTCAATGACCCTTTGGTCACCTTATTGGGCAGACTGTACAATTCTTTTATCTGCCGTCAGTTAGCTCAGCTACCTACTGCACATTAAGGGCCTGATTCTGTATCAGATGCAAAGCATATAAAAGTGGATATGGTTAGGGATGGATTGTGGGCATGTTTTTGAGTAAGACATTTAGGCCAAGAAACACCTGGCTTAAATAGCGTGGGCCTAAATGTTAGAATACTTAGGCTGCACTAACCCCTCTTCTACGAAACCGCGCTAGCGGTTTTTAGCGCAGAGAGCCACGCTGAATGGCCAGCGCTGCTTCCGCCACGCATTGAGTTCCTATGAGCATTGGGAGCAGCGGGGGCCATTTCCCGCGCTAGAAACCGCTAGTGCGGTTTTGAAGAAGGGGGAAGAGGGGGTAAGTGTGATTCTACAGTATAATGGGCACCTAAATTTTATAGAATCTCGTTTAGTGCTGTACTAATCAGTGCCAATTTTTTAGGCAAAATATTTACGAACGTATTCTATAAACAGTGCCCTATGTGCCTAATTGAAGCCACCCAGCAATGCCTAAGTTTGTGATCCACACAAAATTTTTAATTGGCTTAATCGGTGTGGTAATGGAAAAAAAACACAGTAATTAAACAATTGAAGAGTTTGGTGCCAAACTCCTAGGACACCTAGCACTGCCTAAGGATATCTAAGTGGAGGCTCCCATGGGTGGAGAATAAGCATGGTTGACTTAGGAGTCGTTAGGCATCCGACAAAGTCGCCACCAAATTAGGCAAGTGAAAAGCTGGCCTAATGGAGCGGCGCCCATGTCTAGGACCCCTAGCGATGCCTAAGTCTGCTTAAGCGCTGCCAGGTGTGATTCTATAAACGGCACCATTTTTCTGACTGACAACTACGCCTAACAGCGCCTACAATGGAGCTCGGCAGCGTTTATGTCCAAATATATTTTATTGAGCTCAACAAGAAAATCAAGCATATACACAAGAGGGAACACAAACTAGCTCAAATTTTGTTGTATAACCCCCCCACACCCAACTCCCCCCCCATGTGGCCACCCCTCCCCCCAAACAAGTCCCCCCATACTTCCCCCCCAGGTCCTCCTTCCAAGTACAACACCAACATAGGCAAAAATAGAATACAAAATGATACAGGCATACCAATACAGATAAACAAGAAATCAACAGTTAAGCAATCGGCTGCGAGCCAAGGGAGTCATGGTAGTCCAAAAGGGTTCCCAGGTGCATTGAAAGACGCGTCCTGGGGGAGAAGAAAAGTCCGTCACATCTCTTTGTTCCCATACCAGGAGGGTAATCATCCGGCACCATCAGATGGAGTAATCCGACGCCTCACCCTCAAGTCATTTCGGCAAGATACATTTCAAGGTTATAAGGACTGTCCACTTGAGGAAAGCAGCAGCCGCCCTTTGACGAGGGTAATAATGGGGAACAGCTCCAAATAAGAACAAAGGAGAGCGTTGAATGGTAAGGTTCCAAATGCGCTCTACAAAAAGAAAAATGGCGTTCCAAAAGGATTGAATATCAGGGCAAGTCCAGAACATATGTCCCAAGCCCGCTTCAGGGGCCTGGCATCTAGGACAAGCAGCTGACTCACGAAACCCAGAAAGATAAGCCCTCTTAGGAGAAATGTACAAACGGAAGACCAACTTATAATGTTGCTCCCAAAAGGTGGTATATTTGCGAAGGGCAGGCAGCCTGCAAAAGAATATCATCAGGTAACGCTACAGCTCTCAGCGGCGTTTATAAAATCGGGCATTTACTGCCTATAAAATAGATGGCAAAAGGGGCTGACACGTTACATTACATTACATTACATTAGTGATTTTTATTCCGCTTGTGCCTTGCGGTTCAAAGCGGATTACATAAGAAGAGAGCTGGACATTTCCAGGAGGGTACATGACATTGGAGAATACAGATTGAGGGTATAGACTTAATGACAGAGTGAGGGTGTAGACATAATAACAATGGAAGATAAATCAGGTTACATTACTATACATATCAAATATTCTGTTTCCATACTTTGGTAGGTAATCGGTTTCGGTAGGGTGAATTAGGTTCCAGGTATTTTTTTATTTATTTATTATTTTTTATATGTATTTTTTGTCGATTGATGGTATGGTGCCAGGGAGTGAGCAGACCTGGTTGGTGGAAGAGGAGAGGGAGATTAGGTAGATTGTAAATACTTTTTGAAGAGCAGCGTTTTGATTTCTTTACGGAATGCTTTGAAGTCAGATGTTGAGGTTAACAATCTAGTGATGGAGGGTTCGAGTTTTGCTGCATGCGTTGCTATGAGGTTATCATAAAGCTTTTTACGATGAGTGCCATTGAGTGGTGGATATGAGAATGGTGTCAGTGTTCTTCTTATTCTGGGTGGAAGGTTACGGTTTAGGCGATCGTTTAGATAGGCAGGTGCAGTACCGTTGAAAACTTTGAAGATTAGACAGTACAGTTTGAATTGAATTCTGGCTTTAATCGGTAGCCAATGTGAGTCTAGGTAGGCGTTGGTGATGTGGTCATATTTTCCGAGGGAGTAGATTAGTCTGAGAGCTGTGTTCTGAACGGTCTGTAGTTTTTTGATCATGTTTGTAGGGCATGGTAGATATAGGATATTGCAGTAGTCCACAAGACCTAGTACCAGGGATTGTACAATGATCCTGTAGTGTTCTTTGTCAAAGAATTTCCTTATTTTTCTTAGGTTGCGCATTGTGAAGAATGCTTTTTGGGTAGTTTTGTTGATTTGAGTCTGCATAGTGCAGCATCTGTCTATCAGCACTCCCAGGATTTTGAGGGAGGTTTGGATTGGGTATTTGATTGCTTTAATTTCCAGGTCTGTTATGGATGGGTTTTTGTCTGTTTCGAGCATTAAGAATTTGGTTTTGTCCGAGTTTAGTTTTAATTTGTGGTTTGTCATCCATTTTTCTACTTCGTTCAGTATTGTTTCCAGGTGTCCTGTTGAGGTGTGGTCTTGGGTTTCGAAGGGGAGGAGAATAGTTATGTCGTCTGCGTAGCTGAATGATGTTACTTTTAGGTTGTCAAGAGTGGTACCAAGGGAGGAGATGTAGAGATTGAATAGAATGGGTGAAAGTGGAGATCCCTGCGGGACTCCGCATGGATTCGACCATGGGTTAGATTTCATATCGTTTATCTTAACTCTGTAGGTTCTTGTTTTAAGGAATCCTTGGAACCAGTTGTAAACCACCCCTGAGATCCCTATTGCATCAAGTATCTGGAGTAGTATGGTATGATCAACTAGATCGAAGGCGGCGGAAAGATCTAGTTGGATAATTAGGATCCTGTGTCCTTTACTGAGGTGTTGTCGGGCTATGTCCAGTAGTGTTGCTAGTAGTGTTTCCGTGCTGTGGTGAGATCTAAATCCTGATTGAGATGAGTGAAGTATATTGTGGTCAGCTAGGTAGTTGGTGAGGTATTGAGCCACAAGTCCTTCAATCAGCTTGACATATAATGGGATCGAAGCGATAGGTCTATAGTTGGTAGGTGTGTCTACTGGACCTTTTTGGTCTTTCAGTAAGGGTGTGATTATGATCTCTCCAAGATCTTGTGGAAATTGGCCTTCTATGAGAGTGCTTTGTATCCACTGCGTGAGGCTGGTTTTGAATTTATGGGAGGCATTTGTGAGTAGATACGATGGGCAGTAGTTCAAGTCGCATGAGGTGTGGCTATATTTTTTATATAGTCGGTTCAAATCAGGCCATTGTAGAGTTGGGAAGGTGGTCCATGTTCTGTCTGCAGTTATGGCTTCTTCCATTGTGGGGGTTGTTATTAACTCGTCGAGTGTGGTAGTTAAGTTGTTGAAGGTTGTTCTGATTTTGATGATCTTGAGTTTGAAATAGTCTGCTAATTGGTGAGCTGTTGGTGTTTTATTGCCTTGAGTGGCAAGGAATGGGTTTGTGTCCGTAAGTTTTTTTACTAAGTTGAAGAGTGTTTTTGTGTCGGAGTTGTTTGTGCCAATTAGTTTAGTGTAGTATGTTTTGCGTTTTTCCTTGAGTTTGATGTTATATAGTTTGATTTGGGTTCTCCATGCGGATTTGGTTTGGTCATTTCTCTTTTTTCTCCAAGATCTTTCAAGTTGCCTGCAATGCCTTTTTAGTAGGTGGAGTTCGGAGTCGAACCACTTGTCTGAGGGTCTGCAGGTTCTGTGTTTGGTTTTTTCTGGGGCTAGCTCGTTCAAGGTTGCTTCACTTAGGGTGCGCCAGTGGTTTATGAAGTCCGTAGGGTCAGTGGGGTCGATTGCAGGGTCCACTTTTTCCCAGAATGTGGCTGGTTCAATTTTCTGTCTAGATTTGAAGGTTGTTTTTTGGGGCATAGGTTTTATGTTATTTTGAGGCCAGTTGATTGTGAAGGTGTATTTGTGGTGGTCTGACCAAAGAGAGGGATGCCAGGTACCATTGGTGATGTGAATATTTGGTGTGTGGAGGTTATGCGGTGTGAATGCTGCTATATCCAGTTGGTGGCCTTTTTCATGCGTGGGTTCCGGATTGAGGATCTGGTAGGATAAGGCGTCGAGGTATGAGAGTATTTCGTTTGCTTGTTTGGATGTGTGGTCTTCGAGGTGGAGATTGATGTCTCCTAGGAGCAAGTTGTATGTGGAGGATAGAGAGTTCTGAAATAAGAATTCTTCGAGATCAAGTCTTGAGGTGTTCCATTTTCCTGGAGTGATGTAGCATAGCAGACAGTTCAAGGTGCCTGTAAGTGTGTTGTCCGAGAGTTGGCATGCAAGAAGGTCTAAGTGAGGGGTTGATTGTTTGTGTAGCACTTTTAGGTTGAGATTGTTTTTTACTAGAATCGCTAGTCCTCCCCCTCGTTTGTTTTCTCGACATACCATCTCTAGTTTGTAACCTTTGGGGCAGAATTCGGTTATGCATGGGTCTGAGTTGGATGTTAGCCAGGTTTCGGCTAGGAAGAGACAGCTTAGTTGTTCTTTGATTATCCAGTCTTTGATTAGATTTGCTTTTGGGCCTATTGATCTTATATTCATGTAGGCACAGGCTAATGAGGTGTGTTTTGTGTTGGAGTTAAGGTTGCAATTGAGGTAGAGGATATTTTTTGCTGGTGTTTGTTGTTGTTGTGTGGTGGTCTTGTGCTTTGGTGGAGGTCGTTTTCCCCAGACGGTGGGAATGTGTTCTTGGCTGGTCAGTGGGCAGGATGTTAGGGTTCTGGTGGTGTGGATTTTTCTGGGTGGGTGTGGTTGTCTGAAGGTTGTTGTCAGAATTGGGATGGGTGATAGGTGATATCCTGTGGTTTGCCAGTTTGAAATGAGTAGTGAGAGTATTAGGAGGGCAAGTATGATTTTGTATGCGTGATTTTCCATTTTGTTTGTGGGGTGGAAGATTCTTTGGATCTGGTATCTCTTTGGTTAGAGTTGTGGCAATGGTGTTGGTGGTTTTGAGTGTATTTTTTTTTTTTTTGTAATAGTAATCAGGCACGGAAGAGGATGGAGAGAGATTCTAATCGCTCTCCTCTCTGGTGAGGTGATCGCCTATGTGTTTAGACTCTGGCTTGTGGTGGCGTAAGAGGAGTCTGGTCCCTCGCAGGTCGGGGAGAGGGGCGGAGCAGGGCTCCCACGCTGCCTCTCCTCTGCTGGGCTCTGGGCTCTGTGGCAAAAGGCTGTGCTGCTGGGAAGAGGAGTCGGGTCCCTCGCAGGTCGGGGAGAGGGGCGGAGCAGGGCTCCCACGCTGCCTCTCCTCTGCTGGGCTCTGGGCTCTGTGGCAAAAGGCTGCGCTGCTGGGAAGAGGAGTCGGGTCCCTCGCAGGTCGGGGAGAGGGGCGGAGCAGGGCTCCCACGCTGCCTCTCCTCTGCTGGGCTGTGAGAAAAAAGATGTCCGCGCTGCTGGGAAGAGGAGTCGGGTCCCTCGCAGGTCGGGGAGAGGGGCGGAGCAGGGCTCCCACGCTGCCTCTCCTCTGCTGGGCTCTGGGCTCTGTGGCAAAAGGCTGTGCTGCTGGGAAGAGGAGTCGGGTCCCTCGCAGGTCGGGGAGAGGGGCGGAGCAGGGCTCCCACGCTGCCTCTCCTCTGCTGGGCTCTGGGCTCTGTGGCAAAAGGCTGTGCTGCTGGGAAGAGGAGTCGGGTCCCTCGCAGGTCGGGGAGAGGGGCGGAGCAGGGCTCCCACGCTGCCTCTCCTCTGCTGGGCTGTGAGAAAAAAGATGTCCGCGCTGCTGGGAGTGGAGTCGGGTCCCTCGCAGGTCGGGGAGAGGGGCGGAGCAGGGCTCCCACGCTGCCTCTCCTCTGCTGGGCTCTGGGCTCTGTGGCAAAAGGCTGCGCTGCTGGGAAGAGGAGTCGGGTCCCTCGCAGGTCGGGGAGAGGGGCGGAGCAGGGCTCCCACGCTGCCTCTCCTCTGCTGGGCTCTGGGCTCTGTGGCAAAAGGCTGCGCTGCTGGGAAGAGGAGTCGGGTCCCTCGCAGGTCGGGGAGAGGGGCGGAGCAGGGCTCCCACGCTGCCTCTCCTCTGCTGATGGGAAAAATATGGTTTTAGGCAATAAATACATTTTAAAATCATTCATTCATTCAAGTGAAAAATGAGCCTGTGTGTGTGGGAATGACCCAAATAAGGAAACATAAGGCCACTTTTTAACAAAATTTGGTAAAAGGGCCTCGAAAAGTTTTTGTGTAAGTGGGATTTTAATTGGGGAAGGATAAATTTTTGTATTGTATAGATTTGAATTTACTTTGGGGAAATAATTAATAGGTTATGCAATTTTGTACTGGATAAAAAACACTATCTTTAAAGTAGCCAACTTGAGCCTCTCTCCAAAAGGTCCTAAAAACAAACTCTGAAACTAGGGAACAGATTGTGTTTTGATATTTGTTCTCTGAAGGTTTTAAGGCTTTTGTGAAAACTGTTTTGTAAACTTAGACATTTGTAAAGCTGGATAGCTGTGTATTTTTGCTGGTTTTATTTGCAGTGCATTGCATTTTTCATTTGTTCATCTGTGACATGAACATTACAAGAGGGAAGTAGCCAGGGTAGAATTAACCTTGACCCTGACTGCGATTGGATCCTAAGATTTTTCTTTAGACATCGTGATTGATTATATTTAGGATACAAAGTTAGTGCTTTTCCTGAGGTGACAAGGGCGACCTTGTGTTTCTCAAATGGGAGCTCTTTTTTGGGTTGAATTATTTCTGTAAATGTGTGATTAATTCTGTTAAATATTTTTTTTTTATCCCGAGCATTTGGTTAACTTTTTGAACTCCAAGAAGCCTTCTATTACTTTCTGTCCTCCTGAGGAAATATCTACTTCTACTCCATAGTTACATTTAGGTTTGAAGCTATCTTTCAGTAGTTTTCTTTAATTTAAAAAAAAAAAAAATTTCCTTGTGTATTACCTAGATTGTCTGCCTATATTGTGGACTGGAAGACTAGGGAAGTCTCTTCTTTTCAAAATTACTGAGCTTTGGAATAATTTTCCGGTCCAGTTGCATGATCTGGACTCTCTTCAACTATTCCGTAAACATCTGAAAACTTGGCTTTTTTTTTTTCAAAATTGTGATCTTCGTTTCCTTCTATATTATCCCTATTCTTATTGTATTTTTTTTTCTTCTTTAATTTTCTGTAAACCATGTCGAGCTCTATTCTTATAGAAAAGATGCGGTATGTAAGCTTAAGGTTTAGTTTAGTTTAGGAGACGATTTAAATATTTGTCTTTCTTTTTCTTATAAATTGCAATTAGATTCATTACTTCATCTTTTTCTGTAACAAGAATTTTTCTTGGATGTGTACGTTATAATCTTATAAATTAAAAGTTGTTTTTTTTTAATGCTGATGTGGGAGGAGACAACCTGAATGGATTGTGTGAACTGAAAATTTTAGGGCTCCTTTTACAAAGCCGCGCTACAGTGCATGCTAGCCGAAAATCTACCGCCTGCTCAAAAGGAGGCGGCAGCAGCTAGCATGTGCGGCAATTTAGTGCACGCTATTCCACGCGTTAAGGCCCTAGTGCGCCTTCTTAAAAGAAGCCCTTAATGTTACTGGGAAGATCAAGAACCCCCCAAAGCACCACAGATTGCAGGTGGGGAAAATTTACAACAGACATGGCACCTCGCTGTCACAAACACAGGAAAGGAAAAATAACTGGACGGGAAGCGTATTCAAATGCATCTGCGTAATGCTGTTGCAACGAGGTAGCCATATCAGTGGAAAAAAACAGAAAAAGAAACACTGCTGCACTTTTTATCCTCGTTTTCATTTCAATGGAAGGACTGGATTTGTGCTGTTTCATTGCCGTAAATCTTCACGGCTGTCGTGGATAACATTGCCTTTCTTTGAGCTTTTAAATCAATATGTGTCAAGCAGAAAATGCCCCCCCCCCAATTCAAAAAGCAAAAATGCTTAAAATAAAGAAAGTTAAAACAATTCAATAAGCCACATGAAGGACACTGCGAGATAGAGAGATATGCAGGTTCGGCTTTTATGGAGCTCTCCTATGTACAAATAGAAACCTCATTGGCAGATAAAGGCCAAATGGCCCATCTAATCTGCCCATCCGCATTAACCATTCTCTCTCCGAGAGATTCCCACGTGCCTATCCCAGGCTCTTTTGAATATAGAAACATAGAAACCTGATGGCAGATAAAGGCCAAATGGCCCTTCCAGTCTGCCCATCCGCAGTAACCATTCTCTCTTTCTCTCTCCGAGAGATCCCACGTGCCTATCCCAGGCCCTCTTGAATATAGAAACATAGAAACCTGATGGCGGATAAAGGCCAAATGGCCCTTCCAGTCTGCCCATCCGCAGTAACCATTCTCTCTCTCTCTCTCCGAGAGATCTCATGTGCCTATCCCAGGCCCTCTTGAATTCAGAAACTGGATATCAAATGGGCGCTAGATGCTATCATGCACAGAACAAGATCATTTCCCAGCTGCCCGAGGAACCTGCAATGGGAATTTTCAGCAGGTATTGAAATAATTTTTCACACATTTCAGACAATTAAGAAGCAGGCTTTTCTTTCTCAATAGAATGAAGTACATGAATCACAATATTGAAATCATCTCTTTGGAGGTAGCAAAGTGAAATGAAGCTCTGCAGGTAACAAAGAGCATGACAGCAGATAAAGAGAGCACGCGGCCCGTCAAGTGGCGGACTGTTTCTCTCTTTCATATCTCCTTGACTTTCACTTTTGATCATGTATAATGCCTCAGACAGTAAGTTACAAATCTTTTAAACAAACAGAACAAAGAACTCTTTCATACAGTGCATTCTCGCTATTCACTGGGGCTGGAAAATCCCAGGAATACCAAAAACCATTGATTCTAGGGGGGAAAGGGAGTTAAGTTCCTGTGCGACCCTGCTTAATGTATGAGTTTGTTACCTAACCCCATAAAGTTTTCATTTTCTGCACCCTTCTTGTAAAAAAACAGCTTGCTTGTTATATTTTGCATTTTAAATATGTATTTTATACACACTTTTGTAAAAACAATATTTTGGCATTTCAACACTCATAAATATCGTCATCCTCCTGGGAATATACTCTGCACAATCATGACTAAGCAAATAGCAACAATGGGTCACACTTTATTTTAGGTGAATAAGCAGATTTGTGAATATAGAGCACGCAGATAATGAGAACTTATTTAATTCCCCTTCTCTAAAATCATGTCACTATAAGAAGTTTTTTGATAGAATGTTAGCATTTCAGGCCGCTAAACTGAATACATGGCTGGGAAAACCTATACTAGAGGCTACTTCTTATTCTGACTTTGGAAATTGGCTAAAGACACACCTGTTTGACATGTTTACATCTTAGTTGTGGCACTGTTTACTTCGCTTGCTTTTCAACCTTTAATTGATGTATTTTTTTGACTGTTTTAATGTACTTAATATATATTGATTGTATGTATTTTTTACTCTGTTGTGAACTTTTGGTATAGCGGTATACAAAAAATAAATTATTATTATTAAATTATTATTATTACCAGTGGCGAGGGCGGGAGGCACCCAGGGCAATGGTGCTCCTCCCCGCCCTCATCTCCGCCTCCGATCAGGCCTGCCATGCGCATCCCCTTCCCTCGTACCTCTAGTTGAAGTTGTTGCTCGCAGCGGTCAACAACGTGCTCCTTGCGACCCCCATGGACTCTCCCCTCTGATGTCACGTCCTATGTGCGGCACCAGGAAGTGACATCAGTGGGAGAGTCGGCGGGGTCACGGAGAGCACGTTGTTGACCGCCACAAACAACTTCAACTAGAGCTATGGGGGAAAGGTGCGCGGGTGGAGGGGAGGAATGAGAAGAGGGGGGGCAGAGAGGAGGAGAGGTGCTGGCACCCCCACCAACATGGCACCCAGGGTGGACCCGCCCCTCACTACGCCATTGGAACTCACTGTACATATATGCACAACTATTAGCAGCACTTCCTACTGGATGAACCCTTCCATGCGTTCTCCGCCTTTCTGTGAAGAATGGTCTTCTAATGCTTTTCCCTCAGTCTTCTTACAGGCTTTTTCTTTAAAAACAGCTTACGGCCATTTTATTTTACAGATATCGTATTCAAGATTTATAACGTCGTATTTTAAATTTCAAGTTTTCACAGAAGTCTTTGATGGTTGCTTGATTGACTGTCTGGTTTCTTCTTTCTAATCTACTGGAAGAAGGCAGACTACAGGATAAGATGCCTCATTTCATCACCTCTTGTTGGTGGTCTTCCTCTACACTGGGATTATCACATCACCCCCTCACAGTAATCCCTAGATTTTCTGGCTCATGCTACTATTTTGTTGCCCTGTTCCTATACAGTAGTGGTCACTCTATGGCACTGTGAAGCAGTTATAATCCTATATAAAGGCACAGGGATGAATAGGGCTGGAGCAAGAATATTCGGCACTCTAGGGAAAACTTGAGTCTTGTGCCTCCCCAAAAATCATGATCACCCCTATACCACCCCTCCTAGAATAATCTGGGGAAAAAGCTTACTTGAAATTGCCTGCCCTCCCTATTGCAAAAAGTACCTCTTGTTTCTTGGAGGACGATCTATTGTTTTGCGATGACTGCAGCCAGGTCTTAATTTCTGGGCATCACTTCTTTTCAGACTGCAGAGAACAGGGAAAAGGAGGGGATGGGGTAAACTGAGAACCATCTCTTCTGTTGCTCCCACGTGTAATCCACCCATCCCCTCCTCCAGCTCTCCAGTTCCGTTTTCTTTTTTTGTCTACAAATTAACCGAAATTCTGCAGGTGCTTTTTCATGCCCCTCAGAAGTCGCTGTCCTAGGTGACTAATCGTTCAGGTAACCCTTTGAGGCGTGAGTAGGTAGGAAGGTTTAACCTGCACAAAATAAGTTATAAAGGGGAGGGGGTGACTTTCACAACCCTAATCACTTTATTGGACAGGCTAGATGGGTTATTTTGGGCTTTACCCACCACAGTGGTTCCAAACCCTGTCCTTAGGGTCCCCCAGCCAGTCGGGGTTTCAAGATATACCTAATAAATATGCATGAGAGAGATTTGCATACCTGTCACTTCCATTTTATGCAAATCTCTCTCATGCATATCATTAGGGATATTTTGAAAACCTGACTGGCTGGGGGTCCCCCAGGACAGGGATGGAAACCACTGGTCTACCATAATTTACAATGTTACTATATCTGTTTTGCTGACTTCCAATTGTGATTTCTTTAACAGAAGCAGAACTACGAGTGCACAGATGGAATAAAGGAACCTGGCCACAATATCCTTGGCTCTGTAACAGTGACACATTGGCTTCCTATTGGAAATACAAAGCACGTTATTTGGATAGATTTCCACAATTCAAAGTGGAGATCTGCAATTTATGGAAACCCTTTCCACTGGCTCTTTCACAGAAAAAATAAATAAATTTGGTAAATGTGACAACTTTGAAAGTATACTGTAACTAGTGCCATGGAGGCAAGCATTTTGCATTGCAGTGCCAGCTATTGAACAACAGGGTCCTGATATGAAATTTAAAGGGGCAGAGCTGGAAGTGTTTCTTCCCAGAAAGGTGGTGGATACAAGACAGAAAGAAAGAAAGAAAGAAAGAAAGGATTGCTGCAGAACCTGCTGGAAGCAAAACAGGATGAGATGGACATTGAGGGTCACTCACAGCAGGAAGTCAGTGTGAATCCGAGATCAAGTGTGCTGGGCAGTATTATGACAAGCATTAGAAAAGCAATAAAAACCTACGTCTTCACCTAAACCCCTGCCCTTGACCGATGGACTACAAAGAAATGGATATTGGCACCAGAATGCGGCAGAGGGACTCACTGGCAGGAGAAAGCCGCAAAGCAGCCTGTTTAGCGTGCTGCGGCTGCCAACGCTAGAGGGAGGTTTGTTGTTAAGGTCACTCGCTGGGAGGGTCGCATGGGAGGGAGAGATAGGAGAGTCAGCGGGGGTTGGGCTGGGAGGGGAGAGAAGCGGTTTGCCTCGGGTGCTTCAAGGCCTGGCTTCTTTGGGCAGCAGCAGCGTTTACAATTCGCTGCAGTTGCCGGCTTCAGGCCTTCCTCTCTGGCAGGTCCTGCCTACTTCCTGTTTTCATGAAGACAGGACCTACCAGAGAGGAAGACCTGAAGCCGGCAACAGAAATGAATTTTGAATGCTGCTGCTGCTGCCCGATGAAGTTCAAGGAGGAAAGGGAGCAGAGGGGAAGAGAATGGCTTGGAGGGAAGAAGACATGGCAGGGCATGGAGGGAAGGAGGAAGGTATGCCAGACCAAGGGAAAAGGAAGGGGGAAAGGAAGGAGGAGATGCCATATGGAACAGAGAGAGAGAGAGAGAGTGCGGACACTGACATGGGAAGGAGGCGTCCGTTCCCCCCCCCCCCCCCCGATGTCTGGTTCTTCCTCTCTGGCCTCCCCGCACCATTAAGAGTACCAAAGCAGCCTGCAGCAAGATCGCAATGTCAGCGATCTTGCGCTGCTTCATGCTGTCCTCCGCCGCGGTCCCGCCCCCTCCACTGACGTCAGAGGAGGGGGGCAGGTCCGCGGTGGAGGACAGCACAAGCAGCTCAAGATCGCTGACATCGCGATCTTGCTGCAGGCTGCTTCTACTCTAAATGGTGCGGGGAGGCCAGAGGGGAAGAACCGGACATCTGGATGGGGGGGGGGTCAAGCGGTCCTTCGGGGTGGGGCGGGCAGGCAGGCCTTCAGGGGGAGATGCAGGCCTTAAAAGGGGGGGAGACAGGCTTTTTTTGGGGAGACAGGCAGGCAGGCCTTCAAGGGAGGGACAGGCAGGCAGGTCTTTAAGGGGGGGACAGGGGATGGGACAGGCCTTCAAGGCGGGGACAGGCCTTCAAGGAGGTGCAGGCCTTCTGGGGGGGTGCAGCCTTCGGGGGGGGGGGGTGCAGGCCTTCAAGGGGAGGGACAAGCCTTCAGGGGTAGATGCAGGCCTTAAAGGGGGGAGACAAGCCTTCATGGGGGGAGACAGGCTTTCAGGGGAGACAGGCAGGCAGGCCTTCAAGGGGGGGACAGGGGGGTGGGGCAGGCCTTCAAGGGGGGGACAGGCCTTCAAGGGGGTGCAGGCCTTCGGGGGGTGCAGGCCTTCGGGGAGTGCAGCCTTCGGGAGGGTGCAGGCCTTCTGGGGGGGTGCAGCCTTCGGGAGGGTGCAGGCCTTAAAGGGGGGGACATGCCTTCATGGGGGGAGACAGGCTTTTGGGGGGGACAGGCAGGCAGGCCTTCAAGGGGGGGACAGGCAGGCAAGCCTTTAAGGGGGGGACAGGCCTACAAGGGGATGGGACAGGCCTTCAAGAGGGGGGGACAGGCCTTCAAGGGGGTGCAGGCCTTCGGGGGGTGCAGGCCTTCAAGGGGGTGCAGGCCTTCGGGGGGGTGCAGGCCTTCAAGGGGGGTGCAGGCCTTCAAGGGGAGGGACAGGCCTTTGGGGGGGATCCTGGTGTAGAAGTACACAGAGGGAAGGGGGTGTTCAAAGAGATGTGCATATGCCAGACTTTGGGGGGGAAAGAAATAATGGGTCTGAAAATAGAGGAGAGGGAGAGAGATGATGGACCATGGGATTTAGGGAGGGAAGGAACAGAAAGGGAGAGAAATTGGACACAAGGGATGGTTTGGAGGAGGGATAGAGATACTGGATAGGAGAGTAATTGGGAAAAGAAAGGGAGAGATGGTGGGCCCTGGGGTGGTGGGGAAGGAGGGAGAGATGCCGGATGAAAGGGTAGTTAAGAAAAGGTGGATCTGTGGAAGAAGATGAAAAAAAGGAAAGATACCAGACTTCTTGGGGAGGGAAGGGAAATGGAAAGGGAGGACAGAGATAGCAGATGGATGGTTAGCATGAAGAAAGAAGGAGACCCTGGCAAGCAAGTTATCAGAAGACAACCAGAGCCTGGGACCAACAAGATTTGAAAAATAACCAGACAACAAAAGGTAGAAAAATTAATTTTATTTTCTGTTTTGTGATTACAGTATGTCAGATTTGAAATGTGTATCCTGTCAGAGCTGGTGTTAGACCGCAAACGTGAGCTAGGATTTAACAGAGAGAGGAAAAGTCCTTTTTGTTTCTTTATTTTATTTACACCACAGCGCCAGTGTGGTTAGGAGAAGCCAAAGGGGGTGAAAAAGCTATAAAACCCACCAGGATTTTTGAAAAAAAATCACCCAACTGGGTAGGAAAATCGAATCGAAAAACCAATTAAATAGGCTGAATCGAAATTTTTCTTCCTGAATCGGGCAGTTTGCGCTACTGTCTCAGACTTTAGGACCTGGGATTGGGGAGAGATGGCATCCTCAGTACTTTATAATGCAAGTGAAATGAGGATTTGGTCTGCAGAAGAAAAATATTGTATAGGCCGGGGACATGAGACAGCAGGAAATGGGAACTTTTCTTCCTTCTATTTTTGTGAATGGAAAGGCTGAGGATGTCAGAGAGTTCAGTTAAAATATGTGCTTTATAAAAAAAATATAATAATGTGTTTTATAAAGTTTATAAGCATTGCTGGCCTACCCAGTGAGGTGTTCCTAGTGGTGGTGGTGGCAGTGTGTCAATGTGTTGAGAGGAAGAGGTGGTCTGGGAAATTCTCCTGAGCAAACTCCGGGCCCATTTCCACACCCCAGTTAGTCCACTCCACTCAACTGGTTCACACACTGAGTGGGTCTTTGGGTATTGTGCCTAGGTAGTTGTTTTGGGATCTCTTCCAGTGGTTTGTCAGTATCTCCTTGTGGTCCAAGGAAGGAAACTTTGTTAACCTTAGCATTGACCTTTTGTGGCATTAGGCTTGTGTGGCATTAGGCTATCTAGTGATCGAAAGAAAAAAAACCAACCTTTGCACATTTTTGCACTATAGGTGGGTGTATGAGGAGATTCACATTTCCTGCACAGCTAAGTCCGTGTGAAGTTCCCTTGTGTTGTATTTGACATCTAGCAAGGTCTCTGTTTGGAAGGAAAGATCTAAGCTTAAAAATGAAGTGGCTAGAAGTTATGGTAAAAGCAGATAGCTTAGCTGGTTTTAAGAAAGATTTGGACAAATTCCTGGAGGAAAAGTCCATAGTCTGTTATTAAGACATGGGGAAGTGTCTGCTTGCCCTGGATCGGTAGCATGCCAGTTGCCCATAGAATATTATACAAAATCGGTCTTCTTACTTTCAAATCTCTTTTCTTTAAAACTCCGGCTTTCATTCACAAATTATTAATCCCCTACTCTACCAACAGAACATTAAGATCTGCAGATCAACATTTATTATCTATTCCGTCTTTAAAAATTATAAATACGCGCCGTCAGTTTATGTTCTCTGTCATCGCTCCCCAAACCTGGAACTCTTTCCCCAGCCATCTAAGGGAAGAAGCTAACGTCGACAAATTTAAAAGTAAATTGAAAACTTTTCTCTTCAACGATGCATTCTTAAATTAATCATAACATGACCTTCAAAAAAAAAAAAAAGATTTTTTCTCTTATCCATCACCCTACCCTCCCTTATGTACTCTCCCTTCATGTCTTTCTATACTTTTATTATAATGTAAACTCTCCCCATAAATTCCCTATGTTTCCAGTATTGTTGCATTTGTCTTAAGTCAAGATTGTTTTATTTATTGTAGTAATATTTTTAACAAATTAATTTTATTAATATGTACATCGCTTTGAATTCAGATAAAGCGATTAATCAAATCTTTTATTAAACTTGAAACTTGAATGTTGTTACTCTTTGGGTTTTGACCAAGTACTAGTGACCTGGATTGGCTACCATGAGAATGGGCTACTGGGCATGATGGACCATTGGTCTGACCCAGTTAGGCTATTCTTATGTTATGTTCTCATCTGTAGGGGCCTTTGGTTTCACTTCTTATTTTTATTTTTTTTTTTTATTTATACTTTTACAATCAAGATGGCGTCGGAGTGAGTCAAGCTATCAAGTGGCTCCTGCTCTGCTCGGCATTTTCTTTAACTTTTTAACTTTTCCTTATAGAATTTACCTGCTATGACTAAGCGCAGGGGTAAGCAGAGGAGTATGCTTCCAGCCTCCTCTTCCACTTCACTGACTCGGCAAGCGGCAATAACATCCTATGTTGTCCCAGTTGGAGAGGGCGCATCCGCTGACCGAGGAGGGCAGACCTCGGTCCTGGAAGGCGATGTTTCGCTTAGCCCCTTTGGGCCCGGAGTTCCTCCGCGTCCCGGGATGATGTCGGGGACGCCCTCAGACGCACAAGAAGCGCCGGAATTGATGTCTCCGGCGGCGCTGCAGGTCTCACCCCTGACCCCGGATGGAAACCACAGCTTGCTGACTTCCTTACAGTCAGCATCGGAAACCGGAGGACCTGAAAGTCAGCGAGAAGCGGGGAAGGTGGAGCTGGATCCTATGGTGGAGTCCCCCGGAATAGCTCCCCCCGCTCCCCTGATTAAACCAGCGGTGATCGACATGGAGGCATTATGGAGCGCTATGGAGACTTTACATAAGGTATGCTCCCAAATTGTACTTTCCACACAAAATACTAATAGTAAATTTAAAACTTTTGAAGAGAAACTCCAGCAACAGTCTCTTAGAATGGACAAATTGGAGAAATCTGTGGCAGATGGGAAGATTACTACTAATTTACAACTTAAGGATAAAGTTTTACTAGCTAGCAAAAATTGAAAATTTGGAAAATGCTAATAGGAACTTGAATTTGAGACTTTTAAACTTTCCTGTCTCCAAGTTTCAATCTCCTAGGGATCTATTTCATTCCTTTTTGAACACTGTTTTGAAATTTCCTGAAAATAATATGCCACCATTACAAAAGATATATTACTTAAATTTACCAAAGGAGGATAAAGATAAAGGGAACGCCATACCGGGAGAATTGGATTTCACTGGTATGCTGGAGACATCACAAGAAGATTTATTGACTAGAGCTACTTTATTGGTAACTTTTGTCTTTCTTCAAGATAAAGAAGCAATTCTTCGTCTATTCTATAGGACTGAAAAGGTGGAATTTCATGGATTCAAAATTTCTATATTTCCTGATGTATCTAAGTGGACACAAGCCAGACGTAAGAAGTTCTTGGCTTGTCGTCAGTCCGTTTTGAGTTTAGGGGCAACTTTTCAATTACGTTTCCCCTGTAAATGTTGCATTACTTATCAGAGTAATAGATATATTTTTTATGAACCCGATCAACTGCAGTTTTTTCTTGAAGGTAAAGTAACCACAAGAATTCCAGATACCTCCATGGAATCAACCCAGCAGGCCATTAGTTAAATAACTCCAACTGCACTCTGTTATTTGTATTGTATTAATTTAGTTTATATTCCTGAAACCAACTACCCTTGGAAGTGATTGATTCCTTCTCCTCTCAGACTGTGGACTTTACTCATAGTTACTATGTGGTATTATTTTATAATTAATATTTGTTTTTCTTATTGGATTGTTATGTTTCCTTCAAGTACTGATTGACATGTCACTTCTTATTTTAATGTATTTTTTTTCTGGGAAATTATCAGTGTTTTTTATAATGGGAACAAAAATGGAAGAGAATTAATGTGTGTGGAATGGGGGGGGGGGTAACTAATTTCTTCAGCTAAATAATTAAATCCACCTCAACCAGACATAGGAGAACTCGCACACCATTCACACACCCTCCAACCAAAAACGTCAAAAGAAAAAAACAGTTCGACAACCTCCTAGCCATTCGAGCTGCAACACTCGACCCCCAACTCTACAACCTATTGACATCGACCACAGACTACAAAACCTTCAAAAAAGAAATAAAAACCCTTCTATTCAAAAAACACATAAAACCGAACTAACACAATCAGAACTGTCCCAAGCATCACCTGCAACTACTCCATATGTACTTCTGATGTCATGACAATTCAGACATAATTTATGTTATGTTATGTTTGGAATAATGGTTACATATATGAGGTTCAATAAAAAAATATTTTCACTCCCTGTTTCTATTCTGACCATTTATACCGTTTCATGGTTATTACAAAAATATTTTTTACATGGAGGGTGGGTGGGGGGGGTGTCAAAAAATGATGGGCCCCGGGTGCCACATTCCCTAGGTACGCCACTGGCAAAGGATCTTCCTCAAATTTCAGCCAGGTTTCTGTCAAAAATGCACAATCTTGCTGAGTCTCTTTGAGTCAGTCATAGCCTAGTTTTATTTCTGACTGAACAGATATTGAGATAAGGATAAGAAATTGGGATAAAATCTGATTGAGCCAACCGATCAGTTGGAATAGAAATTAAATTAGGCCGTATATTATTATTTCTATCTGAATATGATGAAAAAAACATCAACTTTACTCTTGTAGCACCGATGCCCTCCAAAACTTGGAATAGTATGATGTAAAACACTTGAAGAATTTACCAAATACCTATGACTAGGGGCTAATCGATAATGCTGAGAAAACTTCATAGAATAAATCACCAAAATCGCTTATAAATTTGCTTCCCTCTACCATACTAGCCCAATCAGACTAGCCAATAAAGCAATATAACTAACTATTCCATTTTACTCCTAATAATTTAGCAAAAATAATAACTCTTAAACCACCATTTCAAACATAAGTCCAACCCCTCCTCCCCCCCCAAAGAAAAAAAAATCCATGTAAAAGGATCTGTGCAAAGGACCGTGTGAAGGGGCGTGCAAAGGGGCAGAAGTACCCAAGGACGGGCACAAAATATCTCAATTTGAACTAGCAGTTCAGTAGTGTGCATGGTTTGAGCTTTGGAGAGCAGAGGGTCAGTTGAACTCCACTCCAGATACGTGATCACTCCACAGCCAGTCAACCTTTCTTTTTTCTCTGCCAACGCAGCCGTACATCTCTCCGCCACAGGATTTCTTCCATATCTGCTGCACGGCACGTATCACCATTCTGCAACACTATCTCCCGACACCAATAAAAGGCTGAAAAGCCCAGGACTGCGTTCTGCTTTCACGATGTTCAAGAGCACAGTAATATAACAATAAAATAAATGAATATTTCAGTAACATTTCTCAACATTTGTTAAATCACTCTTTACAATACATCAGGGGGAACTCTGATTTTATTTTCTGTATAATTTCAACTCTGCATGGCAAACTGTCATGGTGCATTATAACAGATGACAGCCTTTGTGAGTAGAATTAAAGCGATTTACATTTATTTATGGTTTGGAAATGGAAAGATTGATATTAAAGCAAAGATACAGAGGGAAAAGTAATTTTATTTTATATAAACTGTGCCTCAATATTCTTTAAAGGTAAAGCAGGAATAAAAGCACGGCCATCTCTCTCCCGGAAATAAAGTGCTCGATATTTAAGGATTTATGCTCCTAAGAGTCATGTCTCCTAAGGGGCCTGTTTATTATGTTGTACTAAAAAAGTGGCTTAGGGTAGCCCCAGCATGGGTCTTTCCCAATCACTGAGGCCACTTCTAGTGCAGCTGTAAAACAGCCACATTTTTCATTTCCTCAGTTAATGGCCATGAGCTAATTTCCCCATTAGCACATGGCCATTAGAGCGGGTGGCCATTTTCTAGGTGGTAAGGGTCACACGCTAATCAGTTGGAGCACGGCGATGTAGCCCTGCAAACATGTCCCAGGCGCTAAAATATAAAAAGTATTTTTTAGCAAGTGGGAGGTGCATTCCCATCCAAAAACTACCACCGGATACCTGAGCTTGTCCTGCGGTGGTGATTTTTAACCTGCAGTAAGGGCCCCTAAATTTGCTGCTTTAAAACTTTACTAGGGCTTAGTGGCTAAATTTAGACTCAAAGGCTCTGATTTTGTAAAATCTACCTAAAGTGAGGTGCACGCCTAGCCCATGTAGGAACCTAACAACTGATTAATAGGCTAAATCGGCATTAATAATTAACACCTCCTAATTGGCTTTAAATTGACTTAATTGCTTGCTTTCAGCTTGTTCTGAGATTGGGGCAGGCAGAGGAGGAGAGGGCTGAGGAGAGAAGCAGAAGGCAGGACAGAGGAGACACGTGGAGGCAGAAGGGAAGGAGCAGGAGAGAGCCAGAGGGTGAGGGGCTGAGGCGAGAGTTAGCTCCGCCCACCCCCTGACATCACCGGCAGCAGACCCGGAGCTCCCCCTTAAAAGGGGAGGAGCCAACGGCACGCAGCCGTTCGGCACGCGGCAAAGGCGAGCGCCTTTGCGAAGGAGCCTTGAGAAGGAGCCCAGGCAGCCCAGCAGCAAAAATCTAACTAAGGTACTTTTCTTCTCTTCTCACTCTTCTCTCTCTCTACTCTTTCAGCTAGCTGCGTGCCAGGCACCACCCATACGCACCGTGGGACATAGGAAAAGGATAAAAGAAATGGAGGCAGTAGGATCCCAGCAGAGCTACCCAGTATACTGCATCGAATGTCATATGTATGACTACCTCCCCTCCGGGAGGCGGGCGTACATATGCAGTCGATGCCAGGAACTGGATAGCCTGAGGAAGGAGGTCGGGAGACTGCAGGTTCGAGTACAGGAACTGGAGGGACTCTGCACCATAGAGGAGCAGTGCTGGGCAACGGAAGACACTGCCAGAGAGGACCACATCACAGAACAAGTTAGGGAATTCGAGAAGTTCATCGAGGAGGCCTGAAGGATGGTGGAGGCACAGGACCACAAGCACATCAGGAGGGAACTAACAGACGGAAGACAAAATCCACCAGACGCCATGGGAGTAGGACCTTGCGGAGAATCTGGACAGGCAGATGAGGAGGAGACCTGACAGAACCCGGAGGAGGGACTAGAGGACTGCACCACTGATACAGACCTGAGACCAGAGAGACAGTTGAGGAAGGGGAGATATGCTATCGTTGTGGGAGACTCAATCCTGAGAGGAGTGGACAGTCACATAACTGGAGGGAGAGAGGACCGTCTAGTGACATGTCTCCCGGGGGCAAGAACGAAGGACGTCACCGACAGAATCGAGAGGATCCTGGAAGGGGCCGAGACGGAGGAGACAGCTGTAATAATCCATGTTGGAACCAACGACGTCAGCAGGAGGGACTACAACAGGACTGCACTAACTGATCAGTTCAGGATCCTGGGGAGGAAACTGAAACTGAGGGCAAGGAAGATAGCCTTCTCAGAGATCCTGCCAGTACCTAGAGCGGACGCAAGGAGGCAGAGCGAACTACAAGCAATAAACGGTTGACTCAGGAGATGGTGCGAGGAGGAGGGTTTCCTTTTTGCATGGAACTGGACAACTTTCCTGGGAAAGAATAAGCTCTACAGGAGAGACGGACTGAACCTGAGCACGACTGGGACAAGGATGCTGGCACACAACGTCCAGAGCGTCATTGATTTGGCTTTAAACTGAGGAAGAGGGGAAAGCCGACAGTTGATCTGATACATCGGACAAAAGTATCAAGTAAGGATACTGAGCAGGGACCTTGTAAAAGAGGACTGGGGACTGAGTGGGAACTTTTGGGAAAAGGACCTAAGGATACAACACAGGGGCCCAGGGCCATGGACATAGAGCAAGGACATTGTAATAAAGGGATCGGGACCGAGAGGGAACTTTTGGAAAGGACCTAAGGACGCAATGCAGGGGACCCGGGCCAAAGATATTGAGCAAGGACACTGTAAAAGAGGGCTCAGGTCTGAGTGGGAACTTTTTGAAAAAGGACCTAAGGGAGAATTGCAGGGGTCTAGTGCACGAACAAAACTTGCAAGCAGCACTAATAGAGAACAACGGAATCCAGAGGGACAACCAAAAACAGGGGAACAGGCTGAGGACGAAACAGACACACCACAGGAGGAGGATGACCGAGATGAGGCTTGGGGTCTGGCAACTCACGAGGGGGCCAGGAGCGCCAAACCACGAGGAAAAACAGCAAGAAAGGCGAACAAATGGGACTTACTTTGCCTATACACTAATGCTAGGAGCCTAAGAGCTAAAATGGGAGAACTGGAAATCCTAGCCAGCAAAAAGGGCCTAGACATAATTGGAGTCACAGAAACATGGTGGACTGATGACAACAAATGGGATGTGGCTTTACCAGGATTCAAACTCTATAGGAGAGATAGGTCATACAAAAAGGGTGGAGGAATAGCGCTATATATAAAAGATTCCATACCTTCAACCAGGATGGAAACAACAGTAAGGGCGGACGACTTGGAATCACTATGGGTTAAGCTACCAGGAGGAACTGGAGCAGACATAAAATTGGGTCTGTACTATCGCCCACCTGGACAAACAGAAGAAATCGACCAGGATCTGAAGGCTGAACTGAGGCAGGTATGCAAAAGCGGAAGTGTGGTGGTGATGGGAGACTTCAACTACCCGGGAATAAACTGGAGTATTGGGCACTCAAACTGCATGAGGGAGACCAAATTCTTGGAGGTCACGAGGGATTGTTTCATGGAACAGCTGGTCACGGAACCAATACGGGGTGATGCCACTCTTGACCTAACCCTCAATGGACTAGGGGGACCCGCTAAGGAGGTGGCGGTACTAGCCCCACTAGGAAACAGCAATCACAACACGATCCAGTACAGGCTAGAAATTGGATCATCAAAGGTGAAAAGAACTACAACGACTGCACTTAACTTCAAAAAAGGGAATTATGATGCCATGAGGAAAATGGTGGGAAAGAAACTCAACGACAGCGCAAGGAAGATGGAATCCGTAGAAAATGCCTGGACCATACTCAAGGGCACAGTGCACGAAGCACAGAACCTGTACATCCCCAAGTACAGGAAAGGGTGCAAAAAAAATAGAACAAAAAACCCAGTGTGGATAACAAATGCAGTGAAAAAGGCGATAAGTGACAAGAAAGCATCATTCAAAAAATGGAAAAAGGACAAAACAGAGGAGAACCAAAAGGAACACAAAAAAACACCAAAAGGAGTGTCATCGAGTGGTTAGGAAAGCAAAAAAAGAATATGAAGAGAGACTGGCAGGGGAAGCAACAAACTTCAAATCATTCTTCAGGTACGTTAAGGGGAAGCAACCAGCAAGGGAGGAAGTGGGACCCTTGGATGATGGGGACAGAAAGGGAGTGGTAAAAGAGGAAAAGGAGGTAGCTGACAGGCTAAATAAGTTCTTCACGTCAGTTTTCACGAAGGAGGACACAACCAACATTCCGGAGCCCGAGGAGATCGTAAAAGGAGAGCAGGATGAAAATCTGGTCCAGCTAGAGGTGAGCAAGGTGGATGTCTTCAGGCAGATAGACAGGCTAAAGAGCGACAAATCGCCAGGTCCGGATGGCATTCACCCAAGGGTACTCAAGGAACTAAGGAACGAAATAGCTGAGCCACTTCGACAAATATGCAACCTATCCCTAAAAACTGGAGAGATTCCGGAAGACTGGAAAATAGCAAATGTCACACCCGTCTTCAAGAAAGGCTCAAGGGGAGACCCAGGAAACTACAGGCCGTTGAGCTTGACCTCGGTCCCGGGAAAGATGATGGAAGCACTGATTAAAGACAGCATCTGGGAACACATCGACAACTATGGGCAGCTAAAGTCGAGCAAGCATGGCTTCTGCAAGGGCAGGACATCCCTCGAACTTATTATACTTCTTTGAGGGGGTAACCAGCCAGGTGGATAAAGGGGAATCAATAGATATCATTTACCTTAACTTCCAAAAAGCCTTCGACAAGGTGCCACACGAAAGACTACTAAGGAGCTATGGAACCATGGGATGCAAGGGGAGGTCCACCGATGGATCAAAAACTGGCTGGCGGACAGGAAACAGAGGGTTTGAGTAAAGGGATATTACTCAGACTGGCAATGGGTCACGAGCGGAGTTCCACAGGGGTCGGTGCTGGGACCGCTCCTATTCAATATATTCATTAACGACCTGGAGGCAGGAACAAAATGTGAGGTTAATAAATTTGCGGATGACACCAAACTATATCGCAAGGTTAATAACATGGAGGACTGCGAAGATATCCAAAAAGATCTGACAACACTGGAAAAATGGGCCAAAAAGTGGCAAATGAGTTTCAACATAGGGAAATGCAAGGTCATGCATATAGGGGAAAAAACCCCCGATGTTCACTTACAAAATGGGGGGGATCAGCGCTAGGGGTGAGCGACCTTGAAAGAGACCTGGGAGTGATGGTAAACACAACATTGAAGGCGTCGGTGCAGTGTGCCACGGCCTCAAGGAAAGCAAACAGAATGTTGGGTATCATTAAGAAGGGTATCACGACCAGGACAAAGGAAGTCATCCTGCCACTGTATCGTGCTATGGTGCGCCCGCACCTGGAGTACTGTGTTCAGTTCTGGTCGCCGTACCTCAAGAAGGACATGGAGGTACTTGAGAGGGTCCAGAGAAGAGCAACTAAGCTAATAAAGGGCATGGAGGACCTCTCATATACTGACAGACTGAAAAAGCTAGGACTTTTCTCCCTGGAAAAGCGGAGACTTAGAGGAGACATGATAGAAACCTTCAAGATCATGTAGGGCATAGAAAAAGTGGACAGGGACAGATTTTTCAAATTAAGGGAATCAATAAGTACAAGGGGGCACTCAGAGAAATTGAAAGGGGAGAGGTTTAGAACAAACGCCAGGAAGTTCTTTTTCACACAGAGGGTGGTGGATACATGGAACGCGCTACCAGAGGATGTGATAAACAGGAGCACGCTACAGGGGTTCAAAGAAGCTTTGGATAGGTACTTGGAAGATAAAGGGATTGAGGGGTACAGATAAGAGTAGAGGTAGATTATAGGGATGGGATTAGAGGTAAGTTACAAAATTAATCAGGGACCACTGTTCAGGCACTAGGCCTGATGGGCCGCCGCGGGAGCGGACCGCTGAGCAAGATGGACCTCTGGTCTGACTCAGCGGGGGCAACTTCTTATGTTCTTATGTGGGTGTCTAATCCAAGGTGCCTAACACAAAGTAGACAAGGGGCAAGATTCACAAACCTGCCACTCTGTGCCCGATCCATGGCCGATCCGCGGCAGGTCGACCAATTCACAAATGAAGAATATTCAAATGGGGGCGATTGGAGGTACACCCCCATCCGACTACACGGATCACTGTGTAGTGATCCCGACGCATGCGCAGACCATCTACTTTGCCTGTAGACGGTTTGCTGTCCATTTTGGCTGGCTTTTTTTTTTTTTTTTTTTTACTGGCCCTGACTCTCCTGCTCTCCTGGTACATTAGGTAGATTGTGAGCCCACCGGGACAGATAGGGAAAATGCTTGAGTAGCTGATTGTAAAACCTCTTAGATAACCTTGATAGGCGGTATATATAACCTCTCCCCTTTCAATTTCTCTGAGTGCCCCCTTGTACTTATTGATTCCCTTAATTTGAAAAATCTGTCCCTGTCCACTTTTTCTATGCCCTACATGATCTTGAAGGTTTCTATCATGTCTCCTCTAAGTCTCCGCTTTTCCAGGGAGAAAAGTCCTAGCTTTTTCAGTCTGTCAGTATATGAGAGGTCCTCCATGCCCTTTATTAGCTTAGTTGCTCTTCTCTGGACCCTCTCAAGTACCTCCATGTCCTTCTTGAGGTACGGCGACCAGAATAATAAACTTGAAACTCTCCCAGGGAAGGGCAATCCCCAGCGGCAGCAGCCTCTTCTCCTTTGCCGACTCGACACTCGTCAAAGTGCAGACTGTAGCGGCACACAAGTTCACTGCCCCGGCGAGTCCCTGCCGCGAAGAGCCACAGCTAGTTTTTTTAAAAGCAGGCATAATTATTGACTCTCCTGCTCTCTGCCGCCCCTCCCTGCAGTGCAGGCTCGCACTGCGGGGAAGAGCAGTGTCAGAGAGCAGGAGAGTCGGGCGGCAAGAGAAGGGTAAGGGCTATCCTCCGGTGCTGTTCTGGGAAGGAGAGGCGGCAGAGGGCAAAGAGCAGGACGCTTTTGATGGGGCAGAGAGCAGTTTTTGACACAAACGACTGGACCTCATCAGTCGCTTGTTTTTGATGGGCCAGCCAGTCGGTGTGTCAGGAAAAAGTGTAGTGAATTGCGTCCTTCCTGCTTTGCATGCCCGGATCAGGATCGGATCGGTATACAGGTTAGTGAATCGGGTGGGAGGGATATCGGGTCACAAAGGGCTCACAAACTGATCGGTACTGATTGGTTTGCTTAGTGAATCCAGCCCATGGATAGGGGCAGATTATGGATGTGTTTCGTATTTAGGCACCAGTAGGAACCTAAACTAGGCCAAGAAAACCCTGGCAAAAATAGTGTACACCTAAAGTTAGGTTGCCTAGCAACACCTAAGCAAGCTGAGAGGGCGCTCAATGGAATTCTATAAAGTGTGCCTAACATTTATAGAATTGGGCTTAGCGCTATATATAGAATCAGGCCCAAAGGCCCATATTCCATAAACAATGCCTTAACTTAGGTAGACACCCTACTGGCGCCTAAGGGAAGTGAAAAACACTGTTGAAAAAAATGGCACCGGAATCGTGCCTACGGAAGTGCTTTACAGTACCTAATGCCACAGTAGGTGTGGCTAAGGCCAGAAGTGGGGTTGGACGCCGTAAAGAGCCCCCATAAGTGCGATTCATGTCAAAGGTAGGTAACATTCTATACACGGCGCTGTCACGTGATTGACATGTTTAAGGGAACCACCAACAATGGCACTGTTTATAGAATCCGGGCCAAAGTGTCCAATACTCAATGGATTTAAGCGCCTAACTTGGCTTATTTGAAAATTTTCTAGGACTGGATTTAGGGAGAGGAAAATGCTGGGAGTCTAACAAAATGTACTTTGATAGTAGGAGGGGACTTCAATGCTGTGGGAATAATACTATGGACGGACTTATTATATCTATTGGTCATCCAGCAAAGACCCTTTGGTGGGGAGGGGGCAATATATTGTATCCTAGTTTGACATTATTGGACATCTGGCGTGTATTACATATGGGGGGACACAGAATATACACATACTTCTAGAGTGCATCTATCAGAGAGGTTATTTGGATTGCATCTTACTATGGGAGAGCATACTTACATCTTCCAATTCTGGACCGCAGTGTGGTCCTATCTGAGTGGATTATGGAGGCTCAATGGACTCCAAACCCATAATCTGCTTATTGGATGATACTACTAATATACTTGATGGAACAAGAGTAATAGCGAAAATCAGCTCTCATTGCAAAACGTTGTATCCTTCCGAGTTTTGTACATTAGAAAAATCATATGCATGAACTTTTGCATATGGAGAAGCAATCTGTACAGTTGAAAGCACAGCGAGAAAAGTACAAATTTTTGAAGTTGTAGATACCTTTTATAGGTGATTTGCCGATGAGACTACGATCAATCATTCTAAATGATTTAGAGGTATAAAGATGTTGTTATTTTCACTTGGAATTGTGATAGAGGGGATACTTTTTTGCGGAAAAGTTTTTTGATTGTATCTTTGAGTGGGGATATTGTGAGAAGTTGGGGGATTTGGGGTGGGTAGATTTTCATATTGAAGTTGTTATGTGCTCTTTTCTGCTTTATGGTATGTTGACACTAGTAAAGATCTTTCAAATAAAATTTATGATGATGTAATACAGTAGCTGCGTTGGTCCACTTTAAAAGTTAATAAATATAAAGAAAATAAAAAAACCAAGATGACACCTTTTTATTGGACTAAATACATTTTTTGAATAGCTATTGAAGAAAAAAAAACATACTTCAGGTCTGGATAGTATACTGCTGTAATACAATGCTTATTTGGAGTTAAGGAAGGAAGTTTTGGGCTGTTTTTGTTTTGTTAATTGTTAACATAGCAATTGGACTATATCAGTTTTTGAAATATATATCTGCTGTCTTCATATTTTCCATGGTACAAAGGGATATGTTGGAATTTTCGCTAGCATTCATGGGAGCCAGTCAGGAAGCCGCTCAGCACTGAGCAGGAACGCCAAAGCGCGCTCTTGCTCGGTGCCGCTCAGCAGTATAAGAAACCTGATCTCGCAGCAGCCAACACCGACTGGGTTAGCAGCAGGGCAGGAGCACGGAAAGTTTGCTCCTGCCCGCTGCACCTCTGGACCACCAGGGATCGGCAGAGGACAGATCAGGGAGAGAGGACTTGGTGCAGAGTCTGACGAGGGAGGGAGGGGGCTGGATGCAGAGCCTGACCGGGGGGGGGGGGAAGGAAGGAAGGCGGCTGGGTGCAGTGCCTGCTAGGAAGTGGTCTGGATGCAGAGCCTGGCAAGGAAGGGCACTTGAATATTAAGCCGCCTGACTTATATTCAAGTCACTATTTATTATTATCACAGCTCTATAAATAATAATAATTAAATTTAATTATAATTTGTGAAGTGTTCAGACCAATACCCGTGTATTCTGTGATCTCACTGAACTGGGCTACATTTGGGACCATCATCACACTTCTAATGTCCCATTGCCAGCCTCCTTCTTCTATATAATTGGTAAGACTCTTTAATACTCATTATATATGTTTGTAGATAGTTTTTTTGAAAAAAACCACACTTATCTTGATGGCTGTTCCAATAGGCTTGGCGTTATTCTCTTTATCTTCCAGCTCCAGCGAGGTAAAGTGCTTAAATCATAAAGTGCTTGTGCATATAGTGTTAACTATTAACTTCCGTGTTCGCTAAAATTTATTGTTAAGCCCGGCCCCCCCGACTCGAGTTTCGAATCCTTCATCAGGAGGGGTCCCTATATGGCTTACTTCTGCTGGGTTATCACCTCAAAATGAACATGCGTTCATGAATTTTAGCGAACACGGAAGTTAATAGTTAACACTATATGCACAAGCACTTTATGATTTAAGCACTTTACCTCGCTGGAGCTGGAAGATAAAGAGAATAACGCCAAGCCTATTGGAACAGCCATCAAGATAAGTGTGGTTTTTTTCAAAAAAACTATCTACAAACATATATAATGAGTATTAAAGAGTCTTACCAATTATATAGAAGAAGGAGGCTGGCAATGGGACATTAGAAGTGTGATGATGGTCCCAAATGTAGCCCAGTTCAGTGAGATCACAGAATACACGGGTATTGGTCTGAACACTTCACAAATTATAATTAAATTTAATTATTATTATTTATAGAGCTGTGATAATAATAAATAGTGATTTAAAAATCATCACAGAATAACATTGTATATCTCCCTATTAGTTGTTATATTCAAGTCAACCATTTTTTCCTCCTTTTTGGGGGGAAAATGGGAGTCTCGACTTATATTTGAATATATACAGTATAAGGCAGGGATCTCAAAGTCCCTCCCTGAGGGCCGCAATCCAGTCGGGTTTTCAGGATTTCCCCAATGAATATGCATTGAAAGCAATGAATATGTAAAAGATGGATTTGCACGCACTGCTTCCTTGAGAGGTAAATCTATCTCAAGCATATTTATTGTGGATTACTTGAAAACCTGACCTTCCTGTGGCTCTCGAGGACCGGAATTGCCTACCCATGATCTAGTCTTTTTAGTTGTCAGTTTAGTGGTTACTGCCATCAAATATCACCCCAGACCGCTAAACTGATGGTCGGATATTTCATGAGCAGTCCAGGCACAGAGTCAGCATGTATGCAGTTTAGTGCCAGTTTTCAACACTTTAACTACTTAAGTTAAGCTGCCATGTTGGACCACATGAACACAGTCCTCTCTTTATGTGGAGTCACTTAGGCCGTTAAGTGCATTGAATATTCGGGAATAATCCTGGCAGCAGCTAAAGAAATGCTCACTGCCACCAGCTGAATATCTACTGCTATGTTTCACTGAATTCAAAGCCGCCTGGGATAAGATCCTAGTTGCCAAGTGGTAAAAGGGAAGACAGAGGACATTGATCATCCGAGTTGTAAGATATTTTATGAGGAAGAGTGGACAGACATGAAGGGATATTTTTGGTATGACGTCCAAATCCGAGTTTGGACATTTTGTGGAAGATGCCCAAAAATTTAGGATCAAACATGCCCATTTTCAAAACTGCAAAACGTCCATCTTGTTTGTTTTATATTTTTAATGGCCATTTTTCAGATGTGTGTCTATCCTTTTGTTATTTATTTATTTGCTTTGTCAATATACAGTGGTACCTTGGTTTACGAGCATATTTTGTTCCAGAAGCATGCTCGTAAACCAAAGCGAGTTTCCCCATAGCAAATAAGGGAAACTCAGATGATTCATTCTACATCCCAAAAAGACCCCCCTCCCCCACCCCCGAGGACAATGGTGCTGAACCGGCTTTGAACCCCCGCTGCCCACCTCCAAACCCTTTCCTCGAGCGGACACCAACCCATAGGACATACGTGTGCCGGTGCTGAAAGAGACTGCCACCCCTGCCGCTGATCTAAGCCGGGCTGCTGTGCGGCCTTGAGCATGCGCAGGGGGCCAGCATTTTTAGTAGACTGGCCACACAGACATCCCACAAGAGCAGTGGGACACCTTAGGGAACACTGCAGTGAACGGCCCAGGTACACATCTCAGCATTAACCCCTTATAATGTATGGTGAGTCTTCCAAAACCTACTAGACTCAATTGTACAGCACTCAATGGCTCTAATGCCTGCAGGTGTTACCTATATTTGGGTGGATTTTAGAAGGCTCACATATTCCACCTTAAGTGTAGCAGTTAGAGTGGAATATGGGCCTGAGTCCCCGTCTTTATGGTTGACTATACTGTCCACTAGGCTACTTCAGAGACCTACTTGCTGGCCATAACATGTAAAGCTATCATACCAGCACTCACATTTTTTGGGGTGAGGATAAATGACCTCTTGGGGGGGGGGGGGGTCATATTTACATCTGTCAGTTTGAGCACCATTTTGGCACTTATTCAGGTCTAGCCCCAAATGTCCAAACCGTGCCCTGGACGTATTCTTAAAAGTTTGATTATGGCAGAAAAATGTCAAAAGTCATAAGGCTGCCCAGACCACACTTTTAACACACTCCTTTGAGATTCAGATGTATTGTGGACAACTACAAAAGAAATCCATGGAGAAAATAGGTTTCAAAAATAGCGAATTGGAAGGGTTTGGTGAGAAAAAACATCCATTTGCTCCTTTATGACACTTTTTGGACAATTGCCAGGGGGGCACCAGGAGCACCTCCCTGAGTGTCAAGGCCCAGCTTCTCTTCCAGTGGGCAGAAAACCGCCTTGTGGTCGGGGTGGACAACGTCCAGGTGGATTCTCTCGGTCATCAGGGAGTGGTCCCTTTCCCCGAGGGTGTTCGACTGCATAGTGGAGCGCTGGGGTTGTCCCAGGTTCAATCTCATGGCATCAGCAATCTACAAGAGGTACAGCCGCCATCGCAAAGCCGGCAGGTAAGGCTTGGATGCGCTGGTGCAGCCTTGGCTACTGGAGGGTTTTCTTCCTTTCTTTCCTACATTTTTTTGAAAATGAGTCCCTAAATGAACTACATGACTCTTATATATCATCTTATATAAGAGCCTGTGTTTCAGTGTTAAATCACTACAGGCCTGCAAGAGATTCAATAGCAGCCAAGCAATGAAGTATAATGGAATCATTACTAATTATGTAGCAAGGAACCTACAAATATTATTTACACCAATCATAAGCTTTCTTTCAACAGAATCAGACAAAAAAACCCTTCTAATGTCTGTTACTGTGCAACTACTGATTATCAATATTCAGATCACTGGAAGACTAATGGGATGTATTTTGCTTGCACAAATTAATTTTTGAAGTGCTCTTTTATTTGGAGATGTTCCCAGTGATGCCCTAACCATTTGCATGCATGCCCCAAGCTCTCTGGGACAGTCACCTCAGCTATCAAACATAATCACTCAGTGATACACTGAAGGAAATTTTCCAGCCACTGCAAGTTAGAAGAGCAATCCATATTAATGTATCTGAGAGTCCACATCTAAGAGAGAAGAGAGCAAGTAAAAAAGAAACAGAAAAATCATAGAAGCTCATTTTCAAAAACCCAAAAGAAAGCAATTGAATGGCATCTTCCTTCTTTTTTCAATTCTTTCTCACATTACAGTACCCCATAGGAAAATTTCAGTGCAAAGTACCGAACTGGCCAGCAAGGAAAGCATAAAGTCATTAGTGTTTGAAATTCAGTTAAAAAGGTTGTTAGAGTCAATAATCCTTAAGTGGAATTTCAAATGGAGAGGAATTAATCTTCCAGACTGAATTATTCCCAAATGTGCCTTCTTGGGCCACTACGTTACCAATTTATACGGCCTAAATGAGCCAACAGAACTTTCCTTTCCTTTCACCACACACACAATGAGGTCAATATTCAAATGATTTATCCAAGTACAACTAGCCCTTACCTGCATACGTTTGGACACTGAAAATTTTTCCCTTTGACTAGGTAATTTATTGGCAAAAAAATTTTAGTGCAATGTTACTCGGAATAAAAGGGAATACCTTCTCCCTCAGCCAGCAGTTTAACCATTCCCCGCTAACTGCAACCTCTACCCTGCCATCTTGTTTATCTGTCTTGATTGATTAGATTGTGAGCTCATTCAAGCAGGGACTGTCTCCTTCATAACTACATACAGAGCTGCGTATGTCTGGTAGCGCTCTAGAAATAATGGGAATGGTAAGAGTAAATCATCCTATACAGGTAAAAATAAGCACATAATTCTGCAGCACATAAAACTTTTACCTCAGTCTAGGGGAGGTGTTTTCAGGCATGCTGATTTCCAAAATAATGCATTCATTTTTTTGTTTTCTAAGAAAATGTGCACAGTGTTTTAGTTAAAAAAAAAAAAAAAAATACACACCCAAAGTGGGTGCAGGAACATTTTCACTTTTGCAATTTTCAAAGCAAAAGCACATGCATTGACTTTACTTTGCAAATAATCACTAAGACCTCAGGTAAATTTTGCAGCTATGCAAGCAACATGAAAATTTCCAATATCTCTGGGGTACTGGGCATGCATTAAATAAATCCAAGAGCAGCAGATTCTCAAAGCACAGAAGACTATCAGGAAAACACCAGCACTCACTTGTATTTTAATGGGCCATGAAAAATTGCTGACGTAGACATAGAACGTGATGTTTGGGTTGCTTCGAAAGTTGAATTTTTCACAGGAAAAGCTGTCTCTGTATTCCTTTATGTTTGATTTGGAAGCTACAGGAATTTCTTCTCCTGATATTGTGCCGGCTGGAATTATAAATTAGAAGAGTTATTTTTCATAATTGAGCCAATGAAAGAAAAGATTGAAGATGAAAGTGACAGATATGATATGGATGTTTCATGTAGTAATTTCTAGTACAGTGACAGAAGGGTTTAACCTTTTCCTATCGTAATAAATTTTACGTTACGCTGGTTCCAATCGCAATTATTTTAGCAAAGTTTTGTATTATTCACCGTTCTCATTTACGGCTATTGTAAATATAATGTAAATAAGTCATATGTCTGTAAATTCAAATCTTTTGTGTTCCTGTCGTGTACTCTATGTCCCATGCCATGGGACATACGATGGCAACGACACTTTTGGAATGTCCCATCAGCCGGGACACACGATAGGAAAAGGTTAATTATTTTTTCTTTTTAATAACTGCAATGGAAACAAACTGTGATGATGAATAAAAGTAATAAGAGGGGTCGCTGAAAAGTTCTCAGCCCAACCAACAAAGTTGGCGCAGTCTCCATCGAGGGCTGTACACTTACCTCCTCTTTTACTAAGGTGCGCTAACCGATTGGCACGTGCTAAACGCTAACGCATCCATAGACTAACATGCATGCATTCGGTTAGCAAACCTTAGTAAAAGAGGGCCTTAGTCTAGTGACTTTCCTCTTTTTTTTTTTGTTCCATTGGAAAAATATTGAACGAAAAGAGTGGAAAATCACTGGACTATACGTATAGCCCTCGATGGAGATGGCCTCAACTTTGTTGGTTGGGCTGAAAACTTTTCAGCGGCCCCTCGTTCATCAATGGAAGAATTATGAAAGGTAATATACTTGTATATTATGATCATTTAGCAGATTATCACTTGCTATAAATCGCCTGGTCTAGAAAGGTCTAAGCGGTTTGCAATCGTCAATAAAATATCTAAATAAAATGAAAAGTAGTTCAAAATTCACAGGACAGAAGTAAAGCATTCTCCATAGCACATTCACACAGGAAACTTATCAGGAGCCTTTATGCTACACTAGAACCCAAAACCACAGCCCCAAAAGCTTTGAAGAAAAAATTAACTTTCAAGAATATCTTAAATTTCTTATAACAGGCTTCTTTCTTCCTGACTGAAAATAGGCAGCCTGATTACAACATCAGAATAAGGAAGCCAAAATAAAGAAATTCACACTAAAAATCAAAAAGAAAGCATGAAGCTCTTTTCCTAAGATGCACTAGGCCCTAATTTGAGCAAAGCACACCACAAATGTCATTAAAGCATTTTGAGGTGATTTTTCCTTTTGTAAGTGGGATTTATTTATCGATTTATTTTTTTTATCTTTGGAAGGAGCATGTCAGGGGTAGAGAAACACTCTTCAGGTACCACACACGCTAACAGAACACAGGAGCCTTTAGCATTTCCTCTATAGGAGACAGGAAGTGCTCCCACGTTATTTTCAGTTGCTGTGTGTACAATCTGAAGAAAAACCCCCCCTCAAAAAAAGCCCTTTTTTTAGGGATGTGCTAGAAATGGGCTCAGTGTATGGGAAAGTCCCGCATTAGGATACACTAAGCCCATTTCACAGCGCATCTTAGTAAAAGTGCCCTTAAGAAACGTGTTTCCCTTCTGTTGATTCCCAGTTAGCTCATGAAGTTTTAAACTTTGGTATCACATCTGGATCAGATCTTCATCTCTACTATAGCATTAATAAACCTCAAGATCTGATTTATATTTTTATATATATATATATATATATATATTTGCCCTCAAAAGTAATAATACAATTACAAGAAAAATATAGCAAAAAGCTAGCATCTGAAACCTAGATTCTATGCCTCAAGGCCAAGAATTCCTGATGTTGCTTTTACATGTCCTAATTAGATGAGTTAATTAGAACATTTTGAACTTATATAGGATCATCAAGTTTCAAGTTTTATTAAAAATCTGATTAATCGCCTAAACAAAGTTTCAAGGCGATGAACAATAAAATACAACCCATAGGTTTAATTTTTGCATTTTTGCAATGACTAGAGACTTACTGGTAATAAAGGGAAGAACTACAATATCATAATAGGAAAGAATATAAAGGGGAAAAAACAAATGGAAAGGGAGCAAATAATGTCTAAAATTCATGACTGATAGCTCTGTTAACTTAGTTTGAAATAGTAACCCTATCAGTAAGTACGTATATGAACTTTTGATCCCATAAACAGCTCCGTCCTATAGCAGAAATATCACACAATCGAGCGTTGCAGTGGGGTTCTAAAGTGGGGTTAAAATCACATCAGGGTAGTCCTCTGAGAAGCACTTCCAGCAAAGACTCTAGCAGTCCAGATGTTACTCCATCACCAGATGACACAGATTGGGTCTTTACGACAGGTAGATTGGCCTCCGATGGCATCTTCAACAGCTTCACAAAACACCTCCAGATCATCTCCATTAGAGGGACAAATGGTGAATGAGGAAAATTCAAGACTAATTGTTCCTTCATAGCTGATTTTCTAAATACTTTCCTATGCATAAAATTATTTTCTCTTATAAAGGTCTCATTTAGCAATTGTACTTCCCCCATTTTGGATGCCAAAGATCCCAACCTAGTAGCCAGCTGGTCAAACACATGAGCTTGAGAAGCAACAGTCCTAGTAACAGAAGTACCCTCATCATTCACTATCTCAGATATATTTGCAAGAAAAGAATTAAGACCATATACTGCATCTAAAGTTTCCTTATGCAAGCCCAGGCCAGAAGCTGACACTTCCTTAACATGAGACAGCTTACTCAAAGCTCAAGATACCAGAGCTTCACCAAGATCTCCAACAGCTCTTTCCTGAGGGGAGGACATTGCAACAGGAGGAATCTCAGCAATAGGGAAAAGGGGAAGCTTCTATCTCCACTCCTCTTTCACACTGCTGGAAGAAGTTGTGTGCTGAGCTGCAGCAGTTGAAAAGCTGAGCTTTAGTATACTTTGCAGAGATTGTAAGTGATTAGCAATCTTCCTGTTGAGAATTACCGTATTTTTGCGGATATAACGCGCACCCGTGTAAAACGCGCACACGGGTATAGCGCGCAGAAATCACGATGATATGTACAAAAACTTTGGTATACCGCGCTCACGGGTATACCGCGCATGCTGCCCGACGCTCCTTTCGCCCACCCTGACTTTCTGTGCGCTGTCCCGACTCTCCGTTTACCCCCCCTGACTTCCGTGCACTGTCCCCCCTTGAAGGTCTGTCCCCATCCTGAAAGCCTGATGCCCCCCCCCCCGACGTCCGATACATCCCTCCCCCCGAAGGACCGCCGACTCCCCAACAATATCGGGCCAGGAGGGAGCCCAAATCCTCCTGGCCACGGCGACCCCCTAACCCCACCCCGCACTACATTACGGGCAGGAGGGATCCCAGGCCCTCCTGCCCTCGACGCAAACCCCCCTCCCCCCAACGACCGCCCCCCCCAAGAACCTCCGACCGCCCCCCCAGCCGACCCGCGACCCCCCTGGCGACCCCCACGACCCCCCCACCCCGTACCTTTGGTAGTTGGGCCAGAAGGGAGCCCAAACCCTCCTGGCCACGGTGACCCCCTAACCCCACCCCGCACTACATTACGGGCAGGAGGGATCCCAGGCCCTCCTGCCCTCGACGCAAACCCCCCTCCCCCCCAACGACCGCCCCCCCCAAGAACCTCCGACCGCCCCCCCAGCCGACCCGCGACCCCCCTGGCGACCCCCACGACCCCCCCACCCCCCTTCCCCGTACCTTTGATAGTTGGCCGGACAGACGGGAGCCAAACCCGCCTGTCCGGCAGGCAGCCAACGAAGGAATGAGGCCGGATTGGCCCATCCATCCTAAAGCTCCGCCTACTGGTGGGGCCTAAGGCGCGTGGGCCAATCAGAATAGGCCCTGGAGCCTTAGGTCCCACCTGGGGGCGCGGCCTGAGGCACATGGTCGGGTTGGGCCCATGTGCCTCAGGCCGCGCCCCCAGGTGGGACCTAAGGCTCCAGGGCCTATTCTGATTGGCCCACGCGCCTTAGGCCCCACCAGTAGGCGGAGCTTTAGGACAGATGGGCCAATCCGGCCTCATTCCTTCGTTGGCTGCCTGCCGGACAGGCGGGTTTGGCTCCCGTCTGTCCGGCCAACTACCAAAGGTACGGGGAAGGGGGGTGGGGGGGTCGTGGGGGTCGCCAGGGGGATCGCGGGTCGGCTGGGGGGCGGTCGGAGGTTCTTGGGGGGGGCGGTCGTTGGGGGGGAGGGGGGTTTGCGTCGAGGGCAGGAGGGCCTGGGATCCCTCCTGCCCGTAATGTAGTGCGGGGTGGGGTTAGGGGGTCGCCGTGGCCAGGAGGGTTTGGGCTCCCTTCTGGCCCGATATTGTCGGGAAGTCGGCGGTCCTTCGGGGTGGGGGTGCGAGTGGTCCTGCCGGGGGGGGGATGTATCGGACGTCGGGGAGTCGGCCGGGCAAGAGGGCTTGGGCTCCCTCTTGCTCCGATCGTGGATGCGGGTGCGGGTGGGAGCGCGTGCGAGCGGTCGTTCGGGGTGGGGGTGCGAGCGGTCCTGCTGGGGGGGTGAATCGGGCGTCGGGCGGGAACTATGTTTTAAAACTTTTGTATACCGCGCTCAGGCATATAACGCGCGAGGGGTATGCGCGGTACGTAAAAACACGTATAACGCGCGCGTTATATCCGCGAAAATACGGTACCTTTGCAGGCAGACTTTTTTTTTATTTTAGGTGAAATTTAAGGTATACACAGGTAGTTGTAGGAGGTATCAGCATATAGGTGATACTGGAATACATGGAAGGAGATCAGCGTACCGAGGGAAGAGATGTAGAGAGAGAAAAGCTCCTAAAATAGAACCCTGGGATATGCCAACTGCTAGCGGGATGGCAGCAGAAGAGGACCTACCAACACATACAATATAGGTGCGATGGGACAGGTAGGAGGCAAACCAGGAGAGGATAGATTTACAGAATCCAAGCAAGGACAGAGTTATCAAGGAGTAAGCAGTGATTAACAGCATCAAAAACAGCAGACAGATCAAGAAGGAGGAGGTCGAGTAAAAGCCCTTACATCAGGCTACAAAAGTTACAGAACAAATTATTTGTTTGCATATGGAGGAGAACCCCATGGGTGGCCAGAACAATACTACTCAGGAAGAGAGACCAAGGAGGTTTAGGAGTACCTGATTTATTTCAGTACTACGTAGCAGCACATTTGAAGCACATAGGTGTGGGTAAGGCCACAAAGAAATTTTTTTTCTCTCCTTCCAGCTGGTTTTATTTATTATGGGAACCAGAAAATTTTAAATTAAATATGGGGGAGGCGTCACCCTATTTTATTCATTTTAGATGAGGATGAAGAAACAACTGTTGGGAAATAAAAGGTTATCACTAGTATCACCTCTTGGGATCCTTCTCTATTACATACCTGGGAGCTCCAAGGACTTTATTTGGTTGGAGGCCTATTTGAGGGAGGAGTCATGAGATCTTTCCAGCAGCTTAGGTCTCTGTACTCCACTTGGATTTTTATATTTACTTGCAAGTTTTGACATTTGTTATTCTCTCATCCTACTAGGGACTAGTTCTAGATGGAATTTACATCTCTGGAGGAAATTTTGTTAGAAGGGACAAATCAAAGAAAGCTCATTACTAGATATATTATGCTTCAGGAAGAGGTCAAAGGAAAATATAATTATAAGTTCAAATGGGAGCAAGATCTTGGACTGGAAAAACATATATGAAAATACACATAGGATCTCCAGTTCAGCTAACTTGATTGAGCAGGTGATTACGGTCCTATATAGGTGGAATTTGTATTCCTCCCGAATAAGCTGCAAGCTAATCCAAGCCCTGTCCCTGCAGAAAATCCCAGTAGCAATGCCACACAGATTAAGCACATAGTTTATTTGCCCTTATAGGAGAAGCCTGGAAAACAGCAGATAATTCCAAAGCCCACAAACCCTAGTAAGAAGAAAGCACAGATTGGGGGTGGGGTGGAATTGGCTACAACTGATAACACAGCGGAGAAAGCATTAACAAAAGCAAGCAGGCTGATCAAGGCTCAACTACTCAGAGTCTTAGCTAGACCTGCAGGTGTAGGTAAAATGAGAGTCCTGAAGTCAGAGAAGGGAATGGGACAGCATGAGGAGAAACAGCTAACAGCAAAGCAGGCTCCACTAACAAGCAGAGGGAGATTCCCATCTCAGCATTGAAGCCCAAAGCTCTTTGGCCACAGCAGGTCAAGATACAAGCTGGAGGAGAGCTGATCCAGTACTGTAAACATTTCTAAACCCAGATTGCCAGAGAGGTCATACCAAGAGCCAACCCAAACATAATGAGGTCATATCAAGAGCCAACCCAAACATAATGCCATTGTACAGGGCCATGGTGAGACCTCATCTGGAGTACTGTGTGCAATTCTGGAGGCCACATTACAGTAAAGATGTGCACAGAATTGAATCGGTTCAGCGGACGGCCACCAGGATGATCTCGGGGCTCAAGGGTCTCTCGTACAACGAGAGACTGAACAAATTGCAGCTCTACACTCTCGAGGAACGTAGGGAGAGGGGAGACATGATCGAAACATTTAAGTACCTCACGGGACATGTCGAAGTGGAAGATGATATTTTCTTTCTCAAGGGACCCTCGGCCACAAGAGGGCACCCGCTCAAACTCAGGGGCGGAAAATTTCATGGCGACACCAGGAAGTATTTCTTCACAGAGAGAGTGGTTGATCATTGGAACAAGCTTCCAGTGCAAGTGATCGAGGCAGACAGTGTGCCAGACTTTAAGAATAAATGGGATACCCATGTGGGATCCCTACGAGGGTCAAGATAAGGAAATTGTGTCATTAGGGCATAGACAGAGGGTGGGTAAGCAGAGTGGGCAGACTTGATGGGCTGTAGCCCTTTTCTGCCGTCATCTTCTATGTTTCTATGTTAGGTAGACCTCGTTTCTGTAACTGGGGAAAGTGTTAATGAGCCATACGGGGATGTGTGTATGAGTGAAGGAGAATCAGATTTACTAAGCTTGCAAGATACTGAAGAAATGCAGTGGGAACAGGAGTCTGTAATCTAAAGCTTGCTTACATCAGTAGGAAAAATTTTGTCTTAGAACTACTGATAAACACAGCTAAGACATTTTTTTCAAACGTTTCAGTTTCAAACCATAGAAACTACTGTGAGGGAAGGGAACTCCTTTCTCCTTAATTAAAGCACAAATTCAGCTGTGCTAAGCCAGGAGTTAAAAACATGCTGAGCATTGTTTGTACAAGGTGTGCTTAAAGACCATATTAGGAATCCAGAATTATTGGAGTTGCTTATAAAGAACCCAGCATAGAACCTATATTTGTGAAAGCTGCAATAGTTGAAAGTGACAAACTGAATTGTTTTGTGATTTTGATTTCATGAACTTGACTTGGTGTGAAGTGATATGTTTTGCTCACATATCCCTGGAATTGGGAGTGAATAAAGAAGCTTTAGTTTTGAACCCAAGGTGGTTTTTTTATTTTTTTTTTGGGGGGGAGGTATTTTTAAATTGTGCAATTATCATTTTGACCACTCCAGAAACCGCTCGGCTGGGTACAGTGATGAGGATTGAGGCCTGCTTATTGCTGACCTGAACTCCCTGCCACAATATTCCAATAAACATTAAATTAAATTAAAAAAATAGGAGCAATAATACTAGACTCTGACTGGAACTGATAAATGAGACTCTTTTTTAGGTATTGTGAGGCTTTATTTCTTGGTTTAAAGATTCATGTTTTTCCTGACAAGGCTAAAGCTATGCAGGAGAAACAGCTAATTTCTGTTAATGAGACTTAGAGATTTGCAGTTGGATGCCAAGTTTTGTTTCCTAAATTCTCTGTAAATATTTTTGCTGAGATATATGGATTTTTTTAATGTTTATGAACCATTTCAAATGATTCTCAGTAGTAAAATAGTTGAGAAAAGGTAGTGTTTGAATTCTTCTGCTCAGCCATAAAGTACTGATGTCGTTGCACAGGATGGGTTTGATTCTATAATGGGCACTTAAAGATTGAGTATTACGTGCCGATTTCTTTGCCCAAATTTTTCAATTTCTTTTTTATTTTCTGTTAGTTTGTGTATCTCTTGGGCTTAATACTGTGGACTTTTATGGGCTGATTCTATCAACTGGCATCCTGATCGTTGGCAGTGGTAGGCACTGTCTAGCAGCCAATCGGGATGCACGTTAAAAAAAAAAACCCAAGGCAGGATGAGGAGGGGGTCTTAGGTATTTGGCCAATCGGAGTCTTAGGCCACTCCCAGTGCACCTTTTATCCCAGGACAAGCAGGCAGCATATTCTTAACGTATGGGTGACGTCACCGACGGAGCCCCGGTACGGACATTTCTTAAGTAGAAAGTTCTAGTTGTCCGCACCGCACATGTGCGAGTGCCTTCCCGCCCGACGGAGGAGTGCGTGGTCTCCAGTTTCTTCGTTTCCGCGGAGCGAAGAAGACGCATGTGCTTTCAACGGCCGTTGAAAACTCTCTTTTTGCCTTCCCGCTCGCGCTTTTTTGATCCCTTTTTGATCCTTTTTTTCTAATTTTCTTTCGACTTTAATTTCTCTATTTCTACAGATGAGGAACCTTCCATGGCTGATACCACCTCCAAGCCTGAACAATCCTCCTTCACGAAATTCCTTCGGGAGATGTCATCGGCTCTCTCAATCCCACTAGAGTCCGACTCTAAAAAGTCCCAGGCTTTTTTAGATGCCTTGGACTTCGACCAACCTCCCAAGGAATTTCTCAAACTTCCCGTACATGATATTCTACGGGAAACTTTTTATAAAAATTTGGAAAACCCCCTTACTGTTCCGGGTGCCCCCAGAAAACTGGACAATTTATACCGGGTAATCCCTATTCCGGGCTTTGATAAACCCCAATTGCCCCATGAGAGCCTCCTCGTAGAGTCCACTCTCAAAAAATCCCAGGGCTCCAGTGTTTATGCCTCCACCCCTCCTGGCAGAGAGGGGAAGACAATGGACAAATTTGGAAAGCGCCTGTACCAGAATGCCATGCTGGCTAACAGGGCTAACAACTACACCTTTCATTTTTCCTTCTATATGAAACACCTGGTCCAACAACTTTCTGCACTGCAAAAATATGTCCCTGAGCGTAAGGTCCCGCTCTTCCAACAACAGATTTCCAACCTCCTTCAGCTCAGAAAATTCATGGTGTGCTCGATTTATGATTCCTTCGAGCTCACTTCCCGAGCCTCAGCAATGGCTGTGGCCATGCGACGCCTAGCCTGGCTGAGGGTGTCTGATCTTGATGTGAACCACCAAGACCGCCTCGCCAACGCACCCTGCCTTGGTGATGAACTTTTTGGAGAGCCTTTAGATTCCACAACACAAAAGCTTTCGGCTCATGAGACCAGATGGGACACCCTCATTAAGCCTAAAAAGAAGACTCCACCTGCACGACCATACAGGCCTCAGTCCTCTTATCAAAGGCGATTCTCTGCCAGACCGCTTAACCCTCCTCAGCAGCAATCTCGCCGTCCTCGCCAACAACAGCACACTCAGGCTCGCTCCCAAGCTCACCAGGCGACCAAGCCTCTCCCTCAAACGAAACCTCCTCAGCCCTTTTGACTCCTTTCTCCAGGGCATAGCCAGTCTCCAACCCTCGATGCCTCTTCCTCAACCTATCGGAGACGGCCTCACCATCTTTCTCCAACGCTGGGAGGCCATCACATCAGACCTGTGAGTTCTCAACATCATCCGTCACGGATACTCACTAAGGTTCCAGACTCTTCCATTAGACCATCCTCCCGTAGAGTCTGCTTCTCACTCCTCCCAAACTCCACTCCTCCTCAGGGAGGTCCAATCCCTTCTCCTCCTCAATGCCATCGAAGAAGTTCCACCAGACCAAAGAGGTCAGGGATTTTACTCCCGCTACTTCCTGGTACCCAAGAAAACGGGAGACCTTCGTCCCATCCTCGACCTCAGGAACCTCAACAAGTGTCTGGTCAAGGAAAAGTTCAGAATGCTCTCCCTTGCCACGCTTTACCCTCTTCTATCTCATCACGACTGGCTATGTTCCCTGGACCTCAAGGAGGCCTACACTCACATTCCAATCCATCAGGCTTCACGTCGCTACCTCCGCTTCCAGATACAGAATCACCACTATCAGTACAAAGTGCTGCCCTTTGGTCTCGCATCATCTCCCAGGGTGTTCACCAAGTGCCTGATTGTGGTAGCGGCCTTTCTCAGGTTCCACAACCTACAGGTGTTCCCCTACTTGGACGATTGGTTGGTGAAAGCCACTACATCTCCGCTTGTACTGCAAGCAACTCATCAAACCATCTCTTTCCTCCATCTCTTGGGGTTCGAGATCAATTACCCCAAGTCACATCTGCTTCCCACGCAGCGCCTTCAGTTCATCGGAGCAGTTCTCGATACCAATCTGATGAGGGCATTCCTTCCTTCCGACCGGCACCGGACTCTGCTCCACCTCTGTCGGCAGGTGCTTCTTCATCCTTCCATTCCTGCTCGACAGATGATGGTCCTTCTGGGCCACATGGCCTCGACAGTCCATGTGATTCCTCTGGCGCGACTCCACCTCAGGATACCTCAATGGACCCTTGCCAACCAATGGTCACAGACCACGGATCTTCTTTCTCATCCCATCTCTGTGACATCGTCTCTTCAGCAATCTCTTCAATGGTGGTTGGACTCCTCAAATCTTTCCAGGGGTCTCCTTTTTCATTTACCCCCTCATTCCATGATCATCACCACAGATGCCTCCCCCTATGCATGGGGAGCTCACATAGGGGATCTACGCACTCAGGGACTCTGGACCCCTCAGGAGCGTCAACATCACATCAATTTCCTGGAACTCAGAGCCATGTTTTACGCTCTCAAAGCCTTCCAGCACCTTCTCTACCCTCAGATTCTTCTCCTGTGCACGGACAACCAAGTCGCCATGTACTACATAAACAAGCAGGGCGGCACCGGATCTCGCCTCCTTTGCCACGGCCCACAATCTTTACCTCAAGGCTGTCTATATCCAGGGCGAACAGAACTCCCTGGCCGACCATCTCAGCCGCATCCTTCAACCTCACGAGTGGACCCTGGACCCTCCCACACTCCACTCCATATTTGCTCGCTGGGGCACCCCGCAGGTGGACCTCTTTGCAGCTCCTCACAACCATCAGCTGCCCCAGTTCTGTTCCAGACTCTTCTCTCCGCATCGTCTGGCCCCGGATGCATTCCTGCTCAACTAGACGGATCGGTTCCTCTATGCCTTTCCTCCACTGCCTCTAATGTTGCGGACCTTGTTCAAACTCCGCAAGGACAGGGCCACCATGATTCTCATCGCTCCCCGGTGGCCCCGACAGCACTGGTTCTCCCTCCTGCTTCAGCTCAGCTCCAGGGAGCCCATTCCTCTTCCTGTGTTTCCTACTCTACTTACGCAGCGGCATCAGTCTCTACTGCATCCCAATCTGTCTTCACTCCACCTGACGGCTTGGTTTCTCTCGGCCTGACCTCTCCGGAGAATCTGTCCCAGTCTGTCCGTCGCATTTTGGAGGCCTCCAGGAAACCCGCCACACTCCAATGTTACCATCAGAAGTGGACCCGGTTCTCTTCTTGGTGCCTCCTACATCATCACAATCCCACCTCATTGGCGGTGGAAACCGTACTGGACTATTTGCTCTCTCTGTCCAATGCTGGCCTCAAATCTACCTCGATCAGAGTCCACCTCAGTGCCATCACTGCTTTTCATGAGCCTATCCTCGGAAAACCTCTTATGGCTCATCCTCTGGTTTCCCGGTTCATGAGAGGCCTCTTCAATATCAAACCACCTCTACAGCCTCCTCCTGTCGTCTGGGACCTGAATGTGGTTCTATCAACCCTCATGAAACCTCCTTTTGAGCCTCTTGCTACTACCTCGCTCAAGCTTCTCACTTGGAAGGTGCTTTTCCTCATTGCCATCACCTCTGCCAGGAGGGTCAGTGAGCTGCATGCACTGGTCGCCGATCCCCCGTTCACTGTTTTTCACCATGACAAGGTGGTTCTGCGTACCCATCCTAAATTCCTCCCCAAGGTGGTTTCGGCCTTTCACCTCAACCAGTCCATTGTGCTGCCTGTCTTCTTCCCGAAACCCCATTCTCATCCTGGGGAACAGGCGTTACACACACTGGATTGTAAGCGTGCCCTTGCATACTACCTTGACCGTACTAGGGCTCACCGCTCCTCTCCTCAGCTTTTTCTGACCTTCGATCCTAACCGTCTGGGTCGTCCTGTCTCTAAACGAATGCTGTCCAATTGGCTTGCTGCCTGTATTGCGTTCTGCTATGCTCGGGCCGGCCTCTCACTGGAAGGTGCTGTCACGGCCCACAGGGTCAGAGCTATGGCTGCTTCTGTGGCTTTCCTCCGTTCCACGCCTATAGAGGAAATCTGCAAGGCGGCCACTTGGTCTTCAGTTCACACATTCACCACTCACTACTGTCTGGATACCTTCTCCAGACGGGATGGACACTTCGGCCAATCTGTGTTACAAAATTTATTTTCCTAATGGCCAACCATCCCCCCTCCCTCTCTGTTAGCTTGGAGGTCACCCATACGTTAAGAATATGCTGCCTGCTTGTCCTGGGATAAAGCACAGTTACTTACCGTAACAGGTGTTATCCAGGGACAGCAGGCAGATATTCTTACGTCCCACCCTCCTCCCTGGGTTGGCTTCTTAGCTGGCTTATCTTAACTGGAGACCACGCACTCCTCCATCGGGCGGGAAGGCACTCGCGCATGCGCGGTGCGGACAACTAGAACTTTCTACTTAAGAAATGTCCGTACCGGGGCTCCGTCGGTGACGTCACCCACACGTTAAGAATATCTGCCTGCTGTCCCTGGATAACACCTGTTACGGTAAGTAACTGTGCTATATGGGAGGGGTCTTAGGTATCTGGTCAATCAGGGCCTTAGACCCCTCCCTGCTGCATTCCAGAATGCATTGGGAAGGGAAAGGACCACTATGTTAGAGTGGCAGGCCTGACAGCCAGAGGGTGTAAGCATCCCTCTAGCAGAACTTTCTCTTACCAGGTACAGGGGGGAAGGGGAGAAATGGGCGGGGGGATGTGGTAGACCTAGGGGTGCAGGGGGGGTCTGCAGCCTTGCGGTGTGTCAGAGGGTTTAAGGTTCATGGGGTATCAGGGGTTCCGGGGGACGTTCAGGGGGGGTCAGGGGGTGGCAGCAGGAGGGAGTGGGAATCCCTCCTGCTTGATTGCTTTGGGGGGGGCTATGGGGGTTCGGCGCCTGTGACATGGATGCCAGTTAAAGAATAGGGGCAGTTATGTGGGGTTAGGCGTCTCTCCATTAAGGCAGACGCGATTCTGTATAGGATGCCAGTATGTGATTCTCAGACATTTTTTAGGCAGCTGCTGAGTCCAGCGTCATATACAGTATCTGACCCTTAGTTTCTAGGGGATATGTATTCTCTTGATATTTGATGTAAACCATGAATCACTTCTGTTTCAAGATGTTCTTAAGGATTATGTATGAATTGATATAAAAATAAAGTAAAAAATATATATATACATACATAAATTTGTATGCTCTGAACTCTCTTTGGATGGAGTGGTCAAACAAATCAATCTCTGTCCCAACCCCAAATTCTCTATTTTGCTGATGCTGTGATGGGAAAAATATTAGTCAGGCCATAGTTTCAGTGGTCCACTCAGTTCTGCCATCTATGGCTCAACAAATGCAAATCAGTCGGCTTTTCATTATAAGCAAAATATACAAATAAGTCTTTGAACTGAACAATGCATAAAGATTCCATGAATGTTCATAATGGCTATCATAAAAAGCAGGGCAGTTTACAATCCTTATAGAGTGAAGTTTGACCCCCAATGGCCATCAACAAATCTCTCCTAGATCCTCAGTGTACCCAATTAATTAGTGATCTACAATTATTCTCTTCAGTTTAGACCTTATCCTTTATTTAGAGGAGCCATAGCCTGGTCACACAATTGCTAACAAGCAGTCTTGGGAGGTAGGAAACTAGGCTTTTATTTACATAGAATTAGGGATCTGTTTTCCTCACAGGTCTCCCTGCACAGAAATGACCTCTTTCTCAAAATGCACTGCCCTTCTCAGTCCAGAGTTCTGGGTGACAATCCTCCTCGTCCAGCCAGGAGTACAGTTCATGTAAACCCGCCTCCGAGAGAGTTTAAGATGCAGACTTTTTTCTTATTTCTATGTAACCAAAGAAAAACTTCAGTTCAGCGGGTTCTTACTTCAGTTTGGAATAAGTTCCAGTTCTCTCCTGATCCTCCACTCTGGGACCCCTAGTTCTGATCCTGGCTCTTCCTCTTAAATTCTCCTCTACTTCCTGGTTTGACACTTTCCCTCTCTCTCTCCTGAAACTGTTTCCTTTCTGAGCTGTCCTTGCCCTTCTTCTAGCCGGCCAGGAGGGGGAGTGCTGGAGGTTCCTCCAGGAAACTGGCTGGCTGGGGAGCTGAACTCACCCAGGGAAGGGGCAAAGTTTCATAGCTTCTGTCACAAGGAGATGTATATCCATCATTCCAAGTACAGTATAAGCTTTTTCTCAGCAGATAAACTCAAAACATACCATTCTAAAAACAGTATACATAAAATCAAAATATTACAATGAACAGCAACAACCAATTTGTATAATCTAATCTAATCCTTAGGTTTGTATACCGCATCATCTCCACGTTTGTAGATGGACCTATCAAGTTAAGAAGCGCAACAGAAATATGCTACGCTTCCAAACTGTTCACTAAGGGGGGCCCTTTTACTAAGCTGTTTTTATTCTTTATCTATAAAAGTGAGTATAAGTTTCTGTTTTGTCATTATGGGCTCCTTTTACAAAGGCATGCTAACTGCTACCGCCTCCTTTTAAGCAGGCGGTAATGTTTCAGCTAGCGCGCGCTATAGCACGCGCTAATCTTCTGCATATGCTAAAAACGCTAGTGCACCTTAGTAAAAAGAGCCCTGTGTTTCTAATTGTGGCTTCAATATACAGCATAAGCCCAACCCCCACTGGTGATGTTAATCATAAACTCTCAGTCGGTCTTATCTCGTTTTCCCATGAATATGCTTTATTGGGGTAGAAAAAAGTCTCAGAGGAAACACGGGTAGCGTTTAACAATCAAGGTCGTGTTTCCATTTTATTCTGTCATAGGCTGAAGAAAAATAATCTCCCCTGGATTTTATATAAGAAAAGCTGTCCGAGACCATGCATGGGAGCATGAGCTTCATTGCTAAATGCTACCCATGTTTTCTCTGAGGCTTTTTCCTATCATGTGAAAACGGAGGCGTTAGGAGTTATGTGCTTTACATGATTGCTGACCCCTGATGCAAGCGCCTAGCGCCAAAACACAGAACCATGTTGAGTCTACCTTCTGAATTTACAACATCTTTTAGGAATTTGTTTTATGTAAACCTATGGGGGGGGAGTTTTCATTTAAAAAAAATTGTTTATCAGCTTTTACTTCAAGGTTCTGCGATTTAGTATTTATTGGTTCCCTCTTACTTCTTTTTCCTTTGACTCTAGCCGGAGCGTTCCAAACCATTAAATGTGCCCTTGTGACATGCTCTCAAAAGCTACCACCCACTTGTGTCACACCAGGGCACATGTTTGGCACCATAGATTCTCTTATATCCGCACTACAGCCCAGATTCTGTTAACACCTGCAGAATTCTAACAGCCATATTGGTCCTGGACGAAAGTGGAATCATGGGCGGTGACAGAGAGGATTATTTTTCCCAGACTATATCTGAAGAAGGGCCTGTGTGATCTAAAACCGTGTTCTTCAACCACCGGTCCATCGAACGGTGCCGGTCCATAGAAATTTCCTGCCAGTCCATAGGGCCGGCACATACATTGGGCCCGAGATACTGTTCGTCAACCGCCGGTCCACGGTGCGATCGATGCAGCGTTGTCTTCGGCCCGGCTCCCTCTTCCTCAGTACTGCAGTGCACAAAGCCTTGGGCAGAGGCTCCTACACGTGTCCTGCGCTTGAACCGGAAGCCTTCTCTCTGACATCGCAATATCAGAGGAAAGGCTTCCAGATGGGATGTGCGAGGAGCTTCTGCCCATGGCTTTGTGCACTGCAACACAGAGGAAGAGGGAGCCAGCCCGAAGATAACACCAGGGGGGGGGGGGGGCGGCATAAAACGGCCAGGTGGGAGCAGGCCAGAAGGCAAGGCACAGCATGGAGGGAGGGAGACAACGGTAGGGGAAATGATTTTATTTTTGAATTTAGTAATTGATTTTCATCTGCTCTCTGTATTTCGCACTGTTCAGGAAGAAATTCATTTGTTTCTTTTCCTCTGGGGTTGTACTGCATGCAGAGTTTTGCATCTTAAGGTTTGTCTGTATATATTAGTAATTTTAGTTTTTGGTCCCGTATTTGCATGGGGTTATCTGTGTTCTGGTAGGAATGAACATTGAGAAGCATACAGTGTGCTTTGTTTAGTTTAATTTTGTGGTTAACTATTATGTGTTGTTAATACAATTATATTGTGTGTGTGTGTGTGTATATGAAAAATGAATTGAAAAAATGGTGTTACAATTAGTACTATTATGGGGGCGGGGTCTGGCCCACGACTTAGCCCAGTGTTCTTCAACTGCCGGTCCGCAAAATAATTTTTTTTCCCGCCGGTCCATAGGTGTCAAAAGGTTAAAAAACACTGATCTAAAACACTCCTGTATTGGAATTTCCAGAGGGATAGCCACATTACTCATGTCACTTATCAATAAATCCATCTTCTTTGATTGGTTCAACTAAAGTTCCCTCTTAACATACCGTAAAAATGAATGGTTGTTAATACAACAGGAAGCAAAGCACAATGACCGAGAAAAGCTGGACTATAGCAGCTTAGCCAAGTTCAAAACAAGCAAATCCTTACGTGAGAAAAACATTTTAAAAAGTGAAACGCAGTGTAGGACTGAAAGTATTCATGCCACATAAAAGGAATGCCAAGGGTATTGTGCTTTCTTTAATGTGAATGTGTTTGATTTTTTATTTTCACTAGAACATTAGCATGCTAGTCATTTTATAGAAGATTTTTGTTGCATTTTATAGCTTTCTTGAAACATATTATGTTTTATTGCATTTCTAAAACTTGTAGTTTCTTAATAATAATTTTTTTAAAAATGGTAGCAAATTACAGACAAATTCTTGGATGAAACGATGCAAAAAGTACAAAAACATACAAGCTCTGGTTAACAGAAGCATTTTTCCTGTGAAATTCTAGGGCGCATTAATGTTGATGTCAGGGGACCAGAAACATCCCTGTGATTGTGTTTCTTTTAAAGCAGAGTTTAAGGGACATTTAATGGTGCTTTAAGGTGTTGTTTAATTACAACATTCTGAAGTGGTGCCGTATTTAATGGATCATTGTTCACAGAGCCTGGAGTCTTTAAATGTATGTCTAACGCTTGATAATTACAACTCCATAAACTAATTGAGACCCAGTTAAACGAGTTTCTTGGCTTTATAGTCATTCTAAATCTTGATTCCTCTGCGACTGCAACCATAACTTAAGCATTTCAGTTGCCTGGTTCAGAGCAAAATGAAAACAGCACCGGAATCTAAGCAGAGCATTTGGAACCACTCATAAAACTGATGAGCAAATATACTGGGGTATAAATTTTATGGTAAATTTGTCCTAGTTGGCTGTATAGTTAATCTAGTTTCCATTGGAAATTTATGCACCATCTCAATAAAAATTTATGAGCTGCTAATGTTGGAAAGAGCGAATCTGTCTTCACGACACTACTCTACTTTGGCACCTTACCAGGTCTTGAGAAGAGAAATAGTGGCGCCTCATGAAAGTACCGTATTTTTTGGACCATAAGACGCACTTTTCCCACCCCCAAAAAGGGGGTGCGTCTTATGGACTGAATGCACTGCGACCCTCCCTTTTTTAGTGGTGGTCCAGTGTGGTCTCCGGGATGGCTGCCTGTGTCTTTAGAAGAGCGACGCACAACGCAGGAGCGCGACCTTTGCGCTTCCTGCCTGGTCGCACCTCTCTGTGATTGGCTGCAGTCAGTTACTGACTGCAGCCAATCACAGAGCGGCGCAGGATCAGGCAGGAAGCGAAAAGGTCACACTCCTGCGTCGCTCTTCTAAAGACACAGGCAGCCGTCCCAGAAACAGCGCTGGACTACCACTATAAAAGGTACTGTGGGGGCTTCTGGAGGCTGTGGGCGGCTTCGGACCAGCCACACCAGAGGCACCTACGTATAGAGGAGGAAAAACCAAGAAGAAAAAAATTATGAACCAAATTTTTTTTTCTTGGTTTTTCCTCCTCTACAGGTGGGTGCGTCTTATGGTTCGAAAAATACGGTATATAGACTTCTGGGTGGCCTCATTTCATTAGGGTGATATTAACTTGCTGTGCCAAAATTCAAAGAGCAATTTATTGTACATGTCCTCTATGTTCATCAACGTTAATAAAATTTAGAAATTCAGTTCTATACAAAATAGCAGATGTATCCTTTCCCCAAATTTCCTCTCCCTACTTTTAACTGGCCCTGTTGAAGCTCTTTCACCTCCACCCATTAATCTTATATTCAAAAAGGTTCAGCCACGACTGGCTAAAAAGCTACATGAGCATTTCCCATTTGAGGAGGGGAATGTATTTGGAAAGATCCTTGCTAGTGCTGTATGGAGGATCCAGACTGGCCAATGCAGTGTTTCCCACTTAACCTGGGTACAAGCAGTGCTGTACCAAGGGCTGTGCAAACAGGACAGCCATGCAGGACACAAAAACTGCTCTTAGCTCACCATCTCTTCTCATTGGCGGCAATAAAGAGGGAAGTGCATAGCTATAGCTCAGTGTGGTCTTGGCTGCAAGAAGGTGATCTCTAGAGATGCCTCATGGAGTTGCATGAACCTTTCCTGACTAACTGTGCAATTTGGTCACCTTTATCATCTCTCCAAACTCATGTTACTCTATCTTCTCTGTCTATATGTTCCCCCTTTGCTGTCTAATAAGATGTTTTAATAAGGAGCATGCTATATTATAATGTGTTCTGTTATTTGAATATTTTTAATTTTAACCTTTCTGTTTTTGCCTATACACCATCTTGGTTGAGTTTCTTTTAAAAAGGCAGCAAATAAATACATAATAAGCACAGTCTTCACAATATTCAGCCGGCAGCGGTCAATGTTGTTGTTTTTTTTAAGTGCTAATTGCCACTGGCTAATTTATAATCAGTGCCATGCCATGCCATGTCTGGGCACCAACACTGAATGTCAGGACATAACTCTGAGTGGCCAATCCATCCAGAGCTTATGCAGACTTGGCTGAATATTGGGCTAGGGTATGCATAAATATTTTGCTTTGTTTAAAAAAAAAAAATTCCCCCCCACCCATGCCCCTCTGGTTTAAGATTTATTTTATTTAATATACTGCCCTTCTTTATACAATAACAGAGCGGTTCAAAAAAAATGTATAAAACATACAATAAAACTATCTATTTCTCAAAACAAACACAAAAAAGATAAAATTAAATTAAATTAAAATTTAAGAATATAAGAATAGCCTTACTGGGTCAGACCAATGGTCCATCAATCCCAGTAGCCCGTTCTCACGGTGGCCAATCCAGGTCCCTAGTACCTGGCCAAAACCCAAAGCGTAGCAACATTCCATGCTACCGATCCAGGGCAAACAGAGGCTCCCCCCATGTCTGTCTCAATAACAGATATGGACTTTTCCTCCAGGAACTTATCCAAACTTTTCTTAAAACCAGCTACGCTATCTGCTCTTACTACATCCTCTGGCAACGCGTTCCAGAGCTTAACTATTCTCCGAGTGAAAAAAAAAATTTCCTCTTATTGGTTTCAAAAGTATTTCCCTGTAACGTCATCTTTCCCTAGTCTTTGTAATTTTTGACAGAGTGAAAAATCGATCCACTTGTACCCATTCTATTCCACTCAGGATTTTGCAGACTTCAACCATATCTCCCCTCAGCTGTCTCTTTTCCAAGCAGGCAACAGTGCTAGTAAACAGAGCCATCCAACTGAATAGAAAAAGCCTTTTCAAAGTGATACATTTTTAATAAAGTTCTAAATCTTAGATATTTATTTATTTATTTGTTCATTTTTATAGCCCATCCTCCCCAGAAGCTCAGAACGGGTTACAATAAAATAAAATAAAATTAGGTACTTGGAAATTCCCTGTCCCAAAGGCTCACAATCTAGCTAAAGTACCTGAGAAAACAATTATTAAATAGTAAAGATATAACAATTCAAATAATAAAATTAAAAAGAATAACACTAAAATAAATCAAAACCTCAAAGACCCAAAGCAGTCCAAGCAAGACAGCCAAGGAGGAGGCAGGTCATAGCTGATATTGAAGTTCGCCGGAGCAGGGACAGCCGCAGGTCGACTCATCTGGATCTCTGGCTGTGTGATGTCTCAAGGCCAAGATCAAACGCTGAAGACAAGAAGGCAGGTTGGCCACAGCAGATCCACAGATGCCTAATCCCGTAGTCTCCAGCAAACTGTCTTCAGCCCCAGAAGAAAGGCACACAGCAGGCCCAGGATTCCCGGTGGCAGGGGAGGGATCTGCGCCAAAACAACCACAGTCTCAGGGCCGCTCCTGTATTGTTGGCTTGCCGATGATGCCATTTTTCTGTGGTTTGGTTTTGTAGGCAGTTGAAGCCAGATCCCTGACATCCCCAAAGAGCGAGCAGGGGGACCTCCGACCCTCGATCGCCAGACCAGAGACAGAAAAGGCAGGATCCAAAAAAACCAGCACTCTAACCACTGCAGAGCCCACCAACTTCATATCAGCTGACCTCAAGGCCGACCTCTCTCCTGAAGCGCAACTGCCGATCTCACTTCCGATTCCCCCTTCACTGCACTTTGCTGCAGCATTCCAACCAGGCACAAGCATACAGTTTACGGCCGACACAACTCCATTCCAGCGGGCAAAGACAGGCAAGGCCCTTCATTCAGCTGGTCCCGCTCTGCACCACTGCTCTTGGGGCTCCATGACCGCAGCCCTGCTGTCTCCGTCCTCTGCGGCCCATCGCCCCTGCTATCCTATGTTATGTAAGTTCAAGACATACTGAAGATGGAAGAGAATTCCAAAGAGATGATGAGAGACAGAAAAACGCTCTCTGTCTGGTAAGTTCACAGTGAATTGAACGTGGAGAAGGAATATGAAGATGTTGATTGTTCAAAGAGCGTAAGGCTAAAGACAAATAAGTAAAGAAAGGTATGAAGGACTATTGCAATGTATTGATTTAAATGTCAAAATAAGAATTTTGAATTTTATTCGAAACTAATGAGAAAGCAGTCCCCCTACTGGCCATCCTCTTCCATTTGTAGGTAGGTCTCCTAGGCCAAGGGATGGTGCTAGGAAGGAGCTGTCCTAACTTTGCCCCCTCCTCTTATATGGGCCCCAGCTGAATATCGGGCCAGAGTCCACACAAGTATTTTTTTAAAAATCCCCTGTCCCCTACTGACCCCTCAACAATGCTTCTCCTTCCTCTCACCTAGCTACACTCTCCCATGGCCTACCTACATAACCTGGTGGTACAGTGGGGGGGAGGGGTCTTTGGGGACAAGAATGCAACCCCTCATTTCTGCCTCGCAAAATGGCTGCCGCAACCGCTCATGTCCGTTCATGTAAACCTTTTCCTTTCTCTTCTTATATTTAAGTTCTTGTAAACCGTGCCGAGCTCCACTTCCGTGGAGATGATGCGGTATATAAATTTAAGGTTTAGATTAGATTAGATGTCAGATTATGGTACTATGTGAAGTAACGCAAGCTATGGTGAGAGGTTGTGGCAGTCATTTTGAAAAAGTACCATGAAAGTACAAGAGCAAAGGGGCTGCACTCCTGCCTCCGAAGACCCCCACTGGACCACCAGGTTATATAGGTAGGCCATGGGAGAGAGTGGCTAGGTGGGGAGAAGGGGGAAAGAGAAACATTGTTGAGGGGTGAGTAGGAGACAGGGGGTTAAAAAAAAAAAAATAGAAATACATGTTGACTGTGATTCATATGTAGCTTTTTATGACTTTATAAGAATGAAAAAATGAGAATTTGGCATTTTCACAATTTAAGTAGGTAAATTGCAAAATTTGACTATTCTGGCCACAAAAGCAAAGTTTTATGGAAATAACAGACATTTTCTATATATTTTAGGCATGAACCATTAGGAAATTACACTTACTGCTCAGGAAGGAAAATTGTGTTACAGAGTGATTCCATGGCATTTACCTGGTTAACTGCCTCTGAATATTAGCAGATAGCCTTAAAGAAGCAATCTGGTTGGCTAGGAGCCATTTCTGGATGGTTAAATCACTTTGAATATCAACCCCTACCTGTTTTAAAGTTAGGACTGTATATTCAGCAGTCCAATACAAATGGACATAAATACATAGGAAATCTATTTGTCTTTATGCAGTGGATGTCCATAGTCTGGTATGAACATCAGCCTCCCTCTCCCTCCCCCATTTTGCCTGATATCACAAAACCTCCACCACCACATTCAACAGCTGAAGAGAGATTATTTTGGAAGGCAGTGCTTGATTTTCTCCAAACAAAACTTTTTTTTGTTTATTGTGTCTGAAATGTTCAATTTCTGACTCTTCTGCTCACAGAGAGTTTTGTGGGTCATCCAAACACTCGTTAGCAGTGTTCTTCTTCCCTGTCGTTCCATGCACACACCATTCTCATTTAACCCCCCCCCCCCCCCCAGACCTATCCTCTGCTACATCCTATCCAGAGGAAGTTGTTTCAGCATGGCGGGACATGACAGAGGATAGGTCCCACTGCACTTATGCAATATGAAAGGGAGATGTAACCATAGTCTATGACTTTATGAACCAAGTTTTTGAGCCAATCTTCTGTTGATTTTGCTCTCCCAAGTTGAAAATGAATCCAGATCTCTGTGTGGGACACGACACTAATAATAAACCTGAGATAAAGCCAAAGTTAACAAGTACTGAATTACCAAGTAAAGAAGAAATAAAATTGTTAGGAATTGTCTTAGATTTCGGACTGACTATGGCAGTTCAAATTTTGCTAATTTGATCTGCCACAGTCAGTTTCAAATCTAAGACAATTCCTAACAATTTTATCTCTTCTTGAATCATTTTTCTTCAGTGAAGATAACAATATCTTGATGAGCAATTATTTCAGATTTTGATTCAAGCAATGATTATTTCATGTATATCTCTTCCTGGTAGACAAATTAAGAGGCTGCAATGGAAAAGGTTTGAGACCATACTTTAAGAGGCTACACTGGCTTCCATGTAATGTCAGAGTAGAATTAAGTTACTGACTGTGGTTTTCAGGATTTTATATACTCTGGCTCCTTTGGACTTATCCTCTTATTTACAACTATATGCCAAGTCGACTTTGTGATCATCTCAAACCATGAGGATAAAAATACCACCTAAAAATTGCTGTAGACTAAAAATGACCTTAAGTAGGACCATCTTGAGCAAGGTATCCAAGATTTGGAATTCTTTGCCGGTCAATATTAGAAATACTTCCAACTATATGAGCTTTTGAAGATTGGTTACAACATGGTTATTTCTTAAATACTTTGACTAATCCTCTACTAGTAAATTTGAACTAATGTCTTTTGTTATCTGGTATGCAATCTGTTATTGTAACTCTATGCATATGTACCCTGCCTAGAACTAATAATTAACTGGGTAATAAATATCCAGATTAGATTAATTAGGAAGGTACAATTTAGAAAAGAACTGAAGTGCAGACCATTAAAGCCTAGGTTGGAATGGGCGTAGCCAATTGGAGTCTTAGGCCATGGCCATGCCTTAGACTTAGTGGGGATGGGCGGACCCACTATGCCTAAGGCCTGATTGGTCCAGGCTTCTACAGCCTGGGCCAATCAGGCCTTAGGCTTCGGCGGAATGGGCCGGGAAGGGGCGGGCCCGCCTCATTTCGACGAGGCGTGCCTGCCGGCTGGACGGACAAGACCCATCTGGCCTTAAGAAAAGGTTAGTTTGGTGGGGTGGAGGTTTGGGGGTTGTTAGCGCCGGGAGGGGTGCATCTTCGGGCAGGAGAGATTGGGCACCCTCCTGCCAGCGATCGTACAGGCCGCGGCCCGCTATACTTATAGCGGCAGAGAGATCCCTTGCCGCAATAAGTATAGCGGCCGCGTCTACTTACAATGTAGACCAGCATTTTGCTGGCCTACATTTTAGCGTTTCTTCCTCTACTAGGGAGACGCGTAGGGCCGCCTAGGTTCGCCTAAGGCCCTTAGGCGAGCTTAGGCGTCTTGCGGGTCTCCCTAGGCTCCCGGAGGTGCCTTCAATATAGGCGGCCTGCCTGGGGAGCATTTTTTTAAAAACGTGCATCTCGATTGGCTGATTAGACAGCTGTAGGACGCCTACAGCTGCCTAAAATCGGGACGCACTTTGGAGAATCAGGCCCTAAATGCTAAGAAGTAGGGGTCAGATAGATAGTTTTTTCAACCAATAAATTTTTATTTAAGTTCTTTGACTTGACATGGAACCGTGTTTCGGCGAAAGCTCGCATGTCTTAGGAGTCAAAAGCTACAATCAGAACAAATAAATAACATATAAAACACAAACAATAAATTATGCATGTTTTAAAATAGAAAGTACATACATGCAATAAATAAATACAGTATGTGCCTTACATATGTAGTAATCCAATTCTACTTAAATAGAAGTTCTGGATAATCTTCTACACAGATAACCTAATCCTGTTAGTACTCGCTAAGCTTTTTAAAAGGACCCCTTAACCAGCTAAGAAAGATGGAGGACATCTTTTCCAGATATGAATGAAGTAAAAGGATTTTTACATAAAAGGAAAAGGCGTATTTGCCATTTTAAAATACAGGGCTGAAAAGATAAGGCTGAGTCAACAGTTTTTCCTGGGACAGTTAATTTCAGCAGAATAGAAATCACAGGCGACAGAACAGGCAGCTTCCAATTTCACTGGATTCAACTTCACAACTAAGGAACCTCTGGGCTTATCCTGTGATTTCCTGAATTCTATTACTGTCTTCTATTTCCACAACCTCCCATGGAGAGTCATTCTGTATATTCATCTCTCTGTAGGTGAACAAATCATTTCTGCTCTTGTAGGATTACCAGATGTCTAGGAAAACCAGGACATGTTCTCTTTCTAGAGGACTGTCCAGGTGACCAGGCAGATTTAAAAACCCGGCAGTCAGTCTGGGTTTTGGAACGCCTCGAGCACGGGGCCACATCTGGAGAGCCACAGAGCATGCGCAAATGTGAAGTGATGATGTAACATGAATGCATGTGACATCATTGCATCGCATCCATGCCTGCTCGGAGGTCTTCCAGACATGGCCCGGACTCGGAGAAAGATGAGGTTTGTGTGAGATGAGGAGTAGTGGCTCGTGGCCAGTAGGGGGTGATGTCTATGGGACAGTAATGGAATAGATGTCAGGACATGATAGTGCAGTATTTTTGTGGAATGTTTCTACAAAAGTACTTATTTTTCGTATGATTCTGGGTAACTCTAGTTAGATATAAGCATATGTGTTAGTTAAGGCCATGCCCAATAAAAGCGTACGAAAAATTGGTGAATAAAAATCTGAATATGGATGTAGCCAAGGCCGAAAAACACACTACAGATTAATATTAAGGAAAAGTATAATAATATTCTTTTTATGTACTTTGCTATTAAGCTAGATCATGGAGGAAATCAGGATATACATGGACTCCATTTTGTTCTCTGTTTTTCTGTATCTTCTGCTTGGGCTTTACTCCATTTTGTGTTCAGCCTTTTTCCCTGTCTTTGTTCAGGGTTTCCCACTTCTAGCCTCGTGGTTTTAATTGATACTAGATGTGCCTTAGGCTGTCGTGGTTCTAATTGATACTAGATGTGCCTTAGGTTGGTTCGGAAAAGTATATTAGATTACGTATCTCAAACTGAGATATAACATGCATTAAATATGAATGACATATAATGTGTGTAACTATGAATGTTTGGGGGCCCTGAATGTGAAATGTGGTGATATGAATGATTTGTCAAAGAAGGGGTACTTAAAATGAAATGGTTTATAAAAAGAACACTAAGGAAAAATCCTGAGCACAACATCTGGAAATAATTAGAGTCAGAAACTGTTCCAGTCTCAAGCATAGGAAGGGGGGCACTGTGTAGGTGTAACATGAAGCTGTCAGCTCAGGGAGAGGGGGAAATAGCCCTTCCTCTCCTTGACAGGAAGGCTGAGAATATCTCAGCACTTAACAAATTCAGATTCTCTTAATATACCTTTTTTGGAAAGGACAAAAAGAATATTGGATATGTAATAAAATGTTAATGTATATTCAGAAATGAATGTAAACAAAACAAATATGATTTCTGAAACTTTTAAACATGTAGAGGAATTTTCTTTGTCTAACTTTGAAGACCAATGATATCATACTGGACTAAAGTATATAATGGGGAGCTTCGAAGTATCGAGTTGAATTCGTTATCAGAAGACCAGAATTTTGGCAACTATAACGACCTCCCGCTAACGCAACTAGCCTTTTGATGTCCATGATGGAAAAATAAAAACAATAAATAAAATATTTTGGTAAATCTTGCGTTATGCGTTATTTTCCATGTTTTTTGTTATTTTTCACACCTTGAGTGAAAGCTAGCAGCTTAATTGGCAGCTGCAGCTTTATGAGTGCGCTGGTGTCTCATGGTCCATGCTCAGAGGGTGGGGTTGGGGGCGGAGCTGGAGGTGGAGCAGTGCAGGGTTGGTGGAATGGGGCGGGCCATGTGTCCTCTTTCTTGCACACACAAATCTTATTCTCTTGTCCACTTTCTTGGAGGCTCATATTGTACTTCTTGATTTACAACATCCATCTATAACAAGGTCACCATGCATTGGAGCATACATTCTAAAACTAGGACGGGTCAATAATTTGCCTCTAGAAACATGGTCTCATTATATCCCAGCAAATGTGTGAACTGAATGAATACTGGCAATAATCAAAGTCCTCTCTGCAGGTGGGACTGCTTTACCCATTCAAATAGGCTGTTCATTACTGCTCTCCCCCTTTGCAGGGAAAAGTATTCATAGTGTCACCCATGTTGTACTCCTAATTCAGGAATTTTAAGAGACAATCTTGGGGAGCAGTTAGGTTACAAGTCAAAAATTATAGTTTTGCATTACAATGCCAGCGGCGTACAAGCGTAACTGATGCAGCCATTCAGAAGTAGCACGCACCCACGCAGCAGCGTGCTTGTATGCCGCTTGCCCCGACGTGCCAGTAATCATCAGGCAGCCGCCCTGCGAAGCACCGGCGACCGTCACAATTAGGGAATGTCGCGGGCCCAAGCATTAGTGTGCTTGTGCGCTGCGGGCCCCAACAAGCAGCAGGAAGCCGTCCATCGACCTCCAAAATTTAAAGGTACCGCCGGGGGAGGGAGGTATATTCGCTTCATAAGATGCACCCTTATTTCCACCCACTTTTTTTGGGGGGAAAAATACGGTATGTCCATTAGAGAGAGCCATCGTTGAGGACACCATTTTCCTACTTGAGTGGCATCACAGTAAATGCTTAATAGAACTCATTTTTTATTCTGTGTTGTTCTCGAATATACTTGTCTCCTCTTTGGATCTCATTTCCGAAGGTCATAGGAATAAACTTTTACTCGAAAGAACCATTGAAAGCAAACCTATTCCACTGCCACATCCTCCTCCCCATCAACTCACGTCATAAAGACAAAAGCAGAAGAGTGCAGGCGGCTCAGTTTGAAAACAACCGATAAGCTTGCCTTTTATCAGCAGAAGCAGAAAAACGGCATTGTTTGATATCAATGTTAAGATTAATAATTAAATATAGAACCATGGCACTGAAACAAAGAAATTAACTCTCCAGCATTTAAGGAAGCCATTAATCTTAATTAAAATCACAGTGCTTTATAACGGCATCATTCTTTACATTTAAATGCATGTATAAGCTTTTGCCACCAAAGTCATTTTAATTGAATAGGGGGACAAAGTTAACATGTTAATGAAGTTTATTCTGATTACAAATTACTGTCTAAACTTTAGGCGATAACCTTAATTATGACAAAACAATGTTCTCCTCCCACCTCTACCCCCCAAAAATCATTAAAATAAAAATTGGTTGGAGAAATGTCAGGAAATAATTCACTGATTGAACTGTGCAACAGAAAAAGCCAAAACATGTTTTATCAGTATTTGAAATGGAAGGACACCAGCACAGGAGAGAAAAGCACTGGAAAAAATGAGTATCTCACCTGTGGATCCCACCGACCAGGTGATATTGAGGTTGAAATTGTTTGATGCATTGATTAAAATATCCAAATTCTTGTTGGACTAGAATAAAAGGACAAGGATAAATAAGTCAACCAAACAGAGGCAACCAGATTTATCAAGTGACAAAAAGGACGACTCAACTCACAGAACTAAAACAGACAACAAAAAGAAAGCAAAATGAACATATAAAATCAGCAAAAAATGCTAAGTCATAGAAAAAGCATCAAGCATCATACTTCATGTTACAAAAAAGATTATAACACCATGAATTCCTGAGTTAGTCTCACCTGTAACCTTAGAAGGCAACCTTTCATAATCGCTGAACAAGTAAGATTCATTTCAAGTCGATTAAGTTTTTAAAAATTGTTAGTAGCCCAGATACCATATATACCCAAATCTAAACTGAGATCTTTGGATCAAAAAAAGGCCCTAAAATTAGGGTCTCAGTTTATATATGTCCCTCCCCCTCCCTCCTATTGGCCTGCACACTGCTGTTCCCTTCCCCCAGTGACTACTGGCATACTGCTCCCTCCCCTCTGACCATTGGTGCACTGCTGTTCACTCTCCTCCCACTCCTCTCCCCAAGATGACCACCAGGGCTGCTGTCATGCCCTCGGACACCTATACCCCCCATCCCCAACCAGCAGTGCACTTATCAGCACTACCGACAATCCTCCATGTTGGGCCAGTGCAGGACCTTGAGCAGCTGCGGAGAACCATGACTGGGATATAGTTATAAAGACCAACGATTTCCCACTACTATGAAAAAGTGCATAAACAATACACTATATAACTATTACTGGAAAGGCCTCAGTCACGGAGCCTACGCAAGTCATAGACATTGACTACAAAAGTCTGCGTAGTTTTCCAGCTCCTTAGCTCCAATCATTGGCCTTATAAAGAACCTCGTATGTTCAATGATGATTTTGAATTCAATCAGAAATGGATTGGAATTCTCAATAAATGTTCCCTTGACCTTATGGTCTTAATTATAGAACGCACCAGACAAGCGATGACTAACATCAAAACAGAGATTGAAGAGAAATTAAAAACTCTGAAACAAAAAGCAAGTGAAAATGATTTTAAACATCAACAGGATGAACTTAAATGCAAAGTAGACGAATTCAGAGCAGAGATACAAAAAGATAAATATAAAAAATTCAAAAGGGACGAAAATGATTACGTACAACAAAAAGTTTACCCCTGGATGAAAATTCCAGATCCAACTGATCCTACAAAAGGGAAGAAAGTATCATATGATCAGACTTCTGAATCTTCCAATATAGGATCTAGCTCAGAAGAAGATTTTTTAGGCCCAAAGCCCCAGTACCAACGAAGAGGACGACGACGAAGGGGCAATGGTCGTGGTCAAAGAATTTACCAGAATCAGGGCCAATACCAGAATCAAGGCCAATATCAAAATCAGGGCCAATATCAAAATCAGGGCCAATATCAAAATCAGGGCCAGTACCAGTACCAAAGACCGCAAACCCGCTCACAAAGAGGGCAACGGTTTCCATAGAAGAACAATCACAGAAATCCATAGTTGTGAATTTATCTGACCATCTACTTACTACTGATGAATTTACTCTGCTTTCGAAAGGACTTTCTTTTGTCCCGATGACTCCTGGGGATATGTTTCAAGATAACATTGATATTGAAAAATTCTACCGCACATTAAGGATTAAATCGTTCTTTTTTCAAAAGGACGGAAATACACAGGATGATACTAACTCTATAGTGACCCCTAAATCCAGTTGGGTCCCTCCAGGTCCGGTTGATCCAGTTATTGAAACTTTCCATAAACTCGTAAAAGCTGATATTGAACGAGTTAACAACATGAGTCAACATATACGAACCTTTAATATCAGTAAAAGGGAGAAGATGCTATAAAGACTCTTACATCAGATAAAGATCTGGTTATAAGGAGAGCAGACAAGAGTGGTAGAATTGTACTCTTGAAAAGAAGTGACTACATGGAAGAAGCTCACAGACAACTTCATAGCGAAGATTATAAGATTCTGACTTCCAACCCCACAGAAGAGTTGCAACTAAAGATCAATAAACTTACCGTGAGGGCTTTGGAGCAAGGATATTTAACGAATAAAGAATTTCGCTTCCTCAATGTGGCTTACCCCATTATTCCGACTTTTTATCTGCTCCCCAAAATACATAAATCTCTTCACTCCCCTCCGGGGAGACCGATTGTTTCAAATCGGGGAGCTCTTCTTGAAGCCTCCTCGATATATATTGATAAATTTCTTCAGGGGTTCGTAAAGAAAACGTTGTCCTATCTACAAGATACTACAGCATTTTTGAAAAAAATGGAACAGATGAAACCGGATCCACAATCGATCATGGTTACGATTGATGTGTGCTCCCTCTACACCATCATTCCTCAAGAGGAAGCTTTGGAGATTATTCGCAAAACACTGGATTTGAGAAATAATCCTAAAGTGCCAACTGAACTATTATATCAACTTGCTAAAATAATACTTCAGGATAGTTTCTTCATGTTTGAAAATGATTTATTCCAACAAACTTCAGGAATAGCGATGGGCATTACAATGGCTCCATCAGTAGCCAATCTCTTTATGGACAATTTTGAACAACAATGGATATACTCTTCTCAATTTTTTAAGAAGGTGAAATTATGGACAAGGTATATCGATGACATCTTCCTTATTTGGAATGGGGGCCTGGAAGAACTGAAGACCTTTTTGAATTATATTAATAATTGTCACCCCAAAGTACAATTCACGCATACCTTTAGTAATACTGAAATTTCATTTTTGGATGTATGGATAGCGATAGTGGAGAATGAGTTCCAAACAAGGGTTTATACAAAACCTACTGACTGTAACTCGGTGTTACATTTTTCTAGTGCCCATCCTGGTTCTCTTAAAAAGAGTCTTCCTTTTTCCCAGTTCCTGAGGATCAGGAGAATTTGTACCTCAGATACCGAATTCAGGACTCAAGCGAACTGTTTGAAAGAAAAATTTTTACAACGTGGCTATCCTTTAAAGACTGTGAATATTGCATACAGGAGGGCATACTATAATCACCGTGAACATCTTCTAAACTCTAAAACCAAGGAAAATTCTATAACACGTGAGAAAATTATGACATGTATATTGACCTACTCGAGTAATAGCTATCAGATTGCCCAAACTTTGAGAAAACATTGGGAAATACTAAAAATAGCGGGAACATTCAAAGATTACTCCTTGAGAATAGCTTACCGCCGTAATCGAAATTTTAAGGAAATATTATGTCCTTCGATTCTCAGAGATACCTTGGATAGTAGTATGTGTGAGGAATTAGGGCATCAAATGTGTGGCAGTTGTCAAATGTGTGCCCTGATGGAGTGCATCAGGATATTTAAGAATCCAAAAGATAATAAAGAATACACTCTAAATCATAAATCCAACTGTAAAACGCAGGGGGTTGTGTATGTTTTAAAGTGCCCCTGTGATCTTATTTATGTAGGGCAAACTTCACGCAAACTCAATGTTCGCTTGACCGAACATAAAAGTAATATCAAGAACCATAATATGGGTGCCCCATTGGCTAAACACTGTATTGAGAAGAAACATGATTTTGATTCTCTACGGGCTGTTATTATAGAAATAGTTAGACCGGATAAAAGGGGCGGTAATTTCCGTCGGAGCAACGTTGGATCAGTCGTCTGCAGACTCTGTATCCAAGCGGCTTGAATAAGCAAATGGAGTGGCAACACTTCTATTAAAAAAAATCCTGTTGGAATCGTTTTCTATGATTATGTTTTCTTAAGAGGTTGCTGGATGTTGATTAGGATATATGGGGAGTTGTAGTATCCTATAGGGCTTTTTGTTATCTGTACCTTTAACGAAATTTGATATATGTACTGACGTCAGTACGCTGTTAAAATTCTTTAAAAAGAGGCTGTCGCCATTTTGTCTGTTGTTTGGAGACTGTTGTTGGATTTGCACAACACAGCAAGTAAGAAAATTTTCTAATGGATAATCTATAATATGGTAAGGAATACACTTTACTGATTTTGTATTTTATTTCCAGCAGCTTGTTTCACAAGTTGGCCCTGAGGCAGTGGTTACGAATAATACTCCACGAAACGCTGGCCACGTTGGCATGATTTGAAACATAGCGCTGAGTGCATATACCACGAATACCAATGCAAAGCTAAGTAACTGTATTGAAATATATAAACGAAATTACCATAGCTAAGAATGCTGAAACAAAGTCTCATAACATTGAATTAGTGCATTATATGTATAAGACTGTAAGATAAAAAATTTTTAGTTAGTGATCATTTTAGAATAAGTTATTGATAGGCGTTAAAATTATTTAAAAGAACAAAAGGAAAAATAAAAATATAAGTGATTGTAATAAATAGTTTAGTGACTGGAATAAGGCCAATGATTGGAGCTAAGGAGCTGGAAAACTACGCGGACTTTTGTAGTCAATGTCTATGACTTGCGTAGGCTCCGTGACTGAGGCCTTTCCAGTAATAGTTATATAGTGTATTGTTTATGCACTTTTTCATAGTAGTGGGAAATCGTTGGTCTTTATTATTTAGAGTATCTTCCCACTAAGGTAGTTCAGTGTAGTGGGATATAGTTATACCAGGCTATAATCTGCTCAGCAAAGACAGGGTAGAGGCTGCTAAAATGGTGTGTGGTCTTCATCATAAGGCGTATGGGGACAGACTTAAAGATCTCCGACTGGGAGAAAGTGACTAGCGGTGTACCCCAGGGCTCGGTACTTGGGCCGATCTTATTTAATATCTATATAAATGACCTAGAAGAAGGAACATCCAGCGAGATCATCAAGTTTGCAGACGACACAAAGCTATGTCGGGCAATCAGATCGCAAAAGGATATCGAGGAACTCCAGAGAGATTTGAGTCAGTTGGAGAAATGGGCGGAGAAATGGCAGATGAAGTTTAATGTGGAGAAATGCAAAGTGATGCATTTAGGCAGTAAGAATAAGGAACATGAGTATAGAATGTCAGGTGCAACTCTGGGTAAGAGCGAACAAGAAAAGGATCTGGGTGTACTGATAGATAGGACCCTGAAACCATCAGCACAATGTGCGGCGGCAGCAAAGAAAGCAAATAGAACGTTGGGCATGATAAAGAAGTGAATCATGAGTAGATCGGAGAAGGTCATAATGACGCTTTATAGAGCAATGGCGAAACCCCACTTGGAATACTGTGTCCAACATTGGTCTCCCAACCTAAAGAAGGATATAAAACTGCTGGAGAGGGTGCAGAGACGAGCAACAAAATTAGTAAAAGGTATGGAGAATCTGGAATACGAGGATCGACTTAAGAGACTGGGATTGTTCTCCCTTGAGAAAAGGAGACTGCGAGGGGATATGATCGACACCTTCAAAATACTGAACGGAATCGACAAAATATAGCAGAAAAACTATTTACATTATCCAATTGGACACGGACAAGAGGACATGGAATGAAGCTAAGTGGGGACAAGTTCAGGACTAATATCAGGAAGTTCTGCTTCACTCGGAGAGTGGTTGACACCTGGAATGCTCTCCCAGAGGAGATTATTGCGGAATCGACCGTCCTAGGATTCAAAAGCAAACTAGATGCACATCTCCTTACGAGAGGCATAGAAGGATATGGGTGACTAAAAATTACGCCAGGTGTACACCTGACAAGGTCTCTGCGTGTGCGGATCACCGGACTTGATGGATCGAAGGTCTGATCTGGAGATGGCGCTTCTTATGTTCTTTGCTGATCTCAATCTGTATACTTTGGAGCAGTTGTTCCCAAACCCTGTCCTGGGGGACCCCCAGCCAGTCGGGTTTTCAAGATATCCCTAATGAATATGCATGAGAGAGATTTGCATATAATGGAAGTGACAGGTATGCATATTCATTAGGGATATCTTGAAAACCCGACTGGCTGGGGGTCCCCCAGGACAGGATTTGGGAGCCACTGTTTTGGAGGAAAGGCGGGAGATGCGTAATATCAAGTTACCCTCAACAAATGATCTAGCACAACATTTCAATTCAAAAATTAAAAACTTAAGAAATAACTGCCGCATACAAACATCAATCAACTGATATACAAAGAAATGAAATACCAGCGGACATGATTTGGAGTTCCTTCCACAATTTAGAATGGAATAACTACATCAAATTATATAACAAATACTCTAAATCATATTGTGTCCTGGACTCATGTCACCCAGAAATTATGAAATCAGCTCCATTAGACTTTAAACTATCTCTATTGAATTACCTAACCAATAACTTAAACAATGGAAAATTCCTCACTAATAATGGTCATATTATAATAACTCCAATTCCAAAAAATCGTAAAGAATCATCAACATCAGTAACCAACTATAGACCAGTAGCATCCATTCCATTTATTGTAAAAATCATGGAAGGATTGGTACACACCCAACTGATGGAATATTTCGACCAGTTCTCTCTTTTGCACGAAACTCAATCTGGTTTTAGGCCTCTCTTTAGCACTGAGACAGTAATTGCGACTATCCTGGACAATTTGTGCTACTTGTTTAGTAAGGGTCTCAACACCCTGATCATGCAATTTGACATGAGCTCTGCCTTTGACTTGGTGGACCATGGGAAACTATTACAATGCCTAGACGCAATTGGAATCAGAGGAGAGGTATTAAACTGGTTTTGAGGTTTCCTTATATCACGCACCTACCAAGTCCGTTTTAATTATGATCTCTCTGATACATGGAGCAATCCATCTGGTGTGCCACAGGGATCACCATTATCCCCTTTGCTCTTCAATGTTTACATGTCCTCATTGGGTACGCAATTGTCCCAGCTGGGGATAAAACTATTTAGCTACGCTGATGACTTCACGATAATTATCTCTGTCTCAGAAGTCACCCCCAAAGCAACAGAAGTACTAAATCGGATGGAGCAATGACTGAATTCAGACTAAAGCTAAACTCAGAGAAAACAAAATTTTTTATAGCATCCCACGCCCACTTGACACTAAAGCATCATTGTGCATCAATAACCTTAGTTATCCCATTCAACCCACTATGAAGATATTGGGAGTAAAACTGGACCAGAGCCTGACCATGAAAGACCGGGTAGACTCCTTGATTAGAAAGAGTTTCTCACCCTCTGGAAGCTTCAGTCCATCAGAGCTTACTTTGATGTCTCATCATTTAGAATTTTGATACAATCCCTCATACTGAGACAACTCGATTATTGTAACATTGCCTATTTGGCACTCTCCCAGAAGAACATGCGGTGATTGCAACTGGTACAAAATGCAGCAGTTAGACTACTTTGTGGACTGAAGAAGTTTGATCACGTGACACCTTCCTATCGACTTCTACACTGGCTGCCGATGGAGGCACGTGTGAAATTCAAGTTTGGTTTTTGCTTCAAGGTACTTCACAACTTAGCCCCTAAATATATAACAGACCTTTTCTCCTTCACAACTAACAGATTTAGGAGAACCTCACATCCGAACTTTGTTTCTCCACCGGTTAGAGGTTGTAAATTTAAAAGTCATCACCAACATCTCTTCTCACATCAAGCAGCATTATGAGGTAAAGATCTAGAACAACTGCTTATGCCTACTATTTATAGGGAATTCAGGAAGCGCCTAAAAACACATCTGTTCCTGAAATACTTAGGTAACTGACCTATACAACCATAGTCCTCAACAAATTATCTCTAGTACTGTTAATTACTAATTTTGAACTTTGTTTATTCCACTCAACCTGTAACCTCTTTAATCATTGTTAACCGCATAGAACTTCACAGTCCTGCAGTATATAAACTGTTATTATTATTATTGTTATTATTATTAAATACCTACGTAATATAAATGTGCATAAGTCGAGACTCTTTCATTTGTAAAGAAACTGCAATGAGAGGGCATAGGATGAAGTTAACAGGTGATAGGCTCCGGAGTAATCGAAGGAAATACTTTTTTACGGAAAGTGTGATAGATGCGTGGAATAGTCTCCCGGAAGAGGTGGTGGAGACAGAGGCTGTGTCTGAATTCAAGAAAGCCTGGGACAGACACGTGGGATCTCTTAGGGAGAGGAGGAGATAATGGTTACTGTGGATGGGCAGACTTGCTGGGCCATTTGGCCTTTATCTGCCGTCATGTTTCTATGACATCACAATGCAGGTGTAAAGAGCCTTAGCCAATAGGGAGAGGGGATGCAAATGTTAAGAGCCTTAGCCAATAGGGAGAGGAGGAGATAGTGCATGCTGTGGATGGGCAGCCTGGATTGGCTATTTTGCTTTTAGCTGCAATCAGGTTTCTATCTTTCTATACAGAATTAGTCAGTTAGAGCGTAGTTATTCACATGGGCTATCATTAAGTTATGTTATTTTACCAATAACTTGTGCTGTTTTAGCACAGGTCCCATTTAATGCAATAAGACCTAGTTATTAATAACTGGAGTTAACAATAAAATAATGTTTTTATATAGTAGCCCACACTGATAACACCACCCTACAGAGAAATTACAGACTAGTACTGATATCCTCTGACTAGTGTGTGGCAGCAAAAAACAAAAGCAAACAGAATGCTAGGAATTATTAGGAAAGGGATAGAAAATAAAACAAAGAACAATCTAATGCCTTTGTATCGCTCTATGGTACGATCTCATCTTGAGTATTGTGTGTAATTCTGGTCACCGTGTCTCAAAAACGATAAGAGGATTAGAAAAGAATCCAAGAAGGGCAACTAAAATGATTAAGAAGATGGAACTCTTCACATATGAGGAAAGGCTTAAGAAGTTAGAGCTTTTCAGCTTCGAAAAGAGACAGTTGAAGGAGGATATAATAGAGGCCTACATAATCCTGAGGGATGTAGAGCCAGTAAATGTGAATCAATTGCTTTGTTCTTTCAAAAAGTACAAATACTAAGGGAACTCAATTCAATTATATAGTAATACTTTTTAAAAGAATAGGAGGAAATCTTTTTTTTTTAATCAACTCTGGAACTCGATACTAGAGGATGTGGTAACAGTGGTTAGTATATTTGGGTTTAGAAAAGGGTTTGGAGAAGTTCCTGGAAGAAAGGACCATAGTCTGCCCCAATATGGCAATTCATTGTTCTCATAAAATGGGTTTAAATGGGCAGGAGCAGGTCCTGATCACTTAACTCCTTAGTCATAAGAGCATAAGAATAGCATTACTGGTTCAGACCATGAAGTCTAGTAGCCTGTTCGTACGGTGGCCAAAACCCAAAGAGTAGCAACATTCCATGCTACCGAACCAGGGCAAGTAATGGCTTGCCCCATGTCATTCTCTTTCTTAAAACCAGCTACGCTATCCGCTCTTACCCCAACCTCTGGCAATGCGTTCCAGAGCTTAACAATTCTAGAAACACAGTCTCCCCAAATACCGAAAAAATCAGATATAGCAACCTAGGAACAGACGATTTTTTGGTAACATAAGATTATGCGTTGTAATATTATGTAAAGTAACATAAGGTTATGCGTTGTAATATAACATAAGGTTATGCTTTGTAATATCATGTAATGTAAGTTATGCAATGTACTGGAATAATAAGGTAAAATAACATAAAATAACTCTACGTAAAGTCTTGTAAAGTTATGTAAGATAAATTATGTAAGATAAATTATGTAAACTTAATGCAAGTTATGCAAGCACGGTAAGGATAATGTAAAGTAACACAAAGTAACTCCACGTAAAGTTATGTAAAGTTATGTACGTAAAGTTATGTAAAGTTATGTACGTAAAGTTAAGTAAAGTTAGGTTTGCAAAGTTTGTAAAGTTATACAAATAATTGTATTGTCATCGCCTGGAAATGTCCAGCCATCTTCTAATGTAATCCGCTTAGAACCGCAAGGCACAAGCGGAATAGAAATCACTAATGTAATGTAATGTAATGTAATGAATGAAAAAATATTTCCTCCTAATGGTTTTAAAAATATTTCCCTGTAACTTCATCGAGGGTACCCCTAGTCTTTGTAATTTTTTGTTGTTGTTGTTGTTCAAAGATGTTATTGATTTTGTACAAAAGTAGAGTACACAAATAATAACAAAGACATGATACAACCTAGTTGTACAAATAGTGAAAACATGCATACAGAGAACAAATGATCCTTAAATAGTACAACAGGTTGACCAATATCCATTTATAATGAAAGAAAAAAACCCAGCACAAGTCTCTGTAATAAATACTAAACATAATGAAAGACATGAATATGAATGTGCTCCAAGTAAGCCCACGAAAAGATAGTAAAAATGAGAAGTTGTAATGTTATATTCCACATTAGCATAAATCACATTCGGAATGCCATTGGTCTAATGAGCAATATAGGCTAACTGGGCTCCATATTTTAAGGTAAGAATGGATGGTATTATGTTTTTCATTGGCACAGGCACCTGGAAGGGCTTTAGGCACCTGGGCCAACCGGAGCCTTAGGCCTCCTTCCCACTGCATTCTGGGATGCACTAGGATTGGCTTAAGACTCTGATTGGCCTGATCCCTAGAGTGACTCCCATGAGAGTGGCTTTAGGTATCTGGCCAATTGGAGTCTTAGGCCACTTTCAGTGCATCCCAGAATGCAGTGGGAAGGAGGCCTAAGGCTCCAGTTGGCTCAGGTGCCTAAAGTCCCTCCTATGGGCGGGAACATAGGCAACCCCCACCCTGGTGCAGCCCGCCATGCTAAAGAGGCACCCTGCCAGCCAGAGGGAGTAGGCAGCCCTCTGGCCGGCCTTGCAGATAAAGGTCCAGGGGCTGGGTCCAGGTGGGGATTGTTTTGGGGTTTGCAGCAGGAGGGTTTGGGCATCCCACCTAACGTGGACAGTGTGTGTGTGTGGGGGGGGGGGGGGTTCAGGGGCGGCGGCAGGAGGGAGTGGGCAGTGGGGTTCCCTGACGCAGCCACTCAGCTGATCGCGGCAGGAAGATTTCTTTGCTGTGATCAGTATAGCGGCCGTGTCTATTTGAAATGTAGACCAGCATTTTCAATGGCCTACATTTCAGGTGCCTATCTCGGCCCTAGGGAGATGCCTAGGTCCATTTAAGCTTCTCTAAGGCTACTTCCAGGAGAAACCACACCTATGCCCAGCCTTGGGCAAGCTTAAGCGTCCCTAGGCGCCTTCCTGCACCCTTGACAGATGCCTACAGTGGATCATGACCCCAAAACAGGTCAGAAAATTTGTGTTTGAGGTCAAGACCTGGGAGGGCTCTCCCATAGGTCATTAATCCATGCTGCCCAGGGTCATGCACCTTGTGGCCATGAAAGCTATAGTCATGAACACAGAAAGATTAGTGAGTGCTCCATCACATCTCTCACAGCTGAACAGAGCAGTCTAATGGGGAACAGATTATAAAATGATTGTACCAATATACTTGAGAAATATTTATATTTATAATAATTCAATCTGAAGTCTCTGTGACTCAAACAACCAAAACAATTTGTCAGTGTTTGCTTTATTATAGCATTTTAATTTGTGCCTAGCTTGTCAATATGTTTATATGATTAAGTAAAGTTTTATTGTTAAGGCTTTTCATATGACTGTTTATTTTAATCTTGTAAGCTATTTAGAACATTTTCATCAAAGCAGTATACACATTTTAATAAAATTAACTAACCCAACAAATCAAGGGAGCGCCTTGAATTGGTTTTGATTCATTTACAAATTAAGTCATCCCTTTCGCAGCCATGAATTTTACAAAATCATCTATAGAACTTAACAAAAATAGAATCAATATGTATATTAAAATTTCCCCAGATTATATTAAACATGGATGAGCAATTGACAGATCTGCAATAAAATTTGTCAACGCTTTCCTCAAGTAAAGTACAATAAAGCAGAAAACAAATCAAACTATAGACCCATTGCCAATATTCCATTTTTAGCAAAATTAACAGAGAAGGTCGTATTTAATCAGGTTTCAGAATTCATAGGAAAAAAAAAAATCCTACATCCAGACCAGACAGGCTTTAGGCAATACCACTCCACAGAACACTCTAATAGGTATGTCAAATGTTATTCATTATCATCTAGACCACCATAAATCCGTAATTCTATTCTCACTTGATCTCTCTTCTGCCTTTGATGCTGTGGACCACTATCTTCTGCTTCACCGACGTGACACAATCGGTATCACTGACCAGGTTCTGGCATGGTTTTGCTCTTATTTCGCCAACCGTTCTGCCATAGTCTCTTTCAACAACACCACCTCAGGAACAATCACTGCAAACTATGGAATCCCCCCAAAATCTATCCTTTCACTGCTCCTTTTCAACATTTACCAATCCACTGGATTTAATGCGTTTGCCTATACGGACGACATCCAGCTCTTACATCAGGTAGACTCTGAGAATCCCTCGGAAATTCTTACTATCACCAAGAAACTAGAACAGATCCATCAATGGCTAGCTCTCAATATCACCAAGTCAAAAGTAATGATGTACTTAAATATGACCTCTTCATCTTTCTCAAAGACATTACTCTTCAGGCAGTCACCACTATCAAAATTCTGGGGGTTGTATTTGACCAAAAATTGTCATATCATGAACATATCAGATGTGTAGTAAAATCAACATTCTTCAGATTATGGCAAATTTGTTCGATTTCTAAATGGTTAGAACCAAAATCACTTAACATACTGATCCATTCTTTGGTTATATCCAAAATCGATTATTGTAATGCTCTATTTCAGGGTATTGTTCAAAAGGAAATTAGACGCCTTCAACTAATACAGAACACATCTATAAAAATGAAAGCAAAGAAATTTGATCACGTCTCACCTCTTCTTAAAGAATCTCATTGGCTTCTGGTGACATACCGAATAAATTATAAAATATATTTGCTAACTCTTAAAGCGCTGGTGTATAAAACCTCAGCCTTTATCGATAGGGTGTTGATCCCTTATTTTCCAACCAGAACACTTCGATCCAGTGATCAACACCTATTGACTGTTCCTTCACTAAAATCTATTAATACACGCAGACGGTACATTTTTTCAGTTACAGCTCCCCAATTGTGGAATTCATTACCTATTTATAAGGGAAGAGAGACATATAGACAGATTCAAGGGCAAATGAAAATGCTTTCTTTTTAAAGAAGCTTTTGACTGTTAGTTCCCTTAGTCAAGGTCGCAAACCATTAGTAAAGTTCGCAAACTGTTTTTAGCCATTTTGGATTTTTCCAAAAACCCACCTTGTGTTGCTTCCCTTTATTGTCTTATTTACTATCAATTAATGTATTTCTATCCCTGCCTCCCTAGTGGTTCAGTCAGTCTTGTAAGTCATGTCTATAACATTGATAGTCCCCTTTATATGTTGTAACATAATTTTAGTATTGTACATCGCCTTGAATATATGATTAGGCGATTAATCAAATTTTTAAATAAACTTGAACAGTTCTATTCTACCGGCCAAGGCTTCCTAGCACTCATCTTGTAGACTGTCCAAACCTAAAAAGGTCCCCTAAAATAATAAAAGAAAATTTTTCCATCTTTCCCTTCCAATATGGAGCATAAAATGGAGCACCTTAGCAAGTATGCTGTAAATTAGGGATTCTCAACCCAGGGCTTGAAACACACCTAGTCAGTCACGTTTTCAGAATAATAAGCATGAGATAGATTTACATGAAAAATGAATGTGTGTGAGATAAATTTACATGCATTGCATCCACTGCATGCAAATCTATCTCATGCATTTTTATTGTGGGTCTCCAGAATACTCGACTGGCTGCAGTAATGGTCAAAGCAATATCAGAGAGCCATCTGTTTTCCTGAATTAAAATATGAATGATCCATGGTAAGCTACCTGATGCACACAGCGCTGCACATTGTACATGCAATAGATGGTCCCTGCTCAGAACAGCTTACAATCTAATTAACAATTTATTATTTCTATAGCACTACCAGATGCACAAAGCAGTGCACATTGTACACACATATGTCCTCGATCCAGAGAGCTGGATCGAGGACATATGCTAGATGTAATTTACTTGGATTTCAACAAAGCCTTTGATACAGTTCCTCATAGGAGGCTGTTGAACAAACTTGAAGGGCTGAAGTTAGGACCCAAAGTGGTGAACTGGGTCAGAAACTGGCTGTCGGACAGACGCCAGAGGGTGGTAGTTAATGGAAGTCGCTCGAAGGAAGGAAAGGTGACTAGTGGAGTCCCTCAGGGTTCGGTGCTGGGGCCAATCCTGTTCAATATGTATGTGAGTGACATTGCTGAAGGGTTAGAAGGAAAAGTGTGCCTTTTTGCAGATGATACCAAGATTTGTAACAGAGTAGACACTGAAAAGGGAGTGGAAAATATGAAAAAGGATCTGCAAAAGTTAGAGGAATGGTCTAATGCCTGGCAACTAAAATTCAATGCAAAGAAATGCAGAGTAATGCATTTGGGGATTAATATTAGGAAGGAACCGTATATGCTGGGAGGAGAGAAGCTGATAGGCACGGACGGGGAGAGGTACCTTGGGGTTATAGTGTCCGAAGATCTAAAGGCGAAAAAACAGTGTGACAAGGCAGTGGCTGCTGCCAGAAGGATGCTGGGCTGTATAAAGAGAGGCGTAGTCAGTAGAAGGAAGAAGGTGTTGATGCCCCTGTACAGGTCATTGGTGAGGCCCCACTTGGAGTATTGTGTTCAGTTTTGGAGACCGTATCTGGCGAAAGACGTAAGAAAACTTGAGGCGGTCCAGAGGAGGGCGACGAAAATGATAGGAGGCTTGCGCCAGAAGACGTATGAGGAGAGACTGGAAGCCCTGAATATGTATACCCTAGAGGAAAGGAGAGACAGGGGAGATATGATTCAGATGTTCAAATACTTGAAGGGTATTAACGTAGAACAAAATCTTTTCCAGAGAAAGGAAAATGGTAAAACCAGAGGACATAATTTGAGGTTGAGGGGTGGTAGATTCAGGGGCAATGTTAGGAAATTCTACTTTACAGAGAGGGTAGTGGATGCCTGGAATGCGCTCCCGAGAGAGGTGGTGGAGAGGAAAACTGTGACTGAGTTCAAAGAAGCGTGGGATGAACACAGAAGATTTAGAATCAGAAAATAATATTAAATATTGAACTAGGCCAGTTACTGGGCAGACTTGCACGGTCTGTGTCTGTGTATGGCCGTTTGGTGGAGGATGGGCAGAGGAGGGCTTCAATGGCTGGGAGGGTGTAGATGGGCTGGAGTAAGTCTTAACAGAGATTTTGGCAGTTGGAACCCAAGCACAGTACCGGGTAAAGCTTTGGATTCTTGCCCAGAAATAGATAAGAAGAAAAATTAAAATAAAATAAAATAAAATAAAAAATTTAAATTGAATCAGGTTGGGCAGACTGGATGAACCATTCAGGTCTTTATCTGCCGTCATGTACTATGTTACTATGTATGTTACAAGAGACAGTTCCTGTTCAGAAATTCAGAATTAAACAACCTGATCCTTAATATGGGGGGGAGATGATTTTTTGATAACATGAAATAGTCTATCCCCGACTCTCAGGTTCCACTAAAGGGCCAACCACTTTTAGTACATCCCTTTGGTAACACCTTGCTGGATCCCCCTCCTCCCCCGCCATCATCTCAGGAGAATTCAGTGATAATGTTTCCAAGGAGTGGGGCTACTATGTTAAATTCACACTGAGGGGTCCTTTTATCAAGGCGCGGTAGGGGGGTTTAACGCGCGTTAAACCACCTGCCGCGCTAGTCGCTAACGCCTCCATTGACCAGGCGTTAGTTTTTTTGCTTGCCGCAGGGGTCAGCGCGTGATGAAATGTCCGACGCGCTAACCCCGCTAGCGCGGCTTGATAAAAGGACCCCTGAATGGTACTAGAGGAGAAAATCACTGAGGGGGGAGGGGTGCTATGACACAGCATAGGAGTTAGTCTTGTTCAGGCAGCTAAGGAATCCTATTAGGGGTCTCTGTAGTGATTATGGTTCATGCACAGCAACCATGTCTCACTGTAAGACGATTCTGGAGTTACAGTTTATTCACATTTGAGTTTATCTGAATGGTTTTGTGCTAGTCCAGTAAGGTCCTCCAGCATCATCCCTATGGTTGTTTTCAACATGTCCAGCTATCTGATTGAAGGTCGCCCTCTTCATCTGGTTCCTTCGATCTTCCGAAAAACAATGTCCTCCAATGATAAGAACATAAGAATTGCCACTACTGGGTCAGACCAGTTGTCCATCATGCCCAGCAGTCCGCTCACGTGGTGGCCCTCTGGTCAAAGACCAGCGCCCTAACTGAGACTAGCCCTACCAGTGCGCATTCTTGTTCAGCCTGCATTCAGCCGGCGTTGATGTTGTTTGTGCTTTCTCTTCTGACAGTGTGACCAAAAAAGACAGTCGGAATTTCATCATTTGTGCTTCGAGTGATATAGCCGGGTTGATCTCTTCAGGAATCGATTTCTTAGTTCTTCTGGTGGTCCACGACATGCATAAAACCCTCTCTCTAGCACCAAAACTCAAATGAGTCAATCTTCTTTCCGTAGTGTCCAGCTTTCGCATCCATAATTGACTACTGAGAAAATGAGTGCATGGACAAGCCTGATCTTCATTTAGAGTGTTATTTCCTTGCCTTTGAATACTTTGTCAAGAGCCTTCAATGAAGAGGGATCCAGTGCTATTTGAACATAAGAATACCATTAATGCCAGATGACTTGCTTTTCAATAACATTTTAATTGCTTCTATGACTTCTTCTTTTAAAATATCTGGTTCTTCTTCAGCGTCAGTTTCCTGTTCAATTTCCCCAGTGTTATCCTCATTGCCATAGAATTTCTGTATATTCTTTCTATCTCTTTTTAATGCTTTCTGGATCATTTCATATCATTCCATTGGCGGCTTTAAGCATCCCCAATCAAGGCTGGAATTTCTGCTACAATCTCTTAACCTCCTAATACGCTAATCTGGTTTTTCCATTTACATTACATTACATTAGTGATTTCTATTCCGCCTGTGCCTTGCGGTTCTAGGTGGATTACAAATTATAAGAGATCTGGACATTACCGAGAGAATTGCGTAACAAAGATTATCTAGAGAAATTACATAACAGATTATCTAGAGAAATTACATAACAGATTATCTAGAGAAATTACATAACAGCGATTCATGTACTTTACATGGTGTGGTAGAGGATTCAATTATAAGAATTACATTTAAGAGAATCAAGTGATAACAGGATATGGTGGAGAATATCAGTATATACGGATTACAGACGAGAAGTTACCTAACAATGACGTAAGAAGTTTGTTGGATAGTGAGGTAAATGCTTATTTAGGAATCTGAGTATTTTTGGAAGGAAAGGTTCTAGGAGTTGACTAATGTGATATTCAAGAGAGGGAGAGCTTCTGCGAAAGGGGAGGAGACTAGTTAGTAAGGACGTGTTTTTTGAATAGAAATGTTTTGATTTCTTTTCGAAACACTTTGATGTCTGTTGTGTTGATCATTAGTTTGGTGATGGTGGGGTCAATTTTCGCTGCCTGTGTCGCTAGAAGGCTGTCGTATAGTTTCTTACGTCGGGTACCATTATGAGGGGGGAAGGTGAATAGGTTTTGAGTTCTCCTTGATCTGGATGAGTGGTAGCGGTATAGACGGTTGTTTAGGTAACAGGGGGCAGTTCCATGGGTTACTTTAAATAGAAGACAATAGAACTTGAATTGAGTTCTTGCTTTTATCGGAAGCCAGTGAGAGCTTCCGATTTACATGTTCTGATTCAATTTTCTGACAAATATTCTTTAGATATCATTCTTTGTCTTGCCGAACTTGATGTTGAAACACTCAGTTCATTTGTGATACTTTTTCTCTCTCACTGGAAAGTTTTGCTTGTCTTTTTTGTTCTGCTACTTTTCTGGTTTCTTCTGAGATCCACAAGCGATTTCTTGGTTTTCTTTCTCTTGATCACTAATTAGGGTTTTGATGTCATTCCATATCTCTTCGGGAAATTTATCTCCTGTATCAAGACAGGCAAATCTGTTGTCTAGTTTTATCCAATAGTCTGATGGAATATTTTCAATGTCATATTTTGGGAGATCTCTAATGATCTTTTGTGAAGCTTTACTTTGATCTTGCATGTCAAAAGCTTGTGGTTGCTTCCACAATCAGCTCCACAATCAATCAAAACTACAGATTTCCATCTCTGTCCTATGCAGATGTAGTCATTTTGATTTTGATACACGCTATTTAGAGAGGTCCCACGTGTACTGGTGATTTTGTGGTGTTGGAAATGTGTATTCATGATTGATAGTTGGTTCATTTTGCAAAACTGTACTTTTATCACCAGCTTCATTTCTTTTTCTTATGCCATGCTTTCCAACCACTGCATCTTCAGATGTACTTCCTACTTTGGCACTGAAACCCCCATAATGATCAGTAGATCTTGTTTCGACATTTGTTCTATTTCATTTTGAACTTGTTCATAGAACAACTTTATATCCTCATCTTCCATGTCTATCATTGGAGCATATACTTGGATCAAGGTGACACTGATTGGCTTTCCCTGTAGATGGATTTACATGACTTGATCACTGATAACATTGTACTTTAGTTGTTGTTGTTAGGTGTCATCGACTTGTGTTTGAGTACATGCGACTTGATGTACTTTAGTACTGTCTTTGAAAGCTTATTGTTGAGATGAATGCCACACCATTTTTCCTGTGTGTGTGAAGACCAGAGTAGCAGATCAAATGCTTGTTTGATTGAAAATGGCCATGTCCACTTGAGTTCACTGATCCCTATCAAATCAATTTTGGTTTATTTCCATTTGATCTTTAACAATTTTCCTTGGTTCATGCTTCGTACGTTCCATGGTCTTATGTTAAGAATATCTTTACAGCTTATCTCCCTTTTATGTCCAGCATCAGGACATTCTAGCGGCTTTAATCGGTGCATCAGGATGTCCTGGCAGTTTTGATCTGTTAGCTTCACAATTGCGACTCAGACAATTTTCCATTGAAACTCCTCCTAAAACACGCTTACATGCGGATTGTGTGCGTATCTTCTTGGCATTGGTGCCCTTGGGGTAATTCTGCCCTCACAGACAATGGGCTTGTAGTACTTCATTGCTGTCGTGGTAAATAAATTTTGAAGACGGGCGTTCTTTGTTGATCTGCTACTGTTGCCACCTTCGATCTTGCAAATTGATTGTTATGTTTTGTTGGGGGGGCCATCATGCACAATCAATGCATCCACTTCAGCAACCTATCATTACTGCTGTTAGTGAGTAGGACCTGGCCCTGAAGCATTAGGTAAAAAGCTTCCAGCAGATTGCACAGTAAACAGTAACAAAAATTATTTCTGATGTATTCATGTCTGCTGGGGCCAGTAAATTCAGATCTAAACTATCTCTTCATTCAAAGCCCTGACGGATAAAAATTTATACTGTGTAATTTAACAAGACTAGAAACGGATGCTGCAAAATACTTTAACCCTTTCAACAACCATAAACTTCTAGTGTTGTCTATAACAAAAATTTTTTTTTACCAGACATTAATTCAATTAGGAATGGTAACGATCCTCAGAGGGTTAAACTACCCCAATGGTTCTCGTGAATCAAATCACTGAACCCAATCTTCATTGGATCAAATTTTCATTAATTCTTATTTGAATCTATTATTTCATTGGTTCATATATACTTTTAATAGTCATAAATATATTTTTTTAGCATTTCATTTTAGTAAAGTACTTAGCTCAAATGACTTTAAGGGAGCACCTCCACTAACATGCCCAAGTTTCAGTTTGCTTTCATCAGGGTTGAGGCTCCCAATTTTAAATTATCAAGCATACATAGAAACATAGAATATGACGGCAGAAAAGGGCTGTAGCCCATCAAGTATGCCCACGCTAATGACCCACCCCCAGACTTCACCCGGCTAGAGATCCCACATATATATCCCATTTCTTTTTGAAATCGAGCACGCTGCTGGCGTTAATCACCTGCAATGGAAGTTCATTCCAAAGATCGACTACCCTTTCGGTGAAGAAATACTTCCTGGCGTCGCCATGAAATTGCCCACCTTTGATTTTCAGCGGATGACCTCTTGTGGTTGAAGGTCCTTTAAGAAAGAATATATCGTCTTCCACCTCGATGCGGCCCGTGATATATTTAAAAGTCTCAATCATGTCCCCCCTCTCTCTACGTTCCTCGAGCGAGTATAGTTGCAGTTTATTCAGTCTTTCCTCATATGGGAGGTTCTTGAGTCCCGAGACCATCCTGGTGGTAATTCGCTGAACCGACTCGATTCTCCGCACATCTTTTTGATAATGTGGTCTCCAGAATTGAACACAATATTCAAGATGAGGTCTCACCATGGATCTGTACAAGGGCATTATAACTTCGGGTCTCCGGCTGACGAAACCTCTACGGATGCATCCCACCATTTGTCTAGCCTTGGATGCAGCTTTCTCCACCTGCTTGGCAGTTTTCATGTCTTCACTAATGATTACTCCCAAATCACGTTCTGCCCTAGTCCTAGCTAAGGTCTCACCATTCAGAGTGTAAGTTCTGCATGGGTTTTTGCTGCCAAGGTGCATGACCTTACATTTTTTGGCATTAAAGCCCAGCTGCCAAGTCGAGGACCAATGTTCCAATAAGAGCAGGTCCTGCTCCATACTGTCGGGTAAGGTGTTGTTATCTACTATGTTGCATAGTTTGGCGTCGTCGGCGAATAGTGTTATTTTACCTTGAAGCCCTTGAGTCAGGTCTCTTATGTATATGTTGAAAAGGATCGGTCCCAAGACCGATCCCTGTGGCATTCCACTGGTCACCTCCGATGTATTGGAGGGGGTACCGTTAACCACCACCCTCTGGATTCTACCGCTTAACCAGTCATTGACCCATGTCGTCAATATCACTCCCAATCCCATCGAAGTCATCTTGCTCAACAATCTGCGGTGCGGGACGCTATCAAAAGCTTTGCTGAAGTCCAAGTACACGACGTCTAGAGACTTCCCCATATCCAGTTTCCTTGTAACCCAGTCAAAGAAGCTGATCAGATTGGATTGACAGGACCTTCCCTTTGTGAATCCATGCTGCTGGGGATCCTGTAGATTCTCCTCGGTCAGGATCGTATCTAATTCTTGTTTAATAAGTCTTTCCATGAGTTTGCTCACTATTGAGGTGAGACTGACCGGTCTGTAATTTGCAGCTTCCGTTCTGCAACCTTTTTTGTGCAATGGAATGACGTTAGCTGTTTTCCAGTCCATGGGGACTTTTCCGGTACTTAGGGAAAGATTGAACAGCACGGATAGCGGCTCCGCCAGGACATCACACAACTCCCTAAGAATCCTGGGGTGTAGATTGTCCGGTCCCATGGCTTTGTTCATCTTGAGTTTTGATAGTTCGCCATGGACGCTGCTGGGTGTAAACTTGAAGTTTTGAAACGGGTCTTCCGAGGTTTGCCTTGCTTGCAGTTGTGGACCGGTCCCCGGCGCTTCACAAGTAAAGACTGAGCAAAAGTATTCATTTAGTAGTTTGGCTTTATCAGAATCCGTTTCTGCATAGGTCCCGTCTGTTTTCCTGAGACGTACTATTCCATCTGTGTTTCGTTTCCTGTCGCTAATGTATCTGAAGAAGGATTTATCCCCTCTGTAGATTTACCGCTCCTCTCTGTAGATAATCATGCTTGATGCTTGAGGTGATGAGAGGATCTCCAGGGCAAAATACCTTACAGCACTATTCCCTCTCAAAAGAATTGCCTTACTGGGACAGACCGAAGGTCCATAAAGCCTAGAATCCTGTTTCCAACAGTGGCCAATCCAGGTCCCAAGTACCTAGCTAGATCCTAACTAGTAAATTAGATTTTATGCTGCTCATCCTAGGATTAAGCAGTGGATTTCCCCAAGCCATCTCAATAATGGCCTATGGACTTCTCTTGTAGGAAATTATCCAAACCATTTTTTTTAAACACTGCTAAGCTAACTAATTTCACTACATTCTCTGGTAACCAATTCCAGATTTTAACTACACATTGTGTGAAGAAATATTTTATCTGGTTTGTTTTAAATCTACTACTTAGTAGCTTCATCACATGCTCCCTAGTCCTAGTATCTTTGGAAAGAGTGAACTAGCAGTTCACATCTGCCCTTTCAACTCCACTCATTATTTTATGGAGCTCCATCATATCACTCTTGAGTCTCTTTCACCAAGCTGAAGAGCCCTAGCGGCTTTAGCCTTTCCTCATAGGGAAGTCGTCCCATCCCTTTTATCATTCTCTGCACCCTTCTCTGTACATTTTCTAATTCCGCTATATCTCAGCTGAGCAGGAGTCCTCCACCTACAGCCTTGCCAGTGGGGGGCGCTCTTTCACCATCATACTTTCAGTAGTGAGGGACAGGCAAATTCTGCAGGACTCCAGAGAACCTGCCTTTCCCTAGTGATTGCAAATACAATATTGAAGGATCACGTCCTACCAACAGCACTACACTTGGAGGACATCTGCTCAGCTTAGAGGGAACAGTGTTTTACAGAATAATGCAAGCATAGATGGTGATACAGATAAATACAAAATAGCAATTATGATGGTCTAATGCTAATTGAGTGGTTATCTGGTTCACAGTCTAAATTTTGCCACTAACTGGACATGGTTTATAGTTCATTTGGTATTTACTATAATGGTTTTCATGGATACAACAAAGCTGTTTACAACAAAATAAAACATCAAAAGAGAAAAAGGATGTGGAAAGAACCACCACTTAAGGTTGATATTAAAAGTGATTCAACCAGACAGAACTGGCCATTAATCAGTTTATTTGCTTGGTTGGAGCTATCTGCTAATTTTCAGGAGCACTTAAATCAGTTATAGTCACTAAAACTTAGAATTAGTGGCAAGTGCCGAAAAGAAAACTAGCTATTTGGGGGGTCTTCTAGGGCTGAAAACGAGTTGATATTCAGAACATAACCAGACAGGTTTACTGCATAAATGGGATCACATATAAGTCAATCTCATCTTTATGCAGTAACCCATAGCCACTTAAGTTTTAAACATGGACTTAACCGGCTATGAGTTAGCCAGCTCCACAAAAACTGGATGTTCAATGCCGAAGCACAGATGTAGCCCAGTCAGTAAAACACTGAGCTTATACACGAATACATGATGTCCGGTGCAGTACTTGGAAAGACACCCCCCCCCCCTAGGAAAGAGACTTGGGAGTACTGGTCAACAAGTCAATGAAGCCGTTTGCGCAATGCGCAGCAAAAAGGGGAAACAGAATGCTAGGAATGATTAAGAAGGGGTCACAAGCAGTACCCAAGGCTACTTTGCAGATGACAACCAACTCGTTTTTTGGTTACAGATTGCAAGGTTGAGATTCAGTAGGGTAAAATCTAATATCACTTATCCAGTTAATTTTAAGTGGATTTTTAGATGATTTATCTGTTTAATTCAGGCAACTGAATATGCAATCCAAAAATTTAAAGAGACGAGCTATCCATTTACTTCAGGTCAGCTGTTTCAACTATCCCGTTGAAATGAAGAAACTTAACCAAATATCAGTGCTAACCAGTTAACTTTTAGCCCAATCCCCAAAAGCCCTCCTCTCTCCCTAAATGGATAACCTCTGGCATGCTCCCCACCCTTCAATTTATGTGGTTATCTCCCAAGTGAATCACCAAAATCATTCTGAAAATTTACTCTCCACAATTTTAACACATCTTGCCACTACAATGCAAAAAGAGCTTAGGAATTCAAATGATGATAACAATGGTAACGCTGGATGATTTAATGCACTGAAACCACTTTCCTTAACTTTGTAGGCCAACTCCAAATACTGGTTTCATCAGAGGACCACTTTAATTTGGCATCAGGATTTCCTATATTTCTTTAAATTTCTCTCATGAATTAACAGTGATCACCCTATATTGATTCATTAATATTATCTGTTTCTTGCATATAAACTTGGATCCCAACCTTCGAATATATTAATTATTACATTCTTTCTTTATGTGATATATTTCTGTACATTCACAGACTCCTATGATGACTTCCATGGTTTACTTCCACGAATGAAATGCTTCATGTAAAGCAATAGGTTTCCTGTAGACAGATGCAGACTGCATAACCTAGAAAGTTGTTACACCTTTTTCTTGAGCTTTCATACTCTCTCCTCTTGCAAATCCAACAGCAATCTAACTTATGCTCTTTCAATCTATGCTCTTCTTACCTGTTCGGGGTTGGCAATAAAGTTGATTGCTGTGTGGTGGCGATCATCCTCTTGGATTAAGCTGAAGGTAAACTGGTAGTCAATCAAGAGGCTATCTGTAGACAACACAGAAAAGAAAATATATATATATATATTTTAAATCAGTTATAACAACAGCAAATGATTCCATCTGGGCTCTTGGTACATGGATAACCTCTGTGTATCAAACCTGAAACCTTTAGGTTTTTCGCACAACCTGGGTTTTTCACAATCTAGCACAGGTTGGGGCTGATATCCAAAAAGTTATGAGTAGAAAAGTTAATTGGGCAAAGATATGTGCATAAATTTTCCCTGATATTTAGTGGGACTCATTTGCATAAGTATCTGTATTGTTTTTCAGTTTCAAACAGTGATGTATACAGCTCAGCATTTCCCCTGAAGAAGCCACAAGGTAAACACATAACAGACTTCAGCGGATCCAGAACACTGCGGCTAGGTTGATCTTCCCAAAAAGCAAATTCGATCATGTTTTCCCGACTTTACTGGCTTCTGGTGATTTCTAGGATTCACTTTAAATGTACCTACCTAATTTTCAAGAGCCTACATGGCTTTCTTCCTCCCCTAATCCCACTATCCTGGAATTCTTCGAGACCTGACACTACCAGATCCGCCCACATACTTAAACTATCTTTCCCCTCATTAAAAGGCATCATGTATGCAGGTAAATTAGGGAAATCCCTTTTCTTCAAATTCATTGAGCTTTGGAATAACCTCCCTGCCCCGCTGGGGAACCTAGGCTCATTCCAATTATTCCGACAGCATCTGAAAACCTGGCTTTTTTCCAAAATGTAAAGCTATCTATTGAAAATGTAAAGCTAGCTATCCTCTTCATAACCTCTAATTTCTTATTATGTTCTTCCCGCATTTATTGAATTACCTGTAAACCGTGCCGAGCTTTATCTTTATGGAGATGATGCGGTATACAAACTTAAGGTTTAGTTTACTTTAGCTAAGGAATTCAGTCTTATCTTTATCAGCTTCTACATATTTTCCCCTTCACCTTTTAGAGCTCCTTTTACGAAGCCACATTGGTGGCTTTATCGCACATACATTTTTAATGCGCGCTAACCCCTGCACTAGCCGAAAAACTACCGCCTGCATGGTCAGCAAATTAGCGCGTGCTATTACGCGCGTTAAACCGCTAACAAGGCTTCGTAAAAGGAGCCCTTAGTCTCACAATGTCATTTTTGCACTTCTTCCCCCGTTTTATCGTGTCGGCTATTTTTTATTCCATTTGTATCTTTGCTTTCCTGACTACTCAACCAGCTTCTCTTAATTTTTCCAGATATTTTTGCCTGTCTTCCTCTCTGTGATCTTTTGTAGTTTATGAAAGCTAACCTCTTATTCCTTACCTTCTCAGTTACTACTTTTGAGAAACGAAGTGGCCTTCTGTTCCTCTTACTTTTACTTACTTGCCTCACAATAAGATTTGTTGTCCTTCCAAAAGCTCATTTCGGTTTCGCTCACTGCTTTCCTACTTCTTCCAGATGTTCCCATCCAGAGAACAATTCCTTGATGTAATCCCCCATTTGAACAAAATTAGGTTGGTTTGTTTTTAAGTCTACAACCTTTACTTTTGAATCAATCTTCTCTAAATCTATCTTAATATTAAACCATGCCATATTAAAAGATTTCCCCTCATGAACCAGTTCTATTAAACTTACTACAATCACTCTGTGGTCAAATTTATCCAGGCAATGAGGGGCAGATTCAGGAGTAAGCTATAATATTGATTTAAGCTATAATATTGATTTAAACTAACAGATCTGATTTTGAGGGAATTGGGGGGGGGGGGTGGAGGGCTTCAATGATAGGCCTTTCTTGGGCAGAATGTGAAACTGACCTTTCTACCCCTCTAGAATTCACCAAGTTTATTTTTCATTTGATATACTGTCTATCAATAATTTATCTAGATGGTTTACAATCATTAAAAAATAAAAACATATAATAAAATAAAATCCACATACTGATAATTAAGATTTTCTAAAGAGGGGGGTTACAAGACCTGTAAAACTGACACGACAGAAGGGGGACAATAGGTAGTGAAAAATACATCAAGATTTAAAAAAAAATTAACTAGGATTCAGGGAAGGATGGTACATGAAGGCAGGGATTGCTTTAGAACAGTGTATCTCAAACTAGTGTGCCTCCTGAGATTCCAAGTGTGCCACGACGCACTGAGGAGGAAGAGAAGCGACTGCCAGCTGACTTCCCTACAGGGTACAGTGCCAGTGCTGCTCGATTTGCCGAAGGCCTGCATGTTTCCCCCTTCTCTCTAGCGTCCTCCGGCTTCCCCCCTGGCTTCCCGGTCTCACCTTTAAAGCTAATTACAGCAGCCTGCAGAGGATCGTTGGTAGGTAAAATGATTTTATTTTCAATATAGTGATTGAAATGTGTCAGTTTTGAGAATTTATATTATTAATATTATTATTATTATTATTATTTTATTTCTTATATACCGCCAAAGCCGTAGTAGTTCGAGGCGGTTCACAACAAAGAAGGGCTGGACAATCAGCGAATAGTTTCAATCAGTGAATATAGATACAACAAAGAATCAAAATGATGGAAAAAATTGCATTACAATTAGTAAAGGGGGTGGGATCTGGGGCAGAGCTTGGGTGGGCCTAGGGAGATCTGTGGTTGGGGTACTCGGTTGATATTTGTTAGACTTAGAGGGTACTTAGCTTGAAGTAGTTGAGAAACACTGCTGTAGGCAATCAGCTGGCGCCAGTGCCTCTCCTTCTCTCTGGCCCTCTTCCCTGCTGGCACCCCCTACTGGCGTCTCAGGGCCCATCTGGAGGACCTCTGCATGTGATGATGTCACGCATATGTGTGATGTCATCACGGCGACGTCTGCGCACTTCTGGATGCCTCAAGCTATGGCCACTACCTCGAGAAAGTGCCCCTGCTCGAGAAAGTTTGATAGATACTGCTTTAAAAGAAGCATTTGGTCAAGATAGCCAAGAAGTCTTTAAAGGGGAAGACTGTGGCTCAAATATTGAGGACGTCCTTAAAAAGGAAGGTTTTGATTTTGGACTGAAATTGTTCTAGAGAGGGCTCCTGTTTGATGTAAAGGGGAAGAGAATTCCATAGTGAAGGTGCTGTCATGGAGAAGAAAGCCTTTCAGGTGGAATCATAGAATATTTCACGAGTGGACGGGACCACTATGAGGTTCTGATTATTGGAGCGTAGTGCTCTGGTTGTGGTATAGGGAATCAGTCATTTGTGATTCAATGGATTGGGTTACTGGACTTCAGAAAATATCAGAGGAGCTGTGTTTCTGTTTTATACTAGATAAAATATTTACTGCTTCCTCTGCTTTTTCTCCCTGGTTAGAAGGGAGGGAAAAATTGGGGTCTAATCAGAATTGGTTTTATCAGTCTCTAATGCCAACACAACTAATTAAACACAGCAAATAAAGATACACTGGCATTAGAAACTGCCCGCTGTTGCTCATAATAGCTACACAGAGACACTACAATAATTAAAATCAAACCATTTACAATATTGATTGAATTGAAGAATAAATTATATAACAATTTTCAACACTAAGGTATGCTTATTTCTGCTATTTTTCCCCTGTTTAACTTAGCCATTTCCACTGTGCTCTGCTTGCTAGGTTCAAATAATGTATGAATTAAGAGGTCAATGCAGCAGAATCAGGGACGAAGCTCACTGCAGTGCTTTCAGGATCCGTTTCAGAGCTCACTGCAGGACACTGGAAATCAGAGGCATGGCTCCTTGGGTTGTTCATTACTACAGCTATCAAGAGACAGATCTCACTGTCCCTGCAGGAAATCAGTAGCAGAGCTCATGGCAGTGCATTGCATAAAAAGGGAAGTTTCCTGCAGAGCATTAGGTAATGGATTTGAATTTTCTGCAACACAGCATCTACTGTATGCACCTACGTTTAAGTGTTCCTACTTTCGCCATAATGGTTTATGTTGAAGAACTATGGCCAATACTGGGCAGACTTGCATGGTCTGTGTCCCGTATATAGCCATTTGGTTGAAGATGGGCTAGGGAGGGCTGGGATAGTTTAGCTGGGCTGGAGTGAGCTTTAATGGAGACTTCAGTAGATGGAACCTAAGCACAGTACCGGGCAGAGCTTTAAGTTCTGGCCCAGAAGTAGCTATGAAGAAGAAAAATTTAAATTAAATTAGTAATTTAAAGAGAGGGTAAGATTGGGCAGACTGGATGGACCATTCAGGTCTTTATCTGCTGTCATCTACTATGCTACTATAGCATGTTTTGGATATTCAGCTTTCTACAGTAAATCAGATATGGTGAGCAGAGCATGATATAGGGCATCAAGTATAAGGGACAACAGGGGAAAACAAAAGCTAGAAGCAGAAAATGTTATTATCTATAACAGTTAATTCCCTCCATCTGTCACATCATTAAATCAATAGTTTGCTACTGTGACTGCTTCCCCTTCCTTCAAACATTCTGTGATCATATCACTGGTCAAAAAACCTTCAGTGGATCCTATCAGCTAATCATTATCCCATCTTCCTCTTCCCTTTCATATTCAAATTATTCAAATGCACTTTCATTTCAAATTATCCTAGATCCACTCCAATTCAGTTTTCACCCCCTATATTCCACTTAAACTACTCTTGCCAAAGTCTCCGTTGTTAGAGATGTTTAAATACCTATGTGGCATAAATGCACACGTCGAGACTTTCATTTGAAAGGAAGCTCTGGAATGAGAGGACATAGGTTGAAGTTAAGAGGTGATAGGCTCAGGAGTAACCTAAGGAAATACTTTTTTAAAGAAAGGATGGTAGGTGCGTGGAACAGTCTCCCGGAAGAGGTGGTGGAGACAAAGACTGTCTGAATTCAAGAAAGCGTGGAACAGGCACATGGGATCTCTTAGAGATAATGGTTATTGCAGATGGACAGACTGGATGGGCCATTTGGCCTTTATCTGCCATCATGTTTCTATACTTATGGCGAAAGTCAAAGGACTCTATCCTCAAATCATTGACCAAGCCACTGCTTTTGAAACTTTTGATTGCCATTTATTCCTTGAAACATTGGATTCCCTCCCTCTGGTCAGACCATTATAAATACACCTTCAACATCAACTGGGCTCAATGCAATTATAAACACAAACCCCACAAATCCTCCATAAAAACCCATCCAAAAATCGAACCAACCACTTTCTGGGACAAAGCAGATCCCGCAATCGACTCTATAGACCCCAAAGAATTCATACCACAATGGCAAACATTAAGCGAAACAATCCTAAATGAGCTAGCTCCAATAAAATCAAAACACGAAATCTGCAGACAATCAGACAAATGGTTCGACGCTGAACTGCTTCAACTCAAAAGGCACTGCAGACAAATGGAAAGAAACTGGAAAAAAAAGAACCAAGAACAATCCAAAATAGCATGGAGAAGTCTAATCAAACAATACAAGACCAAATTCAAAGAAAAAAGAAAAGATTACTACTCCAAGCTGGTAGGCATGAAGTCCATAGACTCAAAAAAAATTTTCAATCTAGTAAAAAACCTCACCAACACCAAACCTTACCTAGCAGCACAAGGAAAGCACCCTCCAACAGCCACTCAACTCGCAGACCACTTCAAAAACAAGATTACAACAATCAGGACTATCTTCAATAACACACACCCCTTCCTCGACGAGATAACAACAAATCCCCCAATAGGAGAAGCCATTGCTGCAGACAGGACCTGGCCCTAATTCCCTGCGGTAAACTGGACAGACATGAATTGACTCTACAAAAAATACAGTCATGCCTCATGCGACCTGAACTATTGTCCCGCGTATCTAATAACCAATGCCACCCCCAAATTTAGGGCCAGCCTCATGCAATGGATCCAAATTACACTCACTGAAGGTCAATTCCCAAAGCACCTAGGAGAAATCATAATCACTCCAATTGTGAAGGACCACAAAGGCCTTATAGATAACCCCGCTAACTCTCCAGCAGGGTCAGAACTGTTGAGGAATGCATAGAACTGCAGAGCGACCTGAACAAACTGAGTGAGTGGGCAAAAAAATGGCAGATGAGCTTCAATGTGGAGAAATGTAAGGTCTTGCACATAGGGAAGGGGAACTCCATGTACAGCTATACGATGGGAGGGAGGGTACTCGGGGAAGGTGTGTATTGGTGGATAACACAATGAAGCCGGCGGCGCAATGTGCAGCGGCCTCAAAAAAAGTGAGCAGAATGTTGGGCATTATCAATAAAGGTATCACTACCAGAACGAAGGAAGTTATCCTGCCACTGTATCGAGCAATGGTGCACCCACATCTGGAATACTGCGTCCAATACTGGTCGCCATACCTCAAGAAGGACATGGTAATACTCGAGAGGGTCCAGAGGAGAGCAACGAGGATGATAAAGGGTATGGAGAACCTTTCATATGCCGAACGGTTAGACAGGCTGGGGCTCTTTACCCTGGAAAAGCGGAGACTGAGAGGGGACATGATAGAGACTTATAAAATCACGAAAGGCATAGAGAAGGTGGAGAGGGACAGATTCTTTAGACTAGCAGGGACAACTAAAACAAGAGGTCATTCAGAAAAACTGAGAGGAGACAGATTCATAACAAATGCAAGGAAGTTCTTCTTCACTCAACGGGTGGTAGACACCTGGAACGCGCTTCCCGGAGAGGTGATAAGACAGAGTACAATTCTGGGGTTCAAAAAGGGACTGGATGACTTCCTGGAAGCGAAGGGGATAACAGGGTACAGATAGAGGTTTACCTTACAGGACATTGAGCGAATAGGGTATGGACATTTTAGGCTTGGTAGGGAAAACTTTCAGGTCATGGACCTGGAGGGCCGCCGCGGGAGCAGACTGCCGGGCACAATGGACCCCTGGTCTGACCCGGCAGAGGCAATGCTTATGTTCTTATAGACCCATCGCCTCAATACCAATATATGTCAAACTTATAGAAGGACTAGTTGCACAATTCCTCACAAATTACCTGGAAGACCACAATCTTCTCCACCCCTCTCAATCGGGATTCAGATACAACCACAGCAGGGAGACTTTACTAGTAACCCTACTAGACACAGCCCGACAGCACCTCAGCAAAGGCAGAAGGATGCTGATAATTCAACTCGATCTATCAGCAGCATTCGATCTAGTCGACCACACCATCCTACTACAGACACTAGAAGCCATCGGGATCTCCGGCAGGGTATACAATTGGTTCGAAGGATTCCTTAAATACAGATCTTATAGAGTAAAGTCAAACAATCTTAAATCAGAACCATGGTCCAACCCCTGTGGAGTTCCTCAAGGATCACCACTCTCACCTACTCTCTTCAACCTCTTCTTATCCTCCCTTGGGTCTACCCTAGACAATCTGAATGTAACTTCATTTAGCTACGCTGACGACATCACCATACTCCTACCCTTTGATGCTCCTGACCCAACTTCTACAGAAAAATTGGAAAAAACCCTTCAAGCAGTGGAAAAATGGATGGCAGATCACAAATTGAAGCTGAACACTGACAAAACAAAATTTATACTGTTTGAAAAGGATAAGAATCCCTCCATCACAGAACTAGAAATAAACGCCTCCAAATACCCTATACAACCTACCTTAAAACTCCTAGGAGTAACACTAGACAGAAGCTGCACAATGCAGGCCCAAATCAACAAGACCACCCAGAAAGCATTTCTAACCATGAGCAATTTAAGAAAAATCAGAAAATTCTTCGACAAAGAGCAATATAGGCTAGTAGTCCAATCCCTAGTACTAGGTCTATTGGACTACTGCAACATACTCTATCTGCCTTGCCCTGCAACAATGATAAAACAACTACAGACAATTCAAAACACTGCACTCAGATTAATCTACTCACTGAAAAAATTTGACCACGTCACCACGGCCTACCTGGACTCACACTGGTTACCAATACAAGCACGAATTCAATTCAAACTATACTGTCTATTATTCAAAGCAATAAATGGCATAGCCCCCAATTACCTAAACAACCGCCTGTACCAAAACGCCAACACTAGGCAAAGAAGAACTAAGACCCCTTTTACCTACCCCCCACTCAAAGGCACCCAGCGCAAGAAGATATTTGACAGTCTGCTGGCGACGCATGCAGCAAAACTGGACCACACTATCTCCAACCTGCTGATAACAACAAACGACTACAAATATTTTCACAAAGAAATCAAAACCCACCTATTCAAAAAATTTATACAGATGGCTTAACCCCAAACAGACCCCCCTTAACGCAACTCCCCCCTCCTCTCCCCTTCACCAGTTCCCTTCTCTTTAGCCTCAAGCATGTCAACTGCTTCCCTAACGGTATATATACTAGATCTGCACTATTTCCTATTTGTACAGCATCTTGTAGCTCTTGAAATATACAGCTCCATTATTCTTGTAACTTCTCCTGGAAATGACCAGAATTCTCTCTGTAATTATCCTGGAAATGTCCAGTTCTCTCTTTTGTAATCTGCCCAGAACTGCAAGGTTGAGGCGGAATAGAAATGAGTAATGTAATGTAATGTAATGTACTCAACTGGATTTGGGGACTCTTATCTTGGTTTTCTTCTTACCTCTCCCATTGTATTTTCAGTTTACCCCTGGAGGTTCTTCCTCTACTTCTACACTTCTTTCCTCAGCCCCAAATCTCTACCTAGATACCCTACCCAACCTTCTCCTACAGGCATACCTAGCCAGTCAAGATTCAGGATTGATACAATGAATATGAGCAACATAAATTAGAAGGCAATGAGACTCCAAGGTATATTCTGTACATTTAAACTATGCAAACATTTATAGCACTATGCTTGATCCAATTGCTGTGATTGTGGTACCCCTGAGATTTTACATTAGTTTACAATTAAATCAGCTCAGACTACCATCAATTTATTCCAAGCTTCTGACACCTGGTGCAGGCGTTTGGCCGAAACACGAATCGTGTTGAGTCATTTTGTATTACCTAATAAATTGATCTGATCATTCCATTGCTGTTCATCTCCTTTGCTGTGGTTTTGCTACCAGTGTGATTGTTTCAATATTAGGCTATAAAAGGGGTGAATATGCCAGCGATACTCCTGACCATCTTAAGTTAATAGTCCGGCATGGTTTCTGCCTTGCTCAGACTTACCCTTTCCATCCATAATCTATTCCCAGGGAAGGCCCTAACAGCAGAGTTTGCACTGAGACCAAAAGGTGTCATTAAAAAAGTGACATAGTGAAGCAAAGCTATATTCACATTACCCTTCTCTTAAAGCCGCTTCACTGGCTTCCCATCCGTTTCCAAATACAATTCAAACTCATTCACTCGGCTGCCCCCCACTCATTTATTTTCCCTTATGTTCTCCCCCCCCTGCGAGCTCCAATCAGCTGGTTAGTCCTTCCTATCTGTGCCATTCTCCTCCTCTGCCAATTCCAGACTCCGTCCCTTCTATCCTGCTGTGTCGTATGCTTGAAACAAACTGCCCAAATTCCTACGGCGGGCTGCATCTCTAGCAGTATTCAAGTCCAAGTTAAAAGCCCACCTCTTTGAGACTGCTTTCAACTCCTACCTCCTCTCACCTTGGGTTCTACATCCCCAACCCTATATATCATGTCTAACTGTCCAAGTTAGACTGTAAGCTCTTCTGAGTAGGGACCATCTATTAAATGTCAAATGTATAGCGCTGCGAGATAAATAGCAGTAGTGTGATGGATACAAGGTTGTAGTACCAGAAACAAATTTGATTATATCCAACACCTAGTGGCAAAAAACAACTGGAACTGACACAGCTGTGTTTCAGTAAAGGATTGGCTACATCAGGGTTCACAAACACAACTTATAGAAACAAAACAATTAATTAAACTAAACTACAAATGTGTGATGGTTCTTTGTGCTATATCCCGAAATGCATTGCTAATACTGGGATCAAAAATTGTTGGATTTTAGAATTTGTTGCTCACATGAAAAAAAAAATTTGCACTCCCCCAGCCTCTCCTTAGAGAGAACATTGGTTGGGTTCTCAATCGGATCCTCCGAGCCACTGTGTGGGGCAGAGCAGTTGTGGGTCTCTCTAGGAGGACTAGGGCCCTGTGGCCTCAGCAACACTGCCTCATACAGTGGCCTCTTCTGTCCTCCCTCATAGGTATCTCCTGGGACAACACAGATCTCTTTTCTTCTCAGTGGTTTTGACTGAGGACCTGACTCTTCTAAGACCTGAACATCTTGCACAGCCGTATGAGGTTAGTTTGGCATAGGCACTGGAGTTCAGGCCAGAGGAGGTGGGGAGGAAGTAGAAAGAGGACTTTTAGATGCCACCATTTGGCCAAGTTTCAAGTTTATTAAGGTTTGTTGTACACGCAATGTCAAATACTTCAATGCGTATAACACTCTGGCCATTCCCCTCCTCTTGCCCTCACTCACCAACCACTGGAGAAGCACAGACAAGTACTCTCCCTGCATGCGTCCTGGCCGCCCCAATTGCCTTCTGTGGCTGTATTCGGCGGCACGGAGCAGCACTGGCGGCAGCGGCTGCCGGGAGGAGGGCTTCGAGCCACTGAAGACTCTCCCCAAAGCGCGGCAGAGGGTCAGCACTGCTTCCGTGAGGATCACGTCTGGCGGTACCAAATTTCGCAGGCCACACAGTAGAACGTTTCCTCTGACGTACTCGATCGCGTCAGAGGTAACGTGCTACCGAGGTGCAGAGCAGCCTGTGAGATTCGCAAAAGCCGGCCGCGATGCTCACAAAGCTTCATGCTGGTTCGGGGGAGCAGGTAAGGGGTGCTGCTGAACGGGGGAGCAGGGAAAAGGTGCTGTTGACCAGGAGAGCAGGGAAGAGGGACCGGGGGAGCAGGGAAGAGGTGCTGCTGACCAGGGGAGCAGAGAAGAGGGACTGGGGGAGCAGGGAAAAGATGCTGCCCCGGGGGAGCAGGGAAGAGGTGCTGCTGACTGGGGGAGCAGGGAAGAGGGACCGGGGGAGCAGGGAACAGGTGCTACTGGACTGGGGGAGCAGGGAAGAGGTGCTGCTGGACCAGGGGGGCGGTAAATATGGGTTTGGAGCTGGGGCTGAAAATTTGGGGACATGTGAAGGAAGGAGGCTTTACTAGCACCCGTTAATGTAACAGGCTTAAACACTAGTTATTTATATTTGGTATCTCGTTGGAGGTCTGTAGTATTTAAAGGGTACAGTAGTTAGATGTTATCTGCATATGTAAAAGAGGAGAATCCAATAGACTGACTGATGGTTAAGAGAGGTGATAAAAAGATGTTAAATAAAAGTGGGGACAGAATTGAGCCTTGAGGTATCCCATAAGAATTAGTATAGTTATTTGATAATGAATTGTTAAAGGTAACTTTAGCTGACCAATCTTGAAAGTATGATTTAAACCAATTTAATACTTGGTCAGAAATGCCAGCAAAAGACAATCTCTTGATGAGTAAATGATGGTCTATAGTGTCAAATGCAGCAGATAAGTCAAGTGAGACAAGAAGGACAGATTTATGGTGATATTGGATATTGGTTGTAAGTCTTATCATAGAATGTTCGGTTGAATGATTTGACCTAAAGCCTGTCTGATTGGGATGTAATATATGAGTTTTTTCTATAAAGTTGGTTACGTGATTAAAGATGACCTTTTCTATTAATTTGGCGAAAAAGGGAAGATTGGCTATGGGACGGTAATTTGATTTGGTTGCAATTGATTCTTTTGAGTTTTTTATAATTGGATGGATGACTGCCTCTTTCCATTCTTTCGGTATAAATCCTGTTGTTAGACTGGTTTCTATCATTATCTGGATAAAAGGACCGAAAAAAGAAAACGAACGTTTTAGGAAAAGAAGAGAAATTGAATTGGAGTCTGTGCCCTTAATATTAATGCTTAAGATCCTCTAGAGTTGGTATATTGAAACTAGCACATTTAGAAACAGGTATCGTTTGTATTTGTTCCACGTCTATATTAGAATTAGTTTTTGAGTTGATGCATTCTCCAATTTTATTAATTTTATTTACACAATAATCAGCGAGATTTTGGGCACTAGGTTTGATTTCTAAAGATGGATCATCAATACTTTTGGGGGCTTTAAGATTTTTTAATATAGCAAAAAGAGCAGATGAATTTTTAGCACTAGCAATTTTATTGGCGTAATATGTCCAGCACCAAGGTGAATAGTGTCCAAACAGCAGCACCTATAACAGCAGTGCCCAAAAGTCCTGCTTGGTAGCAGAAGGACTGTTGGGAAAAGTTTGCCTTTTTGCAAATGAAAGCAACACAGAAGTTATGGCAAACATGAAGAGGGATGCAGTGAAGCTTGATGAACACTCTGGAGTATGTGCAACTATTTCATATAAAACCTACACAGTAGAGTCATATGCATTTGGGCTGCAAAAACACAAGGAGCAGAGTATAAGGAGTAAAATACTGTGCCTGAAAGAAGAGCAGGGCCTATGGGTGATCATATCAGATGATCTTAAGGTAGCCATACAGGTAGAAATGGTAAGGCAAAAGCCAAAAGGATGCTTGAGTGCATGAGAGGAATGACCAGCAGGAAAAAGGTCATGAAAGTGACTCTATGTGTCTCTGGTAAGACCTCATTAGGAGTACTGTGTGCAAATAAGGAGACCATATCTCCAACAAGGTAAAACCAAGACAGCCACATGGTCAATGGTCTTCATCATAAAACAGAGAAGAGACTTAAAGATCTAAATATGAATGCTTTGGGAGAAAGGATGATAGGGGAGATATGATAGAAACATTTATATTAAAAGAGTAAATTAACCATAAACATCTCCAATATACATATGTACAAGAATTGTGCCTCTTTCAATTATAAGGAAACTTTGGAATGAGTGGGCTTAGAATGAAGGTGAAAGGAAGTAGGCTAAGATGTAATTTATGGAAACACTTTATAGAAAGCAGAGTAGATTAACAGAATGTCATCTCCCAGAGGAGATAATGGAGACAAAGATTGTATCTGAATTTCAGAAAGTATGGGACAAGCAGAGATTTCTGAAGAAGAGGAAAAACAAAGACAAAGCATTAGCAGGGTTCAAAAAAGGTTTGAATATTTTCCTAAAAGAAAAGTCCATAAGCCATTATTAAGGTGGAGTTGGGAAAATCCACTGCTTATTTCTAGGATAAGCATCATAAAATCAGTTTTACTCTTTTGAGATCTTGCCAAGTACTTGTGACCTGGATTGGCCATGACTTTTGGTCTGTTCCAGTATGGCAACTCTTATGTTCTTACAACAAAAAGTTAACGTATTTGTGTGTGTCATACTCTCCCCTTTTATAAATAGCTGTTTTATCTGCATATATTACACATTCTTATATGTCACTTCTCCGTATTCAAGGTTCTTCCCTAACTCCAAGGGAAATGGGTTACTATCCCTTTTAGAGTTTCTAAATGCCTGGCTTAAGTTTCTTTTTATTAATAGCCTCTGCTATTCTCGTTCTACCAATCAAAGTGAAAAAAGAATGCTTTGTCCAGTTATGATTTGTTTTCATAGCTCTTCATCCCTTCAAGAGTGTGTTGATGTCCTCGTCAATCTTTTTCTTTGGCCCTAGATACGGCTAAGTAAATTCAATTATTTTTGCTTGTGCATTGCTGTCATTCTCCATGTCTTGAACCATCAGTGCCTCTATATTTTATTTTGGAATAAATATTTTTCTCTTCATTCCTTTCTGAATGTACTGCCAACTCTTTTGTTTCTTTAAATACTTAGAATTTGTCCCAGTGTTCTCTGCCAGAGCAAGTGAATTGTGTGTGTGTGTGTTAATCTGCCTTTGTTTCATTTCATGGTTATTTCCTGTATCGACCTACTTCATCATTAACTTCATCGTTCAGTTCAAAGCTTTGTATCTGTCTTTCACCAGACAGCATCTTTATCATCTTGTTTCTTTATCTGCTTCGTCTTTTCAATCAAATGTCTTCCATGATAACATACCACAATGCATTCTTGGATTCTTCAGTCTTTTAGCAGCTCTGAAACAGGTCTTCATGAATTTCTTAAATGGGTAAACAAAGCCCATATATCTTAACTTTTGTCTCTTGAGGGCTTTGATCACAGTACATTTACCATCAGCCATAATCACAGTTACACAAAGCCAAGGATCTGTGTACCTCTTACTGATGTCACAGACCAGATCTTCGTCTCCACTCCTAGTTTTCAAGGGCCACCAACAGGTCAGGTTTTTGGACATTCGTAATGATTCTCCATAGATTTGCATACAAGGAGAGTAGTAGACATGCACATCTTCCTCATGCTTATTTATTAGCTATATCCTAAACACTAGACCAGTGTTTCTCAACTCAGTCCTGGAGTAGCCCCTTGCCAGTCAGGTTTTCAGGATATCCACAATGAACAAGCATAAACTTGGTTTGAATACACTGCCTCCATTATATGCTAATTTATTTCAAGCATTTTAATTGTGCATATCCTGAAAACCTGACTGGAAAGGGGCTACTCCAGGATCGAGATGAGAAACAATGCACTCGAAGACTGGGGGTAAAGGTCAAAGCTCTAGGTCAGTTCTCTGAGGGGCCAATACAGAAAGCCTTGCAATAAGAACAGGCTCAGCATGCAGCTCCACTGAGAAACTAGTACTTCAGAAATACCATGGGATGCTGTAAACCATGACCATGCAAAATTACTGCTGCAGTCCATTGTATCATTTCTACATGCCACCTTTCCTGTTAGTGGCGATTGGCTCAGGCACTGAAAAAAAGGGTGATATATATATTTAAAAAAAACCCACTACAAGCCACAGGCAAAAAAGCATGTCCAAACCAATGTCCCAACAAACCATCTACCCTGAAGCAACATCACTTTCCACTGCAACATCCCCCCGCCTCCCATTTTTTTTTTTTTTTCAGGGCCAGCCCAGGAGAGTGGTCATGTGGATTATATATATATATATATATATATATATATATATGACCATTATATATATATATATATATATATATATGACCATTCTCCTGGGCTGGCCCTGAAAAAAAAATTGGGGGGCGAGGGGATGTTGCAGTGGAAAGTGATGTTGCTTCAGGGTAGATGGTTTGTTGGGACATTGGTTTGGACATGCTTTTTTGCCTGTGGCTTGTAGTGGGGTTTGTTTGGGTTTTTTTATCCACATGACCACTCTCCTGGGCTGGCCCTGAAAAAATATCACTGGTATCTAGTGACATCCCTTCCTCCTACCCCCTGACTTGACTTTTTTTAAAAAGTCACTGATGTTTAGTGGGACTCTCCACCTTCTGATCCCTCATCCAGGCCACCCCAGTCCCTAAATGAGGCAGAAGTAGGTGCAGACTGACCACTGGTAAAACAGGGCAGTGTCTGAGGGCCCACAGCAATAGAGAACCCAGTTTCCCTTGGCTTCCATCTAATTTAAAGAAAACAAAAAACTAGGTAAGTATACCCCACGCAAAGCAAAACTAAAGAAGAAACCAAGTGGTGAGTGGAACAGTACTCGTCAACCTAAGGACAAGATTTATTGGTGTAAAGTCAAATAAAATACATATATAACAAATAAATTACATATATATCAATACATAAATGAAAAGTCTTTTGTTCTTCAAGTCTTAACACTCCCTCTCTCTTCCCTCTTATCCTCAACAATCTGTTACCCCTTCATCCCTGAGTCATTCTAGGGAAACAGGATTTGTAGAAGCTGTGAGGGACTGCTTTATGGAGCAACTGATCAGGGAACCGACGCGGGGGAGTGCTACTCTTGACCTCATCCTGAACGGATTAGGAGGGCCTGCAAGAGGGGTAGAAGTGGGAGGACCACTAGGCAACAGTGACCACAATGCGATCAGATTCACTTTAGAAAGGGGGACACCCATAGTAAGGAGGACCGCAACAACTGCGCTCAACTTCAAGAAGGGGAACTATGTTGCTATGAGGGAAATGGTGGGGAGGAAGCTCAGAAACATCTTTAGGATGGAGACTGTGGAAAGCGCCTGGACCCTATTCAGGGACACCCTACAGGAAGCACAAAAAATGTACGTCCCCAGTTTCAGGAAAGGCTGCAAGAACAAGCGGTCAAAGGACCCGATTTGGATCTCAGCAGAAGTAAAGAGGGCAATAAACGACAAAAAAGTATCCTTCCGGAGATGGAAAAAGGATCCAACGGAGGAAAATCACCAGGCGCACAGGAAATGCCAAAAAGAATGCCACCGAGAGGTTAGAAAAGCAAAAGGGAAATACGAAGAGGGGCTGGCCAGGGAGGCGAAAAACTTCAAGGCATTCTTCAGTTACGTAAAGGGGAAACGACCAGCGAGAGAGGAGGTGGGGCCGCTGGACGATGGGGATAGGAGGGGAGTGATTAAAGAGGATAAAGAGGTAGCTGAGAGGCTGAACACGTTCTTCTCGTCGGTTTTCACGAGAGAAGACACATCTAATATACCGGACTCAGAGGAGCTCATGAGTGGGGAACAGGCTGAGAAATTGGAGCACATAGAGGTAAGTAAGGAGGATGTCCTCAAACAGATAGACAGGTTAAAATGCGGCAAATCACCGGGTCCGGACGGGATCCACCCGAGGGTTCTGAAGGAGCTAAGACAAGAAATAGCGGGCACAATCCAGCATGTTTGTAACCTATCCTTGAAAACTGGAGAGGTACCAGAGGACTGGAAATTGGCGAATGTCACACCTATCTTCAAAAAGGGATTGAGGGGTGACCCCGGGAACTACAGGCCGGTGAGCCTGACTTCAATTATAGGGAAGATGGTGGAAGCTATAATAAAGGACGGCATTTGCGAGCACATTGAGAGAAATGGCCTACTGAGAACAAGCCAGCACGGATTCTGTAAGGGAAGGTCATGCTTAACGAACCTTCTGTACTTCTTTGAGGGAATAAGCAGTCGGGTGGACAATGGGGAACCCATCGACATCATTTACCTCGATTTTCAAAAGGCTTTCGACAAGGTGCCACATGAAAGGCTGCTTAGGAAGCTGTGGAACCACGGGGTGGGAGGGGATGTGCACCGATGGATAGAGCACTGGTTGTCGGGTAGACTGCAGAGGGTCGGAGTAAAGGGCCAATATTCTGACTGGCGGGGAGTCACGAGCGGTGTGCCGCAGGGATCGGTGCTGGGGCCGTTACTCTTCAACATATTTATCAATGACCTGGAAAAGGAGGCAAAGTGCGAGGTTATAAAATTTGCAGACGATACCAAACTGTGCGGCAGAGTTAGCTCCAGGGAGGAGTGTGAGGACCTGCAAAGGGACCTAGACAAGCTGGAAGACTGGGCGAACAAATGGCAAATGCGCTTTAACGTGGAAAAATGCAAGGTCATGCATATAGGGAAAAAAAACCCGTTGTTCAACTACAAATTGGGGGGGGCATTGTTGGGAGAAAGCAGTCTTGAGAGAGACTTGGGAGTGCTGGTGGATGCATCACTGAAGCCATCTGCACAGTGCGCAGCGGCCTCAAAAAAAGCAAACAGGATGCTGGGCATCATAAAAAGGGGCATAAAAACCAGGACGAGGGAAGTCATCTTGCCACTGTATCGAGCGATGGTGCGTCCGCATCTGGAATATTGCGTTCAATATTGGTCGCCGTACCTCAAGAAGGACATGGCGGTACTCGAGAGAGTCCAAAGGAGAGCAACGAAACTGGTAAGAGGGCTGGAACACTGCCCATATGCCGAGAGGTTGGATAGGCTGGGGCTCTTCTCTCTGGAAAAAAGGAGGCTCAGGGGTGATATGATAGAGACCTTCAAGATCATGAGGGGCATAGAGAGGGTGGATAGGGACAGATTCTTCAGGCTGAAGGGGACAACAGGTACGAGGGGGCATTCGGAGAAACTGAAGGGAGATAGGTTCAAAACGAATGCAAGGAAGTTTTTTTTCACCCAAAGGGTCGTGGACACTTGGAATGCGCTACCGGAGGACGTGATTGGGCAGAGTACGATACAAGGATTCAAACAGAGACTGGACGGATTCCTGAGGGATAAAGGGATCGTGGGATACTGAGAAAGCTAACCAGAAAATAAGTATAGAAACCCGACCAGGTCGTGCATGTGCAAGACCGGAGGGCTAGGACTTTGATGGGAAGATAGGACTCAATAGGAAACCAAGGTGGCATGGGGGCCCCTTCTGGTGATTTGGACAGGTCGTGACCTGTTTGGGCCGCCGCGGGAGCGGACTGCTGGGCAGGATGGACCTATGGTCTGACCCGGCGGAGGCACTGCTTATGTTCTTATTCTCTTTTCCTCTTTCCCTTTATCCCCTCTTGTCCCCAACAGTCCAACTCTCTATGTCCTCCCTAATCTCCCAAATGTGCAGTCTCTCACTCTGGGTCCCTCCCCTCCCTACCTATCTCTTTCTTCATTCCCACCTATCCAATTCTATAAAAGGTAGGCGGTGACCCGTCATTCCTGTGCCGGACAAAAACACGCCGACAATCGTGTGCAGGACTTATGCGCAACGGCTTTAAAAAGTTACTATTAGCACTGTGGAGGGTGGAACCCTCCCCCCCATACACACACTAAACTTACAAGTATTTGTGCTCCCGTCAGGGGGATCTTCCCTGACCTCTTGGAATATCAACCAGATTGGTTATATCTTGAATGGAAAATCATGATCCCAATGCGACTATTTCATATATTAAATATTAAAATACCTAGTTATGCTAAAGACAATATGATTTTATTGGATATGTGGAAAACAATTAAATTTATTGATAAATTAACAGATGTTCCCATAATAAACTCTACTTTGCAGTCCTTATGGTTAAACTCCAAGATTCAAATAGGCGGTGCTGGGATCGCTTGGAAGAATTGGATGCAGGCAGGTAATCGGACATTAGATGATGTTATATCTAATGGAAATCTGCTGGATTTTTCACAACTGCAACAATCATTTGGAATTTTAAAATCTCAACACTATAGGTGGTTGCAGTTGAAGCAGGCTATTCAGAGTGGGTTCCCTGAATGGAAACATTTAAAAACTTATTTTAGCCTGCAAATCCTTTGCTACCAAACTGATCTAGTAGAACATCAGGCTGCCCAGCGGTACAAATTGATTTCTGGATTTTTGAATAAAAAACCAAATAATAGTCTTAGAGACATCTGGAGCATTATATTTCTGTATCTTGTTGGCCACGAATTTGGACTTGGAGACTGAAATGTACAGCGTCAGCATCTTTGAGACAAACATGGTTATTTTTGTTGCATAGGATTTTTTGGACCCCCCCCAGTTCGGTTAAATAAAATAGATAGTTCTAAGTCTAATAGATGCTGGCATTGTCATATTGATATGGTGAACATGGATCATCTGTTATATTTTTATCCTTTTATATTTATGTTTTGGAAGTCAATTTGGGGACAAATAAATTTGGTTCTAGAGTCAAATGTTCCACTATCATATGAGGCCATAATGTGTGGTACGATACTACATGTGAAACCCACTTTAGATAAATATAAGAGCCGTCTTTTTATGATAATGACAGGCATAGCCATTCAATTGATCACGAGTAACTGGAAAAACCATGACAGAATAAGTTACACTTTTTGGTGGGTGAATCTGTGTACTACGTATAGATATGAAAGAATTAATGCAGAATGTAGGGGATTTAGTGGTATATTTAATAAAATTTGGAGCCCATTGAGTAAATTTGTGGAATCATAATAGAAACATAGAAACATAGAAAGATGACGGCAGAAAAGGGCCACAGCCCATCAAGTCTGCCCACCCCACTTACCCACCCCATTAGGTCTGAATGCTGATGACCTAGTTCCTTAACTCTCGTAGGGATCCCACGTGGATGTCCCATTTATTCTTAAAGTCGAGCACGTTGGTGGCCTCGACCACCTGCACTGGAAGTCTGTTCCAGTGATCTACCACCCTTTCTGTGAAAAAATACTTCCTGGTGTCGCCATTAAATTTCCCTCCTCTGAGTTTGAGCGGGTGCCCCCTTGTGACTGAGGGTCCCTTGGGAAAGAATAAGTCGTTTTCCACTTCGACACGACCTGTGATGTACTTAAACGTCTCAATCATGTCGCCCCTTTCCCTACGCTCCTCTAGAGTGTAGAGCTGCAACTTGCCTAGTCTTTCTTCGTATGAGAGACCCTTTGAGTCCGGAGACCATCCTAGTGGCAATCTGCTGGACCGACTCAGCCCGAAGCACATCTTTACGGTAGTGTGGCCTCCAGAATTGCACACAGTATTCCAGGTGAGGTCTCACCATGGTTCTGTAGAGTGGCAGTATGACTTCAGGTTTGCGGCTAATGAAACTTCTTTTGATGCATCCCATCATTTGCCTTGCCTTAGATGAGGCCTTCTCAACTTGTTTGGCAGCCTTCATGTCTGCACTGATGATTACTCCTAAGTCCCGTTCTTCTGAAGTCTTAGCCAGTGTTTCTCCATTCAAGGTATAAGTTCTGCATGGATTTCTAGTACCAAGATGCATGACCTTACATTTCTTAGCATTGAAGCCCAGCTGCCACGTCGAGGACCAGTTTTCCAACGTGATCAGATCCTGCGTCATATTATCCTTGAGAATGCTTTCACTTACTATATTACACAGTTTGGCGTCATCGGCGAACAGTGCTACTTTACCCTGAAGCCCTCGGGTCAAGTCGGGAATATGTTGAAAAGGGATGGTCCCAGGACCGAGCCCTGTGGCACTCCACTAGTCACTTCCGATGTCTCAGAGAGGGTGCCGTTGACCACCACCCTCTGAAGTCTTCCACTCAGCCAATCGTTAATCCATGCAGTTAGTTTCTCACCTAACCCCATCGACTTCATCTTGTGCAATAGTCTGTGGTGTGGGACACTGTCAAAAGCTTTACTGAAATCCAAGTACACTATGTCCAGAGACTCTCCCGAGTCTAACTTTCCCGTCACCCAATCAAAGAAGCTGATCAGATTGGATTGGCATGACCTACCCCTAGTGAATCCATGTTGACAGGGATCCCTTAGGTTCCCCTCGTCCAAAATCGTGTCTAGTTTACCTTTAAGTAAAGTTTCCATGAGTTTACATACTACTGATGTGAGACTTACTGGTCTGTAATTTGCAGCCTCTGCTCTGCAACCTTTTTTGTGCAGAGGAATGACGTTGGCTGTTTTCCAGTCCAGGGGGACTCTCCCCGTACTTAGGGAGAGATTGAAGAGTACTGCTAACGGTTTCGCCAGAACATCGCTTAGCTCTCTGAGCACTCTTGGGTGCAAATTGTCCGGTCCCATGGCTTTGTTCACCTTAAGTCTTGACAGTTCACTGTAAACATCAGCAGGTGTGAACTCGAGTTTCTGAAATGGGTCTTCCATACTTTGCTTTGTTTCCAGCCGTGGCCCGTGTCCTGGTGCCTCGCAGGTAAAGACTGAGCAGAAGTATTCATTCAGTAATTTGGCTTTATCGGAATCTGTTTCCACATAATTTCCGTCTGGCGTTCTAAGGCGTACTATCCCGTTTGCGTTCCTTTTCCTGTCGCTAATGTACTTGAAAAAGGATTTGTCCCCTTTCTTAATGTTCTTTGCTAGAGTTTCTTCCATTCGAAGTTTGGCCTCCTTGACTGCTGTTTTGACCGCTGCAGACTTTGTCCTGTATTCAATGTTTGCTTCTTTTTCCCCGGTGCGTTTGTATGAGAGAAATGCTCTTTTCTTCTCCTTGACGAGGTACGAGACCTCATCAGTGAACCATTGGGGTTTCTTTTTTCTTTATTGTTTATTTACTGATTTTATGTAGCGGATAGTTGCCTCATGAAGAGTCGATTTCAAGGTTGACCACATGGCTTCCACATTATCAGTTTCTTCTTGAACCTGCAGAGTCTGATGGATGAAATCTCCCATGCATGCGAAGTCAGTGCCCCTGAAATTGAGTACCCTCGTTTTAGTGTGTGATCTAGGGAAGCCTTTCCTAAGGTTAAACCATACCATGTTATGGTCACTGGTGGCTAGCGTTGCTCCCACTGAGACCTCCGAGACGCTTTCTCCGTTCGTAAGTACCAGGTCCAGGATGGCCTGGGCTCTAGTGGGCTCTAGTACCATTTGCTTGAGCCATACTCCCTTCATGGACGTTAATATCCTCCTACTATCACAAGTTGTCGCTGAGAGTGTGTTCCAGTCTACATCAGGCATGTTGAAGTCTCCTAACAGAACAACGTCCCCCCGTAACGTGATGTTCTCAATGTCTTCAATTAATTCTGTGTCCATGTCCTCCGATTGCCTTGGAGGTCTGTATACCACACCAAGGTACAGGCATTTTTCCCCGCCTCTGGCCAGGTTTACCCAGATGGATTCCCCAGTATACTTGACATCCGTGATCCTGGTTGTCTTGATGTTCTCTTTGATGTATAGTGCTACCCCTCCTCCTAACTTACCCTCTCTGTCTTTGCGAAGCAGGTTGTATCCTGGTATAGTAGTATCCCACCCGTGAGAGTCTGTAAACCACGTTTCGGATATAGCCACTACATCTAGGTCTGCATTAACTATTTCTGTTTCCAGTTCTAGAAGTTTGTTCCCTAGGCTGCGTGCGTTAACATACATAGCTCTCCACACTTTGTGTTTACTAAGCTCCTGTAGAGAGCCACCCATTTGAGTTAAAGTGTCTCCTGGCAAATCTTTTGCAATAGGGGTACTTACCTTGGACCTAGAATCAAAGTTTTTGGACGCCACATCAAGATTGTTACTTTCTGCTCCAGTGTAAAAGTGGGTACCCTCCCCCGACTTACCTAGTTTAAAGCTCTTCGAAGTAGGCTGGCTAGTCGGCGTCCGAATACATTCTTACCTCTTTTGGTCAGGTGGAGTCCGTCTGGTCCCTGTAGTGTGTCTCCGTGATTCAGGAATCCGAAGTTCATTTCCCGGCACCAACGTTGTAGCCACTCATTCGTCTTCTGGATACGTTCTTCCCTGTCCCTAACAGGAAGAATTGAAGAGAATACTACCTGTGCTCCTGTCTGCTTCAGCCTCTTTCCCAGAGCTCCGAAGTCTCTGGCTATGTCTTCCAGGGTGTTCTTGGCAGGGTGTATCTTCCAGGGTGTATCTTCCAGGGTGTATCTTTCTTTCTCTTCATGTACTTTTACACATCCATGGGGGAGGGGGGTAGGAGGGAGGAAAATAAATTTTGATGGTGATATTTAAGTAACTTTATTCTTCATTTATATTATTAATTATGTTATATTATGTTATTATTAAATGTAGGAAATCTGAAAATCTGGAATGATATATATGTTACTTGTACAGATAATATTGCAATGTATGTAATATCTACTGTTCTTTTATTTGTTTGGCACTGTTTTTAGATTAAAAATCAATAAAGATTAAAAAAAAACCACCTGACATATTTCAATCACTAAATTGAAAATAAAAACATTTTCTCTACCTTTGTTATCTGGCGATTTTATTTTTCTGATTATCTTGTTCCATCTGTGCTCTTAATTCTGTTTCAAAGGCGTCTTTATGCATTTACTTTCTTTCCTCTCCTTCACTTTTTGCACGACATCCATCTTTGGCACTGATTTTCATATTCAGTTTTCTTCCATTTTTCTGTCTTCATCTCAGATCTCTTTCCAACTCTTATCCTCTCCTCTCCTTCATCCCGCTCTTCTCTCCGTCCATGTGCATTATCTCTTCTCTCATCTTCCACTTCCCTCCATCCATGTGCACCATCTCATTTCCCTTTCCTCTTGCCTTCTCCTCCTATCCAACCATGTGTCCACCCACTTCCTATACTCTCCACTCCTCCCATTCAGCATCTCTCCCTTTTTTCTCCCTCCCTATCCCCCCACCCGTTCCACCAAATGCTCTCCCCACCCGGTTCCAAAGCCCCTCTCACCATGAAAATTACAAGAAGGTTGCCAGCACAGCAGCCTCCTCCGCACAGTTCCTTTGCTATGGTCTTCTCAAGCGGAAGCAGGAAGTTGCTTCAGTGGGGGGTGGACCGCAGCAAACAAACAGTACAGAGAAGGCTGGTCATCAGAAGAGGTGGAAGATAGCAGTGCCAGACATCAAGGGAGTGGAAGATAACAGTGTTGGTCATCGGATGGGGAGGGGAGGAAAAAAGTCATCAGGAGGCGGCTCGAATATAAACTTAGATCCGCATTTTGGGGCCATTTTTGTCGCCCAAAAATCTCAGTTTATATTTGAATATATACAGTAATTGGAAGTTGCATGTGCAACTTGGTATGCGCACTGTCCAAAATGTTATATGTCAGTTCACGTGTGGAAACCTGAAAAGGGGACATGGTTAGGACTGGATCGTGTGCAGTTTTTTAAAAAATATTTATTTATTTATCATTTCTATACAACCAATATCGATGGTACAAGAAATACTGAATATATATAATTTAGTCAACATTGACTAAAGGGAAAATGTACAAAGCAATATATAACTTATATAGGCCTCTATTAAGAGAGAGAGGCAAGACACAAAGAAGAAAAACCCCTGGGGAGAGGGGATATAAATACAATTTTAAAAAGTAAAAGAAAAAGAGCAGTATTTAGATGTTAACCTACACTAAATTTATTCTGGCTGCGTTGGAGTCCCTTTACTCTCCAAGAAAAAACCTAATTGGGCAGGTTCAAAAAATATATATTTATTCCCTTGATAGGAAATAAAAGTTTGCAAGGGAACCTTAACTGAAAAGTTGCCCCCAAAGAAATCACTTTACAACGAAATTGCAAAAATTCTTTCCTCCTGGATTGTGTCCATTTCGAGACATCATGAAATATACATATACCCTTTCACCTAAAAAGGTGACCTGTTTTAAATTAAAGTACAATTTCAACAGCATTTCTTTATCCTGTAAGAATACGAGAGAGACTAACAATGTCGCCCGACCCAGTGTTTCAATATCAGAAGATTGCAATACAGCAGATCCATCCAATTGCATAGTTTCAGCTTCTAAACCTTTTCCTTTTTGCACTTTCTTTAGATAATAGATTCTCTGCTTCGGGGGAAGATTCAGTTCTGGAACTTTTAAGCCTGTCAACATAAAGTTCTTAAAGAGTTCCTGAGGGGACATAAATCTAATTATTGGAAAGTTAAGAATCCTTAAATTCAAATTTTTCTGTTGATTTTCCAGATTTTCTGTCTTCCTCAGAAACATCATTTTATCAGTCATTTGTTTAGTCGCCAAATTTTTATTCTCAACTTTTAATTTCTCTAATTTAGAAAGTTCAGCCTTCTCCAAAAGGGTTATCCTGGATGAAGAGTTTAGTTTGTACAGACCGAGAGCAGGTTTTCAATCGCAGACCAGATAAGAGTCAAGAGCCACTGCCTGGGGGCGCTTTTATAAGTTATGCACGTTTATAGATTATGGCCCTGATTCTCTAAAAGTGCGTCCCGATTTTAGGCAGCTGTAGGCGTCCTACAGCTGTCTAATCAGCCAATCGGGATGCACGTTTTTAAAAAAAAAATGCTCCCCAGGCAGGCCGCCTATATTGAAGGCGAGGCCCGCAAGACACCTAGGCCCTGATTCTGTATAGGACGCCCGGGAGAGGCGTCCTATTCAGAATCGGCCTAAACTAAACCCCGATTCTGTAACCGGCGTCCATGTTACAGACGCGGGTTAGAGAATCGGGTTAGATTAGACACGGCCCGCTACACTTATCGCGGCAAGGGATCTCTCTGCCGCTTTAAGTATAGCGGGCCGTGGCCCCCTGACCGATCGCTGGCAGGAGGGTGCCCAAACCCTCCTGCCCGAAGACGCACCCCTCTCCCCGACTCTACCGACCGCCCCCTCCCCGACACTACCGACCGCCCCCCCCCGACATTACCGATCTCCCCCCCCCCCCGACAATATCGATCGATGGCAGGAGGGTGCCCAATCTCTCCTGCCCGAAGACGCACCCCCCCCCCAGCGCTAACAACCCCCACTCCACCAAACCTGTTCTTACAGATGGGTCTTGCATGTCGAGCAAGCAGGCACGCCTCGTCGAAATGAGGCGGGCCCGCCCCTTCCCGGCCCATCCCGCCGAAGCCTAAGGCCTGATTGTCCCAGGCTCTAGAAGCCTGGACCAATCAGGCCTTAGGAATAGCGGGTCCGCCCATCCCTACTAAGTCTAAGGTCTGATTGGCCAATCAGGCCTTAGATTAAGTGGGGATGGGCGGACCCGCTATGCCTAAGGCCTGATTGGTCCAGGCTTCTAGAGCCTGGGCCAATCAAGCCTTAGGCTTCGGCGGGATGGGCCGGGCCCGCCTCATTTCGACGAGGCGTGCCTGCTTGCTCGACGTGCAAGACCCATCTGTAAGAACAGGTTTGGTGGAGTGGGGGTTGTTAGCGCTGGGGGCTGGTGCGTCTTCGGGCAGGAGGGTTTGGGCACCCTCCTGCCAGTGATCGGTCAGGGGCCACGGCCCGCTATACTTATAGCGGCAGAGAGATCCCTTGCCGCGATAAGTATAGCGGCCGCGTCTACTTACAATGTAGACCAGCATTTTGCTGGCCTACATTTTTAAGCTTCTCATCTACTAGGGAGACGCGTAGGGCCACCTAGGTTCAGCCTAAGGCCCGCCTAAGGCCCTTAGACGAGCTTAGGCATCTTGCGGGTCTCCCTAGGCTCCCTTAGGTGCCTTCAGGCCTGCCTGGGGAGCATTTTTTTTTTTTTTAAACGTGCATTCCGATTGGCTGATTAGACAGCTGTAGGACGTCTACAGCTGCCTAAAATCGGGACGCACTTTTAGAGAATCAGGGCCTATATGCCTATGTGCGCACAACTTTGGCACAGGCATTTGTCAGGTTTTCCTTGGCCTAAATGACACACCCTGACGCTAGGTGTTATTCATAAAGTGTGCATAACTATTATAGGATCATGCTTAGCGCTGCAGTGTTGAGGGCCAATTTTTTAGGTGTAATATACAGAATCAGACCCAGGAAGGACAATAAAGGGGAGGGAGGAAGGGGCAGTAAAAATTGTTGGCTCCTCCCACATGGCTCTGTCCATCTGCTTCCAACCCTGCTCTGAATGTCCTTTTTGCCTCTCCACGCTGCAACCTTCTGACAAAGGTAGCATCTAACATCAAGTGCTTTTCTGAACATTGCACACAGCCCTTATCCTGTCATACTCACAACTCTTCTTTATTTGCCCTTGAGCAAATTCACTCTATTTGCTCATTTATTAAGAACATAAGAATTGCCGCTGCTAGGTCAGACTAGTGGTCCATCGTGCCCAGCAGTCCGCTCACGCAGCGGCCCCTAGGTCAGAGATCAGTGCCCTAACTGAGACTAGCTTTACCTGCGTATGTTCTGGTTCAGCAGGAACTTGTCTAACTTTGTCTTGAATCCCTGGAGGGTATTTTCCCCTATAACAGCCTCCGGAAGAGCGTTCCAGTTTTCCACCACTGTCTGGGTGAAGAAGAACTTCCTTACGTTTGTACGGAATCTATCCCCTTTTAACTTTAGAGTGCCTTCTCGTTCTCTTTACCTTGGAGAGGGTGAACAACCACCCGTCTTTATCTACTAAGTCTATTCCCTTCATTATCTTCAGTTTAGTTCTCTTCATAGTCTTATATACTCTTTAGTATTATCAAAACTTGACTACTGTAATTCTATTTTTATTGGTCTTCCAAACTATCAGTCACAACGGTTACAATTAGTACAAAATACCGCAGTCAGATTACTTTATTGCCTGTCCAAAATCGATCACGTTACTAAACCTCTCTTAAAAGCTGAGCATATTTCTTATCAAATCCCACTTAAATACGAATCAATATCCTTTCTTTTTAGATTCTGTCTAGCGGCCTTCCTTCTTTCTTATTCATCACACCTTATTTTGAGCAGCTATTTCTTGACATTCACAGACATTCTTCTTTTTTTTCCATCATGGCTCCGATTCTTTGGAACACTCTTCCTTTTTATCTTCACACAAAAAGATAATTTTCAAAATTCAAAGCTCAATTAAAAGGCATATGACTTTTTTCAGGCATATTGTTTATATTTTATCTTCTTTTAGTTATAATGAAAGTGTCCATTTTACCTTAATATTCCTCATGGCTATTGTTCCTTCACCTGATTTTATTGTAACTTTTCCTTATTATTCCCTTGTGTTACAGTGAAGTCTGTATTGGCAGTGCTGGTCTATCAGTATACAGTGCTCCCCCGGTCATTTGCGGTCGGCGATTCGCGGTCCTGGTCATTCGTGGTATTTTCTGACCGCAAATGACCGGGCAGGAGAGGGCAGTCGAAGAGGCAGGAGAGAGCAACCAGAGCGCCGGTGACTGAAGTTAATCACTTGTGGTATGCTCCGACCGCCTCTTCCTGCACTAAAGTCGGGCTGCTTGTCAAAGCTGTGTGTCAAAGCAGCTCCTGAGTGATGAGGCCTGACTTTAGTGCAGGAAGAGGCGGTCGGAACATTCCTTCACTTGCCAGCGCTCCAGCTGCTCTCTCCTGCCTCTCCGGCTGCCCTCTCCTGTCTCCCCTGCTAAAAAACGTATTTGCGTTTTTTCAAGACTCACGGGGATTCCTGGAACGGAACCCCCTGAATGTCGGGGGAGTACTATATATTTTTTTTATTGTAAATCGCTTAGATTTTAACTTTGATTTTATGTTGGTGGCATATGAAATAAATTGAACTTGAACTCCCTCCCTCCGCATCAGGGACTTGAGTAAAACCAACAAGTGCGGCAGTGTGGTCACATCTGTCTGGCAGATACTGCAAGGGCCATTATTTCAGGATTCATCATTTATCAGCGGCATGGGATTCTGGAGAGACCAGTGTAATCATCATTCGGTGGCAGTTTTGCCAACATTGGAGCATACATAGGTGACAGAAAATGACTCCTCAAATATTGTTACTCGCAGTATCTGCCAGACACGTGTGAACTAGAGAGTTGCGCAGGGACAGAAATCCCACCCATCCCCGCCCGTCCCTGCCAGGATCCTCTCCGTCCCCACCCATCCCCGCCAGGATCCTCCATGTCTCCACCCATCCCCACAAGGAATTACCTCCATCCTTGCCCATCCCCATAAAAAGCAGCAATTACTTCTGACAGGATCATCAATTCCACAGTTTCTTTTGCTGTTTTCCTTGTGGAATCTCTTTGGTGGAACCCTTTTTTTGTTTTCTGTTCAGGTAATTAACTTATAAACCCCCTCTTTTACTAAGGCTGACGTGTCCATTATATTATATGGACGAACCCTGCTTCCAAAGCCTTCCATCCCCGTGGGCCAGAGGGGGGTCCCCGTGGGAGTCCTGTGGGTTAGGGGAGGATTCCCGTGAGAACCCCGCGGGACCCGCGGGATTCCCGCGATCCCCGTTCCCTTGCAGACCTCTAGTGTGAACCCTGCGACTGCACTTGTTGGTTTTATTCAAGCCCCTGATGCAGTCCTTGAAGAGGTGAAACATGCCCATGTTGGACTAGTAGAGAGTGTTGGTAGTGAAGAATTCTTATACATTTTTATAAGACTGGTCTGCTCTTCTTTTCTTGTTGTTCTGGATCTTGTGGATAGTTTGACTTTTTTTTTTTTTTTTTTTTTAAAGTGGCCGGCCTATAGCACTGAAAGACGTATGCAGCGCTGTGCATTTTGACATTTATAGATGATCCCTGCTCAGAAATGCTTACAATCTAACTTGGACAGACAGACATGACATATAGGGTTGGGGATGGAGAACCCAAGGTGAGAGGAGTTAGGAGTCAAGAGGTGGGCTTTTAACTGGGCCTTGAACACTGCCAGAGACAGAGCCCGCCGTAGGGATTCGGGTACCTTGTTCCAAGCATACTGTGCAGCAAGGCAGAAGGGACGGAGTCTTGAGTTGGCGGCAGAAGAGACGGGCACAGAAAGGAGGGACTTACAAGCTGAGTGGAGCTCATGGGGGGCAATCTTAGGGGGAGATAAGTGAAGAGAGATAGTATGGGGCAGCTGAGTGAGTGTATTTGTAGGTAAGTAAGAGGAGTTTGAATTGTATTTGGAAATGGATGGGAAGCCAATGAAGTGGGTAACGTGAATAAAGCCTAAAAGGATTTTCTCTGTTCTACTTACCCTCTTTTTTGATAAAAGAGAAAAATTGCCAGCTAAGCATTCATTTGCTCAGTGGGTCTGCTTCACAAGATCTCAGGACATCTTGCAAATGTGACAAGAGAGAAACACAATTTATGACACATATTTCCACCAGCAGCTGAATGAGCAAGAAAGACCTTCCTCAAACATGCTTCCGATTTGTGAGTTACACTATTGTCATTTGTTCCTCATTCCACAGGCTAGCTGTGACTTTTTTTTTTTCTGGCAGGTCCAAACAGTGAATAAGTACCATATTTGCCGGCGTATAAGACGACTGGGCGTATAAGACGACCCCCCAACTTTTACAGTTAAAATATAGAGTTTGTTATATACTCGCCGTATAAGACTACCCCTTCTTCCGCACACCTTCTGCACAACAAATAAAACTTAAAAGAACATCAGAATTTATTTCAACAATTTTAATTCAAATGTTTATGACATGCAGGTACTTAGCAGGAAAACTGTTACAAGGCTGTATATCATCAAACATGTACGGTAAACATTAAACTTAATTCACTAAAGCTGAATAGAACAATAAACCCATGGGAGCTGCCATGCTATTTGTTTTCTAAACTGTTAACCAAACTGAAACTGTCAATGATAGAAGGAAGATAACACATAGAGGGAGAGAGCAAGTGCCGGGCAAGTCCCTAGCAAGTTTGCTGGCATGACAGTTTCCCTTTAAAAGCCTTCAAAAGCCTCCTGTTCGCCCCCGCAACTTCCTTAAGGGCTAGACTCCACACACGGCCGCATGTGCGAGAGACGTAGTCAAGAGAAAAGGGGTGGGGCCAGAGCGCCGCTGCTTCCCGCTGCGCAGGATGAAGGAGCTGGCACCCTTGTCACACTGATGTCCCGCCATGGCCCCGCTGATGTCCCGGCAGGTTTACTAGTACCGTAAGCACCGTAAGGAGGTAAGGAAGGAGATGTTAGGGCATGTAAAGTAAGGGCATGTAAACAGTACCCGGCGTATAAGACGACCCCCGACTTTGGGGAGGATTTTAAGGTACTGAAAAGTCGTCTTATACGCCGGCAAATACGGTATTTCTTGACACCTATTTTAAAATGCATTAAAGAGAGACTCCACTGCTCCTCTGGCCTGGATTCTTTGCTGGCTGCGATATCTCATCAGGCTAGCATAGGACTATCTCCAGGAAAATGTAGCAGGGAGTCAAAAATATTTAGACTCCAGAGTCAGCACTGCTTTTACGTGTCATAACATGATATTCAAAGCTGGCTGGTACCAAGAAATGGGGCTCAATTTCCAGGAATAGAGCTCGATATCTGCAGATAGTTCTTTGATTAACCCCCCATTTTACCAAACCACTCCCATGAGCGTCAGAGCAGCATTTAGTGCCCCGGGCCGCAGTAGAAACCTCTACCGTGGCTTAGGAAAAGAGGGCCTAAATCAAAAGAGCCTTTCTGTTGTTCTATGTTAATCGGAGTCAGGGTCATGGATTTGATAGACCTCATTTCTGTGGCATCAGTTTATATTGTGTGTTTCATATTAGTTAATATTGGCTTTAACTTCTCACGGCTCAATAGACTCTTGACAAAGGCAGAGATGCCAAAACGCAGTCAGTGTCGAGTCTTCAAATCAATAAAGTGAACTTTGAACTGCACACCCGTGGCTGAATTATTGACATCTCCTCCTCACAACGCCTTTGTTGTGCCTTAATTGTCTCGTCGTTGAAACCTCCCCCACACAGATAGTTTACAGGTTAGATTTGCCATAGTTACAGTGCAAGATTTTAAAATACAAGTTTTCCTTACGTGACACATACTGGTTCTGGTAGCAATAGTCCATCGATCAACGGCAGGGGTTTAGGTGAAAAGGTATGTTTTTATTACTTTTCTAAAACTGAGTCCTTTAAGGAATCTGATCTGCCAATTCTAGTGGCTCGGTACGAAGCCGTCTCTTTTCCAAGCCCTAACCTTTTTAGTCTTTCCTCATACGAAAGGAGTTGCATCCCCCTTTATCATCTTGGTCGCTCTTCTTTGAGCCTTTTCTAGTGCCGCTATATCTTTCTTGAGATAAGGAGGCCAGAAGTGAACGCAATACTCCAGATGAGGTCGCACCATGGAGCGATACCAGGGCATTATAACATTCTTAGTCTTATAACCATTCCTTTTTAAATAATTCCTAGCATCCTATTTGCTTTTTTGGCCGCCGCACATTAGGCGGAAGATTTCATCGTATTGTCTACGATGAAACCGAGTCACCATAAAAAAACAAAACAGGCCCACAGTGGGTCAAATGGAGAACAAAGATTCTGAACAAGGACAACAGGCCAATCACAATTGTATTGTACACTGGTTTGTTCAAATAAAACAAACAGAAAAAGCCCAAGAAAAACCAATAACAGTGAAAACATTCCATTTGGCATTTAAAAGTCTTCCATTTTGTGTCGAGTTAAACCCAAGTGGGCACATGGCACACTGCCTGTCTCCCCAGTCACACACCCTGCCTGTGTCTCTGGCCTTGTGCATGCGGCTTGCTCTGCCTGTTCTTTAACCCTTTCAGGACCAAGGGACATATTTGTCCCATAACTTTAAAATCCTATAAATTTTGATTGGGATAGTCTACAGTTCTAAATTTGATATGTACGGATTCCATATGATACGGCCTTTATGTAAACAAACTGGTTCCGACATTCATTCATTAGCGTCGTTGCTAGATTGACGAGAAGATTCACTTGCCACACTGTCCATAAGCCAGAAGTGTGATTTTTTTAAATAAAAATAATGATATTTCACAAAAAAAATCAATTTTTTGGCATCTGCAAGCCCTTTTTACCATAAAAATGTCGTCAAAACCACAAAAATTGGCCTACGATCCTTATGGTCCTGAAAGGGTTAAGGTGCCTGACAAAGACCCCCCTGGAGATTGGAAGCCCTGTGTTGCCTTTTGAAAGTTTCACACCAGTGTTTTGCAGTTGAAACAGAGCTGTGTTAGGCTTGATTTTATATTTAATAATAATAATTTATTTCTTGTATACCGCCAAACTAGGAAAAGGTTCTAGGTGGTTCACAGCAAGATAAGGCTGAACGTCCAGCCGGTTTACAATACAAGAAAAGCTATTTCTAGAAGATACATAATGCCTATAGATTAAAAGCATTAACATTAGAACACTTAAGTTACAAATTTAGCAAATCGTTGTGTTTGTAGTCTCTATTCGCCATGTCTATCATCCTTTTGGAACTAGCAGACTGCTTGCCTATTTGTTTCCTGGGACCTCCCCAGCCTTGGGTGCACATGTCACACATTCCCCCTCTCCCAAACCTTGTGAGAACTTGCCATGCTTTGCCCATGACATGCCATATGCTATTCCTACCTCCACAGTCACTTAGGCACATGGCACACTATTTCTTTCTCCACAGCCTTACATTCTAGGCAGGTTTCAAAAGACGTACATAACAATAAAAGTAACAAAAAACCCATAAAGGCAAGCAAGTCAAAACATAGAGCTCACATGTCTTCGTGTGTGGGTCTGTGGGAGGGGAATAAGCTTCTGGGTTATTTACAACAGCAAACAAGTTTGGGGAGTTTGAAGAAAATGTAAGACGAAATATGGGACTTCATTTATAGTTTTTTGATGCGAGGCCCTGGTAGCCTCATTGTAATTTTAGGAGGCTTTAGATTATCATTATTATGTTTTATTCATGTTCGATTTGTTGTACTGATGTGGTTCTGTTTATGTATGTACTCTATTGCGGGGTATCAATAAATAAATACAAATAACCTAATAAATTACAATTAAAAAAACCAAACAGTCAAATGTAAAGGCTTTCTAAAGCAGATACCGTATATACTCGAATATAAACTGAGGTAACTTTTCCCCCCAAAAAGGTTGACTCAAATATATACCTGAAGCCAAACAGGCAGCCAATCCGCCCCCTTCACGGAATGCCCCCCCGCCCACCCCTCCCAAACTCTCTGCAGGCCTGCAGTACTGCCCTGGTAGTCCAGTAGTGCAGACAGTCAGTCTGCCCTCCTTCCTAGACCCATCACGGACCTCCAGTACTGCCCTGGTGGTCCAGAGGAGCAGGGAACCGGAGCTGCCTTCAATCCTTCCCTCCCAGCAACTTTGTAAAACTAGCCCAACCCTCCACTTCCCTCCCCTCCCGGTCCCCTTGCAGGTCCTCGATGGTCCCGGAGTGAGGCAGGGCAGGAATGATCCCTTTACACTCCTGTCTGGCAGTCTCCGTAGTGGAAAAAATGACTGCCATGAGATCCCATCCCTAGCCACGTCCCATTTTCAGCATCGTGCACTTGAACCGGCACATAACTGTTATAGAATCACGCCTACAAAGTTACATGCATAACTTCCAATTAATGTCAGTTATGAGGTGTTGATTGCTAATGATCAGGGCCGATTACTTATTTATTTTCAAAATTTATATCCTACAACATCCCATAGGCCTATTATTCAATTATGTTATGCACACCAATCAACTACATGCACTGATGTATGCACCCAACTTTAGGCGCCATTTATAGAATTTAAAGGCTTGCCCGCATTTCCAGCCTGCTCTGCCCCCGAGCCGCCCCAGCTGTGTGCACAGAGCACTATGCCTGTTTCTCGTGTTACGTTCTAGGACATTTTGCAGATACTCACAGTAGCATGTTCCACGCAGTGGATTACCCAGATATCTGTTTTCAGAGTCACAACTGTAGAAGTAAAACAAATGCGCATTACTTATAAAGTACTATTTCGGAACAATTAAAAAAGCAGAAATTTAATAACAGTGTGCCTTGGTTTATAAGACAGAAAGGTGCCTATGGCGTTCACTTTCAAAGCAGATGGCCACAAAAAGGTCCCTCTGCTGAAAACATCCAAATCACGATTTTCAAAAGACAGAATTTGGACATTTTAAACCGCACTTCGTCCAATTAGCAAAAGGCCATGTTAGTGGTGTGTTTTGGGTGGGACTAGGGCGGCCCAAAATTAGGACGTCTTTCAGCAATAAAGGAACAGGAACAAACGAATAATTCAAGGCATAAAAGGAGGATTTTTTACATAGACTTGTTTCAATTATGTCTAGGGCACAAAAAGGGATGAAGGCATGACCCCTGCCCCCTTTAACCTCCTAGTGGTTCCTGACACCCTCCCCTCCCTTCCCCCCTTCAAAAGTGAAAATAACAATGGATATCAAGTATTATGGCCAGTGGGTAGCGTAGTGGCCTTTGTACAATGGGACACACAGGTGGAACTTCCACTTTAACTCAGATTTATTTATTTTTCTATACTGTTCTCAGAATGGTTTACATTAATTTGTTCAGGTACTCAAGTATTATTCCCTATCTGTCCCAGTGGGCTCACAATCTATCTAATGTACCTGGGGCAATGGGGGGGGGGGGGGTTAAGCGACTTGCCCAGGGTCACAAGAAGCAGCGTGGGTTTGAACCCACAACCTCAGGGTGCTGAGGCTGTAGCTTTAACCACCGCTCCACACTCTCCCCTTTATATATAATGCCCTTTTAAGCATGGCCTAATTTTAAGAGTTTTTATCGTGGGGGGAAATAAAAAAGGTTTATAAAATTACCCTCTTTGGAGCAGATTCAAGAAAGTGCAAAAATGAGGTTAAAAAAATATGGGCTTTATACAACAGCAATTGTACACAAAATTGCCTTTCTAGAGCGTAAGTCAACCTCTCTTTGGACACTTACGCCATGTAAAAGCCTAGTGTAAGTGATAGCATGCAAGTCACGCCCCTGGCCTGTCCATGTGCACAGTCCTTTGAAGCTGTAGCATTTAGGTGCTACGGAGGGAATTTGATAAATGGTGATCAAAATTCCATACAGGCAAAAAGAAGACGTGGACCTCGCCTTAGAGCACGTAACTTGAAACACACTATACAGAATTAGGAAATCATTTTTAAAAGAGATGTATTATCAAATGACATAAAACCAAAACAACAAAAAAAATAAAAATCAAGGAAATCAAAAAGCTTTCGAAGCTTCCATATCAGCAACTGATTCGTTCCACCACTGCTCTCTCCCTAAACACCCTTTCCCTGCGTTGCTTTCTCTTTATGGCATCAGTACCCAGAAATAAAAATCAATTTGAAGAATAAGATCATAATTGACAGCGTGGCATATAGCAGACCTCACAAGATACAAAAACCTGCAGTCTTTCACTGTGCCCAAAAAAAAAACCCATCTTGAGCAAACATAGTTCTCAAAAAGGCAGCCAGAGCCGTTGTCACAATAACGCTGCGACACTCCCTCTCCAAAGGGAAACTCTGCCAAAATTGGTCCCAGACTCCAAAGAGAAACCCTGCCCGCATTGCGCCCAAACTCTGTCGACCAGCAGGTGATCATTATTCTTTTAGGAGGTCATTTACACATAGGGCTCCTTTTACTAAGGTGTGTTAAGGCCTTAACGCATGGAATAGCGCACGCGTTAGACCTTAACGCCAACATTGAGCTGGCGTTATTCTAGAAGCGTAGCGCGAGGTAATTTCGTACGTGCGCTAAAAACGCTAGCGCACCTTAGTAAAAGGAGCCCATAGGGGTGGTCACTGGTAGCAGATGTGAATTCCTCACCAAAATAAATTAAACTCCTGGATTGCCACCCAAAACTATCTTTGATCATCTCCCGCCTTTGACCATACGTCTCATGAGGGAGACTGATGTTTCCTGCCAGGCCTGAAGCAATTCCCTGAACTAAAAGGAGAGTCAGGAGTCGTGGATTTCTGGGAACAGAACCAGAACTGGTAAAATTGCTGCCTGGCATTGTGTGGTGGGATGGGGAACCACATCAGTGTCCCGCAAACTTTTTTGTACTCCGGGCCTCAACTGCAGGGCATCGGGAAATGCGTGGACATCGATGCGACAATGTTCCACGGATGTGTGACATCGTCACGTCGCCATCCGCTCATGTGTGGAGGCTCTGCAGTCGCGGCCCTGAGCCTACTATCACTATGCCGGTGGGGGGGTGCTGAAGGAGGGAGAGGGGCTACGAAAGGCACGTCCTAAAAGTGGTCAGCTGGCGTGTGTGCCTCTCCTCCTCGTGGCACGCCCGAAATCTCGCCGCAGCACACAGTTTGCAATGCACTGCGCTACGTCCAGCATACAAATCTGGATGAAAGGGATATTTTAGGAATCTTGCTATGCCGTCCAGGTGCCCTATACTTTTAGGGTTAAATGTACCTCAGAGGGGGCTCTAATTAATCACCCTAAAATCTGATTTTGTGCAGACCACAGAGCTATAAAGCCTGACTGAAGGAAGACTTCAACAAGCCTGTGGTATCTAAACCATTAATATACTGATTGAACTTTGTCTTCAAATTTGGGAACAGACGATGTGAAGTGTACAGAGAAGAGTGTTAAAATTGACAAATCATACCATTAAAGGCTGCCTGGAACTGTAAGTAACATCTCTAATAGTAAAGTCTGGAAAGAAGGAGAAATAAATATGGATATGAAATTTTGTTATTTTTTTTGCTTCATCAACTGGAGTCAAAGTAAAGTTTGGTTTGTTTCCATTTTATCATAGGTATTGACTAAATTATTCACAGTATACTATATATAGTCTGATGGCAAGCTTCCAATCGGTCTGACAGGGGTGGGAAATTTCATGGTGACACCAGAAAAAATTTCTTCACCGAAAGGGTGGTTGATCGCTGGAATAATCTTCCACAACAGGTCATTGAGGCCAGCAGCGTGCCAGATTTTAAGAAAAGATGGGATTGGCATGTGGGATCTCTTCATGGAAGTAGTTAGGGGATGGGCCATTAGAGTGGGCAGACTAGATGGGCCGTGGCCCTTTTCTGCCGTCATGTTCTATGTTATACCTGGCCCCAAACAAAGAAATAACTTGTGTATATTTTCCCCACCATCCTGGGCGTACACTAGGCAGCCACCTAGGTGTGCATAAAACAAGGGGGTTACACAAGAAAATGGCTTCATAAAACTACCCCCTGTGGGGGAAGTTCTATAACTAGGCTCCCCAAAATTTGACAGTTCATTTTGCTGCCCCTCAATATCTCTCCTCGCTTCTCTCTCCTTATACACCTCCCAGAGAACTCCGCTCCTCAGATAAGTCACTCTTAAAGTTACCCTTCTCCTCCACTGCCAACTCCTTTCATCTAGGTGCCCCCTATGCCTGGAATAAATTACCCGAGTTTGTCCGTCAGGCCCCTTCCTTTCCCTTATTTAAAAGCAGACTGAAAACCCACTCAATCCTTAACCCTACTCTCCTCTGTCCTCCAACCCAGCCAGCTGATTAACCGTTCCTCTTAACTGTATCCATGACATCCTGTTTGTCTTTGGGAAACAGAGCTGAGCTTGTGATGTCATAATGCCTCATTCCACCAATAAGAGCCAGCCTCATCAGTGATGTCACAATGGCTGGATTGTCCTGTACTCTCCTCTGCCCTCCAACCCAGCCAGCTGATTAACCGTTCCCCTTAACTGTATCCATGACATCATGTTTGTCTTTGGGAAGTAGAGCTGAGCTTCTGATGTCATAATGGCTCTTCCACCAATAAGAGCCAACCTCATCAGTGATGTCACAATGGCTTGATTGCCCTGTACTCCCCTCTGCCCTCCAACCCAGCCAGCTGATTAACCGTTCCCCTTAACTGTATCCATGGCATCCTGCTTGTCTATCTTGCCTGTTTAGATTGTAAGCTCTTTGAAGCAGGGACTGTCTTCTTTGCAACTCTGAACAGCAATGCGTACGTCTGGTAGCGCTATAGAATTAATTCGTAGTAGTAGATATATTTGCACACAGTGAAAGCAGGGCAAGCAAATAAAATTCATGCATATTCTGGAAACCTCTAGGATCACAGTTTGACACCTCAGCACTAACAGATGCCTTAGCTTTCGCCACAGCCAACTTTCAAATCATCTTTCTGTTTGGTGGCTGCCAGTTTTTGCCCTCAAGATTCAATGACATTTGTACTATATCACCTCCAATATGCCAACAACTATATCCTGAAAGATACAGTAGAGTGCCTTCAAGAGCACCTTCTGCTTTTACGTCTCTGTCCCTCGGTATTAATTCAGCACGAGATAGGTCTCGCCTTGAAACACAAGCACATCTTTGGCCGTGAATAATGGCCCCAGTCACTTTTCATTCTGCATGAATGAGATAATCCCACAAGTTAATTATTTTCCTGCTATCTTTTTAAGACTCTGCAGGCAGGGAGAACGCTAAGAACACGGGCAGTTATATTTCTCTGTTCATTCGTACAACAATTTCAGCCACATCACACTTTGTGGGCACAATCTCAAGTACGGTATTATTTCAGGAGGGTAAGTATGTAAACATGGGGGCAATCCTATATTAAACGTCTTAGCTTTACTTTTAGGTGTAAATTCTATATATGGCATTTAAAATCGGTGCAGAAAAAAAGCACTATTCCATAAACCACATGTAAAGGTTAGGCAAAGCTTATAGAACAGCCTGGGAACGATGCTTAACAGGTCCAACTGCCCATATCTAAAGTCAGGGGCAGATGCCTTTATTGTAAATGCATGTAAATCAAAGGAATACTCCCAGACCTGCCCATTCAATTTGATCAAACTAAGAAAAATGAGAAACAAAAACCTGGACGGCTGGTTCGATGCCGAGCTAGGAACAGCGAAACGTGAATTAAGAAAACTGGAAAGACAATGCCTGAAATCAGGAGATAATATAAGAACAAATTGGAGACTAAAACTAAAAGAAAACAAAAAACTTATAACTACAAAACGCACAAATTTTTACGTACAAGAAATAGGCTTTCCCCAACACCAACACCAAGAACCTATTCAAACTTGTCAACAATCTTTATGATATACAAGCCTTTTCCCGCCCCACTACAGACCCTCCACCATCAGCCGATGCACTGGCTGAATTTTTTAACCACAAAATCAACAACCTAAGAGCCAACCTATCGATCTCCACAACCAACCATTTGAACTACCCAATCGCCCAACACATTGACAAACCCAGGGTAGACATGTACTGGAACAATTTTTCCAGCCCCACCTGGATTCAATTCTTCAAACTCTACTCGAAATACGCCGATTCGTTCTGCAGATTGAACAGTTGCCCACCAAACGTCATGAAAGCTGCTTCAGTCACCTTCAAAGCCAAGCTCTACTATTGCCTGGTACATTTCCCGAGGAGTTAGGTCAGATACTAATCACACCGATTCTAAAAACCCCCAAGGAATCTATCAAGTTGCCATCGAATTACAGACCCATTGCAAACATCCCCTTTTTTGTAAAGCTGATGGAAGGCTTGGTAAATCAGGACCTAGTAACGCACCTAGATAAATTCAGCATACTTCATGACAACCAATCGGGTTTTCGTTCCGGGTTCAGCACAGAAACAGTTATTGCTCCATTACTGGATTCCCTCCTGAATCTATTCAGCCAAGGTTCTAGTGCACTAATCCTTCAGCTGGACCTGAGTAGTGCTTTCGATTTAGTCGATCATGCCATCTAATTGACTGCTTAGAGACAATTGGACTCTCAGGTAATGTATTAAAATGGTTCCAAGGATTCTTGACTAAACGACCATACAGAGTCTATAGCGATAATAATCAATCCTCCAACTGGGTAAACCCATGCGGAGTCCCACAGGGTTCCCCCCTATCTCCCGCTCTATTCAACATTTACCTTTCCCCACTGGCGAATCTACTGCAAAAATTAAAAATCAAGTTCTACATCTACACTGATGACATCACCATAATCCTTCCCCTAACAAGCCTGATTCCTGAGATAAAGAAACATCTAGAACTAACTTTAAAACAAATTGAATCATGGATGACTGAGTTCAAACTGAAACTCATTTCCGAAAAAAACAAATTCTTCCTGGCAAGCCCAAACGACAAAATCAAAGACACTTCAATTTCCCTGAATGGACAGAACTTCCCTTTTGTCGACACCATAAAAATCCTGGGAGTGGCGCTGAACCGTCACCTCACTCTAGATTCTCATACCGAGCTACTGATCAAAAAAGGCTTCTCAACACTATGGAAATTAAGAACCATCAGAAAGTTCTTCGACGCAGCTTCATTCTGACTACTGGTGCAAGCCTCAATTTTAAGCCTGCTCGACTATTGTAAGATTATTTATCTGGGGTCTCTCAAGAAAACCATTCAAAGACTCCGAACCATACAAAATTCAGCAGTGTGACTGATCTTTAATATAAAAAAAAAAATGGGACCACATAACCCCCTACTACCAAAAACTTCACTGGCTGCCCTTAGAAGCAAGAGTGCTGTTCAAATTTGCCTGCCTTTGTTTCAAATCCATTCTGGGTTTGGCCCCCCTATACCTGGTCACCCATTTTAAATTGGACTATTCCACCAGGCCAAAACGCAGAATACCAATATTTAGCCACCCAATATTAATAAACTGCCGATACAAAAGATTCCTTGCCAGAACTCTTGCTTTCCAAGCATATCAACAGAACGGCTGGCTAGGTAATCTTATCAAGCACTCCTCATCCTACCTTAACTTCAGAAATCTAGTTAAAACCAACCTGTTTAACGGATTTGTAACCAAGAACTCTTAAAGCCTTTCCCCCGTATTCTATGTGACTTTCACTGTTTCTCTTCCTCCCCACAAATATGCATGTATTCAAAGGCATCATTGTTATTTTAAGAATTCAGTGTATCCAAAGACTTCATTGTTATTTCTTCGCCGACTGTCCAGCTCTTCTTATTATAAATCGCCTCGAACTACTTTGGCTTTGGTGGTATATAAAAATAAAATTATTATTATTATTTTTGGCCACCAGAGCAGCGAAACTGGACAGCCAACTCACCAATCTGCTGACTTCGACCACAGACTATCAAACTTTCAGAAAAGAAACAAAAACCCTACTTTTCAAAAAAATACATAAAACCAATACAACACAATCAGATCTGTCCCAAGCTTCACCTGCAATACTGTCTAATCCTTAGCAAATCAGAAAATGTCCAGACTATTCCTTATGTACTTCTAAATATCATGACAATTCTTATGTAATCCGCCTTGAACCGCAAGGTAATGGCAGAATAGAAATCACTAATGTAATGTAATTTCTCCACCCCTTTTTTGACTCACATCTAAATTTCCGCATACAACTTAATTACAATTCTAATTGCTTGTTAAAATGCCAATTATCAGTGTTCATTTGCTTGTTATTCAATTGCGCACATATGAAACACGAACATAATTTTCAGTGCTCGTTATAGAATTAGGGGATTACATTACATTACATTAGTGACTTCTATTCCGCCTATACCTTACAGTTCAAGGTGGATTACAAAAGAGCCAACTGGACATTTCCAGTAACGTTACAACTGGTTTTAGGTTACAAAAGAGGTAAGATAGCTGGATAATTTCCAGGAGAACTTGCAAATTGGATAGTAAAACGAATGGACATTTCTAGGTAATATTACAAATAAGATTACATTACTTTTTAGGGATCTGTATTCTTGGTTGGTATTTTGAGGAGGAAGAGATTACCAGAGTGGGGGCTTTGGGAGGGGAATTTACCAGGGAGGAGAGGGAAGAGGGGGAGGGTTAAGGTATCTGGATACATTTTTTGAATAGCAGGGTTTTGATTTCTTTTCGAAATGATTTGAGGTCGCCCTTTGCTGTCAGCAGATTGGAGATGGAGTGGTCAAGTTTTGCTGCTTGCGTCGCAAGAAGGTTGTCAAACATCTGAGTGCCTTTGAGCGAAGGGTAGGCAAATGGGGTCAGGGTTCTTCTTTGTCTTGAGATGAGGATCTGATTTAGGCGGTTGTTTAGGTAGGATAGCAGCTGCATATCATCATTATATGTACAGTATATGGTAGAGCTTTATAATTAATAAATAGTAGTAGTGAGGCCTACCTAGCTATCTGGTCTGTGGGGTCATAGGGGGTGGGGGGATTAGGAGGGGTCTTTTTCATGGCACAAGCTGGAGGGCGAAGGTGGGAAGCAGAGGGGCTTTGCTGGAAGGAAATCTGGGGACTTTATTTTTTTTAAGCTACAAAAGGTTACGTGGATGCAAGCCGATATTCAGTGCTGGCATTCACAGAGCTAAGCAGCCAGCTTTTGAGATCTTCTAAATATGCAGTGCTAGCACTGAATATTGCCGGTACCCGCATAACCCTAGGCTTCTCCCTGTCTCGATTCCAACCTGTCTGCTCTCCTTTGGCAGCAATGAAAAGCGATATTCAGTGGCACTGCCCGCTTTAGTGCCGCTGAATATCAGAGGATAGATGGTGATAAGTGATTTAGGTGGGCAGAAGCCTCTGCTGCCCGCTTAAATTGCTTTGAATATCGTCCATTAGTGGGTTTTTGTTGGTTGTTTTTGTTTTTATAACAGAGACCTACACTGTGAATATATTAGTCAACTTGTTGTTGCAGTTTTCCAGGTCTCGCCGCATCTGGGTAGGTAGAATCGACGTGTCAGACCTCATGCTGTGGCTATCTTCAGGGTGTGCTGTGAGGTCTGCAATTTGTATAGTGGGTCTTAAACCTGATTGGCTGGGGCCTGAGGTGATTGAGGCAGGAAAATCCATTGGTCACCAATTTGAATTTTGGTGGGAAAATCTGTGGGTCACTATTTTAAATTCTGGCGTGAAAGAGGCTGGAAATGAATTGGTATCATTCTGACTGGAGAGCAGGGAGGAGGATTTTCTGAGGTCATTCTTTCACAACCTACAGGGCATGAAACATGAGTTTCAATAATCCAGTAGGTAAGATACTAAAGCTTATAAAACTGTTCGAAAATTACAATTTGAAAGCAAGCTTTTTAAGTGTCTAATCAGTTTTAATCTTAAAAAAGTCTCCTAAATAATACTCTTAACTTGTGACAAGAGATAAAGAAGAATCTATCTTGATGCCTACATATTTGTATTCTAGGACAAGAGCAACCTCAACGTCCTCAACTTGATTGACTGAAAGAATATCGATAGGAACAGAATTATTGAATAAAAACAAAATTTGAGTTTTTACAAGATTCAGCTTGAATCTATTTGCACTTACCCAACTTTTTACCATCTGTAAGCACATAATAAGATGCTGCAAAACATCATCTATTAAGCGTTTCACAGGGAAGTAAAATGATATATCATCTGCATATAATTTTGATTGTAGACCAAGACATGAGAAGACACGACTGATGAAAATCATGTAAAGGTTAAATAAAAATGCAAATTGAGAGTGCATATCCAAGCTGTCCCCTTAACCTTTCTGAATACGGGCAGAATTGTGCTGAAAACTCCAGAAAAGAAGAACCAGCATGAATAAGTATTGACAATGGGGAGAGATAAGATATAACCGGCCCTAAAAACCAAAAGGCCCATCCACTCTCTTCCTCTCCCTAAGAGATTCCACGTGCCTGTCTCACACGTTCTTGAATTCAGACAGACTTTGTATCTACCATCTCTACCGGGAGAATAGTCCATGCATTTATCATCCTTTCTGTAAAAAAAGTATTTCCTTAGATTATTTCTTAGCCTATCATCTCTTAACTTCATCTCACTCTGGAGCTTCCTTTCAATTGAAAGAGACTCGCCTCATGCCTATTTAAACGCCTCTATCATACTTCCCCTCTGCCACCTTTCCTCCAAAGTATTTGTATTGAGATCTTTAAGTCTGTCTCCAGACGTAGATTATCAACCATTTAGTAATCTTCCTCTGGACCAACTCCATCATGTTTGCATCTTTTTGAAGGTGTGATCTCCAGAATTTTACACAATATTCTAAATGAGGTCTCACCACAGTCTTATACAGTGGCATCAATACCTCCTTTTTCCTAATGGCAACTACTCCGGTGTAGTAAGATGTTTGCCAAATCTGACCAATTCAGTGATATCTTCCATGTCTTATCAGTACATTTGGCCCATGCATTGTATAAAGACCTTAGGTGAAGATTCTCAAAACTTTAATGTTGCTAAACTGGTTCCAGCCAGTTTAGCATTCATATATTTTCGGCTTACTGTGGTCTTTTCCAAACTTCCTAGCAGTCTCCATCTCTACCATGTATTACAAGGTCATTAATAGTGGAGCACTCCGGGCAATTCTCTATTATTGCTGGGTGATTCCCTAACCTTGCTGTATTACATTTGTGAACAAATTTTTGCAGCAGGTCTGAGCTGTCATACTTTTAATTTCTGGTCAGTGCATGAGCGCTGATTGGCTCAAGCATTGACAGGAAAGATAGGCTTGACAGCTCAGACATGCCAGAAAATTTTTCCACTGCCAAGCAAGCACCCATCCCCCCATAAGCGAGAGAGATGCCCACTCCTTCCCGCCACTTGTAGCTCTGATTGGCCCAGACACCTTAGGCCCCTCCCATAGTAGGGGCCTTAATCAACCTAGGCTAATCAAAGCCCTTGACCCCTCCTCAGCGCATCCCAGGAATCACCAGGGAGGGGAAGGCCCACCATTTTGAAGAGGTGGGCCTGCTGGCCAGAGGGGATAGAAATCCCTCCAGCTGGCCTTCATAAACAAGGTAAGGGGGTAAGGGTGGGTTGTTGGAGGAATGGGGGGAGGGTAATCATGGGCATGACAGCAGCGGTGGGAGGAAGTGGGTATCTCTCCCACTGCTGAGGGGGTGCCAGGGGGGTTGCACGGCGTGAAAGGGAGTGGGCATGCATCCCTCCTGCCAATCTTCGATTTGGGGTCTTTTTTTTTTTTAGCACATTTATTCACCAGCGATCAGCACATGCAAATTTACCAACCCTCCATGAAATTCATTTGCATGTGCCGTCAGGAAATTGGTCCTGGATATTGAAGGCTCAAACACACACTCTGCTGTCCTGATGGGAGTGGGAAAAGCACACCGATAGACCTACAGCGCCAGTTCCCTCCTGATGAGCTCGACACAACACTGTGACATCACAGCTAAGGATATCCCAAGAAGGAGAGTCAGGAAGCTGGTATATTCTATCTGTTTAAAGTTCATTCCTAGCATTTTAGAGCAATATTTAGAAACATGATGGCAGATAAATGCCAAATGGCTCATCTAGGCTGCCCATCCGCAGTATGGTACTTATAGTAAAGAACCATTTCAGAACAGTTTAATCACTGTCCTTTTCTAGTTATTACAATTTTCGTTGGTTAGGTATACCTCTAGGACAGACTTGAGAGACATGGGGAACAGTCTGCCGCTACTTTCAACACAGGTGTTCCAATGTATTTGGTATAAGATATTGCACTACACTGGGTGGGTGCTGGTCCTCGTTTGTTTTCCACATAACCCAGCTACAGCTATACAAAATAATCTGGTTCTAGGTATTTGGGTGTCCTGAGTCACCTGGGCAACCTTTAGCCGTACTGAACATCTGCAGTCCAGAAACTCTTTCCCCTTATACAAGGTTTCAGCAGGTGTAAGTGCTCACACTCCACTAAGACTAAGCTACTGGAGGGCTCTCTGTGCAGAGTGGCCTTTGCAAAATACTAGTTTAGTGCGGATCTTCCCAGCCCTTACGTACCTGGTTTCTCAATTTAATCTAGATGGTTCTATTAGGCCCACACGTAGAATTCATCTGTTCACCTATCCGACAATAAAGGCCTGACGCTACAAAAGATTCCTGGACAGAACTCTCGCCTTCCAGGCAGGCAAATGGAACGATTGGCTAAGTAACGTTATCACGAACTCCTCAATCTACCTCGGTTTTAGAAAATCTGTAAAAACGAATTTGTTTAATCGATTTGTAACCTAAGAATTCTATAACTTTCCACTTCTTCCATTCTCTAAGCTTGTATTCGATGACTTTGTATTGTGGCCACTTCGCTGTTTGTCCAGCACCTTTCGTTGTAAACTGCCTCAAACATCATGGCTTATATTCGATAACTCTATATTGTAACTACTTCGCTGATTGTCCAGCACTTGTTGTTGTAAACCACCTCAAACTATCAAGGCTTTGGCAGTATATAAGAATAAAATTATTATTATTAGGCGCCACTTCCTAATTCCCCTCTAGTGAACTGGAGGAAATAGATACCGGAGTTCAAGTCCCACTTATTTCCTGATGCCTAAGGTACCCACTCAGATTGGTATTGTTTAGTTTAGGGATTTGTTTTCTGTGCCTTTAATTTGCGGTATGGCACACTATTACAATTGTAGTTCCACCCTCCTTCCCTTTATGTCTAGTAAGTGAGTTTATGTCTTAGTACTGTCTTTTAGCTTAATTTTTAATGTAAATTGCTTAGAAATATTTTATAAGCGTTTTATCAAATTTTTAATAAAACTTGGAAACTTAGGTACCACATAAATACTAAAATGTCAGCCTGCAAAAAGTAGGTGGAGGGTTAGGATTAAAACTGCAGAAGATTCTAATTTCCTCACCCCGGACCTTCAATTCTTAACGTCAACCCCTTTTTTAAGCTAATCTGATGCAGCCTGACTTCCCAGCGAAACCCAGGGTTTCAGTGATACCCTTTGTATGGTTACTGGATTCTTTCCCCCCCCCCCCCCCCCCCCCCCCCCCCCGGTTCTTTTGGCAGAACATCAGAAACACACAAAATTCAGAATTATGCTGGCCTCAAATGTTGGTAATGAGCAATATACATTTAATTTTTACAGCTTTCCGTATTCATGCTAGCACCGGCTATCATCTCACCAATAAATCTGAGTGAGATTTTTTTCCCTTTTATATCTAACACAATAAGACACATTGCTGCTTTCCCTCCGTCAAGTGATCCAGCCCCCTGTTCATCCCAATGGTACTTTATAATTTAGCTTTACAGGTCAATTTTACTGAAAAATGCGTTCACAATTCAGCAGATGCAAATGTCGTTTCTAGTCCGAAACATATTAATCAGATGTGAGTTTATCGTCACATCAAGACATTCTCTTCTGCCTTTATTTAAGCAGGGAGAATCATTTATGTTCTGCAGCATGTTTTCCCCTTATCCTTGGTGTCTGATGGGACAGCCAGTGCTCTGCTTGCCTGGTTCCTTTTTAAAATGGAAGATTAGGTTTTTTCTCCTTTGATAACCTTCTTTCTGTTAGTTCCTGTAGGATTCCATACTCTAGGTGTTCAATCCCTTCCTGCAATTTGGGAGTTGCAAAAATCCAAACACTTTTCTGAGCATGTGCTTCTCCTACCTTAGAGAGTCCCAAAGCCAAGCAACCATACTGGAACCAATCCATGACAAAGAAGGGGGCATGGGGGAACCTCCCCGGCAACATAAACAATTCCTGATATGAACAGCTCTGCAAAATATAAAAACAAGGAATAAACAAGAAAGTGTGGGACAGACACATGGGATCTCTTAGGGAGAGGAGGAGATATGATGGTGTGTTGAAAAGTTCTCAGCCCAACCAACCAACTTCCTAAATATTGAGCGCTACTTTGCCACTATAACTCAAAAAAAAAGAGTGTTAATCTTATTTCAATTTGCAGAAACAAGATTCGTTTATTGCACCGAGTGAAACCGATGTTGTCACCTTTTGATTTGTACTGTTGTTCGGGCAATGGTTTTGTCGAGGCTCGATTACTGTAATGCTCTGTATCTTGGAATAACCAAAACAAGGTGCAGAGCATTGCAAGTTGCACAAAACGCAGTGGCTAGATTGATAACAGGAATGTCGAAATTTGAACACATAACACCTTATCTCCAACAATTACATTGGTTGCCAGTTGCCCTCAGAATTCAGCAATACCTGAAGTATTCAAGAAAAATATGACTAACTATCTACCAAACCGATCACTACGCTCTGAGAAGTCAGCCTTATTAAAGGAAAATGTTACTCCAAAATATGTTGAGACCAGCTCAATGACCTTCTGTTGTGCAGGGGTCAAACTGTGGAATTCACTTGTGAGTCAATTACGGAAATGTGGTGAAAAGGGCACATTTAGGAAATGCCTTTCTCTAGATATTGATTCTTTATGACTCTTGATCTCTGAGCTGCCTAGGCCACCTTTGGCATTGATCCCTCTGTTGTTGACTCTCCGGGGATTTGTCTATTTATGTTCATGAGTTTTTTTCACTTTTTGTTTTAGAAATTTATGTATGTATTATCATACAAACCGTTTAGGTTTTAGACGGTATACAAATGTTTTAAATAAATAAATTATTGATTGAACCATATCAACGTCATTCTCTTCTTGGTTAGGCAGAAGGCAGAGAACTTTTCAGCATCCTCTTGTAGGGGATGCTGCAGATAGGCAGACCAGGTAGGCCATTTGGCCTTTATCTGCTGTCATGTTTCTATATGGTCAGGAGACTGGAGATACTAGCTGGAGACTAGAAGGATGATGGCTAGGTAAGAAGAAGTTCAGACAAATAGGAGAACCCTGACCTTCTCCTTCCCTCTGCTTTCTACTTCACTCCCTGCTACAAAAAAAAGACGTCAATAGGTAAGCTACAAAGTCATCTCTAGATTTACAATTTGAGATATCCATTTGTTTCTTTTAGAGATGAATTCTGCATTAATATACTAACTGAAATGATTCTGTTTGGTTATAGAATTCAAGTAATTGAGTTATTTAGGATGTCCGATACATTTTAGGTGAAAATACTTCTTTTCAAAGCTACTTCCACAGGTACAAGCCGCTTGCCCACAGAAATGATCGGCTGAGAATTTCATCCTCCTTGGTGGGTAATAAAGACTCATGTTGATCACAATCCCAGTACTTTTACCAGCTGTCAAAAAAATGTACAGAGGGAGACTCTCAATTTGATATCAGATGTTTTTGTAAGAGTTTCCTTTTGAAAACTGAATCTGCAAAGACAGTAGGAATAAAATCCACAGGAAAAACATACAAAGATTTGCAAATCAAATCACGACATGTCTCTTAAATCCTCAACCTCCTCTTCCCTTGGGAATGCCTCATTGACCTGCAATAAAACTTTCCAAAGCTCATTTTATGCAAGTGAATATGTTTACCCCACATAAAAGACTTTTAAATTGGCCTTCCCATACATAATGCATTTTGATGCTGCTTCCTTCCCCATATTCTTGTTTCATAAGAACATAAGAGATGCTGCTGCTGTGTCAGACCAGTGGTCCATCATGCCCAGCAGTCCGCTCACGCGGTTGCCCTTTTGGTCAAAGACCAGCGCCCTAACTGAGACTGGCCCTACCAGCGTAAGTCCTTGTTCAGTAGGAACTTGTCTAACTTTGTCTTGAATCCCTGGAGGGTGTTTTCCCCTAGGACAGCCTCCGGAAGAGCGTTCCAGTTTTCCACCACTCTCTGGGTGAAGAAGAACTTCCTTACATTTCTACAGAATCTTTCCCCTTTCGACTTTAGAGAGTGCCCTCTCGTTCTCTCTACCTTGGAGAGACTGAAAAACCTGAGTCACTGGACGTGGTATATTTGGACTTCAGTAAAGCATTTGATAGCGTCCCTCATCGAAGATTACTGAACAAGCTGAAATCGATAGGATTAGGAGACACTCTAACTACATGGGTTGGGGATTGGCTGAGCGGTAGACTTCAGAAGGTGGTGGTGAACGGTACCCCATCCGAAGCATTGGACGTGATCAGTGGAGTGCCGCAGGGCTCAGTCCTGGGCCCGATTCTATTTAACTTATTCATAAGAGATATGACGCAAGGACTTAGAGGAAGGGTATCACTGTTCGCCGACAACGCCAAACTTTGCAACATAGTAGGCAAAAGCTTATTACCTGATAATATGACACACGATCTACTGTTGCTGGAACAATGGTCAACTACTTGGCAGCTAGGCTTCAATGCTAAAAAATGCAAGATAATGCACCTGGGTAAGAGAAACCCGCGTAGAACTTATGTACTAAATGGTGAGACCTTGGTTAGGACCACGGCGGAACGCGACCTAGGGGTGATCATTAGTGAGGACATGAAGGTTGCCAATCAAGTGGAGAAGGCTTCCTCCAGGGCAAGACAAATGATGGGGTGTATCCGCAGAGGTTTCGTCAGCAGGAGACCTGAAGTTATGATGCCGTTGTACAGAGCCATGGTGAGGCCTCACTTGGAGTACTGTGTTCAGTTTTGGAGACCACACTACCGAAAGGACGTGCTGAGGATCGAGTCAGTTCAGCGAACGGCCACCAGGATGGTCTTGGGGCTCAAGGATCTCATGTATAAAGAAAGATTTAAAAAATTGCGGCTGTACTCACTTGAGGAAAGAAGAGAACGGGGAGATATGATTGAAACATATAAGTACATCATGGGACGCATCGAGTCAGAAGATGATATCTTCTGGCTCATGGGACCCTCGACCACCAGAGGGCATCCGCTGAAGATCAGGAGAGGGAAGTTTCATGGCGACTCCAGGAAGTACTTCTTCACCGAAAGAGTAGTGGATCATTGGAACAGACTCCCACTCCAGGTGATAAAGGCCAGCAGCGTGACGGATTTTAAGAGAAAATGGGATACTCACGTGGGATCTTTAAGGGAGTAAATTCAGGGGAGGGGATACTTGGAATGGGCAGACTTGGTGGGCTATAGCCCTTTTCTGCTGCTTTTTTCTATGTTTATATGTTTCTACTAAGTCTATCCCCTTCAGTACCTTGAATGTTTCAATCATGTCCCCTCTCAATCTCCTCTGTTCGAGGGAGAAGAGGCCCAGTTTCTCTAATCTTAGTCGATCTTCTCTGGACCCTCTCGAGTAGTACTGTGTCTTTCTTCATGTACGGCGACCAGTGCTGTACGCAGTACTCCAGGTGTGGGCGCACCAAGGCCTGGTACACCGGCATGATAACCTTCTCCGATCTGTTCGTGATTCCCTTCTTTATCATTCCTAGCATTCTGTTCGCCCCCCTCGCCGCCGCCACACATTGTGCAGACGGCTTCATCGACTACACAATGTGCGGCATACGTATTTAGTGTATCTGGGTGTAATTCACGTTGACCTAGTACAGAGTCACTTGATCCCTGCCCTATCTCTCTCTCCATCTTAAAATGTATAAAATTACCTATGTGGGCCACTGATCCCCTCTCCTTCCCATCTTTAAAAATGTTCCCAATGGCCAACAGCCCCATCCCTCCCTCCTTATGTATTTTAAAATGCATAAAACTATTTGTTGTTTACAATAAAAAGTTACTAGCAGGGTGATTACTTATCCCTCCCTCCCTATTGGTCATAAAAAGAGGGACCTCACTACAATATTTTTTGAAAAAGGAGGTAACACTTGTAGCCCCTGCTTCCCACCTCGCGCTCACCATGCGGACTGTAGCCAGCAACTCGGGATCAGGACACCCACAGCCAGGGTTTACTAAAGCCAGCACTGGGCAGACTTGCACGGTCTGTATATGGCTGTTTGGGGGAAGATGGGCTGGAGAGGTTTCAATGGCTGGGAGGGTGTAGATGGGCTGGAGCAGGTTTTGACGGAGATTTGGGAAGTTGGAACCCAAGCACAGTACCGGGTAGAGCTTTGGATTCTTGCCCAGAAATATCTAAGAAGAAAAATTAAAAAAATTTAAATTGAATCAGGTTGAGCAGACTGGATGGACCATTCAGGTCTTTTATCTGCCGTCATCTACTATGTTATTATGTTACTATGAGATGTTTTTCTTTCACTTGCAGACAATCACAGTCTCACAGTTCTTACTAAGCTTGGGAAGATGTGATTCCAGGCTTAATTGGCCCTTTCAGTCAACTTCAATTCCTTATTCTTTATCCTCTCTTTGGGAATCAAAAGGAATCTCCCTCGGTGCTAGGGCTTTCACGGGAGGAACAAGATTACCAAAAACCTTGATCTGTTCTTGTTAATTTCTCAACTCTCTGTCCACTCCTCAAGGACCATAAAGAAGCCTCCCTCAGTGCTAGGGCTCTGACGGGAACATGAGATAACCAAAAAGATTGGAAGCTCCTCTGAATTTCCTTTTTAGATTTCTCCCCTCCCGCCAGGGAAAAAGAGACCTCCTACACCTCCCACTATACTTGCTATTCTAGTTCACCAACTTAGTGACCTCCTGAAAAATTCACTGACTGTCTCTATTGCAGACGCATATTTCAGAGGGTCAAATTCATTACCAGCAGTAAGTCAAGATTAGAAAACCCCATTGCCCCAGGTACATGAGATATACTGTGAGCCTGCAGGGATGGGGAAAAATGGTTGAGTACCTGAATAAACTCATGTGTAAACCATTCTGAGCTCCCCTGGGAGAACAGAATAGAAAACTGAATCAATAAATAAAATAAATAGTCTGTAAAGAGTATGGTATAGGAGGAAGGAGAGTATAGAGTATATACTATATGTATATATATATATTAAGGTGTAGCAGAAGGAAGAAAAGGGCTGCAATTGCCACAATAATGAGCTTTAGAAATACTACGGGAGGTTTGGGGAGACCCAGGATCCTTATTGTTCGGTGGTCCAGATCACTCTAAGTCTACTCTTGTTATGCTGTAACCCAAATTCTAAAGCCACTCTTCCACGATTGTGTGACTGCCTGATTTTGGTGCCAGCATTTCATCATGACTGAGTGTAACCTACACGGAGTGGCAGATGCAGCTCTGGCTGATTTTTTGAACAGATTGGATGTACCATGTAAGCTTTTTCTACCATCATTACTATGTTATGTTCTTTGTATGCCTATTTCTCTCTCTCTCTGGAAGGAATCGCCCAGGACCAAATTCTGACTGTTTCTCGGCAAAGTGGGCAAGAGTCTGTTCATGTTGTTCATGCCTACCTCATTGTCTGTTTCAGTGAGTACTACTCGATTGAAGAGACAATCTTGGAACGTGCAAAGAGAATTGTGGATTGCTCAAAACTCAAGGAGATTTAAGTAGAGAGATTTCTTGAGGTTTCTAGCTGCCTGAGTACGGAGACCATGAGGTGGGCTCCCCAACCAAGTATGGAAGCATCCGTTGTTGGTATCTTTTGATATGGTGGGATATGGAAAAGAAGGCCCCTGGACAGATTAGTCAGTGATAGCCACCACTGAAGGGGTGGATTGATGAAGTGCTGAGGTCACTTGCAATCAATGGGATAGTGGATTGTTGGCTTGAGACCACTGAGGTTGTCTGAGATGTAGACAGGCAAATGGAGTTACAAGAACTGTAGATGCCATGTGACTTAGAAAGAGCACCATTTGACATGCAATGATACTTTGAAGAGAGGAGACCTTCTGGCAGATATGAATTAGAGTCTCGGGTATCTGTTGTGATAGAAAGGCAGAGCTTGCATAGTGTCTAGAAGCGCCCCAATGAACTCTAGAAAGGTATGCCTAGGTTTTACTCAAGTAATCTGTCAAAGTCTCTACACCTTGGTCTGATTCAGCAACTCTTATGTTCTAAAGCCCTAATTCTATAAAAAGATGCCTACAGTTAGGCGCCTAGATCGATGTGCCTAGTGAATCTAGGTGCCTAACTTAATTTTCTTAATTGGCGCTGATAATTGAAAGCACCATTAAAAAAAAATAATTAAAAAATTTCAATTAACCAGTAGGTGCCTACTACCTCGATGTAGGTGTCTACACCAAGGTACCTGCAAGCATGTAGGCATGATTAGGGGCAGATTTGGGGTGGAGTTTGGCCATGGAATGAGTTAGGAGCCGGTATTTTAGGCCAAGAAAGCCCTGGCTTCATATAAGAACGTAAGAATAGCCTTACTGGATCAGACCAATGTTTCATCTAGCCCAGTATCCTGTTTTCATGAAGGCCAATCCAAGTCACAAGTACCTGGCAAAAACCCAAATGGTCAACTAACAAAAAACGGATCCGTTTCTAAGTTATCCAACCTACAAATATCGTCAATTGAAAAAAGAAAGGGGGTATAAAGAGTAACTTTATACAAAGTCTGATTCTTTTTTTTTTATTTATTCTTTATTCATTTTTGATATCAAATACAAAGTGCAAACACATGAACATTCAAGTAACGTACCATATTGCACTCTATTCCAACATTAAAATATAAAACTGTTTTATCCTGGATATGTATAATGTTCATTCATGAAACAAAGGGAAATAATAATAATAGTTTATATTCATATCTTACAATATTTTGTTAACGGGCCCTAAATTTCCTTAAATTTACTATGATGTCCCAACTGTAAAGAATTAATATTTTCAAACTTATAAATCTGGCATAGGGATTCCCACCAGAAACTATAATTTAAGTTATCCCAACTTTTCCAGTTTTTCATTATCAATTGCATGGCTACTCCTGTCGTGATGAGGAGTAATTTGTTTTGATTTGCATTAATTGGTTTTTTGGGTAATAAAATTGTTCCAAATAATACTATATCATATGATAATGCTAGTGGAACGTCCAATATTGTGATCATTTGATCCCAAATGGATTTCCAGAATTTGAGTATCAAGGGACAATGATAGAGCAAATGATCCATTCCCTGTTTAAACCCAAAGGTTGATTTTAGGCTTGAATATTACAATTAAATCAAAATTAATAAATTAATAATATTTTTTAACTAATTAAATAAAAGATAGGTTCGAACTCTTAGTTAGTTGATGGTTTTTTTAAGTTAATAAACAAATTATATTAATAAACAATAATATGGATAGAAACATAGAAACATAGAAATAGACGGCAGATAAGGGCCACAGCCCATCCAGTCTGCCCACCCTAATGACCCTCCCCTACCTTTACCTTGTGAACAGATCCCACGTTTCGATCCCATTGGCCTTAAAATCAGGCACGCAGCTGGCCTCAATTACCTGAAGTGGAAGACTATTCCAGCGATCAACTACCCTTTCAGTAAAAAAGAACTTCTTGGTGTCACCTTGCAGTTTCCCACCCCTGATTTTCCATGGATGCCCTCTTGTTGCCGAGGGACCCTTGAAAAAGAAGACATCTTCCTCTGCCTCGATGCGGCCCGGGAGATATTTGAACGTCTCGATCATGTCTCCCCTCTCTCTGCGCTCCTCGAGCGAGTATAGCTGTAATTTTTCTAACCGTTCCTCCTTGAGTCCCGAGACCATCCGGGTGGCCATTCTCTGGACCGACTCCATCCTCAGCACATCCTTGCGATAATGCGGCCTCCAGAATTGCACACAGTATTCCAGGTGGGGCCTCACCATGGATCTATACAATGGCATAATGACCTCCGGCTTACGGCTGCGCATGCAACCCATGATTTGTCTTGCCAATCAAGTGGAGGTTTTGAAGTAAATGATTATACTACATACATTCAGGATAAAGACTTGAAATAACAAAGTTATAAGAGGTCTCTTTTCTGAGAACAATGCATCCTTTATGATACTTCAACCTCCCAGTTTATGTGTTGGGGTAAGTTTGTTGTTATAAAGGGGATTTTATTTGAGTGATAAAAATAGTGGGTTAATAGAAACAATACATTGATCACAACAAAGAAGTCAGACACTGATGTGTAGAAAATGTATTGAAGCAGACTTTGTATAAAATTATCCTTTATACCCCCTTTTTTTCTTTGAAAAACCCAAATAGTAGCAGTTAAGGCCCGTCGTTACAAGAGATTTTTTAATAGGACACTTGCTTTTCAATTCGGGAAAATTAACTCTTGGTTAAGCCTGCTGATCTTTCAAATGAATTCTTATTGTGTTTTTAGAAAGTTTTTTTTAAAACCTACTTGTTTGATAAGTTTGTCAAATAATCATGCATTTTAACTTATTATTAAGTTTTACCATATTTTATGTATATGTCACTGATTGTACAGTTCCTCTTCTCTGTTAACCGCCCAGAACCTCACAGATGGGCGGTATACAAGAATAATATTATTATTATTATTAAGATTCACAGGCCTACTGACATCTGTCGATTTAGGTGCCACTAGACACAATTGTACAAACATATTGACATGTGATAGCAATAAAAAAAAAAACCCTCATTTGTGCTATACCGCAAATACCATTAAATTCTATGCGGTTCACAAAAGGTAAAGAATACAAGTGAATTTCAACAATAAAGTATATCTAATTCCCAAAAGATTCATTTTTAAGGCATGACGAAACTGTTGGTAAGAGTAGAAAGACGTAAATAAGCGATTCAAATCCTTGGCCCATAAAGCCGCTGGAAAAGAAAGCATTTTTTGAATTTGCAGCCCTTGGCAGATGGGAAAGAAAATGTCACGTGAGATTTCCTAGAATGTTTGGAATTGGTAATGATCAAAGATTCCATAAGACAGGTGCTGGTTTTCTAGGCATCTAGTTAGTGATCACAATCAATGTTATTTTTTTTTGGAGGGGGGGGTCTTTTCTTGCTTTGTTCTAATGTGCATCAGAGTCTGATGAATGGAGGGTACAAAATCTGTCCCAAGAAGCCATAATCCCAGGGTGTGAGCAGCCGTGAATGTTGAGGACGCTGCTCTTTATCCTTGAATGCCCCCCTCAACCACTCTGCATCATAAACAGAGTTGCTCCTTGAATGAGCAGGATAACACAAAAATTGAACATGGCAGTTAGAAATGCTTACATCAAGGACCTATTTATCTTAGCTCGGCTTATGCGCTGGAGCCTTGGAATTCATTTATTTCAGAAGTCATGCAGTCACCTCATCAGACCCTTCATTATGTGAAAATAAACAGCGGCTTGTCTTGCAGCTCGTTCCTGACACCCCCCCCTCCTCACCCCTCTCCTAGGGTTACTGTATAGCTCCAGAAAAAGAAGGACGGATTGAGACATCCAGGTTTTACTTCCATTGCTTTCAATGGAAGAAAATAATAATAATAACTTTATTTTTTCTATACCACACTACCTCAAACAGTTCAAAGCGGTTTACAGCAAAAGAGAGAGTGCATACAAACAGCAACGTTAGAAGAGAGATTCAGAAATACATCAGCGAGGGCATAGACTCAAACAAATTTATCAATCTGTCCTCCTTTTTCTGGAGCCAAATGGTAACCTTACCCCCTCTCTCCCACCACCTTCATTCAAAAATAGTTATAAACAAAGAACATGATGGCTGAAATACTTAGCAAAGTTATTTGGGCTGGAAAGAACTAAGAGGTTCAGTTAGTGTATGAATTAGTGCATAACTGTGGTAACCATTATAGTGCATATGCTAGTTGCATTGTATGTTAAGAGAGAAATAATTGGCCTGTAGGCAGCTTGCAGTTAAGCCACCCTGACTTACTGCATGCTGTTACCAATGTGGATGGCATAGAAGCACTCATTGATTCTTAATTAGGAGGCAGTGTGTGCATCTGTTCTCTATGAAACGGTGCTAATCGTCTGGAAAAATATAAAAACTGTACGGCCACATCCTGGAAATGCACCCAGCAGTTAACGCACAGGTAACCATTTTTGCATCTACACTTCTCCCTCCGGATTTGCGGAGGATAGGGTCAGAGCCGGACCGCGAATGGTGAAATACCTGAATATCTTCTGGTCCAGCTCTGACCCACCCCCCACCTCCCTCCTGCCTTCCCCCCAGCATCCTGGCCTTACCTGGTGGTCTAGCAGGCTTTCGGGGCAAGAGCGATCTTCCTACGCTCCTGCCCCGTGCAGATCGCCAATAGGAAATAGCTGCTGTGAGTTCCCGTAGTCTCTCGAGACTACGACGGGAACTCCCCACAGCCATTTCCTATTGGCAATCTACACGGGGCAGGAGTGTAGGAAGATCGCTCCTGCCCCAAAAGCCCGCTAGACCACCAGGTAAGGCCGGGACGCCGGGGGAAAGGCTAAACTGTGGGGGGGGGGTTCTTTTTTTCCCCCTCCCCCCAAAATCGCGAATATGTGAAATTGTGATTGCCAAAACCGCGAATGGGGAGGGGGAAATGTAACATGCAATGAGCACAATAGTTTACAGGACGCTCGCAAAAGGGCCTCTAACAATAAGACTAGTAATACAACCAAGATGTGAGAAAATTAATGTTTTGAGGGAGAAAGAGTACAGCCAGCCAGTATGACAAATATTTTAATTGCAGGTCATTTCCTTCTTGTCATCTGAGCTCACAGTTTTAAACCAGTTACCACTCAAAAGCTTGTATTTTCATTAAAAAAAGTGAAATGATCCCTGAATCATGAATCTTGCAGAGCACTTGGCAGTGGCATGCGGTAACTGTTTTAATAAAAGCTGTAAGCGCCGCACGGAACATTGTCAAACAGGGGATGACTTATTGTCTCAGGAAGATGACTTTTTCCTCAACTTAAACTAACCTGTGTTGTGTTACAGCTGCTACGTTGTTTTAAACAAAAGTGCTTGATTGAAAAAGAATTCAGGATCAGAAACAGGGTGGTGGGGCCTCTTTTTACAAACTTTCTGAACACAGCAGCTCTTATATTACTGTATTAAATTTGCAGCTCTTCCCTAAAGGGCGCTAAGCAGTAGAGCCATGGTGGAAGAAGAAGAAGGGGAAAACCGCAGTGCTTCCCTTGCCTTTGGTGATGGCACTTTGGCGGGTGACACTGCACGAATATGGGGCAGGAACAGCCAGAGCATACACAACTGCCCCATATTCGTGCACTGTCACCCGCCAAAATGCCATCACCAAAGGCAAGGGAAGCACTGCGGTTTTCCCCTCCCTCTTCTTCCCCATAGCCGGAGAGAAAGAGTTTCAGCTCTGAAGAAAGACATGCTTTCGAAAGAGAAGCAACCTACGGGTAAGTCTCACACAAATGCCATCCTGACTCTACACTCCAATGCCACCATGGCTCTACTGTACAGTGTTTCATTTGATACCTGCTTAGCGGAGATGGAGTTTATTTTAGCCCCAGAGAACGGACAATACCCCTGCGACAGATATGCTTGGCTGGAGGAGAGTGTCTAGGAGTGGAGATCTTTGCTTCCGTTCCAAGGCTTAAGAGGCCTCCTCTTGTCAACTCTAGAGAGCTGGGAGACCTTCAGAGAGTAAATAACTCAGCCCCAGTTATGGGACTGCAACGGGATTTGGTAAGAACTTCTGTTGTAACTTTGGACTCCGTTTGGGAGGCATTCATCCTTTTTTTAAACTTTGGAGACTTTTATCATCGCAAATTACCTGGGAACTCTGGTTCTCAAGAACAAGTTATGAGTCAGCATGCTGCCAGATTGTCTGCTTTAGAAGTTAAAGTTTCTACAATGCAGCTGGTTACTGAATCCTTAATTAAGGATAGAGGAGAAAATTCTATAAGAGGTGACTAAATTGGCCCAAATTGTTTTCCCAAAAGAAAATAGAGTGCTTAGAGAATCAACTAAGAAGAACCTAAGGTTTTTGCATTTCCCCAAGTCTCCTCTGATTAATGCTACAGAGATGCTGAAAAAATACTTCAGGAAAGTGCAATACCACCCTTGATGTGAGCACATCTGTCAATATCTGTTCAGAGAGTTGCTGAAGGTGAGAGAATTTTTTTGAGTCATCACTTGAGGTTATCACCTTTAGGACAACTCTGTTAGTGTCCTTTGTGCTGGAACCAGATTGGAATCCTGTCCTACGTTTATATTTCTGTCATATGACTAAGCTTTTATTAGGCTCTAAAATTCATATATGTCCTAGCTTAGCTAGAAAAACACAGGGGAGAGGCCGGGAATTTCTGGCACCAAGGTCTAGAGCAGTGCCCCAGCCAGAAGGCATCCGGAAGTGCGCAGAGGCCCATCTGGCCACCACCCACTGGTAGAGGGATCCGGGAGGTGCAGGGAGAGGAGGAGAGATGCCGGCCAAGAGAGTCGTCTGTGCCAGCTGACTTCCTACAGGACGTGGCTCTCGCTGCGAGAGGCATGTCCTGTAGGCAAGTCAGCCAGCGTGGACGACTCTTCTCCTCGCCAGTGTGTTGCGGCACACCAGAAATCTCAGGAGGCACAAAGTTTGTGATACACTGGTCTCGAGCTTTGGTCCTAGGCGTGACTTTCGTGTTACAAGGAAAACAAAAGTTATGAATCTAAGAATTATTTGTTTTTGGTTTTTAGTCAAAACAGCTCTTGGATTTTATTACATCTAAGGAAGAAATACAGATTACTATAAGATTATGCTCTAAACCAGGGGTGCCCACATTTTTTGGGCTTGCGAGCTACTTTTAAAATGACCAAGTCAAAATGATCTACCAACAATAAAAATGCTAAACATATATATATATATATATATATGTACATACACACACCGAGTGTACTTTGTATTTATGTTCAAATATTTTTTTATTATACAGCCCCCCTCCCCCGAAAGCCTGACCCTCCCCCTGAAGGTCTGCACATTCCCCCTCAAAGGTTGACTCCCCCCCTGAAGGCCTGCACTACCCTTTGAAGGATTGCACCCCCCCCCCCCCCCCGAAGGCCTACCCTCCCCACATCCATTTACCTAATTCCAGCAGGGAGCAGTCTGCAGAGAGGATCGCTGGTACTTTAGCGATCCTTGCAGGTTGCCATAGGCCTCAGGAGCTGTCTTCCCTCTGCCCCAAGCTTGTCTCTGACTTAGAGGAGGGGCAGGACCACGGCAGAGGGAAGACAGCTCCTGAGGCCTATGGCAACCTGTAAGAATTGCTAAAGTACCACCTGCCACCGGCCGTCTCCCATTCGTCCCCTTTGGAGATCCCCACAGGAATAAGGAAGTTAAATTAATAGAATACTTAGGCAGAGAAAAACAAAGAAATACTTCCAAGAACTGCCCCATAAGAACTGCCTGTCACAATGCTCATTAGTGGAACTGAATAAAAGACAAGTACAATGGATTTAGAAGGGGGACGATCCGCCCGAGTGCACGGCTTGGAGGGGTGCACAGCCGGCCAGGTCCAGGTCATCCTGCCTTTCTTTTCCCCCGGTCCGCGCTCGGGGCTCGCGCCTGCCTGGTCCCGCGCCGACGCTCGAATGGTGCCGTCAACTCCCGCGAGTCTCGCGATAACCAACAGCACCATTTGGGCGGCGGGTGCGAGCCCCGTGCGCAGACCGGTGGAAAGGAAGGGCAGGAGGACCCGGACGGCTGTGCATCCCTCCAAGCCGGGCACCCGGGGCGGGGGAGGACCTCACCACCTCGGTACGCCACTGATTGGGAGGCCGATTTTGGGGTTTTTTAAATTGTTTATCGGGCAGCATTAGGCCTCGCTCTTACCGCAATCATTACAGGCGCTTCTATTTCTTGTGATGCGCTGAGCTCCGTCCCCCACCGACCTTCACCCCGCCCTTCCAGCACTCTGATTGGCCAGCGTTCTTTAAGAGGCGGGCCAGTCAGGAGGGGAAAAAAAGAGAAGGGAAGAAGGGAACCTGCTGTGCGATCGACTGGGGTCGCCTGAGCGAACGACCTGTCGATCGCGATCGACGCGTTGGGCACCCCTGCTCTAAGCGTTGGCATTTTGGAATAGTTGGAGTATTGAGATTCTCAAATAGATGTGATTTCCCGTTTCATTTATAATCCGTTCTTGTTATTGGCGGTAGTATTGTTCCCAAAAATGTTCGTGAACTGCAAAATCATGAATAATGAAATGTTGAGTCTATGGGAAAATAAAGGTTAGGTTCCAGCAGTACATGTTGCACCTCAAAACCACGGAAAGTGAACAGTTTTAAGCACTGGTCTGCAAATACGCCTATGGGCTCCTTTTACTAAGGTGCGCTAGCGTTTTTAGCACATGCAGGATATTACCGCGCGCTACGCAGCTAGAACTAACGCCAGCTCAATGCTGGCGTTAAGGTCTGGTGCATGGCAATTCAGCGCGCGCTATTCCACGCGTTAATGCCTTAACGCATCTTAGTAAAAGGAGCCCATATTGGCACAAATGGGGAATATTGGTTGCAATTGATGCAACAGTGGATAGGCGAAATCACACATCATAGACCCGCGAATAACGAGAACAGACTATTTTCCTTTCTTGACATTATTCGCCATTTCCCTCCACTTTTCTTTGTATTAAGGTATGTGCACAAACTGACTTATTGGCTATTTTCCTTCCTTTGATCTATTTCTCCTGGATAATTTTGATTGGCTTGTAATGCATTATAAGTATTGTGATTGCTAATTTTGAAAAAGTTCAATAAATACATTTTTTTTTTAAAACCTTTGCAGTAACTGTTCTTGCATACTAATCAGTGCGCTAACTGCATGGCCTGTTACAGGGCAAAAAATGGGCACGATATGGGTGGGGAAAGGGTGTGAACAGCACAGTTGCTTTAGCTGTAACAGGTGTTATCTGAGGACAGCAGGCAGATATTACGTTACATTGGAGTCTTCTATCCTGCCAATACCTTTCAGTTCTAGGCGGTTTTCAACAAGAAATCAGCCTGGGCGAATAGATTACAAGGTTGATAGCTATAGTTTGCATCGGGATCTGGGAATGGTCGATACGGTTTGGTTAGATCAGGGGTGTCCAATGTCGGTCCTCGAGGGCCGCAATCCAGTCGGGTTTTCAGGATTTCCCCAATGAATATGCATGAGATCTATTAGCCTACCATGAAAGCAGTGCATGCAAATAGATCTCATGAATATTCATTGGGGAAATCTTGAAAACCCGACTGGATTGCGGCCCTCGAGGACCGACATTGGACACCCCTGGGTTAGATCATTTCACAAATTTCTTGAATAGTATGGTTTTCAGTTCTTTCCTGAATGTTTTGTAGTTGGGCGTCATGGTTAGCAGATTTGAGAAGTGGTGGTCTATTTTCGCTGCTCTGGTGGCTAGTAGACCGTCATATATTTTTTTTGCTTTACATGCCTTTGATTGGGGGGGTGGGTAAAGTGTGCTTGAGTTCTCCTTGGTCTGGATGCGTTTTTCCAGATTAGGCGGTCGTTCACATAGCTTGGTCCATTTCCATTTAGGGCTTTGAATAGGGTGCAGTAGAATTTGTGTTGTATGCGTGCTTGTACTGGGAACCAGTGTGAGTCTTGGAAAGCTGAGGTAATGTGGTCGTATTTTTTCAGCGAGTATATTAGTCTTAGGGCTGTATTTTGGACTCTTTGTAATTGGGTGACATCATCCACGAAGCCCGGTACAGACAGTACAAAAAGTGTACCGTATTTTCGCGGATATAACGCGCGCGTTATACGTGATTTTACGTACCGCGCATACCCCTCGCGCGTTATATGCCTGAGCGCGGTATAGAAAAGTTTTTAAACATAGTTCCCACCCCGCCCGACGCCCGATTCACCCCCCCAGCAGGACCGCTCGCACCCCCACCCCGAACGACCGCTCGCACGCGCTCCCACCCGCACCCGCATCCACGATCGGAGCAAGAGGGAGCCCAAGCCCTCTTGCCCGGCCGACTCCCCGACGTCCGATACATCCCCCCCCCCGGCAGGACCACTCGCACCCCCACCCCGAAGGACCGCCGACTTCCCGACAATATCGGGCCAGGAGGGAGCCCAAACCCTCCTGGCCACGGCGACCCCCTACCCCCACCCCGCACTACATTACGGGCAGGAGGGATCCCAGGCCCTCCTGCCCTCGACGCAAACCCCCTCCCCCCAACGACCGCCCCCCCCCAAGAACCTCCGCACGTCCCCCAGCCGACCCGCGACCCCCCTGGCCGACCCCCACGACACCCCCACCCGCCTTCCCCGTACCTTTGTGTAGTTGGGCCAGAAGGGAGCCCAAACCCTCCTGGCCACGACGACCCCCTAACCCCACCCCGCACTACATTACGGGCAGGAGGGATCCCAGGCCCTCCTGCCCTCGACGCAAACCCCCCTCCCTCCAACGACCGCCCGCCCCCAAGAACCTCCGACCGCCCCCCCAGCCGACCCGCGACCCCCCTGGCCGACCCCCACGACCCCCCCCCCCCCCTTCCCCGTACCTTTGGAAGTTGGCCGGACAGACGGGAGCCAAACCCGCCTGTCCGGCAGGCAGCCAACGAAGAAATGAGGCCGGATTGGCCCATCCGTCCTAAAGCTCCGCCTACTGGTGGGGCCTAAGGCGCGTGGGCCAATCAGAATAGGCCCTGGAGCCTTAGGTCCCACCTGGGGGCGCGGCCTGAGACACATGGTCGGGTTTGGCCCATGTGCCTCAGGCCGCGCCCCCAGGTGGGACCTAAGGCTCCAGGGCCTATTCTGATTGGCCCACGCGCCTTAGGCCCCACCAGTAGGCGGAGCTTTAGGACGGATGGGCCAATCCGGCCTCATTTCTTCGTTGGCTGCCTGCCGGACAGGCGGGTTTGGCTCCCGTCTGTCCGGCCAACTTCCAAAGGTACGGGGAAGGGGGGTGGGGGGGGTCGTGGGGGTCGGCCAGGGGGGTCGCGGGTCGGCTGGGGGACGGGCGGAGGTTCTTGGGGGGGGGCGGTCGTTGGGGGGAGGGGGTTTGCGTCGAGGGCAGGAGGGCCTGGGATCCCTCCTGCCCGTAATGTAGTGCGGGGTGGGGTTAGGGGGTCGCCGTGGCCAGGAGGGTTTGGGCTCCCTCCTGGCCCGATATTGTTGGGGAGTCGGCGGTCCTTCGGGGTGAGGGTGCGAGTGGTCCTGCCGGGGGGGGGATGTATCGGACGTCGGGGGGGGGCATCAGGCTTTCAGAATGGGGACAGACCTTCAAGGGGGACAGGACTTCAAGGGGGGACAGTGCACGGAAAGTCAGGGGGGGTGAACGGAGAGTCGGGACAGCGCACGGAAAGTCAGGGCAGTGCACGGAAGTCAGGGGGGTGAACGGAGAGTCGGGACAGCGCACGGAAAGTCAGGGCGGGCGAAAGGAGCGTCGGGCATCATGCGCGTTATATGCCTGAGCGCGGTATAGAAAAGTTTTGGTACATATCATCGTGATTTCTGCGCGCTATACCCCTGTGCGCGTTTTACACAGGTGCGCGTTATATCCGCGAAAATACGGTACTGTCACTTTAAAACTTTTAAAGTCTCGAGACTGCTCATATCACACATGCACTGGTGCCTTCCCAAACGACGTTGGCTCACGGGATCATCAATTCAGTAAAAAAGCTAAGAAGCCAACTAGCGAAGGAGGGAGGGTCATGAGAATATCTGCCTGCTGTCCTTGGATAACATCTGTTACAGGTAAGTAACTGTGCTTTATCTTAGGACAAGCAAGCAGCATATACTCACATGTGGGGCTCCCTAGTTAAACTACAGGGTTGGTGGGTAGAAGGCATTTAAACAGAGAAACTATTTTGTAGAACTGATTGGTCAAACCAACTATCTCCTCTGGATTTATTCTCCAAATAGTAGTGAGATATGAAGGTATGAGCTGAGGACCAGGTAGCTGCTTTACAGATGTCCTCAATGGGAGTGGATTGTAAATAAGCTACTGTTCCTCAGATAAGCTGCTCTTAGCTGTACCCTTCGCCTCCACTGCCAAATCCAGACTTCATTCTTTTCATCTAGCTGCTCCCTATGCCTGGAATAAATTGCCTGAGTTTGTCCGACACGCCCCTTTCCTTACCCCCAAAATTAAGGCTAAGGCTCTTCTCTCCCTTGTATCCATGTTACACAGGGAGCCTCTGATTGGCTCAAATGCCTAAGACCCCACCCAAGGGGAGGGGCTTGAGGCATCTGAGACAATCAGGGCCTTAGGCCCCTCCCCGTGCATCAGATGATGCGCTGGGGAAGGGCATAAGATCTGTATTGCAGATGGCGGCGACTGGTGGAGGAGCAGGAGGGACTCCTACTGCTCCTGAGTAAAAGGTAACAGGGAGGAGGGGGGTAAGGGAGGATGGCCTCCGCTGGCACAAGGGAGTGGGCATCTCTCCTGCCATTTTTAAGATTGGTGATAGCGGGGGACGTCTGGTGGCAGGAGGGAGTGGGCATCCCTCCTGCCATATTTAAGATCGTCATAGGCAGCGGCAGGGGGCATCTGATGGCAGGACAGGGTGGTCATCCCTCCTGCCATACTTAAGTTTGTCGATGGCGGGGGCGTCTGGTGGCAGGAAGGAGTGGGCATCCCTCCTGCCATATTTAAGATCGTCATAGGCAGCGGTAGGGGGCATCTGATGGCAGGACAGGGTGGTCATCCCTCCTGCCATACTTAAGTTTGTCGATGGCGGGGGCGTCTGGTGGCAGGAAGGAGTGGGCATCTCTCCTGCCATTTTTTTTTTTTTTGTTCAGGGAGGGGGCTTTGCCGTTGGGAGGGCTTTTCTTTTTTTTTTATTGGGCAGATATTTTGAGTGTGTAATACACGAAAAATATCTGTGCCATTAAAAATAAAATGAAAAAAAAAAAACCAAACCCCGGCAGACCTGTCGATAACACAATTACCAACAGGTCTACAGCAGTCGGGTTTTAGGATCGTAAAACCCAATGCAAAATAGCCAAGCAAATGTAAGTGAATTCTTTGCTTGGCTATTTTGCATGGAGTTTTACTAATTTGCATAGCTGGATTGAAAAATAGGTGATCGAGGGTAAAAACATGCAGTGGGCCGTTTTGTGAATCGGGGCGGTTAGCAGCGATCATTGCTAAACCTGTGAATAAGGGCAACTCTGCTTAACTTTAGGTGCAGGCATTTGCACCACAGACACCCCCCCATCTGCTACTGCCTGCCCACCCCCCCATCACAGCCTGTACAAAATCAGCAGGAGGGATGCCCACTCCCTCCTGCCGCTGGAGTCCCCCGCCACCCCTCCCTGCACCTTTAAGATATAGGATGGCAGGAGGGATGCTCACCACCCGCCTGCTGCCGGGGTCCCTGTTAACTGACAACCCCTCTCACCCTGACACCTTTAACTTGAAGGACGGCACGAGGGATTCCCACTTCCTCCTGCTGCTGAGGTCCCCCCCCCCCCCACCTTTACGACAAAGACCGGCAGGAGGAACACCTACTCCCTCCGGCTAGCACGCCCGCCTCTTCAAAATGGCAGTCCTTCCCCTTCCTGGGGCATCCTTAGATACACGGGGGAGGGTCTGAAGCTCTGATTGCTCCTGGCGCCTAAGGCCTCTCCTAAAAAAAGATGAAATTTAGTGAAAAAAAAAAAAAAGAAGCAGAGCAGAACAGAAAGACGTCTGCACAGTTCTCTTGCAGAAATGAGAACTGCGGGGGGGGGGGGGGGGGCTCTGTATTCCTCAGCCAAGTGGGAGAAGAAGTGGAGAAAAAAAATGAGTGGATTTCTGCATGACCCGGTTCACGGTTGAGGTGAAACACCTTTAGTTTGGATTCCGGAGGGGACGTAACAGAATTATCTTTTACAAACAAACATGCGTTTCAGCTGCATACAAAATGTGTGTGGGCTGTAGCTGCATACATTCACACCTGCTCTCAAACTAATATAAATGTACACAGCTCCATTATAGCATCAATTTCTTGAGGTTTGGAGGGGGGCGGATGTTAAATGCATTAGCACCTGTGTATCTTTTTAAAAATAAATACCCACTTGGGGTTCTTGTAACGGGATTGGGGTGAAGGGCTCTAAGTTGTTCCCCAGAAGCAACAGATTGTATATGTTGGTGGCTGATGCTCCCTAAAAGGAAAGATCTCATTGGCTTCCGGTGTCGCACCGAATAAACTATAAAAATATGTTTGTTAACTCTTAAAGCGCTGGTATACAAAACCTCAGCCTTTATCGAAAGGGTGCTGATCCCTTTTATTTTCCTGTCAGAGCACTTCGATCCAGTGATCAACATTTATTGACCGTTCCTTCGCTAAAATCCATTAATACTCGCAGACAGTACATTTTTTCAGTTACGGCTCCCCAATTGTGGAATTCCTTACCTATTTGTATAAGGGAAGAGAGACATATAGACAGATTCAAGGGCAAGTTAAAATGCTTTCTTTTTAAAGATGTTTTTTGACTGTTAGTTCCTTTAGTCAACATTACACACTTTATTTTAAAAACCCATTTTTAAGTCCACTTTTAAATTTCAGATTTTTTCAACCCCCCCCTCACCCCTCCCTTGTGTTGCTTTCCTTAATTGTCTTATTTACCATCAATTAATGTATTTCTATCTCTGTCTTCCCCAGTGGTTCAGTCAGTCTTGTAAGTCATGTCTGTAGAATTTGTATTTTCCCTTATAAGTTGTAAAAATAATTTTAGTATTGTTCATCGTCTTGAATATGCTCAGGCAATTAATCCAATTTTTCATAAACTTGATAACACCATCTCTTGAAATAGTGTTATCTGTCCATGAATCCAGCAGAAAAAAATCCTACTGAATAATAAATGCAGGTGGGCACCAACATCGTATTGACATAAATGTGGCCAACTACTGAAATCATAATTCCATCACTGACAGAAATTATTTTAACACAGCCTGCAAGGTTTCAGGCAAGGATTAACTTGGCAAAATAATGAGCTTCTTTGCATAAATTTGCATGTCTTCCACTTCATTTCGAGCAATAGCCTCTCAACATTAACTTTAGCCCTTTGTGTGTCTCTAAAACATTTGAAATACTTTGTCTTTCATAGTTTCTAAATTTCCGTTTGACTCATGATATGAGGCTCCAAGTAAGTGAACTCAGGAGCAATGGGAAGAAATGTTTTATCACAAAAAGAAAGGCAAATGCCCAGAACGCTCTGCCAGAGCAGCAGGTTCCCCAGAAACCGGCCAGGTGACTGCAGCGGATTGGTAATAGTAGGATACCACCCCCGTATTCTAGATGTGATTTAAGAAAAGTCCTATTTTAAGGAAAAAAAAAAACACAAAAACCATTCATTCATTGAAAGCAGGGTGAAATTCAAGATCATATTGCTGACGCACAAAATCATTCAGCTTTCAGAACCGCAAACAGAATTGACACCCATAAACCAACTTGCGCCCTATGCTTGAACCTAGAATACCTACTAGAATTACCCTCCTTCAGAGACATCAAATACAAAAGAGTCAGGAAAATAATGTTTTCAGTGATGGCCCAAATGTGGTGGAACTCCCTTGTGAAGGAATTAAAACAGGAAAAGGACATCAAAACTTCAAGAAAGGAATAAAGATGATACTCTTCACAGAGTACTTTAGCAAATAAAGAAACAATTAGGAGGAATAGCAACAGGTAGGAAACAACAGGCTACTCCCCACCTGGAACATGAGGGGTAAAGAAACTATAATTCTAGTATACAGTATGTACATAGATGGTATACATAGGTAAGATATACATAAATTTAACTCATGTATTATAACACCATTATTGAAGCTCATGTATTATATTACTTTTATTAAACCTCAAGTATTGTAACACCTTTATGGAAGCTCATGTATTATATCACTTTTACTAAACCTCAAGTATTATAACACCATTATTGAAGCCCGTGTATTATATCACTTTTACTAAACCTCAAGTATTATAACACCATTATTGAAGCTCGTGTATTATATCACTTTTACTAAACCTCAAGTATTATAACACCATTATTGAAGCTCGTGTATTATATCACTTTTACTAAACCTCAAGTATTATAACACCATTATGGAAGCTCGTGTATTATATCACTTTTACTAAACCTCAAGTATTATAACACCATTATGGAAGCTCGTGTATTATATCACTTTTACTAAACCTCAAGTATTATAACACCATTATGGAAGCTCGTGTATTATATCACTTTTACTAAACCTCAAGTATTATAACACCATTATGGAAGCTCGTGTATTATATCACTTTTACTAAACCTCAAGTATTATAACACCATTATGGAAGCTCGTGTATTATATCACTTTTACTAAACCTCAAGTATTATAACACCATTATGGAAGCTCGTGTATTATATCACTTTTATTAAACCTCAAGTATTATAACACCATTATGGAAGCTCGTGTATTATATCACTTTTACTAAACCTCAAGTATTATAACACCATTACTGAAGCTCATGCAGGCCACTTTGAATTGACTCCCCAGTAATTAATAGCGGAATAGAAACTTCCAATAAACATATAAATATAAGAAAGGCAGAACCAGTCTAACACTCATTCCAGAAAAGTAGTATGTTAAAATATCCAGGTTTTTTGTGTTTTTTTTAAACATGAAATAGCAGAAAGTATTAGCCAACTCAGTCTATACTTTGCATTTCCATTCTTGGTGACAGCAGTTCATTCTAAGTATCTTTGCTTAAACTAATTATTCCTGTCCAGATGCCCTGAACCCTGTTTTTGCAAGAGAATAGAAAAGCGTTTACAGTATAGATGACATCATCTAATGTCATTTATGAATACTAAAATCAATACCCTTCTTCCAGAGGACTTAAAGTTTGAATGGCGGCAGATCTGGCACCAAACCCCTGAGGCACACCACTAACCAAGCCAAATGACTTGAAGTCAATAGCGATTGTACTTGACCTAATGCATATACTGAGCAGCTCTGGCGTTGTTAGTTTCCTGTGAAGGATTGACCTTGAAGGATACATTCACACTCCAAGCCAAGGACTTCATCTGACATACTCACAGTTGACACTGGTCTCCTTTGATCCCTTTGGTTGTGCAGTGACATTTTCCTGTTTGCATCTCACAGATATTTGCATGCCCGTTGCATATGCAGGCTGTGAATTATAAAGAAAAAAAGTTAACAATGTCTGCCATGTTCCCTTAAATTTATGCACGTTAACGGCTGGATTCAGGAAAAGGCACTCAAAATTCCATGCTGAATAAAAATTGGCGCTGAAAGGTATTCTATATTGGGCATTCTGGGAACAGCGCCCTTTATAGAACTGCGCATAGCGCTGGGATATGTGCTCAACCAATGGAAACAACTTGGGTGCAGATCTATGCTATTCTATAACACTGCATTTTAAGGGAAAACCCCTAACTTGCCCAAGCTCCTCCCATGGCCATGCCCCTTTGCAGATCCACACGGAAACACTTAGGCACTATTCTATAATAGGCACGCAAGTGTATTTGGGGGTGGATATTCCATGTCTGTCCCATTTCAATGGCAACATTTTTCTATGCCAAACATTCAGCATGAAAGTAGGACCTAACATTTAGTGCCAAATAAGAGAAATTCCCCATAAATGAATAGCAACCATGCACGCACTCGCACCCCCAAACAAGGGTGTCATTTCACAAGTTAAAGAGGAAATCATCTCTTCCTTAAACTGAATCCATTAATGCAGTGGTGTAGCAAGGGTAGGAGGCACCCCCGCATCCTCCTCGCCTGCTCCTTCTGTGCCCTCCCGTCCCACCCTGTACCTCTTAAAATCTTCCTCAGTGTAAGCAGCTTCTCCAGCCTGCTGCCCGTGATGGCTTTCCCTCTGATGTCACTTCCTGACCCCATGACCCAGGAAGTGATTTCAGAGGGAGCCAGGTTGGCGCGAGCGGCAGTCTACAGCAGTTGCTCATGCTGGTGAAGATTTTAAAGAGGTACGGGAGGGCGTGAGCATGGTGTGGGGGGGAGGGGGGAGAGATGCCAGTGCCCCCCACTATGACAGCGCCCAGGGCGATTCCCCCCCCATTCACCACGCTACTGCCTTAATGTCTATAAAACATGAGAATATATGATGCAGCTTCTTCATTTTGTACCTAATACTTTTAAACATCAGTCCAATCAATTCTCATCTTATTCTATAATATGCTAAAGTACAAAATATCAACAATCGCCTTACAATAACTCTATTACAATTGCCTACATAACATGTGCTAGCACTTATATTTAAAAGTGAATGTTACATTAAAGCATATAAACAACCTTTGCCACAACCATATATTCCTTAAAATTTGCAGTAGGAAAATTGAATTCTTAAATTTTATAATCCACCATGTGGTGGTAGTCCATTCAGGCTGAAATGCTTTTTTCACTTATTTTAAGCTGAGGTTCTCTTTCTTAGTGTGTTCACTTTATATTGCACTGAGACTGTGGTCAAGAAGTCCTTGTGTTGCCAGAACTCAATTCACACATGAAATATTGTCTACCATCTCAACACAGATCTGTGTTTCGCCAAAGCTTTCTCGAGAGCTGGACATACACCACGGAACAAAGCACATGGCTATTAATGGCTCCAAACCAGCTGGTGAAATGCACCTAACAAACGCCAAAGCTAAGTGCAAATGTGCCTGGGTCCATGAAGATTAGCTTGCTTGGTCTGCTTCTTTGTTCTGCCACATAATTAATGAGTGCCAATTAAAATCAATACATTAGTCTCGAAACCAATTATCCAACGAAAAAGGGACCAACCTGTTGTCACGATATGTGAGAGGTCTGATAATACAGAAAACAGCATGCACAGCAATTTCCTGTCGGAGGGGTGCGGCAGAGGGAAGATCTCTGGCTGGCTGAAAGCAGCTTGCTGTGTATGCTATTGCTAGCGGCATAGCGGTAAGCAAGGTTGGCCAAGCAGGTCCCCAAGGGAGTAACCTGCCGGCTGCAGACAAGAGACTTGTTTCTTCTTCATGCAGGCAGAGCTTACCCTAGCACAGGGGAGCTCTGGTTCACCAAAATCCGCAAAAAAACACCGAAAATAATAAAGAAATATACAGAGCAGATCATAAAACCACTTTCCAACTCACGTGCACAAGGAAAAACTAAAGGGGGCAGCAGAGCCCTCTGGAAAAGGAGGAGGAGTTGAAAACCTGGAGTGGATTCCTTCAGCATGGTTCGCAAGCATGGGGAGAATAATACCCTACTGTCCTGAATGACAAACCTATTGCACTGGAACAGGAAACATATACAGACAAAACCAAAGTCAGACAGTAGCTCTCTTCTTGAAATGCTGAAATTATCTTTTTCCTCATGGAGAAGAAATGACTGTGACAAATTTAGAAATATAGCAAAACATCAGCTTGAAATATTTATATTTATATTTAAATCTTTTTATTAAACAGGGACAACAACAGGTATAACAATAGCATAAAACAAGGTTTACAATAGTAGCCAGCTACCACGGACGACTGGACTCTTATGTCCTCCACGATCATGATCAACACCCCTACCCCCCAGAAAGAACCCCACCCACCCCCTTCCCTCCCTCCCTCACCAAGAGAAATACTACAACACACAACCATCACCAAAGTTCACTCCTTATAACAGGACAATGTGGAGGGGGGGGAAAGATTCTTAAATATGGCAGAAAGATACACAGGTGTGATTAAAATGAATTTTCAAGCACCTCTGGATACACCGCCAGGTTACATTTTATGAAATCTAGACAGCGGCTCTCTTTGGTTTGATTCAAATACTATGATGAGCGTTAACAGTAAATTCGAGAGGGATCTTCTTCAACATACTTACTTAGGGGGGGAGGTTTTCTGAGGTTTTGATAAGGGCTTCATCCCAAAGTTGGGATGGGGAGGGAGGGAGGGAGTGACACAAAATTTTGACCTGCCTCCCTGCTGCAGCCTCACATATCTGACCTGATAGGGATACCTAAACCCTGCCAGCGGAAGCCCTTCTCCACCTGATGCTTGTTTTCTTGAACCGCTGCACTGCCTGTTCTACCCTGATCCCTTCTCCCCCTGCCCATGCTCAGTTTTCATGCATACACGGGAGAGGGGGAGAGCCTCCCTCATGCATTCTCAGTGTCATTAAAACCAAGCACGTGCAGAGGGGGGAGCAGGGCAGGCAGCATGGTGGCTCAGGAAAACAAGGAGGGTTTCTGCTAGTGGGGTTTGGGGAACCTCACTAGCAGAATCAATTTTTTGAGGGTGCCTAAGCCCAAATTGGGATGTACATGCTCCCAAGGCACCCTTTTAACTACACCACTGTGTCATGGTATGCATAAAAATAATCCATTGAGAAATACCGCCTCCCCTCCCCCCAGAAAATAACAAGAAAACAAGATTCACTGTTTTGGATTTTGGGACTGAGAGCACCACTTGAGCTGAACAATGAAAACATGATTCCAGAGCAGTGCTAGAGACAAGGAATCAGGCTTGGTTATTTTCAGCCATGAAAAACTTGCACACCTACACAACAGAGAAAATGATTCATAACTCACAACATTCCATTATAATTTCCTACAGGGACACGTGAGGCCCCCAGCGGTGTTGCAACAACTTCTTAATTTTAGTGGGATGGAGGAAGAAAATAAAGAACAATGAATGGTTCCGTTTTATTTTGGGAGGAGACAAACATTTAGAAATATTATTGGAAAAGGAGGATGAGTGTTCTCCAAAATGTTGGACTAACTAAATCCGAAGAGAGATAACCCCATTCACTGGAGACTGACACGACAGCTGGAAGGTGGAGGGGGTGAAACATTGGATTACAAGTCCCCACAGTTACCTAAAGAGCTCCAGCTCAGTTACCGGAACATTCTGTTCAGGCTGCTAGCTTACAGCTATGGATTAACAATGAAAATGCTTGAGGGCAGAATCTGAACATGAGAAAGGCTGCTATATTTTTATTTCTCAGCAGAAGTTCTTTCAGTGCTGGGAAACTTCCTTTCCCATTGTTCCCAGTGCAGTACGGCAGGAGGAGCTGGTCGACTAGTTTTGACAGCAGGTTTACCAGTAGCATGCTAAGAATGAGTAAACTAAATGTTTTTCTTTCTTTTTTTAACAATTGTGATTTATCCCTGCTTTCCTTATGTATCTCCAGTTCACTATGGATATGATTGTATGTTTATTGTTTTTAAATGGTTTTATTTGTCCCCCCAAATTATCATTGTTATACGCATTGAAAATACTTGATATTGCATTCAAATCAAAATTTCAATAAACTTGAAACTTCTCTCATTCTGGTTTGCTCTCTCAAGAGATATATTTAATTAATTAAAAAAAAAATACAAGTAGGAAAAGCATGGATGTACATGGCTTTGGGAATGCTTGTTAGCAAAGATCTGTGAAATGTGGGTGTGTAATGGAGTGACAGTATATATTAGGGGGGTGGGTATATGGTGGGATAGGTGAGATATACTACAGAAGGTGAGGAGTATATGGGGTAGGTATATACTTTGGGAGGCGGAGGTGAGAAAGTGGAGGTTCGGTATGTGTTTATACTCGTGTGTAGAAAGAAAAACTGAGGAGCTACAGCACAACCCAGGGAAGGAGGAGGTGGAGCAAAAAAAAATGTAGATGATGCCTTCTACACAACTCGTGATTAAAGGAGAATAACCCACTGGAGTTCAAGACTCATATGCCTTTTGAACTAGAAAGAGAGCAGAGGAAAAACAGAGAAAATTAGGAAAAAGAAGCAACAAAGCTAGAAAAAAGTATTTTTTCTAAATTTCTTAATTGTAATGTGTCCTCTTTAGAAAATGTGCATCTCTGGATATCTTGCATTTCAGTTTCTATTTGTTTCTGTGACAACTATTTTTAATCTAGTTCTGGAATGTGTTTGCTTATCGCAGGGTTTGCTTGCTGGAGCTTTGAAGGGGTTTCTCCTCTTCCATATCCATTCCTGGTCCCCTTGGGAGAGATAGTGTTTTGGGGGGGGGTCCATTCAGTTCTATCTAAGCCACTAGTACCAAATTAGCTTACAAGATTGGTAGTGCCAACAACTACAATTAAATATTGGTTACAGAGACAAATAAATAATTTTAAAAGAACAGTATTGTTGGCAAATGAATAAAGATAGACAATATACACAGGTGCCGGCACTCTTCAAACTCCACTGCAAACAAGCCTCAACAACTTGTCAAAAGCCTTTTACTAGAGTTTCCAAAGCAGTCTTGAACTTAAGCAAAAAAGATCCAGAACAGATTGAAATAGGAATAGAAATCCATAAGGAGGGAACAAGGTAGGGTTACCAGATGTCCGGGGAAACCTGGACCTGTCCTCTTTTTAGAGGACTGTCTGGGCTTCCCAGACAGACTTTCCAAAACCCGACAGTTTGTCCAGGTTTTGGAAAGCCTTGACAAGTTCTGTCCACATCTGGAGGGCCTCTGAGCACGCTCGGATGACGTCACATGCATGGGGCGGGTCTGGAAGCAGAACTGGGCGTGGCTGGGGGTGGAACGGAGCAGGGTAACGAGTTTGAGGTTTTCTGGACTAAAATATGGTAACCCTAGAACAAGGTAGTAAAAATATCTTCATAACTGCGATAAGAGAATATTTTACAGGTGGATCTGAATATGAGCAGTATAGGCAGATTATGGAGCGGGCACACATACCGTGTTTCCCCAAAAATAAGACCTACCCCGAAAATAAGCCCTAGTCCTGGGATTCGCTGGCAGTTCCCCTTCCCTCACGTCCATCCCTGGTGCAGCAGAACCCTTGAGCGAGCACTGCCCCTCCACCCCTCCGAGCACCCACACCCCCATCCTTCCCTCCCTCCATACAATTCTAATTTTTGTAAACCGTGCTAAGCTCTATTGTTATAGAAAAGCTGCGGTATATAAGCCTAAGGTTTAGTTTAGGAGGGTAGCTGCTGGACTAAATATGGAAATATCTATACTTATCTATCCAGGAAAAGTTTAAAACCAATGAGAAAAAAAAATACTTTCTGATAAGGAGAAATATTCCAACAAATGGTCAAGATTCTACAGACAGCAGCAATGTGGAGCAGAATAACTTGGAATACTGGATGAATCCCTCAGTCTTTATGTACAATCAATCTACTACTATGGTATGAACCATGACGTTACCAGCAGGCCAACATATTTATTTATTTTTTCCATGCTACTAAGTAGTGTTTGATGCTGCTAATGACTGATTACTTTCCATTCAGCATATGTATCTGTGTCACGGCACTGATAATGAAGACAGCACACTCTGGCAGGGACAATTAGTTGAAGAACTCCAAGAACAGAAGCGGTACTGTCCACGTGGCTGTCAATCTGTTCAATTGGATATTTTTACTTGTGACCTTATCAAATTGTATTCAAAAGCACATTTTATTTTGACTCACAAAAAGAGCAAACAGGGAATAGAAGGAAATGTTCATGGAACTGAAGGTCTGACTATAAAAAATACTGTGATGAGAGACAGATTTTCTACATAATTTAATTTAAATTGGCATCTGTAGCCCAGTAAAGATTTGAGGCAGGTTACTTCAAAATCAGACAAAAATATTTCATTTTTAACATAGAGCACTAAGGGGTCATTTTACTAAACTGTCTTAAGTCCCTTTGCTGTAACAACTGAGTATACCACACATTCACCCCCTCTTTCTGAGGGGGGATTATGATTGAGATTTACAAAACCCCTGAGTGGGTACAAGTGAATTGTCAGAGGAAGGAACATCAGAGGGAGAGCAGAGGCCAGCGCAGGCAGCAGTGGGTAGGGCGTTGAGGGGGCAGGAAGAAAAGTGGAAAGAGAGAGAGACAGAAGGGGACAGGATACTGGATGGAAGTAGGGTAGAGGAGAGAGAGAGAGAAGGAGGCAGACACTGGACTGAAGTGGAGGGAGAGAGAGAGAGAGAGAAAAGATGGCAGATGCTGAATGGAAGTAAAGTGGAGGGAGAGAGACAGAAGGAGGCAGACACTGGACAGAAGTGGGAAGGAGGGAGTGAGGTAAGGAGGCAGACAGATGGAAGTGGGAAGGAGAGAAAAGGAGGCAGAAGTTGGATGGAAGTGGGGAGGGGCGAAAGAGAGAAGGAGGCAGATGCTGGATGGAAGTGGGGAGGGGAGAAAGAGAGAGAGTCAGACACTGGACAGAAGTGGGAAGGGGAGTGAGAGGCAGACGCTGGACAGAAGTGGGGAGGGGAGTGAGAGAGACAGATGCTGGATGGAAGTGGGGAGGCAAGAGAGAAAGAGAGAGGCAGATGCTGGATGGAAGTTGAGAAGAGAGAGGAGAACAGATGATGGATTGAAGTGGGAAGGATAGTAGGGAGCAGAAGCTGGATGGAACTGGTGGGAGAGAGGGGGGAGCAAACATTGGATGGAAATGGGAGGGAGAAAGAGAGGGAGGCAGATGCTGGATGAAAGTGAGTAGGAGAGAGGGGTAAGATGCTAGATGGAAGTAAATAGGAGAAAGGAGAAGAAGATGCTAGATGAAACTGATTAGGAGAGAGAGAGGAAGATGCTGATAGGACGTGGGGAAGAGATGGGGCAGACACTGAATGGAAGGGATGGAGAAAGTGGGCACATTGCCAAGCTATTGTGTTATCCTCATACAATTCAAATTTTGATGTCTGCTAAAAGTAAACCTTTTCTTATATATCAAGGAAAAAAAGATTATTGTCCCAGATCTTGCTGCTTCCATTGCTGCAAGAAGGAAAATTTTTCTCTCTTTAAGATAGGACCTTAAAATCTCAGAGCACAATTCGGCCTAATGTACCCGGTAAGGATGCGTGTCACCTACCATAATCACAAAATGAATCTGGGACAATAATAGAAACATGATGGCAGATAAAGGCCAAATGGCCCGTCTAATCTGCCCATCCACAGTAACCATTATCTCTTTCTCTCTCTGAGAGATCCCACAATAATGTTTTACATAAATGCTGAGAAGGGTCAAACAACAACAATATAAATGGTAACCTGGCAAACTCAAATTCTCCCCATTTTTATAAGCAAAATAGTGCTCAGAAAAGTAAATGAGCGGCCAAACTTAGGTTCAAGCCCCAACGCAATATCTCTCCTTCTTCAATCATTGTACAGGTATAAAAAAAATTGATGAAAATACCAATGCTATCATTTTCAAATTTTCCAAACAACTATGTACACATATCTTACTGAGACATAGTGGGTTCCCCTGCGTTTCACCAGAGCTGCTTCAGAAAACCCAAGAACAGGAACTTTTCAATGTGTCAGTCTCGCTCTATGTCTTGTCTAAGGGCACTTTTTAAATAAGGTTTTTACATTGGCGATAATGCTCCTACCTTTCATGCTTTCATCAATGTGGCACAGTCTATTGATCAACCTGATCATTAGATGCCGAAAAGATTTCTGACATGCTAGAATGGCCATATTTATTTAAAATGCTTTAATGGTTTAGATGTGGAGAGCACTTTATTCAATGAATTAAGGTTTTATATTCAAAATCTTTTTTCAAGATTTAAAATTAACGATATACTCTCCCCTGTGGTTTGACTTTTCAAAGGCACAGGCCTGGAACCTCTTTTAATGTCTATTAGAAACTCCCCTTTTATTTCTGGTATATCTTGTTGCAATCATCAGTATAAAGTTTTAGCATATGCTGATCTTTTGATTTTTATCTCACAACCTTGGAAATCTATCACTGCTTTTGCTCAATTTCGTCTCCCAATTTTCATGTTTTTGTATGAACTGGGACAAATCTGAGGCTCTGGGGCTCATAATAAAAAAATATGAAGTCCAAAAAGCACTGCATGCATCAAGGTAAGACACTTCTACACTCCCCCAGTGTTCACTGACTCCCTTCCACCATACAAAAATAAGAACAAAAAGATACATACCTGGCTCTGGAACAGCAGCATCTGGTATGGGAAAGCCGTATGGGAAAGCCTATTGAGCATCTGTCTTAAATACTGGTGAGTGGGATAGTGGGACTCAGGCCTATAATGTACTCTAACCACAACATCTATGGTATTAATTATGAGCCCATCAAAACCCACCCAAACCCTACTATACTGCCATATAAGAACATAGCCCAACTGGGTCAGACCAATGGTCAATCAAACCCAGTAGCCCATTCTCACAGTGGCCAAACCAGGTCACTAGTACTTGGCCAAAACCCAAAGAGTCGCAATCTTTTTTTTTTTTAATGAACATTTAATTGTTTTTCAATGATGTGGTCAATTATTGTGTCAATTAAAGGCAATTAAACCAATTTAGTTGGCAGTAGGGCAGCTATTGCTGCCTTTCGTTGGCTCTTATAGAATCTGGGCTTTTGGCAAAAGAGAGGAATTTGGTCTCACAGACATATTGTTGAGAATGGAGATATTATTCCCTTTTCTCTCCTCTCTCATAAATTTAAATTGCCTAATTCTGAATTTTTTCATTGGCTCAATTATGGCATTGCCTACTTTCTGGTAAATTGCCCCTGACAGACTATCCTGATGATTATGATCTTACAAAACTTTCTATGCTGTTTTCTGCTAAGGGGCATTCTCCCTCTTTATTTTATAATAGTTTTCCCTTTAATAATAATATAAATCATACTTGGGAAACATATTTCATGGCATGGCTCTTACTCAGATTGGACTTTGGTTTTCAGTTCCATTAATTATCCTACTGTTTCCTCCTCTCTTAAGAACAGAAGAAATGCTATACTGGGACAGACTGAAGGTCCATCAAGCCCAAAATCCTGTTTCCAACAGTGCCCAACCCAGGTCCCAAATACCTAGCAAGATCCCAAGTAGCAAAACAGATTTTATGCTAGGAATAATGAATTATGGACACCAAGCAAATTATACAGAGATAAACTGAAACCTAATACCTGTTGGCTCTGTAAATCCCAGCTGGGAGATTTAATACATATGTTATATTCTTGTCCATCTCTTGGGATTTTTTGGTCTTAGATGTGGTCTAAAATCAAAAGAAGACTCTCAATTTCGTCATCTCTTACTTTTGACATTATTTTTAGGTCCTTAGTACTTACTGAAACCTTAAATAACTGACAGAAACACTTATTGAATAAATTAATAGCACTTACTATTCAAATGATGTTAACTAATTGGAAACCGGCAAAATTGTTTAATATTATTTTCTGTGGTAAACTGTTCTTATGATATATGGTTTTGAATGTAAAGCTGCTGAATTCACAAATAAGCAACACTATTGAGAAAATATGGCCGTCTATTCAGAACAAATAATCATTCACATTCCACCAGTTTTTCTAGTTTTAATTTTCTTATTTATAATTTTCTTTCTGATTCCTTGAGGGTTTTTAAAAAAAAAAATTTTGGCTTACTTTTCATGACAAGTTCCCTCCATTATTGTAGTATGCAGCATGAAAATATTTTAATTTATTTTTCCTTCCATACACCATTTGATGTTAATATTATGTTCTTCTGTTTTCTACTTTCCAAAAACTCAGTAAAATTATTTAAAATTGAAGTTAAGAGGTGAAAGAAACTTTACAGAAAGGGTGGTAGATGTATGGTATAGTCTCCCGGTAGAGGTAATGGAGAGAAAGACTGTCGGAATTCAAGAAAGTGTGGGATCTCTTAGGGAGAGCAGGAGATAGTGGATGCTGTGAATGGTTAGACTGGATAGGCCATTTGGCCTTTATCTATGTTTCTATTAGCTCAAGACAAAGTTACATTTGGGTATAATCTTTGCTCATGACGAAAAATGTTCACTTACATTAGCTCAGTCCTTAGAGGGAACATTGGCAGAAGTCCACCCAAATCTGGCCTCACTTCCTAACTGATGGAGTTGCTACTGAAGTCCACTCCAGCCCATCATTTATTTTATTTTATTTCGCCTACATACTAGGTAAAGCACAGAAAAATATCCTTACAAAACTCTACACATACACAACCCCCAAAATTCAACATAACAGACAAAAATAAATGAACTTATTAATGATGTGTTAAGTTTTGTTTTGATACTATCCTCTTTCTGATTAGGAATCCTTTGGGCTCCTTTTACGAAGGCGCGTTAGGGCCTTAACGCACGGAATAGTGCACGCTAGCTGCTACCGCCTCCTTTTGAGCAAGCGGTAGATTTTCAGCTAGCGCTTGCTATAGCACACGCTAATCCAGTGTGTGCGCTAAAACGCTTAGCGCACCTTTGTAAAATAATAATAATAATAATAATTTTATTCTTATATACCGCCAAAGCCATGGAAGCTCAAGGCGGTTTACAGCAAGAAGCACTGGACCATCAGTGAAGAAGTTACAATCAAAGTCAACAATACAATCTTACATAATGAAAGAATTGGAAAGCTATATAGTTCTTAGGGTTACTGGTTGAATAAGCAGAGCTGTATAGATTCTTAATTTACAAATCATTAAACAAATTCGTTTTTACCAGTTTTCTAAAATTGAAGTAGGATGAGGAGAGCGTGATAACGTTACTAAGGCAATCGTTCCATTTGCCTGCCTGGAAGGCAAGAGTGCTGTCCAAGAATCTTTTGTAGTGGCAAAAGGAGCCCTTTGTGTCTATCCTATGTTTTTGAATTCCGTCACTGTTTTTGTCTTCACTACTTCCACTAGGAGGGAAGTGGTGGAGAGGAAAATGGTGATGGAATTCAAAAAAGTGTGGGATAATAATAGAGGATCTCTAATTAGAAAACGAAGGACGTAAATTAAACTACTGAGGCCGGTACTGGATAGACATGCACAGTCTGTGTCCCATATGTGGTGATTTGGTGTAGGATGAGCTGGGGAGGGCATCAATGGGAACTCTACTAACTTGGAACATGAGGATGTTACTGGCCAGACAGATGTCCTGCAAACAATGGGATGGTTGGATAGGCTGGAGTGAGCTTGGACGGCAACTTCAACATTTGGAACCTAGGACAATACCAGACTTTACAGTCTAAGGCCCAGAAGTATCAAAGAAGAGACAAATTAATTTAATCAAGTATTTTTTAATGGGTATAACTTATGGGCAGACTGGATGGACCGTTCAGGTCTTTATCTGCTGTCATTTACTATGTTACTATGTATTTACTTGGGTTGAGCATAGAAGGGACATGGTGCTGCCATTTACTCGTCTAAGTTACAGGATATTGTAGATAAGTTATGCACATTCTTGCCACATTAGATGCCTGCACTTAGAACGAGTCTATGGCTGGTGTAACTGCAGGTGCATAAATGTAAAGTGTGCCAAAGCCAGGTTACACTAGTCAACAACAGAATATGGGCACCCAGATGCCATTAAAAGAATAGGTTGTTGGGGCCTGATACTATAAACAGGCGCTTAAATCATAGGCACCTAGGAAGGTGGTGCTTAGCACATGTCAATCTTAAGATAGGTACCATTTATAAAATCTCTCCTAGGAGTACCAGTAGGCGCCTGAACCTTAGACACACCAGAGATTTCTTGGCCTAAATACCAGCACCTAAGTCCACTTTAGGTGCCTACATGCAAAAGACACACACAATCCATCCATGATCTACCCCTACTGGTAGGCACCTTGGACTGGGTGCCTACCTGAAAGTGGTAGGCGTCTACCAAGTTAGGTGCCTACCACCCGATTCATTCTAATTCAAGTCAATTATGAGGTGCTAAATGCTTGTTATCGGAGCTGATTAAGCTTTTAGAATAATTAAGTAGGCATCATTTATCAAATCAGGACCTTAGTGCACAGAATTGGGGCACTAAAAAGGAGATATCCACTGTAGAATTACATATATAGGGCTGGGTTCTGTAAATGGCACCGTTATTGGCGGCCGCCTTAAAATCAGCCACTGATCGCATGTGAATCATACAATGGCGTCCTTTACAGAATTGCAGCTTTCATCAAAGGTAGGCACTGGAAATGTAGGCCAAGGTTTCAAATGCCTTCGTTGACAACACCTGTCTTTGATGAGAATTGTGTCTATGGAGGCACCTTTGAACACTTAAAGTCGTTTCCGGTGTTAACCATGTCTAATTCATATTTAGGCATTCTAAGGCGCCTCCGTAGACGTGATGAAAGCATTATTTTCCAGACACTGGTAGACACCTACATTTTAAAAAAAATGATGTTTAAAATGTTTTTAAATGACTTTTACCAATTAAGTTAGGCGCCTAATGTAAGGAACCATTTATGGAATATGGGCTATAATATCCAAGAACACATGAGAAGGTATAGAACATCTTGAGACTCAGAGAAGCAAGGATAAAACTGGAAATCAAGTAGGCATTGTGGTGCTGTAATAGGAGGAAAGAATGGTGAGATGAAATGGGCCCTGTGGATGTTGATCATTATCAGGACAAATCTGGAAATGATCCTACAGCATGCCATAAAGTCAGACCTGAAACCAACTCAGGATCGCTGAAAGGTCAACGCACTAACCCACTTTAATGTCACCCTGCCTCCCTAGAGATTAAGTTAAACTGATCCCTCCAAGGTCCCAGGTGTCTTAGCAGCAACTCCTGACAACAGTTCAAGCAGCGTTCATCCACCACTCTCATCTCCTCACCTCATTAAAGTGATAAAGTCACCCACCCCTTATCATTCAACAACAAACAAGTTTGCCACATAATAAGCAATATTTGCTGGCCATTAGGATTTTAGTTTATCTGACAAAGAGCAGCATATAGAAGATAAATGTATTTGATCTTTCCTACAGACGTCTCTCGAGGGTTACTCTTCTCTGGTTCACTTCTCACTTTGCACTGTTAAGTGCATGCTTTATTCTTCTCAAATTGCCACCATTCCCCCTTCCCCCCACCCACATTGCCCAAACCCACCCCAATCAGTGATCACATCTTCCACTGTGTTCAGAAGTCCAGAATTAGAAATTAAGTAACCTGAAAGCCCTCACCAATAGAAACTTCCCTCCCCTTTGCAGCTAGTCAACGATGCCAATTAGTTTCCATAAATGTGGTTCATTATAACATAATTAAGAAACAACCAAAACATGTAAAATATGCTCAGAATCTTGTCTTGCTTGAATTATTAATACTTTACAAGAGTAGCTACATACTTTCATTAAGGAAGAAGAGGAAAGTTCCAGCTGGCAGGAAAAAACTTGCAATGCTCCGAGCTTGGCCTTTAAGTGCATTCGCAATGGGAGTAGGGGACACAGGGTGAACTGTGACCCACTTAACCCATCCTTAAATTATTGCCTATTCTATCCTGTGAATCTATCACAACTAGCAGGTTGGAGGTAGACAACAAAGATGCTCTTATATTCATACCGCCCGATATTTAGCACTAATATTTAGCGTGAGATGGTCACTGAATATTACCACTTAGGGGGAAATTCTATACACGATGCCTTAACTTAGGCATCAGTAGGAGCCCTACCGGCACCTAAGAGGGAAACGCTGCTTCAGGCACCTACTGCATCTAAACAAACGGTGCTGGAACTGCGTCTCCGGAGCAGTGATTCATGTCAAAGGTGGGTACCGGAAATGTAGGCTTTCAAATCCCTACCCTACATTTCCAGTGCCTACCTTTGCCGGAGTCACGATTCTCGAAACAGCACCATCACGTGATTGGCAGCCGCTTAAGAGAATCCGGGCTTTAGTGACAGGCGAATAGTTGGCTATGTCATACAACTTAGCTGGCTGTGAAATTTAAAGCACTAGCCGGCTTTGTTTAGCAACCAAATCAAGCCACTTAAATAGCTGGTCTATCTTTGGCTGCACTAACCGACTTACTCAGCAAAGTTTATACCAGTCAAAAATTCAATGCTAGTTCACTGGAAACAGCCTGACATTAAATATCCTGGCTCTGTACCGACCATGGGAGTCAGCCCGGCTAACTCCCGCAATTTGAATATCAGCAACACAGACTTTTGCCAGATCAGGAACATTATCATATTTTGTGATCGTTCAAGAGGGGTTAAACAGTGTTTTTGATGTTTTTGGAGAGAAAAACACTTTGAAACTTGGCTTCCAAAATATAATTCTCCCACAAAATATCGCCTAGATTCATTAAATTCCCCTGTACAGGAAGGTTATAAAGGACTGAGACATTTATTCTATCTTAATAAGTTTGATAAACAAAAAAACATTTATTGTAAAAGTAGTAACTAAATGAGACTGCAAGAACTTTATAAAGATTGAGCTCACATGGTTCAAGGTACAATAACCCATACAGAATGAAGAAAGTCATTAAGGACAAAGGCCATTTGAAATCAAGAATAGCACATTTGACATCCAGACGTAGTCAACACTTCTTCCATGGAAATCCTAAAATACGATATTACTAGGATAACAATCTGATTTCTGCAAACGGGATAAGTGAGGCTGAGGTATAATTAATCTAGTGGCAGAGGCTCATGTGCTAATGGTCAAGAAAAATAAGAAATTAGCACATAGCCATTATCTATCTTTATGTTACCTCTTTGTTCACCTTATGTTGTCTATTAAGATGTTTTAATGTGTATTATGTTGCATTGTAATATAGCATGCTATGCTATAGCTTGTATTCTTGTTTGAATATTTTTATTGCTGTAATTGTCTATTGCCTATGTTTGGCGTATTCTTGTTGTACACCCCCTTGAGTGAATTCCTTCAAAAAGGCAGTAAATAAATCCAAATACCCAGCAGCAGCGGCACACGAGGCAGGCGCGCGCTTTTTGTGTGCCTGCTTGGTCCCACGCTGCACTCCAAATAGCTGCCTGTCAGTTCTTGTCCCACGAGAACTGACAGGCAGCCATTCAGAGTGCAACGAGGGACCAAGCAGGCACACAAAAAGCGCGCGCCTGCCTCGTGCACCGCTGTGCCGCCGCTGCTGACAGAAGAGAGCAGGGGATCCGAGCAGGAGCATGGAAAGCATACTGGACAGCTGGGATGGGAAAAAGGTACCAGGGAGGGGGGGTTCCTGCCTTTGTTTTGGAACTGGCTGGCTGGCAGGTTTGGGACTGGCTGGCTTGGGGTTGGCTGGGGGCTGGCTGGCTGGCTTGGGGCGGGTTGGCTGGCTGGCTTGGGACTGGCTGGGGGCTGGGAGCTAGCTGACTGGCTGGCTGCCACTACACGTGCCTACCATTAGACATGCCTACCACTAGACATGCCCTGTACCCTGTCCCAGCCTACCAGTAGACCACCAGAGGAGGGACAAGGTACAGGGCACACCATTTGGTTTAGAATTTTTTTTCTTCATTGTTCCTCCTCTACAGGTGGGTGCGTCTTATGGTCAGGTGCATCTTATAGAGCAAAAAATACAGTAAATAAATAAATACATTAATTCAAAAAAGAAAAAATGCAATCATTTTACCCATGCAGCTTGGAAAAAAGAGCCCCAAAATGTTTTCAAAAAATGTAATTTGAAAAAATTGAAAGCATATAAAGACCATATGGCTTGTCTAGTCAAAACCCAGAAGGCAGAGATGGGGATTCAAATGTAAATGGCCTTTCTGAGAATGTCTAAGGCTGTAAAAATGTGTGACACCAGATTAAGGTGGTCATGTCAGAGGGCTTGCACAGGTTTATAAGTGCGAATGACTAACACATACAAACAGCTATTCTAGAAATCACTCTTTACTTGTCAATGCATAGCATGAATGAGGGTAAATTCAAGAAAAGTCATTAAAAGCTACAGTTCCAGATAAATCTACCATTACACAATATTAGTGCAAGGCTATATTTATGTGCCAAACTTTAAGCACAAGTACTTCTGCCAGCTCATGAACGAAGATGAATCAATGCTTCCGGATGGATGTCAGAAAGTTGTCTAAATACCCGAAAAGAGAAAAACTCAAAAGTTGAAGAGAAAAATATATCGAATGTAAGGAAATGAAAAAATATAAAGAAAAAAAGGTACAGGAAGGCACCAAAAGAGAAACAATTTACTGCACACAGGAGTGTTTGAAAACCACAACTTCTTTGCTCCGCAAAAAAATGAAGAACTGAAGGTCCCGCAAGCCAGAACCAGGTGGGAAGGTACACATGCATGCGCGGTATGGACAGTGTTAAGGTTTTAAAATGACAGTACATGTTAGTACATGTCCATGCTGGGCTCCATGAACAAAGTTGCCCATATGTGAGATTATAGTGCCTGCTTGTCCTCAGAGAATAATAACAGTCATGATCCACAATATCAGAAAACTATGCTGCAGGAATTAAATGGCATTTTGATATGGTACAGCACAGAATTCAATCAATTTTACACTTAGTGCACCCATTGAAAATGGGCAGATGTGTTTATATAAGAGTTGCCAGCAGACTGTATAACCAGCTGACACACTGGCTAGAAATGATTTACAAAACAACCAAGTGTTTTATGGTGGGTTAGCAAAACCTTCTGTCGTATACTACAGAGCCATTATGATTTATCACCCCGACATCTGAAAAATCTCCCACGTTAATTCTTTGCATCTGGATTTTTTTGTGGGCTATAACACTCTGTGCCGGACCAGAGCAAGAATTAGCCAAATCTGTACCCTGTATGTGGGCAGATAAGATCCTCATTTTCAGATATTAGCAGGCATCCTTTTCAATCTACCGTTAAAATTTTGGGTGTAACATTGGACCAGGGATTAAAAATGAAGGATCAAGTGGATTCTTTGGTTAAAAAGGGTTTCTCCACTCTTCGGAAGCTCCGGACCATTAAGGCATATTTTGATGTTTCATCATTTAGAGTTTTGGCGCAATCTCTTATGCTGAGTCAACTTGACTACTGCAACATTGCTTATTCAGCAATTTCTCAGAAACATATGCAACGATTGCGGATGGTGCAAAATACAGCGGTCAGCTTGATTTTGGGGTTAAAGAAATATGACCATGTGGCACCCTTTTATCGGGTGTTACATTGGTTGCCAGTGGAGGCGCGCGTGAAATTTAAATTCAGTTGCTTTTGTTTTAAGGTGCTATTTGGTTTGACTCCCAAATATATAAATGAACTTTTCTCTTTTACAACTAATAGACATAAAAGAAGCTCACATTTGATTTTTGCTTTTCCGCCTGTTAAAGGATGCAAACTTTAAAAATATCATCAAGCAGCAGCATGGGGCAAAGATTTAGATCAACCGCTCCTTTCTACTGAAATCTATGAGGAATTTAGAAAACATTTAAAAACACATTTATTTTTGAAGTATTTAGGTAGTTAATCTGTAAAATTTTATATTATGTAATGATTTATTTATTTATTTTTTAGGGTTTTAGCCATTGGTTCTTTACTCTCTAATCTTTTCTGCTTTTATTGTATTTTAAATTATGTAAACCACATAGAACTTCACGGTTTTGCTGTTATTATTATTATTACTGTTATTATTATTATTATTAGCTACAGCCCCAACCCTAGATAATTAGCATGCAACTCCAGTAAAATGGAGCACAACCATGCACACAATCCTCTCTCATTGTGACATCACCGATGAGGTTGGCTCTTAGGAATTCGTGGAATGAGGCATTATGACATCACAATCTCAGCTCTGGTTACCAGAGACTGAAACTCTTCACTCTTAAAGGGGCAAGTTATTGTGGGTTCCTGTTAAAATGTGTTATATTCCCACTGATTTGTGCAATTTTAGCACCTGTCCCATTTTATGCAATGAGACCTAGTTATTAATAACTGGGGTTGATAGCAAGATAATATGTCTTAACAGTAGCTTATGTTGGTAAGTCTCCTCTTAGTTGATTGTCTGAAAATACTTTAAAGAAAACTGAACAAAGTATCGGTTGATCTTTAAACAGATATCCTGCAGTTGAATATCTACTCAAAAATTTAAAATGACTAGGGGACACTCGAGGAAGTTACAGGGAAACACTTTTAAAACCAATAGGAGGAAAAATTTTTCACTCAGAGAATAGTTAAGCTCTGGAACGCGTTTGCCAGAGGATGTGGTAAGAGCAGATAGCGTAGCTGGTTTTGAGAAAGGTCTGGACAAGTTCCTGGAGGAAAAGTCCATAGTCTGTTATTGAGAAAGACATGGGGGAAGCCACTGCTTGCCCTGGATCGGTAGCGTGGAATGTTGCTACTCTTTGGGTTTCCGGAATCTTTTGTTACTCTTTGGGATTCTAGAATCTTGCTATTCTTTAGGATTCCGAATGGAATTCCTTGGGTTTTGGCCTTAGGGACCTGGATTGGCCACCGTGAGAATGGGTTACTAGGTTTGATGGACCATTGGTCTGACCCAGTAAGGCTATTCTTATGTAGTCCAATATATCTACTAGAACTCTTCTTTCCAACTATGAAATCAGCATTTTTTTTCTATGCAAATATCGGTTGACAAATATTCATAACCACACTTGGTAACAGTGCATGTCAAGCCTGATGCCAGAGAATTTAACACACCACACTAAACATGAGCTGCCAATGACGGACTTCCAGTGCTGACCATGCATTCCACCATAAAGTTCAGTGAAGCCCATAATACACCTGCGGCAAAACTGAATAAAAGAAAAAAAAATTTAAAGAGAGGCTTTGAAATTCCCTGCTTTGGAATTACTCTCCTAGCCTCACAGTACAGTAATAAAAGTGACTGAATTGGAACCGATTTAAAAACAATGATGTGAATAGTTATTAAAACAGCAAGTACGTGTATGATGAATCACCATGATGCAGAGGCACATTAAAATCCTCTTTAACTCTGCCAGTACATAAGTGCTTAAGTGTAAATGCAGAAACGTAATGACATGCCGTAGTATTACATTTCTGAAAACAAATATCTCTTATTATAGTCCATTATCTCCTGCACTGGGCTTTTCAGCACAAGTTGTGCTTTTTTATGTGTGTTTTGTTTTGGTTTTCTTGTTATTTATCGCAAATATTAAAGAAATAACATTTCATCATTTGGGTGGCTGGGGGAGGGAGAATCCTGCTTAATTTTCCAGTGTGGAACGCAAATGAGTGTGCGCGACTGCAAAGCCAAGCAGAAAGTACCGAAAGAAGAGGAGAAAGCTGCAGTGTTTAATGAACACTTTAGAGGACTTTGAAATGCCATCATTTCTTCCCCTGAAAGTCAGCAGAGAACAGAGATCAAAATAAGTACTTCAAACAGGCAAGGTGTAGAGGAATCCACATCCACATACTACGAAGACATTGTGTATGGCCCACAGAGAGATAAGCTCTCATTTCTAAACAGTCTACAAATTCCCACAGTTCCATCATATACACAGATACAGCTGATACTGGGAATGGTGATACCTCAAGACAGAATCTCTCAGCCTCTCAGGTGTACAGACACACTGCACCAGGCTCTTACACAGGGACTGGTGAAACAGACAAAGAGAGAAAAACCCCTGGTTGAGAGAGAGGTCCCTGCCTCTGGCGTGTACCGAAACACTGTACCAGGAGTGGACACTGGATCAGACACTGGGAAAGGTGATAGGTCCCTACCTCTGAAGTGTACAGACACACTGCACCTGGCTCTTACACCGGGACTGGTGAAACAGACAGAGAAAGAGAGAGAAACCCCTGGTGAGAGAGAGGTTCCTGCCTCTGACGTGTACACACACACTGCACTGGATCGGACACTGGGAAAGGTGCGAGAGAAGTTCCTGCCTCTGAGGTGTACAAACACACTGCACTGGATTGGACACTGGAAATGGTGAGAGAGAGGTCTCTGCCTCTGACGTGTACAGACACACTGCACTGGATCGGACACTGGGAATGGGGAGAGAGAGAGGTCCCTGCCTCTGAGGTGTACATACACACTGCACTGGATCGGACACTGGGAATGGTGAGAGAGAGGTCCCTGCCTCTGAGGTGTACAAACACACTGTACCAGGAGTGGTCACTGGGAATGGTGAGAGAGAGGTCCCTGCCTCTGAGGTGTACAGACACACTGCACTGGATCAGACACTGGGAATGGTGAGAGAGAGATCCCTGAGGTGTACAGACACACTGCACCAGGCTCCAACACGGAATGGTGAGAGAGAGGTCCCTGTCTCTGAGATTCCATAAGCTAGGTGTTCAATCCCTACTCAAAGTCCAGGTGTTGTAGAAATCCACATTTTTTCTGGACACATGCTCCACCACCCTATGCTGAGAGTCAGCAAACAACCTTAGTTCAGTCTTAAAGCCAAGCACATACCTGCAAATCCAGGACAAGTGGGTACGGGGGAGAATCCCTATCAACACAAGTAAATCATCAACTGGCTTGCTCTGCAAAGTATTAACAAGTGAGAAACAGGCACAAAGGCAACTCAGGAAAAAAAACATTGAGGAACAATGCAGTACTAATCTGCTGTGTGCAGCGAGCACCCCAAGAAAGGCCTTCGGTAATGTGTATATATGCAGAAACTCTCCACAGGATCTTCCAACTGGCTGGAAAAACTTCAAACCTGTAATGAGAGTGACCGAGGCAGAAAGGAGCAGGCTACTCCGACAACTGAGTGAAGACAGATAAGGCGGGTCATATGGAATCCTTCAGGGACTAGCAGAAAGAAGATCGAAGGTATAAACCTAATCTCTCATTCTGTTACGTCCCTTCCAGATTCCATATGCTAGGTGACATACCAAAGCCATGATAGCTAGGGAGGGACAGAAGAGCCTGCCCTCAAACCTGAGGTCCTGAAAAATGGCATCAGAATTCACTGCCACAACAACTCGGTAAAAATGGGCAAAAATATGGAGAGAGGAGCAAGAAACCACCCTGCAAATTTCATTAGAATGAATCATGTAAGATGCCCCTCCCCCCCCCAATGACGCAGCCACACTTCTCATCAAATGCTATTAACGAGATCGGCCGTTGCTCGCCTCAGGCAAAGGAAGTCATGGAAATGGCCATTCTAATCCATCAAATGATCAAGGACTTGGACGCCGGCCTACCACGGTGAGGCGCAACAGTGAGAACAAAAAGGTGATCAGACAGCCTGAACTCAATTGTCTTTTCCAAATAAAGGAGCAAGACCCTCCGGACATCCAAATTACGGAAGATCTGATCTGTTGGATGAAATGCCAGCAACCTAACCTCCTGATTGACTTCGAAAGCTGAGACCACCTGCGGCAAGAAGGAAGGTACAATACGGAGAAAAACCCCGTGTTTGAAACACGGATAAAGGGTTCCGTGCATGAAAGAGCAGAAATTCCAAAATGCTCTGTGCTGTGACAACAGTGACCAGAAAAAACTGTCTTTCAAAGGGGGCCTCACCAAGGACCTGTAAAACGATGTTAAGATCCCACGAAAGGAAAGGAAGATATAAAGGAGGACACAAATGAAGCCCCCACCTCCATACTACTGGTCACATCAGAAAGAGTAGTAAGCAAACTAGTGCCTCAGCGCGCTCAAAAACACGCAAAAGTCTGCAACCTGAACTTTCAGGGAGGTCACTGCCAGACTTGTGTCTAAACCCTCCGGAAGGAAAGCCAGGACTACCTAACTGGGAGCCTTCTCAGACTCCACCTCATTCCTAGCACTCCACTGTGAGAAAGCCTACCAGGCTTTGGCAGAAGTCACAGCAGAGGGAACTCTGAGCGCAAAAGATTTAAAAAAACTGCCTTTAAATAACCGCTCATCAAGGCTGAGCTCTCAAGAGCAATGCTGTAAAACTGAAACGCTAAAGTTCTCCATGGACACCGGTCCCTGACTGAGAAGATAGGGAGCTGGAGCCTCTCATCCTGCTAAAAATGTACAAAAAAACGCATACCAAGGTGAGGCCAATCTGGAGCCACTAAAGACACCAGGCTGGGATGCATTGCTGTCCAGCGGAAGACCCGATCAACTAGAGGCCATGAAGGGAACATCATACAGGACCTCGTGAGTCAGCCAGGGCTAAATCAAGGCATGTGGACCTAGCTTCCGCACTGTTCATCGACCGAAAAGGTGCCCGGCCTTCGAGATCTCTTCCAAAGCCAACAAGACCCTCTGAGACAAACCCCAGCTCTTGAAGATCAGATGGAATGGCTCCTGTGAGAGGAACCATGCACCTAAGACCAGGAACTATCAGCCGAAGAAGACTACCGGAACACTGTTGACTTCGGCCCAATGGGCTGCCGAGACAGACAGAAACAGCTCTTCTGTCCAGAGGAAAGCCACCAAGCTTTCAAGTCCAAGAGAGACATCACTAGAGATACCTTCTGAAGTACATATGCCATCGCCGTTGCATCAAAGAAACTTGCACATCTGGTCTTGCAGAAAAGGCTGGAGAGCGAGTAGCACCAATCGAATTTCCCAAAGCTCCAGAACACTGTCAACTCCGGCCCCATGGGTGATTGACTGTAGAACCAGAATATGACTCCAATTAATTATTAATTATCTGAGTCTTTCTGTCACGAGGTAGAATAAGGAGTATCTGCCTAAGCCCTCATTCGTAGACTGGAACAGAGTCCAGCATCCCGAAAATTAAGTGGCGCTGCAGAATATTGCAGACCCTGCACTCTGTTGCTGTCAACTTGCCAGAGTCCAGAAACCAATCCAGAGGCAGGCAAAGGAGGACTAACAAGTATCCAGCGAAAATCAAGTCCACTCCAGACAAAACAGAATACAGCCTGTGAGTGAGGAATCCACTCCCCACCCTAGGCGACACTGGCACTTTTCTTCATTTTTTTGTGTGTGTGAAGCATAGCCACTGCACATGAACCTGAGGACACCTGGAATTGGAACCGGGGTAATGTGATCGTAACCCTGGGAATGACTCTAGGAGGAAACACCTGAGTATCCCTGATGACACCTGTGGGAGGAACAAAGAGAACAACGATCCCCTCCCGAAATCAAGCAAAACTGGTTCACAGGAAGCAATGTGGGGCAGCGTTTACAACACCTCAGTAGAGGTCATCCAGACCTAAACCAACAAGAATTCGGCCCTTGAAAGGATGGCCGTTGAAGGGGATCCTCGAGGCAGTGTCCTCATCCAAAGACAGTCCAACGAGGTCGGTGCTCAGACTCTGCACCAGCAGAAAATGAACTAAGAACTCAAATGAGATCATAACAATCACCTGGCACTGCAGTCACACCAACCAGCACCAGCGGAGAATAGGCATGCATTTCCACAGAGGCGGCACTGTGCAGGCTAGAATGACCCACAGAAACTGTGAAAAACGAAGTTTAAAGTGATCCAGAAGCCACCCCTGAAGTTCCCATAGGAAATAATGAAGGTACTCTCAGTCTCTGTAGTGCCTTTGTCAGTGTTTTTAAAGCAGCTGAGAGGAAAAAAAAAGGTTTTTCTGCCTTAGAAACAGCTCCAAATACACAGGAATGAAGACCTTCAGACTGCCAGCCAGCCAGAGACTGACTACAACCTCCACCCCTACGGATCCTCTGCCATACTTTCAGGAGCGGGGAAGGCAGCCTATGTCCTGAAACCTGGGTGGATTTCTGTCCAGACACACACAGCCTGCACTAGAAACCTGTGACAGAGTCACCGGCCAGGAGACTTCCATGGGAAAGGCCCCTGGGCACTTGAAGAGGATTGCACAAAGCAGGTAGGCTCCATAGATCCACCAGAGTTTCTCTGTGATGCTGCAGTCCAGCTCCATAGAGCTGTGTCCTTTTCTCCAACAGAGGACCACTGGGGAGGGGTCTCAAAGCACTGAAGCCACCAAAAACAAACTTTAAGCAAAAAATAAAAAAATAAGAAACATAAGCAGAGCAACAGCAAAATACTTCTCTGCTTGGATTGCTTGCAGAAATTGAAAACTAAGGTTGTTTGCCGACTCTCAGCCTAGGGGTGTGGAGCATGTGTTCAGAATAGATGTGGATTTCTGCAACACCCGGACTGCGGGTTGGGATTGAACACCTAGCGTATGGAATCCAGAAGGGTCTTAGCAGAATGTTATTTTTCCAAGAAGCTCTAAATTTGGCAGAGCCTTTGTAAAATAATGTGGGAATTCTTCGGATACCATCCTGGATATCTTATTTCTTATTCCCATATCCAATCTAAATTAGCCTTCATATGTGATAACATATCAAAATACAACATTATTCCATAGCACAGGGCTATCCCAGTCTGGTCCTCAAGATCTACTAGCAGGCCAGGTTTTCAGGATATCCACAATGAACATGCATGAGAGAGATTTGCCTGCACTGCCTTCTTGGTATGCAAATCTCTCTCATGCATGTTCGTTGTGGATATCCTGAAAACCTGGCCTGCCAGTAGATCTCGAGGACCGGACTTGGGCAGCCCTGCCATAGCATATTAAAACACAGAAAATACAACTGCATATTAAAAAGTATTACGTGTGCCATAAGAGAGAGTGAAAAACAAATAAGCCCATATTTCCAGAACAACAGTCCTCATAAGGTTGTTCCCAACTTCACTTCCAGGCAATTCTGAAGGAATTCCAAAAAAGTAAAGCCAAACTGCGACAGAAATGAAGAAAGCTGAGAGGAGGAGCAGCGTGAGAGATCTGGGAAATGACATGTGGCACCCAGAGGAACTTTTACCAGCCTGCAGTAAGTGTCCCTGATTGCACAAAGCCCAGCCTGCTGACATCATCTTCGCAGGCGAGAGAAGATCAAATGTAGCAGCTCTCTGCGGTGTGGCCAAACGTGCATGGCATGTCAGGCCCCTTGTGAGCCAGTCTAGAGCCCTGGTGAAGCCATGGGGAGCCAGGGATCTCCACTCAGCTGCTGAGTTAGTCTCCATGTACTCTTTTTGTTTAATTTGCTTTGGGGAAATGCAAGGCTAAGCTTAAAAAGCCAGTGATGAGAACACCATCTGCTACTGTTGAACAAGGACACCCACTCTCCTCCAACTCTGGCTTTAGACACTGGTGCCTCTAAATTCAGGGAAAGGCTTAGCCCCTGAACCATCCATTTCTTCCTGTTTATCCCCTTCTAAGGGCTTATCCCTTTATGGGTTTCCCCCAGAAGGGGAAGGGTCAGCTTTGCAGCAGTCCGTCCTACTTCCATCCTCATCTAACATACAGTTACAAGAAGTTCAATTTCCTAAAGAGGCTTCAGTAATTGACACTGAAGCATCACAGATTTCCTTGTTTGATGTATGGAAAGTTGTAAGGCAGACTTAAGCAATGCTGCAAGGCCCAGCTCTGTTTATTTTCTGAACAGGTAGTCTCCAAAATGCAGGATATTGATCAAACATTACTGCAATTAGATGTCACTGTCACAAAACTTTAATCTCAGATAAGTTTCCTGCAGTAAACTGGTAATACTGGGATAAAGAACAGTTTATTTCTCCACAAACAGATTTTACAGAATCCGGATATATCTTCTAATCTGAGATTTCTGAATTTTCCAGGTTGTCCTTTGTTATAGGCAGAGATTTTAGTGAGAAAGTATTTCAAAGAAGTATTAGCTCTGACCAATGTTGATGATATAATTACAAACTGTTACTATTATTTGCTTAAGAAATTTCAGAGGGGAGGCCAATATGAGGAAGGCCCACAGATGTTATTTACAAAGGATAAATATATTTCTGATTTAACTGCTCTTCTTGAAACTACTCAATGATTTCTCTGAGCACTTAACTCTTCTGGTCTCTTCAGATATTGATAAAGTTTTGGTTTTGTGGAGGAAAAATACAGATATTTCCAGAGCATCACAGATGTAAACAATTTTTTTTAAATTTAGATCACATTTTGACTCTGGGAGCTATATTTATTTTTAAATTCTCTTCAAAATGCATTATTACCTTTTCTAGATGCTAATTAGGTCTTCTTTGAACCAGATCAGCTAGAAAGACTATTAGGGAAGCTAGGGTGCATAATTCTTAGAACGTCTTAATAATAAATCAGGTGATTTGTGGCAATTATGTCTTGATCTCAGATATAAGATTATCTTTTATGTTTAATTCCTCTGTTCCATCTGTGATGTGAGCTATATTTGATTTTCTTTGATGAAATGGTTATTGTACTTATCTTGTAAAAAATTAATTAAACAAAAAAAAGAACTGAAGAAAGCCAGGGGTAAGCACAGAAGATTCCCAGTTACAAAGAAGGAAAGGGGAAAACAGATTAACTGGGGTTTATGGTACTGCGCCAGGAATGACTAGAGGGGCAAATAGTCCTTATCTTTAATGCAAACCCTAATCACAACTAAAATTATTAGCATCAAGTAACAGTCACTGGCATGACCTAGTTGAGCATTTGTTCCTTCTTCCAAACAATCTTTTCTCCCCACAGACTGACCCCAAGAGCATCCATCCCCTTCCTTTCATTAATAATTCCCTTTTGATCTAGGGTGGGGCAGGCAGGAGTGATCCCAAGTCACCGCTGCCCATGCTGGCTCCAAGTTCAAAACAGCAGATGCAGCTTCCAGCAAAAGTATATCCATCCTGCACTACACCACGAGGGCATCCTTAAGGTATGCCTAGAGAAGGTTTTTAGGAGGAGGTGGATTCTCTGGGGAGGGTATCTTTATAGGGGTTTCTTCTCTAAAGGAGTTCATTTGGAGTGAAAATGCCCTTTTTTTAAGGGGGGGGGCATATGAACTTGAGGCTTACAACAAAGTGACCGAGGATCACTGTTGTACCACTAGACCACCGGAGACCTTGGTAGATGCTGGGGGAAAAAGATCAAAGAGGGAGGGGGAAGATGCTCTTGGGGTGGGGGGAGTTCTTCAGGGAAATATTTCTGAGGAAGCTTTTTGGAAGGGGTGATGTTGTTAGGTGCACTTTGGGAGGGGCTGGGTGACCTGGAGAGCTTCGGCACAGGTTGTACAGTGATTAAAAATGGGTGATCAGTTGTAATTACAATTTTTGATCAACTACAACTATACTTCTGGTGCCATGTCTGCCATCATGTTTTCAGTTTTGCCCTTCTGTGATTAAGTTGTCTCCTCAAGAACAGCACATTTCTGTTGTTCCATTTTAACTGAATGCAGCAAAAAATAATTATAATTTGTACTGAAGGAAAATTATGGTGGCTTCCGAGTTGCTTTGTGACAGGTTCTACCTGATGTAGGTTCCTAATTTTCATGTAGTTTATCCCCCTGTATAAGAGCAGGAAGCACAGGTCACCATTGGGGTCTGTATGACTTACATTCACTCCAAACCGTAATGAAACAGAACCCAAAACGTATCTCCAGTAATATCAGAAACAAATAGAACCAATAAGCAATTGAGTAATGGGTGTAGATAGAAGACCTTCTTAGATAGGACTCTAGTAACAATCTTGGTTAGGTAAATGTATTCAGCAAGCTATGTTTTCAGAAATTAATTAAGACCACTTTGTTTGATAAGTTTATTACTTAGTGAGTTTTATTATTGAAATTCTATTTTACAAATATTTGTATTTTTTACTGTATTATTGTAATTAGCTGATTGTCCAGCTCTTTTTAGTGTAAACCGCCTCAAACTTTTAGTTATGGCAGTATAAAATAATAAAGTTATTATTATTAGTAGTAGTATTTTTGAGAGAAAGTAGTAATGGGAGACAACCCACACACCAGTGAATGATCCCTTAAGTGTATCTCAAATGCTCATAACTTATGAGTCCACTGCCGTATATGTGGTGCTCATATTATTTTATAGCAAAACTGTTTTTTTTCTTTTAGTTATTCTTATCTACGAATTAATCCACTCATACATCACACTCAAAAACATAGTACTGGCCCAAAATCTGGTGTGAAGAATAAATAAGATGAGGCCAAAAAGTGAAACAAGTGTCATATGAATGTCAAAAATTAAATTGCCAAAGTTATCTAAAATGCCAACTTAGCTTTAATGTTGTGAATCAAAAGCTGTTTTGGTCCTTCTTCAAGGGCAGGAGTGATTTCACAACCGGTTTCTACTCAGCATAATGGCGTCTACTGAGTGTCGAATGGTCTAGTGTCCCGCACTAAACAGCGTACATCTTAAGTGCATTTTGTTGGCATCAATGAATGAGCTTTATTGAATCAAACAAGAGCAAACTAATTACTGTGAACGCAAGGAGAAAAAATCACTGGTAAACAAAGAGCAGGTGTGACTGCTGATGGGCTGTCACACAGCCTTGCAGTGTCCACACAGCCTGAGAATACATGAAGGAGTTACAATCCGCTAGCCAAGTGAAGATGGTTTTCTTGGATACTGCTAATCTGTTAGGATCAAAAGCTACAAAGAGCTAGGAGGACTTCCTATGAGGCTTTAGTCCCAATAGTATGCTAGATCATGCTTGCAGTCTAAGGTCTGGAAGGCTGCTTCTCCAGGATGGGAATGTGGTTTTGGAAAGAAGACAAGCAAAACTATGGATTGGTTAAGGTAACTGTGAGACTACTTGTAAATGGAGGATCCAAGACAAGGGTTTGAAGTCAACTCACAAGTCATGCAGACTTGAGGACTATAAGGAAAACAACTTGCAAAGTAAGAAGTTACAGAGAGAAAGATAAAAATGGCTCAAAAGAAAATTTTATGAGAACAGAAAGAACTACATTGAGATCTCAAGCAACAGGTGGACGTCTAGAATGGGTCAAAGGTTTCTGGTCTTTTTTGCTATCAGGAAACACTTGAGCAGAACCCCAGGTCTCTCTCCTTCATTGGAGTAGGCTGTATTGCATTCTGCTGGATAACGGCTGAGAGTTCTTGGTGACTGAAGGTCTTCTGGGGGGAAGTGAAGAGAGACTCTTTTGGTGAGTGTTTTGGAGGTTTTTTGATCCAACAAAGGGAATAGCCCTGAGTGATGACTCAAAGCACCTGTTGTGATAAGAGACCAACGTTGGTTAAAAAAAAAAAAAGAGCAAACAGCCTCCTATTGGTGATTGGGAGATAGGTTTAGGGAGATGTTGGCAGTGCTCTTTAAAAAAAGAGTCAAAAGGACAACTATTGCTTTGAATGAGAATGAGGTTAGGACTTTTGTTGTTTTGCACAAAAGCGCTGATTAGCAAGCCTAGAAGAAGATGATTAGAAGTCTAGAAGATGGCTGATTGTAACGATGTTTCACATTATAATAATAAGAATGTCTGGGTAGAGCAGAATATCTTCTATAAGAAGAAGATGTAAAGGTTTGTGACTTGGACAAAGTTGTCCTAGTGTCTGTGGGTTTTTGTGGGGTTTTTTTAAATACGATCAGCCACCTCTTCAATTTTATCTCCAAACAGATCATTTCCCTTTCATGGGACATCAGAGAGCATTCTTGTACTAAAGTTTCAAGATCAGAGATTCTGATTCAAGATAAGTAGCACATTGCTACAGAAGCATCAAATGCATTGAAAATGTCTCTAGCCAGAAGCTTCTTTGTAGTAAATAGGTTATTACACATCAGTTGGAGAATTTTTTTTAGTTTTTATCTTCTGGGAGGAATTCCTCAACGCTGAAAGTTGTTTAATTAAAGACGGTCATCAATAAAAATTGTTGAAACATAACAATGATTTGCATGAGCCCTTAATACCACCCATTTTGTAGGCACGTCTAATCCTGTGCTAATCAGTTATTGTGCAACTATACGGAAATAGATAGGGAGCCAATGAAGTGACTTGAGGAGAGATGTGATGTGAGCATAGCGACTCTGGAAGAATATAAGTCGTGCAACAGGATTTTGAATGAATGGAAGGGGAGAGAGATGGTTACGTAGAAGACCTATGAGAAGCAAGTTGCAGTAGTCTAGGTGAGAGGTAATAAGGATGTGGATAAGGGGTTTGGTAGTGTGCTTAAAGAGGAAGGATTGGATTTTGGAGATATTAGAGAGAAAGAAACAAGTTTTGGCAATCTTTTGGATTTGCACGAGCCCTTAACACCACCTATTTTGTAAGCACGTCTAATCCTGTGCTAATCAGTTATCGTGCGACTATACCAATTAGCATAGATACGTCCCCTCGGCTAAAAAATAATAAAATATTTTTTAGCACACAGGTAGCGCACACACATTTGCAACTTACCACCAGACACCTTGGCAGTACAACATTTTAAGCTACAGTACGCACGTGTCACCTCTATGGCTGGTGTAAGTGCTCAACCTAAGATCATACACAAGTACGTGGGTATATTTGGTTTGACTAGTATTCTATAAAGGAAATTAGGTGTCTACTTTCCTTTATAGAATATTCCCCTATTAGGCATGCACTGTGAAAGAATTACTCCCTTAATGACCTCAAATGGATTAGACGTTCTTCACCTAAAAACAGGAAATTTGTTCACCTGAAATGCACTGGAAAGAAAGCAGACTTAAGGATTCATTCCCATAATCAGAATATTACATATAGCAGGGCTTTCATTGGCACTGCACAGAATCTCAGTGTATAATCTTGTGACTGTCATTTTGCATTGCATAATTTAACAGGGGTTCTAACCACCATAATTTGAATCATTCCATATGAGGAATTTTAACAAGCCACACTGCACTGAAAATTATATTGTTCAGACTCTATATTTTTAGCCTATTTTCAAGAGACACTGTCTGGCTGCAAAACATTCACTTTTAGCCCGCTCTCATTTTGTCAGTCACAAAGCATTCGCCTACAGGATGTCTGCGACAAGCAGGTGTTTGGGGTTCCAGTACCACCGGCCTTCATTCACCTAAGGATGTTCCTCAATATTTCATAATTCCCTTTAAGAAAAACTATAACTGGTCAGTCTTATAGACAAATGAGCTAACCCATTTTTCACAGCTGAGATGGTTGGCCCAGTTGCCCATGTGGCCAGTGGGGATAGTCCACGCAGTCACATGCGAACACCTGTGAAATCCATTGGCTTTTAGCTAATCCAGTTGTGCACAGGTAAATACTGACGTGTTGATGCACTAGGCTCAAAAAGCCGCAAATTGTCAAAATCGAGGGTTTGCTCACATCCGTAAGACCATCCAGCTGTGGCATTGCATGGTTTTAAAGCGGTATGGAGACTTTTTTTGGACTGTCTGCATGCTAAATATACAAGGATGTATTGTCCTTGAGAAAGATGGACTGAATAATAATAATAATAATAACAGTTTATATACCGCAGGACCGTGAGGTTCTATGCGGTTTACAATGATTAAAAGATACTACAGATTGAGTGGAATTAACAAAGTTCAGAGTTAATGATTAACAGTTCTAAAGATCATTTGTTGAGGACTAAGATTGTATCTGTACTTTCTTTCAGCCTACTGGTTCCAGCGCAGGGTCGACTGCTGAAGAACTGGACGTGCGCAGAGTTCTGCGTTATCTAGAGGTTCCTTCTGCAGCAGCACGCGGCTATAGGGAAATACCTCTGCTGTCTAGAATGTCTCACCTATTACACTGGAAATAAGGATTATCACTTTTATATTGCTACTTGAAAGTAAAGATCTATTGAACAGATCCTTCAGAACTTTTCAGAACTTGCTTAATATCCTAACATATGTGCCATGCAACCTCACAGCTTGGACCACTTTCAGTTCTGCTAATTCCACACAAATTCTCTCTTCTGTCAAAGGTGAGTCATGCATTAATAAAGCATAATACAGTACATTTAGCTCATGCTATAAGAGATTCCTATTCCGTTTAAAATGTGTTATATTAGCCCTTCTTTGGCTAGGCAGTAGCTGTGAGAGTGGCTTTAAGACGCCATCTGCCAATGTGAAAGCAGCTGCGTCTGTGGCATCAGTGATATCCGAATGACCAGAAACAATCTGTTGCATAACTGCAGGTTTGTGCGTCATTGCTGAAAGCAAAGAATATAAAACAATTCATTTTTACAGGAAATTTATTCCCTAGTGATTCAAATTAAAGTCTTTAGTATGATTACTGATCCTGCATACATGGTTAAAGACAAAGACACAGGTAGTTCCTGGTCTACATCATGTCATGGAGACACAGATGAGAGAGGAAATAAAGCAGGCCTCAGTCCAAAGGACGGTTGGTTGACAGAATCCACATGCTATAGTTATCTTGCAAGAGAAGGTCTGAGGGGCGGCTGATCACAAACTCAAAAGCCTTCAAAGTATGGAAAAATGTAACAGACTTGGAGATAGAAAGGATGCCAGTAGTGTGTCAATCAGTCTATCAGGCCCCAAGGCCAGTCATGTGTTCAAGAAATTCACAATGAATACGCTCGAAAGGGTCGATATTCAAAGTGATTTAACCAGTCAGAAAAAGTTCCTGACCAGTTAAATTGCCTCTTCGGGGCTAACCACTCATTTTCATCAGCATTTTGACTGGTTAGTGGCGCGGAAAATAACTGGTTAGCACCGAACTAAAAACCAGCTCTTTCGGAGGCATTCTGGTGACCGAATCTGCACTTGGCCAGTTAAATGCCAATAATCAGCACTTAACCGGCCGGGTTAAACAGGATGGCATAAAAGTCAGTCCTGTCTTAATGCGGTCACTCATAATTGGTTACGTGTTGAATAGCTCATTTACTCTCTCCCCTAGAGGTTTTTAGCGCGGGCCGGCGAGGTAAGTGATCCAATGCTCACAAGAATTCTTTGAGCGTCAGAGCATTTACCGCGCTGGCTCGTGCTAAAAATCTCATGCACGAACACAGGATGTCCGGGGCGGTACTTGGAGAGACCTCCCAGGAAAGGGACTTGGGAGTTCTGATCGACAAGTCGATGAAGCCATCTGTGCAATGTGCGGCGGCAGCAAAAAGGGCAAACAGAATGCTAGGAATGATAAAGAAGGGGATCACGAACAGATCAGAGAAGGTTATCATGCCGCTGTACAGGGCCGTGGAACGCCCTCACCTGGAGTATTGTGTCCAGCACTGGTCGCCGTACATGAAGAAGGACCCGGTACTACTCGAAAGGGTCCAGAGAAGAGCGACTAAGATGGTTTAAGGGGCTGGAGGAGCTGCCGTACAGCAAAAGATTAGAGAAACTGGGCCTCTTCTCCCTTGAACAGAGGAGATTGAGAGGGGACATGATTGAAACATTCAAGTTACTAAAGGGAATAGACTTAGTAGATAAGGACAGGTTGTTCACTCTCACCAAGGTAGGGAGAATGAGAGGGCACTCTCTAAAGTTGAAAGGGGATAGATTCCGTATGAACGTAAGGAAGTTCTTCTTCACCCAGAGAGTGGTAGAAAGCTGGAACGCTCTTCCAGAGACTGTTATAGGGAAAAACACCCTCCAGGGATTCAAGACAAAGTTAGACAAGTTTCTGCTGAACAAGAATGTGCGCTGGTAGGGCTAGTCTCAGTTAGGGCACTGGTTTTTGACCTAAGGGCTGCCGCGGGAGCGGACTGCTGGGCACGATGGACCACTGGTCTGACCCAGCAGCGGCAATTCTTATGTTCTTATGTTCCATGGATTCTGTGAGTCTTGCACTAAAGTTCATCCAAGGAGAAATTTAAAAAAAAAAAACCTTCAATTTGGTAAAACAGAGCTACCAATTAGCCTTTGTAGTACAGGTTAAAATCTTCTAGGCAGATTGACAGATACATTAATTTGCCTTAGGCATAAATAATAATCTAACTCCTGCACATCAGAACGGTTCCGCAGCATTGTATAGACACATAAAATGTCAATCAAGTAGTAAGCATAGCATGGTTTCACCCACAAAGCTAGTGAAAGCCTGTCAGGAATTCTTTGTTAGCTACACAATTATAATAAGGGGCCATGAAACAGTAATTCTGAAGACCATTCTCTGTCCTATGATCGACCCTACTCAGTTTATCCATTTTAATTTGAATACTGATTTCTTCTCCAAGCAGCCAAATATTAGGTATTATTAAAATTTATAAAACCTTTTCCCATGTGTAAAGTCTGCTTTAGAGGCAGGAAAAAGATTTTATACAACTGCACAGAAAAGAGGATGCCTGCACATAGATATTTCCAGGGGCCCAGTGTGTTTGGAAGAGAGGCAAAACTGGACTGGACTGTGATACAATCTCTGCAACCTTTCTTGCATGATTATACCGTAAAGATACTAGTTCAAGCTCTGGTTCTGAGCACTTGATTAATAGAAACATGACGGCATCTAGTCTGCCCATCCGCAGCAACCATTATCTCTTTCTCTCTCTGAGAGATCCCACGTGCCTATCCCAGACACAGTCTCTGTCTCCACCACCTCTTCTGGGAGACTCTACCACCCTTTCTGTAAAACAAATTCAATTTTAGGTAGATCCTCCGGTAGTACCAAGATACTTTCAGTTGATTCTTAGCTTAGTCTTATCCAGTCTGCCCATCCACGGCATCCACTATCTCCTCCTCTCCCTAAGAGATCCCACGTGCCTGTCCCACGCTTTCTTGAATTCAGACAGTCTTTGTCTCCGCTACCTCGAATTAAGAGACTATTCCACACATCTACCACTCTTTCTGTAAAAAGGGTGTTTGTTTTTTTAAGATTACTCCTGAGCCTATCACCTCTTTCTAACTATACCTCCACCCCTGCAGACCAAAGGATGTGCACTGGGATGGGCGGAGGGGTGAAGATGCAGCCGGTACCCTGTGAGAGACCACCCGAAGATGCAGCCGGTACCCTGTGAGAGACCGCCGAGCCTCCTAAGGGGGTCTAATAGCCTGCTTAACAATAGGTAAGCCACTTCAGGGACAGCCATGTTCCAGATAAAACTATGCAGGCTGGCCAAAGTATTCTCAAACAGGAAGAGCTTCAAATTCACAACAAGCATGAAATTACCCAGAAAGGGAATGAAATTACATCGAATTTAAAATAATATTGCACTGGAAATAAGAACATGTTCTAGTAGGGTATATTATGTAAGATTTGGGAACTTTATACAATAAGTACTTTTTGACTTTCCACACGGTCCTTGAGGGCCAAATTCCAGTTGGGATTTCAAGATTTCTACACTGAATTTAATTTAAACAGATTTAGCAGGAGTGGAAGTACCACTAAAATCAAATATTAAATTGTTGAGTGCTATTTTAGATTCCAGGTTGACTATGGATCTTTATATAAATAACGTTGAGAAATGTTTTCTAAGTTGAAATTATTGAGGAGACTAAAATCCTATCTTGAGAATTCTCAATTTTGTTGTTTAGTGCAGACTCTGGTTCTTACCACTGTAGATTACTGAAATGTCTTTATAGGTCTCTCTGAGACACAAATTCACAGAATACATGCCTTTCAAAATGCAGCAGCCAAATTGATTTGAAATGAGAAATCTCATGATCGTGTGACTCTATAGTTGATCAAATTGCATTAGCTCCTGGTTCATGCTAGAACTGAATTCAAGATTTTGATTTTTATGGTCAAGATCAAGAGAGAAACAAGTTGAGTATAAAGGCAATTATTTCTCTGTAATAAAATTGGTTACTGAAAGAAAATTGAGATTTCCTTGGATAGGAAAAAAGCATGTGAAAATATGGCAGTTTAAAATTGTTTACTCAGCTAAAGCAGAGGACTGCTAGAATAAGGATTTAAAATTCAACAGACCAAATAGAAAAAGCTGATTCCTTTATATCCTAAGGCCAGCTGGTTGGACTGGTGATAAGAGTCTTCAGACCTGTAGACCCACCTCTTTGACATTAATAGTCTTAGTTTCTGTATAACTCCCCCTACTTCTGGGTCTATTTCTCCTTTCCCCCTTCCTCCTTGAGCCTGTATAGGTATGTGTGACGTGCAAATGGAAGATTAGATTAGATATTACTAACCTACAAGTATGTTCACTCTGTTGCCCCTCAGTATCCTCTCTTCTCTCTTCTTATACACCTCTCCTCCACTGCCAATTCCAGTCTTTGTTCCTTTCATCTAGTTGCCCCCTATGTCTAAAATAAATTACCAGAGTTTGTCCGCCAAGCCCCTTCCCTTGTTTAAAAGCAAACTGAAAACCTACATTTTTGATATAGCCTTCAATCCTTAACCCTACTCCTCTGCCCTCCAACCCAGCCAGCTGATTAACTATTCCCCTTAACTATATCTATGACTTCATTGGGCTTTGGTTAGGCACTATTGGCCTGGATTAGCCACCGTGAGAACGGGCTACTGGGCTTAATGGACTATTGGTCTGACCCATTAAGGCTATTCTTAAGTTCTCATCCTGTTTGTCTGTCTTGTCAGTTTAGATTGTAAGCTCTTTTGAGCAGGGACTTTCTCCTTCATGACTTGGCACAGCGCTGCGTATGTCTGGTAGCACTATAGAAATAATTTAACAGTAGTAGTGTCTATGAAGAACTTTATAACAATTTATACTCTAGTACTTAGAAGAATGAGCTTCACTCAGGAAAGTGGGCTGCGTGATTAAGATGAGGTTGTTTTTTGGCTTATGAGACATCGACCTTTAGTCCTGGTTTTCCCTGTAGCCTATTGGCTAACGAAGCTTCCTTAGGAATGTCTCACCAATAAGATACAGAGGTGACAGGTCCAATAAGTTATGATAAATCATCCTTCAGTCCTGCTTTTGCCTGCAGCCTATTGGAATGTGTGACCAATGGGCTGCAGGGGAAGACAGGAGCAGTACCTACAGAGACAGTTCCCTGCTTAGCAGCCTTCAGTCTTGTTTTTCCTGCGGCCTTTTGGATGAGTAAGCTTCCTTAGGAATGTCTGACCAATGGGCTGTAGGGGGAGGGGGGGGAGCAGTAGCTACAGAGAGAGTGCCTTAGTAACATGCTTAGCAGACTTCAGTCTTGTTTTAACTGCGGCCTATTGGATGAGTAAGCTTCCTTAAGAATGTTTGACTAATGGGCTGTAGGGGGAGGGGGAAGCAGTAGCTACAGAGAGAGAGCCTTAGTAACATGCTTAGCAGACTTCAGTCTTGTTTTTCCTGCGGCCTATTGGATGAGTAAGCTTCCTTAGGAATGTCTGACCAATGGGCTGTAGGGGGAGGGGGGAAGCAGTATCTACAGAGAGAGTGCCTTAGCAACATGCTTAGCAGACTTCAGTCTTGTTTTTCCTGCGGCCTATTAGATGAGTAAGCTTCCTTAGGAATGTTTGACCAATGGGCTGTAGGGGGAGGGGGAAGTAGTAGCTACAGAGAGAGTGCCTAGCAACATGCTTAGCAGACTTCAGTCTTGTTTTTCCTGCGGCCTATTGGATGAGTAAGCTTCCTTAGGAATGTCTGACCAATGGGCTGTAGGGGGGGGGGGAAGTAGTAGCTACAGAGAGAGTGCCTTAGTAACATGCTTAGCAGTCTTCAGTCTTGTTTTTCCTGCGGCCTTTTGAATGAGTAAGCTTCCTTAAGAATGTTTGACCAATGGGCTGTAAGGGGAGGGGGAAGCAGTAGCTACAGAGAGAGAGCCTTAGCAAATTGCTTAGCAGCCTTCAGTCTTGTTTTTCCTGCGGCCTATTGGATGAGTAAGCTTCCTTAGGAATGTTTGACCAATGGGCTGTAGGGGGAGGGGGGGAAGCAGTAGCTACAGAGAGAGTACCTTAGCAACATGCTTAGCAGACTTCAGTCTTGTTTTTCCTGCGGCCTATTGGATGAGTAAGCTTCTTTAGGAATATTTGACCAATGGGCTGTAGGGGGAGGGGGGAAACAGTAGCTACAGAGAGAGTGCTTAGCAACATGCTTAGCAGACTTCAGTCTTGTTTTTCCTACGGCCTATTGGATGAGTAAGCTTCCTTAAGAATATTTGACTAATGGGCTGTAGGGGGAGGGGGAAGCAGTAGCTACAGAGAGAGTGCCTTAGCAACATGCTTAGCAGACTTCAGTCTTGTTTTTCGTGCGGCCTATTGGATGAGTAAGCTTCCTTAGGAATGTTTGACCAATGGGCTGTAGGGGGAGGGGGAAGCAGTAGCTACAGAGAGAGAGCCTTAGCAACATGCTTAGCAGACTTCAGTCTTGTTTTTCCTGCGGCCTATTGGATGAGTAAGCTTCCTTAGGAATGTTTGACCAATGGGCTGTAGGGGGAGGGGGAAGCAGTAGCTACAGAGAGAGAGCCTTAGCAACATGCTTAGCAGACTTCAGTCTTGTTTTTCCTGCGGCCTATTGGATGAGTAAGCTTCCTTAGGAATGTTTGACCAATGGGCTGTAGGGGGAGGGGGAAGCAGTAGCTACAGAGAGAGTGCCTAGCAACATGCTTAGCAGACTTCAGTCTTGTTTTTCCTGCGGCCTATTGGATGAGTAAGCTTCTTTAAGAATGTTTGACTAATGGGCTGTAGGGGGAGGGGGAAGCAGTAGCTACAGAGAGAGTGCCTTAGCAACATGCTTAGCAGACTTCAGTCTTGTTTTTCCTGCGGCCTATTGGATGAGTAAGCTTCCTTATGAATGTTTGACCAATGGGCTGTAGGGGGAGGGGGAAGCAGTAGCTACAGAGAGAGTGCCTTAGCAACATGCTTAGCAGACTTCAGTCTTGTTTTTCCATGCACCCTATTGACTGGCTAAGCTTCCTTAAGAATGTCTGACCAACGTGCTGCAGTTGTCTTTGTTTCACTTTCCATGCCTCCCCCAGTTTGCATTAACTTCAGCTCTGTTCTCCCTTTTACATTCCATATATCTTGCCTCAGCCTCTCTTTCCTTCGGTACCCCTTAGCTACACTGCAGGTTTACTTCCTTGGTCAGTCAATAAGCTGCAGAGGAGACAGGACCAATAGGTTTCAGTTTAATTCCACATTTATAGCCCACTTAATCACATAGTTCCAAACAGTTTACAAGTTAAAATTTATAACATCTAATATTTCCTTATAACAAAAGTATGTCATCACCAGGTAGTATACAATTACAATGTCAGTAACATCAATCTTAATCAAAATACATCTAAAATAACCAGGGCCGGATTTAGATGAAAAAAGGCCCTAGGCTATTCCACTTATGAGGCCCTTTCACCTCCCATTTTTAACCGGGGAGCGGCTAAAACCTGAACCAGAGGCAGGATCGGTCCGGAGACCGGCGCGTCCCCACCCGGGGCTGAGACCGATTCCCCTCTGGAGCAGGGAAAGGGGTGGAGGGGGAGAGAGGAGCAGTGGGATCCGATCCGGAGCTGGAGCACGTGTGTAATTCGGATTCACCACCCCGGCTGAATTTTGATGAGTCACAGGTGCAGGTGCCATGAGGAGTGACACAGAAGTACACCTCACGCCACCAGGACTCACGATATTTCAACAGCGCATGCACGCTCTAGGATTTTATTATTTATGATATAATCATGAAAATATAAAATAAAGCATGTAATATACATTTTAAAATATGCAAATTAAAACATATGTTAAGAACTTACTTAGAATTCCGCGAAATGAAGATATTGTCACAAAAAATTTTTTTCAATAGTCTATAAACACTTCACTAAAGTATTGAACCTACTGAACTCAAAAGGCGAGAATCAAATGATCGTGTACGCAATCCTAAAATAAGAATCTTTTCTAATAACATTAACACGTGTTTCATATTATCGAAGTAACACGAATATAACCGAACGTCGGGATATCGATAGGTCTGTTCGTTTGTCTGTTCCAATCTACACCAATCTGCACTTTATTGATGCAAGAACAAACCAGAGCTTAGTAGCATAAGGCACGTCAATATTTGCCATAGCAATCAGTGAACGTATGAACTATACTTTGGTGCAATCTAGTATATACAAACGAACAGAGCCAATGAGCCAAACGCGTTGATCTTAACCAATACATTTTTATGTTGGTTTATTAGTCATATGCGAAGAATTTCTCCTTATTTTCAGTTCAGTGTTTTAGTGTTCACTGTTTTTAGAATAGTGTAATTTTAATTTTACTAACAATTTGAATGTAGGCCCCTCTTGATCTTGAGGCCCTAGGCTGAAGCCTAGTTAGCCTATAGGAAAATCCAGCCCTGAAAATAACCATCAGCAGATTAACAGTGCCATTAACATCAATCAAGACACTTCTGAAATAACCATGTCATCATTGCCTTTCTAAATAACACAATATTGGATAGATTTCTAATTTCATTGGGTAAAACATTCCACAGCTCTGCAGCTCTACTCAGGAGAATTTTCTCTCTAGAGGAGAATACTCTACAATCTTTAACGGATGGTGTTGCTAACCAGAATTCTCCTGAGGAACATGAATCTGTTGTTGATCTGTATACAATTTTCAAATCTGTCAAATAACTAGGATATAACCTTCAGTCTTGTTGATTTGCATACAATTATCAAATCTGTCAGAAAGCTAGGATATAACCTTCAGTCCTAGTTTTCTGTATAGCCTATTGGCTGACTAAGCTTCATTAGGATTGGATAACTAATGGGCTGCAGAGGGAGGCAGGAGCAGGAGCTACAAAGACTGTACCTTAGCAACCTGCTCAGTAATCGTCAGTCTTGTTTTTCTCTGCAGCCTATTGGCTAAGGTTCCTTGTCTGACCAATGGGCTGCAGAGGGAGGTGGAACATCTGATAAATCCCCCATTTGGCCCCTCACGTGAGTTTTGCCTAACTCCAGACCTAGCTAAATCACTTTTTTTTGCACCAAAAACCATAGATTGACCCAATTTCATCAAAATCCTTAAGAGCCATTTTCAAGATCATAGTCAGAGCTTGCTCACTTTATATAGCAGGATCTAGGAATCTCCACCCTTTAGCTAAACTGAGACTCGTTAAACATTCTTCTGTCTGTAGGTTAAAAAGAACAGATTGGAAAAGGCGCTGAACTTTGGAATCTCCTCCAGTTGCTATTAGGAATATTCAGAACTATATGTCCTTCTGCTGTACTCTAAAGGGTGACAGGTCAAAAGTGCGCGCCAACAAAGGCGCGCCGAGACAACTGAGCGCAAGGCGGAAGCTCGCACCGAAGAAAAACAGTGTTTTAAGGGGCTCCGACAGGGGGTGTGAGGGGGGGGGGACTCCCCCACTTTACTGAATACAGATCACGCCGGCGTTGTGGAGGGTTTGGGGATTTGTAACCCCCCCATTATACTGAAAACTTCACTTTTTCCCTAAAAAACAGGGAAAAAGTTAAGCTTCCAGTATAATGAGGGGGGTTACAAACCCCCGACAACGCCGGCACGATCTGTATTCAGTAAAGTGGTGGGGTTCCCCACCAACACCCCCCGTCGGAGCCCCTTAAAACACTGTTTTTCTTCGGCGCGGGCTTCTGCCTTGCGCTCAGTTGTCTCGGCGCGCCTTTGTCGCCACGCACTTTTGACTATGAACCACTCTAAAGACTAAGGGCTCATTTTACGAAGCCGTGTTAGAGGCTTTATCACACGCACCTTTTTAGCATGTGCTAACTTCCTCGCTAGCCGAAAAACTACCGCCTGCTCAAGAGGAGGCGCTAGCGGCTAGCGTGGCTGGCAAATTGGCGCGTGATATTACGCGCGTTAAACCACTAACGTGGCTTCGTAAAAGGAGCACTAAGCTTTCTAATAAATATTTGACTGTCTTCTAGTAATCTTATCTGTATCAACTGTAAACCGCGCCGAGCTCTATGAACATGGAGATGATGCGGTATACAAACCTAAGGATTAGATTACATTACATTACATTAGATCAAAAGGATTTCCTGTTGCTTAAATTGAACTGATCAGATGTACTTGAGCCTTTGTAAAGGGGAAATTTGCTATGTAGAATATATTGATTGCTTGTAATTTGTTGTCCACATAGAATCTGTTATGATTAGTGTGGAATATAAATCCGTTTAATTACATTATAATTACTTTTAAAAATGCTGTTGTGATAACCTGGTTTCAAAAAGGAGGGAGAGAAATAAACAGGATAAAGGACTTTTGTTCATATGGACATCTTCACTGAATAAACGGTAATGCAGAGGTCTCCAACTTGTGCCCCCCAAAGCCCTCCAACACAGCCCTCAAATAGTTAGAAGAAATGCTCTTCAAATCCTGTAAATGTGTGAACTTCAATCTTACCCACTTCATGTATGTTACTTAGCTGCTTCATTGATGGAACGTTCTACTGTTGACAATCCAAAAAAAGGTCAGTTTTTAAGATATATCCTTGAAATGTTGTAGAATCAATATTAGAATGAATTATTTTGTCTAATACCCAGCCTGAAAAAGCAGGTCAAGGCAGTTTACAAAATTAGGAGCATGTGTAAGTTTGAAATCTTTAGTTGACCCTCAGAGCTTTCTTGTTGAAGACCACTGGCCTACTGTCTAGAGGCAATTAAATCATTTCACTGATTTCTTCCTTTGGATTCCATGTGAAAAGTCTCTCAGTGTTCAAAGTATAAAGCAAAACAACAACTCTATTATTATGTGAAATGTACACATGAGGCTAAAGTTTAGGAACAAGGGGGGAGTCTGAAGGCTCAGGAGCACTCCCCATCCATGAGATCTGGGCTCAGTTTTTGAGCCTAGATTCATCTCCTCCGGCTCATTCAGGGATGCAGAGCAGCCAAAGGATAATGATGGTGTCTGTACCATTGCACAATGGTGACATCAAGTGGCCAAACTCAAGCTATGTGCATACCAAGCTCCACAGAGAGAAGTGGTTAGCCTAAGGACTAGATAGGGATGGTGAGAAAATACAGGCAACTGTGCCTGAAAATTCATAGCATCCTAGTGCAGATCAAGCCATTTCTGATTGACCTGCAGTATCAAGGAAGCTGGAAGAAAGTGCAAGAAAACCCATATATGATTGGCTAAATTACTCAAGCATTCTTGATTCTGCAACTTGTGCCACAGTGCACTGTGAAATCTATACTCAGCTCTGCAGGTACCACAATGAAGCAGGGCCAGGCTAAGGACTCTCACAGGGAAGCAAACAACTTGGCTGCACCACCACACAACTCTGGGGAAGATTAACATGTGAACTGAAGGTAGCAAGATACAAACATCTTCCTACCAGGAAACAGTTTGAAGCAAAATACTTAAATAAAAACATGACAGCAGATAAAGGCCAAATGACCCATCCAGTCTGCCTATCTACACCATCCAGTAAGAGGCTTGTCTCAACATTCTCAAATTCAGATACAATCTTTGTCTCCACCAGGAGGCCATTCCACATATCATCCACCTCCCTTCCTGAGTCTACAACCTTTTAACTTCATCCTATGTCCTCTCACTCCAGAGTTTCCTTTCAACTGAAATAAGCTTACCCCCCTCCCCCTGTACATTCATACAACAAAGGCATTTAAATGTCTCTCAAGAAAAATAATATAACAACAAAAAATTTGATCTCAAAAAATATATCAATGTTATTAGCCTAGTGGTGAAGATACCCACTGAAGCACATTTACTAATAGTGGAGAAAAAGCCTCAACTGCATTAAAAAAATGCTTTCAATATCAGATGGCAACCCAGTGGGTTATAAGCCAATCAAATTCTGTCTCATAGGCAAAAAAACTCCATCAAGTACAAAATGCTGGAATCTCTCCTTTTCCTTTGACAAATAGAAATAAAGCCAAATCATCGCCCGGCCCACCCTCAGGCTCATGTCCAGATTCTGCCATTCTGTTGCAATCAGATCCTGAATGTCCAGGTGCATGGGAACAGTCTTGGAGGGCTCCTGCAGGTCCCTCGTCGGTGAAGTATCCGGATCCTCTATGGAGAGCGCTGCTAACACCTCTGTAATTGAAGAACAAAGTTCCTCTCTACGTAAAAGCCTCCTTGGGTCATCCCCCTCTAGGAGGAAGTTCCCCATCCTCCAATGGATCCCTAATGGAGACCTCCTTCAATTTAATTAAGGCCACAGCTGATGGAGAAGGAGACCTAGACCCCTCCCCACCGTCCAACTACTGAAGGGTCAGTTTGGAACACTTCAGAACTGGAGGAACTGCCTGGCTGCCACAAGGCATACTAGAGAAGTAGCAGAAGGCCCAGCCTGAGCCTGTTTCAAAGAAAGGTCTGGTATAACTCCAGGACAAACTCTGGGGAAAACATCAACCTGTGAAGAAGAACCCTATCGGAAGCTAACAAGGTCAAATGCCCCACAGGGCATGCAGCTTTGAAGGTAAAGAAGAGGCCGAGACCTCCCCATCTCATCAAGATGGCCACCATTCCCGCATCGCCTGTGGCTTTGTCTCCAGCTGTTACCTCCCCCGAACCCGAGGGCCGCTCCACAGGCTGAAGCTGTTCACAGTCCAAAACCACGGCATCCCGGGTTCTCTTTGGTTCAGAACGCACCTTCCCTGACTTACAGGGACACCTCCCAGAAGCTTCACATGCTCCACAACAGGAGTAGCACTTAGCTGACTCTGCCCGAGCCAATCTGAAATGGCACAAAGCCGCTATTGAAGCAGGGCTAACTTTGCAAATCCTCTCCACCGGCTCAGGAGCTCCCCTTTTTAACAGCTGCCCACAGTCAGGTCATTTAACCACTGGCTAAGGAATCCCCTGATGTCAAGTACAAAGTTGCTCCGTAGTAAAGTCGGGGAATCCTTCTTCCCTACAGTTCAGGGATTCCTGCCAATTGCCAGCCTGGGAATCTCCAATGGCAGGCAGCAAGCCACTTCCACCACTAGAAGGAGAGTTCTTGCTGCCAGGTCAGGAATCCCTTCTATTACTGGTCTGGGAAACCACCTACACACCCGAGCAGTTTGGGCTGAATGGGCGCCCACTGCAGATTCCTACCTCTGCCTGTCTACAACTCTGTTCCTGACAGTCTGTGGTCCCTTTCCTTCTTCTTTTTATTTATTTTTAATTTGCAGGAAAGACAAAACACTGCTCCTCTGATTTCTTCAAAAGGATGAAGTGGCTGCAGAGACCCAGGAAGAAGAGAACCGATTGGCAAGAGGTCCTAGAAAAGAGGCATAGGCTTGCATCACCAAGCTTGCACTCTGCAGGACCACCCTATGGAGCTCGACTGGGAGCCAGTTCACCAACTGGACCAAGAATGGCCTAATCAGGAACAGAGTTAAAAGCTATGGCCATCCACCTGCTTAGAGATAGAAAATACTGAGGAGCTGAAAGGTGGGTGGTAACGACATATATCGTATAACTCTTCAGGTGTGATCTATCTCCACCTACTGGTCGATGGACATAACTAGCCCACTGGTCTGAAAAAGAGTGAAGGACACTACGGAAATGCATTTTAAATAGATGTGGTCATTATTTCTTTCCTTTTCTATTGCTTTTGCTTTTCAGATACATATTAAGACAAAAAGGGGGAAACAAGTAAAAAGAGAAATAATAAGAAAAGACAAGACTCAGGCAAGCTGATAGATAGGGCAGGAAAGAGTTTTCTGTTGCTTAGGATGGGCCCATCAAGGCAAAGGACAGAGGAGGGTGAAATAAAAATAAGTAGGCCTGGACATCAAGAACAGAATGTAAATGCAATCCAGAACAGAGAAAACCCAACATGTGACTCTCATTAATCCCAGCTCTAAACAATGTGACTGAATCCTATGAAGGAAGAACCTGATCACCAACAGCAGTGAAAACAATTATACGATTATCATTAATCCTCAGCACTCTGTCAAACAAGCAGAAAAGAGATAAAAGGATACAAGAATCCCTACAATCGGATCTTTCCAATGTTAATTCACCCTTTGAGCCCCCCCCCCATTGTTTTTCAATAGCTTAATAAGGATGAGTCGCATATCATATTGCTTAGAAAGATTATAGAGTGAAACTCTGGATACTACATGCTAAACAGAATTAGAAATGATTCTTTCTAGGATTATAGCTAGAATTCTGGTCTTAGAAAATGATGTGATTCACTTAATCTAATAAAATTATGCTAATTTTGGCTGGAATATACATCACCACCATAGGAGTGTTATTAATTTCTATGTGCCATGAAGTCTATTGGATGCTTTTAGATCTAAAAGTGAGGACAACCACCACCAGAACTAGACTCACACTGCTGGGCCAAGCTTGGAAGTCTGAGCATGGATTTGTATTACAAAACTTTGCAATTTTGCTATAAATTTCTCTGACTCCTTTCCTATCTTTGAAATGCTTCCGAATAAATCTTGACTACTCTTGGCATGCTAATGTAATTTGAAAGTCCTTTTCTGTAACATCGCTGTCTGTACAGTCTCTTCCTCTGTAAACCGCTCTGAACTGCTTGTGGTATTGCGGTATACAAAAATAAAGTTATTATTATTATATAACACTGCAAGAGACAAAGAGGCATCCTGATAATAGCAATATATGACACCCTCATATGAAACTCCACTTTCTCCCTGGTTTTTGCAGCAGATATACCTTCTGCTCTCTCTCTCTCTAATGTTCAGCTCAGAAAAGTGCCTCCCAACTTCTCATTCAGGTGATCCTGCCAAGCATAACTGTTCTGGAACAACATAATAATGATAATAATAATAACTTTATTCTTCTATACCGCCACAATCTTGCGACTTCTAGGCGGTTTACAATCAAGAGTGCTGGACATTCAGCGAAATACAATAAGTAGATATTCAGAGGAAATACAGAGTTCAGAGACCTCAGGAGGCAATAGTATAGAAATACAATTTGCTGAGCGAAAATGTAATATGTACATTTTAGTAGGTAATGTCCGACAGGACCTGTTGGGGATAAATAGCAACGTAAAGTTACGATAAGATGAAGATAACAGATTATATTTATAACAGTGCTGTAAGTTCAGGTGGAATAAGTCACCTTAACAGTATGGATTCTAAAACAAAAAAACAAAGGAAATAAGATACTGTATTTTTTGCTCCATAAGACGAAAAGTAAGTGCGTCTTATGGAGCGAATACACTCTCCCCCCCCCCCCCCCACTCCCCCGGTACCTTTTTAAAGTTGCGGTGATCCAGCGCACTCTCCTGCTGGATGGCTGGCTTTGGTAGCAGAACAGCGCGACAAAGGAGCGCGACCATTGCGCTTCCTGCCTGGTCCCGCGCCGCTCAGTGATTGGCTTAGGGTACACAGGAGTCCGGACTTTAGCTGTTGATTCCCACTTCTCTTGAAACTGCAGAAGGGTATCACTTTAAAATCTTGAACTCCTCCCCTTCTGCAATGGAAAACAGCTCCATCCTCAGTTGGTACCAAAGCAATCGAACTCCAAGGAAAAATGAGGAGGAAATTCATGGGAAACTTCCCTGGCTACAAACATATTCTGGTAGCCTTTCTTTATATCTTTTCCAGTTCCATTACATCTTACAGTGCTCAAGATGGGAGTTTCGCCACAAATGATATATAGGCAATATGATATTGTGCTGTTCTCTATTCCTTTCCCAATAATTGCTAATATTGTTTGCTTTGTTTGTCCACTGCTGCATACTCAGCAGAAGATTTCAACATATTGTCTACAATGACCCCCTCATATAGCTATAACTTTGCAATTTTGCTATAAATTTCTCTGACTCCTTTCCTGCCTTGCTGTATCTTTGAAATGTTTCCGGATAAACCTAGTCTACTCTTGGCATGCTAATGTAATTTGAAAGTCCTTTTCTGTAACATCGCTGTCTGTATACAGTCTCTTCCTCTGTAAACCCGCGCTGCTCCTTGTGACCCTGGGCAAGTCACTTAATCCTCCATAGCCCCAGGTACGTTAGATAGATTGTGAGCCCACCGGGACAGAGAGGGAAAATGCTTGAGTACCTGATTGTAAAAACCGCTTAGATAACCTTGATAGGCGGTATATAAAATCCTAATAAAACTTGAAATTTGAAACTTATTCCTCTCAATGCTCAGTTCTCCTCCTGCACTATGCTTATTAACCAATAGGGCACCTCAAACCGATGAAGAAAGAGACAGTTAAGTTCAACTCTTTACTTAAAATAATCTGAAATTGGACAGGGAAGCACAGTCATTAAAAATATCCTACGAGCTATGTTCATTTTAATGATGTTAATGCTGGTCAGCAAGTTCTTAGAAATAAAGTTCTATTCTGTAAGATCTATTAATACAATTGAGCAGGGGAGGGTAATTTAACTTGTACAAATCCTTCAAGTTAATGGGAACTGTAATACCTAAATAAGATATGGAAGAATGAGTCCATTAAAATAGAAAATGCAGCTTGATCCTCTTTACAATTCATCAGTGACATTAAAGGAGGACTAGCCTAATATTTAGTGCCTCAAGCTGTGAGAACATAGGAAACCAGATTCAGGACCCACTCTGGCTCTTGTGAACTTCGGCAAGTCACTTAACCCTCTGTTGCTAAACATACACTGCTTTGATTGCTTTGGGGCTTGCAGATGGTACATGAGATATAAATAACTTAGAGATTAAGGAAATCTAAATTAATTATAATGAAATACATCTCATGTATTTATTTGGATTTAGCTCACACCTTTTCCAGTAGGTGGCTCAAGGTGAGTTTCATTCAGGTAGACTAGATACTTTCCCTTTATACAACAGGGGGAGAAAACATTGGTTTCTTTATAATGGAAGTTTGTGCAAAGTATTCCCTAATTCAATCGCAAAAGCTTTAGTTCACATTTCGTCATTTGTAAAGGCTTTCAGGAGATGGAAAGTAGCTATCCTGGGCTATAATCTGTTCAGGAAAGACAGAGTAGGAAGAAAAGGAGGGGGAGAAGCGTTATACGGTAAGTTATAAATCATATTAAAGCCACACAATTGCAGGATCTGCAGGGCAAGGAAGAGGCACTGGGGATCAATTTGGAAAGAGGGAATGGTAAATATATTTATACTGGTGTGATATACAGGCCTTCACAGACGGAAGAAGAGGACAGAGATTTAATATTCAGAATATATCTGCGAGAAAAGGGGGTAGTTTTACTAATAGGTGATTTTAACATGCCAAGTTTATTTATTCTTGATATCCTGCAAATCGTTTTATAACTAAGCGGGGTCTTCTAGAAGTAGGGAGATTCTTAATTTTCTTCAAAGGAGAATTGTTCCAGCAGTTGGCAATGGAACCCACATGGAATGGGGTGACACTGGACTTAGTGCTTGCAAACAGGGAAAGTATTGCTGATGTTACAGTAGGTGACCATCTGGCATCCAGTGAATGGTATGGTTTAATATTAAGATGGGTATAGAGAGGGCTCATTCAAAAGCAAAGGTTCTAGACTTTAAAAAAAACTAACTTTGTTTGGATGGGGGATTATATCATGGATGGGAACATCTGGAAGGAGTGGAAATGCGGTAGGCAAAACTGAAAGGAGTTATTGTAAGGGCGACAAATCTTTTTGTGAGTCAAGTAAGAGGAAGAGGAAGAGGAAAAGAAGGTCGTTTTGGTTCTCAAAGGTAGTAGCTGAGTAGGTAAGGAATAAGAAGTTAGCTTTCATAAACAACAAAATATTTCAGAAAGAGGAAGACAGGCAAAAATATCTGGAAAAGTTAAGAGAGGCTAGTCGAGAAGTCAGGAAAGCAAAGATACAAATGGAAGAAAAAATAGCTGACATGGTAAAACAGGGAGACAAGACATTTTTTAGATATATCAATGATAGGAAGAAGTGTAAAAGTAGCATTGTGAGAGCTGATAAAGAAAAGACTGAATTGCTTAAAAATATTTCTGTTCTGTGTTCATGGCTAAAGAACCGGGAGCAGGACCACAGAAGACAAATGTGAATAGAGATGGAAGAGTGGTAGACCCTGATCAATTTTCAGAGAGTTTTGTTCTTGAGAAGCTAGCTATGTTAAAGGAAGACAAAGTGATGGGACCAGATGGTGTACATCCGAAGGTGCTAAAGGAACTTAGGGAAGTTCTGATGGCTCTATTGACTAACCTTTTCAATGCTTCACTAGAGTTGGGAGTAGTACCGGAGAACTGGAGAAGGGTGGATATGTTCCCTCTCCACAAAATTGGAAGTAAGGAAGAAGTAGGGAATTATAGACCAGTAAGTCTGACTTCTGTGGTAAGCAAATTAATGGAAACACTTTTAAACAGAGAATGGTGAAGTTTCTGGAATCCGGAGGATTACAGGACCAGAGGCAACATGGATTCACTAGAGGTAAGTCTTGTCAGACAAATCAATTTCTTTGTCTGGGTAACCAGATAATTGGGTAGAGAGAGTGTGCTAGATGTGGTATATTTAGATTTTAGCAAACCTTTGATAGTGTTCCACACAGATGTCTAATAAACAAACTGAGTGTTCTTGGGATGAGACCCAAAGTAACGGGCTGGGTCAAGAACTGGTTGAATGGAAGGCGACAGAGGGTAGTGATCAATGGAGATCGCTCTGAGGAAAAGGATATTACCAGTGGTATGCCTCAAGGTTCTGTTCTTCTTAACATTTTTATAAATGATATTGCTGAAGGGCTGTCAGGTAAGATTTGCCTCTTTGCAGATGATGCCAAAATAAACAATAGAGTAGACACCCTGGATGGTATGAGTAACATGAAGAAAGACCTAGCGAAGCATGAAGAATGGTCTGAAATTTGGCAGCTAAAATTTAATGCTATGAAATGCAGGTTATGCATTTGGGCTGCAAAATCTTGAAGAATCGATACAGTTTAGGAGGTGAAGAACTTATGTGCACAACAGAAGAGCGGGACTTGGGTGTGATTGTATGTGATGATCTTAAGGTGGCCAAACAGGTTAAAAAGGTGATGGCAAAAGCTAGAAGGATGCTAGATTGCATAGGGAGAGGTATGGCCAGTAGGAAAAAGGAAGTATTTCCCCAATGAATATGCATTGAAAGCAGTGCATACAAATAGATCTCATGCATATTCATTGGGGAAATCCTTTAAACCCAACTGGATTCCGGCCCTTGAGGACCAGAGTTGCCCACCTCTGTGCTAGACCCTTGAGGGCGGAAGATGCTGATCACAGGAAAAAAAGAGGAAAATGATCTATAAATGAGTCACCCATGTTTTCTTGCTATTTAAAGTTCAAAGTTAGGGTGTGGCTTATATGTTAGGATGACCTTTAAATGCAGGGATTCCAAGTTTTCCATATCTGACAGAAATCTCCAGCATCATTGCCAAATCTTCTATACTATTATGCGCTGGGAAAGCACATTCACAAAAGGACGTCCTGCGTGCTTGTTCGTGGTGCGCGTGTTGTTGGAGCGGCGCCAGCTTGACGGGGGAGTGCAGAGGTCCTGCGCATGCGTCTGGAGGATGGCCGGCTTGAATCAGAAGCCGGGAGGTGCTGGTTAACGGCAAAGGCATCGCCAAAGAGGGAGGAGAGCCGCACGGGGACCCCGGGGAAATGATACCACCACGCTGCAAGGGCTGCAGCACCCACAGATAAGTACCCACCCACCCCTGGGCCACCCTAGTGAGAGCTCGTGTAGCAAGTCAACACTCGTTTTGCGAGATGAAAGTTTGCTGAGTGTTTTGCTCGTCTTGCAAAACACTTGCAAACAGAGGTTCCACTGTACTTCCATTATAATATTGTGTGATCTGCAGTGAGGTATTGTCTGGTTCCTTTACAAAGCCCTCCTTTTGGAACTCTGGCTTCATAAAAACACAAGAGTTGCAATATTTGGACAGGCCAAAGGTCCATCAAGCCCAGTATCCTGTTTCCAATAGTCACAAGTTCCTGGCAAGATCTCAAGAATTAAAAATATTTTATCCTGCTTCTTCTAGGAATAAGTAGTAGATTTCCCAAAGCCATCTTAATAATGAACTATGAACTGTTTTTTAAGGAAATTATCCAAACCTTTTTTAAAGCCTGCTAAGCTATCTGCTTTCACCACATTCTCTGGCAACAAATTTCAGAGCTATAATTACACGGTGTGAAGAAATATTTTCTCTGGTTTGTTTTAAATCTACTACTTAGTAGTGTCATCGCATGCCCTTGGTCCTAGTATTTTGGGAAAGAGTAAACAAGCGGCTCCCATCTACTAAACATCCTGAGCTTAAGAAAAATAGTTTTCCTCGAGAAAATGTGAGAGTTTGAAAAATAAATCAAGTGCAGCTATGAAATTTTACTCTGTCATGCCTAAACAAGCTCTATAATCTTTGTATGAAACACACAGACAGTGGAAAAATCTAAGAAACCACATATCATCACTGAGAACCCAATCGTCCCTGAAATCATGTTTGGCAAAATAGAACTGTGTAAAATTAAAATGATAACGCACTTAAATAATGACGCCATTACGAGAAACACGGATGACATTGCAGAGGGCAAGCATATTTCATAAAACATGATCTAGATCAGTGTTTTTCAACCTTTTTTGGGCAAAGGCACACTTGTTTCATGAAAAAAATCACGAGGCACACCACCATTAGAAAATGTTAAAAAATTTAACTCTGTGCCTATATTGACTATATATAAAGTAATTCTCTTGAATAGGAATCAAATAAACACAAAGAAAGTATTTTATAATGCTGCCACCGCCAACAACACCGTTGGCGGCGGTGGCACTCAAGTGGCTAAAGAGCCGCAGTTTGCTGGCCTAGGGACAACACTGGAGGGTGGCCAGCTGTGCACCCCCTTGGGACGTAAACCCGGGGTGGGGCAGACTGCCCCCCCCCACCCTGGTATGCCACTATCTGTACCTCACTCCCTCCCTATGACCAAAAATTCTCCTTTCTTCTATTCCCCGTGTACACAACCATCTCTTTCCCTCCCTTCCTCTCTCCAAAGTCCATGCCTTCTGTGTCCAAACACTCATTCCCTCCCCCACCTCAGCATCTCTTTCCCTCCCTTCCTCTCTCCCAAGTCCATTTCTTCTGTGTCCAAAAACGCATTCCCTCCCCCACCTCAGCATCTCTTTCCCTCCCTTCCTCTCTCCCAAGTCCATGCCTTCTGTGTCCAAAAACCCATTCCCTCCCCCACCTCAGCATCTCTTTCCCTCCCTTCCTCTCTCCCAAGTCCATGCCTTCTGTGTCCAAAAACCCATTCCCTCCCCCACCTCAGCATCTCTTTCCCTCCCTTCCTCTCTCCCAAGTTCATGCCTTGTGTCCAAAACGCACTCCCTCCCCCCTTTTGTGTTCCGTGTTTGCCTACCAGCCCATCTTTGCAACTTTCTCAGCAAAACGAAGCTCAAGCCGCGAGGCTTGTCTTCTGCTTCCTGTCTGCCCTGCCGCACACAAATAGCCGAACGGAAGTATTCTCCGACGTCAGCGCTGACGTCGGAGGGCAGGCTTTGCTTAAGCCCTCCCTCCGACGTCAGCGCTGACATCGGGGAACGCTTGCGATCGGCTATATGTTAGCTGCAGGGCAGGCAGGAACAGAAGACGAGCCTCGCGGCTCGAGTTGTATTGAATTCCGCGGGTCCCCCGTCCAGCTCTCTCCTGTCCACGTGGGGCGGACCGCCCCTCTTCCTAGACTGGTGGTACTGCCCTGATGGCGGCCCTGACCGTACGGCACACCAGGCAACATCTCGCGGCACACTAGTGTGCCGCGGAACAGCGGTTGAAAAACACTGATCTAGATAAAGCAGTTTGCTTGAAAGACTGATGAATCCAAACATGGCTAACTATAGCAGTGATTCCCAACCCTGTCCTGGAGGAACACCAGGCCAATCGGGTTTTCAGGCTAGCCCTAATGAATATGCATGAGAGAGATTTGCATATGATGGAAGTGATAGGCATGCAAATTTGCTTCATGCATATTCATTAGGGCTAGCCTGAAAACCCAATTGGCCTGGTGTTCCTCCAGGACAGGGTTGGGAACCACTGAACTATAGAGAGTTTTCTTTTTAAAAAAGTTTTATTTACATGTGCTTGATATATCGGCTAAATATATGTGGAGGGGAAATATGTGCATTAAGCCCTCACATGCATTTAGCAGTGAAAAACACTTAAGAGGGAAATTTTTATAAAATAGGCACCTAACTTAAGCTTCAATTATGAGCTTTAATAAGATCATAATTGAAAAAAATAAAAATTAATTGGGTGACAGGTGCCTATCTTCTTAGGCGTGATTCAACATAAGATAGGCACCTAACACCAAAGTAGGTGTGTTTAGCGGCGGAAAAGGACTTAGGTGCTATTAAGAGCGATTCTCTAAAGTACTTAGACGCCTATAATGGAAGCTTTTGAAACCCTGACCTACATTTTAAGTGCCCAAGTTTCTGTAATAGGCGCCTAAGTATGACTGACATGAAATACGTGCCTGACTTTAGGCGTTTTATCATTTTAGGCACCTAATTACAGCATTAAAGCATTTTGTGGTAAGTAACTATTTCCCCTGGATTCGATATATGGTGCCAATATTTTGGCTCCCAAATGTGCGCGTGGATCAAAGATCCGCATGCAAATTAATTAGCTGGCAAGCCAGTTAACTGATGTGAGCAATTACTGGAGTTAATTGGATATAAATTTAATCTTGTACGTGTATCTCTGTGCCCCTGGCGTGGAATTCAAAAGGGGGTGTGGCCAGGGTGTTCCTAAAAGTTGCGCCCAGTGTTATAGAATAGCCTCATTTCTGCGCCAAAATTCTCAGTTGGGCATTGGCAGGTCTACCATGTTTCAGCCGGAGTAAATGCTGGTGCTCTAAGCGCTATTTTATACACACTGCTCAGTCCAGAGTGCGCTCTGCGGCAATTTTTTCCAGTGCTGAGATCTCTGCGTCATTTATAGAACGCCCTCCATGGTGCATACTCAGCACGTATTATTTATATTTTTGTATGTATCTTCTGGGGCGCAGAATGAGAATGGATACACCAGCCAGCTAACTTGTTCTGATTAGCATCTGCTGTTTAACCGTGTCCATAATGCATGAGCCCTTAGGGTTCCTTTTACTAAGCTGCGTTAGCATTTTTAGCACACGCAGCTTTTTAGCGCGTGCTAAACCCGTACTACGCGGCTAGAACTAACGCCAGCTCAATGCAGGCATTGCCCATGTCTGATCTAGAACATTATAATCTAACCAATTATACATCCCGTCCCTAAGTGAGATTTGTTATAATTCTTCTCGTTCAAGTGTATTTAGCATTATAGGACCTTCATTATGGAATTAATTGCCTATCAATAACACCTTATCAAGAATTTCCTACAGCTCTGAAAATTTTCTTATCCAAAGATGCATTCTATTAGTAGCTTCATTTCTTTTTCCTTCCTTTGAATTATGTCTCTTTCTCGGTTTGGGGCACCTGCAGGCTGGCCCACTGTCATTAGCAAGTTAATTACTCTCTTCACTTTCTACACCTTGAAACGTATGGAGTTCAACTTTTTAATTCTCTTTTTTGTTTATACTGTAGATTTTTTTAATATTGTTTTAATGTAAACCATTTAGATGGTTCTATACCTAAGGCGGTATATTAGATTTTCATAAAACTTGAAATTCCCTGGTCACTTATGAGAATAATAAATCTGTTTTCTCAGATGCTGCTCATTTGGAATCTTTTCTTTTAGATAAGTCCGTTCTTCAAGATGTTAACACTTAATAATGTGCATTAGCTGGGGAATATATGGATGATAATTAGTGAAAGTTTCTGTTCCTGTTTATGTTTATGGATTTTGAAGTTAATTTTGTTTTGCAAGGCCACATGATGTGAGGATGAGTTCTATAATGTGGTGTGTAACTGAATTAAGTTATTATAATGATTGTTTCAAATGAATTTTCTTATATTCATATGAGAGTTTTTCCTTGTAGATTTATAAGCATCAATAAAAGAATATTAGGGAAAAAAAAAGAAATCTGAGAAAATGTAGGTATGGATAGCCAAAAGGCCTTGATTTTTCCAACCTCAGAGAAAACTAGCACCAGCCCCATCCCCATCTCCATTAAGCACCTTGTACACTAAAGTAAGGCTCTTACACTTTATGCGATATACAATCGTTAACCAATATGGCACCCACAATATTTGTGTTACCAAGACATGATGACTTGCTCCTGTTAGCACCCGTACTGTGGCACTCTGTGGGAAGAATTAGAGAAAAATAAGCGGGAGAAGGAGAATAAAATATGAATGTGAAAGAAGGGAAAAAATGCGTATCAGTGCATATCAGTTCTCTCTAGTCTAGATGTCTCAGGATAAGGCTGTCTCCTCCTCTTCTATCTGTGCTCATAGTAGACAACTTTTCAAAATTATTGGGGGTGCCTAATATCCTCCTTCCCCCGGCCACCACCAAAAAAGAAATAGTCTTACATTTTGTTGAACTTGAAGGTGTGGAGAGTTCACTTCATACTGGGATGATATCACAAAAATCCAGTACACTGAGAAGCAGCAAATTCTTACACTAAAGGCCTCAGTATCCTGCAAAAGCCCACTTAGAACCTATAAATCAAGCTTGTCATGCTATTATAGAATTGAAAGAGCTCAAACAGCAACTTTGTCTATGAAAAGCAGCACTTCAACAATCAAATGAAGATCTAAAATACCAATACAGTATTCCCCCGAAATTCGCAAGGGTTCCGTTCAGAGAAGTAGGAGAGGGCAGCTGGAGCGTCGGCGAGTGAAAAAAATCACTCGTGGTCTATTCCAACCGCCTCTTCCTATAGTAAAGTTGGGCTACACCAATCAGGAGCTGCTTTGACATGCAGCTCCTGATTGGTGCAGCCCGACTTTACTACAGGAAGAGGCAGTTGGAGCAGATAGCGACTAAGCGAGTTCATGAACCGTGAATTCACGGTGGAACACTGTACACAATCACCTCCTATGGGGCAACAGAATAAGGTGAACTGCTAAAAAAACAGATTCTTAACAAATGCAAAATAAGTAACTGTGAGTAAAAATTTGAAATACAAATATACAGACAAAACCTGAACACCAGGAAGACAAACCTTCTAAGCAGTAGAATACCGGACAAATAAAAAAGAGAAATGCATATTCCTCTCTACTGTGTAAAATATGAGAAGAGATGCATTGGACCGAGGAGATCAGATCCCAGACTCGGAGGAAGTCTGACAACGGATCTCCCAAACGAGTAGACACAGTCAAGGACCTGGCATCCTTGGAGGCTTGACTGGTGCAAGAACCTGAAGCCTGCAGGCATCTGGTGTTGCTATAACGTTGTCTGCAGCTCTGGGCAGGCGAGCACATAGAATTCTGGCAAAACCTGCATGAGGGATGAAAATTACTGAGACTTTCCCCAGGGGATGTTGAGGCTGGTAACTAGGAGGGACTTAGAGTGGCGTTCCGCCACACTAACCATAAGGTCATCCAGTCCCTTTGCAAAAAGCATTAGTCCCTTAAAAGGGAATCTGCTTAGAGTCACCTTAGAAGCAAAATTTCCAGCCCAATGGTGAATCCAGAGTGTTCTGCAAGCTGATAGAGCATAAGCCGAGACTTTGCCCAGAACCTTGATAAAGCCATAGAAGGCATCTGCCACCTAATCCATCCCCTTGAGCACCAGTTGGGGCAGGTGTCTTCTGCTGGGATCCCGGCATAGTCTCGTGTAACAGACAAGTGCCGCAAACAAGGTAGCTACTGCAGCCTTAATACAAAAAGAATCCACATCAAAAACCACCCTGCAGTCCTGAGAATCATTCAGTATCACTCTTCCTTCACTAGGAAGTGCAGTGCACTTGGTGACCTGAGCCACCGCTGAATCTACCTTCGGTTGCTCAAATAGCTGCTGAAATTCCAGCACCACAGGATAAACTTCAGCCATAGGTTTAGTTAATCTGAAGGAACTCTCAGGAGTCTCCCAGTGCTCATTAACCAGAGTTGCGAGATCTGAATGTGCTGGAAAAAATGGAGTCAGAGCATTAGAACGGCTCATGATGGTACATTGAGATGTGGATGGCTGAACCTCCAACTTCAGTTCTTTGACGGTATCGAGGGCTGAACCTCCAACTTCAGTTCTTTGACGGTATCCACCATAAAATGAGGAACAGAGACTGATTTTAAAAGTTGGCAGATTCAGGGGTCATCACCCATATCAGGGCTCTCGGAGACATCTTGGCTAACTGTGCCGCAAAGGGTATCAGTGTTCTCCAGGTTGGAAACAGCATCCAGCATAGTGCCAGTGTGCCAGCTAAGGCAGTCTGGGTCCATAGTGACAGTGGTGCTGGGGATTTGAGCAGTGACCCCGGCCAAGGAAGACATTGGCATAGATAGATTGTGAGCCCACTGGGACAGATAGGGAAAAATGCTTGAGTACCTGATTGTAAAACCGCTTAGATAACCTTGATAGGCGGTATATCAAAATCTAATAAACTTGAAACTCGGTGTGCTCATCGGCTGCATCGCATGAGCCGGGTCTGTATGAAACATGAGAGTATGAAAAATCTGGGGACAAACCACACACCATGGGCCCAAAATGAGGTCTACAACAGTGTTCTTCAACCACCGGTCCATGGACCAGTGCCGGTCCACAGAAATTTCCTGAAGGTCCACAGGGCCGGCACGTGCATCAGGCCCAAAACAGTGTTCTTCAACCGCCGGGCCATGGTGCAATCAATGCGGCGTTATCTTCGAGCCAGCTCCCTCTTCCTAACTGATTCAGTGCACAAAGCCACGGGCAGTGGCTCCTACGGGCATCCTGCGCCTGAACCAGATGCCTTCTCTCTGCCGTTGCAACGTCGGAGGGAAGGTTTCCAGATGAGGCACGGGATGTGCAAGGTGCAATTAGTACTATTATGGGGGCGGGTTCTGGGGTGGACATTGGGTAGAGATGGGCGGGATCTGGCCCACGACTTAGCCCAATGTTCTTCAACCGCCGGTCCACGGACCGATGCTGATCCACAGAATAATTCTTTTATTTCTGCCAGTCCATAGGTGTAAAAAGGTTGAAAAACATTGGTCTACAAGGCATCCCTGGACTAGATACGCCTGCGTTTTTCTCCGCCACCAATACCTGGCACCGGGCAGAATTTCTTGCCCATTTCCCAGACACACACATCCGGTGCAAGTCACACATGAACTCAACTGAGTAGAGGTGGAGTCCATCCCTAATGATTTTTAGTAAAATCGAGGGGTTATAAGGCAGAAAAAAGAAGTTGAAAAAGAGATTGATAAAAATCCAAGGTAGCCACCGCCAGGAAATTTATGCCAAAATTGGTTCATGGAGACAATGTAGAAACACCAAAAATAGCGATTTAGGGGTTTTGGAAGTGGGAGACCTGAACCCTACCCCTAGAAAGTGCTAAAAAAACCAACCCATTTTAGACACACACCCTCACCCTGATTCTTCCATAGGAAGCAATGCCTGCCTTTCAGCTCCCTCTGTGCAGCTGAAGTGAAGAAAAAGGAATTTCTGCCTCAATTTTCTTCAAACAGTCCAATCTTCCAGATCTTTGGACTGCCAGTCAAACAGATCTCAATCAAAGCCTCTGCTCCCTTGGAACCTCTCTATGTAACTGGAAGCAGGAAAATGCAACCTATACTCAAGGCACATACAGCCTGCGCTTAAACCTCTGACAGGGCCAGAATGTAAGCACTTTCCCATGAGGATGGACCCTAAGCTCAGCAGCATTCAGCAGGCTGGCTCCACAGGTCCATCTGAAACTTGCCCTGTGAATCTGCAGTCCAGGCAGAGAATCCTCTAAGGGGGTCTCAAGGCACCAAAGCTATCAAGAAAAAGACAAACTGATATGCAAAAAGAAGATAAAGAAGATCAGCTCGCTTTCAGAAATGAAAACTGCAGGGGGATCTCTGTACTCCTCAGCCAAGTGGGAGGAGCAGAAGAAAAAATTATGTGGTTTTCTGCAAGACCCAGTTCATGGGTTGAGATGAAACACCTTGTGTACAGAATCCAGAGGGGACGTAAGTGAAATTACAATTACAATCTATAAAAATAAAAAAGGCTTTACATCTATCCTCCTTCTCAGAACATTAATTACACATTTCTACAGTGGCGTACCTAGTATATTTGACAACCGGGACCAATTCTTTTTTAACACCCCCTCCTTTGTATGAAAAAATATTTTTAGTAATAATCCATGAGTCACAAAACAAGGGTGTAACTAGGAAAAGGCAGCATCTTAAACATTGCAATGAGCACTAGACCATCAGTACACCCACTGTAAAACTAAACAAGCAAAATTAAAACAGATCAACCCTACACAGTCAATGCTAACAGAAAACCATGTCTTTTTCATTCATGCAGAGCACAGATACACCCTCGTCCAGAATGGAATAAGTAATCACAAATTAAAATTAGAAATACATAGATAAAAGTTAAACTGAACTGCCAAGAAGCCAGACTCTACATATAGTGCAACACCACAGAAACAATGATGCATGCCCCTAATACTCTGCAAAATATAAAGACAGATGTAAATTTGAAAAAAATAAAAATAAAAAAGACAAATAATCACCACTTTACAAATTAACAAATAGAAATAAAACAAAAGATGGAAAATAAGATAATACCTTTTTATTGGACTAGTACATTTTTCAATTAGCTTTCAGATGCCAAAACCACCTTTTTCATGTGCAATTATGGTATCCTGTTTATCCTATTCTGACCTGAGGAAGGGGGTTTTGGTCTCCGAAAGTTACTCAAAAATATATTAAAATTTGTCTAATAAAAATATCACCTTATTTCCATTTTCTATTTACAAATGTTTATCAACACAGCTACAATAACTACTTTATTCTAAAGCACTAAACTAAACTAAACTAAACCTTAAGTTTATATACCGCATCATCTCCACGGAAGTAGAGCTCGGCACGGTTTACAAGAACTTAAAAATGAGAAAGGGTAGGAAAAGGTTTACATAAGTTTATAAATCGAGTGGAAAAGTAAGGGAAAAGAAATTACATGTTAGAGAAGAGCCAGGTTTTTAGTTGCTTGCGGAATAAATGGAGGGAGCTCAGGTTCCGCAGGGGGATAGTAAGGTCATTCCAGAGACCTGTGATTTTGAAAAGAAGTGATTTTCCCAGTTTACCTGCGTGGAGAATACCATGTAGGGAGGGAAAGGATAGTTTTAATTTATGGGTGGTCCTGGTGGAGTCAGGGCACGAGGAGTTGAAAGAAAGTGGGATTAGGGAAGGAAGAATGCCGTGAATAATCTTAAAAGCCAGGCAAGAGCATTTGAATTGGACTCTGGAAATCACTGGGAGCCAATGAAGATTGGCCAGGAGTGGGGAGACGTGGTCAGATTTACGTTTTGCAAAAATCAGCTTGGCTGCCGTGTTCTGAATAAGCTGGAGTCTTTGGAGGCTTTTTTTCAATAGTCAAGTTTGGAGAGGATGATGGATTGAACAAGGACGGCAAAATGTTTTTGGCGGAAGAAGGGTCTTGCTTTCCTTAGCATGTGGAGGCTGAAAAAGCATGATTTTGTCAAGGAGTTGAGGTGGTCGTTGAGAGAGAGAGAGGAATCGATAATAATGCCAAGGACCTTGCTTGAGAACTCAAGGTGTAAGGCAGTGCCTGAGGGCAGTGCGAAGAGGGTGGACTGGTGTTCTAACTTTGGGCCGAGCCAGAGTAATTTTGTTTTTGATTCATTTAGTTTCATCTGTACCGAGAGGGACTAGGAGTGGAGTCTCATTATGCAGGATGTTATGTTATCGTGGAGGTTGGTGAGGTTCTGGTCTGTTTCAAGAAGGACAAGGATATCGTCGGCATATGTGTAGATTGTTTCAAGGGGGGAAAGCTGGAAGAGCTTCAATGAGGACATATAGATATTAAAAAGGATAGGGGAAAGGGGTGATCCCTGAGGGACACCGCAAGAAGGAGACCAAGGAGTGGACATGGTGCCATTAGAGTTGACAGTGTAGGAGCGAGAGTGAAGGAAGTTTGAAAACCAATTAAGAACGGTGAAATCAATTCCTATCTCGGAAAGTTGATAAAGTAGTATGTCGTGGTGGACGACATCAAAAGCAGCAGAGAGGTCGAATTGTAACAGAACAGCGAATTTGTTTCGAGAATGTAGTTGTTGTACCTTTGATATTAGGGAGACAAGGAGGGACTCGGTGCTGAAACTGGGTCTAAAGCCATGTTGATAGGGGGAGAGAATGGAGAATCTCTCTAGATAAGAAAGTTAATTGACAACGGCGCGAAAGACAAAAGTGCGCGCCGACAATTGAGCGCAGTGCGCGCCACCGCACCGCTCTAAATTACAGTTTTTAGGAGCTCCGACGGGGGGTTTTGTTGGGGAACCCCCCCAGTTTACTTAATAGACATCGTGCCGGCGTTATGGGGGGTTTGGGGGGTTGTAACCCTCCACATTTTACTGTAAACTGAACTTTTTCCCTAAAAACAGGGTAAAAGTGAAGTTTTCATAAAATGTGGGGGGTTACAACCCCCCTCAACGCCCCCACAACGCGGCGCAATGTCTATTAAGTAAAGTGGGGGGGTTACCCCCACGCCCCCCCGTCGGAGCGCTAAAAACAGTAATTTAGAGCGGCGCAGCGGCATGCGCTGCGCTCAATTGTCTGGGCGCGCCTTTGTCCCGGCGCGCTTTTGACCTGACACCAGATAAGAAGATAGCTGGGTAGCGACTATGGACTCAAGCAGTTTGGTTAGGAGGGGGATATTTGCTATGGAGCGGTAGTTCGATGGTGAGGAGGGGTCGAGATCAGCTTTTTTCAAAAGAGGGGATAAGGCAATGTGTCCCATTTCTGTAGAGAACAGGCCAGATAGTAGGGCAGTGTTTACAAGATTGGTGAGGGAGGAGATGGCCTGCACAGGAATGTTATCGTAAAGGTAGGATGGGAAAGGATCTAGGATACATTTGCATGATTTCAATTTGAGACAAAGTTTAGAGATCTGGGATTCGGAGGCTATTTCGAAGGCAGTCCAGGATCTATCAGCAGGGATAGGGTTGGAGTCGTTGGGAGGTAGAGAATTGTAGGAGATAGTTGGGGGGAAAGAGCTTCTTATGGTAATTATCTTATCGTTAAAAAATTTGGCTAGGTCGTTAGCAGATGGTGGAGAGAGGGGGGAGGTGGAGTCATTTTTTGAGGTTAAATTATGCCAGAGGTTGAACAGTGTACTAGTTTGTTTTTTTGATCTGGTGATTTTGTCACCATAGAAATTTTTTCTTGCTTTTGTCAATACCGTGTTGTAGAACTTGATATTGTCTCTCCAGGATTATTTCTTTTTTCTACCTTTGGTTGTCACTGGTTTCATCTTTCCTTATTTTCTCTTCACTCTCTTCCTTCCATCCAGTATTTGCTCCCTTTCATTGCCTTCTTCCATCCTCCACTGTCTGCTCTCTCTCTCCTTCCATATAGCATCTGCCCTCTTTCGTTGACCCTTCCATAAAATTCCTATCCTCTCCTCCTTCCATCAAGCCTCTGTCCCCTCTTTCCTTTTTACTTGATTTATTCCAGCTTCACCCCCTGTCCATTTTTCTCTCTCCTTTCTCTGTCCTCCACTCCTCTGTCATTTTTCTCTCTCTTTTCTCTCTCTCCTTATTTTTCTCTCTCCTTTCTCTGGCATCTCTCCTTTCCTTTCCTTCCTCCCTATCCTACCCATAGTCTGGCATATTTGTCTCCTCTTCCATCTCTCCTTCCCTTCTTCCTCTCTCCAATGGTTTGGCTTCTCTCTCCTCTCCTCCCCCAGGTCTGGTATCTCAATCTTCCCTTCCATCTCTCTCTCCCACCCCACCATATAATCTGGTATCTCTGTCTCTTTCCCTCCTCTTCTCCCCATGGTTGCATCTCTGTCTCCTTCCTTTCCATATCTCCTCCTTCTCCCCCCCCCCCCCCATATCCAATACCGTGGCATCTTTCTCTTCTTCTCTCCATCCATCCCCTCTCCCTGTGGTGTGGCATTTCTTTCTCCTCACCCTTCCCTTTTCTTTTCTGCCCCTACCCCATAGTCTTTCCATCTCTACCTCCCCTCTCCATGCTCTAGCATCTCTCTTCTCTGCTTCCTTTTCTTCCTTCTTTCTTCCATCTTTCTTCCTGCTTCCATCCCAAGTCATCCAATGCTCTTCATCTTTCTTCCTGCTTCCATCCCAAGCCATCCAATGCTCTAGCATCTCTCGCCTCTGCTTCCCTTCCCTCCTCCATGGTCTAGAATATCTTTCTCCTCACCCTTCCCTTTTTTGTCCCAGCCCCATACCATGGTCTGGCATCTCTGTCTCCTTCCCTTCCATCTCTCTCCTCTGCTTCTTTTCCCTCCCTTCCGCATGGTCTGGCATCTCTTTCTCCTCTCCCTTCCATGGTGGTCCTTCTTTCTTTCTTCCTCCCTTCCAATTTGGTGGCTTTCTCCTTTATCCCTTCCTCTATCCCTCCCTCCCATCAACTGAGTGCAACATTTCTCATACCTCTCTCTCTTCCTCTTGTAAGCTTCAGAATGCCAGCAGTGTTAATGAGCTGAACAAGTTGCCTCTGGTGGACCCAGGGATCTGCTCAGTGGCATAGCGAGGGTAGGAGGCGCCCCGGGTATTGGTACCCCATTTGCCCTCCTCTCTGCCACCTGCTCCTTCTGCATCTCCCACGGCATATTCATGCCCTCCCTTCCCCTGTACCTCTTTACATTTTTGCAAGCGACCAGGAAGTGATTTCAGAGAGGAGCCAGGCCAGCACGCTGGAGAAGTTGCTCGCGCTGGTGAAGATTTAAAGAGGTATGCATGGGATGAAGGGATGATGCAAGTGCGGTGTGAGGGGGTTGAAAAGGTACCAGTACCCTCCACCAATATGGCGACCGGGGTGGTCCACTCCCCCACTGCCTCTGTTCAACTTCCTGTCCCTACAGAGGCAAGATGTTGCAGCAGAGTGAAAGCTTTCGGGGCTGCCAAAGGCAATGTGTTCAGCTCATTAATGCTATCGGAGGCCTGAAGTTTGCAGGCTGTAGCATGGAGATATTGACGGACTGGAGCATCCCCAGGGAGACTGCCCCCTCCCCTTGGTACACCACTATAGTAGTACTAGGTTTGCAGTCACATGAGGTCCCACAAATATTGGGGGTGCTCGGGCAACCACAGAACTAGCGCCTATGTCTGTACTGCATTCACAACTTCTGCATTTCGGGGCAACACTACCTCTTTATTGAGGTAAAGCAGCCTTCTGACACCCCTCCCCCCCAGTCCTCTAACCACCTTGTTGATTCTTTAAACATTTCACTTTAACATCTGTAAAAGTAAGAATAATGAAACAGAAGAAATGTTCTAAAAGGGGAATACTTTTGTGAGCCAAATATATGATCAGAAATGAAAAAGGTAGAGTTTAACTGGATTTGTTTAGTCTAGCTTCTAACCAAATCATTTTGAAGTCTTTACAGAAACTCAGCTTTATTTTGAAATAGGAATATAAACTTTGAAATAGGAATATAAACATAAATGTGTACAGTGCTAATTTTCACCAAATGTTTATTTTTTTGTACATTTGAAAGCATAAGTCATGAAAACTCTCACCCCCGCCCTCCTTCCGCAAGAAATCATAGAAACATGATGGCAGATAAAGACCAAATGGCCCATCTAGTCTGCCCATCTGTAGTAACCATTATCTCTTTCTCTCTCCGAGAGATCCCACTTGCCTATCCCAGGCCCTTTAGAATTCAGACAGTCTCTGTCTCTACCATCTCTTCCGGGGGACTGTTTCATGCATCTACCACCCTTTCTGTAAAAAAGTATTTCCTTAGATTACTCCAGTGCCTGTCACCTCTTAACTTCATCCTATGCCCTCTCATTGCAGAGTTTTCTTTCAAATGAAAAAGACTCAACTTTCACATTTATATTATGTAGGTATTTAAATGACTATCTTATCTTCCGCCTTTCCTTCAAAGTATATAGATTGAGATCTTTAAGTCTGTCCCCATACGCCTTATCACGAAGACCATGCACCATTTTAGTAGCCTTCCTCTGGACCGGCTCCATCCTTTTTATATCTTTTTGAAGGTGCAGCCTCCAGAATTGTACACAATATTCTAAATGAGGTCTCACCAGAGTCTTATACAGGGGCATCAATACCTCCTTTTTCCTACTGGCCATACCTCTCCCTATGCAACCTAGCATCCTTCTAGCTTTCACCGTCACCTTTTCAACTTGTTTGGCCACCTTAAGATCATCGCAAACAATCACATCCAAGTCCCGCTTTTCTGTCTTCACTCACTAAACTGTACCGCTCCCTCGGGTTTTTGCTGCCCAAATACATTATCTCGCATTTCTTAGCATTAAATTGTGTTCAGTTTTGGAGACCGTATCTGGCGAAAGACGTAAGAAGACTTGAGGCGGTCCAGAGGAGGGCGACGAAAATGATAGGAGGCTTGCGCCAGAAGACGTATGAGGAGAGACTGGAAGCCCTGAATATGTATACCCTAGAGGAAAGGAGAGACAGGGGAGATATGATTCAGACGTTCAAATACTTAAAGGGTATTAACGTAGAACAAAATCTTTTCCAGAGAAAGGAAAATGGTAAAACCAGAGGACATAATTTGAGGTTGAGGGGTGGTAGATTCAGGGGCAATGTTAGGAAATTCTACTTTACGGAGAGGGTGGTGGATGCCTGGAATGCGCTCCCGAGAGAGGTGGTGGAGAGTAAAACTGTGACTGAGTTCAAAGAAGCGTGGGATGAACACAGAAGATTTAGAATCAGAAAATAATATTAAAGATTGAACTAGGCCAGTTACTGGGCAGACTTGTACGGTCTGTGTCTGTGCATGGCCGTTTGGAGGAGGATGGGCAGGGGAGGGCTTCAATGGCTGGGAGGGTGTAGATGGGCTGGAGTAAGTCTTAACAGAGATTTCGGCAGTTGGAACCCAAGCACAGTACCGGGTAAAGCTTTGGATTCTCGCCCAGAAATAGCTAAGAAGAAAAAAAAAAAAATTTAAATTGAATCAGGTTGGGCAGACTGGATGGACCATTCGGGTCTTTATCTGCCGTCATCTACTATGTTACTATGTTATTGCCAAATTTCAGACCATTCTTCAAGCTTCGTCAGGTCTTTCTTCATGTTATTCACATCATCCGGTCTGCCTACTCTATTGCAGATTTTGGTATCATCCGCAAAGAGGCAAATCTTACCCGACAACCCTTCAGCAATATCATTTATAAAAATGTTAAAAAGAACAGGCCCTTCCAAATTCCAATCGGCAAGAGAACTGTTTCATTCCTTCTTGAGATTAGTACTTAAATTTCCTGAAAACAATTTACCACCGTTACATAAATCATATTATTTAAATATTCCTAAAGAGGATAAAGGAAAAGGAACCGTAGCAGGAGATTTAGATCTCACAGCTATCCTGGAAACATCTCAACAAGAAGAAATTATGGGAAGAGCAACTTTATTGGTAACCTTTGTTTTTCATCAAGATAAGGAAGCAGTTCTTCGTCTATTCTATAAGACTGATAATTCAGAATTTCATGGTTCAAAAGTCTTAATTTTTCCTGATGTATCAAAATGGACTCAAGACAGACGAAATAAATTTTTAACCTATCGTCAGTCAATTTTGAGTATGGGAGCAACTTTTCAGTTACGTTTTCCCTGTAAATGCTGTGTTACCCACCAGAATATTAGATATATATTTTATGAACCTGATCAGTTGAAATTTTTCCTTGAGGGTAAGGCAGCTGGTTAAGCTCCAATTCCCTCCATGCCTTTTCAATTAACCAGGATGATAATTTAATTTAATCCAACTGTTTGATCTCCTAATATGAATGAACATTTCTTGAAAACCAACTTCCCTTGGAGGTGTAGGATTTTCTCTCCCCAGTTTATGGACTATGAACTTAGTTAATTTTGTGAATTTACAATTTATGTTATGTTTCTTTTTTAAATGTTTATTTCTATTATATTGTTGTTTAACAATTTGTAAAACTATAAACAAATAAAAAAAAAAAAAAAAAAAAGAACAGGCCCAAGAACAGAACCTTAATAATAATAATAATAATAACTTTATTTTTGTATACCGCCATACCCCGAAGAGTTCTAGGCGGTTCACAAGGCACACCACTGGTAACTTCCCTTTCCTCAGAGCAATTTCCATTGTCGCCTTCCACTCAACCAGTTCTTGACCCAGCTCGTCACTTTGGGACCCATCTCGAGGGCACTCATGTTATTTATTAGATGTCTGTATGGAATACTGTCAAAGGCTTTGCTAAAATCTAAATGCACCGCATCTAGCGCACATGCTCTATCAAATTTTCTGGTCACCCAGTCAAAGAAATTGATGAGGTTTGTCTGACAAGACCTACCTCTAGTGAATCCATGTTGCTGCCTCTAGTCCTGTAATCCACAGGATTCCAGAAACTTGACCATTCTCTGTTTTAAAAGCGTTTCCATTAATATTCTTACCACAGACGTCAGACTTACCAGCCTGTAATTCCCTACTTCTTCCTTACTTCCAATTTTGTGGAGAGGGAACACATCCGTCCTTCTCCAGTCCTCCGGTACCACTCCGGACCCTAGATAAGCATTGAAAAGGTCAGTCAGCAGAGCTACCAGAACTTCCCTAAGTTCCTTCAGCACCCTCGGCCCCATCACTTTATCTACCTTTATTTTAGCTAGCTCGTCATGAACACAACCCTCTGAAAATTGATCAGGGTCTATTATTCCTCCATCCCTATTCATGTTTGTCTTCTGCGGTGCCGCTTCTGGCGCTTCAGCCGTGAACACAGAACAGAAATATCTGTTAAAAATTCAGCCTTTTCTTTATCTATTTCTACATATTTCTCCCCTTCACCTTTGAGTCTCACAATGCTACTTTTGCACTTCTTCCTATCACTGATATACCTGAAAAAGTCTTGTCTCCCCGTTTTACCATGTCAGCTATTTTTTCTTCCACTTCCATCTTTGCTTGTCTGACTACTCGAATGGCCTCTCTTAACTGTCTTCCTCTTTCTGCAATCTTTTGTAGTTTATGAAACTAACCTCTTATTCCTAGAAATGCTGCCTGCACTGAAAGACATCCCCATCAGTGAAGTGAACAAGATGTTCTTCCTTTCTACTCAGAACCAATTTCACAGAGACTGTTACAAATAAAACATTTCAGGTTTGACAGAGGAGCATCACTAAACTCACCCCTTTCTCTATGAGCACACTACCTGGACCCTTGTCTACACTCTCTTAATCTCACACTTAGATTACTGCAATCTACTTCTAGCTGGTCTCCCGCAGTCCCACCCCCTGCAATCTGTGCAAAACTCTGCTGCATGACTCTTCTTGGTCCTGAAGATCCACTAGGAACACAACATCACCCGCAGTAGTGGTGCCTGCCTGCGTAAGCAGTGGTATTGTCAGCGTATCAGAGTCCACCACAGTGGTCATGGCTGGTATAATAACCAGTACCCTAGTGGGGGGCAAGAGGGAAAACCCAGACTCTGGGAAGGAGGGGTCCCTACAGCCGGCAAGGACACCTGTGGAAGGGTGACACGTTGATTTCTTAGCCAAATAATCCTGACAGACAATATTAATAAATTTTGGGGGAAACCCATCATCCAGGGTTGTTCCATTCTTTGGAACTCTTGGAGGACTTGTGAGATTTTCCCCCTGAAACTTGCTTACGTTTCCCCAGAGCGTCAACTGTGCACTCCATGGGGCTCTCTGACGCCATTTTGTCAGGCACCCAGGCAGAAACAGCAGCAGGGCCCCCCTTCAGAAGTCAATGGTACTGGGTCCAAACAAAATTCCATCCCCCTCACAAGCCGCAGCACACATGGAACATGGCTGTGCACCTGACAGCCATCCACTGCAAATGGGATATGAGTTCACCGAATCCTGCCCTGGGAAGTCCATCTGAGTAGTTTTCTTGCAAAAACAAAGCTTGCAGAGGCTGAGAATAACTTTAAAAAAAGATAATGAAAATTCAAGATGGCCACCATGGGTGACATTTTTACACTAACATCATCCAGGAAAAGCACAGGAGCCCTGCAAAAATGGCAATTTGGGGATTTTAGGGGTGGGGAGGACTAGGGCACATTGAAAAACCAACCAAACCCCCATTTTGAAGACACTCCCCCCCCCAAAAAAAAAATCACTGATTCAGGCTGTTAGCCTGTTAACTCACTGTGCTATGTGCCTGGAAATGCTGCCAGAGAAGCTGAATGTGCTTACAAGGAGATCCTCTGCCTTAAGAAGCAGGCAAGCTAGACTACCAATCTTCTGACTGTCCACCGGCTTGATATCCATGACCAGGTACCTCTGCCACCCTCAGACACATCACAAACACTGCTGGTGGAGGTATGCAGTCTGGCCCCGATCACGGGAACATCTCCACGGAGCCATGAAGCCTGCGCCTGACCCACTATTGGATGAACCTGAGTTGAGCAAGCTCCCATGGGAACGGTCTCTGAGCCCCGATCTGAAGTGCAGGCTGTCCAGAGAGTGCACTGAGAAGCAGCCAACCCTCTGGAAGCAGACTTTGCGAAAAGTCTGCCAGAGCCTGTCCCCATGGGGAACCTCTGCAGCGCAAGGGCAAAATCTGTGAATGAAACGACTGAATTTAAAGAAAATAAACACGAGCAGAGAAGATAAGCTCCTACAATCTGGCTTATAGGAAAGAAACTGATTCCTGGGAGGACAGCCCTGAGGTAAGAGGGGAGGAGCTTAAGTCTCTAAATAATGAGGCTTCCTACAAGCTCTGGTGAGTATGGGAAAACAACCCACTAGTTCAGGAATAGAATGGGATTGAACAAGAATTATTTATTGCCTTTTTGAAGGAATTCATTCAAGGCGGTGCACAACAAAAATAAGTCAAACATTAGAAATAAAACAATTACAGCGGTAAAAATATTCAAATTACAATAAATTTATGAAAAGAAAAGGGAAAGATGACGGTAACAAATCTGGGAAACCTGGGGCAAAGTATCACATCTGTGCCTAGACAACCCTCACCCTGTAAGCTCCCTTATCTCTTGTACAAGCCCTGCACTGTCGACAGCAGAAATAAGAACTTGCCAAAAACACCAGGTATCTTGTATATTCCATTAAAACAATGTCTTCCTCAGAAGGGTTAAACATCCACATTAATGCTTCAAAAGCACTTGGATGTCCATCTCCCTTTTATTTCAGATTTGTCAGGGTTTTTGTTCTCATTCAGCATAGTGTACTTCATTGCCCAGTTAAATTATTCATCCGCCGCATAACTTTCCCAGTCTGTCTTGTACTGCACCATCTTCCTTAGACCAGCGAGCAAAGGAATATTTGTGGTGTTATAGTGTGATATTAATGAAAGGAAGTAGGCCTTGGGGACAGCAGATCCTGCATTCTACAACTGCATAACATCACTGGGTCTAATATGTTATCAAATATTTATGTCCCAAGCGTTTCCAGCTGATGCTTCCCCCACACCTGCTCCAAGCACCCTCTAACCTACCATTAACGTCTCATCACCATTGTTAATTAGGCCTCCTGTGTGGTTTTGACAGATTTTGCAAGATCTCTGCCAAAGTGGGCACAGCATGCGTAATTTTTTTTTTTTACTGTAAGGTCAAGCAAGACCAGCATCCTATCAGCTGCATTTGAGCAAACTGATTTGGCTGCAAGAATGTTCCACCTGAGAAACAAATTGCTAAACAGATGGAATGGGCCAAGCCTTTGTTGTTTGTTGTCCTGCACGGCCAGTTACCATAGGAAAACACATCTACAACGAGAATGCTATTTTACCATGCAAATACGGAGAGTTCAGGTACGGAAATTGTGTTGCCAAATCATTCGTGAATAACTAGGCAAGCTCTCCACCGCAGCTCTAACAAACTTACACAGATGGGCAGAAGAGGAGATTGAAGGGGACTAGCTCATGCTCGTAGGAGGCTGAGGTCAGTGATTCACATGGACAAAATCAAGGTCCAAATCTTTTTGCACATATAAACCCTGTTTTTCATGATGCAAAATGCTTTATAAAATACTGTAGATTGAGAACATAGGTATGTGCATAAAAAGAAGGCAGAGAGTATGCCTACTTTTATACGATCAGCATGCATGCATATTCCCTCGGATATAGCTTGGGTGGAATGGAGGTAACAGTTACGATATACGCTCATATTTATAAAATGTTCAGGTACCTATGTGGAATATGCACACTTAAGACTTTTTCTGGAGCACGTGTAAATTTGTGCGTTGGTAGGCTATTGGGGCTAATTCTGGGAGTCTATTTTTATGATGGTGTGAGGGAGTGGGTGATAAAGTGAAGAGCGCACCCTCCCTGATATTGCAATTAGGCCATCTTATAGCAGGGGGTGCCAGCTCACAGGCAGAGAATGGAACAACCCTGCTAAGTCAGGGAGGGTAGGGCTCAAGCAAGGAGGAGTTTAAATGACCTGAGATTGAAGACACCCCAAGGCAAGAGGTCTCCACAACTAAGAGAAATTCTCACAGGGTGTGCCTGTTGGCTGCTGTATCTGGGAAGAGCTTGGGGAATAAGAGCAGCCCTCAATGTATGCCAGAAGCAGAGGTTTCAGTGAGGTAGAACAAGTTTCCTTAAAACCTTAAGTAAGAGAGTGTGGACTAAACTGTGACGCTGTATTGGGGAGAGACTATAGGATCCTTCAAGTTAAGAAGTGATTGCATGTTGATGCTGTGGAGGCCACATCTGGGACTAGCTGCAGGGACCCTGAAACAAGAGGGGGAAGTAGTTTGCACTGAAGTGAAGAGCTTGTCAGGGACAGGGATCAAAAGGAACTATTGTAAGGCTCTAAACAACCAGACACTTGGAGTGTCCAAACTGTGGAGAGATCAGACTTGGAAAGTCCTTTTGCATTTAATAAAGCTATTGTTTTACTTGCAACCCTGTGTGTGGCTGTATTCCTGAAAGCTCCAGCCTTGGCTGCGGAGCCACATTACAACATAAGGCAACATTCACACCTATGCGGTCTTAAAGATGGTGTAATCCTCTATGAGGTGTACTGAGTGAGCCAGTAAAAGAGATGGGTAGTTGTTCCCATTGTGGAGTAGCACAACTCTGATGCTCCTGGATGAAGAGATTCCACTCTTTTGGGTTACAGGTGATTCCAATTGCCTCAAACAGACTTGTCACATTATGGCAGAAACAGAGTCCATCTAGATGGGTGAAGAAGGTGGAAAAAGCTTGGTGATGCTTCCTCTGATCTGTGACTTGCACACTTTTATCCATCAAATTTCATTGTTTGAGTCTAGACGTTGGCATTGGACTTGGTGAGACCATGATGTCTGATCAAGTCATTGAGGTCTTTTTGGTTTGGATAGTATGAATTTCTCTCATCAGCTGCACCACTGATATTGTAAACTGGATCTACGTCATCTCCTTCATTCTCTGACTTGCTGCTCTCTTCTGAACACAGCTGCTCTCTCTTTGGGAGAGAGGGTATGTGGAGCTCAGGGCAATGTGGCACCAGGGTGATGGATGAAGGAATGTCTGGATATGTGATTGCAGATGCATGCTTGCCAGTTTGACATTTGGAATGGTCTACCATGCAGAAGTAGCAAACTTCATGGCTCTTTTCCCCTGTGTACAATGACAACCTCCCTTATACTATTACTGATACACTCTAGAAATACTAAAACAGCTAGAATGCATTACTACTATGTAACAACACAACTCAGGTCTATGTTCGACTCAGGACTCTATTAGTGCACAGACATTAAAGCAAAAAATGCCCAGGAGGTAGGAAAAAGCCTTAGAACCCTTCCCACACCAACCAAATCAATCAAGTGTGGAAATATCTTACTGGGGTAAACGTTATCTCACTGGCATAAAAACTGGACTGCTTCTAAATAAGCCTTGTGCAATGCAGAGAACAAGGAGTCAAAGGGGACCAGTGAAATACATTTAAATCCTCGTCCACTGTTACAGGAAAAATAGAAACAAAATGATGTGAATGACTTATCTCAGTCTCAATCAAGGGTCCATCTCACATCAATGATGGCCAGCGTTTCGCCAAAAAATGGCTGCCTCAGGATGTGGAGAAAATAGTGAACTTCTACTCGCTCATGCACTCTGCATAATGTCTATTTGGCCTCACAAATATGGCCTATGGAAGAAGGCCCATGTGAAGTACCCCGCTGAAGACGCATTCCACAGTCTGCGTGACCAATCTGGAGCAATGAGAATGACTTTCTCCCGATGGCTTGCAATCCTGTGGAGTATCCAGCCTATCATGGGCCACGGAGAAAGAGCTTGTTCGTTGGGCACGGCTGGACCAGAGCATCCAGACTTGTGCATCTGGACTTGGGTCTTCAACTGAAGAATCAGTCCACCTTCTTTTTTCTTGCTGTTGCCGTCAGATTGAACATTGGGTGACCCCAGCAACAAACAATGGATTGGAAGGCTATTGTAGACAGCGTCCATTCACCCAGATCCAGTGTATATCTGCTGAGGAAATTGGCCTGGACCAAAAAATAAAGACATATACAGAGCAGATCAGAAAGACTCCTTCCAGCTCATATGCAGAAGGAAAAACTGAAGGGAGCAGCAGAGCCCTCTAGTGCAGAGGTTCTCAACAAGCGGTATGTGTACCTCAGGGGGTATGCATACCAGTGGCAGGGGATATACCGCACCATATCTTACCCTCCTGCTGCTGCCACATCCTCTCGTCCTTCTGCCGATGCCACAGCAGTCAATTTGACTCATGTACGCCTCCCGGACTAGGAGCCTCAACAGTGTCTCTCCTTCTTCCTGCCCTCCAATCACACAACCCTTCACAAAGCTGCATGTAGGCTCCCATTACGCCACCAAAGCCAGCCCGGAAGCCTTCCCTTCAGCGTCAGAGCCAACATCAGAGAGAAGGCTTCTGGGTCAGCCATGTGCAGGAGCCGCTGCCCTTAGCCCTGCAAAACAACTGCAGCTGAAGGCATGAAAAAGAAGGCCCACCTGGAGGGCCCTGAAGGAAAGAAGCGAGCGAGCGCGTTGGGATAAGTAAGGGAGAGGGGGGACATGAACACAGGACAAAGGCTGGAAGGAGGGAGGGGGGCACAAATTTGCGACACAGAAGGGAGAGAGGGAGGGACCACTTTTGGACACGGAAGGAGGAGGCATGAACTTAGGACTCAGAAGGGAGGGAGGACATAGGAGGGAGGAAAAGAGATGTTGAGGTGGGGGAGAGAATAGAAAGGGAGAATTGTTGGGCATGACTGTGTGAAAAGGAAAGAGACTGTGCACATGGGGAAAGGAAGAAGAGGATAATTTTGGGGCATAGGGAGAGAGAGGAGTGAGGTAGAGATGCATGGGGAAGAGAAGGATGAGATTATGAAACGTTGGATATGGTGGTGGAGAGGGAACAGTGGGCCATATTAAAATGGATGCAAGAAGGAGGAATGTTTGACACAGTGGTGGAAGGAATGGAGGGAGAGATGTGGCATGGTGCTGGAGAAGGGTGACAGAAGGAGGAATGGTGGGCATTGGGCTGGTGAGCAGAGGCAAAAGATGCTGCACATGGTCCAAGGAATGAGAGAGAGAGAAATGTTGGATGTGGCTGTAGAGGGAGTGGGATAGATGCACCCTGGATCCCTTACTCTCTCTCTCTTTCCCCACTCCCTTTGCAGCAAGGGAGGGAATGAGAGAAAGAGAGATGGTAGACATTGAAAGAGAGGGAGACATGTTGCACATGGGGGTGGAGGAGAGAGGAAGAAATGCTATGCAGGAGTGGGGAGGAGAAAAAGAGGGAAAATGGTCCAGGATAAAAGGGAGTAAGGATGCTGTACAATGGGAGGGAAGGAAGAGAGAAATGCTGGACCATGGTAGGAGGAACCAATGGACAGCAACCACTTGAAGTTGAAGAAAAATTTGCAGAAGACAGGAAAGCAGAAAAAAGAGAAACTGGAACCAACTTAATGGAAAAATAAATCTCCAGACAGAAAAGGTAAAACAAGGAATTTATTGACTGAAATATGATAGCTTTGGAACATGTAAGAACATAAGAATTGCCGCTGCTAGGTAAGACCAGTGATCCATCGTGCCCTAACTGAGACTAGCTTTACCTGCGTACGTTCTGATTCAGCAGGAACTTGTCTAACTTTATCTTGAATCTCTGGAGGATGTTTTCCCCTATAACAGCGTTCCAGTTTTCCACCACTCTCTGGGTGAAGAAGAACTTGCTTACGTTTCTACAGAATCTATCCCCTTTTAACTTTAGAGAGTGCCCTCTCGTTCTCTCTACCTTGGAGAGGGTGAACAACCTGTCTTTATCTACTAAGTCTATTCCCTTCATTATCTTGAATGTTTCGATCATGTCCACTCTCAGCCTCCTCTTTTCAAGGGAGAAGAGGCCCGGTTTCTCTAATCTCTCATTGTAAGGCAACTCCTCCAGCCCCTTAACCATTTTAGCCGTTCTTCTCAGGACCCTTTTGAGTAGTACCGTGTCTTTCCTCATGTACGGCGACCAGTGCTGGACGCAGTATTCCAGGTGGGGGCATACCATGGCCCGGTACAGCGGCATGATAACCTTCTCCGATCTGCTCGTGAGCCCCTTCTTAATCATTCCTAACATTCTGTTTGCCCTTTTTGCAGCCACCGCACATTGCACGGACGGCTTCATCGACTTGTCGACTAGTACTCCCAGGTCTCTTTCCTTTTTCCAAGTACCACACCAGACATCCTGTATTCGTGTATAAGATGTATATAGCAGATATCTTTGTATTGTGTTCAAAAGAAAAGGATATGCATTTCTAGTTTTATTTCTCCAGTGTTGAAGTACTTGCTGACCCTTGCTATGGCTGGTGGGGATCCGCAAGCACCACCAGCTAAGGACCTCCTCCAAAGGTGACCAGAACTTCCTTCCACCAAACACAGCAGTCACTGGCAAAATCTCTGAGCCACTGAGGTGCCAGCATCTGTGACTCAGGGACGCTGCTGCTGCTGCCTGCCAGACTTGGCAAAAGGGACCCCTGGGTTACTTTCAGAGGAAGTCCTCAGCTGATAAAGCTTGAGGGTCCTCATCAGCTGGAGTATTTATGTATTGTTAATAAGATTGTATTGTGTGTTTAAGAAAAATGAATGGAAGAAATTGCATTACAATTAGTACTATTATTATGGGGGTGGTGTCTGGGGCGGAGCTTGGGCAGGTCTGGGGCGGAGCTTGGTTGGAGGTACTCAGCTGATATTTCTTAGACTTAGGGGGTACTTGGCTTGAAGAAGTTGAGAAACACGGCTCTAGTGAAGGAGGAATGATTCAAAAGCTGGACTGAATTCTTTCTGTAGGGTTCGCGAGCATGGGGATAGTACCTGTCCATCCAGAATGATACACTATTGCACTAGAGATGCCTTATATAATTACCCTGTCAGAATAGTGGCAAAGATACACAAGTGATGAACAACTAATGACTTGGTGTGAGAAACTAGAAGCAGCAGGATGCCAAAAAAAGATGCAAACACCAGTATGACACACAAAAAGAAGTTTATTGGACACGTTTCAGTGCATGCCTGCATCAGAAGTATAATATCTATACTCAATATGAGGAATAGATTCCCAGACAATGACGACTGGCTTAGTAAATATGCCTTAGCATGTGAAGAAATAAATTAAACTTTGCTGGGACTGCGGTGGGTTGACAAACACATCAAAAGAAGGCCCCCAAATAATATCAAACTGCACAGCAAATCTGGGTGGGGGGGGTTCACCACTGTTTTACTGCATAGGTCGATGCAATGTTTCTAACATCATGAAATGCTATATGAGATACAGCATAGATTTGTAATAAACTTGCTAAAATGCCTTTAAAAACACGGTGCATATGTGTCACAATTATTATAATGAGGGATACAGTCCGCCTTCCCATCCCATCCCTTCCCCACCTAAAGGAATACAGCAAATGAACTGACTTAGCAATCCAGCACTAGGAAGAACTAAGTGTTTTGTGTTTTTTTAAAGATCTTATCAATTGATTTTTCCCTAAACATAATTTACTAAAGGTGACAAGAGTGCGTATTTGATTACATAGCTAATGTATCCCTGAAGAATAAAAAAACACTTTCATGCATCATATTGCCAGAGAGGTGCTAAAGACAGCAAAAAGAGCATTTTGTCAACACCAGGAAGCAAGGGAACTGTTAAGAATTATTTACAGCTTCATAAAGCATCAGAAAAATGTGCAACTGCCAATAAGGGTAAGCATTAATCCTCATAGTTCTTGAACACAAAGAGAATGAACTTGGTTGGCTTAAGCTTAAGAGAAGTGCTGGTCACAAAAGTTTGGGAAGGTGGTGGCACCAGTGGAAGTCTACTGAAGCCCCCCCACTCTTGATGTACCATAAGAAAGGGTGAAACTGTCCACAAGCTCGTTCCAGGTCGCTATTCTTTCCCACAGACCCCAGACAGGAAGTCAAGCTACACAGTTTTCCAGAAATGTATAGCAATATTTTCTCCCCCCCCCAATGGAATAGACAATGAATCCTATGCCCATTCATGTTGCTAAACAGCCTATATTCCACAAAAAAGTGACTATTCAAAGAAAACGCAGTCTTAAGAAGATAAGATTTTTTTTAATTATTATTAGGATTTTATAAACCGCCTATCAAGGTTATCTAAGCGGTTTTTACAATCAGGTACTCAAGTATTTTCCCTATCTGTCCCGGTGGGCTCACAATCTATCTAATGTACCTGGGGCTATGGAGGATTAAGTGACTTGCCCAGGGTCACAAGGAGTAGCGCGGGGTTTGAACCCACAACCCCAGGGTGCTGAGGCTGTAGATCCAACCACTGCGCCACACAGAATTGCTGCTGCTGGGTCAGACCAGTGGTCCACCGTGCCCAGCAGTCTGCTCCCGCTGTGGCCCCTAGGTCAAAGACCAGTGCCCCAAGCGAGACCAGCCCTACCTGCATACGCTCCAGTTCAGCAGGAACTCGTCTAACTTGGTCTTGAATCCCTTATAACAGCCTCCGGAAGAGTGTTCCAGTTTTCCACCACTCTCTGGGTAAAGAACTTCCTTACGTTTGTCCCTTTTAACTTTAGAGAGTGCCCTCTCGTTCTCCCAGTCTCCTTTCCCAAGCAACAAACTTCCTACAGCTTCGGCTCATATAAGCTCATATTAGAAAAATCTGCACTGGCTGCTTGTGGAAGCAAAGGGTCATCTTTAAGTTTGCTTGTCTTTGCTTCAAAACCATAACAGGATCATCCCCAATCTGCCTGTCTCACCATTTCGAATTTCCAGGCACAAGCTGTATACGTAGCGCTTACTTGCTCGTTTTTCCATCTTTGAAGGGCTGTATCTACAAGAGATTCCTCGATCGAACACTATCATTCCAAGCAGGCAAATGGAAGAAACGTTTAACCAACTTTATTTCAAACACATTTTCTGATCAAACTTCCAGGAAGTCAATCAAAACTTATCTCTTTGACCAATTCCTATGACTCCACTTCTGCCTTGATGCATTCCTAAAACATTCCCAGATACTCGATTCATCTTACCATGCTAATGTAATTTTGGAAAGTTTTTTGTATTATTGCTGTCCGTATACAGTCTCTTCTTCTGTAAACCGCTCTGAACTATTTGTGGTAGTGCGGTTTATTATTATTATTACGTTATAAGTCTTCTGATGGCAGCTGCAAGTTTACTAATGACCCCTTAGGTCATTAGTAGCAGGAGGAGTGCTGTGGAATAAATGACAGGACCACTGAGATCAATTTCTGAATTTTAAAAAGGTTTTGAAAACTCCATTGTTCATAGAAGCTTTTAGTTAAGGAATAATGCTGTCATGAATATATAGACTGTTGGCTTTTATACATGCTGTGTGTTGTTTGATAATTACGTATGTGTTTTTGGAAACCGCTTAGGTCAGTGTTTTTCAACCTTTTTACACCCATGGACCGGCAGAAATAAAAGAATTATTCTGTGCACAGGCATCGGTCCGTGGACCGGCGGTTGAAGAACACGGGGCTAAGTTGTGGGCCAGACCCCACCCATCTCTCCCCAATCTCCACCCCAGACCCCGCCCCCATAATAGTACTAATTGCACCTTGCACGTACGTGCCTCATCTGGAAGTCTTCCCTCTGATGTTGCAACATCAGAGAGAAGGCTTTCAGTTCAGGCGCAGGATGCCCCTGGCTTTGTGCACTGAATCAGTTAGGAAGAGGGAGCTGGCTCGAAGATAACGCCGCATCGATCGCACGGTGGACCGGTGGTTGAAGAACACTGTTTTGGGCCTGATGCACGTGCTGCTCTGTGGACCAGCAGGAAATTTCTGTGGACCGGCACTGGTCCATGGACCGGTGGTTGAAGAACACTGGCTTAGGTTAAAAAATGTCATAAATAAATAAATAAAATAGTAAGGAACAGCCTCAAAATACCTTTAAGGTCCTGCACTTTACCCTTACAACTCAGGAGACAGATTTATTTATTAGGATTTATTTACTGCCTTTCTCAAGTGTTCTTCCAAGAAAGTATAAAGAGGTAAAAGGTCATGGATTTGATACACCAACTTTCTGTGGTACAACTAAAGCAGTTTACATTTATTAAATCCAGTTGCAACAAGAATAATATAGGCATAGTCAATAAATGATTACAGCACAGATGCAGAACAAAAACGCAAACCTTGGAGGGCTCTTGCAATAGAACTACTACAGGGGATATATGAGTTGGCAAGTTACCATTTTATATAGCTATAGGTAAGTGTAGGCAAGGAGTTTTGGAAGAGTGAACACAGATGAGATCGTTATTAATCATTGTTTATAAATATGCAGAAGAATTCAGTGTCTGTGGTTTCAAGGAAGGTGTGATTTCTGCCACATTACAGAGACACACAGGCGCCCATCGTACATTTTAGAATATAAACTGAGATTTTTTTTGGGGGGGGGAGAAATGGCCAAAACATGGGGGGCTCTGTTTATATTTGGGTCCACCTTAAACCCTGGTGGTCCAGTGAGGTGTTGAGGCGAGCCGGGACAGCAGCAATCCCTTCCTCCCTGAGGTAAGCTGTCGGGTCCTGTTCCACCCATCTCCCTCCTCGTTTAAATTCACACACTAGAACGGGCGCATACTTTTTATAGCATTGCACTTTCCAAGTTGTATGCGTTAACTTTTAATTTGTGCCAATCAGCATCAATTATGAGGTGTTACTTGCCAACTGTCAGTGCCGATTAGGCCAATTAAGTTGTACGCGCAAATCGGCTGTGCACACCGCTATGAATGCGGAACTTAAGGTGCCATATATAGAATTTGCATTTAATAAATGTCCCCAATCCACCAGAGAAAAGACACAGACTTTTTTTTAGAGGGGTCTTTTCTTGAAAGCTGCTCACTTTAATAATACTGATAGACAGGTTTTTTAAATATTCTTTGTATTGTTTTTAAAAACTGTGTACGTATCTTGTAAACTGCTTAGGTTATGTTTAAAAAAAATAAACCATATTTATATACAGATTGTGACCAAAGCTTCCATAAGATGAAATATAGACAACCCACTAACGCATTCACAGCTGAGAGAAACCATTTCCATGTTCTGAGTGTGGTAAATGCTTGAACGAAGCAGCATACATGACCTGAGCATGGTAAAAACTTCTGTCACAGAAAAAGCTTCACAAACCACTGGAAAAATCACACAGTTTGCTCAGAATGTTGGCCTGGAGCACTTTAGTAAATGCTATCTTCGACTCAGAACCACATGAAGCTGGGCTCAACACTGACCACAATCAATTATTACACGGACTGGCAGCAGAAGGGTGACAGAACTCGCTCTGTGTCTCCCCTGTAGGCAATCAAGTGCCAATGTGAGGAATAACAATTGGGATCCTTTGTATAAAATCTGTGTCACAGAATTTCTCTCTCTTTCTGTGTGCCTTTACTTGCTGAAACTGGATTTCTCACCATCAGTGAAAGTAGGATGCTACAAATAAACATTATCTCTGTTTAAGCTATCTCAGTCAGAATGGAATCTGTACAACGGACTTCTCCATATGTCTGTCTCATTCTCTGAATTTACTGATACTGGGAATTAGAAACATGAAACATGATGGCAGATAAAAGCAACATTCACTATCTCCTCCTCTCCCTAAGAGATCCCACATGACTGTCCAATGCTTTTTTGAATTTAGACAGTTTTTGCCTCCACTAAAAATATGTCCCCGTCAAAACTCAATTTTCCTGTCCCGTCCCATTCCTGTAAGCTCTGCCTTAACCGCACAAGCCTCAAACACTTATGATTTTAAAGTGTTTGAGGCTTGTGCAGATGAGGACGGAGCTTGCAGGAATGGGGCAGGGACACAAAAAGAACTATTGGGGACGGGAAAATGAGTTCCCATGGGGATGGGAAAAATTTGTCCCCCTGTCATTCTCTATTCTCTACTACCTCTACAGGGAAACTATTCTAAGTATCTGCCGCCCTCTCTGCATAAAAGTATTTCCTTAGATTACTCCTGAGCCTATCACCCCTTAACTTCATCCTATGCCCTCTCCTTCTGGACCTTTACTTCATTTGAAAAAAAGACTCACCTCCTGTACATTAACGCCACAGAGATATTTAAACGTCTCTATCATATCCCCTCTCTCCCATTGTACTAGACACTTTTATTTCTACCTCCTGCTTCTCAGATGACAGGATGGTGGGTTTTGCTTTCTCAGCTAGTGTTCATTTATCTGGCTTTGGTTAACGCACCCCTATTGTCTAGGATGAGAGGGACATCCGCATCTGGTATGCTTAAGTGTACACCTCTCAAATGTTCTGGGGCTTATTTCTCCCTGCTCTGAGGCAGTATAGGTGTAGGCGGCTGCCCTTTATCAGGAGATTTGATTATGCTTTCATTCTCTCCTGGTTCTCCTGACTGTGACAAGCTAACTCTCTTAGATTTACAGGCCACTAATTCTGACTTCTGTGGTAAGAATATTAATGGAAATGCTTTCAAAACAGAGAATGGTGAAGTTTCTGGAATCCAGTGGATTACAGGACCAGAGGCAACACGGATTCACTAGAGATTGGCCTAGTCAGACAAATCCGATCAATTTCTCTGACTGGGTGACCAGAGAATTGGGTAGAGAGAGTGCGTTAGATGTGGTGTATTTAGATTTTAGCAAAGCCTTTGACAGTGTTCCACACAGACGTTTAATAAATAAACTGAGTGCCCTCGGGATGGATCCCAAAATGACGGGCTGGGTCAGGAACTGTTTGAGTGGAAGGCGACAGAGGGTAGTGATCAATGGAGGTCGCTCTGAGGAAAGGGATGTTACCAGTGGTGTGCCTCAAGGTTCTGTTCTTGGGTCTGTTCTTTTTAACATTTCTATAAATGATATTACTGAAGGGTTGTCGGGTAAGATTTGCCTCTTTGCAGATGATACCAAAATCTGCACTAGAGTAGACACGCTGGATGGCGTGAATAACATGAAGAAAGATCTGGCGAAGCTTGAAGAGTGGTCTGAAATTGGGCAGCTAAAATTTAATGCTAAGAAATGCAAGGTCATGGGCTGCAAAAACCCAAAGGAAATGTACAGTTTAGGGGGTGAAGAACTTATGTGCACGACAGAAGAGCAGGATTTGGGCATGATTGTATGTGATGATCTTAACGTGGCCGAACAGGTTGAAAAGGTGACGGTGAAAGCCAGAAGGATGCTAGGGTGCATAGAGAGAGATATGGCCAGCAGGAAAAAGGATGTATTGATGCCCCTGTAAAAATGGCTCTGGTGAGAACTCATTTAGAATATTGTGTACAATTCTGGAGGCCGCACCTTCAAAAAGATGTAAAAAGGAAGGAGTCGGTCCAGAGGAAGGCTTCTAAAATAGTTCATGGTCTTCATCATAAGGACTATGGGGACAGATTTACAGATCTCAATCTGTATACTTTAGAGGAAAGGTGGGAGAGGGGAGAAATGATAGAAACATTTAAATACCTACGTGGCGAAAATGCGCATGAGTCGAGTCTCATTTGAAAGGAAGCTCTGAAATAAGAGGGCATAGGATGAAGTTAAGCAGTGATAGGCTCAGAAGTAATCTAAGGAAATACTCTTTTATAGAAAGGGTGGTTGATGAGTGGAATAGTCTCTCCGAAGAGGTGGTGGAGACAGAGACTGTGTCTGAATTCAAGAAGCCGTGGGATAGGCAGTTTAACTGCATAAATAGGACAGAATAAAAGTCCTGTCTTTATGTGATAATCTATAGCTCATTATGTGGTAAATATAGCACTTAACCAGCTATGTGTTCCCAGCTCTGGAAATTCAATACCAGTGTCTGGACATGGACCAACATTGAATTGCCAGGTTTTAACACTGGTTGCAGTCAGCAAAACTCTGATCACCACCAGAGTATCAGGCCGAATGAACACAGATCTGAAAGGAGAACTTTATCTACAAGGACTAAAATAATAAGCAAGATTAATCATTCTGCAGAAACCAACTGAAAACATGCCCTGAGTTCCAAGATCGGAGGGAATCAACTCCATATGGAGGAAGTGAGGGAAAAGATAATAACAGAATTCAAGAAGTCGTCAGACAGTCACAAAGCATCCTCAGCAGCAAGAAAGCAAGGGTGTAGTGCCACAGAAAACAGGAGAACGAGGCACAGTGGGTCATTATTTCCAATGTCTGCAAAGCATTTTTTTGCAATTTATCGAAAGCAAAGCAGTGATTTTACCAAACCTACATACCACAGTCCTGGGACGCAGGGACAAACTGAGAAGACTTTAGATTTCCTCTCATAAGGACACTTACCCTCACATTCTCCTCCATTGGTGGGGTTCCCATGGTAACCCGGCATGCACACCTCACACTGTTTTCCCGTAGTCAGGTTCTTGCACTGTTCACACACATTACCATTGATGCATGTACTGTGGCCATTACACTGGCAGCCTGCAATTACAAATATTATATTTAGAGCATGCATAATGTGGCAGCAATATTTAACTGAATGCTAAGTAATTTTCCAAAGCAAAGAACTAAAACCTATAAACAGAGTAAAACCGACAATTCCCAGTAACATTAGGACTTACAAAACAGGTGTGGGTAATCAGCACTGTTCCCTCTAAGCGGAGCAGGAGTCCTCCAACAACACTGCTGTCAGTGGGTAAAGGGGAGGGGGTGTACTGTTTCACAATCATATTTTCAATAGTGATGGACAGGCGAGCGCTGCAGGACTCCAGGGCACTTGCCTGTCCCTAGCAATTGAAAACACAATACAGTCAAACCTTGGAGAGCGAGTCGCGTGGTCTTTTGCAAGACGAGCAAAACATTTTATTCAGTTTTAACTCAATAAACGAGCGTTGTCTTACAGCACAAGCACGTATACGTGTGGCGTGTCAAGTACGCACAATATACCCGTGTCACATCGCATTGCTGAGCGCGGCCGAGCGTAATACAAGCGCCCGCAGTTCAAGCATGCACATCTCAGGCTGAGTGCGGCTGAACGTAATAAAAGAATCACGCCCAATTCACCCGCAGTGTAGTGACTGTTCGAAAAGCGCAAGGTCTTGCAATACAAGTACATATTTTGTATTAAAGTTTCCATTATTTCCTGTGGGGAAATTAACTTTGATGTACGAGTGCTTTGGATTACAAGCATGCTTCTGGAACGAATTATGCTCGCAAAGCAAGGTTTGACTGTATTGAAGCACTAACCCCCACTGGCAGCAATGTTGTTGGAGAACTCCTGCTCCGCTTAGAGGGGACAGTGCTAGTCACATCTAATATTATAAAATGCTAAGCGCGCATGCGCACTCCTACCTGTGTGTTCCCTGATCTGTATGTCCGTGGAGGAAGGAGTGCGCATGCGCGCCTACAACTGCCCCACACTCGCGGCCCTCCAATGCATCGGAGCCGGAGGGAAGGGGGTGGGAGGCAAGAAGTTCGGCAGCAGAGACGCCATCCCTTCTTTGTTTGTAGTTCCGAGCCGCTGAGGACTCTCCTGAAGGCCCTGGCGGAGGGTTGGCCATTGCCCCTGCGCGGGACTGGCGAGCTGAAGGTGTTCCGGCCGGCGGCCGGCTCAAACCTGCGCAGGCAAAAATCCCTCTCCAACCTCTCCTGCCTCACTGACGCCGAAAAGAAGTCCCGCTGCGCATCCCTGGCATCCGCCTCGGCCCCGCTATCGCGCTCTCTCGCGCGAAAAGTTCACAAAAGGGTTCTAGAGACTGTGGGAGCAGGAGAGAAAGGAGGAGGAAAGAAAGACAAGAGAGCCACACACCCATCTTCCTCCTCTTCTGCACTGCCCCAGCGCCTCAATACCTGCTGCCTCACTGGGGGGCCCGACCTTGGTGGTCAGGTAACCTGCTGTCACTGGCGCCTACACCCTAGGCCCGTGGCGGTTGCATTCTGCGCGAGGCGGTTTCCAAGTCTCAACAGGATGGCTTGCGCCGAGCCCCTTCTCAAATAAGCCTGTTTGGGGAAGGGAAATATTTTGATTTAATTTGGGTGGTGTGTGTGCTGGGGAATCAGTGAACGATCTTACATTACTTTAGGAAGGGGGGAAGGGAACAATCTTGCTTCCATTTGGGGAGAGGGTTTTAATTGGTTTTCTTTGGGGGGAGTGGTGTGATTGGGAAAAAGGCTACTGCTGGACAGGGGACATGGGAGGTAAAATGAAGGGAGAACATACAGAAAGAAAGAAAGACAGACAGACAGCCAGGGAGAGAGACAGTAAGACGGGGAGGGGGGGGAAGGTGTGGAACAGGGAAGAGACAGACAGAGACATACAGGGGGACAGAGACAGAAAGAAAAAAAAAGGGGGCAGGGAGAGAGAACAAAAACATAAAGTAAGAAAGAAAGAAACGCCTCAGCGACCCATTGTGCTAAAAGTCTACACATCTATTCTAGCACCCGTTAATGTAACGGGCTTAAACACTAGTATATGTTATATTTTCTATTCCACACAATAACATGAAGACAGAAAAATATCATTATGGCCCAACTAATCTGCCAGGAAGGTTATTGGGGTTGTCTCTGTGTGCTCATCTTTAGGTGTAAGAATCAGATCTAAGTGCTGGTCTAAAAAGCATGCTTTTTTTTTATCATTTATAGAATCCCTCCCCCCCCAATATGCACAGTTTTAAGAATAGCCTCCTGTGCAAACTATACAATCTGCCCATAAAGTCTGGTGAGCTTCCCTGGGGGGGGGGAGGAGGGAGTAGAATATTGTTTAAAAAGTATTTTAGGTTTCCGATGGATTAAAAGTGTACTTTGTGCAGAAATCCAAAGTGTTCTAGCAGCATTCATGGCACATCAATTCGAGCTGCCCTAAATGGCCTACTCATTCCTTTAAATTACTTTCCCATTTAGGTGTTTCAGCTTTGCAACCCTCATCCATGCATATGTTTAATCGAGTGCTTTACCAGAGTTACTGTTGCAAAGATTTGGTATATTATCTGTAGTAAGATGGCCCGTATCAATTTAAGAACATAAGAAGCGCCATCCCCGGAACAGACCCTAGGTCCATCAAGTCTGGCGATCCGCACACGCGGAGGCCCCGCCAGGTGTACCCTGGCATAGTTTTAGTCCCCATATCACTCTGAGCTTCTCATAAGGAGATGTGCATCTAGATTACCCTTACCCATGTCACTTTATGCCTCTCATAAGGAGATGTACATCTAACTTATCATTAAATCCTAGAACGGTGGATTCCGCAATAACCTCCTCTGGGAGAGCATTTCAGGTGTCCACCACTCGTTGCGTGAAACAGAACTTCCCGATATTTGTCCTGGACTTGTCCCCCCTTAGCTTCAGCCCATGTCCTCTTGTCCATGTCACATTGGACATTGTAAATAATGTTTTTTCCTGCTCTAATGTCAAAAAAGATGTCACACTGACAAAGATATAACTAGCGGAGATATGGGATTCTCTATTGTGACCCGCCTTGGGAAAGGCAGGGTATAAATAAATAAACACAAATACGGTCTTGTATTTCTGGGTGTTAGGCAGCAAATTGTGACCCCACTATTCATCATTCGCGCTATGTTCCAGATATTTAAAAATCGGCCTTCTTTGCTTTCACTTTTGCTTCTAAAAACGGCCACCAATCAGTACTGCAAAAAAAAAAAAAAAATTATGTTACAGCATTCTGAATGTTCTATATGGGGGTCCTTTTATCAAGCTGCGCTAGCGGGGTTAGCACGTCGGACATTTCATCACATGCTAACCCCCGCAGCCGGCTAAACAACTAGCGCGGCAGGCGGTTTAACGCGCATTAAACCCCTACCGCAGCTTGATAAAAGGACCCCATTTTTTTGTCAAGTGCTGTTCCATGCAGAAGCCTAACCCTGTTTTTCCTATAGGATCCACCTTCTGTGATTTTGTATGGCTGGAACCCAACATCTATTTTCCCATAGACACATGTTTTGTTATTCGCAAATTCAAGGCTCGCAAAGATTTTCAGGAACCAAAACTGCCGTGAATAGAGAGAATGCAGCGCATTGAAGCAATAAGGAGTTATAAGCAGAGGAAAATAGAAGCGAAGAAACATTAAAGCATTAATGAAGCAGTTCAACTGTTCTCTATTGCTCATGGCCAATGACGTCTTGGCTTCCGACCTATTGGTCGTACAATCAGCATGAGGTGGCATGAATTCAGACTTATTTCATCAATTGAGATAATTACTTTGATTTCTAATAATGTCCTCCTCTATCTGTCTATTAGATACTATATCAATTAATACCATTAAAATGTTACAGAATTAGGAGGCAGGATTAGTAAGTGCATTAGTGAATTCCTGCATTCTGGGAAAGAAGGGCCCGATGGTGTTGAAACATTCTATGATTTGTCCAGTCTTGAAGAAAAATCTGAACATATTGGCCCAAATTCTGTAACCGGCGCCTAATGTTAGGCCCCTATTTTGGAGGCGCCTATCGAAATTGATTAACAAGCTCAATTAAGCTTTTTAATCAGTAATAATTGAAACTTAGGGCACGTGTCAAGAAAGAGTGATTCTGTAACAAGGCGCCTCTAAAAATGTAGGCAGCCTTAAAAAAAATAGGAGCTATGTATGTTAGGCGTGGGCGTGGCTCCGTGTTAGGCGCCTTGTTGCAGAATCACTGCTCTTAAGTGTGCTTAAGCGCTCATATAGGCGTCTAACTTTTAGTTGTGCCTAGGGCTGGCCTATTTATTGGACGCTTCCAAAATAGGTGCTGCTCAGCGTTGATTCATTAAACAGCACCCAAATTTACTTGAATCGCGCTGAACAGTGCCTAATTACATTACATTAGTGATTTCTATTCCGCCAATACCTTGCGGTTCAAGGCGGATTGCATAAAGATATATCTGGCCATTTCCAGAGGAATTTAAGGATAGTGAGGTTGGTTCAAAGAGGCATTAGATTGTTTTTGAGAATAGTGATGGTGTTAGGTTGATTTCAAGGAATTGTTGGGTAGTAGGTTTTTGGGGGTTTTTTATTTCTTTTCTGAATGTTCTGGAGTCTGGAGTCGCTATCAGCAAAGTGGAGAGTTGGCCTAACTAAATTCACTGAGCTTTGGAATAACCTCCCTGCCCCGCTTCGGAACCTAGGCTCATTCCAATTACTCCGAAAGCATCTGAAAACCTGGCTTTTCTCCAAAACGTAAAGCTATCTATTGAAAATGTAAAGCTAGCTATCCTCTTCTTAACCTCTAATTTCTTATTATGTCCTTCCCTCATTTATTGAATTACCTGTAAACCGTGCCGAGCTCTATCTTTATGGAGATGATGCGGTGTACAAACTTAAGGTTTAGTTTAGTTTCTTATAGAATTGCTCGATTATAGAGACTGATCTGTAATCAAGCATTATGGGATGAAGCAGTAAAATGCCAGATGACTTGAGTTTTTTGAGCATTACAGAGTGCTGAATCAACACCAAAAGAGTTTCTGCAAAGACCATAGCTGTGAAACGTTACCGGCTTCTTTACTGGGCGCTGTTATAACAGGACTCGAGTCTCTTTGTACTGCTTTTTAAAATTTGGGTTTATTGATTTAACATCTGCCTTTGATTCAAAATAAATACTTCTTGATAGGCTTTATTCATTTGACGTCAGTGGCAAAGGTACTTTCCTAATTGGATGTGAACAATTTGTCAAGACAAGAACTGGTGTATCCAATTAGTTCTCTGAAAAGCAAAGCGATTCTTCAGGCATCCTCCATTTCTGCCATATTTTTAACCTATACTGTTGCTAATGTGCCCTTTGCTTGATCCACTCTCTATTAGTTATAGACGGTGTGCTGATATCATCATGTTCTTTGCTACTTTTTCTACACTGTAGATGTTTCTAATTCTGTTTGGGCTCATGCCTTCTCCACTATAGAGGACTATCGTCAAAATGATGGTTTATTCATTAATTATAAAAAGACTGAGGCCACAATCATCTCTTTTGAGGCAGAAGACTGCTTTCTAAGTAAAATTACCTTAGGGAACAGAGCGATCCCAAATATGAGTTTCCTACCTGTACCTAGGAAGGATTATTGATTCTAAATTAACATTTCTATCACAAATTAATAGGTAGTTCAGGAAGATTTTTTTTTTAATGAGACTGGTTATTCATTTATGATTGTCCTTAGATCAGGCAGCTTTTCCTATGCAGTTATTAATTTTAAAGTCAAATCAATTTATATAGTATGTATCCCTATGAGGATGATGTCATGACATTGTGTGGATGCTGGACCAGAAAATCTTTTTCGGCAGCTGTTATTTGCTGCAATAGGAAATCTTGATGATTTGATTGCCAGCATTATTGAAGATTTGGACTGGGCAGCAAGTTTACTATTGTCAAATGTAAGAGAGAGGAGCTGCTTTTTGTGGTGACATCTTGACACTGTGCGGAGGAACGCTGTGTTGGGTGCAGCTGAATTAACGCCTGACCAGATTTATTTAGCTAAACAGTGGGTGGAAGCTGCTAATCGCTGGTGAACCTTAAACAGGACAATTTTTTCCATTTTCCTTTTGTGTTTTGGTTCTAATGTGATGGTTCAGAGGAGGACTTGTGCCAGAAATAGCTTTGGGTGAAACAGGGCTGCGGTCAAGTCTGGCCGGTGAAATTTTGCTTTTTGAATGACGCCTTGAATCAGCTTTAACGCATCCTGCAATATTTCTTTTTTTTTTAATTCTTTATTGATTTTCAAACTACAAATGCGCCATAAATGAGTCACATATATGTACATTGTATAATAAGCGCAGCAAACTTTCAAATATTACTGCAACAAAGAAATTTCCCCCACCCTCCCAGCTAATATACAAACAAATAAATCAAACCTTCATGAAACCATTCATAAAATCATAAAATTCCATTCCCTCCCCTTACCCTACCCCATTCCCCCCCCACCCACCCTCTTTACAGTATTTAGTCAATGGCTCCCACACCTCTATCAAATTCTTCAATCGTCCCTGTTGTACGGCCATACAACGCTCCGATTTATATGTATAACACAGGGATTCCCACCAGAATGTATAGTTCAAACTATCCCAGTTTTTCCAATTTCTTTTTTTTTTTTTTTAATTCTTTATTCATTTTCATAACTTACATCAAGTCCACCATAAAGTATCAACCAATGTAACTTAAATACATCACTTGAAATTCTACAATTATTCATATTAAATAGAAATATCCCTTTTCCTCCCATCTTTTCAACATCTCATAACGCTTGTATCATATAATAAAGTGTCCCGTCCCCCCCACCCCATTCTTTCATTTGTATAAATCAGGGAAAATAATATTTATTCATTGCAATTTCTTAAAGTAAGCTGCATGGCAACCCCTGTCATCACTAACAGAAGCTTGTTATTATTCATTGATAGTTGACTTTTGGCTCTCATAAGAGTACCAAATAAAATGGTATCATAAGATAAAGCCACTGGATACTCTAACATGTTATTTACTTGATCCCAAATAGACCTCCCAACCTGCAGAATCAAGGGACAATCATAAAGTAAATGATCTAAAGTTCCAGCATCAAGATGGCAATGCCAACATCTATTTGACTTGGAACTATCTAATTTATGCATAACGAACAGGGGTCCAGAAAGCTCTATGTAATAAGAAAAATCAAGTTTGTCTCATAGATGCTGACATCATACATCTCATCCTTTAAGTCCAAATTTGTGGCCATTGAGAAGCAGTAATCTGATGCTTAATCTCAATGCTCCAAATGTCCTGCAGTATTTCTGTGTTTGAGAAAAATATTCTCAATGAAAAAATGAATACAAATGTAAAACTGGAAGGGGAAAGGACCTAAAATGTCCCTGTGCCCAAAGCTCATGGATTGGTTCAAGGGCACCTAAGGGGGCAAGGGTATTATCATGGGTCAAAAAACCCTCCTTATTTAATGTGTATAATGTGCTATCAGTGGAAAAAAAATAATATTCTGTGATTTTAAATTCACTTAATGCACAATAGATTCTGCACGCAGACACATAATTCAAAGTGCTGCGTTTGAAAAACTTCCAAAAGCAAACAGGAAACATACAAGATAATCAGATGGAATGCAAAAAACAAGCCATTCAGTCCAGCAAAGTTCAAAAATGCAAATTCAACCAGCAAAAGATGAATAACAAAGGCTAGAATCCCCACAGGTGCCCTTGAACCAAGCCATGAGCTTTTGCCACGGGGACATTTGAGGTCTTGTCCCCTCCGTAGCTAACATCTACCAGGTTTACATTTGGGTTCATTTTTTTGCTTGAGAGTTTCATTTTTCAGCACATTTTGCCTTCACTTTACTTGGGGCTCCTTTTACAAAGGTGCGCTAGCATTTTTAGTGCGCGCTACCTGAAAAACTACCACCTGCTCAAGAGGAGGCGGTAGCGGCTAGCTAGCGCGCCTTTATAAAAGAAGCCCTTAGTGATTGAGAAAAATATTCCGCCATTTTGAAGATATGAACATTGTGGAATTTTTCTGAGAGAGCAATGACTCTGCTGTACCCCATTTTGCAAGACTTGCTGTGCTGAATTATGTGGTGTTATCTATTCCAAGATCTCTTTTTCTCCACGTCTGTTGTCGTTGCAGTGATGCTATCATACTATATAATTTGTCCATACTATATAAATTGATTTGATTTTCATGTTTGTATATAGTTTAGTTCTTTCAATTTTCTTGTTCAGTTATTAACGTTACCATACCTGACGTACTGCAATATTATCTACCTAAGTCTACCAGCTAAAACTAATCTTTCATTACAGAATTTGGCTGGTTACCCTTACTTTCTATTTGAAAAAAAAAATCCAAGCATATTTCCCCAGCACTTTTCAGGTTGCACTGTTCATGTTTTATAACCAAAGCAATTCAGTTTATTTTACAAAATAAGGGGGAAAGTTATCAATAGAGGCTATGATTAAGATTGAATCTATTCCACATCTAGTCAAATAAAATTTAGTGCGGATCACAATAAGACAAACCCTAAATTGAAAGGAACTATAGATTAAAAACCATAACAATCCTTTTTATTAAAATCTAACTTCTGTTGGTTTTACGATATAGATATAATTTATCCACCTCACTGAAATAATTAAAATATTATCATTTGCTGAATTAAGAAATTACTATTAGTAGGGAGGAGTGGAGGGGCATAATTGAAAGAAACATCTAAGTCCGTTTGCGTCTAAGTCGCAAGTCATCCAAAGTAAAAAATAGCTTAGGACACATTTTTGAAAAATACATCAAAAAATGTTTTTATTTCGAAAATCGTCTACATATACATCCTGCCGATCTGATCATCCAAGCCGCTAAATCATCCCATCTTTATACCACATTTTTGTCCAACTTTTCTTCCAAGTCAAAAACGCCTAGAACAAGTCCTGTTGGACGTGGGAGGGGTCTGCAAAGTGATGGACTGAACACCCAGACATGGCACCTAAATAGTGGGGTACTTTACAGGGCACTGCTATGAACTTCACAAAAAGGGTGCCATGTCATCATCTTGCTACAGCTCCCTTATAGTTACTGGTGAGCCCCCCATACCATCTCCAGAATCCCCTAGACCTACTTATCTACCACCCTAATAGCCCTTATGGCTGCAGGAGCCACTTATATGCCAGTACAAAAGGGTTTTGGGGGTGTATAAGAGAGTGCACATGTTTAAGTATCAATGCAGTGGAAACAGGGGCTTATGGGCATGGGTCCTCCTCTCTAAGGGTCCCTAACCCACCCTCAAAACGGCTTAAGCCACCTCTGTGCTAGACGACTATGCTTTCCTATGCCAGGCAATGATGGTCTGGAGGCTGAATTTTAAAGGTGTGATTACGATTTTTATGGGGTTGGGGAGGGGGTCGGTGATCACTGGGGTAGTGTGTGAGGGTCTGTTTTATGTGTTTTCAGTGCTTATCTGGTGACTTTAGGTGGGTTTTTGGGACTTAGACCATGTTTTACATGGTCTAAGTCACAATGTCCAAATTCCGTCGATCGTGGGCTGTATAACTTACGACTAAGTCTAAGCCGGCCCACGTCCCGCCCAACTCCCGCCCTCGACACTCCTCCCAAAACTCCCCATTTAGCTTTGGTTGTTCAGTGGCACTATGAAGGCCTAGGCCGTTTAGAAATACGTCCAAAACCCATTTTTAGTATCAGCACTTGGACATATTTGAGAATTGTTCATCCAAGTGCCGACTTAGGCCGATTTTTGGACGTTTTTCTCTTTCGATTATGAGCCCCTTAGGCTGTAGAACTTCTCTTTCCTTATTCAATGTTTACTTCTAGAGCCATCATTAGTTGTAAAAACTTCCCTTTAGTTTTATAACTTAGGGGTCCTTTTACTAAGGCGCGCTAGCGAGTCTTAGGGCTCCTTTTACAAAGTCGCGTTAGGGCCTTAACACGCGCTAGCTGCTACCGCCTCCTTTTGAGCAGGTGCTAGATTTCCGGCTAGCACACGCTAATCCAGTGCGTGCAATAAAACCGCTAGCGGGGCTTTGTAAAAGGAGCCCTTAGCGCACGCTAAGTGCTAATGCATGCTAACGCGTCCATTATATTCTATGGACGCGTTAGCATTTGGTGCGCACTAGCGCGCCTTAGTAAAAGGACCCTTAGGGGTCCTTTTATCAAGCTGCGGTAGGGGTTTAACACGTGTTAAACCGCCTGCAGCGCTAGCATTGAGCAAGCGTTAGTTTTTTAGCCGGCTGCGGGGGTTAGCGCGTGATGAAATGTCCGACGGGCTAACCCTGCTAGCACGGCTTGATAAAAGGAGTCCTTAATCTTTTTTTTCTTTACATCCTAATGGGCAACGTGTGCTCAACAGAGGTTCTCCGTTTCTTCAGGAGCTGGTTGCTCATTGTAACTGCTTTGGTTAATGCTCGATTTCTGTCAAAAAGTCTGCACTGCTGCAATGCAACCTCCTACTTGTTTCTTTTGAGGCAACATATGTTAAAATAGAGACTTGCAAAACAGTATATATGAATCCATCTGTCTAAAATGAAGAGAAATGTCATTCCATACTTTAACAGCCTAATAAGAGAAAGTGCCCTCCAAATGTTTTTTCTTAATCATATTTTTAACAATTGGAAATTTTAATTTAAAGCTATGAAAACTTCTAAATATAACACATTTGCTTGGAGTATATAAGGAATGTGTTAATTGTTCTGCAGAGTATCCATAAGCTGCTTTTTGAATTTCAAGCCAAACTTAATTGGAATGAAATTTCTGCAATAATGGCATCGTTCTGTCAAAGCGATTTGCTGAAAGAAAAAAATCAACTTTGCTAATGTATTTTGGAATAATTGCATTCTTGAGAATATCCTCTCAGAAGTCCCATATAAAATAAAATGTCAATAGTCAAAATATGGCAGTAATATAGATTGAACTATAATTCTCAAACTATCTAGTCCTTTTACTAAGGCACGCATGCTTCAACATAGGCCTAATGGTCCTCAATTGCCTTAAACAAAAAAAAGGGGGGGTATTTATTTATTTATTTTAGATAAGATGTGTTACTTTACTGGTAAACTCAGTTATTGGTAACTGAAATGGGAACTGTGTTAAAATATCAGGAGTTAGTGGTAAAATAATATGTCGGAACAATAGCCCTTAGAGCAGGGGTATCAAAGTCCCTCCTCGAGGGCCGCAATCCAGTCGGGTTTTCAGGATTTCCCCAATGAATATGCATGAGATCTATTTGCATGCACTGCTTTCATTGTAAGCTAATAGACCTCATGGGTATAAAACCCGACTGGATTGTGGCCCTCAAGGAGGGACTCTGACACCCCTGCCTTAGAGTGAAGACCAGAGCTGAGATTGTGATGTCATAATGCCTCATTCCACCAACCTCATCAGTGATATCACAACAGTTTGATTGCTCCATCCTTGGCTCGTTTATACAGTATAGAGTAGTGATCTTGATTTCTACAGACATTTCTTTTTTCTTTAATTAAGGGGGGGGCATGTTATCAATGTGGGCTACCGTGTTATTTTACTGTTAACTCCAGTGCATAAAAAAGTACGGTAGTGATAAAATAACACTGATAACTATGCCCCTAAATTGTTTTTACGATTCGATATATAAGTGCTCAGTCCCTTTCACAGAATCAATTGCTTGTCCCCACTAACAACAAAAGAAAACACTATTATGAGATCCAAGACTTTTACTAAGGTGCGCTAAGCGTTTTAGCGCACGCTAAGTCAACGCGTGTGCTAACTGCTGACACATCCATAGGATAACATGCACGCGTTAGCGTTTAGCGCGCACTAATATTTAACTCGCGCTAAAAAGCATAGCACATCTTAGTAAGAGAGGGGGTTTGCCATTGTATAGTCCCATAATGTGGTATGCAATCCCTCCTTTGCAAGGCAAAAGAAGGAGATATATATATTTTTTTTAGATTGAATAAGCCTTTAAAATGGAAGATTATTTTTGCACTATTTGTACATATTTTTCCCCTGTGATTGAGTTTGACTTTATATTAAATTTTTTTGTGATTTTATTTATGTTAGTTTGTAAACCATGCACATGTTTGTACAATGTGCAGTAAATATATAGGGTGCCCACAAAAACACTCCTTGATTTTAAATGGTTACAAAACCAAAATTTATTGGAATATTTTATCACCTTTGAGGCTACAGTTTCATCAACCCATAAAATTTCATACACTAAGGGCCTGATTCTCCAAAGTGCATCTCGATTTTAGGCAGCTGTAGGCATCCTACAGCTGTCTAATCAGCCAATCGGGATGCACGTTTTTTTAAAAAAATGCTCCCCAGGCAGGCCTGAAGGCGCCTCCGGGAGCCTAGGGAGACCCGCAAGATGCCTAAGCTCACCTAAGGGCCTTAGGCGAACCTAGGCAGCCCTACGCGTCTTCCTAGTAGAGGAGAAACGCTAAAATGTAGGCCAGCAAAATGCTGGTCTACATTGTAAGTAGATGTAGCTGCTATACTTATTGCGGCAAGGGATCTCTCTGCCGCTGTAAGTATAGCGGGCCGCAGCGCCCTGACCGATCGCTGGCAGGAGGGTGCCCAAACCCTCCTGCCAGAAGATGCCCCCCCCCCAACATTACCGATCTCCCTCCCACCCCGACACTACCGATCGCTGCCAGGAGGGTGCCCAATCCCTCCTGCCCGAAGACGCACCCTCCCCCCCGGCGCTAACAACCCCCAAACCTCCACCCACCAAACTAACCTTTTTTTAAGGCCAAACGGTTCTTGCCCGTCCAGCCGGCAGGCCTGCCTCGTCGAAATGAGGCGGACCCGCCCCTTCCCGGCCCATCCCGCCAAAGCCTAAGGCTCTAGAAGCCTGGATCAATCAGGCCTTAGGCATAGCGGGTCCACCGATCCCCACTAAGTCTAAGGTCTGATTGGCCAATCGGGTCTTAGATTAAGTGGGGATGGGCGGACCCGCTATGCCTAAGGCCTGATTGGTCCAGGCTTCTAGAGCCTGGGCCAATCAGGCCTTAGGCTTCGGCGGGATGGGCCGGGAAGGGGCGGGCCCGCCTCATTTCGACGAGGCAGGCCTGCCGGCTGGACGGACAAGAACCGTCTGGCCTTAAAAAAAGGTTAGTTTGGTGGGGTGGAGGTTTGGGGGCTGTTAGCGCCGGGGGGGAGGGTGCGTCTTCGGGCAGGAGGGATTGGGCACCCTCCTGCCAGCGATCGGTAGTGTCGGGGTGGGAGGGAGATCGGTAATGTCGGGGGGGGGGGGCGGGGCGGTTGGTAATGTCGGGGGGGGGGCATCTTCTGGCAGGAGGGTTTGGGCACCCTCCTGCCAGCGATCGGTCAGGGGGCCGCGGCCCGCTATACTTATAGCGGCAAAGAGATCCCTTGCCGCAATAAGTGTAGCGGGCCATTTCTAATCTAACCTGATTCTCTAACCAGCGTCTGTAACATGGACGCTGGTTACAGAATCGGGGTTTAGTGTAGGCCGATTCTGAATAGGACGCTCTCCCGGGCGTCCTATACAGAATCAGGGCCTAGGTGTCTTGCGGGCCTCGCCTTCAATATAGGCGGCCTGCCTGGAGAGCATTTTTTTTAAAAAAAACGTGCATCCCGATTGGCTGATTAGACAGCTGTAGGACGCCTACAGCTGCCTAAAATCGGGACGCACTTTGGAGAATCAGGCCCTATCTGTTGATTACATACTGTGACAAACCAAGCACCGTTCTAGTTTTGCACCTAAAATTAACAAAAGGATCCTGTGCAGAAGAGCTGACCAGATTAGTGCTCGTGACCAACTTGAGGCTGACCTCCCTTGTCCATATGATAAAAGCAGAGGTGATTTGGATCAGGGACACCCGGTCAATACATCAGCCAGGGCAGCTAAAGACAAGCTAGCTGGCCCTAGGAATCCAAGGCAAAACAGACAGGGAAAGCCTGCAGTAGAACCAAAGCCTATCCCCCTCTACAGGCTGAAGGGGAGTGGCTTTGAGCTGGTTAAAGGCAGGCTGAAGCAAGCAGTAGGGGGAGGGGGAGGAGAGAGTCCCGAGGCTCAAACTCTCCAGCAGCATAGAGCAGGGCAGGAGCCTTGGAAGGAGGAAGCAGACTCTGAGGTCCCAGATTGGCCAATGCAAGAAGTGGAAGAAAGTCTCCCCACTTCTAACCTCCAATTTCCAGAGGTATTTGAGGGCATGGAAGTTGAGGAAGATGACCCTATCTCAGAGAGCCAGGCAGAGCTTATGGACATTAACCCAGTGAGTAGCTGAGAAGCAGCTGGTGGTTTATTTTTTCTTAGCAGCAAATGCTTTATGTTTTTGCTGCTTGCCTTTTGGTTAGACATTATTTTTGGTTGAGAAGCTTTACTTACCTGAGGGTTAGTAGCCTGCTTACTTTTATGTGAAGTTTGGGCTAAAGAACATTGAACTGGGTGAATGTTTTCTAGTTTAAAAACTTCACTGTGTGTGCCGTTGCTGGGAGTGCAATCGCAGGATCTCTCTTAGCTGTGCTGCCATCCAAGGGGCAGCTATTGCATTAGTGAGCCCTATGCAAAGCTGATCTGTTGACTGCTGCTATGAGAGATATCTTGGCTTTATATAAATGCTGTGAATATCTTTGACATGCCTCTAAAACAGCTGCTGCACAGAGAAAGTTTTGTTTTTGAATACAAGTATGTTTCATTGCTGAGCCAGAGTGAATGAACTCAGGCAAGACAAACTATTTGGGGTTTTTTCTTTTGAACCTTTATTTTTCTTTGAAGCTGGTTTTTGTGGAATGCTACAGTTATTTGCCTATGTGCTACACTTTTGACCGTGGAGGTCAGAATAAAACTGTTATTTGTTTTTTGAAGACTCCTGTCTGGGTTTGATATTTTGAAGCCTGTACTTACCTTTCTCTCCCAGGCCTAGGCAGTTTCCTAGGGCCAATTCAAAGACCTGAGGATATCCCTGGTAGTAACACGCCAGAGCAGAAGTTTGTCACTGTTTAGCTCCGCTCTGAGGAGTGTTTCTGACAATACACTCGATGTGCGCCCCCCACCTGTTACTCGGGAAACATCGATGCGATAATCGAACTCGGACCAGATTTTCCTAAACATATCTGGTGTGATCGCGTTTATAGCTTCAGTGATGCGTTCCTGCAGATCATCCATAGTTGCACTGTCTGAAAGTTGTAACTTCTGCATCAATTGCAGCTTATAAGGGTGAAAGTGCAAGCGCTTGTGTAAGATCTTGCTAACCGTGTTTTTTGGGACTTGTATTTGCTGTCATCTTATTTATAAACATATTCCAATAAGTTTTGATTTTGTAACCATTTAAAATCAAGGAGTGTTTTTGTGGGCACCCTGTATAATAACAGCAATAATAATTGCTTTTTATTTTGGCATGCCAAGTATTTACCAATATATGTAGAAATGGGTAATTAATTTAAAAAAACCAACACTTTTTAATCAGTGAACCACTCCTTCTCACCCCAAAAAAACAATAAGACTGTCACTCTTTTACCTGGACAGTGAATAAATGCCCACTCATAATTCTTTTCACGTGGGCAAAGACTGCTGTCAAGGTACATTTCATTTGTGGCCTTTCCAATAAGCTTCATGGGTCCTCTTGAAGATCCTTCAATACAAAGTCCTTTTCCCGTGTTACTGGGGTCATTGCACCATCCACAACCAGGCTGCTCTAGACAGAGTCCACAGGTACGAAGTCCACTACAGTTCTGAGCTGCAAAAGACAGAGCAAAATGTCAGAATACAGTAGACTCTCTACTAACCGGAAGTCAGGCAACCAGCAAAAAAAATTCTACCCCCCTTCCCCCCAAGACCACCTTCACTGCTACCCTCTACTCAAAACTTCTCCCGAAGCCACTGATGGTGCTACTCTCTAATCCAAATTCCCCCTTCCCCCAATCAGAATATGCCTAAGGCTCCCGGGCCTATTCTGATTGGCCCAGGCGCCTTAGGCCCCACCAGTAGGTGGGGCTTTGGTTAGGCTGGGCCAATCCGGCCCCATTCTTCGGAGGGCTGCCTGCCGGACGGACGGGTTTGGCACCCATCTGTCCGGCCAACCTAACAAAGGTACCGGGAAGGGGGGTGGGGGGGTCGTGGGTCGGCTGGGGGGGCCGATCGGGGGTTCTGGGGGGGCGGACGTTGGGGAGGTTGTCGAGGACAGGAGGGCCTGCGATCCCTCCTGCCCGTAATGTAGTGGGGGGTGGGGGTAGGGGGGTCGCCTGGACCAGGAGGGCTTGGGCTCTTTCCTGGCCCGATCGAGTCGGGGGGGGGGGGGGGGGGGTCGCCTGGGCTAGGAGGGCTTGGGCTCCCTCCTGGCCCGATCGTATCGGGGGGGGAGTCGCAGCTGCCGCGGGGCAAGAGGGCTTGGGCTCCCTCTTGCCCCGATCATGTCGGGGAGGGGGGGTCGCGGCTGCCGCGGGGCATGAGGGCTTGGGCTCCCTCTTGCCCCGATCGTGTCGGGGGGGGGGGAAGGTTGGTGGTTTGACATGGCAGGAGGGCTTGGGCACCCTCCTGCCTGGATCGTTGTGGGAGGGGGGATTCTGTAACCGGTGTTGTTTTTGACAGACACCGGTTACAGAATCCAGCTTTTAGGCGAAGGACTGGTTCCTCCTTTGCCTTAAAGCCCCCTTCTGTTGGACGTTTGTGGCTTAGGCGTTTTTTTGTTTCATTATGGCTAAAAAGTGTAGACGTGCTGTGGGGGTACTTTTAGACGTAGTGGAGATTGGGCGTTTAGGCAGAGGAAGGCCATAATCAAAACATGGACGTTTGTTTTGTTATGGACACTTTCCCTGCTTCTGGGTTGAACGTTTAGGGACTTAGGCCAAAAGGGGACTTAGACGTTTTTTTGATTTTGCCCCTCAATATGTGTAACTTGACAGGAAAGAGCCTTCGATCCGATGTTACATGGAAACTAATTTTGTGTACATGGCCAACCACAGATGGTGGAGGGAACCAAATAACATTTCTTAATAAAGCACTGATTCACACTGAAAACTGAATACAGGCAGCATTAATAGTTCAGGGCAGAGAAGAAATAAATAGAAGACCACAAAAATCATATTTAAGATTTGTTGGTTTTTTCCTATTTTTATCACTCTGTGATTACTTTCAGAAAGAAGTCTGTAGAAACACAGAAACTGATATTCAATGAAGATCTTTCATGAGCATCAATTGCCCTAGTTCAGACATGGGCAACTCCGGTCCTCGAGGGCTGGAATCCAATCGGGTTTTTTGAGGATTTTCAGCAAATTCGATCACATTTCCCCGCTTCTGTCAAAACTTCACTGGCTTCCGGTGATTTCTAGGATTCACTTTAAATGTACCTGCCTAATTTTCAAGATCCTACATGGCATTCTTCCTCCCCTAATCCCACTATCCTGGAATTCTTCGAGACCTGACACTACCAGATCCGCCCACATACTCAAACGATCTTTCCCCTCATTAAAAGGCATCATGTATGCAGGTGAATTAGGGAAATCCCTTTTCTTCAAATTCACTGAGCTTTAGAATAACCTCCCTGCCCCGCTGCAGAACCTAGGTTTATTCCAACTATTCCGAAAGCATCTGAAAACCTGGCTTTTCTCCAAAACGTAAAGCTATCTATTTAAAATGTAAAGCTAGCTATCCTCTTCATAACCTCTAATTTCTTGTTATGTCCTTCCCTCATTTATTGAATTACCTGTAAACCATGTCGAGCTCTATCTTTATGGAGATGATGCGGTATGCAAACTTAAGGTTCAGTTTAGTTTAGGATTTCCCCAATGAATATGCATGAGATCTATTTGCATGCACTGCCTTCAGTGCATATTCATTGGGGACATCCTGAAAACCCAATTGGATTCCGGTCCTCGATGACCGGAATTGCCCATGCCTGCCCTAGTTCCTCTTTCTACCATAGTCCTTACTCAATCTCAACTGAACCCATGGCTACAGTTCCCTTGTACTTTCTTCCAATGCCTTCATGAATGCTGCTATGTTCATACCCACCACCACCTCCTCTGGACCAGCCCCCACCCCCCCCAAATGAACCTTTTATCCTTTTTTTTCAGATTTCTACAGTTACAGCTGAAGTTTCAATGAACTTTCAGCTGGCATGTCAATCTAGATTCATTTTTACAATTACAATTAAAGCTTATATTCAGTAAAAACTAAAATAGCTTGGTGCAGATCACAATAAATATAGCAAGCAATTTCTAGTAAGATACAGGTGATCATAAGAAACACATTTAAATATACAAAATATTAAATTTACTAAAATTCCTTGAAAATTTTCTGAAAGTTTTCAGTAGTTTCCTAAATTTCACACACACACCCCTTTTACAAAACCGTAATGCATTTTTAGAGCCGGCCGCAACAGTAACAGCTCCAAAGCTCAGAGGAATTCTTTGAGCGTCAGAGCTGTTAACTTGTACTGGAAGTGACATGTACCCACTCGAAAGGAAAGATATTTCCTGTGGACAGGTAAGATGGAAATATGGGTGTACACTTTCTTGAGATATAGAGAGCAGAGTCAGTTGCTCTGTTTTAACAGTGGTAGCATGGTCCCAGGGAGACCATGCAAAACTTCTCCTTAAGTATTTGTTGAGAGCACAGAGGTCCAGAATTGGACAGAGACCTCCAGTCTTTTTCAGTATCAGGAAATATTTGGAGTAGAACTTTCGGTCCCTCTCCTGTAGGGGAATTTGCTCTATGACATTGAGCTGGAGGAGGGCTGAGAGCTCTTGGTTAAGGAGGGTCTTCTAGAGGGAGTTGAAGAGAGATGATTTAGAGGTTTTTGCTGTAAACGAAGGTCATAGCCCTGACTCACCACTTGGAAACCCCAATGATCTGTTGTTATGAGGGCCTATCTATAATAAAAGTGGTAGAGACAACATCTAGTGGGTAGAATGAGATAGAGATATTCTGGCTATGCTCTCAAGTCAAGAAGACTCCTCTTGTTTGGATTGAAGCTGAGTCTGAGTTTTCTGCTGCTTTTGTTGTCTAGGACACCTATGATTTGTTGAGCGGGTGGAAGTAGAAGGTTGAGCGTTTAGAAATATTGGTATATCTCCTCGAGGTTTGTGACTGCATCAACTTGAAAGATGACAAGATTGTCATGCAGTCAATATGTGTTTTGATCTTCTGTGTTGCCTATTCTATATGGTCTTCAAAGAGATCATCTCCTATATATGGAATGTTGGAAAGTTAGTTTTGAACAATGGCATCTTGAAATTTGAAACCATGCCTATCTGTCCATTGCAAGATATAAGATTTAAGATGCTCCAATGGTATATATTCAAAAGAGGATATTTTTTGTATAAGTGATTTCATATAGAAAGTCATGTAAAAATTGTAATTCAAGATTCTATTAGTGAGTATGGAACCTTTACTCCTGATGAAATTCTGAGCAAAAAAAATTGAAAATTCTGCACACAATATTCCAAAATTCTGCAAAGTTTATTTGTAGTATTTTGCATAGAATTCCACTATCCTAAGGCCTGAAATTCCTTCCCACCTTTGTCTTTCTCATGTTCAAGCCTCCTCTGTTCCTTCACTGATTCCAACTGCAGTTTTGTCTCACTCTAAATCCCACCTCTCTTCCACTCACACCCTGAATCCCCTCCCTGGCCCCCATGGTGTAGCATCTCTCTCTCTCTCATCACTGGCTAAGAATATCTCTTCCTCTCTTTCCACCCCCTTTCTGGTCTGGGTCACATTCTTCCTCTTTCTCCCATTCCCCCACCTCTCTTGTGACCCTCTTTCCATCGTCAAGAATCTCTTCCTCCCTTTCCACCACCCCTTTATGGTCTGAGTTTTTCTCTCTACCATTCCTCCTACCCCCACTTGTAGGTCCAGCATCTCTGTCCCCTAACCCCACCCCATCACCTATTTTACTCACATCTATTCCTCCCTTCCCACCCTTCTTTCTGGTCTGGGTCACTTTCTTCCCCACACCTTATGGGTCCCACATCTATCTCAACAACAACAATTTATTATTTCTATAGCACTACCATTGATGCTGGACCCTGTAGGTCCAGCATCCATGTCTTTTTCTCTTCCCCCTCCCCTGAATTGTGGTCCACTAACATCTCCCCTCCCCCTTCTGCGGGTCTGCCCTCTCTCACTCTCTGTAGTACGCGTAGCACTATATTATAACAGAAACAGAGCCCTGGGGATCACCCACTATCTATCCTTATCTGTCTTTTCCAGCAAGTTGGTTCCTTCTTCCATTAAAGGCTTGGATGCATCCCTGTCCATTTAAACAACTACCAAAATCGCCTTATGCTAGCATTATATAATGGATTGTGTGACTAGGTGCCATTTATAGAATAGATTCTCACTGCCTAAACGGAGGCACCCACTTTAAGAACTACCTCCACAGTGGCACATGCATTATTTCTGATCATATTCAGCTAGAAGCAGCTCTTAAAATGCTTCTGTAGCTAGAGGCACAATCTAGAGATCAGGGGCTCGAGTCTCGGTTCTTGAGGGAATGGCACCGTGCACTCAATGAACTGGAGAAGGAACTGGGAAATTTCTAAACTGCGACAACCTAAGACTAATAAGTGGTTAGTACAAACATTTCACCCAAACAATAAGCCAACACAAAAGCCCATTAAGACTTTGGCCATGGTTCACTGTTTCACACGAACTGCCAAACCGATTGAATGAGAATGCTGAACAGCACCTGAACTTAAGAACATAAGAACATAAGCATCGCCTCTCCCGAGTCAGACCATAGGTCCATCGTGCCCGGCAGTCCGCTCCCACGGCGGCCCCCCAGGTCAATGACCTGTAAGTGATCTTTTACTTAAAACATTTTGCCTTGTATAGTATCCCTCTAGTTATACACGTCCAATCCCATTTTGAATCCCAAAATCGTATTCTGCTCTACCACCTCCTCCGGAAGCGCATGCCAGGTGTCCACCACCCTCTGAGTGAAGAAGAACTTCCTAGCATTTGTTCTGAATCTGTCTCCCTTCAATTTTTTTGAGTGCCCTCTAGTGGCACTGACGCGAATACTGCCTGCTGAATTCTGTTTTCATCTTGAACTGGCATTTATTGTGTTGCTGAGCTGTCAAGGCTTATTTTTTTAGGATTATACTGGATATCGTTATATGTCTCCCTGACACAATGCTTGATGGGGGGAACTCAGTTATGTTTGGAATAGGCGTACAATCTTTTATCTTGAACTGCACTACATGATCTCTGATTATCCTTTACCAAGTTAAATAAAAAAAATTATTATGCATACATTATCTGGATGCTATTAAAGCACAGAGTTAAAAGTCTCTTTATTGTATCAAAAGGCTGAAGAGGTTTTTTTTCCCTGATATACAGTGCAGCGATTATCATGTCTGGATGATACTTAGGGCTCCTTTTACTAAGGTGCGCTAGCGTTTTTAGCGCACGCACAAAATTACCGCGTACGCTTCTAGAATAACGCCAGCTGAATGCTGGCGTTAAAGTCTAGCGCACGTGGCAATTTAGCGTGCACTATTCTGTGCGTTAAGGCCCTAAAGCACCTTTGTAAAAGGAGCCCTTAATTTTGGGCCCATTTTAACATCCCACTGGCATCTGAGCCTTTTTTTTTCCTCTTTGCAGAGGATTATCATTCCTAGCTTAATTGAGCAATCGCTGCTGCAGCCGGGCTCTATTTGCAAAAACACCAGCCTTTAGGGGATTCACTGAACAGGGAAAACTGCACTTTCTGGTCGCTATGCAAATGATCTCTGGGTTATTTTTCCCGCATTTATTAACAAGGAAGGAGGAAGTGAATGATGCTCCAGTCGAAGGGCTGCACTCATTTCGCACCAGTACTTACAAGGGCAGATGGAAGTTTGCCACTCCAGGCACTGTCCGTAGGGGAAGGAGATGATGTAGGCGTTGGAGTCCACACATCGCTTGGTGCTGCTACACCACATGCACTCCATGCCGTTACTGGTACAATTGGAGCATGTCATTCGCAAGGAGCACGGCGGCTTACACAGCCTGGCATTCTGATTTGGGCTCACTGGATATATATAAGAAAAAAGAAGAAGCAAAATTATCCTGTATATTTAGTAACAATTTGCAGCACATACAGTTTTTGTTTCATCCAAGCAGGGCCTTCTTTTAATTCATCTCCACAGCACCCCATAAAAATCCATCCAGCCATCTATTAGTTTGCTGCAGTGATCATCTTCTGCTCCTCCTCCTCTCCCCTTCCACCATCCCCAACTTCAGCACCGCTATGCTACAAGTGCTCCTCAATATCAGTTGTGTTTTCCCATCTCTCTACCCCCAGAAATGGTTACAGACAAAACTATTCTAAGTAGGAAGAAAGAGCAACTGGAAAATTATAACAGACAACTCAATATGCGTATACTCAACTTTCCAAGATCATTGGGAATGTCCCCTATATAAATGCTTAAAAAATATCTTGTTGAAATTTTGAACTCTTCTTCTGACTTAATTCCACCAATTAATCGTATATACTATATACTTCCCCAAAAGGAAATAGGGGTTGCTTCTGTCTCAGATGCCACAGAGCGAGCTCCTTTATTAATTTCCTTCGTCTTTGAGCAAGACGCAAATTCTTTTCTACGATTATACTTTCGAAACTCCCAATTGCTATTTCTGGGCAAAAGAGTCTCCATCTACCCAGATGTTGCGAGGCAGACACAAGAGCGGCAAAAAATATTCCTGGCAATGAGATCTGAGGCTATGACATTCGGTGCAACTTTCCTATTAGCCTACCCATGCAAATGCTTATTTGCACCCATTCCTGGTGTTTTATACCCCATCCCCCACCCCCACTCTTCCCTTTAATTAATTTGTTTTTAATGATGTAGTTATTAACTTTCCCTTCCCCTTTTCCCCTCAAGCTCATGTTCGTATTTGTAATTTGTCTAGTTAATGTTCAAATTCTCCCTCCCTACAAAAATGTATTTTAACCTTTCATTTCTAGCATTGTAAACCGGCCAGGTGCACGTTGATGGTCGGTATATTAAAATGAATGAAACTTGCTTAGTAAAGTACCTTGGAGTGAAATATGTTTTCTTTGTGCTTCAACACTTGCGAGTATTTCTTGATATGAAGAAGTTGGATACTGCTAGTGTTGAATGGTAAATGAACATCTACTGTGTAACGGGAATCTCTGTTATTATTATTGATTTTACTTTCTCTTCACTATTTCCTGGATCTCCTTTATGTCCTGATGGTGATCTAAGAAAGTTTAATTGAATGCCTTTGGGGGGGGGGGTCCTGTTTTTCTTAAGTAAGGATATCTTGTGAATTATGTCAAAATTCAATAAAGAAATAAATGAAAAATATATATATATTGCTGAATTGGTAAATGGATTAATTGGAAGATGTACCAACTACGTATGTTTAATAATGAATTAATTGATGATGTCATTGTCCCCATAAAATGGCCAGTCACTTGTAATTAGAGGAGCCTTTCTGATGTCCCATTCATTAGAGGATGCAGAAACGCTTCTCAAGGCCTTGAATATTAACTACACTTTTGTGTTAGATTTCTTTGATCTCCTCTGAGATAGTATTAAGAGCTGGGAGGGGGGAACCTGTCCACATAGTTATTTGGACAAAACAGTTGACCATTTACCAGCCCAAAAGATTGTTACATTCTGAAAATTTTACTCTGCTCAAGGCGAATGTTAATCCGACATATGTAGCTAGTGCAATGACCTTTTGTTTGTCGGAGTGAACTTATGGAATTCGATGGTAGGGCAGTCAAGAAAATGTGCCATAAATCATAATTGTTTGTTAACGTTTTCTTATAGGGTCTAATCGAGGACTGACTGTGTAATGTAGCTTTTGATGATTTTTCCCTCTTTTGTACTGTTTTGTAAACCGCCTAGGAATTGGATGGTAGAGAAATTTTAAAAATAAAATAAATAAATCAAATGTATAATCAGACACCTGTGGACAGGTGCCCAGAAGTTACCTTGTAGGATCCTATAAAGGAAAGTAAGAGCCTACTTTTCTTTAGAGAATATTAGCAAAACAGATAATATATCCATGTGGTGTTTAGGTGCAACCAGTTAGACCAGTCAGATATGGTGTAACTGCATCACCTCAAAGCCATAGACAGACACACGCATACTTTAGAACTTTCCATAAGATATCAGCATTAAGTGTGAGTCCACCTAATACTCTGGAACGCATTGCCAAAGGATGTGGTAAGAGCGGATAGCGTAGCTGGCTTTAAGAAAGGTTTGGACAAGTTCCTGGAGGAAAAGTCCATAGTCTGTTATTGAGAAAGACATGGGAGAAGCCACTGCTTGCCCTGGATCAGTAGCATGGAATCTTGCTACTCCTTGGGTTTTGGCCAGGTACTGGATTGGCCACCGTGAGAATGGGCTACTAGGCTTGATGGACCATTGGTCTGACCCAGTAAGACTATTCTTATGTACCTTCAAAATATGCATTATATAAGATATACAACACTTATATCCTCCAGTTCAAACGCTGAAGCTAAAGCTATATGCATTCTTATAGAACAACGCTTAGGCAGGAATCTGGCATTTTGGTGATCAGTGTCATAAATTGCATCATTCTACCCCCACCAGAGGCTCTCATTAGGGTAAAAATGAAATGCAGACTAGGAGATCCCTCTCCTCCCAAAGAAACCCCCCCACCGCCCAAAACCACATCCGATTAGAAAATGTTAACTCCCACTCTGAGTCCCTCTAAGCTGTGTGACAGTCTTCTACCTCAGCCCTGCCAGTGGTGAGGAGTTGTTTGACTGCAACATTTACAATAGTGAAAAACAGGCAACCCCTGCAGGACTCCAGGGAACCTGCCTTTCCCTAGAGATTGAAAACACTGACAGCAATGCAGCTCGAAGACTCCCGTATGACTTAAAGGGAACAGTAACTCCCACCCCCACCCCTTATTGATCCCCAGGGCTACCTACCATACTCTAGTAATCAATGGTGGTCCAGGGGTCTCACAGCAGAAGTGATCCCCAGTAGCTCCTGTCCCTGATCGGTTCAAAACAATGCCCACAACTCTTAGAGAAAGACTCATGGTACTACCACAAGGGGTCAGGCTTCCATATATGGCTGAAAATCAATCTAATCCAGTGGTCTCAAACTTGCGGCCCGGGGGCCACATACAGCCCACCAGATACTCTTTTGCAGCCCACGGTCTGTACTAGTGCTGTCTGTACTAGTGCTGCCCGCTTTTCGGAGCATCCTCTGGCTTTCCCCCTAGCCTCACACTCTTACCTTCAGATAATTACCGCAGCCTGCAGAGAGGATTGCCAGCGTTGTAACGATCCTTGCAGGCTGCTGTTGTTCTCAGCAGCACGTTCCCTCTGCCGCGATCCTGCCCCTGGTGTCAGAGGAAGGTCGGGACTGCGGCAGAGGGAACGTGCTGTGGAGGCCGATGGCAGCCTGCAAGGAACAATACAGCACCAGCGATCCTCTCTGCAGGCTGTGGTAATTAGCTGAAACTAAGACCAGGAGGCCAGGGGGGATGCTGGAGGATGCTACAAAGAAGGGGGGAACATGCAGGCCTTCGGGGGGGGGGAAGATTTATAAACTATAAAGAGTTTTACCTCATGTAAAATTGTCATTTCTTTAATAAGACATTATCTATTTTTTTCTGCGGCCCTCCAAGTACCTACAAATCCAAAATGTGGCCCTGTAAAGGGTTTGAGTTTGATACCACTGCTCTAACCAATCCATCACAATGCTAAAGCATCTGGGAACTTAGCAAAGTAAACTGGCTAAGCTTTTCATATACTAGCTGAATATCACTTGTATATGGATAATGGCCGTGGTGAGTGCATTACACATATATTCAGTGCTGCTAACTGTATGTGTAGTGGCACTGACTACATTAAAACAAACAAGCAATGTCTTGCAATACATGTGCATATAGTATACACACATCACACCATCACAATTGAGCTGATGGTTCCTCTCTCGCTGACGCTGCGGGAGTGTAGTGACTGTTCTAAACGAGCGAGGTTTTGCAATACAAGTACTTACAGTATTTTGTATTAAAGTTTTTGGGTTGTGGAACGAATTGTCTGAGTTTCCACTATTTGATATACGAATGTTTTGGATTACAAGCATGGTTTCGGAACAAATTATGCTCGCAAAGCAAAGTTTTACTGTATATGTATTTTTTTTAGCACCATGGCCAGCAATCATAAAAGTATGCTAGCGTACATCAATAAAAGTAGGCAAAAGAGCTACCGGATCATTTTCATTGTTTATGTGTATATGGTGCTGCTTGCAGGACGGGTGTGGCAATGAAACAGGCAAGCGAGCATAACATGTTTTGGTGAAAACAACTCATAACCATGGAAATGTTCATGCCGTAGCTATTATGGAGTTTGTGTAGTGCAACCAAAGTTGCTCACTGCCAATCTGTGGTGTGACTTAATTGCTTAGCAAGCTAATCCACGCTGATAATCGGCAATTAGCACATAATAACTGGCACTAATTGGCATGGGATTGGCATGTGGGATCTCTTCATGGAGGTAGTTAGGGGGTGGGCCATTAGTGTGGGCAGACTAGATGGGCCGTGGCCCTTTTCTGCCGTCATGTTCTATGTTTCTATGTTTCAACTTTCTAAACGTATTCTATAAAGTGATGCACAGAAATTCTCGTGTGCAAATCTCAAAAAGGAGAAGGGCTTGGGAAGGACGTGGTCATTCACAAAAACGTTAGGCACGCTATTAAAGAACAGACAGAATCTGTGTACAGCTTAGGTGCAGGTATCTAGGCCTGCTTTTCATTGGCCTAAATCAGGGGTGTCCAACCTGTGGCCCCGTGAAGTATGTTTGTGCGGCTCCGGTCGAGGGTGTTTACCGTCTTGCTGGTTCCCTCCTCTGTCTTGCTGCAGCGTTTGCCTATTTAGCAATTTCCCAAAAGAATATCGATGATTACAATTAGTGCAAAATGCAGCGGTCAAACTGATTTTCGGGCTGAAGAAGTTTGATCATGTGACACCTTACTACCGACAGCTGCATTGGCTACCGATGGAGGCACGCGTAAAGTTTCTGCTTTAAAGTACTATATGGACTAGCCCCTAAATACATAACTGACCTTTTCTCCTTCTCAGCCAACAGACATAAGAGAAGTTCACATTCGATCTTTGTTTCCCCTCCAGTTAAGAGGATGTAAACTCAAAAGACACCATCAACACCTTCTCTCACATCAGGCAGCATTATGGGGTAAAGATCTAGAACAATTGCTTACGCCTACTACTTATGGAGAATTCCGGAAACGCCTAAAAACATATCTGTTCCTGAAACACCTAGACAGTTGACCCGTACAACTCTTTCTCCTCAATAACTGATCCCTTGAGCTGTTAGCCACTATCTTTCACCTGTTAAGTTCAATCTATTTGTACCTCTTTTAATCTTTGTAAACTGCATAGAATTTCATGGTCCTGCGGTATAGAAACTGTTATTATTATTATTTTCTTTGGCCAATGCGGCCCAGGGAAGCCAAAAGGTTGGACACCCCAGGCCTAAATTTTAGCCATGCGTATGGGTACTAAGCACGATTCTAGGCATTTTATAGAATCATACTAGGTACCATCCTTTTTCCCCCTGATTTATTTAGCATCATAAGTAGTTGTGAATAGTCCTATACCTGCTCAGATTACAAAATTTTAGAATGTGAGAATTTGGAGGTGTTCTCTCCAGAAGAGAAGGGGCAAGGCTGGGCTATGTTTCCTTCCAAATATTACCAAGTTATCTTCGGATGCAGGAGACGCGTTTAGCATTCCATTTAAAAGTCTGATCGGACCTGTTACACCCTGAGGCAGCAGACTTGTGAAACGCTGGCCACCATTGGTGTACCGATCAGCTGAAGATAAGTTGAAAAGATTTTTCTCCTATCATTTTGCGTCTTCTACAAGCACAGCACAGAGCTTTCTTCAAACTTAATGAAGGTTTTATGCCAATGAGGTGACCGCTCAACCACCTTTAAAACCACATTTGTGGAGTTGGGAGGGCCCTTGTCTGAGGCTTTTTCCTTCTTTTTCAAATTGCCGTAAAGCCTGTGCTGTTCTGAGTGTGTCCCACTTGCTATTTTGCATCATTTACAGTGAAAGTGTTTTCATATATCCTTCCAAATATTAAACATCTGTTTCTACTTCTGGCCCAAATAGGAAACTCCTTGTGAGGAAAGTCCATAAACTTCCACGAATGGCAGAAGCAGATACTTTGAACACTACATTTGAAAATCAAATTTCTAACTTATGAAGGAAGATTTTTATATATTATGAAGAAACTTAGGCTAGTGAAGTCATGCTTTTTTGAATTTCATTTGCAGTTAGTGTTACCTCAACTTGATTACTGTAATTATTTATATTTGAACTTAACATCAAAACTGATTTTAAAAAATTGCATTTGTTCCAGAATACTACGGTTAAATTGATTTTTGATCTAAAAAGATATGAAAGTGTTGCATTGGCGTATAAGTTGTCGGTTGAGAGGCAAATTCAGTTTAAATCAGCTTGCAGAGTCTCTCTTCAGATAATCTGATTTTGCTTTTTTCTCATTTGCCTTATTCTTCCACTAGATTATGTGGTACTTTATTACTACATTTTCCACAGATTAGAGCAGGGGTGTCAAAGTCCCTCATCGAACTCCGTAATCCAGTTGGGTTTTCAGGATTTCCCCAATGAATATGCATGAGATCTATTTGCATGCACTGCTTTCAATGCATATTCATTGGGGAAATCCTGAAAACCCAACTGGATTGCGGCCCTCGAGGAGGGACTTTAACACCCCTGGATTAGAGGAATATGGTATAAACCAGTGATTCCCAACCCTGTCCTGGAGGAACACCAGGCCAATCGGGTTTTCAGGCTAGCCCTAATGAATATGCATGAGAGAGATTTGCATATGATGGAAGTGATAGGCATGCAAATTTGCTTCATGCATATTCATTAGGGCTAGCCTGAAAACCCAATTGGCCTGGTGTTCCTCCAGGACAGGGTTGGGAACCACTGGTATAAACGACAGCTCGACTCCTCTTTTGCTTACGCTGCCATTACAATTTGGAATAATCTACCTCTTTACATTAGGAAGGATATCAATTACTTAAGGTTTTGCAAAAATTTGAAAACCTTTTTTATAAGATTTGTTTTAATATTCATATTATGATAATATTTTAATTCTTGATTGCTTTTGTATTTTCCCATAGATTTTACGGCCTCTTTGAATGTAAATCGCCTTGAGCCTTTTGGGTATAGTGTGATTAATAAGTTGTGTATTAGATTAGATATTTCTGCAAAATCAAGTAGAAACTGTTGCATAGATTAGCAAACTGATATTTTCAATTCTTCTGTTCTTACGTAATGGTGTGTAGCATGTTATGGAGTCAGGCAATCCAGCTGAGTTCATCTCCTGTTGTTCCAAACTCAAACCCAAGGCAAAGTATTCTCATCCAGGGACCTTTTTTACCACTGCTTTTGCTAGTCAGACACTGCATAAGCAAAGCCACTTATGTCATGGGTGATAAAAGCCCTCTTATGTCTTTCCAAATGTGTGATTTATCAAATCAATATCTTGCTTCATTGTTTAGATAAATGCAAATAGAAATAAGCACAGACCAGAACGAGAGAACAAAATCAAACAAATAATTGAAATCTAAAAGGTTCTGATGAACAAATGTCCTCTCTGGCTGTGCACTGTGCTCTGTATAACAGAGAGCTGTAATGAAAATGTGAATGTCTAGCTATAGATTTTATGGATTTTTGCCTCCAGTCAGGTAATAAAGAAACCAAGGCATGTAAGTGCACTGTCACTGCACTATATAACTCTTAAGTAATTGCGGACTATAGGGGAGAGAAGATATGAAGAGGAAGGTTTTCACTGTTACAGCACATCTCTGGTTTATGAAGCCACGATGGATAAAAAGTCATGGGGGGGGGTTCCCTTTAGGTTTTACCTGAAGTACCTGGAAGCTGCTGATATTTCTAAGACTTTCAATCAAGTCAAATACTGGCTGCCCTACTTCTGCCGAGTAGGGATCAGTCCTTCATCTTACTCTTTTCCACATTTCTGTGAGCAGATGGACTGTTAAAGGATTGCCTCTTTGCGGATTATTCTAAAATCTGCAATAGGGCAGGCCCACTTGATGGTACAGATAGCATGAAGGAGGATCTAAAACAGTGGTCTCCAACTCCAACCCTTTGCAGGGCCACATTTTGGATTTGGAGGTACTTGAAGGGCCTCAGAAAAAAAATAGTTAATGTCTTATTAAAGAAATGACAATTTTGCATGAGGTAAAACGCTTTATATTTTATAAATCTTTCCTTTTGGCCAAGTCTTAATAATAATATTGTAATTTATAGCTAAAGACACATATGATCAAGAAACGGTTTTATTTTACTTTTGTGATTATGATAAACATACTGAGGGCCTCAAAATAGTACCTTGCGGGCCACGAGTTTGAGACCACTTCTCTAAAAGCTTCAAGAGTCGTAGAATTGACAGTGAAGATCTGATGATTAAAAATGCTGGACCATGCATTTGGGCTACGAAGACTGAAGGGAGTGGTACAATATAATAGAAATCACTAATGTCATGTAATGTAGGGGGTAAAGTACTTTTGTGCATGAATGGGGAGCAGGACTTCAGGGTGATCATATCAGATGATCTTAAAAGTGGCCAATCAGGTAGCAAAGGTGACAGCAAAAGCCAGAAGGATGCTTAGGTGCATAGGGAAAGGAATGACCAGCAGGAAAAAGGAAGCGATAGTGCCTCGGTATGTCTCTGCTGAGACCTCAGAGTACTGTGTACAATTCTGGAGACCACACTTTCAAAGGGATAACAGCAATTCAGAGTCAGTTTAGAAGGCCGTTATTCAAATGGTCATTGGTCTTCATCATGAAGTCTACAGGGACAGACAAGGATCTCGATATGTACATATTGGAAAGAAAGGCACAACAAAGGGGTCAATAATTCAGCCACGGGTGTAAAGTTCACTTTATTGATAGTAGCACTGCAAGGATTCAAACATTCAACACTGACAGTGTTTCGGCATGTAGTTAAAATAATATGAAACACAATATAAACTAATAAAATCACATCAAGCAAAATATATATATACTAGTGTTTTAGCCCGTTATATTAACGGGTGCTAGAGTAGATGTCTGTCTGTCTATTTTGTTATTTTTAATTTGTCTCTCTCTCCTTGGACGCTGTCATTCTTTGTCTGTGTCTTTCCCTGGCCCCCTGTCTGTCTATCTTTATTTCTAACTCTATCCTCTTCCCTCAATCCTGCATGTGGCCTTTTTTCTTTCTCCTCCCCACTTCCTTCCAACATCTGCTCCCCCTGTCCTCCACACTTCCATTCGGTGTGTCTCCCTCTCTCTACCCCTTCCATCTACTCTTCACCCTCTGTTATGCCCCTCTCTTCTCTTTCCATCCAGTGTCCGCCCTCTCTCTCTCTCTGTTACATATGGCCTCTCTCCATCTCCTCCTTCCTTTTCCCTTGGTCTGGCATACCTTACTCCTTCCCTCCAAGCCATTCTCTCCCCCTCTGCTCCCTTTCCTCATTTAACTACTTCATTGGTCAGCAGCAGCATTTACAATTCATTGCTGTTGCTGGCTTCAGGTCTTTCTCTCTGGCCGGTCTTGTCTTCATGAAAACAGGAAGTAGGCAGAACCGGCCAGAGAGGAAGGCCTGAAGCCAGCAACAGCAGCGAATTGTAAACGCTGCTGTTGCCTGAAGCACCCGAGGCAGACGCTTCTCTCCCAGCGAGATGACTTTAATATCAAACCTCCCTCCAGCGTTGGCAGCCGCAGCACGCTAAACAGGCTGCTTCGCGGCTTTCTTCTGCCGTTGAGTCCCTCTGTCGCGTCATTGATGACGTCATCAGTGACGCGGCAGAGGGACTCAAATGCAGGAGAAAGCCCGAAGCAGCCTGTTTAGCGTGCTGCGGCTGCCAACGCTGGAGGGAGGTTTGTGCCGGTATGTGCAGAACCGGTATGTCCCTCCCCCTCCAGTAGTGTGCAGCAGCATCCTCCCACGATCCTGGGTCGGCCACACGCTTGTGCTGGGGACTCGTACAGTCCAGTCCTTCCGGCGACTGTAGGGAAGTGCTGGGGATTCGCGCATGCGCACTCATGCGGCCACGGAACTACTGATCATGGAAGCACGCAAATAGGAGTGCGCATGCGCGAGTTAGCCTTTTATTATATAGGATATATATATATAGACACACATACACACACAGAGTATATTATTAAACAGAAAATGATAAAATCAATTGGCAAAGACAAATAGACCAATACATTGAAATTATGAAAACAAGATACAGTAAAACTTGGATTGCAAGTAACTTGGTTTGCAAGTGTTTTGCAAGACAAGCAAAACATTTTATTAAATTTTAACTTGATAAACAAGCAAAGTCTTGCGATACAAGTACATACAGTGTACACGCATCACATGCCACATCATCACAACTGAGCCGATGGTTCTTCTCTCTCTGATGCTGCGGGAGTGTAGTGACTGCTCTAAATGAGCAAGTTCTTGCAATACAAGTACAGTACTCGCCCCAAATTTGCGGGGATTCTGTTGAAGGAACCCCACGAATTTAAAAAAAAAAAACGTTAATGCAGTTTTTCACCTGTCAAAAGGCTATACCAATCAGGAGCTGCTTTGACACGCAGCTCCTGATTGGTGTAGCCCGACTTTACTACAGGAAGAAACGATTGGAGCAGACCGCGAATGAGCGAGTCTGCGATTCACGAACCGCAAATTCACGGGGGAACGTATAGAGGGGCATAATCGAAAGGGACATCTAAGTCCGTTTACGTCCATCTCACAAGTCGTCCAAAATAAATAACAGCTTAAGACACATTTTCGAAAGATACGTCCAACTTTTTTTTTCCTTTCGAAAATCGTCTAATTATACGTCCTGCCGATCTGATCGTCCAAGCTGCTAAATCGTCCATCTTTATACCACATTTCCGTCCAAGTCCAAAACGCCTAGAACAAGCCCTATTGGACGTGGGAGGGGTCTGCAAAGTGATGGACTGCACACCCAGACATGCCACCTAAATAGTGGGGTACCTTACAGGGCACTGCTGTGAACTTCACAAAAAAGGTGCCATGTCTTCTCCTCCTTACAACTCCCTTATACGTTACGGTGAGCCCCGAAAACCACCTCCAGAATCCCCTAGACCCACTTATCTACCACCCCAATAGTCCCTATGGCTGCAGGAGCCACTTATATACCAGTAAAAAAGGATTTTAGGGGTGTATAGGGCAGTGCACATGTTTAAGTATCAATGCAGTGCTTACAGGGGCTTTTGGGCATGGGTCCTCCTCTCTATGGGTCCCTAACCCACCCCCCAAGATGACTTAAGCTGCCTCTGTGCTGGACGACTAGGCTTTCCTATGCCAGGCGGCCAGGTGATGATGGTCTGGAGGCTGAATTTTAAAGTTGTTAATAAAATTTTTATTGGAGGGGTCGTTGATCACTGGGGTAGTGTGTGGGGGTCTGTTTTATGTATTTTCAATGTTTATCTGGTGACTTTAGGTGGGTTTCTGTGACTTAGACCATGTTTTACATGGTCTAAGTCACAACGTCCAAGTTCCATCTAGGCTCTGTTGTAAAACTTTCGGTTGCACATGCTGTACGACTACAGCATCCGGTAGCATCCGGTAGCATTCCATCCGGTAGCATCCATTCCATTTTTCGTAAAAATAATGGAAGGCTTAGTACACACCCAACTGATGGACTACCTTGATCAATTCTCACTACTACATGAAACTCAGTCTGGCTTCAGACCTCTATTTAGTACTGAAACGGTGATTGCAGCGACCCTAGAATACTTACGCAACTTATTCAGCAAAGGCCATAACGCCTTAATCATGCAATTCGACATGAGCTCGGCCTTTGACTTGGTGGATCACGAAAAATTACTACAATGTCTAGACGCAATTGGCATCGGAGGTGAGGTACTTGACTGGTTCCGAGGATTCCTTACGACCCGCACCTATCAAGTACGCTTCAACTGCAACCTCTCTAAAATATGGAGAAACCCATCAGGCGTTCCACAGGGATCCCCACTATCCCCACTACTCTTCAACGTCTATATATCTTCACTAGACATGCAGCTGGCCCAGCGAGGTATCAAAGTATTCAGTTATGCAGATGACTTCACAATCATTATCCCGTTTAATGCGTCTCCCTCCGAAATCACCCCCATAACAACAGAAGCGCTAAACCTGATGGAACAATGGACCACAGAATTCAAACTGAAGCTCAATTCAGACAAAACTAAATTCTTTATAGCCTCGCCACACGCACATAATACGACAAAATCAGTACGCATTAATAATCTTAACTACCCCATTCAACCAACGATGAAGGTTCTGGGGGTAATACTAGACCAAGGTCTAACAATGAAAGACCATGTAGACTCCCTAATCAAAAAAGGGTTTTTCACTCTCTGGAAACTTAGGTCCATTAGAGCATACTTCAACGCTTCAGCTTTCAGAATTCTAGTACAATCCCTAATACTAAACCACCTTGATTATTGCAACATTACCCATCTGGCAATCTCCCAGAAGCAAATGCAGAGACTACAACTAATACAAAACGCAGCAGTCAGGCTGATTTTCGGGCTGAAGAAGTCTGATCACATAACCCCTTCCTACCGACTCCTGCACTGGCTGCCAATGGAGGCACGAACGAAGTTCAAGCTGGGATGTCTCTGCTTCAAGGTATTACACGGTCTAGCCCCTAAATACATAACAGACCTCTTCTCATTCCCAACCAACAGACATGAGAGAAGAACACACCTGAAATTCGTCTCCCCACCGGCTAGAGGATGCAAATATAAGAGATACCATCAACAACTTCTATCGTACCAAGCAGCCTTATGGGGCAAAGACCTAGAAAAATTAATTACACACACAAACAAATACGGAGAATTTAGGAAACACCTAAAAACTTACCTGTTCTCGAAATACTTAGGGAACGAACCAGGACAATAGCCCCCCTTCGTAACACCATCCCAAAACCGAACTTGTAAACTGTTAACCCCTAATCACTAACTATGAATACTCCATTCAATTTATGGAATTTTTCTAATTCTTTGTAAGCCGCATGGCCCTGCAGCATATGAACTGTTGTTATCACGATTAATGTTGTTATAATCAGATGTACACTGCTATACTCTGTAATTCGCTGTCTGTACAATTTCTCTTTATTGTAAACCGCCTAGAAGTCGCAAGATTGTTGGCGGTATATAAGAATAAAGTTATTATTATTATTATTATTATTATTAAGTCTAAGCCGGCCCACGTCCCGCCCAAGACACTCCTTCCGAAACGCCCTATTTAGCTTTGGTCATTCAGCGGCACTATCAAGGCCTAGGTCGTTTAGAAATACATCCAAGACCCATTATTATTGGCACTTGGACGTTTTTGAGAAATGTAGGTCCAAGTGCCAACTTAAGCCGGTTTTTGGACGTTTTTCTCTTTCGATTATGAGCCCCATAGTATTTTGTATTAAAGATTTGGGGTTGTGGAACGAATCGTCTTGAGTTTCCATTATTTCTTATGGGGAAATTTGCTTTGATATGTGTATGTTTTGGATTTCAAGCATGCTCGTAAACCAAGGTTTTACTGTATAACTAAGCATATTGTTAGACATTTATAAACAAATTAACATCTATTAAAAGTGCACAAGTAATAAAGAATAAAATTATAAAAATAAATAATAATACACTTAATAAGGTTGAAACCTTAACGATACTGACTGAAACTGAAGTGAAACTAGAAAGTTAGAAGGGCAGAAAAGAATTGAAGGCTAGGTGAATGTAATACAGAAAGAAATCTGGTGAAAAAAGAAATAGGAGACTCTACATAACATGGGTTAAATATGCCTATCTCAACGGCTGGTAGTTCTATCACATAAATAGAGCATTCAATACAGGTCATTAGCCTTTAATTATCTTGACAACTGTGTGCAGGTGCCCATAATAAATTACATAAATTAATCATCATCACAATCAGGTCTTTTGGTGATTGTCACCCATCAGTTGTTTTTTTAGCTGTTTTGAATCTTGCCTAAGGAAGTCCCTGATTGGCTCAGGTGTTTCAGGCCTCTCCCAAGGGAGGCGCCCAAGGCACTTGAGCCAATCAGGGCCTTAGGCTCCTTCTTATGCATCACATGATGCACCTGGGCCTAAGACCCACATTCACCATCGGATGAGGCCTGGAGCAGGAGGGACTGAGCACCTCTCCTGCTCCCAACTTTTTTAAGTTATGGGGGGCCAGGCCAGGGGGGTGGAGGGGTTCCGACGGCAGGAGGGAGTTGGCATCCCTCCTGCCATTAGTTTGATGGTGGCGATCTGCAGGCAGGTGGCACGAGAGAGTTGGCGTCCCCCCTGCCATATCAAGTTGGAGGGGGGATCAGCCGGGGGGAGTGCCGATGGCAGAAGGGAGTGGGCATCTCTCTTTCCATAATCTTCAAGTGGTGGAGGGCGGTGTTGAGGAGGGTTTTTTTTAAAAAAATATTTTTAATTGGGCTGATATTTGCATTTGTAAATACATGCAAAATATCAGTACCATTAAAATTTTTTTTTTTTAAACCAGGCAGATCTGTCGGGATTTATAATAGTAAAAACTGATGCAAAATAGCCAAGCAATTGCTAGTGAATCAATAACTTGGCTATTTTGCTCATTTGCATGGGATGATCAGATCGGATGGGAGATTGATAGTAAAGCAGTTTAGTGAATTGGGTCGGGGAACGATGGCAAAACCAGTAAAACTGGTTTTGTGATCGTCGGTACAGGATTGGAAGGTTTAGTGAATCTAGCCCTATCACAGCTTGATAAAAGGGGGCCTGTGTGTTTTGGAACAACTTTTAAGCTGTGGACTTTGAGATATGATTCAAAGCGAAAGAAACGTTATGGAATTCTCTGCCACAGCAACATCGCGATGAACAACATCTAGACAAATTCAAGATAAGCCTAAAGACTTTTTTATTTCGTGACGCATTCGGCCGTGTTTAGACTTACCTTCTGTTTTCCTTTTCTTAAATTTTTATTATTTCTTTTTCTCTTTTAAGCAACCAACCGCTTTAACAAAGCGACCCTACCCTATACGTTTTATCCCATTCCCACTTTCTCCTTTTCTTCTCAAATATGTAACTTTTCCCCTCCTTTCCCTTTCACCCTCACTCTCAAGTTTGTCTAGTTAATGTCATTAATGTTCACTTTATTTATTTTTAAATACCTATTATTTTATTTTTCTTCTCTCTTACTCTTTTAAAATTTTATTGTTAACCGGCCAGATATTTGTTGATGGTCGGTATATTAAAAAGCTAATAAACTTGAAACTTGAACTTGAAATACATGCTTTACCATGAAATATTTCTGCATTCTCTGCAATGGAAGGGGAAGACTCAAATATAAACCAAGACCCCCAGTTTGGGGCCATTTTTTGGACAGTATGTGGTAGACTGTTATTATTTCTTGAGTGAGGGTGAACAGATAGGAGGGTTCTTCAAAATGTTTCCGCACTTTTCATATTTTTGCACTCAACCAAAAACATTCTTTTCTGATGGCATTAAGAAGTCAGTAGGATGCTGGGACAAATGTATCGCAAACAGGGTGATGTTGAAAAGTGATGTCATTTGCTTTTGAGATATTTAATAAATAGTGTTGAAAATTAAGGTGGAAACTTTTTGAAGATCCCTCATATTCATTCTTTAGAACCTGGCTGATTCCACAAAATAATGTTAAAGAAACTGTTGTCAGTCTAGAATTGATTATTAAAATAGCGAAACAAATTTAGGCAACATTGATGTTTCCTAGTATTGCCCAAAGACATCTATTGACAGCTGAACCCTACAAATGAACAAATATAGCATTTACATTGCACAAATGAACACATCAGTTACTAATAACTGGCAAGAGGTGGCAAAAAATGCCTGTATCTTGGTGTGGTATACAGACCTCCAAGACAACCGGAAGACATGGACGCAGAATTAATTGAAGACATAGAGAATATAACTCTACGGGGCGACACTGTACTGCTAGGGGACTTCAACATGCCTGATGCAGACTGGAACACATTTTCAGCAACAACCAGCAGCAACAGGAGGCTTTTGACCTCCATAAAAGGAGTACATCTCAGACAGATGGTAACGGAGCCCACTAGGGCCCAGGCGATCCTAGACCTGGTACTCACCAACGGGGAAAGCGTCTCAGAGGTCTCGGTAGGAGATACGCTAGCCTCCAGCAACCATAACATGGTATGGTTCAACCTTGGGAAAGGATCCCCTAAATCAATTACAAAAACAAAGGTGCTCAAATTCCGGGGCACCGACGTCGCACGCATGGGAGATTTCGTTCATCAGACGCTGCAGGACCAAGCAGAGACCGGCAATGTGGAAACTATGTGGTCGCACCTGAAATCATCCATACACGAAGAAACTAATCACTACATAAAATCAGTAGATAAACGGCATAGAAACAACAAACCCCAATGGTTCACTGAAGAGATCTCGCACCTCATTAAGGAGAAGAAAAAAGCATTTCTTTCCTACAAACGTACGCAGAGAAGAGAAACTAAAGTAGAATATAAGACCAGATCTGCAGCGGTCAAAACAGCAGTTAGGGAGGCCAAACTTCGAGTGGAAGAAACTCTGGCAAAGAACATTAAAAAAGGGGACAAATCCTTCTTTAGGTATATCAGTGATAGGAAAAGGAATACAGACGGTATAGTACGCCTTAGACAACCGGACGGGAACTACACGGTGGCGGACTCAGAAAAAGCAGAACTACTAAATGAATATTTCTGCTCAGTCTTCACCTGCGAAGCACCGGGACACGGACCACAGTTGAAGGTAAAACAAGACGTGGATGACCCGTTTCAGAATTTTGAGTTCACACCTGGGGACGTCTACAACGAACTGGCATGGCTAAAGGTAAACAAGGCCATGGGACCGGACAATTTACACCCAAGAGTACTCAGAGAATTGAGAGATGTTCTGGCGGAACCGTTGGCAGTGCTCTTCAATCTCTCACTAAGTACGGGGAAAGTTCCGTTAGACTGGAAAACAGCCAACGTCGTTCCTCTACATAAAAAGGGTTGCAAGGCTGAGGCTGCGAACTATAGACCGGTAAGCCTCACCTCAATAGTGTGTAAACTCATGGAAACACTAATTAAGTATAAATTAGATACGATCCTGAACGAGGGAAATCTCCGGGATCCCAGTCAACATGGATTCACCAAGGGTAGGTCATGCCAGTCCAATCTTATCAGCTTCTTTGACTGGGTAACAAGAAGACTGGACTCAGGAGAGTCCTTGGATGTCGTGTACCTGGACTTCAGCAAAGCGTTTGACAGCGTCCCACATCGATGGGATTAGGAGAGACTCTAACTGCATGGGTTAAAGATTGGCTTAGTGGCAGACTTCAGAGGGTGGTGGTTAACGGTACCCTCTCTAAAATGTCGGAGGAGACTAGCGGAGTGCCACAGGGTTCAGTCCTGGGCCCACTCCTCTTCAACATATTCATTGGGGATCTGACTCAAGGGCTTCAAGGCAAGGTAACCTTATTCGCTGATGACGCCAAATTATGCAATATAGTAAACGGCTATAATATACAGGATGCTATGGAGCAAGACCTGCGTACTTTAGAAAATTGGTCCTCGATCTGGCAGCTGGGCTTCAACGCCAAGAAATGTAAGGTCATGCATCTCGGTAATGGAAATCCTTGCAGAACTTACACCCTGAATGGAGAAACTTTAACCAGGACTACGGCAGAACGAGACTTAGGAGTAATCATCAGTGCTGACATGAAAGCAGCCACTCAAGTGGAGAAGGCTTCATCTAAAGCACGGCAGATGATAGGTTGTATCAAGAGAAGCTTCGTCAACAGGAAGCCTGAAGTCATTTTTTTTTTTTGTATAAATATTTTTTATTCTTTTTTTTTAAAATTCTTACATCAAGTGAAATACATGTAATACATTCAATTATACAAAAAAACACTTGAAATTATCATTAAATTTTCTTACAATGTGAATTAAATAAACCCTTTTTCAGAATTTATATCATATTAATATTACAATAGTTTTCCCTCCCTACCCCTTCTATATGTTCTATACATGTGTTATTATATCTGATCAGTGGAATAAATTGTCAATGGTCTCCATATTTTATTAAATTTGTTAATATAACCTTGTTGTAATGCCAGTACTTTTTCCATTTTATATATATGACAAATTGAATTCCACCAAAAAGTGTAATTCAATTTAGTGTAATCCTTCCAGTTCTGAGTAATATGCTGTATGGCTACCCCTGTTAAAATTAATTAAAGTTTATTATTATCAGCAGAAATCGGACTTTGTGTTCTCATTGCTGTTCCAAATAATATTGTATCATATGATAGTCCAACATGATTTTCTAATAAATTATTAATTTGGGGCCAAATTAATTTCCAAAAGGAATTAATGCAGGGACAAAAGAATAGTAAATGGTCTAATGTCCCCACTTTTATCTTACAATGCCAGCATCTATTAGATCTACTACTATCTAATTTTTGTAATCTCGTAGGGGTCCATAAAAATCTATGTAAGTCATAATGCCATTGTACAAAGCCATGGTGAGACCTCATCTGGAATACTGTGTGCAATTCTGGAGGCCACATTACCGTAAGGATGTGCTCAGAATTGAATCAGTTCAGCGGATGGCCACCAGGATGGTCTCGGGGCTAAAGGGTCTCCCGTACGAAGAAAGACTGAGCAAATTGCAGCTCTACACTCTCGAAGAGCGTAGGGAGAGGGGAGACATGATTGAGACATTTAAATACATCACAGGACGGGTCAAGGTGAAAGATGGTGTCTTTCTTCTCAAGGGACCCTCGACCACAAGAGGACATCTGCTCAAACTCAGGGGAGGGAAGTTTCGTGGAGACGCCAGGAAGTACTTCTTCACTGAGAGAGTGATTGAGCATTGGAACAAGCTTCCAATGCAGGTGGTCGAGGTACGCAGCATCCCAGACTTCAAGAACAAATGGGATACCTATGTGGGATCCCTACGAGGGTCATGCCAAGGGATAGGGTCACTAGGGTATTGACTTGAATGAGCAGGTCAGTAGAGTGACACCAGGTGAAATTTACAGTGAACTGGCAAGACTCAAGGTGAACAAAGCCATGGGACCAGACAATTTGCACCCAAGAGTGCTCAGAGAATTGAGCGATGTCCTGGCGAAACCGTTGGCTGAGCTATTCAATCTCTCCCTAAGTAAGGGGAAAGTTCCCCTGGACTGGAAATTAGCTAATGTCGTTCCTCTGCATAAAAAGGGTTGCAGGGCAGAGGCTGCGAATTATAGACCGGTGAGTCTCACATCAATAGTGTGCAAACTCATGGAAACACTAATTAAAAGCAAATTGGACACGATCTTGAATGAAGGGAATCTTCGGGATCCCAGTTAGCGTGGATTCACCAAGGGTAGGTCCTGCCAATCCAATCTCATCAGCTTCTTTGACTGGGTAACAAGAAAGTTGGACTTGGGAGAGTCTTTGGACGTCATGTACCTGGACTTCAGTAAAGCTGTTGACAGTGTCCCACACCGCAGGCTGCTAAGCAAGATGGAATCGATGGGGTTAGGAGAGACACTAACTGCATGGGTCAATGATTGGCTGAGTGGCAGACTTCAGAGGGTGGTGGTTAATGGTACCCTCTCTAAAACATCAGAGGTGACCAGTGGAGTGCCGCAGGGCTCGGTCCTGGGTCCACTCCTTTTCAACATATTCATAGGGGATCTGACTCAAGGGCTTCAAGGTAAAATAACACTATTCGCCGATGACGCCAAACTATGTAATATAGTAAGTGAATGCAGTTTACAGAATTATATGGCGCAGGATCTGCTTACATTGGAAAGTTGGTCCTCAACCTGGCAGCTAGGCTTCAATGCTAAGAAATGTAAGGTCATGCACCTCGGAAGCGGAAATCCATGCAGGACGTACTTCTTGAACGGAGAAACTTTAACTAGGACTTCAGCAGAACGAGATTTAGGAGTAATCATCAGTGCAGACATGAAAACTGCCAATCAAGTGGAGAAGGCTTCATCTAAGGCAAGGCAGATATTGGGTTGTATCAATAGAAGTTTCGTCAGCCGAAAGCCTGAAGTCATAATGCCGTTGTACAGGGCCATGGTGAGACCTCATCTGAAGTACTGTGTGCAATTCTGGAGGCCACATTACAGTAAAGATGTGCGCAGAATTGAATCGGTTCAACGGACGGCCACCAGGATGATCTCGGGGCTCAAGGGTCTCTCGTACGAAGAGAGACTGAACAAATTGCAGCTCTACACTCTTGAGGAACGTAGGGAGAGGGGAGACATGATCGAAACATTTAAGTACCTCACGGGACGTGTCGAAGTGGAAGATGATATTTTCTTTCTCAAGGGACCCTCGGCCACAAGAGGGCACCCGCTCAAACTCAGGGGCGGAAAATTTCATGGCGACACCAGAAAGTATTTCTTCACAGAGAGAGTGGTTGATCATTGGAACAAGCTTCCAGTGCAGGTGATCGAGGCAGACAGCGTGCCAGACTTTAAGAATAAATGGGATACCCATGTGGGATCCCTACGAGGGTCAAGATAAGGAAATTGGGTCATTAGGGCATAGACAGGGGGTGGGTAAGCAGAGTGGGCAGACTTGATGGGCTGTAGCCCTTTTCTGCCGTCATCTTCTATGTTCTATGTTTTCTATGTTTCTATAATTACAATTATACTTTAGGGGGTCAGTAGACTTAAGAGGGTGGGTAAATGGTGTGGGCAGACTTGATGGGATGTAGCCCTTATCTGCCGTCATCTTTCTATGTTTCTAATATGTATATAGCACAATCCAGTAGTTAACATAAGAATTGCATAATGGGACAGACAGACTGTTTCCAACAGTGGACAACCCAGCTGAAAATTATTTGGCAAGATTACAAAGAATAAAACAGATTTTATGCTGCTTATCATAGGAATAAGCAGTGGATGTCCCCAAGCCATCTCAATAATGTCCAAACTTTTTTAAAACCCTGCTAAGCTAACTTGATTCCACCACATTCTCCAGCAATGCATTCCACAGTTTAATTACACATTCCCAACCCAATCTTCAGGACACATCAAGCCAGTAAGATTTTCAGGGTATCTGTAAAATGTAGGAGAGATCTCTCTATGCATATTCACTGGGGATAAACTGATACTTAAACTAGCTAGGTGTGTCCCAAACTAGTTTTGAAATTGCATAATTTTAAATAGTCAGAATATTTACATATTCCATTTGCTTTATACGCTTAAGGAAAAATTACATACAAGTGGATGCTACTACTATTATTTCTAAAACGCTACTAGTCATACGCAGCACTGTACAGAGTCCCTGCTTGAAAGAGCTTACAAAAACAGATAAGACAGACAAACAGGATGCCAGGGTGGGGGATACAGTTAGGCAGGGATTTTTTATCTGATGGCTAGGGAAGTGAGCAGAGGGGAGTAAGATTATGGATTGAAAGTTATATCAAAAAGGTGGATTTTCAATCTGCTTTTAAACAAGGGAAGGGGCATGATGGATGAACTCAGGTAGTTTATTCCAGGCATACGGAGCAGCTAGATGAAAGGATCAAAGTCTGGAATTGGCAGTGGAGGAGAAGGGTACAGCTAAGAGCAGCTTATCTGAGGAACGGAGTTCGCAGGGAGGTATATGAGGAGAGATACCGAGGGGCTGCGGCAAGAACACTCTTGTAGGTTAGTAAAAGGAGTTTGAGCTGTATGCAGAGGTGGATAGAGAGCCAGTGAAGTGGTTTGAGGAGAGGGGCGAGGTGAGTGTAGTGAGGTTAGCAGTAGATAAGTTGTACATCTGAGTTTTGCACCAATTGCAGGGGGAAGAGGTGGTTCAACAAGAAGTAAATTGCAGTAGTCTAAGCGTGAAGTTGTGAGAGAGTGGACAAGGGTAGTGTGCTTAGAGTGGAAGGGACAAATTTTGGTGATGTTGTAGAGACAGAAGCAATAGGCTTTAGCAATTTGTTGGATGTGCGCAGAAAATGAGAGGTCACAGTTGAAGGCAACTCCAAGGTTGCGAGCAGAGGAGTATTATTTACAGAGGCGGAGAATGGAGGGAGGTGAGTGGAGGGTTTAGAGCAGCCCGGGGGCCACATGTGGCCAGCCAGGTACTATTTTGAGGCCCTCGGTAAGTTTATCATAATCACAAAAGTAAAATAAAACAGTTTCTTGATCATATGCCCTTTAGCTATAAATAACAATATTATTATTAAGAGCCAAAAGGAAAGATTTATAGACTATAATGAGTTTTACCTCATGCAAAATTGTCATTTCTTTAATAAGACATTAACTATTTTTGCTGAGGCCCTCCAAGTACCTACAAATCCAAAATGTGGCTCTGCAAAGGGGTTGAGGCCACTGGTTTAAAAGGAAAGAGGAGCAGCTCAGTCTTGGACATGTTTAGCTTCAGATGGTGGCAAGACATCCAGTGTTCAATTAAAAAGAGAAGAACATGCACGTGTGCGCCACTGAAAACCTACTCATTCTCCTTCCACTTATCACATATCAGTTAAAAGCAAATGAGATTAAAAAGAGAAGGATAAAAACAAAAAATACAAAAGAAGCAAATGAAAAAAACCCAGATGCCTCATCTCAGAAAATTAAACTTAAAATAGAGAGTTAGGTGTGCCTTACCTACTGGTTTTTCACAAACAAGGCCATCGGCCATGGCCGTGCATGGATTGGCCTTTAGACCTGCCACCTCCGACCTCTCTAAATAGGCGCAGAATCCGGAATCATTGGGCTCGCCAGGAAGCCACTGTAGGGTTGTGTTGGTGAAGGCAGACATGTCTTCCCAGCCCCAGTACGAAATGTTGATTTTGCGCAGACCTACCCATGGCAGTATTTTCTAGAAAAGTAGAAAGACAAAAGTACATTAGGCAAACTGACCATCTTACACCGCCATTCTCTGCCACATGACGCTCACACTTGCTGCAAGCCCCCATCGTCTGCCCTCCCCCCCCCAACAAAGTTTAGACACGTGTTACTACTGTCTCCATTTTCTCATGGTTCCAGGAATTCTTCTTGTCTCTTCAAATTTGATATTCTATCAACAGAAAAAAATACCAAACTCACATGAAATAACCAACACCAGCTGATTCTTACTGTTTTAGTGGAAAAGAAAACTTTATATTTATAGACAGGGGAATTCTAGAAATTGCCCTATTAGCAACTAATTAGGCAGCTAACTTTCCGTGCAGAAACACATTCTAATAGATGCAAGGTGCCAAAACGGAACTGAAATAGCAGATCGGCATGCAAATACACTTATACACTCAGTTATAGAATAGTGCCTAAGTGCCATATTCTACATCAGTGTTCTTCAACCACCAGTTCATGGACCGATGCCGGTCCACAGAAATTTCCTGCCGGTCCACAGGGCCGGCATGTGCATCAGGCCCAAAACTGTGTTCTTTAACTGACGGTCTGCGGTGCGATCGATGCGTTATTAATAAGATGATATTGTGTGTATATATGAAAAATGAATGGAAAAAATAGTGTTACAATTAGGACTATGGGGGCAGGGTCTGGGGTGGAGACTGGGTAGAGATGGGCAGGGTCTGGCCCACGACTGAGCCCAGTGTTCTTCAACCGCCGGTCTGCGGACCGATGCCAGTCCACAAAATAATTCTTTTATTTCTGCCGGTCCATAGGTGTAAAAAGATTGAAAAACACTGTTCTACATGATCGGATGTATCTGTGTGTGTGTATGTTCCAGCATAACTCTGAAATACATGGAGAGATTGCAACCAAACTTAGTACACATATGACTAACTGTCTGGGGAAAAATACTGTGGGGGTGGGAAGGGGGTGACATGTAAAAATTGGTGTCCAGTCAAAAGCACACGAGACAATTGCGCGCATCAAACCCACTCAGACATTCGCGCGCAGGTCGTCAGCGCGCTGGATTTCAACACTATTTTAAAGCGCTCCAAGGGGGGAAGGGAGTGGGGAGGATCCCCCACACACACTTTACTTAGAAAACTGGGAAAAAGGCTGTTTCCTCTGTAATGGGGGGTTTACCCCACACCCCACCCCCCAACGGAAGCGCCAACATTTCTAACTAAAGTGGGGGGTTCCCCCCTATACACCCTCACAGTGCTTTACAATAGTGTTGAAATCCAGTGCGCTGATGACCTGAGTGGAATTGTCTGGGCGGGTTTGTCCGTGCGCAATTGTCTCGCACGGTTTCATCTATGAGCCGTAAAAATGATTGAAAATGACAGATATTACTGTCTAATTCATAAACGCACAGAGAGATTTCAACCAAACTTGGTATACATATGGCTTACTATCCGGGGAAAAAATACTTGGGGTGGGAAGGGGGTGACATGTAAAAATCGATCTGATACCGGAAGACTGAGATATATAAATATTCGAGCAACACCGGGTGATCAGCACCAATTTTTAAACATAGAACATGATGGCTAGATGGGCCGTGGCCCTTTTCTGCCATCATGTTCTATGTTTAAAAATTGGTGCCGAAAAGGACGGTGCTTAGCGCGATTTTAGAAAGCACCAAAGTTAGGCACAGTTAGGCACAATCATTCTTAGTGCCCATACTTGTGACTAACATTTAGGCACACCCATTAGGCCAATGAAAACCAGGCCTAAATACCTGAGCCTAAGTTGTGCGTGAATAGGGCGTATTCTACAAGAGTTAGCCTTATTTTTAGAAACACCCATGACCTGCACATGCCCTCATCTGAGATTAGTGCACTAGAATTCAGGCATACCACTTCATAAAACGCGCTTACAAAGCTAGTGCCAATTATCAGAACTAATTTGTTAAACAATTAAGTTGCATCTGCCACTTTGGTCATACTATAGAGCAGGGGTGTCCAACCTTTTGGCTTCCCTGGGCCGCATTGACTGACAAAAATGTTTCTGGGGCCGCGCAAACGCTGCAGCAAGACAGAGGAGGGAGCCGGCAAGACAGTAAACACCCGGGGGCAGCAGAGAAAAATACTGCATCGCCCTCAACCAGGGCCACACAAAATACTTCACGGGGCCACATGCGGCCCTCGGAACACAGGTTGGACACCCCTGCTATAGAGAATCAGGACCCAAGTGTTTTTTGCAAATAAGTGCAAAGGGGCGTGGAAGGGTCCGGGACCCTCCAGCAATGTGTGTGCAGTGCTATGGAATATCACGGATGCAAGACCAGCGTTTCAGCTCATCCTGGAGGGCCCTTTATAGAACACTGATATTTTCCGGTGCCATTTACTGAATCCAGACCAGACAGTAGTTTAATACTGCATTTTCTACATTTAATGCAAGTTCTACCTATGGAAAATGGCTTTCATAAAACTGCATGAGATCAAGCATGTGCATGTGACCTTCATGTACACATTTCTTTGGTTCGTTAAGTTTTATATCCTGTCCTCCTCCCCCAACGAGCTCAGAATGGGTTACAAGGTTGGCGTACATAATGCATAGACAAACAGATTATGAATTTATGTGTGTACAATTTGGTCATTCAGATTAATGCTGTTAAGAACTATTTTTTCAAGCTCAGAATGATCAGATCCTTAGCAAACATTCTTGACCCTCAGTCTCTTAACATTCAAATTCATTCCTTTATTATTTCCAAGCTCGACTATTGTAACTCCTTCTATAAAGGCGTCTGTCAAAAAGACATCAGACGTTTACAATGCCCTAAAAACTATATGAACAAGAAGAAATTTGACCACATTACCCCCTTGCTAAGGAGTGCACCAATTCTTCGTCGAATTACATATAAAATTGCTTTAATTTCCTTTAAAACCATGAACACCAAAGAACCTGCCTTCATTCATAAGCTCCTCATCCCTCATGATCCTTTGAAGACCTTAATGTCAGCATCTTAGCACCTTCTTCACGTCCCATCTTTAAAAATCACTGGTACTGGTAGGGCTTCTTCAGTCACAACTATAGCCCCTACAATTTGGAACTCGTTACCTTCACATTTAAGGTCTGAGCAAAATTTAGATAAATTTCATAAACCTTAAAAGCTTTCTCTTTAAATGATGTCCGGGTCCACCCTTGACGACTTCTACATTGATCCCATTCAACTCTGAATGTGATTTCTCTCACTGCCCTCTTGTTTTTAACCTTAATTGTACTCTTTTCTTTTTTAAATTGTACCCCCCCCCCCCACTATCCTGCGGTGTAAACCTGCTTACAGTCACAGTTACGTCCGAGTTCAAAGAGGCAGAGTTTTGAGACTTGTGACACTCTGAATACCTTTCCCAGCTCCATCCTGCCTCAGTCCGCAGGTCCCTCAAGTCCCATAACCATACACTTTGATTAGGTTCAGATTCTTGCCTGCGTACACCTCAATGCCTGCACATTCTGGTCTCCCAATACCATTAAACTCTTTAGAGAACAGCAAAGTCTCTTAAGTATTTCCTAAAGATATAATAAGATGAAGAATACATCAAGTGGAAAACCGTGTCCATTTCTGTTGGTAACTTTGCTGCATAGACGGCTTTCTTCAGGCTTCTAAGATAAGTATGACAGGATGAGAGAGATGTTTATGTTTATTAAAAACTTTCCATACCGCATAACAGCCTAAAAAAGGATCCAAGCGGTGTTAGCCCAAGAGGTACCAAGCTGTGAGGTGTAAAGACTGAAGATTGAGATGCAGAAGAGACGCTGTCTGAAGAGGCACTGATTCCCTGATAATGAGTTGAAGTAGAAGGGAGAACCAGAGTTGCCTGGGCCACCGAGGAGCTCTCAGAATCATTGTGGTCGATTCCTGTTTTAACTTGACAAGTGTCTTGAGGATGAGAGGGATCGGAGGAAACGCAAAGAGAAATTTGTGCATCCAATCCAAAAGAAAAGCATCCGCTTCCAGACGTTGGGGAGAGTACTGCCTGGAGGAGACACAAACAGGTCTATCTGAGGAGTCCCCCAGAGAGAGAACATGTGATTCAGAACTGCAGAGTTGAGCATCCACTTGTGTGGCTGAAGAAACCTGCTGGATCCGTCTGCAAGAGAGTTTTGGTCCCCTTGAATGTATACTGCTTTCAAAACTATGTTGTGAGCAATCGTCCATGTCTGCTGGTACAGTTTTGAAAGAGCCTATGTCGTACACACATAGGGATAATTTTATATAGGCTTTTTTCTGGGGAACTCCAATATAGGCACCCTATTTGCAGCCACCTAGTGATGCCCAAGTTCAGCATGGTAATTGATATGCCGGTTTTCAGCCAATCAAAAAACAAACAAACCATGAATTGCTCAATTTAAGAATCCAGCGCTGAACTCTTATGATGCCCTCCCATGCCTAAGGACACCTAACAATGCCTATGTTAAAAAAGTAGGAGGGATTATGAGCAGAGAATAGGCCTGGTTCACTTAGGCTTCGTTAGGTATCTGACATAGGCGCCATCAAATTAGTTGAGTGAAAAGTTGGCCTATTAGAACAGGGCCTATGTGTAGGATGCCTAGTGATGCCTAAGTCTTCTTAGGCTCTGCTAGCAGCGATTCTATAAATGGCGCTGTTTTTTTTGATTGACAACCGCAACGAGCAGCACCAACAATGTAGGTACCTCTTGGTGACATTTATAAAATCTGGCCTTTTGTGAATATATACAGGTATATAAGAAATGAAATAAAAATAGAAATAAATCATAAATAAAACTACTAGCAAATCAAGCAGCTTACTACAGCCAGGAATTACTCCCTATAGCACAGTTACTTACCGTAACAGGTGTTATCCAGGGACAGCAGGCAGATATTCTTGACTGATGGGTGACGGCACCGACGGAGCCCCGGTATGGACAATTTTAGAGTGATTGCACTCTAAGAACTTGGAAAGTTCTAGCAGGCCGCACCGCGCACGCGCGAGTGCCTTCTCACCCGACGTAGGCGCGCGGTCCCCAGTTAGAATAAGCCAGCTAAGAAGCCAACCCGGGGAGGTGGGTGGGACGCAAGAATATCTGCCTGCTGTCCCTGGATAACACCTGTTACGGTAAGTAACTGTGCTTTATCCCAGGACAAGCAGGCAGCATATTCTTGACTGATGGGTGACCTCCAAGCTAACAAAAAGAGGGATGGAGGGAAGGTTGGCCATTAGGAAAACAAATTTTGTAAAACAGATTGGCCGAAGTGTCCATCCCGTCTGAAGAATGCATCCAGACAATAATGAGATGTAAAAGTATGAACTAAGGACCAAGTAGCAGCCTTGCAGATTTCCTCAATAGGAGTGGAACGGAGGAAAGCTACAGATGCTGCCATAGCTCGAATTCTATGGGCCGTGACAGAACCTTCCAGTGTCAGTCCGGACTGAGCATAACAGAATGAAATGCACACTGCGAGCCAATTTGACAGCGTACGTTTAGAAACAGGATGTCCCAATTTATTCGGATCAAAGGACAGAAAGAGTTGGGGTGATGATCTGTGGGGTTTAGTACGGTCTAAATAGTAAGCTAAAGCCCGCTTACAGTCCAAAGTATGAAGAGCCTGTTCTCCAGAATGAGAGTGAGGTTTCGGAAAGAAAACAGGCAGGACAATAGATTGGTTGAGATGGAATTCAGAGACAACCTTAGGGAGAAACTTTGGATGTGTACGTAGAACCACCTTGTCATGATGAAAGACCGTGAAAGGTGGATCAGCAACTAGTGCATGGAGCTCACTGACCCTCCTGGCAGAGGTGAGAGCAATAAGAAAAAGTACCTTCCAAGTGAGAAACTTGAAAGCGGCGGTAGCCAAGGGTTCAAATGGAGGCTTCATTAAAGCGGAAAGAACCAAATTGAGATCCCAGATTACAGGAGGGGGCTTAAGAGGTGGTTTCACATTGAAAAGACCCCGCATGAATCTGGACACTAAAGGATGAGCTGAGAGAAGTTTCCCATGAACTGGCTCATGAAAAGCAGCAATAGCACTGAGGTGGACTCTGATGGAAGTAGACTTGAGCCCAGAGTCAGACAAAGAAAGAAGATAGTCTAACAAGGTCTCCACTGCAAGGGAAGTGGGATCATGATGATGAAGAATACACCAAGAAGAAAACCGTGTCCACTTCTGATGGTAACATTGCAGAGTGGCCGGTTTCCTGGAAGCATCCAGAATAGAACGAACGGGCTGAGACAGAAGAGAATCATGTGAAGTCAGCCCGAGAGATACTAAGCTGTCAGGTGCAGAGACTGAAGGTTGGGATGCAGAAGTGTTTCCTGATGTTGTGTAAGCAGAGAAGGAAACAGTGGAAAAAGAAAAGGCTCCCTGGAACTGAGTTGAAGTAGAAGGGAGAACCAATGTTGTCGGGGCCACCGTGGAGCAATCAGAATCATGGTGGCTCGTTCCCTCTGGAGCTTGAACAAGGTTCGCAACATGAGAGGCAGAGGAGGGAAAGCATACAGGAACAGATTGGACCAATCCAGAAGAAATGCATCCGCTGCCAGACGGTGAGGAGAGTAGAGTCTGGAGCAGAAGTGGGGCAGCTGATGATTGTGAGGAGCTGCGAAGAGGTCTATCTGAGGAGTGCCCCACTGAGCGAAGATGGACTGTAGGGTTAAAGGATCGAGTGTCCACTCGTGAGGCTGGAGAATTCTGCTGAGATTGTCCGCTAAGGAATTCTGTTCTCCCTGAATGTAGATCGCTTTCAGGAACAAGTGGTGATCTGTGGCCCAAGCCCAAATCTTCTGGGCTTCCTGGCACAAGAGGCGAGATCCTGTCCCACCCTGTTTGTTGATGTAGTACATCGCAACTTGATTATCTGTGCACAGCAGGAGGACTTGAGGAAAGAGGAGATGTTGGAAGGCCTTGAGGGCATAAAACATCGCTCTGAGTTCCAGGAAATTGATGTGGTGTTTCATTTCCTGAAGTGTCCAAAGTCTTTGAGTTTGCAACTCGTTCAAATGAGCTCCCCAGGCATAAGGGGAGGCGTTAACCGGTTAACGGTCAGATATTTGTTTTATGATCGGGATATTAAAAACTAATAAACTTGGAAACTTGGTCGGTGGTGATGACAAGTTGATGAGGAGGTAGATGGAACAGAAGACCTCTGGAGAGATTTGAGGATATCAACCACCATTGTAGAGATTGACGAAGAGATGATGTCACAGATATGTGTCGTGAGCAAGGATCCGTCGCTTGGGACCACTGGGTAGCCAGGGTCCATTGAGGAGTGCGCAGGTGAAGACGCGCAAGGGGGGTGACATGAACTGTCGAGGCCATGTGACCCAAGAGTATCATCATTTGCTTGGCAGAGATGGAACGTTGTGGAAGCACCTGCTGGCAGATAGATTGAAGAGTTTGAAGACGGTTGGACGGCAGGAACGCTCTCATCAGGACTGTGTCCAGCAACGCTCCAATGAATTGAAGTCTTTGTGTGGAGATAAGATGAGATTTGGGTAGATTGATCTCGAATCACAGGAGTTGTAGAAAAAGGATGGTCTGGTTGGTGGCCCGGAGTACTGAGTGAGATGAAACGGCCTTGATTAACCAGTCGTCCAGGTAAGGAAAGACCTGAAGGTGGTGAGAGCGTAGAAAGGCAGCCACCACAATCAGACATTTGGTGAACACTCTTGGAGAGGAGGCAAGACCGAAGGGCAGCACCTTGTATTGGTAATGACAATGATTGATCATGAAGCGTAGGTACTGTCTGGAGGCCAGATTGACCGGTATGTGAGTATACGCCTCTTTGAGATCGAGGGAGCATAGCCAGTCGCCGTGATTGAGAAGAGGGTAAAGAGTGGCCAGTGAAAGCATTCTGAATTTTTCTTTGACCAAGCATTTGTTGAGATCGCGAAGATGTAGAATTGGTCTGAGATCTCCTGTTTTTTTGGGGACTAGAAAGTAACGGGAGTAGAATCCCTGCCCTTTTTGATCCAGAGGAACTTCCTCTATGGCGTTCAGAAGGAGGAGGGATTGAACCTCCTGAAGAAGGAGGGAAGTCTGAGGAGTGTTCAAAGCAGACTCTCTTGGTAGACTTTGGGCCGGAAGGGTCTGAAAGTTGAGAGAGTAGCCGTGGCGGATGATGTTGAGGACCCATTGGTCCGAAGTGATAACTTCCCACCGGCTGAGGAAAAAAGTGAGACGGCCACCTATAGGTTGAGGTAGGTGGGTAGATGTGGTGACGCTGGCTATGCCCTGGAGAATTAAGTCAAAAGGGCTGCGTAGATTTCTGCTGTGGAGGCGGCTTCAAGGGTTGTTGCTGTGGTGGTCTAGGAGTCTGTCGTTGTTGTTGACGTTGACGCCTAGCTTGCTGGGGAGCTGATGGCAATGGACGAGCCACATAACGGCGTTAGTAGGCCGACTGCTGTCTGAAAGGCCGTGCCGGTGGAGTCTTCTTTTTTGTTTTGAGGAGAGTATCCCAGCGTGTCTCATGGGCGGAGAGCTTTTGGGTGGTCGAGTCCATGGATTCCCCAAAGAGCTCATCCCCCAGGCATGGTGCATTAGCAACCGATCTTGATGGTTGACATCAAGCTCGGATACTCTCAGCCAGGCAAGGCGGCGCATGGCCACAGACATGGCCGTCGCTCTGGAGGTAAGTTCGAAGGTATCGTAAATGGATCTTACCATAAATTTACGGAGCTGGAAAAGGGAAGACGAACATTGGTGAAAAGCCTGTCGTTTCCGCTCAGGAAGGTACTTTTCAAAGGAAGCCATGGTGGTAAGGAGATGCTTGAGATAAAAAGAAAAATGAAAAGCATAATTACCAGATCTGTTAGCGAGCATAGCATTCTGGTATAACCGCTTACCAAATTTGTCCATGGCTTTACCTTCTCTGCCAGGAGGGACAGAAGCATATACACTAGCCCCCGCAGACTTTTTAAGCGTAGATTCCACAAGCAGAGATTCATGGGGAAGCTGTGGCTTATCAAAACCAGGAATAGGGATTACTTTGTATAATGAATCCAATTTGCGGGGAGCTCCTGGAATAGTTAAGGGAGTCTCTAGGTTTTTATAGAAAGTTTCCCTCAAGATGTCATGAAGAGGGAGTTTCAAAAATTCCTTTGGAGGCTGGTCGAAGTCAAGGGCATCAAGAAAGGCCTTGGATTTTTTAGACTCAGCCTCCAAAGGAATGGAGAGAGATTCGCACATGTCCTTCAAGAAAGAAGTGAAAGACGTGGAATCATGTTTGGAGGATGGCTCAGGAATAGCAGGATCATCCTCATCCGAAGAACACTCACCCTCAGAAAGAAAAGGCTCTTTGGAGTCACCCCACAGATCAGGGTCCCTAATATGGGAGCTGCGGTCCCGAGACTCCGGAGTAGAGGGTTCTAGGTGTCGGGATTTGCGTGTCGACTTACCCAACCTCATAGATACGGTACCGGGAGATGTGACCGACTGCAAGGGTGCCGAAGTCTGCACCGACTGATGCTGGGCTCTCGGCTCCGGCGCAAGGACTGGCATCAATACCGATGAGGCCGAGTGAACCGGTACCGAAACAGTGGACGCTGACAGTAGGGGCTGCTCCACTGCCGGTACCGGCGGCTCAGACCGGATCGGGACCGGAAGGTTCGGTGCCAAGAGGGCAGGAAGGAGTTGTTGTAACTGCTCCTTGAGCAGCTGCACTTGTAGGACGGCTGCAATGCGCTCATCCAAAGAAGGCACCGGTACCGCCTTTTTCTTTTGTGGTACCTGCGGTGCCGCTCGACGCCCCGGAGATGAGGAGCCCGAGGTCGAGGGACTCACCTCAATAGGGGCGGAGCGCTTCCGCGGGCGCCTCACGGTCGGCAGGACTGGGCTCGCTGCAATCGAGACCAGAGGACGCTCCAGCGGGGAAGGCTTCTTAGCCGGCTTACCTGGGTGTTGCGACGCCAGCGCGATGTCGACGAAGTGGGTGCCGACTGCAATGGGGCCGATGCCGGTGTCGATGCCGCAGGATCGGACATTTCGGCACCGAAAAGTAATCGCTGTTGTATCTGGCGATTTTTTAAAGTATTTTTTTTTAACATGGCACAGCGGGTGCAGGTGGAAGCCTGATGCTCAGGACCTAGGCACTGTAAGCACCAGTTGTGCGGGTCCGTGAGGGATATAGGCCGTGCACACCGCTGGCACTTGTTGAACCCTGGCTGGGGGGGCATGAAAGTAAAAACGGCTTCTGCCAAATCGAAGGCCGAGGCCTCGATGGTGGCAGTAGGCCCCGCCGGGGCAAAACCGAAATGAGGAGAAAAATAAAAAGTAAAGTTCGGTTTTGTTTTTTTTTTAGAAAAAAGAAAAGAAAGAAAGAAGGGAAAAAACTCCCAAAAAGGTTTCGCGAGCGGGAAGGCATTAAGGAAAAAATTTCAACAGCCGTTGAAAAATGCGACTTCTTAGCTCTGCGGAAACTAAGAAACTGGGGACCGCGCGCCTACGTCGGGCGGGAAGGCACTTGCGCGTGCGCGGTGCGGCCTGCTAGAACTTTCCAAGTTCTTAGAGTGCAATCACTCTAAAATTGTCCGTACCGGGGCTCCGTCGGTGCCGTCACCCATCAGTCAAAAATATGCTGCCTGCTTGTCCTGGGATAATATAGGGTTATCTTCGTCATACATGCTTTTCAGGCGAGGATTACAAACATATTTGTTCAACAAATTCCTAGTAGAACATTAAACTCTGTGACCTCTTTGCGTGTCTCTCATTCTCCTCAAGACGAAGGAAAGCTCTAGGTATGAACTCATTCCTCCCTTACCATATCTACATCTGTACCAAGATCCAAACTCTGTTTATTTTTTTGAGTTGTCCTTATATTGCCTCACCTGTATTGTATTTGACAAAAACAGATAATCAGTGAGGGAATCCGAGGGACCGTTGGATGATAAAGAAACAACAGGGGCGCTCAGGGATGATAATGCCATAGCGGAGAGAATGAATTAATTATTTCCTTCGGTCTTTACGGAAGATGTAAGAGATCATAGAAACATAGAAGATGACGGCAGAAAAGGGCTACAGCCCATCAAGTCTGCCCACTCTGCTTACCCACCCCCTGTCTATGCCCTAATGACCCAATTTTCTTATCTTGACCGGAACTGGTTTTCAAGGGTGATAATGTGGAGGAACTGAAAAAAATCTCAGTGAATCTGGAAGATGTACTAAGCCAAATTGACAAGTTAGAAAGTGATAAATCACCTGGCCCAGATGGTATACATTCCAGGGTACTAAAAGAACTCAAACATGAAATTTCTGATCTGCTTTTAGTGATCTGTAACCTGACGCTAAAATCGTCTGTAGTACCTGAAGATTGGAGGGTGGCCAATGTTATGCTGATTTTTAAAAAAGGTTCCAAGGGAGATCCGGGAAATTACAGACCAATAAGCCTGACTTCAGTGATGGGCAAAGTAGTGGAAACAATTATAAAAACACGTAGACAAACATGATTTAATGAGACAGTCAGCTTGGGTTCAGTCGAGGGAGATCTTGCCTCACAAATTTGCTTGACTTCTTTGAAGGTGTGAATAAACATGTGGATAAAGGTGAGCCAGTTGATGTAGTGCATCTAAACTTTCAACAAGCTTTTGATAAAGTTCCTCATGAGAGGCTCCTGAAAAAATTAAAGAGTCATGGGATAGGTGACAAAGTTGGTTATTGGATAGAAAACATGGTCATTTTTCTCAATAAAGAGTAAACAGTGGAGTGCTGCAGGATCTCTACTGGGACCGGTGACATTTAACTTATTTATAAATGATCTGGAAATTGGAATAATAAGTGATTAAATTTGCAGTTAAGTGATTAAATTTGCAGAAGACACTAAACCCTTCAAAGCTGTCAAAATGCATGCAGCTTGTGAAAAATTGCAAGCAGACCTTAGGAAATTGGAAGACTGGGCATCCAAATGGCAGATGAAATTTAATGTGGACAAATGCAAAATAATGCACATTGGAAAGAATAACCGGAATCACAGTTACCGGATGCTAATGTCCACCTTAGGGATCTGGGTTTCATTGTAGACAATACGATTAAACCTTCCGCCCAATGTACGGTGACGGCCAAAAAAGAATAGAAACATGAGAGCAGATAAAGACCAACTAGCCCATCTAGTCTGCCCATCTGCAAAAACCATTATCTCTTTCTCTCTCTGAGAGATCCCACATACCTATCCCAAGCCTTTTTGAATTCAGACATAGTCTCTGTCTCCACCACTTCTATGGGAGACTGATCCATGCATCTACCACCCTTTCTGTAAAAAAGTATTTCCTTTGATTACTCCTGAGCCTGTCACCTCTTAACTTCATCCTATGCCCTCTCATTCCAGAGCTTCCTTTCAAATGAAAGAGATTTGACTCATGCGCATATACGCCACAAAGGTATTTAAATGTCTATATCAGTGTATCTCAAACTGTGTACCTCCTGAGATTCCAAGGTGCCTGCCAGCTGACTTCCCTACGCAGCACAATGCCAACGCTGCCCGATTCACCGAAGGCCTGCATATTTCCCCCTTCTCTCCAGTGTCCTCCGGCTTCACCCCTGGCTTCCCGGTCTCACCTTTAAAGCTAATTACAGCAGCCTTCAGAGGATCGCCGGTAGGGAAAATAATTTTATTTTCAATATAGGGCTTCTTTTACGAAGGTATGCTACCAGTTTTAGCGCGTGCTACAATGCCCCGCGAGCTAGACGCTAACGCCTCCATAGAGCTGGTATTTTCCGTGTAGTGTGGGGATAGCGCACATGCTAAAAACGCTAGCGCACCTTCATGAAAGGAGCCCATAGTGATTGAAATATATCAGTTTTGAGAATTTATATGAAAAATGAATGGAAAAAATTGCATTACAATTAGTAAAGGAGATGGGATCTGGGGCAGAGCTTGGGTGGGCCTAGGGAGGTCAGTGGTTGGGGTACTCAGTTGATATTTGTTAGACTTAGGAGGTACTTAGCAATCAGCTGGCTCCAGTGCCTCTCCTTCTCTCCGGCCCTCTTCCCTGCTGGCACCCCCTACTGGCGTCTCAGGGCCCATCTGGAGGGTCTCTGCACATGGGCGGGCACTTCTGGGTGCCTCAAGCTGTGGCCACTACCTTTAATGTGCCCCGGCTCGAGAAAGTTTGAGGGACACTGGTCAATATCATAACTCCCCTCTCCCACCTTTCCTCCAAAGTGTACAGAGACAAAAGTAACCGGAGCAGCAGCTTTGGCGATATGAGGTTTCCCAGCCATACTGTGGGGCAGAAGTACTTACATCTGCAAGAATTAAAAAAGGGCAGAAAAATACCTACCAAAGTAATGTCCTGTTCCTGTTTGGCTGAAGATCCTATCAATCAAAAAGCTCTGCCTTGGGGTGGGCGAGAGGGAATTAAATTAAGACCAGAGCCTTTCCTCAACAGCTATCTGTGCCCTAATCTGATATTATGTCCTGAAATGCAACCTAAAACACTGTTTTGTATTAAACTCTAACAGAGACTCTAAAGGCTACCCTATTGCCTAACTGATTTTGCTGAGCTAAAAAAGAGAACTACAATGATATAACCTACTGAAACCCAAGTTTACCTTTCCCAGACAGGAGTTCACAGGTTCCTGAGCCTCTACCACCTCTCTCTTAGAACCAGGCTTACTGAGGGTTAGGCACTAGGCCAGCATTCCTCCCCTTGGCTACATTATATGGGCTATACGGTGTAATTAAAAACTTGTGGAAAGACAGGAACAGAAAATCAAAGAGATGAAAAAAGGAAACAGATATTCTTGTCTGAAGTGAAGGAAAAAACTTTCAAGACCCCGGCCGTATATATTTAAGAAAAAAGGCTGGTCTCATTCAAAGCGGGAAAAACATTGTATTTGGCAAAATAAAAGACAGGGTTGTTTGTAGAACATTTGGGGGCTCATTTTCAAAGTACCTAGACAGTAAGCTATGGTACTTTGGGTGTCTAAGTGCTTTGAAAATGGGCCCCTTTATTTCTAAATCTTCTTTTTGTTTACAGCTTAATCTCAAGGGAAAAGAGTCAGTAGAGGTCTACCAGACACTGAAGGAGGAGGAAGAGACAGCGGCAGACTAGCAGAACAGGGCGACAGAGACTGTAACTCAGCATCTCGCAAGTTAAAGACATTTTTGCTCTGTATTGACCAATATATGACAAGGTCATTTATTCTAAGCAATAGGCCAATACGATGAAACAAAATGCACTGAGTTCTGATGCTTCCACCACATCCACTCTAAATGATTTAAGACTCACAGTAAGAGATGTCTGTGGCAATTAATAATTTCATTAAGGTGGGTTTCATCTCTGGCCCATGTGCATGCAAACCTAGAAGTCTGTATGGTAATGGAGCAAGTCGTGTAACGAGAAATCATCTTGACTACAATACAGAAGGGAGTAGAAGACAGGAGGCTATCAAGGCAAATCGGAAAGCAGAGAACAGTCCTTTCGTGTGAACTTACAGACTAAATAGAATCGGACAGGCAGTTGAAATGAAAAGACAAATTGCTTCTTTTTTTTCCTCTTTGCTGTACTAAATGTCAGGGCAGTATAAATCACTGTAACATTTCATTACAAGTTCCTAGTAAGTAAATGATCATTTAACCTAAAACCGTGCTTTGAAGTGATGGAATCTGCCATGTCTCCCTGCCCCTTTCCAGGTTACTTCTTGCTAATGAAATCACAAAGGAGCAGGACATAATGCATTCAGTGTGAGCTCACAGGGACCCTGAAAGTTACATAAGGCTTTGCATGGTCAAGAAATATTCCCAAATCTAGATTACAACTCTTCTATCCAGTTTCACAGCTTCACCATCCTACATGGCCTTTGATTCTCGATTTTGTAGATTGTTCTCTAGAATATCATTTTAGTCTAAATTTTCCTATTCTCTGACATTAATGTTGATGCAACTATCTGCAGGAGAGGTGTAAATCCGCTTGTATTAATGTTGATTGTAATTCTCCAGAATTTGCTATGCTGTAATCTGCATAAAACCGCAAGTATTGAAGAATATAAGAATGGCTGTAATGTAATGATTCATAGCATTGCTACAATAGTGATAAGAGTAAAACAAAGCGTACGACTCCATGTATGACATGGCTTTGGTTCCTGTGCCCCTTTAACTGATCAATGAAAACCTCGCACCCCTTTCCTAAACCATATATTCACCAGTGACTACTGAAATGGCCTAGATCACTAACTTAGGCCCCGATGCAAAAAAGCTTTCTATGGCAGCAAGTCTCCTTACTATCACGGAAAGCTCTGCTACCAATCCATAAAAGGTTTCTCCGTGGTTGCTATCTATCGTCGTAGCAGCCACCGAGAACCCTATGCAAATGCACTACTTGGAACTCATTAGTATGCTAATGAGCTTTCCTTGTGATGCACTTAATGAAAACACCCCACCCCATCCCCAGCACTGAATAATTGGGGCAGAAATTTTCCGCCACCTCTGGAGCTGCCGGTAGCTGCTGTGTGTTGTGTAAATACACAACACATACAAAGCAGCTGTTCCCGTAAAGTAAAAATTTTAAAATTAAATTTTAAAAAAAGAGGGCGGGAGTGACCCCCCCCCCTACCCCACCCCGATACCCCCATACTTTTTTTTTTTAAGTTCAAAGCTTTATTGATTTTATAATGTTAGAAAAGCAAAACATTACAAGTGTATATGCTCCGAAAAGCAAAAATTCTCATGTATTTTCAAACCAAAAATCCCGATGATTCCTCTGTTCGAAAATGGGCATTTCTTTTTGGACATTATGAGCAGGATGTCCCAAGTCTGACTTGGATGTTATTTCCAAAATGCCCCTCCATAAATCTTTACAAAATACTATATCAAGTAACAAAATTTGGACCTACACTAAATATCAGAAAACCACTAGGAGTCACCAACCCCATTTTGAATCCAGCCCCAACAAAGATAGAAGCTACTGGATAGAGAATGACACAGGGACAAATTTTTCCCTGTCCCTGTGGGAACTCATTTTCCCATCCTGTCCCCGCAAGTTCTTTTCCTGTACCTGCTCCGTCCTCATCTGCACAAGCCTCAAACACTTTAAATCATAAGTGTTCGAGGCTTGTGTGGTTAAGGCAGAGTTTACAGGAATGGGGCAATTGAGTTCCTGCGGGGACGGTGAAAAATTTGTTCCCGTGTCCTTCTCCACTACTGGAGATCACTCATGCTCCAGTCAACCCTAGACCACTAGGGAGTCACAGAAGTAGGCTAAGGGGGGGTTTACAAGAAGGGATCTCTTTGGGAGGTGTCTTGAGGGGCCTCTTCAGGGGAGGTTTGGGGTGGGGGCCACGATAAAATTTTAAATACGTTGTCCCCTTTAAGATGGCAGCCAGAAGCATCAGGCCATGTGTTAGCTTTGAGCTGGAGTTATTTTTCCATTAATAAAACTCTGCAAGCTGCATTATTCAATTTGCATAATGAGTTACTTTGCATGTATTTGCTTACTTGCATCTCATTATTATGCAGCCTACTGTGATCTACACGAACATGCATTGTAATAAAATATTGTACAATTTTGCTGTTTAATGCGCATTAAGGGGCAAAAATCTTGTGTTATTTTCTTACTGTACATTATCTAATATCCCCATAAATCTTCAAGTCTCCATAGCATTTATTTTAAGGTTCAAAGCTTCTGAATATCAGAACTGCAATTTCCACCTACCGTCTCTGACAGTTTCCTCAAATATTCTTTCCATTGATGATGTAAACAAACTTGGTGGTTTGCCAGTTTGTCAAACTCATAAAAACTTCCTCGTTGACAGATTGGAGTTTCACCTCTGTAATTACTATTTAAAGTCCTTTAATTATACCAACTTCAGATTTTGCCTTCATGGAAGACAGCAGGCAAAATCTGAAATGTGTGCAATTAAAGGACTGATCTCAAACAACTTCACAGTTACATCAATTAACTACAGCAAGGAAGGGAAGTGTTTCCTATGATTTTGCTCAAACATTTAACTGTCACTTTTTTTTTTTTTTTTTTACCCTACTCAGAAACACTCTATCTCAGTGTTCTTCAACCACCGGTCCATGGAGCAGTGCCGGTCCACAAAAATTTCCTGCCGGTCCACAGAGCCAGCACGTGCATCAGGCCCAAAACAGTGTTCTTCAACCGCCGGTCCATGGTGCAATCGATGCGGCGTTATCTTCGAGCCAGTTCCCTCTTCCTCACTGATTCAGTGCACAAAGCCACGGACAGCAGCACCTACAGGCATCCTGCGCCTGAACCGGAAGCCTTCTCTCTGACGTTGCAACGTCAGAGGGAAAGCTTCCGGATGAAGCGTGGGATGTGCAAGGTGCAATTAGTACTATTATGGGGGCAGGGTCTGGGGTGGAGATTGGGTAGAGATGGGCGGGGTCTGGCCCACGACTTAGCCCCGTGTTCTTCAAATGCCGGTCCACAGAATAATTATTTTATTTCTGCCGGTCCATAGGTGTAAAAAGGTTGAAAAACACTGTTCTATCTCATTATACAAACACACCTGTATAGCCACAGTTACTTACCGTAACAGGTGTTATCCAGGGACAGCATGCAGATATTCTTGACTGATGGGTGACGGCACCGACGGAGCCCCGGTACGGACAATTTTAGAGTGATTGCACTCTAAGAACTTTGAAAGTTCTAGTAGGCCGCACCGCGCACGCGCGAGTGCCTTCCCGCCTGACAGAGGCGCGCGGTCCCCAGTTAGGATAAGCCAGCTAAGAAGCCAACCCGGGGAGATGGGAGGGACGCAAGAATATCTGCCTGCCGTCCCTGGATAACACCTGTTACGGTAAGTAACTGTGCTTTATCCCAGGACAAGCAGGCAGCATATTCTTGACTGATGGGTGACCTCCAAGCTAACAAAAAGAGGGATGGAGGGAAGGTTGGCCATTAGGAAAATAAATTTTGTAAAACAGATTGGCCGAAGTGTCCATCCCATCTGGAGAATGCATCCAGACAATAATGTGATGTAAAAGTGTGAACTGAGGACCAAATAGCAGCCTTGCAGATTTCCTCAATGGAAGTAGATCGGAGGAAAGCTACAGACGCTGCCATAGCTCTAACTTTGTGGCCCGTGACAGAACCTTCCAGTGTCAGGCCCGACTGAGCATAACAGAAAGAAACGCAAGCAGCAAGCCAATTGGAGAGAGTGCGTTTAGATACAGGATGACCCAACTTATTAGGATCAAAGGACAAAAATAGTTGAGGAGATGATCTGTGGGGCTTAGTACATTCAAGATAGTAAGCCAGAGCACGTTTACTGTCCAAGGTATGCAAAGCCTGTTCATCTGGATGAGAATGAGGCTTTGGAAAAAATGCAGGTAGGACTATGGACTGGTTAAGATGAAAGTCAGACACAACCTTAGGAAGAAATTTGGGGTGTGTACGGAGAACCACCTTATCATGGTGAAAAACAGTGAAAGGTGGATCGGCCACTAGTGCATGCAGTTCACTGACCCTCCTGGCAGAAGTGAGAGCTATAAGGAAGACCACTTTCCAGGTAAGAAATTTGAAATGCGCTGTGGCCAAAGGTTCAAAAGGAGGCTTCATTAAAGTGGAAAGAACCACATTGAGATCCCAGACCACAGGAGGAGGCTTGAGAGGTGGTTTCACATTGAAAAGGCCCCTCATGAACCGAGAAACCAAAGGATGAGCCGAGAGGGGTTTTCCGTGAATTGGCTCATGAAAGGCAGCAATTGCACTAAGGTGAACTCTGATAGAAGTAGATTTAAGACCAGAGTCAGACAAGGAAAGAAGATAGTCCAACACCAGTCCCACTGCTAGAGACATGGGATAATGGTGATGTAAGAGGCACCAGGAAGAAAACCGAGACCACTTCTGTTGATAACACTGGAGCGTGGCCGGTTTCCTGGAAGCATCAATGATAGAGCGGACAGGCTGAGAAAGGAGTGAGTGAGCCGAAGTCAGCCCGAGAGATACCAAGCTGTCAGGTGCAGAGACTGTAGGTTGGGATGCAGTAGGGTCTGCTGATGCTGAGAAAGCAGAGAAGGAAACAGTGGAAGAGGTATGGGTTCCCTGGAACTGAGTTGAAGTAGAAGGGAGAACCAATGTTGCCTGGGCCACCGTGGAGCGATGAGAATCATGGTGGCTTGTTCCCTCTTGAGCTTGAACAGTGTTCGCAGCATGAGCGGTAGAGGGGGAAAAGCATATAGGAAGAGACTGGTGCAATCCAGGAGAAATGCATCGGGCGCCAGACGGTGAGGAGAGTAGAGTCTGGAGCAAAACAGGGGCAGCTGATGGTTGTGGGGAGCTGTAAAAAGGTCCACTTGAGGAGTGCCCCATTGAGCGAAAATGGTCTGAAGAGTCGAGGGATCGAGAGTCCATTCGTGAGGTTGGAGAATTCTGCTGAGATCGTCCGCTAAGGAATTCTGTTCCCCTTGAATGTAGATAGCCTTCAGGAATAATTGACGAGCTGTCGCCCAAGACCAAATCCGTTGGGCTTCCTGACACAACAGGCGAGAGCCCGTTCCTCCCTGTTTGTTGATGTAGTACATTGCAACTTGATTGTCTGTGCAAATGAGTAGTACTTGAGGAAAGAGAAGATGTTGAAACGCCTTGAGGGCATAGAACATCGCTCGGAGTTCCAGGAAATTGATGTGGTGTTTCTTTTCCTGGGCAGTCCAAAATCCCTGAGTTTGGAATTTGTTCAAGTGAGCTCCCCAGGCGTAGGGGGAGGAATCTGTGGTGATGACTAGTTGATGAGGAGGTAGATGGAACAGCAGACCTCTGGATAGATTTGAAGATGTCAACCACCAAAGAAGCGACTGTCGAAGAGACGAGGTCACAGATATGTGTTGTGAACAAGGATCCGTCGCTTGGGACCATTGGTTCGCTAAGGTCCATTGAGGAGTACGCAGGTGGAGACGTGCGAAGGGTGTGACATGTACTGTCGAAGCCATGTGCCCCAATAGCACCATCATGTGATTCGCAGAAATGGTAATCTGTTGAAACACCTGCTGACAGAGATGGAGGATGGCGTGAAGGTGGTTGGATGGAAGAAACGCCCTCATCAGAACAGTGTCCAGAACGGCTCCAATAAATTGAAGTCGCTGGGTCGGAATGAGGTGAGACTTGGGTAGATTGATTTCGAACCCTAATAGTCGAAGGAAGTGAATGGTCTGATTGGTGGCAAGCAGAACCGCCTGAGGGGAATGAGCTTTGATCAACCAGTCGTCCAGATAAGGGAAGACTTGAAAGTTGTGAGAGCGGAGATAGGCCGCTACCACAATCAGACATTTGGTGAATACCCTGGGAGAGGAGGCCAGGCCGAAGGGTAGCACTTTGTACTGATAATGATGTTGATTGATGAGAAAGCGCAGATATTGCCTGGACGTCAGATGGATAGGAATATGTGTGTAAGCCTCTTTGAGATCGAGGGAGCATAGCCAGTCGCCCTGAGCGAGAAGAGGGTAGAGGGTGGCAAGAGAGAGCATTTTGAACTTCTCCTTGACCAAACATTTGTTGAGATCTCTGAGATCTAAGATGGGTCTGAGGTCTCCGGTCTTTTTGGGAACTAGAAAGTACCGGGAGTAAAAACCCTGACCTCGCTGATCTTGAGGAACTTCTTCAATGGCATTGAGAAGAAGGAGGGATTGAATCTCTTGAGCGAGAAGGAGGGACTGAGACTTGTTGGAAGCAGACTCTTTTGGCAGGCCTAACGGCGGAGGAGTCTGAAAATTGAGGGAGTAGCCATGGGCTATGATCGAGAGCACCCACTGGTCGGTGGTGATTACCTCCCATCGAGAGTGAAAAATGGTTAATCGACCTCCTATAGGCTGTGGAAGAGGACAGGAGGGATGGAGACTGGCAATGCCCAGGAGAAGGGAGTCAAAAGGGCTGAGTCGGCTTAGTCTGAGTGACAGGCTTTATGGTAGGCGGCTGTTGCTGACGTGCTTGTTGGTGCTGTTGCCGCTGCCTCTGAGGTTGTGGAGGTTGAGGCTGAACTGGCCGAGCAGAAAACCGCCTCTGATATGATGGCTGCTGTCTAAATGGACGAGGAGGAGGAGGCTTCTTTTTATTTTTCAGCAAAGTATCCCACCTCGTCTCATGGGCAGAGAGCTTTTGAGTGGTGGTATCCATAGATTCTCCAAAGAGCTCATCACCCAGGCAGGGAGCATTGGCAAGGCGGTCCTGGTGGTTCACATCAAGGTCGGAGACTCAGAGCCATGCCAATCGTCTCATCGCTACAGACATAGTCGTGGCTCGGGATGTGAGTTCAAAAGTATCATAGATGGACTGGACCATGAACTTCCTGAGTTGTAGGAGACTGGAAGTGCATTGTTGGAATGCAGGAAGCTTACGGTCAGGAAGATACTTTTGAAAAGAAGAGACTTGCTGAATCAAATGTTTCAGGTAAAAAGAGAAGTGAAACGCATAGTTACCTGAACGGTTGGCCAGCATTGCATTTTGGTAAAGTCTTTTACCAAATTTATCCATGGCCTTGCCCTCTCTGCCAGGAGGGACAGAGGAATATACACTAGAGCCTGCCGATTTTTTGAGGGTGGACTCCACCAGCAGAGATTCATGGGGCAGCTGGGGTTTGTCAAACCCTGGAATAGGAATCACCTTGTAAAGCGATTCCAGCTTCCTAGGGGCTCCTGGAACGGTGAGAGGAGTTTCTAAATTTTTGTAAAAAGTTTCCCTCAAGATGTCATGGAGGGGTAACTTTAAAAATTCTTTCGGAGGCTGGTCAAAATCCAAAGCATCAAGAAATGCTTTGGATTTTTTAGAGTCAGACTCTAGAGGGATGGAAAGGGTGTCCGACATCTCCTTAAGAAACTTGGTGAAGGACGAGTGCTCTGGCTTACCAGCAGGATCCTGCACCGATGTAACATCCTCCTCCGAGGAATAATCTGCCTCGGTACCGAGGGGGTCATCAGAATCATCCCACAAATCAGGGTCCCGTACCGATGACAGACGGCCCTGAGAAAGTGGGGTAGAAGGTTCGGTATGCTTGGTTTTGCGTACCGATTTACCAGACCTCATGGACACCGTACCGGGTGACTGTACAGCTGTACGGGTGTCAGAGAACGGCACCGGCTCCGAAGTCGAGTAAGCAGTGCATCGAAGAGACTTCGGTTCCGCCGAGAGAACAGGCATAGAAACAGATTTTTGCGGTGCCGACAACGTCGATGCCGACAAAACAGGCTGTTCGACGATCGGCACCGAATGCTCAGTAGGTACCGACACTGGAAGGCTCGGAGTCAGCAGAGCCGGGAGCAAGTGTTGTAACTGCTCCTTAAGCTGGACCTGAAGGATGGATGCTATTCTCTCATCCAGAGACGGTCCCGATGGCACCGGTACCGCTTTTTTCTTGCTCGGGTATCTGCGGTGTAGCTCGACGCTCAGGCGAAGTCGATGCCGATGAAGAGGCAGTGACTTCAATAGGAGCGGAGCGTTTGCGAGGCCGGCGCGCAGTCTGCAGGACTTGGCTCACTGCTTGTTCGACTGGCGGGCTAAGGACAGTAGGGGATGGCTTCTTAGCCGGCTTATCTACAGGGTGCGACACCGAGGATGGATCTTGCGGTGTCGAAGTCACCGGTGCCGATTTGGAGGAAGATGACGGTGTCGATGCCGGGGGAACTTCCATGGCGGCACCGAAAAGAATTCGCTGTTGAATTTGGCGATTCTTTAGAGTTCTCTTTTGGAGAGAACTGCAGCGGGTGCACGTTTCTGCCCTATGGTCCGGACCCAGACACTGAAGGCACCACTTGTGCGGGTCGGAAAGAGAAATAGGACATGCACACCGCTGACACTTCTTAAAACCCAGTGAAGGGGGCATGAAGGGAAAAACGGCCGTAGCAAAATCAAAGCCCGAGGCTTCGATGGTGCCAACAGGCCACGCCGAGGCTGACCGGAAAAAAGTCGAAAAAAATTGACTTTTTTTTTTTTTTTTTTTTAAATAAAAGAAAGAAATGATAAGGTGAATAAATCACGACAAGAAAATAACGTGCGAGCGGGAAGGCGAGAAAAATTTGAAAAAATTTTCCAACAGCAGTTGGAACACGCGTCTTCTTAGCTCCGCGGAAACTAAGAAACTGGGGACCGCGCGCCTCTGTCGGGCGGGAAGGCGCTCGCGCGTGCGCGGTGCGGCCTACTAGAACTTTCAAAGTTCTTAGAGAGTGCAATCACTCTAAAATTGTCCGTACAGGGGCTCCGTCGGTGCCGTCACCCATCAGTCAAGAATATGCTGCCTGCTTGTCCTGGGATAAATAGAGTATACAGCAGACCCTCAATATTCACAGGGATTAGGGGCAGAGCCGGCTCGTGAATATTGAAATATCATGGAAAACTTTCAGGGCCAGCTCTGACCCACCCCCGCCTGCGTCCCGGACCTTCCCCAGACCATACTTGGTGGTCTAGCGGTGACGCGGGGCAGGATCAATCGTCCTACGCTCCTGCCCCGTGAAGACGTCATCAAAATGGCTGCTGTGAGTTCCCATTGTAATCTCGAGACTACAACAGGAACTCACGGCAGCCATTTTGATGACGGCTCTGCACGGGGCAGGAGCGTAGGACGATCGATCCTGCCCCGCGTCGCCGCTAGACCACCAGGTAAGGTCTGAGAAAGGTCCAGGATGCAGCATTTCTTTTAAAAAAAACTGCGAATAACCGAATCCGCAGGTACTGAAACCGTGGATTCAGAGGGGGTACTGTATATACCTGTCACTTTCTCAGAACAAGTCTTCAGCGCTATGGACAGCTTCTTGTCTATATGGGAGGAGGGGGAAATTGAACCTCAGTACACGGTTTCCTAAAGGCCAGTCCAATCATTATGAAAGGTCAGACAGACGCCTAGAGCAGCAGCTTCAGAGAAAAGAGGGGGCAAGAACAGCTGGAAAAGTGAACCAATAGATTCTGACAGCCACAAAGTCTGAAAGAATCAAGGCACACCTGTGTGAAGGGCAGGTATTTTTCACAAAGGAAAGGGAACAGAAACCCCATGTAAAATCCAACAGAAAGGGAATAAGTGGGGAGTGAGATAGAACACGTCAACCTGGAGACAAACTATCTTTTATCTCTATAAACTCAAAATAAATGCAGAAACACATGAACAGAAAGTCCTATAAACTTGATGTCCTTGTTGTGAAAGGATCTGGTTGATGACCCGACACAGTAAACATATGCAGAGACCTTTGTGTACCCTGTTGTTTGTATTTTGGGGCTTCTTTACAAGTACTTGGTATACACAATAAGGCACTGAAACATTTGATGGATAGCATTCTGCCATACGAACCACAGTGCATGTTGCGCTCGGCAACTCACGATGACCCACACATTCCGACAGTGAAACAGCTGCGTCCAGAGCTCGCATATTTTCGTGTGTGGGTCCTCGGGAGTGGAATAAACTTCCGGGATACTTACGACAGCCAACGTGTTTGAGTAGTTTTAAGAAAATGTTGAAGAAACGCCTCTTCTGTAAGATGAAATATGGGACTTGATTTAGAGTTTTTTGATGCTAGGCGCTGGTAACTTGTTTGTAATTTTAGGAGGCTTTACATTATCACTGTTATGTTTTATTCTTGTTCAATTTGTTGTACTGTATGCGATTCTGTTTGTACTTTTTTAAGTTCAAATTGTTTATTGGCATTTAAGTAGTTACAAGAACAAAGATTATAACCAAAAAGAAAAGCATGTAAGAATAGCATTCTACAAGGTTTGCTGAGATACAGAAAGCGCATTACTGAAAAAATAAAAATCATATGAAGAACCAAACTAAATAAATAATACATGTCCATTCAGCTAGGTGGCCCAAGTTAAGACATCAGTGTGGTGTAACATATATAGAGCAAAAAGAGTTTTATACTGGTCAGTTAAGGGTTTTAGACAAAGATCCCCTCCTTTAGCTGCAAAAAGTTTGTATTTAGCCGTTAGGCAAATCATATTCCACCAAGCTGAATACGACAAATTGGATGAGTTTTTCCAATGAGTTAAAATTAGCAATCGAGATCAGCGCTTTGAGCAGTCGAGCCGAGGAATCAGGCAAAGGGGTCTTAAGTCCATCAATTACAATGGCTAGCATGAGAGGTTCAGAAACGTGCAAAATGTCACACACAGTTTTCCAAATTTGTGTCCACAGACGATGAACAGCTGGACAAGAGAATATCATAGGATCAAGAGTTTGGGAAAGGCAGGGTATAAATAAACACAAATACTGCATAGGTTTACAAGCTTTTTAAAGGTTGCATTCTCAGCAATGGAGTGACACCTAGCGGACCAATAGACCCACCCCTGAGGCAGGCCTCCACCTGGAGGGTCATCAACCGGATCCTTTCACAACAAGGACATCAGTTTTATAGGACTTTTTATTCATGTGTTTCTGCATTTATTTTGAGTTTATAGAAGTAAAAGATTGTTTGTCTCAAGGTTAACGTGTTCGATCCCACTCCCCACTTGCCAGAGCACGCTACAGGGGTTCAAGGAGGGTCTAGATAGGTTCCTAAAAGAAAAGGGGATAGAAGTAGAGGTAGGTTATAGGAATAGTCAGAAACCACTTCACAGGTCATGGATCTGATGGGCCGCTGCGGGAGCGGACCGCTGGGCGCGATGGACCTCTGGTCTGACCCAGTGGAGGCAACTTCTTTTGTTCTTAAACAGTCTGTTTATTTGAATAAATGACTTATTTATGTGTGTGCGTGTGTATAGGTTTATTTGTATTGTAAAACGCTATATGTGAATCTCTTCGTGAAAAGACAATTAATAAATCCCAATAAATCAAATTTTAAAAATGATGTCTTGTGGGGGAGGGTGCAGATTAGGCAAACTGAGAGAGGGCACTGACCCTGGTTCCTAAAGCTCCCCTATGATGTAAACAAATAGTACATGAATTACTGCAGGACACACCACTGCAGTAATATGTAGCTATTTCATAGTGAGCAAAAATATTTCCCATCCTGTCGGTATGTGAGCAAGGATTAGCATTCACACTGACAGAAGCCAAAGTCCCTGACTCCTGTCCCCTACGTCTACCCAAAAACTGCTCTGTTGGCTCAGAGGGACCCCCCAATGACTTCCTCATCTCCCCTCCCTTCCTCCAGATTCTCTGGACCCTTCCCCTCAACCCCACCTCCAAATATCCCTGGAGGCACATGGCCCCATGCTGCTTCCTCCTCTTCCTTGGGCCCCTTAATGCCCCCACAGCATACCGGCTCTATAGCCCTCCAATGCTGAGAAGCAGAAGCAATACCCATCTTGAAAAATGGCAGGCAAGAGACCTCTTGTGGTACATCCTGGGACACACTGGGTGGGGTCAATTTGCCTGAATTCTAATGCAGTTGGTTTTTTTTTTACAATCGGGAATAATTTGTTTATTCAAGCATGTTATATGCCTTTGCTTGCCTGTTGATCTATCTTTTAGAGCAGTGGTTTTACTCGATTTTCCCACAGGAAAATCTTGAATAAAGCACTATACTAAAGCATAGACTAGTTATTGCATTAACTCCTTAGTAGAGAATAACACGGGGACAAATTTGTCCCTGTCCCCGCAGGAACTCAATTTCCTCGTCCCGTCCCCATGAGTTTTGTCACTCTCCCTGTCCCATTCCTGTAAGCTTTGCCGTAAACGCACAAGCCTCGAACACTTAGGATTTTAAAGGGTTTGAGGCTTGTGCAGATGAGGACGGAGCTTAGGCATTGGTGGAATGAGGCATTATGACATCACCATCTGAGCTCTAGAATGTTGCCACTTAGGATTTTAAAGGGTTTGAGGCTTGTGCAGATGAGGACGGAGCTTAGGCATTGGTGGAATGAGGCATTATGACATCACCATCTGAGCTCTAGAATGTTGCTACCTATGATTTTAAAGTGTTTGAGGCTTGTGCAGATGAGGACGGAGCTTAGGCATTGGTGGAATGAGGCATTATGACATCACCATCTGAGCTCTAGAATGTTGCTACCTATGATTTTAAAGTGTTTGAGGCTTGTGCAGATGAGGACGGAGCTTAGGCATTGGTGGAATGAGGCATTATGACATCACAATCTGAGCTCTAGAATGTTGCTACTTAGGATTTGAAAATGTTTGAGAGAGTTAGCGAGAGAATGACCACATTTGTTGGCATCAGAATAGTAATGTGCATGTTGAGAAAACAATTGGTTAGCCGCAGTAGTGCTAAGAGCTAAATTATAAGAATATCTTCGAGATCGTAGTTGTGATAATATATACATGTTAGAAGGCGAAGCACAGTGCAAAGATTCCAGCTTTTTAATATCAGCCTCTAATTGCTCCAGGTTCGCCACAGATGATTTTTTTTTAAAAGCTGTGTATGAAATGATTGCACCCCTTATGAAAGCCTTAAAGGCATCCCATACTATAGTCCACTTAGATGTTGACGGAGAGTTGAAAGTAAAGTAATCATCAATTTGTTTGGAGATATATGACTTAAAATCATCATCTTGTGTTATTGAAGCACCATTGAGACGTCCTAGCAGGTTTAAGAAGTGAGGTGAATTCCAAAAGCACCAGGGCATGGTCAGAGACACTAATTTCCATTATATCAGAGGTGTGAACAAATTGTACTAGAGATTGGCTAACCAAAAAGAAATCAATACGGGAGTATGAATTATGTGGGCTTGAATAGAAAGTAAATTCCAACTTATCCGGGTGAGAAATCCTCCATGGATCCACTAAATGGAATTGAGATATAATATCCTGTAACATGTGCCAGTTTTTAGATTTTTTGTATGGGGTAGTAGATTTTCTGTCAAGAACATGATTTTGTATTACATTAAAATCTCCTCCTAATATATAGTGATGATCTTTATAGTTGTTCAGTAAATCTGCCAGATCCATGAAAAATTGCGGGTCATCCAGGTTAGGCCCATATATGTTCAATAACATAACTTTGTGGCCATTAACATCCAAAAGAACCTGGGACCATCTGCCTTGTGAGTCTGAGGTATGTGAAATGAGTTTAAGGTCAGGTCTTTTACGGATGAATAACAAAACACCATTTTTCTTAAGTACAGCAGAGGAAAAAATTACAGGGTGAGCCCAAGATAAAGTTAAGAGAGTGTTTTCAGAGCATTCTAAATGAGTTTCTTGCAACAGTAGTATATCCGCTTTAAATTTGGAAATGTAGTTGATAATTTTCCTTTTTTTTACTGGGTTATTCAATCCCTTAACATTTAAAGTCAAGCATCTAAGAGACATGTAGAGCAGTAATGCAAAACGTTAGCAGATATGCATTCAGCCACCATAAACAATAATATAGTATCAAGTACCTGTTAATAAAGGTGGTTAGGAGAACACAATATACAAAGGTAAAAATGATATTAGTACTTGCAAATGCAGATATGGAGTTCAGCAATTTAAGGACCAGTAAACAATAAATGCAGAATAGAAATAACAAATAACCAGAACAGCAACAAGGGAGTTGAACAAGGGTCAGTAAGCCCATGGAGAGCACCGAATCAGCAGATCACAGCGCAATGCAAGATAAGAAATATCAACAAGCTTAATAAAACACTAAACAGATGATAATTAACAAGGGTGAATATGACCATTATGTAATAGCACAATAACACAAGCAGGGTATACTCAAGTTTTATCAATCCCACTAGGAGAGAGAGACTCGATATATTCAGCCAGGTCGAGAGGAGAAGTGAAATCTTTAGTGCTGTTATTGTAGGTGACCCTAAGCTTCGCAGGGTATAGCATTCCAAAGCGCGCTCCCATCTGCTTGAGTTTGGGCCGATATTCGAGCAGTTGTTTGCGGGCCTTTGCAGTCTGTTTGCAAAGGTCCGGTACAAACAGCAGTGTATGGCTATCCAACTTGATTGGAGATTTGAGTCGAGCCTGTTGCATAATGGACAACACTTGTGGATAACGAAGCAACCTGACTATAACTGGTCTCGGGTATTTCGTCGGGTTGGTAGGTTGTCGAGACGGAATTCTATGCGCACGCTCGATTTCAAAAGCATGGCTGAATTCAAGATCTAAGAGCTTCGGCAAGATAGTCTCGAGATATTTGATGAGGTCCCGGCCCTCACAAGATTCTGGTAGGCCAAGTATCCTGAAATTATTTCGCCGTGCGCGATTGTTACCATCAGCCAGTTCGGCCTCCAGCAGCGTGATACGCTTAGATTGTCTTTGCAGCACTTTGATATTTTCGGCATGCATGGTCGATTGTGCTTCAACAGTGTCCACGCGATGATTGAGATCAGTAAGCTCCGTTTTAAACGTGTGAAATTCGGACTTGATCTCGTCCAGGTCGTTTTTCATGTCACCTAGCAACGTGCGGAGGGCGCGAAACTCAGTGAGGAGAGAAGACGCTGTTTCTTCATCCAGTTTAGTCGAAGATTTTGAAGGTGAGGCAGGTTCTATACTTCTCTTTTTTCCAGCTTTGGAAGTAGCCATAATGTTTATTAGCGAGAATTGATGTCGGGATAGACAAAACACCCAGATATAAATGTTGATTTCGAGGCTCAGATCAATTTTGCGCCGGAGCTGCGATTCTAAGCGGCCATCTCCAGCGGAGCTCACTAGCGCCCCCCTCAAATGGCAAAGTCTAAGGGTTTTCCAACATAAGGGGACAAAAGGATCAAATATTCCATAGAGAAGCTTGAAGATTAGGCATGCGCATTTAAACTGGACCCTAAAGCCAATGAAGCTTTATCAACAAAGGGGAAACATGATCGTACTTTCGTTTCCCAAAAACTACCAGTCAACATAGGTTTTCTGCTTTTAAAGTGAAAGCATGTATGTGCATTAGCTTTTAGAACTGGTGGCAAGACCACAAGTAAAATGTATTTCAGAGTTGATTCCAATGCAGACAGTTTGCAAAATTCCCCCGTTTGAGTGTGCTTCACTCTAAGTCGCTGTAATGCTCCCAAAGCTCTGGACATGCAAATGATAAATGGGATGGCTGCATTTTTAACAAGGTCAATGTACGATTCGCTGTGTTTTGCTGAAAATAGCTCAATCCTTGCTCAGCTTCGATGTCCGGAATCAGCAGGAATTGCTAATGAGATTTCAAGTTTGATCAACGCCAACACCGTCATAACAGCTCTTTCTCCTCTCAGTATTGTTTAGTTCAAAACGGCATGGTTTCCACTCTAGAAAGGCCTTCTTACTCTTGTACAGCAGCCGATCTTACCGGTGTCAGGTCAAAAGCGTGCCGGGACAAAGGCGCGCGCAGACAATTGAGCGCAGTGCGGAGGCGCGCGCCGCACAAAATTACTGTTTTTAGGGCTCCGACAGGGGGGGGCGTGGGGGGAACCCCCCCACTTTACTTAATAGAGATCGCGCCGCATTGTGGGGGCGTTGCAGGGGGTTTGGGGGTTGTAACCCCCCACATTTTACTGAAAACTTCATTTTCCCTGTTTTTAGGGAAAAAGTTAAGTTTACAGTAAAATGTGCACGGTTACAACCCCCCACAACACTGGCGCAATCTCTATTAAGTAAACTGGGGGGGCTCCCCAACAAAACCTCCCGTCGGAGCCCCTAAAAACTGTAATTTTCTTCGGCGCGCGCCTCCATCTTGCGCTCAGTTGTCGGCGCGCGCCTTTGTCTTTCGCGGGGTTGTCTATGAACCGATCTTACCCCTTCGTAATGTACACAGGAGTATGCTTAGTCAACAAAGCCTTTGCCACTTAGGGCGTTAAGGCATTAACGCGCGGAATAGCACGCACTAGACGCTGACGCCAGCATTGAGCTGGCATTAGTTCTAGCCGTGTAGCGCGGGTTTAGCGTGCGCAAAAATGCTGCGTGCGCAAAAAACACTATCGCAGCATAGTAAAAGGAGCCCTTAGTGTAGGGTTACCAGATTTTCCCAAAGGAAAATCCGGGCCCATGGCCACCCCCCCCAGGCCCGCCCTGTTCTGCCTGTCACGCCCCATTCCACCACCCCAAGCCGGCATCCGCACATGCACGGACGCGACACAATGAAGTCACCGCATTGCGTCCACGCGTGCCCCTTCCCGGCGTGATTTTGATGGGAAGCTTTTCAAAACCCAAAGTGCCGGGTTTTGAAAAGCCATCTGGACCCCCAGACATGTCCTCAAAAAGGAGGACATGTCCGGGAAAATCCAGACGGCTGGTAACCCTAACTTAGTGAAGCCGTGTAGGCAGCAGGTAAACTTCAGAGCAACCTCGCTACACTTTTAATACCACTGTAAAACATTGGGTCATGTGGAGTGATAGTAGTAAAACAGATTTTATGCTGCTTCTCCTAGGAATAAGCAGTAGATTTCCTCAGGCCATCTCAATAATGGCCTATGGACTTCTCTTTTAGGAAATTATCCAAACCATTTTTAAACCCTGCTAAGCTAATTGATTTCACCACATTACCCAGCAAATTAATTCCAGAGTTTAATTACACATTCTATGGTTTGTTTTAAAACGACGGCTTAGTATCTTCATTGCGTGCCTAGCCCTAGTATTTTTGGAAAGAGTAAACAAGTGATTCACATCTACCCTTTCCACTCCACTTATTATTTTATAGACCTCTATCATATCCCCCCTGAGCCGTCTCTTCTCCAAGCTGAAGAGACCTAGACGCTTTAGCCTTTTCTCATAGGGAAGTTGTCCCATCCCTTTTATCATTTTCATCACTCTTCTCTGTACCTTCTCTAATTCGGCAATATCTTTTTTGAGATACAGCGACCAGAACTGTACACAGTACTCAAGGAGCAGCTGTACCTTAGAGCAATATAAAGGCATATAAACCCCACTATTTGAGCATTTCAGTCCATAATGTATATAGTGCTCCACACATCTAGTAGCACTTTGGAAATGATTAGTAGTAGTGATAATAGTTACATCAGATGTATGGGTGGCATAAGTGCTTAGCTTTTATGCACATTTTAAGCAAAATTTACAAGGACTAGCAGACACTCAATCAGTGGCGTACCTAGTATATGTTACACCCAGGGCCCATCATTTTTTGACACACCCCTCCCCATCTGTACGAAAAACATGATTTTTAGTAACAATCCACACGTCACACATGAGTACCTAGGAAAAGGCAGCATCTTACATATTGCAGTGAGCAGTACATCAATACACCCATTGTAAAACTAAATAAGCCAGACCAGCACAGATCAATCCTACATCGTCAATCCTAACAGAAAACCATGTCTTTCAAACACACAGAACACAGAAAACACCTTCGCCTGGTATGGAATATGTCATCACAAACGAACCCCTCCCCCTTTTACAAAACTGTAGTGTGGATTTTAGCCACGGTGTTAACAGCCCTGACGCTCATAGAATTCTGAGCATCAGAGCTGCTACTACCATGGCTGGTGCTAAAAAACGCTCCACAGTTTTGTAAAAGGGGGGGATAAAATAGAAATACATAGACAAAGGTTAAATTGAACCAGTAAGAAGCTGGACTCTGCATACAGTGCACCACAGAAACAGCGACACATGTCTCCTAAAGCAATAAATAAATAGAAAATTTTTTTCTACCTTTGTCTTCTGTGGTTTCTGCTTTCCTCATCTTCTTGTAACTCTCTTCCTTTCATCCACTGTCTGCCGTCTCTCTTCCCCTATATGGCATCTTCTCTCCTTCTATGCCCCTTCCTTCTCTCCTTTCACCCTCATTGGTCTGGCATCTCTCTCCTCTCCTTCCTTCTCCCACACACTTCCTCTGCAATCCCTTTCCCTTTTTTCCCTCATTTTCCTTTTCAATTTATTTTCTGCATCTGTCTAGATTACGTTCTTACTACCCTCTCATCAATGTCCTTTTTTACGGTCTACCTAAAGCTTGCCACCTCTTTCCCTCACCCCTCCAGTGTTTCCCTAACTCAATCATTTTCTCCCCATCATGTGCCCTCCTTTTATTTATCCCTTCCTTCTATCATGTACCCTCTTTCTCCAATCTTCCATCTAGTATCTTCTCCTCTCTCTGTCCACTTCCATCAAGCATCTGCTCCCCTCTTTCTCTCCTCCCATTTCCTTCCTGCATTTGCTCCCTTATCTCTCCCATCTGCACTTCCATCCAGCATAGGCTCCCCACTACCATCCAATGTCTGCCCTTTCTCTCGCCATTCATCCCTCTTCAATCAGCATCTGCCCCCTTTCTTTCCCTCCAAAATCATTCCCCCTTATGTCTCTCCCCTTCCTCTGTACATCAATTCTATCAGCACCACCCTTCCATATCATCCTGCCCCCTTTCTTTCCCTCTACCACTCTTCCATTCCAGCAATCCTGCTCCTTTCTCTCTCTTCATGCAGCAAGGTCCCACGATGACTGTAGCTGCCGGCTGTCAGTCCACCCCACTCCGACGTACTTGCTCTGGAGCGGACTCAGCAGCTGCATGCTGGAAGGTCCCGTGATGACTCGTCTGCTGGCTCTGCTCCGGCAGTCGCAGGGAGTTGTGGCAAAGTCTCACAATGACTGCGTCTGCCGGGTCCACCCCCTCCGACGTAACTTACTTCTTCAGCAGCAGAGCTGGCAGACGAGTCATCGCGGGACCTACCTGCACCTATGTTTCTATGTTTCTATGTTTCTCAGCACGGCTGCCAACTCTGCTGCAGAGAAAGTAAGTCAGAGGTAACGTGACCATTTATTTTTTTCACCAAAAGGGGACAGCTATTAATTGACTGTGTATCCCTTCTTTCATTTCTTTCTTTCTGCACTCAGGCCCAGCAATTGTCCTTTTCTATTCCCTCCCTCCTTCCTTCCCATGTCCTTAGTGCCCCCTTCCCGTGTCCATGGTGCCCCCAGTGCCTCCTTCCCGTGTCCTTGGTGCCCCCAGTGTCTCCTTCCCATGTCCATGGTGCCCCCAGTGCCTCCTTCCCGTATCCATGGTGCCCCCAGTGCCTCCTTCCCGTGTCCATGGTGCCCCCAGTGCCTCCTTCCCGTGTCCATGGTGCTCCCAGTACCTCTTTCCCGTGTCCTTAGTGCCCCCCAGTGCCTCCTTCCCGTGTCCTTAGTGCCCCCAGTGTCTCCTTCCTGTGTCCATGGTGCCCCCAGTGCCTTCTTCCCGTGTCCATGGTGCCCCCAGTGCCTCCTACCCGTGTCCATGGTGCCCCCAGTGCCTCCTTCCCATGTCCATGGTGCCCCCAGTGCCTCCTTTCCGTGTCCTTAATGCCCCCAGTGCCTCCTTCCCGTGTCCATGGTGCCCCCAGTGCCTCCTTCCCATGTCCTTAGTGCCCCCAGTGCCTTCTTCCCGTGTCCATGGTGCCCCCAGTGCCTCTTTCCCGTGCCCTTAGTGCCCTCAGTGCCTCCTTCTCGTGTCCATGGTGCCTCCAGTGCCTCCTTCCCGTGTCCATGGTGCCCCCAGTGCCTCCTTCCCGTGTCCATGTTGCCCCCAGTGCCTCCTTCCCGTGTCCTTAGTGTCCCCAGTACCTCCTTATGTCCCCCCCACTGCCTTCCAGATTTTGTCCACCCCCAAAGCCAGCCTGCCTGTCTGCCTACCTATCTCCCTCCCTCCCTGCTGCGCTAAAGCCAGTCAGCTTGCCTGTCTACATCCTGCCCTCCCTGCCGCGGAAAAAAGAAAAAAAAAGCGCCTCTCCCATTCCTTTCCCCCAGTCCGCGCCTGCAATCTTACCTCTCCCCACCGACAAGAAGTCTTTCCGACGTCAATTCTGACGTCGGAGAGGACATTCTGGGCCAGCCAATCACTGCCTGGATAAGTATAGCGACAGCCTGTCTGATCACCGGCAGGAGAATGCTGAACCCTTTCTGCCGGAAAGCCGCCCCCACCCCCCGAAACAGTAGATCGCCGTCAGGAGGGTGCCGAACCCCTCCTGCCGGAAACCCCCCCAAACTCCCAATCTCCAGCAGGAGGGTTCCCAACCCCTCCTGCCAGAAAGCCGGACCCTCTACGGACCCCCCATGCTAACGACCTCTTCCCCGATGACTCCCCTAAGCTCCCCCCAACTAACCTTTAAATGTTGGCCGGCTGGACGGGTCTTGCTGCTGTCCAGCCGACAGGCCCACATCGTCGAAATGAGACGGGCCCGCCCCTTCCCCGCTAAGTTTAAGGCCTGATTGGCCCAGTCTCTAGAAGCCTGGACCAATCAGGCCTTAGGCATAGCGGGTCCGCCCATCCCCACTAACTCAAAGGTGTGATTGGCCCAGGCTCGTAAACCGAGGTTTGACTGTATATATGTATACATTTTTATTAGAACAACAATGCCCAAATGACAGTTTAAGAATCAGACTGGATGTCTGTACCACACTTTGTGAGGTTGTAGTGTCTGTGTGTTAGCGGCACTATGCACTTTCCTATCTCATTAACATTTACCTGCACTGTGTACTTCTGCATTTCGTCCAGGACAAATTCCACCTCCTTGGAAGTTGTTAATGACGCGAGGTTCCCACTTAAATTGTAGCAATAGAGTTTTGCATTGTCGTAGCTCTCCCGGCTGGAGTTTATGCGCAGACAGGCGTCCCCAACGTGACTCCAACCCTCGCCGCACAGGTGAGCTGCAATTCAAACCACAGATTTTCTTCTAGGTGAATTATGAAACTTGCAACACAAGATAGCAGGCACCAAGTCAAGCCCAATATCTATTAAAGGGCCTAGTGAAGAGCACTGTATCCGTGACATTATGATCAGAATACTAGGAGGAAACTTTAAAACAATCCAAGTACCTAAAATTTTAAAATATGTTTCTTCCAAACAAACAAGAATGACTTGACTTAATTATAAACTATAAGATTCTTCTGCTTTTGCTGCCTTCTAATCGCCCTTCCATTTCTTCCTGTTTCTCACCTCTCCTCTCCTCCAACCTTTCCCCTTGAGACTATCATTGGAATGCTTTTATGTTTCACTTATACGGTATATTCTAATATGGTCAATATGAGAAAGAAGATTCTTGCCTTCGAAAACTAGGCAAAATCGCACTAAAGTATCATCTTAGTTTAATTTTCTTTTTCTGTTTTGTTTCTATTTATGAATTATTACCAACAGCAGACTCCATTCTAGATATGTGTTTCTGATATGAACACTCTTGGCAGCTATGCAACAAAAGAAAATTTGGGTTCCTTTTACAAAGCTGCGGTAAGTACTAATGCATGCTTACTGCAGCAAAAAATGGCAGGACGTGCTGAGGCGTCCCATGGTAATTTTGTAACGTGTGTACTATAACTATAAAATAGAATTTATTTTTTAGCATTCTGGGGACACAGAGTGGACGTGTTCTGCACTAATCAGTTAGGGCCTGATTCTCTATAACAGGGATAGGGAACTCCGGTCCTCGAGAGCCGTATTCCAGTCGGGTTTTCAGGATTTCCTCAATGAATATGCATGAGATCTATTTGCTTGCACTGCTTTCAATGCATATTCATTAGGGAAATCCTGAAAACCCGACTGGAATATGGCTCTCAAGGACCGGAGTTCCCTACTCCTGCTCTATAGGATGTCGATCTCGGCAGCGCTGATCACGTGCTAATCACACATTACATTAGTGATTTCTATTCCGCCTGTGCCTTGCGGTTCTAGGTGGATTACAAATTAGAAGAGATCTGGACATTACCGAGAGAATTATGTAACAGTGATTCATGTACTTTACATGGTGTGGTAGAGGATTCAATTATAAGATATCTGGATTTTTCCAAAAGAATTACATAGCAGAGAATCAAGTGATAACAGGATACAGTGGAGAATATCAGTATATACGGGTTACAGAAGAGAAATTACCTAACAATGATGTAAGAAGTTTGTTGGATAGTGAGGTAGATGCTTATTTAGGAATCAGAATATTTTTGGAAGGTAAGGTTCTAGGAGTATTCACGAGAGGGAGATCTTGTGTGAAAGGGGAGGAGATTAGTTAGTATGGACGTGTTTTTTGAATAGAAATGTTTTGATTTCTTTTCGAAACACTTTGATGTCTGTTGTGTTGATCATTAGTTTGGTGATGGCGGGGTCAATTTTCGCTGCCTGTGTCGCTAGAAGGCTGTCATATAGTTTTTTACGTTGGGTACCATTATGAGGGGGGAAGGTGAATATGTTTTGAGTTCTCCTTGATCTGGATGAGTGGTAGCGGTATAGGTGGTTGTTTAGGTAACAGGTAATTATCATCCTAAAGAGAATCACGTCTACAATGTTGAACAGATGCCTTAAATGTAGGCCAGCATTTTACAGGCATCCATCTCATGCCTACGGAGACACATAGAGACACTTAAGCATGCCCAAGGCCACTTGCGGACAAAACCACACTCATGCCCCACCTTGGGTGCGATTAAGCATTCCTACGCGGATCCATAGATGCACTACAGATGCCTACAATGGAGGCGTCTGTGTTCGCTCAAACTTTTCTAAAAATGTGCATACCAATTGGCTGCCAGACAAGGGTAGGATGCCCACCACCGCCTGCAAACGGGCCACATGTTTCGAGAATCATGCCCTAAGCATGGGTATTGCTGCATGCTAACTCATTACCGTATTTTTTGCTCCATAAGACGCAAGGGTGCGTATTAAGGAGCGCATGTAAAAAAAAAAAAAACCACCGTACCTTTCCGCGCTCCTGCCTCAGATTCCCTTCTCTCATCCGGCAGCGGCACAAGGCAGGCGCGCGCTTTTTGCGTGCCTGCTTGGTCCCTCATTGCACTCCGACCGGCTGCCTGTCAGTTCTCGCTGCCTACTATTAGACGTGCCCACCACTAGACATGTCCTGTACCCTGTCCCAGCCTACTACTAGACCACCAGAGGGGGGACAGGGTAAAGGGCACACCATTTGGTTCTGAATTTTTTTTCTTGGTTTTTCCTCCTCTAGAGATGGGTGCATCTTATGGTCAGGTGCGTCTTATGGAGCGAAAAATACTAGCTAGATTTAGTGCAAGAGACCCTACTCCCTATAAAATAGATGGCAGCAGGGGCTCATGTGCTAATGGCCACATGCTAATGGGAAAATTAGCGCATGACCATTAATTTATTTTAAAAAAAAGAAAACTGGCCTTTTTTACAAAACTGCGGAAAAAAACAGCCTTAACCCACGGGAAGCACCCACATAAGGACATGCTAAGCTACAAACACAGTTTGTTAAAAAGGCCCGTATGAATTTGTCACCCAACATTATATTTACTAATAAGAGTACAATAATCTGTGGTGTATAACGCTTATTCAACAGTAAGTTACTTCTGTTCCTCTCACATCTTCCTCTTGCTTTCTTTAAAGGCCTAAGTTGGCTAGTTATAAATGAAAAATGTCTACATTTGACAGCAATCTTCAAACATGCGAAGAAGAAAGAATTAAGACAGATGGGGCTTGGTGAATGACTTCCTGGTTCTGTCATTTGGCAACATTAATAAAGAAAAAGTAATAAAAGCAGAAATCCCTTGAATCTCTTCCTCTGTCTCAGTTTCTGTTATAAAAAAAGAAAGGAGAAGAATAGAGACACTTTAATATTATGTTTTGACAGTCCTATGTGATATTTATTTTTTAGAGTTAAAACTTTAAAAGTCCTTCTCAAAAGACTCATCTCTTTGATAAATTTGTAACTTTACAATTATAGTGCTGTATTTTTATTCTGTTTGTAACTTCGCTGCCTGTCAGTTGTCTCTTTTATTGTGAACCGCTTAGAACTCTTATGCTATTGCGGTATATAAAAATAAAGTTATATTATTTGTATAATGAAATATCTATTTTTCACAGCATTTCCTCAGGATGTGGCCAGTGTGTGGAGCCAGACCATAACAATGAATATTAACGGATTCTCAGTTTCACCATATACCGAAGCAGGGCTTATCATACAAGCCACCTCCATCCTGAGAGTCATTATCAGGGCACCTGGTAAGAATATATTCTATAAAGGAACATGGACAATTACTTTCCTATATACAAACCTAGTCACCAAAAACTCTAAGAATTACAACATCAATGTGCTGGAAAAGCATTGGGATCATGACTATGGATACCGGACGTCCGGATTTCCCCAAACATGTCCTCCTTTTGAGGACATGTCTGTGGATCTGGACGGCATTTCAAAACCCAGCACTTTGTCCGGGTTCTGAAAAGCTTCTGCCAATGAGTGACGTCGGGACGGAATTTGCGCATGCACGTGATGTCACCGCATCACACCAGCGCATGCAGAAATGCCATCTGATGTCACTCGTTGCTCATGCAGGTCGAGGGGGGCGGGCCTGGTGCTGGAATGGGGAGTGGCCGGCCAGAACAGGGCGGACTGGGGGCAAGGCCATGGGTCCAGATTTTTCTTTTGGAATATCTAGTAACCCTAATCATGATTAAGAGAATTATAGAAAACAGAGGGGTTATGATTACCTGGGATGTTCCCATTCTGACTGAAAAAAAGCTGGATGCCAGAAAACCATATACAGTGGTGCCTCACACAACGAACTTAATTCGTTCCAGGAGCAAGTTTGTTATGCGAAAAGTTCGTTATGTGAAACGCGTTTTCCCATAACAATACATGTTAAAAAAAATAATTCGTTCTGTAGCATAAAATATGCTAAGATGACATAAAAAAAGATAAATTTTTTGTTATTATTTTTATTTAGATACATCTAAAAACATAATTGTTTTTTAAAACAACACACATTTTTTAAATTTAAAGACAGACTAAGTAGAGTCTAATTTTACAGTGAGAGAGGGCAGAGTCTCAGCGGCAAAAACTGGGACTTAACTGTTCATTTTTTTTTTTTTCTACCGTGTTTCCCCGATGATAAGGCAGGGCCATCAAATAAGACAGCCCCCCCTTTTTAGAAAAAAAATGTAAAATAAGGCACCCCCCCCCCCCGCAAATAAGCCACCCACCGATACCTGCGCTTATCCGAATAGGGTGGTACGGTGGGTGACTCCGTGTGGTCCCTGGCACCCCCGACACTATCGGGGCAAGAGGGAGCTCAAGCCCTCTTGCCCCCCCGACTCCCCGACACGATCGGGGCAAGAGGGAGCTCAAGCCCTCTTGCCCCCCCGACTCCCCGACACGATCGGGGCAAAAGGGAGCTCAAGCCCTCTTGCCCCCCCGACTCCCCGACACGATCGGGGCAAAAGGGAGCCCAAGCCCTCTTGCCCCGCCGATTCCCCAACTCCCCGACAATATCGGGCCAGGAGGGAGCCCAAGTCCTCCTGGCCACGGCGACCCCCTAACCCCACCCTGCACTACATTACGGGCAGGAGGGATCCCAGGCCCTCCTGCCCTCGACGCAAACCCCCCCTCCCCCCAACGACCGCCCCCCCCCAAGAACCTCCGACCGCCCCCCCAGCCGACCCGCGACCCCCCTGGCCGACCCCCACGACACCCCCAACCCCCTTCCCCGTACCTTTCTGTAGTTGGCCGGACAGACGGGAGCCAAACCCGCCTGTCCGGCAGGCAGCCATCGACGGAATGAGGCCGGATTGGCCCATCTGTCCCAAAGCTCCGCCTACTGGTGGGGCCTAAGGCGCCTGGGCCAATCAGAATAGGCCCGGGAGCCTTAGGTCCCTCCTGGGGGCAGGGCCTGAGGCACATGGTCGGGTTGGGCCCATGTGCCTCAGGCCCCGCCCCCAGGAGGGACCTAAGGCTCCCGGGCCTATTCTGATTGGCCCAGGCGCCTTAGGCCCCACCAGTAGGCGGAGCTTTGGGACGGATGGGCCAATCCGGCCTCATTCCGTCGTTGGCTGCCTGCCGGACAGGCGGGTTTGGCTCCCGTCTGTCCGGCCAACTACAGAAAGGTACGGGGAAGGGGGTTGGGGGTGTCGTGGGGGTCGGCCAGGGGGGTCGTGGGTCGGCTGGGGGGGCGGTCGGAGGTTCTTGGGGGGGGCGGTCGTTGGGGGGAGGGGGGGTTTGCGTCGAGGGCAGGAGGGCCTGGGATCCCTCCTGCCCGTAATGTAGTGCAGGGTGGGGTTAGGGGGTCGCCGTGGCCAGGAGGACTTGGGCTCCCTCCTGGCCCGATATTTTGTGGGGAGTTGGGGAATCGGCGGGGCAAGAGGGCTTGGGCTCCTTTTTGCCCCGATCGTGTCGGGGAGTCGGGGGGGCAAGAGGGAGCCAGGCGGAGAGAGGGCAGTTAAGCGCAGTGCCTGCGCGGAAGGATGCAGCTCGGGCGACTTCGTTGTGTGAAACGAAGTTCGTTGTACGGATCAAGACATAAAGTTCGTTGTGCGCAGCGTTCGCTGTGCGAGGCGTCCGTTATGCGAGGCACCACTGTATAGTGGTAAAAGAGAAAAATACCAGTCCTGTGGATTACAGGACCGGAGGCAACATGAATTTACTAGAGGTAGGTCTTGTCAGACAAATCTGATCAATTTCTTTGACTGGGTGACCAGAGAATTGGATAGAGGATGAGCGCTAGATGTGGTGTATTTAGATTTTAGCAAAGCCTTTGACAGTGTTCCACACAGACGTCTAATAAATAAACTGAGTGCCCTCGGGATGGGTCTCAAAGTGACAGGCTGGGTCATGAACTGTTTGAGTGGAAGGCGACAGAGGGTAGTGATCAATGGAGGTCGCTCTGAGGAAAGGGATGTTACCAGTGGTGTGCCTCAAGGTTCTGCTCTTGGGCCTGTTCTTTTTAACATTTCTATAAATGATATTGCTGAAGAGTTGTTAAGAACATAAGAACATAAGCGTTGCCTCTGCCGGGTCAGACCAGGGGTCCATCGTGCCCGGCAGTCCGCTCCCGCGGCGGCCCCCCAGGTCCATGACCTGAAAGTGTTCCCTACCTAATCTAAAATATCCATACCCTATTCGCTCAATGTCCTGTAAGGTAAACCTCTATCTGTACCCTGTTATCCCCTTCGCTTCCAGGAAGTCATCCAGTCCCTTTTTGAACCCCAGAATTGTACTCTGTCTTATCACCTCTCCGGGAAGCGCGTTCCAGGTGTCCACCACCCTCTGAGTGAAGAAGAACCTCCTTGCATTCGTTATGAATCTGTCTCCTCTCAGTTTTTCTGAATGCCCTCTTGTTTTAGTTGTCCCTGCTAGTCTAAAGAATCTGTCCCTCTCCACCTTCTCTATGCCTTTCATGATTTTATAAGTTTCTATCATGTCCCCTCTCAGTCTCCGCTTCTCCAGGGTAAAGAGCCCCAGCCTGTCTAACCGTTCGGCATATGAAAGGTTCTCCATACCCTTTATCATCCTCGTTGCCCTCCTCTGGACCCTTTCGAGTATTGCCATGTCCTTCTTGAGGTATGGCGACCAGTATTGGACGCAGTATTCCAGATGTGGGCGCACCATTGCTCGATACAGTGGCAGGATAACTTCTTTTGTTCTGGTAGTGATACCTTTTTTGATAATGCCCAACATTCAGTTCGCTTTTTTTGAGGCCGCTGCACATTGTGCCGCCTGCTTCATTGTGTTATCCACCAATACCCCCAGATCTTTTTCTTGGCTGCTTTCCCCGAGTACCCTCCCTCCCATCGTATAGCTGTACATGGAGTTCCCCTTCCCTATGTGCAAGACCTTACATTTCTCCACATTGAAGCTCATCTGCCATTTTTTTGCCCACTCACTCAGTTTGTTCAGGTCGCTCTGCAGTTCTTTGCATTCCTCAACAGTTCTGGCCCTGTTGAAGAGTTTTGTGTCATCCGCGAACTTGTTAACTTCGCACTTTGTCCCCGTTTCTAGATCATTAATAAATATATTGAACAGCAATGGTCCCAGCACTGACCCTTGCGGAACACCACTTGTGACCCCTATCCAGTCAGAGTAGTGCCCCTTTACTCCTACCCTCTGTTTCCTGTCCGCCAGCCAATTTTTGATCCATCTGTACACGTTCCCTTCCACCCCGTGACTCCACAGTTTCTTCAGTAAGCGTTCATGGGGCACCTTGTCGAAGGCTTTTTGGAAATCTAGATATATAATGTCTACTGGGTCACCTTGGTCCAATTGCTTACTTATCCCCTCAAAGAAATGCAGTAGATTTGTCTGGCATGATCGGCCTTTACAGAAACCATGCTGGCTTGATCTCATCAGATTATTTTTTTCTATATGCTCATTGTTGGGTAAGATTTGCCTCTTTGTGGATGATACCAAAATCTGCAATAGAGTAGACACATCAGAAGGTGTGAATAACATGAAAAAAGACCTGGCGAAGCTTAAGAATGGTCTGAAATTTAATGCTAAGAAATGCAGGTTATGCATTTGAGCTGCAAAAACCCAAGGGAACGGTACAGTTTAGGAGGTGAAGAACTTATGTGCACAACGGAAGAGTGGGACTTGGGTGTGATTGTATGTGATGACCTTAAGGTAGCCAAACAGGTTGAAAAGGTGACGGTGAAAGCTAGAAGGAAGCTAGGTTGCATAGGGAGAGGTATAGCCATTAGGAAAAAGGAGGTATTGATGCCCCTGTATAAGACTTTGGTGAGGCCTCATTTCGAATATTGTGTACAATTCTGGAAGCTGCACCTTCAAAAAGATATAAGAAGGATGGAGTTGGTCCAGAGGAAGGCTACTAAAATGGTGTGTGGTCTTCGTAATAAGGCTTAAAGATCTCAATCTATATACTTTGAAGGAAAGGCGGAAGATAAGATAGTCATTTAAATACCTACATAATATAAATGTGAAAGTTGAGTCTTTTTCATTTGAAAGAAAACTCTGCAATGAGAGGGCATAGGATGATGTTAAGAGGTGTTGGGCTTCGGAGTAATCTGAGGAAATACTTTTTTACGGAAAGGGTGGTAGACACGTGGAACAGTCTTCCGGAAGAGGTGGTGGAGACAGAGACTGTCTGAATTCAAAAGAGAGAAAGAGATAATGGTTACTGCGGATGGGCAGATTAGATGGGCCATTTGGCCTTTATCTGCTGTCATGTTTCTATGTTTCTATAACAGAATAGCACTGATTATAAGAGAGGTTGTTCCCAAGTGGATTACTCAGTGACTCGTGTGGAGGGAGGGGAGGGGAGGGAAGTTCCTCAAGTACCAAGAAATGCAGTCTAAGACTTAGAAAATGTGGCAGAAAAATAAAGAAATATTTCCCATGATTTTGGGTGCCACATACTTGATTAAAAAGAACTTCTAAGCGCACTGGATAACTTGCTTATACATGATACAGGCAAACTAAACACAGTCCTTTATGTGTGAACAAAGAAATCCTGTTTCTCCACTATTGGAACCGCTCTTTGGAATGCTTTGACAGGCATGTTGAGATTTTGTGGGAATGTGCTACATTTTAGAAAATTGTTGAAAATTTATTTTGTATAAGCATTTTCTGATAGCTGTACCTAATTTTATATTGTATATTACATTACATTAGTGATTTTTATTCCGCTTGTACCTTGCGGTTCAAAGCGGATTACATAAGAAGAGAACTGGACATTTCCAGGAGGGTACATGACATTGGAGAATACAGGTTGAGGGTATAGACTTAATAACAGAATGAGTGTATAGACATAATAACATTGGAAGATAAAACAGGTTACATTACATTACATAGCAGATTGTCTGTTTCCATATGTTGGTAAGTAATCGGTTTCGGTAGGATGATTTAGGTTCCAGGTAGGTTTTATTTATTTATTTTTTATTTATTTTTTTTTTTTTATTGGTCGATTGAGGATATGGTGCCAGGGGGGGCGCAGAACCTGGTCGGTGTAAGTGGAAGAGGAGAGGGAGATTAGGAAGATTGTAATGGTATTGAACAGTAGTGTTTTGATTTCTAGGGGAAGAAGAGAGGGAGATTAGGTAGATTGTATATACTTTTTGAATAGCAGCATTTTGATTTCTTTACGGAATGCTTTGAAGTCAGATGTTGAGGTTAATAGTCTGGTGATGGAGGGTTCGAGTTTTGCTGCATGCGTTGCTATGAGGTTGTCATAGAGCTTTTTACGATGAGTGCCATTGAGTGGTGGGTATGAGAATGGTGTCAGAGTTCTTCTTGTTCTGGGTGGAAGGTTACAGTTTAGGCGATCGTTTAGATAGGCAGGTGCAGTACCGTTGATTACTTTGAAGATTAGAAGGTTTGAATTGAATTCTGGCTCGAATCGGTAGCCAATGTGAGTCTAGGTAGGCATTGGTGATGTGATCAAATTTTCCGAGGGAGTAGATTAGTCTGAGGGCTGTGTTCTGAACGGTCTGTAGTTTTTTGATCATGTTTGTAGGGCATGGTAGATATAGGATATTGCAGTAGTCCACAAGACCTAGTACCAGGGATTGTACAATGATTCTGTAGTGTTCTTTGTCAAAGTATTTCCTTATTTTTCTTAAGTTGCGCATTATGAAGAATGCTTTTTGGGTAGTTTTGTTGATTTGAGTCTGCATAGTGCAGCATCTGTCTATCAGCACTCCCAGGATTTTGAGGGAGGTTTGGATTGGGTATTTGATTGCTTTAATTTCCAGGTCTGTTATGGATGGGTTTTTGTCCGTTTCAAGCATTAAGAATTTGGTTTTGTCCGAGTTTAGTTTTAATTTGTGGTTTGTCATCCATTTTTCTACTTCATCCAGTATTGTTTCCAGGTGTCCTGTTGAGGTGTGGTCTTGGGATTCGAAGGGGAGGAGAATAGTTATGTCGTCTGCGTAGCTGAATGATGTTACATTTAGGTTGTCTAGGGTGGTACCGAGGGAGGAGATGTAGAGATTGAATAGAATGGGTGAAAGTGGAGATCCCTGCGGGACTCCGCATAGATTTGACCATGGGTTAGATTTCGTATCATTTATCTTAACTCTGTACGTTCTTGTTTTAAGGAATCCTTGGAACCAGTTGTAAACCACCCCTGAGATCCGTATTGCATCAAGTATCTGGAGTAGTATGGTATGATCAACTAGATCGAAGGCGGCGGAAAGATCTAGTTGGATAATTAGGATCCTGTGTCCTTTACTGAGGTATTGTCGGGCTATGTCCAGTAGTGTTGCTAGTAGTGTTTCCGTGCTGTGGTAAGATCTAAATCCTGATTGAGATGAGTGAAGTATATTGTGGTCAGCTAGGTAGTTGGTGAGGTATTGAGCCACCAGTCCTTCAATCAGTTTGACGTATAATGGGATCGAAGCGATAGGTCTATAGTTGGTAGGTGTGTCTATAGGACTTTTTTGGTCTTTCAGTAGAGGTGTGATTATAATCTCTCCAAGATCTTGCGGGAATTGGCCATCTATGAGAGTGCTTTGTATCCATTGCGTGAGGCTGGTTTTGAATTTAGGGGAGGCATTTGTAAGTAGATACGATGGGCAGTAGTTCAAGTCGCATGAGGTGTGGCTGTATTTTTTGTATAGTCGGTTCAAGTCAGGCCATTGTAGAGTTGGGAAGGTGGACCATGTTCTGTCTGCAGTTATGGCTTCTTCCGTTGTGGGGGTTGTTATTAACTCATCGAGTGTGGTAGTTGAGTTGTTGAAGGTAGTTTTGATTTTGATGATCTTGTGTTTGAAATGGTCTGCTAGTTGGGAAGCTGTTGGTGTTTTATTGCCTTGAGTGGCAAGGAATGGGTTTGTGTCTGTAAGTTTTTTTACTAAGTTGAAGAGTGTTTTTGTATCGGAGGTGTTTGTACCAATTAGCTTTTCCTTGAGTTTGATGTTATATAGTTTGATTTGGGTTCTCCAAGCGGATTTGGTTTGGTCATTTCTCTTTTTTCTCCAAGATCTTTCGAGTTGTCTGCAATGCCTTTTTAGTAGGAGGAGTTCGGAGTCGAACCACTTGTCTGAGGGTCTGCAGGTTCTGTGTTTGGTTTTTTCTGGGGCTAGCTCGTTCAAGGTTGTTTCACTTAGGGTGCGCCAGTGTTTTACGAAGTCTGTGTGGTCTGTGGGGACGATTGCAGGGTCTACTTTGTCCCAGAACGTGGCTGGTTCAATTTTCTGTCTAGATTTGAAGGTTGTTTTTTGTGGCTTAGATTTTATGTTATTTTGAGCCAGTTGATTGTGAAAGTGTATTTGTGGTGGTCTGACCAAAGAGAGGGATGCCAGGTACCGTTGGCGATGTGAATATTTGGGGTGTGGAGGTTGTGAGACGCGAATGCTGCTATATCGAGTTGGTGGCCTTTTTCATGCGTGGGTTCAGGATTGAGGATCTGGTAGGATAGGGCGTCGAGGTATGAGAGTATTTCGTTTGCTTGTTTGGATGTGTGGTCTTCGAGGTGGAGATTGATGTCTCCTAGGAGCAAGTTGTATGTAGAGGTTAGAGAGTTCTGGAATAAGAATTCTTCGAGTTCAATTTTTGAGGTGTTCCATTTTCCTGGAGTGATGTAGCATAGCAGACAGTTCAAGGTGTCTGTGAGTGTATTGTCGGAGAGTTGGCATGCGAGAAGATCTAAGTGAGGGGTTGATTGTTTGTGTAGCACTTTTAGGTTGAGGTTGTTTTTTACTAGAATCGCTAGTCCTCCCCCTCGTTTGTTTTCTCGACAAACCAGCTCTAATTTTTAACCTTTGGGGCAGAATTTGGTTATGCATGGGTCCGAGTTGGATGTTAGCCAGGTTTCGGTTAGGAAGAGACAGCTTAGTTTTTCTTTGATTATCCAGTCTTTGATTAGATTTGCTTTTGGGCTAATTGATCTTATATTCATGTAGGCACAGGCTAACGAGGTGTGTTTTGTGTTGGAGTTAAGGTTGCAATTGAGGTAGAGGATATTTTTTGGTGATGTTTTTTGTTTTTGTGTGGTAGTCTTGTGCTTTGGTGGTGGTCGTTTTCCCCAGATGGTGGGAATGTGGTCTTGGCTGGTCAGAGAGCAGGATGTTAGGGTTCTGGTGGTGTGGATTTTTCTGGGTGGATGTGGTTGTCTGTAGGTTGCTGTCAGAATTGGGATGGGTGATAGGTGATATCCTGTGGTTTGCCAGTTTGAAATGAGTAGTGAGAGTATTAGGAGGGCAAGTATGTTTTTGTATTCGTGATTTTCCATTTTGTTTGTGGGGTGAATGGAGAGAGTTTCTGTTCGCTCTCCTCTCTGGTGAGGTAATTGCCTATGTGTTTAGACTTTGGCTTGTGGTGGCATATGAGGAGTCTGGTCCCTCGCAGGTCGGGGAGAGGGGCGGAGCAGGGCTCCCACGCTGCCTCTTCTCTGCTGGTCTCTGGGCTCTGGAACAGATGTCCGCGCTGCAGGGAAGTAAGTCGGGTCCCTCGCAGGTCGGGGAGAGGGGCGGAGTAGGGCTCCCACGCTGCCTCTCCTCTGCTGGTCTCTGGGCTCTGGAACAAATGGCCGCGCTGCAGGGAAGTAAAGTCAGGTTCCTCGCAGGTCGGGGAGAGGGGCGGAGCAGGGCTCCCACGCTGCCTCTCCTCTGCTGGTCTCTGGGCTCTGGAACAAATGTCCGCGCTGCAGGGAGGTAAAGTTGGGTCCCTCGCAGGTCGGGGAGAGGGGCGGAGCAGGGCTCCCATGCTGCCTCTCCTCTGCTGGTCTCTGGGCTCTGGAACAAATGTCCGCGCTGCAGGGAGGTAAAGTCGGGTCCCTCGCAGGTCGGGGAGAGGGGCGGAGCAGGGCTCCCACGCTGCCTCTCCTCTGCTGGTCTCTGGGCTCTGGAACAAATGTCCGCACTGCAGGGAGGTAAAGTCGGGTCCCTCGCAGGTCGGGGAGAGGGGCGGAGCAGGGCTCCCACGCTGCCTCTCCTCTGCTGGTCTCTGGGCTCTGGAACAAATGGCCGCGCTGCAGGGAGGTAAAGTCAGGTCCCTCGCAGGTCGGGGAGAGGGGGAGAGTAGAATAAAGATGATATAATGTTTACATTTAGACCTCTGTCTCCTTTTGCTCTTGTCTGACATTAATTTTAAGATTTTTTTGCGTCCCATCTCCACAAGTTCTTTTCCTGTCCCTGCCCCATTCCTGCAAGCTCTGTCCCCATCTGCACAAACCTCAAACACTTTAGAATCATAGGTAGCAACATTCTCAAGCTCAGATTGTGATGTCAAAATGCCTCATTCCACCAATGCCTAAGCTCCGTCCTCATCTGCACAAGCCTCAAACACTTTCAAATCATAAGTGGCAACATTCTAGAGCTCAGATTGTGATGTCATAATGACTCATTCCACCAATGCCTAAGCTCCGTCCTCATCTGCACAAGCCTCAAACACTTTAAAATCATAAGTAGCAACATTCTCAAGCTCAGATTGTGATGTCATAATGCCTCATTCCACCAATGCCTAAGCTCCATCCCAGGGCCACCATCAGGGCAGTACTACCAGTCCTGCATTCAGGGGCTCGGAGCTGACAGGGGGCCCGGGCTCCCCCAGGGTCGCAAGCATAGTCTCCTCTCCTTCTCCTTACCTGCCCTACCGCAGCACACAGCCGAACGGAAGTCTTCCCGATGTCAGCGCTGACGTCGGAGGGAGGGCTTAAGCAAAGCCCTCCCTTCCTCCGACGTCAGCGCTGACATCGGGAAGACTTCCAGTCGGCTGCTTGCGGCAGGGCAGGTAGGGAAAAGGCAGTCATATACCGAAGGGGGGGGGCGGTCCACCCCGGGTGCAGCCATGGGGGGGAGTGTGCACAGCCGGTCAGGTCCCCTTAGCCTTATGGCGCTTCCCCCGACCGACCGACCGACAATAGGCCCGGCCGACAAACCTCCCTGCCCTGTAGCAGCGAATATAAATTACCTTCTTACAGCAGCTTCAATACTCCAGCTGCTGTAAGAAGGTAATTTAGATTCGCGGCTACAGGGCGGGGAGGTTTGTCCGACCGGGCCTGTTCTGTTGTCGGTCAGGTGGGGAAGCGCCACAAAGGTAAGGGGCAGGGAGGGAGAAAGGGAGGAAAGGTGGAATGGTGAAGAAAAGACGCTTAAGGGAAATGGGTAAAACTTAGGGGGGAAGGCCGCTGAAAGCACTGGGGAAGACAAAGGGGTGGAGAAGGACGCTGAAAGGACATGGGAAAGACAAAGGGGTGGAGAAGGACGCTGAAAGGACATGGGAAGATGGGGGGAGAAGGACGCTGAAAGGGCATGGGGAAGACAGGGGAGAGAAGGACGCTGAAAGCACATGGGGAAGACAGAGGGGGGAGAAGGACCCTGAAAGGATATGGGGAAGACAAAGGGGTGGAAAAGGACGCTGAAAGCACATGGGGAAAACAGAGGGGGGAGAAGGACGCTGAAAGGACATGGGGAAGACAGAGGGGGAGAAGGACGCTGAAAGGACATGGGGAAGACAGGGTGGAGAAGGACACTGAAAGCAAATGTGGAAGACAGAGGGGGGAGTAGGATGCTGAAAGGAAATGGGGAAGAGAGAGTGGGGAGAAGACACTGGCAGGGAAGAAGACAGAGATGCCAGACTATGGGGGGAGCGGAGGGAAGAAGATGGATGCCAGACCAATTTGGGAGGGGGAGAAAGGGAGAGGCACAGTAACAGAGCAAATGGAAGATGCAGAAAGAAGAGAGACAGTGGATGGAAGGAATTAAATGAGAACATGAGGAAAGCAGAAACCAGGCAACAAAGGTAGGAAAAAAATTCTTTTTTTTTTTTTTGCTTCAGGATAAAGTAGTATATTAGTTGTGTTGATAAAAATTTATAAACATTAGAGGCTCTGGTAGAAACCCGTTTCCAAAGTATATATTTTTCCCAATTAATATTTCCAAATTAATAAAGTCTTTTTGCTTATTTTTAAATGGGTTTCTACCTGAGCCTTTAATTCAGTAGCATAATTAAATGAAATAACTATTTCTGTAGTCTACAGGGATGGGCGGGACATAGGGGATTCCTTGCGGGGACGGGTGGGAGTCCTCACAGGGACGGGTGGGACTTTGGCGGGGACGGGAGGGATTTCTGTCCCCACGCAATTTAAACATGCACCTTTCTTCCTCCATCCCATAACACACACATCCTGGTGGTGATGATTATCAGATTGATTCATGAATATATAATGATGTTATGAGTGTGCACCTCTTCCTTCTCATCCTCCTTAGCATGTCACATACAGCATGTTACATTACACAAAGTCTGTGTAATGTAACATGCTGTATGTGACATGCTGAGGAGGTTGGGAAGGAAGAGGTGCACACTCATAACATCATTATATATTCATCCATAGCTGCATGTTAATGAAGTGCTCATATGCACTTATTTATCATCATAACATATACATCATCATTAACATGCAGCTGTGGATGTGTAAGGACAGGCTGAGGAGGATGGATGGAAAGGAAGAAAAGTGCACATATCAACATATCGTACATTTTTAACATGCATGATGCAGCTATAGGCAAGCTGAGGAGGATGGGATCATACAGTTGTGTATGTTCAGATATGCGCTCAGATGTGATGTTTTTTCTGATATATTTATTAAGCTTACAGTATTTATAAAAACACATTTAATACTTGTTACAAAAAATATTGTGCAATTGTGATCTACTTCTGGCTTACAAAGGTCAAAAGAAATCCTTAACTGAGATTTTACATTCAAAAGTGAATTATAGCTACTAGCACTATTATTTATTAGTTATTTATTATGCATAAGAACATAAGAAATGCCTTTACCCGATCAGACCCTAGGTCCATCTAGTCCGGCGACCCGCACACGCGGAGGCCAAGCTAGGTGTTCTCTACTGGACACCTTGTTCACCCGTGTCCCTCAATGTGATTTGCATGAAGATGTGCATCCAACTTGCCCTTGAATCCCAGAATGGTGGTCTCTGTCACAACCTCCTCCGGGAGAGCATTCCAGGCGTCCACCACTTGCTGTGTGAAGCAGAACTTCCGGATATTAGTCCTGAGTCTGCCTCCCCTAAGTTTTAGTCCATGACCTCTTGTTCGAGTCACTGTTGACAATGTGAATAACGAAGATTCTTGCTCCATTTTGTCGAAACCTTTTAGTATTTTAAAAGTCTCTATCATATCCCCTCGCAGCCTTCTCTTCTGGAGGGTAAACAATCCCAGTTTTGAGGCGTTCTTCGTAACTCAAATTCTTCATACCTTCTATTAGTTTTGTGACTCGTCTCTGCACTCTCTCTAGTAGGGTTATATCCTTCTTTAGGTAGGGAGACCAGTGTTGGACACAGTATTCCAAGTGTGGTCTGACCATTGCTCTATAAAGCGGCATTATGACATCAGCCGATCTACTCGTGATGCCCTTCTTTATCATACCCAACATCTTGTTTGCTTTCTTTGCCGCCACTGCGCACTGAGCCGACGGCTTCAGGGTCCTGTCTAGCAGTACCCCCAGGTCCCTTTCTTGTTCGCTCTTGCCCAATGTTACACCTAATATTTTATATTTTTGTTCTTTGTTTTGCCTGCCCAGGTGCATCACTTTGCATTTTTCTATATTAAATTTCATCTGCCACTTTTCCGCCCATTTCTCCAGTTGGTTCAAATCTCTTTGAAGTGCATCTCTGTCTATTTGCGACCCAACTGCCCGACATAGTTTTGTGTCATCTGCAAACTTGATTATGTTACTTGTTGTTTCCTCTTCTAGGTCATTTATATAGATATTGAACAAGATGGGCCCAAGAACCGACCCTGGGGCACGCCGCTCGTCACCTTCTCCCAGTCCGAGAACTTCCCATTTATGCTCACCCTCTGCAATCTGTTCTCCAGCCATTTGCCTATCCATCTTAGTATATCCCCTTTTATTCCATGCAGATGTTTGTTATTAGTTCAGTATTAGACATATGTTAGTTTAGAATAGATAGGTATCGATTAGTTTAGTTTAGGTTAGGTTAGGGCCCTGCTGAAAGAGTCTACCTTGACGTGGTTGCAGGCTTACAAATCTTTTGGTCAAAGAGTGCGGCGACAGAGAAAAGTATGTGTGTATTCGGCCCATGGAAGAAGTGGGGGTCGGGGGGGGGGGGAAGGGGTGCGTGGGGGGCCCAATAGGATTGCTCAGTAAGGGGCCCAGAAATTTCTGATGGCGGCCCTGCTCCATCCCCATCTGCACAAACCTCAAACACTTTAGAATCATAGGTGGCAACATTCTAGAGCTCAGATTGTGATGTTATAATGCCTCATTCTACCAATGCCTAAGCTCCGTCCTCATCTGCACAAGCCTCAAACACTTTCAAATCATAAGTGGCAACATTCTAGAGCTCAGATTGTGATGTCATAATGCCTCATTCCACCAATACCTGAGCTCCGTCCTCATCTGCACAAGCTTCAAACACTTTAAAAAGTGTTCGATGCTTGTGTGGTTAAGGCAGAGTTTACAGGAATGGGGCAGAGACATGGACAGCGACAAAACTCATGGGAATGGGGAAATTTGAGTTCCTGCGGGGACGGAGACAAATTTGTCTCCATGTCATTCCCTAGCATGCAGTTTTACAGAACAGCAGAGATTCAAGCCCAATTTGCACACAAGATTTCAGCTTGTGTCAGTGGCTTACCAAGGGTGGGGCAGGAGGCTGTCCACCCTTGGTGCAGGGAGTTCAGGAGTGCTGGAGAGGTCATGGTTCTGCAGTCCACCTGCACACAGCCATCGACTCTGCTGGTCCCCACCTCCTCCGTCAACTTTATATTTCAGGGCAGAGGACCCGCAGAGCTGATTGCCGTGTGCAGGCCATCCACAATTTGATTCACACACTTTCCCACTCCACCCCAGGTTCCCGCCTCGCCAGGTACGTCACTGACTGGAGTAAATCCTTGCACCCAAAGTTAAGCGCCGAATTCAGTGCTCAACACTATTCTATAAAGAACGCTCGTCCTGAATAGAGCCTAGAATAACTCTGAGCACCAAATGTTATCAGTGTCATTTAGAAAATCTGGCCCTAAGGGTGCAGACAGCATAATGTCAGTGTTGAACTGTTTATGAATTTATTATGTTGAAAGGTCACTTGGACAAAGTCAGAGGCGTGAAGAAAGAACAAGAAGTTTATTACAGCATGCTGGACTCTAGTGCAGTGAACAGCCTGCCTACTTGAGTGTTAGAATCAGGAAATGCATGGACTTTTATGCCCTGTTCACTAAACATATGCAAACTAATACATGCAAAAACTACAACTTTTCATTTGTTACTTCTATAACTTTTCTACAATTATTATTGGTCCTAAGCCAGCACTTATGATAGGTTCAGGGCTACAACTTATAGTCCTATAGGAAACTAGCTCATTTCTCTGCTTATCTAAATCTTACAGTTCTAAATGTTACATGTTCAGGAGGACAGGGTACATCATGGCTCAAACTCTTATCTATTTAGCTTACAATGTGGTAAGGTAGGGACATACATTTTAGGCAGATGAGGTCAGTAGATTGTACACTGTTTTCAGCTATGTAGGCCAGAGCAATATTTTAAACAACAGTTAATCATTTCATGACCCTACAATGTAACCTGCTTTGGGCATTCTCGCAAAGATAGGCAATTTATTGGTATGTCCTCATAGAAATTGTGAGGAATTCTTTCTCATAAGGCTCATTTTTTTACAGAGAGGTGATAAAACTCGCAAACAGTCAGTGAAGCAATGAGGCGGGTGGCACAACCTAGATAAGCACTGAACGAACTTGCAGGATCCTGAATGGTGGGATGTGTGGTTAACCCTAGCAAGGTAAAATACAAGATTGTCTGAGGTATGGAAACTGGGCAACCAGGTATTCTTGTCTACTGAACAATATAAGAGAGAAACTACAATGACTGCATTCACCTAAGGCAGGGGTGTCAAAGTCCCTCCTCGAGGGCTGCAATCCAGTCAGGTTTTCAGGATTTCCCCAATGAATATGCATGAGATCTATTAGCATACAATGAAAGCAGTGCATGCAAACAGATCTCATGCATATTCATTGGGGAAATCATGAAAACCCGATTGGATTGCGGCCCTCGAGGAAGGATTTTGACACCCCTGGCTTAGAGGAACACCGTTTTCACCTCTCTTTCCAACAGACTTTCATAAGAATCATCCTGTTACTCTCTCTGGCTCTCAGACTTTCAGTATTTGCCTCTCCCCTTCCCCCCTATTCGTCTAACCCAGGGGTAGGGAAGTCCGGTCCTCGAGAGCCGTATTCCAGTCGGGTTTTCAGGATTTCCCCAATAAATATGCATGAGATCTATGTGCATGCACTACTTTCAATGCATATTCATTGGGGAAATCCTGAAAACCCGACTGGATCGCAGCCCTCTAGGAGGGACTTTGACACCCCTGACCTAGGGGATGCTAAGCTACTAACAGTGACATTGAACTGGGAAAAGGCTGCCATTCGCTGGATCAAACTGCATTAACTCTCTGGCTAGGGTTACCAGATTTTACTTTAGTAAAATCCAGACCCCCCCCTAGACCCGCCTCCCAGGCCCGCCCAGTTCCATCCGTCCTCGCCCCTGTTACACCCCAGTCCCACCCCCAATCCCACCCTAGCCCCCGCTGCCTGCTCTAGTTGGGCAGGAGGGCATCCGTGCATGTACGGACGCCCTCCTGCCTGACACGATTTTGAGGAAGTTTTTCAAAACCCAGACAAAGTGCCGGGTTTTGAAGCCATCCAAACCCCCGGACATGTCCGTGGAAATTCGGATGTCTTGGCCATTAACTCTCATATTGACTTGATTTATTAAGGGCATGTAGACATACAGAACGTCAGCCCAAGCAAACGCTGTTGCGTACAGAGACCTTACCTGGTACAGCTTGGCATTCTTGATGGCGTTGGTCCCACTGACAGTTCAAGTTCAGAGAGCAGCTCTTGCAGCTGGTCAGTTTATTACAAATCTGTTCGTTTCTCACATGGCACTTGCTGTAGTTTCTAACTGACTGGAGAAAAATCAAGAGACAGGAAGTTACAGTGGCACAGAGTCTTTCCTTAATATTACACAGTGCAGCTATAAGAACATAAGAACATAAGAACTGCCTTCTCCGGATCAGACCTTCGGTCCATCAAGTCCGGCGATCCGCACACGCGGAGGCCCTGCCAGGTGTACACCTGGCTTAACAACAAAGGAAGATTATACAAGAGCTTAAATCAGATCCAACAATCATAATATCTAGGGCAGACAAGGGAGGGGGAATTGTCATACAAAATTACTCAGATTACAAGAATGAAGCGTTACGGCAACTACAAGATACCACATACTATAGGGTATTACAACAAGACCCTACTACTCAAATTAAATCAGAAGTAGATGGGATAGTGAACTCTGCCAGGGAACTAGCAATACTGACCAATAAAGAAACAAAATTCCTGATTAACGATTTTCCCAGGATTCCCAAAATCAATTTCATACCAAAAATACACAAATCGGACAAAAACCCCCCAGGACGCCCAATAGTTGTTGGGCTGGGCTCGGTTTTGGAACCACTCTCTCAGTATTTGGATAGTCAATTAAAACATCTCGTTCCTCGTGCTGAGTCATATATTAGAGATACAACACATTTTTTACAAGTGATAGAACAATATTCTCACCAGGCTATAAATGATGATGCAATATTAGTAACTGCAGATGTAGTTGCATTATATACAAATATCCCACAACGGGAAGCTATCCAACTTGTCCAAACTCAATTATTGAAACTAACAATGAATGATTCAAAGAGATCTTTACTGTTACAATTTGCAAAATTAGTCATAAGTAACAACTATTTTCAATTTGAGGAGAACATATATCTCCAAACAAAGGGCGTAGCTATGGGGGCTACTGTAGCGCCCACATTAGCCTGTCTCTATATGACTCAGTACGAGGAAACACATGTTTACAGTTCACAATATTTCCAATATGTATCATGTTGGAAGAGGTTCATTGACGATATCTTTTTTGTGTGGAGTGGTGGAGAAGTTAAATTAAAAGAATTTTTAGACGAACTTGATTTAAAAGATGATAACATATCTTTCACATATAACATAAATAGTAATCAAGTTACATTTTTGGACATAAAGATCATCAAACACAATCAACGTATATCCACCACTCTACACAAAAAACAATCCGATAGAAACACACTGTTACAATACCACAGTTTTCATCCATGAGCACTACGAAATAGCATTCCTATAGGGCAGTTCCTTCGCTTACGAAGGATCTGCTCAGAGGAGAGCGATTTTGATAAACAAGCGAATGAATTATACAATAAATTTACACAGCGAGGATACCCTGGGAAAATTGTGAAAAAGGCCTGGAAAAGGGCAAAAAATTGTTTTCGCCCTTGGTTGATGTTGGACCAGCAAAACAAACATAAAGAACAAAATTTAGTTTGCGTTATGCCTTATACAAATCACAGTAACGCAATCAAGCACATTATAAAAAAACACTGGCCAATATTACAATATCATCCTATACTAACCAACCTTCCTAAATTCGCGTTCTCAAGAGCTAAAAACCTTGGGGAACAGTTAAGACATAAAGCTAATGGGAGCAGTCCTAACAATAAAGCACCCCATAAACCCTGTGGGAAATGCACGACCTGCCGCTATATATCTAACGTTACCCATTTGAGAATACCCGGGTTCGGACGACACTTTATATTAAACACTGGAACAGATTGTCAGTCTAAGGGGGTTGTTTATTGTATTCAATGCCCCTGCGGACAACTATATATAGGACAAACGATACGTATGATAAAAACACGAATAATAGAACATCTTAGTAACATCAGAAAAAATCGTGTCTCCGCCCCCCTGGTATCTCATTGGATGGAAAATTCTCACACATTGGAAGATCTCAGATACACGGTGTTAGTTCAAGTACGAGACACTGGAGGAAATTTATCAAAACTATTAATTCAAAAAGAACAACGTTTCATATATAATTGGCAGACCTTGCACCCACAGGGTTTAAATGCAGATATAGACTGGCTAGCTATATAATGAAACACGATACTTCCCAGGCAGAGTCAACATCCGGGAGAGTTTATAGCCCAACCTTTTCCGCTTAACGTTCTACATAAATACTGATTCTGGGTAACAGGAGGTACTCGGTTCCCAGATTTTGAAGCAGTTTGACCTCTGTTTGCCGTTTTCAGGTAATATACTACTTTGAATAGTCTTTAATTGAAACAATAGTAACAATAGCTATAGCTTAGATCTTTTATAAATCTAACAAAGATAAGCAGATCTAACTAGTGTATTTTCTTTTATAGTGTCCCTCCCCGACGAAGGAAACGAAACTCGAGTCGGGGGGACGGGAAAGATATTTGAAATTACGGTTTTGGATTTTAACACTGCACGTTATCACTTTAATTTGGTCACCGATGAGGTTTAACAAAGACAAGTTCATCTACACTAAGCCTCCCCACTCAGATAAGTACTAACTTAGTGTTATATTCAGTTAACAACATTGAGGGAGGGCGGGGACAGGTGGTTGCAATGATGGTCCCCTTGTTAAACCCATTGTAGTGACTGCACTATTTATTGGGTAAAAGGTCTGAGCACATCACCTTATGATATATATTCATATTATCTTATAAGTTTTAAGAAATAATATATTTAGAAGACATAACTGTGATCAACAGGAGTGCAATATTAATTTATAGTCCACCATATCCTTATATGCCTCTCTTAAGGAGATATGCATCTAGTTTGCTCTTGAAGCCTAGGACGGTCGATTCCGTCATAATCTCCTCTGGGAGGGCATTCCAGGTGTCAACCACTCTCTGAGTGAAGCAGAACTTCCTGACATTAGTCCTGAACCTGTCCCCCCTTAGCTTCATTACATGTCCTCTAGTCCGTGTCAAATTGGACAATGTAAATAATCTTCTCTGCTCTATTTTGTCGATTCCTTTCAGTATTTTGAAGGTCTCGATCATATCCCATATCTGATGTATATAATACAGGGGATTTATATTCTTAAAAAAGGCTTAGTGAGGATCACAATAAGTGGCCAACAGAAAGGAAAACAATGTATTTCATGTAAGAATTGGAGAACTCAAAACTTTTTGCACCAATATTTTCATATTCAAATTTTTAGGCAGAATTTTTTTTAACCCTTACAAAGGTTGCAAATGAAATCCATAGGTACAAAATAGACTTTTGGGGGTCAATTTTCGGCAGCTGGGATCATTTTTTATTACACTAGTCTTTAAGCCCGTTACATTAACGGGTGCTAGAATAGATGTGTCTGTCTGTCTTTCTTTGTCTCTCTCTCTCTCATTGGCCACTGTCTTTCTTTCTGTCTCTCTCTCTCTCTCTTTGGCCACTGTTTGTTTGTCTTTCTTTCTTTCTGTATTTCTCCTTGACCACTGTCTGTGTGTCTTTCTGTCTCTCTCTCCTTGGCCGCTGTCTGCCTGTCTTTCTGTCTCTCCCTCTCTCCTTGGCCGCTGTCTTTTTGTGTGTCTCCCTCTGTCGCTCTCTATGTGTGTCTGTCTTTCTGTCTCTTTCTCTCTCTCTCCTTGGCTTCTGTCTGCCTGTCTTTCTGTCTCTCCCTCTCTCCTTGGCTTCTGTCTGCCTGTCTTTCTGTCTCTCCCTCTCTCCTTGGCCGCTGTCTGTCTTTCTTTCTTTCTGTCTCTCCCTCTCTCCTTGGCCGCTGTCTGTCTTTCTGTCTCTCTCTCCTTGGCCGCTCTCTGTGTATGTTTCTCTCTCTTTCTCCTTGGCTGCTGTTTATGTGCCTTTCTGTCTCTTTCTCTCTTTCATTGGCCGCTGTGTGTCTGTCTTTCTGTCTCTTTTCTCTCTCTCTCCTTGGCCGCTGTCTGTGTATGTTTCTGCCTCTTTCTTGCTCTTTCTCCTTGGCCACTGTTTATGTGCCTTTCTGTCTCTTTCTCTCTCTCTCATTGGCCGCTGTCTGTCTCTCTATCTCCTTGGCCACTGTCTGTGTGTCTGTCTGTCTTTCTATCTCTTTCTCTCCTTGGCTGCTGTCTGTGTATGTTTCTGTCTTTTTCTCTCTCTTTCTCCTTGGCCGCTGTTTATTTGCCTTTCTCTTTCTCTCTCTCATTGGCCACTGTGTGTCTGTCTTTCTGTCTCTTTCTTTCTCTCTCTCTCTCCTTGGCCGCTGTCTGTGTATGTTTCTGTCTCTTTCTTCTTGGCCACTTCTTGGCCACCGTTTATGTGCCTTTCTGTCTCTTTCTCTCTCTCTCATTGGCCGCTGTGTGTCTGTCTGTCTTTCTGTCTCTTATTCTCTCGTTGGCCTCTGTCTCTCTATCTCCTTGACCGCTGTCTGTGTGTCTGTCTGTCTTTCTATCTCTTTCTCTCCTTGGCTGCTGTCTGTGTATGTTTCTGTCTTTTCTCTCTTTCTTTCCTTGGCCGCTGTTTAAGTGCCTTTCTGTCTCTTTCTCTCTCTTTCCTTGGCCACTGCCTGTGTGTCTTTCTGTCTCTCTCTCTCTTTGGCCGCTGTCTGTCTTTCTATCTCTTTCTCTCTCCTTGGCCGCTCTCTTGTCTGTCTCTTTCCTTCCCTCTCTCCCGTCCCCTGCCTGCACCCCGCTCCCCTTCCTTTGACCGCCCCCCCAGCCCATCCCACACCCTCTGCGGCAGCGCCACCAGCCTCCAACAAATCCTCATCTTCGACCAGGAAATTCACCCAGAGGGGAGAGTGGAGGCAGAGGAAAAGGCTGTGCGACTAAGGAGCAGCAGTAGTTGTGGCCTTCCCTCCCCTAGCTCTGTAGCTCGGTTGCCGCCACCACCTCCTTCTCTCCCCGATGTCAGCTCCCAATGTGCGCACGCGCCGCACACGCACCACACTCTGCAACATTTCTTTGCCGACCAGAGAGCAACGGACGCACGGAGCCACAAAAATTGAAGTGCGCATGTGCGCTAAGGGTATTATCTTAGATATAGGGCTCCTTTTACGAAGCTGGTGTTAGTTTTTCCGCGTAGCGCAGAGGTTAGGGCGCGCTAAAAATGCTACTGCAGCTTAGTAAAAGGAGCCCATAATGTTATCACCGCCATTGCTGATGCAGTTATATTTTTATAAGGGAAGATTTAGGGTAAAAGAGAAGGGACTTGATAGACTTCTTTTTTCTGTGTGGTTACAATGATAGCATATTTTAGACAGATACTTATTTTGTACCTGGAGCAATGAAGCGTTAAGTGACTTGGCCAGAGTCACAAGGAGCTGCCATAGGAATCGAACTCAGAACCCTAGGGTGTTGAGGAAACAAAACATTTTGATAGTGCATCATTGAGATTATTGGTACAATCATCCATTCTATCCGTTTTGGATTATTGTAATATAATATATGAGGGATCTCATAAAAAGCTTCATAAGAGACTGAGACTTATAGAGAGCACGGCGGTTCGCCTAATTTTTGGGCTAAAAAAATATGATCATGTTACTCCATTTTATCGACAGTTGCATTGGTTGCCGTTTGAGGCAAGGATATTGTTTAAGTTCGGTTGAATTTGTTTTAAAGTGTTGTTTGGTATGGCGCCTTCTATTTGTCTTCAGGCTTTGAACGATATAAACCTAATAGGATTACCCGAGGGTAATATTTATTTGTCCTTCCGACTATCAAGCTGTGTCGTTACAAGAGATTTTTTGATAAATTGCTCGGTTTTCAGGCAGGTAAAAATGAATATATGGTTAAGTACTGTTATTTTTCAGGCCCACTCATATATGTCTTTTAGGAAACTACTAAACACTGATTTATTTGACAAATTTACAAACTGATGTTTCAGAATTGATAGGTAAATGTACATTGATTTTAGAGCTAGTACATTTTATTGATCCTAATGTATTTTTAGTAAATTGTATTTTATTCTTCGATTGTATAATTTTTAATGTATGTGAACCACCTAGAACTACGTGGTAAGGTGGTATATAAAAATGAAATTATTAAATTATTACTCTGTGTTTTGTTGGAAGAAGTTATGTTCTATAAAAGTAAAATCTAATAAAACAAAGTGGAAAAAAATAACACCATAGTAGTTTGGCTGGCCCAGAAACTCAGCTGCCGTGCTGCAAACAGCCATGTGGAGAATCTGGGTTTCCTGTGCATTGTTCTCAGTTGCCAACACTTACAGCTCCTGGCTGAGGGGGGAAAACAAAGAAGTGTAATGATAACATCCAGAGGAGCCACAACTGTAACGTTCCAGACCCTGGTGCAGGGGACCCAGCCAAGAACTGCCAAAGGATGTATTTTATTGTATTTTTATGAGCCTCAGAGTTTTCAGGTAGGTAGTATATCAAATTTAATAAACTTAAAATTATGACTGAGCTGAGCAGAGGGAGAAAAAAGAAGAAATTGCAAATGAAAGCTCATGGCATCATAGCCTGAACACAGACTGGTTCTGGCTGACCTGGAAAAAAAAGTGTGAACACACTTTTAGTTCTATTTGGGGGGGGGGGGAAGGAAAGAGAAGTCTATTTGTGATACATGAAAATAATACCACGTCTTATCATAGCCACAGCAAAGCCTGAGGAACTAAGTGCAGCTGTGGTTTGCTAAATACTCAATCAATGCAATGAGTTTTGCAGTCCCACCAAGGACCAGTTCCAAGAGCAATGAAGAAAAATAACTAGTCTTCAGGGGCTCATTTGTTGCTCTGGCTGGACCAATGGACCTGACACATGGTAGTAAGCAGAATTTCCCAGCAGATCATGCTGAGTAGCATCGTTCCTCTGAATCGCTTCCCAATCTGTTGCGGCACCAAACAGTACCGCAATGACCCAGGGACATGTCTGGGAAGAAAAGATTATACGGCACAGTGTATACCTAACGTGGATAGATGAATTTTTAAATCACATTAGCCAATGAAATCACTCAATAGCCTGACGCATTACCCCCTCCCCCACCCCTTTGTTTTCAACTACCACACGGTGTTGATGTGTACAGCAAAACAGCAGCTAAACAAGTTCAAGAGTGTGGCGCAGTGGTTAAAGCTACAGCCTCAGCACCCTGAGGTTTTGGGTTCAAAACCCATGCTGTTCCTTGTGACCCTAGGCAAGTCATCTAATCCCCCCATTGCCCCATGTACATTAGATATATTGTGAGCCTGCCAGGAAAGACAGGGAAAACGCTTGAGTACTTGAATAACTCATGTAAACCGTTCTGAGCTCTCCTGTGAGAACGGTATAGAAATATGAATGAATAAATAAATACTGCAAATATAAAACCAAGAGGCAGCAGTTTATAATTTTTTTAAAAAATATTTAATTTAGTAAAATTAAAAAATTAAAAAAAATTAGGGTAAAAACAAAACAAACAAAAAAAAAGTAAGTCAAAACGTGAAGAAAAACAATTGAGAACATGGGGAAAGAAAGAATCAGCGGATTACAATAAAATAAAAAGGTTGGGGAGAGGGATGAACAATGTGGTGAGGGAGGAAAAAGGACAATTCTGCCCACACAATATTTGCCAACAGCAAAATTTACAGAAAATGCTGAAAAGACACCTGTTCTGTAAGATGAAATATATGCTAGGAGTGATGACTGTTGAGTACCGAGTGCTGGTTCCGAAGGTTTTCGATGGTCTAATTTGTCTCATTGACATAAAGATGTTTTTCATTGAGGCATCTTGTGTATCTTATGTATTTTTACATGTTGATATAGGATAGGGTTGGTTAGTATGTTTTATGCAATCTGATTTTATATGTATGTATGTAGTTGTTATAGTGTTGTCTTGATGTGTTTTGTACGATAAATGTTATCTTTTATTTTGTAGGTTCTAATAGGGAGTGGACTCTATCCTTTTTATGTTTTTATAGGGAATGGTGACCTCAAGTGCTCATAGTTGTTTGACTGAAGAACTTGTCTTGTCAACACAACCAATTCATGAGCTATCATTGGTCCCATATAATCCCATCATTTTTTATTTCATTATTAAATCATTTAAAATTAGTAAAAAAACTTATTTAATTAATTATTTTTATTTCTTATAAATTATTTCCACTTACTTGCCTGGTTGACAGCACTTCGGGATTGTTATTGCGGCATGAGAGATAAGCCATCTCTCCTGCCGCCATCGTTGCTGGGGTGGGGGTGGATTCTGTAACCGGTGTTCTTTTTGACAGACACCGGTTATAGAATCCAGCTTTTAGGTGAAGGACTGGCTCCTCCTTCCTAAAAGCTCTTGTGTTGGGCGTTTGGGACTTAGGCTTTTTTGGGTTCATTATATGTGGTAAGTGTAGACGTAGTGGTGATCTGGGCATTTAAACAGTTGAACGTAGAGGTAGGCCATTATTTAAAAAATCTCCTTTTGGATGGTTTTTTTTTTTTGAGAATGGACATTTTCCCTGCTTCTACTTTCAACGTTTAGAGCCTTAGGCCAAAATGGGACTTAGGCGTTTTTTTTTTTTATTATGCCCCTCCACGCACTTTAGGACAAGGAAATAAGTTATAAGAAATAAAAATAACTAAGTAAAATTTTTTACTAATTTTAAAAGATTTAATAATGGAATAAAAAAAGGATGGGATTATATGGGACCAATGATAGCTCATGAATTGGTTGTGTTGACAAGACAAGTTCTACAGTCAAACAACTAAGAGCACTTGAGTTCAGCCATTTCTTCTCCGAGCTGAAGAGCCCTAGCCACTTTAGCCTTTCTTCATAGGGAAGTCAGCCCACCCCCTTTATTATTTTCATCACCCTTCTCTGTATCTTTTCTAATTCCACTATATCTTTTTTGAGACGTGGTGACAGGAATTGCATGCAGTATTCAAGATGAGGTTGTACCACAGAGCAATATAAAAGCATTATAACCTTTTATTTTTGTTTTCCATTCCTTTCCTGATAATTCCTAACACTCTTTCTTAGGTGTCGCTGCACACTAAGAAGGTTTCAATGCACCATCAATGATAACACCTACCGGTAGCTCCTTTTCCTAGGCAGTGACTCCTAATGTGGATCCTTCCATCACATAGCTATAGTTTGGGTTCCTCTTTACCACATGCATCACTTTGCACTTGCTCACATTAACCCCCTCTTTTACAAAACTGTAATAACAGTTTCTAGCGTGGGGAGCCGCGCTGAATGGCCCGTGCTGCTCCCGATGCTCATAGGAACTCAAAGAGCATCGGGAGCAATGCAGGCCATTCAGCGCGGCTCATCACACCAGACACTGCTAGCGCAGTTTCATAAAAGGAGGCCTAGATGTCATCTGCTATTTTGATGTCCAGTCTCTTAGTCTCAACAGGTCCTCTTGCAATTCTTCACAATCCTCTTCTCATTTAACAACTTTGTGGCATGAGCAAATTTAATTATTTTAATAGTTATTCCCATCTCTAGACCATTTATAGATACACTTCCCTCTCTATATTCGCAGTTTCCCTATCTACGGATTCACTTATTTTCAATTTTAAACCTAAAATTCCTTTTTTGGGCTATTTTGGGCTATTTTAAGCCCTGTAAGTCCTCCCATTAAGCCTTACCTGGTGGTCTAGCGGGTTTTTGGGGCAAGAGCGATCTTCCCACGCTCCTGTCCTGTGCAGATCGCTCACAGGAAATGGCTCAAGAGACTACGGGAGCTCAAGGCAGCCATTTCCTGTGAGCGATCTGCACGGGGCAGGAGCGTGGGGAAGATCACTCCTGCCTGAAAACCCGCTAGACCAGTGTTTTTCAACCTTTTTACACCCGTGGACCGGCAGAAATAAAATAATTATTTTGTGGACCGGCAAACTACTAGGACTAAAATTTAAAAACCCCGTTTCCGCCTCATCTCCGCAAGCTCGGTCACCTCAGTAACTATAGAAAAATAGACAAATATAGTGCAAAATATAGACAGCAGATATAAATTCACAAAACTGACACGTTTTGATCACTAAATTGAAAATAAAATCATTTTTCCTACCTTTGCTGTCTGGTGATTTCATGAGTCTCTGGTTGCATTTCCTTCTGTCTGTGTATCCTTTCTTTTGTTTCTTTCTTTCTGCACTCAGGCCCAACAATTGTCCCTTTCTATTCCCTCCCTCTTTCCTTCCTATGTCCTTAGTGCCCCCAATGCCTCCTTCCCATGTCCTTAGTGCCCCCAATGCTTCCTTCCCATGTCTTTAGTGCCCCCAGTGTCTCCTTCCCATGTCTTTAGTGCCCCCAGTGCCTCCTTACCATTTCCTTAGTGACCCTTCCTGTCTTTAGTGCCTCCAGTGAATCCTTCCCATGTCCTTAGTGCCCCTTCCTGTTTTTAGTGCCCCCAGTGCCTCCTTCCCATGTCCCTCTCACTGCCTTCCACATTATGTCCCACCCCCACCCCCGAAGCCAGCCTGCCTGCCTATCTACCTCTCTCCCTCCCTCCATGGCCAAAGCCAGCCTACTTGCCTGCCTACCTCCTTCCCTCCCTGCCGTGCAAAAAAAAAAAAAGCCTCCCTCCTTCCTTTCACCGGACCGCTATCTTACCGCCCTGCTGCTGCTACTGCTAAAGCTGACACGAAGTCTTCTTTCCGACGTCAATTCTGACGTCGGAGAGGCCATTCTGGGCCAGCCTGGCAGCGATTGGCTGGCCCAGAATGTCCTCTCCTACGTCAGAATTGACGTCGGAAAGAAGACTTCCTGTCGGCTTTAGTAGCAGCAGCAGCAAGGCGTAAGATAGCAGCGGATCGGGTGAAAGGAAGGAGGGAGGCTTTTTTGCGCACGCGACAGGTAGGGACAGGAAATGATCGCTTGTCCCGTTGTCCCAGAGCACAGCTTCGCGACGCTGTCCCTGAAAATGGGACATTTCGGCATCCCGGAGCTGTGTGTGGGGACAACGGGACAGGAGGTCTGAAAACGGGACCTATGGTCACTTTAATCTTGCCGGCCCTGTGTGGACCAGCAGAAATTTCCTGCGGACCAGCGGTTGAAGAACAGTGCGCTAGACCACCAGGTAAGGCTTAAGGGGGGGCTTTCAGGGCTTAAAATAGCCGGAGGAAGCGGGGGTTAGAACTGGCCCGAATATTATTCGCGTTTTTTTAATATTCGCGGGCCGGCTCTGCCCCTAACCACCACGAATACGGAGGGGGAAGTGTACATTAAATAGCAGCGGTCCCAGTAGAAACCCTTGGGGAACTCCACTATGCTACTATTTGGGTTTTTGCCAGGTACTTGAGACTTGGATTGGCCTCCTCGAAGATGGGATACTGGGCTAGATGGTCTGACCCAGTAAGGCTATTCTTATGTTCTCCACTCAGAATACTGGTCATTTAACTCTACTCTCTGTTTTCTATATTTTAACCAGTTCTTATTCCACAAGAAAATACTACCTACTATCCCATGATGTGCTATAAAATGTGGCCAAGGGAAGACAGAGAAGGTGACTTCTACCACTGTTGATAGCAAAGCCTTGCTGTTTCATTTCTCCTGCCCCCTGAATATTAGCTTTCTTCCAGCAGGGAAGTCCAAGAGCAATGCTTCCTACTAACTGGGGCTTTTACTTCTATAAGCTTCCTTTTAAAGTCAGAAGGATGCAAGGTCAACTGGTCTCAGAACCCTGTGCCATTCCAACCACAGAAGGAAGCTGACAGATGACCAGTAATAGTAAAGAAAAAGTGTAAGGGATTAAGGGAGTCTCCCTCACTAAAACTGCACTTATGCTACTGTACATCAGGGGGCATCCGATAAATCAAGGAAAACTACCTGTCTCAGAATGCTCTGAAATTTGCAGCCCAGTACTGAGATCCATTAGGGAAGGGATGCAGCCCTGCTGAGCCAAAGGGGCGGAACTCAAGCAGGGAGGAGTACTTTTGCCCTAGAATGGAATCATTCGGGTAGGTCCCTGTGAGAGGAGAACCCAAGGAAGAGACTTCCACTAGAGAACCCTTTCCTAGCAGAGGGATTCTTAAGAGACTGTGTGAGAGAGAACCCTTCCCTAACTGTGGGCTGAAGAAAAGCCCAGGGAAGTCAAGAAATCTGGCAAGGATTGTTTGGGTACATGGCTGGCTAAAGTAAGCCAACCTTGTTATGTGGGTTTGGCTGGGACCAGCCCTTGAACCTTGCTTAAGAAAAACTGTTTATCCTTGAGCAGAGAAAGTGTTCCACCTTACCAGAGCATGTGAGGTAACAGACTCGGGTCTGTACTTAATTAAAAAAAACAAATATTATACCTGCAAGAGTGTCCAGGCTGTTTATGTGAGTGGGCACAGGGTCTGGGAAAATCTAGACTGGACTCTGCCATAAGGAGTGATGCTGAACTAATTTCTCGTGCCAATCTGAAACCATTCAATGGGCTGAAAGAAAGGCGGTGGTGCCAGGGTTGTGATGTTGAATCTAGAGGATGCTATGGGGAAAGATGATGATGCACCTTTCTGGTAGATGTGGAAAGAGGGAGGGAAGAACGAGGATGGTGATGATACTGGGTGGGAGGGAGGGAGGGAAGAGAAGATAGATAGCCTAAAGTGAACACAGCAGTAGATAGGCTGTAGAATAGAACAGGCTGGGAGACACTGCTTAGAGAATGACACGGGGACAAATTTTCTCCGTCCCAGCAGGAACTCATTTTCCCATCCCCGCTCCATACCTGCAAGCTCCATCCTCATCTGCACAAGCCTCAAACACTTTAAAATCATATGTGTTCTAAGCTTGTGTGGTTAAGGCAGAACTTGCAGGGATGGGAAAATGAGTTCCTGCTGGGACAGGGAAAAATGTATCCCCGTGTCATTCTTTAATACTGCTTTTATATAGCAGTACCATTCCTTACAGGTACAATTCACCTCAAAGCCCATGTGCTGAACAGATAACGAGGTAATAACAGGAGGTGAGATACATCAGGGCCAGCAGAAAATATGAGCTGCAGGTGTGTATGCACAGACATTCTGTCCTGCTCTTGAATGTCTGGTCATGCATATGTATAGATTTGCCTGAAAAACCCACAATGGGTTTTAAATTGCAAATAAACACCATCTGCTCTCTGCCAGTGTCCTCCCCTAATACCCCTTGTTAACATCTCTGTATTATAATGTCAAAATTCATGAAGCCTACAGGCTATGGTGTAAAATGAATTCTTTATGAGAGCAACTAACAGCTTTCACTTTAGTCTGGAGCATGACTAATACAGGCCCTACATACTATAAACATTTATTTTATTAAGGGCAATATACTATTACTAATTATTTCTATAGCACTACCAACGTACACAGCGCTATACAGAGTCACGAAGAGCTTACAATCTAAACATACAAGACAAACAACTAGGATGCCATGGATACAGTTAAGGGGAATGGTTAATTGCTGGCTAGGTTGGTGGACAGTGGGGAATGAACATAAGAACATAAGAACATAAGAAATGCCTCTGCTGGGTCAGACCCGAGGTCCATCGCGCCCAGCAGTCCGCTCACGCGGCGGCCCAACAGGTTCAGGACCTGTGCAGTAAATTTCTATCTATACCCTTCTATCCCCTTTTCCAGCAGGAATTTGTCCAAACCTTTCTTAAACCCCAGTACTGTACTCTGCCCTATAACTTCCTCTGGAATTGTATTCCAGGTGTCCACCACCCGTTGTGTAAAGAAGAATTTCCTAGCATTAGTTTTGAATTTGCCTCCTTTCAACTTTTCCGAATGCCCTCTTGTTTTTTTATTCTCTGAAAGTTTGAAGAATCTGTCCCTCTCTACTCTCTCTATGCCCTTCATGATCTTGTAAGTCTCTATCATATCCCCTCTTAATCTTCTCTTTTCTAGGGAAAAGAGTCCCAGTTTTTTAAATCTCTCAGCATATGAAAGGCTTTCCATCCCCTTAATCAGTCGTGTTGCTCTCCTCTGAACTCTCTCGAGCAATGCCATATCCTTCTTAAGGTACGGTGACCAATACTGGACGCAGTACTCAAGATGTGGGCGCACCATTGCACGATACAGCGGCAGGATAACTTCTTTCGTTCTGGTTGTAATACCTTTCTTGATTATACCTAGCATTCTATTCGCTCTCTTAGCGGCAGCTGCGCACTGTGTTGTCGGCTTCATTGTCATGTCTACCATCACCCCCAAGTCCCTTTCTTGGGCACTCTCATTCAAAAACTTCCCTCCCATCGCATAATTATACCTCGAGTTTTTGCTTCCCACATGCAATACTTTACACTTCCCAACATTGAATTTCATCTGCCATCTCTCTGCCCATTCCCCTAGTTTGTCCAAGTCTCTTTGCAATTCTTCGCAGTCCTCCTTTGTCCGAGCTCTACTGAATAGTTTGGTGTCGTCCGCAAATTTTATTATCTCACACTTCGTCCCTGAATTGAAGGCTATATCAAAAAGATAGATTTTCGGTCTGCTTTTAAGCAAGGTACAGGAAGGGGCATGGTGGACAAACTCAAGTAGTTTATTCTATGCATGGGAGCAGCTAGATGAAAGGAACAAAGTCTGGAATTGGCAGTGGAGGAGAGGACCATCTGTATAGCTGATCTCTCCTCTATTGACATTGAGGTCCCCAGCACCTCGACATCCAACGCAGCTAGCACCTAATGTACCCTTGCTAATATTGGTGCAGACACCATCTCTGCAAGAACAGCTTCAAGCAAAGTTGCAGACAGAACTAGATAGATGTTGCATTTGAACCCTTTGCAAATTTCTGCATCGACATACCCAGTTTCAGCCCAGTCCGAGCACTGTCCTCAGACTCCAAGGCATCATTCTCGGATACTACATCGTCAATGACACATCCATCTTCTTTCAGACAGCAGAGCTAATCACATTCTCAACACTCATCTAGGAATTCTCCTCAACGATCACCAACTGCAAGGGCTGACATCAAGGAGTATGACTCAAGACTTGTCACCACGCTCTTCTAGTGATTATCGCCCACTACTTTCGCCCACTACTTATGAGGAATTTAGGAAACGTCTGAAAACACACCTGTTCCTAAAGTATCTAGACAACTGATCCTCTCTTCTCTCTCCCCTCTATAGTGATTAACTTGTTCTATTGATCACTCTCTCCTCAAAAATGGAATTCCTGTCCTATTAACCCTCTTTCTTCCTCCCCTCTTAAAGTCAATCAATTTGTACCTTTGCTTAATCTTTGTAAACCACATAGAACTTCACGGTATTGAGGTATATAAGCTGTATTATTATTATTATCCTGACTTATCTGCAGATGAGTCTTACAGAATTCTTCTCCACTTCCTCATTGAAGGTCACCTCCAGAAAGTCTGTCATTTACAAAATTTATCAGACAGATGGGACAGGCAGGTCCAATTAATATGGAATCTGAGTCAGAACCTCGAACAGAACTGAGGGACTGCACAAATGTTCCTCTCCACAATCTTATGAACAAAGCCTTATTCAAAAACTGAGAATCTCTACTCTCTGTTCCCAAATTCTTACGGTGGGCTCTGTCTCTGGCAGGGTTCAAGTCCGAGTTAAAAGTCCAACTCTTAAAGACTGCTTTCAACTTCTAATTCCTCTCACCTTGGGTTCTGCATCCCCAACCCTTTATGTCATGACTGTCTGTCCAAGTTAGACTGTAATCTCTTTTGAGCAGGGACCGACTACTAAATGTCAAAATGTACAGCGCTGCATATGCCTTTCAGCGCTATAGAAGTGATAAATGGTAGTAAGGGTATAGCTAAGAGCAGCTGATCTGAGGACGGAGTTCTCTGGGAGGTGTATAAGGAGAAAGAAGAGAAGAGAGATATTGAGGGGCAGCAGAATGAACACCCTTGTAGGTCAGCAATAGGAACTTGAACAGTTCAATCACAATAAACAACCAATGTAAGATGATCTGCCTGCTCAGATTCACAGAGTAATCTCAGGACGAAACTCTCCTATGCACCAATAGCAGTGGAGAAAGGGAGTTATTTTAATGGAGATGCTTACAAACTGAAAACAACAAAGATCCTCCCCACAGAAATATAATTATAGAATCTCTGCATGTACCTTCGCTCCCCAGAACTAACCTGTCTACATTCCTCCACAGGATGCTTGTCGGTAACAAAAATTTCAAGTACGAGTACAGGATGTCCGGGGCGGTACTTGGAGAGACCTCCCAGGAAAGGGACTTGGGAGTTCTGATCGACAAGTTGATGAAGCCGTCTACGCAAAGTGCGGCAGCGGCGAAATGGGCGAACAGAATGCTAGGTATGATAAAGAAGGGGATCACGAACAGATCAGGGAGAGGGTTATCATGCCGCTGTACCGGGCCATGGTGCGCCCTCACCTAGAGTACTGTGTACAGAACTGGTAGCCGTACATGAAGAAGGACACGGTACTACTTGAGAGGGTCCAGAGAAGAGTGACTAAGATGGTTAAGGGGTTGGAGGCGCTGCCGTACAGCGAAAGATTAGAGAAACTGGGACTCTTCTCCCTCGAACAGAGGAGATTGAAAGTGGACATGATCAAAACATTCAAGGTACTGAAGGGAATAGACTTAGTAGATAAGGACAGGTTGTTCACCCTCTCCAAGGTAGGGAGAACAAGAGGACACTCTAAAGTTGAAAGGGGATAGATTCCGTACAAACGTAAGGAAGTTCTTCTTCACCGAGTGGTGGAAAACTGGAATGCTCTCCCGGAGGCTGTCATAGGGGAAAACACCCTCCAGAGATTCAAAACAAAGTTAGACAAGTTCCTAATGAACAAGGACGTACACTGGTAGGGCTAGTCTCAGTTAGGGTGCTGGTCTTTGATCAAAAGGGGCGCCGCGTGAGCGAACTGCTGGGCATGATGGACCACTGGTCTGACCCAGCAGTGGCACTTCTTATGTTCTGTGAATGCATGTACATTTTAAACCACAGCACAGGGTAGGGGAGGAATAGAGGGGCAATAATCAAACCTAGATTTTACCTGGAGGAGTAGCCTAGTGTTTAGAAAACTAGACTTACAACCAGGGATGCCTGGTTCAAATCCCATGGCTGATCCTTGTTATCCTGGGCATGTCATTTAACCCACTGCCTCAGGTACCAAACTAGATTGTAAGCCCTCTGGGGACAGGGAAATAGCTAGTGTATCTGAAAATAACTAAGCTCTGGAACGCATTGCCAGAGGATGTGGTAAGAGCAGTCAATGTATCTAGTTTTAAAAAAAGTTTGGACAAGTTCCTAGAGGAAAAGTCCATAGGCTGCTGTTGAGACAGACATAGGAGAAGCCACTGCTTGCCTGGATCAGTGGCATGGAACATTGCTACTATTTGGGGTTTTGCCAGGTACCTGTGATTTGGATTGGCCTCTGTGAAGACAGGATATTGAGCTAGATGGACCACTGGTCTGACCCAGTAAGGCTATTCTTATGTTATGTTCTTTGAGCTACTTCTGAAAAATGTATAAACAAAATCTAAATAAAATAGATTTACCCATGTAATATTGTCAGATTCTGTCCACCCCTCAAATAAAAAAAACCCACACACACACTAATCTAGGGATGACTATTAGCTAATATAATCAGAAGGAAGTCGAAGAAGCTCCCTATTAAGGTTTTCATTTGTAGTCTGATGGTGAGATTTTCTTCTCATGCCCCCCCCCTCCCATTTAATTTCCAAAACAGTACCAGAATTATGCATCATCCTATGCCCAGGAAGGCAGAAAACAGACTCTCCTACCATCATCAGGAATATCCCTCCCCACAATATCTACAGAGAATAGTGTCCCTAGCTCTGGCTAGCCAAGAGCCCAGGATATGACATGGGCTACCACTACACTGGTACCCAGCCTCAATCACAGGAATGTAATGATCCTGATTAAGTGAAATACAGTAGCAGAGATATCCTATGATACACCACAGCACAGGTTAGCTTAGCAAGGTTTAAAAAAGGTTTGGATAATTTCCTAAAAGAAATGTCCATAGGCCATTATTGAAATGGCTTGGCGAAATCCACTGCTTATTCCTAGGAGAAGCAGCATAACATCTGTTTTACTACTTGGGTTCTAGCTAGGTACTTGGGACCTGAGTTGGACACTGTTAGAAACAGGATACTGTTTGATGGACCTTCAGTCTGTCCCAGTTTAGCAGTTCTTATGTGAACCAAGTATAGGACAATTGAGCCAATGTGTCATCATTGATGAGGTTGGCTCTTAGGCATTGGTGGAATGAGGCATTATGACATCATAATCTCAGCTCTGGAATGTTGCTACTCTTTGGGTTTCTGCCAGGTACTTGTGATCTGGATTGGCCACTGTTGGAGCCAAGTATAGGACTATCAAGCCATTGTGACACACTGATGAGGTTGGCTCGTAGGCTTTGGTGGAATGAAGCATTATGACATCACAATCTCAGCTCTGGAATATTGCTACTCTTTGGGTTTCTACCTGGTATTTGGGTCCTAGGTTGGTAGTGTAAACAATGACATCAAACTGATGTCACTTTTGCATGGTAGAAAGCAATGTCAAGTAAGTAGCAAGTTATGGAAGTCAATATGCAAGGTGTTGCTTGACACTTGTTTTGGTACAAATTACCCAAATATGCTTACATTATACTATTAACAAAGTTAGATGATAAAATCTAGGATTTCCCCTTCCCCCTCCCCCAATTCATACACAAGCACACTCCCAGGCACTGAAAAATCAGGTTATGCCTTTCTTTCATTCAATATTTTATTGTTCCGACTTTTCACAGTGCTACAATGACACTGAAGCAAGGCTGAATGTAGACTTCAGAGCTGAACAGTTATGTTCAGGAGTTAATGCCAATATTTGAACGTATAATAAATAAAAAAGGGAGAATACCTGACAGTTCAAATGGTCTTAGAGAACATAAAAGAGAATCGACACTGGGAAGGACTGAGTGAACTATGAGGCGGCTACTACTGCATTTGTTTTTTTAAAGCTGGCCAACCCTAGAAGCCCAGCCACTCCCCAGCAAGCTCCATAATTTTGAAAGTCCTGATATGCCTTAGAGACCCCATCACCAGAACAATATACAGGAGGGCCCAGGGACCCCTTAAGTCAAGAAGGAACTATCTATGCTGGACATGAACATTAACCATCTATAAGCCATCACTGTCAGGAGCTCAACAAAACAAGCAATGAGAAGTGATCAACTTTAGTTGGGAGGAAGCAAAGGGATGGATAGACATTAATATCCATGCATACGCTGAGGCCCTCCAGACAAACTGCCAGGTTCTGGAAATCCTTCCAGACACTTGGACAATCCTCTAAAAAGAGGACATGTCTAGGTTTTCCCAGACATCTGGTAACCCTATACCCAGGGGAGAAATGACACAGAAGGGGCGGAGCCAGGAGGGCATGGTCTAGAAGTATAAAAGCTAAGGCCATAGCCAGGTCCAGAGGGAAGCCCATGGCATATGCCTCTACCATCCATGTGTGAACTACAACTGCTGCAGTCAGGTAGGCCAAGCTCCACTTGGAACCGTGCAGATTTTATATTTTTGACCTGAGTAATTGCTAGAGACTACACTGGTAACTTAGAGGAACCTGCTGGGCACGATGGACCTCTGGTCTGACCCAGCAGAGGCACTTCTTATGTTCTTATGAACCAGGCCAGAAAAAATAAATTGTGCTGCCGTGCTGAGAGGCTTTAAAATACACAGTGCCCCTGCAGGGACAGGCCACATGAGGTTATTTTTACATTTACAGACTCGTTTTATGTTGTCTTTTTCTCCTACCTATGAATGAAACAGGACCCCTGACCTAACATTTTTAATAAATGCCATTTTTCTTTTAACTACAACTGCTGTGTGGTTCTATCTTGCCTTGGCTCCAGGCCCATCCTCATTCAGATTACCACAATATATTTTACAAAATGCTTCCTGTCTGGCAGAACCTTCTGTAAAAATAAAGAGGGAAACTGAGCACTTCCCAACCTAAACGACTCAATTCTGATCTCATTAACCTATGAAAAATAGGAAGGAACAATGGGTTTATTAGATGGACTTTGGCACTTGGGCCAACCGGAGTCTTAGGCCTCCTTCCAGTGCATTCTGGAATGCACTGGGAGTGGCCAAAGACTCCGATTGGCCAAATCACTAAGGCCACACCCTTGGGAGTGCACTGGGAAGAGGAAGGCCCGCCATTCTGAAAAGGTGGGCCTGCTGGCAGGAATGAGTTAACACAAAAAGGCAACCTAGTCACATCAAGGTCTGTGTGGGGGACGCTCAGGACTCCAAAATTGGCTCACAACTTACAGACCAAAATTAGATGAATATAATATAGGGTGCTCTCAGTGTGAACCATCAGTGATAGGAGCACAGCTCCGACACTTCACTTCTGGGTCAAGGCGGTAAGCCTCCACCCCCACTCGATGATGGTGTGGGGGTGCTCGATGATGGTGTGGGGGTGGAGGCTTACCGCCTTGACCCAGAAGTGAAGTGTCGGAGCTGTGCTCCTATCACTGATGGTTCACACTGAGAGCACCCTATATTATATTCATCTAATTTTGGTCTGTAAGTTGTGAGCCAATTTTGGAGTCCTGAGCATCCCCCACACAGACCTTGATGTGACTAGGTTGCCTTTTTGTGTTATTTCTATAGTAGGATTTTTGGCAAATTTGGAGTGTATTGTTGTGGCAGGAATGAGTTGGCATCCCTCCTGCTGGCCTTGCTTGTAAAGGTACAGGGGGGTGGGGGAGTTCAAGTGGTCTTTGAAGGGGTGAGGGGTTGGGGTTTCAGGGAGTGGGGGGTCATAGGTTCGGGGGGGGGAAGCCAGCAAGAGGAAGTGGGCATCCCTCCTGCCAAGGATGTTGGGAGGGTGCCAGCAGAAAGGAGTAGGCATCCCTCCTGCCAGGGATGTTGGAGGAGTGCCGGCAGGAGGGAATAGGCATCCCTCCTGCTGGGGATGTTGGAAGGGGGGTGTCATCAGGAGGAAGTGGGCATCCCTCCTCCCAGGGATTATTTTGGGGTTTGCGGCAGGAGGGATTGGACCTCTCTCCTGCCGGGGATTATTTCAGGGTTTTTAGCAGAAGGAAGTGGGTTGCGGACATTGTGGGGGAATTCAGGGGTGGCAGCAGGATGGAGTGGGCATCCCTCCTTCTGGCTAGCTTGCGGTGGGGTTCCGGGGTTTCCTGCCGCGGCCGCTCAGCTGATCGCGGTAGAGATTTCCTTGCCGTGATCAGTTTAGCGGCCACGACCATTTGAAATGTAGGCCAGCATTTCAATGGCCTACATTTCAGGCACCTATCATAGCCCTAGGGAGATGGCTAGTGATGTTTAAGCTCACCTAAGGCCACTTCCAGGCAAAATCATGCCCATGCCCAGCCTTGGGCAAGCTTATGCATCCCTAGGCACTTCCTTGCACCCGCAACAGATGTCTACATGTAGGCAGCCTGCCTCGGGTTGGTTTTGTTTGTTTGTTTGTTTTAGAAAATGTGCGTCCTGATTGTCTGGTTAGACAGCAATAGGATGCCTTCTGCAGCCTACAATCCGGACGCCATTTAGAGTTTGGTCCATTGTGTTTAAATTAAGTTTGGTTGGACCAGTTTGTATTTGACCCACCACGTTAATTTCTTGGTTGAAAAATATTTTCCTTAATGAGAAAATTATATTGTCTGCACAAATATTCTGATGTATTGCATTTTTGAATAACGGTTCAGGCATTATTACTGTCTCAGTTAGACTAATATAGTATAGTACAGGGTGTCCACAAAGTCTCTTTACAATTTCAAAAGATTACTAAAAAGGCAATTGATGAGATATGTTAATCAAATTTGTCCTATGTACTGAGTCGTTATCAAAGTTTGTAATCACATTGCATCTGGGTATTTGAGGTACACTGTTGATGAAAGAGAGGCTGTTGAATAAACCCCTAAAACACATGGCCACTCCTCAAGAAAAGGCACAATGTGTATCGTGGTTTATTGAAACAAAATCGGATACGCAGACTCAGCGAAACCACAGGACTAAGTATGGAAAACATCCACCGTCGCGTCCGTCAATTTGTTCATGGTACAAGTAATTTATGGAGACAGAGAAAATATTGGATAAAGATAGGAGTGGACGACGGAGGAAAACGTCGATCGTGTAAGACAATCCTTTGCTCGTTGTCCTTCAAAATCCATCCGTATAGAGGTGTATTAAATCAGGCAAAAAAAACTTCAATATCTACTCCTCATTTTGAAATCGTTTCCACAGATTTGTCTATTCATTGGTTTCTTTTTTAAATAAAATCTTGAAATTGTAAAGAGACTTTGTGGACACTCTGTATATTTGGACTGCCCAAAACAGATACCGAGAATTTTTCAAAAAATTCAAAATACAACAGTTCAGTTGCTATGTTCCCTCTAAATCCGATCATATCTCCCTCTATTATAAGCATCTACATTAGCTTCCAGTTGAGGCAAAGGTTTTGTTTAAGTTTTTGCATGGGGAAGCTCTGTTCTATAGGTATGAACTTTTGTTTTTTCCACCTACCATAAGAACATATAGGGTCTGTGCCCTTTTTAATTTCATATTTTGAGAGAGCAGTATATAAAAAGGTTTTTTTTAACTCTTCTTAGGTTTTGCTCAAATTGTCTTCTTAGCTTGTTGTCATTAAAGATTATAAAGTTTTCAGCAAATATTTGAACACTTTTTTGTTTGCTAAATTTGTATTTTGAAATGTGTGATATATTGTTAATTGATTGCATTATTTCAAGTGATTGCAATTCCTTTTTTTAAAACATGTGATTCGCATTGAACTGGTTGCAGGTATATGTGGAATACAGAATAAATGCTATGTTATCTAACCACACTGCAGTGCTAGAATCCAAAAACCGATTCCAAAGCTTGCACAGAAACTCAAACCATCCAAATCTTTTGACATTATTTTTCTTTATTCTATTCTGTGTTTCATTCCCCAATTCCCAACTCTTGTTTCTCTTCAATCCCTATCACCCACTGTTTCCCTAAAAATCTCATTAGCTGAATGTAAATGCAAATCCAATAGTTAATTTACATACTAATGTTCTGCCTGAAACTGATGTTTAAAAGGTATCCTACAAAAGAAAAATCAATTACCGTAGTCAGACTGGAATAAGCAAACACGCAGCACTCCTTCATCACTCACAGATAGCTTTTGGTTATTACTACTGTCCCATGGATAAACTCCGACTCAAATTCCCACCTTGAAACTCTTCCTCAATGGCCTCTGAACATCTCAGGCTTTCCGTAGAGTGACACGGTGTAATTCATTTAACATTTGGGGGGGAAGGAATAACTCCGTTTTTATAGGTCCTCATATCATTTTACATTTTTATGCTGTTCCTGGTTTACAATACTGTAAATACAAAGACTCACTCCTGGGTGTTCCTGCTATACATTAAGTAAAGCCTCATGGAACCCGGCTGTAAGATACATGCAGAGACCTGGTTTCCAGATGATTCTATTGGGACGTGGATTCTAAAGCCTACCCTTTAAAATAAGCAAGGTAACTATGCCTTTGGGAGTTTCTACCGGGACTCAGATCCCAGTGCTATAAAATAAACACAGGGAACTCAGCCCTCAGGGGATGCTCTTATATAATAATTGCAGGGACTGAGATCCCAAAAATTTCTACTACATCATTTCCAAGATTTTCTGCTATATAATACAGTATAACATAACTAGAGTAAAAAAAATTATTTTAAAATACTTGGGGGGGAGAGACTTTGGGAAAAGCCTAGACCCAAGGAGGGCAGCCACTGACCCAATCGCGGGTTTGTTGATGGATCAGGCAGTCGCACCGGATCTGCAATTATCATGGCCGATCCCAGAGGGGAACCCTAAAGGAAAAGCAGCAGAGTGGGGGGGCACTATGTTTTTTTAGTTTGAATTTCTAGAAGGAACTTGACCTCAAGTATTTATAAAGAATACTTTGTCTGGAAAAAGATAGAACGTAAACAAAAACCACTGTTTACACCTCGAATGGGGCCACACAAAATATTTCACGGGGCCGCATGCGGCCCTCAGGCCACAGGTTGGACACCCCTGGTTTACACTTATTTAGATCAGATTAGAAAATTAACTAAATTATATTTGGAGCTAAATAATTTTTCTGAGGGAATTTGAAGTTGAAGATTAAAAGAGGTTCCTTAAATACTGAAATTAAAGAAAAATAACTTGTAAATAATGAACACTTACTATTGTTTATCGTTCGTGGGCTAAAAGATTTTGAAGAACAAAATTGATAAAGCTATCTGCTTTGTTCTTGCTAAGACTCTGGCCTTGTATAGGACAGTTCAAACCTGAAACATTTTAGTGCAGGGCAATGTTATTTTTAAATTTATGAATTTCTGGTGAGAATGTGTTTCAGTGAAAAATGGATTTATTATAAATAAATCATTGATATTATTATTATTATTATTATTATTATTAGGTTCTTATATCCCGCCATACCCAAAGAGTTCTAGGCGGTTTACATTCGTTACATTAGGATCCGGTCTGAGCCCGGATTTACAAAAATTTTATCGGAATTGCAGGTAGCGCGGAAGGAGGCACAGGTTTATCATAGTTGGGTTAGAAGATAAAATGGAGGGAGTGGGAAACCAGGAGAGGGGGGGGGAGAGGGAGGTGGGGGTGGGGGGGGGTTGGAGTGTATGCGGGGAGTAAGGACTAAGGGTCTTGTATATCGTAGAAGACAGCTGAAGATCTGAAAAAGAACCTAAAGAGGATGTAGCTCTCTAATAGCTATTCCCCCCTCCCCTTTTACTAATCCGCAATAGTAGTTATTAGCGCAGGGAGCCATGCTGAATACTTCGCACTGCTCCTGACGCTTGCTAATAACCGATATTGCGGTTTAGTAAAAGGGGGGTTATATTAGGGAAAGTAAATAAAGAAGCATAGACAGGAAACTAGTTAGAATATTCTAATTATTTTATTTTTGCTGTATTTGATATCTCAGTATAAAGGTTTCCAATGCAGACAGGCTTAAATTACTAGAAACATTCAGTACACTCAGAGAGAAAGACTCTCTCCATTTATTTTCTTTTAAGTGAGATTTAGGGTGAAGAACTACAGATGAAGAGTGAAGGAAAAAGGGGCCTGAAGCAAAAATAAGTAAACAAAACACACACCGGTAATGTTTACCTGAAGGATCTGAGGACAACTGACTTTTTTCATGTACAAAGAAAATTTGAAAAGCACTTAAATAAAAATTACTTAACTGGAGTTTTAATCTGTTTTTAAATATTTTAAAGTATTTATTGGGAAAAGATGCAATAAAATAATCAATTTACTTTCAGGCTGAGTCATCTCTCACTTAGAAAATTTAAGTTAAACTATTGTTCTCTCTACATCAGAATCTCCTAGCCAGGTTCTCCTTGACAGATATTGAAGGAGTCTGGGACTGGTTTTCCTAAGTGTTGAACTAAGTTTTCTCTTTAATAAAATGCTGAATTATGTTTCATTGCAGTCCTAACTTATCTCATGTTCTAGCCTACCTGCACTGGGTGTTTTAGCTTGGGCATTGGCTATCTCAGCATACACGATAATGTATTCCGCTCTCCTGGACATGTAACAGAAAGACTGCAGGGCTTAGATAAGTGACCTGCTAGTGACCTGCTAGTGTGAGCTTAGGATCAATGATTGTTAAGAAAAGTAACACGTGAAAAGTTTTTTCTAGAATTCAGTTGTATAGCCAGAAGAATGTATAAATATCTCTGTAACTTCCTGGTTTCGGGACTTCTGAAGCCAGCTTGGGGCTCAGGGATCCGCATATGCTGAATAAAAAATATGCGCTTTCGTCAAGTCTCTAAGTTGTGTGGCTGCCCAAAGTGACCTTTCAATATTACCAGTCAAGGATTGGTTATCTCTGAGTGAACCCCACCTCTGAATAAGATTGTTCAGCTTGAGGCCACTCTGTACACTACGACTACACTATAATTGAAATACGATTGCAATACTCTTAATCAGCATTGGGGGCAATACTATAAAATCCATTCACAATCCCTCCAAGAATATATTCACCACAAATGACCTTAATCAACATAGACTCATTACAGCTCCTAATTCTGCTCATTACTCCAACCATCCCTACCAACATCCTTAGCTTTAGATCAGTGTATCACAGCACACCAGTGTGCCTCCAGAGATTCCAGGTGTGCCGCGACCCACTGGCGAGGAGGAGAGTCATCCACGCCGGCTGACTCGCAGCGAGAGCCACATCCTATAGGCAGTCCATCAGCGTAGATGACCCTCCTCCTGGATCCCTCCACTGAAGCAGATCACGGCCAGATGGGCCTCCGAGAATGCTCTGACATCGATGCAATGATGTCACGCATGTGCGTGATGTCATTGCATCGACAACTGCATACTTATGGGTGCCTTCTGGTCGGGGCACTGGATCTAGTGTGCCACCGGCGGGAAAGTTTGCGAGACACTGCCTTAGATGAACATGCAGTTGCTTGAATGGTATCAACAGTGTTTTGGCTTTCTGGACTATCAGACAATAATGATATTCCAAAATCTGTTGAGCAGAGGTATTATCCACCTACAGAAGGAATGAATCATCTTCTTGAATGGTTTGGCAAACCTAGTGAGGAGGGTTTTCAACTAAGATTATTGGGATAGTTAGACAAAGTCCTTAAATAAATAAAACATTAAATACATGAAAAGAAAGAGTGGAATATTTGCTATGGATACCAAAAAAAAAAAAAAACCCCACACTTGTTGAGGATGCAAATTTAGTAGCTAAATGGTTTATATTTGTATCTGATGATCTTAGGTTGTTAAACAGATAGATAAGATGATGAGAAAAGCCAACTGGATGAGGAATGATCAGCAGGAAAAAGTATGAGATAGTGCCTCTTTATAAGTTAGACCTCATTTGGAATAGAGTATGCAATTTTGAGACTGCACCTTCAGAAGGCTATAAACTGGATAGGGTTGGTTTAGAGAGCAGCTACTGAAATGGTTAACAATCTTTGGCATAAAAGCATAAGTGGAATGATTTAAGGATCTATACCAGAGGTGCCCACACTTTTTGGGCTTGCGAGCTACTTTGAAAATGACCAAGTCAAAATGATCTACCAACAATAACATTTTTTTAAAAAATCACAAACACACTGTACGCAGAGAAAATGTTAATTATCATTTATATTCCACGGGATTTCAAAGAAGTCAAGGCAGATGACTCTATGCAATGTCACTTCAGTAACAATTATACAAAAATAGACAAATATAGCCCCTCCCTTTCTACTAAATTGCGATAGCGTTTTTTAGCTCAGGGAACTGCACTGAATGCCCAGCACTGCTCTCAATGCTCATAGGCTCCCTGCACTAAAAACTGCTATTGCAGTTTAGTAAAAGGGGGCCATAGTGCAAAATATAGACAGCAGATAAAAATTCTCAAAACGGACACATTTTGATCACTAAATTGAAAATAAAAACATTTTTCCTACCTTTGTTGTCTGGTGATTTCATGAGTTGTCTGGTTGCACTTTCTTCTTCTGACTGTGCATCCAATATTTCTTCCCTTCTTTCAGCCTCCTGTATGCTTCCTCTCCTCCAGACCTCATTTCCTCCCCCAACTTTTTCTTCCTCTCTCCATGCTCCCTTTCTTTCTTTCTTTGTCTCCCTGTCTTTCTGTTTCCCTTCTGTCTTTCTTTCTGTCTGTCTCACTGCCCCTCCTTTCTTTCTGTCTCCTTGCCTGCCCCGTCTTTCTTTCTCCCTGCCCTCCCCCAAGCCACCGCCACTGAGTTCTGAGCTCTACCTGCTTCCTGACGCGGTAAACAGAACATAGGCAGCGACTGGCTGGCCCAGAACTTCCTCTCTGATGTCAGAATTAACGTTGGGAGGGGGAAGGCTGGTCGGTCCAGTGCTTCTGCGTCCTGTTTACTGCATCGGGAAGCAGGTAGAACACGAAGGCAACGCAAGTCTATCACGGAGCCTGGGATGGGTTCCGCGATAGGCTCGCATTGCCTTCGCGATCGACCTTTCGGGAACCCCTGATCTAAACAAACGTAGCAAGATGAAATATGAAAGAGACAAAAATATCTATAAGGTATAAATACACAGGTGTCAGCCCCATAGAGGAAGGTGTGGCTCACTGGTAGAGCTACTGCCTCTGCACTCAGAGGTTGTGAGATCAAATCCCAGTGCTGCTCCTGGTGACCCTGGGCAAATCACTTAATCCTCCAGAGCAGTGGTCTCAAACTCAAACCATTTGCAGGGCCACATTTTGGATTTGTAGGTATTTGGAGGGCCTCAGAAAAAAAATAGTTAATATCTTGTTAAAGAAATGACAATTTTGCATGAGGTAAAACTCTTTGTAGTTTATAAATCTTTCCTTTTGGCTAAGTCTTAAGAATAATATTGTCATTTATAGCTAAAGAGACATATGACCAAGAAACTGTTTCCTTTTACTTTGTGATTATGCTAAACATACCGAGGGCCTCAAAATAGTACCTGGTGGGCCGCATGTGGCCCCCGGGCCATGAGTTTGAGACCACTGCTCCAGAGCCCACCACTTTGAATATAAGCTTTGAAATGCCAAAGCTACAAAAAGGCAGTATACAATTCCCCATTCCCTTCCCTTCGTATTCACTGGAAAGGAAGCTTGGGAACAAGGAGTCGTAACATGAATATGAAAGGGAGGGCAGGGGGGCTAGTTTCTGAATCTAAGGAAATATTTCTTTATAGAAAAGGAAGGTGGATTGAAGAAACACTCTCCCAATGGAGGTTGTGGAATCTGAATTCAAGAAAGCACTGCACAAGCACAGAGCATCTCACCCAGAAGGGATTGTAGAAATGAGCAGATGGACAAACTCAAAAGGCCACAAGGTCTTTTTCAACCCTCTTATTCTATGCTTCTATGTTCCCATGTTTCAATTTCTATAAATAATCATATAAAAACCAATTAAACAGATCAATACTTATTCAGCGTGACTTCCGCTTCTAACAGACTTTATTTATTTATCTAATTATTCATCTGATGCCATTGGCTGCAAGCCCATGGCCTGTGTTACTTACCACACTGCAGTTACTGGTCACCGAAATACATTTCTTGTCATCACACCACTGGCAACCATTGGTGTTTGCTGTACAACTTGCACAGTCCATGTTCCTGTAACATCTGTCATCAGCAGGAGCTGCAACACAGTTCAAACACAAAATAGAATGTTAATATATATATATATATATATATATAAATCAGATGTATCTGTTAGAGAATGACACAGTGATTGTTATCCACGGCTAGCCGCAAGTAGCCGCGGGTAACCCACCGAAATGGGGAAAGAAAAAATAGTGGTCGCTGCAGGGCGGGGACAAGGCCATTCACCGCCCCGTGGAGCGGTGAATGGACTTGTCTCCACAGTGAGGCAATCAAGGATCGTGCGGTCCAGCAGCCCCCACCCGCCCGATCGTAGCGTTCTGCTATCTCCCTCCCTCCACCTCACCTTAGATGCAGAGTTTGCCAGCTTTCTTTTTCGCCCAGCCGCATGCTTTCAAAGAGCCACACACGCGCGGCTGCTCAAGTTATTCAATCTTCTCCTGTGCTGCAACTTCCTGTTTCTGGTTATGTCAGAGGAGAAGATTGAACAACAGAGCAGCCGCGCGTGCGCGGCTTTTTGAATGCGTGCGGCTGGTCAAAAAATAAAGCCGGCAAACTCGGCATCTAAGGTGAGGTGGAGGGGGGGAGTTGACTGAACGCTGCAATCGGGCGGCTCACACTGGGAAGGAGGGAGTGGGAGGGAAAGAGATTCTGGGCCAAGGGGATGAAGAGGGAAAGAAAGAAACCCACAGCAGGAAAGAAAGGGGAGGGCAGGCAGGTGAGTCAGATGCTGGAAGCAGGAGGGAAGCTAGATGGGGTTGAAGAGAAGAGACACACTGGTGTGGAAGAGGAAGAGAGGGGAAATCTGGACATAGGAAGGTAATAGAAACAAAGGAGAAATTATGTGCATGGGGGCATAGGGAAAGAGACATAAAGGGGACATACATGGCATGGGGATGGTATTTGGACACAGGGGGGGCAATGCCAGATAAATAGGGGAGATATTAGAAATGGGGAAAATAGGAATACAGAAGCGAGATTGTTTGGGGACCGAGCTCGCAGGGTCCAACGGCTTGCACAAATTACATTGTAACATGCCACGAAAGTAAGAGGGAAGAAGGTAGATAGATAGGCCACACGAGAGGAGCTGAAGGGTGGTAGAAAGGAACAGATGGTGAAGGAGGGAGGGAAGGGTGGTGGTGGAAAGGAATAGAACAGGCATTGAAGGAGGGTGGAGAGGAACAGACCCTGAAGGGAACTGTGGAAGACAGAGTGGGGAGAAGACGCTGGAAGGGAAGAAGACAGATGCCAGATTATGGGGGAGCGGAGGGAAAAAGATGGGTGCCAGACCAATTGGGGGGGTGAAGGGAGAGGCACAGTAACAAAGCAAACGGAAGACACAGAGAGAAGACACACAGTGGATGGAAGGAATTAAATGAGAAGATGAGGAAAGCTGAAACCAGACAACAAAGGTAGAAAAAAAATTCTATTTCTTTTCTTTTTTTTGCTTTAGGATAAAGTAGTATATTAGTTGTGTTGATAAAAATTTATAAACAAAGCCCTGCCAGCTGAACATCTCTTTCTCTAGTTCAGCAGCCAGAACTTTGATTTATAAGGAAGGAATAAGCTAAATATTGCAGTACTGAGGCTTATATGGATGCTGTGGGGACAGTGACGGGGCGGTGAAAGGGATGGCGGTGACGGTGATGGGGTGGTGAAGGGAATGGCGGTGACAGAGCAGTGAAAGGGACTGTGGGCCGGGGACGGGGCAGTGACGGGGACAGATTTTTTCCCCGTGTCATTCTCTAGTATCTGTGTGTGTATGTATGTTCCAGCGTAACTCTGAAATGAAAGGACAGATTTCAACCAAACTTGGTACACATATGACTTACTATCGAATACTGTGTGCAATTCTGGTCACCGTAGCTCAAAAAAATATAGCAAAATTAAAAAAGATACTGAGAAAGGTGACAAAAATGATAAAAGGGATGGGATGACTTCCTTATGCGTAAAGGCTAAAGCGGCTAGGGCTATTCAGCTTGGAGAAGAGATGGCTCAGGGGTGATATGATAGAGGTCAATTAAATACTGAGTGGAGTGGAAAGGGTGGATGTGAGTCGCTTGTTTACGCTTTCTAAAAACACTAGGTCTAGGGGGTTGCAATGAAGCCAGAGAATGTGGTGAAATCGATCAGCTTAGCAGGATTTTAAAAGCTTTGGATAATTTCCTAAAAGAGGAGTATATAGGCCATTATTGAGAAGGCTTGGAAAAATGTACTGCTTATTCCTGAGATAACAAGCATAAAATGTTTTACTACCGTGTTATCCAAAAAAAATAAGACCTAGTGTGTTTTCTGGGCCTAAAATTAATATAAGACACTGTCTTATTTTTGGGGTAGGTCTTATTTTTTTCATGTACATGATCATCTCTCCCTTCCTCTCCTTCACCCCAATTCTTCCTCTTTCCTTTCTCTCCCCATGAGCAACATCTTTCCTCCCCTCAACCATCCCCTTGTGCCTTCCCTCTGCAGAATCTTTCTATCCCTTCCATCCCTCATGCAGCAGAACCCTTGCCCAGCTTCTATCCTTCCCTTCCTCCCTCCCATCCCTCGTACAGCAGAAACCTTGCCCAGCTTCTATCCCTTCCTCCCTCCCTCCCATTCCTTGTGTAGCAGAACCCTTGAGCCACCCCTCCCCTCCCATGCAGCCAAACCCCCGCTGACCCTCCCATCCTTTCATCACTCCCTACCATCCGAACCCCGCTAACTGCAAGCCTTACATACCTCCCTCCAGAACAGCGTAGTCATCACTCTAAACAGGCTGCGTTGTGGCCTTCTCCCACTGGGGCCTTCCATGTGCTGCGTTACTGATGACATCATCAGTGATGTGGCTGAGTAAATGCCCCAGTGGGAGAAGGCCGCAAATCAGCTTGTTTAGAGTGAGGGAGGGAGGTATGTAGGGGTCACGGTCGTTGGGGTTCGTTTGGGAGTGAGATATGGAAGGAGGGTCAGCAGGGATTTGGCTGCATGGCGGGGGTGAGAGGGAAGCGCTGCTGTCGGCAAATCCAGGGACTAGGGTTTATTTTCGGGGAAATACAGTATTTGGGATCTAGCTAGGTACTTACAATCTGGGTTGGCCACTGTTGGAAACAGGATAGTAGGCTTGACGGACCTTTGGTCTGTCCCAGTATGGCAAATCTTATGTTCGTATGTTGCACATTAACATCTTTTATAGGCATTAAACTGAAAATATTTTATGAGAAAACTTTTACAATTCAAATGGCAACATTTCAGAATATTCTCCCTATGGAGATTAGATTACATTCATCCCATATGCATTTTCAAAAATTGCTGAATAATTATTTGTTTTTAGAGTTTTTGTTATGTTTTTGTAGAAATCTAATTGTTGAATATAATTATTATTATGTATCCTTCTCTTGTATTGTTAACCTGCTCTGAACCTAATTTTTAGGGATAAATTGGGCTATAAATATAGATCATTAACCTGCAATGAATCTTATTTCTCTGATATTCTCCCAAGAACACTGTCACAACTGTCAAACTCTGGAAACCTGCCTCAGTAACTTCCTTAACACAGGAAACTCTGTTGTCTTCTGAGGAACTGGTACTATGGCGTTAATAAGCAGGGCGTAGCAAATCTTTCTAGGCCAGACAGTGTGCAAGGAGCAAGGTGTTGGCAGAACTTTTTACATGCAAGAAGGGATGTAGTCAGCAAATGACTAAAAAAAATTGGGAATGGGCAACAAGTGTGAGAAAAAGAACAAATATAGAAAAAAGTGAATTCTTGCTGGATTGTTAATAAAACTCAGGTAATAAAGTTCAATTAGAAATAGTTGAAATCTATAGAGATAAAGTTTAAGACTTTTTTTTATTTTTATTTTTTTTTTTTTTTGTATATATATTTTTTATTCTTTTTTTTTTAAATTCTTACATCAAGTGAAATACATGTAATACATTCAATTATACAAAAAAACACTTGAAATTATCATTAAATTTTCTTACAATGTGAATTAAATAAACCCTTTTTCAGAATTTATATCATATTAATATTACAATAGTTTTCCCTCCCTACCCCTTCTATATGTTCTATACATGTGTTATTATATCTGATCAGTGGAATAAATTGTCAATGGTCTCCATATTTTATTAAATTTGTTTTTTTAGCTTATTTTCTGTTTTAGCTCTGGAATGTGGGCCGAGACTCAATTCTCTGTCTTTGCCTTCTGACTTTTCCCTCTATTTTAGTATAATGTATTTAGAGCTCCTTTTACTAAGGTGCGTTAGGGCCTTAATGCGTGGAATAGCGTGCACACTAGACCTTAACGCCAGCATTGAGCTGGCGTTATTCTAGAAGCGTACCGCGCAGAATAGAGCGCGCGGTAATTTCATGCGTGGGCTAAAAACGCTAGCGCACCTTATTAAAAGGATTCCTTAGTTAGATTTAAGAGTTAAAAGCTATGCTTATTTGATATATTCTTTTTTATAAGAGGTTCATAAAAGTGTATTGAGTGTGAAGTGTGCATATTTGGGGCCCCAAAAATGAATGTTTGTGTATATTGTGTATATTTGAAATCTATAGGGCTGTTTCAGGAATTCCTTGTAAGAATGTAGTTTTTATTTCTTTTCTGAAGTTATGGCCATTTCAAGAAATTCCTGAAACAGCTCTAACTTCAAACTTACCGTCCTTCCCGCCACACAGAAACTACATAACCTACTCTTTAGCTCCCTAGAAAGGACAAATGTTCTTCCATTGTAACCCTCCGTTTTTATCTCTTTTGTAATCCGCCTTGAACCGCAAGGTAATGGCGGAATAGAAATCTCTAATGTAATGTATTTGAAAATACTATGTACTGTATTTAAATAGGGTTATGTTAAGAGAATAAATGCTTTGCGGTTCACAAACTCTGGAACAGAATGTGAAGAAAAAAACCCATCTGGCAGAGGCCTCGCTGACCTTTGGCTTCCTGTAAAATAGGCCCTGCATGCCAGCTAAGACCCGAAAGAAGAAATCAGCTTGGTTTTTTTTTTTTTTAGATCTTTCTTTCTCGCCCAGAGTCAATGCAGGATGCCATGAAACCACTGGCTTTGTCAGAGAAAGCACGTTGTGTTGTGAAGTTTTAACTTATGTGTCAGAGAAGCTGTTTGATTCATTCTTTTAGTGCATGAGCATATATTACCCTTTTTTCTGTAATTTGTAGTTATAGATTGCAATACATATTATTCGGGTTGTGGGATTTCTTTGTCTATGTATTCTCATATACAGTATAATGCATATGAGGAAAAGTTTCTCCCTGAAGCTGCAGCCCTTTGTGTATTCATGAAAGCATGTTTTCAGTAACAATTCTAAGACCTTTTCCATGTATCATATATCACAAGCTGTATAGGATGCTTTATATGGAAAGAAAATTCATTTTACCAATCATATGAAGCTTCGGGGAATGACATTATACAATCATTTAACAGTATATAAGAAAGAGCAGCTGCATTTTGTAATTGAGAACTCTAGACAGAGGCAGATGATTTGAAACTTTTTGTTGACTTCTCCTTATATGGGAACTTTATGGAAAGGCTGCATTTGTAATTACTTGGCTTTGACTAAATATTTTCAATTGAAAATGCATATATTTATATAATCTTTTGATTTGGGGTACTTTTGTTGGACACGGGGTGTAGCCTTTCCCTCCCTACTCACTTCAGGACTATGTTAATGATTCAGACATCATCAAGGGTAATAGGGTTTCTGTGGCAGTACTTAATCATATCACTTTCAATATCTAAAGAAAATTAAGTATAATTTCCAAATGTATTAGAGCAAGGTCCAAGGGCATAAAGGCATATACAGGTCATTTCTGCAATTAAATACATTCAGAATGCTTTTAAATAAACTCTAAAGGCAAATTATTCCTCTTTAAACATAAGAACATAAGCAAAGCCTCCACTGGGTCAGACCTGAGGTCCATCGTGCCCAGCAGTCCGCTCACGCGGTGGCCCAACAGGTCCAGAACCTGTGCAGTAATCCTCTATCTATACCCCTCTATCCCCTTTTCCAGCAGGAAATTGTCCAATCCTTTCTTGAACCCCAGTACCGTTCTCTGCCCTATTACGCCCTCTGGAAGCGCATTCCAGATGTTCACCACACGTTGGGTAAAGCAAAACTTCCTATCAATATATTTCCTCAGTATCCCATATTATCAGTGAATCTGTTCTCGTGCAGCATATGTCTTTCATCCAGTTTGAGCATTCGTGCCTCCAAGAATTGCCATGACCTAGTTTACTTTTCAATCAGATTTTTTTTGTTTGTTTTTACAGACTTTGCCTCCCAACAGGATTCAAAAAAAAGTTGCAGACTTGCTAAGATTTGATAGATTCTACAAAAACCGCTGGGTTGCACAACATTAGAAAGTGTTGACAGTGAAAAACTAGCTTTTCAAGAATCAGTTACATATACAGCTTTTAGAAGGGATTTAATATTTTTTGTGTTACAGAAGTTTTTTGGAAAAAAAAAAAAAAAGGATTAACCTTAGATACAGCAGCAGCAAAAGAAAATGGCAGGAATAAACATTTAGTCAAGCCTAACAGTGATTTAACTGCTGTTTAAAAGCGTGAAGCTGAATAAAGTAGCTACAGAAATGAAGCACATGCAGAGATGCAAGCTTCCCTCCCATACAAAGACACTGAATAAAGAGGGGGAAAGATCTTTTTAAACGTGCCTCCTTTTCCTCATGCCACTGAAATGGAACCCAGGATAATCCCCAACATGTTAACAGAGAAAATGACCACTGACAGTTACAGATGCATGGAGCTGTCAAGTTACCCAAATGCAGGAGACAGATTACACTAGTCCTAGATTTCTGACAGCCCCATCTTGGTGCATTCTGGGACCTACAATGCTGATTTCAATGGGGAGACGCAGGGAATACAAATACTATAATGCTTTGGAATGTAAGGTCAAGACCAGAGCTGGCCAAAAGTTTCCCGCTTGGAACTGGGTAACTTGGAAGCTCTGCAGACAAGAACATTGCAAGCGGTGGCAATGCAAGATACACACACACAGACACAGCTAATTCAACCAGCCACCCACTTATAGAAACAAGAGGTTCTCTGTTCCTGTGCCCATTCCCTAAGCCCCTCAGTCCAAGAGGTGAAAGGCTCTGTATACTACACCATTCATGGAAGAAAGTATTTATGAACACCTAGAAAAATTAAAGGTGGACAAATCAATGGGACAAGGATACTGAGGGAGCTCAGAGAGGTCTTAAAGATCTGTTCAATAAAAATCCTTGGAGATGGGAGAGGCTCCTTGGAATTAGAGAAGAGTGGATGTGGTCCCTCTTCACAAAAGTGGTCCCATATGAAGCGGGAAACTACAGGCCAGTAAGCCTCATTTCTTCTATTGGAAAAATAATGGAAGCATTGCTGAAGGGAAGGATAATGAATTTCCTAGAATCTAATGGGTTACAATATCCGAGGCAACATGGGTTTACTAAAGGTAAAACAAATCTGATTGAATTCTTTGACTGGGTGACCAGAAGACTGAATAAAGGATGTGTACCAGATGTAATTTACTTAGATTTCAGCAAAGCCTTTGACACAGTTCCTCAATGGAGGTTCCTAAATAAATCTGATGGGCTGAATTTAGGATTCAAAGTTGTGAACTGGATTAGAAACTGGTTGACGGACAGATGTCAGAAAGTGGTGGTTGATGGAATTCACTTGGAGGAAGGAAAGATGAGTAGTGGAGTGTCTCATGGATCAGTGCTAGGGCTGATTTTGTTCAATATGTTTGTGAGTGACATTGCCGAAGGGTTAGGAGTGGAAAACATGAAAAAGGATTTTCAAAAGTTAGAAGAATGCTCTAAGGTCTGGCAACTAAAATTCAATGCAAAGAAATGCAGAGTGATGCATTTGGAGATTAGAAATCTGAGGAAGCCTTATGTGCTGGAAGGGGAGAGGGACCTTGGAGTGGTAGAGGGGCATAATCAAAAGATACATTTAAGTCCGATTTGGTTGTAGAGAGCTAATCACCAAAAGTCAATAGCGGCAAAATGTCCATTATCGAAAAGTACGTCTACCTCCCCCTCCAAAATTTTTTTTTTAAATTGGCTCTCTGTATGTCCACACGTTTGATCATCCAGAATGCCACTACATCTTTCTTTATACCACATTCTCAATCAAAAATTCATCCAAGTCCCAAATGCCCAGAACCAGACCTTTTGGATGTGGGAGGGACCAGCATTAGGATGGACTGGCCACCCAGACATGGTAACAGAGCCGTGGGGCACCTTACAGGGCACTGCTGTGAATTTCACAAAAAAGGTGCCACATAAACATCGCACCAGAACTCCTTTATATGTTATAATGAGCCCCCCAAAACTCACTATACCCACATGTCTACAACCTCAATAGCCCTTATGGCTGCAGGTACCACCTATATGGCAGTACAGTAGGGTTGTTGTTGGTTTGTCTGTTTGTTTTGGGGGGGGTTGGGATGCTCATATTTTCCACCATAAATGTAGTGGTTAGAGTGGCTTATGGGCATGAGTTCTCCTCTCTATGGTTCACTAGCCCACCCCCTGGACTACTTAAGATACCTCTGTGCAACTCTACTATGCTTTCATATGCCAGGTGCTGATGTTCCAGAGGCAAGTATGTACGCTTGAACTTTTCGTGGGTTGGACGGGGTCAGTGAACACGGGGGGGGAGGGGGGGGAGTATGTGGGGATCTTAACTTTGTCCTTGCAGTGGTTATCTGGTCACATGTAAGTTTCATCTAGGCAGTCTTGTCAAACATTTGATTATCACTGCAGGATGACTAAGTCCAGGTCGGCCCACATCCCACCCTAATCACTCCTTCAAAAACGCCCCTTTCAGCTCTGGGTGCACAGCCGGATTCAGAGGCCTAAAATGTCCCTGGATATGTCCAAAAAGCCATTTCAATTATTGGTACTTGAACAACCTGTCTTTTAGATCGTCCAAGTGCCAACTTGGGTGGGTTTTTAGACATATTTAAGTTTTGATTATGAGCCCCATAGTGTCTGAGGATCGGAAGGTGCAGAAACAGTGTGACAAGGCAGTCACTGTAGCCATAAGGATACTAGGCTATATAGAAAGAGGCATAACCAGTAGAAGAAAGGAGGTGTTGATGCCCCTGTACAGGTTCATTGATGAGGCCACACTTGGAGTATTGTGTTCAGTTTTGGGGACCGTATCTGGCAAAGGATATAAGAAGATGACAAAGGTGGTAGAAGGTTTGAGCCAAAAGACGTACAAGGAGAGACTGGAAGACCTGAATATCTATAGTCTAGAGCAGTGTTCTTCAACCACCGGTCCATGGACCAGTGCCGGTCAACAGAAATTTCCTGCCGGTCCACATGGCCAGCACCTGCATCAGGCCCAAAACAGTGTTCTTCAACCGCCGGTCCATGGTGCGATCGATACGGCGTTATCTTTGAGCCAGCTCCCTCTTCCTAACTGATTCAGTGCACAAAGCCACGGGCAGTGGCTCCTACAGGCATCCTGCGCCTGAACCAGAAGCCCTCTCTCTGACGTTGCAACGTCGGAGGGAAAGTTTCCAGATGAGGCATGGGACGTGCAAGATGCAATTAGTACTATTATGGGGCTGGGGGTCTAGGGTGGAGATTGGGTAGAGATGGGCGGGGTCTGGACCACGACTTAGCCCAGCGTTCTTCAACTGTCGGTCCACGGACCGATGCCGGTCCACAGAATAATTCTTTTATTTCTGCCGGTCCATAGATGTAAAAAGGTTGAAAAACACTGGTCTAGAGGACAGGAGAGACAGAGGAGATATGATATAGACATTTAAATACTTAAAAGGTATTAATATAGACTCAATTCGGAAAATGGAAATTGAGGTTGCAGGGTGGTAGACTTAGGAGTAATATTAGGAAATTCTTTTCCATGGAGAGGGTCCTGGAATGCCCTCCCGAGGGAGGTGGTGGAGATAAAAACAGTGACAGAATTAAAAAGAGCATGGGATGAACACAGAGGATCTCTAATCAGAAAATTAAGGGTATAATTGGAAGAACCAAGTATTGGGCAGACTTGAACTGTTTATGTCCTGTATATGGCTATTCGGTTTAGAATGGACTGAGGAGGGCTTTGATCAGAACTCCAGTAATTTGGGATGGTCTAGATAGGCTGGCGTGAGGTTTGATGGCAACTTCAGTAGTTGGAACCTAAGTACATTACTGGGCATACTTCTACGGTCTATAACCCAGAAATATCAATGAACAAAGATAATTGAACTTAATCATGGATTTGTAATGCATGTACCTACTGGGCAGACTGGATGGACCATTTTACTATGTATTCCTATGCCCATCCTCTGACCTCTCCAATCTTAGACGTAACAGGCCCTGTATCCCAGCGCCATCCTCCGAGCCATTCAATCCCAGAGGTCACAGGCTTTTTATCCCTCCAATTCTAGAACTGAGGGCCTCTGTATCACTGTATCCATCCCCTCACCCTTCCTGTCCTAGTAGCGACAGACTTTCTATCCCTGTGCCAATTCCCAAACCCCTTCAGTTCTAGATATGACAGGCTCTGTATCCCTGTGCCCATCCCCTGAGACTTCCAAGTCCTAGAGGTGACACACAAAGTATCCCTGTGTCCATCTCCTAAGCTTTCTGTGTCTAGAGGTGACAGGCTCTGTATCCCTTTGCCCATCCCTGAGCACTCCAGTCTGAGGTGACAAGTCTTTGTGTCCAATCTTGTGTTCTAGAGCAGTGGTTTTCAACCTTTTTACACCTATGGACCTGCAGAAATAAAATAATTATTTTGTGGACCGGCATCGGTCTGCAGACCGGCGGTTGAAGAACACTGGGCTAAGTCGTGGGCCAGACCCTGCCCATCTCTACCCAATCTCCACCCCAGACCCTGCCCCCATAGAGCTAATTGCAACACTATTTGCCTGATTTTAAGACAAAATGGGATCGTCACGTGGGATCTCTTCACAGAGAAAGGTAGGGGAGGGTCATTAGGGTGGGCAGACTAGATGGGCCGTGGCCCTTATCTGCCGTCTATTTCTATGTTTCTATTTTTTTTCCATTCATTTTTCATATATACACACACAATATCATCTTATTAACAACGCATCAATCGCACCGCGGACCGGCAGTTGAAGAACACAGTTTTGGGCTTGATGCACAAGCCGGCCCTGTGGACCGACGGGAAATTTCTGTGGACTGGCACTGGTCCATGGACTGTTCTAGAGTTCACAGGCTGTGTAACCCTGAGCTTGATGTCAAACTATATGGGTTCTAACCTTGGTTGGGACATCCTTTCATAATATTACTTTAAAGTACATCATATATTTAATATTCTGTTGTGGCTGGCCAGGTTGTTGTAGAGTAATCTTTAGAGCTTGGCTACCTACCAGACTTTCTGGAGCATTTTACTCTGAGATTGTTGTTGTTACGTGCAGTATCCCATGATGTGCAATGTTCCCTGTCCCACAGACACCGGATCCCAGGACCAGCATTGGCACAAAGTTCTTGGCTTTGGAATGCCTCACAGCTTGGTGGTCTATACACCAGAATATCATTGAGCAGAACACTTGAGAATCCACCAAATATGTACATGGACCTATTGGGCAAAGAGAAAAAACACAGCTATACAGTTTAACATTTTCAAATCAATTGTTACAAAAGTGATGCTTCCACCTTCCTACTAAGGTTGGGATTCACCTGTTCTATACAAAGCTACAGCGTAGAGGGTGCATATACTGCATTCCTGCTACAGATGTATCTATAGGGAGGTATAACAATATACACAGTATAACTACATTATTAAGACAGGAACAGCCTGATTTGATTTTAAATTGTCTTGATCCTTACCTTAGCCTTCTTTCCCACCTCCTGGAAGCCGCCTAAAGACAGCAGATAACCTAATTCAAAGCCTATAGGTAATCTGTAGAACTTTAAACCAACAGGACCACTGACTGGACCCAATTCCTGAATTTTTACACCCAGTTCACAACGAATGAAACCATCTCTTGGTTTCAACTAGTTTTCTGTCAATTTGTCTGTTGATAGCCACTGTTCTGTTGTTTTGTGCATGCAAGGATTTACACAAATTCTGGGAAAGAAATTGGGAATTGGGAAACCAAAACGACGTCATTCAGAAGATGTATCTGCAGGTTAATTTTTAAAACAGGGCCTCTGGGCAGGATGAGCACATGGGTACATGTGTTATAGCTTATTTTATTAAGCAATCACATTGGCAAGATCATAAATTTAGTATTGAGACAAACCAATATCTATCCCACATTTCACTTCCAACTAACAGTGGCATTTGAGAGCATATTGTGTATTTCCAGATACGTATTTTTTAAGGGTCTTCCAAGAGGAGCGATGCATACTGAAAACTTGAGTCAGCCATTTTGGCAAAACATGATTTCATACAAAGTTCCTGTTTTCTGCCACAACTTGCTTTGAGATTGAATCTCTGCATAAAATAATTTGAATTATTTTTAAAGTAATGAATGATGTTAAAAAAAAAAAATCAATTAAGAATACCGTATTTTCTCGCATATAACGCGCGCGTTATACGTGGTTTTTAAGTACCGCGCATACCATCGCACATTATACGCGTGAGCGCGTTGTACAAATTTTTTTTACATAGTTCCCCCCCCCCCGACGTCCGATTCACCCCCCGCAGGACCGCTCGCACCCCTACCTCGAAAGACCGCTCGCACGCACCCCCACCCCGAAGGACCGCTCGCACGCACTCCCACCCGCACCTCCACAGCCTCCCGACCCCCCCCCCCCCCATCATGTAGAAGCTCTTACCGGTGTCCTGCTGCTTCCTCTTGGCGGTCCCGACACCTGACACGATCGGGGCAAGAGGGAGCTCAAGCCCTCTTGCCCCAGCCAACCGCGGCACCCCCGACACGATCGGGGCAAGAGGGAGCTCAAGCCCTCTTGCCCCCCCGACTCCCCGACACGATCGGGGCAAAAGGGAGCCCAAGCCCTCTTGCCCCGCCGACTCCCCAACTCACCGACAATATCGGGCCAAGAGGGAGCCCAAGTCCTCCTGGCCCTGGCGGCCCCCCCACCGCTAGTTGTTCGGGCCAGGAGGGAGCCCAAACCCTCCTGGCCACGGCGACCCCCTACCCCCACCCCGCACTACATTATGGGCAGGAGGGATCCCAGGCCCTCCTGCCCTCGACGCAAACCCCCCTCCCCCCAACGACCGCCCCCCCCAAGAACCTCCGACCGCCCCCCCCCCCAGCCGACCCGCGACCCCCCTGGCTGACCCCCATGATACCCCCACCCCCCTTCCCCGTACCTTTGTGTAGTTGGCCGGACAGACGGGAGTCAAACTCGCCTGTCCGGCAGGCAGCCAACGACGGAATGAGGCAGGATTGGCCCATCCGTCCCAAAGCTCCGCCTACTGGTGGGGCCTAAGGCACCTGGGCCAATCAGAATAGGCCCGGGAGCCTTAGGTCCCTCCTGGGGGCGGGGCCTGAGGCACATGGGCCCAACCCGACCATGTGGGAGTGCGTGCGAGCGGTCCATCGGCGTGGGGGTCGGCCAGGGGGGTCGTGGGTCGGCTGGGGGGGCGGTCGGAGGTTCTTGGGGGGGCAGTCATTGGGAGGGAGGTTTGCGTCGAGGGGAGGGCCTGGGATCCCTCCTGCCCGTAATGTAGTGCGGGGTGGGGGTAGGGAGTCGCGTGGCCAGGAGGGTTTGGACTCCCTCCTGGCCCGAACAACTAGCGGGGGGGGGCGCCAGGGCCAGGAGGACTTGGGCTCCCTCCTGGCCCGATATTGTCGGGGAGTTGGGGAGTCGGCGGGGAAAGAGGGCTTGGGCTCCCTTTTGCCCCGATCGTGTCGGGGAGTCGGGGGGTGGGGGGCAAGAGGGCTTGAGCTCCCTCTTGCCCCGATCGTGTCTGGGGTGCCGCGGTTGGCTGGGGCAAGAGGGCTTGAGCTCCCTCTTACCCCGATTGTGTCGGGGGTGCCGCGGTTGGCTGGGGCAAGAGGGCTTGAGCTCCCTCTTGCCCCGATCGTGTCGGGGAGTCGGGACCGCCAAGAGGAAGCAGCAGGACACCGGTAGGAGCTTCTACATGATGGGGGGGGTCGAGAGCCTGTGTGGGGTGCGAGCGGTCCTTCAGGGTGGGGGGTGGGGGTGCGGGTGGGAGTGCGTGCGAGCGGTCCTTCGGGGTGGGGGTGCGAGCGGTCCTGCGGGGGGGGGTGTGAATCGGACATCGGGGGGGGCATCAGGCTTTCAGGGTGGGGACAAGACTTCAAGGGGGAGAGGAGAGTCGGGGCGGGCGAAAGGAGAGTCGGGGTGGCCAGAGGAGAGTCGGGGCGGGCGAAAGGAGAGTCGGGCGGCGACGGGAGAGTCTGGCAGCATGCGCGGTATACGGGTGTGCGCGGTATATAAAAATTTCTGTACATAGATTTGTGTTTTTCGCGCGCTATACCCGTGTGCGTGTTTTACACGGGTGCGCGTTATCTACGTGAAAATACGGTATATATGGCCTACTGTTTTTGAGAAGGAAAAAGTTTTGAAAGGCTACTACAAGAATCAGATGATCCTAATAAATAAATATATAGGGATTTCTTGGGTTGCCAGTTTTTTCCGTGTGAGAGTGTGTGTGTATGAGAGAGAGTGTGTAAGTGTGTAGTGAGACAGGGAAAAAGCTGGCAACCCGAGAAATCCCTACATTTCAGCTAGGGAATAAAAACTTGCCCTGTATGTCACTGGGGACAGAGCCAGAAATAGCAGTACTCAGCTAAAGCCAAAAGCTGCAGGAAATAAAACATTCCTGCACCAAAGGCTTATTTATTATTATTATAATAATAATAATAACTTTATTTTTCTATACCGCCATAGTCAAGCAACTTCTAGGCGGTTCACATTGAAAGAAGGCTGGACAGTCAGCGAATAACAATAAGCCTAAATAGAAAGCTTACATACTAATTGGAGTTCAATGGGTAAAGAATACATGAAAAGGAGCTTCTTGAGAGAAAGAAAAGGCATTTACAGAGGGGGATATCCTAGTGAGAGGGAGAGGACTGTTTTAGTCAATGAATTTGTTGAATAGGGCGGTTTTAATTTATCCTTATCTGAGGCTCCTAACAGGCTGAGACAGTCCACAGATTCCTGATCTCCTTTCTCTAGTTAGAGCGGAAAGAGGGGGAGGGGTGGAGAAATCACTGAAGGATAAGCTACATCAGAACACTATGAGATAGGCTGAGGTCCTATGCCTCAGCCAATGAAAACCTCTGTTTCACCTGGGGGGGAGCAAACAGTAAGAGAGGCAGACTCCACTGCACAGGGAAACTGAAGCAGGAGGAAAGTTGGCTTAAGCAACAGCCATTCAGGGAAGGAAAGCTGAGAGAGATCAAGGCCAGAGAACCTCTAAGTCCCAAAAGCACTAAACATTCTACCCAGGGTAGGAACCATATGCCAGAGGTCCACAATGTAGAAATGCTTTCTGAGCCAGAAGATTATAAAGCAGGGCCAGTGATAGATGTGATGAGTGTGTGCCGGTTAGTACAAAAGACAGTGCAGAAATGTTATGGGAGGCAGGTGAAGATAACAGGAGAGTTGCCTTAAACTTGGTATGATTGTTAGTTTCTCTTAAAAGCTGAATTAAAGTCTGTCAGGAGATATTCCTGCTCACACTAGGAAGCTCATTGTTCAGACTGTGTTGCAAGCAGTGGAAGCCTAAGAAATGAAGTTAAAGATAACAAACTTCCAGCAGCCACTGCGCCACTAGCCGAGACTACTTTTGGTAGGAATTTGGGATATGTGTGAACAACAATTCTATCATGACAGAATGTTGTATAAGGCAGATCTGAGAGAATTGCTTTAAGTTCACTGACTGCGTGCGGAGGCAATGCCGATTAAGAAAACTACTTTCCAAGTAAGGTGCTCGAGAGGTGAAGTTGCACGTGTTTCAAATGGAGGCTTCATCAAAGTGGAGAGTACATTGAGGTCTCAAGCAACTGGAGGAGGTTTGTTTGAAGTTTTGGAATGAAATAGGCCTTTCATGAATCTGGAAACCAGCGAGTGTGTAGCTAGAGGTTTATTGATCAGAGGTATAAGAAAAGCACCGATAGCACCAAGATGCACCCTTACTAAAGCCATCTTTAGACCAGAATTGGACAGATGAAAAAGATAATTCAGAATTGATGACAGAGGATGAGTTTGGAGGTAACGCTTGCTGGTAAAACTAAAGGGTAAAATGAGTCCATTTGAAACAGTAACAGCGTTGTGTGGATAGTTTCCTGGAAGCATCTATTATGGCTGATACTGGAGAAGAGAGAGTGAATTCATCTATCTGTTGGGAGAGAGGTACCAGGCTGTGAGTGTTAGAGAACGTAGATTGGGATGGAGAAAGAATCCTTTGTTCTGAGTCAGCAAAACTGGAAACATTTTCAGTGGAATGCATTCCATTACATTGTGTTGAAGAAGGGGAAACCAGGGTTGTCTTAGAGTTATGAGAATCATGGTGGCTGGCTCTTTTAATGCTCTAAACAGTCTTCCCTATTAGAGGAATTGGAAGGAAATTTGTTTGTCCAATTTAGGAGAAAAGTATCAGTCTCCAGACGATGAGGAGCGTTTAGTCTGGAACAGAAGTGAGGAAGTTTGTGATTGCTCACATATGCAAAGAGATCTACTTGTGGAGCTCCCAAGATTGAGAAAAATGATGTAATACAGTCAAGCTGAGTGACCACTTGTGAGGTTGAAGGAATCTGCTCTGCTAGTGTTGTTTGCCTGCTAGATACACAGCCTTGAGAAAAATGTTTTGCAGAATTGCCCAATTCCACATCTGTATTGCTTCTCAGCAGAGTGGGTGAGACCCCATACCCCCTTACCGTCGACAAAGTACATGGCTACTTGATTGTATATCTGGATCAGTACTATCTGGTTGAGAAGGCCACCTTGAAAAGTCCAAAGAGTGTTGTGAATCACTCATGGCTCTAGAAGATTGATATGGAAAGATTTTTCTTTAACACTACAACTGCCCTGAGTGTGAAGGCCATCTAAGTGGGCTCCCCATCCTAACAGGGAGGCATCTGCTGTCAGTATCTTCTGATGTGGAGGAATATGAAAAAGTAGGCCCTGGAAAAAATTTGTTGGTACCAACCACCACTGAAGGGTTGATATAGCGGGGAAGTGACCGTGAGTTTCTGGGATAGCCAATCTGTGGCTTGGGACCACTAAGGCTCTCTGAGGTGAAGATGTGTGAAGGGAGTTGCATGAACTGTTGAATCCATGTGTCCTAAAATCTGCATCATCTGTCTTGCAGTGATGATTTGGAGAGTAGACATGTGTTTGCAGAGATGAAGTAGAGTGTGCAGCCTCTGTTGAGGGAGGTAAGCATGAATCTGAGTTGTACCCAGTACAGCCCCAATGAATTCCAGATTCCAAGATAGCTAGAGATGGGACTTCTGGTAATTGACCGCAAACCCTAGAAGTTCCAGGAGACATATGGTTGAGCTGATGGTGAACTGAGCAGCTTGAGGTTACTTCGCTTTGGTCAGCCAAGAGAATTCATGAAGGCTGTAGCAGCAGAGTGTTGCAGCCACTACAACTAAACATTTTGGGGCAGATTCTGGGAGTGGCCTTAAGCATCTGAGCCAACCAGGCCCCTAGGCCCCTCCCTGGTGCATCCCAGGATGCACCGAGAAGGAAAAGGCCTGATATTTTGAAGAGGTGGGCCTGCCGGCCACACATTCGGTTGGACTTTCTTACAAAAGGTATGGGGGCTTGGGGTTTCAGGGTATGGCGGTTTCAGGGAAGCCTCCCAGCTCAGCTGATTGGGGATTCTTTTGCTGCAATCAGCTCAGCCAGCCGCGTCTACTTTTTTTTTTAATAATAATTTTCAAAAGAAAATAATATCCATATTTCTTTACCAAGTGGATATATATATATATATATATATATATTTTTTTTTTAATATTTATTAATTTTCAAAACTAATACAAAGTGCCAGGAATTATACAGACATTAATAATCAACGTAAGCACTTAAATTCCATCAATAACAATGCAGAAGAAAAATATCCCTCCCCTCCCATCCAACAATTTAATCAAGAAATAAACCAAAAAGATATCCCCCCCCCCCCACCCACCCCATCCTGGAAATGTATAAAAATAAACAAAAATAAAATAAAAGACAACTATGTTGAAGTAACAAAAGATGTCAACGGGCCACAAACCAAATTTAAAAAATTGCTATGCCCCAACATATCAGCATATCTTTTCATATTTGTAACCTAAACATAAAAGAAGGCTTATCCATGACAAGAGCAGCTTTAAAACCACTATAAGGGATGGGACCGGCCCCACTGTATCTCTTCTTTTTTTTTTTTTTTTTTTTTTGCCAATTCCCAGTTGCTGAACCCCATAGCTGATACATATGTGGTGCAAAGGGATTTACATTCAGATCTTCCTTCTATTGGGCAGGCCAGGCTGGACCAGTCTACTACAGATGTGGTATGCTCAGGCCTGGGAAATTAAAACACACAGTCATGCTGAGTCAGACCAAGGTGCAGCCCAGCATCTCGTCTCCGTCAGTCACCAGTCACAGTCAGAAGTACCTGGCAGATCCCCAAATCAAATTTTATTTCTCATCGTTTATTTCAAGCAACGTTTCTCCCAAGTCTACCTGACAAATACATTTCATGGACTTTTCAGCCAAGAACTTGCCCAACCTCTTTTGAACCCCAATATGTTAGGACCTTAAGAACATAAGATTTGCCTCCGCTGGGTCAGACCAGAGGTCCATCGCGCCCAGCAGTCCGCTCCCACGGCGGCCCATCAGGTCCATGACCTTAACCGTGTTCTCAGACAACAGATTCCATATCTTATGTTCTGCATGGGGAAAACAAGACAAAAGAACAATCCAACAAGTCTGCAGTGAAAAATCGAACAACAAAATCAAGGGAAAAAAACGCAGATATGAGGTACAAGATACAAAATCTTTATTGGAGAAAGATGCCATATAGCTATATTGCGTCTTTCTCCAATAAAGATTTTGTACCTTGTATATCATATCTGTGGTTTTTCCCCTTGTTTTTGCTGCATGGGGAAAAAATGTGTCACTGCCAACCATTATCAATGAGGAGGTTCCTTTAAAGAGGAATCCTAAGCGACACCCAGTCATCACAGGCTACCAGAAACACCATCTTTACTCTGCCATTTGTGTTTCATTGATTGCTGGGTTGGATCACAGGCGATGGATAAGCAGTGCTAACAACACGCGCGCCACATACAAGCGCATGCACGACATCAGGCGTGTGCATTGGCAAGGTGGCAGCCGGCTTGAATCGGGAGCTGGGAGGCGCTGGCAGATGGCAGAGGCATCGGCCGAAGCAGGAGGGCAGTCGCACGGGGACCCTGAGAGAAGGAAGCCACCGCGCTGAAGGGGCAGCGGCACCCACAGGCCACCATAGCAAACGGGTTGTGAAATGAATCTTCTGAGTTTACCTTATGGCCTGCATTGACTTACGAGTGCTTTGGCTTACGAGAATGCTTCTGGAACAAATTATGCTCGTAAACCAAGGTACCACTGTATTTCACTTTCTTTAATTCATCATAATTATTTTAGACATTGTTATTTATTAGGAGTGCTACCACACGTTTATTCACATTTCAGAGAGATCCTGAGATGTTTCACAAGTAAATATACCCTGTTGGGTTTTCTAAGGGGTTCTTTTACTAAGGTTCGCAAACCGATTTAGGACCCCTAAGAGCCAGCTCCAGTTTAGGGGTTGTTCCCATCTATGAGTTGTAAATACCGAGGACTCTCGTTTCACACATACTTTTATGATCAATTCTTCTACCGCTCCATTTCCTATCTATATTTGGAGAAAAAAATCTAGTCGTCTATAGCAGAAACACAAGACAGAAAAATGAAAAGAAGAAAAAAAAAGAGCTGAAGTATTTAATTTACCCATTGCTGACAACAGCAGAGTGGCCAAACCTGTTGACATCACGATGCAGATTGGGTTTTGGCAGAACTTTCCATTCATCACAAGCTGAAAGAAAAACAAAACAAAAACCTGCAATTTCAGTGACTCAAGAAACAGAATTACCATCAGCATATTACACAAGCTTTAATTCATGCCAATTGTGCATAACCACCAGTCGCTCAGAAAATAATTTTACTATGTCTCAAAGGGCCTATTATCAGAGCCAGGTCAGATGTTTCTCCTAGTGACTATTTAGTGGAAAAAATGTCTATGGTGGCAATTTATAAATTGGTGCCCAATGCTGTATGGTGAACTTAGCACCAAATCTATAATGGCATCTGGGCATAAGATTCTGTTCTAAAATGTGAGCTCAAGTCAGTAGCACTGGCGCACCTAGGAGTCAACAATTTTGCAAGTCAACAGCCGATGTTTCCAAAATGCTGCTGTTTGCCTCATCTTCAACATGAAGAAATCTGGCCACGTTTCACAATATTAGAGCGATCTTCACTGGCTTCCTTTTGAGGCAAGGGTTATGTTTAAATTTGGAACTTAATGTTACAAAGCACTTCAGGGACAAATTCCAGGATACTTAATGGCCCAATTTAGTTTCTTTACTACAAATCGCCCTTTACAGCTTACTTCTACCGTGTTTCCCCGAAATAAAACCTACCCCGAAAATAAGCCCTAGCATGATTTTCGGGGTAGGTCATCAGCAACGCAGCAGAGGAACGCCTGGGCGTGAGAAAGCCGCGATGGGGCCTATGATGCCGACAATGCAGTTTGTTATTGAGGCGGGGGGATGGGAGGGATTAAAAAATGCTCCACAGGGGTGTGGGAGGAAGGGAGGGTAGAAGCTGCAAGGGTTCTGCTGCACAAAGGGAGGGAGGGATATAGGCTGCAAGGGTTCTGCTGTACAGGGGGGAGGGGGAGGGATAGAAAGATAATGCACAAGGGGATGGGTGAGAGGGGAGGAAAGATGCAGCACATGTGGGGGAGAGAAAGGAAATAGGAAGAACTGGGGTGGAGGAGAGGAAGGAAGAGATGATCATTGTACATGAAAAAAAATAAGACCTCCCTGAAATAAGACCTAATGCCTTTTTTGGGCCCAAAATTAATATAAGACAGTGTCTTATTTTCGGGGAAACACGGTATTTTCACTTTTCCATTGGTAAGAGGATGAATTTATAATAAGTTTTTACATCGACTGATCTCTTTTCAGGCTGCTAGTTGGGACATTGAATTTCGTAAGTTGCTATCGTTGTCATCTTCATATTTGCAATTTAGAAAATTATTGAAATCATCATTGTTTACCAAATTTGTTGGTAATTGAAAATCCAGTAATTTATTTTATAACTTGAAATTCTTGCTATTTTAACTACAAATTGTTTTCTGGAAATTTTGTAAGTCACTGTGGTTTTACAGTTTCTTTGTACACCGCAATGAACTGAAAGGTATTTGCAGTCTAGAAATGGAAATGGAAATGTTGGCATTTAAATATGTCCTGAAGAAAACACAACTTATGGAGTGGCCCAGTGGTTAGAGCTGATGCCTCAGCATCCTGAGGTTGTGGGTTCAATCCCAGCACTACTCCTTGTGACCCTGGACAAGTCACTTAACCCTCCATTCCTCCAGGTATCATAGTTAGACTGTGAGCCCAAGGAAAATACTTAAGAGTACCTGCTTAAGGAGGAAAGGCGATATATCAAATAAATACCTGAGATAAGCCCAAGACCCGCCCACATAAATCCCTTGAACATATGCATTAATGTTATAGAATAGCGCCTAGCACTTATTCATTTAATTGCCAATTTGTGGCACCAGACATGCACCTAAATGCAGTTATTCTGTAACTTATAGTATATGTGCTCAAATAGGTGTCAATTTATAAAATGTCCCTTTAGGGGTTCATAGACAAAAGTGCGCGGGACAATCGTGCGAGCAGGACATCAGTGTGCCGGATTAAAAGTTCACTTTAAAGCGCTCCGAGGGGGGGGATTGTTGGTGCTGCCGTTGGGGGGGGGGGATTGGGGGAAGGAAACCCTCCCCCCATTAGAGAGGAAAGTGTAATTTTTCCCAGTGTTTTAGTGAAAAATTAGTTTCCTCTGTTAAGTGGGGGTTCCCCCAACCCACCCCCCAATGGCAGGGGCAACACTTCTAAGTAAAGTGGGGGGAGGGGGTTCCCACACGCACACACCCTCTTGGAGCGCTTTAAAGTTACATTTTAATCTGGTGCGCTGACGTCCTGCGCGCATCTGTCTTTGCATTTTTGTCCAGGCGCGATTGTCCGGCATCCTTTAGTCCCATCACCCCCTTTAGGACATCTGTCCCGCATTACAGTCTTCTCTTAGCCCTCCTGTTATCACCTTGGAACAAAGCCAGGCTTCACCGTAGGTTAGGACAGTGTTTCTCAACTTGGTCCTGGAGTATCCCCTTGCCAGTCAGGTTTTCAGGATCTCCACAATGACTATGCATAAACTTGATTTGCATATCCTGCCTCCATCGTATGCAAATTTCTTTCACACGTATTCATTGTGGAGATCCTGAAAACCTGACTGGCAAGGGGGTTCTCCAGAACCGAGTTGAGAAACACTGGGTTAGGACAAGCAATGTGCCTGAAAGTGCAACAGTGTGCAGGGGAATGCACATTGATGATATAATAATCGAAGATAATTATGTTATAATTAGCTCTTTATTAAAATGTTTTCAAAGACAATATGTGGCTGCGATTACAAAGTTAAAAAACATACCAGAAGACACAGCTCAGATACTATATAAAACACAGGAAAAACAGAGAAAAGTGGAAAGCAAAGAAAGACACAAGTCCATGGGCAAAGCTCACAGGACATTCCGAGTTCATCATCGGTCTATATGAGTCCACACTAGGGGCGGACTAACCATACAAGCAACCGGGTAGTGCCTGAGGAATTGTGAGGGGGGATCAGCGCTTCCCAATAGCCATCTGCTGCCAAGCCCAAGGCCTGCTCTCTACTTGCCCCACCCTCTCCTGACATAACTTCCTACTTCGGCAAGGGCAAGCTACCGCAGAGAGCAGGCCACAAGCTTGGCAGCAGACATCTGAGGGAATCGTTGCTGCTTATCATTCTGCCACAGAAACACGTTTTAATGAAGGGGGGATCATAACCCATAATGCCTGGGGGAGGGCCATGACTCTTATTACCCAAGGGCCCGTATTCCCTGGTCAGTCTTCTCCTGCTTCAAACATCCAATGAATTCTCATCTAAGTATATAAGGATATCAGTTTCTTGTTTCCTTCCTAAATGTTCATTCTAGTCCTCACTCAGTGCTAACCAATGCTGCTACTGGGCTTGATGGACCATTGGTATGACCCAGTAAGGCTATTCTTATGTTCTTATGAGACCAAGGCTCCCGTTCCTCCCCCACATGATCCGCCACACGTGAGACATGGACACTCCTTGGCCAGCCATTCAGCACAAACTCGGCCTGATACAGGGGTTATGAAGCAGATAAAGGATTTAGAAAAAAAGATTGTTTAGAATACAAGATGGCCACTACCAGCAAAATTACACCTAAAACGCCCTTGGGGACTCTCCTAAAGCACAAAAAAAATGCAGGGAAAGCAATTTTGGAGGTGGGGTACCTTGGCTCTGACTACAGAAGCCTTCAAATTTCACTTCTAAAGACCCCCCTCCTGATTTTCCCATAATAGCCTGCCTGCTTTAGTTTAAGAGTGCACTGGAACAAATGGAGAAGAATTCTGCCTCACAGGTTTGCAGGACAAACTAGGTCTTTGGGCTGCCAGTCAGACCAATGTTAGAATGAGCCTCAATCCCCAGAAATCCTTATGCCGCGAAGGGACAGAGGACCATGCAATGGGCTCACTATAACGCTCTGTCATATCGGGACAGAGCCAAACAGCCAAGCTCCTGATAAATCAAGAATGCAAACAGCTATGCAGGGGACAGCCCCTGACCTCCATAAAATATAAATTCAGGCTGGCTAGCTAAGTGTCCCCGAGGGCTGATCCTACTAGCAGCAGACTTCTGCAATGAAAGTTTGTGTTTTTTCCCAGGCAGAGGTTCCAACAAGTGTGAACCTCTGGGCACTGAGCCTCCAGCAAAACACTAAGAAAAAATAACCAAAAATAATAAAACCATAGAGAACAGAAACATTTCTGAGTACACTTCCCCTACCCATTCGCGGTTTCCATACTCGTGGTTTCGCATATTTGCAATTTTTATTTGGGGGGGGGGGAAATCCATAGTTTACCACGTTCCCACCTCTCTCCAGCCTTCCTCCCGGCATCCCGGCCTTACCTGATGTAAGCGATCTTCCTTCGCTCCTGCCCCGTGTAGATTGCCAATAGTAAATGGCTGCCGTGAGCTCCCGTCATAGTCTCGAGAGACTATGGGAACTCACGGCAGTCATTTCCTATTGGCGATCTACACGGGGCAGGAGTGTAGGAAGATCGCTCCTGCTCCGAAAGCCTGCTAGACCACCAGATAAGGCCGGGATGCCGGAGGGAGGGCGGGAGGCAGGGGTTAAAGCCGGACGAGAATATATTCACAGTTTTTCTCAAGTCACGGTCCGGCTCTGCCCCTATCCCCCGCGAATACCGAGGGAGAAGTGTAACGTGCTTGCAGAAAAACACTGAGGGGGCAGGAGCAGCTGCCTAGGAAGGAGGCGGAGTTCAAAGATGATTGACAGCATTCTGCAAGTAACCTGCGGGTTCAGATGCATAACTCTAGTGTTCAGGACCAGTAGACACATTGCATTAGAATTTTAAAAAAAAAAATTAAGTTAGGCGCCTAGATATAAAGTACAGCAGTTTTCTGCCAGAGGGAGCACAAACATATGAGAGCTCTGAGATGAAACAACCTCATGGTAATCTTGAGAAACCTTGATGATTATAGTCTGGAACTAGCAGACGTGAGCTCAAATTGGAGAACAGCATTCTGGGAGATGTAATAAGGAAGCAGCTGGGATTTAGAACATAGGTGAGCACCTGGAACTAATTTGGAGTTTCTGAGAGCCTGATCACACACATTTTCATTTAGTGCTTTGCCAACCCTTTGTGGATTGTCTTGGCAGTCAAGTATCAGTTACAGGGGCTACTTTTGGTAGCTCCCACCCAGGCCCTTATAAATGGGACAAATTTGGAGTTATCAGAGAATGCAATAAAAGCCAGTCAGTTTGTAGAAGCAGGTCAATAGATAGGTAGAGGTGGATGTAACTAGGTTTAGTTGTCAGAAGTGCTAAAACCATGAACTGAGTTAGAAGATTAACTGAAAGAATATTGCTATGGGGTTTTGTTAAGGACCTAGGTTATAGTCTGTATTACGGAGGGTCAGGTTAGCTGAGAAAGAAAATTTCACTGTCTATTAGAAATACAGCCTGGGCTAATATGGGCAGGGGCCATATATATATATGGATTGGCTGTGAATGGTATTGATTAGAAATCAGGTAAAACATTCACCTAATAAATTCAAATACCATTCAAGTAGAAAAGGGCACATCTCTAACTTTTCACAAGGATAACTAGTGAAATTCTGGCTGCATAAGTTAGCTAGTCTGGTCAAAAGTGACATTCAACCATTAAGATTTGTCTAGTCATAACAGCTACGGTAGCTCTGTGGGTGCTTGAGCACCTCCAAAATTGAGCAAGCTCCCTGAGCGTGTCCAGGTAATTAGCACCCCAAATCATTTTGAAAAGTTGGCTTCTATGCATCCAATTAACTCCCAAGTCTTTCAATCATCAGCTTTAAGAGTAAAATTTTAAAGTAATTCAAGGTGTTACAGCCTGGAAATACTGCTTAGCAAACAGAAGATAAGGAAAACTGTTACAGAGCTCTGCCATGATTTACTGGAAAATAAAAGCAATGAATAATCACATATTCAATTTCTATTTCCGCAATGCTATTTCATGCTAAGTGTCCTGGAGGGAGAAAATAAAAAGAAAACAGATTTTTATGATCAGGGGACTCCTAGTAATATCTTTCAATTACAAACTCCAGCACCTGAGACGATGCAATTTATTATATATATGAGAAAGCTCAGAGCCCCAAAGGGGAGGGAAAAGAGGAGGACAGGGGAGTGAGAAAAGAAAGAAAAAGAACATCCATGCAGAGTACAAATTATGGCTTGATATTTTGTCCAGCTTGTGCAAATTGAAGCATGTTCAAAGCAATGCTTATAGGTATGATTTTTTTTTTTTTTTTTTTTAACGGTGAACGTTAACTGGGAAGAAAAACCATTTTAAAAAGTTGTAAAAGGCTGGTTCAATGATAAAAGATTCTGGCAAGCTGTAGACAAAATAATTCCTACCTGACTGAGGTTATTTTTCAAACTGACAGGTCTTTTCAAGGGAACCCAAACAAGCAGCATGTTAGAAATACCCTTTCCCTTATCCTTTGCTAGTTTTTTTTAGTGACTACTGTACACAGCACTTTTGCTTACAGTCATTTTGAAACCCTTAACAAGGCCCTGGGGTGAAGAATGAATTATTAGTACATATAAAATGTCAAATGCTTAAACAGACTAATTAGTATTCATCTATAATATGCAGAATCAAACATTAGGGCCAGTTCATGAAGACACTTGTCCCCTAAGTCTATATATTAATGCATCCAAACTTAGGCTTAGAGTACACATTTGTACTCACAATTTAAGAATAAGGTCAGTAATGGAGTTCAAGCCAAGTAGCTTTAATTGATGCTAATGGGCACCAATTAGCAGTTGAGCACACAGATTCGATTGTGCACAGCTTTTGGGGGGCATGAAGATGGGTAGGGCCTGGGCAGGTCAGGAGTGTCCCCTAGGGGTGTTCGACACACCAATCATAAAATACTAGCATGTTTCCCCGAAAATAAGTGTATTTGGGGGGCCTAAAATTAATCTAAGAAGCTGTCTTATTTTCAGGGTATGTACATGATCATCTCTCCCTTCCTCTCCTTCACCCCAATTCTTCTACTTTACTTTCCCCCCCCCCCCCACATGTGCAGCATCTTTCCTCCCCTCCCTCGTGCAGCAGGACCCTTGCCCAGCTTCTATCCTTCCCTCCCTCCCATCCCTTGTGCAGCAGAACCCTTGAGCAAACACCCTTCCCAAGCACCTGCCCCCGAGCCCCCATCCTTCCCACCCTCCCATCCGAACCCCGCCAACCACGAGCAAGCTCTACATACCTCCCTAAGCAGTGTTGGGCTGGCAGCACTCTACAGGCTGCTTTGGCCTTATCCGCCCATGAATTCACTCTACCGCGTTACTGATAACATTATCAGTAATGCGGCAGAGTGAATTCACATGCGCATCTTTACAGAATAGCACTTAGCAAGGTGTGTGCAAATCCAAATTGTTGCCGATTACTGCCAATTACTGGCACAAATAAGTCATTAATTAAATTTGGCACGTGCCCAAATTTGTGTAATTTTAAGGGCTATTTATAGAACTCCCCTGTATGCATCTAACTGCCAACAGTTATGTGTGAGCATTTACACCAGCCTTTGGTAAGAGCTCACACCTAAAGCTGGGAACCTAAAGGATCGTCTAGGGCTGGGTTAGGCAATTCCGGTCCTCGAGAGCCGGAGCCAGGTCAGGTTTTCAGGATCTCCACAATGAATATGTACGAGATAGATTTGCATGCACTGCCTCCTTGAGATGCAAATCTCTCTCAAGCATACTTATATTCAAAATCTTTCACCAAGAACAAGAAGTTTAATTCTCAATGATTTACGATGAAGCTAAGGTTATCTAATTACATTCCAGATATTTATTTTATTTCTTTATTTTTGTCAACTTTTATCCGGGGAGGGGGATTTCATTTGGAAGGAAGGGGATGGAATCAAAGGGGGTGTAGAAAGGAAAGGATTAGTTCATATGGAAATTGAATTTGAAGGAATGATATAAATATGTATGGAAATATTATTATTATGAATCTTATTGTAATGAATATATCTTTGTATTATCTTATTGTATTTCTTACTGGATTCCTTCAATAAAATTGTTATAAATTAAAAAAAGAAAAGAAAAAATATAAGTAAAATGGGGGAAAGAGAACACTTCAAAAGAAGCGGTGCCAACGGCTCACCGAGACCAGCAGCAGTATCGGGAGCCCCTCTCCAGCAGGGCACCTGATCTCAGTTACACCCCTACCCCGATCCAGCAGGGGAGAATACTTTAAATATATATTTTTTATTTCTCTTGATACTTATTTTTTATCTCTATTTTTTATTTATTTTACTTATTTATTTTTAATTCTATCTTTAAATGTATTTATTCATTACTCTTTATATTTTACCTTTATTTTTCATAAATTGTTTCTTCAAGTACTTTAGTTAGATTGTGAGCCTTTGGGACAGTTAAGGAATTTCCAAGTACCTATCTTATTTATTTTTATTTATTGTATCTTTTAATGCATTCATTTTTGTAAACCGCTTAGAAACCTCACGGTTATTAGCGGTATATAAGAATTAAATTAAATTAAAAATTAAATAAAATACAACAAACTGATAGTACATGCTACAAAAGGGAAATGGATGGGATCCATGCCATAAAAATAAAAGGAGGGGGGATGGGAAAAACGAAAGGGAAAGGGGAATTATCAGATATGTAGCAAGGGGTTACTCCAGGACCGAATTGAAAAACATTGGCCTAGGGCAGGGGCCAGCCCCATGTGGCTCTTCTTCCAAGTGGCTACGACTCTCCAGGTCCTGACCCTTTAATCAGCCTCCCAATCCCATGATCCCCCCTCCCTCAGACTTACCAATGTTCTTGGTGGTCCAACGGGGGTCTTTCTGGCAGGAGCGCAGCCCTCTCGCTCCAGTCTCCTAAAATAGTTGCTGTGACCTCTTGCAGCTGCTCGCGGCATTTCCTTTAGTACCGCGAGAGATCGTGGCAGCCATTTTAGAAGACAGCCACGAGGAAGCAGGAGAGGGCTGTGCTCCTGTCACAAAGACTCCCACTGGACCACCAGGAACCTCGGCAGGCCCGGGGAGGGTGGAAGGGTATCTTAGGGTTGGGAGGGAGATTAAAGGGTTGGGGCTTGGAGAGGGGAGAGAATCTTGGCTATGGGTTGGGGAGGTGGGGGAAGATATACAGGGCAGGTGCAGAGACCTGCATGGGGTTGGAGGGGAGAGAAGCTACACCTTGAGGCTCTTTATAGATCTTGGGACAAATATTTTGAATAAATTGGCTCTTTGTTGAAAAAAGGGTAGCCTAGGATGTCCAATACTCTTGCACCAGCCTTGCAAATTGCACAGGATGCAACTATAGTCCTGGAGAATCCTTTTCCAGTTTTCTATCTTTTCAGTAAGACAGATTATGCTACTTCTCCTCTAGTTTATCATGTCATCTTTCATCCTCCTGACAAGACTGGAACACAGGAAGTCTTTGCAGCTTTGGTAACAAGATCATGTCTCTGTTCCAGCTCAAACTCTTCTGCTTTTCTTCAAAGGGAAAATAATAAAATTCAAGAGGGATTTCTGAAGCAAGGCTCCTGGTGTTCCTTCATTTCACCTTGTTATTGTCAGGGCCTCTGGCCCTGGCCCAAAGGAACAGTCATTAAAAAGTTTGGTCCAATACTGAGAGGCTTATTTTCCAGTCTGTTCCACAAGGGAAAACACTCTGTCTTCCATCACCCCATTAATAAAAGAAAGTGCCCTCTCTCAGCAGCCAAAGGTGCTCTATACCAGCATGAAAGCAATTTTAGCTACAGGTGCAATGCCCACAGGACAGCTGACCTTGTTAACAGCGGCTCCCCCTAAACATTCAGAAATCCAAAAGGAAAAAACAACTTCAAAGGTTGACAGCGAAATGAAGCAATTAGAGCATTATGTTCTTCTGATTTTGCTTTGCTAATACTGTAGTGATAAACAGCTAATTGCTACCACAGACCGGGCCAAAGCACCATTTATGACTTAAGTGCTCAAAAATACATAAAGTTTAATCCACTGCAGCTGCTGCTTCACATTCTCCAGATACGACACTGATCATGCATTTCTAATGACACATTTTGGGGCTCAGGATCTGCCTTGCACCTAACGTGTATAACAGGCTTTACAGACAGGCAATGACTGTGACGGTGACTTTCCTAAACATATACCAAATGCACAAAATTGTTTCATACACAATCCTATGCACAAGAACAATTAATGTATATATATTTATATTCTTCTATTACTGTGTTTCCTTGAAAATAAGACAGTGTCTTATATTCATTTGGGGCCCAAAAAAGGCACTAGGTCTTATTTTCAGGTAGGGCTTATTTTTTTCATATACGATCATCTCTCCCTTCCTCTCCTTCACCCCCAGTTCTTCCTCTTTCCTTTCCCCCCATATGTACAATATCTTCCCTCCCTTCTTACCCATCCCCTTGTGCCTTCCCTCTGCAGCATCTTTCTATCCCTCCATCCCTCCCATCCCCCTGTGCAGAACCCTTTGCCCAGCTTCCATCCTTCCCTCTCTCCCATCCCTCATGCAGCAGAAACCTTGAGCACTCCCCACCGCACAGCCAAACCGCTGAACCCTCCCCCTGACCCTCCATCCTTCCCTCCCAACCGATCCCCGCCAACCGCGACCATAAATACCTTCCGGCAAAGGAGCATCGGGCTAGCAGTACTCACAGGATGCTTCTCAGCCTTCTCGTTGGGACCTTCTGTATACTGATGACATTATCAGTAACGTGGCACACAGAAGGCCCCAGCGAAAAGGCGGCCTGTCAGTGCTGCTAACCTGACACTCCTCTGGCGGAAGGTATTTATGGTTGAGGTCGGTGGGGATCAATTGGGAGGGAAGGATGGGGGTTCGGCGGTTTGGCTGTGCGGTGGGAGCAGGGTGGGGGGAAGCGCGGCTGCCTATGACTAGGGCTTATTTTCAGGGGTAGGGCTTATATTAAGACCTACCCCAAAATCATGCTAGAGCTTATTTTCAGGGTAGGTTTTATTTTCGGGGAAACACGGTAGCTTCAGATATTTCCTAGCTACTTTTTTTTTAAAGGCAGTCTATTGTCAGCAGCCTCCATGGGCTGTAGTGAATTTGAAGGGAAATGTTCAAAGTCCTTTTATTCATGTAAATGACTATTTACCTAGGCCAACAGGCTCTTGAAAATTGCCCATCTGATTATAGTTGAAGTACACACATTGTTCGAAAACATGCCTACTTTCATCTGTATTCAGTTGAGGTGTTCCCAGAGGCAGAGAGAGTGTGGGAATACCACATGTAAAAGTCTGTGCTGCTCTTTCCTAAGCAGGTTTCAAAGGGAAAGGACCTGTTTTATTTTCCCTTTGAAAACTGGCACAAAATCCATAGAGAGAAATACCTGCTGACTCCGCAGTTTCAAGTTTCTCCCCAGATATGGAGAGACCAGGCATAATAAGGGGTTACTCATGGGAGACATCACACAGGTCACTGATATATTTTCTGTGGCTGCAAGTTATAAATTTTCTACCTTCTTGAAAGCTTCTGCGTTGCAATGGACAACAGGACAAGCAGTCTTCCTTAACATCAGAAAAAGCTTATTTCAAGTGGCAGGGTGTACTACAGAAAAACATGGGCTGTAACACCTTAAGTCCCAAAAGTGAAAACTAAACTAAACTAAGCCTTAGGTTTATATACCGCATCTTCTCCACTGAAGTGGAGCTCGACACGGTTTACAGAGTTTTAAAAATATGGGAAGAGAGAAGAGAAAGAGTTTACAAAGCATAAAAAGAGGGGATGTAATCAGGAGAAGAGATTATTATATGCTAGAGAAAAGCCAGTTGTTTTCGGAATAGTTGGAGGGAACCCAGGTTCCACAGCGGGACAGTGAGGTCGTTCCAGAGGCCGGTGATTTTGGAGAGGAGGGATCTACCCAGTTTACCTGCGTGGAGGATGCTGTGTAGAGAGGGGAAGGATAGTTTATGTCTGTGGGCAGATCTGGTGGTAGTTGATGTCGGGGCGAGGAAAGATAGAGGGAGTAGGGGCGGAAGGATGCCGTGAATGATCTTGAAAGCCAGGCAGGAGCATTTGAAATGAATTCTGGAAAGTACTGGGAGCCAGTGAAGATTGGTAAGTAGAGGGGAGACGTGGTCATATTTGCGTTTAGCAAAAATCAGCTTAGCCGCAGTGTTCTGGATAAGCTGGAGTCTGCGAAGACTTTTTTTTTCGTTAGGCCTAAGTAGATGGCGTTACAATAATCGAGTTTGGATAGGATGATGGATTGTACAAGGTCGGTGAAATGTTTTTGGTGAAAATAAGATCTAACTTTCCTCAGCATGTGGAGGCTGAAAAAACAAGATTTTGCCAGGGAATTCAGGTGATCGTTGAGGGAAAGGGAAAGGGAGGAGTCGATAGTGATGCCAAGGACCTTGCTTGAGAACTCAAGGTGTAGAGCAGGGCCTGTGGGTAGGATGAAGAGGGCGGGCAGGTGAGCTAATTTTGGGCCGAGCCAGAGTAATTTTGTTTTTGATTCATTTAATTTCATCTGTACTGAGAGGGACCAGGCATGAAGTCTCATTATGCACGATGTGATGTTCTCTTGGAGGTTTGTAAGGTTTGGATCTGTTTCGAGGAGGATGAGGATATCGTCTGCATATGTGTAAATTGTTTCAAGGGGGGATAGTTTAAGGAGCTTCAGGGAGGTCATATATATGTTGAAGAGAATAGGGGAGAGCCCTGTGGAACACCACAGGATGGTGTCCATGAAGCGGATTTGGAGCCGTTTGTGTTGACAATGTAGGAACGATCGCGAAGGAAGTTTGAGAACCACTTTAGGACAGAAGAGTCTATCCCAATCTCGGAAAGTTGGTAGATTAGTATGTCGTGATGCATGACGTCGAAAGCCGCAGAGAGATCAAACTGTAGGAGAACAGCAAATTTGTTTCGGGCGTGTAGTTGTTGCACCTTTGAGATTAGGGAAACTAGGAGGGACTCGGTGCTGAAATTAGGCCTAAATCCGTATTGGTAGTGTTGGAGAATGGAGAATCTCTCTAGGTAAGAGGAGAGCTGAGTGGCGACTATGGTCTCTAGAAGTTTTGTTAAAAGAGGGATGTTTGCTAAAAGAAAGCTCTGCGGCATTGCAACATAGGCTGTACAGTATTTAAATATTCAGCAGTAAGCTATCCATCTAACCAAATCTGATACTCAGTAAAATTCAGTCCAATTCTAGTTGGCCCAGGCGCCTAAGGCCCCTCCTATGGGCGGGGCCTTAGGCACCTGGCCCAATCAGGCCCTAGGCCTGCCATTCGGAGGATGACGGGCCTGCCAGCCAGACGGGCTTGGCACCCGGCCAGCCAACGTAAAGTAAGTTCAGGGGGGTGTCTGGGGGTAAGAACATAAGAACTGCCGCTACTGGGTCAGACCAGTGGTTCATCTTGCCCTTCAGTCCGCTCACATGGCGGCCCTTACCACTGCTCTAAATGAGTCCAGCCTCACCTGTGTACGGTCCAGTTTAGCAGGAACTTGTCCAAATTTGTCTTGAATCCCTGGAGGGTGTTTTCCTCTATAACAGACTCTGGAAGAGCGTTCCAGTTGTCTACCACTCTCTGGGTGAAGAAGAACTTCCTTACGTTTGTACAGAATCTATCCGCTTTTAACTTTAGGGAGTGCCCTCTCGTTCTCTCTACCTTGGACAGGGTGAACAACCTGCCTTTATCTACTAAGTCTATTCCCTTCATTATCTTGAACGTTTCAATTATGTCCCCTCTCAATCTCCTCTGTTCGAGGGAGAAGAGGCCTAGTTTCTCCAATCTCTCACTGTATGGCAACTCCTCCAGCCCTTTAACCATTTTAGTCGCTCTTTCTGGACCCTTTCGAGTAGTACCATGTCCTTCTTCATGTACGGCGACCAGTGCTGGACGAAGTACTCCAGGTGAGGGCGCACCATGGCGCAGTAAAGCAGCATGATAACCTTCTCCGATCTGTTTGTGATCCCCTTCTTTATCATTCCTAGCATTCTGTTTACCCTTTTTGCCATCACCGCACATTACACGGACGGCTTCATCGATTTGTCAATCAGAACTCCCAAGTCTCTTTCCTGGGAGGTCTCTCCAAATATCGCCCCGGACATCCTGTATTCGTACATGAGATTTTTGTTACCGACATGCATCACTTTACTCTTATCCACGCAGAACCTCATTTGCCATTTCTCGAGCTTGATTATGTCAGGTTGCAGATCTTTGCAATCCCCCTGTGTCTTCACTATTCTGAATAACTTTGTATCGTCTGCAAGTTTAATCACCTCACTCGTTGTACCAATGTCCAAATCATTTATAAAGATGTTGAAGAGCACTGGTCCAAGCACCGAGCCCTGCGGCACCCCACTGGTGACGCACTTCCAGTCTGAGTATTGTCCATTTACCCCCACTCTCTGTTTCCTATGCTCCAGCCAGTTTTTAATCCATGTGAGTATTTCACCCTCGATTCCATGGCTTCCAATTTTCCAAAGTAGTCGTTCATGTGGAACCTTGTCAAATGCCTTCTGAAAATCCTGATATACAGTGTCAACCAGGTCGCCCTTGCCTATCTGCCTATTTACTCCCTCAAAGAAGTGCAGCAAGGTTGTCAAACACGAACTGCCTTTGCTGAAACCGTGCTGTCTCCTCATCAGCCCATGTCCGTCAAGGTGATCAATGATATGGTCCTTTATCAGTGCATCTACCATCTTTCCCGGTACCGAGGTGAGACTCATTGGTCTGTAGTTTCCCAGATCTCCCCTTGAACCTTTCTTGAAGATCAGCATAACATTCGCTATCTTACAGTCCTCCGGAATCTTTCCCAATTTGATCGACAGGTTGGCTACTAGTTGAAGCAGTTCAGCTATAGCCCCTTTCAGTTCCTTGATGACCCTTGGATGGATGACATCTGATCCAGGGGATTTATCGCTCTTAAGCCTATCAATCTGCCTACATACCTCCTCTAGACTGACCATCAACCCTGACAGTTTCCCGTCTTCGTTTCCAGCATATAGCCTGATGGGTTCAGGTATGCTGTGTATATCCTCTTCAGTAAATACAGACGCAAAAAATGTGTTCAGTTTGTCGGCGATTGCTTTGTCCTACTTTAGCACTCCCTTTATTCCATGGTCATCCAACGGCCACCACTGCTTCCTTTGCGGGTCGTTTCCCCTTAATATATCGAAAGAACAGCTTGAAGTTTTTTGCCTCCTTAGCTATTTTTTTCCTCATAGTCTCTTTTGGCCCCTTTTACCGCTTTATGGCACCTGCGTTGATGTTGTTTGTGTTTATTCCAGTTTTTGTCCATCTTTGACCTTTTCCATTCCTTAAACAAAGTTTCTTGTCTCTGATCGCTTCCTTCACCTCTACAGTGAGCCACGCCTGTTTTTGTTTTTTTTTCCTCTTGGATCCCTTGTTGATACCCGGTGTATATAGATTTTGCAGCTCGGTGACTGTGTTCTTAAAAAGGGACCAAGTTTGCTCTAGCGTTTTTACAGTGCTTGTCCTCTTCTTAATCTTCTTCCCCACCATGAGTCTCATCCCTTTGTAATTCCCTTTTCGGTCTTGGGGTTAAGGGGGGGCCATTCGGGGGTTCGGGGGGGGCTGAGCGGGGGGAGTACACAATGGGCAGGAGGGCCTGGGATCCCTCCTGCCTGTATTTGAGGGGGAGTGAGGGGTCAACTTCCAGCTGGAGGGGTTGGGCTCCTTCCTGCCGGTACTGTCGGGGCTGGGGGTGGACTGCGATCGCAGCAGGAGAGATTGGGCATCTCTCCTGCATGATCGTGATACCCCCCCCCTGCCGAACTGCCACAAATCGCGGCAGGAAAGATTAGGCATCTCTCCTGCCGCAATCGTTGGGGGGGGGATTTTGTAACCGGTGTTGTTTTTGACAGATGCTGGTTACAGAATTCAGCTTTGAGGCGAAAGACTGGCCCCTCCTTCACCTAAAAGGCCTTTGGGACTTGGGCTATTTTTGGTTGATAATGTGTTCTAAGGTTAGACGTAGTGGTGGTCTAGGCCAGTGGTTCCCAACCCTGTCCTGGAGGACCACCAGGCCAATCGAGTTTTCAGGCTAGCCCTAATGAATATGCATGAGAAAGATTTGCAATGGAAGTGATAGGCATGCAAATCTGTTCCATGCATATTCATTAGGGCTAGCCTGAAAACCCGATTGGCCTGGTGGTCCTCCAGGACAGGGTTGGGAACCACTGGTCTAGGCAATTAAACTGCTGAACGTAGATGTAGGCCATTCTCAAAAAAAAACCCACCTTATTTTGGACTTTTTTTTGAGAATGGACATTTTCCCTGTTGCTACTTTTAGCGTTTAGAGCCTTAGGCCAAAAAGAGGACTTAGACTTTTTTTTATTATGCCCCTCCACGGGTATATGATCAGGATGGAGGGAGAGAGGGCTAGGAATTGAGCAAAGAATTCTAAATGCAAAGAGCATAATACAGAGGGAAAGAGAAGATCAAGAATTGATAAAATTACAAAGAGGACCTAAGATAGGGTAAATGATTCTGGATTTGAGGGTTGAAAGAAAGTGAGAGAGAAGCTCCCAGAATTGGCTTAGAGAGGGGGGGGCAGTACAAAGTCCAAAAAGATAAGCTAGGAGGAAGGGGCTTATAAACGGAGGAGGAAGAGGAACAGAAATGGAAAACTAGGCATGAAAGATACAAGAAAGAAGGGCAGGAAGAAAAATACTATTAAAATAGCCCTAGGTAGATTAGATAGATTGTGAGCCCATCATGACAGATAGGGAAAATACTTGAGTATCTGACTGTAAAAACTGCTTAGATAAACCTTGATAGGCGGTATATAAATACCTAATAAACTTGAAACTAGTAAGGAAAGAAAGAAAGACATACATTATAAAGAAAAGGATGGAAACAAAAAAAGTAATGGTATCAGAAAAGAGACTTGATGAGCCAGAATATCAAGGCAGAGATATCCCACCGTTTGGAAATTTGTATTGCCCGACAGGTAATGTTAATAACTTATCAGGAGAAAATATCTTGGGATTCACTTCAAAGTCTTTAACCTCAGCATGTATCCCACTAGAATTTATACATTTGGAACAGCAGGATTTGTAGCTTAATTGGCTTTTTCTGGTGCATAATTAATTCTTTTCTATGCAAGACATATCTGCCAGTTTTAGATTATGTTATGGACCCAAATTATTTTGTGCAATAGAAACTTATAATTTTAGGTATATTTTGAGAATGAATCACTACAGTTCATACCAACCATGCATATTTCCCACTCTCTATCCAACATGTACCAAGGAACTGCTATGGAGTCATATCTGTCCATTAAAAATCTGGCAACCCTAGCTACAATTCAACATTCAGAATTAAGAGGGATCTTCCTGGGGATAAAGGGTCATATTCTATAAACGGTGTCCTGGTTGTAGGCGGCGGAAGGAGTCCTACTGCTGTCTAACCAGTCAATCGAGACGCACATTTTCAAAAAAAAAAAACAACAAAAACTACTCGAGACAGGCCACCTATAGTGTAGGTATCTTGTCACGGTTGAGGGAGATGTGTAGGGATACTTAAGCTCGCCCAAAGCTGGGCTTGATTTTGCCTGGAAATGGCCTTAGGCGAGCTTAAGTGGCCCTAGGTGTCTCTCTAGGGCTGTGATAGGCACCTAAAATGTAGGCCATTGAAATGTTGGTCTACATTTCAATTAGATGCGGTCGCTAAACTTATCATGGCAAGGAAATCTCCCTGCCATGATCAGCTGAGCGGTCATGGCAGGAAGCCCCCAAACCCCACTGCAAGGGAGCCCCCAAACTCCACTGCCACCCACAAACTTCCCTGCACTGTCTGAGGCAGGATGGATGCCTACTCCCTCCTACTGGCACCCACCCACCCACACACAACATCTCCAGCAGGAGGGATGCCACTCCCTCCTGTCAACACCCCTCCCCTCACACACAAAACATCCCCAGCAGGAGGGATGTTCACTCCCTCTTGCCAGGGATGTTGTGTGTGTGGGGGGTATGCTGGCAGGAGGAAGAGGGCATGCCTCTTGCCGAGGAAGTTGTGGGGGGTGCCAGCAGGAAGAAGTGGGCACACCCCCTGCCGGGGATTGTTTTGCAGTTTGTGGCAAGAGGGCGTGGGCATCCCTCCTGCCAAGGCTTGCGGGGAGGGGTGAGGGAGGGGGTTCCCTGCCACTGCCGTTCAGCTGATCGCAGCAGGGAGATTCCCAGGAGTCTATAAACAACAAACACACAAAAATAATGTTATGCAAAAACAATCAATACAAAAAAATTTAAAAAACAGAAACATAAATAATTAATACACTGAACCGACTGGCTGGCCCAGAACCTTCTCTCTGCCATCAGAATTGACGTCGAGGGAAGACTTGTGGGCTGGCCATGTGCAGTCGCTGCATGCGCCTGGCCCATTCCTGTTGCAGCAGAAGAAAAGGGGGTGGGGGTTGGGAATGGAATGTGTCGGGTGGCTGTTACGGCAGCAGGGGGGTGGGAATGGAGCATGTCGAGTGGCAGGGTCATCTTCGGAGGTGGGGCAAGGAGGAGGTGGCAGTGGCTTCAGCAGGGGGACATGCAGGGAGAGATCCCAGGCGGCAGCCAGCCCGCGTACCCCCAACAGATGGCCCGCCTACTCCCTGGGTTATGCATACCACAGGTTGAGAAACACTGCTATAGGGGACTTGTCTATTTCAGGGACTTCATTGAGCGAGGGTGGTCGTTCTACTGCTCTCCCCCCCCCCCCCCCTTTTACTCTTATTCGTCTACCTGAGGATGGTTCATGAAGGGTACAAAAATTTGGACCAACCCCAAGATATTACTTTGAAAGATATCTAGCAAGTGGTTGTTAGGACCGAAGAGTGCATAAAGACTACTATACCAGTTATGTAGTTTTCCTCAAGAAACCATAAAGAAATTTTGTAAAGTTGATACTAAAATTGACAACTTGGATACCAGACTATCTCAGATTTCCTCAAATTTGCCTAATTATCTATCAGTTTCCTCTGTTTTTGTTAAAGATAAGTCTGATTATACACAGGCAATTAGAATTTCTTGAAAATCTAATGAGAGCTAAAACATTATACTTATTGAATTTCCTTGTTTGTTATCTACTGTCTCCTGAGATTTTGGTACACAGATACTTGAAGGAGGTATTGCTTTGGGATAAAGTTGAAGAATTGTTTCTGATTGTAGGTATGTTTCTGTACCACAAGCTGAGGCTGTTGAAGGTATGGCAAAGGAGGGAGCTAAAGACTCTATTCATCTAACAGATTTTCTTGAATCCTCGCAAGAAGAAATTGTTACTAGAGCAACCCTCCTTGCAACCTTTTCAACAGAACAAGAGAAAAATGTTTTGAAAAAATATTTCCGAAATAAAAATTCTCTGTTTTGTGGCTAGGTCCACACAACTACGCCACAAGGAATTTTTGAAATTGAAGGATAGAGTTCTGTCCTTGGGAGGTAATGATTTTCTTCAATTTCCTTTCAAATGTGTAATAACCTTATAATCCAATAGATATATTTACTTTGATCCCTCTCGGCTTGAGAGATTGTTAATTAAAAAAGAAGTTTCTGATGTGGGGGAGGAGATTTCAAGGACATATTAAATTTATAAGGAAATTTTGGTGTGAAAGGACGATAGGGGTTCATATTTTTTGGTTGTTAGTAAATAATAGTTAAAATAATTGCTTGTTGCCTCCTCCCATTGATGAACTACCGTATTTTTCGCTCCATAAGACGCACTTTTTCCCCCCCAAAAGTGGGTGGAAATGTCTGTGTGTCTTGTGGAGCAAATATTACTTTTTTTCTGCCTTTTTAAATCCTAGTGGTCCAGTGGTGTCTCGACGGGAGCAAGCTTTCCGCGCTCCTGCCTGGGCCCGTGCCGCTCCCTGAAGGCTGCCGTCAGTTCTCACAGGACTTACAAGAACTGACAGCAGCCATTCAGGGAGCGACGTGGGGCAAGGCAGAGGCGCGAAGGGCTCGCTCCTGCCGATACATCGCTGGACCAGCAGAATTTTAAATCAAATGTAATTTAACCTTTCATTCCTTACGTATCTTTAATGTAACTATGGATAAAATTGTATGTTTATGGTTTTAAACTGTTTTATTTGTCCCCCCAAACTATTATTGTTATACGCATTCAAAATACTTGATATTGCGTTTAAATCAAAATCTCAATAAACTTTAAACTTGGAAATACCAATAATGACGTGCATTCTTAGATGGGATTGGGGGGGTAAAAACATGGAAATGCTCAACAACAGAGGAAGATAAATATTATGAAAATAACTGAAGACAGCAATGAACCCTGGAGCTGGAAAGAGTTACTCATTTTGATGCTGGCTGTGACATTCTGATGACAGGAAATTCCTATACCACAAGGTACAATAAAGTGGCACATCTTCTCCCCCACCCCCCTCCTGTCCAGGCCTACCACATGACCACCAGAGGGAGGACAGAGTACAGGGCAGGAAGGTGGGACAGGGTACACCATTTGGTTCAGAATGTTTTTTTTCTTGGATTTCCCTCCTCTACACTTAAGTGCGTCTTATGGTCAGGTGCATCTTATAGAGTGAAAAATACGGTATATATTTCATTTACAGTGGTACCTCGGTTTATGAGTGTACCGGTTTGCGAATGTTTTGCAAGACGAGCAAAACATTTGCAAAATCAGTGCCTTGGAAACCGAGCATGGCTCGATTTACGAGTGCTCCCCCCCCCCCCGCAATCCGGCACCCTCTCCCCTGCGATCCGGCACCCCCCCTGATGCAATTGGGCACCCCCCCCCCGGCGCGATTAGGCCCCCCCCTGCCGCTTCTTACCCTCATCTGGGCACCGGCACCAGCATGTCCTGTGCTTGGTGCTGGTGCCCGAAGATCAGCCTCCTCTTCTGCTGGGCCTTGAGATCTGAGCATGCTCAAGGTCTGCGAGATCACATTCACGGGGTGCCAAATCGTGGGGGGGGGGGGGCGGATCGCAGGGGGGCCTTCGGGAGGAGCAATGCCGGTTCTCGTGGGGGGGAACGCATCAAAGCGAGTTTCCATTATTTCCTATGGGGGAAACTCGCTTTGATAAACGAGCATTTTGGATTACGAGCATGCTCCAGGAACGGATTATGCTCATAATCCGAGGTACCACTGTATTGTATTTCATTTGAAATATGTAATAAATAATGATTTTTTTTTAATACTGTGGAACACCTCAGCATGTCCCGTGGTAAGACCTTTTCAGTTGAGGTAAGCAAATAGTAGTGCTTATCACAGTTCAATAAAGGAGCTCAATGTAAATCTGAGACCACACAAAATGCAAGGGGTGGGTGAGTGCCTTAAGCTAACATCTAAGCATTTCTCCTGGCTCAGCAACTAATTAATTACTCCAGCCTGTCACTGTGAAGGAGGACAGGGAAATAAAGTGGCGAGAAACTAAATGAAAACTTACTCCTCTCCCAAAATGCTTTTCCTTCTTTCAGCAGCATTTCTTACTGTTTAAAAATAATCCCCTGATATCTTAAAGGCATTATTAAAGGCACAGTATTGATCACTGCTGAGCTGAGCACAGAATTATGTGAGTACGTTAACAGTTGTTAGTTTGAGGAAACTACTGTACTTTTAATGCTGAAAGGGTATTTTTTTTTTTAACTTTCGACAAACCAGATATGAACTGGCATCATGTGAAATTCGACCGTGGTAGAACTTGGGACTATGAATAAGTGGATGACAGTCACTGCTACTGTACACCAACAGAGAGCTCAAATGCAATAGCTCCACTATTTTCTATAAAATAATGATGTCCAATTAGAAACCATTGGTTAACTAGGGTGTGGAGCGGTGGTTAGAGCTACAGCCTCAGCACTCTGAGGTTGTAGGTTCTAATCCCATGATGCTCCTTGGCAAGTCACGTAAATCCCCCATTGCCCCGGGTACATTAGATAGAGTGTGATCCCACCAGGACAGAGAGGGAAAAATGCTTTGAGTACCTGAATGTACACCACTTAGGTTATAAGTGGTATATAAATACTAAAATAGCGCATTACTTTAAGCAGTGCTGGGGGGCTTCTTTGCCTCTTGAGATATTTTGCTTGTTTGTTTGATCATTTCTATCCTGCCTGAAAATTAAGCAGATCACATCATAACACAAATATGTGGTTGGCTTGATGGCAAATTGTCAACCAGTCTTTAATCAGGAATGGCTAACTTGCACAGAGTAGTGGTTTCAGTTCTGGTCGCCTTGTTCGGCAGACTGGATGGACCGTGCCTTCATTTACTATGGTACCAAAAAAGAGTAGCAGATTACCAAAAAGCTAGTATAGATCCACACAACCCATCGTAAAAGCACAACAAAAACCACATCATAATAAATGCAACTAAAAACAGATGGAACAAGCAACTTGTTTAAAAAAGAATTTTAATACCATCAAGTGTGTGATGCTCCAGTACAAAATATACAGTCAATACGTATTTAAGCAGCCAATATTACAGTGCACTGGGTCACATATACCTAGCTCACTACAGCCCACTCTACTGACATTAAACACCAACAGCCTGTGTGAAAAGTGCCTTAAGACGTTTCTTAAACTGACCACTGTCAGACATAACCCTGAAATCAGTGATAGATCTAGTTTTGGCAAAGTGTATTTTGGGTTAAGGATAGAATAGACAAGTGCTGGATCTTAAAGATCAGCTTGGTCGGTGGATTGTTAGGACGGTCAAGAGATAAACTGGGGCACCATTCTGTCATGCCTTTATGTAACAGCAAGAAGAGGGAATCAAAGTAAAAGAAGAAAAAATCAACAAGACTTGCAGTGAAGGTGCACAACAAGAAAACAAAACAAAACAAAACTGGAAGAAAATGTACAGGGTACAGGAATTTATTAAAATAACAAAAATCTCATGCACGAATATAGTACTTGGAGAGACCTCCCAGGAAAGGGACTTGGGAGTTCTGATTGACAAGTTGATGAAGCCATCCACGCAATGTGCGGTGGCGGCAAAAAGGGCGAACAGAATGCTAGGAATGATAAAGAAGGGGATCACAAACAGATCAGAGAAGGTTATCATGCCGCTGTACCAGGCCATGCTGCGCCCTCACCTGGAGTACTGCATCCACCACTGGTCGCCGTACATAAAGAAGGATACGGTACTACTTGAAAGGGTCCAGAGAAGAGCGACTAAAATGGTTAAGGGGCTAATGGAGTTGTCGTACAGTGAGAGATTGGAGAAACTGGGCCTCTTCTCCCTTGAAAAGAGGAGATTGAGAGGAGACATGATCGAAACATTCAAAATACTGAAGGGAATAGACTTGGTAGATAAGTACAGGTTGTTCACCCTCTCAAAGGTAGGGAGAACGAGAGGGCACTCTCTAAAGTTGAAAGGGGATAGATTCCGTACAAACGTAAGGAAGTTCTTCTTCACCCAGAGAGTGGTGGAGAGCTGGAACGCTGTTCCGGAGTCTGTTGTAGGGGAAAACACCCTCCAGGGTTTCAAGACTAAGCTGGACAAGTTCCTGCTAAACTGGGACGTACACAGGTGAAGCTGGTCTCATTTTAGAGCACTGGTCTTTGACCTGAGGGCCGCCGCGTGAGCGGACTGCTGGGCAATCCTTATGTTCTTAAAACCAATGCATAAAATACATCCAAAGAACTGGTCCTAATATTCGTGAGGGAATAAAAGGGGGAAAAAAGCACCAAGGGCTTCTTGAATTGGGACAATGAGATCATCTTTACTGGTAGACCAACACAGCCCATGTTTGTGTCAAGTGTGACAATACTCTGTCTTTTAAATCACATATCGGCAGACACACACAGCAATGTACATTAACATACAGGAGCAGCATGGTGAAAGTTTGTTTTTTACTATTTGAGACTGTTAAAGCTGTTAAAACCTATTTTGACTCATGTTGAAGTTGGTTCATGCTTTCATAACCAGCAGAGTTGATTACTGTAATTCTCTTCTTGAATGGCTCCAGCAAAGCAAGTCTTCAGAGACTACAATTAGTGCAAAACACAGTGGAACGGCTTATTGGAGTCAAAAAGATAGAGCATATTACACCAATCTTATTTCAACTACATTGGTTGCCAGTGACAAAGGGCTCCTTTTACGAAGGCGCGTTTGGACCTTAACGCGCGGAATAGCACACGCTAAAATGCCCCTCTTGAGCAGGCGGTAGTTTTTCGGCTAGCGCACACTAATCCAGTGTGTGCGCTAAAAACACTAGCGCACCTTCGTAAAAGGAGCCCAAAATGTATGGAATTCCAGATTTTGTGTTTAGTTTATAAAGTTCTAAACTTGAGTAGTCCATTATATCTCTCAAAAAATTTGTGCAAATATTCTCCTTCAAGGACTTCTTGCAATACCTGGATTAAGTTGCAATCAAGCTCTCATCAACTCGGGAAAGATTTCTCGTACACTGGACCTTTCCTGTGGAACTCCTCTTCAGAAATATGTCAGACAAAGTCTTATTTTGCTCTTCGTAAAACTGTCAAAAGAACACTTTTATTCTTGACAGGTTATGGGGATTGAAGTTTTATGAGACCGATACATTTTTATTAATTTTATATATTGTGATTTTTTTTTATTTATTTATTTTTTTTTTGCAATGATGTTTTTTTAATTGTATGTGTTTGAAATGACACTTTTGTAAATTGGGGTATATCAAGAAATTAAATCCAATCCCATCCGCTCAATGCCCAGGTTCATCCCTGAAAGTAACTCTAAATTAACACTCGCCCTCAACCTGTAATGTCCCACAGTAATCATGTAGTTAGTGTCAAGGTAGCTTTCTGCATCCCTTCCTGAGATGTATAAGTATGACCTTTTCAATTATTTAGGCTATTGCAGGAAGGGGAGAGATAGGGCAATAATTTGCTAGAACCATAGGTTCTAAAGACTCCTTCAGGAGAGAAAGGACTGTTGCAATCTTTAGGGAACCTAGCTGGTTACCTAAATTCAGGGAAGCATTTACAATACTAATCGGTTCTGGATTTATTTAGAACATAAGAAATGCCTTCACCGAATCAGACCTTAGGTCCATCTAGTCCGGCGACCCGTGCACGCGGAGGCCAAGCTAGGTGCTCCCTGATGGAGACCTTGATTACCTGTATCCCTCAATGTGATTTGCAAGAAGGTGTGCATCCAACTTGCTCTTGAATCCCAGAATGGTGGTCTCCGTCACAACCTCCTCCGGAAAAGCATTCCAAGCGCCCACCACTCGTTATGTGAAACAGAACTTCCTGACATTTGTCCTGGGCTTGTTGCCCCTCAATTTCAGTCCATGACCTCTTGTCCGAGTCACATTTAGATTTGTCATGCATCCAGCAATGTTGCCTCTTAGCATGCTTAAACTGACTATTAAGCTTAGCTCTGCTCTCAAGTCGAGCATTGATGATAGACACAATGCTGCTTGCATGTACTATATGTATATACTGTACATAAGTCTCCAGATACATCAAAGTGAAGCATGCCACAAGCTTAAAATGTTCCTTCAGACAACCTACACATCAGAAAGGTAGGAAAAGAGAAGTAGCCTAATGGTTAGAGAACCAGGGAAGCCAGGACTCAAAAATCACTTCTGCCACTGCCACCCTTTGTGACCTTGCTTAAGTCACTTGGACCCTCATTTTAGCTCTGGTATTTAGACATCCATACTGTAATAGCATGCAAATCCACACTTTACAAAGCCAAGCTAAGGACTACATCCATATGGCAAGGGAGCATGGTCTGAGCATGTTTTGGGGAGAACTAGGGAGGGCAAAAATATGGACATCCAATTCTGATTTCAGATGGGGAAGAGATGTGTATGTCCCAAAAAATGAATATGTGTATTTAGACCCTTGTACCCAGCACTTCTAGGTTACAGAAAGATGTTCCTATTTGAGCAATTCTCCACAGGAGGGAATAAGGAAAGTCATAGTAACTTTATGTCCCTGAAGGGCTCAAAATAATTAAAAAAATAAAAATGAAAACCAGTGTTCTCTACCCTGGCTCTCAGCCAGCTATGGGGCTCATAATCGAAACTGAAATACGTCTAAAATCCCGCCCAAGTCGGCACTTGGATGATCTAAAAGACAATCGATAAAAATGGCTTTTTGGACATATCCCTGGACTTTTTAGGCCTCTGAATCCCGCTGTGCACCCAGAGCCAAAAGGGGCGTTTTTGGAGCAATGGTTAGGGAAGGAGGTAGGCGGGATGTGAGCTGCCCTAGACTTAGTCGTCATGAAGGGATAACTGAAGGTTTGACGAGACTGCCTAGACGAAACTTATACGTTGTGACTTAGATGACGTAAAATGCCCAAAAGGTATTCAAAGTGACCAGATAACCACTGCAGGGACAAAGTAAAGACCCCCCACATACTTCCCCGTGTTCACTGACCCCGTTGCACCCCCACAAAGTTCAGAATAAAAACGTACATACCTGCCTCCGGAACATTAGCAACTGGCATAGAAAAGCCTAGTAGAGCTGCACAGAAGTAACTTAAGTAGCCTGGGGGTTGGGCTAGTGAACCATAGAGAGGAGGACCCAGGCCTATAAGCCACTCTAGCCACTACATTCATGGTAGAAAATGTGAGCCCCCCCAAAACCCCACTCTACTGCCATTTAGGTGCCACCTGCAACCATAAGGCTATTGGGATTGTAGAAAGGTGGGTATAGTGGGTTTGGAGGGTATTTGGGGGGCTCACCATAATCTATAAAGGAATTCTGGTGAGATGTTTATGTGGCACCCTTTTTGTGAAGTTCACAGCAGTGTCTTCTAAGGTGCCATATCACCAGAAATTGGAAAAATTACACAAGACTTAATTACACCTTCTGGTGGAATTCGTTATGCCATATATACAAAATGGAAAGAACAATTGCTATATAAAAGGGGAATTATAATAACTTTAAGAAGATTTGGGGGCCATTGACAACTTATTGTAATGATTAGACGCCATTGAAAGTATAATTATAATTAAGGGAGGGGGTGGTATATAGTTATAATATAGATTTAATCAATATCTATGAATATAGCACATGTATGTTCATTTTTGATTATAATATCTGTGAAAAGGGTGGGTGGGGAGGGAGATAATTTATATATTTAAGATGATAATAGAAAGAATTTCAAGTGATGTGTATGATTCAATTTGATGTAATATTGTGTACTTGATGGAAGATGAAAAATGAATAAAGAATTGGGAAAAAAAATAAAATAAAAAAATAAAATAAAATCAGCTTCTTTAATTCCCACTTTGACTGTAAGCTCTTTGGGGCATGGTCTGTACCTAAATACTTATCAGCATTAAGGATACCCAGTAGTGCTATAAAACTGTTAAGTTTCAAGTTTATCAAGTTTACTAAAACATTTTTTATACCGCTTATTCCAATTTCTAGGCGGTGTACAGCAATAATAAAAAGATATCTTTAAAAGAAACAAGACAAATTAGAGCTAAAATATTATACAAACCAATGTTGGATTAGTAGACATTAACAAAAACACGTATACTAACTGCACACAATTGGGGGGAAAAGGACTGAACTACAATATTTGAAGAAAGCACACTTAAGGGTAAAACAATAGGTAAGGGTAGGGACAATAGTTGATTTGACAGTTTTATCCAAAAGCATCCTCAAATAAAAATGTTTTGAGTTTTGCTTTAAATTGATTTATAGACGATTCCATGCGTAAGTGATTAGGTAGCGAATTCTAAAGGGAAGGTGCAGTGACGGCAAAATTATTGGATCTCAATGTATTAATTAGTTTTAAAGATGGTACAACTGGGAGATTTTGTGATATAGAACGAAGGGATTTAGCGGGATAATAAGGAACAGGGAGACTATCAATAAACTCTGGTTGATTGTATAAATGAGTTGTAAAGGTTAATAGTAGAATTTTATAACTAATTCGATGTTCAACAGGCAGCCAGTGAACATTGATTAAAAGGGAGAAACGATCATGTTTCTTTGCGCCATAGATGATCTTAACAGCAGTATTTAGCACTATCTGAAGGCGTCTTATTTCCTTTTTGGTAATGCCCTTATAGAGGGCATTACAGTAATCTATACAAGAAATTACCAAAGAGTGGATTAATGTATTCAAGGATGATAGATCTAATAATTTGGATAAGGAACGTATCATTCTAAGGCGGTGGAAACAATTCTGGACCACCATACTAATGTGGTTATGATAGGAGAATTTGCAGTCAAAAGTAACTCCTAACAGCTTTAGAGTGGGTACAACTTTAATTGAAAGCGATTCAAATTTCAAAGGGGCCTGAAGAGTTATTCCCTCTTTAAAGGGAAAAATCATTAGTTTAGATTTATTGATGTTAAGAGATAGCCTATTTGAATCTAAGCACAGTTTGATTTTTTTTCAAGTTTCTGGTTGATGGAAGCAACGTCCCCGATATTATTTAGATCAATAGGGTGGATCAGTTGCACATCATCGGCATAAGCAAAGGTGGTGGCCCACGGGCAGAAGAGGGGACAAAAAGATGTTAAAAAGTAATGGTGACAGGATAGAACCTTGCGGGATTCCATGTTTAGTAGAAGAAGGTTCAGATGATGTATTATTAAAAATGACCTTGGATGATCTGTCAGCAAAGTAAGAGGTGAACCAGTCCATGACTTGACTTATTATAATACCTTGTTCCTTCAGTTTGTTCTGAATTGGCCTTGGGGGAAAAAAAAAATCTTTCTTGAATAAATTCAGAGCTTGTAATTTAGAATGTAATTATGAGATTTAATTATAAGGAAGCACGATCAGATATATAGAATACAAAAGTGCAAGAGTAAAATGATTTCTGCTTTAAAAAATATGCAAAACACGGTAAGGTTTAATGAGTTACCTTTAGAAGCTGTCCATAGGAAGAGTATTTGTATAGAAAACACCCTTATCCGTCAGCCTCCCCAGCGATGCCTTGGCAGCATTTTCACCTCTTAGTCTACAATAGAATCTTTAACTTATTACTTTGTTGGACAGATATAAGCAATAGCTCAATTAGTGGGCCTAGGCAAGGCTGCCCAGCTAGAATGTAGTAATTGAGCCATTGATTAAAACTGTCCACAGCTACCAACCAATCAATTAGGAGAGTCATCCTGAACAGTCAGTTGACTTTCACCAGAATCTCAATTCAAGAGCTGGTAAAAACTCTTTTCCTGCTGCTTCGCAGAAATTTAGAGAATGTATCAGATTAGCACAGCCAGGTCAGCACCTGCCCTGGGAGGCCATTTTGTACATTAATCCCTACCCCAGTTCCCTGAAATATTATCTTACAATTTCTGTAAAAAAAATAGCTTTGCGTGGTTAAGTAATATAAGACAGGGCAGACCTGAAAGGCCCCATAAGCCAATAACACTACTTACCATTTTTATAGATGCATGTAGTACAGTGATGATAAGTATTCAGGTGCACTAAGTACCTGCTCCCAAGAGTTTACCCTGTAAGTGGGTACTCTGAGGCAACAGGGGATAGAGTGACTTGCCCAAGGTGTTCTAGTGGCAGAAGCAGGATTCACACGTAGGCTTCCTTGGATGTCAGCCCATTGCTATCATCACTAAGCCACTTCCTTTCCCTCTATAATCACACCTGTCACATCTGAACCCATGTCTGGTATGCGCTAGAAATCCTGCAGAGGAGGAAGGGCGGAATAGGCATTGCACACCAGTAAGATCTCATAGCCAGGACAAGCTGCAAGCTCAGGGAAGGGGTATTCTGAAAACCCGAAATGTTTGTGGCCCTCATGGACTGAGCTTGGAAACAAGCAGGAGAAGCCAAGGGAAAGAGAGAACCAAACCTTTCTGGTCATTAACTTGGTCACATACCTATCAAGCTCTTGGCGCCATTACAGAGGAAGGGGTTAGAAGAGGGTAGGGAGGACTATGTAGGGCAGGAAGGAGTGGGGAGGAGAGAAGTATGTAGAATATTTCATAAATAGGAGCGTCATCTATATAAATGATATCTAAATGAATTAAAGTAATATGTAAAAAGGAATAGAAGGAAGGAACCGTTAAACAATAGAATTCAGTTAATAAAATAAAAACAATAGGGGTAAAAACAATGGAATAAAATTTAAAATAATTCATAAACTAGAAGAAAAAATTAAAAACAAAATCAAATAAGTCTGGCAGAAGTCCAATTTCCTGAAACAGCTTTGTTGCCTCAGCATATTTTCTATAGCGCTGCCAGATATATGCAGCACTGTACATTAAACATGTAAGAGACAATCCCTGCTTGATAGAGCTTATAATCTAATCAAAACAGATAAATGGAACAAATAGGGGTGGGATTAATAAAACAGACACTGGTAAGAGTTAGGAGTAAGATAAAAGAGAAGCAGCTGCCTCGGGGTTTGCCAGAGAAGAAAGGAACTCTAGATTCCCTCCGGTATCTCTCTAGGTGTAAGGAACAGATCCCCATAGAACCCAGGGACCTCCCTTTCCATCAGTTCTAACTGGGCTCAGGAGCTAAGATCAGGATTCCAATGCTGCATGGTCTGCCAGTCTACCATCTGCTGGAGACAGAGAAAAACAAAGTGCATGGCTGCACAAGATTCCGGTTGACCCATGTGCCTAAGGCCCTGCCCATAGGAGGGACCTTAGGCACCTGGGCCAATCAGGCCTTAGGCCCCTCCTTGGTGCATCCCAGAGGAGGGCCTGCCGGATGGACAGTAGGAAGACCCATCCGTCCGTCCAACTTTTCAGGTTAGTGGATGGGGGGAGTTAGCCGGGGGGGGTGTCTTCCACGTGTTGGGGGAGCCTTCGGGCAGGGAGATCCCTTGCCGCGATAAGTATAGCAGCCACGTCTACAGTAACCCGGTTCTGTAACCGGCGTCTGTAAATGGACGTCAATTACAGAATCGGGTTTATTTTAGGCATCAATACCTCCTTTTCCTACTGGCCATACCTCTTCCTATGCATCCTAGCATCCTTCTAGATTTCAGCATCACCTTTTCAACCTGTTTGGCCATCTTAAGATCATCACATACACATCTGAGTCCCACTCTTCTGTTATGCATATGTTTTTCACCTCCTAAACTGTACCGTTTCTTCGAGTTTTGGCAGCCCAAATCCATGACCTTGCATTAAATTTTAGCTCCAAAAATTCAGACCATTCTTCAAGCTTCGCTAGGTCTCCACAAACTCCAACAACGTCTGCCCTGGTCTCAGAATCCCCGCACTAGTATGCACTAGAACCCACCCTTTCAAAAAACACCGAGGAGTCAATCACACCTCTTTAAAGCCTATTCCTCCAGCCAACCTACCCAACCTTACCTCCGACTCTCTCACCCCAGTCCCAACACTCTACTGTAACGCCAGATCAGTCTGCAATAAGACCCAAATACTAAAAGACCTACTCGGAGACTTCGATCCAGATTTCTTGTGCATCACAGAATCATGGATCGAAAAAGATGATTTATTCACACAAAACGAACTCTGTCCCCCTGGCTACTATGGCCTCTTCTCACCTAGAATCAACCGGAAAGGAGGAGGCCTGGCTCTGCTTTACAAATCATTCTTTGATGTCCAGCTCCTTGAAAAGGGCAGCCATCCTTCTTTAGAAGTCATGTTAGCTTCAGTCAACGATGAACTTCATCCCTACACATTAGGTATCCTGTTACTTGCCCACCATCCCCCTGGAACAAATCCTCTGAACTCGTTCTCGAGACCATAACAAGGGCCTTCCTAAAATTCCAGAGACTACTGATCATTGGAGATATTAATCTCCACCTAGACGATAACACCAGCAAGGATGCAACCGAATTCAAAGACTTCCTCACCTCCCTAGGCTTCACCGCTCCTTCGCCCCCCCTACCCACGATAAGGGGCATATACTAGACATCATCAGCTTCCTTGACCTGACCGAGCACAAAACTTCTGCCTAAGAGGCCCGTTGGGAACATGTCCCATGGTCTGATCACCTTCTAGGCTCTTTCTGCCTTCCCATTTTCATATCTCATCTTGGCACTCCACCCCGACCCACAAACTCTATCACCTACCGCAAAAAAATCACGAGTGAACTGTTCTGGACCCAATTTCTCAACCAACTCCCTCCTTTTCCTAAACATGCCGACTGAGATTCCAACTGGCATAATTGGGTAACCCTTTCCGGGACTACCTACCGTGCTCTTGCCCCTTTGTCTACTAAACCTATCTCCCACTCCCGCAAGGCTCCCTGGTATCTTCCATACCACAGGGAATTAAAGCAGAAATGTCGAGCCCTGGAACGTAAATGGAAAAAATCGAAATCTCCTTCAGACAGACAATCCTGGAGAGACAACATCAAGCTCTATAACACAGTACTAAAAAAAGCAAGGAAGAATTTCTATGGAGATAAAATCACCAGATCAAAAAACCAAAATAGTACACTGTTCAACATCTGACACAACCTAACCTCAAAAAATGACTCCACCTTTCCCCTCCATCCACAAACGACCTAGCTAAATTTTTCAACGAAAAGATTACTACCTTACGGAGTTCTTTCCCCCCAGCAGTCTCTTACAATTCTCTGCCTCCCAACAACTCCAACCCTATCCCTGCTGATAGATCCTGGACTGCCTTTGAACTCGTATCCGAATCCCAGATCTCTAAACTCTGTCTCAAACTGAAATCCTGCAATTGCATCCTGGATCCTTTCCCTTCCTACCTTTACGAAAACATTCCCGCACAGGCCATCTCCTCCCTTACCAGGCTTATAAATTCTGCTTTACTATCGGACCTGTTCTCCACAGAAATGGGACACATTGCCTTGTCCCCTCTTCTGAAAAAAGCCGATCTCGACCCTTCCTTACCATCTAACTACCGCCCCATAGCAAATATCCCTCTCCTAACTAAACTGCTAGAGGCCATAGTCACCACCCAGCTCTCTTCTTACCTAGAGAGATTCTCCATCCTCCATCCCTGTCAATATGGTTTCAGACCCAGCTTCAGCACCGAATCCCTCCTAGTTTCTAAGGTGCAACAACTACATTCTCGTAACAAATTTGCTGTCCTATTACAATTCGATCTCTCTGCAGCTTTCGATGTTGTCCACCACGACATACTACTTTATCAACTTTCCGAGATAGGAATTGACTCCACTGTCCTAAAGTGGTTCTCAAACTTCTTACGCTCTCGCTCCTACACTGTCAACACAAATGGCACCATGTCCGTTCCTTGGACACCATCTTGTGGTGTCCCTCAGGGATCACCCCTATCCCCTATTCTCTTTTCTCTTTAACATCTATATGTCCTCCCTGAAACTCCTCCAATTATCCCCCCTTGAAACAATCTACACATACGCTGATGACATCCTTGTCCTCCTTGAGACAGACCAGATCGTCACCAACCTCCACGAGAACATTACTGCTTGCATAATGAGACTCCATTCCTGGTCCTTCTCGGTACAGATGAAATTGAATGAATCAAAAACAAAATTACTCTGGCTCGGCCCAAAATTAGAACACCTGCCCACCCTCTTCGCACTACCCTCAGGCGCTGCACTGCAACTTGAATTCTCAAGCAAGGTCCTTGGCATCATTATTGATTCTTCTCTCTCCCTATATGACCAGCTCAACTCCTTGGCTAAATCATGCTTTTTCAGCCTCCACATGCTAAGGAAAGTAAGATCCTATTTTCGCCAACAACATTTCTCCGTCCTTGTCCAATTCATCATCCTCTCCAAACTAGACTACTGCAATGCCATCTAGTTAAGCCTATCAAAAAAAAGTCTTCAAAGACTCCAGCTAATCCAGAATACTGCAACCAAGTTGATCTTTGCAAAACGCAAGTCTGTCCATGTCTCCCCACTCCTAGCCAAACTTCACTGGTTCCCAGTGATTTCCAGAATCCATTTCAAATGCTTCTGCCTAGCTTTTAAGATCATTTAAGGCTTCCTTCCTCCCTTAATCCCACTATCTTATAACTCCTCGAGTCCTGACTCTACCAGACCCACCCAAAGGTATAAACTATCCTTCCCCTCTCTACACGCTATTCGCTATGCAGGCAAACTGGGAAAATCCCTTCTCTCCAGAATCACAGGTCTTTGGAACAACCTTACTACCCCGCTGCGCAAGCAACTGAAAACCTGGCTTTTCACTAAAATGTAATTCTTTCCCCCCTTACTCTTCTCTTCTATATATAAGTTCATGTAAACCTTTTTTTTTTTTCCTTCTCTTCCTATATTTTAAGTTCTTGTAAACCGTGCCGAGCTCCACATCCGTGGAGATGATGCGGTATATAAACTTAAGGTTTAGTTTAGTCTTTCTTCATGTTATTCACCCCATCTGGGGTATATACTCTATTGCAGATTTTGGTATCATACGCAAAGAGGCAAATCTTATCCGACAGCCCTTCAACAATATCGCTTATAAAAAAAAAAAAAGAACAGGCCCAAGAACAGAACCTTGAGGCACAAGGAAAAGTGTGTTTTCTTGTGCTGGGCCTATGAAGTGGAACAAATTACCTGTGCACCTGTGTATTTGCGAGAAAGACATGGGGGAAGCCACTGCTTGCCCTGGATCGGTAGCATAGAATATTTCTACTCCTTGGGTTTTGGCCAGGTACTGGTGACCTGGCTTGGCCACCGTGAGAACAGGCTACTGGGCTTGATGGACCATTGGTCTGACCCAGTAAGGCTATTCTTATGGGGGCTTTGGTGTATAAGTTATACAGTAGAAATAAGCGCTCTAATGGTAAATCTACTGTGACTTGTATTTCACAATGGGCCTGGTAGTGAGAGGGTTTCTGTAACTATTATTCAGAGAATAGTAGAATCAGGCATTTGGTTGCATGGTTAAGTTTGTATTTAAAGGGAAAATGAAAGCCTATTAATGTTTTTTATATCAGTTTATTTCAGCAGTCTAAAACCTTATATCCTGACAATTCCCAGCTTTCCCTGTTACAAACCGCTGCACAGAATGCTGCTCTGTGAAGTAATGCAAAAATATTACTTTGTCTCCTCCCTACGCCCATGCTGACTGCTACAGGCTCAAAATTGGCCCCTAAATCTTTCTGCCTCACTCCTAGAGTTTTATTTTAAAGTGCTCATTAAAGATTTTGAGTCCAGGCTAAAAAAAAAAAAATTAGCACAAGTTTTATTGCAAAGACTTCTTTTTGAGTACTTGAACCAAACAGGCATGATATGAATTTCCTCTGTGCAGTCAGTTCCCCGCTGAGCTCAGTCAACCTGGAGGGAAACAGCTGAGACAATCAGCATAGAAACAAAGTGAGAATCACCCTCAGCAAAGTGAAGGGCAGTCAACCAACAAACTCAAGCTGTAGTATAATTTGCATAAGGCATATAAAATAAAATAAATAAGTCAAGATGAAACTCTTTTCTTTGTTTTCCTTTGCTGATATCATTTTGAAGATGTCTAGTTAACAGTGCTCTAAATTTCAAAAGTAACATAGAAACATAGAAGATGACGCAGAAAAGGGCTACAGCCCATCAAGTCTGCCCACTCTGCTTACCCACCCCCTGTCTATGCCCTAATGACCCAATTTCCTTATCTTGACCCTCATAGGGATCTCACATGGGTATCCCATTTATTCTTAAAGTCTGGCACGCTGTCTGCCTCGATCACCTGCACTGGAAGCTTGTTCCAATGATCAACCACTCTCTCTGTGAAGAAATACTTTCTGGTGTCTGCAGCAGCCACTCTCTCCTCCTCTCCCTATTGGCTAAGGCTCTTAACATTTGCATCTCCTCTTCCTATAGGCTAAGGCTCTTTACACCTGCATTGTGATGTCATAGAACTTTCTGATTATAGAAACATAGAAACATGATGGCAGGTAAAGGCCAAATGACCCATCATAGAAACATAGAAGATGACGGCAGAAAAGGGCTACAGTCCATCAAGTCTGCCCACTCTGCTTGCCCACCCCCTGTCTATGCCCTAATGACCCAATTTCCTTATCTTGACCCTCGTAGGGATCCCACATGGGTATCCCATTTATTCTTAAAGTCTGGCACTACCACTGGAACAAGGCCTCACGCTGCAATCGGTAGGTTGCTTGCACAACCTGAGTCCAGAGATGCCAGTTCCAGCCTGGAGATTTTGGGACAGTCCTGGATTTCTGACCACCCATCCAGGTGCATTATGGGACTTGGCGCACTGATTTCAATGGGCAGGATCAGGCACTACAAACCTCACACTGCTGCAGGATGATGTAAGTTCAAAACCAGGACTGGCCAAAAGGTCTCCAGCCTGGAACTGGGTAACTTGGTAATTCTGAGTCTGAATACCATACTGGGATTTCTGTCAGGTAGCCAGCTTCTAGCCAACTTAGCCATCCGTCCATTTTCAGTCAATACTTGGCTTTAATCAGAGGTGTAAAATGACTGAGGAAGGTAATGTCAAACCACCAAAATATAACATTTATTCTTCTATTCCACATTTATCTGCAAACAAGTTCAATGTGGATCACATATTAAAAACAGGGCATACCCAAATATTACAAACATATAGAGTAATACAAGAAGTCAACCATGTAGCATCACACAATTCAAGAAACAAGAACTTCCTAAAAATTTTATAGTCTGCAATAGCTGTCAGCTGAGAAGACAAAGATCTCCACCCTTGAGCAGCCTGAAAATCAAATGAAGAATTAAATAATTTTCGGTTAAGAGCGGTTAGGGTTTGGACAAGTTCCTGGAGGTAAAGTCCATAGTCTGCTGTTGAGTCTGACGCTGCTTGCCCTGGATCGGTGGCATGGAATACAACTACTATTTGGGGTTTTGCCAGGTACTTGTGACCAGGATTGGCCTCCATGAAGACGGCATACTGGGCTAGATGGACCATTGATCTGACCCAGTGAGGCTATTCTTATGTTCTCTAAAGGCAGGAAAGTAAGAAGAGCAAGTAGACTGCAATCTGTATGCGCCTGTGGTAGGTGTGAATGCCAGAAATTAACTCATATAAATCAGGGCTGCCCCAGTCTAAAAGTCTGCCAAGCAACTGTCACCTAAGTGCCATTCCCATAAATTATTTGTGACCTGTTTGCAGAGGATCACTTTTAGCTTTTTACCATTGTAATAGATTTTGAAAGGCACAAAAATCTACTTCATCAGCATTGCACCCTCTAAACCAGTGGTCTCAAACACGCCAGACTATTTTGAGGCCTTCGGTATTATAAAGAATGATTCTTTATTGAAAATTTGGGCCTTAAGTGTCTGGCGGTGGCGTTCTGAAATGTTGCCCGTTTCACTGCTGTAACCTCACGCAAGCGCTTTCCTGCGTCTGTACGCGATTGTCCTCTCCACTCCACCTCACAATCACGTACAGATGCAGGAAAGCGCTTGCGTGAGGTTACAGGAGTGAGGCGGGCAACATTTCAGAACATAAGGTAACCATTGGAGGCAGTGCGGCTTGTGCGTGTGTCCGGTGCTGGAGGAGGGGATAGTTCATAAATCTTTCCTTAACTGCTTCTGATAATTTCAGATAATCCACAATTTGGATTTGTAGGTACTTACCTTATGCAAAGTTGTCATTTCTTTAATAAGATATTAACTATTTTTTTCTGTGGCCCTCCAAGTTCCTACAAATCCAAAATGTGGCCCTGCAAAGGGTTTGAGCTGGAGATCGCTGCTCTAAACTGAGCGAAAGACCTCCAATTACATTGCTGCCAGTGGCAGGTAGAGCTTGCCTGTCCCTCTCACCATGGTGGAACAGCACCTCCTACTAGCAGGAATGTAGGGGGGAGGCCTCCCATTGAGCATAAAGGGAAAAGTGCTCACCTGTGGTTTACTAGGTTAGGAAATATGGAAGAATCAATTTTTTTTTCTCTCTCTAGGAATAGAGCACAGGTGCACTTAGGTCAGTTTTACAGACAGAACCAGCCCAGCCAATTCTGTTGTGGATCTACTTGTCCTGTGGTCCCCTTCCATAACTTATTTTACCTAATGCAAACTGCTTAGATGTTTCTTGTTTAGATACTGATCTATATTGTCATTAGTAGTTTATCTGATGACAATACCATCTTGGAAGCCCAGATAATAAGGCTTCCAGAAATTAGAAAAAGGGAACAGAATCAACTGCTAGTGTAGCTGAGAAGTTCCATGAAAAAAGCTATTACATGCAAGAGCAGGTATTAATTTAAATTAGCAAAAAAAAAAAAAAAAATACAACAAAGCAGCCCTAATGAGGAAAGTAGAAAAAAAAGAGAATTTGCAAAATTTAGCAAATTAGGAAGTAAGAGAAGCACATTGATTTTCTATGATGATCTTATCTTTCCTAATAGGACAATTTCTTGAAAGAAATTTGCCATGGTTAACTATATATTCCCTACATTGAAAAAAACGGCCCTTCCCCAGCAGCAAATGTAGATTGCATGTATGATTAATAATGGCAAATAAGGGAGGGGGTCAGGGAAGGTAAAGTATGCATACAGATTTTTTTTTTTCCAAAAAGTTTATTAAAAGATAAAGTCTAAACAAACAGAGCAGGTGATACAGCATTTTCAGTATACATTATACTGCAAAAAAACAAACAAACCAACCACCTGAACGGGCAGAGACCGGTAGAGGCCGGGTTGGGTTCTTATACCCAGACTCGGCCAAGCCTCCCCACCTCCCACCCCCCATCCCTTTCCCCCCCCTTAACCCACTGGCAACACGGGTACCAGTGGCTTCCGCAGCCGGTTGAATGCATACGGATTTTACGGCACATGCTTTACAGATGCAATATCTGCAATGTTTATTACTGACTGTCTTGTTTTTATCAGCATTTAAAAGTTATTATTTTCTGCTTCCAGGACAACTGGGCAGTCATTTATGCTAAATGTCTAACCGCTGCAGGCATGTTCTTTTTTCTTTTTAATATAATCTTACCCTTTCTAAAATGTCAAATATTTATTTTGATTAAAGCTTCAGGTATTGTTTAGTTTGTATATTTCATTTTACATTGATTTTGTCCAATAACCCCTCAGCATCCACACTAAGTATTGGACGGTATTTAATAAAACAGAAATGAAATGTGGATTTTACACCTGCTTTCATATATGTCATATATATGCATTTACTGTTTGTCCTTTTCTTTTGTTAGAGTCATTTAGTCATGAAAATACCTTTCCAAAATATCTCATTGACTAATACTATTATTCATAAGTGAAAGGGAAAAGTAACTTATAGTTGCTGAAGCTCCTCCGACACCTGCCTTTAGCAAGATAATTCAGTGCGGATAAAATTAGAAGTCACTCTAAGGAGATTGTATAAATACATTAGAAATATATATCATTTTACAGCTCACCTGTAATAGATACAGAAATTCTACCCTATCTCGACAACCTACTAAGGATGAAATATGGTATTTACTTCTGCCTTCAGCTACCCCAATAAATTTGTGTCTTGAGGCATGGGAGGAGAGGCAGGAGTTAGCAGAAGTACATGGTGAGTGCACCTCACTGTACCACCCCGATGCCGATTGCATTTCCTCTGTCTCGCTCAGCACTTCTATCCTTCTCCTCCAGTCCCTCATACCTGCAACCCCATCTTTCCCTTCCCAGCTTACTGCTGCTGCTGCTGCTGCTACTAACCATCTCTTCTATAGCACTTCCAGAAATTCCCTTGTTCAGAGCTTACAATCTATTCAAAATAGACAACCCGGACAAATAAGAGATTAGGGAGTTCAATTTATTCATTTTATTTAGTGTCTATTCCTTATATTTTAGCTATAAACTGCCACCCACCTGCTATTCCCTAATGACTTTGCACTACCCATCCCGTCCTGCCTATATGCATTGAGGGGCATTTTCGATAGGATGTCTTAAGTCAGCGATTGGACGTTTTGAGAAAGACGTTCAGAAAGTCAGTAGTAAAAATGTCAACTCTCAAAACTGGAAAAAATGGTAACCAGTCCCTTAAACACAGAAAGTCAAATGCAAACACTGGACTGGGATAAACTTAGGTCATGGAATGAAGCCCTCAGTAACCTGTGTGTTAGATATTCATCTCCACAACAGGTAGGTACTTTTTCTTTCATCGGGCTTCAAACCGTATTTTTTGATTGTTTTTCAATGCTTATAAAACTTATTTAATAATTTTCAAAACTTTATGTAAAACTTAATGGTTTGCTCTAATTGTCTATGCAAACAAAGAAGCGACACTTATCTTTAAGCCAGTCGCTTGTCAGCTGTGCTCAGACTATCGGCCCGACGGGACCCGTTTCGCCACACTGGCTTCTTCTGGGGTCTGAATAGTCGAGCGCTCAAAGCTATACCCGGTTTATCATTGAGGGGCATTTTCGATAGGATGTCTTAAGTCAGCGATTGGACGTTTTGAGAAAGACGTTCAGAAAGTCAGTAGTAAAAATGTCAACTCTCAAAACTGTCACACGTCTAACTTTTTTTTTTTTTTTTAAATAAACTATCTAGACATTTTTACTCTTAGTACATCTATCTTTATATATATAAAAAATAAAAAGACGTCCACATGAAAAAAAAACATAAAAGCAAGCAGTTCAGATGTGGTACCCAATTGTCTTACCCCACCAGAACAGCTTGCCATCAGCTGACTGTGGCAGGGGGATCCCATCAGCTGAGCCAGTTTTGGGGATTCCTGCTAGGATCAGCTGAACTGGCAGAGAGATTCCTACTCCCTCCCTCACAATCACTGATCCCTCAGCCCCCTCCACAGAGCCCCCGCAAAGCACCCCTTCCTCTCCAACATCCCCTGACATCCCCAAACACTCCTAACAACCCCCCACATCCCCTGTACTTGCGATACAAAAATCAGGCTGGGAGGGATGCCTCTTCATAATGGTGGGCCTTTGCCCCTGGTGGATTCTGGGATGCACTGGGAGGGGCCTGGGCCAATCACAGTGGAGCCGCAGTAGAATGCCATGGATTTAGGAATGTCAAGGTGGTGTGCCACAAATTTGGGGAGGTACTGCAGTGGAGTGCTACAAGTTTGGGAGGTGTGTGGCGCAGTGGTTAAAGCTACAGCCTCAGCACCCTGGGGTTGTGGGTTCAAATCCACACTGCTCCTTGTGACCCTGGGCAAGTCACTTAATCCCCCCATTGCCCCAGGTACGCTAGATAGATTGTGAGCCCACCAGGACAAACAGGGAAAAATGCTTGAGTACCTGAATAAATTCATGTAAACCATTCTGAGCTCCCCTGGGAGAACAGTATAGAAAACTGAATAAATAGTGTGAAAAGCTTCAGCTTCTAATAACCAGAGCTGGTATTGTGACATCATAATGCCTCATTCCACCAATAAGAGCCAACCTCATCAGTGATGTCACAAAGGCTGGATTGTCCTATACTTGGCTCACTTCTACTACACTTTGATTTCTAGAGTGGTGCAGTGGTTAAAGCTACAGCCTCAGCACCCTGAGGTTGTGGGTTCAAACCGTCCCTGCTCCTTGTGACCCTGGGCAAGTCACTTAATCCCCCCATTGCCCCAGGTACATTAGATAGATTGTGAGCCCCCCAGGACAGACAGGAAAAATGCTTGAGGACCTGAATAAATTCATGTAAACCGTTCTGAGCTCGTTTGGGAGAACGGTATAGAAAATGGAATAAATCAATAAATAAAATCACGGATTGGGGTGAGGTGTCGGGGTTCGATGAGGCCTGGCAGCAGGAGGGAGTGGGCATCCCTCCTGCTGATTTCTGTATCAAAAGTACAGGGGGATGTGGAGGGATGTTAGGAGCAGAACAGAGAATTTCCTGTCAGCCGGTAATAGGATTATGAAGCCAAGTCATAGACACATGATGGCAGATGAAGGCCCATCCGCAGCAACCATTATCTCTTTCTAATTCCCCCAATGCTAACAAGGCAATGACCGACTGGACCATTTCCACGCAGAAACAGGTCCAGGATTGGTCTCCCGTCTCTCTTTGGGCACAATAAAGTAGAATGAGAATATGCCTCAGCCCAATTCTTTGTCTGCTACAGCTTCTATGGCACCAAGATCTATGAGCTTTATTACTGTCACTCCTACTCTAGCTACTTTTTCCAGCTTTCCCACTGGCAAATTCACAAAGACATCCGTGAGAGGCCAAAAGAAATCTAGCTTGTACCCCAAGTCTCCAGTACTCTGCCAGCCTCCCCCCCCCCAAGGCAGGATTAATTGATCGAGCCCACTGGGCCCCCTGCCCTACCCCCATTTATTTACGATTTTCTTATTTACTTCTTTATTTCCACTTTATTTCTTTTATTTTAAAATTCAAGACAAAACAACAAAGATGACCATACCAGTGCCAGTGTAGTTTTTCTTCTATGCAACCTCCAAACATCTCTGACCAAATCCCCCCTTCCTTCCTAGAGGAAGAGATCCTCAGCTGGCAGGGTTTGGGGAAGCCCACCAATTTATATTTTGCATTTGGGTAGGAGGTATGGGGCATGGCGGGAAGAAAATTTAGTGTCTGCCATTTTATTGGATTAATACATTTCTCAATTAGCTTTCAGAGGTTAAAACCTTTTTCTTCAGGTCAGTAAACTATACTGCTGTTACACTATCCCTTTCCTGACCTGAGGAAAGGAGTTATGGTCTCTGAATTAGTAAAAAATGTATTAAAATTAGTCTAATAAACAGTATCACCTTAGTTCCATTTTCTATTAATAAACGATTATCAACACAGCTACAATAATACTTTATACTAAAGCAAAAATTAAATAAATAAAACAAATACATTCTTTTCTACCTTTGTTGTCTGGTTTCTGCTTCCCTCATCTTTTCATCATTTTCTTACTTCTCCTCTCTTTCCTTTCTCTCTCTACCTTCTTTCTTTCCCCTGGTCTGGCATCTCTCCCTGCCCCGCCATGGTCTGGTATCTCTTTCCCTTCCTTTCTTTCCCTCCCTCCCATGGTCTTGGCATCTCTCTTCCCCTCCTCTCCCTTCCCTGGTCTTCTTTCTCCCTCCTTCCTCTCTATCCCCAATTGGGTGCAGCAGCATTTCTGTCCCCCTCCCTCTCCTCTCCTTCTCTCTCTGTCTCAAACACCCATCGGCAGTGCACAAATTATTTTCTTCTTCCTGGGACCCCTATTGCCTGCCCAAAAACATCAGAGGGACCCACCGGTATTAGGGGAAGGCAAACAAGCTGTCTGGGCATCACTTCCCCTTCCAGGGCCAGCATTAGGGGACAGCAAACAGGGCAGAAGCCCCCCCACCCCCGACTGCATGGTGAGGTGATGTAAGCTTCCCTCCCTTTGACTCCCTCGCTGCCTTCTCTCCCGTAGCCTGTACACAAATTGAACCCATGCCGCAGTGCTGCTCTAATACTGTTTGCGCTTACTTCCCTTCTCCTCCGAAACAGTTACGTCATGAGGGGGAGGGAGGAAAAGGGAAGTAGACACACACAGTATTAGAGCAGCCCCGTGGAATGGGTTCAATCTGTTTACAGGCTGCGGCAGCAAGGGAGAGAGGGCAGCAAGGGAGTTGAAGGGAGGGAAACTTACATCACCTCACCATGCAGTCGGGGGCCCCCTGCCCTGTTTGCTGCCCCCCTAACATTGGCCCTGGAAGGGGAAGAGATGCCCTGACAGCCTGTTTGTCTTCCCTTAATGCCGGTGGGCCTGAGGCACGTGCCTACTGGGCCTACCCTTTAATTCAGCCCTGATCCCCCACATACATGGAAGGAAGGCTTCTGGCAAGGTGCCATTGTTTTTTGGGGGTGCAACTGGAGCAGGATATGGACGCTTGGGGGCGCCTGGTGCTCCTAAATCTATGTCTCAAGCCTTGAAAAGCCTTCTGACCGGTGGATGCTCCCAAAAATGGCAAAAGCACCTCGAGCCACAAAGAGTTTCCCACCCGGAACCCCTTGGGGTCCGTAGTCTTTCGAGACTACGACGGGAACTCCCCGCAGCAATTTTGTATGAGTGATATGCACAGGGCAGGAGCATAGGAAGATTGCTCCTGCCACGAAAGCCCGCTAGACCACCAAATAAGGTCCGGGATGCCTGGGTAAGGCGAGGGGTGGGTCAGATCTGGCCCAAATGTTATTCACAAATTTTCAATATTCGCGGGCCGGCTCTGCCCCTAACCCCTGCGAATATTGAGGGAGAAGTGTAGATAGATTTTTTTTAAAAAAATTCAGAAGTTTTGTAAGAAACAAAAAGGTACAGATGCCAATAGACAACTTGCCAAAGAAATGATAAGTTGATGATCCAGTAGTATTGGTGACTGGCATCTAGGAAGGGAGAAGATAAAAAGTTTGTGCACTACTTGTAAAGTCTACTAACTAAACTTGAAAAATTATAATTAGCGATAAGAATATTAGCCATATAAAATAATATGCTGAAGTAATGAAAAGTAGAACACATTCAAAAACACAAATATCTAGGTAATTGGAGCATTAAAGAATGTTTAACAGTAAAAAAGTTTCTTAGCATATCCATCTTCTTAGGGGTAGGATACAAAAGTGAAAGCTAGAGCAAACGTTCATAAAGAAGATACCTGCATCTGAAATATGATGTTACAGAATTCTAAAGATTATCTGGAAGGACATATTTCAGAATAAAGTCATTAGAGGAAGCTGAACACCACTGGTAGATAATTTGGTCAAAAGAAATATGAGATCTGCTGGCCATGTATTCAGAGGGTCTAGTGGCAAATTAGCTAATTTATCACTGGAATAGACAATGAAGAGCAAAACAGAGAGAAAACTAGGCAGGCATCTAAGGGACTAACATGAATAAAATGAGTGAGATCTGGAAACAAGGGTGAAACAATGAAAGACACAATAAGGCAATCTTCATAACTGAGAAAGAGAGAAAGACAGAGAGAGGTTTATCAGGGAAAGAGAGGATGAGATTTGACATACCGCCTTTCGGTGGTTACATCAAAGCAGTTTATATATTATATACCGGGGCTTAACTTGTACCTGGGGCAATGGAGGGTTAAGTGACTTGTCCAGAGTCAAGCACATTCACCCCAGGAGGGTGGCCTGGTTTGGCATTCTGAAGATTGAGTCCCTCCCAAAATCCTAGTCTGTTCAGAGGTATTGATGCAGCCTATGGGCAGTTCCAAGCCACACAGCCTTCAGTAGTAGATAGATGATTATTTTGTCGGTATCCAAAAGATCTTTCAATACTGCACCAAAGACTCCAATTATTGCAGATACCACCAATGTAGATTTGCACATGAATCATCCAACTTCAGTCTTCAAGTGTTAATATTTTGTGATCTTCTCCAATTATTTGTCTTCAAAACCGCCTTGGGTGACCACTACTACTATCCATTCAGTTGTGTCCAACCCTTGGATATTCTGTAGGCCAGTCCTTACCGTGCTTCCCTGTTTTCCATAGCTTCTTTCAATTGCTTGAGGTTCATTCCTATGTATTCTTGATGATATTCAGCTAGTGGGCCTTTGGTCTCTCCTACTTCCTCTTACCACTGACCATTCCGAGTAGCAACTCCTTTTCTAGTGAATTTGCCCTCATCACATGTCCAAAATAAGTCAGTGTCTGTCTGGTAATCTTGCCTTCCAGGGACAACTCTGGGTTTATATGATCAAGAATATCTTTGTTGGTGATCCTAGCTGTCCATGGGATTTGTAGAAATCTTATCCAGCACCACAGCTCAAAGGCATCGATTTTTCTTCCATCTGCTTTCTTGAGTGTCCATGTCTTGCTCAGTCTTTGTTTGATGGTGATTGAGATGTCCTTGCACTTCCATATTTGGCCCATGCTCACCATGGCTGCACACCCCAGTGCTAATCGATGCTTGATATCTGCTGTTGAACCGCCACTGTGATCAGTGAGGGGCCTAAGGAAAATTAAGTTGTCAACCACTTCTGTTTCTTCATTGTTGATCTTTATGTGGACTTTCTTGTTGGCGGTAGTCCTAATTTTGGACTTCTTGATGCTCAGGTAAAGTCCCATCTTCTTGCTTTCTTCTTTCAGCTTCAGGATCAACTTCTTGAGGTCCTTCTCACTCTTTGCCAGCAGGGTAGTATCATCTGTGTATCTCAGATAGATGATTCAAGTGTTGGGTTGAAAATAGGCAGAAGAACCATCAGCAAAATTCAGCTTCCTCACGATTACTTCTGTATAGAGGTTGAAAGGAAAAGGAGAAAGGACACATCCTTATCTTGTACCCTTTCTGATCTTTAACCATTCTGTATCTCCTTACCTGGTTCACACTGTAGCTTGTTGATAGTAGTAGAGCGATCCGATTAACCTAATCAGGTGCGCTGGCACTCCTACGTTACTCAGTGCTTTCCTTGGGTGAATCTCTTCATAAAGATAGTTAATAAATCCCAATAAAGGTATTGATACATCTATGATCTATACTCTGCTGCTTTTCAACCACTATTGTAACGATTGTATTGTATGGCAAGTGTTTGTTAGTTTGTATCCCAGAGAATTTTGGCTTATTAATTTTCTACCATAATTTCAATGTAGGGTTACAGGCAGATACTTTTGGCAGATAATCCAGTACATAATGAGTGAATGTTTTCTGTGTCTCCAAAACCCTCTTTGTTTACCTTAACACCTATTCCCCTGCTCTATATAATCTCCACTCTGTATGATAATTCACTATACAATTACTATGTAATCCTAATCACATTGTTAATCCCCATTGTTATTCCTGAGAATTGTAAATCGCCTTCAAACTTGTAAGGCTCAGAGCAACCCAGAAATTGCAGATTACCGTATATACTTAAATATAAACTGGGATTTTGGGTCCAAAAAATTGGCCCAAAAACGGGGGCCTGTTTATATTCAGGCCAGTACCCCCCTCCCTGACTTATTGCAGGCCTCCGCCGGGCTGCCATGCTCTGCACCCTGTTCCCCCTCCCTTCCCTGTCTATCGTACCTCCTCTGCCGCTGGAATATGTATAAGATGGATTTGCATGCACTGCCTCCTTGAGATGCAAATCTATCTCATGCATATTTATTGTGAATATCCTGAAAACCTGACCTGGCTCCGGCTCTCGAGGACTGGAACTGACTACCCCTGCCTTAGGGAGAGGAGAGGATAGTGGATGTTGCAGATGGGCAGGCCTGATGGGCCATTTGGCCTTTATCTGCCATCATGTTTCTAAGTTACATATGGCTATAAATAAAGGTGACTAAGACTGGAGTAAATCTTAACAGAGATTTCGGCAGTTGGAACCCAAGCACAGTACCGGGTAAAGCTTTGGATTCTTGCCCAGAAATAGCTAAGAAGAAAAAATTTAAAAAATTTAAATTGAATCAGGTTGGGCAGACTGGATGGACCATTCGGGTCTTTAACTGCCGTCATCTACTATGTTACTATGTTAAGGAAAAATTGCGCATAAATTCAGAAAAGGTACAGGAAAATGATCTCAACTAGAGTAGGAGTGGATAAATAAGTCCTGATACAGTACATGCAGCTGGTGTTGGTCCTTGTTTTGAACTGTGATTTTAGTTGTCATGGCCACAATTGGATGAAAAGATATGATTTATGCAAATACGGCTGGATCAACAAGAAAGTGGTTCCAAAAAGGGAGATAAAACCTTGTAAGGTTTTCTTTTATAAATAACGAGTCTCTTTTGAAAGAACCATTTTGTCTACAATGACAATAATTCCACTCCCCCATGCCATATGGTATATCAGCACACACATACACACACATTCACTGTGGATCTGTCAGAGCTCTTAATGTGAGGGGCCAGACTGCCTCCAATTCTGGCAAAGAAGGGACTAGGTACAAAAAGCAAAGAGGGGTACAGGAGAATGAGATCTTTACAAGGCTCTTTTGCACCAAGGATGTAAAAAGAACAGGTGGTTCATGCTCTGTACACTCAAGCAGATGGAGATGGTATAGCTGTCGTACCTCTAGACAAGATGTTCTCAACCCAGTCCTCAGGACACACCTAGCCACTCAGAGGAAGATTCTCTAATACCGCCGGTAAAATCCGATGGGCTGCTATCGCGGTCGTATGTTATGTTACTATGTAAATGTCATGATTTCAAAAAGCAGAGCGATTCTCAAAAAAGACACACATGCCAATGAGGTTCGCGGAGGGTTGTCGAATTTGCCCGAGTTGAGTCACTGGTAATAGCGATCAGCACATGCGCAGAATAGATAACGGAAAGAGGAGTAAATGTGCGCATGTGCCTTGGAAAGGCTATGTCATAGGCGCACACACTGCATGCGTGCCTTATTGGCGCACAATATATGCACACGACATAGGCGTGCATCACATGTGGCGGATATGAGGCGTGGAGAATAGCCAGCAAAAGCTATGTCGCTGTGTCAAAGACATGCCAGCGCTATTAGATGGAAGGGGAGGGAGGGGATTCAACACCCACGGATAAGTTACGCCTTTAATACACATGCTTGAGAAGCGTGCTTTTCAGATCTTTTTTCCCCTAAAACTACTATAATTAATGTGAATGGTGTACTTCTTTTTTTTTTTTCATTTATTTATGATGAGTCTCGGCCTGATGCGTCTTCAGATGCGCTTTGCACAGAACCAGCACCCCCGGACCAGCTGGTAACTTTTGGTCTTCAAACTACTATATTTTAGGTAGACAGTGTATTTTTAAAAAAAAAAAAAATTTATGATGAGCAACAGCCAGAAACACACGCATGAGACATACTTTGCGGAGTTCCGGCACACCCAGACTAGGCAGTAATTTTGGGTCATCAAAAGCTGGCGCCATGTTTGAAGAATCACCCGGCAATAATAGAGAATCGCCTGGAGTGCTTGTTTAAAAAATGATTAGCTCATTTTAATACCACTTTAATATTCATTACCTCGTTATAATACATTTGCATGGCAGTTCAATTCATACTCCTCTTACTGACCTACAAATGCACTCACTCAGCTGCCTCTTACTGTCTCTCTTTACTTGTCTCCCCCCCCCCCCCCTGTGAGCTCTGCTCAGCTGGTAAATCCCTCCTATCTGTGCCCTTCTCTTCAACTGCCAACTCCAGACTCCATCCCTTCTAAGTTGCTGCGCCTTATGCTTGGAACAAGCTGCCCAAATCCCTACAGCGGGCTCCGTCTCTGGCAGTGTTCAAGGCCCAGTTAAAAGTCCACCTTTTTGACACTGCTTTCGACTCCTTACTCCTCTCACCTTGGGTTCTGCATCCCCAGCCCTATATGTCATGTCTGTCTGTCCAAGTTAGATTGTAAGCTCTTCTGAGCAAGGACCGTCTATAAATGTCAGCCCACCTCTTCGAGAGTGCTTTCGACTCCTTACTCTTCTCACCTTGGGTTCTGCATCCCCAACCCTATATGTCATGTCTGTCTGTCTAAGTTAGATTGTAAGCTCTTCTGAGCAAGGACCGTCTATAAATGTCAGCCAACCTCTTCGAGAGTGCTTTCGACTCCTTACTCCTCTCACCTTGGGTTCTGCAACCCCAACCCTCTATGTCATATCTGTCTGTCCAAGTTAGATTGTAAGCTCTTCCGAGCAGGGACCGTCTATAAATGTCAGCCCACCTCTTCGAGAGTGCTTTCGACTCCTTACTCTTCTCACCTTGGGTTCTGCATCCCCAACCCTATATGTCATGTCTGTCTGTCTAAGTTAGATTGTAAGCTCTTCTGAGCAAGGACCGTCTATAAATGTCAGCCAACCTCTTCGAGAGTGCTTTCGACTCCTTACTCCTCTCACCTTGGGTTCTGCAACCCCAACCCTCTATGTCATATCTGTCTGTCCAAGTTAGATTGTAAGCTCTTCCGAGCAGGGACCGTCTATAAATGTCAGCCCACCTCTTCGAGAGTGCTTTCAACTCCTTACTCCTCTCACCTTGGGTTCTGCATCCTCAACCTTATATGTCATGTCTGTCTGTCCAAGTTAGATTGTAAGCTCTTCTGAGCAAGGACCACCTATAAATGTCAGCCCACCTCTTTAAGAGTGCTTTTGACTCCTAACTCCTCTCACCTTGGGTTCTGCATCCTCAACCCTATATGTCATGTCTGTCTGTCCAAGTTAGATTGTAAGCTCTTCCGAGCAGAGACTGTCTATTAAATGTCAAAATGTACAGTGCTCCTGTCAGGAAGCTCAGAAAAGACCACAGTGAGCCATTTTGAAAATCAGCCAGTAAAATACTGCCATGGTAAACTGACTGAAGCCGATTTAGCAACCATCATTAAAGGCATAGTAAGTTTTGAGAATCTGCGAGACACATATGCATACAATGGAGGTTAGTGCCTGCACACTGATCTCATGCATAGTCAATGGAAGTTTCCTGAAAACTTGACAGGCTAAGTATGTGCCAAGGATTGATTTAAGAACCTCTGCTCTAGACAGGGCTAATTTAATAGCTAATTCCCACTCTACTGTATTTGGGTAAAGAAATCATGAGATTCTTTTCCAATATTAATAAAAAATATCAATTTTCCAATATCAAAAATGGGGATAATAAATCATCAATACATTTTTAAAATTCCCTCTTCCCAAATATATTTATCGACCATCAAACATAGGAAGATTCTGTAGGCTTGTTCAGCATCTAATAGACTTCATCTTTCATCAGTCCATTTCCGTTCAATAACTTTCTTTATAAAATCAGTTTTGTTAGAAAATCCTATCAAAGTGCACTTATCTGATTAATTCCACTAGACAAATAGTCCTCCAACATGAATTCATGTTTTCAATTCTAGATCTGCCTCAGGGCTGCCTCAGACTGAATAGATGTGTTGGAGATATGGACTCTGGAGTGGAAGCTGTAACACTGATGGAATATCCAAGTCTGACTCCCTCAGGCAGATTTAGGATCAATTTCATGTTGGGATAATTTGACTGGTGAAATGAATCAGTTGAGAGACTTGCAAAAGACTTAAAAGCAAATAATAAAAACTTTTTCAAGTACAGTACTACATTTAAAACAGGTTTGGATTAGTTTAATGATTGGACAAGACCATCATTCTCTTAGCATATCAAAGCTATTAAAACAAAATCATAAAGACCTTCATTTTATAAGTTCTATATGGGATTCATATGGGCATAAGCCTGCAAATATGCTCACTCTCTTCTGCTGCCACCCCCTGACCCCCTCTCCCCCCCCCCCAAACACACAATGTCTGCAGCAGGAGGGATGCCAACTCCCTCCTGCCGGAACCTCAGAAACAACCCCCTGCATGAGGAATGCCCAATCTCTTCTGCTGCCACCCCTGACAGGAGGAATGCCCCCTCCCTCCTGCCAGCACCCCTCCCCCTGAACACATGACCCCCTGAAATCCTGACACACACACACACACACATACCCCCAAGCACACCCAAAACCTTATCAGTAAGACTGGCCAGAGGAATGCCTACTCCCTCTGGCCGGCAGGTCCACCTCTTCAGAATGGTGGGCTTTTCCCTTCCTGGTGCATCCTGGGATGCACTGGGGAGGGACCTAAAGCTCTGAGGCACCTAAGGCCCCTTCCATAGGAGGGGCTTTAGGCACCCAAGGAGTAGCAACATTCCATGCTACCGATCCAGAGCAAGAAGTGGCTTCCCCCATGTCTTTCTTAGTAACAAACTATGGACTTTTCCTCCAGGAAATTGTCCAAACCTTTCTTAAAACCAGCTATGCTATCCACTCTTACCACATCCTCTGGTAATGCGTTCCAGAGCTTAACTATTTTCTGAGTGAAAAAATATTTTCTCCTATTGGTTTTAAAAGTATTTCCCTGTAACTTCATCGAGTGTCCCCTAGTCTTTGTAATTTTTGACAGAGTAAAAAAATCGATCCACTTGTACCGTTCTACTCCACTCAAGATTTTGTAGACTTCAATCATATCTCCCCTCAGCCGTCTGTTTTCCAAGCTGAAGAGCTGTTTTAGTCTTTCCTCATACGAGAGGAGTTCCATCCCCTTTACCATCTTGGTCACTCTTCTTTGAACCTTTTCTAGCGCCACTATAACTTTCTTGAGATAAGGAGACCAGAATTGAACGCAATACTCCAGATGAGGTCGCACCATGGAGCGATTCAGGGACATTTTTTTTTTTTTTTTTTTTTAATTTATCAATTTTCAAATAAACAATCAAGTATACACTTGTACAGAAAGCAGAGGCATTAAAGAACACATTCCAAACGAAACAATAGTTATAATCAAAGAAAAATATTCTTAATCTCCTTCTTCAAGTCCTCATATTATGGATCCAAGATGTAAAACGGTGAGCCTTACACAAATCTTAGCAATATATCAATAAGAAGAAAAACAGGAACACTTAGCTGAAGGAAGTGACCTAATCAAATAATGAACGTTCATGTTGTATTAATCCCAGCTTTCAGGTGTGCAGCTGACAGAAAGGTTGTCAGTTGTATAGGCTCAAAGAACATATTTTTGCTTTTGATATAATATCACACATTTACATGGGTGTCTTAAGAAGAAAGAGGCTCCAAGAGCGATAACTCCCGGCTTCAAAATCAGAAATTCACGACGACATCTTTGAGTATCTCGAGCCAGATCTGGAAATATTTGTATTTTAAATCCCAAAAATTCTTTTGACTTGTTTTTGAAGAAAAGTCTCAGCAACCAAGGCAACAGTGAGAAGTAAAGTTGCTGGTGTCGCGATTTCCTTGTCCGACTGTTCTAATATCAGTGAAACATTTAAATTCTGTTGGACCTCTGTAGGTAGTTGTTCTGGTTCTTGATATTGTTGATGTTGTCCTTCAATTTTCCGAATAGGCAGATAATAAGCCTGAGTTAAAGGTGGAAGCAATTCTTCTGAGATATCCAAAATTTCTACCATATATCTTTTTATCATCTCTCTCGGAGATATTGTTGCCATTTTAGGAAAATTATGATCAACCTGAGATTGTTATTACGAGAAAGATTATCTAAAGCTTCCAATTTTCTTCTCATATTTATATTGTCTTTCATTAACGTTTCACTAAGTTGTTTAGTGGCAGCATTTGAATCTTTAAGGTCCTGAAAATCTGTTTGTAAACCTTTAATATTTGTTTCATGGATATTTAGCTTTGATTCAATTTGGGAAATGTGGGGTTTTATAGATTTTGCAAAATCTGCCACCAGATCCCATATCGCATCAAGAGTTATTTCTCCGGGTTTCTCTATTTCAACAGTTTGTGCTTTTTGTATAGGAAAATTAGCTGTAGCTGACCTTTCCTCCTGCATGCTGTTCTCCTGGAAGCTGCATTCCCTCTTGCTACTCTGAGCCTCAGCCATTACCGGACTCACGACACAGGAGTCCACATCCATTCTCCCCTGTCCGATGACCAAAGCCTCACTGGACAGGAGCTCACCAACCTCAGATGGCTCTACTGTCCGAGGGGAGCTGGTATGCTGAGGAAGAGGGGGTGGAGTTCTGGCGTCGGGGCTTAGCGATATTTCCAAGCCCGGGGAGACCACATCCTGCTCACCAACGAGTGCTCCCTGCGGGGAAGCCGACGCCACCGCCGACACTTCCTGCATCCGATGTATTAGTTCCTCGATGTTGCCGAGTCTAGCGGGGTCAGGGCGCCACGAGGCTACAGCGGCACTTCGTCCCCTTCTCTTCGGCATTGCTAGATGAGGTAAACACCACGAAGGAGGAAAAAACAAGCAGGTACTCGCTCTCGGTTCTAATCGGGACGCTCAGCTAGCTGCCCCGTCGGCCATCTTGGATCCTCTTAAATTTTCTTTCACAGGGACATTTTTTAAGATGAACTGTACTGTACTGTGATTATTCACCTGTAACCCAACATGTTTGTAAAAGTCCTGTTTGTCATATTCTGAACATGTTATTACTGTAATGCCGCCTAGACATAGGTGATTGATAAAAAATTTTAAATAAATAAACATTATAACATTCTTAGTCTTGTTAACCATCTCTTTTTTAATAATTCCTAGCATCCTGTTTGCTTTTTTGGCCGCCACCACACATTGGGCAGCAGAAGGTTTCGTCGTATTGTCTACGATGTCACCCAGATCCTTTACTTGGGCGCTAATTCCCAAGGTGGACCCTAGCATTCAGTATCTGTGATTCAGGTTATTCTTCCCAATGTGCATCATTTTGCATTTGTCCACATTCAATTTCATCTACCACTTAGATGCCCAGTCTTCCAATTTTCTAAGGTCTGCCTGCAATTTTTCACAATCTGCATGCGTTTTAATAACTTTGAACGGTTTAGTGTCATCTGCAAATTTAATCACCTCACTCGTCGTTCCAATTTCCAGATCATTTATAAAAAGTTAAATAGCACTAGTCCCAGTACAGATCCCTGAGGCACTCCACTGTTTACTCTCCTCCATTGAGAAAAATGACAATTTAACCTACCCTCTGTTTTCTATCCATTAACCAATTCCTAATTCACAACTGAACTTTATCACCTATCCCATAACTCTTTCATTTTCTCAGGGCCTCTCATGGTGAACTTCATCAAAAGTTTTCTGAAAATCTAGATACACTATCAACCGGCTCACCTTTATCCACATGTTTATTCACATCTTCAAAGAAGGCAAGCAAATTGGTGAGGCTTCTTTGAAGGTGTGAATAAACATGTGGATAAAGGTGAGCCGGTTGATATAGGGCTCCTTTTATCAAGCTGCGCTAGTGGGGATAACGCGTGTGACTTTTCATCATGCGCTAACCCCTGCGCTGGCCTAAAAACTACCACCTGCTCAAGAGGAGGAGATAGACAGGGGGGATAGACAGTCCCATTTGAATCTTAGGGAACAATATTGGATTTTCCAATTACAATCTGTCCATCCCAATGGTCTTAATGAAGGTGTGGAATGGAACACCATTATTTAACTGTGTTCATCGTATTTCTATTTGGGTTCTGTGTTTCAGTGGGGGGTTTTGGCTGGGGTCATCGGGTTGTTTTCAGCATGGATCACGTTTTATGTCTTTCGTTTAGCATGGTTGTGTATTCATGGGCGTGTTCTCGCCCCTGAGTGTGATTGGTTGTTAGTGTTGTATGTTTGGTTGGTTTGTGCATGACGTCACCTACAGATCCGTTTTAAGCGGCATGCTCTTCCGCCCGGGCACCCCACCCTCCAGCCGACCTCTTTGTTCGTGTTCCGTCGGGTGTCAGGTTCCTGAAGAAGGGCTCCTCCCGAAACCAGCGCGGTCGAACCTCTTCTCCTGGTGCGGTTTTTTGCGTTTATCAGTTTGTGAGATAGTTTCAGATAAGTATTGAACCTCTTCTCCTGGCGCGGTTTTTTGCATTTATCAGTTTGTGAGATAGTTTCAGATAAGTATTGTGTTCATTTGATTTTTGCATGGTGATTTTTGATTTTGTTGTGTGAGTCGGGGGGTCTGGCTGGCAGGGTTTGTTTGGGGGTCGCTCAGGTTGTTTGTGTTGAGTTTAATTTACTCACTTTGATTGTTTGATTTGTTTGATTTAGTGGACTCAGGTCCCTTTAATTTCAGCACACTCAGGGTGCTCAATGATGGTGTGTGGGTGGAGGCTTACCGCCTTGACCCAGAAGTGAAGTGTCGGAGCTGTGCTCCTATCACTGAGGGTTCACACTGAGAGCACCCTATATTATATTCACCCCATTTTGGTTTGTTAGTTGCGAGCCAATTTTGGTGTCTTGAGCGTCCCCCACACAAACCTTGATGTGACTAGGTTGCCTTTTTGTGTTTTTTCTACAGTAGGAATTTTGGCAAATTTGGAGTGTATTGTTGTTGTCAAGAGGAGGAGATAGCAGCTAGCGCGGCCGGCGGTTTAACACGCGCTATTACGCGCGTTAAACCACTAGCGCGGCTTGATAAAAGGAGCCCATAGTGTATCTAGATTTTCAGAAATAATTTCTTTGTAATCTATTGGTCATGAGCAGGGGAGTTAGGTGAACAGGTATGTTTTTATTGCTTTCCTAAAATTGAAGAGTCCTTCAAGCAATCTAATCTGTGTGGGCAGTTGATTCCAGTGGGCTGGTATGAAGTGGGAGTAGGAATGTTGTTTGGCGGTTTGCAGTTAAAGGGCACCACCAGGGGGCGTTTTGAGGCATATTTCATCCTGGGAGCGGAGGGACCTTTTCGGCACATACAGAGAAAGCTTGGTTATCACAAAGCCTGGCACCATATCGTGCAAGGATTTGAATGCTAGCATCAGGCCCTTGAAGACATGTTTGGCTACACGCAGCCAGTGAGCCTACAATAGATTCTGGGAAATAGGGTCACGAGGATGGAGGTTTTTTTAGAAGATTGCTGTGTTTTATACACTCTGTACATATTGTATGTTCTTTACCATGAGACGGTTGAATAGCACGTTGCAGTAGTCCATGCAGGAGAGGACTAAGGCATGTCATATGGTGTTTTATTCCTAATTTCTCTCAAAGCAGCAAAGTAACACATTGAGGGCCATATTCTACTAACAGTACCTATATTAGGCACCACTAACCATCCTAATTGCAGCCTCCTAGCGACGCCTCTAAGTTAGGGATCCACACCTATCTTTTATTTTTTTAATCGGCTTAATCAGCACTGTAATTAACCATGCAAGTTTTCATAAGAACATAAGAACTGCCATCTCCGGATCAGACCTTCGGTCCATCAAGTCCGGCGAACCGCACAAGCGGAGGCCCAGCCAGGTGTACACCTCGTGTAATTTTAGTCATCCATATCCCTCTATGCCTCTCGTAAGGAGATGTGCATCTAGTTTGCTTTTAAATCCTAGAACGGTGGATTCCACAATAACCTCCTTTGGGAGAGCATTCCAGGTGTCCACCACTCGTTGCGTGAAGCAGAACTTCCTGATATTTGTCCTGGACTTGTCCCCCCTTAGCTTCAGTCCATGTCCTCTTGTCCGTGTCACATTGGACATTGTAAATAATTTTTTTTCCTGCTCTATTTTGTCGACTCCTTTTAGTATTTTGAAAGTCTAGATCATATCCCCTCGCAGTCTCCTTTTCTCAAAACAAAAAACCAACCATTAATTAAACTATTTAAATATTTGGCACCTAGTGATGCCTGGGTGGAAGCGCCCTCCTACTAAAGACGCCTAATGATGTCTATCTCAAACGGTACGGTTATGGGTATGGTAGGTACGGTTATGGGTAGAGAATAGGCATGAAAGAGTTAGGTACTGTTAGGTCTCTGACACAGGCGTCACTGAATTAGGTGAGTAAAAAGCCGGCCTAATGGAGCAGTGCCTATATCTAAGATGCTTAGCGATGCCTAAGTTTGTTAAAGCGCCACTAGGCATGATTCTATAAATGGTGCCTAGTGGTTGATTTACAACTGCACCGAATGGCACCTACAACACAGACGCTGCTAGATGCCATTTATAGAATTTGGACGAGATTGCCTTAGTTTTTTCCATAATGCAGCTCCTGGGACAAAATAAAGAGCCAGCAATGATCTTTGACTGGGTAACAAAGAAACTGGATAAGGGAGAGTCCCTGGACATTGTGTATTTAGACTTCAGTAAAGCTTTTGATAGTGTCCCACACCGTAGGTTACTGAACAAGATGAACGCGATGGGCCTAGGAGAAACACTGACTGCATGGGTAGAAGACTGGCTTAGCAGTAGACTCCAAAGGGTAATGGTAAACGGTATTCCCTCAAAAACGTCGGAAGTGTCCAGTGGAGTGCCACAGGGCTCGGTCTTGGGCCCAATACTATTCAATATCTTTGTAAGGGATCTGCCTCAGGGACTTCGAGGTAAAATTACATTATTCGCCGATGACGCTAAACTATGCAACATTGTAAGCAGCGCAGCAGAACCTGATAGCGCAATCATGCCCGGCGCTATGGACCAGGACATACTTTTACTAGAACAATGGTCCAGTACTTGGCAACTGAATTTTAATGCCAAAAAATATAAGGTTATGCACCTTGGTAGCAGAAATCCATGCAGAACATACACCCTGAATGGTGAAAACCTAACCAGAACTGTAGCAGAACGGGACTTGGAGTAATCATCCGGGAAGATATGAAAGCTGCGAATCAGGTGGAGAAAGCAACAGCAAAAGTTAGACAAATGCTGGGCTGCATCAAAAGGAGCTTTATCAGTCGTAAGCCTGAAGTTCTACTGCCGTTGTACAGATCAATGGTGAGACCTCACCTGGAGTACTGTGTTCAGTTTTGGAGGCCACATTATCAAAAGGATGTGAAGAGAATGGAGTCAATTCAGCGAATGGCCACTAGGATGGTCTCAGGACTAAAAAATCTCCCATATGAAGAATGTTTGAGCAGGATGCGCTTATATTCTCTTGAAGAGCGCAGGGAAAGGGGGGACATGATAGAAACATTCAAATATATCACGGGCCGTATTGATGTGGAGAAAGAAATCTTTTGTCTTACAGGTCCCACGGCGACAAGAGGGCATCCACTAAAACTCAGGGGGGGAAGATTTTATGGGGACACCAGGAAGTATTTCTTCACTGAAAGGGTAATTGATCGATGGAATGGTCTTCCACGTCAGGTAGTCGAGGCCAGAACCACGCTCGACTTCAAGGGACGATGGGACAGACAGATGGGGTCGCTCCAGAGGAATGCTTAAAAGATGGATTCCCAAAGGAGGGAGGGAGGAGGGAGGGTTCTTGAGTGGGCAGACTTGTTGGGCCATCATACTCTATGTTTCTACCTGTAACTGTAACTATGTGTTTGAAAATATGACCCAACCGTATTAATAGTTGTACTGATCTACCTGTACTAGTGACCCTATTGAATGTCCGTGTCACTCTGTTCATTGTAACTTCTTGGGTAACTGACCCAACCTCTCATAATGTAATCCAACCTTGAACTGAATAGGGAAAGGCGGAATATTTATTTATTTATTTATTTTGTTATTTATTTAGCCCATCCTCCCAAAGGAGCCCAGAACTGGTTACAAGAGTATATTCATAGTATGGGTAGGACAAACTTTCGTGAGAAATACAGACTTTACAGCATTTACAGTATAGACAAGGGGGTTTAGATTACAGCATTTACAGTGAAGACATAACATACAGACTTAAAGATATAGACTTAGTAGGCATAGGGTGGATTAAACTGCAGCATTTACAGTGTAGATATAACATAGAGGTAACATAGCTTTCTAGCAGGTGGGTGTATCTTTGTTGTCGGAGAATGTGGTGGTAATTTAGGTTATATTTGTGGTGGCTTGTGAGTTTAGAGATGTCGTTTGGTGTATTAGGCGGTGCCTTTGAGATCCATCCGTCCAGGGTGTAGACGCGGGTTGTTAAGGAGCTGGGTTTGTAAAGAGGAAGGTTTTCACAGCATAACAACATTTTTCCTTCAAAACAATATTTTTTCTTTTATGACTTTGTTGTGCATTTGTTCAGAACACAGAGCAGGCACATTTGATCTCCTCAGTACAAAGATGTCTGCATCTTAAAACACAATTATTGTAGTATTTTTTTTCTCCAACTGTACCTCATCAAGCCATATATCACTGTTTTCCAGCAAAATGAAAGGGCTTCCCACTGTGTAGATACTTTGTCAAGTTTTCTCACAATTTCTCTCTTAACTAGAGGAAAGAGCATGAAAATTAAGTATTTTTCATTACTAATGTGCCAGTGCAAGGGGAATTGTTCACTGGATGGTAAAGAAATGCCACCCATTTCTGAAACCCTCATTATGCTGTGTTGCAGAAAGATACAACATGACAACATGAAAATCTGGTGCTGATGTAGACTATAGCCCACTTTGCCCTCTCCTCGAGACAGACATGGGGGAGGTTGCTTCTTGCTCTGGATCGGTGGCATGGAATGCTGCTACTCTTTGGGATTTTGTCAGGTACTTGTGGCCTAGGTTGGCCACCATTGGAAACAGGACACTGGGCTTGATGGACTTTCGGTCTGTCCCAGTATGGCAGTTCTTATGTTTTTATGTAAGTACTAGTCTTACAGCCCGTTACATTAATGGGTGCTAGAATATATGTGTGTGCGTCTGTCTTTATTTTTTTTTTCTCTCTCCTTAGCCGCTTTCTGTATTTCTGTCTTTTTTTCTTTTTTTTTTCCTTGGCTGTCCACTACCACCCCTTGCCTGCTCCCCCTGTCCATTCTCCCTTCATTTTACCTCCCCTGTGTCCTCCACCACCCCATCACTGCTCACCTTATCCAGCAGCAGCCCTTCTCCCTTTGTTTTACCTCCCCCTGTTCATCATCACCTCCTTCCTGCTCTCCCTGTCCAGCAGTAGGCCTGCCTTCATTTTTCTGCCCCCCTGTCCATCAGCACCTCTTCCCCTGTCCATCAACCCTTTTTTCCTGCTCCCCCTGCCTCCCTTCCTTTTTCTGCCCCTCCATTTCCGTGTGCTGCAGCATTTCCCTCCCACCCCACTTCCCTATGCAGTATTTTCCTCCCCCCATACCTTCCTCCTTAACTCCATGCCCTACCATTCGAATCCGGCAACAGCAGCGAATTTTAAACGCTGCTGCTGCCCGAAGAAGCCAGGCTGGGGGGGAAGGTTTTAAAAGATATTGCATCAGCGGTGGTGGTGGGGGGGGGGTGTTGAAAAGCCAACTTGCCTGTTTTATTGTAAAATGTCGTCTGGGTTCGGCCGCCACAGCCTGCAGCCGCCGACAGCTGCCACGGCTGACATCCGTCTTGGGCCGCCGACAGCCGCGGCGGCCGACATCTGCCTCGGGGGGGAGGGAGAGAGAGAGCTTCGCGCGCATTTGCACTCCTACCTGCGGTGCCCTACAGCTCACAGAAAACGGGCGCATGCAGGTGGGAGTGCGCATGCGCAGCTTAGAGTTTTATTATATTAGATTATATAATCAAGCCATTGTGACATCACTGATGAGGTTGGCTCTTAGGCATTGATGGAATGAGGCATTATGACATCACAATCTCAGCTCTGGAATGCTGTTACTGTTTGGGTTTTTGCCAGGTATTTGTGACCTGGATTGGCCTCCGTGAAGACATGATATTGGGCTGAATGGACCATTGGTCTGACCCAGTAAGGCTATTCTTATGAAAGTACAATATCTAAACACTGATGCATCCATGCACAACTTACAATAATAATAATTTTGGCTTCTATAGGGCTCCCTCCCTAGAATGCTTTTGTTCTCCTAGCCTATCTTTCAGTACCAATATTCCAGCTTTAATAGAAGTAGCACGTCTTAGGAATAAAGCTTCTTGTTTAGAGCAACAAATGAGAAGCAGAAGCTGCCGGGTAAATAATGGCTACAATTGCCTGGAAGCCTCTTTTCATCTCGTGGCAGGATGCTTTATTCTACTTGTGCTGCTTTCAGAGGGTTAAAAAAGGAGGAGTTTCATAGAAGGTCTACAGAAAATATTCATGCTTCAACTCTCTTTAAGTTTCTTTGCAAAGGAAAAGTCCCAGCAGCAAGGTTTCCTGGCATAACTTTGTTTTTTTTGTTTCCATGGATGTTTTTTTATTAAGGTTTCAAAAAAATAAAACAAAATACAAACTTCCATAAGTTCTCCGGATTCTATAAATTATGCACGATCCCTAAGATCTGCACATAAATAAATTAGAGCTGTTAATAATTAATAATTGGTTGATATTAATTGGCTCTAATTTGAATTTGAATGCAGATCTGGCAGCACTTGATTCTATAAAGATCTGTGCCCAAATTCTCTCGCAGGCAACCCAAAAGGGGCATGGCTGTGAGAATGGAGTGGGCAGATCAGGAATGTTCCAAACAATTACATCTAGGGTTATAGATTTTGAAGGCTGTGTGGCCCAGTTGTACACTAGGACTGACATTCGGTTTCAGTTGATATACATTCTCGTGCCAGAATATGCACTAAGGCCCTGATTTGCAAAATGCATCTAAAGTTAGGCACCCTTTGTAGAATTGCACTCAGCAAAGTTCAGCACTGTTGAGGTATCTAACTTTTTAGGCATCCTTTAGATCAGGGATGTCCAACCTTTTGGCTTCCCTGGGCCGCATTGGCCGAAAAAAATGTTTCTGGGGCCACGCCAAAGCCCAAATGCTGCAGCAAAACAGAGGAGGGAGCCGGCAAGACGGTAAACACCCGGGGGCAGCAGAGGAAAACACTGCATCGCCCTTGACTGGGGCCACACAAAATACTTTATGGGGCCGCATGCGGCCCTCGGGCTGCAGGTTGGACACCCCTGATTTAGATAATCAGGTTTTAGGTGAGATTTAGAAGTCCAAACAATGTCCTTAATGTTATAATATTTTATTATTACATTATTATTATGGTGATTTTATGCTGTTTTTCATTATAATTGTAATACTAGGAATTGGATCTGTTTAAAGCTTTTATTTATTTCTCTTCCATCAGATGAAGTGACTGGGATTCGAACCAGCAACATTAGGATAGAAGGGTATAGGTTTAACCAATGTGCTACAGAGTGAGCTAGCAAGCTGCATAGCAAATGTAAAACTGGGTCTTATAGGCATTGTAAGGAAGTCCTGTGCTCCTCTTCCAGAGGTCATAAGTTCAAATCCCAACCAGCTCCCCCAAGCACATATTTTAATTGTGGCATTCTACCTTGTAGGTGCACCTTGATGATCTCACAATGAGGTCACCATTGTGCAGCTGCAAACCTCCATTTGCAAAGAAATAGAAGCCATGCTAAGGTCTGTATCTGTTTATTTCTGTTTTTAAACTTTTGCAAATGAAGTTATGTATACAATCTATATATTTTTGTCATGTGCTTTATTTGCTTTCAAGAATGAGTTGATGGCAGCATTGTTTGGTCAGAAAAAAGGGTAGCTTTTTAAAAGGAAAACTAAAGGTATGTTTTTCATGTGCTGTGCTTCAGTTAATGGATCTTTTCCTCTAATTAGCAAATACCATTGTTGTTTGTACACAAAATTGGTTTAGCATGCAATATATTTATTTTGATGTGCCCTTTTTATGTGGTGCCTTATAAAATGTATTTTGAGCTTAATAAAGCAAAAATAAAAACCCAGAGAGCTATTTAGCAGATCACATTAAGGACATCCAAACTGTGCCTAAGTTCTGGAAGAACATCTAAAGAGTGCCTAAGTTCCATCCATAGAACTCAAATCTATTTGAAGCCCAAACAAAGCTCAAAAGTAGACCTGGTTTTCATTCGCCTACAATATAGGCATGATATGGATGCCCTAGGTCTCTAAGTGTTATGTAAATGAATCAAAGGATACCCAAATTGAGTCATTGCTCAAACCACTCCCATTCCACGCCCACGCCTATTGTGGCTATGTCTACAAAGTGGCATCTATGTCCTATGGACGCCTAAGTACCAATTATCACTTAAGACCCTTAATTGGCTCATTAAGTACTTAGATTGGACGACTAAATCAGCCTAACCTTAGGCATGACTTAGGCGCCCTTTATAGAATCGGGGCCTAAATGTAGATATAGGGTAAATAGTAATCTGAAATACACACATATAGGGTGAAGATAGTGTGTAAATACTGTATACTTACAAAGGATATGTAAATGCAGCATAACAAGATGCCCAAAAGCACAAAAACCAACAATAGAACACTTCAGAAGCTCAAGTATGGATACCCATCATAGAAACAATCTAACACCGTACTAAAGCTAATATATCGTAGCTCATGGTTTTTAACACCATTACTGAAGCTCGTGTATTGTAGCTCCATTATAAAAGCTCATAAATCATAGCTCATGTATTGAAACCTCATGGTTATTTTCAACATGTCCAGCCACTTGATTGCAGGTCAACCATAGGGATGACGTTGGAGGACCTTTACAGACTAGCACAAAACCGATTTCTTTTTAGATCCGCAATTCATCAAGTCACTAGGACTCGAGCACGAGTCAATGGCACCTAACAACAACATCCAATTATCAGTGCTAATTGGCTCAGCCAATTTGGTTGCACAGGCATTTCAGGACAGCATGCCTTTTGCAGGCGTAAATTTGCATTTCATTTATAGAATCACCTTTTTTGTGGCTTATTTTCAGTCAAACTTAGGAGCTAATTTTTCTCAGTAGAGCACCTAATAAATATAAATGTGGATTCATTTCCCTAGAATTATAAGCCTCATTTATGAGCCTAGTGCTGAAAATCTGTGCTAAGCTACTAGGGATCGATATTCAGAGTAAGTTAACTGGTTAAGACAGGCTCTTAACCGGTTAATAATAATGATTTTATTTTTATATACCGCCCTACCACATAGTTCTAGGCGGTTCACATACATTAAAAATTATGCAGTCAATGAATAAAATACAATATGCTAAAATACTTTAAAATCCTATAAAAATTTGCAAGCTATAAAATCCATATACATTTACCTATCAGTTCTAAAATATCAGTTTACAAATTTGTCAAATAAATCAGTTTTTAGTAGTTTCCTAAGACATATATGAGTGTGCCTGAAAAATAATAGTACTTAATCAGATATTAAACCTGGAAACCGAGCAATTTATCAAAAAATCTCTTGTAACGACACGAATTGATGGTCGAGAGGACAAATAAATATTGCCCTCGAGTAATCCTAATAGGTTTGTATCATTCAAAGCATGGAGACAAATAAACGGGCGCCATACCAAACAACACTTTAAAACAGATGCAACCGAACTTGAACAATACCCTTGCCTCAAACGGCAACCAGTGCAACTGTCGATAAAATGGAGTAATATGGTCATACTTTTTCAACCCAAAAACCAGACGGATCGCCGTGTTCTGTATAAGTCTCAATCTCTTTTGAAACTTTTTATGAGATCCCACATATATTACATTACAATAATCCAGAACGGATAAAATAAATGATTGTACCAATAATCTAAATGATACCTCAAGGGAATATTCAGCAGCCCTCACCCAGATAATGCCATTGAACATCGCTAAAGCCGAAACAAGCTATTGTGTGGGTGAAGTCAGCACTTATCTGGATAAGAGCTGAAATTCAGGCCTTAATCAGATAAGTTAACTGGGAAAACAGGACTACAGAAATAGCAATCCTATCTTTGTCAACCTATCCAGTTAAAGGCTATCGGCACTTATCTGGTTTAAGTGCCAGCCAGTTGCACATTCCCATCTATTGATTGCAGGCACCTAGATAACGACCGGCATTGAATATTTGGATATAGTTTTGGCAATGGTGGTCACTTTCAAAGAAAAAATGCTACTGCCCTAACTTTTTTGCCATCTACTTTTTACACTCTTAAATTTAGGGGGTTAGTGAAATTTGAATGCAAAGTATAAACATTCAGCCTTTGTAAATTTTCAAAGAGGCCAATTTAGAAGCATAGCTCTCAAAAATAGGAATATACAGTATATTCTTCAAATATCATGTCCTTTGGCTCTATTTATTGCTTTCTGGTGCCATGATGTATCCACACTTGGGAGATATTGTATCTACTGTATTCTTTCTCCCATTGACAGCCTGAATTCCTAAGAGTCGTAAGATACAGCTACAGTGCTTCCTGTGCCTCAGAAGAAATCAAAGAAACTGGAAAGAAAAGCAAATTGGAGAAGGTTATCATGCTGCTGTGCCAAGTCATGGTGCACCCTCACTTGTAGTACTGCGTCCAGCACTGGTCGCCGTACATGAAGGAGGACATGGTACTACTCAAAAGGGTCCAGAGAAGAGCGATTAAGATGGTTATGGGGTTGGAGGAGCTGCCGTACAGCAAAAGATTAGAGAAACTGGACCTCTTCTCCCTCGAACAGAGGAGATTGAGAGGGGACATGATCGAAACATTCAAGGTACTGAAGGGAATAGACTTAGTAGATAAGGGCAGGTTGTTCACTCTCACCAAGGTAGAGAGAACAAGAGGGCACTCTCTAAAGTTGAAAGGGGATAGATTCCGTAGAAACGTAAGGAAGTTCTTCTTCACCCAGAGAGTGGTAGACAACTGGAACGCTCTTCCGGAGTCTGTCATAGGGGAAAACACCCTCCAGGAATTCAAGACAAAGTTAGACAAGTTCCTGCTGAACTAGAACTTACGCAGATAAGGCTAGTCTCAGTTAGGGCACTGGTCTTGGACCAGAGGGACGCCATGTAAGTGGACTGCTGGGCACGATGGATCACTGGTCTGACCCAGCAGCGGCAATTCTTATGTTCTTATGTTCTATTCCTTCTGCAAATCAATACTTTAAATAAAACTAATTTTTGATGTTTTTTGTCATAAAAAAAGGACACAGAGAAAACAGTAGCATATACTCCAGCCGCGACAAAGTCTATTTTCTCCTCTACAACCACATAAAAAAATAAGCGTTCAAAACTTGTAATTAGATTTTACAAACACTTCCCTGACAGCTTTGCTCTTCATTCCATTCTAATCATAGGCTAATTATTCATGCTTGTTTGATTACAGCCTATGCAGCACAAATTGTTACAAGCAAAGGCAAACAGAATTATGAAAAATGTTGTGGAGATTTTCCAAGCTATTACAGTGTCTTTCAGAACAAGCGAAAGTGCAAGTACAGGAAGCAAACACCCCCATTCCCTGTTAAGAACAACCAATCTAGGAGTGCAGACTGCTGTTCTCAATATGTGAAACAGTCAGAGGTAACAACGTCACAGCCACATTTAAATTTCAGCCCCCCCAAAAAGACTTCAGACCAGCTAAAAAACAAAAAGGAAAGGAAAAATCATTTCTGAGGAACATTATTAACAGAAAATAAATTCATGCTAGCAAAAACTAGTAAAAAAATAAAGGCAACGTAGAACTTCTTGTTCAAGCTCTTAATTTTATACCCTAAACTTCCCGATCCTAATCTGTGGGTATCACTATTAGTCAGATTTTAGGATATCTACAAGTACAATGCACCAGATAAATCCATGTACTTTTGTAACCCAATATATGCAAAAATTAATACACGCTTACTGTGGGTATTCTGGGGGGGGGGGGGGAAATCAGGCTACATCCCCATGATATTTTGGAAACATGAAACAAAAACTGCAAAACAGAATTCACAAGTTGGAGAAATGCATTAGGTCATGTTCCTGTGGCCATGAACTGAAAATATGTTCCACAGGCTAGAGTAAAAGAAAAGCACTAACATAATACAAGCTCTTCTTGGCTTTGGCTATTATAAAAAGTGCTGGCCAATGCACGCATATGCATTCAAGCTGAATCAGGATGTTAGTTAGTGATTTCTTTTTCTGTATCATGAAGAGTGGCACTAACGGACAGGGGGTGCTGTGGCATGCTGTACTGCAGGGCTGCCCAAGTCCGGTCCTCACGACCTACTGGCAGGCCAGGTTTTCAGGATATCCACAATGAATATGCATGAGAGAGAGATTTGCATACTAAAAAGGCAGCGCAGGCAAATCTCTCTCATGTATATTCATTGTGGATATCCTGAAAATCTGGCCTGCCAGTAGATCTCGAGGACCGGACTTGGGCATCCCTGCTGTACTGAAATGGATAATGTGTAGGATACATGCAAGACACCTACTTTTCATATGATTCTGGGTAAATCTAGTTAGTAATGCACATGTGATAGTCAGGGCAACGCTCAATTAAGAGTCTATGAAAAGTTAAGTACAAAGAAATAAAAATTTGAATATGTATTATAGCCAAGATTAATAATAAGAAACTAGAGATTAATAGTAAGATAAGTATAATAATATAATAGTAAGATAAGTATAATATTCTCTTTATGTAATTTGCTGGATTAAGCAAGATCATAAGGGAAATTGGGCATCTGTATATATTGTAGAGATATTAATCTTCCTCCATCTTTCTTTGTGGTGTAATTGATGACAGATGTTCCTGAGCTAGCTAGCTCAGAGAATATCTGATCTCACATTCCATTACTTGGTAAAGAGAGAAGCCCAGATCCCTTAAATGTACTTGGATAATAATTATCTTATATGAGATAAAATATGACGTTTGGCATGTGAGTGAATGTTGGGATCTCAGAATGTGTGTGAGAATATGTTTGATTATGTGTGTGAATTTTGGATGTGTCTTTACATATAAAATGTGCATTTAAAATTACTATAAAATTTTAGTTTTGAAAATTCCAGAGGCAACTTATGGCAATGGTTAAGCTAAAGCCAGGGACACTGTTACCATGGAAATGCCAGTCTTTGAGAGGCCCAGGATATACAAAGGTCAGCTAGTTTAACCTCTGGTATAAGAATTCTCATTAAGAGGGGTTTTATGGGTTTTCTTTTAGTGTCTGTGAAATCCCAGGCTGTCAGTGTTTCAAGTAATTTGGTCAGTGAACTGTTTTGATTCAAACTTTTAAAGAATATTGGAAAGGAAATTTTCTTTGGGTATATTATGTTTTATGCATATTCAGAAATTGCTGTGAATAAATATATAATTTGTAAAACTTTACTTTAAGCTTGGTATCTATAAGAGCTAAAATAAATTTATTTGTTCAAATACATAAGGACAGCCTCTGCTGGCTGACCATTGGTAGATTGGAGTGATGTAAAATTGGTCATTGCGAGAGTGCATAAATGAACGAAGCAGAATAGTTTGGTTGAGACCACGTTTATTCAGAAGAGGTGCATTTTACACATCCGACTATATGTGTCTCCATTGTACAAATGATTTTTGAAACAAGATTATTTTGTTAAATTTAATAAACAATATTTGATTGGAAATATTTGTACAATTATCATTATTCCCGGTCATCTAAGGGCAGAGGTTAGGATAATACTCTGTTCAATCATTCAATATCGCATGAGATATGTATGATAAACTGGATGAGATTGCTAGATGACATTATTTATTCATTTATTTTTCTATACCATTCTCCCGGGGAGCTCAGAATGGTTTACATGGATTTATTCAGGTACTCAAGCATTTTTTCTTGTCTGTCCCTGTGGGCTCACAATCTATCTAATGTACCTGGGGCAATGGGGTGGATTAAGTAACTTGCAGAAACCTGCAGCAGGTTCCAGGACCATTGCCCAAGGGCTTACAAGTTAAGAGAGGACATACAGTTCTGGAGAGCGCACTATATATATATATATATATATATATATATATATATATATATATATATATATATATATATATATATATATATATATATAAAACAGGATGGAGTTACTACAGAGAGCAGATATTAAAATGGTCCTAGGTCTTCATCAGTTCAGTGAACCCACAATTTCCAGTCACACTGCAGACTTCAGAGCATACCCTGAAGAAAGCCACAGCATGATGGATGAGACGTCAGTTTCTATCTGACAAAGATGCTGCTATTAAGCTGCTGTGTCTAAGCTGTGGCATGTCAAAGTGGCTTTGAGATGCTATTCCATAAGAAGTTTGGCACCCCTTAATGCCATTATATGCACTAAATCCCAAATTCTATAAAAAGCGCTAAATATTGTGCATGCAATTTGGATCATGTACCCAAATTGCATACGCAATTTAACTGACTACAAGCCAATTAACACTGATAATTGGCTTTTTAACAAGCAAATATAGATGCTAATTAAAATCAATTACAAGTTATGGGCATAAATTTAAGTGCGAGTCAAAAAAAGTGGCGTGCATACAGTTAGCATATTTGTTGAAGTAAAACAAAAGGCACGTGGCCCAACCCTGACCCCATAAACAACTCATCTATTCTCCTTCCCTGAGCTCAAGGCCTCATCTGGAGGGCCTCCAAGCGTGCATGAATGCGACACGATGTGAGATACACTTGCATTACAGTGTTCCCCCGTGAATTTGCAGTTCGCAAATTCAGTCATTCGTGGTGTTTTCTGACTGCCTCTTCCGGTCAGAAAATACAGGGAATGAGTCCATGAATCAGCCTTCTGCACAGCCGATTCCTCCTCCTCTCCCCCCCGGTCAGCCAATCAGCCTACTGCACAGCTGATTCCTCCTCCTTTCCCCCCCCCCCCCCCCCGGTCAACCAATCGGCCTTCTACACAGCCGATTCCTCCTCCCCCCTGGTCAGCCAATCAGCATTCTGCACAGCCGATTCTTCCTCCTCTCCCCTTCCCCCCCCCCCCCGGAGCATATCGGATATGATTTACTGCACCCGCTGGAGCCCCAGCTGCCCTTTCCTGCCTTTTTACAGACTCAAAACCGCATTTGTGGTTTTTCAAAATTTGCAGGGGTTCCTAGAACAGAACCCCCGTGAATTTCAGGGGAGTACTGTATATATTTGTGTGAATATTTATTTGGAAAATAGAATATAAATAACTTGCTACCTCATATTACCTATGGAATGGCTGGTTTCTCATTATTTTAGTTTTGTGCCAAGGTGTATTAGCATTAAAGATGCTACTTTTACACCATTTGGACCAAATGGCTTGTCCAACATATGCAGTATGCAGGAAACAGAGCAACTAACACTTGGGAACTCATTACAGGTTTTGTCCCTTCACTGGGCATTAAAATGATTACGCACCTATATCATACGCCAGAAAATCAGCAGAGAAGCATCTCGCCCCATTACTCAGGGAAGTATCGTTGTGGGTGTTTCCTCCAAACACCAACATTGCGCCACTGATGAGGACAGCCGAGTGCAGGTATCGCGACAGCCCACTCTCCTTCAGAATAGTCCTGCAAAAGAAATGAATGTTTTCAGGCATTCCATAAAGAAGGGTATAAACATTTTGGCACTGTGGTTCCCTCATATCCCCACCTCCCCTTTCAGTTGACTTTTGCCACTCAGAAAATATCAAGTCAAAAATGACACAGGGAAAAAAAACCAATGGTATCAATTAAGGAAGCTGAAAACATACAAGCTAATTATTAATGATTAAGGGAAGCTTGTTCGATGAGTGCTCAGGAAATCTCGGCACATGTGCATCACTGTTATTCAGTATTCTCTACCCTCTTATAGCAAAAATGTGTCTATTCCCAGAAACTCAGAGTCCAATATTCAAAGCATCTTAACCAATCAGCAGAGCTTCCAGCCCTGTTAAGTTGCTTGTGCCTGTCTATCTGCTGATATTAAGAAGCACTTAACCATACAGTGCCACTAATTATCATTACCTGCCCGTGCATTGTCCAGTTAACATTGCGGTGGCTCATAAGGGGAGCTGGGATTTAATTGGACACCCATTGATATTCAGACCAATAACCAGTTAAGTGGATAAAGTTTGAGGTTGTTGCCTGGTGGTGGGAGGGAGTGGGCATCTCTCCCGCTGCCAGGAAAGTGTCAGGGGCTTGCTTAGCTCAGGCACTGACCAGAAAGTAAGGCTATGACAGCTCAGACCTGACAGAAAATTTGCTCACAAATGTAAGACTACGAGGTTAGGGAATCACCCAGCGATAATAGTGAATTGTGCGAAGTGCTCCTTCAAATATTAATGACCTCGTTGTCATACATTTGCATGGCAGAGTCAGAGACTTCTAGGAAGCTCAGAAAAGACCACAGTAAGCTATTTTGATAATCCACCACTAAAATACTCTGATTCTAGGAGTAGATACATATTTTATTGAGGACTTCATACTGGAGTCTTTTTCTTTCTTTTTTCTCTTCTAATATCTCCCATATTATTTTTCTTTCTTATCCCTCACCCCCATTTTTTTTTTTTTTGCATTGTGGGCTATTTAACATTGTGGGCTAAGGGAAATGGCCAATTACAATCTTAGGCCAGAATGCACTGGGAAAGAGGCCTAAGATTTCGGTTGGCCCAGGTGCCTAAGGCCCCTCCTAAGGGATAGGCCTTGAGCGCCTGGGCCAATCAGGGTCTTAGGCCCCTCCCCGGTACATCCCACGATACACCTGAGAAGGGGCAGGCCCGTCATTCAGTGAAGGCCAGCCTGCCAAATGAATGGAGGAAGCATCCGGCTGGCCAACTTAAAACAAGGTACATTGGGGTCCGGGTAGTATCAGGGGGGCATGCCCTTTGGAGGACTGGACATTTTCCTACTGCCGATTTTGGGTGACTAGTGTCTTAGGCCAAAAACGGACTTAAGGCTTTTTTTTTATTTCGCCCCTCTATGTGTATAAATTTAGGCACAGGATCCGCGTCTAAATTTTACGCAGAGGTCCAAAAAGAGAGTGCGGAAATGGGAAAGTCATAGACAGATTGGTGTGCTCTTAGAATGTCTACACATAATTATAGAATAAGAGGGATCCGTGCCTAATTTAGGCATGAGGATTTACATCACGTTTCAGCTAGTGGAAATGGTCACCCCCCCTAAAGATAGGTATGGTTTCTGGTGCTAAGCGCTAATCTATAAGCAGCACCTAACTTTGAGCACTGTTTCTTGAATAGAGCTAAGAGCATTTTTTTAGCCATTTATAGAATCTAGTCCTGAATGCAGAACTGACTAAAGTACCAGCATTTGCAGCCGCTCTCAGCGTCGACAGCTACAGCTTCTTATAAAATTACCCCCAAAATGTCAATTCCTTCCCATCCTCAGGAACTCTTCCTCTCAGGTTGGGCAAAATTATGTGCATATATGCTTTATAGATCTAAGTTTACACATATATAGTTTAGGCAATTAAACTTTTAAAAGTTTGGCATCAGGGTACTTTACAGGCCACACATGAGGCAGGTATAAATTGCACCAATATGTAAAAAATGAAAAGCATATCCATATCCATGCCCTTTTAACCTTATCCCACAAATTCACCCATGAATTTTCCCACTTTATTTTAGCTAGGGTTATCAAATTTTCCATTTGGAAAATCTGGGACCCCCCCCCCCCCCCCAAGACCCATCCCCGCCCCGTCACACCCCAGCCCCCAGCCCCCCCTCCACTGGCTCCTCTCGTCAGGCAGGAGGGCATCCGTGGATTTGATATAAGCTTTTGATATAACCTGACAAAGTGCCGGATTTTGAAAAGTCGTCCAGACCCCCGGACATGTCGTCAAAAGCAGGACATGTCCATGGAATTTCAGACGTCTGGTGACAATAATTTTAGCTGCATATTTTTGACCATCTCTGAGAAAAGGTGACTAAAGTAGCAGCTGCAATATATTGAGAACGCTTATGGTCCATGACATGAAGAGTCAGCCAATCTGCAAAAAAAAAAAAAAAAAAAGACAAGACACGTTTGAATTCCTGTAACTTTTTGCTTTAGGTCACTTAAAAAGGATGAAGTTTTTTAGACTGTTGTATCACAAATTCATTAAAATTTCATTTTTATTTCTGGAGACTTTGGTCAGCTTTTCCCAGAGTTGAAAAGTGGAAGAGGAGGTTAGCCTTTTGGAAATATTCTCGAGTATTTTTGAGGCAATACCACCCTAGAAAGGTTTTTTTGAATGCACTAATCGGTTCCCTGACACAGGATCGAAACGGGCCACGTCGGAACCTGTGATTCAAGATAAGTTTTCTTTGAATCTATAGTAGCACCAGAATAAGCTAGACTGTGTTTTGCAGCCAAAGAAAAATATTTTCATATTCATTCAAATATAATTCAACTATAAGCGATGACTTGGGGGTGAGGCAATATTCTTGGGGTCATAGAAACATGTCTCATCTCAAGCTATCATTATTTGTAAAAGAAGTTTTGTAAAATCACTAGAGCAGTGATTTTATATTATTTTTGAGTCAAACAGATTAGCCACCAGAACAAGAGGCCATGCAGTCTGAGCTGAAAGATGTCTGCGGGGTGCTCCAGCCTCTAATGCCAGCTTGTCCGTCTATACTCATTTTCTTGCTCCTCAGACACCATAGCCCCGGGCTCCAACAGAAAATGTCTTCAGCTGGTTGGGTTGAGCATCCCCTCCATCAAAGGTATGATGGAGAGGGCAGCAGCTTTGCAGGAGAGAGGGGAACTGAGAGGAAATGTTGGTCCCTTACAGTTCTCTCCTTCCCTTCATTCCTCCCTTTTCACTTTTTTTTTTTTTTTTTTTAAATCTCGATGTACTTTGCTCCATCCTATCGCCGCATCCCTACTGTATCACTATGTCCCTGTCTCTTATATTTCAACTATGAAATGTTTCCCTTTATTTTTTAACCATTTTTTTTTTAATTTAGTATTGTAAACCGTCTAGGTATACTTTGATAGACGGTGTAACAAGTACTGAATAAACTTGAAACTTGTCCCAGTCCACCCCTGCCCCTCCCCAAAAAAATCAATTTCTGAATACCTCCCTGTCTTGGACTATTTTATAAAATATATTGTTACCTTGTCATATGGAGCTGAGGTTTATAACATGGAAGAGTAGCTAATGGCTATGTGAAGTGGCCTGAGAAGAAGGGGAACAAAGTTCAAAACCCACTGCAGCTCCCTGTGACCCTGGAAAGTCATTGAAGTTTGTAAACTGCTTTGATTGTACCACAAAGTCACTTGATTAAAAAAATTCTATCATTTCAAGTCTAAACCTCACACAACAGCAGCAACATCTCAGATAATCACAGTCTTCTATCACAGAGGGGACCTACCAGGTAGAAACATTTTTTGAGGCTCATTTATTTGGCTTATGACAAGACGGATCTCTCTTTCAGGCTCTTTATGAGGGCAAATTTTCAATTTCATCCTATCTGACTTCTAACATCTGAATGTTTTGTTTTCCTCTCACGTGTTCTGCCATCACGCTGTCACCTCCAGCCCAGTTTCATCTGAAATGTTATTGCAGGCTGTCCAAAGTCTTGACAACGTTTTGTTATCTTCCTGGCGCTGTTAGGATGGTTTCATAAACGTTCAGTCACGTTGTGTTTGCCATCACGCTTACACCGCAATTACCATTAAGACATCTCCACTGATCTGCGCTGACATTTTCCTCGTTTCCATCCATCAGAACCTCATCTCCACAGACTCATCAAAATGCCATTATGGCGCATCAGTCTGCTTAGCCAATACCTTCTTATCACCTTCAGAGAATACTACTGTCTATATAGGCTGCCCCAGTGTGTAGGCCGCAAAAAATGCCTATATATGTTTTAAAACTCTTAGATAAGCCGCCCCATGTTACAAGCCACGGCCTATCTAAGTTTTAAAACCGCATGGGGGAGGCCTATACATCCCCCCCCTCCGATAAATATCGTACCTCCGCTGGCTGCATTATTTTAAAAGGTATGGGGGATCTACTAATGGGGCGGCTTATCTACGATGTCATTAGGTAGGCTGCCCATATATAGGCCGAAGCCTATATATTATATGGGGAAATACAGTATACATCCAAGAGCACTGCTATCACTATTTTCCACTGCCTACGTAATGTCAATCTGATTGCTGCAAAAAGACCCAAAAAAGACAGTGAAGGCGCTCTCAGGGTGCTAGTGTGCTTTATTCGTTCACAAAGAGACTCAACACATACGTGTTTCGGCCACAATGGTCTGCATCAGGAGTCTATAGATTGTGATGATTTGTCATCAGTTTTTGTATGGTACAATTCCAGAGTATTTCAAGGGTAAGATGACCACTTATCAGCCCAAAAGATTGTTGCAATCTGAAACATTGGCTTTGTCAAAGGCAAATGTTAATCCGAAATATGTAGAAACCCGTGCAATGGCTTTTGTTGTGCTGGGGTGAAACAATGAAATTCGATGGTAGGGCAGCTAAGGAACTTTCAGAAAACTCCTCAAAACACAATTGTTCGTTAATGCTTTTTCATAGGGTCTGTCTTGATTGAGGATTACCGTATTTTCACGTAGATAACGCGCACCCGTGTAAAACGCGCACATGGGTATAGTGCGCGAAAAACACAAATCTATGTACAGAAATTTTTATATACCGCGCACACCCGTATACCGCGCATGCTGCCCGACTCTCCGGTCGCCGCCCGACTCTCCTTTCCCCCGCCCCGACTCTCCTCTGGCCACCCCGACTCTCCTCTCCCCCTTGAAGTCCTGTCCCCACCATGAAAGCCTGATGCCCCCCCACAACGTCCGATTCACCCCCCTCCCCCCCGCAGGACCGTTCTCACCCCCACCGCGAAGGACCGCTCGCATGCACCCGCACCCCGAAGGACCGCTCGCACGCACTCCCACCCGCACCCCCACCCTGAAGGACCGCTCGCACCCCCACAGGCTCTCGACCCCCCCCCATCATGTAGAAGCTCCTACCGGTGTCCTGCTGCTTCCTATTGGCGGTCCCGACTCCCCGACACGATCAGGGCAAAAGGGAGCTCAAGCCTTCTTGCCCCAGCCAACCGCGGCACTCCCGACACAATCGGGGTAAGAGGGAGCTCAAGCCCTCTTGCCCCAGCCAACCGCGGCACCCCCAACACGATCGGGGCAAGAGGGAGCTCAAGCCCTCTTGCCCCCCCCCCCCCCGACTCCCCGACACGATCGGGGCAAGAGGGAGCTCAAGCCCTCTTGCCCCAGCCAACCGCGGCACACCCGACACGATCGGGGCAAGAGGGAGCTCAAGCCCTCTTGCCCCAGCCAACCGCGGCACCCCCGACACGATCGGGGCAAGAGGGAGCTCAAGCCCTCTTGCCCCCCCCGACTCCCCGACATGATCGGGGCAAAAGGGAGCCCAAGCCCTCTTGCCCTGCCGACTCCCCAACTCCCCGACAATATCGGGCCAGGAGGGAGCCCAAGTCCTCCTGGCCATGGTGAACTCCCCCCCCCCCCCCCCGGCTAGTTGTTCGGGTCAGGAGGGAGCCCAAACCCTCCTGGCCACGCGACCCCCTACCCCCACCCCGCACTACATTACGGGCAGGAGGGATCCCAGGCCCTCCTGCCCTCGACGCAAACCCCCCTCCCAACGACCGCCCCCCCAAGAACCTCCGACCGCCCCCCCCCCCCAGCCGACCCGCAACCCCCCTGGCCAACCCCCCACGAAACCCCCACCCCCCTTCCCCGTACCTTTGTGTAGTTGGCCGGACAGACGAGAGTCAAACTCGCCTGTCCGGCAGGCAGCTAACGACGGAATGAGGCCGGATGAAGGAAATCACTCACTGTATGCTCCAACCGCCTCTTCCTGTACTAAAGTTGGGCCTCACCAATCAGGAGCTGCTTTGACACACAGCTCCTGATTGGTAAGGTCCAACTTTAGTACAGGAAGAGGCAGTTGGAGCATACAGCGAGTGATTCCTTCACTCGCCGGTGCTCTGGCTGCCCTCTCCTGCCTCCCCTGCCCGGTCATTCACAGTCGGAAAATACCATGAACGACCGGGACCGCGAACCGCCGACCATGAATTCGTGGGGAGCACTGTAGTTCAAGAAACAGAATATATAAACATACACATATATCATGCATTAAAAAAACAATAGGGGCTGCATTCTAGAATGTTGTCCGATTAAGACCTCTTGTTTAATTTTTAGTTTTATTTTGCTGGTTTTAACCTTATTTTGTTTCTTTCATCCACTTTATATATAGTTTTATGTTGTTTGCAGCTCTTCTTTTGGATGCCAAGGTTGTGGCTGTGAGTGGAGCAGCTGCTATGTCGGGGCCCAGTTCTGCCCTGCGCTCTCTCTTCTCATCTTCTACTTGTTGGCTGCGCTGTAGATGCCGCCACTTGCATCAGGCACTGAGTTGGAGTGGTTCTTGGGGACCGCAGTTTCCCTTTCGTGCTGGCGGGATTGCGTTATGCCTGATGGCTGCACTGTTGGCTCCTTCCTTCCACATCTAACGCATGTAGTGCAACACCAGAAACATAGAAACAAGTGAATTTCTTCCTGAACAGTGCAAAATGTAGATGTAAATTTTCAAAACTAATATCTTTCAATCACTAAATTGAAAATAAAATCATTTTCCTTTGTTGTCTGATTTTATTTTTTTAATCATCTTTTCCCAGTCTCTGGCTGCACTTCCTTTTATGTGTGCGCTTAACTCTGTTTCCAAGACCTTTTTATCCATCTGCTGATTTTCTCTCCTTCACTTTCTGCCCTACATCCATCTTTGGTATTAACCTTTAACATTCAATTTTCTTCCATTTTTCTGCTTCCTTCTCAATCTATTTTTCCATGTCTTCCCCTCCTCTCCATACATGTGCACCATCTCTTCCCTTCTTTTCCCCTATTCTCATTAATCCTAAAAAGCATTTCTTCCATCTTTTCCCTTTCCCACTCCGCCCATCCCTGTGCACCATCTCCTCTCTCTCCCCCCCCCCCCTCCTCTGTTCTGACATCTGTGGTTTTTCCCCTTCCTATGGTCTGGCATATTTTTTCTCTCCTCCCCACAGTTTGGCATCTCTATCCCTTCATTTGGCATATTTTTCCCCTCCTTCCCCCTACTGTGGTCTGGCATCTCTCTCTCCTCCTTTCCTCCCCCTTCTTGTGGTCTGGCATCTCTCTCCTTCCATCCCCCTTCCACTGATCAGGTATCATTCTCTTCTCCTTCCCGCAGCTTGGCATATCTCTCTTTCTTTCCTTCCTTCCTTCCCTTCCCGCTCTTCCCATGGTCTGCTATATCTCTCCTCTCCTCACAGTCTATCATATCTCTCTCTTCTTCCATCTCTGCTCTGTACCGTTGCCCACTATCTTTTGCTCTCTCCCTTATGTTTCTGGCTCCGGAACAAGAGGACATAGGATGAAGTTAAAATATGATAGGTTCAGGAGTAGTTTAAGGAAATACTTTTTTTTACAGAAAGGGTAGAACAGTGGTCTCAAACTCGTGGCCTGGGGACCACATGCAGCCCGCCAGGTACTATTTTGAGGCCCTCGGTATGTTTCTCATAATCACAAAAGTAAAATAAAATAGTTTCTTGATCATATGTCTCTTTAGCTATAAATGACAATATTATTATTAAGACTTAGTCAAAAGGAAAGATTTATAAACTATAAAGAGTTTTACCTCAGGCAAAATTGTCATTTCTTTAATAAGACATAAACTTTTTTTTCTGAGGCCCTCCAAGTACCTACAAATCCAAAACGTGGCCCTATAAAGGGTTTGAGTTTGAGGTCACTGGGGTAGAAGATACATGGATTAGTCTCCCTCCCGGTAGAGGTGGTGGAGACAAAGACTGTTTCTAAATTCAAGAAAGCATGAGACAGGCATGTGGGATCTCTTAGGGAGATGCTGTGGATGGGTAAACTGGATGGGCCATTTGGCCCTAACCATCATGTTACATTGGTTTAATTAAATGTAACTTGAAGAGATTACAACTTATTCAGAACATGGCTGCCAAAATAATTTATGGTAAAACTAAATATGATCATGTTACTCCACTGTTGAGCGCAAAACACAGGGGAAACAAATCCACAACAGATAGAATGATAGGGACAAGTGGAATTGTCCAATAAGAAAAGGTGCAATGAATAAAAATGTCTTTCAACTCATCTGAATAATCAGGTGATCCTTTATTCTTCCAAAAATACTCGACCCGACATGTACATGTTTCGGCCCTACGGCCTGCGTCAGGAGTCTTAGAGATCTTTGGGTATGAAATAACCTGGTGTATGGACCACTCTAGAAAACTGTATTTATCAAGACGCCGTCATGCGAATGCTGGCTGTAAAGTGATATTGAAAAAAGGATCACCTGATTATTCAGATGAGTTGAAAGACATTTTTATTCATTGCACCTTTTCTTATTGGACAATTCCACTTGTCCCTATCACTCCACTGTTGAGGGCATTGCATTGGTTTCCAATATATTGGAGGGTTCAGTTTAACTGTGTGAATGTGATTTTTAAGAGTTTATATGGGATTTTTTTTCCCCACTATTTCCTCTTTCTTTTAATTCCTATCGTCTTCAGTCTACGAGGAATATACATAAATTTAAATTAATATTCCCCTCCATTCAAACTTTAGGTAGCTTTCACATTCTTTGGCATTTACTATGGTGAAAATCTGGAATGATCTTCCTCCAGTTATTAAACTCTTTCTTCGCTGACTTGCTTTAGAAAAACCTTGAAAACATATCTGTTTACATAAGATCTTACTGATAACTGATAGAAGTCCCTAGTCGACAACTGTAGGTTGACATTCACTGACTCTCCCTCTTCTATTATTGTTTATCAATGTTCCTAAGATTACGTTTTGGTAAGCGGTTCCAGTCCCTCTGGGAATGACCCAGTATATAAGACTAAAGATTAGATTACATACTGCTTTCCAGACATTGCCCCCTTTTCTCATGTGTATAGAGGTATTTAATGATTCCCTTACCTGAGGGCTTGTACTTACCTGAGGGATTTGATCATTCTGCCCCAACAATTCAAGTTTAAAGCCCTATTTAGGTTTACTAATTACATTCCAGTTATTTATTTTAATTCTTTATTTTTGTCAACTTTCATCCAGGGTGAGGGATTTCATTTAGGGGAAGATAGTGGCTAGGGGATGGAATTAATAATAATAATAATAACAACAGTTTATATACCGCAGGACCGTGAAGTTCTATGCGGTTTACAATGATTAGAAATGTTACAGATTGAGTGAATAAACAGAGTTACAGATTGAATGAACAAACAAAGTACAGATTTAGCGACAGGTGGTTCTTGTGCTCGGTTGTTAAGGACTAAGATTGAATAGGTTGGTTTCCTAAGTATTTCAGGAATAGATGTGTTTTCAGGCGTTTCCTGAATTCTCCATAGGTAGTAGGCACAAGCAATTGTTCAAGGTCTTTACCCCATAATGCTGCTTGATGTGCGAGAAGATGTTGATGATGACTTTTAAATTTACAACCTCTAACCGGTGGAGAAACGAAGTTCAGGTGTGAGCTTCGCTTGTGTCTGTTGGTTGTGAAAGAGAAAAGGTCTGTTATGTATTTAGGGGCTAAGCCATAGAGTACCTTGAAGCAAAAACAACCAAACTTGAATATCACTCGTGCCTCCATTGGTAGCCAGTGTAAGAGTCGATAGGATCAAACCTCTTCAGTCCACAAAGTAGTCTAACCGCTGTATTTTGAATTCATATGGAAATTAAATTTGAAAGAATGATTTAAATTTGTATGAAATATTATTGTAATTCTTATTGAATGTATTTTTATTATCTTATTGTACTGATTATTTGATTCTTTCAATAAAAATTGTTATACATAAAGCCTTATTCAGTAGTATAGCCAGTCAGCTGCTGAAGACACTTCTTCCTTTCTTGGATAGATGCACACCATTTCTGAATATCCATATCTCTGGCTAGCCCAGTGGCCAGCTACGTCACACAACATAGCCAGTCACTGCCAATATTCAGTGGCTGGCAGGCTAAGGCTAGTGGCTAGACAGACCCACCTAAAAAAAAGCAGGTCTATCTTTTACCACTTTGTCTTAGCAGGTCAACGCCTGAATATCGGCCTGGCTGGCTAAGTCTGAAGTAGTGAACATTGACCTGGATTTTCAATGCCAGTGGTCCTGGATTTCTGTCAACCTCGTCCTGGTGCATTATGGGACCTGCAGCACTGATTTCAATGGATAGACTACAAATAGTACACTGCTTTGGAATGTAAGTTAAAAACCAGGACTGGCCAAAAAAATCTCCCGCCTGTAATGGGTAACTTTACAGCTCTGCCATCAGAGATAAGATGCAGGCTCAACGGATCTACCAGTACAACATGGCATTCACTCTAATCTAATCTTAACCCGGGCAGAACCCTACACTTACTACATATTTCCACTGATCCAACCCTTCAAGTCAATAAATTTCTTTTTTAAACAGAGCAGTATTTGCCCTTATTAAATACATGTTGATTTTGCTACAAAAAATACTTCCAATTATATTTGCATACAGCTTCAGCTTAGCTGCTAGAAAACTGTTGGCACTGGATTACCCCCTCATACTTAGGTTTTTTTATCCTTTTTCCAAGATAGTAAACTATATTCAAATACTGAATGTGATAGTTAGTAAAAGCTCTGTTGTTCCAACACAGAAACTCGGTTAGCAAACAGCTCCAATACTTTACACCAGGGCTGCCCAATTCCAGTCCTCGAGATCTACTGGCAGGCCAGGATTTCAGGATATCCACAATGAACATGCATGAGAGAGATTTGCCTGCACCGCCTTCCTGGTATGCAAATCTCTCTCATGCATGTTCATTGTGGATATCCTGAAATCCTGACCTGCCAGTAGATCTCGAGGACCGGACTTGGGCAGCCCTGCTTTACACTGTACTGCTGAATACTTGCTGAAATAGAAAGCTAGCCTTCAGTTTGGAAATAGTGTTAGGATGGGGGCATCCGAAAACTCTTCCAAAACAGTGCCACAAATTTCGTTAGGGCACAAAGGCACAAGAGCGCGAGTGATCCCGCGGCGGAAGATAGAAGGAGCAATGGGGGACGAAGGGAAATCATTCTGTCAATGTTGCCAGATTGCCCAAAGCCAATGACATTTAAAGAATAAAGGGCTCCGTCGTCAGATCAAGCTCAGCATTTCTTAACATTTCTCGTGAGCTAACTTCATAGCAAAACTTGCATGCCTAAACCGAAGCCAGTAATGCCAGCGGGCAAATCTTAAAGTGAAAGAAGAAAATGTTCTGAGAGATGTAGCTTGATTTTACAATGTAAAGGTCAGAGACACAAAGCAACGCTCATGAACTGCAATAAACCACAGAGGTATGAAACTGCCTACAAGAGGCAGCCAGATCTCTAACAAGAAAGTTAATTGAAGTAGCAGTTTAGTAAACTGAAAGGAAAGCGCCTTTGATCTTTCATGATATTTCTGTGTAGCAAAGGGCTATATTTCACAATGTTTAACCTCTGCACTTTGACCTATGGCCACTCACATACCAACAGATGGATCTAAGCTCCTTTATACACTTATAGTATATATCAGAGATCTCACAGTCCCTTCTTGAGTCAGGTTTTTAGGATTTCCTCAATGACCAAATTAGGAAAATATGACCATGTTACACCTCTCCTGAAAGAAGCTCATTGGCTACCTATAACCCATCGAATCACATATAAAGCAATTATGCTAGTCTTCAAAATTAGATTCTTCCCCCAACCCTCTTTTCTAGATAAACTTCTCATCCCCTACTGCTCATCATGGACCCTTAGATCAGCCAATCAAAACCTGCTATCTGTTCCCACAATCAAAGATTTCTTCTATACGAGAAAGACCAACTTTTCCGTAGTCGCTCCTACCCTATGGCCATCCCACGTTCGTCACGAGACATCAATTGACAAATTTAAGGCTAAATTAAGAACTTTCTTATTCCAAGACGCGTTTTCCTGCTCCCAAATATAATTTATTCTTCAATACCTCAACCGCTTTTAGGAAGCGATCCCATTCCTTATGTTTCATCCCTCCCTTTCCTTTTTTTTTTTTTATTGAACTATGTATTTTTTCCCCTTCCACTTCTTTTCCCTACCATCACTTTCCAGTATGTCCAGTTAAAGTCTAAATGTTCACAATCCCCCTTCTTTTTTCTTTTCAATTATTTTGTAAATTGTATTAATTTTATTTTTTTTTATCTTATTTTAACTTGTAAACCGGCTAGATATTTGCTGATAGTCGGTATAGTAAAAATTTAATAAACTTGAAACTTGAATATGCACGAGATCTATGTGCATGCACTGTTTTCAATGCATATTCATTGGGGAAATCCTGAAAACCCAACTGGATTGCGGCCCTCAAGGAGGGCTTTGAGACCCCTGGTATATATTTAAGGCAAGATTCTCAAAAATCCACGTTAAAAAAACGCAGCCGTTGTGAGAGCGAATTACCTGGGGTGTATGGACCTAAGGTCGTAGCTTGTTATGTTGCAAACTAAGTCTGGAGGCTCAGAAAAGTATTTTGAAATCCTAGCCATCTAGTGAGCCTCCTGGGTACTGGTTGTGGCGTGCCGATGTTCATCAGTTGGCTTGTTGGGAAGCTAGAGATGCGAAGGGCTCTTGGAAGGGGGGCCAGCGCTTTTGCATTTGGGATCCCTATCTTTGCATTTTGCATCCTAAAGGACGTAATCATCTTCTGACCAAGCTGGGAGGGTAGTAGAGTGTGAATTGGTATGCTTGATGGGGTGTTTTGTGGGGGTTGGACGCAACCTGGGGATGGATAGATGGGGGTTCTGGGACTTTTGTGGGGTGGCTTGCAGGCTGTGATTCATAGGGTTAGGTGGTACCTTCTGGGATAGGAATAGCTCGCAGGATGGGCTGTTTATCTTAGGTATTTTGACTGGGGGGGGTGTTATTCCTGATTGTTGTACTATTTTTTCTGTCATTGTTGGGGGGGGGGTTATTGACAGTGGTGGGTCTCTAGGCCAGCTCTGGCTGGTGGGATCTGGGGATTATAAGAATCCAGATTCCTGGGTTCCTATTTTACAAATGTGTCGTATGGCCTTATGGATCCATGGCATTTTTGCTTCTGTAATGCATGAGTTTGGGGGGGGGGGGGGGGCTGAGTGAGTGCTGTATTTGTTGCTGATATGTTGGATTTTGTGTGATCTTGAAAATTTTAAAAAATGTTTCAACATTAACGTCCACTTTTACAAAGCCGCAAAGCAACAGCCCCGAAGCCCTTTAAATCTCAATGGGCTACGGGGCCATTAGCTCAGCGCAGCCACTAGCGTGGCTTTGTAAGAGAGGCCGTAAAAAAAAAAAAAAAAAAAAACAAGACATTCTCCAAAAATTTCACATGCAAACGATGTCGCCAAACAGCGGGGGGAGATTTGCTCAATTTACATGCAGCGAGACGCATCAAGTCGCTGACTGGCATATGCGCAATATACAAGGAAAGAGGCATGAATGTATGCATGTCACTGGAAAGCAACACAATGCAATCAGCACGGGCGTTGTTTGAGCATAGAATATGATTACGTCACATGCGCGCGACACACGGGTCAGAAACGCTTCTAAACTACTGGAATTGGCGGCACAAATCTCAGCATGCTTTGTGGATCTTCCCTGCCGTAAAGCATCAGTGACGCCATATAAGCCGTAAGAGGTGTGTCAATCATAGGCATACAAGAGCTATTGGCCGAATGGGAGGGGAGAAGTTGCGTCGACTTTTATCAATCGCGCATAAAACATGCCCTGCCTTTCTCTACAAAAAAACTAATAATTCAGGTAAATCTTGTAATTGGTTTTATGTCTAATTTATTAATCATGACCCACAGCCAGAAACACACAAGATAAGGGTATCATGCACACACTCAAGAAGAAAAGTTGGCTTTTAACAAGCGCACATGAAACATGCCTGTCTCTTCCATAAACTCAAAGATTTTACTACCCTCCACTTATAAAATATAGATACACTTTTTTTTTTTTCCAATAGGTACAGTCAAAACACAAGTGCTGGTGGTACCCCTGGACCAGTTGCTGGTTTTTGTCGCCATAAGCTGGTGCCACTCTTTGAAAATGCCTCAGCAATTTTTAAGAATCTTTCGGAGGGCTCATTTCAATGTTAAATAGCACATTTGCATGCCATTGTTGGAGACTGCTTGAAACCTCGCTAAAGACAGAGATAATCCATTTTGAGAATCTGCCGCTAAAATACATGCAGGCAAAACCGCCAGAAAACAGTTTCGAGACCGCGTTAAAGTTTTGAGAATCGTGCCCTTAGTTTGTAATTTATTTGATTTACATCTCCTTTAGCTACAGCCTCAGCACCCTGAGGTTGTGGGTTCAAACCCACACTGCTCCTTGTGACCCTGGGCAAGTCACTTAATCCCCCCATTGCCCCAGGTACATTAGATAGATCACAGGTGTCAAAGTCGGTCCTCGAGGGCCAGAATCCAGTCGGGTTTTCAGGATTTCCCCAATGAATCTGCATGAGATCTATTTGCATGCACTGCTTTCAATGCATATTCATTGGGGAAATCCAGAAAACCCGACTGGATTCTGGCCCTCGAGGAGGGACTTTGACACCCCTGAGATAGATTGTGAGCCCACTGGGGCAGACAGGGAAAATGCTTCAGTACCTGAATAAATTCATGTAAAACGTTCTGAGCTCTGCTGGAAAAACAGTATAGAAAAATGAATGAATATATAAACATTAGCTTATATTTTGATTTATTTTTTTTCATTTGCCAACAACAATGCACACTCTTTCAAAAGAGCACAAAAGGCTTTGCTTCCGTAATGGCAAAATGGCCAAACAAAATATTGTAATGCCCTTGTATTGCTCTATGGTATGGCCACACCTCGAATACTGTGTGCAATTCTAGCTGTCGCATCTGAAAATTAGAAAAAGTACAGAAAAGGGTGACGAAAATGATAAAAGGGATGGGATGACTTCCCTATAAGGCTGAAAAGATAAACACAGGCTAAGTTGCGGGCCAAATTTTTTATTAAGATATTTAGGGCTCCTTTTACAAAGGTGTGTTACGGCCTTAATGCACGGAAGAGCACGCGCTAAAATGCCCCGTGCGCTAGACCTTAACGCCAGCATTGAGCTGGCGTTATTCTAGAAGCATACCGCGTGGTAATTTCGTGCGTGCGCTAAAAACGCTAGCGCACCTCAGTAAAAGGAGCCCTTAGTCTTAGTAGAAGTATAGATCCTTCCTCACCCTGAGACACCATTCCAGTGATTCACCTGGTTCCTCCAAAGTACACATATTGAGATCTTTAAGTCTGTCCCCATATGTCTTATGACGAAGACCACGCACCATTTTAGTAGCCTTCCTCTGGACCGATTCCATCCTTTTAATATCTTTTTGAAGGTGTGACCTCCAGAATTGCAGACAATATTCTAAATGAGGTATCGCCAGGGTCTTATACAGGGGCATCAATGTAAACCTAATTCACGCCAGTCTTGCGAGGTTACTATGGGGGCGAGTGGCCTAGTGAACAGAGTTGCTGCCTCAGCAAACTGAGTTCAATCCCAGCCTGTTCCTTGTGACTCTGGACAAGTCACTTAATTCCTCCATTGTCCCAAGTTCCATAGTTAGATTATGAGCCTGCTGGGACAGATGGGAAAAATACCTGAGTACTGATTACTATTCATTGTATTGTATTGTAACCACTTTGGGTAAATCTCTTCATGAAAAGGTGGTAAATAAACATAGCAACCACTGTGGGAACTCAGGTCAGCTATTTTGAGTAGTGAGACTAAACAGGGCAGGAGCATAGGAGCATCGTTCTTACACTGACTCATTGCTGGACCTGCAGGGCTTAAGGTAGGGCCTGAGAAGAAGCCTGCGATGGGTCTGTGAGGGGGAAGACTTGAATAGAAGCGGAGACCCCCATTTTTGAACCAAAAATCTAGGTTTATATTCGCGTATATACAGTAATTAAACTCAGGAATCCGTTTCTGGAGAATGTGGTGAAAGCAGTTAAGCTTAGCAGGGTTTAAAAAAAAAAGTTTGGATAATTTCATAAACATCAATAAGCCATTATTAAGATGGACTTAGGAAAATCTGCTTATTCCTAGGATACTGGGCTTCATGGCCCTTTTGTCTTGTCCCAGTATAGCAAGTTCAAGTTCAAGTTTCAAGTTTAATATAAATTTGATTGATCGCTTATTCAAAATTCAAAGCAATGTATGTAACATTCCCTGAAACAACACAGGAAACACAAATGTTCTGGCTGCCCATTCCTAATATTTTATGTTAATACTGTAGAAAGTTGTTAAATGTCCATTGAAAAAAAAAAAAAAGATTTTAAAACAAAACACCTATCAGACTTTCCTAAAAGAAACAACTACCATACTCCAAGTTGGTAGACATTTAATTGAGTCTGAAGAATCTCTGTTAAATGCCCTATCCCCGAACAGGATGAGCCCTCCAAGGAAATAAAGCGATTTACAGAGCCAAGAATATAATTAGCCTTCTCAATTCCTGGCAGAGACTGGGGATCAAAATAAGGTATATCAATTAAATATTGCTTCAACATTTCACAGTGGATATTATAGAACAAAATGGAAAATTCAAGAAAATGTTAATTACTGGTTTTATAGTCTTTTTTTGCAACTTTTCCAATTTAGACTCTAAATACAAATTGCCCTTAATCAACACCCTATTCCAGATATCTTCACTATTTTTCAAATGGAAGTCAGTGTGTCAAAAAAACCAACAACAAACAAACCTCAAATTGAGAGCCAAGACTATCAGAAGCCAAAGAAAGAGATACCCTGTCACAGAATGGGACAAATCATCACGGCCAGTTCATCAAGGGACGTTTCGTTGCAGCCATAATGAATCGTTCCATTCCAAGAGAAGACGAGCATTGGAGAAGGAAAGTTATGGTAAAGTGCCATTCTGAGAAGAGATGGGACCCAGGGAGGACAGGGAGTGGGTTGAATTTTAGGGGGGTGTAGGGAGGCATTGCCCCCATGCTAAATCGAGTAGAATGGGAGGAGAGGGGGAGGGTTAAATGCCTACAATTCAGAGCATGTTGGCCTGCAATTCATGGGAGAGAAGTCGAACTATGGGACTAGTGGTGGAGAACCTCAGGAGGAGACATGCTGGACTGGGGACAGAGGAAGAGAGAGGTACAGATGACAGAGACCATGAATCGCAGCTGATTCAGTACTGAAGCAGCCACACTGAACTGGCCACTCTGAATCGGCCGTGACCCCCCTATACAGTGGCATAGTCAGACTTCCAATTAAGGGTGGGCCTGAGACCCAAGTGGGTGGGCACAAAAATGTCTCTCTTCCCCTTCTCTCCACCTCCCTATCTCAAAATATCTTTCCTATATTCTTCCATTCTCCTCTCACTCCCTTCTGCTCTCACAAACACACACATCCTTGCTTCTGCCTCCTTGTACATTCTTCTGCTCCACTCACTCTTCTCCATCTCTCCATAATTCCCTTATCTGCCACCTCTTTCCCTTCTCTCCCTCTACACATTCCTCTTTGCACTTCTCTTCTCCTCACCACTCTTTCCTTTATTCCTTCTTTCCACTTCTGCCCCTTTGCTCCCTTCCTCAATCTTCTTTGCATGCACCTCTAACACCTTATTTGGTTGGCCCAAATTAAAAAAAAATAAATAAATAAATAAATTTCCAAAACCTTACATTTGGTAATATCTCCACCAGAAAAAATTTACATAGTAGATGATGGCAGATAAAGACCCGAATGGTCCATCCAGTCTGCCCAACCTGATTCATTTTAAATTTTTTTAATTTTTTCTTCTTAGCTCTTTCTGGGCAAGAATCCAAAGCTCTAACCAATACTGTGCTTTGGTTCCAACACCCTCCCAGCCATTGAAGCCCTCCCCAGCCCATCCTCCCCCAAACAGCCATATACAGACACAGACCGTGCAAGTCTGCCCAGTACTGGCCTTAGTTCAATGGTTAATATTATTTTCTTATTCTAGATCCTCTATGTTCATCCCACGCTTTTTTGAACTCCATTACCGTTTTCCTCTCCACCACCTCTCTCGGGAGCGCATTCCAGGCATCTACTACCCTCTCCGTAAAGTAGAATTTCCTAATATTGCCCCTGAATCTACCACCCCTCAACCTCAAATTATGTCCTCTGGTTTTACCATTTTCCCTTCTCTGGAAAAGATTTTGTTCTACGTTAATACCTTTCAAGTATTTGAACATCTGAATCATATCTCCCCTGTCCCTCCTTTCTTCTAGGGTATACATATTCAGGGCTTCCAGTCTCTCCTCATACGTCTTCTGGTGCAAGCCTCCTATCATTTTCATTACCCTCCTCTGAACCGCTTCAAGTCTTCTTACATCCTTCGCCAGATACAGTCTCCAAAACTGAACACAATACTGCAAGTGGGGCCACACCAACAACCTGTACAGGGGCATCAACATTTTCTTCCTTACAAAGTTGTCATAACCCCTGATAAAGTAATGTCAATCTTGGCTACAATCAGTCATACATGAAGAATAGTTTCTTCAACAGGGATTTTAATAGAAAATCTCCTTCAGCCTCCAAATACCTAGAAAAAAATCAGAGGCTATTAGGACTGGTTCACAAGATGAGCCACTACCAGTAACCACAACTAGAGACAGTTTAATTCTCCTATGTTTAATGCCCAGTGAATGATCAAACCAGCATCTTGAGACATCCTTTCTCTAGACCAGGGGTTCTCAATCCAGTCCTCAGGACATACCAAGCCACTCTGGTTTTCATGATATTCACAATGAATGTGCATGAGATAAATATGCATATGCTGCTCTCCATTGTATGCAAATCTATCTCATGCATATTCATTGTGGGTATCCTGAAAACCCGACTAGCTTGATGTGTCCTTAAGACTGTGTTGAGAACCCCTGCTCTAGACTCACTTCCAACTGAGTAGACTCTAAACTAAACTAAACCTTAAGTTTCTATACCGCGCCATCTCCACAAGCGTAGAGCTCGGCACGGTTTACAGGGTTAGGTTGAAAAGGAGCTACAATGAAGGGTTATAGGAAAGGAGCTAGGAAGATAAAGAGGGACAGGGAACCAAAAAGCGGGAAGTGTTAGATTTTTGAAAAGAGCCAAGTTTTCAGGTGTTTGAGGAAGGATTGGAGGGAACTTGAAACTCTGAGCGGGGATGTGAGGTTATTCCAGAGTTCTGTGGTTCTAAAGGGGAGGGATGTTCCTAGTTTTCCTACGCGGGATATACCTTTTGTAGAGGGGAATGATAGTTTCAATTTTTGGGAGGATCTAGTGGAATTAGGATTAGAGGAATTCGAGAAGAGTGGGATAACAGGAGGGAGGATGCCATGTAGAATCTTGAAGGCTAAACAGGCACATTTAAAGAGGACTCTGGAGTGAACTGGGAGCCAGTGAAGTTTGGACAGAAGTGGGGAAACGTGGTCGAACTTGCCTTTTGCGAAAATAAGCTTGGCTGCGGCGTTCTGGATTAGCTGAAGTCTATGGAGTTTTTTGTTTTTTTTTAGTTAGGCTTAAATAGATGGAGTTGCAATAATCCAGTCTAGAGAGGATGGTGGATTGAACAAGGACGATGAAGTGAGAATGATGAAAGTACGATAGGATATCATCTTCTTTTCCATAGTTAGTGGCAAGTTCCTGGCTCAATCAGGCTTCTTCTCCGAAACCACATTCATACTGTCAGCTAATTTCTAAACTTGCCCCCCTCCAACTACTATAAAAGAATGGAACTTTGAGCTTTCCTCAAAAACAGTAGTAAAGGAGACCTGTATATTATATACCAGTGGTCTCAAACTTGCGGCCCGGAGGCCACATGCAGCCTCAGTATGTTTATCATAATCACAAAAGTAAAATAAAACAGTTTCTTGATCATATGTCTCTTTAGCTATAAATTACAATATTATACACAAAAAAGATCTTTGCGTTCTGAGAATTTAGCTTTACTGAGGACGTCTGTGAATCCAAGACTTGTCGAGACTGGTAAAATGACTTTCTGTTGTGCAGGAGTTAAGTTATGGAACTCCTTGGTGGGTCAGATATGAAATTGCTGTGAAAAGGGCAGGTTTAGAAAATTACTTAAGACGCAGATATTTGTAGAAGCCTTTTTCTAGCTATCTCTAGTAAAATTGATGAACTATCTACGATCTTTAGAATCCAAATTATATCTTTCTGAGGATCGTTTGTACATTTATTTTATCACATGTCTATTTTATTATGTACTTGTTTTTATCATGTGTTTATTTTTATATTATGTATGTAAATTATGTAAACCGCTTAATTTTAAACAGTAAATTTTTAAAATTAATAAATAAATATTATTAAGACTTAGCTAAAAGGAAAGATTTATAAACTATAAAGAGTTTTACCTCAATCAAAATTGTCATTTCTTTAATAAGACAATAACTATTTTTTCTAACGCCCTCCAACAAGAACCTACAAATCCAAAATGTGGCCCTGCAAAGGGTTTGAGTTTGAGACATGGCAAAAAGCTGCTATTACTGGGTCACTTTGATGATGCATCAAGACCAGAGTTTAAACGATCGAAGAGCCACACCTACCCTCTCTTCCTTCTACACTCTCTATAGACCCTCTTCACTTGACTTCTTCCAACTGACTACAGCAGTCTGTACTTTAAATACCTGCTACTGCCAGTTTGTTCCAGTAACATCAACAACCAGGACAAAAGGTCAGGATCAGACAGTCCAGAAGCCTCACTCCCCCTCCTTCCTACTCTGCAAATCTATGGGGAGATCACAAACATGATTACGATGAAATCTAAAAATATTCCTGAGCTAAAAAATTCTAAAAGGAAGAGTGGGAAAAAGTTCCCAAAGAAAGAACACAAAGACTCTTATTTGGCCTCAGAGATTGCTTGCGAGCTGTTATTTCTGCCAAAGGAGCTATTACAAAGTACTAACTAAACAGATGTTCAATCTTCTGCACCTGTTATACTTTTGCACACAAATGCATTGCTTATTACATGATAATACCAAAATATTTTCTAAAACAAGCGTCAATAATCCTCATGATGGAATCATCCATAGGATCTCAGAATTGAAAGTTCTTCTGTAGGTCAGGTGTGAAGTTCTTGCAGCCAAACAGAGTTAATGTGCCTGAACAAAATAAATAAACCATGTTTGCATCAATGCATGCAAATCATTTTACACTCACCCAACTTTATTGTTTTATCAGACCTAGCACACCACCACATGCTGTATTTTATGACCTGATGATCAATTAATTAATCAGGCACTTAATCTGAGACAATTACATTTCTCAAATGTCAGCTGGAGATTCCCACTCACTTTACATGCTAATGAGAAAGCAAAGCTTTCCCTTCTGATCCCCATAGATAGCGACAATGATTTCACCAACAATGAGGCTACTGGAAACAAACCATCACCACACTTTGACTTCCTTATGTAGCATCCTCCCACTTGACCCTATTTGAGGTGAACACATGCATTGGACTGTAGCCAAAAGAGTTTTGATGTATGGCTTCAGGACAATGGATATACTATACAAATGGCTACCACAGCATTGCATTTTGCTCTGTCCCATATAAATTTGGGAACTAAAACAAAAGGAGGATATAACCCTGCTGGAGAGGGTGCAAAGGAGAGCCACGAAGCTAGTAAAAGGTATGGAGAATCTGAGCTACAAGGAACGGCTCAGAAAACTGGGATTGTTCTCCCTCGAAAAGAGAAGACTGCGAGGGGATATGATAGAGACTTTTAAAATACTAAAAGGATTCGACAAAAAAGAGCAAGAAACATCGTTATTCACATTGTCAAATGTGACACGGACAAGAGGTCATGGACTGAAACTGAGGGGCAGCAGACCCAGGACAAGTGTCAGGAAGTTCTGTTTCGCACAGCGAGTGGTGGATGCTTGGAATGCTCTCCTGGAGGAGGTTGTGACAGAGACCACCATTCTGGGATTCAAAGGCAAGTTGGATGCACACCTTCTTGCAAATCACATTGAGGGATACAAGTAAACAAGGTATTCATCAAGGAACACCTAGCTTAGCCTCCGCGTGCACAGGTCGCCAGTCTAGATGGACCTAAAGTCTGATCCGGTGAAGGCATTTCTTATGTTCTTATGCAGTGGCGTACCAAGGGGGGGGCGGGAGGGGAATCCGCCCCGGGTGCCAGCCCTGAGGGGGTGCTCCCGGCTTTGCCGTTCAGTCCCCCCCCCACCCCCGAAGGACCGCTCGCCCCACTGACCTTCCTGCACCACCTGTGAAGCAGCCCGCAGCAGGATCGCGACGTCAGCGATCCCTGAGCTGCTTGGGCGCTGCTTCCTGCGCTGCGGTCTCGCCCCTCCTCTGATGTCAGAGGAGGGGCAGGACCGCGGCGCAGGAAGCAGCGCCTAAGCAGCGCAGGGATCGCTGACGTCGTGATCCTGCTGCGGCTGCTTCATAGGTGGTGCGGGGAGGCCAGGGGGGCGAGCGGTCCTTCGGAGTGGGTCACAGGCCTTCAGGGTGGGACGGGCGGGCAGGCAGGCAGGCTTTCAAGGGGGGTGACAGGCAGGCAGGCCTTCAAGGGGGGGACAGGCCTTCAAGGGGGGGGACAGGCAGGCCTTCAAGGGGGGGGTGCAGACCTTCAAGGGGGAGGGACAGGCCTTCAAAGGGGGGGCAGGCAGGCCTTCAAGGGGGGACAGGCCTTCAAGGGGGAGGACAGGCAGGCCTTCAAGGGGGGAGGCAGGCCTTCAAGGGGGGGGACAGGCCTTCGGGGAGGTGCAGACCTTCAAGGGGTGCAGGCCTTCAAGGGGGAGGGACAGGCCTTCAAGGGGGGGCAGGCAGGCCTTCAAGGGGGGGACAGGCCTACAAGGGGGTGGGACAGGCCTTCAAGGGGGTGGGACAGGCCTTCAAGGGGGGGACAGGCCTTCAGGGGGGTGCAGGCCTTCGGGGGGGGGGTGCAAGCCTTTGGGGGGGTGCAGACCTTCAAGGGGGTGCAGGCCTTCAAGGGGGGGACAGGCCTTCAAGGGGGGACAGGCCTTCAAGGGGGGACAGGCCTACAAGGGGGTGGGACAGGCCTTCAAGGGGGGGACAGGCCTTCAGGGGGGGTGCAGGCCTTCGGGGGGGTGCAGGCCTTCAAGGGAGTGCAGGCCTTCAAGGGGGGGACAGGCCTTCGGGGGGGTACAGGCCTTCAAGGGGGGGACAGGCCTTCAAGGGGGGGACAGGCAGGCAGGCCTTCAAGGGGGGTACAGGCCTTCAAGGGGGGGTGCAGGACTTCGGGGGGGTGCAGGCCTTCGGGGGGGGTGCAAGCCTTCAAGGGGGTGCAGGCCTTCAAGGGGGGGGGACAAGCAGGCAGGCCTTCAAGGGGGGACAGGCCTACAAGGGGGGGGAACAGGCCTACAAGGGGGTGGGACAGGCCTTCAAGGGGGGTGCAGGCCTTCAAGGGGGGACAGGCAGACCTTTAAGGTGGGACCCTGGTTTAGAAGTACACAGAGGGAAGAGGGTATTCAAAGAGACGTGCATATGCCAAACTTTAGGGGGGGGAAGAAATAATGGGTCTGAAAATAGAGGAGAGAGAGATGATGGACCATGGGATTTAGGGAGGGAAGGAACAGAAAGGGAGATAAATTGGACACAAGGGATGGTGTGGAGGAGGGATAGAGATACTGGATAGGAGGGTAATTGGGAAAAGAAAGGGAGAGATGGTGGACTCTGGGGTGGTGGGGAATGAGAGAAAGATGCCGGATGAAAGGGTAGTTAAGAAAAGGTGGATCTGTGGAGGGAGATGAAAAAAAGGAAAGATACCAGACTTCCTGGGGAGGGAAGGGAAATGGAAAGGGAGGACAGAGTTGGCAGATGGATGGTTAGCATGCAGAAAGAAGAAAGAAGGAGACCCTGGCAAGCAAGTTATCAGAAGAAAACCAGAGCCTTGGACTAACAAGATTTGAAATATAACCAGACAACAAAAGGTAGAAAAATTAATTTTATTTTCTGTTTTGTTATTATAATATGTCAGATTTGAAATGTGTATCCTGCCAGAACTGTTGTTGGACTGCAAACGTGAGCTAGGATTTAACAGAGAGAGGAAAAGTCCTTTTTGTTTCTTTATTTTATTTACACCACAGCGCCAGTGTGGTTAGGAGAAGCCAAAGGAGGTGAAAAAGCTATAAAACCCACCAGGAGTTTTGAAAAAAAATCACCCAAATGGGCAGGAAAATCGAATTGAAAAACCAATTCAATAGGCTGAATCGAATTGAAATTTTTTTTCCTGAATCTGGCAGCATTAGTTTGCGCTACTGTCTTAGACTTTAGGACCTGGGATTGGGGAGAGATGGCATCCTCAGTACTTTATAATGCAAGTGAAACGAGGATTTGGTCAGACTTTTGAAGGGTCTGCAGAAAATAAATATTGTATAGGCCGGGGACATGAGACAGCAGGAAATGGGAACTTTTCTTCCTTCTATTTTTGTGAATGGAAAGGCTGAGAATGTCAGAGAGTTCAGTTAAAATATGTGCTTTATAAGAAAATATAATAATGTGTTTTATAAAGTTTATAGCATAGCTGGCCTACCCAGTGAGGTGTTCCTAGTGCTGGTGGTGGCAGCGTGTCAATGTGTTGAGAGGAAGAGGTGGTCTGGGAAATTCTGCTGAGCAAACTCCGGGCCCATTTCCACCCCCCAGTTAGTCCACTCCACTCAACTGGTTCACACACTGAGTGGGTCTTTGGGTGTTGTTTTGGGATCTCTTCCAGTGGTTTATCTGGTCCAAGGAAGGAAACTTTGTTATCCTTAGCATTGACCTACAGAATATGTTTGTAACAGCGCAGCTTGTGTGGCATTAGGCTATGTAGTGATCGAAAGAAAAAACCAGACCTTTGCACATTTTTGCACTATATGGTGGGTGTATGAGGAGATTCACATTTCCTGCACAGCTAAGTCCATGTGAAGTTACCTTGTGCTGTATTTGACATCTAGCAAGGTCTCTGTTTGGAAGGAAAGATCTAAGCTTAAAAATGAAGTGGCTAGAAGTTATGGTAAAAGCAGATAGCTTAGCTGGTTTTAAGAAAGATTTGGACAAATTCCTGGAGGAAAAGTCCATAGTCTGTTATTAAGACATGGGGAAGTGTCTGCTTGCCCTGGATCGGTAGCATGGAATGTTGCTACTCTTTGGGTTTTGACCAAGTACTAGTGACCTGGATTGGCTACCATGAGAATGGGCTACAGGGCATGATGGACCATTGGTCTGACCTAGTTAGGCTATTCTTATGTTATGTTCTCATCTGTAGGGGCCTTTGTTTTCACTTCTTATTTTAATGTATTTTTTTTCTGGGAACTTATCAGTGTTTTTTATAATGGGAACAAAAATGGAAGAGAATTAATGTGTGTGGGATGAGGGGGGTAACTAATTTCTTCCGCTAAATAATTCAATCCACTTCAAACAGACATAGGAGAACTCACGCACCATTCACACACCCTCCAACCAAAAACGTCAAAAGAAAAAAACTGTTCGACAACCTCCTAGCCATTCGAGCTGCAACACTCGACCCCCAACTCTACAACCAATTGACATCGACCACAGACTGCAAAACCTTCAAAAAGAAATAAAAACCCTTCTATTCAAAAAACACATAAAACCGAACTAACACAATCAGAACTGTCCCAAGCATCACCTGCAACTACTCCATATGTACTTCTGATGTCATGACAATTCAGACATAATTTATGTTATGTTATGTTTGGAATATAAGAAAATTTTCACTGCCTGTTTCAATTCTGACCATTTATTCCGTTTCATGGTCATTACAAAAAATATTTTTTTACATGGGGGGGGGTGTCCAAAAATGATGGGCCCCGGGTGATACATACCCTAGGTACGCCACTGTTCTTATGTAAATGACTTAACCAAAGGTCCATTAAGATCACGATCCTGTTTTACAGCAACAGCCAATCCAGGTCACAAGTACCTGGCAGGATCCCTAAAAGTAGGTAATGGTAGTAGGGACAAGCAGTGGATTCCTCAAGTCTATTCTAATAAGGTTTATGGACTTTTTCGTCAGCAAGTTGACTAAACTTTTTTTTTTAATTCAACTACGCTAACTGCTTTTATCACATCCTCTGGCACAGTTGAGTGAAAAAATACACAGGGAACAATTTTGTTCACAATTGCCCAGGATGAACGAGAGAAGCGATGGGAAGTCCTAGCATCTGCACTTAGGAAAGGAAGAGAGTAAGGTAGAAGGAATCGATTGCAGTGTGGCTTGCATAGCAGGGTACCGGTGGCAATCCCTCTGATGTTCAGAATGAGTTAACAGGTAGGCTGCTGACCGGTTAACGGGTTATCCCGGCTGAAAATCACCAGTTAGCACAAAAACGCAAATTGGTGATCTTGGAGGCATTTCAGGGGCAGGTCCAATATAGGCCTCAGTTTTCAGCACTAACTGGCCAAAGTTGGCACATAGATAGGACCTTTATGCTCTAGCTCATGTGTATGCCCCCTAAAGTGCTATGGCACTTAGGCCCCACCTTACAGAATTAGCACCTAGTGGGCCTTTCAACTAGTGCCTTTGATGTGCATAAGTGGCCTGTTTGGATGTTTTTAATTTTATATTTAAAGATTATATACTATCCAAGATATACACTCATGTAACAGAAACAAGAAGAGTACACAACAAAATGAAAATCAAACTAATCTAATCTAATCTGGGATTTATGAGTCGTACAATGCCTAAGAAGGTTCAAGACAGTACAAATCAAAAAGATACAATTGGTATATTGTTAGGATGCTACAGGAGACACATTACAAAACAGTTTAAGAGATGGTACAATAAGGTAAGATAAACTAGTACTGTTTAATGAGTGGGTCTGCAAGATTGAAATGGAAGATAACATAGTCCAAGATCAAGCGGATGACATAAGAACATAAGAAGTTGCCTCCGCTGGGGCAGACCAGAGGTCCATCTCGCCCAGCGGTCCGCTCCCGCGGCGGCCCATTAAGCCCACTGCCTGAACAGTGGTCTCTGACTAATTTTACAAATTACCTCTAATCCTATCCCTCTAACCTACCTCTACTTCCTATCTGTACCCCTCAATCCCTTTGACCCACAACCTCAGGGTGCTGAGACTGTAGCTTTAATCACTGCGCCACACTCTCCCCTCAATGTATTGTAACCACTTTTGGGTGAATCACTTCATGAAAAAGGAAGTTACCGTAATAAATAAATAATAAAACTCATAAGTGGAACCACATAAAACACAGCAACCCACGGCTGGTTACATTCTAAATATCGACTTAACCATCCAGTGCAACATAAACTGGATATTCAATGCCAAAGCTCAGACATGCCAGCGATGGTCAACAAAACGCTTATTACTGCTGCCATACAAACAAAGCAAAGAGGGTCAAGATGCACAGTTGAAATCTCCGGAGACAGTCCCCCTCAGAAGTCCATACAATGAAGAAGAATCCATCAGTGGAGAGACAACACCTTCAGATAGGGCGACTTTTTCAACTAGCATAATGCAGGTTTCCAGTTAACATACCATGTCCTTGTATTGACTTCATATCGGTAAAGGTCATCCACCAGCCCATACTTATTCCCTGGCAACGCTTTATACCCGCCATGAACATAAATAGATTTGGTCATCTCGTCATACACACTGGTGTGTCCATATCCACCTTGCACAATTGCTCCCCATGTCTCTGGGACCAGCCAAATGTTGGTTCCTGGAAAACAAACCCAGAAATAGAGATGCATGAAACATATATGTACTGTCATTAAGCCTAGAAAACATCCATGCACAGTGCTGTTCAGTGGGCTTCTGGAAGCACTGCATGGTCACACCACAAAGTCAACTTAGATTTGCTGAATTACAGATAGGTTTACTGTATTGTACAAAAACTGACAGTATGCTCAAACTAAAATGCTAATTGTTAAGAATACATTACAGAACTGGTCCAGTGAACCAAACACTTGGAAAGCCATTCTCTAGCAAGTTCTTTTGGTGGTACATGTACATTGGTAGAGCAACAAAACTCAAAATATGCTCAATCATTTTACCATTAACTTCTGTAAAAAAACAAAAAACAAACAAACCTGATCCTATTCTGCACAGTGTAATGTATTAAAAAGCATGGCATATATGATGAAAAGTAATGTCCTCCTTATACCAACCATATGTATTACATATACAGTGCTCCCCCGGTCATTCGTGGTCGGTGATTTGCGGTCCCAGTCATTTGCTGTGTTTTTCGACCGCGAATGACAGGAGAGGGCAGCCGGAGCACCGGCGAGTGAAGGAAATCACTCGCGGTATGCTCCGACTGCCTCTTCCTGCACTAAAGTCGGGCCTCACCAATCAGGAGCTGCTGCCGGCGCTCCGGCTGATCTCTCCTGCTGCCCTCTCCTGTCTCCTCCCACTAAAAACCGTATTCGCGGGGATTCCCCTGCGAATATCAGGGGAGTACTGTATATTAAACATTTCTCTAGACCAGTGTTTTTCAACCACTGTTCCGCGGCACACTAGTGTGCCGCGAGATGTTGCCTGGTGTGCCGCAGGGCCCGGAGCTGACAGGGGGCCCGAGGCAGGAGTGCCAGTAGCTCGCCAAGGCAAAGTGAGTCGATCACCCAGGACTCACTTTGTCTTGGCGATCTAATCTATCGAGCCGATAAGTCTTCTTCTCCCCGACGTCAATTCTGCAGTCGGAGAGGAAGTTCGGGCCAGCCAATCGCTGCCTGGCTGGGCGGAACTTCCTCTCCGATTGTAGAATTGACGTCAGGGAGAGCATGCGTCGGCGTCGGCTTTGGGGCCTGTTATCCATTGGTGGGGCCTGTTATCCATTGGTGGGTCCTGTTCCCCGATGGCAGCGGCAGTGGCAGTGGCTTGGGGAATGGCAGGGAGAAAGAAAGAAAGGGGGCAGGCAGGGAAACAGAAGGAAAGAAGAGAAACAGAAAAAAAGAAAGAAAGGTCAGGGAGAGAGGAAGAAAAAGTTGGGGGAGGGAATGAGGTGTGGAGGAGAGAAAGCATACAGGCTGATAGAAGGGAAGAAAGATTGGATGCACAGTCAGAAGAAGAAAGTGCAACCAGAAATCACCAGACAAGGTAGGAAAAATGATTTTATTTTAAATTTAGCAAAGTGGAGGCAGTATTACCACAGTTTTCAAAGGAATTTGCCCAAATAACTTAATAGTTAACTGGGTAAATTCCCAGAGATGAAAACTTCCCTTCACTTACTATGCACAGTTCTGAATTTATATCTGCTGTCTATATTTTACAATATGGTCACCTTTTACTAAACCGCAATAGTGGTTTTTAGCGCAGGGAGCCTATGAGCGTCAAGAGCAGCGCTGGACATTCAGCGCAGCTCCCTGCGCTAAAAACTGCTATTGTGGTTTAATAAAAAGGATGGAGGGTATATTTGTCTATTTTTGTATGCTATAAAAACCAAATACAGAGAGAGACTGAGAGCTGTTGACGAAGAGCTACGTGTGTGTCTTTCTTCGATTCCAGCCAGAATATCAGCTTTGTGTTCAGCCAAACAGGCCCAGGTTTCGCACTGAATAAAGTATTTTATAATTTTTATTTCGTAATAAAGTAATTATAAAATACTTTCTTTGTGTTTATTTGATTCCTATTCAAGAGAATTACTTTATATATAGTCAATATAGGCAGAGAGTTAAATTTTTTAACATTTTCTAATGGTGGTGTGCCTCGTGATTTTTTTCATGAAACAAGTGTGCCTTTGCCCAAAAAAGGTTGAAAAACACTGCTCTAGACAACTTCAAACTGCCCAAAGCAGTATGCGTGGTTGAACCTGCACCATCTTAAAACAATAAAACATATACACTAATATAGAAAACAATTAAATGGCCACTAACAACAGCCTAGCCATCATCTCTCATTCCCCTCACCTTCTTCTTTAACCTGGGTTTAATTGCTGGAGGGTCCCATCCACTAGTTCTTCCCTTTATTGTCTCTATTTCTATAGGCTACATAGTTCTACCCCTCTACCCTAATGTACCAGTATGTCGGTATAACCAAAACAAAAGACGAAACTGCAGAACAAATGTACAAGATGCAGGCAATGTTTATTTCAATAAACAATTTGTTGCACACAAATAAATCACCTTAAATGAGTAACAGGACCCGACACGGTCCGTGTTTCGATCAAAACATCATCAGAGGTCCCAGAGATGGTGGTTAAAAATATAAACGCGATAGGTATGACCCCCCTCACACCTACTTGATGTCCCTGGTGGTCCAAGGGAGTCCTTGGAGAGAGAAGTGAAGCCCCCCACTCCTGCCTCTTGCGGCTCCCTTAAGAAAATAGCTGTCCTGAGAAGGGGAAGGAAGGGGCAGCTTTGAAAGGCAAAAATAAGTTAATTGGACCCCGGCTAAACACTGGCCAGAACCTGCATAAACCCTGGTGCCCAGCAATGGCCAAATCAGCCCCTGATATTCAGTGCCAGTGCCAGAATATGGCCCAGCACTGAATATCCTGGGCTAATCTAGCCAGCGACAGTAAGGGCTCCTTTTACAAAGGCGTGTTAGGGCCTTAATGGGCGGAAGAGCGTGCGCTAGCCTTTTGAGCAGGGGGTAGATTTTCAGCTAGCACGCACTATAGCGCACGCTAATCCGGTGCGTTCGCTAAAACCGCCAGCGCAACTTCGTAAAAGGAGCCCTAAGTGTTTTTCAAGAAACGCTATCGCCAACTGAATATTGTCCAGTGTGTTAATTCTATTAACAAATGTTGTTGCATCATCTTTATCCATCAAGCAGGTTCACCAACAAAATACACTTTTTAATGTGCCAATTTATATACAGTAGGAACAAATTGCATTTTAATTTTGGATTATGGCAAAGAGATACGTTAAAGAAAAAGAAAATATTTATGCACTGAAGCACAGCAACCTTTGATGATGGGAGTCCTGAGGGCAGTAATGTTTCCTTAATCCATAAACCACTACTGGAGGGACCTCAGTGCAAGACAAAGTTGCACACAGATTTACATAATTTAAACTGTTAGGATATGTGAAAACCATAATTAACGTTAGGAAGCAACAACGGGGAGGTGCAATGTGATTTCTAGAACAGCACGGTGCAAAATTATCAGCCTATAACCAAGCTATTGCCCACAGATTTCTAAAGGCAGCAAAGCCAATATCAAGTCATGCAGAGATAAGAAACTGGAGATAAAAGTCAGCAAGAGGGGACAAAGGAAGGGACACTACTGTTCTTGCTATTACTGTTACCCACCTCAAGGTACATTTAATAGGCACAGTGAGCTGACATGATCCATCCGCTGCCACACAAGTGGGCAGCGGTAGGAACTGAGTTTGAATTCCATTCAGACATTCTTCTGAATCATAAATCTTTATGCTCTAGCCATTGAGAGACAATCTCCAATTTACACAGGTGGTCATTTTAGAAGCATCTTGATGTGTAAACAGTAACACTTATGCATTTAGAAGTCCTTTTGTTAAGCTACAGTAAGCAATAACACGTGCTTACTGCAGGTTTAAATGTACTACCACAGGGTATGCTGTTTTAAAATCAGCACGTGCTACCTACATGCTATAAAGTAGCGAATGACATGGTGACAAAATTCATCACCGTTCCCGTCCCTGCGGATAACCGCGGGAAACCATCTTCATGTCATTCTTTAAAGAGAGAGGGAAGAATCAGAGTATGAATGGCCACAACCACTGACCCACAAGCTTTGCTTTGAAGAATGCTGGTGTAGAAGGACCGAGGTTGAGTAGCAACATTCCAAAGCTGAGATTGTGATGTCATAATGCCTCATTCCACCAGTGCCTAAGAGCCAATCACATCAGTGATGTCACAATGGCTTCATTATCCTTGGCTCACATAAGAATCAGAGTATGAATGGCCACAACCACTGACCCGCAAGCTTTGCTTTGAAGAATGCTGGTGTAGAAGGACTGAGGCTGAAACAGACACTACAGAATGACAGTCTCTGGTATCCAGAGCAGATATTGTGATGTCATAATGCCTCATTCCACCAGTGCCTAAGAGCCAATCACATCAGTGATGTCACAATGGCTTCATTATCCATGGCTCAAATAAGAATCAGAGTATGAATGGCCACAACCACTGACCCGCAAGCTTTGCTTTGAAGAATGCTGGTGTAGAAGGAGAGAGGATGAAATAGACACTAGAAAATGACATGGGATTATTTCCCGCAGTTATCCGCGGGGATGGGAACAGTGATGAATTTTGTCACCGTGTCATTCTCTACTATAAAGTAAAATTTATTTTCTAGTGCTGGGGGAGGTTTGGGGGCAGAGAGTGGGCGCACCTATGCTAACTGGGCACTGCCGCGTGCTGATAAGCGCAGGATTAATATGAAGGTAATAGGTAGAGGTGAGGGGTCACACGCTAATGGGGAAATTAGCAAATGGTCGTCACTGAAAAAATAGACATAATCTACCTTTTACCAGCACCAGTAAAAGTGGCCTCAGTGTGTGGGAAAGATCCTGGAGGAAAAGTCCATAGTCTGTTATTGAGAAAGACATGGGGGAAGCCGCTGCTTGCCCAGTATTGGTAGCATGGAATGTTGTTACACCTTGGGTTTTGGCCAGGTTACTAGTGACCTGGACTGGCCACCGTGAGAACGGGCTACTGGGCTTGATGGACCATTGGTCTGACCCAGTAAGGCTAGTTCACCTTAGAGAGCTGCACAGGAACGGGGACGACGGGAATCCCGCGGGACCCGCGGGCATCCCGCGGGTTCCCCCTTTGGGTCACGGGGATCCCGTGGGGACGCCCCTAGGGTCGCGGGGATCCCGTGGGGACGCCCCCTAGGGTCGCGGGGATCCCGTGGGGACGCCCCCTAGGGTCGCGGGGTTCCTGCGGGGCTGGATGTACTCAGTCGCGCGGCTCTTCTCCCTACCTTCTCTGCTTGCAGCACAGAGCCGAACGGAAGTCTTCCCGACGTCAGCGCTGACGTCGGAGGGGAGGGAGGGCTTAAACAAAGCTGGATGTACTCAGTCGCGCGGCTCTTCTCCCTACCTTCTCTGCTTGCAGCACAGAGCCGAACGGAAGTCTTCCCGACGTCAGCGAGACGTCGGAGGGGAGGGAGGGCTTAAACAAAGCCCTCCCTCCCTCCGACGTCAGCGCTGACGTCGGGAAGACTTCCGTTTGGCTCTGTGCTGCAGGCAGTGCAGGTAAGGAGGAGAGTAGCCTCGCGGTTCGAGTGGCTACCAAGGGAGGGGGCGGTCCGCCCCGCCACACCCCGCCCCGGTTGCAGCACAGCCGGCCAGGTCCCCTTACTTTTGTGGCACTTCCCCGACCGACCGACCGACAACAGCCCCGGTCCGACAATCCTCCCTGCCCTGTAGCCGCGAATCTAAATTATCTTCTTACAGCAGCTGTAATAAGGTAATTTAGATTCGCAGTTAAGGGCAGGGAGGTTTGTCGGACCGGGGCTGTTGTCAGTCGGTCGGGGAAGTGCCACAAAAGTAAGGGGACCTGGCCGGCTGTACTGCACCCGGGGCGGTAGAGAAGGAGTGGGGAGAAGGACGCTGAAAGGCCATGGGGAAGACGGGAGGAGGGGGGGAAGGACTCTGAAAGCACTTGAAGACAGAGGAGGGAGAAGGACGCTGAAAGCACATGGGGAATACAAAGGGGTGGAGAAGGACGCTGAAAGGCCATGGGAAGGGCGGGGGGGGGGTGAAGGAATATGAAAGCACTTGTGGAAGACAGAGGGGGGAGAAGGATGCTGAAAGCACATGGGGAAGACAAAGGGGTGGAGAAGGACGCTGAAAGGACATGGGGAAGACAAAGGGGTGGAGAAGGACGCTGAAAGGCCATGGGAAGGGCGGGGGGGGAAGGACTCTGAAAGCACTTGTGGAAGACAGAGGGGGAGAAGGATGCTGAAAGCACATGGGGAAGACAAAGGGGTGGAGAAGGACGCTGAAAGGACATGGGGAAGACGGGGGGGTGGGTGGAGAAGGATGCTGAAAGGCCATGGGGAAGACAGAGAGGGAGAAGGACGCTGAAAGGACATGGGGGAGAAGGACACTGAAAGCACATGTGGAAGACAGAGGGGGGAGAAGGACGCTGACAGGACATGGGGAAGATGGGGGGGAGAAGGACGCTGAAAGGAAATGGGGAAGAGAGAGTAGGGAGAAGACACTGGCAGGGAAGAAGACAGATGCCAGACTATGGGGGAGCGGAGAGAAGAAGATGGGTGCCAGACCAATTTGGAAGGGGGAAGAAAGGGAGAGGCACAGTAACAGAGCAAATGGAAGATGCAGAAGGAAGAGAGACAGTGGATGGAAGGAATTGAATGAGAACATGAGGAAAGCAGAAACCAGGCAACAAAGGTAGGAAAAGAATTATATTTCTTTTTTTTTATTTTGCTTCAGGATAAAGTAGTATATTAGTTGTGTTGATAAAAATTTATAAACATTAGAGGCTCTGGTAGAAACCCATTTGCAAAGTATGTATTCTTCCCAATTAATATTTTCAAATTAATAAAGTCTTTTTGCTTATTTGTAAATGGGTTTCTACCAGAGCCTTTAATTCAGTAGCATAATTAAATGAAATAACTATTTCTGAAGTTTATATGGACGGGCGGGGACGGAGGGGATTCCTCGCGGGGACGGGTGGGGACGGAGGGGATTCCTCACGGGGACGGGTGGGGACGGAGGGATTCCTCACGGGGATGGGTGGGGACGGAGGGATTCCTCACGGGGACGGGTGGGGACGGGTGGGACTTTGGCGGGGACGGGTGGGGACGGGTGGGATTTCTGTCCCCGCGCAACTCTCTAGTTCACCTTGGGGATACCACAGGACACTTTGTAGAACTGCTTAATAAAAGAGCTCCTTAGAGTTAATCAACACAGAGGGATTTTAGCAAGCTGCTAAATCTAGGAGGCAGAGACTATAAGGTGGGAATGGTGGAGGTATGAGGGTTGTATGACAGAAAGGCGGTATATCAGGTCCATGACCCCTGACACCACCCACCCCGGTTTGGAAATGCCACAAAAATAGAGTTGGCCTTTTCAAAAAGTGAGCCAGTGTTTGGTTTCAAAGATATCCCTGTAGGCACAGGCAAGTCACAGCTCCCAGTTTAGACCTAGGGTCTATGTAACAGGGCAAGTGGAAAACAACATTGTTAGCTCACCACCTCATGTTTTGTTCCCAACACCCCTAAACAACCCCTTTATTTTATAGTTGGATTTCTTTTAAGTAGCACCGTAAGATTACTGCTACGGAGTCAGAGGTGCCATTTTGAGCCCAGGCATCAAACTCCCAGTAAGAGCTGAGAAAGGATCCGGGGTTGTGTGGGATCCTTGCGAATGGATGCCATGAGGGTTTGCTATCTTGGTAATGTCATGGGACTTAGGGAGTATCTTGATTCCACCACTGGGGGCCACCACCTGTGCTGCTGCAACCAGACACCCATGACGTTCTTGGTTGCAGAAACACTCATTTAAGAGCTCAGGCACTTTGTGTTCTTTTAAATCACTGCTCCTCTGAGTGCACCCGTCAATGCCCGTGTATTTCCAGAGTTATTCCAGGTATTTTACATTTGGCTCTGCGTTCAGCAAAACCTTTTGTAAAATGCAGGGGGAACTGATGTCTCAAGTTCCCTCTCAGCAACCTATCCAAAATGGGCCTTTTAAGCCATGAGCCAATGAACATGCCAGCTAATTCCCATCCCATTTCAAAGGACAATACCAGCCGAAGTGGTCAAAACAACAAATGCCTTCACTTGGGGGTTTGTTTGTTTTTTAAAAATTTTTCCCTTCCAATTCTCAAGTTCTTTGTTTTTACTGATTTTCAAAACCTATCAGGAAAATATTTATGAGGAATTCAGTTTGAAGTCTCTTCATCTGCTAAATGGAAACAATCGGCTAGAAACTTAGGGATCCTTTTATTAAGCTACAGTAGGCACTTGGTCGCTCTTCAATGCGGGCTCTCAACAAAGTATTCAAAGGCAAGGAGGTAACACTTGAAACGAAGATCAGATTTATCCATGTACTCATTTTCTCAGTGGTCAATTACGGACATGAAAGCTGGACACTACGGAAACAAGACAGAAAGAAGATTTACTCATTTGAGCTTTGGTGATGGAGAAGGATTTCATGCGTGCCGTGAACCACCAGAACTAACAAATCGATTCTGGAAGAGATCAAACGGCTATGTCACTCGAAGCCCAAATGATGAAGTTACGACTGTTTTATTTTGGTCATACCATCAGAAGAAAGAGATCACTGGAGAAGGACATCATGTTTGGGAAGATCGAAGGAACCAGGCAAAGAGGGTGACCTGCAATCAGATGGGTGGACACATTGAAAACAACCATGGGGATCACATTGGAGGACCTTTCCGGACTAGCATAAAACCGATTTCTTTTTAGATCTGCAATTCATCAAGTCGCTAAGACTCAAGCATGAGTCGATGACACCCAACAACAACAGTAAGCACTAATGCGCACTTACCACAGCTTACAATGGCATACTGCGGGACACAGTGAGGCGCCCTCCAATAAACTGGCAATCTGTACCCAAAAAACGCATGCTAAAAAAATAGTTTTATTTTGCTACGGAGGGTGCATGTCTGGGGATGAAGAGTGGATGTGATAACACAAATCAGCACAGCTATATTACTGTACACTAACTGATTAGCAAAGGATAGCGTGTGAGCCTTTACAGTCTACAAAATAGGTGTCGGTAAGTGCTCATGCACTAATTTCTTTAATGGTTGTGCACTAAAGGCAAAATTAGCACATGGCTGTTAAATCAGGAAAAACCAGCCATTTTCAGGACATGGAAAAAAATACCGCATAAGAAAGATTTGCATAAGAGTGCCCTAAGACCACTTTTCTTTCTTGTTTTTTTTTTACCACCACTCAGTAAAAGGACTCTTAAGTGTGAATGTGTATTTTCCCTATCAAAAATGCTGGAACCTGATGAAACTGGGGTCATTTTCAAATAGGTTTATGTTAAAAAGTGCTACAAAATTCTTGCAATTGATACCATTGCCTACCTCCTTCTGAATCACTACATTGTATTCATTATAAAGTTTCACTTTCCAACGTTCACTCTCCACATGCTCATATAATATTTTTTTCAGTTCAAAATTTTTTAACATCATTTTCAAGAAAAACAACATATAAAAAGGAACAATATAATAGCCAACCAAAGGAAGTCAGTGAGCAAATCCTTCCCCCCCTTTAACATCCAATAAAGAATATTGAATGAGGAACTGAGTAGATTGCATTAGATAATTATGCAAAGTAGACCACCTGGACAGAAAACACTGACAATCTCCAGAGCGATCTGCTACAGTAGCCTCACATTTATTAAATTAGGCACAGAGAATTCCACCAAAGGTGCACATTCGGATTATTAGCTTGCTTCCAATTCTTAAGAATAAGATGGACAGTGGTGGCAATCACGATATTATATAACCCTCTTTCCCTCTCCAGAATCAACTTATTAGGGACAAATGAAACATATTGAGCTACAAAGTCACAGTAGCGATGATGTTGTGATAAATGTATCAAAACCCATTCAATTCATATGGGCCTCGATGCAATTTCCGCAGCAGCATCAGTAACCCAGCTTTGTAAAAGAGGCCCATTGATAGGATAGAGTGGCCTGGATTTGAAGAACTAAGAACAGTACTGGGCAGAGCTTTGGATTCTTGCCCAGAAATAGCAAGGAAAAAAAAAAAATTTTTAGATTTCATCAGGTTGGGCAGACTAGATGGACCATTCGGGTCTTTATCTGCCGTCATCTACTATGTTACTATGTTAAACTGGCGTGCAGTAGAATAACATATAGTTTGATCCAAGGTGCCTACTTAGTCTAAGCAACCATTGGTTTGATGCGGATAGTTTGAGTCTCTGGAGTTTTACTGGTATCCATACCACCTTATGCACAATGAAATAGAAGACTAAATCAATGATGCGGAAGAGAAGCAGCGAACCAAGTGAGACCAAAAAGATTCCCAGGCCTCATTAAATAATTGAGTCTGTTTAGAATTCCCATATTTGTTGACATACAGAGAGTACAGTACAACTGCTGTATCTTTGGAGGCAGAGACTATAAAATCTAATCTAATCTAATCTAAACCTTAGGTTTGTATACCGCATCATCTCTACATAAGTAAAGCTCGACACGGTTAACAAGAGTTAGGGTAGAAAGGAACTCCAGTGGAGGGAAGAGGCAAAATGAAGAGAAAATTTAGAAGACTAGAATAACCAGAGAGGGAGGAGGAGTTACATTTTTGAGAATAACCAGGTTTTCAGATGTTTACGGAAGAGTTGGAGGGAGCTCAGATTCCTAAGAGGAGAGGTAAGGTTGTTCCAGAGCTGAGTGATTCTGAAAGGGAGGGAAGAACCTAGTTTTCCTACAAGTGAAACGCCTTTTAGAGAGGGAAAGGAAAGTTTCAGTTTTTGGGTGGGATAGGAATGGGCCACTTCTGTTGGACTGGGTATTCGTTGCAGTGACCCGCCCCCCCCCCCCCTCCCCAACTATAAAGGCTGGCATCAGTTGTTAATATCTCCTAGGAGGATATGCAAAGAGGCATGCCCCTGGACAGGGCAGCTGGGTTCAGCCACCACTGAAGGCTGCTCTTCACTGTAGGTAGTCAGAGGAGCTGTTGTTGTAACAAGTACGACTGAAGGAACCAGCGAGAGAGAAGAGAGCCTTGGAGAGGTCTAGTGTGCACTCTGGCCCAAGGAACCATCACGATGTACTTTCTCTACCTCAACCTGATTTTGAAATGACAGATTTAGAATCTGAGAAATAAATCACTTAATAAATGCAACAGGGTCAGAGCCCTCAGCCCTTCAGGGAGCCCCAGGATCCTCACATTGTTTCTCCTATTCCTGCTGTTCATGTCCTCAAGCTCTGAGCAGAATTTCTGTAACAATTTAAGATGTTGGAGCATGTCAGGTATTCGTTCTTCAAGCACTTGCACTCAATTTTCTAACACCATGTGCTGTTCTCCAATCACTTGCATATGGGAAATAAATTAGTCATCTCGGACTTTAAATCTTGCAAAGAAGTGGTGTTTTCTTATATCATCAGTGTAATCTGACTCATTTCTGACATTTATCAAAAATATTTTAGAGGAAAGGACAGTTTACCATATATACATCTAAACTGAAAATCGGTGTCCAACTGAATTTTGTGAACAGTAGTTGTAAGCTCAAACGCACAATTATAAATCTTAAAAATGTGGGCCTCAAATCCATAAGGGACTTAAACTCCACCAGTGAGACTATAGTCTCTCTTCATGAGTTCATATTATTCTCATCGGCCCCACTGCAGGGAATAAATCAGAAAAGAAAAAAAACTCCCATTAAGGAGAAAAACCTATCTGGTAAAAAATAAAAAAATAAAAAATGCACACTATCAAACAGCATACAATCCACTGGACTCAAAATTCAAAAAAATTAAATTTAAGATCTAGCAAGCACTAAAGAGGGTTAAATCCAAATACCACTCTGAATTATGCTGTTTCTTCGTGGCGCTTCAACTTTTCGTCAAACAATGATTGTAATCCAAGCAGGTAAAAGTTGAAACCAAAACTTTTCTTCTCTTAATTCATGTCATTTCTGATATTATCAGGTACAGTAGTTTATATTGCATTACATTGGTGTCTTCTAGCCCACCAATACCTTTCAGTTCTAGGTGGTTTACAACAAGAATTGGCAAGATTACAAGGTTGATACAGTATGCATTGGGATCTGGGAAGGGTCGATACAGTTTGGTTAGATCATTCTTTCCTGAATGTTTTGTAGTTGGACGTTGTTGTCATCAGATTTGAGAGGTGGCGGTTTAGTCTCACTACTCTGATGGCTAGTAGTCAGTCATATATTTTTTTGCTTTGCATGCCTTTGATTGGGGGGGTGGGTAAAGTGTGCTTGAGTTCTCCTTGGTATGGATGTGTTTTTCCTGATTAGGCGGTCGTTCAGATAGCTTGGTCCATTTCCATTTAGGGCTTTGAACAGGGTGCAGTAGAATTTGTATTGTATGCATGCTTGCACTTGGAGCCAATGTGAGTCTTGGAAAGTGGAGGTAATGTGGTCATATTTTTTCAGAGAGTATATCAGTCTAAGAGCTGTATTTTGGATTGTGTAATTGTTTAGTGATCTCTCTGGGTGCCTTCATTTAATAGTTGTTGGAAGATCTTGTTTCAGTCTCTTAAACCCACCAACTGGTGGAAAAACCCACATTTCAGATAGCAGGGAGATCAATGAACAAAACAGGTATGCGGGAGCTCTAAGGCAGCAATGCAAGCCAGAACCGGAAGTCTTCACTCATATGAGAGAGAGAGAGAGAGAGAGAGAGAGACCTGAGGCTGGAAGCAGGGAGGGAGAGTTGGACCCTGGGGGTAGAAAGAGAAGGGAATATGAACCTTGGGAAGGATGACAAAAATGGCCACAGACTTCCCTGCAGAGCAGAGGGGCAGTCTAGTGGTCCATGCAGTGGACTTTAATCCAGGGCACCCAGGTTCATATTCCACTGCAACTCTTTTATTTTAAAGGGTGATCCCTTCAGAGATTGGGAAATACCTGCAGTACTGAATGTACACCACCTCAATAACCCTCAGGTTTGCAGGTGGCTTTAATATTAGGTATAGTAGGTATATCTCTGTTTCTGGAGGTTACAGTCTTGACCACAAGGCTATCCTTCAGAACTGCTTGTTGCTGTGTTCAGAATGCCCATAATACCTGATGTTGTCATGGAGCCTAGTTTCCCTTTGCAGTGTCACTTTCAGGGATAAGGGGGGGGGGGAAGTACTGGTAACCCCTGGGGTCTGATGCGGAGTCATGCCTTAATCTGTGAAGTCAATGATCTTCCATCACTGACAAATCCATTTTTGCTGCAGGGGACCGCCATCCGCAGCAGGCAGCGCTTCAGAATGGCTGCTGCGGATGGAGATCCCCTGCAGCAAAAATGGATTTGTCAGTGATAGAAGTTCACAGTTATTTGGATGCTTTTTAGTATATCTAAATCTTGTAGCAGAACCAGTTCGGACCCCAGAAGGTAAGTGACGTCGGAGGGGGATGGACCGGCAGAAGCAATCATCGCGGGACCTTCCAGTAAGAGATCCAGCCGCGTTGTTGTTGCTGGTGCTACAGGTGGGGAGGCGGTCCGTTGCTGTTGCTGTGAGGGGGCCTGTTGCTGTAGGGAGGGGCGTTGCCGTTGCTGCGGGGGGGGGGGGGGCGTTGCCGAGGGACGTTGCTATTTTAAAAAAATAGCAAGGTGAGTTGTCCTCTTTCAGCGGGCCCCCCTCGCAGTTTCGGGCCCTAGGCACGTGCCTACTGGGCCTAGTGATTAATCCAGCCCTGCCTGGGCCCCTGGGCAATACGGGTTATATGGACCACTAACCACCTATCTAAAGTGATTAAATTCTGTGGGCCCTCAGGCATTACCCTATTGTTCCAATGGTAAGTCCATACCTAGATCTAAACAAGACTTAGTTAGGGATGTGAACTAGTGCTGCCCGATTGGGGAAAAAAAATTTTTGATTCGATTCAGCCTATTGAATCGATTTTTCGATTCGATTTTCCTGCCCAATTGGGTGTTTTTTGCCAAACATCCTGGTGGGTTTATTTTATAGCCTCTTCACCCCTTTTGCCCTCTCCTACCCACACTGGCACTGTGGTGTAAACAAATTAAACAAAAAAGGCTTTTCCTCTCTCTCTGTTAAATCCTGGCTCATGTTCACTCTGCCACAGGCCTGCCCCTCTTCTGACGTCATGAGCAGGATCACGGCAGATTGAACGTGCTCCTGAAGACGATGGCAGCCTGCAAGGATCGGTAAAGCACCAGCGATCCTTTCTGCAGGCTGCTCCGCTGCTGTAATTAAAGTAAATAATAAGAATAAGAATAATAACTTTATTCTTTTATACCGCCACAATCTTCCGACTTCTAGGCGGTTTAAAATCAAGAGAGCTGGACATTCAGCGAGTTACAATATGCAGATAGTCAGAGGAAAATACAGAGTGCAGAAACTTTAAGAATACAAAAATATGGATATACAGTTTGCTAAGAAATTTCCAAGAGGACCTGTTAGGAAAAGGTCATGCATTACTAAAAATACAGCGAAAATTACAATATGATAATAGTAACAGTTTATATATATCGCAGAACCGTGAAGTTCTAAGCGGACAAGAGGGGAGAGAGGGAATGGGTAAGAGGTCAGGAGGACCTTTATTGAGGAGAGAGAAAAGAGCGGGTCAGTTGTCTAGGTATTTCAGGAACAGGTATGTTTTTAGGCGCTTCCTAAATTCCTCATAAGTAGTGGGTGAAAGCAATTGATCTAGGTCTTTACCCCATAGGGCTGCTTGGTGTGAGAGAAGGTGTTCATGGTGTTTTTTCAGTTTGCAACCTCTAACTGAAGTTTGAATGTGTGCTTCTCTTGCGTCTATTGGTGGAAAAGGAAAAAAGGTCCGTTATGTATTTGGGGGCTAGTCCATATGGTACTAGTGTGAACAGATGGGAAAAAAGTGGGATTAGACATTCTAAAGCCAGTCAATGAATAATGTGAAAACAGTGAAAGAAGAGGATGAGGGCAGGAACAGAGAAAGGAGAGAAGGAAACAGAGTAGAAGCAGTATTAGAGAGAGAGGTGAAGGTAAATGCAAAAGTAAGATGTGGATGTGAAGGCAGATAGATTATAGAAGAAAATAGAAATGGAAAAAGCGAGAAAGAGAAGCAACAGAAACAGAAATGCATTTCCTTCTAGGGGGGAAAATGATAGAAAGGCTTTTCCAGAGAAAGCTTGTTTCCATGTGTGAAGCAGACAGAAAAGGGCTTTTATACTGATAACAACCATCATTTAAATTCTGCCTAAAACAGATGCTCAAGGTGGCTCATGTTATGACTTCATTTCCCTGTACTTTTCTTGATGGTTAAGTTAATTGTTTGGGGTTTAAATATATAGTGAAGCCTAAATATGACTACTTCTGAGAGAATTTTCTCCTACTATTTTCATTCCTTGATGTGGACTATTTTTCGCTTATTGCTTGTAATATTATACTTTGACAAAATAATAAAATGGAAAAAAAAATAAGCTCAAGATGGCTCACAGACCAAAAAAAACCCCCAAACTGAAGCAATACATCATATTTCACTTCCGTACATGGCTGAAAGGCCAAGTAAAAACCAGCAGTCGTGAACAATTTACTAAAGGTCACTTCCTCCACTTCAAAGTCTGGAGGGAAGGGTTCAAGAATACTAAGGTGGGCAGACACTCAATCTGCCTATGGAGTATAGGCGAGAGGAGATCCAAGACTTGTGTCTAGCACCCCTGTACCACAAAGCAAGCCCACCACATTTGTAAGAAAATATCCCGTTCCCCACACCCTCGCCAACAAAGATCTGTCTGTCTGTCTGTCCTCCGTCCCTGTCTCCCCACTTGGATGCAGGTACTTTTTTCAATGTTGTCTACTTGCAGAAACACTTCCTGCTTGTTCTTTTAAGGTGCACATAGGAAGAGCAGTGCTCAGATGGCCCATTTACCCACATAAAGGGCTTCCAACGTTGCCTTTCAAAGGATATGAAACAACTGGAAGGCAGCCAGTCCCTATGGTAGGCTGCATTAATAACATTTCCAACAGCTGCAGTATTACAGAAACCCACCAATGTCACGTGGGGAGAAAAGCTACCTAAATTCCGCCCAGGAAGTAGCAACTTCTAAGTAGTAAACAAAAGAGCCACTGGAACACCAGCTACAAAATTAGACCAACTGGTTCTAGAAAAGCTGTCCTGCTTTTCTCATAATACTGTACATTCAAATGTACAACACGGCACATATAAATATTTTCTGAGATCGCTATTGCTATAAGGCAGGGGTGTCAAAGTCCCTCTTCGAGGGCCGGAATCCAGTCGGGTTTTCTGGATTTCCCCAATGAATATGCATTGAAAGCAGTGCATGCAAATAGATCTCATGCAGATTCATTGGGGAAATCCTGAAAACCCGACTGGATTCTGGCCCTCGAGGACCGACTTTGACACCTGTGCTATAAGGGAATGATCTCAAAACAACTGAATAGAGATTAGACGAATCTGAATGGCTTGAAAATGTCAAAAATGCAAAATTTAAAAAAAACCCAAAAAACTATTCTGCTTTAAGCCTGCAGCTTATTACTGTGGCATGAGTTGAACCTATAAAACATTACAAAATCCGCTTTGTTACTGATAGTGTATTCTACTAATCCTTTATAAATATACTCCAAGCATATGCGGAAGGCAGATGCATAATGAAGTCAAGCCATGCACAGCACAACATTAGCAAGAAACTGTCCATTGAAGACTAAAATATATGCCAATTGCTGAGAGAAACAAGGTTTTCTTCCTTTTCCCATGAAAACATTGTGGTGGCAATATTCAGAACATTTGCCCAGTGAACACAGGATTCCCCAACTAAAGGGAGACGTTATTTCCACACAAGTCATGCTGCTTTGTATAAAATGGAACCGGTGTTATAATAACCTGTCTTAATGGTATCTCCTGTTGATAACTTCCCCCTAAATCTACTCAGCTACAAATATAGATGCCAGTTTTCTGACCCCCATAAACCTGTTAACATTTGTCTGGTTAGATCAGTGGTTCCCAAACCTGTCAGGTTTTCAAGATATCCCTAATGAATATGCATGAGAGAGATTTGCATACCTGTCACTTCCATTATATGCAAATCTCTCTCATGCATATTCATTAGGGATATCTTGAAAACCCAACTGGCTGGGGGTCCCCCAGAACAGGTTTGGGAACCACTGGGTTAGATCATTGTCTGGACAACAGTTAACTGGCAAAAAATATTAGAGAGAGATCTGCTGGATGCATATAAAAGTATTTAGATAGCATTAAAGTTGGTGAAAAACACCCATCAATGGTTTTCATCCCAATTCTCAGAAAACCCCAAGTCAGTCTGGTTTTCAAGATAATCATAATGAATATGCGTGTGATATATTTGCACAGATGGCCACAAAGTAAAGTTTTAAATGCAGACCGTAAGCAACAAACAAGCGTACATATTCAGCGCCAGAAATAAAAGCCTACATGTTTCCGTTTGAGAAGAACAGGTGCTGATGTATGCTGACATTTGCGTTTCTCTGGGCATGTGCACAAGAACCAGACTTACCGCAAAACCTTTGTGCGCATATGCAAAGGTCGTTACCACCCTCCCCACCAATTTTGGGTTAAAAATGAAATTTAATTACACCTAAAATTTGATAAACTTTACCTTGCACAGTCCACTGCACATTTGTGTAAACAGGAAATGTTCATTAGCAGCACTCCCCTAGCCAAAATGTAAGAATGAGTATAAGCCACAGCTTATATGTGCAAGAATATGCCATTTTCAAGACTCTCAATGGCAGTGCGTTGATTTGAAAATAAATGATCTCGGGGTTTTAACCTTTTGTGCTGCATATTTTTCTTTATTGGTTGCGAGGCTACAAACTCAATTTTGATTGACCCCTGATACAGATGTTTTAGTGCCAAAACACGCCCATATTGGGTTGATCAATAAACAAATCTCAACTACTTGGTGCTTCTCTTGTCTTCTTTGTGTGCTGTGTCAAAAATGCGGTAAGCCAGCCCTAAACAGCACTGATCTAGTGCTACCCAGTTAAAGTTATTTGATTAAAAGGCATAGAGCCTTGTTTATTAAAGCTTTTTGGCATAACTTATAAGAATAAAATGGGCTGCACTAAACTTTAGGAAACATGGTCCATACTTACCAATGTGCCCTACCAGTTATATGTGTTAGCATAGTTAACATATTTCCCCCCAGATTCTATATAAGGCACCCAAATTTGAGATGCATGCTAAATAATGACAAGAGATAAATTTTTCTTTGTCCCCGTGGAAACTCATTTTTCCGTCCGTTCTTTTCCTGCAAGCTCCGTCCTCATCTGCACAAGCCTCAAACACTTTCAAATCCTAAGTAGCAACATTCTAGAGCTCAGATTGTGATGTCATAATGCCTCATTCCACCAATGCCTAAGCTCCGTCCTCATCTGCATAAGCCTCAGACTCTTTAGAATCATAAGTAGCAACATTCTAGAGCTCAGACTGTGATGTCATAATGCCTCATTCCACCAATGCCTAAGCTCCGTCCTCATCTGCGCAAACCTCAAACCCTTTAAAATCCTAAGTGGCAACATTCTAGAGCTCAGATTGTGATGTCATAATGCCTCAGTCCACCAATGCCTAAGCTCCGTCCTCATCTGCACAAGCCTCAAACACTTTCAAATCCTAAGTAGCAACATTCTAGAGCTCAGATTGTGATGTCATAATGCCTCATTCCACCAATGCCTAAGCTCCGTCCTCATCTGCATAAGCCTCAGACTCTTTAGAATCATAAGTAGCAACATTCTAGAGCTCAGACTGTGATGTCATAATGCCTCATTCCACCAATGCCTAAGCTCCGTCCTCATCTGCGCAAACCTCAAACCCTTTAAAATCCTAAGTGGCAACATTCTAGAGCTCAGATTGTGATGTCATAATGCCTCAGTCCACCAATGCCTAAGCTCCGTCCTCATCTGCACAAGCCTCAAACACTTTCAAATCCTAAGTAGCAACATTCTAGAGCTCAGATTGTGATGTCATAATGCCTCATTCCACCAATGCCTAAGCTCCGTCCTCATCTGCATAAGCCTCAGACTCTTTAGAATCATAAGTAGCAACATTCTAGAGCTCAGACTGTGATGTCATAATGCCTCATTCCACCAATGCCTAAGCTCCGTCCTCATCTGCGCAAACCTCAAACCCTTTAAAATCCTAAGTGGCAACATTCTAGAGCTCAGATTGTGATGTCATAATGCCTCAGTCCACCAATGCCTAAGCTCCGTCCTCATCTGCACAAGCCTCAAACATTTTCAAATCCTAAGTAGCAACATTCTAGAGCTCAGATTGTGATGTCATAATGCCTCATTCCACCAATGCCTAAGCTCCATCCTCATCTGCACAAGCCTCCAACACTTTAAAATCATAAGTGGCCAAGGGTGTGCCGTTAAGGCAGAGCTTACAGGAATGGGGCAGGGACAGGGACAAAACTCACGGAGACGGACGGGGAAAAAATTGCCCCCGTGTCATTTTCTAATGCATGCCCTAATAAATTGGTAGCTGTTAACCATTAATTATTGAATTGGTACAGATTAGAATTTGTATGCACAACTGGCTGCGCATTAGTCTATAAGGTGGTCCACCTAACAGGGGTGTCTATTGTAGACTTTGGCATCATTCGCAGAGAGGCAAATTTTACCAGTCAGTCCTTCAGCAATATCGCTTACAAAAATGTTAAAAGAACTGGCCCAAGAACAGAAGCTTGTGGCACACCACTGGCAGCATCCCTTTCCTCCATTTACCTCCCTCTGTCACCTTCCACTTAACCAGTTCTGAAACAGTCTATCAGGTTATTAGACACCTGTGTGGAACAATGTCAAAAGGCTTTGCTAAAATCTAAATACACCACATCTAGCATTCTCTTTCAATCCAATTCTCTGTTCACACAGTCAAAGAAATTGATCAGATTTGTCTGACAAAACCAGCCTCTAATGAATACAAAATGTCATTTATATTTCATATTTCTTCTGAAACAAAAGCATATTCTTAGCAATTATCTTACCCACCGCAGATGTTTTTAAATTTTACCCCTGTATCATATTCTCTCAAGCCTTTGGATGGAATGTTCTTATGTCTATGGCGAGTATGGGCATTATGGAATGTTTTGCTTCTTTAAGCCATTAAAGCTCTCCCTCCTTTGAAGTCCACTTCATCCATCTATTTGCTCCTCTACCTCTCCAAATCCCTTTGATAAGTCCCTCTCTTCCTTTCTCACTGATTTTGATTCCTGGCTCCCCTTTCTCAAACCCTTATCTCCTTCCCTCATCCTTGATGATGTCAACATTCATGCCGATGACCTCTCTCACTCCAACACTTCCAGGTTTCTCGCTCTAGCATCCTCATACAGTCTCCAGCTGTATTCCACCACCCTTACACACCCGAATGGCCACTGCCTTGACCATGTTTTCTCCTCCAGCTACTCTACAATCAAACTCTTCCCCTCTCATCTGTTAATGTTCACAACCCATCATCCTCCAAGCCAGATCCAGCCAATTACTACCTATACATTTAGGAACTGATTTCAGGCTATTGACCCTGGCACCCTTTCTACCACCCTAACGTATCCCTTCCTTCAACTACTATGTCATACAAGTCTGTCATTGAAGCTGTCTTCTCCTCTGCTCTACATACCTTCGCTCCTCCCATTTCACGTCATGTAAGGCATGCCAAACCCTAACCCTGGTTGACCTCCAACATCCAATACTTGTGCTCCTGTGCCCAATCTGCTGAACATATTTCGTTTAAATCCTGCACATGTGCTGACTTCATACACTTCAAATTCCTGCTAACATCCTTCCAATCTGCCCTGTCACTTGCCAAACAAGAATATTACACCCATTTAACTAACTCTCTTAGCTCTAACCCTCGCTGTCTCTTTGCCACATTCAACTCTCTACTCAAAGTGCTCTCACCGCCAATCCCCCTTTCACTTTCTCCCAGACAATGGCAGAGTTCTTCTTCACCAGAGTTCATAAGATTCACCTTGAGTTCTCAACCAGCTCTAACCCCTGCGCCCCACTCCCCTGTAAATAAAATGCCTTCCAACAACGGGCTGTTGAAGAATGGAATAGGCTACCATCTGAGATAAGGAAAATACCATCGTATTTGGACTTTAGGACGGCACCGTAAACTATTTCTCAGATTTAAAATTTTGATGTTATGTTCTTTATGGAATTTTATGATTGCATTGTATTTTTCACCATCTTGCAATTTGGATGGTTTACATCAGTGTTCCCCAACCCTGTCCTGGAGGACCACCAGGCCAATCGGGTTTTCAGGCTAGCCCTAATGAATATAAATGAGAGAGATTTGCATATAATGGAAGTGACAGGCATGCAAATCTGCTTCATGCATATTCATTAGGGCTATCCTGAAAACCTGATTGGCCTGGTGGTCCTCCAGGACAGGGTTGGGGACCACTGGTTTACATAAAATACCTAAGCCCATACTTCACCCAGTGGAATTAATTCTTTAGGCTATGTATTAACCCAAAACAACTGGTTACGAGATGGTAACTTACTGATGTAGTATTCCTGTACGCTGCTGATGTAACCGTACACTGAAGAGTAACCAAAAATGATGATCATGGCAAATTCTTTGCTATCCAGCTCCACAATGTGTGCAGAGTGGCCTTCCACCGCATAGTGCTGCCCATGCAGGAGGACCACAGGCACCTTCAGGCTCCAGGACTGATTAGAGAGACTGAACACCCAGAGCTCATCTGTCACATTCCCACTGTTGATCTCGACTTTTCCTCCATACATATATATTTCTTCCTGTTAGAGAAAGAGAGGGAGAACAAAAGAGAGAGTGAATAAATGCCCTGAGGATCCAGTGATTCTGTCACTGTTTTGTACAATATTGACCAGCCTGGCTTTGGAAACGCTCTAACTAGAAGCAGGCTGGCATGATAGCTCAATAGCAGTGCTGCAGAAGATCCCTGGTGTGATGTCCAAGTTGAGGACTACACTGAAAGGAATGCTCACAACCCCTGGAGTCAGTGGCGCAGCGAGAGTGGGAGGCGGCCAGGGCAGTGGCACCCCCATGCCCTCCTCTCTGCCCCCTGGGCACACTCACACCCTCTCTTCCCACCTCCGTACCTCTTTAAATCTTCACCAGCACTGGCTTTCCATCTGACATCACTTCCTGGCCCCAAGACCCAGAAGTGATGTCAGAAGGAGCCAGGCCGGTGCGAACAGCAGGCTACAGTAGTTGATTGCGATGGTGAAGATTTTAAATGGGCACGGGAGGGGGCAGGAAAGGAAGGGTGCGAGCATGAAGTAGGGGGATGGAGTGGTGCCAGCACCCCCACCAAAACAGCACCCAGGGCGATCCACTCCCTCCCCCTCACTACACCACTGCCTGGGGTACAAAGAATCTGGCAGCTGATGTAGAGTACATAAGCTTTCTTCAAAGGTACTCTTATGCAATGCTCCCAGCCTCAGGACCACTGCTACAATTAGGAGGGTGGACCTATATAAGCAGGGAAAAATTTCACAAAAACTCAATGGTGACTCCGAATGAGCAGGAAGAAAAAGGAGAAAGAAGTAAATACCAGGCCAAAATAATGCCACGGAAGAATACAACTGCCACCAGGAAGGAGAAGTTTCCTATCTACAAGAGACCCAGCATAATATCATTTCAAGACATTTCTGATTCTGCACAAGTAGTGTCATCATGTCAGTTTGCCTACCTCCTCCAGTTGAAGGAGGAATAAACAGAAGTCACCGTCTTCTCTGCTGCAAGTACCTGATCTATGGAAACCAATGCAGGTCCCAAGGTAAGTAAAGTAAATGATCTGTCCAGCCTGAGAGCAGGAAACTCCAGTTCCAACAGCTCTAACAGGGCTACTGAAGTCCATCCCTTGAGGTCCACAGGCAGGCCAGGTTTAAAGATATCCACAATGCATAGGCCTGAAAAGATTTGCATACCAAGAAGGTAGTGCATGCAAATCATTCTCATATTGTGGATATCCTGAAAACCTGGCCTGCCTGTGGACTTCAAGGACTGGAATTGAGTAGCTCTGATCTACAATATGATTGACAGAAACTTTCAGCCAAGTACAGAACTAACTAGCCATAAGCTCAGTAGGAAAACTCTAAATTATGTTCCCAAGGTTGTACTAGGAGCACTGTTTCCAAAAGAGTTTCATCCTTTCTGTGACCATGGCAAAATCTTTTTGGGGTTTTCTTTTTTCAAAATAATCAGAAAACAAACAAACAAACCACTCTATACAGAGCAAAGAGTAAAGTCAACATAGTAGCATAAGTCAAAACCAGAAAATATCAGTAAAATGAATCCCAAGCCCCCCATCCCAACCCCAATGGTTAGCTAGGTAGGGAGATCAATAAGTGTCAAGAGCCTAATTTATGGGTTGCTGTTGGTGAACTTCCTTCCAAGATATAAAGGGGACCCCGATCTTAAGAGTACGCTCTTCCAGAGTCTGTTGTAGGGGGAAACACCTTCCAGGGTTTCAAGACTAAGCTGGATAAGTTCCTGCTAAACTGGGACGTACACAGATGAGGCTGGACTCCTTTTAGAGCACTAGTCTTTGACCCGGGGGCCACCGCGTGAGCGGACTGCTGGGCACAATGGACCACTGGTCTGACCCAGCAGCGGCAATTCTTATGTTCTTACTAGATAATCTGATTTCAAGGCCCAACCCTGTGCTTCCCAGGATATCTCTTCGGCTGTAGAAGCAATTTGCCTTTGCGTTCTTAGCTGAATCCATCAAGACCATCGCCTGTCTTCTCCAGCATTGCACATTGAGGTTGCATGTTCTTTGGGACAGTGACCATTCCCCTGGGTCTAGAGTCTGCCAGCTGAGAAAGTCGGCCTGTACGTTTTCAGCTCCAGTCATGTGGGCTGCACATAGTGCCTGAAGATGAGCTTCCAACTGCTTGAACAACATCTGGGCCTCCAGATGTAATGGGGCACTCCTGTCCAGGGAAGCTGCAATTGGAGAGCTGTGGGGACCACCTGGAGAGCAAGAAATCCTGAAGGGGGTACATATGTGCTCTTGCTCAGGGAAGTACTTTCAGGATGGCTTCCATTGAGCCCAACACCTGGAGGTAATGCCAGGCCATGGAATTTGGCATTGCTAAGAGCTCCAAAATTTGCTTCCTGAGTTTCTGTTTGTATGGCTCAGGAAGAAAGACATGGCCCTTTACCATGTCAAAGCAGAGTCCCAAATACTCCAAGCACTGGGTTCAGGATCAGTCTCTAGTCTTCTGTGCCATTCTTGGGCACTATGAAGTATATGGAGTATCTGTCCAAGCCCAATTCTTATTTAGGAACTGGTTCTATGGCTTGGATGTCCAATAGCCTTTGCACCGTCACTCAGACCATGGCTTCTTTTTCCGGCTGTCCAGCTGGAGAATTGATGAATAGATCTGAAGGAGGCCGACAGAACGCAATCTTGTGACCCTCTTGAATAAGATCTAGGACCCAGTGGTCTGAGAAAATTTGCTCCCACTCCCTCCATAATGCCGACAGCCAACCGCACAGCTGCTACTCTGGCGTTATTGGGACTTTTGGGAGGTTGTGCTGATACGAGATGCCAAGGGTTGCTGGCATCTGGAGTTGCCAAATCTCTGTCTGGATCATTGATAAGATCTCTGAGCAAAGAAACCTGCTAGTACTGGTGGGAACATCATGAAGAACAAAAATTGCCTCTGCCTTCCCCAGTGGGTTGGCGAGGTCTGCTATCTGGCAGAGATTTAGGGTAGAAATCAGCCATACTGGCCATGAGATCGTCTAAGCCCTTACCAAAGAGAATCTGCCCTTTTTGAAGGGTAGTCTGTTTAAAGTGGTTTTGGAGGCTGAATTGCCTGCCCATTGCCTGATCCAGAGCATCCTGTGGGTAGAAATGGCATACGCCAACACCTTGCTCATGGCTCTGATGATGTCATATAGAGCATCTGCCACATAATCCACCCGTTTCAGCACCAGCTGGAGGCAGACGTCCTCCTTGGCAGGACTCCATCTTAACCCAGTGTGGCAGGCACATGCCACAAAGGAGACTGCCACTGCAGCTTTGATCCCAAAGCTAGCACTTCAAATGGCCTCTTAAAAACCATGTCCAATTTGCTTTCTTGTGCATCCTTTAACATCACTCGTCCATCACTAGGGAGGGAGGTATGTTCAGTTACTGAGCCACCATGGAATCCATCTTCAGCTGACTAAACAGCTGCTGAAATTCCAGAGCCATAGGGTACACTTTGGACATAGTCTTTGCCACTTTTAGGGAGCCTTCCAGAGTCTCCCATTGCTCAGTGACCAGCAAGGTAATGTCCGGGAAAAAAGATGGTCTTGAGTATTCGTGTCTCTTACGATCATGCACTTTGGGGTGAACAGCTGTTGGGGCTCCAATTTCAACTCCCTGAGCACATCCATAATATGTGGGACAGAAGCCAACTGGAAAGGCTTCCACACTGATGGATATTCCCCCTGGTCAAGTGCAACTATCATCTCTTGACTCACAGTCCCTGACAATGAATTGGAACCCTCCAGGAAAGCATCTTAGCCCTGGGACAATAAAGGCAAGGAGTCTGACCTCCAATCCTCCAAGTCCTGTTCCGCTTGGTAACTTAGGCTGGTAGCCAACTTTCTCCTCAGCAGGGAGACCACAGGAAGAGGGAACTCTTCCTGGTCCAATGCCAGTGTGCCCCCAGGCAGTGCAGTGCGTCCCGAACCTGATAAATACACTTTCCACAGGAAATTCATAAACTGGGGTAAATCCTTGAACAGGTAGCCCCAAAGACTGGCTTCTCTTGGGCTCCGTAGTGTCCATGCATTTGCATTTTGTGCCTTCACTGTTTGCATTCTTCAGAAGGGATTTTCAGAGGAACAGACCCTGAGCCTCGAAGAAGCGCAAAGTAGGCTGGCGCATCAGGTACACTTGGGGGTTGTCCTGCAAGCTGCAGACGACCCTTACAGAGTCTACATCCTCTCCCAGGCAGAGTAGCCACAAATATGGGGTCCTCTTGGCACCAAAGTCTCCCAAAACAGGAGGAAAATACCCTAAAATAATAAAAACTGAACAGAGCAGATCATAACACATCTTCTCAGTTTGCTTGCAAAAGGAAAAACTGAAGAGGATACTATACTCCACTGGTGAAGGAGGAGAAGCTGAAACATAATTGACATCCTTCTGAAACAGTTTGTGAGCCCGGATTAATCACCTAACGTACAGACTCCTGTGTTTATGTAACAGAAAGCATTTCACCAAAGGCTTCAAAACACATGAAACTAGATTCTGTAAATGGAACCTATATTTGGGTGTTAAAAAAAATAGATGCTGAGTGCAATTCTATAAACAGTGCTCTAAGTTGGGCACCATTTATGGACTAGCACTCAGCACTAGGATCATCACCCAGCTTTGGGTGCACGAATTTATACCCACTGAAACATAGACACATGATGGCAGATAAAGGCCAAATGGCCCATCCGCAGTAACCATTATCTCTTCCTCTCCCTATTGGCTAAGGCTCTTAACATTTACATCTCCTCTTCCTATAGGCTAAGGCTCTTTACACATGCATTGTGAGGTCATAGAGGTTTATGGTTATAAAAACATAGATAAATATCTAAAATCTCAGCTTTATTAATACATTTTCTTTAAAATATTTTTCTTTTTCTTTCATACATTCATAAAGTGCTCCATCAGTGTAGTCATTTGTGTGTGAATAACAAACTACAGTGGTTATTCAGAGGACTTCATACTCTTCTTTATCATATTATCAATCTTCTATCATTGGGCTAAATCGCTCATTAATAGTCTCTCTTTAAATTGATTTTTGTTTATAACCACTGAATAAAAGTGAACTAGTGCAAAAAGTGCTGTAGTGCTGTAATTTAAACTCCTTCGGGTTACATTTACCCCCCAACTCGAATTTCGAGAATATCTTCGTCAGGAGGGGTACTGTTAGTCGGCTCTTTCGTATTGCTCGTCCTCCCCAAGAGAAAGAGCCGACTAACAGTACCCCTCCTGACGAAGATATTCTCGAAATTCGAGTTGGGGGGTAAATGTAACCCGAAGGAGTTTAAATTACAGCACTACAGCACTTTTTGCACTAGTTCACTTTTATTCAGTGGTTATAAACAAAAATCAATTTAAAGAGAGACTATTAATGAGCGATTTAGCCCAATGATAGAAGATTGATAATATGATAAAGAAGAGTATGAAGTCCTCTGAATAACCACTGTAGTTTGTTATTCACGCACAAATGACTACACTGATGGAGCACTTTATGAATGTATGAAAGAAAAAGAAAAATATTTTAAAGAAAATGTATTAATAAAGCTGAGATTTTAGATATTTATTGATTATTTCATCCAGCTATTTTGGTAATATCTCCCATATTTTGAGATATATATAAAAACATAGAAACATGATGGCAGATAAAGGCCAAATGGCCCATCTAGTCTGCTCATCCACAGTAACCATTATCTCTTCCTCTCTCTAAGAGATCCCATGTGCCTATCCCAGGCTTTCTTGAAATCAGACACAGTCTCTGTCTCCACCACCTCTTCTAGAAGACTGTTCCATGCATCTACCACCCTTTCTGTAAAAAGTATTTCCTTAGATTACTCCAGAGCCTATCACCTCTTAATTTCGTCCTATGCCCTCTCATTCCCGAGCTTCCTTTCAAATGAAAGAGACTCGACTCATGCGCATTACGTAGGTATTTAAACGTCTCTATCATATCTCCCCTTTCCTGCCTTTCCTCCAAAGTATACAGATTGAGATCTTTAAATCTGTCCCCATATGCCTTATCACGAAGACCACATACCATTTTAGTAGCCTTCCTCTGGACTGACACCATCCTTTTTATATCTTTTTGAAGGTGTGGCCTCCAGAATTGTACACAATATTCTAAACGAGGTCTCACCAGAGTCTTATACAGGGGCATCAATACCTCCTTTTTCCTACTGGCCATACCGCTCCCTATGCACCCTTGTGTAAATTCCTCAGGCATAAATTAGGTGTGGATTCCCCAAATTCTACAATACTGACCCACCCACGCTCTTCCCATGGCCATGCCCCACCCCATTTTCAATAGTACACTTAATAAATTTGCATGCCCATCTTTATAGAATAGAACTTAGTAAGATGCACATGTAAATCCAAATTGCCAATTAAACATCAATTGGTAGCACTCAATTATTGGTGGTAAATGGTTTGTCAGTCAATTACATTATACGAGCAAATTGGCGAATGGTTTCTCACATTTAGTTTGCTCTACTGAAACCCAACTATATCTGTCAAATATTACAGATATGTTGTTCAGAGATGAAATTCTGCAATCTCCATGGGTTCGTACCAAGGCAACATCTAACACAAATTATCAGTTATCAAGGAGATTATAAAATAAGCCCGTTACATTAACGGGTGCTAGAGTACATGTCTGTCTTTTTTTTTTTATTATTTGTCTCTCCCTCCTTGGATACTGTCTGTCTGTCATTCTTTCTGTATGTCTCTCCCTGGCCCCCTATCTGTCTATCTTTATTTCTAACTCTATCCTCTTCCCTCAATCCTGCATGTGCCCTTTTTTCTTTCTCCTCCCCACTTCCTTCCAACGTCTGCTCCCCCTGTCCCTCAGACTTTCATTCAGCGGCTGTCCCTCCTCTCCCCCACACTTCCATTCAGTGTCTGTCTCCCTCTCTCTACCCCTTCTATCTACTATCCACCCTCTGTCTTGCCCCTTCCATTCACTTCCCTTCTCTTCTCTTTCCATCCAGTGTCCGCACTCTCTCTCTCTGTTCCATATGGCATCTCCTCCTTCCTTTCCCCCTTCCTTTTCCCTTGGTCTGGCATACATTCCTCCTTCCCTCCATGCCCTGCCATCTCTTCTTCCCTCCAAGCCATTCTCTCCCCCTGTGCTCCCTTTCCTCCTTGAACTTCATGGGGCAGCAGCAGCATTCACAATTCATTGCTGTTGCCGGCTACAGGTCTTCCTCTCTGTCGGGTCGTCTTCCTGAAAACAGAAAGTAGGCAGGACCCGCCAGAGAGGAAGGCCTGAAGCCGGCAACAGCAGCGAATTGTAAACGCTGCTGCTGCCCGAAGAAGCCAGACCTTGAAAAACCCGAGGCAGACCGCTTCTCTCCAACCCCCGCTGACTCGGCTCCCTTATCCTTTCCGATCCCCGCCTGAGTCGTGGAAGCATGAAGACTGAGCGCCAGCAATCGGGGTGGCGAGGACGCGGCTCAGGAGACTGTGAAGGTGTTGGCATGCGGCAGCGCTCCATGAACCCCTTTCCCGGCAGCCACCGCCAGCACCAATCGAGGCGACGAGGATGCGGGCAGGGAGGTGCTTGCCTGCGCGTCCTCCAGCAGTTGGTGAGTGAAGGCGGAAGGAGGGGAGTGGCTAGAGTGATCCCTGCCACCGCGTTCTAAAATGGAACGCGGCCACGGTCAGAAATCACAGCGGCAGGGATCACGAAGTTTCAAGAGCGCATGCATGTTTAGGGTTTTATTATTATAGATAACACCTATCTTTGTTTTCTTTCCCTTTGTATCACATGCAGTGGCTCTTTACCCATTAGTGTAACTTATGCCAGTAACATACAATATCCCACCCCTAATCCATCTCTGTCATCTGCCATCATTATACGGCTCTCACAGGAATACACCAGACCAGAAAATAGCTACACAAACCTGAAATAGAGCCAGCGAGTGTCCATATCTCTGGAGAGGGCCATGTGATACAGGGACTACGTTCCATATGCTGCTCTCCAAATTATAACTGCAATGTAATTAAACACAGGGTTAGATACTTAGGAGAGGATAAGGGGGAATTTCTATCATGCTAGCCTTTTTCATGAGGCCCATAGCAAGAAATGGAGAGTATACAATATGAGTTTAAATATCTTTTCCCTTCTCAAACTCTATCCCCCTCTTCTACAAAGCCACGCTAGCGGCTGCCGCGCAGCAACAGCCCCGAAGCCCTTTATATCTCTATGGGCTCCGGGGCCGTTACTGCACGGCTTTGTAGAATAGGGGGGTATGTCTATAAAGAAATTAGAAAGTCTGCATAATCGGGCACTTTGTATAAGGCAGTCAAAATATGCCTATTTTATAAAGAAAACTAATGACCAGATTTTGAAAGCAACCGACAATAATTTGTCAATCACGCAATGGCACCATATATAGAATCATGCCTTTGGGCAAGATAGGTGCTAGAAATGTAAGCTTGGGTTTTCTGGGCCTAAATTTCCAGCGCCTATCTATGTCGTGAATCGTGCCTATGCAGGCGCTTTCTGGCATTAGCCACGCCCATAGTGGTGTTAGGCACTAGAAAGCGCCTACACAGGCACAATTCCAGTGTCTTTTATTTGGGCGCCAGTAGACACTTGAATATTGGGGGGGTCTCACTGCTTCTAACAGTGTTTGTCAATGGGGCAGACTCACCATAAACTGTAGTCATGCATTCATTGATCTCCCATTATCCTACAAAGTAAAATTTTGGAACACACAATTTAAGTAGGGTAGAGAGTCCATTGAAGATGACCTTCACACTAGATGGCCTATGGAAGCAACTTCCACAGAAATGTGCAACAAAAATCGAGTATTTAATTTTGTCAAACAGATGAATTAAGGTTTCCTGAATAGCTGAAGAAACGGGCATCTTGGCAGGTACAGTTTAGAAAATAATTCATGAAAAGTTGGGCATGTCCAACGTTAATGCAAGATGGGCTCCAAGAATGCTGACACCATATCAGAAGGCCACAAGAATCCATTGCTGTCAGGAGAACTTGGAGATGCTCCGTGAAGACCAAGTGAATTTTTTTTCATCGTTTGGTTACTGGAGATGAGACTTGGATCTATCACAGCGATCCAGAGTCCAAAATGGAGTCAACAAGTCATCTCTCTCACAAAAAAAGTTCATGATACAAAAATCTGCAGGCAAAGTCATGGCAGCTGTCTTCTGGAATGATGAAGGACTTTTGCTTCTAGAATTCATGTTACACAAGACAACCATAACCGGGGAGACTTACGCCAACACAATGATCGCTTTGCGGGAGTCAATCAAGGAGAAAAGATGAGGAAAACTCACAGCAGGCATGTTGCTTCTTCACGACAATGCGCCAGTGCACATGTCACGACAATCACAGGCAGCCAGCCGAGAATGTGGGTTTCAGCAGCTGAACCGTGCACCCTACAGTCCTGACCTGTCTCCCTTGGATTATTTCATGTTCCAAGTTTTGAAGAAATCTCTCTGTGGACAGCGGTTTTCAATTGATGAAGACGTCAAGGAAGCTGTGACATCTTGGTTTGAAGGTTAAACAGAAAAATTATTTTCAAAGGAGTTAAAGTCATTGCAGGAAAAGTGGATGAAGTGTATGGAACTATCAGAGGACTATATTGCAAAATAAAAAAAATTTTGGGAAACTTTTCTTTCCTACTGTGGTAGATCAATTATTGAACATCCCTTGTATGATACGAGGGTAACCATTTTCCAACTCTTCCTTACAGAATCCACATATGCCTGTTTTTCAAGTTATTTTCTCAGCTTGTGGACCCTCTGTGATCCTCAATCCTGGGCTGCAGATATTAGTCTCTCATTCTTAGAGTTCAGTTAACTTCTTGTTAACCACTCATGCATCCAATTTTGGTTGCCATATGGCTCCAGGAATCACACGTCATCTGCTCCATTGCTACTTCGTTTTCCTTGTTTGCTGATGTAATTCTTTGTGGGTTTTTTACTCTTTGTTTTTGTCATTCAGGAGCAATTGGATTGTGGGAGGTTTTCTGCACACAATTTTTGGAACGTTTAATGTCGCTATTGCACTTTTGTGGATGAAATCGCTTTAAGCAATTTTGTTATTAGGATCAAAGAATTTTTGAAGGGAGTAGTGGCATTGTGATCTCTTACGCCCTCTTGCAGCTATATTCACTTGAAGAACGTAGAGAGAGAGGAGACATGATAGAGACGTTTAAATATATCACCGGCCGTATTGAGGTGGAGGATGATATCTTCTTTTTTAAAGGCCCCTCTGCCACAAGAGGCCATCCGCTGAAAATCAGGGGTGGGAAATTTCATGGCGACACCAGGAAGTTCTTCTTCACCGAAAGGGTGGTCGATCGTTGGAATGAACTTCCACCTCAGGTGATTCAGGCCAGCAGCGTGAAGGATTTTAAAAGGAAATGGGATACACATGTGGGATCTCTAGGGGGGTAAATTCAAGGGGGTAGGGTTGTTGGAGTGGGCAGACTTGATGGGCTGTGGCCCTTTTCTGCCGTCATCTTCTATGTTTCTATGTTTCTATGTTTCTTCTGTATGATGCTTATTTCATATCAGAGCTTCTAAGTCCAGCTATGTTTTCAGGATGTCCACAATGAATATGCTTAAATTAATTTGCATACAATGGAGGCAGTGCACACATATCAGTCTCATACATAGTCACCAGACTGGCTGGCTTGTCACGAGGAACTGAGCTGAGAAACCCTGATTTATAGAATACACCATTCACTTAATTTTTTTTTCTCTCTTAACACGCACTTGTTCAGAGATGCTTTCATGATCTAAGCTTTTCTCAGCTTACTAGCCTGGGCTCTTTATATTTTTATATTGTTTATAATGCCATCATTAGACCAAGGAATTTACACTGCTCATTAACAGAATACTAGGTATAAATTTTAAAAAAATGTTACTGTAAATAAACTGTTGCTGTTAATGATTTATGTATTTTTTATTTTATAACTCGCCTAGGGATAGGTGGGATATAAATATTAAACAATGGAGGGGGTTGAGGAGGCATTCCTTACTGTAAAACATAACAATGTCAGTAAAAAAGTGGATTTAGATCTACAAAACACTTTTATCCATGAGAGTTTTTTGGAAAATACTTTTCTGTAAAAGGCTCAACAGACCATAGCACCTACAGAAGAATCACGAGAAACTCCAGCATCGCTCCAAGCCTTTACACCCTGTGAGGTTATTATAGTCCAATAGAATATCTTTCATCTTTTTTATAAAATCCTAAAAAAAGCAAAATGCAACTTAACTTGTGCCAAACTCCAGTCAGAAATAAAAGGTGGTAATTACAGTCAACATCCTCTCAATCTTCAATAAACTTAACACCCCTGATATATCCAGTTCCAACCGGTTTCGACCTTCACAGGCTTCTTCAGGGAGCAAAAAAAAAAAAAAAAAAAAAAGGTCTCAACATTAGAAAATGACATGGGGACACATTTTACCCCATTCCCTCAGGAACTCATTTTCCCATCCTGTCCCAGTGAGTTCTTTTCCTGCCCCTGCCCCATTCCTGCAAGCTCCGTCCTCATCTGCACAAGCCTCAAACACTTTAAAATCAAACGTGTTCGAGGCTTGTATGGTTAAGGCAGAGCTTACAGGAATGGGGCAGGGACAGGGACAGCGACAGCGACAAAACTCATGGGGACGGGATGGGAAAATGAGCTCCTGCGGAGATGGGGACAAATTTGTCCCTGTGTCATTCTCTAGTCAACATCTCCAATTGGTAACATCACAGAGAGATGACTTTTTTTTGTGATCTGGATGTTGGAGCTTTTTGATCTTGGAAATGTATTATATGTTGTTATTACTTCTTTCTAGTTTATCAGCTACTTTAGCTGGATTGTGAGCCTTTGGGACAGATAGAGGAGTTTTTCTCAACTTGAAACTTTTTAATAAACTTAAACTACCTAATTTCATTTTAGTTTGATACCTTCTAAACCCGCTTAGGTCAGTAAAATGCAGGAGTAGTACAGCAAATATTAAATAAACATATCCAACCTAAACAAGAAGGCCCGGATTGTATAAATGGCACCATTGTCGGCAGCCACCCTAAAAACGGCCGCCGACTCTGTGATCAATCACGTGATGCCACTATTTATAGAATCGTGGCTTTGGAAAAGGTAGGCGCCGGAATTAAAGCCAGGTTTTTCAAGGCCTACATTTCCAGCGTCTACCTTTTGCATGAATCATGCCTACGGAGGCGCTTTACAAATGTCTCAAATCGCTTCCAGCGTTAGCCACACCTACAGTGGTGTTAGGCATCATAATGTGCCTCCATAGGTACGATGAAGGCGCCTACATTTTTTCTTTTAAAATGCTTATTTCGGTTTTTTAAACAGCATTTTCAACTTATGCTAGGCGCTGGTTTGGGCGCCATTTATAGAATATTGGCTGAAACGCAACACAAGCCAAAGGGGTTCTACTTACTTCAGCACCATCTGGAAGGAGCTATAGTTGAAGGTGTAGCCACCAATCACCCACATAAACTTCCCATGCAACACGGCTTTGTGGGAGGCCCGGCCCACCGACGGGCTGAATGGCTTCACATTGGGAAGAATCCAGTAGGACTCAGTGGACGGAACATGCAACGAGCAATCAGGGCCTGGATGAAAGCAGAGAGGCATGTAGAGGGTGAATCACCAATATTCTCACACCAGGCTGCAAAAAGCCTTCAGACAGGTGAAAATCGAAAGGCTTCGCTGCAAACACCGACAATCACATCGACAACAAAGCACATTACTCAGGACCACTTTTTTTGTGCCTCACAGCGACAGGAGACAAATTAGATTAATGCGAGGAAGCAAAATGACAGAAGATATGCTACATTTGTAGAGCTAATGAAGATGAATTCCAGCGTTCAGCTCAAACGCCATATGTACAATTTACATATCACAGGTGGAAAGAAAGTTCTGCTTTGGGGTCAGAGAATGCAGAAAATGAAAGGAATAGGGTTTCGATAGTCAGCTTCCTGAAGACACTCAGATGTAAAAGATTCCATCACCTCCTTGCACTGTGGCATTTTCATCACCCTAAACCCACAGGCCTTCCCCATACCTCACAGCAACACAAGCATAGCTAATTGTAGATATTAAGCTTTTGTGACGTTAGAGGAGCTTCCCTACTAGAGGTGCATCCTGCTAGTGTTCTAATACAGATAATCCACCCTGTGCCATCAAAAGTTAATACTTACGCTAGTGTCAACTCAGCCAGAAATAAGGCTTTTACCATTTTGTAACATTTCACATTATGACTGATAGAGCTTAGAACAGTGTTTCTCAACAAGTGGTATGTGTATCCCCGAGCCACTTGTGGAGGGTATACGGCATGGGTCTACGCCCCACCCCACCCCCTTCCTCCAGTGGCATACTACCCTCTGCCAAAGAGCCTTCACGTCCACACGCTTGGGAGGGTCCCTTTGGATCCACCCACTCTGACACATTTGCGTCAGAGGGGCGGTACCAACAGGGCCTCACAAGCGACAGACTCAAAGGCTTTGCATCAGTTAAGCTAGCGCCAGTGCCGGGCCTTGTATAGACACTGGACCCCTTGTCAGGCAGTGGGAGGGAGGTAGAAGATGGAGGGCTCTTCATTGCTGGACTTAGCTTGGTATTGCCCTAGATAACAAAGGTAGGGAAAATCATTTTATTTTCAATGTAGTGATCAAAATGTGTGAGTTTTGAGAATTTATATCTGCTGTCTATATTTTGCACTATACAGTCAAACCTCGGTTTGCGAGTAACGCGGTTTGAGAGTGTTTTGCAGGACGAGCAAAACAGTCCTGTAATTTTTAACTCGCAAAACGAGCGGTGCCTCGATACACGAGCGCATATGCACGCAAGCGCATCACACACGTATGTACATCGATGAGCGCAATCCTGCCTGGATCCTGAATCGGATCAGCAGATTTCTCAATCCCGACCCCCCAAAGTCGGCGGCTGCAGTAAAATCTGTTTGGGAGAGGGAGAGAAGGATGAAAGCTAATGCAGTCGCACAACCAGTGCACAGGCCATGTGCACATCTTACGCGCACAATTTCTTCCTCACACCAGCCAGTTTTTGGAATTTGGAATTAATCGTCCGAGTTTCCATCACTTCCTATGGGGAAATTCGCTTTGATTATATGAGTGCTTTGGATTACGAGCATGCTTCTGGAGCGAATTATGCTCACAAACCAAGGTACCGTATTTGCCGGCGTATAAGACGACTTTTCAGTACCTTAAAATCCTCCCCAAAGTCGGGGGTCGTCTTATACGCCGGGTACTGTTTACATGCCCTTACTTTACATTAGAGAGCTGCACGGGGACGCCCCTAGGGTCGCGGGGATCCCGTGGGGACGCCCCCTAGGGTCGCGGGGATCCCATGGGGACGCTTCCGAGGGTCGCGGGGCTCCTGTGGGGCTGGATGTACTCAGTCTTCTGGATGTACGCGGCTCTTCTTCTCCCTACCCTCTCTGCTTGCAGCACAGAGCCGAACGGAAGTCTTCCCGACGTCAGCGCTGACGTCGGAGGGGAGGGAGGGCTTAAACAAAGCTTAAACAAAGCCCTCCCTCCCTCCGACGTCAGCGCTGACGTCGGGAAGACTTCCGTTCGGCTCTGTGCTGCAGGCAGGGCAGATAAGGAGAAGGAGAGTAGCCTCGCGGTTCGAGTGGCTACCAAGAGAGAGGGGCGGCCGCCCCGCCCCGGTTGCAGCACAGCCGGCCAGGTTCCCTTACTTTTGTGGCACTTCCCCGACCGACCGATAACAGCCCGGGTCCGACAATCCTCCCTGCCCTGTAGCCGCAAATCTAAATTACCTTCTTACAGCAGCTGTAAGAAGGTAATTTAGATTCGCAGTTAAGGGCAGGGAGGTTTGTCGGACCAGGGCTGTTGTCGGTCGGTCGGGGAAGTGCCACAAAAGTAAGGGAACCTGGCCGGCTGTGCTGCAACCGGGGCGGTAGAGAAGGTGTGCGGAAGAAGGGGTAGTCTTATACGGCGAGTATATAACAAACTCTATATTTTAACTGTAAAAGTTGGGGGGTCGTCTTATACGCCCAGTCGTCTTATACGCCGGCAAATACGGTACCACTGTATTTGTCTATTTTTTGTAGCTGTTCCTGAGGTGACATTGCATAAGAACATAAGAAATGCCTTCACCGGATCAGACCCAAAGTCCATCCTGTCCGGTGACCCGCACAAGCGGAGGCCAAACCAGGTGTTCCCAAATGGACACCTTGATCACCCGTATCCCTCAACGTGATTTGCAAGAAGGTGTGCATCCAACTTGCCCTTGAATTGCTGCTGCTAGATCAGACCAGTGATCCATCATGCCCAGCAGTGCGCTCATGCGGCGGCCCTTAAGTCAAAGACCAGTGCTCTAAATGAGTCCAGCCTCACCTGCGTACGTCCTTACCCCGAAGTGTTGCGGTTCGGGGGGGTGGGCGATCACCATCGCGGCAGGAGAGATGAGCTATCTCTCCTGCCACGATCGTTGCAGAAGGGGGTAGGCAGGTTGCTGGGGCCGCTGAGTTGCTGCGATCAGCTCAGCGTCCCCTTTTCGGCACTTATACCTATTTTGATTTGGTCTAAGTCAAAACGTATAAGTGCCGACTAGGCAACCTGCCTAAACTTTTGGTTATACCTCCAGCCCTTTCCCCTCCTCTAAAAACACCTCTTTTCGCTCTATACGTTTAGAGGCAGGGGAAAGACCTAAGCTGGTTTTAGATACGTCTAAAACCAGCTTTGGTTATAGGTACGTGGACGATCAGGCTTTTTGATCGTCCATGTACCCATTTAGGCCACTTTTTAGATGTTTTTTTGTTTTGATTATGAGCCCTATACTGTTTATGAAATTAATTTGCAATCAACCACAGGGCAAAGTTTTAGTTAGGTGTGTTATTTTTGTGTTGATTTTGCATATCACACCACAGACAGGTCCAAGGATGTATCACGCTTACTAAGCCCTTTTGGGTTATCAAGCTTCCAACTCTATGAAAGTCTCTTGGAGTTGTAATTACCGAGGACCACCTTATATCACACAGTTTGGTCTCTTTTGCTGGCACATTTATGGTATAAGGTTATATTAGTTATAACTAACACACTTTCCCGAGAGGTTAAGAAAAAGAAAGAATTCTTATTGTTTCTTTGTGAAGCAGCCTGGGCATCAAATACTGCATTCTGGCTGGTTCTGTTGATCCCTTGCATCAAAGTTTCCTCGTAAATTGTTATAGGTGGTGCATTTTTATTGGACTAACTTTTGCTTTGCCATTATCCACATGGCTTTATTAGAAATGAAGGAAGCCATGACTTGAGTTGACAGCTAACAGTGTCTCTCACAGGTATAACACAGAGAAAATATTACAACCAATAAACTCAACCCATCGGGAAGGAGGAAAGCAGGATGGAAAGGGGGAAATGTGTTCATATACAGTGCACTGATTGCACATACTATTTATTTTTCTAAATTTCTATACCATCTAAATCCTAGGCGGTTTACAATATATCCATAAACACAATACTTAAAAGAAGTGCAAAAGAGAGACAAAACATCAGAATTTAAATTCACAGTTAATCTTCGATCAAGACAAGTCAGACCCTATCAAAAAGCATTGACGAACAATTGTGTTTTGAGTTTTCTGAAAAGTTCCCCTTGTCAGCACCAGCGAATTCCATCATTTCACCCCAGCCCAGCAAAAGGTCATTGAACCAGTCTCTACATATTTTGGATTAACACTGGCCTTTAACAAAACTGAGCTTTCAGAGCGCCACAAACGTTTGGGCCGATAAATTGGTCATCTTACTCTTGAAAAACTCTGGCATCGGACCATACAAAAATTGATGACAAATCATAATCTCATTTTGAACTCTAATTGCCACTGGCAGCCAGGCAGTTGCTGAAGCCAAGGTGTAATGTGAGCATATTTTGATGTTCCTGTAATCAATCTGGCTGCAGCATTTTGCACCACTTGCAATCTAACACACCTATCCAGGACTTTAAAAGCAGTTTAGAGTGTAAATTCTGCACCTTGTTAAAAGTGCTGCGGATACAAGGAGCCCCACACAAGGGCTGATTATCTCACACAGCAAAGCCCCTTATCATTTGAAAGAGCAGTCCCACAGAGACCATTCAGAAAACCTTCCTCGTCAGTCTTCTAAGCAAAGGGTGGGGACATTTATAGACTGTAACAGCAAAAAAAAAAAAAACACGTGCACTGTCCAATGCTAAGAATCTCTCATCTTCCTTACAAAAATCATTTTGGAAATATACTGTATTATGGTCATTGGTGACACCTAGTGGCCAAAAGGGAACAGGACATTAAAACCAATAAAACTGAAAAACACCTGCATGATGCACATGCAGCATGAACAGAATGCTATAATTAGGGTTTGTATTCATAGGCGTTTACACATTTATTTTCCAACTAATTTTAAGGACTCTTTTAAAGGTGCATACTTGATATTTATCTGTGTTTCTGCTGACTACCTTTTCCAGTAGAATCAAATGTGTGTGTTTGTGTCACTTAGGAGTCCTCCGTGCAGAAAATACACAAAAACTGAGGGGCCAATGCAGAAAACAGGGCTGTGGAGTTGGTAGATAAATGTTCCGACTCCGACTCCAGTACCCGAAATTTCCTCCGACTCCGACTCCTCGATTCCAACTCCGACTCCACAGCACTGGTTAATTTTCAGATCGTTAAAATGGAATGTCAAGTTGAGAGAAATGAGCATTTTCGACACCACCTTCTTTTTGCTTTTAATCAAGGTTCTAAGGCCGCAGAAGCTGCTCGCAACATTTGTGCTGTGTATATAGTGGGTGCTATAGCTGAAAGAATCGCTCGTAATTGGTATGCCAAGTTCAAAAATGGAGTCGGTAGATAAATGTTCCGACTCCGACTCCTCAGTTTTTTGTACTTCTGACTCCGACTCCGACTCCAGGTACCTGAAATTTCCTCCGACTCCTCGACTCCGACTCCGATTCCACAGCTCTGGCAGAAAGCAACCATGAACGGGGCACATGGTGAACAAGGGGATATGCACACGCTAGCCGGTGAGCCATGCAACAACGGGTCGGTGCAGAAGTTAGCTTGTGAAGTAGCCATCAACAGAGTTTCTATTATAATAAATGCTAAGCAGGCTATTAACGATTCCACCCAAATGCACAGAAGATTTTAAACAAATCACAAAGTGGGAAGATTGCTGCTTGGTCAGAGAAGAAAAAATAATAAGCCCCTCCCCTCCCTCAAGGATCTCTCATGTGCCTCCATCAACACCTAAGGCAGGAGCACCCTCAAGCTTTAATAGCCTCCAACCCAAACACTCTTCCTCCCAACTTGCTGACAAAAAATATTTTGGGGCATCTACTGCATTCCACCCCCAAACCCTAAAAAAGGCAGAAGTGATGCCCACTCACTCTTACCTCAGCCTCTACCATCTTGGAAAATGGCGTACCTGAGAGGCATCGAGTGGGGTCAGTCTGCCAAACGGGGAAATTTTTCTCTTATTTGGTAGACAAGAAGGGTGACTTTTGCAAAGAGCTGCAGATTCTCATTGATTATTATTTAAGAGTATCTGATTACCATTCAGGGCATTATAAACTGCTTTGGGTGAATATCTTAATGAAAAAGGAGGTGGTTAAATCTAAATAAATAAATATTATATTTATATTACATAGTCGCTCACAGTATATTTCATGGTACTCTCATTACCACCGTCAACTTAAACAGATGTGTAGAAAATGAGAAAGAAAGTGGAAGAAAAGTAATGCAGAAATAGAAAAGATAAATTGGAGAACGCAGATAAAGGAATATAGTCATGAGACCATCAAAGCTAGGAAAATATATTATGGCAATAAAATTAATACTGCGAAAAATCAAAGTAAAGCTTTATTTTCATAATGGAAATTGATAACAACAGTACCAGGAAAGGTAGATAAATCTATTATACCTTCAGTAGAAGAATTAGCTAACTGCTTTAATCAAGTTTCAAGTTTATTCATGGCTTGATATACCGACCATCACATGTATCTGGGCGGTTTATAATATTAAAAATTAAAAAGGTCTAATAAAATTTTTGATTTTGGTGAGATAAAATAAAAAGAAGACTATGACGAATTATGACTGATTAGAAACAACAGATTTTAGGGGATAGGGAAGTTTTAATGACATTGATAAATAAAAATAAGAGGAAGGGTAGAGGGATGGGAGTAATGAGAGGAAAACAGGGATGTCGCTTCTTAAAAGCTTTCCTTTTTTTCACTTCTTGGTAGGCATCTTTAAAGAGAAATGTTTTGAAATTTGTTTTAAATTTATTTAGGGAATTTTCATTGTGGAGATAAAATGGCATTGCATTCCAAAACGAGGGCGAGAAAAAACCTAACATTCCAGCAACCCTTACTATACCCTATAATGAAAATTTTTCTGATGACATCCCAGTTGATAAATACTGGCAACTTTGGGTACAATAACTGAATACCAACTTAAGCAGCTTTGTGTTAAATTTGGACAGAAAAAAATGTCTGCTTGACCCTGTTCCTTCATACATTTTTTGTAACATTCCTTCATATGGTTTACGATGTTGCTTAATTACATTCTCTCTCGTGTTTGTTTGTTTTTTATCAGATATGGGACATACAGTGGTACCTCGGTTTACGAGTGCACCGGTTTGCGAGTGTTTTGCAAGACAAGCAAAACATTTGCAAGCTTGTGCCTCGTAAACCGAGCTTGCCTCGCTGTACGAGCCCCTCCCCCCCCTGCAATCCGGCATCAACCCCCAGCGATCCAGCATCCCCTCCGCGATCCTACATTCCCCCCCCCCCCCCGAGCACAGCAATGACATCCCTTACCCCGACTGTGCACCAGTGCCGGTGCCCGAAGATCCTCCCTCTTCTGGCGCGGCCTGGGCTGGGCGGTGCGTCGGAGATCCTCCCTCTTCTGGGCTGGGCCGGGCTGGACTGGCTTTGAGCATTTGCGCATGCTCAGAGCCTTCTGGTCTCGTTCTCTCCGAGATTCTCAGATTCAGAATATATATGTCGTCATATATATATATATATATATATATATGACGACATTGAAATATTTGACACTATCTATTTCAGAATCAATCTTTACGTATGCTGATGATATTTTCATCCTACTTGAAGTTGATCCATCATTATCACACTTAACAATAGATATTAATTCTTGTATTTATAGACTTCAAGAATGGGCTTCTTCTGTACATAAGAAATTAAATGTTTCCAAAACCAAACTATTATGGTTTGGCCCTATTACACATAGGGCTCCTTTTACAAAGGCGCGTTGGCGGTTTAACGTGCGTAATACTGCGCGCTAAACCACCGGCCACGCTAGCCGCTACTGCCTCCTCTTAAGCAGGCGGTAGTTTTTAGGCCAGCGCAGAGGTTAATGAATGATGAAAAGTCACGCGCGTTAATCCCGCGCTAGTGCGGCTTGATAAAAGGAGCCCACAATCTTCCACCTTCTATAAGATTAAGTTCAGGTGATTCTAAAGACTGAATATTCATTTAGAATTCTGGGATTTGTTTTAGATTCCACTTTATCTATGACAAACCAAATGAATAATATATCTAAAAAATGTTATTTTAGTTTACGGGTGCTAAGGAAAGTTTGTCGTTTTTTTTCACCAGCGTAATTTTGTAGGGTTGGTTCTCAGGCTATAATATTGGCTTATTTGGACTATGTCAATTCTCTTTACATTGGTTTAAGTAAAGGTAATTTGAAGAGATTACAACTTATTCAGAATATGGCAGCTAAAATAATTTTTGGGAAAAACAAATACGATCATGTCACCCCATTGTTGAGAGCTCTGCATTGGCTACCGATTTATTGGAGGGTTCAGTTTAAATGTGCAAATGTTATTTTTAAGAGTTTATATGGGACTTTTTCCCCATTATTTCCTTTCTTTTAACTCTTATCGCTTTAACTCTACGAGGTATATACATAAATTCAAACTATTACTTCCCTCTATTAAAGGGATTCATTCTTTAGACTTTACAATGGTGAAGACCTGGATTGACCTTCCTCCAGATATCAGAACTCTTGCATCATTGACTCGTTTTAGAAAAACCCTGAAAACATATTTGTTTATTAAATGCCTTACAGATAATTGATAGAACTCTCATTTAATCTTTATACAGTAAAACCTTGGATTGTAAGTAATTTGGTTTACAAGTGTTTTGCAAGACAAGCAAATCATTTTATTAAATTTTAACTTGATATACAAGTACACACGTCACATCGTCACAACTGAGCCAGTGGTTCTTCTCTCTTTGACAATGCGGGAGTGTAGTGACTGTTCTAAATGAGCGAGGTCTTCCAATACATGTACATATAGTATTTTATATTGAAGTTTTTGGGTTGTGGAACAAATCATCTGAGTTTCCATTATTTCCTATGGGGACATTTGCTTTCATATACGAGTGCTTTGGGTTACAAGCATGCTTCTGGAACGAATTATACTCGTAAAACCAAGGTTTTACTGTACATTGATAGCTATTGATTCTATTCATTACTAATCTCTAAGATTATCTTATGTTAACCGGTCCGAGTCTCTTCAGGGAATGATCCGGTATATAAGATCAAGGATTAGATTAGATTAGATGATAGAAGCCGTACACTGAACCAGCTCTATACATGGCTATCTGCATCTGTTTCCGAGTGAAGGGTTCAAACTTAGGAGCCTTTTTACTAAAGGCTCCTTTTACTAAGCTATGATAGCGTTTTTAGCGTGCGTAGAATTGCCGCGTGGGCTAAACCTGCACTACGTGGCTAGAACTAACGTCAGCTCAAAGCTGGTGTTAGCGTCTAGTGCAGGGGTGTCCAATGTCGGTCCTCGAGGGCCGCAGTCCAGTCGGGTTTTCAGGATTTCCCCAATGAATATGCATGAGATCTATTTGCATGCACTGCTTTCAATGCATATTCATTGGGGAAATCCTGAAAAGCCGACTGGATTGCGGCCCTCGAGGACCGACATTGGACACCCCTGGTCTAGTGTGTGCTAAAACCACCATCGCAGCTTAGTAAAAGGAGCCTTAAGTTGTAATACCCTGTGCATACCACAGCTTAAAAAGCACAACCACCGGATGCACTCGGGCATCTTACAATAATTTTGGAATCAGAGCATTCTACCCACATGCTTAAAAAAGATTTTTTTTTATTTTTTTTTTTTAGCACTCAGGACACTCCTGCGGTCAACAGTTCATACCAACCAGTTAGTGTGTTTATCATGGGGAAATTAGCATGTAATATAGAAAAAGAGAAGATTAGCCACAAACAATCAGATCCACTAAAGGAATCAACCAGGAGATTGAAATCCTTTAATTAAATGAAGGAAAGAATCTCAGAATTGCCATTCGAAGGATCATAATAATAATATCCATATAAGGAATTGTGGGATGGGTATCTTTCATGGATCCAAAACCTTCATATATCCACATGACTTAATCTGCCACTTTAATCAAAATTTTTGAATTTACTACTCAATGATTTATTCAGATTTTTTTCTTTTGGATAAAATTTTTGAATATTTATCTTTTTTAATAAATTGTCTTTTTTATAAATCACAATAATCAAAACTGTGCAAATAGCATTGTTCACTTATGAATATAGCATTAATCAAAGCCTTATAGTGAAATACAACAAAATCACTTATCTTTCAGCTTGGTTTCAATATGGAGCGGCATTAAAACCCGTATCTTAAACCCTGAGGAAGCCGCTTGTTAGCAGCGAAACGGGTTCCTGTTGGATACGATACAAGGGGCGGAAGCGGCAGTGTATCTAATGCCGCTCTATATTATAAACCAAGCTGAAAGATAAGTGCTTTTGTTGTAATTCACTATAGAGCTTTGATTAATGCTATATGCATAAGTGAAGAGCGCTATTGCACAGTTTTGATTATTGGGATTTGCACAAGTGAACAATGCTATTTGCACAGTTTTGACTAATGTCATTTATAAAAAAGACAATTTATTTAAAAAGATAAATATTCAAAAATTTTATCCAAAAGAAAAAAAATCTGAATAAATCATTGAGTAGTAAATTCAAAAATTTTGATTAAAGTGGCAGATTAAGTCACGTGGATATATGAAGGTTTTGGATCGATGAAAGATACCTATGCCACAATTCCTTATATGGAAAATATTATTATGATCCTTGGAGTGGCAATTCTGAGAGTCTTTCCTTCATTTAATTAAAAGATTTCAATCTCCTGGTTGATTAACCTTTAGGAAATTAGCATGTAGCCATTAATTGGCAAAAGGGAAAATGTACCCATTTAACAGCTACACTAAAAGTAGTCTCAGTAGAATATTGCTACACCTTGGCTTTTGGCCAGGTACTAGTGACCTGGATTGGCCACCGTGAGAATGGGCTACTGGGCTTGATGGACCATTGGTCTGACCCAGTAAGGCGATTCTTATGTTCTTATGCGCAGGAAAACTCCACACTAGTCATAGAGCTGGACACTTTCTCGTGCAGGTTAGTAACAGGCCCTTGAATTGGGGGGAGGGACTAACAAATATTGGTGTTTTTATCTAAATATTTTCTATGCTCTTGCATTGTCTTGCCTATCTGTTTAATTATGCATGTAAAGATGGGCCCTCTGCTAGAAACGAGGATAATTTTGAGTAATATTTTTAATAAAATATTCCCCCTTGCATTTCTTTCAGGGATTTTAAGAATGTTTGAGTGTTATCCAGTGCAGGCCTTGGGCATATTGCTTCCATAACAATCTCAAAGCATACTCTTATCTGCTGCAGAAGTGGAGAAAAAGCAAAGTTACTTACCGTAACAGTTGTTATCCAGGGACAGCAGGCAGCTATTCTCACTAGTGGGTGATGTCATCCGAAAGAGCCCCGATACGGACATCTTGCAAGCATGTCTTGCTTGAAGAAACTCAGAAGTTTTGAGATGCCCGCACCGCGCATGCGCCAGTGCCTTCCCGCCCGATGCTCCGGGCGTGTCTCCTCAGTTCAGGTAGCTAGCAGAGAAGCCAACCCAGGGGAGGTGGGTGGGACGTGAGAATAGCTGCCTGCTGTCCCTGGATAACAACTGTTACGGTAAGTAACATTGCTTTATCCCAGAACAAGCAGGCAGGTATTCTCACTAGTGGGTGACCTCCAAGCTAACCTCAATGGGATGGAGGGAGAGTTGGCAACTTAGGAGAACAAATTTTGTAACACAGTTTGGCCAAACTGCCCATCCCGTCTGGAGAAAGTATCCAGACAATAATGAGAGGTGAACGTATGAACTGAGGACCAAGTGGCAGCCCTACAAATCTCCTCAATCGGTGTCGATCTGAGGAAGGCTACAGAGGCTGCCATTGCTCTGACCTTATGGGCTGTGACCTTACAGGGAAGGGGTAATCCAGCCTGGACTGGTGAGAAGATACAGACTGGCAGAGACGAAGAAGAGCATCCATGCGCTGAGAAGGAAGGAATGCTCGAAGCTGGATGGTGTCCAGTACCGCCCCGATGAAGGGAAGGGACTGGGTAGGCTGCAGATGAGATTTGGGAAAATTGATCTCGAAGCCTAGGCTCTGCAGGAAGCAGATCGTGGTCAAGGTCGCCGAAATGACCTTTGGAGCTGACGGGGCCTTGATGAGCCAGTCGTCGAGGTATGGAAATACCTGAAGACCCCTGTTCCGGAGTGCAGCGGCCACCACCACCAGACACTTCGTGAAGACTCTGGGAGACGAAGACAGGCCGAATGGAAGCACTCGATACTGCAGATGTAGATATCCCACCCGAAATCTGAGGAACTTGCGGGAGGCCGGATGAATGGGAATGTGAGTGTAGGCCTCCTTGAGATCCAGAGAGCATAACCAGTCGTTCTGCTCGAGGAGAGGGTAGAGAGAAGCAAGTATCAGCATGCGAAACCTCTCCTTGACTAGGAATTTGTTGAGGGCCCTGAGGTCCAAAATGGGTCGCAGGTCGCCTGTCTTCTTCGGAACAAGGAAGTACCGGGAGTAAAACCCCCTGGTTCAGTTGGTCCGTCGGGACCGGCTCCACGACACGAAGCCGGAGCAAAGCCTGAGCTTCCTGGAGAAGAAGGGCGGTCTGAGTCAAGTTGGAAGGATACTCTCTTGGAGGGTGGTCCGGAGGGACCCGATGGAAATGAAGAGAGTATCCTTCCTTGATGATAGGAAGGACCCAGAGGTCGGTTGTTATGGCCTCCCAGCGATGATAAAAATGATGGAGGCGCCCTCTGATGGGAAAAACAGGGGGAGGCAGAACGAGGTTGGTTATGCCCTCGACGAGACAGTCAAAAAGGCTAAGTGGTCTTAGGGACAGCAGGCGATTGAGACTTAGGCTGACCCTTTTGGGGAGGCTGACGCTTCGCCGGTGCCTCGCAGGAGGAGTTTGCCTCGGCTGATAACGCCTCTGATAAATCAACGGCGGACGAGAAGGTCGAGACTGCTGAGGCTTAGGCTTCGGCCGAAGGATAGATTGGAAGGACTTTTCGTGGTCAGACAACTTCTTCGTGACAGTCTCGATGGATTCGTCAAAAAGAACCGCCCCAGCACAAGGGATGTTTGCCAGGCGGTCCTGAAGATTCGGGTCCATATCAATGGTCCGCAACCAGGCCAACCGGCGCATCACCACCGAGCAGGCCGCCGCTCGGGCGGAGAGCTCGAACGCATCATAGACAGATTGCATTAACTGAAGCCGAAGTTGGGACAGCGAAGCAACCACTTCCTCAAACTCAAACCTAGCCTGGGATTCGATGTATGGTGTGAACTTCCGAAGCACAGGTAGAAAAAATTCCAAGTAGGCTGCAAAGTGGAAATTGTAATTCAGGACTCGAGACGCCATCATCGAATTCTGATAGATGCGTCAACCAAACTTATCCATGGTTCTGCCCTCGCGGCCCGGAGGCACTGAAGCATAGACCTGGCCAGGATGAGACCGCTTGAGCGAGGATTCGACCAGGAGGGACTGGTGAGAAAGCTGAGGACCCTCGAAGCCTTTATGATGCACCGTGCGGTACCGCGCATCCAATTTGCCAGGGACCGCAGGGATAGAGTAAGGAGACTCGAAGCATCACATGAAGGTCTGGTCGAGGAGCTTGTGCAGGGAAAGCCGCAAGGACTCTACCGGAGGACGAGGCAAGTGCATGGTATCGAGGTACTCTTTGGAATATCGAGACCCAGCATCGAGAGTAATGTCCATGTCATCCGCCATCTGCCTGAGGAACGATGAAAAGGATAGTTGGTCTGCCGTCGCCGGTCTGCAAGACCGGCTAGAAGAAGAAGAGGCTTCAGGCTCCAGAGAGGCCTGCGAGCAACAGGATGAGTAGAAAACCTCGGGGTCCTCGAACTCCAGGCCCGGAGGAGGAGACCCAGTCGAAGCAGCATACCCCAACCGAGGCAATTTCTTCTGAGGCGAGACGGTCGAGTGTCGAGAGGAATGCTTCAAAGAATGTCTGGATCAATGCCCCTCCCGATGCCTGGAAGGGGATCGAGCCCGTCTGTGAGAAACTGGCTCAGACGCCTCCAAGGAGCAGATTGGACTCGATGCCGTCGATCGCAGAGGCGGCAGAGTCGGAGGCTCCCCCGACGATGCCCAGGTTTGATAGGGGGTTCGGAAGAACTCGTCCTGCTTCCTGCTATGCCCAGGACTGGGTGGCCCCGAAGGTGGATGCCACACTGAGTCATGGGGCGGAGTAATCGGTTCCAAGGGAGGCAGGTCACTAAACGAGGCTTTCCTCGAGGGGATGGGCTCCAAGGGAGGCATATCACTAAGGGAGGCCCTCCTCGAGGAAATCGGTTCCAAAGGAGGTACAGCGCTAACGGAGGACCTCCTCGAGGACCCGGACACCGCTCGCCGCTCCTCCTCGCCGAGTAACGAGGTAGTGCGGCGAGGAGGAGGAGGGGGCGGTCCGCCCCTCGAAGCCGAAGCTGGAAGGTCACCCTGGATGGTGGCAATCAGCCGAGGCCCCATGGTCTGCATGAGCTCCACGAACTGAGCCTCCAGGATGGACCGCAACAAAGCCGATATGGAGGGATCCGCACCAAAAGGGGGCCCTTCCGCACGGTCTCCGCGCTCCTTGGGTGCTACGTGCTTCTGCTTGCCAGTCTTCGGCACCTTGAGCACCACCGGAGGAACTGTCGGGGTCGATACCTGCTCCGAGGAGACGGATGAAGGCACCGGTGCCGGGGCCGAAACCGGTGTGAACGACGCCGGTTTCAGGAGGCCCGAAGCAGCCGGGGAGGCAGAGGGCTTCGCAGAAGGAGTCGAAGCACCTGTCGATGTCGATGTCGAAGCTGCAGGATCCGATGAAGCTTCCATCTTGAACATGGACTCCCACAGCAGACAGCGACGCTTAAACGCTCTCGCCGTCAGAGTGGAGCAAGGCCGGGACGATTTCGGGAAGTGATCCGGTCCCAGACACTGTAAGCAGCGTCGATGAGGGTCCGTGAGCGAAATCGCGCGCTGGCACTTGCTACACTTTTTAAAACCGGTGATCGGCCGGGACATAGGCCGGAAAAGCTCCGCTGCAAGGTCGAAGGCGCGGGGCCCCAGCCACGCGGCCGACCCAGTATCGGAAGGAAAAAAATTTTTTTTTTTTTTTTTGAAAAAGAAATCAAAGAAAGAAATAAATGCACAGGAGAGCCAAAAGAACTCAACCCGCGGCAAAAAAGAAGGCAAAAAAAGAGATTCAATGGGCGCAAATTGAAGATAGACTTCTCAGCTCCGCGGAAGAAAAAGAACTGAGGAGACACGCCCGGAGCATCGGGCGGGAAGGCACTGGCGCATGCGCGGTGCGGGCATCTCGAAACTTCTGAGTTTCTTCAAGCAAGACATGCTTGCAAGATGTCCGTATCGGGGCTCTGTCAGATGACATCACCCACTAGTGAGAATACCTGCCTGCTTGTCCTGGGATAAATAAAAGAGAACTCGGTAACAATACTCAGCAATACTAGTATGGAAGAGGCACATTTCAAACAGCATGCCCTAATTCATTCATAGGTCTCAAAAAAAAAAAAACCCCAACACATTCCACTTAACAGTACTATAAGACATAGCAAACAACAGGGAAAAAAAGGTTGATTAATAAAGACTCCTTGAGGGAAGAATATTTGGACTGGAATATATCCTACTTATTGGTCAGCATAGAAAATTTAAGCATAGAGGCGCATAATCGTTTTCGTCTAAGTCGCAAGTCGTCCAAAGTAAAAAACAGCCTAGGACACATTTTCAAAAAATACGTCCAAAATTTTTTTTTGTTTCGAAAATCGTCTAATTATACGTCCTGCCGATCTGATCGTCCAAGTCGCTAAATCGTCCATCTTTATACCACATTTTCATCCAACTTTTCATCGAAGTCAAAAACGCCTAGAACAAGCTCTGTTGGACGTGGGAAGGGTCTGCAAAGTAATGGACTGAACATTCAGACATGCCACCTAAATAGTGGAGTACCTTACAGGGCACTGCTGTGAACTTCACAAAAAGGGTGCCATGGCTTCTCCTCACTACAGATCCCTTATAGGTCATGGTGAGCCCCTCAAACCACCTCTGGAATCCCCTAGATCCACTTATCTACCACCCTAATAGCCCTTATGGCTGCAGGAGCCACTTATATGGCAGTACAAAAGGGTTTTGGGGTGTATAGGGAAGTGCACGTGTTTAAGTATCAATGCAGTGATTACAGGGGCTTATGGGTATGGGTCCTCCTCTCCATGGGTCCCTAACCCACCCCCAAGATGGCTTAAGCCGCCTCTGTGCTGGATGACTAGGCTTTCCTATGCCAGGTGGCCAGGTGATGATGGCCTAGAGGTTGAATTTTAAAGGTGTGATTATGATTTTTATGGGGTTGGGGGGGGGGGGGTCGGTGATCACTGGGGTAGTGTGTGGGGGTCTGTATTATATGTTTGCAGTGCTTATCTGGTGACTTTAGGTAGGTTTTTGTGACTTAGACCACAGTTCTTCAACCGCCAGTCCGCGGACTGGTGTCAGTCCGCAAAAAAATCTTGCTGGTCCGCGCTACAAGGAAAGGTGCTGGCGTCAGCTGACTTGAAACTTCCTGTTGCCGTCGCTGTGCCGGGACTCCTGCCTTCGCCGGGACTCCTGCCTTCCACCGCATATGCCTCCTGCCTTGTCTCCGCACCTCCAGACCAGCAGCGGCAGCTCTGTGTGCTTTTAACTTCGGCACAGAGCTGCCTCTAAGCAGTAGTTTAGCGCGGTTTCATGAGGCAGCCTTGGGGCCTTTGCTAGGCCGGCCCACATCGCATCATCGAAGCGAGCCGGCTATCAAAGGCCCCGAGGCTGCCTCATGAAACCGCGCTAAACTACTGCTTAGGGGCAGCTCTGTGCCGAAGTTAAAAGCACACAGAGCTGCCGCTTGCCTAAAGACTCTTGGGCCGCTGAAGGAGGGCAAAGAGCAGCTGTCCTGGAGGTCTCTCTTCATCTCACCTTTGCAGGTCCCCCTTTTTTTTTTTTTTCTTCAAACGGCAACGGGCCCCAGCATCGACATCAATCAAGTAAGTTCCACTGTTCCTTGCAAGCGGTTCTGCTCGGCCAAAGCTTCCCCTCTGACATGAGCTTCCCTCAGGAGAAAGAAAGTGACCCGCAAAGGTGAGAGGAAGGGGGGCAGATGATGGAAGTTGGGGGGGGAGAGAGAGAAGGGGCAGATGATGGAATGGAGGAGCTGAGAGAGAGAAAGAGAGAGATGATGGAAGTGAGAAGAAGGGAGAGAGAGCAGAAGGCAGATGGATGTCAGTTGAGAGGGGAGAGCAGATGCTGAATGGAAGTGTGGAAAGAACACATACTGGATGGAAGGAGGAGATAAATAAAGGGGGAAGAAAATAGTAAGATAATCGAGGGGTAAGGGAAAGGGGTAACAAGCTGTGGGTAGACACAGTGAAAAGAGGGAAACAGGACTAAATAGTAAGAAAGACTTTAATTTAGATGGAGGCAGAAAATAGAGAAGGAAGACCAGAGAAGAAAAGGGAAGAGAAAACAGAGAACGATATCGGATCTGAGTGGAGGAAATGAGAAGAGAGAGATGCTAAAAACCACAGGGGGGAAGGAAGGACAGAGATGCCAGACCATGAGGGAAACAGAAGGAAGATGATGGATGCCAGACCAAATTGGGGGGGGGGGCAGGAGGAGAGATGGCAGGGAAAGACAGACAGTGAATGGAAGGGGCAGATGCTGGACTGAAGAGACAGAGGTTATCATGCTGCTGTACCGGGCCATGGTATGCCCTCACCTGGAGTACTGCATCCAGCACTGGTCACCGTACATGAAGAAGGACACGGTACTACTCGAAAGGGTCCAGAGAAGAGCGACTAAGATGGTTAAGGGTTGGAGGAGCTGCCGTACAGCAAAAGATTAGAGAAACTGGGCCTCTTCTCCCTCGAACAGAGGAGATTAAGAGGGGACATGATCGAAACATTCAAGATACTGAAGGGAATAGACTTGGTAGATAAAGACAGGTTATTCACCCTCTCCAAGGTAGGGAGAACGAGAGGGCGCTCTCTAAAGTTAAAAAGAGATAGATTCCGTACAGACGTAAGGAAGTTCTTCTTCACCCAGAGAGTGGTAGAAAGCTGGAACACTCTTCCAGAGACTGTTATAGGGGAAAACATCCTCCAAGGATTCAAAACAAAGTTAGACAAGTTCCTGCTGAACAAGAACATGCGCTGGTAGGGCCAGTCTCAGTTAGGGTGCTGGTCTTAGACCAGAGGGCCGCCGCGTGAGCGGACTGCTGGGCATGATGGACCACTGGTCTGACCCAGCAGTGTCAATTCTTATGTTCTTAGGGCAGACGCTGGATGGAAGAGAGTGAAAAGGCAATGAAAGCAGAAACCAGAGACGACAAAAGGTAGAAAAAATAATTTTATTTCTATCTTGTGATTCAAATATATCAGATTTGAAATATGTATCTTGCTAGACATAACTGGGGAGTGCAAAGCCCAGGCAGTGCTTTTTTAGCTTCCAGCTGGCTTAGGGCTCTCTCTGACCAGGGGGCAGTTGCCCTAGTTCCACTCCCATAACACCATTCCTGTCATGTGTGACTGTGGTATTCTGTTACATGATATTTGTGTAGCATTCTGTAATAATTTGGCTTATTCAGTTTTCTTGATAGTAGAGGGGATATATGTGAAGGGGAGTGGAGACGGGTTTTGTTGATCTTTGCCCTGTATTATTTGTATTTATAAAATGACAATTGTATAGAATATTGTTTCTTTTTATACTTTAATAAAATATGTTCAATATAAAATCATAACTATTTGAGGCTTGTGTGGATGGGATCAGATGGTTTGTGGGACCGAGCTCACGGGGATGGGGCGGCGATGGTTTTAAAAAAAAATTTCAGTCTTAGTAGTTTGCCGGTCCACGAAATAATTATTTTATTTCCGCCGGTCCATAGGTGTAAAAAGGTTGAAGAACACTGACTTAGACCATGTTTTACATGGTCTAAGTCAGTGGTTCCCAACCCTGTCCTGGAGGACCACCAGGCAGTCAGGTTTTCAGGCTAGCCCTAATGAATATGCATGGAGGAGATCTGCATGCCTTTCACCTCCATTATATGCAAATCTCTCTCATGCATATTCATTAGGTTATCCCCAAAATCCGACTGGCTGATGGTCCTCCAGGACAGGGTTGGGAAACACTGGTCTAAGTCACAACGTCCAAGTTCTGGCAATCGTGGGCTGTATAACTTTCCGTTATACATGCAGTACGAGCAAGTCTAAGCCGGCCCACGTCCCGCCAGAACTAGCCAGGAAAAACAAAGACTCTTCCAGATGGACAGATCTTGATGCATCTGCTGGATAACAGGGAGATAATTAAGAGCAAAGAGAGAAGATCCCGGCAACCCCAAATGCACCCCCAGATAACGCAGGGAACAGCATACCCAATGAAAGGGAAAGGCCGTCCGGAGAGACTGCACCTCATCCTCTGGCAGGGATACATTCAGGACCTGAGATTTAGACATGTTTATTTGAAAACCGACCATACTCAACTAAATCACCCACTATCTGCCACAGGAAAATAACCGGCTGTGTCAACGTAAACAGCAAATCATCAGCAAAGAGAGACACCTCATATTCCCGGCCCTTGAACAATACATCGTGTATATTCACATTCTGCCGAATCAGCTGCGCCAAGGGTTCAATAACCAAGGCAAAAAGGATAGGTGAAAGGGGACAACCCTGCCTCGTGCCCCTTGACAGCGGAAAAGCAGCCAAATAGCCCCCATTAACTCAAACACACCCCAAAGGGTCAGCATACAGAATCTTAATCCAGCTCAATCCAGCTTAATCCAAAGTGCTCAAGTGTGCGGAACAAGAAAGACCAAGAGACCCTGTCAAAGGTCTTTTTAGCATCGATGGAAAGCAGCACCATCTTCTGGCACACCATCAACTCCCGTAGAATAAGAACCCATCGTGTACTATCTCCCACCTGACAGCCCAGAATAAAGCCCGATTGGTCCAAATGGACCAAGCGGGGAAGCCAAAACAGCAACCAACCAGTTAAAATTTTTGCAAAAAGCTTAGTATCCACCTCCAGGAGAGAGATAGGCCCATATGAGGCACAGGATAAAGGGTCTTTACCCAATTTGTGAATCACGGTGATGCCCACCAAGCGCATAAAATAGGGCATATGCGAACCCTCTTCCAGAGTATTAAACACATGGAGTAAGGGCGGGAACAGAGCATCATGAAACAACTTGCCAAATTTAACAGTAAACACGTCCAAGCCCGGGGATTTACCCAGACACATAGATCGAACAGCCTGCTGTGCCTCCACAAGGGTAATTCAACGATCCAACAACCACACATCAGAGGAAGCTATCTGAGGCAACTGCAAAAGCCTCAAAAACCCATCCATGTCCACCCCCGAAATTTCTGCGTCAGCTGTATACAAGCGTTAGTAGTACTGCACGAAACAATCTCTAATCCTCTCCTCCTCCAGCACCAGAATCCCCGTCTCCGTGTTGTGACCATCCTGGCGTTATCCCCGCCAAGGTCCCAGTTAGATCCCAAGGCCAGACCCAAAAGAAATCCAGGAAAGGAATCAGGAATGTACTTTCTGTTCCGGATACTGATAATATTTCCATTGACCACCAAAGGGAGCCTGAACTGACTGATGATGAGTTAGGTGAGCTCTGTACCCAAGTCACCACCGGGGGAGCCCAAGAGCCGCATTGAACTCTGCTGGCTCAGCCAGGGTCGGGCGTGCCCCTAGAGTATGTAAGCCAGCAGTTGAGAACAAACAGGCAGGCCGGCTAGGGAGGAGGTTCAGGCCTTGCTTCCCTGAGGAACCCCCTGGGCCAAGCAGGAGTAATAGCCCTATACCCATGGAGTTAATGGAAGCTGGACAAGCTGAGGAGCTGCCGGTATTGGAGGTGGAACTACCCATGGATTGCCAAGAAAGTTTTGCTGAGAGTGATTCCAACTTTCCTGAGCCCATGCAGGTGGACCTGATTTCCAGCTGCAAACAGTGAGTGGAGATTTTTTTTTTTACTGTTTGCCTGTTTGGACTGTTTTGGTTATTTCCTTTTTGTTGTAAAGGTAGGAGTGTCATTTTGGGGAGAGGTTTTGTGTTCATCCTGGGTGGGAGTTTTGAAAGCCATTCCTGAGGCTTTTCTTTGCAAAACCTGTGATACTCTCCTTGCCTGGCAGTAGTATAAAGCTGCCAGAAGCTTTATTTATTTTATTTTGCAAGCACTGTAAATTGCTGAAATCAGTGCACTGAACTGAATGTTGGCAAATTGAACAAGCTGTTTGGGAGCAGGTTTGTGTTGGCTCTGAGGAGAGCTGAAAACTCAGCTACTATTTTGGGACTTTATTTTGTGCTGTTTTACTTTCTTGCCTTTTGCATTTTTGCTTTGCTGATATTTGCTCTACTGACATTTTGGCAGCTGTAGTTATGAACTGCTTACCTTTATGAAGAATGAGTAAAGCTGAATTATTTTCCTACAAATCTCATTTGTGAGATTGTGGTTTTTGGTTCCTGCTTAGTGTTAATCCAGTCCTGCAGGGTGACTCCATTTCGGGTCATATGCTGGTGTAATTCGTCCAGGTAACCTCTTGGAGCGCTGTGGAATCCCGCTCGGTCCACAGTGTGGGTTACAGTGTGTAAGGCCAAAATATTATTCCACACTCTTTGAGCTTTCAAGCGATAAGCCACTAAGCGACTGGCCTTGTTTCCAAACTCAAAAAAATCATTGCTTCAACAATTGCAAATGGAACTGTATCCGCTGAATTTCATACTCCTGCAATTCCCACCGAGCTTCCTGCAATCGCACCCAAACCCCAGCAGCCCCTAGGGAATGTTTATGAGTGCGTTCTAACTGAGCAATGGTACTATAAAGGGCTGCCATTTGTAACCTACGCTGTTTATTCCGAAACGAAGCCCATGAAATAAGGTGACCCTGGACAACCGTTTTAAGGCCTTCCTAGACCACCCCCAGAGAAACCTCTCCATCCACAGAGACATTAAGGTCACTAGTCTCCAATAACCCCCCATAATTTATCTACTAAGCGTGGATCATCCAGCAAACTGTCATTGAGCCTCCAAAATTTCCACCCTGAAACACCCGAAGCCCCCCACAGCACCACCCAAACCGGAGCATGATTGGACCATGAAATAGGCTTAATCCCAGCCTCCACCATGTGAGCCAAACAATCCTTGTCCACCAAAAATTAATCCAGGCAGGAATAGGAACAATGCACAGGAGAGTAGTAGGTGTAGTCATTCGCTCCAGGGTGCAATCAACGCCATACTTCAACTACGCCAAGTAATCGCAAAAAAGCCTTCAATTGCTTGCGGTCCCGAGCACCATAGGGAGCTCCACTACCTGAATTATTAATATGTGGTGCACAAGTAAAGTTAAAGTCTACCCTCAATAATAAGAGACCCCTCCTTTACCTGCAAAATCTTAGCCTCCAGGTCCACAAAAAAATGCCCCCTGACCCTCATTAGGTGCAAATAAATTGGCCTAGGTCAGTTTCGTATGTTGCAAAGTAACAACCAAAATAATAAATCTTCCCTGGGGATCCCGCACAACCTCGTGGACCTCAACCGGGAGAGTCCTAGCAAACAGAATCCCAACTCCACATTTCTTGAAAGCCCCAACTCGTGAAGCCCACCACATCCCAAAAAAAAAACAAAAGATCACAAAAAAGAAGATGGCAGCCGATTAAGTCACCATTTGTGCTGTCTCCCTTTGCTCTCTTTTATTTCTTTTATTTATGGTTTTTCTTTCCTGCTGTTTTCTGTTTATTTATTTAATTTATTTACTATTATCTTTCTTGGTAATTTTTTGTATTCTTTTTTTTGTTTTTATTCTGGTTATCATTCCATCTATTGATTCTGACTTGACAGTTCAGATTTGACCGTTATACCTTGCTTTACCAGTAAGGCCTCATTCTCATCTGGTGTTCCTGCACCGTTGGCGATCCTGAGTTGTGCCTGATAGCTTGCCTGTTTTCTCTCCTGATGTTTGCTGGCGATCCTGTGTTGTGCCTGGCAAATGATCCATGGCGAATGGCGTTGGTGATTAGTTTGGAGAGGGAGTGCTGCCGAGGTCAGCGGTGGATGACTGGGTCGCCGAGCAGAGGCAGTTGTCGAGGCGGAGGCGTCGTGGCTGGGATGATGGGCGTGAACTGTGATCTCCCTGCAGCTAGACGTGCTCAGATCCCTTACTGGCAATGCGACACCAGCAGGATGGGAGGTCTGGAGAATGGCCGTTTTGTCATGCCGGAGTGCTGCAGCGTCGGATGTCCCACAGTCGACTGGATCATTGTTTGTGTGTTGCGATGTCTTCGGGGTCTGTGTGAACTGCTCTGTCCTGACCGGATAGCAGAGAATCGAAGCTGGAAGATCTGTGAGCTGTTGAATTTGATGAACAGCAGTCCAGAGGGTCGGGAAATGCTTCTTTCTGCTTTGAAGAGTGATCCCAGGGCTGATGTACAAAGCTTGATGATGGCGGTTGCCCAGTTGAAACAGCTAAAACTCTAGAGTCAATAATCATTGATGACTGTGGGAAATAAAATCAAGCCCTTCCTGACTTTTGTTTTATTTATATATTATTTTTATTTCTTTTTATTTATTTTGCTTAGCTTTTCTTTTAATTTAATTTTGTTCTTCAATAGTTTAATATTGAGAGCTCTATGTATTCTTGTTAGGATATTTTGTATCTCATTTCCGCTATCTTTATTTTCTTATCTAATTTTTGCAATTTTTGCTTGTCTTGGTACTTTAGTTAGATTGTGAGCCTTCGGGACAGTAAGGGAATTTCAAAGTACCCATTTCTTATTCAATTCATCTTAACATCTCTTCTCTTTGTTTCTTCCCCTCTTTTCAAATGCTCTTGTAATTCTTTCTCCTCTCTCCTATATTTAAGATTTGTAAACCGTGTCGAGCTCCACTTTTGTGGAGATGATGCGGTATATAAACTTAAGGCTTAAATTAAATTAAATCCCTGAGAACTTAAGATCTTTCACTAAGCCCTCCGCTTGTCTAGTCAGATGCATTTCCTGGAGAAAACAAATAGAAGTCCGACTACACACTCACACGTATCAACGCTCTTCGCTTATGAGGTGAATTAAGGCCTTTCACATTATAGGAGACCAATTTGAAGTTCTGATCAATCATAATCATCTATCACTAGAAGAATCCAAAACAACCCCACCTCCACCCCCCAACCCTCAATGCAGTGGGATCTGAACAACCTCCCACTGGCAATATACAGGAAGAATACACCCCAAATGCCAATCACACAGCAACAGTATCCAGCCATCCATACCCCCTCACTCAGAACAAACCAGCAACCACATTACTTACCCCCCCAAACAGTCTCACAAAACACCCAGACCAGCATCCAGTACCCCTATCAAGGCACCTCCTCCAGTACCTCCTCCAGTACCTCCAGTACCTCCTCTTTCCGCAGAGCCACAGAATACCCACCTCACAACAAAGCCAGAAGAGCCAGGGCAGGTCACCAAAAAGGCATCCACCAAGAAAACTTCAACACTTCCCAGCCGTATTCGCGTAGTTTTTCAATGTTGAGTGGAGAGCTCCATCTTCTGGCCCAAAAAATTTCGATGAGATCAATCAAAAGACAAATGATGATTTTTGCTTATGATCATGAAAGCATCATCATCACAGACAAAGTTCTATGTGGAAGAAGTGTCACAGCAGTGTATTATCGTGATTTTATGAAGAAAAATGCACAAAACCCGATCTCAGTTGCTCTTGGCTGGGCCACTCATTCTTCATGACGTTTGCCCGCACATAGGGAATGTCGTCATTGAAAATCTACGCGAATACTGCTGGGAGGTGTTACCCCATGCTCCCTACAGTCCAGACATGAGTCCACCAGACTTCAACCTTTTTCAAAAGTTAAAATCTATGCTTGGACATCGTTTTGCATCTCTGGAAGAGCTTTCTTCTGCCGGTACCCGAGCCATTCAGCAGCTGAACTAAAACAGTGTCTTGGATAGAATAATGAAGCTTCCCAGATGTTGGGACTCAGTCATTGCAAAGCAGGGAGACTATATTGAAGGATTGTAAAGAAATACTTGGAAAAAAAAAAAAAAAGCATGTAAATTTAAAAATAAAATAAAATAGTGTGCATTATTTATGAAATGACCCTCGTAGTATTCTTTCCTGTATATTTTTTCTGGCATACTACCTCTCCCATGTTCCAGAACCCTTTATTTTATTTTGTAGAGCCCCCCCCCCTTCATTTTTGTGCATCCTTCCAGGGCTACCTTCACCCAGTACTGAGAGGACCATCACATTACTGAAGACTCAGGAGAAGGTCCCTATGGTCTCAAGCCCCTGAGGTTAACTACCTAGAAATGCCTCTGCTTCTACAGCTGGGATACATTTTTGGCAGCATCATGGGACCATTAGCATAACACCTGCCTTGCTGTAAGAATACCCCAGGAGACCAGCTACATCGGATTCAGTCCTGTCTGCTCGGGTGACTGCCAGCGTGCCTCAATGAAAGCTGAAAAATGGTAATTTTCACATAAAGGGAAGAGCAAATTGTGGATTCAAATCCTACGTTAATGGGCTGAATGTTCAAGAGGAGGAATAAAATGCACCTTTTTAATTCCACCCTGCTTCTCTTGCTGCTTATTCATTAAATATTTTAGTCTTGATCTGACAAACCTGAGGTAACAACATCCGAGTGGTTACACATTGCACCAGGGTATGACTGTAAACGCTAAACGTTTGCAATTAGGAGTTTTAAAAATTAATGCTGCAGATCTGTCCAATGATTTTGGAAGCAATGAAGTAAAGCCATGGTAGGCAGGTTCTCTCCTTTTCTCTGGCCATCCTCATATTCCCCCCCCCCCCCCCATTTTTTTTTTTTTTTTTACTAAACCGCGATAGCGGTTATTAGTACAGGGAGATGCACTGCTTCAGACGCTTGTAGGAATTCTGAGCGTTGGAAGCAGCGCGGAGCATACAGCGCAGCTCCCTGCGCTAATAACAACTATCGCAGTTTAGTAAAAGGGAGGGATATTTTAGTCTGAAAAACAAAATCTCTCTCTGCTAAAACATTTTATGTTTTCCACTGGAATTAGTAATGGCAGCTGTCACCTACTATGCAAAAATCAAATTGTCAGGCTACACCTTTTGGGCTTTTTCCTAGATATAATACAGAAAGGCCATAATTAAACATAAAAGTTAGCAAGCAAAATATATATGGTGTGAATAACCCAATTGTTACTCCTACTTTGTAAAGGAAACTGGCAGAATATTATACTACATGAAGCCAAAATAGGCAATACTGCTTCTGGGGACCACAACTCCCCCATGGTAGTCAATTTCAGTATTATTTAGGGACTGCAACAATCTAAATGTGCTTTATGAAATGTAATGTGATATAGATGTGTATCATCATACTCTCTACTGCTTGAAGTCCGAATCCTCTTTAAGAAGCCAAGAGAAAATGTTCTTCAGAAATTAACAATGCCTGCATGAGGTTGACGTAGTGACAAGTGCCTGTGTACTGCCCTACGAAGGACCTGGGCTCAATTCCCAGGTCAGGCTTGGCTCCCTGGGCTGGTCGGAGCTGGAAATGCTGCTGTTCTCAACCCCTTTGGGAAGAGGGTAGGAAGATATCACAGCAATTTCTCAGTGGTGACATCAACTGGCTGGAGGTACTGACAGAGTTGAAAGGAAGGATATAGAGCAGGAGAAAAACTAGGGATTCAAGACAAAGTTGGACAAGTTCCTGCTGAACCAGAACGAATGCAGGTAGGGCTGGTCTTGATTAGGGCACTGGTATTTGACCTGGGGGCCATCGCATGAACGGACTGTTGGGCGCGTTGGACCACTGGTCTGATCCAACATCGGCAATTCTTATCTTCCTATGTTTTTATATGTCTGAGTTTCCCCGGACATGTCCTCTTTTGTGGGTCTCCGTCGTGCGTCTTTTTTGTTTTCCACCTTTTGTCTGGTTTCAGGGCAGCAGTGAGCAGTAGTAACTGGCAAGAAGAAACAGGCCCACGGAGCCCCTCTACCCAGGCATGCGCTCTTTGCTGTGCCAGTCCTCTGTCCCCTCTGATGTCAATTCCTGTTCTTGGGCAGAGCCGCCTGAGCAGGGCAGCTCCTCGTGCCTGGAAGAACAGGGAGAGAGGGAAGATGCAGATTCTGGATAAAAGGATAAGGGAGAGAGAAGTGGGACATGCTAAATGGAATGATGACGAGAGAAAAAGGTGACATACTCAACAGAAAAGGGGCAGAGAGAAGATCCTGGATGGAAGGATGAAGAGAGAAAGAGGGGGCACTGGATGGAAAAAAGGCAGAGAGGATAGGGATAGGGAAAGAAGGATAGGGAGAGATGGGAAACGCTTGATGAAAGGATGGAGGATGAGAGAAAAGGGGACATGCTGAATGGAAGGGTGGGAAGAATCAGAGGAGAGACTCGAGAGAGAGAGAGGCAACACACTAGATGGAAGAGGGAGAGAAAGAGAGGGGAGTGCACTGAATGAGAAAGAAATACGGGGACACACTGGATGGAAATGGGGAGAGAGAGAAGGACCTGCTGGATGGAAGGGGGTAGAGGAGAGAGTTAGTTAAAGACTAGAGAATAAGAAGGCATGATAGGGCAAGGTGACTGTGCACTGGGAGGGGGGGCAGGGCCATGTGTCCTCTTTTTTGTCTTAACAAATATTGTAACCCAACCTAGACCAGCAGAACCTGGCAACTGAGCTAGAAACACAAACAGGAAGAAACCGCCTGATCAAAAGGAAATCAAACTGATGCTTGCTTGCTATCACTCAACGAAGATGTTATTACTCAGTAATGAAATGCCAGGATTTAATTACACTGCTCAAGATAAGGAAAAGCTTTCCACTTAACTGGCTCGCAGAGGAACAGTCTGAATAATATTTCTAAAAAATACTCACATGCACCATTCTGAAGAAGTCTACCTGCCCTTCCACATAACTCACTCAGAGGTAGCCTCCCTAAACCATGAAATCTATACTCCCTTAGGGAAGCCAAGTAGGCATAAGGAAACTAGTAAAGCCTGTGTTTAACAGAAGATAGGAAGCCAGGCAAAGACTAATATCAAGCAGAAGGTCTTTTCCTCCTCAAATTTATCCTGCTAATCTGCGTCAACACTTGGCTTTGCCACTTTTGCTTGAAGGATAAAATTCAGTTGAATTCATGCTACTGTTCAGCCTGTCTGGCTGCTTCAATGTTTCTCTAGAGTCAGAAGTGATCCCGGAGGACTGAAGGCAGGGGGGTTATGGTCCCTCTCCACAAAAGCAGAAGGAAGAGGTAAGTCTGACTTTTGTGGTTAAGTAAATTAATGGAAATGCTTTTAAAACAGAAAATAGTACAGTTTTTGAAATCCAATGGATTACAGGACCTGAGGCAACATGGTTTCACTATAGGCAGGTTGTCAGACAAATCCTGAGAGTTGGATGAAGGGAGAGCAGTAGATGTGCTGTATTTAGATTTTAGCTAAGCTTTTGACATGGTTCTGAATAGATGACAAATAAACGGAGTCCCTTCAGTATAGGCCATAAAGTGACTGCCTGGGTTAGGAACTGGTGCTCACTCTGAGGAAAGGAATGTTATCGGTGGTGTACTGCAAGGTTTGTTCTTGGAACGTTTTTGGATTTGTGGTTTTTTTTACATTTTTATAAGCGATATTGCTGAAGGGCTATCTGGTAAGGTTTGCCTCTTTGTGGATGATACCAAAATCTGCAATAGGGTAGACACCTCTGGTGATATGGATAACAGGAGGAAGGACCTAGTGAAGCTTGAAGAAGGTCCAAAATTTGGCAGCTAAGATTTAATGTTAAAAAATGCAAGGTCATGCATTGGGGCTGCAAAAACCTGAGACAGTGGTGCAGTTTTAGGAAGGTAAAGAACTTCTATGCACAAAAGAGGACTTGGGAGTGATCATATGTGATGATCATAAGATGGCCAAACAGGTAGAAAAGGTATAGCAGGAGCTAACGGATGCTTGGGTGCATAGGGAGTGGAATGAACCATAGGAAAAAGGAGGTGAAGGCGAGACCTCATTTAGAATACTGTGTATAATTCCAGGTCTGCATCTTCAAAAAGATATAAACAGGATGGAGTTGGCCTAGATGGTGGCTACTACAATGATCAGTGGTCATCATAAAGCATATGAGGTCAGACAAAGATCTCAATATGTATGCTGTGGAAGAGGGGATATAATAGAAATGTTTAACTACCTATGTGGCATAAATGCAGAGAAGGTGAGTTTCTTTCAATGGAATGAAAGATCTGGAATGAGGGTGTATAGGATGAAGGTGAAAGGGGACAGACTCAGAAGTAACGGAAAGGGTGGAAGATTCTTGGAACAGCCTCCCACTGGGAGTGATAGAGATGAAAACTATATCTGAATTCAAGAAAGCTTGCACAAATACATAGGATCTCTAAGGCAGTGAAAGGGAGAGTAGATGGCATGGATGGGCAAACTGGATAAACCACATGGGCTTTATCTGCTTTCATTTTTCTATGCTTCTGTTAAGGTAGGTCTTTACTATGCTATGTAACTGCTCATGCCTGCAGTATTAAAGAGATATCTTCTCTGGAATTGCTACTACTTATTCCAGACAGGTACAAGCATAGTTTGAGGCAAGGGCACGGGGTGGGAACGAGGGCCTCTACTCCTGCCCATGTGGTCCTGCTCCCCTACCTCAGTTGTAACAGCATTGGCAACATAACGATGGTTAAGAGGATGCAGAGCCTTGGCAATTGGGCATTCTGTAAAGTTCTGCCAGCTCTGGTCCCATGGCAGCAGAAAGTATGCATCACAGGGTCAGAGCTGATAGAGGCTTGCAGAGCCTTACTATTTCTTTTGGGTTCGATATTCTACTCCGAACCTGCTCAGCTGGAGGACCCAAAGCAGACAAGGAAGCCTCCCTGTAAACAAAATAACAGGAAGCCTCCTCATAGTGGACATAACAGTAGCTAAGAGGACGCCAGACGGCTTGAATAGAGCGAATTTTCAAAAACTAACAGTGAGCTCAACCAAGGTTGAAGAACCAATTGCCATAAATATAGCTGTGCTTGCCCCACCCATAGAGGAATCTCAGCCAAGAATCCACCCTCGACCCTAAGGGAAAGAGACCCAGCGAGAAGCCGAGAAAGATGACGCACCCGAGAAACTGGTTGTGCCTAACAGCCTGCAAAATAGAAATGGATAGGGAAGCCAAGAACTGGGCAACGCACTCACAGAGTTGCATATGGCTGGCTGCACGAGCGTCATGCTGGATCTGCAAGCAGAACCACCAGAGAGTCCTGTCAAACCACAACGTGGGGCTGCACTCCATAGCCAAAGGTGAAGCTATGCCACAGTCAGACAGAGCCGTGCCTAACACACTACTTTTAGAGAAAGATAAGTGTTGAAAAGCCAAGAGGCACTGCTCTATAACCCAAAATCGAGGCATGTCAAACTGGCAACTGAGACCACTGACCAAATCCAGAGCTAGCTCCTTTCATTACTCTATATCCAGAGCCTGAGCCATGCAGAAAGACAGGAAGTGCCATACTCTACCTCCAGAGATGGAGCTTTTCCAAACATAGCCATGCCGCAACAGGAAGGAGGCGCCCCGCTCCACATCCAGAGACTGAGCTGTATCAAACAGCACTTGCCAGTTGCATGGCAGAAAATTAAGCATGCTTACTCATTCAATATCTGCAGACATGATTTTCTACAGAGCCACATGGCCCAGGACGCCTTCTTCAAATCACTAGACCCCACATGCTTCCTGAAACTTTCTTGTATTCACATGGACACTATGAGAATGCAAGCTAAGGCAAATGCAAAAAATCTAAGGCCACTCAGAAGAGCCTGTGCTTCAAGTTAGATGAAGTCTAGGTCCAAAAACTGTTCAGGAAAGCATTATCACTGTCAGTCTCTTTCCAGTCTATATTTTTCATGGCAGCATTTCTTTCTGCTTTGTCCTATAAGAAATGAAGCAGTGACCTAGGCTTGAAATTGAAGACTGTTTTTGTACCATAATGCTGTTTCTCAAATAACCACAAGATGTCAGCAGTGCTCATGAAAGATGAGCACTCCACGAGTTTCCTAAATCTAACTCAAGTTATAGACTGTATCAGAGGCTAAGGCAATGTCATGATGCAGCTGCCTAAGATAAGCACTGCAAGAGCTTATAGACAAACAAAAATAATGCCTACCTTCACATTTCCTATTACCCCTTTTCAATTATCTCCATCCTTCTGTCCCCCTCTTGTACCCACTACTGTTTCTAAAGTCAAAGAGAAAACCTCCTGCTTTTATGCTTTCAATACCTTAACCTCTTGCCCCCCCCCCCCCCCCCCCGTATTTTATTTAAAACAGTGTAGATGCAATGCTTGTCCACCTGGGACATGTGAAAATAAAGGCCAACAACCCAGTTCTAGGAGAGTTCTTTTCACTTAATACATCCATGACCAGCTTTTGAAAGCTCTGTTCCCTTCACAAGAGAAACCCTGTGATTACCACTGAGACTGGCACTACATCTCAGGGAGGACTGGACAGGTTAGGTCATCGAAACACCTTGAAGAGGAGAGCCTCAGGTGAACCAGGCTGGGAGTGGGGTAGAAATGTACCAATTAGTTTGGACAGAAATGCTAAAATAGCAAAGGGCAGCCAAGGTCCTCAAGGGCCACAATCCAGTCAGGTTTATAAGATTTCTACAATGAATATTCATGATATTTATTTCCATACATTGGAAGTACTATATGCAAATCAGCGAAATGCATATTCATTGTGGAAATCTTTTTTAAAAATGGTTGTGCATTCCTGCTCTACAGAGAGAGGGAGGGAGGGCAACTTTCATAACTACAGCTTTCAAAAGGAAAACCACACGCATGCCTTCCCTTAAAAAAAGCCTAACATGTTTCTCAGAGATTTGCACCTACTTTTCCAGCAGACACGTCTTCCCTGAAAAACAATGCTATAGATTGTAAGTTCTATCAAGCAGGGAAGAGAGTGTGGCATAGCCTCAGCACCCTGAGGCTGTGGGTTCAAATCCCACGCTGCTCCTTGTGACCCTGGGCAAATCACCTAATCCTCCACTGCCCCAGATACATTAGACTTGACTGTGAGACTGTCAGGACAGAGAGTGAAAAATGCTTGAGTGCCTGATTATAAACCGCTGAATACACCTTGTCCAAGTAGTATATGAAAAATCTCCATTTTTACATGTTTAATGTACAGTACTGCGTATGTCTGGTAGTGCTATAGAAATGATAAGCAGTAGTATAGTTTGTGCTTCCTCAGCCCAACTTCTTCTCTGCACCTAGCTACTTATCACAACGGTAGAAGGATGTGAACTGCTGACTGAAAGAGTGGCATACACCAGTGCTTCTCAACATGCGGTATACTTGTTGGGGGTATGCAGTATGAGCGCCACGGAGAATATTCCCTGCCCGCCCATCTGTCGAAGTTGCGCTGCCGCCACTGAGGATCTCTCCTTGCTGCCCACCCCATCCGCTGAAGCCGCTGCTGGGGATCCCTGCCCGCCCCCCTCCCTTCCGAAGCCGACCCACAGGGCTTATCTCCGATGTCAGAGCTGACATCAAAGGAAAGCCTTCCGGGTGGGGGGGGGGGAGGAGATTCCCAGTTACCTCCTTGCCACGCTCACGCCTTCTACCTTCAGTGGTTTGTTGTGGGGGGGGACACAGCTGTCAGCGGTTCACACGCTGCACATAGCTGACCCGGAAACCTTCTCTTCAACATCAGAGCTGATGTTGGAAGGAGGGCTTGTGGAATAGCCACGTGCAGCATGTGAATCGCTGCCTGTGCGTCTCCCCAACAAGCCGCTGAAGACAGATGAAGTGAGTGTGGCTCAAATAAGTAAGAGGACATGATATTTCTGGGACAAAGGGAGAAAGGAGGGGGGAAGGAGCATGTTGGGGCACTGGAGAGGCACAATTCTGGGACAACAGCTGGAAGGCAGGGAGGAGAGGGGCACAACCTCGATTCAGAAGGAAGGGAGGTGGCATGAACATGGGACACAGAAGGGAGGGAGGAAGGGGGCACTAACTTGGGACATAGGAGGGAGGGAATAGAAAGGGAGAATTGTTGAGCATGAGTGTGATAATGAGAGAGAAAGAAATGGTGGCACATGGGGAAGGAAGAAAGAGGAAAATTAGGCATAGAGCGAGAGAGGAGAGAAATAGAGATGTATGGGGAAGAGAAGGATGAGAGGGAAAAATGTTGGATATGGTGGTGGAGAGGGAACAGAGGGACAGATTGAAGGGGATGCAAGGGGGAGGAATATTGGACATAATGGTGGAGGGAGAAATGTGGCATGGTGATAGAGAGGGGTGATAGAGAAGGAGAAATGGGCATGATGAGCAGTGGTGAAAAATACTGCACATGATCCGGGAGATGAGAGAGGGAGAAATGTTGGACTCGTGGCGGATAGAGAGAGAGATGTTGGTTGGAGAAGTGAATGAGGTCTGGAGGAGAGGAAGCTTGAAGGCAAAAATAAAGAAATATTGGATGCACAGTCAGAAGGAAGTGCAACCAGAGACTCATGAAATCACCAGCCAACAAAGGTAGGAAAAATGATTTTATTTTCAATTTAGTGATCGAAATATGTCCGTTTTGATAATTTATATCTGCTGTATATATTTTGCACTATATTTTTCTGTTTTTCTATAGTTGTTACTAAGATGACATTGCATATTTTAAAGTCATCTGCCTTGACTTCTTTGAAAAAAACCCAAATATAAATGATAATTAACATTTTCTCTGCATACCGTGTACTTTGTTGTTGTTGTTTTTTTTAATTTTGTGGTTACCATTATGTATTAATAAGATTATATTGTGTGTATATGAAAAATGGATGGAAGAAATTGCATTACAATTATTACTATTATTATGGGGGTAAGTTTAAGGGCGGAGCCTGGGCAGGGGTACTCGATTTATATTTGTTAGACTTAGGGGGTACTTAGCTTGAAGAAGTTGAGAAACACTGGCATAGACCAACTACTCATTTAGCTTTCAGAAAAGTGCTCTCAAAATGGCACATCATAAACAGTGTGGGATTTTGGACATCCTCTGGATGCAGAGTTCACTGCTCTAACACCTGATGAGCCTTACCTCCTCACTTTATCTTTAAAGCAGAGATACCAAGTTACCCAATTCCAGGCTGGAGGCTCTCTGGCTGGTTCCAAAGCAGTGTGGGATTTGTAGTTTCTGATCCTGCCCATTGAAATCAGAACTCCAAAGTCCCATAGTGCACCAGGATAGGGTGGTCAGAAATCTAGGATCGTGCCAAAATCCCAGCCTGGAACTGGGCAATATGGCTTCTCTGCTAAAGCATATCAGAAAGAAGTGCCACCAGGTAACAGCCCATATCTTGCTATAATGACTGAGGTTTCCTCTGCCACCTGATGTGCCAGATTTTTTTAAACAGTACGTATTTGCCTTCCAGTACAGAAATCTAGGAATGGACTGTTTTGCATGCAGCAAAGTTGCCTCTGGCCTGTTCAAGGATGAGAGTTTTTAATCTGGAGTCACTCCAACACTTTTGAACTTAACTCCATTTGCCTTGAGGGTGTGAAAACTGTCAATACTGTATCTTCAAAGAAGCTTGAAGACATGGCTCTTTGCTCTTTGTGAGGATGCCTTTAGTATTGCATCAGTAAGCATTTTATTTAGATGGGTTTCTTGCGCTTAATGATTGCACTGGAGCGGCCTAGTGGTTAGAGCAGCTGCCTCAACACCCCGAGGTTGTGAGTTTGATTCCCACTTCAACTTCCTGAGACTCTGGGGCAAGTCACTTAACACTTCATTGGCCCAAGTGCAAAAGAAGTACCTCTCTAAAATATGTAAACTGCTTTGATTGTATAAACAGGCAAACAAATTTGCCTCAAAATATAGCAAAGCAACCCAGCAAAAAGAGGCAAATGAGATGTCAAAAACTCAGCCAATCAGTTACTTTATTAATGCAAATAGTAAAAAGTTTCTCATAAGATCAATATCTTTCCCCTCTCTACACAGCGTCCTCCATGCAGGTAAACTGGGAAGATCCCTCCTCTCCAAAATCACGGGCTTTTGGAACGATCTCACTGCCCCGCTGCGGAACCTGGGCTCCCTCCAACTTTTCCGAAAACAACTGAAAACCTGGTTTTTCTCTAGCATATAACATCTCTTCTCCTGTTTACATCCCCCCCTTTTCTGCATGCTTTTGTAAATCCTTCTCCTCTCTCTTCCTTATTTTTATACTTTGTAAACCGTGTCGAGCTCCACTTCCGTGAAGATGATGCGGTATATAAACTTAAGGCTTAGTTTAGTTTAGTTAGAGTCTATAAAATAATGTCCATCTTGGATAAAGAATCTCATAGCGAATCCCAAGTAAATAGCAAGAAGTAAATCTTGGTAAAAGGATCTCTTAGATTGTCCCCAAAGTTATAAAGAGCAATGAACTGTGAACCATATTGGCAAGCTATAATATTGAAAACACCTAAATTGATATGTGTAGCTATATTATTAAACAAGAATAATGGAAAGGGCAATGAACAAACGTAAATCATATTGTCAAGCTATACTATTTAGACCAAATTATAATATTGAAAGCAGCTGAATAAACATGTGTAAAATAAAAATACATAGCTTGCCTCTTTCCTTTTCCATATGTTTTTTATTTTACACATGTCTATTCAGCTGCTTTCAATATTATAATTTGCAATAGGTATTGTCTGTATATAATTAAAAAAAAAAAAAGCTTAAGATTCGATACAACTATGCAATTGGTTGTGGATAATGTACATCATGCTGTAACGAGTCCCTCTGCATTTTCAGTGGCGGCAGCAGGGTTTATGGAACAAGTTATCAGGTAGCAGCATACGGTTGTGTAAGAACATCGAACAATTTCACAGACATCTATTTGTATAAGCTTTTTTTTATCTTTAATTGATCAAAGAAGAAATGCTGTAAGATCGTAGATCAAGTTTTTAAACAGTACAATTATATGGGGATGTTTGTATTTTTTTAAGATTATTGTGTTTTACATGGAAAAGGAGAATGTAGATATGTTGTTGTTCGTGAGAATTGGATTTTGTCCATATGTTAATAATTTATATATGTTTATTTTGTAACCCGACTAGGGATAGGCGGGATATACATTTTTTTCTAAATAAATAAATCTGATAATTTCATAAGACACTATATTATTTGGTACAGCAATGAGAACTCAGAGTCCGATTTCTGCGAATAATAACAAGTTATTATTAATATTAACAGGGGTCGCCATGCAACAAATTACTCAAAATTGGAAGGATTCTACTAAATTAAATTATACATTTTGGCGGAACTCAGTTTGTCATATATATAAAATGGAAAAGGTGTTAGCCTTACAACAAGGGAATCTTCATAATTTTAAAAAAATTTGGGAACCATTGACTAATTATTCTAATGATCAGATATCTTAGCACATGGGTAGTAGATATATAGGGGTGGGATGGGGAATGTATATCATATGGAAATAGGAATACTGACAAAAGGGGGGGATTTATTCTATATTATAAGAGGAGTTGTTTGTAAATACAAGTGCCATATGATAATTGATTATGATATGTTTAATTCACTTGTTGTAAGAATTCAAAAATGAATAAATACAAATTTAAAAAAAAATAAATAAATAAATCTGCAAAACAGGGATTTAAACACAAATTATACAGAAATGCAAACAGGCCAGTAAAAGTTAGGAAATATTGCTGCCCCAGGTACACAGCCCATGATCCTCTTCACTGCAGCTATGGGTTCCTGTCTGCTGAGATAAGTTCAGCCACTCTACCATGATCCCAATGTGTAGGTGCATACAAGAGATGTTCTCACCTTGCCAGCTGTCATTACACACGCACAGCTTCTCTCCCGTCAGGTCACAGTAGCCATGGTCGGGGCTGCCACAGTTATCCTTGCAGTAGGGGATGTCACATGCTTCCCCCTTCCAGTATTTGTCACACTCACAGTACACCCTGCTAGGAGCCGAAGAACCTGTTGTGCACTTCCCATGACCTGAGCAATTGTTAGGGCACGAATTCATCCTATGGAAGAGAAAGCATAAAAAGAAATACTTGATGGACATCTTACAGTGTTAACAGAAACCTCGAGTGCTGATTTTACCACAGAGTGCTAGCTTACACTGTATCAAAGAAGCAGGGATGTAAGGTGTTTGGCTATTCTCCCAGTACATAAGAACATAAAAGGTCCATCAAGCCCAGTATCCTGTTTCCACAATGGCCAACCCAGGATACAAGTATTTGGCAAGATCCCAAAACAGTAAAACAGATTTTATGCTGCTTATCCTAGAAATAAATTGTGGATTTTCCCAAGTCCATCATAATAATAGAATGGCTTATGGACTTTTCTTTCAGAAAATTAGCCAAACCTTTTTTAAATCCTGCTAAGCTAACTGCTTTTAAAACTCGACTAGACAAAGTCCATAGGTGTTCTTCACTCCACAGAAAATTAAAAACTGATGTCCTTGTGAGCTGGCATCAGGCGGAAAGGCATTCGCATGTGCGGGTAGTCAAAGCTTTCTAAAGCTTAAAGTGACAGTAAACTTTAGTACTGTCCATACCAGGCTCCATGGATGATGTCACCCACATGTGAGAACATGCTGCCTGCTTCCCTATGCCCCAACAGTGAGCAAATCTTCACTTCATGCAGAAATTTACATTAGCTCCAAAGGTGTAAAAATAGGTGTGTGCTTTTGCTGACATGAATGAGAGTGGATCCAGTGCCCAGGTAAGACAGCTATAGGTGAAGGAATACAATATTATAATTATTTATTGAAATTTTAACATAATTCACAAGCAAAACTTATGGAAAACAAGAAAATACAATTTATCAAACAAGGAAAAAATGAAAAATCTTTCTTAGACCACAAAGTCAGAGGGAGGAAGATTGACTATTATGAAGAGATAATAAAACCAAACAGAAATATAGAAATTAGGAAAAGGCTTAAGAGCTCCTGACCCCGAAGGAATATAATATTTACTTAATCTGTTAGGTCAGGAGTCCTGTTCCATTCACAGGTAAATTAAAGGGTAACAGAAAATTAGTCCATAAATGTAACAACATCATCCTGTGTCCTGTATACTTTACTCCCTCTCAGCAGAGCAGTACACTACCGTATTTTCACGCAGATAACGCGCACCCGTGTAAAACGCGCACACGGGTATAGCGCGCAGAAACCACGATTTTATGTACAAAAACTTTTGTATACCGCGCTCACGGGTATACCACGCATGCAGCCCGACTGTCCTTTCGCCCTCCCCGACTCTCCGTGCGCTGTCCCGACTCTCCGTTCGCCCTCCCTGACTTTCCGTGCACTGCCCCGCCTCTCCGTGCGCTGTCCCGACTCTCCGTTCACCCTCCCTGACTTTCCGTGCACTGCCCCGACTCTCCGTGCGCTGTCCCGACTCTCCGTTCACCCGCCCATGTGCCTCAGGCCGCGCCCCCAGGTGGGACCTAAGGCTCCAGGGCCTATTCTGATTGGCCCACGCGCCTTAGGCCCCACCAGTAGGCGGAGCTTTGGGACGGATGGGCCAATCCGGCCTCATTCCGTCGTTGGCTGCCTGCCGGACAGGCGGGTTTGGCTCCCGTCTGTCCGGCCAACTACCAAAGGTACGGGGAAGGGGGGTGGGGGTGTCGTGGGGGTCGGCCAGGGGGGTCGCGGGTCGGCTGGGGGGGCGGTCGGAGGTTCTTGGGGGGGGGCGGGTCGTTGGAGGGAGGGGGGTTTGCGTCGAGGGCAGGAGGGCCTGGGATCCCTCCTGCCCGTAATGTAGTGCGGGGTGGGGGTAGGGGGGTCACCGTGGCCAGGAGGATTTGGGCTCCCTCCTGGCCCGATATTGTCGGGGAGTTGGGGAGTCGGCCGGGCAAGAGGGCTTGGGCTCCCTCATGCTCCGATCGTGGATGCGGGTGCGGGTGGGAGCGCGTGCGAGCGGTCGTTCGGGGTGGGGGTGCGAGCGGTTCTGCTGGGGGGGGTGAATCGGGCGTCGGGCGGGGTGGGAACTATGTAAAAAAAATTTTGTATACCGCGCTCACGCGTATAACGCGCGAGGGGTATGCGCGGTAGGTAAAAACGCGTATAACGCGCGCGTTATATGCGTGAAAATACGGTACTTGTCCCTGGTCTGGTTCCTCAAAGTTACCAGATAAGTCTCTAGAAATTACTCAGGTCAAGCTACAAAATCTTCAAGGTTCCACCCGGAGCTCGACTAGAACGGTTGCATAGGATGCCTATGCTGTGAGGTGTAGCTGCTTCCCTCTGGTCCTCCTTAACCTAGTTATGGTCTTAAGTTATATACTTCCTGGACTATGACCTCCTGGCCCTGCCCCTCACAGGCCACTTCCTTCCCTGGGCGGGACTGTAAATTTTAAGGTGGCCCTGACACTGTGAGGGAGCGCTATCAAGGAAAAGGGGCAGCATCCTGCAGAACACACTCTTATGTTGCAAATTCATCCCCACTCTGTCCAAACCATGCCCCGCAGTGGTGCACATTAAAGTATGGACTACTTTCTTGATACAAGTACTCCTATAAGAACATAAGAAGTTGCCTCCGCTGGGTCAGACCAGGGGTCCATCGTGCCCAGCAGTCTGCTCCCGCGGCGGCCCATCAGGTCTGTGACTTGTAAGTGATCCATTGGCTAAAACCTTACAATCCTCATTATTCTTCAATCTATACCCTTTCATGATCCTATCTCTATCTCTACCTCTATCTATATCCCTCAATCCCCGTATCCTTCAGGAACTTCTTTGAGTCCCCTTAATGTACTCTGTCCTATCACAGCTTCTGGAAGTACATTCCAGGTGTCCACCACCCTCTGAGTGAAAAAAAATTTCCTAGCATTGGTTCTAAACCTGTCCCCTTTCAATTTCTCCGAGTGCCCCCTTGTTCTTGTAGTTCCTATTCAGCCACACAACTGTATAAGTAATTTTCTGTGTCTAAAATGTACTTTCTACGTGAATGCTTTGCAAAATTACTCTCAAAAGGTAAATTTTATAACAGAAGAAGGTTATTTTATCCTGTGGAAAGTACATGTATAGAGTATTTCATGAAATCCTAACTGCTTCTTAACCCCACCTTAAAAAAAAACCCTCTAACTCAGGACAGATAACCTAATGCATACACCAGCTACATATGACCAAAGGTGACCAAAATCACAAGAAACAAAAATAAAAAAGTTAGGTTTTAATGAATTTAGTTATAGTGAACAATTTGTAATATGAGTACAACAGTCCAAACTCATTATTCTAAAAGTTACAGAAGTTCAAACATAACTTTTGCAAACTAGTTATGGAGTTAGGACATGAAAAATCTGCCTTTTTCAACATTTTGGATCTGTTACTTTAGTCTCCTTTTCCCAGAGACAGTCACAAATGTGCATAAGATTACATGTTTGCAGGTAAAATTACAAATCCTTTTTGCACATATGAAGGTCAATGGGCAGAAACCTGGCATTTAATAATATATGCATAAGTGGCAGCAAATTGACTGAGCGCTTTTCTGTGCAGGTGCACGTTAACCCCCCAATTCTATAAAAAGCACTAAAAAAATTGCAATTTAATTGAATAGTCAATTAGTGCCAATAACTGAGATCGTAATGAGAAATTATTGGGGCTAATTGGTTTTAATTGAAATGGGCAGATCAGGAGTATTCCTCCAACTTACGCATGCAGTTATAGAATAAGGGGGAATCCGCGCTTAATTTAGGTGTGAGAATTGGCACCAGGTTTCCGTTGGCTGCATCTAAAGTTAAGCGCCATTTATAAGATACTGCTCAGCATTTTTTTCAGAGCCGATTTTTTTTTTAGGTCCCTATATAAAGAATCTAGTCCTAAGTGGCATAAAATGTAAATATGAGTGGGATATTCATATGGACACAGCACGGAAGAGCTATGGGCAGGGCTGTCACAAATGTGCAACTTACAGAATATAGGGGCCCTTTTACTATGTGCATTGAGAAAAAAGACTGCAGAACGCACTAAAGCCCATGCTTGCATGTATTTTGCATGTGATTTATTCTATTTATTTTTGGGAAGGGCTCACATTACCACCTGCCAATTGGTTAACACATTTGCTGCCGTTTAAATTGGAGGCAGTGTGCTCCCATGTTAACATTTTTGCCAGTCCTGGAAAAATGTGCATGTGACTCGCAAGGACGTGCTAAGAACATTTTTTTTTTTACTGTAGCTAAGTAAGAGTCCTGTAGTTATGTGATGTGACCAGAATTACCTTAAATCTAACTACCCGAGTGGTATAAGTAGCTAATATACCTTCAATATCAGATAATCCCCTCAATCGGAGGGGTACATTTACCAATCATGTGCTGTTATAAGTCATTCTTTATCAGGGAAAAAAGGCCTCAGAATTGGGAATGCTACACGCAGTCCTTTCATCGACTGAGATTATCAGCGTAGTTTTAGTCCTCAATTTTGCTCCGTACTCCAGTCATTGGCCAAAACCCCGATTTAATTAGTGTTCATTCTATTTCAATAATTTTTTTTAATTTTTTTTGGTTTATTAAGTGCTTTTAATTAAACTTTGAAATTTCAAAAATGCACCTCCCCATTAGTTTGAAAAGAACCGACAGATGATTACTTATCTTAATCAGTGCTTGTTCTCATATGTGCCGACGCGGCCAGCGTTTCGCGGAGTTTACTTTAGTCCGCTGCTTCACGGCGAGTGGTTGGGCACCAAAATTTATCTCTGCTTCATTCCGTCAATAATTTTCAGGTCTATGGCTGCTGGAACTACGGGGGCCTAGACGTTAGGCACACCCATACCGGGTTGTGCTAGCATTCTGTAATGGAATCTGAGAACTCCGATGATTTATTTCTTAATTTAAAAAATATATATTTATAGCCCACATTATCTCACATTTCTAAGTAGAGTACAAATTATTAATATATGCACTATTATATCTAAGTGAAACACAAATCATACACATCAATAATATAACAATCAGCAACAATAAATTGAAAACAAATTCAAAAAACCTCCAGTTCAAACCAACTTTCCTATAAGGAATGTCTTCGGTTCTTTCTTGAAATGTCTCGCAGCCTGCATTTCCCATCAGACGACCTTTATTCTTCCAGATGAAGATGCCTCCTTCTCTATTTTAGGGGACAACATTCTCCTCCTCCCTGTCTCATCAGCTTGCAACCTCAGGCTCATCTTCGACTCCTCTCTCTCCTTCTCCGTTCAGATCCAACAAACCTCTAAACTAAAGCCTGTCACTTCTTCCTCTATAACAAGGGTAGGGAACTCCAGTCCTTGAGAGCCGTATTTCAGTCGGGTTTTTAGGATTTCCCCAATGAATATGCATTGAAAGCAGTGCATGCAAATAGATCTCATGCATATTCATTGGGGAAATCCTGAAAACCTGACTGGAATACAGCTCTCAAGGACCAGAGTTCCCTACCACTGCTCTATAACAGTGGTTCCCAACCCTGTCCTGGAGGACCACCAGGCCAATCGGGTTTTTGGGATAGCCCTAATGAATATGCATGGAACAGATTTGCATGGCTGTCACTTCCATTAAATGCAAATCTTTCTCATGCATATTCATTAGGGCTAGCCTGAAACCCCGATTGGCCTGGTGGTCCTCAAGAACCGGGTTGGGATCCACTGCTCTATAATATTACCAGAATCTAACCTCTTCTTTTCAAGCACACTACTGAAAATCCTTATCCACACCCTCATCACTTAGATTACTGAAACTTGTTCAACCATCTCTCTCTCTCCTTCAATCCATTCAAAATTTTCAAGTCATTTCATTGGCTCCCCATCCATTGCCGAATATAGTTCAAATCCCTCTTACTGACTTAAAAGTGCATACACTCTGCAACCCCTCAATATCTCTCCTCACCTATCTCCCCCTATGCTGTCCCTGTGAACTCCGTTCATCAGGTTAAGTCCTCAAGCTCCATCTCTAGCAGTATTCAAATCTAAGCTAAAAGCCAACTTTTTGAAAGGCTGCTTTTAACTCCTAATTCTCACTCACCATAAGATACCAATGTCCATCCTATCTTTCTCTTTGCAAGAATCTCCTCAAGCTCTATATGTCCTGTCTGTCCATCCAAATTAGATTATAAGCTCTTCTGAACAGGAACCGTCTATTGCATGTTAAATGTACAGCGCTGTGTATGCCTTTCAGCACTATAGACATGATAAATACATGGTGAATCAGAAAAAACCATACCATAATGGTTTTTGTTGTATCTTCCACAGAACTCAGCCGATTCTTATGAAATTTAGTGCATCGTGTCCTAAATGAAGTTGGATGTAAAATGTTGTAAATATTTCCCACCATACACAACACTACCTTGTAACAATGAATTCTGAACTGAATAAAAACATATCAAAAAGTTTTATGGCGTATTTGCAGAAAAATTTAGGTCAAAAAGTAATGTTTCAATTAAGCAGATGTTCAAAGTGTGCTCTTTTTGCACAAAGGCACACCCTCAGCTATCTCGGATTTCAAAAGAAACTAAAGACTCTTCTCTTCAAGACGATATACTCCATTGACAATCAACAGCTTATTCGACTCATAAAGATCTCTTCCTTGCTCCAATATAAACTGTATTTAATATTTCCTCAATGCTTATCCAATGTAAACCGTACTACAAATATCTCCTCTCTGCTTCCCCATAGAGGTCTCTTCGCCCCTCCCACTCCTCCTCCTGCTTAATGTCCCCTTTATCTTGTTTGCTTAACACATGAATTGTATGTTGCCTTGAACCTATTTAGGCATAGAGCGACTCACAAATTGTAGATTAGATTAGATTAAATTAGATCTATGGACTTAACGATGCACTGCTTCAACTCGGCCCAAACAGAGATGAAGCGCTGTTTAAGGTCTTCGATGTCAGATATCACTGTCTGGTAGACGCAGTAGCGTACTAAGGGGGGGCGGTCCGCCCTGGGTGCCAGCCCTGAGGGGGGTGCTCCCGGCCTTGCCGTTCAGTCCCCCCCACCCCCGAAGGACCGCTCGCCCCCCCTGGCCTCCCTGCACCACCTATGAAGCAGCCCGCAGCGGGATCGCAATGTCGGCGATCCCTGAGCTGCTTCGGCGCTGCTTCCTGCGCCGCAGTCCCACCCCTCCCCTCCTCTGACGTCAGAGAAGGGGCGGGACCGCGGCAGAGGAAGCAGCTCCGAAGCAGCAAAGGGATCGCTGACATCGCGATCCCGCTGCGGGCTGATTCTGGTGGTGCAGGGAGGCCAGGGGGCGAGCGGTCCTTTGGGGGGGGACTGAACTCAAGGCCGGGAGCACCCCATCAGGGCCTGATTCAGGTGGTGCAGGGAGGCCAGGGGGGCGAGCGATCCTTCGGGGTGGGGCGGGCAGGCAGGCCGGCAGGCAGGCCTTCAAGGGGGAGGGAGGGGTGACAGGCAGGCAGGCCTTCAAGGTGGGGGGGGACAGGCAGGCCTTCAAAGGGGAGACAGGCAGGCAGGCCTTCAAAGGGGGGACAGGCCTTCAAGGGGGGGTCAGGCAGGCAGGCAGGCTTTCAAGGGAGGGACAGGCCTTCAAGGGGGGGGGACAGGCAGGCAGGCTTTCAAGGGAGGGACAGGCCTTCAAGGGGGGGGGACAGGCCTTCAAGGGGGGGATAGGCCTTCAAGGGGATCAGGCAGGCAGGCCTTTAGGGGGGGGCAAGCAGGCAGGCAGGCCTTCAAAGGGGGTGCAGGCCTTCAAGAGGGGTGCAGGCCTTCGGAGGGGGGAAGTGCAGGCCTTCGGGGGGGAGTGCAGGCCTTCAGGGGTGGGATGCAGACCTTTAAGGGGGGGGGACAGGCCTTCAGGGAGGGGGGCCCTGGTGTAGAAATACACGGAGGGAATGAGGGGGTTCAAAGAGACGCGCATATGCCGGACTTTGGGTGGGAAGAAATAATGGGTCTGAAAATAGAGAAGAGGGAGAGATGATGGACCATAGTTTTTAGAGAGGGAAGGAACAGAAAGGGAGAAAAGTTGGACACAAGGGATAGTGTGGAGGGGGGGATATAGATACTGGATAGGAGGATAGTTGGGAAAAGAAAGGGAGAGATGGTGGACCCTGGGGTGGTGGGGAAGGAGGGAGAGATGCTGGATGAAAGGGTAGTTAAGAAAAGATAGATCTGTGGAGGGAGATGAAAAAAGGATAGATGCCAGACCTCCTGGGGAGGGAAGGGAAACGGGGAGGACAGAGATGGCAGATGGATGGTTAGCATGCAGAAAGAAGGAAGAAGGAGACCCTGGCAAGCAAGTTATCAGAAGACAACCAGAGCCTTAGACTAACAAGATTTGAAAAATAACCAGACAACAAAAGGTAGAAAAACTAATTTTATTTTCTGTTTTGTGATTACAATATGTCAGATTTGAAATGTGTATCCTGCCAGAGCTGATGTTAGACCGCAAACGTGAGCTATGATTTAAAAGAGAGGAAAATTCCTTTTTGTTTCTTTATTTTATTTACACCACAGCGCCAGTGTGGTTAGGAGAAGCCAAAGGGGGGTGAAAAAGCTATAAAATAAACCCACCAGAATGTTTAAAAAAAACAAAACAAACACCCAATTGGGCAGGAAAGTTGAATCGAAAAACCAATTCAATAGGCTGAATCGAATCGAAAAATTTTTTTTTCTTGAATCGGGCAGCACTAGTTTGCACTACTGTCTTAGACTTTAGGACCTGGGATTGGAGAGAGATGGCATCCTCAGTACTTTATAATGCAAGTGAAACGAGGTCAGACTTTTGAAGGGTCTGAAGAAGAAAAATATTGTATAGGCCGGGGACATGAGACAGCAGGAAACGGGAACTTTTCTTCCTTCTATTTTTGTGAATGGCAAGGCTGAGGATGTCAGAGAGTTCAATTAAAATATGTGCTTTATAAGAAAATATAATAATGTGTTTTATAAAGTTTATAAGCATTGCTGGCCTACCTGTTGAGGTGTTCCTAATGGTGGTGGTGGTGGCGGCAGCGTGTCAATGTGTTGAAAGGAAGAGGTGGTCTGGGAAATTCTGCTGAGCAAACTCTGGGCCCATTTCCACCCCCCAGTTAGACCACTCCACTCAACTGGTTCACACACTGAGTGGGTCTTTGGGTGTTGTGCCTGGGTAGTTGTTTTGGGATCTCTTCTAGTGGTTTGTCAGTATCTCCTTGTGGTCCAAAGAAGGAAACTTTGTTAACTTTAGCATTGACCTTCAGAATATGTTTGTAACAGCGCTGCTTGTGTGGCATTAGACTATGTAGTGATCGAAAGAAAAAAACAGATCTTTGCACATTTTTGCAGTATATGGTGGGTGTATGAGGAGATTCACATTTCCTGCACAGCTAAGTCCGTGTGAAGTTTGTCAGCCTAGAGGCTTATGGGAAATTATATCAATCTGACCCTGGCATGGGAAGGCAGATAGACCCTTAGTGCAGGGAGACTGTGTTAAGTATCCCTGATATGTTTTTAGTTTCCCTGATTGAATCAGGACTAGCTAAAAGGTGTTAATGTCTGATTAAGAGGGTGCTTAGGACAATGGTGCACAGATCAAGCCAGAGACTTAATCCCATCACCATGCTTGCAGATGTCACACTCTCCTTTGTCAATTAAATTGACCATTGTCTCAAACAGTTTGCAAGTTCTAAACAGAAAGATACTGGGAGATACAATATTTTCTCTAGTCAGAATAAGATTCCAAGGTATAAAAGCCTGCTCTCTGCTCTATCAATATCTCTCTCTCTTTTTCTATGGAGCTATCAGTGTCTCTTTTCCCTATCAAGCTATCAGGAGAGGGGTCTTGGCCCTCTCTCTCTCTTTCTATCTAGCTATCTCTTGGCTTGGCACTCTGGTTCTCTCTTGAGCTCTCTCTATCTCTCTGTCTATCCTTCTCTTTATCTATGGAACACGAAACATCACCCCATCCCCCTCTCTCTCTCTCTGCCTTTCCCTGAAACTTCACACTCAATTCCTTCTGGACTCTGTAAGGCAGGGGAACTGCTGGGCTCTCTATTTAAGTATAATACTCTCCACTTAATTGTAATGATTATAAATATTGCTTTTCTGTAAGACTATTTCTATAATATATTCTTTATGCAAACATCTCTGGCTATGCCTTCTTTATTCTACTTTCTGGTGAGTCATCTGTGAGGGAACTGAACCTGGGACCTGGCGTCTGTCAGTGCGCATTTCACTTAACCCCTACTACCTAACATTGTGGGGGTGCGACCATCCTTACATTTTATTAAACTGACAAAGTTACCTTGTTCTTTCTGTATTTGACATCTAGCAAGGTCTCTGTTTGGAAGGAAAGAACTAAGCTTAAAAATGAAGTGGCCAGAAGTTATGGTAAAAGCAGATAGCATTGCTGATTTTAAGAAAGGTTTGGACAAATTCCTGGAGGAAAAGTCCATAGTCTGTTATTAAGACTTGGGGGGAAGTGTCTGCTTGCCCTGGATCGGTGGCATGGAATGTTGCTACTCTTTGGGTTTTGACCAGGTACTAATGACCTGGATTGGTTACCATGAGAATGGGCTACTGGACATGATGGACCATTGGTCTGACCCAGTTAGGCTATTCTTATGTTATGTTCTCATCTGTAGGGGCCTTTGTTTTCACTTCTTGTTTTAATGTATTTTTTTTCTGGGAACTTATCAGTGTTTTTTAGAATGGGAACAAAAATGGAAGAGAATTAATGTGTGTGGAATGGGGGGGGTTTACTAATTTCTTCAGCTAAATAATTAAATCCACTTCAACCAGACATAGGAGAACTCACGCACCATTCACACACCCTCCAACCAAAATCGTCAAAAGAAAAAAAACTGTTCGACAACCTCCTAACACTCGACCCCCCAACTCTACAACCTATTGACCTCGACCACAGACTACAAAACTTTCAAAAAAGAAATAAAAACCCTTCTTTTTAAAAACACATAAAACCGAACTAACACAATCAGAACTGTCCCAAGCATCACCTGCAACTACTCCATATGTACTTCTGATGTCATGACAATTCAGACATAATTTATGTTATGTTTGGATTAATGGTTACATATATGAGGTTCAATAAAATAAAATTTTCAGTGCCTGTTTCTATTATGACCATTTATTTTTCATGGTTATTACAAAAAATATTTTTTTACATGGGGGGGTGTCAAAAAATGATGGGCCCCGGGTGCCACATACCCTAGGTACGCCACTGGGTAGACGTGTTCCTGTATCAGCCCCCAGATCCGGTAGTCAACTGGGTTTAGATTAGGTGAATTCAAGGGCCAGAGGTGTGGACCAATGAAGTCTGGGGCCTCTCAATGTAGAAGTTCTAAGGTGTCCTTTGCCCAATGTGCTGGGGCATTGTCCTGTTGGAAGATGAAGTAGTCTCCCAACATGTGATGGATCGCTTGCAACAGTTTATGTGTCAAGAGTGTCCCAGTAGTATGCGTCGTTGATCTTAACCCCAGGATTAATGAAGAACAAATCTGTGACTCTGAGTTTCGAGATTGCAACCAAGGCCATGTCTGATTGGCTGAAGGTTGGGTGGGTGGGTCCGTAGCAAGCATTTGGCATTAACCTCTCGCTTCCGTGTTGTTGAAGACACGTACAGGCGATCATTCTGCATGTTAATCAGTAGAGCTAATGTAAATATCTTTTCATCTGTAAACCAGATGAAGCTGATGCTGTGCTCCGTATACTTGGTCAAAAGCTGCTTGCATCATTTCAGGCATGTGTCTTTGTTGTGTAAAGTTAACTCTTGAGCACAATGCTTTTTAAGACAGTTTAATTTCAGATCGTCATGAATTATCCTAACCACAGTTGTGTGGTTTATTCCAGCTTCACTTGTTATTTAGTGAGTTGTTCAGTGTGTTTGCAGCATGTCCTCCTGGCTCAGTACAAGATCACTTACAAAGTTAATGTGCTCTTGTGTGTGAATCGAGCACGGTCATCCGCTATCTAGCTTACAATCTTGCAGAGCAGCACATCAAAGCCATTTTTGTTACAACTCTCAACAATTGTTGACTGCTGTAACCTTTTAGCAATACTAAGTTCTTTATCAGAATTCAGTCTTCTGCAGAGACTGTTTTTACAAACTATCATCTGCTTCTGTGTGTATCCCATAGCAACAATTCATTTTTACAATTCAGTGTTGTAGTATGGTGGGAAATATTTACAACATTTTACATCAACTTAATTCAGGACACAATGCACTAAATTTCATAAGAATTGGCTCAGAAAGAATTAAGACGCCTTCAAATAATTCAAAACGCTGCAATCAAACTAATAACAAAAACTAGGAAATATGACCATGTAACCCCATTACTTTGAAATGCCCATTGGTTACCAAATCAAATAATTTCTTATAAAATTTAATTAATAACGTTTAAAACGATACATTCCAAATCACCTCAATTCATCAATAAATATCATCAAATTCATAATAATATCATCAAATTCATCAAATATCTTATTCATCAATAAATATCTTATTCCTGGATTCTTAGATCATCCGAAAGTAAATTGCTTATAGTCCCCTCCCTCCGAATAATAGGAACAAAAAGGCATGACATTTTTTCAGTAGTGGCCCCACAACTTTGGAATACCCTTCCAGCTCCTGTAAAAGAGGAGAATAATGTCCATTTCAAGGACCTACTCAAGAGCCACCTATTTAAAGAAGCTTTCAACATTTAATTTTTTCACTCTTTTCATTTTTCAAATTCCTCTAAAGAAACAAGTAGCAATGTTCCCCTTCCTTTTGTTTGTTCCTTATTTGTCTTTCTTTCCTATATAACTTTTGTAGTTCCAACGCAGCTTCCTTTCTGTCTCGTGTTTATCATTCAATCTGTCAACTATTAGTGGCGTTTTTTTTTATTTTAGTCATGTTTTTGTTTTCCCTATTATATTTTAATTTGTATCTCGCTTAGAAATTGGATAAGCAACCCAATCAAAAACCATTTTGGTGTGATGTTTTTTCAGTTTACAGTGTAGTAGTAGTAATATCATAACACTCTAGAACAGGGGTGTCCAATGTCGGTCCTCGAGGGCCGCAGTCCATTCGGGTTTTCAGGATTTCCCCAGTGAATATGCATGAGATCTATTAGCATACAATGAAAGCAGTGCATGCAAATAGGCCTCATGTATATTCATTGGGGAAATCCTGAAAACCCGACTGGACTGCGGCCCTCGAGGACCGACATTGGACACCCCTGCTCTAGAAGGTTAATAAAGCTTTAGATTCAAAGAGATGCTATTAGATAATATAATCTAACCATACAGCATTGGAATTTCTAAAATGAGATGTTCACTTATAGAATTGGCTGCTCAATGCTGATTTGTGCAAAAGGCTCTTTATAAAATTAGGTCATACTGTAAAGTTTGCACAATGCAAGCCAGCACATACTTGTATAGAAGGCATGGTCAGGAGAAGAGTCACAACTCACAGGCATATTTTATAAAATACATATGTTCTACTTCCAAGTCCAAAAGGAATGAAGGGCTCATTTTCAAAGCACACAGACATACAAAGTACCATTTTCAAAGCACTTAGACACACAATGTACCATAGGTTTCCATGGTATTGTGTGTATCTAAGTGCTTATTGAAAATAAGCTTCAATATTAATTACATGGATGAGAACTGAAGCCCCTATTGTATCAATGTTTAAAAGGGTTTCAAAAAAATTGGGATAATTTCCTAAAAGGGAAGTCCATAGAGATGGATATTGAGATATTGAGATGGTTTGAGGAAATCCACTGCTTATTCCTAGGACAAGCAGAATAAAATCTATTTTACTACTTAGGATCTAGCTAGGTACTTGGGACCTGGGTTGGCCACTGTTGGAAACAGGATACTGGGCTTGATGGACCTTCAGTCTGTCCCAGTATGGCAACTCTTATGTTATTATGTTCTTACTTACTATGCAGTGAAATGGGATACAAAAGGTATATAATTTCAGAGGATGTGGAAACCTTTTTGGACAATACTCCTTTGGCCTCAGGTTATCTGGCTCCTCCTGTACTACTGCTGAAAACATCTGGCGGCAAGTTTCAAATTCCTATTTCTATAAATTATGTCAGTATCAGTGTTCCCGCTAAGGTGCGCTGGCCTGCGCGCGCGCACAAAATATTACATCGCAGCGCAAAGTTTCTCTTCACAGCGCACACACGCGTCGCAAAGGTAAGGGGAGGTAAGGTAAGGGGACGCATTGGGGGGATTGCACTTCCCCACAATTGCCATGCTTCGGTTCCTCTTCTTCCTTCCTTCCTCCCCCCCCCCCCCCCCCGCGGGACCCTGCGGCACCATCAACTCTTACTCCCTCTAATGTCGGCCCTGCAGCTCCAGACTTCCTCGCACCTTCTCCCCTCCCCCTTTGGATCGCTATTATTTTAAATGTTATAGCCGCGGAGCTGTATCCATCAGTGGAGATGTTTAACCTCGGCCTGCCCCGGAACTCTTACTGCAGCAGCCGCCCGTCTAGGCAGGAACAGGAAGTCACTGTTGCAGTAAGAGTTCCGGGGCAGGCCGAGGTTAGACATCTCCACTGATGGATACAGCTCCGCGGCTATAACATTTAAAATAATAGCGATCCAAAGGGGGAGGGGAGAAGGTGCGAGGAAGTCTGGAGCTGCAGGGCCGACATTAGAGGGAGTAAGAGTTGATGGTGCCGCAGGGTCCCGCGGGGGGGGGGGGGGAAGGAAGGAAGAAGAGGAACCGAAGCATGGCAATTGTGGGGAAGTGCAGAGCTGCAGGGAAGAGTGTTGCGGTACCCAGCTGGAGGGAGAAGGAAGATGAGGGAGGGAATTAAAGGAGATGCCAGGGCTTGGAGCATAGGAGGAAGGTATGCCAGTCTAAGGGAAAAGGAAGGGGGAGATGTGAGAGCATGGAGGGGGAACGAAAGATGGAAGAAAAGGAAAGGAGAGAGATGCCAGAGAATCAGGGAAGGGGAGATACCAGACTATGAGGAGAGGTGTGGGAGAGGGAAGGCGAGGAGAGAGATGCCAGACCAATGGGGTGAAAGGAGAGATGGAAGGGGGAGGCATACAGTTTCTGGAAGGGGCATAGAAGGAGAGAAGATGCCATATAGGGGAAGAGAGACGGCAGACAGTGAATGGAAGGAAGAGAGTTACAAGAAGATGAGGAAAGGAGAAACCACAGAAGACAAAGGTAGAAAAAAATTTCTATTTATTTATTGCTTTAGGAGACATGTGTCACTGTTTCTGTGAAGCATTGTATGCAGAGTCCAGCTTCTTGCTGGTTCAATTTAACCTTTGTCTATGTATTTTTATTTTATCCCCCCTTTTACAAAACTGTGAAGCGTTTTTAGCACCAGCCTTGGTGGTAGCAGCTCTGATGCTCAGAATTTTATGAGCATCAGAGCTGTTACCTCCGTAGCTAAAATCCACACTACAGTTTTGTAAAAGAGGGAGGGGTTAGTTTGTGATTACATATTCCTTACTAGGCGAAGGTGTTTTCTGTGTTCTGTGTGTTCGAAAGACATGGTTTTCTGTTAGGATTGACGGTGTAGGATTGATCTGTGCTGGTCTGGCTTGTTTAGTTTTACAATGGGTGTATTGATGTACTGCTCACTGCAATATGTAAGATGCTGCCTTTTCCTAGGTACTCATGTGTGACGTGTGGTTTGTTACTAAAAATCATGTTTTTCTTACAGATGGGGGGGGGTGCCAAAAAATGATGGGCCCCGGATGTTACATATGCTAGGTACGCCACTGTATGTAAAGATACCAGAAAGCTGGCGTAGCAAAAACTTCTAAGTTTTGAGTATTTAACCCTCCCACAATCTCACGGGCACTCGTTTCAAGTTTATTGAGATTTTGATTTAAACGCAATATCAAATATTTTCAATGCGTATAACAAAAATAAATTTGGGGAAATAAATAAAACCATTTGAACCAGTGTTCCCGCTAAGCTGCGCTGGCGTGCGCTGGCGCACAAAATATTACATCGCAGCACACACGTTTCTCGTCACAGCGCACGATCGGAAGAGGCGTACGGCAGATGGCAGGGCGGCGAGAGGAGAATCGGGCGAGTTGGCTCATAACTTGCTGGCGCCCGATATTTTTGGCTCACGGTGAAAAAAGTTTGCTCACAACACCCGCCCGCTTAGAGGGAACACTGGTCAGTATCCCTTTAAAGCACAACCTCTCTCTCTCCCCCTGGGCTGAATTTTGCTTTCTAATGATTCCAGTCCAGTAGAGGGCGCTCCAACACAATCAGACTGCATGTATCAAGTCTTTCCTTAATCCTTGAAGCATAGCCACAGCTGTTTTTACTGATTTCTCACTCAGCTTCCTATGTACAAAAAAAAGAGCAGATTCTTCAACTGCATACATAACTGCAGAATAAAGTGCAACTTGTTCAACAAATCTCTGGAGACGGGAGTGGCTCCTGGGGACTGGAGAAGAGCGGATGTGGTCCCTATTCACAAAAGTGGACGCAGAGATGAAGCGGGAAACTACAGGCCTCACTTCGGTTGTTCGAAAAATAATGGAAGCGTTGCTGAAAGAAAGGATGGTGAAATTCCTAGAATCTAATGGGTTACAGGATCTGAAGATTCGCACAAGGTTAACCTGTTAGTTCAGATACCTAAATGAAGGAAAAGACCTCAGAATACCACGCCAAGGATCATATTGCTATTCTCCTTTGGTTGTTCAGTGATAAGGATATCTTTCATAGATCAGAAACCATATTTTTATGACTACAATTTACTGAGTCTTTTATTCTTATTTTCTTTGTACTACTCAATATTTATGGTTTTTAATTTTTTCTTATTATTCAAATCTTAACATCACACTGCATAGTGTAAATCTCAACCAACAATCTGGTTATAGAAATGAAAAGCACTTATCTTATGCTTAATGTTGTTATCCGTGTTGTCACAACTGCATGAATCGTATATTCAAAGCCCACAATTCAAAGTCCAACGGAACCTGTTTTGCCAACAAACGATTGGCTTCTTCAGGTTAGCGTTCTTGAGTTCAAAGCCCATCTTTGATTGCTTTTTTTCGTGTCATATAGTAACATAGTAGATGACGGCAGATAAAGACCCGAATGGTCCATCCAGTCTGCCCAACCTGATTCAATTTTAATTTTTTTTTTTTCTTCTTAGCTATTTCTGGGCAGGAATCCAAAGCTTTACCCAGTACTGTGCTTGGGTTCCAACTGCCGAAATCTCTGTTAAGACTTACTCCAGCCCATCTACACCCTCCCAGCCATTGAAGCCCTCCCCAGCCCATCCTCCACCAAACGGCCATACACAGACACAGACCGTGCAAGTCTGCCCAGTAACTGGCCTAGTTCAATCTTTAATATTATTTTCTGATTCTAAATCTTCTGTGTTCATCCCACGCTTCTTTGAACTCAGTCACAGTTTTACTCTCCACCACCTCTCTCGGGAGCGCATTCCAGGCATCTACTACCCTCTCCGTAAAGTAGAATTTCCTAACATTGCCCCTGAATCTACCACCCCTCAACCTCAAATTATGTCCTCTGGTTTTACTATTTTCCTTTCTCTGGAAAAGATTTTGTTCTACGTTAATACCCTTCAAGTATCTGAACATTTGAATCATATCTCCCCTGTCTCTCCTTTCCTCTAGGGCACATGTGTCAAACACAAGGCCCGCGGGCCAAATCCGGCCCGCCAGGCCTTGCAATGTGGCCCGCACCGCGCTGTCATCACTGCACGCCGTTGCGTTCCATCACAATGACGCGCGGTGACATAGGCTTGTGATCTCGCCGGCCGTACTTGCTATCTATCTCCCCCCAATGACCGCCCCCCCCAAGAACCTCCGACTGCCCCCCCAGCCGACCCGCGACCCCCCTGGCCGACCCCCACGACACCCCCACCCCCCTTCCCCGTACCTTTCTGTAGTTGGCCGGACAGACGGGAGCCAAACCTGCTTGTCCGGCAGGCAGCCAACAACGGAATGAGGCCGGATTGGCCCATCCGTCTCAAAGCTCCGCCTACTGGTGGGGCCTAATGCGCCTGGGCCAATCAGAATAGACCCGGGAGCCTTAGGTCCCACCAGTAGGCGGAGCTTTGAGACGGATGGGCCAATCCGGCCTCATTCCGTCGTTGGCTGCCTGCCGGACAGGCGGGTTTGGCTCCCGTCTGTCCGGCCAACTACAGAAAGGTACGGGGAAGGGGGGTGGGGGTGTCGTGGGGGTCGGCCAGGGGGGTCGCGGGTCGGCTGGGGGGGCGGTCGGAGGTTCTTGGGGTGGGGGGGCGGTCGATGGGGGGAGGGGGGTTTGCGTCGAGGGCAGGAGGGCCTGGGATCCCTCCTGCCCATAATGTAGTGCGGGGTGGGGGTTGGGGGTCGCCATGGTCAGGAGGGTTTGGGCTCCATCCTGGCCCGATATTGTCGGGGAGTTGGGGAATCGGCGGGGCAAGAGGGCTTGGGCTCCTTTTTGCCCCGATCGTGTCGGGGAGTCGGGGGGGCAAGAGGGCTTGAGCTCCCTCTTGCCCCGATCGTGTCGGGGGTGCCGCGGTTGGCTGGGGCAAGAGGGCTTGAGCTCCCTCTTGCCCCGATCATGTTGGGAGTCGGTGGTCCTTCGGGGTGGGGGTGCAGGTGCTTGCGAGCGGTCCTGCTTGGGGTGAATCGGACGTCGGGGGGGGGGGGGGGGAACTATGTAAAAAAAATTTTGTACAACGCGCTCACGCGTATACCGCGCAAGGATGATTCAGGAGGCGTGACCTATAGTCCGGCATCCGATGTGGTTGTGCGGGTGGCAGAGCAGAGGAGAGAGTGAGTGTGCGGGCATAAAAAATACACAGCAGAAGCTGCCAGTTCCTGGCATAAAGTGTAGGCATAAAAATCGCAACAGAATCTACTATCTGTACCCAGCCAGGCATTTATTGACTGACTTTTTCATTCTAACGCAGATTTCCAATAAACTACATCTTTTACTGCCAATATTGATCCCAAAATGTCCAGGAAAAGAAAAGTTGACGGTGAAGGCAGACAATTTAATGACAAATGGGAAAATGAATACATGTTTGTGCTTAGTGAGGGCAAACCAGTGTGTATATTGTGTTATGAGACAGTGTCGGTGATGAAAGAGTACAATATACGTCGTCATTTTGACACCAAACATAATGTTAAGTATGGCAAATATACTTTGGAAGAAAAGCATAAAATTGTTAAAGAACTAAAAGGCAAACTACAATCACAGCAGCAAATGTTTACAAAGGCTACAGCGAAAAATGATGCTGCAGTGAAAGCAAGCTTTATAGTGGCTGAAGAAATTGCCCGTACTTCAAGGTGTTTTTCAGAGGGTGCCTTTTTGAAGCAATGCATGCTAAAAGTGTGTGAGAAAGTATGCCCAGACCAGATACAGAGTTTTCAAACTGTCAGTTTGTCAAGAAACACCATTGCAGACAGAGTTCAAGAACTCTCAGGAAATCTATCATCACAGCTGGCCGAACAGGCATGCAGTTATCTCGCTTTTTCACTTGCTATCGATGAAAGCACAGACAACACTGATACAGCGCAGCTGTCCATCTTTATACGTGCTACGAAGACCGACCTCTCTGTCACTGAGGAACTTTTAGATGTAGCTGCCATGCATGGGACGACGACTGGTAGAGATATATTTGAGGCTGTGGAGAAATCTAAAAATAATTTTAAATTACCCTGGGAAAAGTTGGTGGGGCTAACTACCGATGGCGCACCTTCAATGTGCGGAGAAAAGAAAGGCTTGGTTGGACTAATGAAGGAAAGAATGCAAAAAAGTCACTGCCACACACCCTTGATTACTTATCATTGCATTATCCACCAAGAGGCTATGTGTGGAAAAGTTCTGGACATGAATGACATAATGACCACAGTCATTAAAACTATTAACTTTGTAAGGGCACGTGGCCTGAATCATCGCCAGTTCCAGCAGTTTTTATAGGAGGTGGGTGCAGAGCATGGAGACGTGCCATACCACACAGAAGTAAGATGGCTGAGCAAGAGCGCAGTCCTCAAAAGATTTTTTGAGCTCAGAGAACAAATTGCTCTTTTCTTGCCTGAACTGTCGGATCCCGCCTGGCTATGTGATTTTGCTATGATGTGTGACATATGCGAGCATCTCACCCAACTGAATCTGAAGCTGCAGAGACGCAAACAAGTCATCACGAAGATGTCTGACATGATCACAGCATTCCAGCGTAAACTTCAACTATGGAAGTCCCAACTGGAACAGGACAATCTTGCCCACTTTCCCGTTTGTTTGAGTATCTCAACCACTATTTCTGGTACTTTTCCTTGCAGTCGGCTGGCTACCAAAGTTAGCCGTTTACTAAGTGAATTTGAGTGGCGCTTCTCTGACTTTAGAACACAGCACTCAGGCTTTGACATCTTTGCCAATCCTTTTACAGTTGATGTCAACAATGTGCCCCATCACCTTCAGATGGAGATAATCGAGCTTCAGTCTGACAGTGGCCTGAAATCAAGGTTTCAGGATGTTGAAATTGAGGACTTCTACCCTCTACTGCCCCCTGACTCAATGCCAGAGCTCCGACTTCATGCTGCCCGTATTCTATCCATGTTCGGGAGCACCTATCTTTGTGAACAGATGTTTTCAATAATGAATCTGAACAAAAACAAGCACAGATCACGCATTACCGATGACAACCTCCATGCTGTTTTGCGGGTTGCTACAACCCAAGAAATAAAACCGAACATTGACTCATTGATACGGGGAAAACGGTGTCAGACATCTAGCCAGAAAACAAAACAATGAGCATTTTAGGTACATTACAATATTACTGTTTTGCTTGATACCAATATTACTGTTTTGCTTGATAGCATGTGAGTTGATTAACAGCACTGTTAAGGAAAAGATTGTTCCACTCATTTTAAATTCACATTTCTGGTTAACATTGTCAGTTTATGACTGTTCAGTAAACCATTCGGCCCGCGATTTAGGCTGGATTTTAGATTTTGGCCCTTTCTCTGATTGAGTTCGACACCCCTGCTCTAGGGTATACATATTCAGGGCTTCCAGTCTCTCCTCATATGTCTTCTGGCGCAAGCCTCCTATCATTTTCGTCGCCCTCCTCTGGACCGCCTCAAGTCTTCTTACGTCTTTCGCCAGATACGGTCTCCAAAACTGAACACAATACTCCAAGTGGGGCCTCACCAATGACCTGTACAGGGGCATCAACACCTTCTTCCTTCTACTGACTACGCCTCTCTTTATACAGCCCAGAATCCTTCTGGCAGCAGCCACTGCCTTGTCACACTGTTTTTTCGCCTTTAGATCTTCGGACACTATCACCCCAAGGTCCCTCTCCCCGTCCGTGCATATCAGCTTCTCTCCTCCCAGCATATACGGTTCCTTCCTATTATTAATCCCTAAATGCATTACTCTGCATTTCTTTGCATTGAATTTTAGTTGCCAGGCAATAGACCATTCCTCTAACTTTTGCAGATCCTTTTTCATATTTTCCACTCCCTCTTCGGTGTCTACTCTGTTACAAATCTTGGTATCATCTGCAAAAAGGCACACTTTTCCTTCTAACCCTTCAGCAATGTCACTCACAAACATATTGAACAGGATTGGCCCCAGCACCGAACCCTGAGGGACTCCACTAGTCACCTTTCCTTCCTTTGAGCAACTTCCATTAACCACCACCCGCTGGCGTCTGTCCGACAGCCAGTTTCTGACCCAGTTCACCACTTTGGGTCCTAACTTCAGCCCTTCAAGTTTGTTCAACAGCCTCCTATGAGGAACTGTATCAAAGGCTTTGCTGAAATCCAAGTAAATTGCATCTAGCATATGTCCTCGATCCAGCTCTCTGGTCACCCAATCAAAAAATTCAATCAGGTTCGTTTGGCACGATTTACCTTTTGTAAAGCCATGTTGCCTCGGATCCTGTAACCCATTAGATTCAAGGAAGTACACTATCCTTTCTTTCAGCAACACTTCCATTATTTTTCCAACAACTGAAGTGAGGCTCACCGGCCTGTAGTTTCCTGCTTCATCCCTGTGACCACTTTTATGAATAGGGACCACATCCGCTCTCCTCCAATCCACAGGAATCACTCCCGTCTCCAGAGATTTGTTGAACAAGTCTTTAATAGGACTCGCCAGAACCTCTCTGAGCTCCCTTAGTATCCTGGAATGGATCCCGTCTGGTCCCATCGCTTTGTCCACCTTCAGTTTTTCAAGTTGCTCATAAACACCCTCCTCCGTGAACGGCGCAGAATCTACTCCATTTTCTCGTGTAACTTTGCCGGACAATCTCGGTCCTTCTCCAGGATTTTCTTCTGTGAACACAGAACAGAAGTATTTGTTTAGCACATTTGCTTTCTCCTCATCACTCTCCACATATTTGTTCCCAGCATCTTTTAGCCTAGCAATTCCATTTTTTATCTTCCTCCTTTCACTAATATATCTGAAAAAATTTTGATCTCCCTTTTTTACATTTTTAGCCATTTGTTCTTCCACTTGTGCCTTTGCCAAACGTATCTCTCTCTTGGCTTCTTTCAGTTTCACCCTGTAGTCCTTTCTGCTCTCCTCTTCTTGGGTTTTTTATATTTCATGAACACCAACTCTTTCGCCTTTATTTTCTCAGCCACTAGGTTGGAGAACCATATTGGCTTCCTTTTTCTCTTGTTTTTATTGATTTTCTTCACATAAAGGTCCGTAGCCATTTTTATCGCTCCTTTCAGCTTAGACCACTGTCTTTCCACTTCTCTTATGTCCTCCCATCCTAACAGCTCTTTCTTCAGGTACTTTCCCATTGCATTAAAGTCCGTACGTTTGAAATCTAGGACTTTAAGTATCGTGCGGCCGCTCTCCACTTTAGCCGTTATATCAAACCAAACCGTTTGATGATCGCTACTTCCAAGGTGAGCACCCACTCAAACATTAAAGATACTCTCTCCATTTGTGAGGACCAGATCTAATATCGCTTTTTCCCTTGTGGGTTCCGACACCATTTGTCTGAGCAGAGCCTCTTGAAAGGCATCCACAATCTCCCTACTTCTTTCCGATTCCGCAGACTGAACATTCCAGTCCGCATCCGGCAGGTTGAAATCTCCCAACAGCAGAACCTCCTCTTTCCTTCCAAACTTTTGGATATCCACAATCAGATCCTTATCAATTTGCTGCGATTGAGTCAGAGGTCTGTAGACTACACCCACGTAGATAGAAGTTCCATCTTCTCTTTTCAGAGCAATCCATATCGCTTCTTCCTCTCCCCAGGTCCCTTGCATTTCGGTCGCTTGGATATTGATCTTTACATAGAGAGCTACTCCTCCACCTTTATGACCATCTCTGTCCTTCCTAAAAAGATTATATCCCGGTATGTTTGCATCCCATCCATGTGATTCACTGAACCATGTCTCTGTGATAGCGACAATATCTAGATCTGCCTCTAACATCAGGGCTTGCAGATCATGAACTTTGTTGCTTAGACTGCAAGCATTTGCGGTCATCGCTTTCCAGCTATTTTTCAGCGATAATCTCGTTTTTCGTATGGATTTTTGTGTCGTTTCACTTTCCGTTGCAATACTAAGAAATGAGTTGCTGATATTGCTTATGTTGCAGCCTTTACTACTATCATATCTTTTCTTTTGCCGGGGGTGGTCTCTATAATTGTCCTTCGTACATACACCACCCCCACCTTCTAGTTTAAATGCCTAGAAAAATATTGTCTAAATTTCTCTGCAAGGTTTCTTTTTCCTGCTGTAGTAATATGTAGCCCATCAGTGCAATATAGCTTCTTGTCCTTCCATGGATTTCCCCATCCTCCTATGTACCTGAAGCCTTCTTGATGACACCAGGCTCTGAGCCATCTATTAAAGTCCTCTGTGTTTTTCACTCTTTGCTCTCCTTTTCCATATGCAGGCAGTATTTCAGAAAAAGCTAAAGTCTTTACAAAAGGTTTCACGCCCTCACCAAGCTCCCGAAAAGCTTTCTGTGCTGCAAGTGTGGAGTTGTTGGCCAGGTCATTTGTTTCCAGATGGATAACAACATCAGTGTTAAAATCCTTAGTTTCTTCCTTAATTATAGTCAGTATTTGCCTAGAACTCCTGGTAGCTGAGGATCCTGGAAGACATTTCACTATTTTGGTCTCCTCGCCCTGTGTCCTTATGATTATTACATGTACATTACATTAGGGACTTCTATTCCGCCTATACCTTGCAGTTTAAGGCGGATTACAAAAGAGCTAACTGGACATGTAGAGGTTCAGAGATCAAATCCACAATAAGTGCATGCTTGAAAAATCTGTGCACAGTGGGATCCTCCCCCAAATCAGGGACTCTGCAGTGATCCACATCCTAGAGAACCGCCAGATTTGCCACAGCTGTGGCTGCCATGGCGCTTTCCTGCAAAACCAGAGGTATAGAAAGCGAATCTGGCACAACCGCAGGCCCTATCTACATACCTTCCAGCACCCCCTAGGAGAGGCAAGAGAAAAGATCCTGGACAAATCGTAGGGGTCCCTGTGCCCAGAACAGAGGCTTAGGGAAGAGAGACAGGCAGAGACACCCCCCCCCCCCCCCAATTATGCCTGATAAAGCATATCAACAAAATCCAGGGAAAACCCATCCTCCATGGCGAGAGCCAACCACTGCGCTCCAGTTGGGGACAGTTTGTTGGATTTACCAGTTTTACCCCCGAGACACACTTTCTTTTCGCAATAACATCGCCTGTGTATTTCCCATGCCCCCCCCCCCCCATTCCCCCGTCCCCCCCAGATGCCATTTTCATGGGAGTTGGGACTTAAGGTGCTAGAAGACCCTCCATGGAGGTAGAAAGCGCCAAATCCGGTCAAGCCTTTCACCCCTCGCGGGCTGCAGTGCAAGTGGAATACAGTTGCGCATTCGACAGCCATCCACCCCAAATGAGGCATGAATCCTTGACATCCTGCCCTGGGGAGATCATCTATGTAGTTTTCTTTCAAAAATGAAGATGGCATGTATAAAAAATAACTAAAATCAGTCCAGGAAAACCACAAAGAACCCTCAAGAACAGAGATTCTAGGATTTTAGGAGTGGGGTGCGTAGGGCTTGCAGGGGAACCACCTAAAACTCTTTTTTAAAGACCTCTCCCAAATCTCTGATTCAAGCTGTTAGCTTGTACTCATAGAAACAAGTGCTGACAGGGAAACACTGCAGCCTCTATTCACTATGTGCTGAATGAGACAGAGCTGAAAACAACTCACAGGTAGATTCTTTGCCTCAGTGAACTGGAAATCTGGATTTCAAATATTCTGACTGCCCCACCGGCCTGACTACCACGGCCGGAGACTACTGCCACCCTTTGACACACCACGCAGATGTCTGGCAGATGAATGCAGTCTGGCTCCGATCCCAGTCACACCTACGTCGAACTGTGATCTACCCACTAGCGGACAAACCTGGGGTGAGCAAAATCCCAAGGGAACGGTCCCCAGTCTGATGTGCAGGCTGTCTAGGGCAGTGGTTCCCAACCCTGTCCTGGAGGACCATCAGGCCAATCGGGTTTTCAGGCTAGCCCTAATGAATATGCATGAGAGAGATTTGCATATAATGGAAGTGACAGGCATGCAAATCTGCTCCATGCATATTCATTAGGGCTAGCCTGAAAACCCGATTGGCCTAATGGTCCTCCAGGACAGGGTTGGGAACCACTGGTCTAGGGGGCTTACTGAGAAGCAGGGAATCCCCTACAAGAAAACTTTTTCCAAAGATCTGCAATCTCCTGCAGTCAAGGATGTCCCCGCAGAGAACCGCCATAGCATGAGGGCGAAAACCGTGAATTCAAAACACTGAAACTACGCGAAATAAAACACAAGCAGAAAAGATAAGCTCCTACAGCCTGGCTTGTAGGAAGGAAGACCGAGGAGCTGGGATACTGGCACAGTGATGAGCTATGAGGGGAGGGGTTTAAGTCTATGAAATTCTGAGGCCTCCTACAAAGTTCTGGCAAGTAGAGGGAAATAAACCCCCTGGTCCAGGAATAAAGTGGGATTGTACAAAAAAAATAGGTTGTGCCTAAATGTTAGAATGATGCTAAACGTGATTTTATAATGGGTGAAAATTTGTTTTAGAAACAACACCTTAACATTCATTCTAGAATCTAGATAGAAAATGTTGTCAGTGTATGAACTCATTAAAGATAATGCAAAATTTCACTGATAAAGCTAAAATAATTTTCTTCATTGGGTGATCCATGGACTTCTGAAAACACTAGTGGATCCTTTGTTAAGTCTTATCGCCCAGTGGCGTAGTAGGGGGGTGGGGCGAGGGAGGCGGTCCTCATGGCGCTGACAGCCCTCCTCCACCCGGGTTGTTCCCACTCCTTTCCCTGCCATGCGCATGCCCCTTTCCTTCCCTTCCCCAATGCCTTTTTACCTTTGGTGTGAGCAGCCACCAACTTACAGCCTGCGTTGGCTTCAGCGCTCTCTCTGATGTCACTTCCAGGGCCCGTGTCTAGGAAATGACATCAGATAGAGCACCGAAGCCGACATGGGCAGTAAGCCGGTGGCTGCTAGCGCCAAAGTTAAAAAGGTACGGGTAAGGGGGGGGGTCAGGAAAGAGGGTGGGGGAGGGGCGCCACCACCCCGGCCGCCTATGCCACTGTTATTGTCCACTGGATCAATCTGCTATTTTGCACGGTGAGTATTTTCACGGAAGTCACACAGGAGCTCACCCAGCTGAAGCTCAGTCAGAAATATTAGCAAATGAAATATTTGGAAAAGCTGAGATCATTTGTCTTACGAAATAATGGGGGCAAGCTAACAAAAGCCCTGAGAGATGCAAAGGCACGTAGCTTGAGTCGCTTTGCCAACACACTCCAATTATGCATTCATGGCTCTATTCTCACAAACTTCCGTTGGACGTTTTAAACACTGATCAAAAGCCACACTTCGTCTATAGGCTATTCAGTGTGAACTGGGTCTGCCTCAGCATCAACTTGTAGAAAACAAGAGGGGGGAGGGGGTAATACGATGTTCATACAAAACTTTGTGTATCATAATTCAAAAGGATTCTTTAATGCTACTAATAGCTAAGAACATAAGAATAGCCCTACTGGGTCAGACCAATGGTCCATCAAGTCCAGTGGCCCATTCTCATGGTGGCCAATCCAGGTCCTGGCCAAAACCCAAAGAGTAGCAACACTCCATTCAGAATCCTAAAGAATAGCAAAATTCTAGAATCCCAAAGAGTAACAAAAGATTCCGGAACCTCAAAGAGTATCAAGATTCCAGAATCCCAAAGAAAAACAAAAGATTCCAGAACCCCAAAGAGTAGCAACATTCCATGCTACCGATCCAGGGCAAAAAGTGGCTTCCCCCATGTCTGTCTCAATAACAGACTATGGACTTTTCCTCCAGGAACTTGTCCAAACCTTTCTTAAAACCAGCTGTGTTATCCATTCTTACCACAACCTCTGGCAATACGTTCCAGAGCTTAACTATTCTCTGAGTCATTCTACACATATTCCAACCAATCCTCATCAAAATGTCACGTTTTATCAATTTTATATGATGGAAATTTTTATAAAATTGATAAAACATGACATTTTGATGAGGATTTGTTGGAATATGTGTAGAATGACATTTATGAAGTAGCTATTAGTAGCACATTGAAGAATCCTTTTGAATTATGATACACGAAGATTTGTATGAACATCGTATTACCCCCTCCCCCCCCTTTTTTTTTCTATATAGTTTTACATTGGGTATGATGGAATTTTAAGTCTGATTTCTCTTTAAAACCTCAGCATCAACTTGTGGCGAATGTTGTGACTAGATGGAATTCAACTCGTTATCACATGTTGGAACTTTTGTAAGAGCTCGAGAGGCTTTACTGTAACATAGTAACATAGTAACATAGTAACATAGTAGATGACGGCAGATAAAGACCCGAATGGTCCATCCAGTCTGCCCAACCTGATTCAATTTAAATTTTTTTTTTTCTTCTTAGCTATTTCTGGGCAAGAATCCAAAGCTTTACCCTGTACTGTGTTCCAACTACCGAAATCTCTGTTAAGACTTACTCCAGCCCATCTACACCCTCCCAGCCATTGAAGCCCTCCCCTGCCCATCCTCCACCAAACGGCCATACACAGACACAGACCGTGCAATTCTGCCCAGTACTGGCCTAGTTCAATATTTAATATTATTTTCTGATTCTAAATCCTCTGTGTTCATTTCCAAAGTTTTTAAATTACAAATGAAAACAGATGAATTATAATGGACTGAGGAGAAAATTAAATTCTTCTCAATCGCACATGAACTTGTTCAGTGCTTCCTACTTGACTTAGAAACAGACTTGCCGACAAAAGACGTCTTATTCGTCCTTGACCAAAATATTTTTCCCAGTCAGATTGTGATAAACATTAAGATTTTTGGCCCAAATTTCTTCTGCACACACAAAATGGGAAGTTTGTCTCAATCTATCTATTTCCTCATGTGGAAAGTTACTTGGACACCGTCTCGTATGAAGAAAGCCGCACTTAGGGCTCCTTCTAGCGCACTTTTAGCGCCTGCACCTGATTAGCGCGCGCTAGCCGAAAAACTACCACCTGCTCAAGAGGAGGTGGTAGCGGCTAGCACGTGCGGCATTTTAGCGCACGCTATTCCGCGCGTTAGGGCCCTAACGCGCCTTCATAAAAGGAGCCCTAAGGCCCTCTTTTACAAAGGCGCACTAAGCGTTTTAGCGTGGATTTAGCACACACTAAATCAACACGTGCGCTAACCGCTAACACGTCCATAGGATAACATGCAAGTGTTAGCACTTGGCGCGCGCTTAGCGTGCGCTAAAAAGCTTAGTGCACCTTTGTATAAGAAGACGACAAATGCTGGCACTGTAACACCTCACTAGGTTCCTTTGCTCGCATGCTTTCTGAATGTAAAAATGTTCGTCCCTTTTGGGAAACCATCCGGACTACGGTGTGCATGGCTTTTAGAGAAGGGCTGGGGGGATGTCTATTCTGTTGATTTCGGGCGCAACTAAAAATACCCTGTTTCCCCGATGGTAAGACACTGTCTTATTTTTTTCGGAAGGCCAAAATATGCTCTAGGGCTTATTTTTGGGGGGATGCCTTATTTACCCATGAAGAAGACTACAGTACACAGTTATTGTTGAAAAAAAACAGAATTTTATTACCTGTATTGGATGTTCTGGCCGTGAACAAACTCCTGCAGTCTCCGTTAGGGAGGGATGAGGGAAGCTGCCTGTGTTTCCTTGCGCGGAGTCACGTGCTGCAGTCCTGTCACTTCCTCCTCTTCACTTCATGACGAGGCGCGGCATGCAGCCATGGAGGCAAATACGGTAGACGGAGGGACCACACGGAGTCACCCACCGTACCACCCGTTTCGGGTAAGTGCAGGTATCAGTGGGTGGCTTATTTGCGGGGGGTGCCTTATTTTACATTTTTTTCTAAAAAGGGGGGGCTGTCTTATTTGATGGCCCTGCCTTATCATCGGGGAAACACGGTAGGTGGAGTTTGCACAGACTTCGGATGGAGATTTTTCACTTCTGTCCTGTTCACTGATTTTTTCAGGCCTCCTGCTGTTTTTAGATGGTTGTGACTATACCAGTTGTTTTTATATATAGTGTGGTATCTGATTGTATGCTCGGGCATTGTTGTCGCCTGATTGTTTGTGTTGCTTCACTGTTAATAAACATATGTTTAAAAAAAAAAAAAAATGATAACGAATTGTTCCTATGATACAGTAGTTCCACACTCGCTGCATACTTGTTTTGATCACTCCCTATGTAAGCCAAAACTAACTGATATGATGATTTCTATTGATATGCAACAGGTTTTGCAATATTGGAAATCAGCCTCACGACTTAACTATTCCTTTCAGTGGAATTCTGTCTGTCTGTATAAACGTTTAGAAAAATAAGCTTTTGAAAAGCGCTTTCCACTACTTACTAGCTCGCAAAATCATATATGGACTCCCATAGACACTCAACTTTGTGAACAATCAACACGTATAACATATTTTCTGTTTGACAGCAAAATTTATACTACTCAACTGTGTATATTAGGACTAAAATAATATCCCTGAATGTTTTGTTACACGTTTATATATATTTTTCCACAAATATCAATAGAAATATTAAGGTCCCAACTTTAAAGCTTCGCCCCCGCAACAATGACTCCTCTTCCCACCCAATCCCAATGCGACCTCCCGGCGGAAAAAACCTATCTCCCAATGGCCCTCTATTCTCACTGCCCCCTCCCCTTAACTACCTGCCTGTCTCGATGGGTGACACTCGGGCCTCCCAGCACCGTGTACTTTCCGCCCATCAAGACAAGCTCTCGGGCTACACTAACTTAAAAAAAAAAAGAAATATAGAAACATGATAATAATAATAATAATAACTTTATTCTTATATACCGCCAACAAACTTGCGACTTCTAGGCGGTTTACAATAAAGAGAAACTGTAAATACAATAAAGAGAAGTGGTTTACAATAAAGAGAAACTGTAAATACAATAAAGAGAAACTGTACATACAGCGAATTAACAGGTATAGCATTGTACATCTGGTAATTCCAACATTAATAATATTAACAACAGTTTGTGTGCTGCAAGACCAGGAAGTGCCATGCTGCTAACACAAAATTTAGAAATATTCCATGAATTGAATGGTATGTTCATGGTTAGTGATTAGGGTTGGGGTTTACAATTTACAGGGTCGGGTATGTGGTGGTATTATGAGGGGGGCTGATGTTCTGGTTCGTTACCTAGGTATTTCAAGAACAGGTAGGTTTTTAGGTGTTTCCTGAATTCGCCATAGTTGTTTGTGTGTGCAATTAGTTTTTCTAAGTCTTTACTCCATGTGGCTGCCTGGTACGATGGCAGATAAAGGCCGATTTTTCCTCTCTCCCTCCCCCCTCCCCCATGTGCAGCAGCTTTCCACTTTCCTATCCCCTTGCACAGCAGCTTTCCATCCCTCCAATTCATCTGTGCAGCATCTCCCGACCTACCCTCCATCCACCCTTCAGGCCTCCTAAAGTAGCAGAGCAGCGGTGGCAGTGACCAGCTTGGCAGAGGCAGTGCGGTGAACAGGCTTCTCGCGGCCTGCCCACCAGGGCTTCCCTCTGCCGAGTCATCAGTGAAATCATCAGGGACGCGGAAGAGGGAAGACCCCGGCAGGCCAGGAGAAGCCTGTTCTCAGCGCTGCCTCTGCCAAGTGCCAAGCCGGTCACCACCACCGCTGCTGCTGCTGCTACTTTAGGAGGCCAGGAGGTAGGTCAGGAGACAGAACTTACTGAATCTGTGAGTCTGATTTTTTTTTTTTTAATAATAATAATTTATTCTTATATACCGTCTAGCCATAAAAGTTCAAGGCAGTTTACAGTAAGAAGTACCAAACAATCAGTAGAAAATTACAAATCGTTAGAAATACAATTAAGATTAAAATAAAACAATAAACCCTTAAGTTATGAATCGATTGAACAGCTGGGTATTTACTAGTTTTCTAAAAGAAAGGTAAGAGAAAGCATGCATAAAAATTTTACCCAACCAATCGTTCATTCTACCAGCTTGAAAAGCGAGAGTTCTATCCAGATATCTTTTACTGTCGGATAGGTAAACAAATGAATTCGACGTGTAGATAAATTAGAACTTTGAAGCTCATCTGCCATCTTTTTACCCATTCACCCAGCTTGTTCAGGTCACTTTGTAGATCTTTGCATTCCTCAACAGTTCTGACCCTACTGGAGAGTTTTGTGTCGTCCGTGAATTTTATAACTTCACACTTCGTCCCCGTTTCCAGGTCATTAATGAATATATTGAACAACAACGGTCCCAGCACTGACCCCTGTGGGACACCACTCGTGACCCCTTTCCAGTCAGAGTAGTGTCCCTTTACTCCTACCCTCTGCTTCCTGTCTGCCAGCCAATTTTTGACCCATCAGGGGACTTACACATATGGGTCAAAAATTGGCTGGCAGACAGGAAGCAGAGGGTAGGAGTAAAGGGATACTACTCTGACTGTAAAGGGGTCACGAGTGGTGTCCCACAGGGGTCAGTGCTGGGACCGTTGCTGTTCAATATATTCATTAATGACCTGGAAACGGGGACGAAGTGTGAAGTTATAAAATTCACGGACGACACAAAACTCTCCAGTAGGGTCAGAACCGTTGAGGAATGCAAAGATCTACAAAGTTACCTGAACAAGCTGGGTGAATGGGTAAAAAGATGGCAGATGAGCTTCAATGTAGAGAAATGTAAAGTCTTGCACATAGGGAAAGGGAACCCGATGTACAGCTATACGATGGGAGGGAGAGTATTGGAAGAAGGCAAACTTGAAAAAGACTTGGGGGTATTGGTGGATACAACGATAAAGCCAGCGGCACAATGTGCAGCGGCCTCAAAAAAGGCGAACAGAATGTTGGGCATTATCTAAAAAGGTATCACTACCAGAATGACAGAAGTTATCCTGCCGCTGTATAGAGCAATGGTGCACCCGCATCTGGAGTACTGCATCCAATACTGGTCGCTGCACCTTAAGAAGGATATGGTAATGCTCGAGAAGGTCCAGAGAAGAGCAACAAAAATGATTAAGGGCAAGGAAGGCTGGAGAAGCTGGGGCTCTTTACCCTGGAAAAGCGGAGACTTAGAGGGGACATGATAGAGACCTATAAAATCATGAAAGGTATAGAGAAGGTGGAGAGGGACAGATTCTTCAGGCTAGCCGGGACATCAAAAACAAGAGGGCATTCGGAAAAACTGAGAGGAGACAAATTCAAGACGAATGCTAAGAAAGTACTTCTTCACTCAGAGGGTGGTGGACACCTGGAATGCGCTTCCAGGAGAGGTGATAGGACAGAGTATAATAATGGGTTTCAAAAAAGACCTGGAGGGCCACCACGGGAGCGGGCTGCTGGGCACGAAGGACCCCTGGTCTGACCCAGCAGAGGTGATACTTATGTTCTTATGTTCTTAGAACAGTTTAAAGAAAACTGTGAAACCAAATAAGTAGGAGCCATACCAAATATTGATTTGAAACAGATGCAGGTAAATTTTGAATAGAATTCTTGCCTCTATTGGCAACCAATGCAATTTTTCAAAATAAGGACTAATACGCTCCCATTTTTTTCAAACCAAAAATCAATTGAACTGCTGAATTTTGAATAACTCGAAGTCTTCCAAGGGTTTTCTTGCAAGTTCCCAAATAAATAATATTACAATAGTCAATCATACTTAATATGGAAGACTGGACTAGCAGACGAAATGAGAAAGCATCGATTCGAATCGGGCAGCATTAGTATGTACGTTAAGTCATTATGCCATTGTATAGATCCATGGTGAGGCCCCACCTGGAATACTGTGTGCAATTCTGGAGGCCGCATTTTCGCAAGGATGTGCTGAGACTGGAGTCAGTCCAGAGAATGGTCTTGGGACTCAAGGATCTCCCGTACGAAGAACGGCTAGATAAATTACAGCTATACTCACTCGAGGAGAGAGGGGAGACATGATCGAGACGTTCAAGTATCTCAGGGGCCACATCGAGGCGGAGGAAGATATCTTCTTTTTCAAGGGTCCCACGGCAACAAGAGGGTATCTGTGGAAAATCAGGGGCGGGAAACTGCGCGGTGACACCAGGAAATTCTTTTTCACTGAAAGGGTGGTTGATCGCTGGAATAGTCTTCCACTTCAGGTGATTGAGGCCAGCAGCGTGCCTGATTTTAAGGCCAAATGGGATCGACACGTGGGATCTATTCACAGAGTAAAGGTAGGGGAGGGGCATTAGGGTGGGCAGACTGGATGGGCCGTGGCCCTTATCTGCAGTCTATTTCTATGTTTAAGTATGTAAGGGATATCCTATCCAGAATCATGAGGCTGGAGTCTTTTGAGCTTTTATGGAAAAATGCTCGAGTACCTGAACAAATTCATGTAAACCGTTCTAAGCTCCCCTGGGAGAAAGGTATAGAAAACGGAATAAATAAATAAGACTTGGACATAGGGGGACTAGTTTCAGCCCATCCCTATACTCTATGCATAGCTTGTGCTTTCAGGGGAGGAGAGAGGGAGGGCTTTTGCCTTTCAAAATGCAATCCTGCAGAATTTGCCATTACAATGTCTCAGCACAACGCGTACTTTGCTGAGATAACGGTGGGACCATCCAGCCCTCCACTCCCAATGCTACTCTATTTCTTCTCACTAGGGAGGAGGCAATATTTTCAATGCACATTTTTTTCTGCAGGCAAACAGAGACATGCATTTGAAAGACAAAACAACCTTTAAACACTACCCATCTGTGTTCTAATATCATACAGAAGTACATGGACATAAAGTTCTTCTTAAACTGCATACATTTATAGATAACAATACAGTAGTCCATTAAAAATATGACAAGTAAAATACTGCTATTACCTTGGGGGCACAGATTATAGTGCAGTGTGCATAAAAGCATCATTATATCTCTTTAAAGCTATTCTAAAGATCTTATTTTTACTACAGTACCATACCATAGTAATTTTAAAGAATTCAACATATTTTTTTCTAACTCCATCCATCTAATCTAACTAATTTCTGTTTTTATCCCACAGTTTTTACTTGTTATGTTTCATTTTTTAACGAACTGTAAACCGAGTTGAGCTCCTTAGGGAGTAGATTAGATTAGATTAGATTTATTGGTTTGTTTGTTTTTTCACTACAGTATTGCCACAGGCAGAAAGAGTGACTAAAGCCTTTTGACAACAGAGTAACTACTGGAGCTGTCTTAAAAAAAATAATGAATAGACCAGAGATGCCCAAAAGGTTGATCAGGATCGACCAGTAGATCACTAAGGAACCGCGAGTCGACTTGTGTTGCCTTTGCGTACTGTTCTCCCTGCTTCCCCGATGCCAGGCCAGGTATGTACAAGCGCCGGGCCCACAGCCTTCCCACCCCAACATCAATTCTGACATTGGAGAGGAAGTTCTGGGCCAACCAATCACTAACTGGCTGACCCGGAACTTCCTCTCCGAAGTCAGAATTGATGTGTGTGTGGGGGGGAAGGGGGGAGGGCTTGTGGGTCCGGCGCTTGTACGCGCTGGCCTGGTGTCGGGGAAGCATGGAGGAATCGGCGGCAGTGGCTTGGTGGGGTGGCAGGGAGAGAGAAAGACAGACAGAAAGAAAGGGGGGGCAGGGAGAAAAAAAAAGAAAGAAAGAGGGAGGAGGGAAATTTTGAGTTGGATAGTATTGCCTTTAATTGAAGAGTACCAGTATGACTGTTTATGTTTTGGGGTGGGGATTTGGCTATCTGGTGTATTTGCCATTGTGAAAATTCAATAAAACTTAAAAAAAGAGAGGGGAGGGGAGGGGCAGGGAGAGAGAAAGAAAGGGGGGCAGGGAGAGAGAAAGAAAGGGGGGCAGGGAGAGAAAGAAAGACAAAGAAAGAAAGAGAGAGAGAAAGAAAGGGGGGCCAGGGAAAGAGGAAGAAAAAGTTGGACTCATGGAGGGACAGAGAGAGATGGGGAATGGAATGAGGTCTGGAGGCAGAAAGAAAGAAATATTGGATTTACAGTCAGAAGGAAGTGCAACCAGAGATTCATGAAATCACCAGACAGCAAAGGTAGGAAAAATGATTTTATTTTAAATTTAGTGATCAAAATTTGTCTGAATTTATATCTGCTCTCTATATTTTGCACTGTGGCCCCCTTTTACTAAACCGCAATATTGGTTTTTAGCACAGGGAGCCTATGAGCATCGAGAGCAGCGCAGGGCATTCAGTGCAGCTCCCTGTGCTAAAAACCACTATCATGGTTTAATAAAAGGGGAGGGGGTATATTTGTCTATTTTTGTATAGTTGTTACTGAGGTGAAATTGAATATTTTAAAGGCATCTGCCTTGACCTCTTTGATAAAAACCCCAAATATAAATGAAAAACCCCCGAATATAAATGATAATTAACATTTTCTTTGCGTACAATGTGCTTTGTTTTGGGTTTTTTTTTTATTTTATTGTTGGTAGATCATTTTGACTTGGTCATTTTAAAAGTAGCTCACAAGCCAAAAAAGTGTGGGCACCCCACGAATAGAACAAACAATATCACTAAAGTGCTTTTCTTTAGGATAAGAACAAGGGCTGCGTAATCAACCTCATGGGCTGGCTGTGTGTAGAGTGCAAGATGCATTGCCACTCATCTCAACGACTAGATACCGTTGCCCCCTCCCCCCCCCCCCAAAAAAAACATGTTCAGATCTGGCATCTCTGTCTCCTTTCCTTCCCTGCGCTTCATGTCCTGGCATCTCTTCCTCCCCCCTCCATGGCCTAGCATCTCTTTGCCTTCCTTCCTTTCCCTCCCTCATTTTCTTCCCCATGATCTGGCATCTCTCTTGCCTCCCCTCTCTTTGGTCTTCCTTCTCCCTTCCTCCCTCCCTCCTTCTCTCTCTCATCCCCTAGTAAGCAGCGCAACATTCAGAACTCGCTGCTCTTGCCGGCGTCAGGCCTTCCTCTCTTATTATTATTACAGTGGTGCCTCACACAACGAACTTAATCCGTTCCAGGAGCAAGTTTGTTATGTGAAACGTTCGTTGTGTGAAACGCGTTTTCCCATAACAATACATGTTAAAAAAAATAATTCGTTCTGTAGCATAAAATATGCTAAGATGACATAAAAAAAGATAAATTTTTGGTTATTATTTTTATTTAGATACATCTAAAAACATAATTGTTTTTTAAAACAACACACATTTTTTAAATTTAAAGACAGACTAAGTAGAGTCTAATTTTACAGTGAGAGGGCAGAGTCTCAGCGGCAAAAACTGGGACTTAACTGTTCATTTTTTTTTTTTTCTACCGTGTTTCCCCGATGATAAGGCAGGGCCATCAAATAAGACAGCCCCCCCTTTTTAGAAAAAAATGTAAAATAAGGCACCCCCCCCGCAAATAAGCCACCCACCGATACCTGCGCTTACCCGAATCGGGTGGTACGGTGGGTGACTCCGTGTGGTCCCTGGCACCCCCGACACGATCGGGGCAAGAGGGAGCTCAAGCCCTCTTTGGGACGGATGGGCTCATTCCGTCGATGGCTGCCTGCCGGACAGGCGGGTTTGGCTCCCGTCTGTCCGGCCAACTACAGAAAGGTACGGGGAAGGGGGTTGGGGGTGTCGTGGGGGTCGGCCAGGGGGGTCGCGGGTCGGCTGGGGGGGCGGTCGGAGGTTCTTGGGGGGGGGCGGTCGTTGGGGGGAGGGGGGGTTTGCGTCGAGGGCAGGAGGGCCTGGGATCCCTCCTGCCCGTAATGTAGTGCAGGGTGGGGTTAGGGGGTCGCCGTGGCCAGGAGGACTTGGGCTCCCTCCTGGCCCGATATTGTGTGGGGAGTTGGGGAATCGGCGGGGCAAGAGGGCTTGGGCTCCTTTTTGCCCCGATCGTGTCGGGGAGTCGGGGGGGGCAAGAGGGAACCAGGCGGAGAGAGGGCAGTTAAGCGCAGTGCCTGCGTGGAAGGATGCAGCTCGGGCGACTTCGTTGTGTGAAACGAAGTTCGTTGTACGGATCAAGACATAAAGTTCGTTGTGCGCAGCGTTTGCTGTGCGAGGCGTCCGTTATGCGAGGCACCACTGTATTATTATTATACTGGCACTTAGCCCATGGCATAAAATATTTCTGAACCTGTGAACTAACATGACAATAATAAAGCAGGTTTCCAAAGAAATAAAGACCGTACGTGTCTGCTTTGATCCCTTACTATGACAAACAGATTAATAATGTTGCTAGGGCTTTTTTTTTCTATTGAAACTGACTAAACAATTAAAGCTCAAAGAGTAGAGGCTCTAAACACCTGAAGGCTCACAGATCCGTTTTCTTAAGTCTTACTGCAGCTGGCGTCATGACTATTCCATTTGTTTGGAATTTGTCGCACCTGAGTAAGTAGAATTGGCATCTCAGACGCTTATTCGAGATGCAGCAACACCCAGACAACTGCAAAAATCAAGCAGATCCCTGTTCTCCAGCGAATTGCTGCTGACAACACAGCTTCTGTTGTGCACCCCAACACCTGAAACACTTACGAGTAAAAAATGTTGAACCCCGTTAAGTTATAAGCAGCATCACTGAAGAAATGGAGCAATGCATAGCCAGACGTCGTCACCACTTCAGGAACGGTTTCATTTCCACGTGCTTCAGGTACTATCAGACCACTGGAAAAGAAAATCAGAGAAAAATCAGAGACCCTAATTATTACCGTAATTGCAATGATGCATTTAAACTACTGGCAAATAGAACGTTGGTACAGAAAAGAAAAAGTTTAGGTAACTCAGGATTTGTATGAGTTACAAAAGAAGAATTCAGATGCATTTGTTGATTTTCACTATAGCAAGAGGCAAACAAACAAACTTCACAGCTCTATGGACCCTTCTCATATCACCATGGGCCCTTTTTACAAAGCCACGGTAGCAATTCTGCAGCAGTAAATGTGCCAAAGCCTATAATAATTGCATTTACTGTGGAAGCATCAGTACCACAGCTTTGTGAAAGGGATCCTATGCTACCTCAAAGTGTGTTTTCAGGTATATTGGGTCCAAATTACTGAATGAGATTCCCATAAATTTAAGGTTGATTTTCAAGAAATATTTAAAAACTTGTTTTTTTTCAGGATTGTTATTAATGATGTATTTTATGGTTAAGAACATAAAAGTTGCCATAACAAGTTCAGTATCCTGTTTCCAACAGTAGCTGGCAGATACCAAAAGAGTACACTTCTCCCTCCATACTCGCTGCGATAGGGGATTAAGCTGTTTTCTATTAGAAACCACTGTGAATATGGTGAAACCGCAAACAACATGGTGGGAGACCTGGCCTGTTCCTGAAGGAGAGGCAAAACATGGTGAAGAAAGTGCTGGGAATCAGCGATTTTCTCTGTAAACACTTGGAATCAGCGATTTCTGTATGCAAGCTGATGTAATTTGGGAGGGGCGAGGAGCCAACAAGTTAAAAAACGTAAATAATCAAAACCGCGATTGCTGAAACCGCGAATACAGAGGGAGAAGTGTAAAACAAATCTTATGCTGCTTATCCTACAAATAAGCAGTGGATGATTCCATCCTTACAAAAAATCAATTTCTCAAAGAAATGCATCTACAAATAACTGTGTTTTCAGCATTCTCCTAAATGAGCCCTTAGTTCTACATTTTCAGATTTGACCAACCAGGCCATTCCGCAACTTAACCCCTGCACATGTAAAAGTCATGGCATCCGCTTCCACATATTTAGGGTTAGCCTTCGTTTTCAGCAATGCTGAACTTTCAGAGCGTAATGATCTTAACGGTTGACACTCGGACATCAAACCCTTAAAAAAAATCAGGGATGGTGCCATATAAAAATTGGTATAGTATCAATTATAATCATAGGCAAGTAAGACATTGACAAGTATAGTCGCCACAGTTTTTTCAACGTCCCAGATATTCTTTATACTTATTTTATAATTCCTATTTAGTGCCTCAGATTTGCCATTAGGTGCCACACATTTCTGGGGTCACCAATCAACTTTTGGCTATGGCTTCCTCATTAGCCCCATTATACTTTTTTTTATGTTTTTATATATAAAGTGCTCAGTGCTATATTAATAACTTAATCTGTTTTTTCTTAGCATAAAAACTTATAAGATCTTTTCTTTAGAAATGCTATGCAGATTGGGATGATACGAGTAAATTTCAAAAGGGAGGACTTTTCTTGAAACAGCCTGAGGGCGAAACATGTCGAATGACAGGTCTCTTCCCGATGTTACTAACAGAAAAGATTTGAGATAAGTTATAAAGTTCTTACAAGTTTTTATGCTAAGAAAAAACGGATTAAGTTATTAATATAGCACTGAGCACTTTATATATAAAAACACAAAAAAAAGTATAATGGGGCTAATGAGGAAGCCATAGCCAAAAGTTGATTGGTGACCCCAGAAATGTGTGGCACCTAATGGCAAATCTGAGGCCCTAAATAGGAATTATAAAATAAGTATAAAGAATATCTGGGATATAAAAATTGGTGGCATATCATAATACAAGTCTAAAAATGATAATGTTATGGCGGTGGATCATATTCCTTTACGGTATAATAGTGCCATTGATTCCCATCATATCTCTGGTCTTGAGGAGATTTGCAGATTAAAAAAATATATGGGCTTTTTCTCAGTTAACCTTTCAAGGTAAACTTATGCCAGATGTGGTGACCAGAATTGCCCACAGTATTCGAGGAGCAGTCGCACCATGGAATGACACAAAGGCATTATAATATTCTGAGTTTTGCTCTCAATTTCTTGCATAACTAGTGTTTAAGCCCATTACATTAATGGGTGCTAGTAAAGCCTCCTTCCCTCACATGTCCCCTATTTTCAGCCCCAGCTCCAAACCCATTTTACCCCCCCCCCCACCCCAGCCCCCTTCTCCCATCTGTTCCCTTTCAGCCTGAGCCCCCTTTTCTCACCAGCAGCATTTCCCTCCCCACTCCACTTCCCTGTCCACCAGCACCTCTTCCCTGCTTCCCTGCTCCAGCAGCACCTCTTACCTGTTTCCCCAGTCCAGTATGCAGCGTTGTGAACCTCGTAGGCCACTCTGCCCCTTAGAAGAACGTTCTCTCTGACACGATCACGTACGTCAGAGGAAATGTTCTACTGAGGTGCTGTGCAGCCTGCGAAGTTTAGTAGAGATGACCACGATCCTCACGGGAGCAGTGCCCGACCCTCAGCGGCTCGAAGCCCTCCTCCCGGCAGCCGCCACCAACACCGCTCCGCACCGCCTCCTCAAGCCGCCAAATATAGGCGGCTTCCTCCACCGGTTGGTGAGTGAGGGCGGGAGGAGGGGAGTGGCCAGAATGTTCCCTGCCGCCGGGTTCTAAACTGGAACACGGCCACGGATCATATACCACAGCGGCAGGGATCACGCCATTTTAAAAGCACATGCGCCGGTAAGGTTTTATTATATAGGATAATTCCTAACATTCTATTTGCTGTCTTGGCTGCCTCTGCAAACTGAGCAGACGGTTCCAACGCATCATCAACGAGACACCTAGATCATTTTCCTGGGCAGTGGCTCATAATGTGGAACCCTGCAGTTTGGGTTACACAGTTGCACGGGGACAGAAATCCCACCCATCCCCGCCAGGATCCTCTCCGTCCCCACCCATCCCCGCAAGGAATTACCTCCATCCCCGCCCGTCCCCATAAAAAGCAGCAATTACTTCTGACAGGATCATCAATTCCACAGTTTCTTTTGCTGTTTTCCTTGTGGAATCTCTTTGGTGGAACCCTTTTTTTTTTTTCTGTTCAGGTAATTACCGTATTTTCGCGGATATAACGCGCGCGTTATACGCGTTTTTACCTACCGCGCATACCCCTCGCGCGTTATATGCCTGAGCGCGGTATACAAAAGTTTTTAAACATAGTTCCCACCCCGCCCGACGCCCGATTCACCCCCCCAGCAGGACCGCTCGCACCCCCACCCCGAACGACCGCTCGCACGCGCTCCCACCCGCACCCGCATCCACGATCGGAGCAAGAGGGAGCCCAAGCCCTCTTGCCCGGCCGACTCCCCGACGTCCGATACATCCCCCCCGGCAGGACCACTCGCACCCCCACCCCGAAGGACCGCCGACTTCCCGACAATATCGGGAGAGAAGGGAGCCCAAACCCTCCTGGCCACGGCGACCCCCTAACCCCACCCCGCACTACATTACGGGCAGGAGGGATCCCAGGCCCTCCTGCCCTCGACGCAAACCCCCCTCCCCCCCAACGACCGCCCCCCCCAAGAACCTCCGACCGCCCCCCCAGCCGACCCGCGACCCCCCTGGCCGACCCCCACGACCCCCCCACCCCCCTTCCCCGTACCTTTGGTAGTTGGCCGGACAGACGGGAGCCAAACCCGCCTGTCCGGCAGGCAGCCAACGAAGGAATGAGGCCGGATTGGCCCATCCGTCCTAAAGCTCCGCCTACTGGTGGGGCCTAAGGCGCGTGGGCCAATCAGAATAGGCCCTGGAGCCTTAGGTCCCACCTGGGGGCGCGGCCTGAGGCACATGGGCCCAACCCGACCATGTGTCTCAGGCCGCGCCCCCAGGTGGGACCTAAGGCTCCAGGGCCTATTCTGATTGGCCCACGCGCCTTAGGCCCCACCAGTAGGCGGAGCTTTAGGACGGATGGGCCAATCCGGCCTCATTCCTTCGTTGGCTGCCTGCCGGACAGGCGGGTTTGGCTCCCGTCTGTCCGGCCAACTACCAAAGGTACGGGGAAGGGGGGTGGGGGGGTCGGCCAGGGGGGTCGCGGGTCGGCTGGGGGGCGGTCGGAGGTTCTTGGGGGGGGCGGTCGTTGGGGGGGGAGGGGGGTTTGCGTCGAGGGCAGGAGGGCCTGGGATCCCTCCTGCCCGTAATGTAGTGCGGGGTGGGGTTAGGGGGTCGCCGTGGCCAGGAGGGTTTGGGCTCCCTTCTGGCCCAACTACACAAAGGTACGGGGAAGGCGGGTGGGGGTGTCGTGGGGGTCGGCCAGGGGGGGTCGCGGGTCGGCTGGGGGACGGGCGGAGGTTCTTGGGGGGGGGCGGTCGTTGGGGGGAGGGGGTTTGCGTCGAGGGCAGGAGGGCCTGGGATCCCTCCTGCCCGTAATGTAGTGCGGGGTGGGGTTAGGGGGTCGCCGTGGCCAGGAGGGTTTGGGCTCCCTTCTGGCCCAACTACACAAAGGTACGGGGAAGGCGGGTGGGGGTGTCGTGGGGGTCGGCCAGGGGGGTCGCGGGTCGGCTGGGGGACGGGCGGAGGTTCTTGGGGGGGGGGCGGTCGTTGGGGGGAGGGGGTTTGCGTCGAGGGCAGGAGGGCCTGGGATCCCTCCTGCCCGTAATGTAGTGCGGGGTGGGGTTAGGGGGTCGCCGTGGCCAGGAGGGTTTGGGCTCCCTCCTGGCCCGATATTGTTGGGGAGTCGGCGATCCTTCGGGGTGAGGGTGCGAGTGGTCCTGCCGGGGGGGGGGGGGGTGTATCGGACGTCGGGGGGGGCATCAGGCTTTCAGGATGGGGACAGACCTTCAAGGGGGGACAGGACTTCAAGGGGGGACAGTGCACGGAAAGTCAGGGGGGGTGAACGGAGAGTCGGGACAGCGCACGGAAAGTCAGGGCAGTGCACGGAAGTCAGGGGGGGTGAACGGAGAGTCGGGACAGCGCACGGAAAGTCAGGGCAGTGCACGGAAGTCAGGGGGGGTGAACGGAGAGTCGGGACAGCGCACGGAAAGTCAGGGCGGGCGAAAGGAGCGTCGGGCATCATGCGCGGTATACCCGTGAGCGCGGTATACAAAAGTTTTTGTACATGTCATAGTTATTTCTGCGCGCTATACCCGTGTGCGCGTTTTACACGGGTGCGCGTTATATCCGCGAAAATACGGTAACTTATAAACCCCCTCTTTTACTAAGGCTGACGTGTCCATTATATTATCTGGACGAACCCTGCTTCCAAAGCCTTCCATCCCCGTGAGAGTCCTGTTGGCTAGAAGGAGGTCCCTGTGGGAGTCTCGTGGGCCAGAGGGGGGTCCCCGTGGGAGTCCTGTGGGTTAGGGGGGATTCCCGCGGGGGATCCGCGGGATTCCCACGATCCCCATTTCCGTGCAGACCTCTAGTTTGGGTTCCTCTTTCCCACATGCACCATTTTGCACTTACTCACATTAAACATCATCTGCCATTTGGATGCCCAGTCTCGTGAGATCCTCATCTAATCTAATCTTTGGGCTTTTTATACCAATTCATCCCAACAGGAGGGCTCGAATCAGTTAACAAAATATTTATAAAATACAGGAGATTAAAACAGAAACTAGGGGCTCCTTTTACTAAGGTGCGCTAGCCTTTTTGGCGCATGCACGAAATTACCCCATGCTAAACTGTGCGGTATGCTTCTAGAATAACACCAGCTCAATGCTGGCGTTAAGGTATAGCACGCATGGCAATTTAGCGAGTGCTATTCTGCGCGTTAAGGCCCTAATGCACCTTAATAAAAGGAGCCTTAAATCTTTTAGATCATAATTTTATCTTTTATGATTATTTGAAAAAGGAGGATCATTAATAAGTTTCTGAAATAAATCTGTCTTCAGTACTTTATGAGAGAACTCTGATTATAGAAGGAAGATTGTTCCAAACTTTTACGAATAAAAAAAGAAAATGATTGACAAAAATTGGCCATAGTTTTTATTCTTTTAACCGTGGGAAAGCCAAGTTTATATTTCTGAGAGCTCCTAGAATTAGAGAATTAAATGAGACAGGAACCAAAGGAGAAAAAATACCAGATAGGATTTTGACAATTCCAGTTGCACTTTTAAATTGGATCCTCCAGTAGACAGGAAGCCAGTGAAGGGATCTCGATAAAGGTGTGACATGGTCATATTTATGTTTACCGTACATCAGTTTAGCTGCCGTATTCTGGATAAAGAGTAGCCTCCTGAAATTACATTTTAAAGCGAGTTGCCAAAGTCCAAGTGAGATAAAATAATGGCCTGAACCAAAACTGAAAAATGTTGCTGGAAAAAAAAGATGAGGTCCTCTTCTAAGCATCTTTAAAATGAAAAAGCATTTTTAAGTAACATGATTAATTTGATTAGATAATGAGAGTGAAGAATCCAGAATAAAACCCAGAATTCTAGATGTGATTGAACAACTTTGTGTTGCCAGCAAATTTAATAACCTCACTAATTATTCTCATCTCTAGGTCACACAGCATACATGTCCATTGGCAATACCAGGCAGACTTCTAGGATTTATGACCCAGAAATATCAAAGGAAGGGCCTTATACAACCTGGGACAATCAGAGCCTCAGGCCCCTCCCCAGATGCAACGGGAAGGGGTCTAAGACTCTGTCTCGGATGCCTAAGGCGGGGGGGGGGGTTATTTGCAGTGGGAGAGAATCGGCATCTCTCCTGCTGCAAGGGGGGGTTGTTTGTGGCAGGAGAGAGTGGGTATCTCTCCCACAGTGGGGGGGGGGGGTGTTGTGTGGCAGTGGGAGAGAATGATCACCTCTCCTGCTGCTGGGGGGGGGGGGGGGCGTTGTTGGCTGCTGTTATGTTTTTGGTTTCTTATTTTTCTTTTTGCATTTTTTCTGCACATGTGCCCATCACTATCACCAGCGATGGGCACATGCAAATTTAGCGAGCCTTTGCTACTCTCCGCCAACCTCATTTACATGAGTGTTTTTTGGAGAATGACTCGCTTTTTTTTTTTACTTCGCTAGCAGAACAGTTGCGTTAGCAGACCGTCGCTTTTTAAGGTGTTTTTTTTTAAGAATCCTGGCCTAAGTGACTTGCCCAAGAACACAGAGTGGCAGTAGGATTTGAACCCGACTTCTCTAGTTCTCAGACTGCTGCTGCTACTCATCTGCTCCACAGTAAGCACAGAATTTTTCTGTTTTGATCGTTGTCTATCCAAGCAATAAAAAAACAACTTTTATTTATTTTTCCTTCTCCATAAGCTACTGATAGTGCTGCGCCACAGGCTTCAGGAAGCATAAAGAGAAGAAGAAAACAGTTTTCATATTATTTTTGGATGTTACATTTTTGTTCCATTTTCAGCAATGGGAGAAAATACTTTCCAGCTGAGAGGGTCGTGTGCTTCTGGAACAGCTTTCCTGCAAAGGTATCACTCAGAAACAAATAAAGCACCTGCAACATATAGAAAACTCAGCAATAAAAATCACAACAAACTCCAAGAAGTATGACCATGTCACACGCCTCTCTTAAGAAATGCCCACTGGTTGCCAATTCCACATCGTATTTCATATAAAACAGCACTTCTGACATTTAAGACCCGACTTAACCATTTCCCTATTTTCCTTGATAGGTTGTTAATTCCATACCACTAGAGCAGTGTTCTTCAACCTTTTGCCACCTATGGACCAGTGGAAATAAAAGAATTATTTTGTGGACCGGCAGTTGAAGAACACTGGGCTAAGTCGTGGGCCAGACCCCGCCCATCTCTGCCCCAGACCCCGCCCCATAATAGTACTAATTGTAATACCATTTTTTCCATTCATTTTTCATATATACACACAATATAATCTTATTAATACATAATGGTTAACCATAAAATTAAACTACACAAAGCACACTACAGTGGTGCCTCACACAACGAACTTAATTGGTTCCAGGAGCAAGTTTGTTATGCGAAAAGTTCGTTATGTGAAACGCGTTTTCCCATAACAATACATGTTAAAAAAAATAATTCGTTCTGTAGCATAAAATATGCTAAGATGACATAAAAAAAGATAAATTTTTTGTTATTATTTTTATTTAGATACATCTAAAAACATAATTGTTTTTTAAAACAACACACATTTTTTAAATTTAAAGACAGACTAAGTAGAGTCTAATTTTACAGTGAGAGAGGGCAGAGTCTCAGCGGCAAAAACTGGGACTTAACTGTTCATTTTTATTTTTTTTTCTAGCATCGGGGAAGCGGCGAGTGTAGCTCCGCCCCCCCAACGCATCAGCAGTAGGCGCCGGGCCCCTGCGAGCCGACGGTCCGCCACTGCACAGGGAGCCAGGCGGAGAGAGGGCAGTTAAGCGCAGTGCCTGCGCGGAAGGATGCAGCTCGGGCGACTTCGTTGTGTGAAACGAAGTTCGTTGTAGGAAGCAAGACCTGAAGTTCGTTGTGCGCAGCGTTCGCTGTGCGAGGCGTTCGTTATGCGAGGCACCACTGTATATGCTTTTTAACATTCATTCCTATCAGAACACAGATAACCCCTATGCAAAGCCGTGTTAGCATTTTTACCGCATGCAGCATTTTAAACCCGCGCTAAGCAGCTAGAACTAAAGCCAGCGCAATGCTGGCATTAAAGTCTATCGCGTGCGGCAATTTAGTGCGTGCTCTTCTGCACGTTAAAGCCCTAACGCGGCTTAGTAAAAGGAGCCCTAAAAGTACTAATATATATATATATATAAACAAAACCCTAAGATTGAAGACTCTGCATGCAGTACAACACTAGAGAAACAGAAACAAATGCATTTCTTCCTGAACAGTGCAAAATATAGACAGCAGATGTAAATTCTCAAAACTGACACAATTCAGTCACTAAATTGAAAACAAAAGTATTTCCCCTACCATTGTTGTCTGGTGATTTTGGTTTTCAAACAATCTTTCCCAATCTATGGCTGCACTTCCTTCTTTCTGTATCCAGGGCCACCTTATCCATTTGCTGGTTTTCTCTCCTTCACTTTCTGCCATTAACTTTTAACATTCAACTTTCTTCTATTTTTCTGCTTTCTTCTCAAAATCTACTTTTCCATGCCTTCCCTTCCCATCTATTCATGCATACTCTTTCTTCTCCCCTCTCTCCGCCTTTCTTCTTATCTCTTCCCTGCCACACCCACTACTGTGTACCATCTTCTCCCTCTGTCTCCCCTTCCCCTCCATCCCTATGCTCCATCTCATCCCTCTCCCATGGTCAGACATCTCTATCTTCTGTCTTCCCCCTTCATATGGTCTGGCATCTTTCTCCTCTCCTTTCCATAGCCTGGAATCTCTCTCCTCTCTCATGGTCTGGCACCTCTCTCTCCTTCTCTCCCTCTTCCCGAGGTCTAACATCTCTCTCCTCTCCTTTCTGCTATCTCTCTCTCCCCTCCTTCCCATTCCAGTGGTCTGACATCTCTCCCTTCTTTGGGTCATCTCTCCTCCCTCCCAGAATAACATTTTTCCCTCCCTCCTCGCCCCCACTATCATGTCCAACAATTCTTCCTTTCCCCATACTTGTACATCATCTCTCTTTTCCTCTCACACCACACACCTATGTCCAACAATTCTCCATTCCTTTTCCCGTCCCCACCAGCAGCATTTCTTCCTCTCCCTTCCCACTACTCCACCTGTGCAGCATCTCTCTGTTCCTGCTTTCCTAACCCCCCCCCCCAACCGTGCATTTGTCCTTCCCAACCCTCTCCCAGTATCTGTCTTCCTAATCCCCTGAGCATCTGTTCTCCCTGCCTTTCCAACTCCCTACCCCCTGCACCCAGCATCTACCTGCCAGGCTCTGCACCCAGCCCCCAGCCCTCACACACACACACACACACACACACCGTCAGGCACTACACCCAGCCCCCCTACTACTATTATTAATTATTTCTATAGCGCTACCAGACATACGCAGCACTTTACAGAGTCACAATAAAGACAATCCCTGCTCCAAAGAGCCCACAATTTAAACAGGCAAGACAGACAAACAAACAGGATGTCATGGATACAGTTAAGGGGAACGGTTAATCTGCTGGCTAGGTTGGAGAGCAGAGGGTGGATATTCAGTGCATCTTCTTGTCTAGATTGTAAGCTCTTATGAGAAGGGACTGTCTCTTCTGTTTTGATGTACAGCACTGCTAATTAATTTAACAGTAGCAGTAGAGGCTGGGAGAAAGCATGCTCTGACATTCAAGACCAAGCGCAGGTCTGGCAAGAGGAAGAAGCTCTTTCAGAAGCATGTTTGGGCCCCAAGCGAAGGCACTCGCTCAGCAGCGTCTCCATTCAAAGTGACACGCAGCTTTTTCCCAGGACACCGCCGAGAGCCACCCGGAAGCACTCCATCCCCTCTCACCCGAGCTCCAGCGCCCGCCTCTGCACTGCCATGCTATAGTGCTCATCCTCCTCGTCCTGCACCCAACATATGGCCACGCTCCAAGCCCTAAAAGCTCCCGTGAAAAAAGCCTTTCATTTTTTGGTCAGCGCAAGTCCCTCGAGCTCACCACCTGCCCAGAGAAACCGGATTCTTCTGCCACTGAGCGGCTTTTTGACTGGCTCCCACAAATTCTCGCTAATCGTGAGAATTTGCGGGAGCAAGTCAATAAGCCACTCAGCACCCAGCAGGAACGCCAAAGTGTGCTCCTGCTTCTTGCCGCTCAGCGGCAGAAGAATCCAGACCCCACAGCCGCTACCACCCAGCAGGTTAGCAGCGGGCAGGAGCACGGAAAGCTTGCTCCTGCCCGCTGCACCTCTGAACCACCAGGGATCAATTTTGGGGGGGAGGCCATGGCCCCTGTGCCCCCCCTTCCAACGCTTATGCCTGTCAGCACAGGTATTAGGAAACCATTTCTCTGGCTATTGATCAGATCACATGAAATCTTGCACAGCTCACATAATCATTTATACACAGAGCATTTTTTTCCCCCACTGAGAAGGAGAAACTGAAAAATAAAATGCTTCTACTCACCTAAGAACAGCTATTAAAGGTGCATAGATTGAATCGCCATCATATACGTACATATGGTCCCAGCTACATTCTGTTGCAAAATGATTAAATCGTAACCTTAATACTGCATTAGGACTGGAAAGAAAGAAAAAAAAAACCCCAATAATCAATATATGTAAAGGAAAAGAATACTGCATCATAAGTTGTAAAACTGCATTAGAGGAAAGATTTGAACACAGTTTATGATTTCAACATCACAGTAAAATTGGCTGTTTGTTAAGAAAAACACTTCTCAAATTAACCCCCCCCCCCCCAAAAAAAAAAAAAAAAATATCTGCATGATTTGATGATAAAATGCCAGAGTCACATGAGAAAAAGAAACAGTAAGATCATGTGGCCAGGCAGCCTCTCTCTTATCCACCACTGCTGCCTATGCTAACGTGTAGCTTAAAGCCAAATACTTTTTGTGACCCCCCCCCCCCCTATGAAGTAAGCATGTGTGAACTGTGCCTTTTGTTCAAATTCCATCTTTATTTCATATACTGATAGCAGCAGCTAGTGAAAAGCCAGACAGCAGCAAGGGAAGTAGCTGTAAAGAAGCTGCTTCATCCTTCTCATTCAACTACGCTGGGCACATGGCCTATATCAGTGGTCTTCGATAATTTTTAAGCGAGGGCCATTTTAGATCCAAAAAGGCTGAAGGAGAGCCAACAAATAGCTTCCTACCTGGGCTCATGACACCAATAACACTTCGTGACATTCATTTCACTGCAGGTAATTGAGGCCAGCAGCGTGCCAGACTTTAAGAAAAAGTGGGATAGGCATGTGGGATCTCTTAGGACACAGGTGTCAAAGTCGGTCCTCGAGGGCCAGAATCCAGTCGGGTTTTCAGGATTTCCCCAATGAATCTGCACGAGATCTATTTGCATGCACTGCTTTCAATGCATATTCATTGGGGAAATCCTGAAAACCCGACTGGATTCCGGCCCTCGAGGAGGGACTTTGACACCCCTGTCTTAGGAGAAGAAGTTAGGGGGGTGGGTCATTAGAGTGGGCAGACTTGATGGGCCGTGGCCTTTTTCTGCCATCATTTTCTATGTTTCTATGTTTCTAACACCTGGTCTTGGTCACACATACAGAACACAGATAAACCCTATGCAAATACAGGACCATAAACTAAAAGTCCTAATATACACAAATGAAACCCTAAGATGCCAGACTCTGCAGAGAAATAGAAAGAAATGCATTTCTTCCTGAACAGTGCATAATATAGACAGTAGATGTAAATTCTTAAACCTGGCATATTTCAATCACTAAATTAAAAATACAATCATTTTTCCTACCTTTTGTTGTCTGGTGATTTTATTTTTCTAATCATCTTTTCTCAGTCTCTGGTTGCACTTCCTTCTCTCTGTGTTTCGGGGGCCTTCTTATCCATTTGCTTTTTTCTTTCTTTCACTTTCTGCCCTACATTCGTCTTTGGCATTAACTTTTAACATTCAATTTTCTTCCATTTTTATGCTTCCTTCTCAAATCTATCTATTTTTCCATGTCTTCCCTTCACATGTGCACTTTCTTCTCCCTTATTCTCATCTATCCACAAACAGCATTTCTTCCATCTCTTCCCTTCCCCATCCCCCATCCCTGTGTACCATCTCCTCCTCTCTCCCCTTCATCCCTGTGTACCATCTCCTCCCTCTCTTTCCCTCTCCCATGGTTTGACATCTGTCTTCCCCCTTTCCCTCTCCTATGGTCTGTGATCTTTCGCCTCTCCTTCCCAAAGTCTGGATTTCTCTCCCCTCCTTTCCTTCCCTCCTCTCTCCTTTGTGGTCTGGCATCTCTCTGTTTTTCCCTTCCCTCTCCCCTTACCTTAGTTTGGAATCTCTCCCTTCCCTGGTCTGGCATCTCTTTCACCTTCCCTCTCCCTCCCCATCCAGTGGGCTGGCATCTCTTTCCTTCCTTACTCTTCCTACTTTTTAGACCTCTTCCTTCTTGTCCTTCCCCTGCCCCCTCCCTTCCTTCTCTGCCCCCTCCTCCCCATCTCCTTCTTTTCCTCTGTAAGTCACCTAGAGCCTGTTTAGGTTAGTGCAACACACAAATGGAAGATTTTGATTAGATTAGATTAGATTTCCCCCCTTCTGTGGTCTGGTATCTCTCTTCTCTCTTTCCCTTTCATCCCTTGTCTGGCATATTTCTCTCTCTCCTTTCCTCCCCGCTCCCATAGTCTGGAATCTCTATTTGCCTCTTTCCTTTTCTTCCTCTGGAGGTCTGGCTTCTTTCTTTCCCTTTCCTCCCCATTCCCGCAGTCAAGCATCTCTCTATCACCCTCCCCATATCTCTCTCCCCTCCTTCCCTTTCATCCCCTTGTCTGCCATCTCTCTCTCTATCCCTCCTCCTCCTATGGTCTGAAATCTCTATTCTTCCCCTTGAGGTCTGGCATCTTTCTTTCTCTTTCCTCCCTATCTCTGCAGTCCAGCATCTCTGTATTAACCTCCCCATATTTCTTTCCCCTCCTTCCCTTCATCCCCTTATCTGGCACTTCTTTCTCCTTCCCTCCCCCCTCCCAAGGTCTGGCATCTATACCTTCCCCTTCCCTTCCCCTGGAGGTCTGGCATCTTTCTTTCTCCTTCCTCCCCCTTCCCACAATCCAGTATCTCTCTATTACCCTCCCCATGTGATTTCCCCCACCTCTGCAGGATCCAGTACTTGCTTACCATTCGCATTCCCAACAGTGCTGTTCTTACTCTTCTGGCCACCAGCAGCCCGAGTGAAATAAACACGCTGCGTATGGCAGCCTGGAATCTTCCCTTCTGCTACTGCTTCCCACCTATACGTAGACAGGAAGCAGTAGCACAGAGAAAGCTTCTCGGTCATCAAAGGCAGAATGTTTACTTCAATGAAGCTGCTAGTGGCCCAAAGAGTAAGAGCAGCGCTGCTGGGAATGAGAACGGCAAGCAAGCACCGGATCTCACTGGGGGGGGGGGACTCTGGATGGGTGCATGGGCCACCATTAGCTTGCGGGCCTTGCATGGAAGACCACTGGCCTATACATAAGCCTGTGAAAAAGATCGGATGCAGAGCCAAGCTCATGGCAGACACACCAGACAGAATCCAAAAGTGTTTGTAATCAAATGAAGTAGTTAAAAACATACTCACAAGCCTTCAATTAACCAGGTGCATTTTGTTTTATATTTGTAGTTAATTGGTCCATCTGTCAGGTACCCAGAAGGATCTGTTAATCTGAAAGGAGAAGCAGAAATAAAGGTTACCATTAAGCTGCAAAGCTCGTACATCAACAAAGCTGCAAGTTCCTTTCCAGATGGGATGTCAGACAAATCAATTATTTTCTTTATTCGAACATGTTTAAGGAACATCATTTTGCACCAACACAAACAGCCTAACTGGCTACGTCCAAAGTCTCAGACCAACTTCTCAATATTCTGGACAGTCACAGAAGGCAGAACACGGACAATAGCAGCAGCACAGACTTCCTTCCTCCTCACATATCACTCCCCACACATAGTTTATATCTGAGCTGCGGCACTGTCAATAACATTTACATAGTCCCTATCCACAGATTACTTCCCTCTACTGAAAAAGCAACCACAGATTTCTAAAAGAGTGCAAAAGAAGTGGATGTTTCCCAGGCATTCACAACACTTCCAACATAGGCACGATCCCTATATAGCCCCCCCCCGGATTCTATATAGGTCATCCAAAGTTGGGCATATATCCCAGATCTGCACATAAACTAGTCAATTAGGCATTAATAATTATTGGAATTAACAAGCACTTAATTAGCAGTAAATACAAGTTAATCGAGGATCTGCGTGTATTAGGTCTTTATGAATCAATCTATTTATCATTACACCGGAAGCTCGTGTGTTTGTGGGTGTGTGTTCACCCATAAGACTCCTGAGGCAGGCCGGTTGAGGCCGAAACAAGTCATTTGAACCACATATTTGATGAATAAAAGACTTTCATGTAATAAATAGTGTTCGCCAATCTTATTAGGACATATCCACTCTTTGTTTTTGACATTGAGTTTGTGGATTTCGTTCTCCTGTGTTTATCTCAACTAACTTTCACAGCATGCAACTCCATAGGGGGTGTGGCCAGGGGAGGGGCATAGGCGTTGCAGTGCAATCCCTCGAATTTAGTGCTAATATTCAGCCTCTTTGTTACTTTTCGCTGTCATTAATGTAGACCATACAAAAGTAAACAGCACTTATACTATTTTTACTGCATTCAATATAAGAATTTTTGACCAAAGATGTTGAGGAACAATACTGAAGTGGGGGGACTTCTTGAGAAAGCCTCTGGGCGAAACATGTCGGAGCTGACAGGTCCCTACCCGACATTTTAAGGAGAGTTCCTATACTTCTCCTACAGAAATAACGCATGAAGCTAAGTGCAAAGTTTCTTTCTTTTTTTAAAAATAATTAGTAGAAGTTATTTATTGCACACAGAATGCACAAAACACAGACACACAAAAAAAAAAAGTCTGATGAAAATGAATTTGTCGCTCGAGTGACCGAGCCTGGAATCAATTGGCTGGTGGTTGGCACATTCTGAAGACTTAAAAAAAAAATTATTTCAAAAACTGTTTTATTGAATGCAGTGAAAATAGTATAAGCGCTGTTTACTTTTGCATGATTCCTAGAACTTAGGCACAAGGTTACTGAATACCTGCATTTATGTGCCTAGTTAGGCATTGACACCAGCCTTTGGCAGACGTAAGCGCTAGCAAATCTAGTTAGGTTGCAAAAATGGGCTCTAAGCTAGTATTCTATAAAAATAAAAAAAAGCAGCTCCACGTAGAGAGCCCTTTACAGAATACTAGTTTAGTAGATAAGGACAGGTTGTTCACCCTCTCCAAGGTAGGGAGAACGAGAGGGCACTCTCTAAAGTTAAAAGGGGATAGATTCTGTACAAACATAAGGAAGTTCTTCTTCACTCGAGAGTGGTAGAGAACTGGAACGCTCTTCTGGAGTCTGTCATAGGGGAAACACCCTCCAGGGATTCAATATAAAGTTAGACAACTTCCTGCTGAACCGGAACGTACGCAAGTAAAGCTAGTCTCAGTTACGGCACTGATCTCTGACCTAGGGGCCGCCGCCTGAGCGGACTGCTGGACACGATGGACCACTGGTCTAACCTAGCAGCGGCAATTCTTATGCTCTTAATCCCAGGGCCTAAATTGGGCGCCATATACTGAATCTAACCCTACACTATCAAATGTATTATCTATGTGACAAGTGGCACCACTGCTCTTCATTTCTACTCCAAGCTATCATTGTCCTTCAACCATTCACCATGTGTGAAAGGTGAAGGGACTCACAGTGGATACTGGCGACACTGTTAGAATCTGGGCTTAACAAGTGGATAATGTGCTAAACCTGAATTTAAACAGGGGTTTTGGGGGGCCCAATATTCAAAACAATTTAAATAGCCATGAGAGGCTATACAGTGGTCCCCCGCGAATTCGCGATTCGTGGACTCCCTAATTTGCGATATTCTCCAACCGCCTCTTCCTGTACTAAAGTCGGGCTACACCAATCAGGAGCTGCGTGTCAAAGCAGCTGCTGATTGGTGTAGCCAATAGTAATAGGAAGAGGCGGTCGGAGCATACCGCAGGTGATTTTCTTCACTTTCCGGCGCTCCAGCTGCCCTCTCCTGCCTTTTGACAGGCAAAAAACCATATTTGCGGTTTTTCGAAATCTGTGTGGGTTCCTGGAATGGAACTTCTGAGAATATCGGGGGACTACTGTATACAATTTGCCAGAAAGTGCTTCTGCATTAGCATGCACGGAGTATACATAACACAATAGCTGGTTAAAGCTCCCATCCACACTCTCTGCCTGTCATTGCCCCCCCCCCCCCAAACTATTTATTTAAAAAAATCGGTAACACACAGGTTAAGATATGCAAACAGGCAATATACCACAAAACAACGCATTTCTACAGTAGATATAGTGGAATTAGAAAAGGTACAGAGAAAGGGGGTGAAAATGATAAAAGGAATGGGATGACTTCCCTATGAGGAAAGCTAAAGTGGCTAAGGCTCTTTGGCTTGGAGAAGAGTTGGCTCAGGGGTGATTTCATAGAGGTCTACAAAATACTGAGTGGCATGGAAAGGGTAGATGCTCACTCTTTCCAAAAATACTACAACTAGGGGGGGGGGGGCATGCGATGAAGCTACTTAGATTTAAAACAAACCAGAGAAAATATTTGTTCACACAACCTGTAATTAAACTCTGCAATTCGTTGCCGGAGAATGTAGTGAAATCAATTAGCTTAGCGGGGTTTTAAAAAGGCTTGGATAATTTCCTAAAAGAGAAATCCATAGGCCATTATTGAGATGGCTTGGGGAAATCCACTGCTTATTCCTAGGATAAGCAACATAAAATCTGTTTTACTACTTGGGATCTAGCTACCTATCTGGGACCTGGGGTGGCCACTGTTGGAAACAGAATATTGGGCTTAATGGACCTTTGATCTGTCCCAGTATAGCAATTCTTATGTTCTTATGAGCAGCGTGTGCTTGAAACTACAACCTCAGGGTTTATGCCTGCTTGCATGGGCTAAGCTCACATTAGATATTTTTCTAAAAATATTCTTTTTATAGGAGGCATGCCACAGGCAGAGATGGATGTTTCTACATTAGCTAGCCAGTGTATTTATTTATTTTAAAACTTCTATTCCACTTAAAAGCTAAGATTACATTGAAAGCACATACATAAGCTCTTACATATAATATTGAAAGCAACATGTCATCCATCACATCTATTATCAAAACCGTTCTGAGCTTCCCTGGGAGAACAGTATAGAAAATTGAATAAATCAATGCTTGTACAAATAAATGAGTTTTTAATTCCTTCCTAAAAGATTCCAAATCCTTGGTACATGCTAACTGGACAACACAGGGTTAATATGGGAGCACTCACTACCGCCTATTTAGAAGCTGCTTAAAAAAAAAAAAAAAAAAAATCCCAACTTTAATGCCACAGTAAAATCAGTGCATGGAAAGTCCCCATGTAAGAATTTGCTAAGCCAGAAACTAGATTTGTTCGTCCCCACGAGTTTTGTCACTCTCTGCCCCATTCCTGTAAGCTCTGGCTTAACCACACCTCGAATACTTATAATTTTAAAGTGTTTGAGGCTTGTGCAGATGAGGACGGAGCTTAGGCATTGGTGGACTGAGGCATTATGATATCACAATTTGAGCTCTAGAATGTTGCCACTTAGGATTTTAAAGGGTTTGAGGCTTGTGCAGATGAGGACGGAGCTTAGGCATTGGTGGAATGAGGCATTATGACATCACAGTCTGAGCTCTAGAATGTTGCCACTTAGGATTTTAAAGGGTTTGAGGCTTGTGCAGATGAGGACGGAGCTTAGGCATTGGTGGAATGAGGCATTATGACATCACAATCTGAGCTCTAGAATGTTGCTACTTAGGATTTGAAAGTGTTTGAGGCTTGTGCAGATGAGGACGGAGCTTAGGCATTGGTGGAATGAGGCATTATGACGTCACAATCTGAGCTCTAGAATGTTGCTACTTAGGATTTTAAAGTGTTTGAGGCTTGTGCAGATGAGGACGGAGCTTGCAGGAATGGAGCAGGGACAGGAAAAGAGCTCACAGGGATGGGATAGGGAAAAATTTGTCTCCGTGTCATTTTGTAGTCTCCAACCTTTTTCATGTAAACAATCAATCGCAATGTGAGTACGAGAGAGCTCCGAGGGCCACCAAAAAGAGTTCAGCTAACACATACTACTAATTTTGTTAACAACCTTGACCTCCTTGTTCAGACTAGGGATCAAGCATTAAAAATTAATACTAATATTGATGCTACAACACTTCAAGTATATATTTTAAAACATCACTTTATTTTGGATTTCTCTACTTTAGCAAGTTCCATAAATAAGACACCTGAGTAACACACTTAAGAGACTGTTGCTTGCAGTTACTATATCAAGTGGGTAAAATTTAAAGTAACGCGTTTACAGATTTTGAAGAGCATTTTGGTCAACTGTTTGAGGGCTGCAATGGAGGACTTCTGGGGTCTTGAATTGGAGAAAAGTACACTAAGGGCTAGATTCACTAAACCTTCTGATCCTGTATCGACCCGATTCACTAAACTGCTGTCCTATCAATCTGCAATCTGATCCGATCCTGCCATGCAAATGAGTAAAACCCCATGCAAAATAGCCAAACGATTGATTCACTAACAACTGCTTGGCTATTTTCAATCAGGTTTTACTATAGTAAAAACCAACTGCTGCAGACCTGTCAGTAACTGTGTTACCGAAAGGTCTGCCTGTTTGGGGGGTTTTCTTTTTCTTTTAATGGCACTGATATTTTGCATGTATTACACAAGCAAATATCAGCCCCTGAAAAAAAAAAAGAACACCTCCTCCCTCAAATCTCTGTGAACTGGATGAACTTACGACAGTTGAAAGGGTGTCCTAACTTTAAATATTGTATAATTTAGTCTTTTACATAATTTATCTTTACCCCGTTTTTTAAAATTGTATACCATTCAGTCTTATAATGAGGGTGGTGATTAATGGAAGTCGCTTGGAGGAAGGGGACAGGGGGGGGACAGGGGACAGACCCTGGCAGGGTAGGGGACAGGGTGCAGAGCCTGGTAGGGAGAATTTGGTTCAGAATGTTTCTTTCTTGTTTTCCTCCTCTAAATCTTGGGTGCGTCTTATGGTCAGGTGCGTCTTATGGAGTGAAAAATATGATAAATTGCTCAGAATTGACTCATCCAGTCATTAGTAGTGATATAAAAGCTTTCAATAAACAAACATCATTGTACTGATGCTCAGCCATTCCTTCATTCAGGTAAATGTTCCTAGGCTCTGCCTTAACCACACACGCCTTGAACACTTATGATATTAAAGTGTTTGAGGCTTGTGTAGATAAGGACGGAGCTTGAAAGAATGGGGCAGGGACAGGAAAAGAACTCTCCATGACGGAATGAGAAAATGAGTTCCCGCGGAGATAGGGAAAAATTTGTCCCCGTGTCATTCTCTACTTGGGAGAACAGTATAGAAAAAGGAATAAATAAATAGTGTGAAAAGTTTCAGCCTCTGATAACCAGAGCTGGTATTGTGACATCATAATGCCTCATTCCACCAATACCTAAGAGCCAACCTCATGAGTGATGTCACAATGGTTTCACTGTCCTTTACTTGGCTCACTTTTGCTACTTTTTGATTTCTAGAGTGGTGCAGTGTAGAGAATGACATGAGGACAAATTTGTCCCTGTCCCCACAGGAACTCAATTTTCCCATCCTGAGTTTTGTTGCTGTCCCTGTCCCATTCCTGGAAGCTCTGCCTTAACCATACAAGCCTTGAACACTTATGATTTTAAAGTGTTTGAGGCTTGTGCAGATGAGGACAGAGCTTGCAGGAATGAGGCAGGGCCAGGAAAATAACTCACGGGGACAGGGAAAAACTTGTCCCCTTGTCATTCTCTACACCTAACCAAAATGTTCACAGTTTAATCTCCCCCTCACCATTTCCATCAATAAGAAAGCAAAGTAAAATCCCACTCGTTTGCTCTAGCCTTTACATGGGCCAAGTGAATTCCTCTCTCTTTCCAGCTCTCTTGCACTCGCTGTTTTTGTTAACATCTAGCGTGCAACCTTTTGGCACAAATAGCCTCTTGCACATAAACTGGCAAATTCTAAAATAAATGATGTGTGGAAGTGGGCCGACATTTCCCCGCGGGTGAGCGGAAACACAGACCACTGAGCACTGGCACAACACCGTGATTAGAACCTGAACATACACAGCTTAGGAAATGAGCAGGGATTTCCAGCTTTATACCCCAATTTTCTATTATTATTTTAACATGCATTTCCAAAACACTCTCAGATTTCTAACCTTGTCTGCTCCCTCTGAAGTCAACATTCAACTCCTACTGATAGAAAATGCTTTATTCTACAGCCTTGTGGTTCTAATAATCCTAAGATATATGGTAACATTTTTAAGTTGATTTTTTTCATTAGCTTTTAGAAAACATTACAAGATATAATTAAGGATGCAACAAAGACAGATGTCACAGAACAAAGGCATACATTAAATGGAATTAAAATATGTTTAGAGTAATGGAGGCATTTCAAGAAATAAGACATAACCATAGTATGACAGATATTGGGGAAAAAAAACGTGAAGAAGAATTAATATTGCTATAAAATCAACCTATAATGAAGTACAGCAGGGCCCGATATTCAGCGGGTGGCGATCAGCGTTGTGCTGACCATCACAGCGTTAAACCTGAACATATATGGCTCCTTTTACAAAGATGTGCTAGCGTTTTTGGCGCATGCAACAGATTAGCGCGCGCTAGCCGAAAAACTACCACCTGCTAGCGCTCGTGGCATTTTAGCACGCGCCATTCCGCGCATTAAGGCCCTAGCGCACCTTCGTAAAAGGAGCTCCATCTGGGCACCAGTTCTGAATTTAAAGGGTTTGTGGTGCCAGCTAACACATAGCCAGTTACATGAAATAGTCAACCCTTAAGAGGGGGATTCATCAAGGTGCGGTAAGGGATTGCCATTTCCTGCACCTTGATGCCCTGCAGGATTCAGAAACCTGTGGTATCCCAGTATCACAGATTGCTGAATCCCATCTTATACTCGTAAGTAGCATTATTCCTAAGCTCCAGGAGCATCGGGCTGCGCAAAGCCGCGGCTTATACTCTCAAGGTGCAAAATAAAAAGTGTCAACCTCTCCGTAGGGGGCGCCCAGACAAGCTAAAATAAAATAAAATTAACAAATGGACATCAAAATCCAAAGGATAGCCTCCCGAAGTACAAAGGCTTAAGACGATTTCTGGCTAGGATCCATTTCTGGCCAATTAAATCGCTTTGAATATCAACCCAATAAAATGTAAGGTCAATGGGAATTAGAATGAGCCAAATGTGGATCTACTGGTTTCCAATACTGTGGTCTAGAAAATTATCTTATCCAGGGAACTGAATCCAGTTCCCCAAGATCTCAGCCCATCATGCATATGCGTAACATCATCACATCTGACGTCTGCGCATGCGTGAAGGCTCTCTAGACGGGGCCCTGAGCCACCAGTGGGGGGGTGCTGGAGCAGGAGAGGCACCGGTGAGGAGAAGAGGTGCTGGCTGGCTGCCTACAGGACCTGCCTCTCGAGAGGCACCTCTTGTATGCCGTCAGCCCGTGCTGGCGCCTCTCCTCCTCACCAGCATTTCGTGGCACACCCGGAAACCCGCCACGGCGCACACTGCTTTACAGGAAAGTAAACTGTTGCTCCTGACTGATCCACCACTGCTTAGGATCAATATAATTGGTCTAAGGAAGCCTCAATGCACACAATGGAGTCAAAACCACGACTGCATTCGTTTCTCCTGAAAAACGGAGCGCACCGACAACCAAGCTCTGCATCCTGTGACACCCTTTCAATCAGTGATCTTAAAAATATGCAAAAGACGCTCACTGCATTTTAATGTGATGGCTAAAAGCAATCTGATGAGTGTATAATAAATCATATTAAAAAAAAAAATAAGTAGGTGAGATTAGCAACCCACAGGGGACTCAACAGCTTGTGTTCAACACTTTGCGACTGCACTTCAAATATTGTGTGCAATTCTGGTCACCACATCTCAAAAAAAGATATAGCGGAATTAAAAGCAGGGCTGTGGAGTCGGAGTCGAGGAGTCGGAGTAAATTTCGGGTACCTGGAGTCAGAGTCAGAAGTACAAAAAACTGAGGAGTCGGAGTCGGAACATTTATCTACCGACTCCATTTTTGAACTTGGCTTACCAATCACGAGCGATTCTTTCAGCTATAGCACCCACTATATACACAGCACAAATGTTGCGAGCAGCTTCTGCAGCCTTAGAACCTTGATTAAAAGCAAAAAGAAGGTGGGGTCGAAAATGCTCATTTCTCTCAACTTGACATTCCATTTTAACGATCTGAAAATTAACCAGTGCTGTGGAGTCGGAGTCGAGGAGTCGGAGGAAATTTCGGGTACCTGGAGTCGGAGTCGGAGTCAGAAGTACAAAAAACTGAGGAGTCGGAGTCGGAACATTTATCTACCGACTCCATTTTTGAACTTGGCATACCAATCACGAGCGATTCTTTCAGCTATAGCACCCACTATATACACAGCACAAATGTTGCGAGCAGCTTCTGCGGCCTTAGAACCTTGATTAAAAGCAAAAAGAAGGTGGTGTCGAAAATGCTCATTTCTCTCAACTTGACATTCCATTTTAACGATCTGAAAATTAACCAGTGCTGTGGAGTCGGAGTCGGAGAGTCGGAGTCGGAGGAAAATTCGGCTACCTAGAGTCGGAGTCTGAAGTACAAAAAACCGAGGAGTCTGAGTCGGAACATTTATCTACCGACTCCACAGCCCTGATTAAAAGAGGTACAAAGAAGGGTGACAAAAATGATAAAGGGGATGGGACGACTATAAGGAAAGGCTAAAAGAGGCCAGGGCTCTCCAACTTTGGATGAAAAACTATGTGTGATCTATCCTATACATTATTGGTGCTCTTTTTATTGAATAGTTTGATTGATTTTAGTATTGTAAGCCGCTAAGGTCCTTGGATGGAAAAAGCAGAATATCAAATTAATAAAGAATAAGAAACAGCTGAGGGGAGATATCATAGAGGTCTATAAAACACTGAATGTAGTGAAGTGGAATGGATAGCCATGAATTGCTTGTTTACTCTTTCCAAAAATATAAGGACTAGGAGGCATGCAGTGAAGCTCTAAGTAGTAAATTTAAAACAAACTGGGGAAAATACGTCTTCCCTCAATTTGTGTAATTAAACTCTGATAGCCAGGGAATATGATAAAAGCATTTGGCTTAGCAGGGTTTTAAAAAGGTTTGGCCAAGTTTCTAAAAGATTATGTTTAAATATTTTTATTACGTTTCACATGAAGAACCAAGCAATCGCAACAGTTAGTACAATAAAACATTAATACATCTCCACCCCCCTCCCCAGCCCCTATAACAGCAGTAAGTATACAGTGCACTAAGGGCTCCTTTTACTAAACTGCAATAGCGTTTTTAGCGAGCGCAGAATTTTAGCACGCATTAAACCCACACTACGCAGCTAGAACTAACGCCAGCTCAATGGTGGCGTTAGCATCTAGTGTGTGCGGCAATTCTGTGCGCGCTAAAACCACTAGCACAGCTTAGTAAAAGGAGCCCCAAGTTGCAACTAAAACAGATCACGTGTTCAAAATACGACTGCGGGTATGAGGTGTAAGGTCCGTCCAAAATGCCTCCCAAATCTGGCAGAAACGAAGGCTGGAGGAAGACTCAATATCCACAAATTGTTGTTGAACAATCATTAAGGATCTCCACTGTATATACGTCGGTGGATCCAGAGAAAGCCAATTCATCAAAATTGCCTTTTTACCAAGCAACACTGCTCTGGCCACAAATGCTGATACAATAGAGTACTAGCCAAAGAGTGCACGCAGCAAAGGAGTCCAACGTCGCTTCCATTTCTAAAAGATTATAAGCCATTTTTAAGACGGAGCTGGGAAAATCCACTGCTTATTCCTGGGATGAGTATCATAAAATCTATGTTACTGTTCTGGGATCTTGCCAGGTACTTGCCACCGTTGGAGAACAGGATACTGGACTTGATGGGTCTTCAGTCTGTCCCAGTATGACGATGCTTATTTTCTTATGTACTTAACATTTTAGGATTAGCCATATATCAACTAAAGTAACACAGTATATGACGGCAGATAAGACTAGTATAGACCACCCAGTCTGCCCAACAATAAAGGCTTACATGGCCTTTGTAACAGGGTGTTTTACCGAGTTTTAACACTTTTATATAAATCAGTTTGTCCTACTGCATCTTTTTATTTGTTACCAGTAGCTCAATTATACAAACCCCCAAAACAGATTCAAGACTTAACAAAAATTTTGGTACCGACTTTGACAAATATACATTACATTAAAATACATTTCTAGACCGCAAAATCTTCCAGATCAATGCGATTCACATAGTCAAGAAACTGTAAAAAACAGTGAATTACAAAATAATATCAGAATACTTAATCTTACAAAAAGAGAGGTCTTCAATAATTTTCAAATGTGCAAGTATGAAGCCGAAGACATAAAGTACGTAGCTCTCCGTCCCAAGTAGCAGCCTGGTATGCGATTGTACGATGTAAAAATGTCTTATAAAGACAACCTGGCACAGAAGGAAACACAAACAAAGAAGTTGCCCGTAATGGACAATCTATCTTAAAGAGCGTAAATTGATTCAGTAAATATCCAGGTGGCTGACCATGTAGAGCTTTGTAAGAAAGAGTCCCGAATTTAAACAGCACCCTGGCTTCAAATGGTAACCAATGGAGCTGTTGTGTAATAGGGAGTGACATGGTCTGATTTTTTAAACAAAAAAAAAAAAATCAAGCGTACGACTACATTATGCATCTTATGCAATCTACTAAAATTTGACTGTAGACCTGCCAAATGGACTGAGTTTCAATAGTCCAATGTACTAAGTAACAGAGATTGGACCAATATTCTGAATGCACTAGGACTAAAGTAGGACTTGATTATACGTAACCTCCATAGAATGAAAAAAACATTTCTTAACCAAAGCATTTGTCAAAGTTTTCATGGTTAGATTCCTATCCAAAAAGACACCCAAAATTTTTATTTCTGAGTCAATAGCATAAGTAGTCCTATCTAAAGCCAGGTCTTTTTCTATCAACTTAGTGGAGGGGGAGGCATAAAATAATTTTGTTTTTCTCAAATTAAGTTTTAATTTATATTCCCTCATCCAAGTGTTCACTGCAGAAATAATCTCGAACTATATTCAGGGATGCTGAAAGTCAGGAATTGATAGGAACAGCAATGCTAATGTCATCAGCATAACTGAATATCTTTAAGATAAACCAGGCTAATCTCTGCCCTAAAGAGGCAAGATAAATGTTAAAAAGAACTGGAGAGAAAGGGGAACCCTGTGGAACCCCACATGGATGCCTCCATTTATTAAAGCAAGATCTGTTAAAGTAGACTTGATATGTACGAGATTTTAAAAAGTCCTGAAACATGATGGGCTCCTTTTACAAAGGCGCACTAAAATGCCGCCCGCGCTAGACACTACCGCCTCCTTTTAAGCAGGCGGTAATTTTTCGGATAGCGCACACTAATCCGGTGCATGCGCTAAAAACACTAGCGCACCTTAATAAAAGGAGCCCTAAACCAACCACTTTCTCTATTGCTGGATCACTGCTTTGGAATAAGCTACCAGGATGTCCGAGGCTTAGTACTTCTTTATAGCCATTTAAGAGAATTAGTAATTTATTGATTTTTAAAATTTCTATACCGTCTAGCCCAGGGCTGCCCAAGTCCGGTCCTTGAGATCTACTGGCAGGCCAGGTTTTCAGGATATCCACAATGAACATGCATGAGAGAGATTAACCTGCACTGCCTTCTTGGTATGCAAATCTCTCTCATGCATATTCATTGTGGATATCCTGAAAACCTGGCCTGCCAGTAGATCTCGAGGACCAGACATGCGCAACCCTGGTCTAGTCCAAGGCGGCTCACAGTATTACACACATACTTCAGGATTTGCACAACATAAAGAGGCTTAAAACAATACAATAGAAAGCGACAAACTAACATCAGGATCTTCGATCAAGGTGAGTCAGATCCTATAAAAAAGCAATTTGCGTTTTTAAAAATTTTCTAATTTCCTTAATTGTCTCACCAGCGAATTCTATAACTTGACCACAGCACAAGTTTCTACACATTTCGGATTAACATTGCCCCTCAGCAAAGCTGAATTTTCAGAGCTTAAAAATCTTTAAGGGTGGTAAACAGTCATCCTTTCCTTGAAATACTCTGGAATTGTTGAAGTCTTATTTTTTTTCTTCAGGCTTTTCCCTCTAGTTAGTGTTGTAAGATATTATCTAGATTTATTTAATTGGCAGTACTGCATAGTTTTAGTTATGTTTTTTTATTTTATCATTTATCATAATTTCAACAATATAAACTCATTGAACAAAACAAAAGTTTTCCCAATTTACAATTATAAAGAAAGAGAAATACCTCATTTACAAATTTAAATACATAAAACTTTTGAATAGTCCTCATTAGAGGGAGAAACAATTCACATACCATTGGGAATGGAAAATCAAAGAATTAAAAATAACAGAAATCAAATTAGTAGCTCATCTACTTTCTTAATTCAGACCAGTAAACTGGGATCAGTTGGAACTTTGCATTGCCACTCCTTTCTCTTCAAAAAAAAAAACTGCAAATGAAAAGGTTCATAAAAAACAAATATTCTGATCCAAGTAAATTACACATTTACAAGGATAACGCAAATGAAATTTTGCCCCAACTTAACATTATCTTTCAGTTCTAGGAATCTTTTCCTTCGTGTTTGAGTTGTTCTAGAGACACCTGAAAATATAGAAATCTTTCCATCCATAAAGGAGACTTCTTTTAGCCTAAAAAATAAGCAAAGAAGCGCTTCCTTGTCTTCTAGAAATACAAATGTCAGTAGAAGCGTTGTACGAACTACCACTTCATCTTCTGAGGTCTCCAATATTCTATATCTATAGGACTTCACAAATCTGCATTAGGTTGATTGACATCTGAAGGGGAAGCTCTTCTTTACCCAACGTGTGGTGGACACCTGGAATGCGCTTCCAGAGGATGTAATAGGGCAGAGTACGGTACCGGGGTTTAAGAAAGGATTGGACAATTTCCTGCTGAAAAAGGGGATAGAAGGGTATAGATAGAGGATTACTACACAGGTCCTGGACCTGTTGGGCCGCCGCGTGAGCGGATTGCTGGGCACGATGGACCCCAGGTCTGACCCAGCGGAGGCATTGCTTATGTTCTTAGGTATAAAGTATATTTTGTGTAGAGGTGGAAGTCCGTCATCAGGTTACTTAAAGACTTCTTTCAAAAAATTATAGAACAGGTCTTTTAGGGACATTGTAAGTGTTTTGGGGAAATTCAAAATTCTTAAGTTCAGCTGTTTAGTATAATTCTCCATATTTTCCATTTTCCTCAAAAGCACCAATTTGTCCTTAACAACTGATGTACAAGTAGACTGGACTGCTTGCACTGAGTGTTCCAAAGTTTTAACTTTCTCCCCTTGAACTTTCAAATCCTCTTCAAACTTCTGCATTTTCACAGTTTGATTCTGCACAAGTGGTAGGATTCCCAGACCTACTTATGGAGGGAGTCCAATGCTGTCCAAACAGATTCCAAGGTAATTTCAGCTGGTCTGTCGAAGGGTTGAAGAGATGGCAATTCCCCTCGCCCTGCTGAGATTCCTGTAGCCTCCTTCGGTGTGGTAGGTCCGGCCTGGAGTCTTGGGGAGCCAGCAAGCCCGATAGCTCCGCAGCCAGCGTGATTTCCGCTGTCTGCATTGCAGACCGCATTCCCCTTTCACCAGGCTGCGAAGGAGGCGCTGGTCCCTCGGGGCTGAGCAAGATTTCGCTCCCTAGGTCCGATGCTTCCCTCGCATCGGACAAAGCAGGAACGCCCCGAGGCGAAGATGAGAAGAAGCCGGTAATCGCTCCCTGTGGCATCAAGGTAGGCTCTGGCAGTCAGGCCACCACTGCTCTACCTCTTCATTTAGGCATAGTTTTTAAGCTCAAGAGCTTATTAAGAAAAAAATCAATTTCGGACAGGAGCTGCAATCCCAGCGTCTGACTACCAAGACGCCAACTTGTTTCTCCCTGCATAGTTTTATTTTTATGCTATTTTAAATAGTTTGAAAGAGTACAGTTTTTAATTAATAGATTGACAGAGTTTGTAAATAGTTTGTAATTTTATAACTGTTTTTGATGTAGCCTAAGTTTAAACAGGTTAAAAATTCAGGACCCTGCTCCTTGGGCTGCAGGCTAATAGCTTCAGTATCATTCACAACCTCTAAAGTAGACATTAGATGACCATTAAAAGCTGTCAGAGGGATCAGAAAAACTCTCCCTTAATCAAGATCTTCCACTCATCCACCACGGTAAACAATAAACGGTTTTGTTCACTGGGGTGGCATCTATTTCCTAGTGTCCTGTCAGTTGAATCTCTCCTACCATACATCTCGCCGCAGTGGCTTCCGCTTTCCTGCTGATACGTCATTCAGTTATGTTGTATTCTCATCTCTCTCCTATGACTAACTGGAATTTTATCAGCTTTCATTTTCCAGTCTAGATTGATGACTACAACATTTCTGCAACAATAATTTGCTCAAACAGAAGAAATGAGAAAAAAAGAGCTATATGCTTGAAGTGGTTCAGAGGAAAGTAGACTAGGGTCTGCACCAGAAAACACACGAGTAGAGACTTTGGGCTAGATCCACTAAGCAAACCGATCGTGTACCGATCGGTTTGCGAGCCCTTTGCAACCCGATTTCCCTATGACCCGCTTCACTAACCTGTGTACTGATCCGATCCCGATCCGTGCATGCAAATGAGGGGAAATGGCACGCAAAGCAGGAAAGATGCGATTCACTACACTTTTTCCCGACACAGCGACTGGCTGGCCAATCAAAAAACAAGCAACTGGTGAGGACCAGTCACTTGTGTCAAAAACTGCTCTCTGCCCCATCAAAAGCGCCCTGCTCTCTGCCCTCTGCCGCCTCTCCTTCCCAGAACAGCACCGGAGGATAGCCCTTGCCCTGCTCTTACTGTCCCGACTCTCCTGCTCTCTGCCGCCTTTCCCCGCAATGCGAGCCCATGGTTTTAACCCGCGGGTTTAAAGCGGAGCTCCACTGCGGGAACGGGCGGCAGAGAGCAGGGAGTGTCAATAATTATGCCTGCTTTTAAAAAAATTAGCTGTGGCTCTTCGTGGCAGGGACTCACCGGGGCAGTGAACTTGAGTGCCGCTACAGTCTGCACTTTTGTCGAGTCGGCGAAGGGGAAAAGGCTGCTGCCATCGGGGATCGCCCTTCCCTGGGAGGACAGGAGAGTTGGGGCCAGTAAAAAAAAGTTTTTTAAAAAATCCCCCAGCAAAAACGGACAGCAAACGCATGCGCAGACCATCTACAGGCACAGTGGATGGTCTGCGCATGCGTCGGGATCATTACAAAGCGATCCATGTAGTCCAGGGATCTCAAAGTCCCTCCTTGAGGGCCGCAATCCAATTGGGTTTTCAGGATTTCCCCAATGAATATGCATTGAAAGCAGTGCATGCACTTAGATCTCATGCATATTCATTGGGGAAATCCTGGAAACCCGACTGGATTGCGGCCCTCAAGGAGGGACTTTGAGACCTCTAGTGTAGTCGGATGTGGCCGTGCCTCCGATCGCCCCCATTTGTATAGAGATGTTTGGTCAGCCTGCCTCCAATCGCCCACGGATCGGACACGGATCTGAAGGTTACTGAATCTAGCCCTTTATTTGCTAACACAAGTATAAATGTTGCAAATTGTGTCTGCATAAAGATAGACTCATTTAGAAAAAACAGAGATGAATACAAGATTAACCAACAGAAAGAATTTCTTGCAGAGAAAGGAAAAAAGCCAACCTGTATTAAGTTGTACAATGGAATGGAAAAGAGAAAAAAAAAAAAGGTCGCTATCCAATTAAACACAAAACCTAGTCAGTAAACACCCATGCTTGTTATCTGAAACAATCAATCCACGGACCAAGCATTCACCAGTGCAGTGGCTGTGCTGTTTCACTGATTTCTTATTTACAAGTAAAGGAAATCGATTAGCCTTTCACTCTGGGTATCTTACAAAAGCATAATCTACTACTGTGGAGCGTCGAGGACTTCTACAACAGCAGAGAGAACTTTATTTAGCATGTTAATCTAAAACTAAAACAAGTATGAGGATGGCACCTGAGCTGCTCCTGCCCCGAGAGCATCTTTTTGCAAGCCACTAAGAACATAAATGAAACCATCGTCTACAGAGCATCACTTGATGCTTCGCAAAACCTGGGCAGATGTCAGGAAGAAATGAAGACACAGATTTCTGGCAAGCTGACCTTTCTTGTATTTTACCGGTCAGCCTCTGGACAAAAATCAGCCCGATGTTTCTCAGGGTATAATTTTGTATTTCAGCAAGCAGAAATTTGCTATGCATTCTGCCCAAATGAGAAACTTCCCAGCTCACATACCAGATTCCCATAAACATAGAAGGAGACTATGAGGTACCCAAGCCAGTCAGGTTTTCAGGATATCCAAAATGAGAGAGATTTGCATGCACTGCCTCCACAGTAAGCAAATTCCCCTCATATATATTCATTGTGGATATCCTGAAAACCTGACTGGCTGGGGTGCCTCCAGGACTAGCTTTAGGAAAAACTGCTATAAGGAAAACCCTACCTATATAAAATTACCATATGTCTAAGAAACCTGGACATGTCCTCTTTTTAGAGCAGTGGTCCCCAACCCTGCCTTGGAGGACCACCAGGTCAATCGGATTTTCAGGCTAGACCTAATGAATATACATGAGAGAGATTTGCATATAATGGAAGTGACAGGCATGCAAATCTGCTCCATGCATATTCATTAGGGCTATCCTGAAAACCTGATTGGCCCTCCAGGACAGGGTTGGAGACCACTGTGTTAGAAGATTGGCTGGATGTCCAGGCTTTTTTTTTTAATTGGGGAAGTCTGTCCAGGTTTAGCTGGCTCTCCCAACTCCCTCACCTACTTCCTTCCTGGATGCTGCATTGAATCTTCAGTCAGCCAGCGGCAGCGGCCTGCCCTGGAAGCCTCTTCTCTACAGGTCCTACCTACATGGGAACAGAAATTGCTGCAGAGAAGCGGCTTCCAGGGCAGGCTGACAGCAGCGGGCTCACCTCGTTGCCACTGCCAACGGCTGTCCAAATAGACAATATAGCAGCCAAGGAGAAGGTTGACCAAAGTGGGGGAGTCAGGAGAGGGGTGGGGGACTGGAGAGAAGTTGTGTGGATCCCATGGGGGGGAGCAGGGGTTGGAAGGAGGAAGAGACAGACAATCCATCATTGTGAGATAGAAAACACAGAAAATCTGAATGGAGTAGAATGGGTACAAGTGGATCAATTTTTCATTCCGTCAAAAATTACAAAGACTAGGGGACACTCGATGAAGTTACAGGGAGGAAATTTTTTTTCACCCAGAAAATAGTTAAGCTCTGGAACGCGTTGCCAGAGGTTGTGGTAAGAGCGGATAGCGTAGCTCAGGGGTGTCCAATGTCGGTCCTCGAGGGCCGCAGTCCAGTCGGGTTTTCAGGATTTCCCCAATGAATATGCATTGAAAGCAGTGCATGCAAATAGATCTCATGCAGATTCATTGGGGAAATCCTGAAAACCCGACTGGACTGCGGCCCTCGAGGACCGATATTGGACACCCCTGGCGTAGCTGGTTTTAAGACAGGTTTGGACAATTTCCTGGAGGAAAAGTCCATAGTCTGCAATCGAGACAGACATAGGGGAAGCCACTGCTTGCTCTGGATCGGTAGCATGGAATGTTGCTACTCTTTGGGGTTCTGGAATCTTTTGTTACTCTTTGGGATTCTGGAATGTTGCTACTCCTTGGGTTTTGGCCAGGTACTAGGGACCTGGATTGGCCACAGTGAGAAAGGGCTACTGGGCTTGATGGACCATTGATCTGACCCAGTAAGACTATTCTTATGTTACCGTGCAAAACAGAATGCTTTATAAACTTTCGTCATACCTTCCAATGTGGGACCTCATCTGATGTTCTGTTGTTATTTGTTATAAGTTTTTAAAATTCCCATGCAGACCTGGTCTCATTATTTCACATGTGTACTATTTTTTACCATTTGCTTACAATGAACAGAATTTGATAGTAGAGGAAGGAACCAATTCCTCAATGGACTGATTTGACGTCTGTGATAACATCTACTCTAACAGTCAACTTTGTTCTTGAACATGATAAGAGAGAGGTCCTCAGATTATTTTTTCATTGTTGAAAGGCTTTGTTGCTTAACTGTAAAATTTGTATTTTCTTGTGCTTAGGCTCTCACAGAGAAGAAAACAGCAGTTGTTGGTTTTCAGACTTAGGATTCTCTAAATAGGATTGTTTTGCCTTAATTTTACTTGGAAGTGTGTAAAATTTCAAAAAGTAAAGCAGTGGTCCCCAACCTTTTTGACACCAAGGACCGCTTTTATAGAAGCAAATTTTTCTAGGGACCGGTAAGGGGGGGGGGGGAAGGATTCAGGGCGGGTTAGTAGGGCAGTTTTATACACAATATACATTACATTTGTATTATTATTAAGTTATCATATATAATAAAATGCTAGCCGCGCATGCGCACTCTCGCCGCGTGTTCCCTGATCTGTCACGCTAGGCAAGAGTGCGCATGCGCCCTTAGTACGTCACCACAGCCTCCCTGCTCTCCACCTCGCGCCGCTGCAGTAACGGCCCCACACTCGCGACACGCCTTCGTTCCGGAGCCAGCAAAGAAGAGCTCAACCCAATCGGAAAAGCTGCCCGGACTCTATGTCATCGAGGCTCCTGGCCGGAGCGGGATCGGACATCCTTCCACAGGGCAGCAACTGACGGCAGGGGCCGAGGGGCACTCCTCGCTTACTTTTCGCCCCTCTCCAACTACCGGCTTTCTACCCCGCTCCCCCCTCCCTATACCACACCTTCTACGTGACCTCTGCTTCCCTCCACGCCCTACCTCCCTCCTACCCTTCCCACGCGCTGTCTACCTCCTATTCCCTATCCCCCGGCTCCGCATTGACGGCTCACGCCAGGCTCCCACGCAAACCGACGCTGGCTCTCCCGTTCGGAGCCTTCTCTTCTCCCCCCCACTCCGCCCTTTTGACTTCCGCGTTCCCCGCTGCACCCCCCACAAGGAGGACTGAGCGCGGGTGTGGCAGGTGGGGAGCGGTACCACCGGCTTCCGGGCAGGATATTTCAGAGGAAAAGTCCAAAACTGACGACTGTGGGCTAGGGAGAGGAAGAAGGAGGTAGAGAGAGATGCCGGATCTGCAAGGTAGAAGGAAGGGAATAGGTGAAGGGAAGAAAATAGAGAGACTAGACTGGACAGACAGGGGAGGTCTGCAGGGAATGAGAAATCAAGTTTCAAGTATTTACAATGCATCCATCACATAAAGATGTACCATTCAGTGACCCAGTGCTCCAGAGCAGGGGGGAAAAGGAAGGGAGGCCTACTGCAGGACAGGGTAGGTAAAAGGAAGGGAGAATGGACAGGGGGAGCAGACAAGGGGTGGTGGTGGACAGCCAAGGAAAAAGAAAGACAGAAAGCGCAAAGAACAGAGAGAGAGAAAGAATTAAAGACAGACACACACACATATATTCTAGCACCCGTTAATGTAACGGGCTATAAGACTAGTACAGTGGTGCCTCACACAACGAACTTAATCCGTTCCAGGAGCAAGTTTGTTATGTGAAACGTTCGTTGTGTGAAACGCGTTTTCCCATAAGAATACATGTAAAACAAAATAATTCGTTCTGCAGCCCTGTTTCCCCATAAGAATACATGTAAAAGAAAATAATTCGTTCTGCAGCCCTACATTTCCCTCCCTCCACCTCACCTTATATGCAGAGTTTGCCAGCTTTCTTTTTCACCCAGCCGCACGCTTTCAAAAAGCTGTGCACGCGCAGCTGCTGAAGTTGATCAATGTTCTCCTCTCCTGCAACTTCCGGTTTCCGGTTGCGTCAGAGGAGAAGATTGAACAACAGAGCATGCGCGCATGTGCTGCTCTTTGAAAGTGTGTGGCTGGCCGAAAAAGAAAGCCGGAAAACTCGGCATCTAAGGTAAGGTGGAGGGAGATGATGGAACACTGCATTCAGACAGGAGGGTGCTGCTGTTCCCGGCTTCGGCGAGAGTAGTTCCGCCCCCCCCCGGGCCCCTCGGGCGACTTCGTTGTGTGAAACGAAGTTCGTTATAGGGAGCAAGACAAAAAGTTCGTTATGCGCAGCGTTCGCTGTACGAGGCGTCCGTTATGCGAGGCACCACTGTATTATCATAATAGAACTTATACAGCTTACCATAATGCAGAATCAGTGGGAGACCTGAGCTTGTTTTCCTACAACCAGATCATGCCATCTAGGGACAATGGAAGACAGTGGCATGCCAGGCCGCAAGACATCCCCTTGCGCAACATCTTTCCATCCTGCACAGCAGAACCCCACCGACCCTCCCACCCCGAGGCGACATACCTCTGTTCCGAACAGCAGCGGCGGCAACACTAAACAGGCTGCTTTGATGCCTTCTCCACCGGGGCCTTCCCTCTGCCGCCGCGTCACTGATGACATCATCAGGTATCTTTCCATCTCTTCCTCCCATACACCCTGTGCAGCAAGATCCCGCCAACCCATCCCCCTACGCAGCACCTTTTCATCTCTCCCTCCCATCCCCCACACGTGCAGCAGAACCCCAATGACCTTCTGGCCATTCTAAAATGCAGCGGCGGTGGCAACACTGAGCAGGCTGCTTTGCTGCCTTCCCCGCCAGGGCCTTCCCTCTGCCGCTGCATCACTAATGATGTCTATAAGGTTAGACCCCCCCCCCAAAATGTAAGGTTTAGAGAGGTTATATTGAAGCAGCCTTACACTCCGCAAGGTCCCGAGTTCAATATCCTCACAGAAGATTCATTAGGAAGTAAAATCAAATGACAAGCACAGCCAAAACTGATTGCATAAATAATATAATATATAAATACAGAAAAGCAAGATTCATAAAGATTACAATTAAGGAACAAGTTTTACAAATACAGACTGATTCTGTGTTCTTGTGAATGAGAGAGAACAGACACAGAAAAGAATCCAAGGGGAAGAGAGACAGGAACGGGGTGATGATGAGACAGAGAAGCGTGAAGTTCTAGGTAGAGCAAGAGGGGTTGATGTTGAGAGGGGGCATTTTATAACAAATAGAATCTATTGAAGTTAAGTATACCCATCCTTTGTAAACTATCTGAAACAACGGTTAGTTTCACTGATCAGGAAGGTGAGTTAGGTGTGCTAGACTGGAGAAGAATAGACTGGACTCAAATGTACTTTCCAATATGCCTCTGACAATATCTGTGCACCTGGACCCATTGTACATCCTAAGTTTTCCATCTTAAGCACCAGACATTAACACATCTTCTTAATACCTCTTCGCACCTCTTAGCTGCAAGTTCATTTGTTACCTTTTAAGCACCGATTTAATTTAGGTTGTTTGCAATGACATTCCCTAAGGTCAAACATGAATGATATGATCTCCCATAGGCCTTTGCTGACATTGGGAAAGCCAGCAAGTTAAGGCAGGGCTGACAATGTCATCATTGATGCGGTGGAAGAGAGAAGGTAGCCTGTTCAGTGTTGCCAGCGCTGCTACTTTTCAGAACGGAGGTTATGTCAGCCTCGTGATCGGCGGGGTTCTACTGTGCGGGATGAGAACAAGGGATGGATAGATGTTGCATAAGGCAATCTCTCGCGGCCCGACTGTCAGACAGCAGCAGACCGGGGGTTGGGGACCCCTGCTGTAAAGTGTAATTTATTATTTATCCAGCCCTCCTGACAACTTTTCTCAGCTCCTGCCTAAAGGGGGGCCACCTTTTAGTTCCTAGAGATGGGGTTTCATCTACTCCCTGAAGAGCAATTGTAGTCAGCCTCCTGTTGGTAGTGGGTAGAAGGAGAGAGAGACAGACAGAAAAACACCCTGGGAGGAGGATAGAAGGAGAGAAAACCAGAAACACCCATAGCCAGAGGTTAGGGAGAGATGCTATCATGGGTGAGCTTTTGGGAACAGAGGTCTGGAGGACAGGAAGCATGCAGGAGGAAGAAATAAAAAGAAAGAAAGGATGCACAGTCAGAAGGAAGTGCAACCAGAGGCTCATGAAATCACCAGACAACAAAAGTAGGAAAACTGATTTTATTTTCAATTTAGTGATCAAAATGTGTCAGTTTTGAGAATTTATATCTGCTTTCTATGTTTTGCACTATTTTTGTTTATTTTTCTATAGTTGTTACTGAGGTGGAATTGCATATTTTAAAGTCATCTGCCTTGACCTCTTTGAAAAAAAATCTGAATATATAACGTTTTCTGTGCATATAGTGTGCTTTGTTTTTGGGGTTTTTTTGTGGTTACCATCATGTATTAATAAGATTATGTATTGTGTATATATGAAAAATAGATAGAAGAAATTGCACTACAATTAGTATTATTATTATGGGGTGGAGTTAGGGGCGGAGCATGGGCAGGGGTACTCGATTGATATTTTTAGGCTTAGGGGGTACTTGCCTTGAGTATGTTGAGACACACTGCCCTAGTCTTAGTAATTTTTCACGGAATGAAAAATCGATCCACTTGTACCTGTTCTACTCCACTCAGGATTTTGTAGACTTCAGTCCTAGCTCCTCTCAGCCGTCTCTTTTCCAAGCTGAAGAGCCCTAACCTTTTTAGTCTTTCCTCATAAGAGAGGAGTCTCAGCCCCTTTATCATCTTTGTCGCTCTTGAACTTTTTCTAATGCTGCTATATCTTGTCATATCTGTATTAGTTGTCTGTTTATTCTAGGATACAGCTTAAAATGTTTTTTGCTAATATTGAAAACATTGCAAAACATATAGATGTATTATTTGTCATAGTTGCTGAATGTTTATCAGCCTCTCGGAGCTCTGTAGTCTCCAGGCTCACAGCATTCAATGATATCAAATAGATATAAAACTCATTTTTCTGATACATGGTTTGGAGCTTTCTCTGTGGCAGGTCCTCAGGAATGGAACACACTGCCAGTGGAACTGAGACTTCCAACGGTGAATGCATTTAAGAAGCAGCTGAAAGCATATTTATTCACTCAAACTTTTCAGTGACTTGGAAAACTTTAGCTTTATTTTGCTGATTTTCTGGCTCATTTACTTTGCATAGAGAAGGAGTGTTATTTTCTTTTTACTGATGATATATTTATTATTGTAATCTGCTTAGGAATATAGGCAGAATATAAATTTTATTAAATAGAAAGAATAACATATATCATCACTAATATATCAAATTTTATTTTTGTACACGAGATATGGCCTTACAGAAGACAAAACAGCTTGGAATTCAAGATGATCTTACAGCAGTGTACTGATGTGATTTATTCATAGAAACATAGAAACATGACAGCAGATAAAGGCCAAATGGCCCATCTAGTTTGCCCATCAACAGTAACCATTATCTCTTTCTCTCTCTGAGAGATCCCACGTACCTAACCCAGGCCCTCTTGAATTCAGACACAGTCTCTGTTTCCACCACCTCTTCCGGGAGACTGTTCCATGCATCTACCACCCTTTCCGTAAAAAAGTATTTCCTTAGATTACTCCGGAGCCTCTCACCTCTATAACTTCATCCTATGCCCTCTCAACTCGACTCATGTGCATTTATATTACATAGGTATTTAAATGTCTCTATCATATCTCCCCTCTTCTTATAGGCTAAAGCTCTTAATATTTGCATCTCCTCTTCCTATAGGCTAAGGCTCTTTACAGCTGCATTGTGATGTCATAGAACTTTAGTAACATAGTAACATAGAAACATGATGGCAGATAAAGGCCAAATGGCCCATCTAGTTTGCCCATCAACAGTAACCATTATCTCTTTCTCTCTCTGAGAGATCCCACGTGCCTAACCCAGGCCCTCTTGAATTCAGACACAGTCTCTGTTTCCACCACCTCTTCCGGGAGACTGTTCCTCGCATCTACCACCCTTTCCGTAAAAATGTATTTCCTCAGATTACTCTGGAGCCTATCACCTCTTAACTTCATCCTATGCCCTCTCATTGCAGAGTTTCATTTCAAATGAAAGAGACTCGACTCATGCGCATTTACATCATGTAGGTATTTAAATGTCTCTATCATATCTCCCACCTTTCCTCCAAAGTATACAGATTGAGATCTTTAAGTCTGGCCCCATACGCCTTATCACAAAGACCATACACCATTTTAGTAGCCTTCTTCTGGACCGACTCCATCCTTTTTATATCTTTTTGAAGTTGCGGCCTCCAGAATTGTACACAATATTCTAAATGAGGTCTCACTAGAGTCTTATATACCACTCCTCACCAAAGGCATGAAATCTGTTTACAATAAAACAAATAAATATAAATATACTAATATATCAATCAACTGTCTACCAAACAGTCCTGAAATATAATGTAACACCACTCCTGAAAAACACCCATTTCCTACAAAACTGCCCTACTATCATTCAAGATTTGTCAAGACAAACCTTCCTATTTTTCTAGACAGATTGTTAATACCTCAACACACTTCCTAGAGCTCTACGTTCGACCGATCAAAACCTCCTCTCTGTATCCTCTTTAAAAATCATCGGCACCAGACGTACTGAGATCTTTTCGGTTTTTGCACCCCAGTTAGGGAACTCACTTCCGGCCTATCTTAGAGAAGAATCTATATTAGATAGATTGAAGGGTTCATTGAAAACCTTTCTTTATAAGTATGAATTTGAAAATTAAAACCATCACTCAGCTTAACCTTTCAATTAGAATGCTTAACCATTATTTATTATCTTCTCTAAAGATGAGTTGTTGCTGTTGTCCTGTCCAACCTACCATTTTACCCCTCAGCGTCCTCTTTTTCTTCAAACCATTGTAGTTCTACCCCCGTTCCTCCTGTCTCTGTTCATCTATTGCCTGAGTTTATCCTTGTTCATATTTTTATGACCTCCTTGTTCCCTCCTAATTTTAATATGTGCATCGCTTTGAAATGATTTATAAGCATTTTTATCAAATTTGAAATAAACTTGAAACTTTAACTCGAACAACAAGAGCTGCCTTATCCAAACACTGCTTGAAACAACCACTTGACAAAATAACCAGGCTGTTCGGATATCTCTGTGGACAATAGAATGCCCAGACAAAATGTATTTTCTATTTAGTGATTACATGTTAGTTTTTGAAATGTAAGCGTATATCTGCCGGGGCCAATGGTACACGTTGATTGTGGTCTAGAGCAGAAATTTGGGCCAACTAGCAGGTCTTCTCTTGCTTTAGAATGCTTGGGAGCCCAAGTTGCACCTCACCCTTAAATGCCAGCCTTGTAACTGAAATATTCTCATTTCGTGCAAAAAATTGAGTATACGATGTTTCTGCTTTCAGGTGGTGATTATGCGTAAATGCGATTGTTCAAAGAAAAGTAACATCCCAGTGGGAACATACTTGTATAAGTGATACAACACAGACTTATATGCCACAATTCAACAAACAGCCGTGATATATGGATAGGTGGGAATTAGGGATCCTTCCTCAGAAAAGCACATTTTGTCACAAGGGAGGTGGATTTGGCACCCAGAGGTATATAAATCTCCACTATCCAGCACCCCTCTAATCAGTTCTTTTACTAAGCTATTGTGTGTATAACCTCAAATTCTATATACTGCAACCAAATTTGCAAGCACAAATCTGTGTGCACTGCCAATTTGCATGTGCAACTTAATTAACAAACCAATCAGCACTAATCATTGCCAATTAACAAGCAACTACTGGCACTACAGCCTCAGCACCCTGAGATTGTAGGTTTAAATCCCACGCTGCTCCTTGTGACCCTGTGCAAGTCACTCAATCCTCCAATGCCCCAGGTACATAAGATAAATTGTGAGCCACCAGGATAAATAGAGAAAATGCTTGAGTACCTGATTGTAAACCGCTTAGATAACCTGATAGGCAGTATATAAATACCTAAATAATAAGGATTTACGCACACAACTAAGCATACGTATTCTATAAAGTGTGCACGTAAAATCTACTGTGTGGATCTCAAAAGGAGGCATGGTAAGGAGGGCATGGGCATTCCTAAAGGTGAGGCATGCCGTTATAGAATATGCCCGATCCACGTACAATTTAAATGCAGCCATTTATGACTGGTTTTCATCTACATAAATGGCTGCACCTAAATTAATTAATTAATTAATTTAGTCAGTCATTTATTTAGCCCGTCCTCCCAAAGGAGCCCAGAACTAGTTACAAGAGTACATTCATAGAATGGGTAGGACAAACTTTAGTGAGAAATACAGACTTTACAGCATTTACAGTATAGACCAGGGTTGGGCAACTCTAGTCCTCAAGGGCCGGAATCGTTGGGTTTTCAGGATTTTCCCAATGAATATGAATGAGATCTATTTGCATGCACCGTTTTCAATGCATATTCATTGGAGAAATCCTGAAAACCCAACTGGATTCCAGCCCTCAAGAACCGGAGTCGCCCACCCCGGTATAGACAGAGGGTTTTAGATTACAGCATTTACAGTGTATACATAACATACAGACGTAAACATACATAGGGGACATAGGATGGATTAAATTGCAGCATTTTCAGTGTAGATATAACACGGAGGTAAAATAGCTTTTCTTAGCAGATGGGTGCATCTTTGTTGATAGTACAAATGCATATAGAAGGAAGTGCAGCCCGCGACTGGGAAAAATGGTTTGAAAACCAAAATCACCAGGCAACAAAGGTAGGGGAAATTATTTCATTTTCAATTTAGTGACTGAATTGCATCAGTTTTGAGAAATTACATCTGCTGTCTATATTTTGCAATGTTCAGGAAGAAATGCATTTGTTTCTATCTTTCTGGGGGTTGTACTGTATGCAGAGTCTTGCATCTTAGGGTTTTGTTTGTATATATTAGTACTTTTACTTTGTGGGCCTGTATTTGCCTAGGGGTTATCTGTGTTCTGCATGTGTGACCAAGGCCAGGTGTTCTGGTAAGAATGAATGTTGGAAAAAACAAAAGGAATTGACCCCAAAATATCCACAAAGAAGAAAATCCAGAGAAAACCAAAAAAACTTTGTGGAGTGACGATGTTCCCAAATGGACTTTATTTGAAAGTATCAAAGTTCCAAAGGTCCATTGAAATCATCCACATAAAATAATTCCATCCACATAAAAGTAAATCATCCACATAAGAGCCTTAAAGGACCTAGTCCGCTAGGGATACAGGACCCAACACAGGGGTCCCTGGGGGTCCTATAAAGGTGAATACGTGGGAAGCAATTGGGTGGTGAACCGGAAGTGAGACACTGCTTGCATTTCCATTGCAAATGCAAGCAGTGTCTCACTTCCGGTTCACCACACAAACAAAACAAAACTGTTGTAACTTCACTGGAAATGTCCAGTTAGCTCTTTTGTAATCCACCTTGAACTGCAAGGTATAGGCGGAATAGAAGTCCCTAATATAATGTAATGTAATGTAATGATTTACTTTTATGTGGATGGAATTATTTTATGTGGATGATTTCAGTGTACCTTTGGAACTTTGATACTTTCAAATAAAGTCCATTTGGGAACATCGTCACTCCACAGAGGAATGAATGTTGGGAAACATACAGGGCTCCTTTAACTAAGTTGCGATAGCGGTTTTAGCGCACACTTAGCGTGCGCAGAATTGCCACGCATGTTAGTTCTAGCCACATAGCGCGGGTTTAGCGCACGCTAAAATTCTGCATGCGCTAAAAACGCTATCGCAGCTTAGTAAAAGGAGCCCACAGTGCGTTTTGCATCGTTTAATTTTGTGGTTAACTATTATGTATTGTTAATTAGATTATATTGTGCAAAATTACTTTCTGCAAAATGAGCACGGATGCGCTTTAGTTGGCGGAGATAATAGAAGGATGAAGGCACTAATTTTGATACATGGTCTGAGAGTGACAGGTTTGAGTCGAGAATCACTCCTTGGCTGCAGACGTTGTCTTTGGCAGTGAGGGTGTCATTTCCCCAAGAAAGAGATGGGTGGGGGTATGCACTGGGGTCCTTGTGTATCCAGAGATGCGTTGAGGTGTAGTTTATTTGCAGTCTTCCAGTTTTTTATTTCTGTTAGGCAGCAGTAAAGTTTTTTTATTTTTGCATCTCGGTATTGACCTAGAGCAGTGGTTCCCAAACCTGTCCTGGAGGACCCCCAGGCCAGTCGGGTTTTCAAGATAGCCCTAATGAATATGCATGGAGCAGATCTGCATTCCTGGCATCTCCATTATATGCAAATCTCTGTCATGCATATTCATTAGGGCTATCTTGAAAACCCGACTTGCCTGGGGGTCCTCCAGGACAGGTTTGGGAACCACTGACCTAGAGGAAGGTAAAATTGTATGTCGTCTGCATACGAGTGGTTTTTGATTTGGCATTTTTCTGCGATGTCGAGTACTGATTTGACATATAGGTTGAAGAGGAGTGGGGATAGTAATGCACCCTGGGGCACTCTATAGCAGAGAGGTTTTGGTTCCGATAAGGAGGGTTCCAGTAGTACTTTCTGAGACCTTTCGTTTAAGGAAGAGAACCATGCCAGTGCGACATCATGGAGTGAAGTCTGGATAGGAGGAGTGAGTGATCGATAATATCGAAGGCTGCACTCAGGTCTAATAGGACCAGCAGTGTGTCTTTTCTTTCATCAAGGATTTTCCAGCAGTCATCTACGATGTCTAAAGGCACCATTTCTGTGCTGTGGTGCTTCCTGAATCCTGATTGGAAGTTGGAGAGAGTGGTGTTTGTTTCCATGAAGTCTCAAAGTTGTGTGAGTGCTATCTTTTCTAATATTTTTCAGACAAATGGGAGATTTGAGGCTGGTCTATAGCTGCTTGGATCGTCCAGGTTCATGGTGGTATTTTTAGGAGTGGTCTTACTACAGCAGATTTCTAGCTCTGTGGTATTATGCCCAATTGTTAATTAGAGGTAAGATGGAGTTCAGGAAAAATTCGTTGGTAGCTAGTAGTGTGGTGGATGGGCATGGGTCCAGGATTGAGGCTGTGGGGTGTAAAGAGACTATTGTACTTTTTAGGTCATCAATGGAAACTGGTTTGAAGCTGTTTAGAGTTTCTATCTTATTTAGGTTGTTGTTTTGTATGCTTTGGCTTCTAAATCTAAGGATTCTCAAACCTTTGATATCTTGTCGTGGAAGAAATTTGAGAGGGATTCACTGTCTAAGCTTGATTGCTGGATATGGTGTGATCCTTGGGAGGAGGTGAACAAGTTTTTCGACAGTGAGAAGATGACTTTTGATCTGTTTGGGATTTTGGATATTAGGTTTGTGAAATATGCTTTTTTTGTTTCGAGTGTCGCTAGCTTGTATTCTTTCAAGAGGCTTTTCTAGGTGGATTTGTCCTCGGCGCCGTGTGTTTTGCACCAGGTTTTTCCACTTTCCTGACTTTCCTCTTCTGTTCTCTCAGGCTTTCTGTGAACCAGGGTGATGAGAAAGATCTTGTGTTTGTTTTGACTTTTTCGACCCTTGATAATTTCTCGTACAGTGACTTTATGCCGGAATGCCATGCCTGTGCCTTTTCCTCTAGTGCAGGGGTGTCAAAGTCCCTCCTTGAGGGCCGCAATCCAGTCGGGTTTTCAGGATTTCCCCCAATGAATATGCATGAGATCTATTAGCATACAATGAAAGCAGTGCATGCAAATAGAGCTCATGCGTATTCATTGGGGAAATCCAGAAAACCCGACTGGATTGCGGCCCTCGAGGAGGGTCTTTGACACCCATGCTCTAGTGAGTTGGGTCGTGGAACTTGTGTATAGGTCAATTTTAGAGATGCCAATGGATAAATCATGAAGGTTGACCGACTTTGGGTCAATTGTGGTTGTTTTTTGTGAAGCTGGATGGTGGTAGTTGAAGCATGGAAAGATTCTACATCAGGGGTGCCCAACTTTGGCCCTCGCGAGGTCAGGTTTTCAGGATTTCCCAAATGAATATGCATGAGATCAATATGCATACAATGAAAGTAGTGCAGGCAAATAGATCTCATGCAAATTCACTGGAGAAATCCAGAAAACCCGACTGGATTATGGCCCTCGAGGGCCGGAGTTGGGCACCCCTGCTCTACATGTATTCTATAAACCATGCCTTACTCCAGAGGCAATTTACAGAATTGCATTACAGTATAGATCTTTTGGCACCATTTTTTTTTTTTTTTTAGTCGACATATACAGAATTTGGTCCATAATGGAACAAAAGAAAGGAGTACCCATTGGGCACATTCAGACATCCTGTGGAAACTGTAAAATCTGCACAGGTATTAGCATATTTCATATTGGTACTTTAGTACCTCCAGTGTTTTTTTTCCCAAGCTATACTTAAATTTTTCTTTGCAGATTTCAGTGGCACCAACATCATGAATTTCAAAGGTACTCTGTCAAGGTCTTTAGACTCTGCATTATAGACTTCACTCAAGAGCTTGCTGCAAAGAATCTACAGTAACCAACAACCAGAGTGAACCCTCCTCCTCCTCCTCTTCTTCATGTGGAGAAGTGCCGCAGAATTCCTAGATCTACAGCCAGGGGCATATTTTGGGTTCATCTCTCAGAATAGTAGCAAATGGAACAGCAATTTTTGTCATCATATACATATTGTAAACAAGTGTGGGAATGTTGGCAAATATGGCTATCACTGAAAAAGGCGTTGAATAGGGTTCAAGTCATTATCAATGTCGGTAATCCCTGGTGACTGAATAGCAGCGAGTCTCAGGTTTGGCCCTTCTGTGACCCTCTTTCCAAAGCTAATAGCTCTTATTTTGACAAGTCATTAATGGCATCCTGAATTTGGACATTTTCTTTTCTCTTTCTCCTAGGTTATGGAGCATAGCTAACATGTATTCAGGGAATAATGCAGGATTTTTGCCATTTAAGGCAAGCTAAACAGCAAAATTTTGTATTATTTGCCCTTAACACACCTATTTTTATGTAACACGGGCTACATAATGAGATGCAAAGCACCTCATTATTATGCAAACTGAATAACAGCTTGTGTTTCATTTCATAAGCAGTGTTAGTTTTCCTCTCCAGGAGCATCAGGCCATGCCTCTGAAAAATGAAAAAGACCAAGTGCTGGAAATCCTGGATTTATTAGGACCCTAAATTATAATTTTATCTCTGGATTCAATGCTCAGCTTCTGTCATTTCAAATACTGTTCAACCAAATAGGCAGTCTTAGCAGCATCTTATTCATGTATTTTCCTTAATTTAATATTTATGACCTTTACGATTTTTTGACAATTTTTTTTCGTTCCCATACTTCCTTACATATTATCATGTTCACTTTCAATAGAAAGGTTAAAAAATAGTTTAAACAGATAACAAGGATTAAATTTAATGTAAATGAATTCCATATTACAGTAAGCAAGAAAATGTATTTTATTTATTGGGATTTATGAACTGCTTTTATAAACAGATTCACTCAAAATTTGTACTAAATACAAATTTTCTGGGTTAATTTAAACATACACAAATATTTTCATGTGCGCATATAAATTCAACCTCCTCTCCCCAAATCCCATCCCTGGAAACAACTCCATTTAGACTGGATAAATCACACCAGACAGGCTTTACACACACGAGGGTAATTCTATAATTGAGTGCTGCAATGGTATGCACAGAGGGCCAGTTTCTATAAAAGGCGCCTAAAGATCACCTAGGTCTAGGCACCTAAATTACCCCCCTTTTTACAACACCGTGCAAGAGGTTTTTCGAACCGGCTGGCACGCAGAATGCTCCATGCTGTTCCGACGCTCTATGACGCTCTATGGCACTCTATGATGCTCTATGACCGTCAGAGCAGCGAAGAGCATGGTCAGTGCTAAAAACCTCTTGCGCGGTTTTGTTAAAAAAAAAAAAAAGGGGGGGAGGGGTTTAATTGTTCAAAAAGGTTAATCAGCACCAAAATCAATTAGCTTAAATTAAAACTAATTGGATCCTAGTTGCCTAACTCATTATACTGCCTTTTTCAAGGATCAAATTTATTATAATTTAATGAGTTGCTTAATTTAATTTTTACTAAGCAAGTTACATTACATTTGTGATTTCTATTCCGCCTGTGCCTTGCGGTTCTAAGCGGATTACAGTTAAAAGAGATCAGGACATTACCGAGAGAATTACATTACAACAATTTAAGTAAATTACATGTTGTGGTATAGAAATACAAATATAAGATATCTGGATTTATCGATAGAATAACTTGGCAGGGTTCAAGTAGTTACAAGGTTCAGTGGGGAAAACAATATAGGCAACTGAAGAAAGATACCTAACTTTGAAGGAATCAGTTAAGTGGATACCTAAGGGAGATGCTTATTTAGGAAAAGGTTAAATGGATACCTAAGGGAGATGCTTATTTAGGAGTTTGGATATTTTGGGCGTCCCCCTTCACTGCACCGGAGGAGCCCGAAATCGGCGGCGGTTTGCCCCGCCCCCAACAGCCACCTTCGGCATAAGTCTCCCTCTCGAGGGCTCTGAAAACAGGACCCACTGTAAAAATCCAGCACAGTGAAGGGGCCTTTTTTTATGAGAGAAAACATTACTAAGATAGCACGTATGGCTTAAAGGCTCCTTCACACCAACACCCAAATTAATTAACAAAAATAAAAGTGCTTTTTCACCGAAATCCGCTGCCACAACTAATTTCAGTCCGCAACAACTACTGTCCTCATGTCACCACCGAAACCGCCGAAAGCCGAATCAACCGCGCCACTCAACAGTAGAAGAACCAAGCCGGATCCAAACACACCAGAGAAAATGGCGACGGGAATCGACGAAGCCTCATTCGACCTGCTCTTAAAAGAAATGAGGTCAATTCGGATCATAGTGCAAGAGCAAGTCGAGGAAACAAAGCTTCTCCGTGGGAAAATTGAAGAACTAAACTCTCAGTTTGTCGACGCGCGCCAACGACTTGACGCTCTTGAAGAAAAAACGGCTGATCTGCAATCAACACAAACGCTAGTAAATAAACATGAAAAATTGATTACCACCCTGCAACGAGACATGGAAGACCTTTCCAACCGCAGCAGAAGATCCAACCTGAGAATCATTGGATTACCTGAATCAACAGAGGGCTCTGATATGATTTCCTTCTTGTCTAATTTTCTGCCTAAAACTCTCGGTCTTGTCTTCTCTCCTCCGTTGGAAATAGAGCACGCTCACCGTGTACCTTCTCATCTTTCATCACATGCTTCCTCTCCTCGACCCATAGTGGCAAAGTTGCTCAGATTTCAACACACGTTGCAAATCCTTACAGCTGCAAAATCTAAACCTCAACTTCTCCACCAAGGCAGAAAGTTCTTTATAGTTCCAGACCTGGCCAAATCCACGGCCTTGAAGAGAAAAGCATTTCTTTCCCATCGACAGGAGCTTAAAGATATAGGAGCCAAGTATGGTCTTATGTACCCAGCAAGGATGAAAGTGACCTACAACAACCGCACATCTTCATATACTGACCCTAAAGACTTAGTTGCATTTCTGGAATCTTTAAAAATGCGCTGACATGATTTGCTGCAAACATACTCACTTGTTTCTCAGTTATATCGCAAATATTGATAAGCACACCAATTTTCAAGTTATTGATATTGTATGGGTGTGGGGTTCTTTGCTAGCTTTCCCATTTGTGTTATATCTTTATGCTCACAGGAGCACCCATAAAAATTTTTAACTCTATCTATGAGAATGTGATCCTTTGTGATGACATTTTTTACTTTTTCTCTACTACCTATATGCTCTTTCTTTTACTTTCTGACAGGAGTGTCTACCTTAAACATTATCTTTGCTATATACACACATTGAACATGTGCAAAATATACTGCAATATAGTAATTTATTTAAAAGATTATGGCTGACTTGCATATTTTTTCTTTTAATGTGAATGGACTAAATCATCCCATTAAGAGGAAAAAGATAGCTAACTATATTTTTAATAAGCACCCTGATGTGGTTTTTTTTACAAGAGACTCACCTGCCTCTCGCTGCTGCCTTAAAATTTCAATTAAAGGGATACTCCTCTCACTTTTATTCTCCTGCGACCCAGCGTAAGAAAAATGGAGTCTCAATATTTTTCCATGATAAACTCTCTCCTGTAGTTCACTCTTCTACGACGGACAAGGATGGAAGATGGTGCTTGGTGCACGCTGCGTTGCACTCAGTGAACTTTGTGTTCCTTAACATTTATGCTCCAGTCCTAGACCACCCAGAATTTTTCCAAGACCTTCAGATGGCGTTAGTAGAATACAGTTCTTGCCCTTTAGTACTTGGAGGCGATTTCAATCAAATTCAAGATATTTATATTGATAGATCATCTTCTTGCAAACCCTCCAAATCCAAGTCATTCACAGCCTTACATGCCCTTAAAGATGCCTTCTCCCTTGTAGATCCATGGCGTTTGTTTAATCCAAAGGGTAGAGAATACGCTCACTTCTCACCACCTCATAATACCTACTCAAGAATAGACTTCTTTCTTATATCCTCCTCTCTCATTCAGGACCTGGCAAACAATGTTATTCACCCAATCTCTCTTACAGATCATGCGGCCACCTCCCTACACCTACTTATCTCTGCCCCCCGCAAAGAATCTTCTTCTTGGAGACTAAACAATGCTTTACTCTTAGACTCAGAAATAGCTGACAAAATTCAATCTTTCACTGCTGAATTCTTCGAACTTAACTCCAAAGATCCAGAAATTTGCCCATCCATTGTCTGGGAGGCTTATAAAGTCTCCCTTAGGGGTGAACTTATCAATCTCGCCTCTTGGAAAAAGAAACAATCCATGAAAAAAGAAAAAGACTTAGAATCTTCTATCAAAGAGTTAGAACTACAACATATGTCTACCCACTTACATGATCCATCTATTTTTCAACGTATACAAAATCTTAAATACGAATTTAACACTTTAGTTTCCAGTACTGCTAGACGGGATATTTTTATCTCAACCTCTGGACATTATATGGGAGACAACCTTATGGGACGCCCTTTGGCTAGATATCTTAAAACCAAATCCAAACGCCTACATATCACAGCCATTCAAAACCCAATGGGGCAGATGGTTAAAACCCGGTCTCTGATCTCTTCTCAATTTGAAAACTTCTATACTACTTTATATAAATCTGATTTTTCTGCTTCAGAATCGGGGATAGACTCTTTTCTTGCTTCTTTGGTTCATCCGACCTTATCGGACTCTGTGAAATTGAAACTGGACTCTCCCATTACTGTATCTGAAATAGAAGCCGCAATATCAGCTATGCCTACCGGCAAAGCCCCAGGTCCTGACGGGTTTACCAATGAATTTTTTAAGCAGTTTCGTAATCTTCTGGCTCCTCATCTTCTTTCTTACTATGAATTCCTCCACTCTGATCCAGACAAACAATTCAACTTCACTGAGGCCACTATAGTAGTCATTCCCAAACCTGACAGAGACCTTACCTTGGTTAAAAACTTTCGCCCCATTTCTCTTCTTAATTTAGATTACAAGATCATGGCAAAACTTCTTGCACTGAGACTCAACAAAGTGATCCCCTCTCTTATTCACAAAGATCAAACGGGGTTTATTAAACAAAGGTTTATAGGAGACAATATACGCCTCTTTCATCATATTAATGCCCATGCTAAAACACTCTCAGATCCCGTAATCGGTTTGGCCATAGATGCCGAAAAGGCCTTTGACCGAGTTGAATGGCCTTTTCTATTCCAAATTTTAAAGTGGTACAATTTTGGCCCGTTCTATACAGATTGGATTAAAACTTTATATCATCAACCCACAGCTCGCATTTTAATTAATAATTCTCTCTCCAACAAATTCTCCCTACATAGAGGCACTCGCCAGGGCTGCCCTCTGTCGCCGCTGCTATTTAATTTAGCGTTGGAACCTCTCCTCTCTGCTATCCGACAATGCCCAACAATAACAGGAATTGAAACCACTTATTGTCATATCAAATTAGCAGCATACGCTGATGATGTCCTTCTCTTTATCCGAGATCCTGTTGCTTCCCTTCCCTCACTCGTTAATATTGTCTCTCATTACTCCAAGCTTTCTGGATACTCAGTTAACTGGGAAAAATCAGAAATTTTCCCTCTTAATGATCTTATTTACCACTCAGATCTCGCCCAATTTCCCTTCACGTGGTCACACGGAGCTGTAAAATACTTGGGAGTGTTAATACATAAAGATCCGATTCAAACTCAAGATCTAAACATATCTAAAATTAAAAGTTTAGTTCTTAACACCCTGTCTCGTTGGTCTCCACTCTTCCTTTCATGGTGGGGCAGAATAGCTTCTATCAAAATGACCCTTACTCCTCAGATAAACTATACCCTCTCAATGCTTCCCTCCTTATGCAAGAAGAAATTTTTTCATTGGTTGAATAAGAAAATATCTGACTTTGTGTGGAACAACAAAAAACCTCGTATTGCTCTCGACAAGCTGAAAGCCTCTAAAATTAATGGGGGTTTGAATGTACCAGATTTTCATTTTTATTATATCGCATCATTGGCCAAATATGGAGCCTATTGGATTATTAACCCTAGTACCCAAGACTCACCAACCTGGTTTGACCTGGAACGGTTTTTATGTGCACCATTACATGTTTCATGCTTGTTGACGGTGCCAGTGCCCAAACTTTTGAGAAAATACTCCTTATTGAGTGCAACGCAGCATGCCCTTCACATACTAGACGTAATCGCAGAGATTTCAATTAAAGACAGTCCACTCTTGTCCATTTGGAATAACCCCAAAATCCAAATCAATAGTAAATCTCTTTCATGGAAAAGGTGGCAGCGGGCTGGTTTGTGGTCTCTCCATCAGATAACCACTCTCACTTCGTTTGTTCCCTTTGTCACAATTTGCTCTACTTACTCATTGTCTCCTTCTGCTTACTCACAGTGGCTTTCTCTTACTAAGACGTTATCTTCTATGTCTATACGCTTTGATTATATGACATCCATTCACACCTTGTATCACTGGTCCACATTGGCTATATCAAAAGGTAAAGCGATATCTCTCTTTTATAGTATTCTAAGAGATCACTCTTTCACATTTTCCTCTCATTCCATGAAACATTGGGAATCTATGCTGACAACCTCACTTACTGATGTTGACTGGGAACTCTTCTGGTCATCGACAAACCGACCTCTTTTATCATCCAGAGTCTCACAATCAATGTTCTTCATTATGTGGAATGCGGTATGGACACCCTTTCGGATGTGGAAAGCTAACCTAAAACAAGACTCTATATGTTGGAATTGTATGAAAGAAGCTGGGACTCTTGATCACATGCTTTTTCACTGTGCTAAAGTTCGTTCCTTTTGGACATGCATTTGGGACACCATAAAGTCTATTACCAATTGTTCAGAAGAAATTTCCTTTGACATTATAATTCTCCGATCTCAACACCCTTGTTTTACACAGTCTAACTGTCCTCCTAAACTCATTGATGCAATGTTTGTGATTGCCCTTATGCACATCTTGAAAAATTGGAAGTCCTCTTCATTACTAAACTATACCTTTTGGTGGAATTCTTTGAGCATGTATCATAAATTTGAATCATATGCTTATGAAAAGAAAAATATAATTCGACTTTCCAAAAGTTTGACACAATGTAAATCACCCTGGAAATTCCTAGACTCATATGTTCAATCTATTTCATAGACACTCCTCTCTTCTTCATCTTCTTTTTCTTTACCTTCATCTTTTTCCTCATTTTATTCTTTTTCTTTCTTCTTTCAATTTCTCTTTCCTCTTATCTTTTCTTTTATTATCTTTTCATGAACAGTCCTAGTACTTTAGATCTTTTAAAACGATTCAATTCTACATTGCACAATACAACTGAATATTTGTTATACTAAATGTTTTGTTTTATTTTTTGATACCCTGTACTTGAACTGTTTCTTATATTTTTTCAAAAAACTCAATAAAAAATATTGAACTGAAAAAAAAAGGAGTTTGGATATTTTTCGTAAATGAGGTTCAAGGGGATGACTAGTGTGTTATTTGCTGGGGAGAGTGCATGTGCGATTGGGAAGGGGAATATTAAGTAAGGACGTGTTTTTTGAAAAGAAATGTTTTGATTTCTTTCCGAAACACTTTGATGTCTGTTGTTTTGATCATCAGTTTGGTGATGGTGGGGTCAATTTTCGCTGCCTGAGTTGCTAGAAGGCTGTCGTAAAGTTTCTTACGTCGGGTACCATTATGAGGGGGGAAGGTGAAAAGATTCTGAGTTCTTTTTGATCTGGGTAGTCGGTAGCGGCAAAGACGGTTGTTCAGGTAATTGGGAGCCATACCATGGGTTACTTTGAAAAGTAAGCAGTAGAGTTTGAATTGAGTTCTTGCTTTTATCGGAAGCCAGTGAGAGTCTACATAGGCGGGTGTGACGTGGTCGAATTTGCTGAGAGTAGATGAGTCTGATAGCTGTGTTCTGAACGGTCTGTAGTTGTTTTATCATAGTATTTGGGCAAGGTAGGTAGAGGCTGTTGCAGTAATCTAAGGAGCTGAGTATGAGGGATTGTACAATGATCTTGAAGTGTTCTTTGGAATTAAAAGCCCGAGAGCTAGTCTCGATGGGCGAACTTAACGCGGGGCTGGGTGGCCCGCAGGATCGCCCATCGGACTAGTAAGGCCGAAGGGGGGGGCCGGGGTAGCGTGCCCAAAAAGGGGGACGGTCCATCGGAAGGAAGAGCATTGGCTGTCGCGGCCGAAAGGAACTGTGGGGGAGGGAGGGGTTAAAAGCAAGGCTCGCGGAGGACCTGAACAGTTTGGGTCCTCCGAAGCAGCTTGCCCGACGGGTGCGAGTTCGACTGCGAGGCCTACCTTCCTTTGCCTCGTGTCGGACCGCCGAAGTTGCCTGCTGGTCGGATTCGCGCTAGCGGACGAGGAAATAAAAAAAAAAAAAAAAAAAAAAAAATCACCTTTTCGTCGCTGCCACGTGTCGCCGATAGCCGAGCATGGCGCATGCACAGGCAACCGCCGCGGACCCGGCGGAGATTTCCTTCCTGGCAGGCGACTCCCTCGACGAGGACGAAAATCTCTTGGTGAGTGCGGCTGCGGGAGGGGGCAGGCAGTTGCCTCCGAGGCGCTCCCGTGCATCAGCACGGGCGGCTATAGCGCGGGAGGTAGTGGGGGCGGCGCCGGTAGCAGGGCGCGGTGCGGGGCCGACCCGCAGGGGCAGAAGGCAGAACCCTGCCGCTGGAAGGGGGAGGAGCGTTGCAGCTACAGTAGGGGCTCAGAATGCAGGTTCCTTGCCGGCCGGGAGAGTCACGGTCGTCGGGGAACCGGAGGCGGTGGCTGTGGAGCGTCCGGAGCGTGCCCATCCGGTGGTACCCACTCCCATGGGGGGGGAAGCGCCGGGGGGAGAGGCTGCGGCAGTGCCAGCGTTTCCCATGATAGCGGGCAGGGGGGGGAGTGCGCCAGTGTCTGCTGCCGTTCCTGCAGTCCCCTCTACATCAGGAATGGGGGGTAGCGGGCCAGCGGGCCCAGCGGGCTGGTGGTCCCCTTGGTCCCCAGGTCCCTGGGGCGCTTCCTGGAACAGTAATCCCTGGGTGCCGATACCTCCGCCGTTTACTCCTTATCCTTGGGGCCCGGGTGTGCCTGGGGGGCCGGGGGGCGGCGGGGGACCTCATGTTGGGGCTGGTTATACGGGGTTAACTTACCCTCCTACTGTGCCGGTGGCTGGCCCCTGTTTGGATTTCTTCCCACAGGACGTCGCTGCGGGACCTGGTGAGACAGCCGGGACGTCAGCAACGGGACTGTCTAGCGGAGGAACGGCTGCAGCGCCACAGATCGGTGGCGGGGAGCATGCTCGAGACCAGCAGCGTCCAGCTATGGTGGCTGCTGCGGAGGGCGCCACTTCGGGAGCGGCTGGAGGCGGACACAGACCTGGAGATGACAGGATCACGGGTAACATGGCCCTAGGGGCTGGGGTTAGTGTACGGGGAAAAAGGGGGAAGAAAAAGGGCAAGGGTAAAAAGAGACGGGGAGGTAGAGATTCTTCTTCATCATCTTCCTCTTCCTCTTCTTCAACCTCTTCTTCCTCTTCTTCGTCTTCCTCTACCGGGTCGCGCCGGCGGGTAGATGGGGAGGATCAGGCGCGTGAGGGCGCAGATCGGGGCGCCCCCGCACTCGTAGCGTTGTCAGAGCTTTGGGAGAAAGTCCCTCGGTCACTGCGTCGCAAGATTCGGAGACGTGCTTGCGTGGACATTTTTAAACTTTTAGAGGGCAGGGTGCGGAGTCGGAAAAAGAAGAGCAAGAAAGAGGGAGGGAAACCTAAAGTAGGCGCGATTTCCCGCAACGTCCTTAACTGGACTCGGGCGTTTTTGCGGCTTGCCAGCGTATGGGGACAGGAGCGCCCTCAGGATTACGGTCTGTTGCTGGCGTATGCCGATACTATTCTCGATTCTTGTCAGCGGTTCAGTGGTTGGGCGTGGCTGAATTACGATGAGGCGTTCCGAGACAAAATGGAGGAGAATCGGCACATGTCCTGGGGCACGCAGGACATCAACCTCTGGCTCACCCATATGGCGAAGCCGGGAGGTTCGAGCACGGGACCTATGGGCAAGCCGGCCGCACAGGGGGCAGGGGGGACGCGTTCCTTTCGTCCGCCCGGAGGCCCAGGTGCCGGGGGCGGTCCGGGCCTGTGCTGGCAATTTAATAAATCAGTCTGCTCCTTCACGGATTGCCGTTTCCGACACGCTTGCTCCCTGTGCGCACAGGGTCACTCAGCCCTCAAGTGCCCCAAGAAAGGAGCCGGGTTGTCTCCAGCCCCGGCTAAGTGAGCGGGGGTCCCGCAGGCTGCCCACCCCGGTGAAGGTGGGTGTCTTGCGTCCGTGGCTCGAGCAGTATCGCGATGCACGGGCGGCGGACGTACTGTTAAAGGGTTTCAGCGAGGGTTTTACGATTCCGTATGCGTTGCCATTAACTAATGTACAGACTGCCAACGCTTCCTCCGTTTCTCACCTGCGGGTGGTGGTACGACGGAAGTTGACCGAGGAACTTGAACGGGGGCGGGTTGCGGGGCCTTTTCAGGACCGACCGTTTCCGGTAATGGTGGTGTCTCCCCTGGCGATCATACCTAAGAAAGAGCCGGGCAAATATCGATTGATACACAACCTATCCAGGCCGGCGGGGCGTTCGGTGAACGATGGCATTCCGCGTGACCTATGTTCGGTGCGCTACGCGTCCTTTGACAGCGCACTTTGTCTCATACGTCGAGTGGGCCCAGCGGCTTTACTGGCCAAAGTGGACATTGAATCAGCGTTTCGGTTATTGCCAGTGCACCCGGCTTCGTATCCATTATTGGGTTTTAGATTTGAAGGAGCCTTCTATTATGACAGATGTTTGCCTATGGGGTGCTCTATATCCTGCACCCTTTTCGAATTGTTCAGTTCCTTTCTGCACTGGGTTACGGTTCGGCGGGCAGGGAGGGACGCGGTAGTTCATTATTTAGATGATTTTCTTTTTGTGGGAGGAGAGGATTCAGGCGATTGCGGGCTATTGAAGACCACTTTTGAGGGCATAGCGGCGGAATTTGGGGTTCCGCTGTCAGCAGAAAAATCTGAGGGGCCGACGACGTGTCTCACGTTCCTGGGGATTGAGATTGACACGGTAGCGATGGTTACTAGGCTTCCGCAGGGCAAGGTGAGGCAGTTGTTAGAGTTAATAGTACTGGTACGGGGTGCTCACAAGCCTACCCTGCGATTGGTTCAGTCTCTATTAGGGTCTCTCAATTTTGCTTGCAGAGTCTTACCTATGGGTCGCCCCTTTTCCCGTCGTTTGGCAGCGGCGACAGCCGGAGTGAGGGACCGCAGGCACTTCGTGCGGATTTCGGCGGGAATCCGGGCGGACTTGCGAATGTGGTCCCTGTTTCTCGAACGCTTCAACGGGTCACTGCCAATACAGCAGCCCGAGGTGACTAATTTGGATCTAGAGCTGCAGTCAGACGCGGCGGGCGGCGTTGGATTCGGCCTCTATTTCCAGGGCGATTGGTGCGCGGCAGCTTGGCCTAAGGCTTGGCAGCTGGCCGGCATTACCCGTAATATAACTCTGCTGGAGCTTTTCCCGTTGCTGGTGGCTTGTGAGCTGTGGCCTGACAGGTTGCAGAATAGGCGAGTCGTGTTTTGGTGCGACAATATGGGGGTGGTAGAGGTGGTCAACCGGCAGACGGCGAAATGTCTACGGGTAACGGCGTTGATGCGCGAGCTTGTCGTGCGCTGCTTGCGACTGAACCTCTGCATACGAGCACGACACGTTCCCGGGGTGCAAAACAGGCTTGCTGATGCTCTTTCTCGTTTCCACTTCTTGCAGTTTCGGCAGCTGGCGCCGGCAGCGAAGATGGAGGGATTGCAGATGCCGGAGCATTTATGGAGCCTGGCAGAGAACGGATCTGGCGCTTACTGCAACAATCTGTAGCCCCGTCTACATGGGCCCGGTACAATCGAGGTTTTGCACTGGTGTCCAGATTTATTCAGTCTCGGGGATGGACTCCCGGACCGGTGTCGGAGATTCTGCTAGCGGACTTCCTAGCCTCGTATCAGCTACAGGGCTATTCCCGGAGCGCGGCAGCAGGGCATCTAGCGGGCTTCGCTTTCTTCTGCAGAGCCCTCGGTTGGACTTGTCCATCGGCGGGTTTTCTGCCGCGTAGGATGTTGGCGGCCTGGGGGAGGGTAACCCCGCCAGTGCCCGACTCCCGGCTGCCGATTACGCATGCCCTGTTGGTCACGCTAGTGAAGGCGCTACCACAGGTGACGAACTCCGGTTTTGAAACGTGTCTGTTTCGGGCGGCTTTCTCGTTATCCTTTTTTGGAGCGCTGCGGGTGGGCGAGCTGCTCGTCCATCCGTCGGACGTGCAGGGGCTGCGAGGCCTGCTGGGTAGGCAGGTGGGTATAGTGGGGAACACGCTGCGAGTTTTCATTGCCCGTTCGAAGTCGGATCAGCTGGGCAGGGGGCGCACGTTAATCCTGCATCAAGTGGAGGGATGTACGTCTTGCCCCGTCCAATCTCTGGTTGCCTATATGGCGGTCCGTCCTCATACGGCCTTAGCGTTGTTGGTGCATGAGAATGGCACCCCGCTCACGCGGTATCAGTTCCTAGCGGTGTTGCGTCTAGCTCTGGGACAGTGCGGTGCGGACCCGGCTCGTTATGGCACTCATTCCTTCCGCATCGGGGCGGCTACAAGTGCCTTTGCGGCGGGGGTACCCGAAGCGGTCATCCAACGACTGGGTAGGTGGTCTTCGGACGCCTATCGGGGGTATATTCGACCGACGAGTTCCGCTCGTAGGGATTCCCAGTCGGGAGGGTTGGTCTAGGGGGGGGACATGATAGGAAGGGCCTGTCCGGGGAAGTAGATGGGATAAGGGGATGCTCCAAGGGGATTATTTACGGGAAAGGGGGGGGGGGCACTGCACGGCAACCTTATTACTAACGGCGATCAGTAACTTATTTGCGGGGTTTGCTTTGCAGGTGCGGTGCAGCGGGTCCTGTCGGTCTGGATTATTGGGCACTCCTTCGTACATTGGGCTGGGGAACGTGCCATAGTCCGACCCGGCGGTCAACACTTGGGCCTCGGGCATCGCGGAGTGTTCGTTTCCTGGTGGGGACAAAGGGGCATGCGATGGCACCAGTTGCTACACCTGCTGAACGACCTTCGGCGGCGTTCTCGGCATCCAGATCTACTATTTCTACATCTGGGGGGCAACGATGTCGATGCCCTTAGTGGAAAGCACCTGATTGACACTGTCATTGGGGATTTGGGGGAGGCGCAGGGCTGGTTCCCGGGGACGCGGCTGGTTTGGTCGAATATCATTCCTCGGCCGAGCCGGCTAGCGTCCCGGCGGTGGACTAGAGGGCTAGTCAAGGTCAATCGGCAAGTGGGTCGATGGGTGGAGGCCAAGGGGGGTATACAGATAAGACACGATTGGGTGGATGTGTCATGTTCAGGACTATTTTACAGGGATCGGGTGCATCTATCTGATATAGGTTGTGATTTGCTGTTGGACGACTTCGCCTCCTGTTGCGAACGAGTGTTGGTACCCTAGCCGCAGCTCTGTTTTCCTTTTATTGGGGGGGGGGCCTGTAACGCGTTACAGGCCTGTGGCGGTATCCCGAGCTACTGGCTAATGGGCTCATCAAGGGATGAGCGGTGGGCCGGCTGGGAGCTGTGCCTGGTGGGTCGGATGACCCGGGATAATGGGGCATGTGTGGGACATGCCACCCCTCGGACCCTTGCTTAGACGGCGGGGTCGGGGGCCTATTACATCTAATGGTAGCTCGGGATCAAGGTCACAATGGTGATACCATTGTTATGGGTTATTGTTAATGCTTATTTATGGCTGTTAATTTATATATTGCTTTATGTTAAAATGTTATCTGAATATGTTAATATTCAATAAACGGGGCTGCGGCCAGGTCTTACCAACAAAGTGTCTTGTCTCTTTGAGATAGGTAAAAGGTAGGGTGAAAAGGGGGTAATGTGTTATATAGAGGCGGGTCACTCCAGGTCCCGCGGTTAAATAATTTTCTTATTTTTCTTAGGTTTCGCATGGTAAAGAATGCTTTTTTTATGGTTTTGTGTATTTGTGTTTGCATTGTGCAGCCTTTGTCTAGGTGTGTTCCCAGAATTTTGAGAGTATTCTGTATTGAAAAAAATATAACACATTTATTTTAACATATCGTTTAAAAATTTTAAAAAGATAGTTAAGACCAACACACTTACATACCAACTGAGACATTAGGTAAAAAAAGGGCAGAACTACAATTCAATATTTTTAGAGTGCAGGAGAGAACTATAAATGGAAAAACATTAGCGGGAGAGAGGTGGAAACCTGGAAGAAGGTAATGTAAAATTTTTGAATGAAATTTAAAGATTAAAAGCATCTTTAAAAAGAAAACTTTTTTAAGTTACTTTTAAAATAACTCAAATTATTTTCCTCTCTCAATTGCTGAGGTAAAGTGTTCCAAAGTTGTGGAGCCATCACCGAGAACATATCTTGTCGTCAAGTTCCAATAATTTTCAGTGAGGGAAATACTAAGAGCTTTAGGTTAGTAGACCGAAGGGAATGCGACGTACTATAAGGAACAAGTGATTTATTGATAAATTGGGGTTCGTTAGTGACAAGAGTTTTGAATACTAGGAAGCCAGTGAGATTTGATCAGAAAAGGAGTAACGTGATCATATTTTTTACTATTATGAATAAGTTTAACGGCAGTGTTCTGAATTATTTGTAACACTTCTTTTCCTTTTGCGTAATATTAATTAATAATAAATTACAATAATCAAGTTTGGTAATAATTAAAAAATGAATTAATTTATCTGATGATTTTGGCTCTAGAAACTTAGAGATTGAGCGGATCATTCGTAATCTATAGGAGCAAGATTTTACGATGTTACTTATATGCTCATGGTAAGAAAATTTGTCATCTATGATGATGCCAAGTATTTTTAAGGATGATACAAGCTCCAGGTGAGTGTTATCAAGGGTGAAAGGGGCACTCAAGCTTATTCCCTTTTTCCATGGAAACAGTAGAGCTTTTGTTTTTTGTATGTTTAGAGCTAACATGTGGGAACTAAGTCATTGTTTAACCTTCTCTAGCTTTGTATTGATCTCAAGTATTTCCTCTTTATTTTCTGGGTTTAGTGGGTGACAGAGTTGAATATCGTCAGCGTAAGTAAAGGTGGTAAAGCCTATAGATTGACATAGAATCAATAGAGGAGACAGAAAAATGTTGAATGCTGGCATAAGAGTCACTATCATCAGTCTTGTATCACAGTACAGTCAAACCTCGGTTTGCGAGTAACATAGTTTGCGAGTGTTTTGCAAGACAAGCAAAACATTCTCGCAAATCTTGTCTTGCAAACCGTGGACTCGATTTGCGAGCAATCCCCCCGAGAACCGGCATCGCTCCCCCCCAACTCATGAATGCCCCCCCACCCGCGTTAACCGGTGCCCCCTGCCCGAACAGCATTCAGCCTTACTCTCCATCTGGCACCGGCACGGTGTCAGGTCAAAAGCACGCCGGGACAAAGGCACGCGCAGACAACTGAGCGCAGTGCGGAGGCATGCGCAAAAGAAAATAACTGTTTTAAAGGGCTCCGACGGGGGGTGTGGGGGGGAACCCCCCCACACTTTACTTTATACAGATAGCGCCGCGTTATGGGGGTGTTGAGGGGGGTTTGGGGGGTTGTAACCCCCCACATTTTACTGAAAACTTCACTTTTTTCCTAAAAAACAGGGAAACAGTTAAGTTTCTAATATAATGAGGGAAGTTACAACCCCCCCAAGCTCCCCACAACGCCGCCGCGATCTGTATTAAGTAAATAGGGGGTTCCCCAACAAACCCCCCCCCCCCCATCGGAGCCCCTAAAAACACTCTTTTTCTTCGGCACGCGTTTTCGTCTTACGCTCAGTTGTCGGTGCATGCCTTTGTCTTCCGCAGATTTGTCTATGAACCCACCGGCACACAGCCCACAGGACGTCCCAGTGAAAGAAGTTCCTGTCTTTTGCCTGGGCCTTGAGCATCTGCGCATGCTCAAGGCCTTCTGTGTGCCGGTGCCAGATGGGAGGTAAGGCTGAATGCTGTGCGAGCGGTGGAGGGAGCGATGCCGGTTCTCTGGGGGGGGTGGAGCAGCGCCGCTGGCCTTGGGGGGGGGGGAAGGTGGGAATGTATCAAGCAAGTTTCCCTTACTTCCTATGGGGAAACTCGCTTTGATATAAGAGTAATTTGGTTTACGAGCATGCTTCTGCAATGAATTATCCTTGCAAACCAAGGTTCCACTGTATATGCATTTATACCGTAACTTCATATGTGTGTACTAGTCAGATCAGTACAGTCGACTCCACCTATGTGCACGTCGGTTAAACGCATGCTTCGGTTATCCGCACCCTATCACCACAGTCTCGGTTTTTTTATATTAAAGTCAATGGATGTAAACTCCGGATATTTGCAATTCGGATAAGCACATAATCCACTTATGCGCACTGATTTACCTCTACTCTGTCACGTTGCCTTCAGTCCGGTTAAATGCAATCACGTTCTGACTGGGAGGAAAGCCAGTTGGCAGAACAGATTGGCCACAAAAGCGAGGCTTCACACACACTGGGACAGCTTGGAAAGCACAGTTACTTACCGTTAACAGGTGTTATCCAGGGACAACAGGCAGGTATTCTCTACATGTGGGTGACGTTACCGACGGAGCCCCCCTAGCGGACGTTTTCGCAAGCAGACTTGCTCGAAGACCTTCAGGCTTGCGATTGGCCCGCGCATGCCCCTCCCGCCCTGCCTAGGGCATACGTCTCCTCAATTCAGATAGCAAGCAAAGAAGCCAACCACAGGGAGGTGGGTGTGCTGCGAGAATATCTGCCTGCTGTCCCTGGATAACACCTGTTACGGTAAGTAACTGTGCTTTATCCCAGGACAAGTAGGCAGCATATTCTCTACATGTGGGAGACCTCCAAGCTAACTAAAAAGGGGATGGAGGGAGGGTTGGCAAGATTAGGAGAAAAGATTTTGCAACACAGATTGACTGAAACGGCCATCATGTCTGGAAAAAGCAACCAGACAGTAATGCAAGGTGAAAGTATGAATCGAGGACCAAGTGGCAGTCTTACAGATTTCCTCAATGGGAGTGGAGCGAAGGAAAGCAGCAGACGCCGCCATCGCCCTGACCTTGTGGCCTGTGACTCGACCCGGTAGGGAGAGACCAGCCTGAGCATAACAGAAAGAAATACAAGCGGCCAACCAGTTAGAAATGATCCGCTTAAGACAGAGCGACCCAAGCGATTAGGATCGAAAGAAAGGAACAGCTGGAGAGCAAAACGATGAGGAGCGGTGCGCTTCAAGTAGAACGCCAGCGCAAGCAAGCAATCAAGAGAATGCAGAGCCACTTCTTCAGGGTAAGAATGGGGCTTCGGGAAAAACACAGGAAGAACAATAGATTGGTTGATGTGAAAATCAAAAACAACCTTAGGCAAGAACTTAGGATGGTTACGGAGGACCACCTTATCGTGATGGAAGACAGTGAAAGGTGGATCCATTACCAAGGCTTGAAGCTCACTGACCCGATGGGTAGAAGTGAGAGCAATAAGGAACACAACTTTCCAAGTAAGAAACTTCAAGTGAGCCCACACTAGCGGCTCGAATGGGGGTTTCATCAATTGAGAATGGACCACGTTAAGACCCCAAACCACCAGAGGAGGTTTGAGGGGCGGACGAATGTGAAAAAGTCCTTTCATGAAGCGGGAAACCACAGGATGAACAGAGCTAGGCTTCCCGTCAATCGGCTGATGAAAAGCAGCAATGGCACTAAGGTGGACTCGAGCCGAAGAGGACAAGTACAACAGATAATCCAGGACAGCTGACAAGGAGGCGGACAGCGGCTCCAGCAGCCGAGCAGCACACCAGGAAAAAAAGTGGGTCCACTTCTGATGGTAACATTGGCGAGTGGACTTCTTCCGAGACGCCTCCAGGACATCCAGCACAGGCTAGGAGAACTGGAACGAGGGCATTAAATCTCGAGGAACCAAGCTGTTAAGTGCAGAGACTGGATGTTGGGATAAAGCAGAGAACCCTAACTCTGTGTAAGCAGAGAAGGAAAAATAGGCAGAGGAAGAGGCTCCCTGGAACTGAGTTGCAACAGAAGGGAGAACCAAGGTTGATGGGGCCACCGAGGAGCAATCAGAATTATGGTGGCACGCAAAGACTTGAGCTTGACGAGAGTCCTCAGAATCAGAGGGAATGGAGGGAATGCATACAGGAACTCGTTCGTCCAATCCAGAAGGAAGTCATCCGCCTCGATCCTGAGAGGGGTGTAAACCCTGAAGCAGAAGCGAGGCAACTTGTGATTGAAGGGGGACGTGAACAGATCGATGTCCGGAGTCCCCCAGCAAGCAGACACCTGACGCAGGGTCCCGGAGTGGAGCGACCACTCGTGAGGCTGCAGCAGCCGACTCAACCTGTCCGCCAGACAGTTCCGCTGGCCCTGAATGTAGACAGCTCGAAGGAATATGTTGCGGTGGATAGCCAAATCCCAAAGTCGCACTGCTTCCAGGCACAGGGACCTGGACTCCGTGCCCCCCTGTTTGTTGATATAATGCATGGCGACCTGGTTGTCCATGCGAACCAGCACCACCTGGTCGCTCTGAAGCAGGTAACAAAAGGCCTTCAGAGCGAGGAAAATCGCTCGAAGCTCCAGAAGATTAATGTGACAAAGGCGGTCTGTATGGGACCAAAGACCCTGGGTGCGCAGACCATCCAGATGAGCCCCCCAAGCATAGGTCGACAAGTCCGTCATGAGGACCTTTTGCGGAGGAGGAGCCTGTGACAGAAAACCTCTGGAAAAATTGGAAGAGAACATCCACCAACGAAGAGACCTCCTCAACAAAGGAGTTATGACAATGCATCGAGAGAGAGGGTCTCGATCCTGGTTCCATTGGGATGCCAGAGTCCATTGAGGAATACGTAGGTGAAGTCTGGCAAAAGGAGTCACGTGAACCGTGGAGGTCATGTGACCTAGCAGTAGCAGGGGAAAAAGTGGTCCCCGGCCTGGATCCCCGAAAGGTCACCGGTGACTCAGGGGAGGACAACTCGCTCGAGGGAACTCGACAGGTCTTACGAGGAAGGCCTCGAGAGACGAGAGGACGCTTAGGCTAGTCAGACCGCGACTGGGTCGAGACCGAGGTCAAAGGCGTCGAGGTCGGGACCAGTTGACTGACCACCGAGGAAAATTGCGTGGTAATAATAGCCTTAAGCATGTCCTCGAATATAGGCACTGAGACCAAAGGTAGGTGGGTCGGAAGTGCAGCAGTGCGCTCCTTCGGGGGCAACCTCGAAGAAGAGTATTCCCTATGTGAGGAGGCACGCATAGAGTGATGTCTCGAAGACGCCGACGAGGCGGTGCTGACATGAGACTCTGAAGAAGGCTTCTTTGCCGGCACACCTGAGGAGGAAAGTAGAGCCTTACCCGAGGCCGGAGTAGCAGGAGGGGCCAAGGCCGGAGCCTTCAAGGCCGAGGACTTCAAGGCCAAGGCACCCACCGCGGGCGCCGAGGCCGAGCTCGAGGCCTGTCCTGTAGGATCCATGGGGCCAAAGAGTTGGAGAATCTTGGCCACCCTCCGACGAAGAGCTCGCAGTTGCAAGGTCGCACAACGGGGACACAACTCAGCGCGGTGCTCTACACCCAGGCACTCCACACACCAACGATGAGGATCGGAGATGGAGATAACCCAGTTGCACTTAGTGCAGTTTTTAAAGCCGGAACGAGGCCGGGACATAAGAAAAAGAAAGCCGCAGCCCCGTGAGGCCAGACGGCCAGAGGAAGACCGGGAACCTGGTCAAAAATATATGAACGGAAAAAATTGAAAATAAAGAAATTAGAAGACGCGAGCACAGCGACTCAAAGGAAACAAAACAAATAAGCCGCGGTGCAAGAGGGACAAAGAGAACACGCGAAGTAAGGGAGCAGTGCTTCTGGCTCCGTGGAAAACATTGAACTGAGGACACTTTGAGGAGACGCATGCCCTAGGCAGGACGAGAGGGGCACGCGCGCATGTGCGGGCCAATCGCAAGCCTGCTTGCGAAAACGTCTGCTAGGAGGCTCCGTCGGTGACGTCACCCACATGTAGAGAATATGCTGCCTGCTTGTCCTGGGATAAACGAGTGCTTCCACTTCCACTCAAGCTGTAGGGCATAGCTTTCCTGTACTTTAGGCTCCAGCAGCGCACATGCCATATTTAAACTGAGCTGGCTTAACTACAGTCTCCCCCACTCCTATTAAGCGCACACTCTAAGCGCATGTGGCGACCGGGTCCTTATGCTTAGCGGGGATGGACCGGGAAGGGGCGGGCTTGCTTCATTTTGATGAGGCAGGTATGCTGGCCAAATGGCAGCAAGGCCCATTCGTCCGGCCAACAATTGGAGGTTAGTTGTGAGGGGGATGTTAGAGGGTGTCATCGGGGGAGTGCTAGTGCGGGAGGGGGGTCCGAAGAAGGGCGTCCTGTGGCAGGAGGGGTTGGGCACCCTCCTGCCAGCAATAGGGGGTGTTGGGTGGGTGGCGTTCCAGCAGGAGGGGTTGGGTCCCCTCCTGCCGACGATCAGGGATGTTGGGTGGGCAGTGTTCCGGCAGGAGAGGTTGGGTCCCCTACTGCCAGCGATCGGGGAGGGGGGGCAGGTGGCTGCGGCCGCTATATCTATCCTAGTCCGAAGGCCGTGCACTTAAGCGGAGTCGACTGTATTATATCCTAACAATTTTGAGTCCGACTGTGGCTCCAGACAGCACTGGGTGAGTCTCTGCCTGGTGCCGTTGATAATAAAAGTGCCCATATTCTATCAAAAGGAAGCTATCACTATCTATTTAAAAGTTTCAGTAACGATAGAGATAAAATAGAGTGTGTTCTACCATGTCCTGAATTATAAATGCCCATTATTCATACACTACTAGTTCTCCGATTCCTGGTTCAACCAAGCCTCGTAAATCCTTCTTTTGTAATTATTTTGGAATGTTGGATTTTATTAGGTCTGAAGCAGAGTCAGGGCTTTTTTTGTTCTGAAAGCCTTAGATTACATAAGCTGTGCGACTCCCCCCCTTCTGTCATTCTCCCCCTGCCAGAGGAAGCTGAGAGATATTCCCCAGAAAAACAGAGGAAGGTTTTCAGCGATATAAAAATGTAGTTGGTTTAATGAATATCTTTACCTGCTTATTCCTAAACTGAGCAGTGTATAGTAGCTCATGCATTTTTTTTTTTTTTTGGGGGGGGGATAGGGGAGGATATATTTTCTTTAGCCTCAGTGAACATTGTGTTATGCTTGGCTAGTCACAGGGGTAGTATTTTCAAACTTAAGAAAATGTCCTGTTCTCTGTGGAGGATCTGCATGTTCATTTTTACAGGAAATTCACCACAGTTTCCCTTCAAAACTTGCAAGTCCAACACCTCCCCCTCCCCAGAAGCACACACAGGGAGCCAAGGAAACCCAGTCCCAAGCCCTGTGCAGGCACCACAGATACTGGGGATATGCAAGTTAAAAAAAATGAATTAGTTTGTTCTATTATTTACAAGGTTTTCCACACATAAGGTAAACACTATTTTTTGTTGTTGTTTTTTTAAATTAAGAAGTGGCTGTGACTATTCTCAAAGAAAACCAAAATCATCTCGACCCCTTTGGGTCACAATCTGAACTCTCGATCTTCACCAAATCCACCCCTGACCCCCTCCAATTGTCCCTGGCACTATCATTAGGCAATGTCTCCCCACTCCAACTGAAGAGCCAGCTAATTCGCCCTCCTACTTACTAGGAATATTGGTGGTGGTATAGTGCAGGGAAAAGAGCAACACCGTCCCCCGCCCCCCCCCCCCCCCCCCCCACCCCTCCTTAGCAATGAAGCAAAAGTGGCTGGAGCTATTGGACTGGAACAACAGAAATTGTTTACTGTGAGCGTCTATACCGCTACAACCCTGTTTCCCCGAAAATAAGATCTATCCCAAAAATAAGCCCTAGTTAAGATCAACCCCCAAAGCCGCCACCCCTGACACTAGTGCTGCCTGATTTGCTGAAAAAATTGGACTCGTCAATTCAGCAGCCCCCCCCCCTGCTACTTTAGGAGGCTTCGGAGCGGAGATATGTCAGTCTCATGGTGGGAGAGTCGGTGGGGTTCTGCTGCACAAGGGGATGGGTGAGAAGGAAGAAATGATGCTGCACATGTGGGGGGGTAGAAAGGAAAGAGGAAGAATTGGTGTAGAGGAGAGGAAGGGAGAGATGAAACCCAGTCAGGCTTCAGACCGCTGTTTAGTACGGAGACGGTGATTGCAGCGATCCTAGATTACATACGCAACTTATTCAGCAAGGGCCACAAAGCTTTAGTCATGCAATTCGACATGAGCTCGGCCTTCGACTTGGTGGATCACAAAAAATTACTACAATGCTTAGACGCAATCGGCATCGGAGGCGAGGTGCTGGACTGGTTTTGAGGATTCCTTACAACCCGCACCTATCAAGTGCGCTTCAATTGTAACCTCTCCAAAATATGGAGAAACCCATCAGGCGTACCACAGGGGTCCCCACTATCCCCACTCCTCTTCAACGTCTACATAGCTTCACTGGGTACGCAGCTGACACAGCGAGGCGTAAAAGTATTTAGTTATGCAGACGACTTCACAATCATTATCCCGTTTACCACCTCGCCCTCCGAAGTCACCCCCACAGCAACTGAAGCGCTAAACATGATGGAACAATGGACCACAGATTTCAAACTAAAGCTCAATGCAGAGAAAACTAAATTCTTTATAGCCTCGCCACACGTACATAACACGACAAAATCACTACACATTAACAATCTTAACTACCCTATTCAACCAACGATGAAGATTCTAGGAGTAATACTAGACCAAGAACTAACCATGAAAGACCATATAGACTCCCTAATCAAAAGAGGGTTTTTCACTCTCTGGAAACTTAGGTCCATTAAGGCGTACTTCCACACTTCAGCCTTCAGAATCCTAGTACAATCCCTAATACTAAGCCACCTAGATTATTGCAACATCACCCATCTGACAGTCCCCCAGAAGCAAATGCAAAGACTACAACTGATACAAAACGCAGCAGTCAGGATGATTCTCGGATTGAAGAAGTCCAACCATATAACCCCTTCCTACAGACTCCTACACTGGCTACCGATGAAGGCACGCACGAAGTTCAAGCTAGGATATCTCTGCTTCAAGGTATTAAACGGTCTAGCCCCTAAATATATTACAGACCTCTTCTCATTCCCAACCAACAGACATAAAAGAAAAACACACCTGAAATTTGTCTCCCCTCCGGCTAGAGGGTGTAAATATAAGAGATACCATCAACAACTGCTATCGTACCAGGCAGCCACATGGGGTAAAGACTTAGAAAAACTAATTGCTCACACAAACAACTATGGCGAATTCAGGAAACACCTAAAAACCTACCTGTTCTTGAAATACCTAGGTAACGAACCAGAACACCAGCCCCCCTCATAATACCACCACATACCCGACCCTGTAAATTGTAAACCCCAACCCTAATCACTAACCATGAACACAACATTCAATTCATGGAATATTTCTAAATTTTGTGTTAGCAGCATGGCACTTCCTGGTCTTGCGGCACACAAACTGTTGCTAATATTATTAATGTTGGAATTACCAGATGTACAATGCTATACCCTTTAATTCGCTGTATGTACAGTTTCTCTTTATTGTATTTACAGTTTCTCTTTATTGTAAACCGCCTAGAAGTCGCAAGATTGTTGGCGGTATATAAGAATAAAGTTATTATTATTATTATTATGATTGTTGTACATGGAAAAAAAAAAAGACATTCCTGAAAATAAGCCCTAGTGCATTTTTTGGACCCAAAATTAATATAAGACACTGTCTTATTTGGGGGGAAGCATGGTAATGGCTGAGGAATCAATTCAGAGCAGTTTGCATGAGCTTCTGTAAAGGCGTTACAATACAGAGTTGCAAAGAGCTTCTGTGAGGTCTTGTAATATATTGGCTCTATGCAGAGTTACAGGGGCTTCTGTCGTGCTGTTACAATACAGAGTTATTATGGCATAATTATGTCATAATTAATCATCTTACATGAAACATTTGGAAGCAGGAGGCTTTGAAACATGGCTTGAAGTCACCAACTTAGGAATCTTTTGAGCAGGTGAGAGTCAAGGCAGTTACAAGTCTTTCAGATTGCAGAGAAGTAGACTGTGCTTTATAGAACCCGATTCCATTACTGAATCCCATGTTGCAGGTCCCATAATGCATCATGATAGGGTTGTCAGAAAACTAGGATTGGACCAAAAATTTCCCTCTTCAAACTGGGTAACTTGGCAGCTCTGCTAATGCTTCTTTGGTGCTGTCAAATTTTTTCTGAGAAAGACACAGGCCCCAATGCTCAAAAGCTGTTCAAGTCAGTAAGACTCATTAAAGGAGCCTTCCTGGCATGAAAACTCTCTTCCTGATGCACAAAAGGTTCTCCGTGGATGCTATGATCCTTGTAGAACCCTATGGAAATGCATTACAAGGAGCTCATTACTATTCCAATGAGCTCTCCTTGTAATGCACTAAAGAGAACACCCCCCTTTTATGAGCAACATTTTCTACAGCTGTTGTGCATGTGTTGTACACTCCCCACAACAGCTGTGCCCAACCCCAACCCCTCCCCCTCCAAAAAAGAGACTTCAGCCGCCGTCCTCCCCATCTGCCCAGCTGATGGCAACTCCAGAGCTGCGATCAGCTGAAAGCCGGCAGAAGGGAGGGCATTGGCTGCCAGCTTAGCTGATTCAGGTCTTCCCCTGCCAGCTCCGGTGCAGGAGCCAGCAGGGGAAGCCCCAATCGACTGATTTCAGCTAGCCAGCAGGGATTGCCGTGATCAGCTGGGCAAAGGAGGAGAATGGCGGCTGCAGGCAGGAGAAACGGTGCCTACCGATTGCTCTTCTGAGTAGGCACCTTGCACAGTTCCTCCCCTCTTTTACGGGGCTACTCTGCACAAACAGCATGCATATTATTTGTAGGCTATTTGTGAGTGCATAGCCCTGTAAAAGAAAATCACTCTCAACACGGTAATTTTTTTTGCCATGTTGTCGGAGTGTTTTGCATCCTGCTCTCAAAACATTACGGGAGGGTTACTTTAGGTTTCCAAGCAACTTTTACTTCCTCAAACATAATTTCAAAGAATTTCTGAATTGGACAACCAGGATGTGGTGTAGGCTTGGTGCACGTCTCTGACAGGGTAATGGTAGCCAGGAATGTCACACAAGTATTCAGAATTTTAAACCCAAGAATTCAACAAGAAAATTTTTTTAGCAATACCAGAACAAGCAGTGCTAGAAACAAGCACAAGAAAAATCTTAAGAGCAGTTTGAGGAAAGAGACCATAAACTTCCCCTCCCCCATGGTCTGCCATCTCTCTCTCTCTTCTCTGCTCACCTGGAAGGGAAGGTAGTTTTCTTGCTTACCCCTCCCTTCCAATTGGGTGCAGCATTTCTCTCCCTCCCCCCCCATACCTCCCTCTCCTTTCCCATGCTGCAACTTGTGATCTATGGGCCGCCAGCAGCTTAAATACACTGCCTGGCAGCCCCAGAAACTTTTCCCTCTCTTTCAACTTCCTGTCTCCATCCACACAGGCAGGACACTGCAGCAGAGGAGGACATTCCGGGTCCTCAAAGGCAGTGCGCTTAAGGTGCCGGTGGCCTGAAGATTGTAAGCTGCAGCATAAGGAAAGGAGACAGGTTTCTAGCAAGGGGAAGGGAGGTGGGGATTCCAGATAGAGGTCTGCACGGGAACGGGGATCGCGGGGATCCCGCGGGTCCCGCGGGGATCCCGCGGGTTCCCCCCCTGGCCCACGGGACTCCCACGGGGACGCCCCCTGGCCCACGGGACTCCCACGGGGATGCCCCCCTGACCCACGGGACTCCCACGGGGACGCCCCCTTGCCCACGGGACTCCCACGGGGATGAAAACAACCTACCTAAAGTCTGGCGATGCAAGTCTGGCGATGCAAGTCTGGCGTCGGGTCGGGAAATAGCCATGTTGAGCAGTGAGCTCAGCACGTACACAGATGAAAGCCTTGCTTGCTGATTGGTCCGGCGGCCCCGCCCCACCGTGCCGCCGGACCAATCAGCAAGCAAGGCTTTCATCTGTGTACGTGCTGAGCTCACTGCTCAGCATGGCTATTTCCCGACGCGGGCATTAGGCTGTTTTTTGTCATTTCGGGTAGGGGATGGCAGCGGCAGCGGCAGCAGCAGCCTGAAAAAGAAATCATCCTGGCCGGGTTAGGTGTCATGCTCCGGAGCTTCTACAGCCTTCCTATCTCCCTCTCCCTTCTACCTGCGGCTCTCTTCGGCAACAACGATCGACACAAGCTTCTGGCGTCGGGGCCTACCCTCTGCGAGTCCCGCTTGTTTCAACTTCCTTTTTCCACAAAGGTGGGACTCGTAGAGGGAAGGCCTCGATGTCGGCAGCTTGTCTTGATCACCGCTGCTGACGAGTTGCTTAAGAGAGCCGCGGAGCAGGGGGGTGTTGCCAGGTGCAGGTAGAAGGGAGAGGGCCAGATGCAGGACTCGTGGGTGAGGGAGGAGAAGAGAGAGGGGAGAGAAACAAAAGGAAATATTTCATACTGGGCTGGGCCGGAGTGGAGGGAGGGTGGAAAGATTCTGGCTACAGGGTGCATTAACAATGGAAAAGGGGGGAAAGCTGAAAATGGAGATAGTGACACAAAGAAGAGAAAGGGTAAGCAGGACCTTCTGAATAAGGATAGAGATACAGAGGGGACATGAAGAGGAGGTGAAATAGAGACATAGAAGTAATGCTGAAAAAGTGTGTGGGGGGGGGGGGAGATAAAGACATTGAAAGGGCAAATGGTGAATATGGGGTAAAGACAAGGACAGAGACAAATGAAGATTCTGAAAAAGTGGTGAGATACGGATATAGGTGAGATGGACACAAAGAAGGGTGATGCTGGAAAATAGGTGGAATGGTAATTCTGACAGACACAGAAGGGAAATGCTGGATCAAGGAGAGATGGGGCTCAGGCTGGATGGAATGAGGAGAAATGCCTTGTTGGCCCGGAACTTCCTCTCCTACGTCAGAATTGACGTCAGGGAGCGGAATGCTGGTCAGCGCGACGCTTCTGCAGGGAAAGCTTGGGACAGCGGTGGCTTGGGGACTATTCCCCGATGGCGGTGGCAGCAAACCGAGTGGCTTGGGGGAGGGCACGGAGAAAGAAAGAAAGGGGGCAGACAGAGAGACAGAAAGAAGGGGGAACAGGGAGACAGAAAGAAAAAGTTGGGGGAGAGAATGAGGTCTGGAGGAGAGGAAACATACAGGAGGCTGAAAGAAAGGAAGAAAGATTGGATGCACAGTCAGAAGAAGAAAGTGCAACCAGAGACTCATGAAATCACCAAACAGCAAAGGTAGGAAAAATGATTTTATTTTCAATTTAGTGATCAAAATGTGTCTGTTTTGAGAATTTATATCTGCTGTCTATATTTTGCACTATGGCTCCCTTTTACTAAACCGCAATATTGTTTTTTAGCGCAGGGAGCCTATGAGCATTGAGAGCAGCGCGAGGCATTCAGCGTAACTCCCTGTGCTAAAACCTACTATTGTGGTTTAGTAAAAAGGGAGGGGGTGTATTTGTCTATTTTTGTATTTTGTTACCGAGGTGACATTGCATAGAGTCATCTGCCTTGGGAAATGTATATGGCAGATATCTTTGTTTTGTGTTCAAAAGAAAAGGAAATGCATTTCTGGTTTTATTTCTACAGTGTTGAAGTACTTGTTGGCCCTTGCTGTGACTGGTGGGGATCCCCAAGCACCGCCAGCAGAGGACCTCCTCTAGAGATGGTCAGAACTCCCCTCCACCAAGCGCAGCAGTTGCTGGCAGCATCCATGAGCCACTGAGGTGCCAGCATCTGTGACTCAGGGACGCTACTGCTGCCTGCCAAGCTTGGCAAAAGGGACCCCAGGCCAACTGCAAAGGAAGTCCTCAGCTGACAGTTTGTGGGTTCTCATCAGCTGAGTATTTATATTTTATATTTACATTAGAGGTTCTGGTAGAAACCCATTTACAAAGTATGTATTCTTCCCAATTAATATTTCCAAATTAATAGTCTCTTTGCTTATTTGTAAATGGGTCTCTACCAGAGCCTTTAATTCAGTAGCATAATTAAATAAAATAACTATTTCTGAAGTTTATAGGGAAGGATGGTGACGGAGGGGATTCCTCGCGGGGACGGGTGGGGACGGAGGGGATTCCTCGCGGGGACGGGTGGGGACGGAGGGGATTCCTCGCGGGGACGGGTGGGGACGGAGGGATTCCTCACGGGGACGGGTGGGGACGGAGGGATTCCTCACGGGGACGGGTGGGGATGGGTGGGATTTTGGCGGGGACGGGTGGGGACGGGTGGGATTTCTGTCCCCGCGCAACTCTCTAATTCCAGACTGGCAGCTCATCTACATCTTCCTCAATGGCACTCCTGTGAGTTCACTGGCATTACAGCACACAGTTTGGGAAATACTGCTCCACTGCTTTGAGATACAAGTGTAAAAAGACATCTGTCAAAAAAAAAAGTCTCTCTCCAGGAACTGTGTAACTTAAGCTGTTGTGGGCACTCAAATTTAGCCAAGTTCTTCTATCAGCTTATTTATTTAGCCAATCTATCAGTACCTTTACTTTGGCTTGTTCATTCTGTCACAGAATCCCTAGCCAGAGTATGGACAGCTATTATATATGGATTCTCAAGGCTTGAATATTATCTAAGAACAAGATGAATCAAGATGAAACAAGATGAATCAAGATGAATCAAGAGATCTTAATGTCACTGTTTGCTGCCCCTCCAAGAAGTGCATTCATCACAACAGGTCATAAGTACATAAGAATAGCCTTACTGGGTCAGACCAATGGTCCATCAAGCCCAGTAGCCCATTCTCACGACAGCCAATCCAGGTCATTAGTACCTGGCCAAAACTCAAGGAGTAGCAACATTCCATTCAGAATCCTAAAGAATAGCAAGATTCTAGAATCCCAAAGAGTAACAAAAGATTCCGGAACCCCAAAGAGTAGCAACATTCCATTCAGAATCCTAAAGAATAGCAAGATTCTAGAATCCCAAAGAGTAACAAAAGATTCCGGAACCCCAAAGAGTAGCAACATTCCATTCAGAATCCTAAAGAATAGCAAGATTCTAGAATCCCAAAGAGTAACAAAAGATTCCAGAACCCCAAAGAGTAGCAACATTCCATTCAGAATCCTAAAGAATAGCAAGATTCTAGAACCCCAAAGAGTAACAAAAAATTCCAGAACCCCAAAGAGTAGCAACATTCCATGCTACCGATCCAGGGCAAGCAGTGGCTTCCCCCCTGTCTTTTTCAATAACAGACAAAAAACAGGATTACAGAAATGAAAGAGCTCAAAACCTGAACAGAGCCAGCAATTGTCCAAGCACCACTGATATTTAGCAATTGTACCCAGACAGGATACAAAAAAAAGGCTGTCTTAAGTTAATCAGATAGCTATTTCTGTACCCCTATTATTTTATTTTTTTAAAGGGAGTATGGAATATCAAAATAAACCATACAGCATTCTGGCAGTACCCAAATACCTTCTGGTGGCTGCCTAAGACACAGATATCAAGAGCTGGTAGCGGAATATGGCCAGTAATGAATATAAGTATCTAAAATCAGCCCATTTATTTATTTGTTTTCTATCCTGTCCTCCCCCAAGAGCTCAGGACAGGTTAATCGTAGTAGAATGAGGAGAAACAGAGAAAGACTAACTACTAGGGCAACTCAAAAATGATCCGGTGCCGAAACGAAGTCGGAAAATGTAGCGAGGGCCGCAGGTAGTGGCCATGGCTCAAGGCACCCGGAAGTGCACGGATGTTGCTGTGATGACATCATGTGCATGCGTGACATCATCATGTCAACATCCACACATGCGCAGAGGCCTTCCAGACAGGCCCTGAGACGCCAGTAGGGGGTGCTAGCAGGGAAGAGGGCGGGAGAGAAGGAGAGGCACTGGCGACAGCTGATTGCCTACAGCAGTGTTTCTCAACTAATTCAAGCTAAGTACCCCAACCACAGATCTCCCAAGCTCCGCCCTAAACCCACCCAAGCTCTGCCCCCTTTACTAATGGTAATGCAATTTTTTCCTTTCATTTTTCATATACACACAATACACACAGCAGACAAAAATTCTCAAAACTGACACATTTCAATCACTAAATTGAAAATAAAATCATTTTTCCTACCTTTGTTGTCTGGTGATTTAATTAGTTTTTGGTTGGACTTCCTTCTGACTGTGCAGCCAACATTTCTTTCACAATCCAGCCCCAACCCCTTTGGGTCCAGGTCTCTCTCTCTCTCCCTCCTCTGTTATGATCTTGCATCTTTCTGTTCTTCCTCAGGGTCTCTCCCCCCTTTGTCTGCACCTCCCATAGTCCAACATCTGCCTCCTGTCTTTTCCTTTTGGTCCAGGCGTCTCTCTCTCTCTGTCTTTCTTCTGCTTACAACCACCTCCATGTCCAGCATTTGTTCTCCTTTCTTCCAGGTCTTTCTCTGCTTCTCTCACTCTCCTTCCTTCCTCCCTCCTTGGTCCAGAATCTTTCCACCTCTCTGCAGTCTCTTTCTTTCTCTTCCTTCTAGACACCCCCAAGTCCAACATCTGTCCCCCCTCTCTTCTGCCTTCCCTTTGTTTCAGGTCTTTCTGTCTCTCTGACTCTATCTTCACCCTCCCCAGGACCTGGCATCTCTTCCTCTTTCTTCCAATCTCCCTGTCCGCGGCCCAACTTCTCTCTCTCATTCTCCGCATCCTACCTGCGTCCTACCTGCGTCTCTGCCAAAACTTTTCTTCTCCAACATCCCGCTCCCTCTGCCAAAACTTCTTTCCATGTGTCGCATCCCGCCCTACTGGAAACAGAAATTGCAGCAGAGAGAGCAAAATGTAGCCGCTGGAAAGCTTCAGGGCTGGTTCCTGTCAGTGGGAGAAGCTGGTGGCGGTGGCGCGGCAGCTGAACCCCCACGAGCAGGAGAGCGGAGAAAGCCGTATCGGGCGCGTGCCACAGTGAGAGCCATTTTGGCCCGTGGGCCATATGTTGTGCAGGGCTGTGCTAGGGAATTACAGAAGCAGGGTAGAGGAAAAGACCTGGAATATGGTGGTACTGTTAAAGTAAGAGAGAGATAACAAAAAGGTCAGGCACCCCAGAGGTAGGCTGTTTGCACAAGAGCAAGGGAAGCTGAAATACGCTGAAGAAAGCCACAATGTGATAGCTGAAACGTCAGTTCTACATACCCAGACGCGGTGAGGCTGGACAACTCTTCATAGGAGCCAGCCCTTTAGCAATCAAGGGACACAGCTACCTATGTAGGAAAAGGAAACTTTGAAGAGAAAGAGACAGGTGACAAGAAGTCAGTCTCTTAATTAGTGCACTGGAAGCAAAGGTGGAAGGGAACTTAGCTTGGAATTAGGCCCCTGGGTAATGCAAATGAGTGCACAGGAAGGGAAAGGCTTGAGTGAGAGTTAATCTTAAAGAGAGTAACACTGTGTTTGAAGAGTTGTGCCACATGAGAAAGTGGAAAGGGGCAAAAGCCACTATCATTTCTATTGAAGATAAAGCCCTAAGGAAGTGGAGGGGGGGAGGAACAGGTACTTTACTGTTTGTATGGAAGAAAAGTTCCACTGTCGAGTAAAGGAAGAGTGTCTCATGTTTACTTTGATAAAACAAGAAAATATTGTTGAATCATGTGTTAATTAGAAGCTATGTTTCAAAAGGAAGACATAGAACTATGTTTGTTTTAGTGATACCGAATAAAGAGCATTTTATGGAACCTTCTAGAGACAACGATTTATTATTTCTATAGCACTACCAGATGCACGCTGCGCTGCACATTTTACACGCAAGAGACGGTCCCTGTTCAGAAGAGCTTGCAATCTAATTATGACAGACACACAGGACAAAGGGGGAGTCAGAACATAATGCTCATATAGGGAATTTGAGGGGAGAACTGATGAGGTGGAATCACAGGACATAGGGGAGTGCTCATGAAGGGAATTAGAGGGGGCTGGAGAGGTGGTAGGGGACTACTGAGGGGATGACAAACAGATATATTGGTAGGGTTAGGATTTAAACGCAGCTTCAAATAAGTGGGCTTTCAGTCTGGATTTGAATACTGCTAGAGACGGAGCCTGATGTAATGAGCCAGGCAAGTTGTTCCAGGCATGCAGCGAAGCTAGGTAGAAAGGACAAGCACTGGCTCCCAGGAACCAGAGAGACTAGGAAGGAAGATCTATAAAGTAGAGGCCCACTAGCCTGCAGACAAGAACCAGCCTCTCTCTAAAAAGTAAACTCCCTCTCAGTCAGAGAAGATGTTCAGACCAACACCTAGGAGTCCAGTGAACAGAAGTGGGTACATCCCCAGAAGGGGGCACCACTTTTCAATATACAGTGTTCCCCCGGGAATTCCCAGTTCGCGAATCACAGATTCGCTCATTCGCGGTCTGCTCCAACCGCCTCTTCCTGTAGTAAAGTCGGGCTACACCAATCAGGAGTTGCGTGTCAAAGCAGCTCCTGAATGGTGTAGCCCAACTTACAGGAAGAGGCGGTCAGAGCAGACCGCGAGTGATTTTCTTCACCCGCCGGCACTCCAATTGCCCTTTCCTGCCTCCCCTGCCTTTTGTCAGGCGAAAACCCGCATTTGTGATTTTTTTTTAAATTCGCGAGTACTTACTGTATAAAGTACATATTTTATAGACAAGCCAAATCTGGTTGGAACTCAACATACGCACAACTCCTTTACGGAATAGGTCCCACATAGGCACCCATATACAAAAGTACTGTTATACCTAGAATTATCCCCATACAGTCTAGTTTTCTTTCTTAGGATCCTTTTTCCTACTACAGAAAGATGTAGGCTATTCGTACAGCTTTCTGTTATATACTCGTATGAACAACCAGTTTGCTACATAATGAATTTGAAGAGTTACCAGTCTGTAAACTGAAAAAAAAGACATATGACCTGCCCCAGCCCCATCCATGATCCCATCCCTGCTCCACCCAAAGTGCCCTATCTTTATTGTTGTAAGAATTCATTCTGTCTGTTTCTACTTGGAAGTACTTCTTCACCGAAAGAGTGGTGGATCATTGGAACAGACTCCCACTCCAGGTGATAAAGGCCAGCAGCGTGACGGATTTTAAGAGAAAATGGGATACTCACGTGGGATCTTTAAGGGAGTAAATTCAGGGGAGGGGATACTTGGAATGGGCAGACTTGGTGGGCTATAGCCCTTTTCTGCTGCTTTTTTCTATGTTTCTATGATTTGTTTTAACATTTCTCTCCCCCCTTCTACACATAAGTTCATGTAATCCTTTTTCTTCTTCTTTACCCACTATTTTAAGTTCTTGTAAACCGTGTCGAGCTCCATTCTCATGGAGATGATGCGGTATACTGTATAAACTTAAGGTTTAGATTAGATTAGATTAGATTTATGTATGTAACTATTTTGTAAACCGTTTTGATATAAAACGGTATAGAAATTTTAAAAATAAATAAAATATCCTGCTTCTGCCTCCCACTACTCTCTCCCTTACTAGTCACATCCCCAGCATAGCCACCCCCCCACCCCCACCCCAATCTCTAGTGTCCCCAGCACTGTAATTTCGGACAGCTGACGAGACACGATCCTACTGACGTCAGCCTGCCCCAGAAGCCTTCGCTCTGCAGCATCCTGCGTAAGCGGGACCAGGACGTTGCTGCAGAGTGAAGGCTTCCAGGACAGGCCGACAGCAGCAAGATCATGTTGCTAAAACACTGCCGGCTGGCTAGAGTTTGGAAGCTGCAGCGCTGGAAGAGGTACGTGGACGTGAGGACAGGCCGACAGTAGAGCCATATTTATTTCCGGAGTGGTAGCTGGACCGGAGAGAGCAAGACCAATACCCAAACAAACTCCCTCCAGTCTAGGAAACCATCCAGCCACCCAGACAGTCCTCTAAAAAGAGGACATGACCGGGTAAATCCGAACGTCTGGTAACCCTATGAATTTGGCTACATAACATTGTCTTTTCTCTCCCTTTCCATGGACAAGTATACAGTATTCACCATGGGATTAACCCCAGGAAATCTCTGTGCTAACATAGTAGATGACGGCAGATAAAGGTCCGAATGGTCCATCCAGTCTGCCCAACCTGATTCAATTTAAATTTCTTTAATTTTTTCTTCTTAGCTCAGGGTGCTGTTTTTGGCCAGTGATAAATTAGGGGTAATTTTATAAAGCATATTTAGGGGCCCTTTTACTAAAGTGCGGTAAAACCAGGGTTTAAGACGATCTAACATGGCACTTTCCCCAGGCACTAAGCCCAGATTTAACATAGCACTTATTCAGAGCTTTTGGTTTCTTTTTGTTTTTTTGCAGGAGAACTTACTACCTCCTACCATATATTAGTGCTGCCTGATTCACGATTCAAATCGATTCACCGATTCATTTCGGGTGAATCGGTTCGAATCGATTCAAAAGCTAAAAAAATCAGTCTCCCGATTCAGCGTCTGACCCTCCCCACTCTCGCCCCCTAAAGCAGGATCGGCAGTGCTGGCTCTTGCTGGCCTGCATAAGATCGCTAGTGTTAGCGATCTTTGCAAGCTGCCGTCGGGTCTTCCAAACTGTCTTCTCTCTGCCACGGTTCCACCCCTCTTCTGACATCAGAGGAGGGGGCAGGACCGCGGCAGAGAGAAGACTGCTCGGAAGACCCGACAGCAGCTTGCAAAGATCACTAACACTAGCGATCTTATGCAGGCTGATTGAATGAGGTAAATCAATGCTGGGAGGCCAAGGGGAACATGCAGGCCTTCCGGGGGGGGGGAGTGGTGCAGGCTTCGGGGGTTGTATAGGCCTTCAGGGGGGACAGGCAGGCCTTGGGTGCAGGCTTTCAGGGGGGACAGGCAGGCCTTCAGGGTGGGACAGACAGGCCTTGGGTGCAGGCCTTCAGGGGGGACATGCAGGCCTTGGGTACAGGCTTCAGGGGGGGACAGGCAGGCCTTCAGGGGTGGGGTGTAGCCTTCAGGAGGACAGGCAGGCCTTCAGGAGTGGGGTGCAGGCCTTCAGTGGGTGCAGGCCTTCAGGGGGGACAGACCTTCAGGGGAATGGGCTCTGGTGTAGAAGTACACAGAGGGAGGGAGGGAAGGGGGGCTCAAAGAGACGTGCATATGCCGGACTTTGGGGGGAAGAAATAATGGGTCTAAAAATAGAGGAGAGGTAGAGAGATGAAGGGCAATGGGATTTAGGGAGGGAAGGAACAGAAAGGGAGAGAAATTGGACACAAGAGATGGTGTGGAGGGGGATAGAGATACTGGATAGGAGGGTAGTTGGGAAAAGAAAGGGAAAGATGGTGGACCCTGGGGTGGTGGGGAAGGAGGGAGAGATGTTGGATGAAAGGGTAGTTAAGAAAAGGTGAATCTGTGGATGGAGGCGAAAAAAAGTAAAGATGCCAGACCTCTGGGGGAAGGAAGAGAAATGGAAGGGGAGGACAGAGATGGCAGATGGATGGTTAGCATGGAGAAAGAAGAAAGAAGGAGACCCTGGCAAGCAAGTTATCAGAAGACAACCAGAGCCTGGGACCAACAAAAGGAAGAAAAAATAATTTTCTGTTTTGTGATTACAATATATCAGATTTGAAACGTGTATCCTGCCAGAGCTGGTGTTAGACCACAAATGTGAGCTAGGATTTAACAGAGAGAGGAAAAGGTTTTTTTTGTTTGTTTACACCACAGCGCCAGTGTGGTTAGGAGAAGGCAAAGGGGGTGAAGAAGCTATAAAAGTGGTGAAGAGATTATAAAATAAACCCACCAGGATGTTTAAAAAAAAACAACAACACCCAATTGGGCAGGAAAATCGAATTGAATCCAATCAAAAAATCGATTCAAAAGGCTGAATCGAATCGAAAATTTTTTCCTGAATCGGGCAGCACTACCATATATACTCGAATACAAACTGATCTGATAATAAACCAAGGTACCCTTTTTCTCCCCCGGGGTGGGGGGGTGTTATATTCAGTTGCCCTGCTTTGCACCCAGTTCTCCTTCCTTCTCTCCCTGTCCAGCTCTGCACCCAGCCTCCGATGCCAACTGCAGGCCTCCCTTAAGCCCTGGTAGTCCAGCGGTGAGCCTGACAGGAGTGATCCTTCCTGGGGAGCCATGATCAGAAACTGATTGCGCAAGTTCCAAAGCAGTCTCGTGAGACTGTGAGAACTCACAAGACTGCCCCAGGAATTTTTTGCACAGCCATTTCTAATCACAGCTCTACACAGGACAGGAACAAAAAAAAAAGGCTTCACTGCTAGACCACCAGGATTCAAAAGGTATGTTGGAGAGGGGTCCGGGAGGCAGGAGGGAAGCGGGGTGGTGAACAGTTTGCCAGGACAGGATGTGGGAAGGATAGCTCCTGTCCTGGCTCACTACTGGACCACCAGGGCTTAAGGCAGGCCCACGGGAGGCCTGCAATGGGTCCAGGAGATGAGGTGATTAGCAGCTGGCTGGGCCAGGACATGGGAAGGATTGCTTCTGTCCAGGCTCACCACTGGACCACCAGAGCTTAAGACAGGCCCAAAGGAGGCCTGTAATGGGTTCAGGTGGTGGCGAGGAAATACGCAGACTTGAGGACCCAAATATGAACTGACTCCCATTTTTGGGCCATTTTTTTTTGGCCCAAAAATCTTGGTTTATATTAAATTATATACGGTATTTAGGTGGTACAAAGTGGTTCTGAATTAACTCTGCATTAGCCAGATAGTGCAAGAACTCTCTGCTGATGACATGCCCCTTCCAAAAAAAAACAAAAACCCGGTAAAGCATGGATTTAGTATGTGCAAACATGCAAAATGCTTTAACATGTTTTGGGAAACCTATTTGCACCTGCTAACTGCACATTAAAGCCTTAACACCCTTTAATTAAAGAATCTCTGAATATGTAAAGCCTCTTTTGCATGCAGAAAAAGGTTCTTATAAAATTGCAAGGGGTATATACAGTATATGTAAAAGGTATGCATGCACGCACAAAAAGCACAGTTACTTACCGTAACAGGTGTTATCCAAGGACAGCAGGCATATATTCTCACATGTGGGTGACGTCATCCACGGAGCCCCGATGCGGACAGCTTTTCAAGCAAACTTGATTGAAGATTTAAGTTTGCTCTGCTGCTCCACGCATGCGTGCCTTCCTGCTCCACTAGAGGGCGCATCCCCTCCTCGTGGTCTCCAGTTCACTTAACCAGCAAAGAAGCCAACCTCGGGGAGGTGGGAGGGTTGTGAGAATATCTGCCTGCTGTCCCTAGATAACACCTGTTACGGTAAGTAACTGTGCTTTATCCCAGGACAAACAGGCATGATATTCTCACATGTGGGTGACCTCCAAGCTAACTGAAAAGGGATGGAGGGAAGTTGGCAATTTAAGAAAACAGATTACGCAATACCGATTGGCCAAAACGGCCATCGCTCCTGGACAATGTATCCAGACAGTAGTGGGAGGTGAAAGTATGAACCGAAGACCACGTGGCAGCCTTGCAGATTTCCTCAATAGGCGTGGACCGGAGGAAAGCTACAGAAGCTGCCATCGCTCAGACCCTATGTCCCGTTATTCGACCATGCAGCGCAAGACCAGCCTGAGCGTAGCAAAAAGAAATACAAGCAGCCAACCAGTTGGACAAGGTGCGCTTGGAAACAGGGCGACCCAACCGATTAGGGTCGAAGGACAAAAACAATTGTGGAACTGTCCGACGAGACTGAGTGCGTTGAAGTTAAAAGGCTAACGCTCTCTTACAGTCAAGAGTGTGAAGCGCCACCTCTCCGGGATGAGAGTGGGGCTTGGGAAAAAACACAGGCAAAACAATGGACTGATTGAGGTGGAAATCAGACACCACTTTAGGCAAAAACTTAGGGTGAGTGCGGAGAACCACCTTGTCATGATGGAATACAGTGAAAGGCGGGTCCGCCACCAGCGCCTGCAGCTCACTAACCCGCCGAGGGGAAGTGAGTGCAAGCAGGAAAATCACCTTCCAAGTGAGAAACTTAAGATGGCATTTGTCCAGAGGCTCAAACGGAGGTTTCATGAGTTGAGCCAGAACCACATTAAGATCCCAAACCACCGGGGGAGGTTTGAGAGGAGGATGAACATTCAAAAGACCCTTCATGAAATGAGAAACTAAAGGATGGAGTGAAAGGGCCTTCCCCTCCAGGGCTGATGAAAGGCAGCAATCGCACTAAGATGTACTCGAATGGAGTTGGTCTTCAGGCCGGAGTGAGATAAATGAAGCAAATACTCCAGAACCAAAGACACAGGGACCGACACCGGATCCTGGCGGTGAGAGGAACACCAGGATGAGTCTAGTCCACTTCTGGGAATAGCAGATTCTAGTCGAGGCCTTCCTTGAAGCCTCCAATATTTCCCTGACTGATTGAGACACCGGAAGAGAAGTCAGGGGAAAAGAAACCAAGCAGTCAGATGAAGAGACTGAAGATTGGGATGTAACAGCGAACCCTGACTCTGAGATAGCAGAGAGGGAAACAGAGGCAGAAGCAGAGGATCCCTGACACTGAGTTGAAGTAGAAGGGAAAACCAAGGCTGGCGCGGCCACCGAGGGGCAATCAAGATCAGAGTGGCTCGCACCGATTTGAGGTGGACCAGCATCCGCAGAATCAGAGTAAAAGGCGGAAACGCGTACAGAAACCTGTCCTCCCAATCCAGGAGGAAGGCGTCGGCCTCGAGGCGGTCCGGGGAGTACATCCAGGAGCAGAAGTGAGGCAGTTTGTGATTGAGGAGTGAGGCGAACAGATCTATCTGAGGAGTCCCCCACTTGTCGAACACCTGTCGCAAGGCCAGAGAATGCAGGGACCACTCGTGCGGCTGGAGGAGGCGGCTGAGTCTGTCCGCCAGATAATTCCGCTCTCCTTGTATGTACACCGCTCGAAGGAAGATGTTGTTGGCAATCGCCCACTTCCAGAGGCGCAGAGCTTCCTGACAGAGGGACCAAGACCCCGTCCCCCCTTGCTTGTTTACGTAGTACATTGCTACCTGGCTGTCGGTCCGGACGAGAACCACCCGGTCGTGGAGCAGATGTTGGAAGGCCATGGCGGCAAGATAGATGGCCCGAAGTCCCAGCACGTTGATGTGACAGCGACGGTCCTCTGCTGACCACATCCCCTGAGTGCGTAGGCCGTCCAGATGAGCCCCCCAAGCATACTCCGACGAGTCCGTGGTGAGTACCTTGCTGTGTGGAGGGGCTAGAAAGAGCAAACCCTTGGAAAGATTTGAAGAGTCGGCCCACCAGCGGAGCGATCGTTGCAAGGAAGGAGTCACTTGAACGGGGCGGTTGATCGCCCGTCCTGACGCCATTGAGAGGCCAGAGTCCATTGAGGGATCCGCAGATGGAGACGGGCGAAGGGTATGACGTGGACAGTAGAGGCCATGTGGCCCAGAAGCGTCATCATCTGCCGTGCTGAGACCGAGGTCAGCAGCGAAATCCGTCGACTCAGACTTACTAACGCCTCCAGACGCGGAAGGGGAAGGAAGGAACGGAGGCGAGTCGTGTCCAGCACAGCTCCGATGAACTGTAAGGATTGAGAGGGGTGCAGCTGGGATTTTGGAAAGTTTACCTCGAACCCCAGACCCTGAAGGTAAATAATAGTCTGTCGGGTCGCTGAGATAACCCCCTCTCTGGACGGGGCTTTGATCAGCCAGTCGTCCAGGTAGGGGAATACCTGAAAGCCCTGAGAGCGCAAGGCAGCTGCGACCACCACGAGGCACTTCGTGAAGACCCGAGGTGACAATGCCAGGCCAAAGGGGAGGACTCGGTATTGTAAATGAAGGTCTCCTACCTGAAAACACAGGAACCTGCGGTGAGCGGGATGCACTGGAACATGTGTGTAGGCCTCCTTCAGATCGAGGGAGCAGAGCCAATCGCCCTCGTCAATCAGAGGGTAGAGAATCGGGAGGGAAAGCAACCGAAACTTTTCCCGCACCAAAAATTTGTTCAGGCGTCTCAAGTCTAGAATTGGGTGCAGGTCTCCCGTCTTCTTCGGTACCAGGAAGTAACAGGAGTAGAAACCTTGCCCCCGTTGGTCGGGGGGGACCACCTCCACTGCCCGCAGGTGAAGCAGGTCTCGAGCTTCCGAGAGAAGGAGGGGTAACTGAGACCGATTGGGAGGGCACATACTTGGAGGGCTATCTGGAGGAAGCTCCCGAAAGTTGAGAGAGTATCCTGATGAGATCACGCCAAGGACCCATGCGTCCGACGTGATTTGCTCCCAGCGAGGGTAAAAGGCTCTGAGGCGACCCCCGATGGGAAGGGGGCCTGGGGCTGTGGCGGAGGGGGCCAACCCCCATCCGCGTATCCCGTCAAAAGGACGGGGGCGGTTTAGCAGCCGTAGGCGGCTGGGACTTGGGCAGAGCCCGGTGGTGAGCTTGCGGATGCCGGGGCGGAGGTTGCGAGAAAGCAAGAGTAGCTTTTTGTGTGTAGTGGCGCGGAGGGGCCCTGAACGGCCTGGACGCGGGCGGCTTAGGCTTAGGTCAGACCAGGGACGCAAACGAGCGCTCGTGTTCAGAGAGGCGTTTTGTAGCCGCTTCGATGGTATCATCAAAAAGTTCTTTGCCCACACAGGGGAGGTTAGCCAACCGGTCCTGTAAGTTGGGGTCCATGTCGACCAGGCACAACCAAGCCAGGCGACGCATGGCGATAGCAAAGGCCGCCACCGTGGAGGAAAGTTCGAAGCCATCATAGGCCACATGGAATAAATGGAGGCGTAGGTTGGAGAAATCCTCCAGAAGTAGGCCAAACGCTCCTTGACGGGAGGCCGGTAAGTCAATCGCAAAGGCTCCCAACAGTCCAATGAGGTGTTTCAGGTAGGACGTAAAGGTGAAGGTGTAATTTTGCACCCTGGAGGCCATCATAGAGTTCTGGTACAGTCTCCTGCCGAACTTGTCAAGAGTCCGACCCTCCCGACCCGGGGGGACCGCCGCTGAGACTCGGGAGGGGTGAGCCTTTTTTAAGGAAAATGCGACCAACAGCGATTGGTGATAGAGCTGTGGGTGCTCAAACCCCGGGCAGGGAACTGTACGGTATTTGGACTCCGAGGTCGAGGTCGGGACCGGTTGCAGATGGGCCAGCGCAGCAGACAGCTCCGACGAGATCATCGCCCGGAGCATGTCCTGAAAAACGGGCACAGACAGCATCGAGGGCATGTCCGATGCCGCAGTGCACTCCACCGAGGGCGACCTCGATTTTGAGTATTCCCGGGTGGTGGAGGCACGTCCCGAGGGCTTGGAGGACTTCGCCGGGGCCGAGGGCATGGTACTTCCACCATGCGCCGCCGGTGTCCCCGAGGCTGGCTTCTTCGCCGGCGCGGAACCTGAAGAAGGAAGAGGAGACTTACCCAGAGCCGAGGCTTTCTGCGTACCCGAGGATTTCGGGGTCGAGTCTCGAGGCGGTGCCGAGGTATTCGGGGCCGAGGTCAAGGCCGGGGCCGAGGCTGAGGTAGTGGGCTGGTCGGCGGTGAAAAGATCCGCCATGCGGGCTTTACTTCAACGGAGGGCCCGGTTCTGAAAAGTAGCGCACTGGGGGCAAGAATCGGTTGGATGGGCGGCCCCCAGGCAGAGGATGCACCGGTGATGCGGGTCTGTGATAGAAAGAAGCCGCTCGCACCGGGTACACTTTTTAAAGCCGGTCAAATGCCGGGACATAGAAAACGAAACTGGCCGCGGCCCAAGTAGCCACGCAGCCGCGACGACCCGGAAGCCTCCGGGTCGGTCAAAATGAAGCAGGAACAGATAAATAAAACCAGAAAAAATGCGCACAGCGACTAAATCAATAAAACAAGAAAAAATCGCGGTGCTAGAAGGCAGTTGGGGCAGAGCCTAAAAATACACGACTTCTAGACTCAGCGGAAAAATTTGAACTGGAGACCACGAGGAGGGGATGCGCCCTCTAGTGGAGCAGGAAGGCACGCATGCGTGGAGCAGCAGAGCAAACTTAAATCTTCAATCAAGTTTGCTTGAAAAGCTGTCCGCATCGGGGCTCTGTGGATGACGTCACCCACATGTGAGAATATCATGCCTGCTTGTCCTGGGATAAAAAAAAATACACCAAGTGTTTACGTGATATGTACATAGCTGGCTTTAAGGGGGCACTAACCTGGCAACTGCCCTGAGCCTCCATTTGACAAAGGCCCACAAGCCTTTCTAAAGCTCAAGAAGATACAGCCTCCTACTGGGCTTTAGAGCCCCCTCCCAAATTTCTGTCCTGGACCCCAACCTGTTTAAGACCAGGCCAATCTGCAAGTAGCCATCTCTAAGGGTATAATTTATACAGCAAGGGTGAACTTGTGATGTACACTTTTCTTTTTTTTTTCAAAATTTGCCGCCGATTCCCTTTAGAGATTTGCCCTCAGAATTAAACAGGCACTGGATCACTGAACAGGTTCTCTTGTCTCTTTTTCTGATGTTATATGCCAATTCCTTAGTCAGCAAAACTTTCTTTCAGGCTCAGTAAAGCACAGACAGGGATCTTTGGCTTGACCTTCACCTCAACCTCTGTTACATCAACCGCTGCAGGGCTTCCTGGAGGCTGCTCAGTCACTACGCTTCTCTGGGATTTTTAGTGCAAGCCAAAACCATTAAAATTTTTACAGCATCACACACACAATGAGAAAATCCTCCTTCCAAATCTAATCTCATGTACCTAAGGGAAAGGGCTGAGTTTTGTGCTGAGCTGACATTCTGCCTGTGTTCCCATCATCTCCTCAGACATCACAATTTTTTTGAAAAATAAAAATGATCACCACCATGCAACACAATAAGGGGAAAAGTATGCTCACAACTAGCTACCGCTTTAGTTTCAATGTGCATTTGTGTGTGTATTTGCGTAGTCACAAAAAAATACAAATATCAACCAAGTGTGGAGCAAATGAGCAAATCCCAGGCGGAAGCCATACGAGATGAATTTCCAGTGATATTCTTGTATCTCCAAGTCCCTGAAGCATTCGGCTGGGCTAGCAGCCGCTGCAGGATTCTGCTGAGCTGCCTCTGCCCTGGGAATCAATCAGCGCTGATTAGATATAATGATGAGAACATGTTTGCAGACACTGGTCGTATCACGGTATGCATGCCAATTTTCTCAGTGCCTCACTCTTCTAATCTGGTATAATTGCCCGAATCTCAGGTGGCTTGACATGTAACAGTTACCAGTGCCAGGATGCAATACCGAACCCCACAGCAGAGAAGTGGCACAATAAGTGTTATGTAAATACGGGCTGCTAATGTTGCAAAATCAGAACCGAGCACTACAGGCTAGAGTTACTAAAATGCATTGTCATGTTAGCATGTGCTAAAGACATTAATGTGCATTACTACCCTGTTTCCCCGAAAATAAGACCTATCCCGAAAATAAGCCCTAGCATGATTTTTAAAGATGATCATAATATAAGCCCTACCCCAAAAATAAGCCCTAGTTAAGATCAACCCCCGAAGCCCCCCCACCCCCAAATGTCCCCGACACTCCCTGACTCCATCCCTGACACTAGTGTTGCCTGATTTGCTGAAAAAAATCAGACTTGTCAATTCAGCAACTCCCATCTCTGCTGCTTTAGGAGGCCTCGGAGCGGAGGTATGTAAGGGTCAGTGGGGTTCTGCTGCACAGGGGGATGAGAGGAAGGGGAGAAAAGATGCTGCAAATGGGGGGGGAGAAAGGAAAGAGGAAGAATTGAGGTGGAGGAGAGGAAGGGAGAAAAGCACAGTTACTTACCATAACAGTTGTTACCCAGGGACAGCAGGCAGCTATTCTCACATATGGGTGACGTCATCCAACGGAGCCCCGATGCGGGCGCCTCACAAGCAGACTTGCTTGAAGAAACTAGAAGTTTCGAGTCGCCCGCACCGCGAATGCACAAGTGCCTTCCTGCCCAGTGCACAGGGCGTGTCTCCTCAGTTCAGATAGCTAGCAGAGAAGCCAACCAGGGGAGGTGAGTGGGTTGTGAGAATAGCTGCCTGTTGTCCCTGGATAACACCTGTTATGGTAAGTAACTGCTCCTCAACTTTTTGTCTCTTTCGATCCAAATAAGTTGGGGCATCCAATTTCTAAACGCACCATCTCTAATTGCATGGCGGCTTGCATCTCTTTCTGCTATGCCCAGGCTGGATTACCACTTCACAGTAAAGTCACAGCCCATAAAGTCAGAGCAATGGCAGCTTCTGTAGCTTTCCTCAGATCGACACCGATTGAGGAGATTTGCAAGGCTGCTACTTGGTCCTCGGTTCACACCTTCACTTCTCACTATTGTCTGGATACTTTCTCCAGACGGGATGGACAGTTTGGCCAAACAGTATTACAAAATTTATTCTCCTAAGTTGCCAACACTCCCACCATCCCATTCTGGTTTGCTTGGAGGTCACCCATATGTGAGAATAGGCTGCTTGCTTGTCCTGGGATAAAGCACAGTTCTGTGTGGTTTGGTGCGTTCCAAGTAGAAGGCCAAAGCACGTTTACAGTCCAGAGTATGAAGAGTGGATTCTCCAGGGTGAGAATGAGGCTTTGGAAAAAAACACTGGAAGTACGATAGATTGATTGAGATGAAATTCTGAGACCACTTTAGGGAGGAATTTCAGATGAGTACGAAGAACCACCTTGTCATGATTGAACACAGTGAATGGTGGATCAGAAACCAAAGCTTGCAGCTCACTGACTCGTTGAGCAGAAGTGAGGGCAATGAGAAACACCACTTTCCAGGTGAGATACTTCAAATGAGCCTTATCAATTGGTTCAAATGGAGGCTTCATGAGTTGAGAAAGGACAACATTGAGGTCCCAAACCACAGGAGGCGGTTTGAGAGGAGGTTTGACATTGAAAAGTCTTTTCATGAATCTGGAAACCACCGGATGAGCAGAGAGGGGTTTCCCTTCAATAGGCTGATGAAAAACTGCAATTGCACTGAGATGGACTTGAATGGATGTAGACTTGAGTCCAGAGTTGGAGAGGTGCAAAAGATAATCCAAAACAGATAATAAGGAGGAATGTTGAGGCTCCTTATGATGAGAGAAACACCATGTAGAAAATTTTTGGTGATAGCATTGTCTAGTTGTAAGCTTTCTAGAAGCTTCTAAAACATCTCTGACAGATTGAGAAAACTGAAGAGGAGTTATGTTGAAAGGTACCAGGCTGTCAGGTGTAGAGATTGCAGGTTGGGATGAAGCAGAGATCCTTGACTCTGTGTAAGCAGAGAAGAAAAAACTGGTAGAAGGTATGGCTCCCTGCTGCTGAGTTGAAGTAGAAGGGAGTACCACGGTTGTCTCGGCCACCGAGGAGCAATTAGAATCATGGTGGCATGATTGTTCTTCAATTTGACTAGAGTCTTGAGAATGAGAGGGAATGGAGGAAATGCGTAGAGGAAGAGATTCTTCCATTGTAGAAGAAAAGCATCTGCCTCGAGGCGGTGAGGAAAGTATATCCTGGAGCAGAACTGGGCCAGTTTTAAGTTGTAGGGAGCTGCAAAGAGGTCTATCTGAGGTGTTTCCCACTGTGAGAAAATGTGATGAAGAGACGAAGAATGGAGAGTCCATTCATGAGGTGCAGAAGATGACTCAAGTTGTCCGCCAAGGAATTCTGAGCCCCTTGAATGTAGACAGCTTTGAGGAAGGTGTTGTGACGGATTGCCCAGTCCCAAACTTCCAGAGCTTCTTGACAAAGGGAGGCAGACCCCGTCCCTCCCTGTTTGTTGACATAATACATGGCAACTTGGTTGTCCGTGCGGACGAGGACTACTGTGTCGTGAAGGAGATGTTGAAAAGAATGGAGAGCTTTGAGGATCGCTCTGAGTTCCAACTGATTGATATGACACTGACGATCCGTACTGGTCTAGAGGCCTTGAGTACGGAGATCATCGAGATGATCGCTCCAAGCGTGGGTCGACGAGTCTGTCGTGAGGACCTTCTAATGAGGGGGCATGTGAAAAAGCAAGCCTCTGGAAAGATTGTAAGAGAGCATCCACCAATGGAGAGACTTCTTCAAAGAAGGAGTGACTGTGATGTGTTGAGAAAAAGGATCGCAAACCTGCGTCCATTGAGATACCAGGGTCCACTGATGAATTCTGAGGTGAAGTCTGGCAAAAGGAGTCACATGTACTGTGGAGGCCATGTGACCTAGAAGTACCATCATGTGTCTCGCTGAGATGGAAGAGCGGGAAGACACTGTATGACAGAGTTGAAGAAAAGCTTCCAGACGTTGTGGAAGGAATGCTCTGAGTTGGACAGTGTCCAGAACAGCTCCAATGAATTGTAGATTCTGAGAGGGTTGAAGTTGAGATTTGTGAAAGTTGATTTCGAATCCCAAACTTTGTAGAAACCAGGTAGTCCGTTGGGTCGCTACAATAACCCCTTGAGAGGTGGAATCTTTGATGAGCCAGTCGTCAAGATAGGGAAATACCTGAAGACCATGATTCCGTAGAGCTGCCGCTACCACAACCAGGCACTTGGTGAACACTCTGGGAGACGAGGCCAGGCCGAAGGGTAGTATTCTGTATTGAAAATGCAGATTCCCCACCCGAAATCTGAGGTATGGACAGGAGGCCGGATGAATGAGGATATGAGTATAGGCCTCCTTGAGATCCAGAGAGCATAACCAATCGTTCTGCTTGAGAAGGGGATAGAGAGATGCCAGGGACAACATTCAAAACTTTTCTTTGACCAAAAATTTGTTGAGAGCCCTGAGATCCAAAATGGGTCGCAGATCGCCCGTCTTCTTCGGAACAAGGAAGTAACGGGAGTAAAAACCCCTGCTCTGCTGTTCCAAAGGAACTGGTTCGATGGCATGGAGATGAAGCAGAGCTTGAGCTTCCTGAAGAAGAAGGGCGTTCTGGAATGGACTGGAAGGATATTCTCTTGGAGGAAGCTCTGGTGGAACCTGATTGAAATGAAGAGAGTATCCTTCTTTGATGATGGAAAGTACAAAGAGGTTGGATGTTATGACCGTCCATCTGTCATAAAAAAGATGGATTCGACCTCCTATAGGTAGAAAAGGAGTCAGAGACAGAACGATGGATGTTATGCTCTGGTGTAAACAGTCAAAAAGGCTGAGAAGCCTTAGGTGGAGCAGAAGGTTGAGGCTTCTGTTGCTTCTGAGGTAGCTGTTTCTTCAAAAGAGGGCGAGTGTAGGGCACCGGCTTTGGAGGAAAATGCCTCTGGTAGATAACAGGAGGACGTGAAGGCCTAGAAGGAGCTGGCTTAGGCTTTGGTCTGACTATGGAGGCAAAAGATTTAGCATGGTCAGATAACTTTTTGGTGGCTGCCTCGATGGACTCATCGAAAAGGTCATTGTCTTCACAAGGGATGTTCGCCAGGCGGTCCTGGAGATTTGAGTCCATGTCTATGCTGCGAAGCCAGGCTAGACGACGCATGGCCACAGAGCAAGCCGCTGCTTGGGCAGAGAGCTCAAAGGCATCATAAGATGATTGTAGAAGATGGAGACGTAACTGAGAGAAAGAAGCAATGACTTCTTGAAATTCAAAATGCATGCTATCATCCAAGTAACTCAAAAATTTTGGCAGAAGAGACAAAAGAAATTCAAAATAAGTGATAAAATAAAAATTATAATTAAGGACCCTCGAAGACATCATAGCATTTTGGTAAATGCGACATCCAAATTTATCCATGGTCTTTCCCTCCCGGCCAGGAGGATCTGTGGCATACACTCTGGAAGGATGGGATCTTTTTAAAGAGGATTCCACGAGCAAAGACTGATGTGACAATTGAGAATTGTCAAAACCTTTATGATGCACGGTTTTATATCTGGCATCCAACTTTCCTGGAACTGCTGGAATGGAAAAAGGAGTCTCCATGCATCTAGTAAAAGTCTGATCGAGAAGCTTGTGTAGTGGCAGCTTGAGAGACTCAGCCAGAGGTTGAGGAAGGTGCATGACCTCGAGGTATTCCTTAGAGTACTTAGAGCCAGTGTCCAGTGGAACGCTCAAGTCCACAGCCATCTGTCTCAAAAAAGAGGAAAAAGATAACTGTCCTGCAGTTGCACGGCCTCGAGAAGGACTCGAGGACGTCGGGGCAGCTGGAGTCGAAGAAGAAGCCTCGGCAGGAAACCATGGTACAAAGGAACCTGGAGACTTGGATGAGGCACTGGACATTGGGATATCCTCGAGAGCCGGCATCGGAGACTTGGAACGAGGAGTTAGAGGTCTTGTCGAGGCCGGAGAGGACCGAGGCTTTGAAGTATGATGTCTTGAAGAATGCCTCGAAGTAGGCCTCGAGTGATGTCAAGAACTGTGTCTCGAACTGGATCTCGGAGCAGAGATTGCCTCGGACACAGTAAATTTTTTCCATATACTGTACTACAATAATTCCATAGCCTAACACCGTTTAGCAGTTAAGAAATAATCATCTAGCAGGTAAAGCACGTGACCGCGCAACTGCAGGTTCCCCAGACTGACAAAACATAATATCAATAACAAATCCCGCAGTCCTAAGACAACTTCAAACCAAAACCCACAGCTCCAACACCACTAGAAAACATAACCGCAGATGCAATATAAAAAAGGAATATTCACAACCTGGCTGACAGACGTTGGTAGGCACCGGTGGAGCATCTCTGATAGGGCACAAGCAGAAATAGCCAGTGAGGTCTCTTTTTTTCTTTTTTTTTGTTAAGGGAAAGAAGAAAAACTAGAGACCCAGTTAGACCCTCTATCACTAGAGGGAGGGTGAGGCAGGGACCTGGGGGGGCCCAGGTGTAACCCCTAAAGCCGGCACCGTTCAGCCGGACACCCCTGTCTCACTGAAGAGAAAATCTCAACAGGAAAAATAGCATTGCCAGTTCACTGAAGAGAAACCTCAACAGGATAAAATAAAGTTCCAGTCACAGCCAGAATTCAAGAGCTAGTTGAATAGCGACCATTTCCTGCTGGGAGATAGAGAATATTGGAGATACAGGAGGAGTGCCAGCCAATGGGACCACCTGTTAATCAGTTTCTCTATCTCCGCCTGCTGGTAGATGTGGGCTATCCCATTGGTCTCTGGATTTATCTGCTGCTGTTGCTAAGGAACTACAATTAAAACAGGACAGCAAAGCAAGAAGGAAAAGGGGGGAAAAAAAAAGAGATCCGGGTGCTGTTACATCCGAACCTCTCTCCCCAACCTACCTAGGCATCTCTCGATAAGGCCTGGTGAAACAAATAAGCCTTCAAAAGCACCCCAAACTTTAAGGGCTCCTTTTACTAAGGTGCGCTAGCATTTTAGTGCACGCAGGATATTACTGCGCGCTACGCTGCTAGAACTAACGCCAGCTCAATGCTGGCATTAGCGTCTAGTGCGCGCGGCAATGTAGCGCGCACTATTCCACGCGTTAATGCCCTAACGCAGCTTCATAAAAGGAGCCCTAAGTAAGAATTCAGACTATAATTAAAGTGGTAGAGAGTTCCAAGTGGAAGTTATTATATAAATACTATATTATTATTGTGACAATTTTTTTTTTTTTACCCTGAGCCCTGGAGTCTGCCATAAAACACTGTTACCCTCTGCAGTTCTTCGCAGGAAAAAAAAATCCCCCCATTACATATTTTTATCATTATGTCTTTTATTTATGGAAACTCTGCCAGCACCTCCCAGTGAAACGGAATCAAATCTGTCATTCTGCTTCAAAATGATTAGCCAATGCTTATCTGCAGATTTCCCAGCCTTCTCCTCAGGAACTTAGCCTTTATCTTCCTGCCAGTCTTTATAAACCAAAGATGATACAATCCCACTATCTGGGAGAGGTTCACTGCAATATAGCAAATGACAGCAGACAAGAGGAATTGGCTCATTCTGCGATGCTTATACTGCTGTGCGGTTGCCAGCTTCACCGCTTTTAAGGTACTGACGGCCCTTATTCAAGTTCAAGGAAATACCTAATGGTTTATGAGTACCTTCTAACCTGGAGCAAACAATGGCAATTCTGAATTCAGAAATAGAAATAAGACAAAACCGAGACTATGTTTGAATTCAAGTCACGTGGGATCTCTTAGAGAGAGGAAGGGATCATGGTTACTGCGGATAGGCAGACTGGATGGACCATTTGGCCTTTATCTGCCATCATGTTTCTATATTGGACTAATAATGCACTTTTTAATCAGCTTTCGAAGGTAATCCTTCTTCAGATCAGAAATAAGCAAATGTTGGCAAATATCAGTATATTATAAGTGAAACATAAAGGCATTCCAGTGAAAGTCTCACAGGAAGAGGGAGGGGTGGGCAAGGTAAGAAGCAGGGAGGGCTGGGTAGGTGAAGGACAGAGAGAAAGAAATGGGTATGTAATTGCAAGGGATTTTTTAGTTTGTGTGATGCTCCATTTTTTAATAGGGCACTGACAGGGCTGGCTTTACCAATTGTGGGGCCCTGTGAGAACCAATCTGAGGGGCTCCTCCTGGCCATCCAGCATGATCCTCTGTCTCTGAACTAGAGGTCTGCATGGGAACGGGGATCACGGGAATCCCAGGGGTCCCGCTGGAATCCCCCCTAATTCACGGAACTCCCACAGGGACTCCGCTCTGGCCCACGGGACTCCCACGGGGACCCCCCTCTAGCCAACGGACTCCCACGGGGATGGAAGGCTTTGGAAGCAGGTTTCGTCCATATAATATAATGGACATGTCAGCCTTAGTAAAAGAGGGGGTTTATAAGTTAATTACCTGAACAGAAAACAAAAAAAGGATTCCACCAAAGAGATTCCACAAGGAAAACAGCAGCGCAAACACAAAAGAAACTGTGCAATTGATGATCCTGTCAGAAGTAATTGCTGCTTTTTTATGGGGACGGGCGGGGATGGAGGTAATTCCTTGCGGGGATGGGTGGGGACGGAGAGGATCCTGGCAGGGATGGGCGGGGATGGGTGGGATTTCTCTCCCCAAGCAACTCTCTACTCTGAACCCTCCTACTCCCCTTACTACTAGTACTGATTCTATTGTTTCTAGAGCACTACTAGATGTACGCAGAACTGTACAGAGTCACAAAGGAGACAGTCCCTGCTCGAAAGAACTTAAAATATAATCAGACAAGACAGGTCTGGCCTTAGGTATCTGGGCCAATGAAGGTAGCAGCACCGGGAAGGGGGGCCTAAGGCCCCGATTGGCCCAGGTGCCTAAGGCCCATCCTATGGGAGAGGCCTTAGTTATCTGAGCAAGTCAGAGCCTTAGGCCCCTCACCGATGCATCCCAGGATACATCAGGAAGGGGATGGCCCACCATTTTGGAGAGGCGTGTCTAGCAGCAGAAGCAAGTGGGCAATTGTGGAACTCTCTTCCCATTCATCTAAGGCAGGGGTGTCAAAGTCCCTCCTTGAGGGCCGCAATCCAGTCGGGTTTTCAGGATTTCCCCAATGAATATGCATGAGATCTATTTGCAGGCACAGCTTTCATTGTGTGCTAGTAGATCTCATGCATATTCATTGGGGAAATCCTGAAAACACGAATGGATTGCGGCCCTCAAGGAGGGACTTTGACACCCCAGTAGAATGCATGCTAGACCCATTCAAGTGTAACTTCAAAGGCTTTCTTTTTAAAGATGCTTTCAACTGATAGTATTCTTGTCTTGATTCATTCTCTTGGATCTGCCGTGCGATTTTATTTATTAACTAGTCTTTAAGCCCGTTACATTAACGGGTGCTAGAACATATGTGTGTGTGTCTGTCTTTATTTCTTTCTCTCTCTCTCCTTAGCCGCTTTCTTTCTTTCTGCCTTTCTTTTTCCTTGGCTGTCCTCTGTTCCTTTTTCTTCACCCCCCCTGTCCATCAGCATCTCTTTCCTTCTCCCCCTGTCCAGCAGTAGGCATCCCTTCCTTTTTTATTCCCCCTCCTCCTTCTTATCCTTATGATACTCTTACCTTGCTCTGTCCCTGATCAGAGGTTCCCGACAGCCGCCCAGTTGCACCCATTGGAAAAGTTCCCACTGCCGCATCCCGCACCCCTCCTGACGCGGCTCCCGCTGTCCTTTCTGTCTGTCTGTGTCTCTGGCCCCCTTTGCCTGTCTGTCTTTCTGTGTATCTCCCTGCCCCTGTGTCTTTCTTCTTTCTCCCTCTGTCTGTCTGTCCAAAGCAGCATTCCATCCCCCTCCATTTCCCTCCCCCCACACCAGTTCCCTGTGCACCTGCCCCTGTGTCTTTCTTATTTTCTTTGTGTTTCCCTTCCTCTCTCTGTCTGTCTGTCCAAAGCAGCATCCCCTCCCCCTCCATTTCCCTCCCCCCTCCCCACCAGTTCCCTGTGCAGCAGCATTAGCGTTTCCTCTACCCCCCCCCTTTTCCCTTCCCGCGGTCCGGACTACAAACGTGGTGATTACAGCAGCGCTTGCATCAGTCTCCACACGCTGCTTCGGGTCCTTCTACTGCCCTGATTTACTCTGGCACGTCCCTGATGACATTATTAGAGACGCGGCAGAGCAAATCAGGGCAGTAGAAGGGCCCGAAGCAGCATGTGAAGACTGATGCACACGCTGCTGGAATCGAACGGAGATCGAAGGCGGCAGGAGGAATGGAGATCGTCGTCTGGCTGCGGTCCGGCTTGTGGAGAGCAGGGAGGTTGTGACGTATTAAGCGAGCAGGTGGTGACGTAAAACCCACGCATGCGCACTTGTGTTTTCGCGACGGATCAGGGAACACGTTTTTTTAGTGCGCATGCACGGCCTATCATTTTATTATATTAGATTGTTACCCTTCCTTCCGTCCATTCCCTTTTTGTCTTATTTTCTTCAAAATATTGTATTTCTTTCCCTCTTTCCTCCTTATGCGTAAGTCTTGTTTATGGTTAAATGTGGTATGTTTGTCCCCCCGAAAGTTGTATAAATTCTAGCTATGTACATCGCTTTGAAGTTTGATTAAATAAACTTGGAAACTTGAAAACTAAACAGATATGAGGGTGTCAGGAGTAGGGTGTTGGGGGTGTCTGGGTGTGATATTGGGAGTTCGAGGGAGCCCTGTGGCATGAGGGAGCAGTCATCTCTCCTGCCAATCTTAGAAGGGGAGGTGTCAGGGGGTATCAAACAGGAAGGAGTGGGCATCTGTCCTACCAATCTCGAGGGGGGTGTCAGGCAGGAGAAAGTGGACAACCCTCCTGCCGAACTCAGGGAGGGCTGTCAAAGGTCCTCTGCCACAGCTGGCTGAGCAGATCGTGACAGGGGAATTTCCCCCCCCCCCCCCCTAAATCAGCTCATCAGCAAAACTCCCTGAAACTGCAGCTTCAGGGAGTCCTGCCGGCTCAGCTGATTGTAGATTCCTATGCCTCGATCAACTCAGCCAGCTGGCAGGGTGCCTATTTTTACATTTGGGAAATGAAGGCCTGCATTTCAGATGTCTTGTCCCTTGCCAAAGGAGATGTGTAAGGATGCTTAAAACACGCCCCCAAGGTCACTTCCAGGCAAAACCACACCCATGACCCTCCTTGGGCATGCTTAAGTGTCCCTATGCATCTCGCTAGACCCGTGACAGATGCCTACAATGTGGGCATCCTTCCTCGCCCGAGTTAAAAGAAATAAAATAAAAAATTCTGCATCCTGATTGGCTGCCAGACATAGCAGTAGGACTCCTATTGCTGTCTAAAATACAGAGTTAGAGAATGAGGCCCTTAGTGTTTTGGTCACATGTATTTGTATTCTAAGTACGTATGTGAAAAACTTGCATATTAGAAATCCTACTGTGCTGACTTCTGCTGCCACCGTCACCCCTGCTTCTGCCTTTATGTGTTAGATAAGCGGAAGGAAGGAGGGACTGGATATGGAATAGGAGGGAAAGAGGCTGGAAATCTATTTTATTTTCATCTAAAGCTGTACCAAACAGCATATCTGAATACCAAATATGAATAATGGTCGTTGAGCTTTAACATGATGAATAATAAAAGAACCAACATGAAATCAGAGCTAAAGGGGCTCATTTTCAAAGCATTTAGCACCATACACTTAACTTGTTTATTTTACTAGGATTTAGCATAGTAGAGCCCCAGATTATCTGTATTTGTTTCAAGAATATTCAGTACAGCCCTATTCTCATCATTGGTGCAGGGCATCATCCGGAGCAATATGATTCTTTAAAGTGTTCAAATTCAGTTGTTTGTCGCTGCATTTTTGTGATTTGTTAATTGGCATTTGAAGAAAATAATCAGTTTAATCATCCCCTGACACACAGAGTTCTTATGAGCGTCGGGGAAGCAGGGAACATTCAGCATTCCAGCCAGCGACTTATCAGTTGACTTTATCAGCTGACATTTGCAGAGAAGAAATTGTAGATTTTATGATATGGTTTGTTTTTATCTTATGTATGCTTTAATTGATGTAAACCATTTAGGGTTGTTGGTTTTGGGTTTTTTTTTGTAAATGGTTGGGGGAGAGTGTGGCACAGTGCTTAAAGCTACAGCCTCAGCACCCTGAAGATGTGGGGTCAAACCCACGCTGCTCCTTGTGACCCCGGGCAAGTCACTTAATCCCCCCCATTGCCCCAGGTACATTAGATAGATTGTGAGACAGGGAAAAATGCTTGAGTACCTGAATAAATTCATGTAAACCGTTCTGAGCTCCCCTGGGAGAACGGTAGAGAAAATTGAATGAATGAATGAAAGGCTTCAGGCTCTGATAAGCAGAGCTGGTATTGTGACATCATAATGCCTAAGAGCCAACCTCATCAGTGATGTCACAATGGCTTCATTGTCCTTTACTCGGCTCACTTTTACTACATTTTGATTTCTAGAGTGACACAGTGGATAAAGCTAGACCGTCAGAACCCTGAAGTTGTGGGTTCAAACCCACGCTGCTCCTTGTGACCCTGGGCAAGTCACTTAATCCTCCCATCACCCCAGGTGCATTAGATAGAATGTGAGCCCACCGGGACAGACAGGGAAACATGCTTGAGCACCTGAATAAATGCATGTAAAACCGTTCTGAGCTCCCCTGGGAGAACGACATAGAAAACTGAATAAATAAATAAAAAGTTTAAAATAAATAAATACATTTAGGATGAGAGTTTGGGAAACCCTGATTTGAATAATTATTTTTAAAGAGAGAAATCCTTCCAAATCTGAGTAGCACTGGTTTATATGGCACTGGCGTGATTGCAATTTACATTCTCTGCAGTGAGAATCGTGAGTTTTTGCCCTCACTGAGCGTAAATGTAATAAATTAGAGCATGGAAGTGAAACGCTCATCACTGCAGGTGGTTCAGTCAAGAGGGGAAAGGAGGTCCAAGATTGCAGTTATGTTGAAATGCTCTGCATGCAGGTAAGTGCCCCATCTGCTTGATAATAGATGGTTTGTCTCATGGCAATTTCTCCAAATGGGTTCGTTTTGCTAAGGCATCTGAAGTATGACCTCAGTCTCTCAAATTTAATGCTATCACACACCATAGTACTCGCATTGTGCCAGAGAGAACTTTTCTTCTGGAATGTAGGGCGTGTATTATATCTGCTTTCAATGAAGACTTTGCTTCCCTGAACTCAGGTGTCAATATAGTAAAACCTTGGATTGCAAGTAACTTGGTACGCAAGTGTTTTGCAAGACAAGCAAAACATTTTATTAAATTTCAACTTGATATACAAGCGAGGTCTTGCAATACAAGTACTTACAGTATACACACGTCATATCATCACAACTGAGCCGATGGTTCTTCTCTCTCTGGCGCTGTAGGAGTGTAGTGACTGTTCTAAACGAGCGAGGTCTTGCAATACAAGTACACTTCTCCCTCCGTATCCATGGGGGTTAGGGGAAAACGGCCCGCGAATATTAAAAAATCACGAAGAATATTTGGGCCGGCTCTGACCCACCCCTCGCTTCTCCCCGGCATCCCTTAAGCCTTACCTGGTGGTCTAGCGGGTTTTCGGGACAGGAGCGATCTTCCTACGCTCCTGCCCCATGCAGATCACTCATAGGAAATGACTGCCGTGAGCTCCTATCGTACTCTCGAGAGACTATGGGAGCTCACAGCAGCCATTTGCTATGAGTGATCTGCACAGGGCAGGAGCGTAGGAAGATCGCTCCTGCCCCGAAAACTCGCTAGACCATCAGGTAAGGCTTAAGGGGGGTTTCTAAGAGGGCTTAAAAATAGCCCGCAAAATGAAAATGGATCAAAAAAAAAAAAAAAAATCGCCAATAACCAAATCCGTGGATTCGGAGGGAGAAGTGTACATACAGTATTTTGTATTAAAGTTTTGGGGCTGTGGAACAAATCACCTGAATTTCCATTATTTCCTTTGGGGAAATTCACTTTGGTATACAAGTGTTTTGGATTACAAGCAGGGCAGGATTAATTCGTCGAGGGCCCCTAGGCACACAAATACACTGGGCCCCCCTGCCCTGCCCCACTCCACCATGCGCCCAGGTGGAAACAGGAAGCTGCGTCAGAGGGAAGCTTTGGGCAAGCAGCACTGCTTACAAAATTACAATTCCCATTGCCTTTCTTACCCGCGTTGCTTGCTTGTCTTACTTTCCGTCGATGGGGGGGGGGGGGGGGAGCACGTTGCCAATCGATGCTAGAGGGGCTCATCGCCGTTTGGAAAAACAATGTTGACGCCCTCCTTCATCGGGCCCCCCTGACCATTTCAGGCCCTAGGCATGTGCCTACTGGGCCTATTGGTTAATCCTGCCCTGATTACAAGCATGTTTTCATAACGAATTATGCTTGTAAACCAAGGTTTTACTGTACATTGTGAGTAGATGTGAGGGAGTAGATGTTTTGATTCCATTTGTGTCTCCTATGGGGGAGTATACGCCTGTGTTTACTGATCCCATCACTTAGCAATGATTTTCATTCCCTCAGATAATAAGTGTCCCCTCCCAACAGCTGACAATTTCAGCAAACTTTCTGATGCTAAAGTATTTAGCTATGAAAGCTAGCTTTATTCCTATTTTTGTCTCAATTATATATATGGGAATTTTACTGCAGACAGACTGCACAATTTAGAGTAGTTAATGTTGGCTTCCACTTGTAATTGATATCCTGTTTATGTGCATGAAACTCAAGGGTTTTGTAGTACAGAACTAGCAGTGCATTGCTAATTTTTTCCGTTTACTTAGCAGGTTTCTCCTGCTCTTATTTTTTCCAGCAAAATTGGAACCAGGCTCTGATCTAGCACCATAAGCTTGCATTTCCACATGCAATGGGAATGTCTCTCCCTATTTTATATGTCCCCTCCTTGAACATACTCAGGTTTTGACCGGTTTAGCAACCCGGTGCAAAAAAAAAAATGGCTCACCGCATAGTTTTCTGCAAGATCTCTCATTCTCCGATCATGTCATGCAAATAAGGTCATTAATATTGAAATGCCATGCAAACTAGCCGAGCAACTGATGCTCTAACATGGCTTTGTGATGCACAAAATAAGTGATCAATTTTAGCAATCCGAAAAAAGCAACTGGTCAAGACCAGTCACTTAAGTGTCTTACTGATATAAATATTGTATTAATTTTAGGGCTGAACCAACAATGATACCAAGTTTTTACAATAGCAGGGACATTTACTTGTCATGCACGTCGTGAGCACGTGTGTTGAAGGCATGTCTTATGCATGCCTTTTAGCAGTGTAAAATATAAAAGAGAGGGCCATGAAAGATGGGGCCAATAGGAGAAGGCTAAAATTTCCATTCCTCATGATTAAAATATGTACAAGCTGGGCCAGAACTTTATACAACACCACCCTCATTTATGCCCCCAAATTTTCATAGTTTGCTGCTACATTTCTGCAAAGCATGAAGGGATTGCCCTCGCTGTAGTATTTAAAAGCGCGTGAAAATACTAGCATTTGTTAACTGCATGTGCTTCGTGCTCCAATGGTCAACATTATGTATGGCGGTTGTAGGCTCTGATTTATGCAGGCTGCCCTTTCCCTGGGAGGAAGAGGAAACAATTATGGCGGGAGGACCAGCTACCACAGAAGAGTCTGACATAGCAAATCTGGTGCACGTGGTTCATAGACAAAACCGCCGAAGACAAAGGCGCGCGCCGACAGCTGAGCGCAAGACGGAAGCACGCACCGAAGAAAAAGAGTGTTTTTAGGGGTTCCGACGGGGGTTTTTGTTGGTAAACCCCCCAGTTTACTTAATACAGATCGCGGCGGCGTTGTGGGGGGTTTGGGGGGTTGTAACCTCCCTCATTATATTGGAAACTTAACTGTTTCCCTGTTTTTTAGGAAAAAAGTGAAGTTTTCAGTAAAATGTGGGGAGTTACAACCCCCCAAAACCCCCACAATGCCCCCACAACGCGGTGCGATCTGTATAAATTAAAGTGGGGGGTTCCCCCCCACACTCCCCATCGGAGCCCTTTAAATCAGTCATTTTCTTCTGCACGCGCCTCCATGTTGCGCTCAGTTGTCTGTGCGCGCCTTTGTCCCGGCGCGCTTTTGACCTTACACCGGTGCACGCATACATTGTCCCTGTATCATGGACTATTCTATGCACGTATGAGTGTCGCTCTCGCAGCGATTGATCAGATGGATCGAGTGGAGATCATGGCAAACCTCCACGCAAATCAGATGCATGCAAACTTGTTTGAGCATCAATCGCCGTTTTGGAATCATTAAAAAAAAAATAAATCGGCCCACAGCGATCTTTAGTTCATCTAGCCCTCAGTAGGATAGTTACAAAGTTGTGGTAAAATAATTGCTCTAGCCAAGAACATTGTGCATTCTTTAACAAAACAGTATCAAGCCTGTTATCTTTAGAAGGGCCTGTATTAAAAAAACAACAACCCCAACACAGACCCTCCTCCTTCCTAGCATTCACTGGGGTTCCTATGGTATCTAGTTGTTGGGCAAAAGGAACGCCAAGTCAGTCCTACCTTGTAATGTACCCAGGGTCAAAGTATAGGCAGTCCCCGGTTTAGGAATGAGTTACATTTTTAAAGCTGTTCTTAAGTCGGATTTGTATCTAACTCGGAACCTGTAGATTTTAAGTTTCTTGCTGCTTACCTCTGTTCCCAGCTAACAAAAGGTCCAACTGTCGCTAGTACCAATGTTCCCTCTAAGGGGCAGCATGCACAACCACACACTGTTCTTAATGTGGCCATGCATCATTCCTGAATCTGCTGCAGGAGAAGTGCAGGAGTCTAGGCCGCTGGAAATACTGCGCAGTGAAATCAAATGAAGCCCCAACCGCGTTCTTAAATATGAGTTGTACTTAAGTTGGATGTCTGTAACTCGGGGACTGCCTGTAGTACTCTTGACCTTTAATGTTAGTTTTGCAATATTACCACTAGGGGTCATTCCTGAAATAGAGGGTGTAATCTCTGAGATGAAGACAGAGCTTCTGGGGACTTAACTTTTTTTCTTTTTTTTTTAGGGCCCAGTAGAGGGTGTAGAGTTGGGACACAGGGATTCCATGGACCACCAGGTTTTAGGATACAGGGAATGGGAGGCATAGTTGATATATATATATATTCAACCCCTTTAACTGCAGACCTCAGAAAAGTAAAGTACAATTCTTGATATTCAGTTAGCTTTCCTGCAAAGTTTACTGCATACCATGTTATTCCATTTGCATAAGAATTAACTGTTTTGCATGCACCTGCATACAAAGGAGTTCATTATAATACCTGTGTTGTACTGGGTTTAGGACCTGGGAAATAATGCACAGAACTACATGTTATTTGCAAACTCTGCTATATCACTTTTTGCTATATTAATGCATTTTATTACAAGATAGATGCCATTGTGCAGCTTTGTAAACAGGCACCTTAATGTGATTTAAATGTTATACTGAAACAAAATTCAAAGCTTGACATTGCCATACTTTCCTAATATTGCACTGGCATCATTTCATTGTTGCTAACGAATTGCATGAAATAACAGATTTTTGGAAATGAAGCATGAAAAGGATTCAGGTCCCAATTCCTGCCCCATACTTTCTCTGTCTCTGTCATATGTAAGTCAGGTACCTGGGGACACATCTTAAAGACCAGAAACCATCTTTCAAATATGTCCGTCTTTTACTATGAGTTTCACATCTTTTATACGAATCAGGTTTGCCAGCATGTGTCAGCATGTGACGTAAGGTCACATGAAACTTTAAACACATCAGCATTTTTCCTAGCTAGAGATTGAAGTCCAAAAGGTAAGAAAAAGCCTTGACCAGCAGAGCTTCTTAACTAAAGCTGTCTGTAAATACGGCTTAACAAAACAATTGAATTCACTTCACTACAACTCTGTTTAAACATTCATGTCAAAGAAAGAAAGACAAACATAGATGTCCTTATACCATCTTCAAAGAAGGGAAAGATAAACAGGGCCTACCTTTGCATCTTTAAACAACATATGCCTAAGGACACTTACTAAAGTTCTGATACGTGTCCCTTCAAATCCCCTCTTACGCCATGTAAATGACGTCACAAATACACAGCATGAGCTGGAAGGGAGTGATACTCTAGGTATGTCTCTCAAGGAGGGGTCTTTTTAGGAGCTGTAGTACGAATAACACAGTACATGAGCAGTCAAGACAAGAGTGCAAATAATAAGAGATTATGCATTCAACTAAAGTGCTGATCCCAAAAATTAGATAAATCAGAGTTACATTTGAACTCAGCAAAGAGGTCTGCTAATTTCTGAATGTCCATAGGAGGACCTATATTGTCAGAAAGAAAAGTACAACAGCATAAAATACTGAGGAGAATTTTTCAGCTAGAATCCTAGCTAGGGCCATACGATTTTGAGAACCATCTGAGAAGTGGAGCCTAATTGATCAGTAATACCTTGCAAGGCGTCCCTAGAATAGTTCACAAAGCGTTGCTGATTATAATAATTTTAACTAATCCGATCAACATTCTTATTAATAGTAATAAAGGGAATAAGGAACTCAAACCCAGCCTTAACCTGAGCTCGGGCCTTAAATTCATCTGGGACCCCTCTTGGGACCCCTATAGCATCTATGTATACATGTGATCAGATTTATATCAAGACAAATAAAAGGAAAAACCATGTGAATAGGAAGGATGCCTTTCAGAAAGAATATGCAGAAGCATAGTAACCTTAACTAAAGTGCACTGGCCTATCCACTGGCTGGGTAGCTTAACAGGGAGCCAAAAGTCTCCATAAAGCCAGTAAATATCAAATCTGATGCAGCAACAATGGGGCATACCTATGAGCCAAGACAGAACAATAACCTGGGGGTAAATTACCTACAAAACTACCCTGTGTCAGATTAGAAACATGACATGTGTAATTGCCCTTATAGATGGTAACGGCAATATCAAGCTTTTGCTGTCCTGGCAACAAAGGGTATTTAGAACACTACAGTGCACAAAGAGGATAGGTAAAATTAGAGGAGATACTGGTAAATAACCCAGAAAGGCATGGTTGGATACCAGGAGGGAGGTCCAGATGTACGGTTCCTAGATGGGGTCTAGCTTGAGCACATATGTAACAATTACTCTTATTATGTTGATCAGCAGTGAATTTCATCCATTCTAACCAAAGGTTACGTTCTGAAAACCCTACCTCAACAGCCACAATATCTTCAAAAGTGGGATTGGCAATAGCCATCATGTCAGTAAGTTTATTGAATGTAGGGGCCAGTGGGTTAGTATTTTTTGGGGCCCCCACAAAATGGCGGGAGAGGATGAGTGGAGGTAGATAGATCCCGTAAGAAAACTGATGATAGCTAGACCCACCCTTAAACCACATGTCCATAATGTACATACCTTCATCAGTAGGTCTAGGGTTGTCAATAGTAAGAGAAAGCTTAATAATTTGTGCAGGAACACTTTTCCTATAACAGTGTCCAACCTTATGAAGGGTCATACAAGTAAGCAGTGATTTACCATTTTGGTCCACTGTTTTTCAGAGTATTTTCTAGTTTATAAGCCCAGTCAGTATTAATATTCCACCCTACCACTCCCCAGAATGCACACTTATCCCCCCAACGTAAGTCAGTAACATATACATATATGTCCTTAGTTTTAGGAATCTCTGAGGACCAATGGCACAGCCTTGGGATATCAATTGATGAACAGTCCACAATGTCACAATACTCAAAGGAGAAGGTGGCAACTTGCACACTGCTGGAATTATACCAAAGGGTAGCATACTATCGGTCTTTTCTGGATTCCAATTGAAGGACAGCCTTTGCGAGGGAGTAGTCCAGCTTGACGTCGTGTTCGCAAAGAGGTGTCGGGGGTGCTGTTTACAGCAGGAATGTCATTTACAGATGGGTATGGGCAGAAAGTGTCGTGGACCCAGAACACATCATCCCTGTAGACCCAGTTAGAAATGATCCATACAGGGAGAAAAACGAGCAGCAGCGGTGCCAGTAAGAGAATGATAAAGTTGGTAGAATGCTGCAATGAGATCATTATGTTGTTCCTCTGAAGGGGGTGAAATCTGCGCAGGGAAGACTTGCTTCTGGGGTTTTAGGTTAACCCTCTTCAAGCGACTTGCGTGGATCCAAACAGGAAACTCCTCAGTAAGTGCAGCGGGCCTGGTCACAGCGATCACAGTAGTGGGAAGGCCAAAGGGGAAATCCGTCTGCTTCCGATCCTTGGAAAGCTGCTGGATAATCACCAGGCTGGAAAAAATGGGTAGGAATCTGTGGAGAGAAAGGAGAAGTGCAAGACACGTTTCTTTGAACAAGCCCTAATATTTCAATTAGCTTTTGGACGTATTCCTCCTGTATCAAGGGAAAATCTACCCATGGGGCAGGGAAAGGTCATCCCGTGAGAATCTCAAAGGGAGAGCAGCCAGATGTCTGTGCATACAGAAAGAGATACTTGAAAAGAAATGCTTGAAAAGCATTCCAAATATCATTCAGCAGCTGTACTCCAATGTGATCCAAATAAGAGAAACCATGTTGCCTGTACTGAATGTGGCAACATGCAACAATACCAATTCATTCACTTAGCATAGCCATGGCAAAAGAGAGACAATACTCAGTTACTTAAGGTTCTTAATTGAACAATCCAAAAGGATATGTTTTTTCGTGCTTCATATAACTATTATGCACCTCAGAGAAACCATACTGATGTACTGAATGTATTCAGAAATGTACATTGAATGGATCATATGTGGGGAACACCACGAAATAAACGCTGTATAAAGTAAAACTTTTTCTTAAACATATAACCCCTGACTAAACTTCATTCAGAATATAAAAGCTATAAGTAAAAGAACATTGCGCAGTTAGGCTAGTAAGAAGTGGAAAAAGAGCTCTAAAAATGGCCAATGTTATGTATCCTGGGGTACCCACTAAACTAAGACAAGTAGACATGACACAGACAAAACATAAAGTTTTTTAAACGTGGAGCTATTTCTCCATCTGTCAAGTGTGCAGGGCTGAATTTAACTCTGCAAATAAACACATTGATATAAAAAAACCAAAACAACAAATAATGTATATCATAACCATCTCATATTTGAAAAAAGGCATAAAGCTAATGTCTCTTTGGAGCGTCTCTATCTCTGCAGTGATAAAGAGGACCCGTGGAAAACATTAGAAATATCTGTGCCAAAATGGATCTGGGATGGCTATGTATAAATCTGGAAAAAACATTTTAAATTAGCGACATCCTAATTTCAGCTAAAACAATAGAAAGGAATTGTATTTTCCAATTTATTTTCAATTCACAACCATGCCAGTTGTAATTATCGAGCTATATATCTCTGTATCAAGGAGCAAAAGGTCAAGAATGAAGATATCACTAGCAAGAAGTTAAAATGTCGAGCGAGCACTACGATAACCAATACCATGATATTGAGCAATGAATAAGGGAGAGCTAGCAGCTGGTATCCAGGGTTTCCCCTCTTTGCACCAAAGTCCGTCCAAAAGGGCGGCTTTGGGCACCTGCCAAACGCCAGGCATCAAATTCAGAGGGAGCTGTGAAAAAAGAGAGGAAGAGAATCCTGTTCACCCTTGAGACCCAGAAGCCTATTTAAAAGAAGGGCTTGGACATCGTGAAAAGTATGAAGGGTAATGGGGTGACCTAGGATCAGAAAAGTAACCATCTCTACCACCATAGCACAAGCAGCCAGGGAACTTGAACAGGAGTGACTATAAAAAAAGGCAACAGAGCGTAATTTACCGCCATGTTCTCCCTTCATGGTGTTACAATAGTCCCAAACAAAGAGATAAAACATGTGGGCATAAGCAGGAAAACCCAAACTTGAGCTAGAAACCAAAGCACATCTTAAATGTCCAACATTTCATAAGTCCATCTGATAAGAGCAGTCATTTCAGAAACCAGGGTCTGTCTCAAAATCTGGTCATAGAAGGAACAAGCAGAGATCCATTGGCGGCAGTGACCAATCATAGCAAGAAAAGTAAGCATGTCTTTCTTGGTAACTGGGAGGGGCAGATTTAGAACAGCAGCAATGCAGAAAGTGCAGATTTTCCTCTGACCATGAGACAGGACAAAACCCAGGTATTTCACTTCAGATGTACACCAGTGCAGTTTATTTCGTGACACCTTGTGACCACACACAGACAACCATTATAAAAGGTACAAACTATCAATCGGACAGGTATCCTGAATTATGGAACACAAAAAGTTGTACAAAATGAGAATAGGACCATGAGGGGCAGTGCATGACTTATAGAATAGCCAAAAGGACATTCCACACTAGGTATACTGTTGCTTAAAGGTGAAGGCAGCCTCACCAAAGGGACTAAAAATAAAGCATTCTTTAGGATAATGACAGAAAAAAAATCATTGGCTGCCGGTGGAATGGTGGAAGAAACATAAGGGCAATGAAAATTACCAAAACATTAACAGCCCGAAAATCTAGGACGAAACAGGGAATGCCATTAGCTTTGACAACAAGAGCGATGGGCGTATTATAAGAAGAGATGGTGGTTTTGATAATGCCGGAGAAAAGTCAAGAGACGAGCAGTGGAATCTCACCTTACTGCTTTATAAAACCAAGAATGAGTAACTTCAAAGAAGCACTATAGGGGGTCAGTGGAAGCCCAAACAGAGAAGTCTGGGGGAAGGGACAAAAACATTCATGCACAGACCCTGATAATGAAAGCAAAGAACAGATTAGCTTTGCTCTGCACAAGAAAGAAAACCTTTAAAACGGAATTTTTTCTTTTTCTTTTTTTTTTTTTAACTACAAGGGAAAGATCTTAGACTGATTCAAACAGCGCATTCAATTCATTCCACATAACAGCATGTCCTACCTCAGTAGTAAACATTGGTGACACAGAAAGATGGGAGCTGAAGGAAAAATGTCATACACACACACAGCCGTACAAGTCTCATTTGTCTAGGAGTAAGTGCCTTTATGACTCATTACAAAACCCATATAACAATGCAAAAATATTCGCTTATCTTACCTTATAAGCGAGGTACAGTAATAAGAGACAATAAAATCTTAAACTCTATAAAAGTTTTTAACCTTACAAATGACAGAGTGGGCAGGGGGGTTCTATAAATAATTTCATTCTTTCCGAAAGAATGGCAGCTGCGTATATATTCATGAGGGGCGCTTACCGAAAGTACCCCGAGATTTTTCCCAAAAAAACTCCATAATAGAACCCAAAGCTTGAACTTAAAATAAAGGGTTGGGTACAGGTCACCACTACCCAGTGAGTATTAAAGAACAGAAAAATTCAGAAATACTCACAAAATATTGGTGATATCATCTGCCCATCGCGGACAAGCCCCCAACTGAAAAGGATTCAGGTCCCAATTCCTGCCCCATACTTTCTCTGTCTCTGTCATATGTAAGTCAGGTACCTGGGGACACATCTTAAAGACCAGAAACCATCTTTCAAATATGTCCGTCTTTTACTATGAGTTTCACATCTTTTATACGAATCAGGTTTGCCAGCATGTGTCAGCATGTGACGTAAGGTCACATGAAACTTTAAACACATCAGCATTTTTCCTAGCTAGAGATTGAAGTCCAAAAGGTAAGAAAAAGCCTTGACCAGCAGAGCTTCTTAACTAAAGCTGTCTGTAAATACGGCTTAACAAAACAATTGAATTCACTTCACTACAACTCTGTTTAAACATTCATGTCAAAGAAAGAAAGACAAACATAGATGTCCTTATACCATCTTCAAAGAAGGGAAAGATAAACAGGGCCTACCTTTGCATCTTTAAACAACATATGCCTAAGGACACTTACTAAAGTTCTGATACGTGTCCCTTCAAAGCACTTTCCTTGGAAAAGTAAAGCATGGGAAAACTTCATGTGGAAAATTTTCTATCCTAGATTTTTGGCTCTTGACCAACAACTAATACTTTATTTATATGCATATGCATGCCTGGCAGTGCTCATTTTAGCATAGCTAAAACCAGCTACTGGCCCATCAGTTCCTCGAGCCTTCACTTGCAACTTTCCAGGCTTTTCCCTGCTGTTTTAATTTTTTTTCACTCAGAGAACAGTTAAGCTCTGGAACGCACTGCCAGAGGTTGTAGTAAGATCGGATAGCGTAGCTGGTTTTAAGAAAGGTTTGGACAATTTTCTGGAGTTAAAGTCCATAGTCTGTTATTGAGAGAGATATGGGGGAAGCCACTGCTTGCCCTGGATCGGTAGCATGGAATATTGTTACTCCTTGGGTTTTGGCCAGGTACTAGGGACCTGGATTGGCCACCGTGAGAACAGGCTACTGGGCTTGATGAACCATTGATCTGACCTAGTAAGGCTATATTTTGATACGTCAGCATTCAGAATCCTGGTACAATCCCTCATACTAAGTCAACTTGACTACTGCAACATCGCCTATTTAGCAATTTCCCAAAAGAATATGTGACGTTTACAACTAATGAAAAATGCAGCGGTCAGAGTTATCTTCGGGCTAAAGAAATTTGATCACGTGACACCTTACTACCGGCAGTTGCACTGGCTACCGACGGAAGCACGTGTAAAGTTTAAGTTCGCCTGTCTCTGCTTTAAAGTACTATATGGGCCAGCCCCTAAATACATAACAGACCTTTTCTTCTTCTCCACCAACAGACACAAGAGAAGCTCACATTCGAACTTCGTTTCCCCCCCAAGTCAGAGGTTGTAAACTGAAAAAACACCATGGACACCTTCCGTCACATCAAGCAGCATTATGGGGCAAAGACCTAGAACAATTGCTCTCGCCCAATACCTACAAGGAATTCAGGAAGTGCCTAAAAACATACCTGTTCCTGAAATATCTAGACAACTGACTCGTACATCTCTCTCTCCTCAATAACAGTTTTCTTGACCTATTACTCATTCTCTTTCACCTCTCTTAAGTTCAATCATTTTGTACCTTCTTTTAATCTTTTGTAAACCGCATAGAACTTCACAGTATTGCGGTATATAAACTGTTGTTATTATTATTATGTTCTTATGTAGCATTGTCATCCGAGCAGCATCCTTGGCCGATGCACTCATGTGTTAGAGCCATATGCTAAAGTTAGCGCATGGTTGCCTAATACAAGCATAATACACAATTTGTTATTATCAATACCAGACCAGTCCAGAATCTATGGCAGTGGTTCCCAAACCTGTCCTGGAGGACCCCCAGGCCAGTCGGGTTTTCAAGATAGCCCTAATAAATATGCATGACAGAGATTTGCATATAATGGAGATGCCAGGAATGCAGATCTGCTTCATGCATATTCATTAGGGCTATCTTGAAAACCCGACTGGCCTGGGGTCCTCCAGGACAGGTTTGGGAACCACTGATCTATGGGTTATGTCTGCTGACCAGTGGATGGAGACAAAGAAACAAAGTTCTATGTGATTTGACTTTCAAGGGCACCATGCTCCCTTACAATGCTCCTTTGTCTCCGTCTCTAGTGGTTGACAAGCTAACCCTGCAGCTCCTGGTCTAGTCATTGGAATAGCTCCTGCACTGGCCTGAAAAACTGGGTCTCAGTTGAGCCAAGGATGCCTGTTTTTTTTAGTAGTTTTGATAAGTGACTATCAAATTTTTATTAAAAACTTGAAACTTGTCAGGATTCCCATTGCCTGGGTCAGCCAGAGCTAAGGAATGTTGCATATAGCCCCTGCACAATGGCGAATGGCATGCATATTCAAGGCCAACGATTGTAGTGTTACAAAAAGACCCTTAGTGCATTACCCCCAGCTTGCAGTTGTCACTGTTATGCTGGACAAAGGTAAGCTTGAAGAGCCGGCTGCTCGAGGTCGGCCACCTTCACCTATCTCAATCTGGAAGGGATGCAAAGTAGGAGTAAAATCCCTGGGTAGTTACAAAGGAAGGTTCAGGATGCCAGCTCTAGTTCTGACCGAGCACAAGAGGGAACTGCCAGGTTAGAAAAAAAAGCAAAGCTATGTTCTCATTCAATAAGCACATGACTATTTTAGCACCACAAAACTGTAAGTAGCATTTAAACCTGTCCAATTTACATGCCTCGTCTCTGCAGTGCAATGCATGCGGGGGAAAAAGGCTAAAATTATCAACAGTGCATCCAAAGTGCACAGCAGGGAAAGAAATCACAGAACTACAGAGAAAATTTTCTCCCAAATACTCCCAGTCTGTGAACCTCCGCAGTTTCCATATGTATTTATCCATCGGTATTTATATCCTACTTCTCCCCAAAGGCCCAACGAGAAGGAAATAACATGAAACAGAAATACATTTTAGAGTAAATTATAAAACAAATTCAAAATAGAAACAACTTCTCTCGCCCTGAATAAAGGTGTGGCCCTTCTGACAAAAGTCACTATATTTGGCCACAGAACGCGACACCCTTTTCCCATCCCTATTATACGCTGCTCATATAAGCATCATATGCATTACATTGCGTTAAACATTTGCACGTGTCGCAAACTGAATATAAACTGTTTTCATGTTGAACACTTTCTCTAAATTGATGCTGCCTGTGGCCAGAAACTGCAGGGTGAAAGCGGACAGGCAAGAAAACCATTTACATGAACAAAATAAGAATCCTAAAGACACTGTGTTTCTTCATCCACCTTCTGACCTGATGAGAGTCAAACAGACTGCTCTCCACATGCAGATCAAATCAAACCACCCACCTCAGGGGATCTTCTAGTGAAATGCAGTAAAGCTTTGCAGTTACCATGTAATAAGCAACTCAACTGCAAAACATTCCCAGCATCTGCTCATAGACTTACCATAGAGGAAAAACCTCTATTACAGATTTTGGGGGGGGGGGGGGGGATGATGCTCAAAACTAACACCATCACTAAAAGAGGGTTAGCACCAGGCTTGCACGCATTATACACCAAATTATCTAATGGTTTCAGCACATACTATTAACATGCAGCTATTATATACCCTGCAGTCAAGCACATTTAGCACAGGAAATGTTCCACGATGTCCATGGTAGTGTTAGAAGGGTTGGTTGAGGATAGAGGTGTCTAGCTGTATCCTCTCTCTCCTTCCAACTTCACAGTTCTCCTCTCAACCTGACCCATTTTAAGAATCAGCCCTCCATATAAAAAAAGAAATATACCCTGGTGGATCAGCGGCCCACCCCAGTCCCTCTCAAAAGGCCCTGGTGGTCCAGAGCACCCCCCCCTCCTCCCAGCTAGGCCAGGCCAGATCCACCAGTCACTTTGACCTAGTGGAGGCCAAGCCCACCCCCAGGATATGGCGATACTCGAAACGGTGCAAAGGAGAGCGATATGTCTGATAAAAGGTATGGAAAACCTTTCATACGCTGAGAGATTAGAGAAACTCGGGCTCTTTTCCCTGGAAAAGATGAGACTTAGAGGGGATATGATAGAGACTTACAAGATCATGAAGGGCATAGAGAGAGTGGAGAGGGATAGATTCTTCAAACTTTCGAAAAATACAAGAACGAGAGGGCATTCGGAAAAGTTGAAAGGGGACAGCTTCAAAACAAATGCTAGGAAGTTTTTCTTCACCCAACGTGTGATGGACACCTGGAATGCGCTTCCAGAGGGCATGATAGGACAGAGTACGGTATTGGGATTCAAGAAGGGATTGGACAATTTTCTGTTGGAAAAAGGGATAGAGGGGTATAGATAGAGGATTACTGCACAGGTCTTGGACCTGTTGGGCCGCCGCGTGAGCGGACTGCTGAGCAAGATGGACCTCAAGTCTGACCCAGCGAAGGCACTTCTTATGTTCAGGCTCCCTACCTTGTAGGAGGCAGGAGCAATGCCTACCCACTCCTGCTTCTCTGAATAGCATCTTCAAAATGGCATCACTCTGCCTCATGTGGTGCATCCTGGGCTAACATATAAGAAGCCTATTCCGTACAGGAATGCAAGCTTGCATTTTGTGATGGAAAGCAGCTACCTAACTGGGTGTGTATATATATGTGTAGTTATAAGTTAAGCCCCTAGGTGTGGCAGTTAGGCAAAAATACCAGCTCCGAGACTGGCATAAGTGCTAATGCCTAACTTTTAAGTGTATATATATATATATATATATACACACCTAGGGGCTTAACTTATAGGACACTAAGAGCTCCTTTTACAAAGGTGCGCTAGCGGTTTTAGCATGCGCCCTAGCCACTACCGCTCACATTGGAACAACATATTGATTTATTGTTTAAGACATGTATTTCGGTGCTTTGGAAGCTTCGCACCATAAAGAAGCTTCTTTTTGTTTATTGGTGTATTCTTTTTGTTTATTGTTTATTTGTTTATTTAAGTATTCTTGATTACTGCAATATTATAGATTTGGTGACGGGATAATCGCACGCCAGACGCCAGCACGCCGACAATTTGGCGCAAGACAGAAGCGCGCGGGGGAAAAAATAATTTTTAAAGAGCTCCAACTGGGGTTTGGGGTGGCAACCCCCCACTTTATTGGTTAGTGTTCGCGCTGCTGTTGCGGGGGGTGGGGGTGAAACCCCCCACATTATAGAGAATACGGAACTTTTCCCAAAAAAAAATCAGAAAAAGTTCCGTTTTCTCTATAATGGAGGTTTCCAACCCCCGAACTCCCCTTCAACAGCTGCGTAAACTCTAACCAATAAAGTGGAGGGGTTGCCACCCCAAACCCCCTGTCGGAGCTCTTTAAAAATTACTTTTTCTCCCGCGCGCTTCTGTCTTGCGCCGAATTGTCGGAGCGCTGGCATCTTGCGCACCACTGACTATGAACCATAGATTTAGGTGCTTACAAGAAAATTCTTAAAAAATTGAAGGTGACTCAGAATACTGCTGTTCGCCTCATTTTTGGTGTAAAAAAATGGGAGCACATTACTGCTTTTTATCAGAAACTTCATTGGTTACTGATGGTCTGTTTAAATTCTCTTGTATTTGTTATAAATCAGTTTTTAGTATGTCGCCTGGGTATCTTGTTCCTCACTTCTCTTTCAATCACTGTAACAAGAACACCTGCAGAGTGCACCCGTTTACATATCCCCCTATAAAATCTTGTCGTTACAAGAAGTTTTTTGAGAAAACTCTCTCATTTCAGGCCGCTAAATTGAATACATGGCTTGGAAAAATTATGTTAGAGGTTTCTTCCTATCTTGATTTCAGAAAACTGTTAAAAGACAACTATTTGATAGGTTGGTATCTTAATGAATCCTGTTTTAACTTTATCAAGTTTTTTCTTAATTTTAACCTGATGTATTTTTATCTGCATTCTATGTATTAGCTCTACTTTTTGTGAACCGCCTTGAACTTTCCCGGTATGGCGATATACAAGAATAAAATTATTATTATTATTATTATTATTTTCGGCTAGCACACCTTAGTAAAAGGAGCCCTAAGTTATGCACAATCCCAAACATATATACACCCCCCTTGCATAGGTTTAAGACTAACAACCATAGTAATTTTGCACAGAAATAAACAAATTTGTACATTTGTACTTGTTCAGCAGAAAGATATCTTGAGAATGGTTCAGGCTTTGATGACATCAGAGAGGCCTAACCCACAGGTGTGAATACGGAAATATCCGTACAGAACACCATCCAGATGCTCTTTTAGGATTTTTTCCATTTTCATGCAAAATTATTATGGTTGTTAGTGATTATGTCCTAAACCTATGTCCCCCTGTGGATTAGTCAATTCTGTAAAGCAGGTGGTTCACCAGTTGGACTGCCCAAAAATTCCACAAGGCAGTCAGACGCAGCTGATGCTCCACTCAAATGAATATTTAGCTTTTTCACACTTCAGCATAAAGCAGAAAAAGCAAGATGCCAAATTTAATGTACAGTGCTGTGGACATCGGGTAGTGCTATAGAAATAATAAATAGTGTAAATACCCACAGTTTTTTTTCCCAGTTTGTAATAGAAAGCAGCAATAATTTTTGTATTTGAAGATATGCTCTCTTTAAACAAATATATATATATATCTTCTGTGAGTCAAACGCCTGGTCACAGCAATCATGCTTGGTCACTTTCAAGATCTGGGGTTTCGATACCAGTTTCTGGGATCTGCTAGAGCTAAAAATGCAATTCTAGCCTATATCAGAACGGAAAGCAGGCAGATATTCTCACGTTTGGGTGACGTCATCCACGGAACCTGGCATAGATAGTCAAAGAGTGTACTGTCACTTTAAAGACCACCCATGTGCATGCTGGTACCTTCCCACCTGACTAGGCTCAGTGGACCATCAGTTCAGTATTAAAACTAAGAAGCCAACTAGGGGAGGTGGGAGGGTTGCGAGAATATCTGCCTATTGTCCTCAGATAACAGCCGCTACAGGTGAGTAACTATGTTTTATCCGAGGAGAAGCAGACAGTATATTCTCACACATGGGACTCCCTAGCTGCCAAGATCATGCCTCTGATGTGCAGTGTCCTACTGCTCTCTGGATTCATCTGCTGCTGTTACTAATGAAAGGATTTTATAACTGATATCCAAGTTTGCTTGTGATCATAGGAGCGAGTTTTCAGCCATTGCCTCTCCAAGATGGTGGCAGGTTTGCTTATATGAAGCATATTTTTTTCTACCTTTTGTCGTCTCTGGTTTCTGCTTTCATCGTCTTTTCACTCTCTTCCATCCAGCATCTGCCTCTTCCATCCACTGTCTGCCCTCACCCCTCCCATATGGTATCTGTGTTCTTTCTATGCCCCTCTCTCCTACACCAGATCTAGCATCTTTGTCCCTCTTTCTTTATTTTTCATCTGACCCCCCTTCCCAGCATCAATCTCTCTCTACTTTGTCATTCTTCTGTCTCTCCCCTTTCCCTCATCTGATCTTTCCATTCCATCCTGACTCCTTCCCCTCCTCTAATCTCCCTGCCAACTGTTTCCTTCCAATGTTCCTCCTCCCCTGTCCAGCAGTACCTTCTCCCTTTCTTCCTCCCCTTATCCAACAGTAATTCTCGTCCCTTCCCTTTCCCTTCTCCCCTGTCAGAAGTAGCCCCTTCCCCTCCCTTGTCCAGGAGTACCCCTTCTCCCTTTCCTCCTCCTATTATCCAACAGTAACTCTCGTCCCTTCCCTTTTCCTTCTCCCCTGTCAGCAGTAGCCCCTTCTCCTCCCTTGTCCAGGAGTACCCCTTCTCCCTTTCCTCCTCCCCTTATCCAACAGTAATTCTCATCCCTTCCCTTTCCCTAATCCCCTGTCAGCAGTAGCCTCTTCCCCTACCTTGTCCAGGAGTACCCCTTCTCCCTTCCCTCCTTCCCTCTCCAGCAAATGTTCCCTCTATCTAGGCTAGCAGCAGCTCTGTGTGCTTTTAACTTCGGCACACAGCTGCCCCTAAGCAGTATTTTAGCGCAGTTTCATGAGGCAGCCTCGGGGCCTTTTGTAGGCCGGCCTGCTTCGATGATGCGATGTGGGTCGTCCTACCAAAGGCCCCGAGGCTGCCTCATGAAACCGTACTAAATACTGCCTAGGGGCAGCTGTGTGCCGAAGTTAAAAGCACACAGACCTGCCGCTGCTTTTCTGGGGGTGCGGAGACATACACGGCAGGAGTCCATGGTGGCAGGCAGGAGTGCCGGCATAGCGACGGCAACAGGAAGTTGCACGTCAGCTGATGCCGGCACCTTTTGCTGCGGCGGGGTCCTGAATCCTTCGCGGACCGGCAAGATTTTTTTGCGGACCGGCGGTTGAAGAACTGTGATTTAGACAATACTTAAATTATCTCTTACCCAGACCTGTGTGGACAGATGCTACAAGATGTTATTAGATTTTGTTGTAGTCTCTTGTCTGAAAACAATGAATATAGCTCTTTCCTATCTGATTTTAATGGTGTTCCTTTTGTATATGTTAAAATGTAACACTATTGCCTGCGATATTAATGTCAATGACAAACTTCACTTATATGAAAAATTGATGAATTAGAGAAATACTTTTCTCATATTTTCTTTTTGTTCTTATTTTCTAATTCACTTTTACTTTTCTCTTATGCTAAATAACATTTGTGAACCATAGCTTACATTGATCATATCCATTGGGGATACAAAACCCTAATACTCATAAAAAATGTTAAATTTAAGAAAATAAAATACAGTTAAGAGTATAGTCGGTGTAGGGGGATCAAAGAACCCATGACAGCTCGCAAGAGGCAGTTCTGACAAAGACAAGTTCTTAAAAGTGCTTGAGGTTTTTGGATTCCCCAGTGGAGTCTTAATAATGCTTCACAAATGTTATTCAGCATAAGAGAAAAGTAAAAGTGAATTAAAAAACAAGAAAATAAGAACAAAAAGAAAATACAAGAAAAGTATTTCTCTAATTCATCAATTTTTCATATAAGATATGTTAAAATGTAAACCACATTGACCCACTCATGGAAAAAGTATATCAAACTCAAACAAACATACCCCCTCTTCTACGAAACCGCGCTAGCGGTTTTTAACGCAGAGCCACACGCTGAATGGCCCACGCTGCTCCCGATACACATTGAGTTCCTATGAGCATCAGGAGCAGCGCGGCTCCCCGCACTAGAAACTGCTAGTGCGGTTTCATAAAAGAGGGAGATAGTCTGCTAAGACATTCTGCTTTCCTGCTACATAAGCTGCTTTCAGAAATATGTTGTGAGAAATTGCCCAGGACCAGAATTTGGCCCACTTCTTGGCAAAGTGGGCCAAGATCCCATGCCACATGGTACTACATGGCTACCTGGTGTCTTGTTCTGATGACAACTACTTGATGCAGGATTCAGGATTGACCAAAGTTCCAGGAGACTGATGTGGAGAATTTTCTCGAGAGGATTCCAGCTGCCTTGAGTATAAAGGCAATTGAGGTGGGCTCCCCAACCAAGCACAGAAGCATTTGTTAATATTTTTTGACGTGGTGGAGTGTGGAATAGGCGGCCTCTGGAAAGACTGGCCAGTGATAACTACCAATGAAGGGACTAACAAAGGTCCAAGGTCACAGGTAATCGTTGGGGATAGTGCTCCGTTAGCTTGAGATCACTGGGTTGAGAGAGTCCACTGGGGTTCCCTAAGATGTGTAGATGGGCAAATAGAGTTACATGAACTGTAGATGCCATGTGACAGAGGAGGAGACGCATCATTTGACATACAGTGATGCAGTAGGAGAGAGGAGACCTTTTTGCAGATATGAATGAGAACATTTGTCAAGTCTCTGTTAAGGTAGAAAGGCTCAAACTTGAGTTGTTTCTAGAAGTGCCCCAATAAACTCTAGAGTTTAAGTGGGTTGTAGATGGGATTTCTGGTAAATGACTGCAAATCCGAGAAGTTTTAATAGATGAACTATTGCATTCAAGGCTTGGTGAGCTTGTTGAGGCATTGAGGCCTTGATTAACCAGTCGTTCTGGTAAAGGAACACATGAAAACTGCACGAGCTACTACCACTAAGCATTTTGGGTGAAATTCTAAAGCCAGTACCTAAATGTAGGCATCAGTAGGTGCCCTTCCGGTGCCTAAGTTAATTGAAAAACACTGTTAAAAACTGCAAGGTTTAAGTAACTACCATTGCCTATATAAAAGGCGCTGGAATCGTTGACTAGGTAGCCACTTTAGGCTGCGGAACATTGGTGTGGCCAATACCGGAAGTGGCATTAGGTGGGCTAAAGTGGTTACCTAGTTGTGATTCACGCCAAGATAGGCAGCTGAAAGATAAGCCCGGAAAACTCTGGCCTACATTTCAGCTCCCTATCTATGCGGTGAAATCCTAAAGCCAGCCCGCAGCTGCCATAAGCTGATTGGGGATAAATTCCCCTGCTGCAATCAGATAAGCCAGCAGGGCTCCCTGAAGCCACAACTTCGGAGAGTCCTGCTTGCACAGCTGATCAGGGAGGGGGGGAATTCACCTGTCACAATCAGCTGAGCCAGCTGTGGTGACAGAGGACCCCCAAAATCAGCAAGAGGGATGCCTACTCCCTCCTGCCTGACACCCCCCAACTACCCCCACCCGAAATCAAAAGGAAGGATGCCTACACCCTCCTAACACCCCCCCTGATACCGCCGAACCCCTAGACACCCCCTTACACTCCACCCAGATACCCCCAAACCCTGACTCCACCACTCAGACATCCCCGATAGAATTTCTAACTTGAAGCTCAGCTGCAATAAAGCAAGATGCAGATAAAATTCAGCTATGATTTACAGACAGATTTTAGGAATAACTGACCTTATCCGAGTACTTAGCTGGCCACCTCAAGCAAGCGACCACACAAATAATAAAAGATTCAGTGGTCTGTTGCTTGAGGTGGCCAGCCAGCAAAGTACTCAGATAAGGTTAGTTATCCCTAAACTCTGTCTGTAAATCATAGCCGATTTTTATCTGCATCTTGCTTTTTTGTAGCTGAGCTTCAAGTTAAAAATCCTCCTAAGCAAATCGAAGAAATGATGCTCTGAAGTGCAATTAATAGTTGGCTCACTAAATACAGCTCCTGACACTGGTGGACAGAGACTAAGGGGCTGTCAAAACATACTGGTGAAGACTTAGCTGTTATTCCCTGAAACCATCTGACTTAAAATTTAATGAGAAGTTCTCCCGGATGGTTCAGCCACAGTTCTGTAGTGCAGCTGAACAAAGAATTATAGATGGAATACAAGGTTAACTAGAAAATTCTGGCTTTGTTATACTTCATTTGCATTTATACCACCAGTAAAAAAGCTAGGAAAACAAAGAGGGTTTACAGAAACATTATGGAGGCCAGGCAAAAACCTGCGTCTTGTGATTTGGAACAAGAGAGATCATCTTAGTTGGCCAAGTGAGACAACAGCAAAGTTGACCAGCTCCCACTGTCACCTCTATGACATAAAAATAAGACAGCAGGGAAGTTACAGGAAATTTCTGGATGTCTGGGAGCCATTGGCTACATTTTGAAAGCAATGATAACTAACTTTATTTTACTGGCCTTTAAACATACACATCCAGGTGGGAGGGAGGGGGAAGGGGTTTGCATTGGAATTGATTCGGGGATTTTTTTTAGGTAGTTTCTTGTGGGTATCTAATTTCTTAATAACTAGGTGTACTTGAATTATTTGCATGCATTATTATAGTTTGAAAATTTAATAAAGATTTAAAAAAAAAAAAAAAGACACCTGAACCTGTACTCATTTTTTTTTCTTAATACTTTATATTGTATATATCCTATGTATATGTATATCCTATTACATGTGGATTACAAATTATTCAGGTACTCAAGTATTTTTTTCTTTTTTTTTTAATTCTTATTTATTAATTTTATCATTTGACAATTTTTTAAAGTCCAAAAGGAAAAAATACAGTGTAGTCTCACAATAGAACACAGAACACAGTTATCAGGAAATAAACAACTTATTACAGAGTATAGTTAGTTCACCATCTATGAGAGCAAAACTAAGAATAAGCTGAACAATTATCTAATAATTAAGAAAAAGGAAAAACTAAGATGCAGGCTGACTGCCCTTGAACTTATTCTTTCTGAGCTAAGAACCAGCAAATACTCATGCTGAAGTCAACTATTACACTTAGCAGAAATAAGTTTTGATAGCTGTTCTGGCTCACAGAAAAGTACTCAAGCATTTTTCCATAACTGTCCCAGCGAGCTCCCACTCTATCTAATGTACCTGGGACAATGGAGATTAAGTGACTTGCCCAGGGTCAGAAGGAGCAGTGCGGGATTTGAACCCAAAACCTCAGGGTGCCGAGGCTGTAGCTCTAACCACTGCACCACACACTCCCAAAAGGTATCGCATATTTATCCAGACTGTAGTAACAAATGGATAAAAGCTGATAGGGAAAGTAAATAACTATAAAGAATTGATGTAGAATGGTACAAAACTGATTTTATCAGGAGAAATTGGCCCCATATAGCTGTGAACTGGGCTTTCAGAGGCCTCTCTTAGGTGTCCAAGGAAAAATTATGTTCTTACCTGTTAGTTTTCTTTCCTTTAGACACAGCAGATGAATCCAGAGACCAGTGGGATAGCAGACATCTACCAGCAGGTGGAGATAGAGAAACTGATTAACAGGTGGTCCTATCGGTTGGCACTCCTCCTGTTTCTCCAGTATCGCTCCTGCACAAGCATCCGGAACTAGGAAATATTGAGCATGTAAAAACTTATTTCCTTTAATCAATTGCCAAGGGCAAAACACAGAATACAACTACCAACAATAACAAAACTGAAACGCGCAACAAAGAAACTGACAGACCATCTTCGGAAAGGGTGGGGCTCTGGATTCATCTGCTGCGTCTAAAGGAAAGAAAATTAACAGGTAAGAACATAATTTTTCCTTCCTATTCAACAGCAGCAGATGAATCCAGAGACCAGTGGGATGTAGCAAAGCAATCCTCAATCTGGGTGGGAAGCAAACGCAGCCTCCGCAATAACCGAAGCACCAAATCTAGCCTCCGCACGCGCTGCCACATCCAACCGGTAATGCCTAGAAAATGTATTCTTAGAAGACCAAGTAGCCGCACGACAAATCTCCTCCAAGCAAAGACCCCTGGACTCAGCCCAAGAGGTAGCCATCGCTCGGGTTGAGTGGGAACAAAGCTTGTCCGGCAACCGCTTCCCTGTCATCAAGTAAGTGGAATCAACGGCCTCTCTGACCCAACGAGTTATGGAAGCCTTGGACACTGCCAAACCCTTGTTGCGTCCCGCGAATAACACAAAGAGGTGGTCTGAACGACGAAAGTCGTTAGTAACCTGTAAATAATGTAGAAGAATTCTGCACACATCAAGGAAATGCAAGGAAGAGAATTGCTCCCCCCAATCCTCCCGCCAAAAAGCAGGAAGGAAGAGAGAATGGTTCACATGGAAGGAAGACACCACCTTAGGAAGAAGCGAAGAGACCATCCGAACCGAGACACCAGAATATGAAATGTGCAAAAAAGGATCCCTGCAAGACAACGCCTGCAACTCTGAAACCCGACAGGCAGAAGCCATGGCCACCAGAAACACCGCCTTCAATATGACATCCTTTATAGTTGCTTTGGATAACGGTTCAAATGGGGCCTTCTGCAACCCCCCAAGGGCAATGTTAAGACTCCACTCTGGACAGATCTTTTTAACAGGGGGCCGAATATGGTGTATACCTTTCAGGAAACGAACTACATCAGGCTGAGATGCCAGTGAAGAATGAGATATCTGGCCTCTGTAAAATGCAGTGGCCGCCACCTGAACCTTAAGGGAATTACAGGCCAACCCTTTGGCAACGCCGCACTGCAAAAAGGAAAGAATAGCAGACAGAGAAGCCTGGAAGGGCGATAGTCCCTGAGCTGCACACCAAGACTCGAAAACCCGCCAGACTCTAGCATATGAGGTAAGAGGTAGACCTCTTTTTGGCTTGAAGAAGAGTGGAAATAACCTGCTCGGAATATCCCCTACACCTCAGCCTCGACCTTTCAAGACCAAAGTGGGCCGGATTTTCCATGTAGATCGGACCCTGCGACAGTAAGCCCAGAGTCACCAGAAACGTCAACCAATCGCCCGTCGACAGCCGTATCAGGTCCGCATACCAGGGACGACGCAGTCAATCCAGAGCCACCAGGATCACCCTGCCTGGAAAGTGAGTTATGAGATGTAACACCTGAACTATCATCGGCCAAGAAGGAAACACATAAAGGAGACAACCTGGAGGCTATGGAAGCGCCAAAGCATCTACCCCCTCTGACTCCCGCTCTCTGTGCCTGCTGAAGAACCACGGTAGTTTCGCATTGCGAGACGAGGCCATGAGATCCATCTCCGGAAGACCCCACTTCTGAACTATCAGGCTGAACGCCTGAGTGGAGAGTCCCCATTCTCTGGGATCTAGAAGATTTCTGCTGAGGAAGTTTGCCTGAACATTTGCTTGTCCTGCAATGTGCGCCGCCGAGAGAAGAGGAAGATGAACTTCCGCCCATTGAAGTAGGACCATCGCCTCACTGGCTAATTGAGGACTTCTTGTCCCTCCTTGCTGGTTGATATAGGCCACTGCCGTGACATTGTCCGAAAAGACCCGTGTCGGTCAGCCCTGAATCATGGATTGAAACACCTGACGCGCCAGCCTCATCGCCCTCAACTCTAGCATACTGATCGACCACTAAGCCTCCTCCTGAGACCATACTCCCTGCGCCGAGGATTGAAGGCACTGAGCACCCCATCCCAGCAGACTGGCATCTGTCATAACTATGACCCAGTCCGGAGTCGCAAGGAGCATGCCTTTGAACAGATTGACCTCGGTGAGCCACCAATGTATGCTGAGCGAAGCGAGAGAATTCCACTTAAGGCGACGATTGTAGTCCTGAGACACCGGGGACCACCATGAAATTAGGGACTGCTGCAACGGTCTCATGTGAAAGCGAGCCCAGGGCACCACCTCCAGAGCCGCCACCATCGACCCCAGAACTTGCACATAATCCAAACTCTCGGCCTGGGTGACTGGAGAAGTAGGCGAACTTGAGACTGCAACTTCACTCCCCAGTCGTGTGTCAAATCGCACTCCCAGATGCTCCAACGATTGGGATGGGGTAAGCGAGCTCTTTGGAAAGTTGATGACCCACCCCAAAGATTGAAGAAGAGATATCACCCTCTGGGTTACTGACAAACTCTCTTGTGCGGAAGACGCACAGATCAACCAGTCGTCCAAGTAAGGATGAACTCGAATCCCCTCTTTGCGAAGAAACGCCGCCACCACTACCATTACCTTCGAAAAGGTGCGTGGAGCTGTGGCGAGACCAAAAGGCATCACTCAAAACTCATAATGATGACCTAGAACCGCAAACCAAAGAAATCGTTAATGTGGGGGCCAAATGGGAATATGCAAATAAGCCTCCTTGAGATTGAAGGACGTCAGGAACTCCCCTGGTTGAACCGCTGCAATGACCGATCGGACCGTTTCCATCCGGAAATGTTGGACATGGAGAAATTTGTTGACCCATTTGAGATCCAGCACTGGTCTGACTGACCCTCCCTTGATTGTCAGGGAAGACATGAAGTCTGCAAATCAAGTTGAGCAAGCTTCATCCAAAGCAAGGCAAATCATAGGTTGCATACGCAGGAGTTTCGTCAGCCGTAAACCTGAAGTTATTATGCCACTGTATAGATCCATGGTGAGACTGCACCTGGAGTACTGTGTGCAATTTTGGAAGCCACATTACCGCAAGGATGTACTGAGACTGGAATCGGTCCAGAGAATGGTCACCAGGATGGTCTCGGGACTCAAGGAGCTCCCATACGAGGAGCGGTTAGGGAAGTTGCAGCTCTAATCACTCGAGGAACGTAGAGAGAGGGGAGATATGATCAAGACATTCAAGTACCTCACAGGTCGCATCGAAGTGGAAGAGGATATCTTCTTTTTCAAGGGTCCCGCGGCAACAAGGGGACATCAGTGGAAAATCAGGGGCGGGAAACTGCACGGTGACACTAGGAAGTTCTTCTTCACCGAAAGGGTGGTTGATCGCTGGAATAGTCTTCCACTTCAGGTTATTGAGGCCAGAAGCGTGCCAGATTTTAAGGCCAAATGGGACAAACATGTGGGATCTATCCGCAAAGATAGATAGGGAGGGTCATTGGAGTGGGCAGACTTGATGGGCCGTGGCCCTTATCTGCCGTCTATTTCTATGTTTCTATGTTTCTTTGGCACCACAAAGTAAACGGAACATCTGCCCTTGCCCATTTCTGCCGGAGGAACCAGAACCACCGCCCCAAGATCCAGAAGCACTTGAAGGGTGAGCTGCACTGAGGCTCTTTTGGTTACTCCTGTGCAAGGGGATACCAAGAAAGAATCAGCGACGGGAGAGGAAAATTCTAATTTGTACTCGTCTCGAATAATGTCCAATACCCACTGATCGGACGTGATCTTGGCCCACTCCGCCAGAAAGGAAGACAGCTGACCTCCTAAAGAAATGACGGAGGGAGCCGACATCCCGTCATTGTGGATGCAGGAGCACGGCTGGCTGACAGGTTGGGGGTTTTGCAGTACGAAAGGAATTCTTTTGCAGAAACCTAGGCCTAGAATTATAGAAAGACCCGTAAGAGGGCTGAAAAGATGGCTTTCCCGGTCTATGTCTCTTAACGTCCCAGAAGCGAGGCCTGGCAGACGAGGTTTTCAAAAGAGGTTTATCTTCCGGCAACCGCTGCGCTTTGGAATCACCAAAATCTTTAACCAACTTGTCCAAATCTTCACCAAATAACAGACGACCTTTAAAAGGGAGCTTCACAAGCCTAAGCTTAGAAGCCGCATCCACCGCCAAGTTACGGAGCCACAGAGATCTGCGAGAAACTACTGAAAGAGACATCTGCTTAGCAGAACCACAAATAATATCATATAAGGCATCCGCCAAATACGCTAAACCTGATTCCACATCAGCCAGGTCAGAAGGAACAGAAATCCCTGTCTCCATCATTTTATCTGCCATCTGTTGAGTCCACTGCAGACATGCCCGCGCTGCATAGGAACTGCACAGAGCTGCCTGCAATGTAACCGCTGCTACTTCAAAGGACATCTTAAGTGAAAATTCTATCTTCCTATCCTGGATGTCTTTCAGCGCAATACCCCCCTCAACTGGCAATGTAGTCTTCTTGGTAACTGTTGCCACCAAAGCATCCACCTCGGGAGCTTAAACTTTTCCAGTTCATCCTGAGCGAGCGGGTACAACTGCCTCATGGCTTTCGTCACCCGAAGACCAACTTCCGGCGTATCCCATTGAGCCGTAATAAGCTCTTGCATGGCCTCATGAACCGGAAAGGATCTAGGTGGTTTCTGCCATAAGAGGGTTAGTAGACCCTGATATTATGGGATCCCCCTGAGAGATGTTCAACCCTTGTAATGCCTTAGATATCAACGAGGAAAGTTCTTCCCTGTGAAAAAGACGGAGCGCCGTAGGATCATCTACTTCTCTACCAAGCGCCTCCTTCATGTCCAAATCAGGCACCTCTCCCTCTTCCAAAGACTCAGGAAGAACCAGGGACAAAGGGGAGACCGAAGCAGAATCCCCTTCATCCGCGAGAGCCAGTCTGCGACGCTTAGCTGTCTGAGACTGCCCCAGAGTTGAAGAAGTAGTCTGGAGCAAAGGAACATGCACATCCATTTTCTGTGCAGGCTGCGAGCACTGCAATAAAAAGGCGTGCTGCATTAGAATAACGAACTCAGGAGAAAACGAGCCCTGAATCAACCCCGCCAGCACGGCCTGTCTAGTGTCCTGCAGCGAAACCGTGGCCCCAAGCTCATCAGAACCACCGACAACCGCCAAACTCTTCCCAGCCACCGACGTGAACTGAAGCGTGGCGGGCTCAACCACAAGCGAAGGGGAGCACGGCCGCGCTTCAGCAGCGCAGGAAAAAACAAACAGACTCGCTCGCCGGCAACAAAATATCTTCCGCCTAAGCATCGGTACACCCAGCGGCACACAGCCCCAATGGTGTTCTGCGCTTCCCACAGCGTGAACACCTCTTAACCTTTTCTGCCTTTTTTTTTTTTTAAGTAAAAGTACCACAGAGCCGAAAGTACGATGGACAACACCACCCCATACACGAAATCGCCTGGAAATCCCGAATTCAGCACTAGGCAACCGAGAAAGAAAAATATCTACTCACCAAAAACACTCCTTACCCTATCGAACAAAAAATAAGTTTTGGTTGGCAGTGGTAAGCTGAAAGCTGACAGGGAAGTACAGTACAGCTCACTCACTGTGAGGCTCTCTTTTTTTCTTTTTTTTGAAAGGAAAGAAGAAAATAAATTGAGCCCAAAGTTAAGCCCTCAATCCACTGGAGGGGAGGGTGGAGCAGGGACCTGGGGTGGCCCAAGTGTAACTCCCAAAGCTGGCACTGTTAAGCCAGTTACCCCTATCTGTCTGAAGAGAAATACTCTCAACAGAAGAAAATGATTATTTCACCAAAATTCCTCAGGAACAGCCAGAATTCAGGAGCTAGTTGAATAGCGACCATCACCTGCTGGGAGATAGAGCACACTGGAGAAACAGGAGGAGTGCCAACCGATAGGACCACTTGTTAATCAGTTTCTCTATCTCCACCTGCTGGTAGATGTCTGCTATCCCACTGGTCTCTGGATTCATCTGCTGCCGTTGAATAGGAAAGCTTTACCTTGGGTCTGGCTGGTTTTATTTTCCTTCAGCAAATGCATGTCGTTACAAAAAAATTTTGGATAGGACCTTAGCATTCCAAGCAGGATTAATGAATTTATGTTTGAATCTTCTTGTTTCTCCATTTCTTACTTACTCTCAATTTCGAAAAGATCTTAAAACCCATTTATTTAAACAATATAATATACATTATTGATTTTCATATTATTATGTAGTTATAATGTACTTTTTATCTGCATTTATTTTAGCTGATATCATATTATCCTTATTCATTAGTTTTAATGCTTGTATTAGTTACTCTGATTTTATTATGTAAGATGTTATTATCATATTGTATACTGTGTACCTAATTGTGTAAACTGCTATGAACTGCTGGTTAGGCGGTATATAAAAATAAATTATTATTATTATTAAATTGCACCTGAACCCCCCTGCTACAGCCAGAGGCCTTTGCCCTCCCTTATCAGTTACTGTGCTTCTCCAAAAATAAGACAGTCATACATTAATTTTGGGTCAAAAAAACGCACTAGGGCTTACTTTCGGGGATGCCTTATTTTTTTCATGTACAACGATCATCTCTCCATTCCTCTCCTCCACCCCAATTCTTCCTCTTTCCTTTCTTCCCCCCCATGCAGCATCTTTCCTCCCCTCTCACACATCCCTTTGTGCAGCATCTTCATCTCCCTCCCTCCCATCCCTCTGTTAAGCAGAACCCCACCGACCCTCCCACCATGAGACTGACTTACCTCTGCTCTGAGTCCTCCTAAAGCAGCAGAGGTGGGGGTTGCTGAATCGACAAGTCTAATTTTTTCAGCAAATCAGGCAGCACTAGTGTCAAGGATGGAGTCAGGGAGTGTCAGGGACATTCGGGGGTTGATCTTAACTAGGGCTTATTTTTGGGGTAGGGCTTATATTAGGAGCATCTTTAAAAATCATGCTAGGTCTTATTTTCAGGGAAAAAGAGTAGTAACTGAGGGAGAGAAACATTACTTTTTTTTCCTGTATATATATTTTTAGCCTGGGCAAGCTCTGTTCATGTGTGCATCCTGCCCCGCCGATCTACTAGTATCTTAGAGGGGAACTTCTTTGCAGCTATTTTTCTCTTTTCTTTTTCCTTTTTTCCTGATACTCCATCTCTGTGCACTGTGGAGATATAGTCACAATTTCTACAGAAAGATCCTTCATTCGTCCCTTCCCCTGTGCATTCGTCCCTTCCCCTTGCACAGGAGGTTAGAGACCACCATGAATACTGTCCATCTTAAAGCAGAAGCTGTGAAGGTTTTTTCTGCTGCTGGCATCGTATCCTATTTCCTGTGTGAATGTGTGAGTCTGCATATTTGTCATCTGAAAATACAAAAGAACCCACAGGTACAACCTAGATCAGGAATTAAGCCATACAGAACTCATTTTGCTTTGGCATTTTTTCCCCAATATAATTATTACAAATTTCCAAAACAAATATAAGAAAGGGCATATACAGCACAGTATATTAGAACCTTAATGAAAATATGCATAGCATAATCCATACCAATAATAGTATTATAATCATACAGAATTCCAATATGTCTTTACCAAATTAACCTATATTCCATTCCACTCCCCTCAACTCTTCCTCTTTTTAAGTCCTGGAATGCAAATGTCCATCTCCCTTGTCATCTTGCAAATTTAAGTCCCAGTATATCTTGGTGCTCCATTTATCCCAGTAATTGTCTCCAAGCAGTATAAGTATTCCATAACTTCTGATATTTCATCAGATGTCCGTTCTTCTGTGCAGTTAACTTTGCTTAATGTCAAAGAAAATTCAATTTATACAACACTGTGTCCAAGGTGGGTACACCAATTTGCTTCCAGAATTGTGCCAATAGGAGTTTGCCCACTACAAACAGATGTGTTGCTAATTTGTGGACCAATTGTGTTGCAGATGGTTAAACATGCAGCAAGCAAATCTCTGCTGAGTACGGATAGGTGACATTTGTAATCTGCTACAATATACCAATTACGTCTTTCCAAAATAACCGGACCTTGGAACAGAGCCACCCAATATGATAGAAATTGCCCTGACCGCCACACTTATGAGGATCCTGAGGTTTTAAAGATTTTTTTGAAGTTTCTCTGGGGTATAATACCATCTATATAGCATTTTAAAACCATTTTTAATTACTCTGCTCGAAACAGACACTTCAAGCAGAGAACTGACTATTTTCTGCCACTTTGGCAAGTCATAATCTTGGTGTATATCTTTCTCCTAGATAAATCAAGGAGTATATGTACTGTGGTCTGTATTATATAGGGCAAACTAAGCGCTCTATTAAAGTGCGCATAGCGGAACACTTGAGCTGCATTAGGCATTAACGTTTGCAAGCACCATTGACTGAGCACTGGAACAAGGGCCATGTGGAGAGTGACCTAAATCCCCCTCTGATAGACAGACCTGGAGAGCTAATATTAAATTTTACAATTCAACATTAAAAAAAGCCAGGAAAAACTTCTTTGGAGACAAGATCTCTAGATCCAACAACCAGATCAGTGCGCTGTTCAACATCTGGCGCTCCCTAACTACAAAAAAAGACCCACCTTCGCTTCCACCATCTCTATCAGCCGATGCCCTTGCAAATTTCTTTAATGAAAAGGTTACCACTCTAAGATGCTCCTTCCCTCCCACAGTCTCCTACAATTCCCTGACCTCTACTGATCTCAACCCTACCTTACCTGTATCCACTCCCATCCCTGCCGACAGATCCTGGACCGCCTTCGAGCTTGTCTCTGAACCGCAAGTCTCCAAACTCTGCCTCAAACTAAAAACTTGCAAGTGCATTTTGGATCCTTTCCCCTCCTATCTATTCGAGAATATCCCTACACAGGCCATCGCTTCCCTCACCGACCTTATAAACTCTGCCCTAACATCGGGCCTTTTCTCCCCCGACATGGGACACATTTCATTGTCCCCTCTCCTGAAAAAGGCCGACCTTGATCCCTCCATTCCATCTAACTACCGTCCTATAGCAAATATCCCTCTCCTAACCAAGTTATTAGAATCCATCATATCCACCCAACTTTCATCCTACCTAGAACGTTTCTCTATCCTACCCCACCAATTCGGCTTCAGACCCAACTTCAGCACCGAATCCCTCTTGACCTCACTAATCTCTAAGGTGCAACAACTCCATTCTCGCAACAAATTTGCTGTTCTTCTTCAATTCGACCTCTCCGCAGCCTTCGATGTCATTCACCACGACATCCTAATCTTCCAACTCTCCGAAATAGGCATAAGCTCCACAGTCCTTGATTGGTTCTCGAAATTCCTACGCTTCCGCTCCTATACTGTTAACACAAACGGTACCTCATCCCCCGCCTGGAAACCAAAATGTGGAGTCCCGCAAGGCTCACCCCTCTCCCCTATCCTTTTCAACATCTACATGTCCTCTCTGAAACTCCTTCATCTATCCCCCCTAGAAACTCTCTACTCCTACGCTGACGACATCCTCATCCTCCTCGAAACCGACTCGAACCTCTCTAACCTCACTGAGAACATCTCCACATGTATTACGAACCTCCAATCCTGGGCTCAATCTGTACAAATGAAACTGAATGAGTCTAAAACCAAACTACTTTGGCTCGGCCCAATTTCAGATCATTTACCCACCTCCATTCCTCTACCTTCCGGCCCCACTCTTCAGCTTGAGTTCTCAAGCAAAGTTCTAGGCATCATCTTAGACTCCTCTCTCTCCTTCAACGATCACCTCAACTCCCTGGTAAAAAAATGCTTCTTCAGCCTCCATATGTTGAGGAAAGTAAGATCTTGCTTTCATCATTCTCATTTCGCCATCCTCGTTCAATCCACCATCCTCTCTAGACTGGACTCCATCTATATAAGCCTAACAAAAAAAAACCTCCATAGACTTCAGCTAATTCAGAACGCCACGGCCAAGCTTATTTTCGCAAAAGGCAAGTTCGATCACGTTTCCCCACTCCTCTCCAAGCTTCACTGGCTCCCAGTATACTCCAGAGTCCTCTATAAATGTGCCTACATAGCCTTCAAGATTCTACATGGCATCCTTCCTCCCGTTATCCCACTCTTCTGGAATTCCTCAAACCTGCTCTCTTCTAGACCCTCCCAAAAACTGAAACTATCTTTCCCATCTATAAAAGGTATATCCCGCGCTGTAAAACTTGGAACATCCCTCCCCTTTAGAACCACAGAACTATGGAACAACCTCTCATCCCCGCTCAGAAATTCTAGCTCCTTCCAATCCTTCCGCAAACACTTGAAAACTTGGCTCTTCTCAAAAATCTAATCACCTCCCGTTCTCTAGTACTCTGTCCCTCTCTATCTTCTCAGTCCCTCTCCTATATCCCTTCTCTGTAGTTCCCTTTCCTCTCTACCTCTGTAAACCGTGCCGAGCTCTGCGCATGCGGAGATGGTGCGGTATACAAACCTAAGGTTTAGTTTAGTTTAGTTTAGACCTCAAATTCCTGACTTTGTTACAAATAAATCCACCAAGAAAAGGGGGAAATGTATCATTGATTCTTCGATGGAAGGAGCACAGATTTATATTTCAGTGGGGAGCTGTTCAACCGGGGAGGGGGGGGTTGAATACAGAATTACAATGGGTTCAAAGAAAGAGATTTGAGCAGAGGGTGAATAAGACCATGTCTGTTTTCCTACTTAACTTGGGGGTATAGGAATGCCATCAAATGTATCTCACAAGACTACTGGTTTGAGCAAAACCACATCAGCGACGGTGCAGTGCATTTAACTACTTATGCCTTTCAAGGTTCAAGGTTTATTAATATTTGATTTATCGCTAAATCTGTTTACAAAGCAATGTACATAAGTAAAACATAAAATATGGAGATACAAATTAAAACACAGTAACATAAGTTTTGAGACAAGACAAACTTGAGATGGAGGGAAAAAAAGGGCAAAGATTACATCTGTTTTAAATAAAAAAACAAATACAGGAAAAAACATAAGGGGAAGGGTTTGGTTAAAAAATTAAAAATGCTAAGAAAAGATTATATAATATTAAGTATTAAAAGCGTCTTTAAAAAGGTGTGTTTTCAAAGATTTTTTAAAAGAATGCAAATCTCTTTCAATTGTAATATATTGTGGAAGAGAGTTCCACCATTGTTTTCCATGACAGAAAACATGTTTGCTCTTCTTATTCCTATTGTTTTAAGGGAGGGTATGACTAATAAGTTTTGTGAGGATGATCTCAGTGAACGAATGGGATTGTAAGGAATTAACATTCTTGATATAAACTGAGGCCCGTTATAAACTAAAGTTTTAAATATAAGCAGCAATACCTTGTATAAAATACGGTGGCTTATAGGAAGCCAGTGAGCATCGATAAATAGGGGCGTAACGTGATCAAATTTCTTTGCGTTATAAATCAATTTAATGGCGGTGTTTTGAATAATTTGAAGACGTCGTTTTTCTTTTTGAGAGATGTTAAGTAATAAAGAATTACAGTAATCGATCTTTGTTATGACTAATGAATGGATCAGAATATTGCGTGATTTAGGCTCCAAAAATTTGGTGATTGATCTTATTAGCCGCAGTTTATAGAAACAAGATTTAACTATATTATTGATATGTTCGTGGAGTAACCCCCATTTAAATGAGGGGGCTGGTTGATAGTTGTGCTAATAAATTAGTGGGCCTGGCATTATTTGTAAGGCGTGCCCTCGCAGTAGTGATGTCATGCGTTGCATCTTTAAAAGACTACGTGTATCGTGAGCTTAAATTCAGCCACGTTTAGGGCGGCAGTAAGATTAGCCATGACTGCAATGCGGTAGATGCCGCTCCCGATGGACGATTGCTCACTCCAGCTAGTTGGAAGTAGCATAACTAAGCTAACGACCCTGCTTTCTCTTTACCCTACTTGTTGTATTAATGTATTATTATTTAGGGTGATATGATTACTGTGGATAAATAGGTTAACTGCGCTGCGGGGCTGGTGAGTATGAGGTCTCAATGTACTAGGAATTTTTATTTTATTTTGTTATAGTTTCCTACTCCTCCTGAGGAAGCCATAGCAGCGAAACTTGGGTCCCAGTAGAGGAGCAACCGAGATTATTATTTTGAGCACAAAATTTGGTGGGGAACTATCATCCTGCTGAGCCACACTGGTGTAAATTTGGCATGAAAGAACTAATGGATTGCTGCTTAAGCCACACTTCTTACATGAAGTTGAATAAAAGAGATTAATAATGGATCTCAAGTGCTCACTGTTGCACTGCCACTAGAACAAGTCTCGGCGTGCAACATACTTGTGACCTATCATCGGTCCTTTACACTCTTTGTTCTTATCAAGTTCTTTATAATTTATTTTTTCTTTATTATTTCATCTTCTTTTAATCTCTATTTTACTAAAATCATCATAATAATCCCCTCACGTGATTATTATGATTGTACTTAACTTGAAGCGAAGTTTTACTTCAAGTTAAGTACAATCATAATAATCACAACGTGAGGGGATCATTATGATGATTTTAGTAAAATAGAGATTAAAAGAAGATGAAATAATAAAGAAAAAATAAATTATAAAGAACTTGATAAGAGCAAAGAGTGTAAAGGACCGATGATAGCTCACAAGTATGTTGCACGCCGAGACTTGTTCTAGTGGCAGTGCAACAGTGAGCACTTGAGATCCATTATTAATCTCTTTTATTCAACTTCATGTAAGAAGTGTGGCTTAAGCAGCAATCCATCCGTATTTTTGGTGATAAAGTGTGGAGCACTACTATTTGAAGGAGTGATTTATGAAAGAACTAATCACATCTCCCCAGGAAATCAGATAAATGTTGAGCTGTTAGCTGTAATCGCTTTTTTTGTTTTTAAAGGGAATTGAAGGGACGGATACCTCAGTGTACAAGGAGTATATCAGGTATGGAAAAGTGTAATGAAGGTCCCGATATTGATCTCTAAGCGGTTCTGTTGCATGAGACAAGGACACTGAGCACTTTTCATACTTTCACAGACAGTGTTTGATATTTAGTTATCATTTACTTTATTTGATTTTGTTTATTATAGCATTATGCTGTAAATGATTCATGTACATATATCCTTCTCCTACATTATTGCCCAGTATAAGATAGTATCCGTTGTCCCAGTAATGCTTAATATATGCATGAAAGTCCACCTCTACCAAGCTCAAAGCTAGTTCCAAATTTGTCTGTCGTGACCAACTCTTTGCTTGCTTGCCTAAGCAAAAAATCCTGTTTTGTCGATATCTAAAAGCATCTCATTGCAATAGGCCATATTTCTCCACTAAATCCCGAAAAAAACTACTTTGTTCTCTCATAGTTGGTCTAAGTTCTGTAGACACATCGCACCACAGTTTTTTATAAATCTGCGCCATCAGGTACAAAATCTAGAGCATACATTAGGAAAAAGTGAGCTTTGTGGTGAAATCCACACATGCAATGGTTTCTCATTTGCTCATAACTTTAGCACATTGTAACAGTTCCTGCCTTGGTATTCATGGCCAAACCCATAACAGTATATCACCAATCTGAGCCTGTTCACTACACAGCCAGGGTTTATTGAGTTTCTGAAGCTACTCTGATATTAATTTTCAACTGGGCAGCTTTATGCTAGTATGCAAAGTGAGGTACTCCCATGCCCCCCTCTCCCCCCAAATGATATAACATTGTTCGCCTCACTTTCGACAGGTTCTTTTTCCACACATAGTGAAAAGCCTTCTTTGTTATGTCTTTGAAAAATGATTTTGAGAGAGCAATCAGTAATGCCACAAAAAAGATATAACAGCTTAGACAAGACAATCATCTTTAATGCATGAATACATCCTAGCCAGGATAGATTCAGACCTTCCCAGCATTCCATTAAAAAAAAAAAAAAAAATTCTTTATTTATATTTTTTAAAATTATACGAGCACTTACAACTTGTTCAGGAAAAACAGAGAGCAATAACAAAACAAATATACTTCTCCAATTAAGAGAACAATCAAGAAAAAAAATCCTTACTCTTCCTTAGACCACCAAATGAAGGCAAAAATTAAGGGGCGAGAAGCAAAGAAATAAAAGGAGATCAATAAAAAAGAAAAAACAACGAAAACAAAAGGCATTAAACTGAAAATAAACCACCTATCATCCATTAATCATACATTTTTAGATGGATCAATACCACTGGAGATTTTCTTAATATAAACGAAAGCCCTCAAATAAAACATATTTTACTCCCAGGTCTCTTATTATACATTTACATGGGTATGCCAATAAATTTGATACTCCTAAAGCCCAAGTTTCCTCCTTTAGTGCCAAGAATTTCTTTCTTCTATCTTGTGTAGTTTTAGTAACGTCCAGGTAAATCCAAATTTTTTGACCACAAAATGGAAGATGAGAATTACGGAAAAACAATCTCATCACTGCATTTTCAATTGTGTTCAAAAACAAAAGATGAAGAGTATTGCTCGAGTGGATACTTCAGACAATGAGTCCTTCAAAACAGATGATATATCCTGAGAAATAACCTCTCTCTCCTGGGCCTGAACCTCTTCAGCCTGGGGTTTAGGTGAAACTGGCAGGAAGTATATCTTATTGAAAGGTGGAATTAATGTAGGGGAAAATTTCCCAGCATTCCAATTCTCATAACAGTTCTTTCATCTGGGGTGGAAAACGCAGATGGAACAGATTAGTGGAATTCTTAAATTGTAGCCCAAATTTCCATTTAATTGGGCCTCACATAACTATCAATTATTTAGGAATACATCAACTGTATCACGTCTTCTGAAGGTACAGTAATATTCAAAATTTCCAACTTAAAGACATATTGATTTGAATGCCTGATACTGGGCATATGTCTACGGTAACCCAATTAGACAAGGACTCAGTAAGGATTAGACTATGTTATAATACTAAGGGCTCCTTTTACTAAGCTGCGATAGCGTTTTTAGAGCACACAGGATTTTAGTGCTGGCATTATACTATAATACTACCCACAGGCGATACACTACAGCTCGAGTTCTCATGCTAGGTCCTTGGTATCACTATCGATTCCTCTCTCTCCCTCAATGACCACCTCAACTCCTTGGCAAAATCACGCTTTTTCAGCCTTCACTTGCTGAGGAAAGCTAGATCCTACTTCAGCCAACAACACTTTGCCATCCTTGTCCAATCCATCATCCTCTCCAAACTAGATTACTGCAACGCCATCTACTTAAATCTATCAAAAAAAAGTATTCTAAGACTCCAGCTAATCCAGAATACTGCAGCCAAACTGATCTTCTCAAAACGCAAGCCTGACCATGCCTCCCCACTCCTTGCCAAACTTCACTGACTTCCAATAATCTCCAGAATCCATTTCAAATGTTCCTGCCTGGCTTTCAAGATCATTCACGGAATCCTGCCTCCTCTTATCCCACTGTCTTTCAACTCCTCCAGTCCCAACTCTTCCAGAACTGCCCAAAGGCTTAAACTAGCCTTCCCCTCTCCACGCGGCATCCACTATTCAGGCAAACTGGGAAAATCCCTTCTCTTCAAAATCACAGGTCTTTGGAACGACCTCACCACCCCGCTGCGGAATCTGAGCTCCCTTCAGTTATTCCGCAAACAACTGAAAACCTAGCTTTTCAGCAAATTGTAGCTCTATCCTTCCCCCCTTTCTCTCCCCCCTTCTACACATAAGTTCATGTAATCCTTTTTCTTCTTCTCTACCCACTATTTTAAGTTCTTGTAAACCGTGTCGAGCTCCATTCTCATGGAGATGATGCGGTATATAAACTTAAGGTTTAGATTAGATTAAGGTCTAGTGCACGCGGCAATTCAGCGCCCACTAAAACCGCTATCGCAGCTTAGTAAAAGGAGCCCTAAGTCATCATCAAAAAGCATCATTTTATGGCTGTCATTAATATATGTACTACTGTAACATCCACACTCTCTCTTATCCACAGAGCTAGGGGCTCTATGGATAAGGCAAACAACAGTGGGCCTCTGCATAATTCAAAACTTTCAGTGTACTGTCCATTAATTTTTAAACATGCTTAAGATTTTCTATAGCTGGAACAAATCCAATTGAGAATTTGACCCTGTAGGACTGCAAACATGTAAGGCCAGAAGAGCCAGTCAAATGCCTTTCCTGCCTCCAATTTGTTTACCAGTGATAAACCGCGCCTAATCTGCTTGAACAAAAGATAGCATATGTCTACAGCCTAGAAGCTAATATTTTTGTAAATATATTATATAGTCTGTTCTACTGAATATGCCAAACTCTAAGCTTAGATGTCCCATCTAGTTCAGTGACATTTCCTTCCTGCTTTATCAAGAAGAAACCTATTACCATGATCTCATGTAAAAGATTGAGAAATTCTAGCATAGTGCCAGTAACTTCCTCACCCTCCATAGGATTCATCACAGAGGGCAAGCCTTGCATTCCTTCTACTGTGGCTCTGAGTTGCCATCTTAAACCTTAACATACTGCTCCAGAGCACTGGGTTGGTAAGCAAATTTTGCTAAATCTATAGACTTGGCCGCAAAGAGACATATTGCGACAAATAGAATGCTGTTAAGGGGTTACATTCACTAAATTCAGATGTCAGGAATTTGCATCAGAGGGTGGGGATATGCCAAGGATATTCTACTAAAGGTGTCGAGCTCTAAGCTCAGGCATCCATTTAGTTTAGTGACATTTCCTCCCCAATTTCACATTTATCAAGAAACAACCTATTAGCAGCAGATAACCCACTGGTATTGCTATACACACACTTCTATGCAGAGCATGACGTACTGTACATGTGCATAACCAAGCAGTAAATAAGTCGTCATTCATAACCAAGCATTGACAATGTTTGGTAGTTATTTATTTATATATTGTGTAGGACAATTGGTTGGCTGGTTGTTTAGCTCGTCCTCCCAAGAGAGCCCAGAATGGGTTACAGATCAACATACATAGTATAATTAAACAATTGGATAGCACAGATAGATTACTCTTAAAGGATGATGATAATTTTCTTGGCAATAGTATTGTATACATATTAAGGTAACAATTTAGCAAAGGCCATAATTGCAGTCCAATTCATGTGAAAAGGAAAGTTTTTACAGCTTTTTTTGATGTTCAATACCCCTTCCAATGATCTAATACATGATGGTGTTAAGTTCCAAAGCTTCGGCAACAAATGCCTACGAGCACTCTCCAGGTGGAGGGACCATCCTGAAGATAAGTACAACTGTCTTTATTTCTGTGACTGTAGTGGTCGAGTCGGAACATAGGGTGCTAGATTGTTTTTGTTTTTTTACATTTAACCAGGAACTATATTATGGAAGACTTTAAAGGCCATCATCAGTCTTTTAAAGTACTGCTTATATCCTAAGCAGTTTACATTGAATAATAATCAGTTACTGGGCAGACTTGCATGGTCTGTGTCGCGTATATGGCGATTCAGTTTAGGATGGGTTGGGGAAGGGCTTCGAGAGGAACTGCAGCAACGAGATGGTTTGGATAGGCTGAAGTGAACTTCAAGGGCAATTCCAATAGTTGGACCCTAAGGACAATATCAGGCGGACTTTACAGTGTAGGGCCCAGAAATATCAAAGAAAAAAAAAAAAAAGACAATTTAATCATGAATTTATAATGCATGTAACTATTGAGCAGACTGACTGGACCATTCAGGTCTTTATCTGCTATTATTTACTATGTTACCAGATATTCTAGGTATTTTCTCTATCTTTCCCAGAGGGCTCACAATCTAATTAAGGTACTTGGGGCAACGGAAGGTTGGGTATCTTGCTAATGTCAACCTTCCATCGTGTCAACCCTCCATCCCCTCCCATCGCATCAACCCTCCATCCCCAATGGAGGGTTGGGTGACTTGCTAATGTCAACCCTCCATCACATCAACGTCCGCGCATGCTCGGAGGCCCATCTTGCCGTGACCCTGCCGTTACAGGGATCCGGGAGGTGCAGGGAGGAGAGACGCCAGCCAGGAGGAAAGTCGACCATGCTGGCTGATTTCCTACAGCGGCGAGAGGCTCGTCCTGTAGGCAGGCAGCCGGCGTGGATGACTCTCCTCATTGCCAATGTGTCATGGCACACCAGAAATATCAGGAGGCACACAGTTTGGAATACACTGCTCTATTCGCACAACTATGTACAGAATAAATCCAAACTGAGAAGAGTGACTGGGCAAGTCAATCCGTATCATTTACTATGCACAGAATTACATACACTTAAGGTTAAGGAAGCTGCAAGCCTCAGACCTTAACAAGATTTCAAACAGATGGTGTTTTCTCATGCCATGTGCTTAATTAAATATTCAACGTATACGTTAACAAAATCTGCTAGTGCCTGTCATTTGGAATAGCAGATTCTTGCAATAGGCTCATTTAGCAATTGACAGACACCTTAAAGTGCACACTACAGCTTTCATAGCTATGAAATTGCACGCTGCCAGTTTATTTATCAATATAGCAGATATCAAAGAAACAATAAGATTGCCTGCTCAGTCCTCTTTATACCAAAGGGCTTTGCATTTACTATACCAATACTTAAGTCCAATTTTTCTTTTAAAAGGGGTTTTCCCCCAGCATACTTACAGAAAGTCATCCGTCAAATTCATTTATTTAAAAACACAAGCCGATGTCATCTGTGCCCAAGTTGCTACTGCATAGAATTATATGCACTGCACATGCATAGACCTAACCGGGAAATGCCATCTGTCTCTTGATTGCATACCTAAGGGCCAATATTAAGCTGACCTTATTCAAGTAGGAAAACCTCCGTTCTGGCTAAATCCCACAGACCAGGCCACACCTGCCTTTTCAGCTGCACTTACCCAGAGAGTGCCACTGAGTATCAGGATACACTGTCACAGCACCAGTCAGATAGAGCAGCCCATACTGGAATTTAAGATATTGTACAGCAAAACTTTGGGTTGCGAGCATAATTCGTTCCAAAACAAAACATTCGTAGATCAAAGCGAATTTCCCCATAAGAAATAATGGAAACTCCACAAACCAAAATCTTTAATACAAAATACTGTATCTACTCGTATTGCAAGATCTTGCTTGTTTAGAACAGTCACTACATTCCTGCAGTGTCAAGAGAGGGGGAGAACATATAAGAACATAAGAATTGCCACTGCTGGGTCAGACCAGTGGTCCATCATGCCCAGCAGTCCGCTCACGCGGCGGCCCTCTGGTCAAAGACCAGCACCCTAAGCGAGACTAGCCCTACCAGTGCCCGTTCTTGTTCAGCAGGAACTTGTCCAACTTTGTCTTGAATTTCTGGAGGGTGTTTTCCCCTATAACAGCCTCCAGAAGAGCGTTCCAGATTTCTTCCACTCTCTGGATGAAGAACTTCTTTACATTTGTACGGAATCTATCCCTTTCAACTTTAGAGAGTGCCCTCTCTTTCTCCCTATCTTGGAGAGAGTGAACAGCCTGTCCTTATCTACTAAGTTTATTCCTTTCAGTACCTTGAATGTTTCGATTATGTCTCCTCTCAACCTCCTCTGTTCGAGGGAGAAGAGGCCCAGTTTCTCTAATCTCTCGCTGCACGGCAGCTTCTCTGAGAGAGAGAAGATCCATCGGCTCAGTTACATAGAAACATAGAAATAGACGGCAGATAAGGGCCACGGCCCATCTAGTCTGCCCACCCTAATGACCCTCCCCTACCTTTGCCTAGTGAATAGAGCCCACGTGTCGATCCCATTTGGCCTTAAAATCAGGCACGCTGCTGGCCTCAATCACCTGCAGTGGAAGATTATTCCAGCGATCAACCACCCTTTCAGTGAAAAAGAATTTCCTGGTGTCACCTCGTAGTTTTCCCGCCTCTGATTTTCCACGGATGCCCTCTTGTTGCCGTGGGTCCCTTGAAAAAGAAGATATCTTCTTCCGCTACGATGCGGCCCGTGAGATACTTGAACGTCTCGATCATGTCCCCCCTCTCTCTGCGCTCCTCAAGCGAGTATAGCTGCAGTTTGTCTAACCTTTCTTCGTACGGGAGATCTTTGAGTCCCGAGACCATCCGGGTGGCCATTCTCTGAACCGACTCCAATCTCAGCACATCTTTGCGATAATGTGGTCTCCAGAATTGCACACAGTATTCCAGGTGGGGCCTCACCATGGATCGTTGTGATGATGTGATGTGTGTATACTATGGGCTAGATCAGGGGTGGGCAACTCTGGTCCAGTCAGGTTTTCAGGATTTCCCCCAATAAATATGCATTGAAAACAGTGCATGCAAATAGATCTCATGGTGAAATCCTGAAAACCCAACTGGATTACGGCCCTCGAGGCCTGCAGTTGCCCACCCCTGGGTTAGATTCACTAAGGGCACGGATCGGATCCATGAGGGAACCGATCCATGTCCAGAGGGGCTGATTCACGAATCACCCTCATGCAAATGAGGGCGATTGGAATCATGCCTCCAACTGCCTGCCCGGATTGCTCTAAAGCGATCCCAGCGCATGTGCAGACAATCTGTAGATGGTCTGCGCATGCGCTGGACTTCCGTGCCTGGCAGAGAATTTTTCTTTCTTTTTTAACTTTTTTGAGCCCGTGGTTTTAACCCGCTTTAAGTCCATGAGTTAAAATCACGGGCTTGCACTGCGGGGAATTGTGGGAGAGTCAGGGCAGGCAGGCAGGCGATCGGGGCAGCGGGAGATTCAGGCAGCAGGAGCAGCGGGAGAGTTGGGGCTGCAGGAGAAAAGACAGCTCCTTTCATTATAGCCAAGGGATGCAGTTCGGATCAGGCAGGAGATCGGGTCTGACAGGGCAGAGAGCAGGGCGGCAGAAGGCAGGGCAGTCGGAAAGGGCTTGAGAGACTGGTCCTTAGCAGTCGCTTGTTTGTGATCGGCCAGCCCAGTCGGTGTTGCAGGGTTTTGGTTAATGAATCGTGTCCCTGCCTACTTTGCATGCCGTTCCCCTCATTTGCATGCACGGATCGGAGGATGATCAGCAGAGAGGTAAGTGAATTGGGCCGGAGGGAAATCGGGTCACAAAGGGGTCGCAAACCGATCGGTATACAATCGGTTTGCTTAGTGAATCTAGCCCTATAAGTACTTTAAGTTTCTTTATTTTTGATATACCGTATATCAAGTTAAAATTTAATAAAATGTTTTGCTTGTCTTGCATACCAAGTTACTTACAATCCAAGGTTTTACTGTATTTGGGGGTTTTTAATCCCTAAAAGAAGTAATCCTTCATACATATCTGTCTATTTCTTTTCAAATTTGTCATCGTTCTATTCGTTCCTACCACAAAGGTAAGCTTGAATTTCTATCTGCTTCATTACCACACCCTCAAAAAGATATAAACAGGTGGAGTCTGTCCAGAGGAAGGCTACTAAAATGGTCAGTGGTCTTCGTGTATGGGGACAGACAAAGATTTCAATATGTATACTTTGAAGGAAAGCCGGGAGAGGGGAGATGTTAAATATTTACAGAGCATGCATGAGGAGAAAGGAACCTCTGGAGTGAGGGGGAACAGGATGAAGGTGAAAGGGGACAGACTGAGAACTAACTTCAGAAAATACTTTTTCACAGATAGGGTGGCGAATGCTTGGAACAGCCTCCTGGTGGAGGTAGTGGAGTCTTGGAGATAAGAAAGCTTGGGACAAGTACATTGGATGATCTCCAAGGGAAAAGGGACGGTAGTAGATGGCATGCCTTCATTTTTCTCTGTTCTATATTACTGCATCTGCCATCTACTCATAAAAATAATATTTCTATGGAACTGGTTACTTGTTGGTGTTCAAATACAGGAAAACTACTGGTATTTGATGTTTTAGAAGCTACTGAAATCCTGGCTGTCTCAGAAACACCTTTTGTAAACTTAGAAAAATTCAATTTTGTCATTGATTGGTTAACTTTGATTTATAAACTGTCTTGAGCATTCTAGGTAGAAACAGACTATAAGATTGCCCTTTATTGTGTTGTACTTTATTATTGTTATCAAGGTATTACAATTTTCAACACCTAACAGGGCAATTAGGACTCCATAAAATGCAATCTTAACTATACCCCGTTAGATAGCAAAGTACGGTGCCCAATTAATTTCCCAGCACTGTCGAAGACCCAAATTATCAGCATCATTAGCCAAAAAAAAGGGCCAGCACTAAATATCCAGGTCTAATTCAGCCCACAATGGGCGAACAAGGGTTTGGGTTTTTTTAAGATCCAGGTAAAGTTGCATATTTGAGTTATTCTGAAAATCAGATTCCTTTGTGGCCATCTAAGACAAAAGTTGTGTACCCCTGCTTTAAGCATCTGAGGAAAGTAGAATGTTATGGGATAGGAGTTAATATCTTATTGTGGATTAAAAACTAGTTAAAAGATAGAAAACAGAGTAGGGTTAAATGGTCAGTATGCCCAATGAAGAAGGGTAGATAGTGAGGTTCCCCAAGGGTCTGTGCTGGGTCTGCTGCTTTTTTTTAAATAATTTATGAAGGATCTAGAGATGGGGAAAATGAGAGAGGTAATTAAATTTGCTGATGATACAAAGTTGTTAAATTGCAAGAAGATTTGTGAAAAACTGTAAGAGAGCCTTATGAGACTGGGAGATTGTGCATCCAAACGACAGATGACATTTAATGTGAGCAAGAGCAAAGTGATGAATGTAGAAAAGAGGACCAGAAACTATATGTGATACAAGGTTCCACACGTGCTCCTCTGTGCCCTCCTGAGGGAACCTCCCAATTCTCCCTCCCACACTTTTTATATATTTCTGTTTCCTTTCTCTATTCCCCTCTTTAAGGCTCCAATCCACTTTCTGTTTCTCATATTCATCCTCCCCAGTCTTAGCCTCTATCCCCTTCTACTCCACTCTACAAAGTCCTCACTATCCTTCTCCTTTTCCTATTACCTCACCAGCCAACTCGTCATCTTCCTTACTCTCAGGCTCAAATATTTTCTCTCTCATTCATAGAAACATGATGGCAGATAAAAGCCAAATGGCCCATCCAGTCTGCCCATCCACAGTAACCATTATCTTTTCCTCTCTCAAAGAGATCCCACATGCCTATCTCATGCCTTCTTGAATTCAGACACAGTCTCCGTCTCTACCACCTCTTCCGGGAGACTGTTCCATGCATCTACCACCCTTTCTGTAAAAAAGTATTTTCTTAGATTACTCCTGAGCCTTTCGCCTCTTAACTTCATCCTATGCCCTCTAATTCCAGAGCTTCCTTTCAAATTAAAGAGACTCGACTCATGCACATTTATGCCACATAGGTATTTAAACATGTCTATCATATCTCTCCTCTCCCACCTTTCCTCCAAAATATACAGATTGAGATCTTTAAGTCTGTCCCCATACACCTTATCACAAAGACCACACACCATTTTAGTAGCCTTGGTGCGTGGTTTCCTTTCTCTCTGGAGCACCTCTCTCTTCTTTTTCATTGCCACCACTATTCCTCTTTGCTTCAACACACTCTCCCACTTTTCCTTCTGTTCACCACAGGAGTTGTCAATCCCAGCTTTGGCCCTCCACAGCATCTGCATACCCACGTGTAACCGCCCCCAACCTTATTTCCTATTCCTCTCCTTCCGTCCTCCTCTCTTTCTCATGTGCCCTGTGGAATGTTCACTCTGCCTCCAACAAACTGCCCTACATCCATGGCCTCTATTTCCCATTCCTTCCACCTGCTTGCTCCAAGACATGGATTTGCCCTGGTCATAACATCTAAAGCTATCATACAGGGAGGTACATACTGCTTCATTCACATCTTTGAGAGGTGTGGGAAGGGGTAGCATAGAGCGTCATGCCTTCATCTGTCCAGTAGTCATCCGGTCAGTTTTGGCACTTCTTCCTTGTTAAATAGGCCTGGCCCTAAACATCTAAACTGTGCCCTAGACATTTACTGTTGATTGTTTTTCAGTTCATTTTTTGTGATCGTGATGGTTGCATTTCCAATTCTATGGGTATTATGTCTATTCATATAAAAAATAAAAAAAACTTACTGAACAAAAAAAAAAAAAAAAAAAAAAAAGAGAGAGAGAGAGGTAAACTGACTCATATTTCAAAAAATCTGAAAACATTCCTATTCAACAGATCCCTACAACCAACAACATAACCTCTCCATTAACCCAAAAATTATTCAAAATCTTCAAATTTGCATTCAACCACAGACTACCTAATACTCCAATATCCTTGCAAGCCCACTCCACTGACTATGTATTCACCTGTGCAACTATAAGATGTAATTATCATGTTAACAACTATGTAATTTCCCATGCACTGTATGGGTCTCTTCACTTGTAAAATCGCCTTGAACCTCTACTGGAAAAGTGCAATACAGAAGATTAGATTAGATATATAGCCTCATGCTATGTAATTAAAAACTAATCCTTATTTCATCATGAATAACTTTTGGACTACAATGCAGAAATAGAAAACTATCTTTAAATACATTTTTTCTCAAAAAAGCATTTTATTTTGTAATAAACCAATTTAAATTTAAAAATGTGATTTACTGTAAATCAAAAATTCATCTGAGGTTGTTTTTTTTGTTGGTTTTCTTTTTTTTTTTTTTTTTAAATCCTTTAAATCCTGGTTATAAGTCAGTCAAGAGTGAGGAGGCAGCCCTGATCTGCTTCAGGATAAAATATATATATTTTTTTTAAACATATTTTTATTGACGGTGAAAAGTACACGACCCAACTGAGTATAAAACTCAAACAGCATACAACAGCAGACATACATTATCAATCACTACACCAAGAATAAAGCGCTCATTCCAGAATACCAATAATATGATTCATTCAGATCCACTTACCATTTATTAGTCCCCTTATTTTCTTTCTTCCCTTACTCAATCTTATCTATCTATGTGTTTATTTTTTAACCAAAAAAAGAAGGAACAAAGCCTCGAAATGCTGTGAAGGAGGAAGGCAAGAGGCGGCACTGGAGTTGTAACAACCAGCGAGGGAACTCAAAATCAATTTACTTAAGTAAAATGGTAAAAAATCAGCGAAATCCCAACTAGGACCCAGTTTCGGCAACTGACGTCGTCTTCCTCAGGGGACAATGTATATCATGTTAGCGCCGCAGTTGTGTTACAGAGACGCCAACATGATATACATTGTCCCCTGAGGAAGGTAACGTTAGTCGCCAAAACTGGGTCCTAGTTGGGATTTCGTTTATTTTTTACCATTTTACTTCAATAAACTGATTTGAGTTCCCACGCTGGTTGTGACGTCTCCAGTGTCTCTTCTTGCCTTCCATCTTTACTTTAACATACGCTATTAAAATGTTTTGTATAGTGTGTTAGCATTAATGTAGCATACTATGCCATACATCATATTATTATTTGAATATTTTTACTGTTCTAATTGCCTACTGCTTATGTTTGATTTATTCTTGCTGTATACCGCCTTGAGTGAATTCGATCAAAAAGGTTGTAAATAATTTAGACCAAACTCAACCTTGCCCTCATCCCTCCTCACTCTGTACCTAACCCCCTCTATATACCCCCATTTACACACACAAAAGCTGCCGCCAGAAATGCCTGGTTGAAAACTGCGGGCAGCCACTCCTTCACTCTCACCTACACATCTTGGTCTATCAAGAGAGGGCATAATGATGAGGACAGTTTAAAAGTAAGCCACGGTCATCCCCATAATCAATATTTACCATTTTCCTGCAGCTATATTTCACTGCCCTCCATTTTCAGTTCACTTATTGGAGGACTTCTCTTCTTCAAGTCACATCACCCTGGAATCTCTCCAAGAAATATTCAATTAACTGTAAACTGCTGACCCTAATTCTTGCCAAGATGGAAACTTAATTTCAAAGAAAAATCCAATTTTGTTGTATGTTGGGGTTTTTAATACCAATTTCACTTGTCTTGATTTGTGGCCCAATTTACAAATCCCCTGTTATTCTACACTTGCACTATGGACACAATACAGCCCTGACTGACTACATCCCCTACAAAGCATTAACCAGGATCAAATTTGGAAAATAACAACTGAATGAGGTAAAGGTGTACACATGAGGAAAAAAAACAGAACACAATGGGGAAGAAAGCTATGCTATACATTTCTCTTTATGTAAATAGAATAAGTCGCTGCTTTTCAAGTCTTTCCTGGAGACAAACCATCAGTCAAGTTTTTAGAATTACCATAATGAACATGCATGAAACCGATTTGTATATTTTGGAGATCTACTTTATGCAAACCAATCTCAGGCATTCCATGAAGACCCTGAAGACCTAAGTGGCCAGGTCTGCCTTTTGGCAGCGGGTAAAGAGAGCACTGATTAGTCACTACTTAGCAAAAAAACAAATATCAGTAAAAAAAACCCATTTTTAAAATGTTGATTTTCGTTCTGTTCTTAGAGGAAATAGTAGCAATTATCCTAGCGCCACTGTGCTGATAATTAGAATCAGGCTGCGGGATGATGCACCGAGAATCCCCAGCTGCAGAAACATGATGGGAAAGCCAAGCATTACTGTGTTCTATGGCCCTGCACCAGAAAGTAACTGGATAGAGACCACATAGGCCTTATGGTCCTTGTTTACCATCATAATCTCTTTCTCTGTTACCCTAGGTAACAAGAGAGTGGAAAAAGGAAAAACCAGGTCAGCCCTTGATTTTCAGCACCATTATCCAGATAATGCAACTGCAAATCATTGCATGGTGTCCCAACACCATCCAATTATCACCTCACTGTACAACAGCATGGCAAAATTTAAGCGCCATTTGTACATGTATTATACAGAGTACTAGCACATACATGCATATACTGTACACATATGTATGAAAGTGACATATTTAAGAACATAAGAATTGCCGCTACTCGGTCAGACCAGTGGTCCATCGTGTCCAGCAGTACGCTCATGCGGCGGCCCTTAGGTCAAAGACAAGTGCCCTAACTGAGACTAGCCCTACCTGCGTACGTTCTGGTTCAGCAGGAACTTGTCTAACTTTGTCTTGAATCCCTGGAGGACGTTTTCCCCTATAACAGCCTCCAGAAGAGCGTTCCAGATTTCTACCACTCTCTGGGTGAAGAAGAACTTCCTTGCGTTTCTATGGAATCTATCCCCTTTTAACTGTAGAGAGTGCCCTCTCATTCTCTCTACCTTGGAGAGGGTGAACAACCTCTCTTTATCTACTAAGTCTATTCCCTTCATTTTCTTGAATGTTTCAATCATGTCCCCTCTCAGTATGCTCAAGGGAGAAGAGGCCTAGTTTCTCTAATCTCTCACTGTACGGCAACTTCTCCAGCCCCTTAACCATTTTAGTCGCTCTTCTCTGGACCCTTTCGAGTAGTACTGTGTCCTTCTTCATGTACGGTGACCAGTGCTGGACACAGTATTCCAGGTGAGGGCATACCATGGGTCCAGTACAGCGGCATGATAACCTTGTCCGATCTATTTGTGATCCCCTTCTTAATCATTGCTAGCATTCTGTTCGCCCTTTTCGCCGCCACTGCACATTGCGCGGACAGCTTCATTAACTTCTCTACCAGCACTCCTAAATCTCTTTCCTGAGGGGTCTCTCCAAGTACTGCACCGGACATCCTGTATTCGTTGCAGTCTTCGCAATCCTCCTGCGTCTTCACTACTCTGAGTAACTTTGTATCGTCTGCAAATTTAATCATCTCACTCATCGTACCAATTTCCAGATCGTTTATAAATACAGTGGTGCCTCACACAACGAACTTAATTCGTTCCAGGAGCAAGTTTGTTATGCGAAAAGTTCGTTATGTGAAACGCGTTTTCCCATAACAATACATGTTAAAAAAAATAATTTGTTCTGTAGCATAAAATATGCTAAGATAACATAAAAAAAGATAAATTTTTGGTTATTATTTTTATTTAGATACATCTAAAAACATAATTGTTTTTTAAAACAACACACATTTTTTAAATTTAAAGACAGACTAAGTAGAGTCTAATTTTACAGTGAGAGGGCAGAGTCTCAGCGGCAAAAACTGGGACTTAACTGTTCATTTTTTTTTTTTTCTACCGTGTTTCCCCGATGATAAGGCAGGGCCATCAAATAAGACAGCCCCCCCTTTTTAGAAAAAAATGTAAAATAAGGCACCCCCCCGCAAATAAGCCACCCACCGATACCTGCGCTTACCCGAATCGGGTGGTACGGTGGGTGACTCCGTGTGGTCCCTGGCACCCCCGACACGATCGGGGCAAGAGGGAGCTCAAGCCCTCTTGCCCCCCCGACTCCCCGACACGATCGGGGCAAAAGGGAGCCCAAGCCCTCTTGCCCCGCCGATTCCCCAACTCCCCGACAATATCGGGCCAGGAGGGAGCCCAAGTCCTCCTGGCCACGGCGACCCCCTAACCCCACCCTGCACTACATTACGGGCAGGAGGGATCCCAGGCCCTCCTGCCCTCGACGCAAACCCCCCCTCCCCCCAACGACCGCCCCCCCCAAGAACCTCCGACCGCCCCCCCAGCCGACCCGCGACCCCCCTGGCTGACCCCCACGACACCCCCAACCCCCTTCCCCGTACCTTTCTGTAGTTGGCCGGACAGACGGGAGCCAAACCCGCCTGTCCGGCAGGCAGCCATCGACGGAATGAGGCCGGATTGGCCCATCCGTCCCAAAGCTCCGCCTACTGGTGGGGCCTAAGGCGCCTGGGCCAATCAGAATAGGCCCGGGAGCCTTAGGTCCCTCCTGGGGGCAGGGCCTGAGGCACATGGTCGGGTTGGGCCCATGTGCCTCAGGCCCCGCCCCCAGGAGGGACCTAAGGCTCCCGGGCCTATTCTGATTGGCCCAGGCGCCTTAGGCCCCACCAGTAAGCGGAGCTTTGGGACGGATGGGCCAATCCGGCCTCATTCCGTCGTTGGCTGCCTGCCGGACAGGCGGGTTTGGCTCCCGTCTGTCCGGCCAACTACAGAAAGGTACGGGGAAGGGGGTTGGGGGTGTCGTGGGGGTCGGCCAGGGGGGTCGTGGGTCGGCTGGGGGGGCGGTCGGAGGTTCTTGGGGGGGGCGGTCGTTGGGGGGAGGGGGGGTTTGCGTCGAGGGCAGGAGGGCCTGGGATCCCTCCTGCCCGTAATGTAGTGCAGGGTGGGGTTAGGGGGTCGCCGTGGCCAGGAGGACTTGGGCTCCCTCCTGGCCCGATATTGTGTGGGGAGTTGGGGAATCGGCGGGGCAAGAGGGCTTGGGCTCCTTTTTGCCCCGATCGTGTCGGGGAGTCGGGGGGGCAAGAGGGAACCAGGCGGAGAGAGGGCAGTTAAGCGCAGTGCCTGCGCGGAAGGATGCAGCTCGGGCGACTTCGTTGTGTGAAACGAAGTTCGTTGTACGGATCAAGACATAAAGTTCGTTGTGCGCAGCGTTCGCTGTGCAAGGCGTCCGTTATGCGAGGCACCACTGTATGTTGAAGAGCACGGGTTCAAGCACCGAACCCTGCAGCACTCCACTCATGACAACAGATGGGAGGAGTGGCCTAGTGACAGAGATGCTGCTTTATCTGTTTATATATTGAACCCAAGCACACACCTGATTCTCGTTGAAACGTGGCCGCTGCATCAACACTCCTAGAAACATAGTTGGATTCAAGCCCCGCAAAATTTACCCTGCCACGGCCTGCATAGAAACAAAATCAGACTCGAGGAATAACTAGAAGAATGGTCCAGTGCTTCCCACAGCGCCGGAGAAAACATGTCCCATCTCATGCGAGCTGCTATAAACCGCACCTGCACAATCAGCTGCACATGCCACGACAAACACCGACGAAAGAGAGCCTCGGAATAAACAGGACTACTACTGCTGCACTGAAACCCAACGAGGAGAACAAGTGCGAGCATGAAATCGCACCGTTACTGCTGCGCTGTAATCAACAAGGAAACCAAGCGCATGCATTCAAAGGGTGGGAAAGTCCCGGCTCCCTCAACTGATTTCTAGTCATAAAACTTAGCCTCAATAAAATATCCATTCCTTAAACGTACATTGATCAAACCCACAGTACTAAGACTCCCAAACGGAACCTGAAGTTCAAAAAACAGTAAAAAAAACACATACATACTCACAAGCTTGTTGTTAGGGCCAGTTGAAGCCAGTAAGTGCTGGTTGTGCAGCACTAATAGGGCAGAATGTAGTAACCGTGGTATCCCTTTTTTTTAAACAGAGAAGGGAAAGAAGAAAAAATGGAGACCCAGTCAAAACCTCTAGCAATAGAGGGAGGGTGAAGCAGGGACCTGGGGCGGCCCAGGTGTAAGCCCTAAAGCCGGCTCCGTTCGGCCGGACACCCCTGTCTCACTGAAGAGAAAACCTCAACAGGAGAAATATAAATGTTGTCCCACTAAATCGAAACCTCAAAAGGGGAAAATAAAGTTCCAGTCACAGCCAGAATCCAGGAGCTAGTTGAATAGCGACCATCACCTGCTGGGAGATAGAGCGTACTGAAGATACAGGAGGAGTGCCAGCCAATAGGACCACCTGTTAATCAGTTTCTCTATCTCTGCCTGCTGGTAGATGTGTGCTATCCCATTGGTCTCTGGATTCATCTGCTGCTGTTGCTAAGGAAAGGTTACATAACAACATAAATAATGAGTCCATCATGCCCAGCAGTCCACTCCCGCGGCGGCCCCCCCAGGTCCATGACCTGTAAGTAATCTTTTACCTAAAACATTTTATCCTGTATAGTAACCCTCTAATTATACCCTTCAATCCCCTTTTCCTTCAGGAAATCGTTCAATCCCATTTTGAAACCCAAAATTGTACTCTGCTCTACCACCTCCTCTGGAAGCGCATTCCAGGTGTCCACCACCCTCCGAGTGAAGAAGAACTTCCTAGCATTTGTTCTGAATCTGTCTCCTTTTAATTTTTTTGAGTGCCCTCTTGTTTTTGTTGCCCTTGCCAGTCTGAAAAATCTGTCCCTCTCTACCTTCTCTATACCTTTCACGATCTTGTAAGTTTATATCATGTCCCCTCTAAGTCTCCACTTTTCCAGGGAAAAGAGCCCCAGCTTCTCTAGCCTTTCACAGCAAAAATTCCACCCCCAGCTTCTCTAGCCTTTCAGAGCAAATATTCCACCCCATTAATTTTAATTTTTGCAATAACATATCTACCTACCGGATCAACCTGAGTGTGTATTTTTTCCTCTACCAAAGACTTATTAAAAAGAATAATTACTCCTGCTTTTCTATTTATAGCCGGAGCTTCAATATAATCCCCTACCCACCAAGTATGAAGCTTAACATGTTCCTGTGCATTTAAATGTGTTTCCTGTAAAAAAAACAAAAAAAAAACTATTGAAGCCTTATGTCTAAGCAAACTTTGCAATATCTTCTTCCTTTTAATAGGAGAGGAAATCCCCCCTACATTCCAAGTGATAAATTTTAAAGACATTTATTCACTTCACCATGAAAGATATTACAAAGAACATTAATAAAATCCAATCAAATAATGGAAACTGTCCCAGCCACCAGTCCCCATTAAATGTTAATAAATGCAAATCACATTGAACCACATATTGTATAATACTACATATAGTCACCTTCCATTCAATCCTCCCCCTTAGATATCTCCCTATCTACAATCACATCCCCCATCCCATTACCCAACCCACCACAACCCCCCACTCCCCCCTATATATCCACCCAAAATTATCTTCCCCCCTTTGACCATAGACAAACTGATCCCCCAACTCTACCCCCAAACCCAACCTCTATAATAAATATAGCAAATAATATGAATAATAGCAAATCAACAAAACAATCAATCCCAGTAAAAATAATAATAGCAAATCAACAAAACAATCAATCCCAGTAAAAATAATAATAAAAATCAAACCTCTTCTCATCCTCATATAAAGAAAACTTTGAAAGTAAAATACATATACTTCCACTCAAATTCATAACTTCACAGTCCTAAACATTTAATATTTGTAATTCATTTAATAAATAAATGTGTTTGTCAAATTTCCCTTAAAAGTAAATATCAATTATCAAAATAAATTACAAATCCTTTAAAATAATCCAAACTATCAATTCATCTATAAATCCCCAATCATATATATCCTGTTAATATAATAACATAACCCAATCAAATATCACACTATGCAAACCCCCAACACACACCCATATTTTAAATACCCTACCAAACATATTCATAAACCATAACTACCATTTAGCCATCAAATTAATTGAAAATAAATAAAATCTCTTAAAACATTTCATATAAAGCAATTAAATTATGCACATAAATGTTATATTACCACAACTTAAAACATTAAGTTCAAATTCTATCCACTCCATCCAAGCCCTATAATTCATATTAATATCATTCCATGACAGAAAAGAAATCACTAAAAACTAAAAAATTTTAATTCATTTTTGAAATTGGGATACTTTTAAATTATTAATATGTATTGATATATTATTCAGATAGCATTGTAATATAAACACATACATACCAATTCTACCACACATACATACCAATTAAAATTACACATCATTAGTCACAAGCAAACCATGCATTCAGAATCCAAATACATAAACATTCATCCCAAATTACAATGTAAATAAAAATCCACACACTAAACACCTAAAATTCTCCTTTGGGGAAAAAAACCAAAATAAAAAATAAATAACTATATTTCAAATCAAAGTCAAGATCAGATGGCAAATTTCATCACCATCCAGAATTTGAATTACTAAAAATAGTTGAAATTGAAATATGTAGCAGTTGTATAAAATCATTGTCCTTGTATTCACTACAATCAAATACCAGGGAAAATTAACATAAATTTTTTTAATAGATGAACAAACTCCAAACTCTTCTCTTCTCATATTATAGCACATCAGATATACGATGGATCAAGAGTCAAATCTCCATAGACAGCAATCAAATGCTCTTCAAATCCAAACTGCCATCTTACACTCTAACAACAACAGTCATTTTCTCTGTGCTCCTTCTTCTGGAATCAAACTATGCTAGTCAATAAACTGATTCGCTGTTGAAATGTCTATAAAGAAGTATTGTTTGCCCAGATCCATCTCAACTTTGCAGGAAATAACAGAGAAATCGGCACTTTTGCTTATTGCCAGTCATGTGCATAAGGCAGTAAAATTGAAACACCACCTTAGCTTTGGCCTTTCTTTTGACTTGTTTCAAATCCACAAATACCATCTTTTATTCTTCTGGTTTTTCTTGTTACTACATTGTATTATTTCTATATGCTTCTGGACATACGCAGCGCTGTACGCAAAATGCATAAGAAATTGTCTCTGCTGAGCAGAGCTTTAAGTCTGTGGATCATGAGTCGAATCTCCATAGTCTGCAATCAAATGCTCTTCAGAACCAAACTGCAAACGTTATATCAAAATCCATATCTTTCAACACATTTTCAAAAGCACCTCCAACATTCATCTGAATATTCTTAATTACTTTGCTGATCTGACTCTATGCTAGTGGGGTTTTCTTTTCCAGAATATGTAGTCAGCTATTTTCCCCAAAACCCAATCCGGTTCTTCAAACATATTATTTCTGGCACAGTAAATATAGGGGAAAACAACATCGTTTCTTCTGCCACTACCAAATACAGTGGTGCCTCACACAACGGACGCCTCGCACAGCGCACGCTGCGCACAACGAACTTTATGTCTTGATTCGTACAACGAACTTCGTTTCACACAACGAAGTCGCCCGAGCTGCATCCTTCCGCGCAGGCACTGCGCTTAACTGCCCTCTCTCCGCCTGGCTCCCTCTTGCCCCCCCGACTCCCCGACACGATCGGGGCAAGAGGGAGCTCAAGCCCTCTTGCCCCCCCGACACGATCAGGGCAAGAGGGAGCTCAAGCCCTCTTGCCCCCCCGACTCCCCGACACGATCGGGGCAAAAGGGAGCTCAAGCCCTCTTGCCCCCCCGACTCCCCGACACGATCGGGGCAAAAGGGAGCCCAAGCCCTCTTGCCCCGCCGATTCCCCAACTCCCCGACAATATCGGGCCAGGAGGGAGCCCAAGTCCTCCTGGCCACGGCGACCCCCTAACCCCACCCTGCACTACATTACGGGCAGGAGGGATCCCAGGCCCTCCTGCCCTCGACGCAAACCCCCCCTCCCCCCAACGACCGCCCCCCCCAAGAACCTCCGACCGCCCCCCCAGCCGACCCGCGACCCCCCTGGCCGACCCCCACGACACCCCCAACCCCCTTCCCCGTACCTTTCTGTAGTTGGCCGGACAGACGGGAGCCAAACCCGCCTGTCCGGCAGGCAGCCAACGACGGAATGAGGCCGGATTGGCCCATCCGTCCCAAAGCTCCGCCTACTGGTGGGGCCTAAGGCGCCTGGGCCAATCAGAATAGGCCCGGGAGCCTTAGGTCCCTCCTGGGGGCAGGGCCTGAGGCACATGGGCCCAACCCGACCATGTGCCTCAGGCCCTGCCCCCAGGAGGGACCTAAGGCTCCCGGGCCTATTCTGATTGGCCCAGGCGCCTTAGGCCCCACCAGTAGGCGGAGCTTTGGGACGGATGGGCCAATCCGGCCTCATTCCGTCGTTGGCTGCCTGCCGGACAGGCGGGTTTGGCTCCCGTCTGTCCGGCCAACTACAGAAAGGTACGGGGAAGGGGGTTGGGGGTGTCGTGGGGGTCGGCCAGGGGGGTCGTGGGTCGGCTGGGGGGGCGGTCGGAGGTTCTTGGGGGGGGCGGTCGTTGGGGGGAGGGGGGGTTTGCGTCGAGGGCAGGAGGGCCTGGGATCCCTCCTGCCCGTAATGTAGTGCAGGGTGGGGTTAGGGGGTCGCCGTGGCCTGGAGGACTTGGGCTTCCTCCTGGCCCGATATTGTCGGGGAGTTGGGGAATCGGCGGGGCAAGAGGGCTTGGGCTCCCTTTTGCCCCGATCGTGTCGGGGAGTCGGGGGGGCAAGAGGGCTTGAGCTCCCTCTTGCCCCGATCGTGTCGGGGAGTCGGGGGGGCAAGAGGGCTTGAGCTCCCTCTTGCCCCGATCGTGACGGGGGTGCCAGGGACCACACGGAGTCACCCACCGTACCACCCGATTCGGGTAAGCGCAGGTATCGGTGGGTGGCTTATTTGCGGGGGGGTGCCTTATTTTACATTTTTTTCTAAAAAGGGGGGGCTGTCTTATTTGATGGCCCTGCCTTATCATCGGGGAAACACGGTAGAAAAAAAAAAAAAATGAACAGTTAAGTCCCAGTTTTTGCCGCTGAGACTCTGCCCTCTCTCACTGTAAAATTAGACTCTACTTAGTCTGTCTTTAAATTTAAAAAATGTGTGTTGTTTTAAAAAACAATTATGTTTTTAGATGTATCTAAATAAAAATAATAACCAAAAATTTATCTTTTTTTATGTCATCTTAGCATATTTTATGCTACAGAACGAATTATTTTTTTTAACATGTATTGTTATGGGAAAACGCGTTTCACATAACGAACTTTTCGCATAACAAACTTGCTCCTGGAACGAATTAAGTTCGTTGTGTGAGGCACCACTGTAGACATCAATCATGAATACTTCAGATATTCAGGATGAACAAAAGTCAAAGTTTCAACAGATGTCATTAAACATTCTTCAAATTTAAACAGCCATCCTTCCAACTAAACGCCAACTGTCAATTTCTCTGTGTCCCTTCCTCTGGTAGCAAATGATGTGTCTGAATAAATGTATTCGCTGTTGAAATGTCTATAAAGAAGTATTGTTTGCCCAGATCCATCTCAACTTTGCAGGGAATAACAGGGAAAACTGCACTTTTGCTTTTGCAAGACGTGTGCATAAGGCAGAGAATGTTTTCCTTTGAGACACAACCTTAACAGAGTAATCCTGAAAACATACAATTTTCTGGGACTGATAAATCAATTCTTTCCCTGAACGAATAAATCTCATAATTATTTCCTTGTGGTAATAATTTAATATTTTAATAATTACCACACGAGACCTTTGGTTACCATCCCTTTTAGCCCCCAATCGGTGAGCTCTCTCCAACTTCAAGGATCCAGCAACCACTGGTAAGTTCCACTGTATGATTAACCAATTCTCCAAAGAACTTCTTAAATCTTTTTCCAAGATTGATTCAGGAATGCCAACCAGTCTTAGATTATTCCTTCTATTACGATTTTCCAAATCGTCCATCTTTTCTTCCAACTGCTTACATGTGTCCTTTAAAAATTTATTTTCTGACTTGAACAGTGTTATATCTGTTTTGATTGAATCAATTCTCAGTCCTATTGCAGCCACATCTCTCTTAAGATCAGACACACTTTCTTCCACTTTCAGTATTTTATCCATAATCGGCTTTAATTTGCGGTCTAATGATCCATCCACCGTCGCAGAAATCTCCTTCATGATTTCCGATGCAGTCCATATGACTTCTGTTTGCGGCACAGCAGTTACTCCCCTCCACCATCTTGATTTCACTTCGGGATCTGTCCTTCTCTTTTCTTAGCGCTTTTTCCGCCATAGAACCGATTCAATCTTTTCAAAACAAACCGCAGTAACCCGATGTTATTATTAGCACTCCGCTGTTAACAGAAATACAAAAACAGCTGATTAGAGGTAGAGCCAGGAGAAGTGAAGGAGGAGCCGAGCTTTTCAACAACTGCCCGGCATCATAGCCTCACGCGCTCCCATTATATTATTTTAAAGAGGCATTTGTTTAAAAAAAGGTTTGGACAAGTTCCTGGAGAAGTCCTTAGTCTGGGATTGGTAGAATGAAATCTTGCTACTCTTGGTACTATTTGGGATGCTGCCAGGTCCTTGTGATCTGGATCAGCCACAAGTTGGAAGCAGAATACTAGGCTATATGGACCACTGGTCTGACCCAGTATGGCTACTCTATGTTCAAGATGCTCTCATTTACAAGTTAGTGCACAAAAACAATCCACAAGATAACCTGTTCCCTTATTTCTGCACAAATTTCGAGACAACAGAAAACAGACATGAGATTTTACAGGATGAAAATCATACCCTAAATACAGTATTAAAAAAAGTGGCCCGACAGGATCCTATTATTTTTAAAAATAATCTGTTGGTTCTCTTCTTTTATATACACGAAATGTATTTTCACCTTATGGTTATTCTGCAAACAAACAAAAGATAGAACAGAGCTGCCTCCCTCCTTCTTGGCAGGCTTGGCTATTTTTACCACTTTAATAAACCAGATGCTCATGGGATTCCAGGGGCCTGAATAAAAAGGCCATGCTTTAATCCCCACTGAAATACACAGTAGCAAAAACAACTTACTTTATAAAGAAATCTGGATTGCAATTTTCAGCATGTTTAGCTAACAAAAACGTAATCCACAGCAGGAAAGACCAACATTGATTCATTCATTTATTTCTCCATTTAAATCTCACTTTAAACCAAAGTGGGTCACAATAAGACATACATAATATAGGACAAATTATTGTATATACTCGAATATAAACCAAGGTTTTTGGGCTAAAATATTGGCCCAAAAATGGGGGGTCTCAGATTATATTTGAGCCATCACCCCACCGATGGGGCAGCTGTCCTCCATTCAACTCCCGATGACCACCAGGGCTGTAATCTTCAAAAGAACAATCTGCCCCTGAATACATGCCCCCCCCCCAAGTGATGAATCTCGAAGCCGCTATCCTCTGTGCACACAAACCCCGCTGCCACCCTCCTCCATGCACGCCCCACTCCCTGACATCGCACTTACCATTAGCACTGGAAACCTGCTGCCACCGTCAATACTGTATTCTGATCCGGTGCGGAGCTTAGAGCATCTGCACATTCTCAAAGCCTGCCAGCTTCCGCCCTGCCAAGATTCTCTGAGAAGATGGGAGCAGGCAGGCCTTGAGCATGCGCAGATGCTCAAGGCCCCGCACCGAATCAGAATACAGCATTGACGGTGGCAGCAGGTTTCCAGTGCTAATGGTAAGCACAATGTCGGGGAGTGGAGCGTGCATGAAGAATAGCGGCTTCAAGGTTCATCACGGGGGGCATCGTGTCAGAGAAGCGTCGAAGCAGCTGCATCAGGGGCCCTCAGAGTGAAAACTTTGGTTTTGAAAAGCGCTGCGAAGGTGAGGAGAAGGAAGAAAGAGAGGGAGATGGCCCAACAAGGGGAAGAGGTTGAGTGGCACTTCAGGCTTATTGTGTGGAGAAAGGGGGGGGATGACAGACGCTGGATAAAAGTGGGGAGTACAGAGAGAGGAGAGCAGATGCTGGATGGAAGTGGGGAGTACAGAGAGAGGAGAGCAGATGCTAGATGGAAGTGGGGAGTACAGAGAGAGGAGAGCAGGAGCTGGATGGAAGTGTGGAGCACAGAGAGGGGTGAGCAGACACTGAATGGAAGTGGGGAGGAGAGGATAGCAGATGCTGAAAGGAAGTGGGGAGGACAGAGAGGACAGCAGACACTGAATGGGAGAGAGAGGGGGAGCAGACAGTGGATAGAAGTTGGAAGGAGAGAGAGGGGATCAGACGCTTGAAGGAAGTGGAAAGGAGAAAGAGAGAGAGCATATACTGGATGGAAGAAGGGGGATGAAGAGGATAGAGTTAGTGAGATACTGGAAGGGGTGAGGGAAAGCTGTAGGTAGACACAATGAAAAGAGGGAAATTGAGGACTAATCTAGACAGAAGCAGAAAATAAACTGAGAAGGAAGACCAGGGAAGAAAAAAAAGGGAGAGAAGAGAGAGAGATATGCTAGACTAGTGTTTTTCAACCTTTTTACACCTATATACCGGCAGAAATAAAAGAATTATTCTTTGGACCGGCATCGGTCCGTGGACCGGTGGTTGAAGAACATGGGGCTAAGTCGTGGGCCAGACCCCGCCCATCTCTACCCAATCTCCACCCCAGACCCCGCCCCCATAATAGTACTAATTGCACCTTGCATGTCCCGTGCCTCATCTGGAAGCCTTCCCTCTGATGTTGCAATGTCAGAGAGAAGGCTTCCGGTTCAGGCGCAGGATGCCACTAGGAGCCACTGTTTTGGGCCTGATGCATGTGCTGGCCCTGTGGACCGGCAGGAAATTTCTGTGGACCGGCACTGGTCCATGGACCGGTGGCTGAAGAACACTGTGCTAGACCATGGGGGGGAGGGGGAGGAGACAGATACCAGATCTGAGGGGAGGAAAGGAAGAGAGATGCTAAAAACCACGTGGGGAGGGAGGAAGAGATGGAAGGGAAGAAGACAGAGATGCCAAACCATGGGGGGAGGAGAGGGAAGAAGATAGATGTGGACCAATGGGGGGAGGGAGAGGCAAACAGTTTCTGGAAGAGGCAACGAAAGTGAGCAGATGCCATATGGAAGAGGCAGGGCAAGGGCAGACTGTGGATGGAAGGAAGAGAATGACCAGAAAATGAGGAAAGCAGAAACCAGACAACAAAGGTAGAAAAAATGTATATCTATTTATTTTTTGCCTTAGGATAAAGTAATATTGTAGCTGTGTTGATAAAGATTTATAAACAGAAAACGGAAATAAGGTGATCCTTTTTATAGGGTCATCAGATCTTGTGGCCTATTCTCTTAATTAAGAATATAAAAGTTGCCATACTGCGACTTAAAGTCTATCAAGCCCAGTATCCTGTTTCCAGCAGTCACCAATCCAAATCACAATTATCTGGGAAGATTCCCCCCCAAAAAAACAAACAGATTTTATGCTGCTTAGCCTAGAAAATAGCAGTGGATATTCTCAAGTTTTTGTAGACTGGCTCACCAGGATCACCCAAATTTCTACTCTCATACTCAGTTCATCTTTTTTTTTTCTTTTTTTTTTTTTTTTTGGGGGGGGGGTTTCACCTCAGCTTATATTCGGATATATATTTACAACAATCATCTGAAAATTTTTAAACAATGTGATATTCCAAGTGGAGTCTCATCAACAACTTGCAACTGGAATGGCTTCTACAGATATGTGCTGGGAGGGAGAAGGAAATTATTTCCCTGGAACCTCCAGTCTGAAATGGCCTATTTTTGAATTGGATGTGCCTTTTCATCAGTCTCCCACCCCACCCCACCCCCAAGCCAAATTTCAACCTATTCCATTTTCAGTGCATTATTTTGACCCCAGACAGACATTTCTTGATCCTTTTTGTATTTTTCTTACCAACTTCCATTACCACTGCCTGTACAGAGGGGGGGGATCCTATGTAAATTCCACATTGCACAGTTGCATAGCATTCCCCCATCATTAAAGCATTATCTCTAAACAAGCTCGCTGCATGCTGAGCATCAGTATTTGAACAGCAATGAACTGCCATGTGAAATGTACCAAAACTTAAAATCGTTTACTGAAATTGAGAACACTGAAAACCATATCTGTGAATACCAAAATCCAAATGCAGCAGGTCCCATCAAAAAAGGACAATCCCACACAAATAATAATCAGATAATATGCTACACATCGATATACAGTTGAAATGTATTGCTTTTTAACCCACATAATTCACAATTATACAGGATGCTCAATTAATTATGGAACACAAGACAAAGTTCAATAAATATGTCTGTGAAATACACTAGTAATAGACTGGAAATTGGTGGCTACATAGCAGCAAATAAATATTGACTGTTTAATAAGATTAAACTACTTTCCCATACATAGTATTTCACTGCAGTAGCATCTAAAAACAGCACAGACTTGTATCTGTATCAAAAGAACAGGAGGACAAATGAGCCGAGCTGACACAATCATCTTTTCCCACTTAGGGCCAGATTCTCAAAACTTAGGGTTCCTTTTAATACGGTTGCTAAACCAGTTCCAGCCAGTTTAGCGTGCTTATATTTTAAGAACATAAGAACCTAAGAAATGCCTTCACCGGATCAGACCTTAGGTCCATCTAGTCCGGCGACCCGCACACGTGGAGGCTAAGCTAGGTGTTCCCTGATGATTACTATGTTTACCCGTATCCCTTAATGTGATTTGCAAGAAGGTGCGCATCCAACTTGCCCTTAAAACCTAGAATGGTGGTCTTCGTCACAACCTCCTCCAGGAGAGCATTCCAAGCGTCCACCACTCGCTGTGTGAAGAAAAACTTCCTGACATTTGTCCTGGGCCTGCTGTCCCTCAGTTTCAGACCATGTCCTCTTATCCTCTTGTCCATTTGACAACATGAATAACGATGATTCTTGCTCTATTTTGCGAATTCTTTTAGTATTTTAAAAGTCTCTATCATATCCCCTCACAGTCTTCTCTTCTCGAGGGTGAACAGTCCCAGTTTTCCGAGGCGTTCCTGGTAGCTCAAGTTCTCCATACCTTTTACTAGCTTCGTGGCTCGTCTCTGCACCCTCTCCAGCAGTGTTATATCCTTCTTTAGGTAGGGAGACCAGTGTTGGACACAGTATTCCAAGTGCGGTCTGACCATTGCTCTGTAAAGCGGCATTTTGACGTCCGCTATCTACTCGTGATCCCCTTCTTTATCATTCCCAACATCCTGTTTGCTTTCTTTGCCGCCGCTGCACATTGAGCCGACGGCTTCAGGGTCCTGTCTATCACCCCCCAGTAAATTATCAAAACGGTTTACCACAGTCTTTTCTGAGCTTCCTAGCAGTCTCCGATTCTGCCCTGCAAATGGGCTCACCAATATTTAAAGAAGCACTCCTGTGGATTCTTCAACATCGCCGATCGATTCTGAAAGCACAACGTCAGCTTTTGGCGACCAAAAATCAGCAACTGGTCTGGGGCTGCCGGTACTGTGAAAAGCGCCCCTCTGGTGTGTGTTTTGACTGTGGCTCATGAAAATAAAATAAGTACAACATTCACATAAATTATAGTCTTTTTTTGGGGGGGGGGGCAAAAGCACGCTTCTTTAGCGCATATATGTGTTTCTGGCTGTGGTCCATGATAAAATTTGACATTAAAAACAAATAAGATTTACATGAATTATAGCATTTGGGGAGGGGGAGAAAGGCATGTCTTATGCACACTTGTTAAAAGCAGACGTTGAATTTCCCCCTTCCTTTTCCTTCATCTAACAGCTCTGGCATGCCTATGACTGACACGCCTCTTTAGTGGTGTATCAGGGACTTCCTTAGACTCTTCCCTAAGGAAGTCCCTGATTGGCTGAGGTGCCTCAGGCCCAGTGGCGTACCTAGGGGGGGGCGGGGGGGGCGGGCCGCCCCGGGTACCAGCCCTAAGGGGGTGTTCCCGGCCTTGCCATTCAGTCCCCCGCCACCCCCGAAGGACCGCTCGCCCCACTGACCTTCCTGCACCACCTGTGAAGCAGCCCGCAGCAGGATCGCGAAGTCAGTGTCAGCATCCCTGCGCTGCTTCCTGCGCCGCGATCCCGCCCCTCCTCTGACGTCAGAGGAGGGGCGGGACCGTGGCGCAGGAAGCAGCGCAGGGATCGCTGACGCTGACTTCGCGATCCTGCTGCGGCTGTTCATAGGTGGTGCGGGGAGGCCAGGGGGGCGAGCGGTCCTTCGGGGTGGGCCGGGGCATCAGGCCTTCAGGGTGGGGCGGGCGGGCAGGCAAGCAGGCTTTCAAGGGGGAGGGGGTGACAGGCAGGCAGGCAGGCCTTCAAGGGGGGACAGGCCTTCGGGGGGGGGGGTGCAGACCTTCAAGGGGTGCAGGCCTTCAAGGGGGACAGGCAGGCCTTCAGGGGGGTGCAGGCCTTCGGGGGGGGGTGTAGGCCTTTGGGGGGATGCAGACCTTCAAGGGGGTGCAGGCCTTCAAGGGGGGGAACAGGCCTTCAAGGGGGGAAAGGCAGGCAGGCCTTCAAGGGGGGGACAGGCCTACAAGGGGGGGGACAGGCCTACAAGGGGGGGGGACAGGCCTTCAAGGGGGGGGGGACAGGCCTTCAAGGGGGGTGCAGGCCTTCAAGGGGGAGACAGGCCTTCAAGGGGGGGAAAGGCAGGCAGGCAGGCAGGCAGGCCTTAAAGGGGGGACAGGCCTACAAGGGGGGGACAGGCCTACAAGGGGGTGGGACAGGCCTTCAAGGGGGGGACAGGCCTTCGGGGGGGTGCAGACCTTCAAGGGAGTGCAAGCCTTCGGGGGGGGGGGGTGCAGTCCTTCAAGGGAGTGCAGGCCTTCGAGGGGGGTGGTGCAGGCCTTCAAGGGGGGACAGGCCTTCAAGGGGGGAAAGGCAGGCAGGCAGGCCTTCAAGGAGGGACAGGCCTACAAGGGGGGGGGGGAGAAGCTACAAGGGGGTGGGACAGGCCTTCAAGTGGGGGACAGGCCTTCGGGGGGGTGCAGGCCTTCGGGGGGTGCAGACCTTCAAGGGGGGGACAGGCAGGCAGGCCTTCAAGGGGGGGACAGGCCTACAAGGGGAAGGGACAGGCCTTCAAGGGGGGTGCAGGCCTTCAAGGTGGGACAGGCAGACCTTTAAGGGGGGACAGGCCTTTGGGGGGGGACCATGATTTAGAAGTACACGGAGGGAAGGGGGTGTTCAAAGAGACATGCATATGCCAAACTTTGGGGGGGGGAAGAAATAATGGGTCTGAAAATAGAGGAGAGGGAGAGAGATGATGGACCATGGGATTTAGGGAGGGAAGGAACAGAAAGGGAGAGAAATTGGACACAAGGGATGGTGTGGAGGAGGGATAGAGATACTGGATAGGAGGGTAATTAGGAAAAGAAACGGAGAGATGGTGGACTCTGGGATGGTGGGGAAGGAGGGAGAGATGCCGGATGAAAGGGTATTTAAGAAAAGGTGGATCTGTGGAGGGAGATGAAAAAAAGGAAAGATACCAGACTTCCTGGGAAGGGAAGGGAAATGGAAAGGGAGGACAGAGTTGGCAGATGGATGGTTAGCATGCAGAAAGAAGGAGACCCTGGCAAGCAAGTTATCAGAAGAAAACCAGAGCCTTGGACCAACAAGATTTGAAATATAACCAGACAACAAAAGGTAGAAAAATTAATTTTATTTTCTGTTTTGTGATTATAACATGTCAGATTTGAAATGTGTATCCTGCCAGAGCTGGTGTTGGACTGCAAACGTGAGCTAGGATTTAACAGAAAGAGGAAAAGTCCTTTTTGTTTCTTTATTTTATTTACACCACAGCGCCAGTGTGGTTAGGAGAAGCCAAAGGGGGTGAAAAAGCTATAAAACCCACCAGGAGTTTTGAAAAAAATCACCCAACTGGACAGGAAAATCGAATTGAAAAACCAATTCAATAGGGCTGAATCGAATCAAAATTTTTTTTTCCTGTATCTGGCAGCATTAGTTTGCGCTACTGTCTTAGACTTTAGGACCTGGGATTGGGGAGAGATGGCATCCTCAGTACTTTATAATGCAAGTGAAACGAGGATTTGGTCAGACTTTTGAAGGGTCTGCAGAAAAAAAATATTGTATAGGCCGGGAACATGAGACAGCAGGAAATGGGAACTTTTCTTCCTTCTATTTTTGTGAATGGAAAGGCTGAGGATGTCAGAGAGGTCAGTTAAAATATGTGCTTTATAAGAAAATATAATAATGTGTTTTATAAAGTTTATAGCATAGCTGGCCTACCCAGTGAGGTGTTCCTAGTGGTGATGGTGGCAGCGTGTCAATGTGTTGAGAGGAAGAGGTGGTCTGGGAAATTCTGCTGAGCAAACTCCGGGCCCATTTCCACCCCCCAGTTAGTCCACTCCACTCAACTGATTCACACACTGAGTGGGTCTTTGGGTGTTGTTTTGGGATCTCTTCCAGTGGTTTATCTCCTTCTGGTCCAAGGAAGGAAACTTTGTTATCCTTAGCATTGACCTACAGAATATGTTTGTAACAGCGCTGCTTGTGTGGCATTAGGCTATGTAGTGATCGAAAGAAAAAAACAGACCTTTGCACATTTTTGCACTATATGGTGGGTGTATGAGGAGATTCACATTTCCTGCACAGCTAAGTCCATGTGAAGTTACCTTGTGCTGTATTTGACATCTAGCAAGGTCTCTGTTTGAAAGGAAAGATCTAAACTTAAAAATGAAGTGGCCAGAAGTTATGGTAAAAGCAGATAGTGTAGCTGGTTTTAAGAAAGATTTGGACAAATTCCTGGAGGAAAAGTCCATAATCTGTTATTAAGACATGGGGGAAGTGTCTGCTTGCCCTGGATCGGTAGCATGGAATGTTGCTACTCTTTGGGTTTTCACCAGGTATTAGTGTCCTGGATTGGCTACCATGAGAATGGGCTACTGGGCATGATGGACCATTGGTCTGACCCAGTTAGGCTATTCTTATGTTATGTTCTCATCTGTAGGGGCCTTTGTTTTCACTTCTTATTTTAATGTATTTTTTTTCTGGGAACTTATCAGTGTTTTTTATAATGGGAACAAAAATGGAAGAGAATTAATGTGTGTGGAATGGGGGGTAACTAATTTCTTCAGCTAAATAATTCAATCCACTTCAAACAGACATAGGAGAACTTGTGCACCATTCACACACCCTCCAACCAAAAACGTCAAAAGAAAAAAACTGTTCGACAACCTCCTAGCCCACAGGTGTCAAAGTCGGTCCTCGAGGGCCAGAATCCAGTCGGGTTTTCAGGATTTCCCCAATGAATCTGCATGAGATCTATTTGCATGCACTGCTTTCAATGCATATTCATTGGGGAAATCCAGAAAACCCGACTGGATTCCGGCCCTCGAGGAGGGACTTTGACACCCCTGTCCTAGCCATTCGAGCTGCAACACTCGACCCCCAACTCTACAACCAATTGATATCAACCACAGACTGCAAAACCTTCAAAAAGAAATAAAAACCCTTCTATTCAAAAAACACATAAAACCGAACTAACACAATCAGAACTGTCCCAAGCATCACCTGCAACTACTCCATATGTACTTCTAATGTCATGACAATTTAGACATAATTTATGTTATGTTATGTTTGGAATAATGGTTACATATATGAGGTTCAATAAAAGAAAATTTTCACTGCCTGTTTCTATTCTGACCATTTATTCCATTTCATGGTTATTGCAAAAAAAAAAAAAAAAAAATTTTTTTTTACATGGGAGGGGGGGGGGGGGGTCAAAAATTGATGGGCCCCGGGTGCCACATACCCTAGGTACGCCACTGCTCAGGCCCCTCCAAAGGGAGAAGCCTGAAGCGCCTCAGCCAATCAGGGCCTTAGGCCTCTCCCATTGCATCAGATGATGCGCCGGGGCGGAGCCTAAGGCCGCTATTGCACAGCAGCGGCCCGGGAAGCAGAAGCAGGAAGACTTTACTCCTGCTCCCGAAGATCAGAGTAGGAGCAGGAGGGTCCGGGCAGCCCTCCTGCTCCCGAAGATGGCCATCCTTGTCGGAAGGAGCAGGAGGGATCAGGCACCCCTACTGCTCCCAACTATTTCAAAGGTACCGGGGTGGGTGGGCCGGGCCTGACCGCCTGGGCCGTCCAGGGGTGGGCCAGAGGGTGGGAGGCCTAGGAGCAGGAGGGACCGAGAACCCCTCCTGCTCTCAACTTTTTGGTGCCGGGGTTGGGCTATGCCGGTTGGGGGGGGGTCGAGGGTCGTGATGGGAGGGCTGGGCCTTGAGGGGGGGCAAGGGCCATGTGGTGCTGGTCGTGGGGAGGGAGGGAAAAATCTGGGCAGAGCAGGGTAGGCAGGAGAAATCGGGGCCTGGGAGAGGTGTTGGGCAGTTCTCTCTTGCCTGCTCCCGGACTCTCCTGCTCTCTGCCGCCGTTCCCTGCAGTGCAATACCTTGGTTTTAAAGTGAGCCTGCACTGCGGGGAACGGCGGCAGAGAGCAGGAGAGTCCGGGAGCAAGCAAGAGAGATCTGGGCAGAGCAGGGCAGGCAGGAGAGATCGGGGCCTGTGGGGGGTGTCAGGCAGGGCCAGTTTGTTGGGCCGGTGCCCGATCTCTCTTCCCTGCTTGCCGGACTCTCCTGCTCTCTACCACCGTTCCCCGCAGTGCAGGCCCACTTTAAAACCACGAGCTTGCACTGCAGGGAACGGCGGCAGAGAGCAGGAGCAAGAGAGGTCTTGGCCGGGTTGAGCCCTGACAGCAGTGACTGGAGGCTGCTTCTCCTGTCACTACTGTTATGGTGTGCACTTGAGTGGGGATCGCTCTGGCCGTGGGTAGGGGGTGTGTTAATGATCGTCCCCATTTGCATGCAGGCCTTTACTGAATTCGTCGGCCGGCATGCAAACAGAAACGGATCACACACGGTTTGGAGGTTTAGTGAATCCAGGCCTTAAACTGCCCATTGCCCCAGGTACATTAAAAAATAGATTGTGAGCCCACCGGGACAGACAGGGAAAAATGCTTGAATACATGAATAAATTTATGTTAACCATTCTGAGCTCCCTTGGGAGAACGGTATAAAAAATTGAATAAATAAATTCTCTAGTATGGACTATTACCTCTTATGAAGCCTGTAAATTACATGCTTTGTTTAGCCAGTAGGTGTCATTCTAACAGATCAATGTGTACAGGGAACTGTACACATAGTATTGCGTTTTATTGTGTTGATTGTAAATACAGATTTCATTGTTTCTCTACATGCTACAGTTCACAGAAGTCCCTAATGCAGTTAAAAATCCTCACAGGAAGATTTTCTCACCCACTTGAACAGGGCACAGAGTTTAGATACTGTTCTTGTTTTTCCTTAAATATAAATGAAACAGCCAAGGGGCATTCGTTCAGACTTCACCAAATTATAGGTTTCTGCATCCCGACAACTGCAAATTAGCATTCCAAAGAGACATTAATTCCAGCTTCTCTCACAATGAAAACACTGCTAATTGCTATCGGGGACTTTAAACGCAAGGCCTAGTGACAGCATATGGAAACCGAGACCGTGGAATAAAACGGAAAACGAATAAAATCTTTAGAGCCAGGCACTTTGTGTCGTCAGAAATCATGGACTGCTGTTCAGCCAATCAAAGCACTGAGGCCAGGATTCTCAAAAACCCGTGTTAAAAAGCAACGGTCTTCTAACGCAGTCGTTTTGATACCGAATCTAAAAACCCAAGACATTCTTTAAAAAAATCACGCATGCAAATGAGGTCGGCAGACAGCAACAAAGATTCACTAAATTTGCATGTGCCAATCGCTGTCAACACCGTCAAAAAAACCCCAGAAACAAGAACACAACAGCAGCGGGAGAAATGCCCACATTCTCCTGCTGCACTAAAATCCTGGCCGTGAGCTTCGACCCCCACCCCCACCCCAAAAGGAGAGATGCTCACTCTCTCTTGCTGCAAAACAAACAAACAAAAAAAAAAAAATCCATGATGCACCCCCCCCCAAGTGGAAGAGATGCCCACTCTCCCCTGCTTTCACGTGGCCCCCCTCCCTGTCTCCACCGGCCCCTCTCCCTTACCTCAACATAGATGAGCCAGAGGGACATGGACACCCTCCTCCAAGCTGCTGCTGCGTCATCTAAAATGGGAATCCCCTCCCTGGTGCATCTTGGGATGCACTAGGGAGGGGCCTGATGCTCTGATTGGCCCAGGGGCCTTAAACAACCTGGGCCAATCAGGGCCTCAGGCCCCTCCCTGGATGCATCGGGAAGGGTCCTAAGGCCCTAATTGGCCAGGACACCTAAGGCCCATCCTATAGGGTGTCCGGGCCAATCAGAGCCTTAGGACCCTTCCTGATGCATACGGGGAGGGGCCTGAGGCGCTGATTGGCCCAGGTTGTTTAAGGCCCCCTCCTATGGTTCCTCCCATCGCCATAGGGGGGGGGGTTGCTCAACAGCGGCGGAGGGAGTGGGTATCCCTCCTGCCAATCTTCAATTTGGGATCTTTTTTATTTATTTGTGCGTTTATTCTGCACAAATGCTGATCATTATCACCAGCGATCGGCACATGCAAATTTAGCGACCTTCAGTAAACCTCATTTGTATGTGCAGTTTAAGAATGACTCACCTTTTTGAAATAATTACAGTGGCGGCCATGACAGCGGTCCGTCGAATTTTACCACGAACATTTGAGAATCTTCCCCTAGGTTCTTACCTTTGCTAATCTTCTTTCTTGTAAATCCAACTCTATTCCTGGACAATGGGTTATGCATCCCATCTCGCGAGATCTCTTGTAGGAAGCTTCATTTACATATTTTTGTCCCTCCCCTCTTACCTCAAGACTGCCCTCTGGAAATGCCATTATAAGATATGGAACCTCAGGTATTTCCTGTGCTCTGGAAAAATGGGAATACTAAGATAGGCCTCTGTCAGATCCAGTGAGGCCAGAATTCCCCCAGCGCTACTAAGGTGATCACAGAACATATATCGTTTCCATCCTGAATAGGGAACTTTGAGGGTTGCATTGACCGCTTTGAGATCCAGGATAAGTCTCCAGTCTTCGGAGCCTCTCTGAAACAATGAAGTATATCGAGTATCTGCCAGACTCTGGGTCGGGCTCTATGGCCACTATGTCCAACAATCTCTGGCCAGTGGCACCGACCTTGGCCGCTTTGTCTGGTCTTCCTGCCAGAGAGTCCAGAAAAAATTCCGGAAGAGGCCGATAAACCTTGAGTTTGTATCTATCCTGTACAATGTCTAGCACTCAGAGATCTGAAGTGAAAATCTTCCACTCCTCCAGGAATGCTGAGAACCTCACCCCCCAAATTGTGAAGGTCTAGCCGAAAGCCTCGTGTCATAATTGCTTCTTCGGGGTGGAAGCAGTGCGAACTCCCAAAGACTGCAAACACTGAGCTCCACCAAACTGCAGTTTGTTCGTTTGCCTGCCTGATAAGATCTCTGACTAGAGGAACCTCCAGAGTACTGATGATATCATCTGTAGGAACGAAAACTAGAATGCCCCGGTTTCCTAAAGGATCGGGGCCTGCTATCTGGCAAGGACTTAGGTTTTCAGTCCTGCATGCTCGCCATAAGGTCATCCAGACCCTTACCAAACAGCAATGCCCCTTAAAAGGCAGCTTACCAAGGGTCACCTTAGATGAGGAATCACCGGACCCACTGTAAGATTCATAACATCCAACGTGTGGAGACAGAGTACACCGACAGCTTGCTCACCACTCTGATTAGATCATACAAAAGCATCAGCCCCATAATCCAGAAACCAAAACAGAAAGATCTTGAAGCACTACTATAGTGTCACAACAAAAGATGTCACTGTGGCCGCTTTCAACCCAGAGGCCGCCTAATCAAAAAGCCGTTTCAGCACAAAATCAATTCTATGGTCTTGTGCATCTTTCAGCACCACACCTCCCACACTGGGGAGAGAAGTACGCTTGGTAACCTGTGCCACTAAGGAATCCACCTTTGGAGAAACAAAGCACTGGTTAAACACTTCTGCCATTGGATAGAGCTTAGACATGGCCTTTGCCACTCATAAAGGACCTTCTGGAGCCTCCTAGTAATCTGTGAACATTTCTGCAATGTCTCGATGGGCAGGAAAGGAGGAAGACTGCAGTTTTGTGCTACTCATGAAAGAGCATTGCGCTGCTGAGGACCATCTAGCCTCCAATTTTAACTCCTGAAGGGATTCAAAAATTATCCCTACCCAAACTAAAAATGGTTCTCTGAGCACTGAGAAGTGTTAGAAGCTGTGTGTTATAATCACCTGTGTGCACATTAGTTCATATCGGATTGGGAGGGAGCCAGAAAGGAGGAAGGGAACGGAGATATGGATTGCAAGGGACAGAAAGGAGGAAGGGAGAGATACCAGACCAGGGAATGGAAGGGGAGTCTGGTAGTGCTATAGAGGTAGTAGTAATAATAATAATAATTTATTCTTATATACCGCCAAACCTTCAGTTCAAGGCGGTTAACAATAAGAAAAAAGCTGGACATACCGCTTTGAACTTCACGGTATAGCGGTATATAAGAAATAAATTATTATTATTATTACAGCGAATTACAATAATTATCAAATGTTTCTCAGAAAAATACGGATTACAGTTGAATCAAAATTTTTCTCAAAGGCGATTCAAAGTGAGAAAAGACTGAACATACAATAAAGAGTAACCCAGATACTCTCCCTCTTTTTGTCTGGTAAGAAGTAGACAGGTTCTAGTTAATATTACCCTTGGCTTCTGGGGACAAGTAATTTATTTAGTTGAACATTGATCAAATGTGATCTCCGCTTACCTCAATTTGGCAAAATCTTGACTTCAGACTAGGTGTAGTTACTCCTGAGATGTTTACATGGATAATAGAGAATAACATGACAATGACAGACTTTAAACATGAGGAACAGTTTATAACCAGAGGCTCCCACATAACATTTTTTTATTGTAACAAGAGCATTTTCTAAACACTAACAAAAGTAAGTTTTTGAGGCAATGAGATCTGTTAGAATAGCTTGTGGTTAAACATTAAAGGGAATACCATATTTCCCTATGTATAGGCCACAGCCCATACATAGATTTTGCAAACTAGCCTAATGGGGCGGCCTATACATGGAGCAATATAGCATCTCCCCCTTAAATAACTCCCTCGCTGGAAATTACCTTGTGGACTGCCGCACCTGCCTCCTCCAAACACGCTGTGCAGGACAGGAGAACAGACGTCAGCCAATCAGGAAGGGCATGAAGCGAGCCTTGAGATTGCAAACATCGCTCCCCTGCACAGTGTGTTTGGCGGAGGCAGCCAGCGTGGAGGGGTTATTTGGGGGGGGGGGGGGAGATGATGCCCCGGGCGGGCTGGGCTCCAAGAGCACGCTGGCCGCTCGCGCTCTTGAACTGGGCAGAGAAGAGAGGAGATGCCCCCAAGCGGGCTGGGCTGGACTCCGAGAGCGCACTGGCTGCTCGTGCTCCTGCACTGGGCGGTTCCCGTTCTCCCCATCGCATTTTTCTTCCACTAAGGACTGACCCATTGCTGTGAAGCTGCCCCCCCCCCCCCATGTCCCGCTCCATTCCTGCCTGGCAACATGACATTATTGCCTTTATGTACCAGTATAGGCCACCCCATTGTATAGGCCGATTTTGGTTTTTAAAGCTCTTAGATAAGCCGCGGCTAGTAACATGGGGCGGCTTATCTAAGAGCTTTTAAAACCCAAATCAGCATTTCCTGCGGCCTATACATGGGGAAATATGGCACAATTATAGAAAATTAAGACCAATGAGTCTCCTGAAAATCATTATCAGGGTAAATGGCAGCAGAATTTACAAACTGATGTCCATTGGTCAGGGGACTTTATAGAATGTACCCACCAAGTTCTGCATCCAACTTCTGCTTACTGCCAATTAACATCAATTATGAAATTGAAATTGCCAATGACTGGTGCCAATTAGGCTTGCTAAGCAATTAAGCCATGCCCAACTTAAGGCACCATATACAGAATTTAGGGTATTAGTGAATTGTGGATATTATTTTATAGTACAACTGGGCATATGCAACACTGATAGCACCCTGCCCCAAAGAGCTTTATGCATGAAATACAATTATGATGTTATAGCCATGTTTTTTAAAAGCAAAATGCCTAAAATGATAGGTATTTCCACAATTTTGGCCACTAGTGTAAGTGGGTGCCAGAGCCAGTGGGAGATAAAAGTGATTTGCACAAGGTCACAAGAAGAGTCAACTGAAGCAGTGGGATCTGAACCCCAGGCTCCCTGAAAGTTCCTCATAGGGCCAGGCATACCTCATTAGAATCAAATCTCTATTTAGCTCTTCCATAGCTAGGAGGTTTTTAGATGCTGTCTTTGTTGCTTTTACTTAACAAATAAGAAAAAATTATGTTCATACCTGTTAATTTTCTTTCCTTTAGACGAAGCAGATGAATCCAGAGACCAACGGGATAGCACACATCTACCAGCAGGCGGAGATAGAGAAACTGATTAACAGGTGGTCCTATTGGCTGGCACTCCTCCTGTATCTCCAGTATAGCTCCTTGCCCAAGCATCCGTAACCATCAATAGGCATAGCAGGTAAAAAACTTATTTCCCATAACAAATCTCAAAAGGCAATAAAACAGAATACAACCATCAATAATAACAAACTTCGAAAGTTGGAAAAGAAAAAACTCGACAGACAATATCCAGAAAGGGTGGGGCTCTGGATTCATCTGCTGCGTCTAAGGGAAAGAAAATTAACAGGTAAGAACATAATTTTTCCTTCTTTAGCAATAGCAGCAGATGAATCCAGAGACCAATGGGATGAAGCAAAGCAATCCTCAATCTGGGTGGGAAGCAAACGCCGCCTCCGCAACAACCGAAGCACAAAACGTATCTACCACATGCGCCCCAACATCCAACCAGTAATGCTGAGAGAAAGCCCTCTCGGAAGATCAAGTAGCCGCGAGACAAAACTCTTCCAAAGAAAAAACCTCTAGACCGAGTCCAAGAAGTAGCTATCGCTCTGGTGGAATGGTCATGAAGTTCTTTCGCCAACCGCTTCCCTGCCATCAAGCAAGCGTAAAGAATGTCCTCCTGGACCCATCGAGCGATGGAGGCTTTGGACGCCGCCATACGTTTGAGGCGGTGATCTAAACAACTAAAAGTCGTTAGAAACATAGCTCACGGAGAACATTACGCACTTTCAAAAAAAATGCAGTGAATAAAAGCACGTCTCCCCATTTCTCCTCCCAGGAAGAAGGAAGGAAAAGTGAGAGTGTCATAAACGAAAGGATGACACCTCCTTAGAAAGAAATTGTGGTACCGTCTGAACTGACACACCAGATTTTGTAAATCAGAAATAGGAATCCCCGCCCAAACAAGGCCTGCAACTCAGAAAACCGCCGAGCTGAAGCCATGGCCACAAGAAACCCCGTGTTCAATGGCACAGCCCTTTAGAGTCTCAAAAGACAAGGATGAAATGAAGCCTTCGGTAAACTGCGAAGAAGTACCTTAAGACTGGACTCCGGACAGGGCTTTCTAAGAGGTGTACAAATATGCCATACTCCGTTCAGGAACTGAACTACATGAAGCTGAGAAGTAATCGAAGAGCAATATACCTAGCCCTTGTAACAAACTAAGAATGGCACTTGAAGCTGAAGGGAATTGAATGCTAAGCCCTTGGCAATACACTTGTGCCAAAAAAGAACTCTGGAAGGGTGCAAATGTTGAGAAGTACCCAAGAAAGGAAAAACCTCCAAAAGGAAGCAGAAGCCACAGGTAAAGACGTCTATTGCCTGGATAAGAGAAGAAACAACCTGCTTCGCATAACCCTTACACGTCAGCCATGACTTTTCAAAAGCTAGGTCGCAATACCAAAGTAGTACGAATATCCATGTTGATCGGACCCTAGGTGAGCAAATCCGGAGATACCAGGAAACTCAACAGTCCGGCTGTCGAAAGACTCATCAGATCCGCATAACAAGGATGGCGCAGCTAATCCAGAGATTCTACAAATACTGTGCCCTGAAAGCGAGCTTGAGATGGCAAATCCAAGCCATCATCAGCCAGGGGAAAACACTGAAAAAAGAGAAACCAGAGGCAAGAAAGAAGCCACACTGCTACCCCCTCTGACTCCCACTCCCTGTGCCTGCCGAAGAAGCTAGGAAACTTAGAATTTTGAGACGAGGCCATGAGATCTCACTTCCATAAAAAGAGCTGGAACGCCTGAGCCAAAATTCTCAATATCCAGGATGTAGAAGATTTCACTAGTACTAACATTTACACTTTCTAGAGCGTACACAGCGCTGTACACTGTAACATACAATAAATGGGCCATGCACAGATTTCGTGGAAAGTCTATCCAAATTCTTTTCCTGACCCATAAAATGATCTGCCAACAGAAGAGGAAGATGAGGGTCCACCCACTGAAGAAGAACCACAACTTTACCCGCCAACTGAGTACATCACCTACTGCCCAGGCTGTAGAGAAATACCCCCATCATAATACTGACTGAAAAGACCTACAGCGTCATTCCGGAAGAATGGTCTGAAGCTCCAGAAACGGTAGCCTGACCATGCTCCAGAGCAGAAGAATGAACAAGTACTGAGTCGCCTCTTAAGACCAGACTCCTGGAGCTGAGGATGGAAGGCATCGAGCCCCCCAACCTGACAGCCCAGGATTATTGGTGGCCATGAGCTAGTCCAGCAAAGACCGAGGTATGCCTTTGAAAAGAGAAATCTCGCTGAGCCACCAAATCATACAGAGCGATGCTTGAGGAGCCTACCAAATAATTAGAGCCCTGAGATACTGGGAACCACCGGAACAAAAGCGACTGCTGTAGCGTTATAATGGGAAAGCAAGCCGAAGTTCCCAGTGGAGTCAGCAACATGGATCCTAGAACCTGTGACCCATCGCCCTAATCTCTGGGAAGAAACACATTTCTCTCCTATATGAATAAAAACATCTCCCCGATATACCTATAAATAGTACAGGAGAAAAGAGCACTGTGCAAATTCGAAGATTCACGTCCAAAGAACTGAGGAAAAGAAACCACCTTTTTCGTGTCAATCAAATGGCCCGACTGGAAGACGTCCGAATCAAGCAGTCAGTCAAGAAGAAATAAGGTGAATCACCTTGTAGCGCCAAAACGTTACCACTGCCCACATTTTCTAAAATGTTTGTGAAGCCTTGGGTAGGCGAAATGGCATGTGCCAAAACCAAAAGCGCTGCTCCAAGAGAGGCAAGCAAACCTAGTGCCGATTCAGAATCCATAGTGAAAATGTAAATATTCTCCCAGTTTTTCTGCAGAAATGTGTAACCCTGAGAAACTAATCCAGTCTTCCCAATGCCCCCGTCTTGGACATCATGCAGTAAATGGAACAACGTTGCTTAGTTCCTGAAGAACTACAAGAACTGCCCTGAGGACCAGTAACACTTAAAAGGGAAACACAAAACATAGAGACTCCAAGAACGAACTGGAAACCTGAGGAGGATGCAAAGTTGCAAGCATCCTGAAAAATGTTCACAGCCCCCTGACCTGACATTATAGCGTCTTCTCCCACATAAGAAAGCCTGAAGAGTCATTGGAAGCAGTCATCCCCTCAGAAGGAAGTGCAGAAGGTCAGGGAATGGCAGGATGAGAACTGTAGGATCTGTAAGAAGAAAGAAATTTTCCTAGGAAAAATCAAGTTTCGCAATGTAAAGAGGAGAATACTGGAACCATGAAAGCAGTACTAACTCCATGCAACGTGAGCAAAATACGTATGTCCTTTAAAGTGAATACGTACAGGGCGCAATCAAGATGCTGCATCTACCGCCCCGTGGAAAACAACAGCATCCTAACAGGTATCAGACAAAGCTCACATCGCTAATGAGAGCTTCAGGGATGAGGCTAACCGCCACATAGCGCGTGATCCTCTGCGGGTTTGATAGACTAGGTAACTGGTTCCTGGTTAGAAGGAGCTGCACAGCCCTTCCTGACTGGTCGGGGAGTCCGTCTAGCATGTGCCATGAAAAGATGGTAACAGAAGAAACCAGCGTGATAAGCATGGAAATCTGAAGTCCAGGCCCTCTCAGAAATAGAGAAAGAGAGTCCTGGCCGCAGGAAGATGCAAAGTGTCATTATGCCCATAGAGACAGCCCAAACTTGGAAACTGTTAGTATTCCCTTTAGGCATATATATCCAATGCCACTACTAGACACATGCAGCGCAGCACAGAGGCCCAAATAAGAAGGACAGTTACCAACAGACAAAGTCTCAATCTGCAGGGACCCCAAGAGAGACAATGAGATATCCATGTGAAATACAGGGCACTATCTTACTGCTGATAACACTGTGCAGAGTCCGATTAAACTAGCAGCTTCCTTCAAGTGAATACAGCAGGAACACAGACATAGACATATAAATCTGCCCAAGCTTGTCCCAAAGCTGGTGAAACACGTTCAACTTGTCTGAACCGGAAAGGAGAGAAGCCACAGCATACCCTGACCATAGTCGGCTAGAAATAAAAAAATGGAACGCTGCAGCTCTCCCTCCATTACCGGAGACCCAAGCGCACGCCTGATTCTCACTGACATGTGGCCGCTATATCAACGCTCCTAGAAACATACTCGGATTCAAGCCCCGCAAAATTTACCCTTCCGCGGCCTGCATAGAAAGAAAATCAGACTCGTGGAATAACCAGAAGAACGGTGCGGTGCTTCCCACAGCGCCGGAAAAAACATGTCCCATCTCATGCGCGCTGCTATAAACCGGCACTTGCACAATCAGCTGCACATGGCCGTGACAAACACCAACGAAAAAGAGCCTTAGAATAAACAGGACTACTACTGCTGCACTGAAACCCAACAAGGAGAACAAGTGCGAGCATGAAATCGCACCGCTACTGCCGCGCTGTAACCAACAAGGAAACCAAGCGCATGCATGCTAAGGACAGGAAAGTCCCGGCTCCCTCAACGGATTTCTAGTCATAAAACTTAGCCTCAATAAAATATCCATTCCTTAAACATACGATGACCGAACCCACAATATTAAGACTCCCAAACAGAACCTGAAGTTCAAACAACAGTAAAAAACACATATATACTCACAAGCTTGTTGTTAGGGCCAGTTGAAGCCGGTAAGAGCTGGTTGTGCAGCACTAACAGGGCAGAATGTAGCAACTGTGGTCTCATTTTTTTTTTTTTTTTTAAACAGAGAAGGGAAAGAAGAAAAAATGAAGACCCAGTCAAAACCTCTAGCAATGGAGGGAGGGTGAAGCAGGGACCTAGGGCGGCCCAGGTGTAACCCCTAAAGCCGGCACCGTTCAGCCGGACACTCCTGTCTCACTGAAGAGAAACCTCAACAGGAGAAAATAAAGTTCCAGTCACAGCCAGAATCCAGGAGCTATTTGAATAGCGACCATCACCTGCTGGGAGATAGAGCATACTGGAGATACAGGAGGAGTGCCAGCCAATAGGACCACTTGTTAATCTGTTTCTCTATCTCCGCCTGCTGGTAGATGTGTGCTATCCCATTGGTCTCTGGATTCATCTGCTGCTGTTGCTAAGGAAAAGTGGTTTTGTTTTTGCAAAGCATCTGAAAAAGAGGGATCAGGAAAGAACCACCCATCTTACATGGGTAAGAAAGGCAGAAAAGATTTGCAGATTAACAGCCAAGCCAACTGGTCCCAGCAGAGAGACACATTTCAAACAAAGAGAAGGAACTGCAGAAAAATCACAGAATAGAAAAGTCAAGGTTTCCATGACAACCATACAGGCTGAGCTGATCCCAAAAAAATAGTACAGCAAGCTAATTAGAATAGCTCTCTCTCTCCTATAACATTCCCAGCGTTGTTATATTTATGGCCCAGAAGACAGACAGACTCTTAAGAGTTTGATTTACAAATGTTTATTCCCACAGACTCTGAATGGGATAATTCTTTTGTAAATTCAGAGCTTCAGTTCCATAATTAGATTTGGGGTTTTTTTTTTTCTTTTTCCCCACTATCAATTCATTGATTACTACTTTAGCTACAATTCTAAAAGCGACACCTCCTGGGGTTTTTTCATGTTGCATATGCAGAAGAAAAATATTAAAAGAGCATTCTTGTTTGAACAGAAGGGTGGTAAGTCTACGACTGATCAGAACAGTGAACTATAGGAACCAATTTCATCTATCTTCATAAAACTTTAAAACAGCTTAAAAAAAAAATACATAAAAAATAGAAATCCTAGCTTGACAAACTTACTGCACTTCTTTGAAGGAGTAAAATGGGCAGATAGACAAGTGTGACCCGGCCGACATCATCTATCTAGATTTTCAGACGGCGTTCAACAAGGTTCTGCATAAACGTCTACTTCGAAAAATTGTAAGCCTTGGATAGGAAACAGAGTGGGAGTGAATGGACAATACTCAGACTATCCCATCATCATTTTGAATTTCCAGGGTCAATTTGTACACGTAGTGCTACTTATTCACCTTTCCATCCTTGAAGGGTTGTATCTACAAGAGATTAGACATAAGACATAAGAAATGCCTCCACCGAATCAGACCATTGGTCCATCCAGTCCGGTGACCCGCACACGCAGAGGCCAATCCAGGTGTTCCCTGTTTACGTCCTAGGTGTTCCCTGATGAAGACCCTATTTTCCCGTAGCCCTCAATGTGATTTGCAAGCAGGTGTGCGTCCAACTTGCACTTGAATCCCATAATGGAGATTTCCGTCACCACCTCCTCCGGGAGAGCATTCCAAGCGTCCACCACTCGCTGTGTAAAACAGAACTTTCTGACATTAGTCCTGGGCTTGTCGCCCTCAATTTTAGTCTATGACCTCTCGTCCGAGTCACATTTGACAATGTCAATAATGATGCTTCTTGTTCTATTATGTCAAAACCTTTTAGTATTTTGAAAGTCTCTATCATATCCCCTCGCAGCCTTCTCTTCTCGAGGGTGAACAATCCTAGTTTTACGAGGCGTTCTTTGTAGCTCAAATTCTCAATACCTTTTACTAGCTTCGTGGCTCGCCTCTGCACCCTCTCCAGCAGAGTTATATCCTTCTTTAGGTAAGGAGACCAGTGTTGGACACAGTACTCCAGGTGTGGTCTGACCATTGCTCTGTAAAGCGGCATTATGACGTCCGCCGATCTACTTGTAATACCCTTTTTTATCATGCCCAACATCCTGTTCGCTTTCTTTGCCGCCGCTGCGCATTGTGCCGATGGCTTCAGGGTCCTGTCTATCAGTACCCCCAGGTCCTTTTCTTGTTCGCTTTTGCCCAATGTCACACCTAACATTATATAATCATGTTCCTTGTTTTTCGTACCCAGATGCATCACTTTGCATTTGTCTACATTAAACTTCATCTGCCACTTTTCTGCCCATTTTCGAAGCAGGCAAATGGAATAAATGTTTAAATAACTTTATCTCAAATGCACTTTCTTACCAAACTTTTAGGAAGTCAATCAAAACTTATCTCTTTGATAAATTTCTCTGACTCCACTTCTGCCTTAATGTAGTTCTAAAACTCTTCCAAGAAAAATTTGATTAATCTTATCATGCTAATGTAATTTTGAAAGTTTTTTTATAATATCGCTGTCTGTATACAGTCTCTTCCTCTGTAAACAGCTCTGAACTGTTTGTGATATTGCGGTATATTAAAATAAAGTTATTATTATTATTATAGCTTGTTACATTGGCCTGTCAGTAATGGGTGAGCAAGAGGAATTGTAGAGATCAAGTAGCATCTGCGATACTGTAAGAAGAAAGGAAAGTGATATGAAATGTGACTATTATTTCCCATTCCCTATTTCCATTTGCTGATCTCAGAATATTTGATAAGCTCAAGCAAATCACTTTGGCATGGATAGCAAATGAGGTAATAACAATACTGCTCCAATGGAAATCTAAGTTATCCAATTGGCAAAAATACAATGTAAATATAAATATTTGAGACGACAGGAGGTTTTGGATTGATCTTATAAAAAACAATGGGAGGTGGACTTGGTAGAGCATTTCAGGAGAGAGAATGGGAGATTGCATGTGCAGAGGTACAAAAGGCATCATTTGTATTTTGGTTCAGGAGAATGCATATAAGGTCCTTATTAGATGGTATATCTTGCCCCTGCTAAATTAAATGTTATGTATACCCATGTCTCTGATAGATGCTGGAGATGTAATGCTTATAAGGCTACCTTTTTACATATTTGGTGGGACTGGTTGAGAGAGCAAGTTATAGCCACCCCTTTGAGTTGCCTGCTGGGCCTGTTTAATGAACGAGGCTCCTACTGGAAGAGTAAATTACCACGTTTAGGGCTGGCAGCTGCTAAAATGTTCAATAGCACCAAATTGGAAGTCTGTTAGACCACCAACAGAGGATGCCTGGCGAGTGTGTCTACATATGCTGCTTCAAATGGAATGTTTAATTGATAAAAGGAGAGAATTCTACTCACGTCATCAGAGAGACTAGACCTTAAGGTTTCTTAAAAGAGCCTCCTTAGATTAAGGAGAAGGATTGGAGGGAGGAGGGAATTTCTTAACAGAGGCAGATGACCCAAAGAGCCCACAGAATCCTTTGGATATGATATTTTAAGATGGATTTGGGATGGGGGAGGGGTCACAGATATCTTTTACGTTTGTTGTAACCAAAGTTCTTGTAGGGGACTGATTAAGGACATGTTGACAAGTGTGACATATTGTTTCTTTTGTTATAAGCTCATTTTTGGGAAACAAAAGTATGATCATGTTTCCCCTTTGTTGATAAAGCTTCATTGGCTCCCAGTTTGCTTTAGAATCCAGTTTAAATGCGCATGCATAATCTTCAAGCTTCTCTATGGAATATTTGATCCTTTTGTCCCCTTATGTTGGAAAACCCTTAGACTTTGCCATTTGAGAAACACACCAAGATATAAGTTAGCCTTCCCTTCCTTTAAGGGAATTAAATCTGCTGGGAAGCTCAGTCGATCTTTTGTTTTCAAGTTTGTAGAGATCTGAAATGAACTTCCCGACTCCATTAGGCTTTTAGGCCCACTGCAATTATTTCGTAAATTCCTGAAAACTTTGTTGTTCTCACAATTTTTAAATGGTTTAACTACAGCCTCAACGAAATGATAATATTATAGTTACTTTTCTTATGCTTTTCTTATGTACTTTAGTTTTTAATTAGTACTTTCTTCTCCTATGTTTTCTGCTAGGTAATCTAGATCATTGTTCTTCAACCTTTTTACACCTATGGACCGGCGGAAATAAAATAATTATTTTGTGGACCGGCAAACTAATAAGACTGAAATTTTTTAAAACCCCATTGCCACCCCGTCAACTATCTGATCCCATCCGCACAAACCTCAAATAGTTATGATTTTATATTGAACATATTTTATTAAAGTATAAAAAGAAACAATATTCTATACAATTGTCATTTTATAAATATAAATAATACAGGGCAAGGATCAACAAAACCCCCGTCTCCCCTCCCCTTCACATATATCCCCTCTACTATCAAGAAAACTGAATAAGCCAAATTATTACAGAATGCTACACAAATATCATGCTAACAGAATACCGCAGTCACACATGGCAGGAATGGTGTTAGGGGGAGTGCAACTAGGGCAACTGCCTCCTGGTCAGAGAGAGCCCTAATCCAGCTGGAATCTAAAGACGCACTGCCTGGGCTTTGCACTCCCCAGTTATGTCTAACATCAGCTCTAGCAGGATACATATTTTAAATCTGATATATTCTAATCACAAGATAGAAATAAAATTATTTTTTTCTACCTTTTGTCGTCTCTGGTTTCTGCTTTCATCATCTTTTTTCATCGTCTTTTCACTCTCTTCCATCCAGCGTCTGCCCTCTGTCTCTTCAATCGAGCATCTGCCTCTTCCATCCACTGTCTGCCCTCTACCCCTCCCCCTCCCATATGGTATCTGCGTCCTTTCTATACCCCTCTCTCTTACACCAGATCTAGCATCTTTGTCCCTCTTTCCTTATTTTTCATCTGACCCCCCTTCCCAGCATCAATCTCTCTCTACTTTGTCATTCCTCTGTCTCTCCCCTTTCCCTCATCTGATCTCTCCATTCCATCCTAACTCCTTCCCCTCTTCTAATCTCCCTGCCAGCTGTTTCCTTCAATGTTCCTCCTCCCCTTTCCAGCAGTACCTTCTCCCTTTCTTCCCCCCCTTATCCAACAGTAACTCTCTTCCCTTCCCCTCCTCCCTTGTCAGCAGTATCCCCTTCCCCTCCCTTGTCCAGGAGTATCCCTTCTTCCTTTCCTCCTCCTCTTATCCAACAGTAACTCTCATCCCTTCCCTTTCCCTTCTCCCCTGTCAGCAGTACCCCCTTCGTCTCCCTTGTCCAGGAGTACCCCTACTCCCTTTCCTCCTCCCATTATCCAACAGTAATTCTCATCCCTTTCCTTTCCCTTCTCCCCTGTCAGCAGTAGCCCCTTCCCCTCCCTTGTCCAGGAGTATCCCTTCTCCCTTTCCTCCTTCCCTCTCCAGCAAACATTTCCTCTATGTAGGCTAGCGGCAGCTCTGTGTGCTTTTAACTTTAGCACACAGCTGCCCCTAAGCAGTATTTTAGCCGCGGTTTCATGAGGCAGCCTCGGGGCCTTTGGTAACCCGGCCCGCCTCGATGATGCGATGTGGGCCGGCCTACCAAAGGCCCCGAGGCTGCCTCATGAAACCGCGCTAAAATACTGCTTAGAGGCAGCTGTGTGCTGAAGTTAAAAGCACACAGAGCTGCTGCTGCTTGTCTGGGGGTGTGGAGACATACGTTGGAGCAGGAGACATACGCGGCAGGGGTCGGTGGTGGAAGGCAGGAGTGCCAGCATAGCGACGGCAACAGGAAGTTGCACGTCAGCTGACGCCAGCACCTTTTGCTGCGGCGGGGACCCAAATCCTTTGCGGACCGGCAAGATTTTTTTACGGACCGGCAGTTGAAGAACTGTGTTCTAGATGATCCGGTATATAAACCAAAGATTAGATTAGATTATAGATTCAATGTGCTGCGTTCTTTATGTATACCATCAACCCTGACAGACAGGGTGTGTTGTATGGCTTATTTGATGTATTGATATGCCAATAAATAGTTACTGATAAAAAATAATAATAATAATGTAGACCAACCTAAGCAGGAATGATACTCATAAATCCATGCATATTTAAATGTAAATTGTATTGATATATGCTGACTGTTCAAATTTAAAGGTACTGTATAAACTCAGGCCATCAAAAATTTTCCTTTCAAGACCACTGTTGAACTTTTATGTGGAATAATTTATTCCTTTGCCATTCGTTCCATATCACCCCTGAAATTTTTTAAGTCAATTTAATGACATACTTTTTAACTAAAGCTTATCATTAGACACTGCATATTCTTTGAGAAACAAATGGTAAGAACTGCAATTCATTGCCAAGTTTCCTGAACGCTATCTTGAGCACTTTGTGTGCTTTCCTTTAATTGGAGTTCTTTTCTGAAAATTTGTACATTATTTTGATTTATACATAAAAAGAGTTGATCAACAAATCTTAATAAACATTCACAAAACCAGTGAGGGCTAGATTCTTAAAACCGACGGGCCGCTGTCACAGCCATTATAGTAAAATAGCAAAACCCGAAAATGAATGGGAGATGAAAAATCACAGGAAAAACAAGAGCTCCCAAACCCCAAGAAATAGAACTGGATAAGGGGGAGAGACAAGTCCAAGAATAGTAAATCTGCTCCAAGAATAACCAAATAATAGATTTTCAGTGATTGGGAGAGCCCTCAGTCACACAGCCTCCCACTGGAAACTCCCAGAAGTAATGGCTGTCACTGGCTTACACCCAGAAGGGTGTTAACTGTGAAACATCCCCGGGCTCTCTCCGTGTGAATTAAGTGATGAAAGTGCACACAAAAGTGCCATTTTCCGCTTTGTCAAACTAAGCTGTGCCGGATGATTTGGGGGTCACAGCGCAGTCCAGCCGTTCCTGAAGAAGGGTGTGTTGACCCTCGAAACAGAGTCCCATTGGACGAACTTGTCATCTGCTGGCTGTCTTTTCCACGGAGAAACTAAGTGCTTCCAGTTGGTTTTTGCTTTGTCGGATTTGGACATTTGATATTTATACTTTGGCCCCCTGGATAAGGGGTAGAGACAATCTTATTGAATTGTAGAGTGTATTTTTTGATTTATTATATATTTTTTTCACACTCAGCACTTTTGTGTGCACTTTCATCACTTAATTCACATGGAGAGAGCCCGGGGATGTTTCACAGTTAACACCCTTCTGGGTGTAAGCCAGTGACAGCCTGGGAGTTTCCAGTGGGAGGCTGTGTGACTGAGGGCTCTCCCAATCACCGAAAATCTATTATTTGGTTGTTCTTGGAGCAGATTTACTATTCTTGGATTTGTCTCTCCCCCTTATCCAGTTCTATTTCTTGGGGTTTGGGAGCAGCCATTATAGTAGCAATTATTTAAAAAGCAAGTCATTCTCCAAAAAAAATGTTCATTTGCATGTGCCTATTGCTACTTGAGGCTGACCAACTAGTGAAGCCGCAGCATCTTCTCCACCACTTGCCTCTTGCTGTGCAGGCTGGGAGCTCTGCAACCGAAAGGCTTTGTGCAAAAAAAATGACAAATTCAGAGGAAAACTGCATGACCTGCACTCCTGACTGCACTACCGACAAACCTCCCGTTATAGGCCCCACCCCTGCCAATGCAGAAAGCCTGATAAAATCATTCAGGCTTCCCTCATCCTCCGATGTGCTCCTTACTGCACTCGGCAATGCCGACACCAAGGGAGAGCGAGGCCGTGCATCTTTCGTGCGGGAAACAACTGTGTCTACCAGCGCCATATTGGCTTCCTCGTTTGCGGTGTCCGAGAAGACTCGACGGTGTTCTGCGCGTCCCACAGCGCGAACACCGTTTTATTGCCTCTGCCGCCACCAGCCCTAAATGAAACCCATTGAACCAAAGCCGACAGCCAAACAATAAAGCCCAATACGCTCCGACTCAAACAAACCCAAAGACAACTAGAAACTATGCTTAGCCGACCTTCTGGAAGCACTAGTAATTGCAGCCTGTACACTGAGAGGAAGTATCTCACTGTTACACAAAGGCTGAGCTCTAGTGTGGGGGGGGGTTTGCAATGAGAAAGAAGAAAATTCAGAGCCTCAATCACACCTCACATTCTCAGAGGAGAGGGGAGGGGGGGCAGGGACCTGGGAGGGCCCAGGTATAACCCCCAAAGTTGGCACCACTCAGCCAAACACCTCTAGCTCACTGAAGAGTACTCTCAACAGGAGACAAAACTGGGCAAAATACAGCAAAAAGCAAAGAGCCAGTGAAATTGGAACCATCCGCCTGCTGGAGATATAGAATACTGAGTGGACAGGAGTCATATCATCCAAGAGGGAAACTTGTAAATCAGTTTCTATGTCTCCACCTGCTGGTAGATGTGTGCTATCCCACTAGTCTCTGGATTCATCTGCTGCTGTTGCTAAGGGCCATATGCTGTAGATTGCACCCTGGACAGACAAGACAACTCAAAGGAAATATCCTGCAGCACCAGTTCAACTTGTACTATCTGTTGGAGGCAGAGCAATACAAGAATGTTCCTGGCTGCACTACTTGTTATACAAACGATATCAGCAGAAATTCCAAGCCTCTGCCTCCACCTGCTGATAGGAGGACAAAACCCACCAGTCTGTCCTACTCTTAACAGAGCCATAAGAAAACAACAATTTTCCCACACACTGCTATTGGTTTTACACCAGTTATGCAAACCCCATCAGGTTTTGCTCAAAAGGGAAGGGATAGTTATATGGCATGGCCAGGCAGACTGGATAGGCCATTTGGGTCTTATCTGCCTTCATTTTCTCTCGTTCTATGTAAAATCAAGCAAAGGCAGGAAGCCCCATCCCATAAGTAGCATTCACATACTAAAATTAGACTGAACTTTTAAATTCCTTTTTCTTATAAATAAGTGGATGCACTTGGGTGAGGGGTGGGGTTTACTAAATTGGGTGGGGGTTTACTAAATTATATACCGTATGTCCCCGCATATAGGCCGCCCCAGTGTATAGGCCACAAAAAAATGCCTATACATGTTTTAAAACTTGTTACAAGCCACGGTTTATATAAGAGTTTTAAAACCACATGGGGCGGCCTATATATCCCTCCCACCCCCACGGTAAATATCCTACCTCCACCAGCTGCCTTCTGTAATGTTACGGCCACGGTGCGGGACTCACAAGTCCCGCAACAACTGACGCAGGCATTGAGGAAGCAGTGCGGGGTGGGCTGGACACTGAAAAGATCGCTCCTGCCCTGGTGCACCGCAACTGAGACATTGCAGGAGGCCAGCGAGGGAGCTACCTTATTTTAAAAGGTACGGGGGATCTACAATGTCGTTACATAGGCCATCCCATATAAGGAAGCCGCACCCACTGATTGGACTGCAAAACCCATTTATAGGCCATGGCTTATATATGGGGAAACACGGTAATAACCCACTTTCCATTTCCAAAGTTATGTGCCTCCCGCTCTACATCATTTTTCTGCCCTCTTATGCTAGTTCCTCTCAGTTCACTAAAACCATCAGACTAATCCCCTAGCTGATAAGACTTGGTTTCACTTATTGAAAGCTGTGATCCTTCCTCTCAAATTACCGTATTCAGCTTCTTATCAATCTTTTGCCTTAATCAGGGTTAGCTAGTTTGATCCAGGGCTGTATTCATATCTTACTGCAGACAACAGGAAATAGCTAATCTTTCTTTTCTAAAAAACTTATCCCCACCCCAAAGTTAATTTTATTTATTAAGCAAGTACATTATATAAAACAACTTGATAAAGTTATAAATATCAGAAGCCAGCTCAATTCATCCAAGGACCTGTAGAAAAAAATTAAAATAAAACAAAGCTTCTTCATCTCTACAAGATACAAGCTATCAGTCCTCCTGTAACAAGCCTAGATAGCAGAATGCTTTTCTGATTGAGGGAGGGAGCCAAAAACTCAACCCAGACCCCACCCAAGCTTTACTCCTGATCTCACCACCCCCCCCCCCATAATGATAATAGTATTAACTGTAATACCATTTTTCATTTGTAATTTCATTTTTCATATATACACACAATAAAATCTTATTAACAACACATAATGGTTACACAAAGCACACTGTATGCTATTTAACATTCATTCCTACCAGAACACCTGACCTCTCCCATGGTCTTGCATCTCTCTCTCCTTTCCTCCATCTTCCCATGGTCTAACTTCTCTCTCCTCTCCTTCCCATAGTCTCGTGTCTCTTTCTCCTCTCCTTCCTTTCTCTGGTCTGGCTCTCTATTTCCTCTTCCAGTGGTCTGCCAACTTCTTCTCTCTTTCCATCACCCTTCTCCAGAATCTGACATCTCTCCCTTCTTTGAGTCATCAGTCCTGCCTCCCAGTGTAATATTTCTCCTTCCCCCTTCCACCACTTTATGTCCAACAATTCTCCCTCGTTCTTCCTTTCCCCATGTATACCATCTCTCTTTCCCTCCCACTTCATGCACCTATATACAATTTTCTTTTTTTCTTCCCTCTCCCACTGGCAGCAACCTCCTTTCCAATCCTCCAGCCCATGCAATATCTGTCCTTCCCAACCCCCTCCCAGCCCATGCAACATCTGTTCTTCCCTGCCTTCCCACCCACCCCCAGCCTGTGCAGCATCTGTTCTCCCTGTCTTCCCAACCCCCTCCCAGCCCTTGGTGTGTAGTGGCACTGTTATTTTAAATGTTCCAGCAGCCGCAGCACAGCATCCATGAGATGAGCCTTCTGCCATCGGCCTACCCTGGCCTACCATTGCTTTTAATGGAAGTAAACCCGGATGTCTCATTCCGTCCATCCTTTTTCTGGTGTCATATGGCAACCCTATCCCAAGTAGTAAGACATTTTATGCTGCTTATCCTAGATTTCCCCAAACCATCTCAGTAATGGCCTATGGGACATCTCTTTTAGGTAATTATCCAAACCTTTTTTAAACCTTGCCAACCTAACTGATTTCACTACATTCTCAACAAATTCCAGAGTTTAATTACACGTTATGCGAAGAAATATTTTCACTGGTTTATTTTAAATCTACTACTTAGTAGTTTCATCACATGGTAACGATACAATTTTTGTGTGTGTGCAAAATACAGATTCTGCTGCCGAGACAAGTCAGTGTGCGCCTGATTCCATGGCAATTAGCCTGCTGTCCTGTGTTAGTGCGTATCTTTTTTTTTTTTTTTTACACAAATTATTTCCATGCAATTTGGTTACAGCAAATTTTTTTACATACATTCTGAAGCTCAGTGTATAAACAGATGGCTGATTACAATGGCCTCACTGTTGGGAAAACGGCTTACAAATGTCCTTTTCTTTTCCAGCACAAATATAAGCGTCAGCCCTGTGCCGTTCACTGCATATTCTGCTTCCCTGAACCATTTTGCTGTTTTTGAGGCACAGCGGTCAATCAAATGTAATAAAACTTAAATCTTACTGCAGACAGGCAGCACCAAGCAGTTTGCCCGCATCTCATATGAAAGACGAGCATTTAATACAACAGTTCACTAGTTCTGAACAATGACTAGGCAAAGTTTGTCAGTATCTTGCAGGGAATCAACTAGCAATCTCTATTCTGGAAAATATGAAACTTCTCAATTTAAATATTATTGTAGAGGTGATGCTAAGAACCAAAGTATGATAACAGATGCATTTAAACTGATAGTGTCTGTGAAATCTGCTACCATCAGATGAGGAAAATGTCTTATTTTTGCAGAAACCTGATAAGAGATTTGTGAGCATCGCTCTCTCTAAGTGGAATGGGAGTCTGCCAGCTACAGTCCTGCCTGTGGGAGGTGCTGTTTCACCGTCACATTTTCAGTAGTAATGGACAGGCAAGCTCCGCAGGACTCCACAGGTCCTGCCTGTCCCTAGCGATTAAAAAACAGAAGATTTAAGCACCACCTCCTACTGGCAGCAACGCAGTTGGAGGACTCCTGCTCTGCTTAGAGCAGGGGTCTCAAAGTCCCTCCTTGAGGGCCGCAATACAGTCGGGTTTTCAGGATTTCCCCAATGAATATGCATGAGATCTATGTGCATGCACTGCTTTCAATGCATATTCACTGGGGAAATCCTGAAAACCCGACTGGATTGCGGCCCTCAAGGAGGGACTTTGAGATCCCTGGCTTAGAGGGAACAATGTTTATGAGATCAATTTATCACATATCCCATCACACATCAACAGTTATAAAGAGAGATTAGGGCCCAAATTCTGTAACCAGCACCTAATGTTAGACACCTATTTCAGCGACGCCCATCTAAATATGTTTTCTAATCAGCAATAATTGAAACTTAGGCGCCTATCAAGAAAGAGCGATTCTGTAACAAGGCGCTTCTAAAAATTTAGGCGGCCTTCAAAAAAATAGGCACTATACATGTTAGGCGTGGGCGTGGCTCCGTGTTAGGCACCTTGTTGCAGAATCGCTGCTCTTAAGCGTGCTTTTAGTGGTGCCTAGAACTGGCCTATTTCTTGGGCGCCTCCAAAATAGGTTCCGCTCAGCGTGATTCATTAAACAGCACCCAAATTTAGTTGAATCGCACTGAACTAACTTTTGGGCACTTCTTATAGAATTTGCTCTTAGGTTTTTACCTTACTAATATATTTTCTAGTAGACAGGTGTGTCATTCTGGATGGACGGGTAATATCCCCATATTCGCAAGCCAAGCAAAAGGAATCTACTCCAACTTTTGAATCCCTCCCTCCTTCACTAGAGGGCTCTGTTACATAGGAACATGTTGGCAGATAAAGGCCAAATGGCCCAATCCAGTCTGCCCATTCGTAGTAACTGATAATCTCTGTAGCCCCCTTCATTTTGTACCAAAGCAGGTGATAGCCCAATACAGAACTACAAGTGAAGGAAGGGTACAGGGAAACTCTTCAAACTACAACTGTTCTACTCTGAAAATATAACAAACATGTTAAACACTGCCTTAGCAAAAACAAAAACAAAAACTGCAGACTATGTACAAGATGCAGGCACTATTTATTATAACATAAATGAAACATACAACCTTATTACTGACCAAGTGACCCAACACGGTCCATGTTTCGGACAACACGCCTTCCTCAGAGGTCCACATTTAGTATTGAACTTGTACAGGCACTTGTTTGTACTTTTTATTGCTGTTTGTCTAGACCAGTGATTCCCAACCCTGTCCTGGAGGAACACCAGGCCAATCGGGTTTTCAGGCTAGCCCTAATGAATATGCATGAGAGAGATTTGCATATGATGGAAGTGATAGGCATGCAAATTTGCTTCATGCATATTCATTAGGGCTAGCCTGAAAACCCAATTGGCCTGGTGTTCCTCCAGGACAGGGTTGGGAACCACTGGTCTAGACCTTATCCACCATAGACCCTTGAGGAAGGTGTGTTGTCCGAAACATGGACCGTGTTGGGTCCCTTGGTCGGTAATAAGGTTGATATGTTTCATTTATGTTATAATAAATAGTGCCTGCATCTTGTACATAGTCTGTAGTTTTGGATTTGGTTTTTGCTTGCTGTTTGTTTTACTGCAGTTTTTGTTGGATTTTTCTTTTGTTCTGTGCTTTTAAACACTGCCTTAGAACAGGTGAAACATCAAAACAATCATGCGAAACAAACATTTATGGAGTTCAAGTAATACCCCAATGCGTTACAACATAGATTATTCTTTATACCTTTAAGGTTGACTGACATCTAAATTTCAGTTTGGACTCAAGCTTTCTGACTGAGACAGTAGGCAGGCACAGGATATAACTGACAAGATGGGGCTCCAGAATTACATTACATTACGTTAGTGATTTCTAATCCACCATTACCTTGCGGTTCAAGGCGGATTACATAAGAAGTTATCTGGACATTTCCAGATGTGTTACAGAGTAGAGCGGGTTGCTTCAAGGGATTGAGATGATTCCTGCGGTGTTAGTTTGTCTTCAAAGATTTCTTGAATAGCAAGGTTTTTATTTCTTTTCTGAAAGTTAGTAGCCTTCCTCTGGACCGACTCCATCCTTTTTAGATCTTTTTGAAGGTGCAGCCTCCAGAATTGTACACAATATTCTAAATGAGATCTCACCAGTGCATCAATACCTTTTTTTTCCTACTGGCCATACCTCTCCCTATGCAACCTAGCATCCTTCTAGCTTTCGCCGTCACCTTTTCAATCTGTTTGGCCACCTTAAGATCATCACATACAATCACACCCATGTCCTGCTCTTCCATCATGCACATAAGTTCTTCACCCTATAAACTGTACCATTCCCTCGCGATTTTGCAGCCCTTGTATTTCTTAGCATTAAATTTTAGCTGCCAAATTTCAGACCATTCTTCAAGCTTCACCAGGTCTTTCTTCATGTTATTCATACCATCCAGCGTGTCTATTCTATTGCAGGTTTTGGTATCATCTGCAAAGAGACAAATCTAACCTCACAACCCTTCCACTAATAATGATGTACTGGGCTATGATGTAGTGTTGCTAAAGATGGCATTTCTTTTGGAGGAAGTCTAGTTGACACAGTTGATAAGCATGACTAGTGAGGAAAAACTGTACATGGAATTAGAAAAAAGTGCATAAAAATTATTACAGCTAGAGAAGAACAGATAAGCAAAGTCATGCTGCAGTACACCATTATCCAGCAAAACCTTTTCCAATTTAACAAAGCCTAATGAAGTTGACACATCCCACCTCTCTACCTTCTAAAAAAAAAATTAAGAATAACATTTTTTTTCCTGATGTGAGCTGGGAATTAAGAGAAAAATTCCTGATTTAAAAAAAGAAAAAAAATCAAACTAGAAAAAATGTTAAACTTCCTGTAGATCAAAACAGTTATAATCAACTGATTGTTTAAAATGAGCTACATTAGTAGGATGGATTTACCCATTTCATTGATATTTTAACAGTGTTAATGGCCCTAATACCACCTAAACTATATCCAAGGACAGTGAACATAGGGCTAGATTCACTAACCTCCGATTCCGTGTCAGATCTGTGCCTGATTGTATGCAGGCTGACAAATTCACAAAAGGCCTGCATGCAAATGGGGACGATTGTTGACACGCCCCCCATCCACCGTACGGATCGCTAGAGAGCATGCGTCTAGAGTGGCGACTTTTTTTTTTTAACTTTCTGGCCCAGCAAGCCTGTGATTTTAAACTGCTTTAAACCCACAGGTTAAAACCATGGGCTCACAGTGCGGGGATGGGCTGAGACGGGGCAGAGAGCAGATCGAGGCAGGCAGGAGAAGGGCTGAGATGGAGCAGAGAGCAGATCGTAGCAGAGAAGCAGGGCAGTCGGAAAGGATCTGAGCGACTGGACCTCAGCAGTCGCTCCTTTTTGGATCGGCCAGCCCAGTCAGTGTTCCCTGAAAAGTTTTGTGAATCGCGTCCCTGCCTACTTTGCATGCACGGATCGGAGGAGAGGTTAGTGAATCGGGTCGGGGTCGTAAACCAATCGGTACACGATCGGTTTGCTTTGTGAATCCAGCCCTTAGGATACAAAGACTAAGCCCAGTAATGACAAAGTAGGAGCCGTATCTTTCCACACAAAAGCTGATAAAAGTTTGGCTGCATGCCTACCAGGGCTGGCCTTGAACTGGAGGACAGCTGAACAGAGAGACAAAACCCTACCAGCAGAGTCAGATTGACACTGGCACACTTGGGATTTATGTAATGAAAGCCGCTGGTACTGAGCTAAGTCATTTTAAAATGTGTCCTTTAAGTGTCAATGCTCAAAAGCTTGCCATGTAAGTAAGACTGGTAGTTAGGGCCTTTTACCAATCATGGTAGCAGCCACCAAGAACCCTATGCAAATTTTATTTTATTGTTATTTATTTATTTAACTACTAGCTGATGCCCCGGCGTTGCACGGGTATTTAATTATAGCAATAACACTGTAAATGGATTCAAATAAAGATACCTTATAGTGGTGAATGAAATTATTTTTTAACAGCTTTATAAAAAGTACAATATTCAAATTATAATGTGAAATATTTGACAAAATGAATACAATACAACTAACACAAAACTTGATTATAAACAACATTTTTAGTTTCACCTCCAGGAGCAAGAACATATAAATTCTTGGGTGAACCCACCCTTGAGCAAGCAACATAGAGTTGTCCATGGGAAAAATAGGGGGATCTTAAATCCACTCCACAGTATGTAATAGTCTGTCCCTGTGATTTGTTGATTGTGATAGAGAATGCAAGTCTCACTGGAATTTGCAATCTCTTAAACTGAAAAGGAAGATCTGTTGGAATAAGTGGCATCCAAAAGTTTCAGTATTGATTTAAACAACTCAATATGTGGAATCCAAAAGTTTCAGTATTGATTTAAACAACTCAATATGTGGAAACTCAGGTTGAAAAGAAACTCCATGCAGTTTTTTCCCGGTTCAGAATGGAACCAGTGTTCCTAGTTCAGCATATGTGAGTACTCATGTAATGTAATAACATTATGAACTGGGGTGCATGAAGGAAACAGTTACAAACACAGTTAGAACATACAAACTCTATATGTATGGTGTCCGTGGTAGAATAGAAACGATGTCCCTAGTGGTTATAGTGTCATAGAAAGTGTTTTATAGTTGGAATTATTGTGAGAATGGCAGCTTTTTACATCCTTTCCATTGACATGAATGGGTGAAATCTCATTTTCTGTTTGTAGCTCCGCCCACGTGTGCAGGTGGGCCGCGAGACCCCCAGAACATATCACCCCAGGTAGTGAGGGATCAGCATACCAAGTTTCGTTCTAATCGGTCAAGCCGTTTTTGAATTACTGTGAGAATGGCAGCTTTTTACATTTTTTCCATTGACATGAATGGGTGAAATCTGATGTTCTGTTTGTAGCTCCGCCCACATGTGCAGGTGGGCCGCGAGACCCCCAGAACATATCACCCCAGGTAGTTGGAATTACTGTGAGAATGGCAGCTTTTTACAATTTTTCCATTGACATGAATGGGTGAAATCTGATTTTCTGTTTGTAGCTCCGCCCACGTGTGTAGGTGGGCCGCAAGACCCCCAGAACATATCACCCCAGGTAGTGAGGGATCTGCATACCAAGTTTCGTTCAAATCGGTCAAGCCGGTTTTGCGTGATCGCAGCACATACACACACACACACATACATACATACATACACACATACATACCTCCGATTTTATATATATAGATATTCCATTTATACCTAAGTGGATTACAAAACAAAACAATCATAAGATAAAAACACCAGAAAACAGTATACAATATTCCTGCCCCTGAAAAGATCACTAGACCACGAGAGTTTCTTAAGGTAGGCCCACCTATGGGTGGTCAGGAAGCCCCATGGGGGGGGGGTTGGAAACATACAGAGTTATCAGAGGAAGGGAAGAGTTTTGGGTTCATCCAAAAATGCACTCATTTTCAACTGAAATTCAGGCCAGTTTCAGTACCCAATCAAAAATCAAACCCGAAATTCATTCAGTGTCTAAAAGAATGTTCAAAGCTATTCTACTTTCTAGTGGCAGAAGAAAAAAGTTCTTCCACCAATTATGATGTCTTGGTCTCCGATGTCGTGTTTGGAGAAATTTAAGAACAAACTCAAAAGCTTTCTTTTTCAAGATGCATTTAATGACTAAAAGAACTGTCTAGGAGTTTCATTTTATTTTCATATCTTTTGAGATTCTTTCTTCTTTCCCTTCCTCTTGGTTTTAACCTAAAATGTCTTTCCTTCTATTAAGCAGATTGTATTTCTTTTCCCATTCTTTCCTCATGTTTTATTATGTGTATAAAATTAGTTTTTATTATATTTTGTAAGATTTATTTTTTTTTTTGTTAGTTATGTTTGTGATTTTATGGATTTGTTCATCGCTTAGAATTTGGAATAAGCGATTAATCAAATTTTATAATAAACTTGAAACTTAATAAATGATGGCCGTTTCTTATGGAGGAAGTCTAGCAAGAGCAGTAGGCAACAAATACATGCCTCCCACCCCACCTCCACCCCCCAAAACCCCCAAGAAAGCGGGTGGCTTTCTGAACATTTTCCCCATCCACCCCATGCCTTTCCCCAGCAGCAGCAGGAGCTTATTGCTTTTGCTGCTCCGCCACTGACCGTTGGGCAGAACTCAGCTGGTGGGGCTGGTAGTACACCTAGAACTGCCAACTTTTCGAAACAAAAACTTTCACCAGCCACCACCCTTGCTCCACCACTGTTCTGCCCCTTGCTGAACCCTGTGTGCCACTCTTCAACAGTGAGGGCAGCAGTGCAGGACAGAGGCCCAGATTCTCAAAAACTTTTTAATGTTTTCCGAAGGTTTAGCCTGCAAGCATTTTAGCGGCGGATTATTCTGTCTCTAGCGAGGTTTAACATAGTAACATAGTAACATAGTAGATGACGGCAGATAAAGACCCGAATGGTCCATCCAGTCTGCCCAACCTGATTCAATTTAAAAATTTTTATTTTTTTTTTTTTATTTTTATTTTTTTCTTCTTAGCTATTTCTGGGCGAGAATCCAAAGCTTTACCCAGTACTGTGCTTGGGTTCCAACTGCCGAAATCTCTGTTAAGACTTACTCCAGCCCATCTACACCCTCCCAGCCATTGAAGCCCTCCCCTGCCCATCCTCCTCCAAACGGCCATACACAGACACAGACCGTACAAGTCTGCCCAGTAACTGGCCTAGTTCAATCTTTAATATTATTTTCTGATTCTAAATCTTCTGTGTTCATCCCACGCTTCTTTGAACTCAGTCACAGTTTTACTCTCCACCACCTCTCCCGATAGGCTCTTCAACACTGAAATGAGCACTCCGGTATATTCTTAACAGTTGCTGAGCCATTGTAGCAAGTTGTTGGTTGTAGCAAGGCAGCTCAACCTCTGATACTCAAAAAGTGTTCTCAGGGGGCTTTTACCAACCTCAGTAGCAGCCTCCGAGAACCCTATGCAAATGCATTACAAGGAGCTAATTAGTGTTTAAATGAGCACTCTCTAGGGGAGTGAAAGCGAGAGTAGATGGCATGGATAAGCAGACTGGATAGGCCATGTGGTCTTTATCTGCCTTCAATTTTAGTACTCCCTCCTCTCAATGTGGTTTCAGACACTGAAGCCTAGATTGTTGCCCCCATTGCAATTTTTTTTTTTTTTTTTGGGGGGGGGGGAAGGGAGAGAAGAGTTTTTCTCTCTTAAAAAGTTGGCAACCCTAGTTTCACGAGTAAATCAAGGACAATTTTTCGTTGTTTACCTGCAATTACATCACTTTCTTTTCCAGAGAAAAATTAAAAAAAAAAGGAGTTGACATCGATATGTGAACATTTCTTAAGAAAGAACTGAATATTTCATGGGGTGTCCTAATTTTGTCACATGTTAGTTCGAGCCGTCTCTTCCTCTCACCCCTGTTATAGGGTCAGGGAAGATTTACTATTACCATTGTAAGTAAAATCCAGCATTCCATTTTAACTCACCTCCCAGAACGATCGTTATTCATTGTGAAAAAGCAAAACATACAAATGCACAAGTGCACCTTCACTCCGACATACAGCATAATATTAAGAAAACCTCTTGCAGAGACAGGTTCTATTTAAATGCCATGCCTTCTCTTCTGGTTTAATGGATCCTAGAATACAGGCTGCTGACAAGACCCATGAAGGATCACATTTCATCATAATTAATTTTCACAGAACAGCCAACGTAGACTCTGGGATTAATGCAGCCTCACTAGAGATAGGCTTCATGAGGCACTGAGAAATTCCTGGAGCCTCCAGTCCTATACGGACAACAATAGTCTGGCACCAGACTAATTGCATTAATACTGTTACAGCACTGTGAAGTTCACCCATGACTTAAACTCCCTAAATGGGCCTGTGATTGGCAGGCATTATCGACATCTCCCAGGAGAGAGAGAAAACCATGCTAGGCTGCCCAAAAAAGAGTTAGCTATAATAAACCCAAACCCACCGAGCCATTCTCCCTTACTGTGCATTTTGTTGTATAAAGATGCAATTTTGAGACCGGTCTAATGGTTCAGAGTCATATGCAGAAGCAGAGTTCAATTTATAAGCCAGATCTTAAATGCAAAGGAATTTAAGCAGAGAGAAGAGACTTGTCTGTAGCCACTGAACCATCAATATCTGACAGCACTTAACCAGACAGTCGACGCTGAGTATTGGTACAACACAGCCATGTCAAAAGCGGGCAGGAACCAGCACTTATGGAGGTGCTGACACTGAATGAGCTATCCTAAATTTGCTCGGCTTAGCCATGCAGGCACTGGTGCTGAACGTCAGCCAGGACCTGCATAACAAAAAATGATATTGTTCCCCTCCGATTTCACCTCCCACTCCCCCAACAAGGTCCTTAGCCTCCCCTCTCACTTACCCTCCCCAGAGGGCCATACCTCCTTCCCAACCCCAGGTTGGATTTATGTATTACTGCTACCCCCCTTACCTATTCTATTTTGGAGCATGATCTGAGAGTCTGGTAGGCATGCTTCGCTTATGACGACCCCACTGTTCTCTCTGAGCCAGGATTCTGTTACCACTAGAAATCCAGTGTGTGGTGTTCTATTAAGTCTGTGATCCGAGTTCCCTTCTTATTCATGGATCTCGTGTTTCGTAGGCCTCCTCTCCATGGTGTATTTTGTTTTTGTGCTTGCTGGTTGGTGTGGGTGTCGGTTGTGTGTTTTTTCTTTTTATGTATTCCTTTTTGGCCAGCCCTTTCCCCGTTGGTGTTGATTTTAAAAGTGAGTCTGTGACAGTAGGTGAGGTAATAGGAGGGGACTGAATTAGTGAATCTTTTGAATTCCTGGGAAGTAAATATTGATAAAATTGCAGAAATAAATGAATTTTTTAAAATGCCTTTCTTGCTCTGTGGGTAGGTTGGTTTCTATGTATGGGGTAAGAGTGAGTTTGTGATAGAAGGTGTGGTATTGACAGGAGACTAAATTAATGAAGATTTAGTTAGGATCAGCAATAGGTTTGAGAGTAATGAGTATAAATTTAATGTGAGCCTAGAAGTGGATGGGATGAGGGGTAGGGTTGGAGGGCTTAGGCCATGGTATGGATGTGTGCAGCCTATCTGTAAAGTCAGTTCAAACAGAAGATTTGGAGTTTCTGTCAGGTGCTTGAAGAAAAAAAAAAAAAAATGAGGTGGAAGAAATTTGGCTTTAGAGGAGACAGTCAATTTGTGAACTGTTGTGGTTAAAGTGTATCGTGAGCAGACGGATGAAACCTTTTTGATCACCCGATGTGGTAACTGTGGGGCAGCATGAGCCATCAACGTGAGAGGTGAATATCAGCTGCGCAAGTTGGTGCAGGGCTGATCGACACGCTACCGTGGAGCAACTCGACATCCAAATGATCCAGGGGGCTTCCATGAGGGTTCATCGCAAAAAACAGCTGCAATTTGCAAAGGAGTACCGACATTGAACTTGCACTGAAAGCAGAGGGTTGCCTTCTCTGAAGAGTCACGTTCGAGCTCCATTGAATGGATGGCATGAAACTGCCAAGAACCAGCTCTGGGGAACGTTTTCTTGGTATGGTCTGGGTCCCATTATACCTCTGGAAGGCACTCTCAACCAATATGGATATCCCTCCATCCTTGCCGATCAAGTACACCCGTACATGTTAACGGTCTTCCCTATGGCAAATGGGATCTTTCAAAAGGACAATGCGACGTATCATATCACCAGAATTGTTCGCAAGTGGTTTACAGAGCACAACCAAGACTTCCCACTACTTCCCTGGCCTCCAAATTCCAGACCTTAACCCAAATCGAGCACCTCTGGGACCACCTCAATCAACATATTCGAGTGGATCCACCACCATGAAACCCATCAGCAACTGTCGGACGCACTGTAGTCTGCATGGCTTCAGATACCTTTAGCAACTATCCAACATCTTACTGAGTCACTCCCATGGTGTTTGGCTGCCAGAGGTGGTTATTCTGGATATTAGCAGGTGGTCATAATGCTGTGACTAGACCATGTATAATACCAAGAAATTTGCTCCACTAAGCAAAAAATAAAAGTACAGTGGTGCCTCGCATAACGGCCGCCTCGCACAGCGGACGCTGCGCACAACGAACTTTATGTCGTGATCCGTATAACGTACTTCGTTTCACACAACAGTCGCCCGAGCTGCATCCTTCCGGGGTTCCTGCGGGGTTGGATCGCAGCGGGGTTGGTCGAGGGTAGTCTCCTTCTCCTTACCTGCCCTGTCGCAGCACACAGCCGAACGGAAATCTTCCCGATGTCAGCGCTGACGTCGGAGGGAGGGCTTAAGCAAAGCCCTCCCTTCCTCTGACATCAGCGCTGACATCAGGAAGACTTCCGTTCGGCTGTGTGCGGCTGCGGCAGGGCAGGTAGGAAGAAGGCAATGGCGAACGAAAGAGGGGGGAGGGGGCGGTCCGCCCCGAAGAATGTGCACAGCTGGTCAGGTCCCCCGATCGACCGACAACAGGCCCGGCCGACAAACCTCCCTGCCCTGTAGCCGCGAATCTAAATTACCTCTTACAGCAGCTTCAATAATCCAGCTGCTGTAAGAAGGTAATTTAGATTCGCGGCTACAGGACAGGGAGATTTGTCCGACCGGGCCTGTTCTGTTGTCGGTCGGGTGCAAAAGCGCCACAAAGGTGGAGGCAGGGAGGGAGGAAAGGTGGAGTGGAGAAGAAAAGACGCTTAAGGGGGGAGAAGGCCGCTGAAAGCACATGTTGGAGCAGGGGATGAGAGGGAGGGAGAGAAGGGGAAATATTGGACAAGGGCAGAAGGGATGCTAAATCATAGGGTGACAGGCAGAGAGAACAACAGGAAAAAGAGTGGAAGCAATCTTGAACCCTGAGGGTGAGGGCAGAGAGAGGTGGTGAGATGATTGATCATGGGGAGAGGGACAAAAGGGAATAGAGATGGGATAGGAAGATAGTGGAAGTAAAAGGACAGGGAGATGTATGTTTTTAGATGTATCTAAATAAAAATAATAACAAAAAATTTATCTTTTTTATGTCATCTTAGCATATTTTATGCTGCAGAACGAATTATTTTTTTTTACATGTATTCCTATGGGAAAACGCGTTTCACATAACGAACGTTTCACATAACAAACTTGCTCCTGGAACCAATTAAGTTCGTTGTGTGAGGCACCACTGTACATGTTAAGAAAAACAGAGCTTTATATAATCAGTGGTTTTGACTGACCCCAAGGTGGGGTTTTAAAAAATGTTTTAATTTATTTTCTGATCAAGCACAATCAAATTCATCGGAAAAACTTCCATTTGCAGTTTTTTCTTGGACAACCCTAAGGTTATGTTTGTAAATAGGAATACTGAGTATCAGTCTGTTGGGCTTAAGATTTTAAGCTAAATCTTCAGACATGCCGAATAAACCCAATGTCATAAAACTGCATGCTTCAATAAAAATTTTATATGCAAAAAAAAAAAAAAAAAGAACCCCTAAAACTACCTGAATATTTTTGCTTTGATTAATCACAGCAAAATCCATGGGGTTTGTCTGGCTGCAGGTTGTTTCATTATTTGCTCTGCAGTTGTTTGGCAATACACCAGCTCTGAAATTCTTCTGCTAAGATTCAGAAAGCACAGTTACTTACCGTAACAGGTGTTATCCAGGGACAGCAGGCAGATATTCTTAACGCATGGGTGACGTCACCGACGGAGCCCCGGTACGGACATTTTTCACTAGAAAGTTCTAGTTGGCCGCACCGCGCATGCGCAAGTGCCTTCCCGCCCGACGGAGGAGTGCGTGGTCCCCAGTTAAGATAAGCCAGCTAAGAAGCCAACCCGGGGAGGTGGGTGGGTCGTAAGAATATCTGCCTGCTGTCCCTGGATAACACCTGTTACGGTAAGTAACTGTGCTTTATCCCAGGACAAGCAGGCAGCATATTCTTAACACATGGGTGACCTCCAAGCTAACAGAGAGGGAGGAGGGATGGTTGGCCATTAGGAAAATAAATTGTGTAACACTGATTGGCCGAAGTGCCCATCCCGTCTGGAGAAGGTATCCAGACAGTAGTGAGTAGTGAACGTGTGAACTGAGGACCAAGTGGCAGCCTTGCAGATTACCTCGATGGGCGTGGAACGGAGGAAAGCCACAGAAGCAGCCATAGCCCTGACCCTGTGGGCCATGACAGCACCTTCCAGTGAGAGACCGGCCCGAGCATAACAGAATGCAATGCAGGCAGCAAGCCAGTTGGAAAGCGTCCGTTTGGAGACAGGACGACCTATACGGTTAGGGTCAAAGGACAAAAGGAGCTGAGGAGATGAGCGGTGAGCCCTGGTACGGTCAAGGTAGTAAGCAAGGGCACGCTTACAGTCCAGCGTGTGCAATGCCTGTTCCCCAGGATGAGAATGGGGCTTAGAGAAAAAGACAGGTAACACAATGGACTGGTTGAGGTGAAATTCCGAGACCACCTTGGGAAGGAATTTAGGATGGGTATGCAGAACCACCTTGTCATGGTGAAAAACAGTGAAAGGTGGGTCGGCAACCAGTGCATGCAGCTCACTAACCCTCCTGGCAGAGGTGATGGCAATGAGGAAAAGCACCTTCCATGTAAGAAATTTGAGTGAAGTTGTGGCAAGAGGCTCAAACGGAGGTTTCATGAGGGCAGATAAAACCACATTCAGGTCCCAGACGACTAGAGGAGGCTTCAGAGGTGGATTGACATTGAAGAGGCCTCTCATGAAACGGGAAACCAGGGGATGAGCCGTAAGAGGTTTTCCGAGGATAGGCTCATGGAACGCAGTGATGGCACTGAGGTAGACTCTGATTGAGGTCGACTTGAGGCCAGCGTCGGAGAGAGAGAGCAAATAGTCCAGTACGGGTTCCACTGCTAATGAGGTGGGATCGTGATGATGAAGCAGACACCAAGAGGAGAACCGGGTCCACTTCTGATGGTAACATTGGAGGGTGGTCAGTTTCCTGGAGGCATCCAAAATGCGACGGACAGGCTGAGACAGATTCTCTGAAGAGGTCAGCCCGAGAGAAACCAAGCTGTCAGGTGGAGCGATGACAGATTGGGATGTACTAGAGACTGATGCTGCTGCGTAAGTAGAGTAGGAAACACAGGAAGAGGAATGGGCTCCCTGGAGCTGAGCTGGAGCAGGAGGGAGAACCAGTGTTGGCGAGGCCACCGAGGAGCGATGAGAATCATGGTGGCTCTGTCCCTGCGGAGTTTGAATAGCGTCCGCAAGTGGAGGAAAGGCATAGAGGAACCGATTCGTCCAGTCGAGCAGGAATGCATCCGGGGTCAGACGATGAGGAGAGTAGAGTCTGGAGCAGAACTGGGGCAGCTGATGGTTGTGAGGAGCTGCAAAGAGGTCCACCTGAGGAGTGCCCCACCGAGCAAAGATGGAGCGGAGTGTGGGAGGATCCAGAGTCCACTCGTGAGGTTGAAGGATGCGGCTGAGATTGTCAGCCAGGGAGTTCTGTTCGCCCTGGATATAGACAGCCTTGAGGAAGAGACTGCGGGTCGTGGCCCAGGTCCAGATGCGGATGGCCTACTGACAGAGGAGGGAAGATCCGGTGCCGCCTTGCTTGTTTATGTAGTACATGGCGACTTGGTTGTCCGTGCACAGGAGAAGAACCTGAGGGTAGAGAATGTGCTGGAAGGCCTTGAGGGCATAGAACATGGCCCTGAGTTCCAGGAAATTGATGTGATGTTGACGCTCCTGAGGGGTCCAGAGTCCCTGAGTGCGAAGTTCTCCCAAGTGAGCTCCCCATGCATAGGGGGAGGCATCTGTGGTTATGATCATGGAGTGAGGGGGAAGATGAAAGAGTAGACCCCTGGAAAGATTGGATGAGTTCAACCACCATTGAAGAGATTGCTGAAGAGACGATGTCACAGAGATGGGATGAGAAAGAGGATCCGTGGTCTGTGACCATTAGTCGGCTAGAGTCCATTGAGGTGTTCTGAGGTGGAGTCGCGCCAGAGGAAGCACATGGACCGTCGAGGCCATGTGGCCCAGGAGGACCATCATCTGCCGAGCTGGAATGGAGTGATGAAGGAGCACCTGACGGCAGAGGTGGAGTAGGGTCCGTTGGCGGTCGGAGGGGAGAAACGCCCTCATGAGAGTGGTGTCGAGCTTGTAGCACAAGCGGAGACGTAGGTGCTTTCACCAACCAATCGTCCAAGTAGGGGAACACCTGGAGGTTGTGAGACCTGAGAAAGGCCGCCACTACAATAAGGCACTTGGTGAACACCCTGGGCGATGATGCGAGGCCAATGGGTAGCACTTTGTACTGATAGTGGCGGTGCTGAATCTGAAATCGGAGGTAGCGACGGGAATTCAGATGAATTGGAATGTGAGTGTAGGCCTCTTTGAGGTCCAGGGAACATAGCCAGTCGTGTTGAGAGAGAAGAGAATAAAGCGTGGCCAGGGAGAGCATTCTGAACTTTTCCTTGACCAGACACTTGTTGAGGTCCCGGAGGTCGAGGATGGGACGAAGGTCTCCTGTCTTCTTGGGAACCAGGAAGTAGCGGGAGTAGAATCCCTGACCCATTTGGTCTGTGGGAACCTCTCCGATGGCATTGAGAAGAAGGAGGGATTGGACCTCCCTTAGGAGGAGAAGGGACTGGGAGGAGTGAGACGCAGACTCTATTGGAGGGTTGTCTGGTGGAAGAGTCTGGAAGTTGAGAGAGTAGCCGTGGCGGATGATGTTGAGGACCCACAGGTCTGATGTGATGACCTCCCAACGGTTGAGGAAGAGTTGGAGACGTCCTCCGATTGGCTGAGGAAGAGGTATTGATGGTGGAAGACTGGCTATGCCCTGGAGAAAGGAGTCAAAAGGGCTGAGATGGTTTTGACGGAGGAAGAGGCTTGGCAGGCTGGTGAGATTGAGAGCGAGCCTGAGTGTGTTGTTGTTGACGAGGTCTGCGAGGCTGCTGCTGAGGCGGGTTGAGAGGCCTGGCCGAGAACCTGCGCTGGTAAGAGGATTGTGGTCTATAAGGACGAGCAGGTGGAGCCTTCTTTTTAGGTTTTACCAGAGTGTCCCATCTGGTCTCATGTGCTGAGAGCTTCTGGGTGGTTGAATCCAGGGACTCCCCAAAAAGTTCGTCCTCAAGACAGGGTGCGTTAGCTAGGCAGTCTTGGTGGTTGATGTCAAGATCAGATACCCTCAACCAGGCCAGACGCCGCATGGCAACCGCTATGGCAGACGCTCGGGAGGTCAGCTCAAATGAATCATAAATAGAGCGCACCATGAATTTCCGCAGTTGAAGGAGGCTGGAAATTTGTTGTTGAAAGAGTGGAATTTTGCGTTCAGGGATGTATTTTTGTAGGGCGGATAGTTGTTGTACGAGATGTTTCATATAAAATGAGAAGTGAAATGTGTAATTATTCGCCCTGTTGGCTAGCATTGCATTTTGATAAAGACGCTTGCCAAACTTATCCATCGTTTTGCCTTCTCTGCCAGGAGGGGTGGAAGCATAAACACTGGAGCCCTGAGTTTTCTTTAATGTAGACTCAACTAGGAGGGACTCGTGGGGCAATTGATGTTTGTCAAAACCCGGAATTGGGATGACCCTGTATAGGCTGTCAAGTTTACGAGGAGCTCCGGGGACAGTGAGTGGATTTTCCCAATTTTTATAAAAAGTTTCCCGCAGTATATCATGGACGGGTAACTTGAGGAACTCTTTGGGAGGTTGTTCAAAGTCTAAGGCATCCAGAAAGGCCTGGGACTTTTTGGAGTCGGACTCTAAAGGAATAGAAAGAGCGCCGACATCTCCCTGAGGAATTTGGTGAAAGAGGATTGCTCAGGCTTGGTAGTGGTATCGGTCACTGAGGGTTCCTCGTCTGTGGACGATGCGTCCTCCTCGGTACCGGGAGGGGATTCTTCCCATAAGTCCGGGTCCCTGATGTCAGTGTGCGCACGCCGAGATATCGGGGTGGAAGGCTCGGTGTGGCGGGTCTTAGAAAGAGACTTGCCAGAGCGCATTGAGACGGTACCGGGAGAGGAAGACCGGTGCTGATCCCGGTCCCGGGAAGAGCGGTGTCGTTCTCGGTCCCGGGGAGACCGGTGCCCTTCCTGGTCCCGAGGAGGATTGGCCTCGGAGCGGATCTGTACAACAGGACGAGAACGGAGTGGTTCAGCCGAGAGGACTGGCATGGAAGTGTTGAGTGGCACCGAGGGGGTGGACACTGGTGGGATGGTGCGAGGCTCGGGCCGGTCCGGTACCGAAAGAAGTGGTGCCAACAGGGTCGGTAACAAGTGTTGGAGTTGTTGCTGCAGTTGGTCCTGCAATTTGTCTTGGAGTATGGCCGCGATGCGGTCATCCAGGGGTTGCACCGGTACCGCTTTTTTCTTATTCGGTTCCATAGGTGCTGCTCCACGCCCCGGCGATGAGGAGGCCGATGACGAGGCACTCACCGAGATCGGGGCGGAGCGTTTGCGGGGTCAGCGGGAGGACCGGCGTCGCCACTGTGGCAGGTGGGCGCTCAAGGGAGGTGGAAGGCTTCTTAGCCGGCTTACCTGGCACCAGCGACCCCGAGGAAGGATCGGGCGTCGTCGAAGTGGTCGGTGCCGTCTTTTACGGTACCATCGACGTCGTGGCTGGTTCCATAGCAGATCCGGTACCAAAAAGGATGTTCTGCTGGATCTGCCGATTTTTTAAGGTGCGTTTCTTAAGAGTGGCACAGCGGGTGCAGGTGTCAGCCCGATGCTCTGGACCCAAACACTGTAGGCACCAATTGTGTGGGTCAGTGAGGGAGATCGGGAGTGTACACCGCTGGCACTTCTTAAAGCCCGGTTGAGGGGGCATGAAGGGAAACACGGCCTCCGCAAAATCAAAACCGGAGGCCTGTATGGTGACAACAGGCCCCGCTGGGGCCGGTTTCAAAAATAGAGAAAAACGAGAGATTTTTTTTTTTTTTTTTTTTTTAATCGAACAAAAAAGAGAACCCGAAGTGGGAAAAGAGTGAAAATGAGAAAAAAGCACAAGCGGGAAGGCAAAAAGGATGTTTTCAACGGCTGTTGAAACCTCATGCGTCTTCTTCGCTCCGCGGAAACGAAGAAACTGGGGACCACGCACTCCTCCGTCGGGCGGGAAGGCACTCGTGCATGCGCAGTGTGGCCAACTAGAACTTTCTAGTGAAAAATGTCCGTACCGGGGCTCCGTCGGTGACGTCACCCATGCGTTAAGAATATGCTGCCTGCTTGTCCTGGGATAATACAGTAATATTACTCTTGTACATAGTGGCAGGAGCAAATCTCAGAGGTCAGCTTGTCATTGTACCATTTCCTTCCTCTCTCTGTTCAGAAGAAGGGGGCAGACCTGTTGACACTGCTACAAATAAATCTTGGTAGAAAGGATACCGATATTTGAATAAGCTGGAAAATAGCCAGAAAACTTGAAACAAGCTGAAAATCTGAAGACAAGATTGTCTATTCCATAATCTGTCCTGATGGTGATAGGCCAATTAGGAATATGCCTAGGGCCCAAATGTTTAGAAGAGGCTCCCTGAAAAATATTTTTTTTACTGGTAAGTCAGCTACTAGAAGAAGAGTCAGCTTGGAAAGAAACCAGAGCCACGGCTGCCTTCAGGTCTATCTATTCTCCCCACCCCGGGTATTATCCTCCATTTATTATTTATTTTTAAAAAAATTTATACCACCAAGCATCTCAGCAGTTTCCAAAAATAACATATGAGGGCTCAAAAAGTATTAGACCTTAATTTTTCTTGCGTAAACAAATAAAGCTAGGGAGGCGTGGTTTGGTGCACATATGTAGGTGACCCTAAGGCGCATGTTTGAATTTTTTCCCGCCTACAGAAGCTGTCAGTTGCCGGAAGACAGCCAATGAGTGAGGAAGTGTAAGTGAGCGCTGTCGAATTTTCTTTTTTGACAAAATGACAGAAAAAGTTGAACACTACTGCATTAAATTTTGTGTAAAGCTTGGCGATTCCCAAGTGGAAACAATCTGCAAGATTCAACAGGCCTTTGGTAACGAAACAATGGGCACCACACAGATAAAGGAGTGGTACAACTGCTTCAGAGATGGCCGCACCTCAGTTGAGAGTGAAGCACGTTCTGTTAGGCCCTCAACATCCAGAAATGAGATCGTCATTGACCAAGTGAGGACCCTGGTGATAGAGGATCATCGAATCACAATCAGAGAATTTGCAGACGAGGCGAGCATCAGCATTAGATCCGTTCATTCCATTTTTACTAAGGATTTGGGTTCAGGAGAATTTCAGCGAAGTTCGTGCCAAAGCTGCTTAACAATCAAGCAGAAACAACTCCGTTTGGAGATTGCACAGGACATGCTGGAGACTGTGAACAGTGATCCCAACTTCCTCAGCACAGTGATCACTGACGATGAGTCCTGGGTTTATGGGTATGACCCAGAAACCAAGTTGATGTCATCACAATGAAAGTATTCAACATCTCCGAGGCCAAAAAAAAGCAAGGCAGGTCTGCAGCAATGTCAAAGTCATGCTGATGTCTTCTTTGACTCCAATGGTGTGGTTCATCACGAGTTTGCACCACACTGCACAACCATCACCAAGGGGTACTATCAAGAGGTTCTGCGTCGCCTTCGTAACGCTGTGAGACACTAACGGACAGACCTGTGGGCAGCGGGCAATTGGCAGCTCCATCACGATAACACACCTGCCCATTCTTCACATTTGATACGGAGTTTCCTGGCCAAACATAACACACCTGTGATTCCTCAGGCTCCCTAGTCTCCCGACATGGCTCCATGTGACTTCTGGCTTTTCTCTAAGCTGATAATGCCCCTGAAAGGGACCAGATTTCAGTCAAGAGAAGACATCATGCAGAATGCGACGGACCAGTTGCGAGTAATTTCAAAAGAAGTGTTCCAGCGCTGCTTCCGACAGTGGCAGAACCATTGGAAGAAGTGTGTGGCAGCCCAAGGAGACTACTTTGAAGGAGATTAGTATAAGATTGTTGTATCTGAATACGAGTACTTTTTATGAATAAAGGTCTGATACTTTTTGAACAGCCCTCATACATAAAAATTCACATACACTGGAACACAGTAATCCAAAACCATCATACATATAGCTAACATAAGAAAAATACCCTTAAAAAATACTTTCAACAATTATTCATCTACAGTAAAGGGAAAGCAAACCAATTCAGGGGAATAACTGTCATGCCTTATCATAGATAAGCATCAACGAACAGCTTGTTTTAATTAGTTTTTTTAAAGTAGAATGTTCCACACAATCTTATTTGACCGAATAAGTTAATCCGCAAAAACATCCCAGCAAGAGTAGTCAGTTTGGTTTGCAGTGGTTTGCTCTCTCCTCCAATGCTAGATTTATGCTAGATTTCCTCTGCAGTTAGAGCTATGTGGGGCCCTGTTAGCGGGAGTTTGAAAACATAGCCCTGATATTCTAACAAAACTGAGTTCCTAAATTTATGCTCCTATCGTACTGATTAATCAGTACAGTATATTCAGATAAGCTTAGGAGCCTAAGTTTTCAGCTAAAATTCATTTTAAGAACTTAAAGGTTATGGGGCTCAAAATCAAAACGGAAATACGTCTAAAATCCCGTCTAAATCGGCACTTGGACGATTAACAAGACAAGTCGTCCACGTTCCAAGTTTCCAAGTTTATTAATTATTTGATTAATCGCTTATTCCGAATTCTAAGCGATGTACAAAACATTAAAATCTTGAGTTACAATAATCAAAGGGAAACAAGACAATATAAATATAACTAACAAGACAAAACAAATGATACAAGAGGATGGGAATAGGAAAACAAATACAAGTTTAAAATAGTAAAGAAGACATATAAGGGAAAAAAACAATAGGGAAGGGGAGAATAATAAGCAACAGAGAATGTAAAGACCAGGGCTCAGTAGAGACACCTGATCTAGTCCTATTATCAGGTTTACGAACCAAATCTAGTTTTATTAGTTGTCAAATGCATCTTTAAAAAGCAAGCATTTTAGCTTGCTCTTAAATCTATCCAAACCGAGTTCTTCTCGTACGTGAATTGGGAGTAAATTCCACATTTGGGGGGCTGTAACGGAAAAAATAGAGTGCCGTCGTGTATTTATTGTTTTAAGAGAAGGAATTGTCAAGAGATGTTGGTCAAAAGATCTAAGTAATCTAGAGGAAATATATGGAATCAATAATCTATGAATGAACGAAGGTGTTTTATAAAGAAGAGATTTGAAAGTTAACTTGTAAGTTATTCGGTGAGCAACTGGAAGCCAATGCGCTTCCTTGAGAAAAGGCGTCACATGATCAAATTTTTTTGCATTCTTTATGACTTTAATTGATGCATTTTGAACAATCTGTAGACAACAAATTTTTAAGGCAATTCCTTTTAACAAAGCGTTACAATAATCAATCGTCCAAGTGCCAATAACAGAAACAGGTTTTAGACATACTTTAAAAAAGATTAGGCCTCTTCAGTGATGCTTGTAGCCCATAGCTGTAAAGGGCATTTTAGGAGGAGTGGTCAGGGCAGGACATGGGCTGACCTACACTTAGTCATACTGCAAGTATAACCAAAAGTGTAACGAGGCTGCCTGAATGGAACTTGTACGTTGGGACTTAGGCAATGTAAAAGCAGGTCTAAGTGCCCAGAAGGTATCCAAAGTGACCAGATAACCACTGAAGACACAAAGTACAGACCCCCACACACTGCCCCAGTGATCACTGACCCCCCCACACACACACACTGACCCCCCCACACACACACATACACACCATAAAAATTGGAATAAAAACGTTTATGCCTGCCTCCAGAACATCAGCACCTGGCATAGGAAAGCCTAGTAGAGCAGCACAGAGGTGTCTTAAGTAGTCTGAGGCTATTGGGGTTGTAGAAAGGTGGGTCTAGTAGGGTTTGTGGGTGTTTGGGGGGGCTCACCATGACCTATAAATGAGTTTGATTTTTTTTAAAAAAGACATTTTTCGGGAATGGACTTTAGACATTACCTACTTAGATGCAATTGGCATTAGAGAAGAAGTGTTGGACTGGTTCCGAGGCTTCCTCATGTCCCGTACCTATCAAGCATGTTTCAATTACGAACTCTCCGATACCTGGAGCAATCCATCTGTTGTACCGCAAGGATCACCACTATCCCCATTGCTTTTCAATGTCTACATGTCCTCACTAGGTGCGCAATTGACCCAGCTAGGGATAAAATTATTCAGTTACGCAGATGACTTTACGATCATCATTCCATTTACTAACTCTCTCTCGGAAATTACTCCCAAGGCATCAGAAGTACTAAATTTGATGGAGCAATGGATGACTGAATTCAAACTGAAACTGAATTCAGAAAAAACAAAATATTTTGTAGCTTCGCCACACCCGTTTGACACCAAAACACTTCTATGCATCAATAACCTTAGTTATCCTATTCAGTCTACTATGAAAGTATTGGGTATAACACTAGACCAGTGCTTGACCATGAAGGACCAGGTAGACTCCTTAGTCAGAAAGGGTTTTCTCACTCTCTGGAAACTTCGATCTATTAGAGCATATTTTGATATACCAGCATTTAGAATCCTGGTACAATCCCTCATTCTGAGTCAACTTGATTACTGTAACATAGCCTATTTAGCAATTTCCCAAAAGAATATGCGACAATTACAACTAATGCAAAATGCAGTGGTCAAACTGATTTTTGGGCTGAAGAAGTTTGATCATGTGACACCTTACTACCAACAGCTGCATTGGCTTCCGATGGAGGCACGTGTAAAGTTTAAGTTCGCCTCTTGCTGCTTTAAAGTACTATATGGACTAGCCCCTAAATACATAACTGACCTTTTCTCCTTCTCAGCCAACAGACATAAGAGAACTTCACATTCGATCTTCGTTTCCCCTCCAGTTAGAGGATGTAAACTCAAAGACACCATCAACACCTTTTCTCACATAAGGCAGCAATATGAGGTAAAGAATAGATCTAGAACAATTACTTACGCCTACAACTTAAGGGGAATTCAGGATACGCCTAAAAACATATCTGTTCCTGAAACACCTAGACAGTTGACCTGTACAACTCTTTCTTCTCAATAACTGATCCCTTGAGCTGTTAATTACTAGCTTCCACCCTGTTAAGTTCAATCTATTTGTACCTTCTTTTAATCTTTGTAAACTGCATTGAACTTCACGGTCCTGCGTTATATAAACTGTTGTTATTATTATTACTTTGGACGACTAGCGATTTAGGCCCAAAACGGACTTGGACATATCTTTTGATTATGCCCCTACACATTTATAAATTTAGGCCTAACATTCATTTGTCTAGATTTATGAGCCTGATGCTGAAAATCAGTCCTACACAACTTATTTTCCCTGCCCTAAAACCACAACTGTTGCCATTTTTTCCCTCCTAAACTTAGGAATGTAATGAAATTTTGAATATCAAGCTAGGCACTCGCCCTTATTAATTCTCAAGAATACAAATTAAGTAGCGTAATACTCAAGAGTGAGGAGCATAAATCCTTTTACCAGCTGGTCTTATATATATGTTATAGTATGGAAATTCAAAACACTACAATGTGCACAAAAATCAAATCAAAACAACTTTATAATTCTTTAATCACCACTGTTTTAAGTCCTTACTTATAGTATTTACTACTTATCAAATAGATCTGCACCAAAGTTCCTCAGTCTGCCACACTCAAACTGCTGATTCGTTGTAATCTTTGTGTGGTAGCCATCCTCATCGGAAATTATAATTGGTGACAATTCACGTTGAATAATTTATCATAAAGATTTTCATAAAGATTTATAAATACTTTTTATAAAAAAGTTTCTTCAATGTGCTAATTCATTGAAAAGTGCCAGTGCATCCTCAAAAATTCACGTCAAAACAGCCAAAAACCTGTTGGCTGTTTTGAGGTGATCAGCATGGAATTAGCTATTTGTTAAAAATTTGAACATTTCTGTATACATCATCCCCGACCCTGAGGAAGAATGAAACGCGTCGGAGGGGAATGGACCACTCGGGTCTTTTATCTGCTGTCATTCACCATGTTACTAGGTTTTTTTTCTTCTCTGCTGTCAACTCCAGACTCCGCCCACTTTTTCAAAGTCCTAAACATACCAACTGGTGAAGCAGCATATTTGTCATTCCCTCTGTAGTCCTCTACCCCTCTCTATCTCTTCATCCCTTTGTATTTCTTTATATGAGCAGCATCTATTGAATCACCATTTTTGACCAGTGTCTTGTCATAATTAGACTGTAAGCTCTTTGACTTCCAGTATCTGCCTGCGTTAAATTCAAAATACTTCTCCTTGTTTATAATGGCCACTTACCATCCGATCCTTCTTATGTTAACAATCTTATTCCATACATCCCCCCTCCTGTACCCTTGGTTCAGCTGTCAATAATCTACTTATCCTCCCATCTCCCACAGCCCTGCAATTAGCCACCTCCTGGGAAACAGCATTCAGCTATTGGGTCCCGAACTCTGCCCCACCCAATCAACCTCTAGCAACAAACTTCACGGAATGCATTTAAGAAACTCCTTCAAACCCACCTATTTTCTAAGGCCTTTGCTCATTCCTACAACTAAGCTTTTCTTTATCTGGACTCCTCTTTAGCCCTTTCTACACCCTTCCTTCTATTTTTATTATATGAACTGTAAAATTGCCTTCAATAGGCAGTATATCAAGGGTAGCATAAATAAATATTTTTTTTCATGTACAACAATCATCTCTCCCTTCCTCTCCTCTACCCCAATTCTTCCTCTTTACTTTCTCCCCCCCTCCCAGGTGCAACATCATTCCTCCCCACTCACCCATCCCTTTGTGCAGCAGAACCCCACTGACCCTCCGACATACCTCCGCTCTGAGGCCTCCTAAAGCGGTAGGGGTTGCTGAATTGACGAGTCTGATTTTTTCCAGGTAGCACTAGTGTCAGGGATGGAGTCAAGGAGTGTCGGGAGGGGGGGGCTTCGGGGGTCAATTTTAACTACAGCTTATTTTTAGGGTAGGGCTTATATTAGAAACATCTTTAAAAAATCATGCTAGGACTTATTTTCAGGATAGGTCTTATTTTCGGGGAAACAGGGTACATTCATTGAGCGCTAAAAGCCAACTTTGTATAGGGTTAGTGACCACGTCAAACTTCTTTCTGCACTGTGTGCCCAAGCCACACTAACCCTGCATGAACTAGAGTTCCACTTTCCTGCATTCAGGTCCTAGTTAAAAGCAATCAAAATTTTCTTTTACTATTGCTGTGACTTTGCATTTAGAGAGGATCCAAAAAATTGAAGAGAAAGCTCTTACTTTAAAAAAAACAAAAAAAAAAGGGAAGGGAAGGTTAAAACAGGTCTATCAACCTAAGACAATGACCATGCTTCTCTCTTAGGAAAGAGAGAGCAATTAAAACTAAATATTTCACTTACCACCTCTTTTACTAAGGTGCGCTATCCGATTAGCGTGTGCTAAACGCTAACGTGTCCACAGACTAACATGCACTCGGTTAGTACGCCTTAGTGGCAGAAGGAAGATGCTAGAAAGTAGTGTGTGCCTAATATGAGGGAAACGTTACGCTAATTCTGATAACAATCAACAGCATAATATTTTTAAGGAAACTATACTTTTCCTGTCCTGTCTGCAGCCCCTAAATTCCACAAAGCACTCAGTAATATTCATATTATAATCAAACAAAACAATCCCAGGCTATCGGAAGCAAGAAGTGTAAATGTTTACATCTGATGAAAATTCTTTTAGCAGCCCTGGACATTTTTTGGGTGAACTCTTGGCATCAAACCATGTTAAAAAACATCACACACTCCATCACACGAAATGGCTATTGATCATCTCATAAGGAATAAGTGATGTCACTTGTTACAGTCAATGCAGATCACTAAAAAGTAGCGTATGTACGAGGTAGTACGTGGCTGCCCTAACCACTGCTGCTCTAAAAAGACTATCTGAATTCAAGAAAGTGTGGGACAGGCAGATGGGCTCTCTTAGGGAAAGGAGGAGATAGTGGATGCTGTGGATGGGCAGACTGGATGGGCCATTTGGCCTTTATCTGCCATCATGTTACTATGTTTCTATGAAATGTCCAAGGACAGCTCAAGGAAATTCAGGTTTCAAAGTACATTTTTTTGACTCAGTAAATTCATCTCTTCTTTCTTCCAGCTTAATAGGAAACCAGAGAAGGGATCCTGGTATCTTGGGGCAACGGAACACCTTTTTGTTTTGGGGGAGGGGGTAAGTTCACCCCCAACCACACCCATGCTCTAGCACCTCCCTTTCCCTTACACACCATTCCATAGTCAGCCCCCCCAAAAGTATCCAGCATCCTTCCCTACTCTGAACCCTTTTCCACAGTCTTCAGCACTTCTCTTCTTACCTAACCACCCTCACCATGGTCTCCAACACTTCTCTCTACCTCACCAGCCCCCATGACATGTTCAATGCTTACCATCCTTCCCTGGGGCAGCAATACTCCATCTGGCACATCACCAAAATCACAGAGGCCTTGACCCAATAAATTCATCTCTGTCCTTTCCTAGGAAACCACTGAAGGTATCCTGTGGTACCATAAGCATTCATTCATACCTTCCCAGGGATCTTTCCCCTACTTTAACAAGCTCATCCTCCCACTGATTAGCAATGGTCCTGAGGTTAAGACAGTCCAGCCAGCACGTTTTACCCATAGCAAGGATCATAACTCCCTTCCCTCCTACCCTCACATCATCTACAGGCCTGCAGACTACAGAGGAAGCAATGCAAAAATGGAGCGGAGAACCTTCCAAAATGAAGCACACAAAACGAACACTAAAGCCAGAAGACTAACCATTATGGATTGGAGGAGTGGCCTACTGGTGAGAACAGCTGTCTCAACAACTTAAGGTTATGAGTTTGATCTCCCACTGCAGCTCCTGTGACTCTGGGTAAGTCACTTAACACTTCATTGCCTATGTACACCGTTTTGATCATGTAAACCACACAGAAAAAGTGGTGTATCAAGTCCCATCGCCTTTTCCCTTTAACCTCCAAGCTGCACTATTTATTTATTTATTTTAAAACTTAATATACCGCCTGGAGTCATAGCGGTTTCCAAATAAACGTACATAAAGCAAAAACAATACAAACCATTCTTCAAAATAATATCAACACATGAAAACAAGACCTACAAATTCTTCAGTAACATATTTTTTAAAATGTTACAAAAATGCCTAAACAACGTTGGGAAAGATAGATCAAAAGGTATGCGTCTACATACAGCCTCTTTATGGGACAAAGCCAGTTTAGAACTAACAGCTGCTGTTCGGGGAGCCAGCTTCAGAGTAGAGAATGACACAGTTAACCCGCAGGAACCAGGAGGGGAAGGAAAAAAAAACAAAACCTACCCTTTGCCGCGGGTATAGGAACGAGGCTTTTCAGTGCCCCACAGAGCAATAAATGGCCTTGTCCCTGCAATGGATCTGCCCCGAGTCGCCTCCCTTCCCACCCCTCCTGGCCAGCAGTCCCCCTCGCGTTCGCAGCCCTTCTTTCCCTATTGCGAGTCCAACAGCCCCCTCCTCGCTCCCGATCGTTGATCAAAACCAGCAACCCCCCCCAAAAAAAAAATACCTACCCCTTTGCATCTCCCAGGGCGGTCCTACCAGCGTCTTAGAAGCTTCATGGAAGAAGAGGCAACATCGCACGCATGGTGCTCCGGAATCTTCTTCCAGCCAAGTCCCTCCTTCTGATGTAACTTCAGGTGAAACCGGAAGTAACATCGGAAGGAGGGACGGCTGGAAGAAGGTTCCGGAGCACTCCTGCGTGCAATATTGCCTCTTCTTCCATGAAGTTTTTAAGAGGCTGTTAGGCCTGCCCCGGGAGGCACAAAAGGGCTGACCCAGGGGAGTCACAGGTTGGGGTTTTTTTTTGCCATGATCAGGAGTGAGGTAGGGAGCAAGGGAGAGGGCTGTTGGATCTGTGATAGGGAGGGAGGGAGCTGCTGCACCCGTGAAAGTGGGAGGGGGGTTGCTTGAACTGCTGGACCAGCTGGAGCTGAAGGGAAGGGAGACATTTGCTGGATCTAGTCTGGGGATTGATGGGGGAAGGGAAAGGTGCTGGGCCCATATGGTGGGTAGAGTGGTGCTGGAGGAAAGGGAGAGATGCCAGACTCATATCTGGGCACTGAAGGGAGGTGATAGAGGCGTTGGCCCCACAGAAAGGGGGCTAGAGGGGAGAGAGGTGCACAGAGAAAGATACGGAAGGGAAAGAGAAAAGCTGAACCAAGGGGATGAGTGAAATACTGAACATAGCTGAGGGAGGGAGGAAAGAGAGTGTGAAAGACACATTGGTGTAAGGGAGTAAGAGAGGGGAGAAGCTAGACTCAAGGAGATATATAAAAAAAGGGAGATGGTGGGCATGGATGGGAGCATAGAAAGGGGGACAAAAAGGGGACTGCTGCATGGGGGTGGTATATGGACACAGAGGGGTAATGCTAGACATGGGAGGGTATATGGACGCAGAGAGAAGATGACTAGACATGGGGGAGAATAAGAACACAAAAGGAAGATGCTGGACAGGGTGGTATAGAGATATAGAGGAGTGATACTGTACAGAGGGGGCAAGCCCAGTAGCTCCCAATACCTGGGCTGTCAGCTCTGTTTTGTTGAGTCTTGTTGGCAGTGCCGCCGCTCTCCCCCTGCATGATCACAGCCCTGTTGAGTCCTGCCAGCAATGCTTCAGGCTCAGCTGATAGCTGCTCCGCTCGCCCCCTTCAAGCTCAGCTGATCCCAGGCTTATTTTTTGTATGTGTTTTAATGCTGAATGTCAGCACAGCTGTGTGTGTGGTGTGTGAGTGTGTCTGTCCCCTGCTCATAGGTGCAAGACATACACTCACATAACACACACAAACAGCTAAAAGCACCTCCAGTCTTGCCAGTAAACTTTTCCCAGTAAGAGGCGAGTGTTTCCCTTTGAGCATCACAGAGTGCTCATTTAAATACTAATGAGCTTCTTGTAATGTATTTATATAGAGTTCTTGGTGGCTGCTACTGTGATTGGTAAAAGTACCCCACCCCCACGACCACCTTCCGAGAACCCTTTTGGGCATCGAAGGCTGATCTACCTTACAAGTTAAGACTGGCTACAACCAGTCTTATGTGCACAGCAAGCTTTTGAGCATTAGAGCCTGTGCAACTGCTCTATTGTTTGAGGAACAGAGTGTGGATTAAGTGGATGCTGTGTCAATAAGAGATTTGTTGGTACTGTAGGTTAATAAAATAATGCACATGACAAGAGAAGCTGCATCCCCCTTTTTTCTCTTTCACACTTCACCCCATCATCAAAACACACTGGACCCAATACTCAACCGGTGGCAATCAGTATTGTGTTGACTAGCACCGGCTTTATTCCTGGATATTCAACGTGGGGCTAAGTAGCACCGGCATTGATTATCCAGGTATACATAGCCAGCGATATTCAGCCATTAACCAATAGGCTGGGACAGATTCTTCAGCCTACTGGGAACTACAAGAACAAGGAGGAACTTGGAGAAATTGAAAGGGGACAGGTTTAGAACCAATGCTAGGAAATTTTTCTTCACTCAGAGGGTGGTGGACACCTGGAATGCGCTTCCGGAGGATGTGATAGGACAGAGTACATTAATGGGATTCAAAGAGGGATTTGACAAGTTCCTGAAGGATACATGGATTGAGGGATATAGATAGAGGTAGAGATAGGATCATGAAAGGGTATAGATTTGAAAAAAAGAAAGAGGGATTAAAGGGTTTTAGACAAAGGATCACTTACAGGTCATGGACCTGATGGGCCACCGCGGGAGTGGACTGCTGGGCGCGATGGACCCCTGGTCTGACCCAGCAAAGGCAACTTCTTATGTTCTTAACTGCAAAAAGAGGGCTGCATTAAAAACAATCCTTTTTAATGAGGTGATGAATATCAGTACTTAACTGGTTAACCGCCTACCCTGCCTCCAGAACTCCCAAAAACCAAGATTTTTCTCACAGTTAAAATATGTTTGGGGGCTCTCATCTAATGTACAATGTCACCATCTTTAGCAGGCAAGTGCTGACGTTACGCGAGTTGTGCAGCAGAATCCTATTGTAAAGAAAAAGGTAAAAGGTCATGGATTGGATATATCACCTCTCTGTACAACAAAAGCAGTTTACATTTCCGAGTCTCTTTCATGCGAAAGGAAACTCTGGAATGAGAGGACATAGGATGAAGTTAAGAGGTGATAGTCTCCGGAATAATCTAAGGAAATACTTTTATACAGAAAGGGTGGTAAATGCGTGGAACAGAGACTGTGTCTGAATTCAAAAGGGCCAGAGATAGTCACGTGGGATCTCTTGGAGAGAGGAAGAGATAATGGTTACTGCAGATGGGCAGCTCTATGACCTCACAATGCAGGTGCACAGAGCCTTAGCCTATAGGAAGAGGAGATGCAAATGTTAAGAGCCTTAGCCAATAGGGAGAGGGGAGATATGATAAGAGACATTCAAATACTTACGTGGTGTAAATGCGCATGAGTCGAGTCTCTCTCATTTGAAAGGAAACTCTGGAATGAGAGGGCATAGGATGAAGTTAAGAGGGCTCCGGAGTAATCTAAGGAAATACTTTTATACAGAAAGGGTGGTAGATGCGTGGAACAGTCTTTCAGAAGAGGTGGTGGAGACAGAGACTGTGTCTGAATTCAAAAGGGCCTGAGATAGGCACATGGGATCTCTTGGAGAGAGGAAGAGATAATGGTTACTGCAGATGGGCAGCTCTATGACCTCACAATGCAGGTGCACAGAGCCTTAGCCTATAGGAAGAGGAGATGCAAATGTTAAGAGCCTTAGCCAATAGGGAGAGGGGAAATATGGTAGAGACGTTTAAATGCCTATATCGCTTAAATGCACGTGGGATCTCGGAGAGAGAAAGAGATAATGGTTACTTGCGGATGGGCAGACTAAATGAGCCATTTGGCCTTTATCTGCCATCATGTTTCTATTTATTATAAAGTATGCAGGCACTTTCTCTGCTCTTAGTGGACTCACAATCTAAATTTTTGTATCTAGGGCAGACATGGGCAACTCTGGTCCTCGAGGGCCGGAATCCAATCTTGTTTTCAGGATTTCCCCAATGAATATGCATTGAAAGCAGTGCATGCAAACAGATCGTATGCATATTCATTGGGGAAATCCTGAAAACCCAACTGGATTCTGGCCCTCGAGGACCAGAGTTGCCCATGTCTGATCTAGGGCAATGGGTTAAAGTTTCCTCCCCAGGATTACAAGGAGCCAGAATGGGAATCAAACCCAGTTCCCTCAGGTTCTCAGCCCACTGCTCTAACCTTTAGGCTATTCTCTACTCTAGTTTATTTAAAACTTGATATATTAGAATTCAACACATTCAAAGCAATTTACAATACTGCAACATTTAGAGGAGCAGCACCCTGACATTCTGGGTTCAATCCCAGCACGGCTCCTTGTGACCCTGGGCACGTCACTTAAACCCTCTATTGACCCAGGCACCACAGTTAAATGGTGAGCCCGTCAGGACAGATCAGAGTACCTGATTTTAAACTTACCGCCTTGGGTAAATCTCTCTTCATAAAAGTGGTTAATACAGTAAATGGCAATAAATAAAAATAATAAAAGAAAAATAGAAAAAACAGGACAAAGAGAAAAAAAGGAGAAATTGCTCCATTCATTCAAACATTTGTGCAAAAAAGTGAGCTTTTATAACTACTTTCAATTTAGAAGAAGTGTAAGTTTTTACAAATATACCCCCTCCCCTCCCCCGTTAGGCTTTTTTATTGCCGGCCGCAGCAGTAAAAGCTCCAATGCTCACAGAAGTCCCATCAGTCTCAGAGCTAATACTGCCACAGCCAGCGATAAAAAAGCCTAATGCAGCTTCATAAAGAGGAGGGGAGATAGTTAAGGGAAGGCATTCCATAGTAAAGGGATCAAAATTTTAAAATGCTGAATCTTTAATACATGCCCAGCAGACCTGAGAGGGAGGGGGAATTGCCAAAAGTCTATCATCAGAACAGAGTGGGCTAAAACAATCCCCAAAATCCAAAAGTGGCGATGGCAAACTGACCCTCGTGACTTTGTAGGCCATTACAAATACCTTAAATTTTATTCCATAGCTAACTTAGCTGAATGCGCCGCGCTGCTCCCGACGCTCATAGGTTTAGCGTGAACAACAAAATGAATAGTAGTATTCGATCGATGAAGAGCCAATTATTGTAATTCTCTTTTGATTGAAATTGCTCAATCTAAGGGCATGTATCAGTGAACGAGCAACTTCAACGGAGAACAGGGAATGAACAAACTGAATTCACCACATTGCATAAAAAGAAGAGTTAACCTGTGAAATATGCAGTATCCAAACACATGATCGCATGCACAAGCTCAGACATGAACACGTAAAACAATATTTTCTGTTGTAGCCCCTACTTTATGGAACACGCTTAGCCATATCAGGAATGAAACATCCTTACCTGTATGTAAGACGGATCTAAAGACCTTTCTATTTAAGGATGCTTTTGCTCCCTAAGAATTCTCCTTCCTTAAGTACTTTTCCCTTACCCCTCCCATTGTGAAAGGCCTTCATAATCTTTGGGGGTTTCCTTTTTTTTTTTAATATTGTATTTCTTCCCCTCTCCCCCTTTTGTGTCTCTAGTCAATATGCTCTTATGGTTATATGTCCTCATCTGTTTTTTATTTTTACTCCGTCTATTTTTAACTTTGTAATAATCTATTGTAAACTGCCTACACCAGTGCTCTCAAACTCGCAGCCTGAGGGGCACATGCAGCCCGCCAGGTATTATTTTGAGGCCCTCAATATGTTTATCATAATCACAAAAGTAAAATAAAACCGTTTCTTGATCATATGTGTCTTTAGCTATAAATTACAATATTATTATTAAGAATTGGCCAAAAGGAAAGATTTATAAACTACTAGCTGATGCCCCGGCGTTGCACGGGTATTTAATTATAGCAATAACACTGTAAATGGATTCAAATAAAGATACTTTATAGTGGTGAAAGAAATTATTTTTTTACAGCTTTATAAAAAGTACAATATTCAAATAATAATGTGAAATATTTGACAAAATGAATACAATACAACTAACACAAAACTTGATTATAAACAACATTTTTAGTTTCACCTCCAGGAGCAAGAACATATAAATTCTTGGGTGAACCCACCCTTGAGCAAGCAACATAGAGTTGTCCATGGGAAAAACAGGGGGATCTTAAATCCACTCCACAGTATGTAATAGTCTGTCCTTGTGATTTGTTGATTGTGATAGAGAATGCAAGTCTCACTGGAATTTGCAATCTCTTAAACTGAAAAGGAAGATCTGTTGGAATAAGTGGTATCCGCGGGATAAATACGGTTTCACCTTGTCCCTTTCCGGTTAAGATAGTCGCTTCAATTACATTGGACAGTAATCTCTTTACACAAAGCCTTGTGCCATTGCAAAGTTTTGGTGGGTCAAGGTTGCTAAGTAAAATAACTGGAGATCCCACAGCTTTTTACATTTTTTCCATTGACATGAATGGGTGAAATATGATTTTATGTTTGTAGCTCCGCCCACGTGTGCAGGTGGGCCGCGAGACCCCCAGAACATATCACCCCAGGTAGTGAGGGATCTGCATACCAAGTTTCGTTCAAATCGGTCCCACAGCTTTTTACATTTTTTCCATTGACTTGAATGGGTGAAATCAGATTTTCTGTTTGTAGCTCCGCCCACGTGTGCAGGTGGGCCGCGAGACCCCCAGAACATATCACCCCAGGTAGTGAGGGATCTGCATACCAAGTTTCGTTCAAATCGGGCAAGCCGTTTTTGCGTGATCGCGGCACATACACACATACACACACACATACCTCCGATTTTATATATATAGATAGAGTTTTACCTCATGCAAAATTGTCATTTCTTTAATAAGATTTAACTATTTTTTTCTGAAGCTCTCCAAGTACCTATAAAATCCAAAATGTGGCCCTGCAAAGAGTTTGAGACCACTGGCCTAGACATAATGATAGGTGGGATATCAAACACTTTTCACATGACCCTAACAAGTTTATATTCAAGAGGAATCCACTGTGTTGGGGAACTGCAATTTTTCATTAACTCCTTGTATCACTTTGTCACCATCCTGGAAATTTTACTATAATAATCTTTTGCTGCAGACACTACTAGACATGCAAATTAGTGTTTAATGATGGATGAAATTAAATAGAATTTTATTACATTCTCTCAGGTCTAGACTATTCATTTAAAAAACACATACATAGACCCGTTAAGTGAAGACGGCGTATTATAAATCAAAAATATGGTGACAATTTTAAAACAAATCATGGATTGTAAGTTTATTTAGTAAAACTTCACTGGATTAACCACTTCATAAAAATCAACACTACTTCCAGAGAGAATGTCTTTGGAACAATCTGGCCATTTAGACACATTTTACAATGTCTGGCTGAGTTACAGTTATTTACAAATTTTTATACCCTCTTCTTGGAATAAAAAAAGCCATTCAAAAAATGCTTCACATGAAAAATTTTAAAAAAACCAACAACTCAAACAGAATGAGAAATTCAATGTAATTTAATAAAAACAAAAAAAATGTGTCACATCCTTTTAAAAACAGGATTTCAAAGATTTTCTAAAATACAGGCTGGATTCATTAAGTCACATCCAAAAAGTTCTTTATCGATGCGACCTTTTTATCACGTGTTAGCCGAAAAACTACCGCCTGCTCAAATGGAGGCGGTAGCGGCTAGCACGGACGGCAGTTTAGCACGCGCTATTATGCGCGTTAAACGGCTAACGCGGCTTCATAAAAGGAGCCCTAAATTTGGATGCCATACTTACACCAGCTGAAACCTGGCAGAATTCTGTAATAATGCACTCAGCTGTTGAGAACTTCCCCGACCCAGCTGTGACCTTTTCAGCTGCGCAGTTCTTTACAGAAGTGTGCATAGGTAGTTGTGCGCCAGTTAACATCAATCACTGCTAGCACGATTATCGGTTGCTAATGGCTAGTTGGAGACGAACGATCACATTTGATGGGACAGCAGCAACATCGAATTTATACTGTGCTGAAGAAAGGCTTGGCAAATCTACTTCTGTATTCTGCCACGAAAACTGATGATAAATATCAAGTTGCTAGGATTCAAATACGAGTCGATGGCACCTATCAATGGCTCATTACCTAATTTAGCCAAGTGCGTAACTCCCGAATCCAATCATACACAAAACTGGGCACCCAAATAAAAAAGCCCTTAACAGAATCCGGGCATATGCCTGTCATATCCTTTAACAGAATCCGGGGATATGCCTTTCATATCTTTTAACAGAATCCGGGGATATGCCTTTCATATCCTTTAACAGAATCCGGGGATATGCCTTTCATATCCTTTAACAGAATCCGGAGATATGCATTTCATATCCTTTAACAGAATCCGGAGATATGCGCTTCATATCCTTTAACAGAATCCGGGGATATGCCTTTCATATCCTTTAACAGAATCCGGAGATATGCATTTCATATCCTTTAACAGAATCCAGAGATATGCCTTTCATATCCTTTAACAGAATCCAGAGATATGCCTTTCATATCCTTTAACAGAATCCAGAGATATGCCTTTCATATCCTTTAACAGAATCCAGAGATATGCCTTTCATATCCTTTAACAGAATCCAGAGTTATGCCTTTCATATCCTTTAACAGAATCCAGAGTTATGCCTTTCATATCCTTTAACAGAATCCAGAGATATGCCTTTCATATCCTTTAACAGAATCCAGAGATATGCGTTTCACATCCCTTAACAGAATCCGGGGATATGCCTTTCATATCCTTTAACAGAATCCAGAGATATGCCTTTCATATCCTTTAACAGAATCCAGAGATATGCCTTTCATATCCTTTAACAGAATCCAGAGATATGCCTTTCATATCCTTTAACAGAATCCAGAGATATGCCTTTCATATCCTTTAACAGAATCCAGAGATATGCCTTTCATATCCTTTAACAGAATCCGGAGATATGCCTTTCATATCCTTTAACAGAATCCAGAGATATGCCTTTCATATCCTTTAACAGAATCCGGAGATATGCCTTTCATATCCTTTAACAGAATCCGGAGATATGCCTTTCATATCCTTTAACAGAATCCAGAGATATGCCTTTCATATCTTTTAACAGAATCCGGGGATATGCCTTTCATATCCTTTAACAGAATCCGGAGATATGCATTTCATATCCTTTAACAGAATCCGGAGATATGCGCTTCATATCCTTTAACAGAATCCGGGGATATGCCTTTCATATCCTTTAACAGAATCCGGAGATATGCATTTCATATCCTTTAACAGAATCCGGAGATATGCGCTTCATATCCTTTAACAGAATCCGGGGATATGCCTTTCATATCCTTTAACAGAATCCGGAGATATGCATTTCATATCCTTTAACAGAATCCAGAGATATGCCTTTCATATCCTTTAACAGAATCCAGAGATATGCCTTTCATATCCTTTAACAGAATCCAGAGATATGCCTTTCATATCCTTTAACAGAATCCAGAGATATGCCTTTCATATCCTTTAACAGAATCCAGAGATATGCCTTTCATATCCTTTAACAGAATCCAGAGATATGCCTTTCATATCCTTTAACAGAATCCAGAGATATGCCTTTCATATCCTTTAACAGAATCCAGAGATATGCCTTTCATATCCTTTAACAGAATCCAGAGATATGCCTTTCATATCCTTTAACAGAATCCAGAGATATGCCTTTCATATCCTTTAACAGAATCCAGAGATATGCCTTTCATATCCTTTAACAGAATCCAGAGATATGCCTTTCATATCCTTTAACAGAATCCAGAGATATGCCTTTCATATCCTTTAACAGAATCCAGAGATATGCCTTTCATATCCTTTAACAGAATCCAGAGATATGCCTTTCATATCCTTTAACAGAATCCAGAGATATGCCTTTCATATCCTTTAACAGAATCCAGAGATATGCCTTTCATATCCTTTAACAGAATCCAGAGATATGCCTTTCATATCCTTTAACAGAATCCAGAGATATGCCTTTCATATCCTTTAACAGAATCCAGAGATATGCCTTTCATATCCTTTAACAGAATCCGGAGATATGCCTTTCATATCCTTTAACAGAATCCAGAGATATGCCTTTCATATCCTTTAACAGAATCCAGAGATATGCCTTTCATATCCTTTAACAGAATCCAGAGATATGCCTTTCATATCCTTTAACAGAATCCGGGGATATGCCTTTCATATCCTTTAACAGAATCCAGAGATATGCCTTTCACATCCTTTAACAGAATCCGGGGATATGCCTTTCATATCCTTTAACAGAATCCGGGGATATGCCTTTCATATCTTTTAACAGAATCCGGGGATATGCCTTTCATATCCTTTAACAGAATCCGGAGATATGCATTTCATATCCTTTAACAGAATCCGGAGATATGCGCTTCATATCCTTTAACAGAATCCGGGGATATGCCTTTCATATCCTTTAACAGAATCCGGAGATATGCATTTCATATCCTTTAACAGAATCCGGAGATATGCGCTTCATATCCTTTAACAGAATCCGGGGATATGCCTTTCATATCCTTTAACAGAATCCGGAGATATGCATTTCATATCCTTTAACAGAATCCAGAGATATGCCTTTCATATCCTTTAACAGAATCCAGAGATATGCCTTTCATATCCTTTAACAGAATCCAGAGATATGCCTTTCATATCCTTTAACAGAATCCAGAGTTATGCCTTTCATATCCTTTAACAGAACCCAGAGATATGCCTTTCATATCCTTTAACAGAATCCGGAGATATGCGCTTCATATCCTTTAACAGAATCCGGGGATATGCCTTTCATATCCTTTAACAGAATCCGGAGATATGCATTTCATATCCTTTAACAGAATCCGGAGATATGCGCTTCATATCCTTTAACAGAATCCGGGGATATGCCTTTCATATCCTTTAACAGAATCCGGAGATATGCATTTCATATCCTTTAACAGAATCCGGAGATATGCGTTTCATATCCTTTAACAGAATCCGGAGATATGCCTTTCATATCCTTTAACAGAATCCGGAGATATGCGCTTCATATCCTTTAACAGAATCCAGAGATATGCGTTTCATATCCTTTAACAGAATCCGGAGATATGCATTTCATATCCTTTAACAGAATCCAGAGATATGCCTTTCATATCCTTTAACAGAACCCAGAGATATGCCTTTCATATCCTTTAACAGAATCCGGGGATATGCCTTTCATATCCTTTAACAGAATCCGGAGATATGCATTTCATATCCTTTAACAGAATCCAGAGATATGCCTTTCATATCCTTTAACAGAATCCAGAGATATGCCTTTCATATCCTTTAACAGAATCCGGAGATATGCGCTTCATATCCTTTAACAGAATCCGGGGATATGCCTTTCATATCCTTTAACAGAATCCGGAGATATGCCTTTCATATCCTTTAACAGAATCCAGAGATATGCCTTTCATATCCTTTAACAGAATCCAGAGATATGCCTTTCATATCCTTTAACAGAATCCAGAGATATGCCTTTCATATCCTTTAACAGAATCCAGAGATATGCCTTTCATATCCTTTAACAGAATCCGGAGATATGCGCTTCATATCCTTTAACAGAATCCGGAGATATGCGCTTCATATCCTTTAACAGAATCCGGGGATATGCATTTCATATCCTTTAACAGAATCCAGAGATATGCGTTTCATATCCTTTAACAGAATCCGGAGATATGCGCTTCATATCCTTTAACAGAATCCAGAGATATGCGTTTCATATCCTTTAACAGAATCCGGAGATATGCATTTCATATCCTTTAACAGAATCCGGAGATATGCCTTTCATATCCTTTAACAGAACCCAGAGATATGCCTTTCATATCCTTTAACAGAATCCGGAGATATGCGCTTCATATCCTTTAACAGAATCCAGAGATATGCGTTTCATATCCTTTAACAGAATCCGGAGATATGCATTTCATATCCTTTAACAGAATCCAGAGATATGCCTTTCATATCCTTTAACAGAACCCAGAGATATGCCTTTCATATCCTTTAACAGAATCCAGAGATATGCCTTTCATATCCTTTAACAGAATCCGGAGATATGCGTTTCATATCCTTTAACAGAATCCGGAGATATGCGCTTCATATCCTTTAACAGAATCCAGAGATATGCGTTTCATATCCTTTAACAGAATCCGGAGATATGCATTTCATATCCTTTAACAGAATCCAGAGATATGCCTTTCATATCCTTTAACAGAATCCGGAGATATGCCTTTCATATCCTTTAACAGAATCCGGACATATGCGTTTCATATCCTCTCAAAGTTTATTCTCTTTTCAATTGCTAGCTGTCTATGTATATATTGTGTTGTCTCAAAGAGGTACACAAAACATGAATATTTGTTTATTTGTTTAGTTATTCATAGACCAAGCTTATGTAGACAATTCAAAAAATATTACAATGTTTTTTTTGTAGGCCATCAGAAGTAACACTTGTTGGACAGAAATAGCTCCAGTGTTATATATACCACAGTGTCCCAGTTTTTTTTAATTTTTTTAATATCTATAACATAGCGGTGAAAGTGTAGGGTAATGTCAAAAGTGCATAACTGTGCTTAAAACTCCATCTTATCTTCAATAAATATTATTAAATACATTTTCTTCAAAGTAATTATTTGAAAATTCACCAAACTTAGCTTTGTGGTTGTGTCGGGGAGGGAATGAACAAGCCGACACGATCATGATTCGCCACCAGGGCTGTTCCAAGGCTTTCTCCCCCCCCCCTTTTTTTCTTTCAGTGGCGAAACATGATTGTGTTGGCTTGTTCATTCCCTCCCAGACCACAAAGCTAAGGGGTTCCTTTTATCAAGGCGCGCTAGCGGTTTAACGCGCGTAATACCGCGTACTAAACCGCCAGCCGGGCTAGCCGCTAACGCCTCCCTTGAGCAGGCGTTAGTTTTTAGGCCAGTGCAGGGGTTAACGTGCAATGAAAAGTCATGCGCGTTAATCCCGCTAGCACGCCTTGATAAAAGGAGCCCTAAGTTTGCTGAATTTTGAAATAATTTCTTTGAAGAAAATGTATTTAATAATATTTACTGAAGATAAGATGCAGTTTTAAGCACAGTTACACACTTTCACCACGTTACAGATATTCAAAAAATTCAAAAAAACTGGGACTACTGATAAGATACTGTGGTATAGCACTACAGCTATTTCTGTCCAACAAGTGTTACTTCTGATGTCCTACAAAAAAAACATTGTAGTATTTTTTAATTTGTCTACATAAGCTTGGTCTATGGATTTCTAATAGTTTATGCTTATTTAGAAATTTTTTCCAAATTTGAATGCCTTTGATACTTTTAGTTATTTCCTTCTTTTTCGTTAGGACCCCTGATGAAGGTATCCGAAACACGGACCGTGTCAGGTCCCTTGGTTTGTAGAAAGGTGGTAACATTAACCATAAATAATAATTGATATAATAAACATAGCCCGCATCTTGTACGCTTGTCTGCAGTTTCTTTTTTTCTTGTTTTGTGCTGTCCTTCTCTCACTGCAGATTTGTTGGATTGTCTTTTTTGTTTTTCGTATCAAAGAGTTACCCCTTAATAGTAAAACCAATACATCACTTCTTCCAGCGAGTATTAGATAAAATACTTCAAAAATTTCCACAGGAAATATGGTATTTCGCATTGACTTTTGGGGGTGGGCTGGGGCTGACATGTTAATTCTGAGGTTGACTGCTGTATTACCGTATTTTTCGCTGTATAAGACGCACCTAACCATAAGACGCACCCACTTCTAGAGGAGGAAAAACCAAGAAAAAAAAATTCTGAACCAAATGGTGTGCCCTGTACCCTGTCCCCCCTCTGGTGGTCTAGTGATAGACCGGGACAAGGTACAGGGCACATCTAGTGGTAGACACATCTAATGGTAGGCAGTCCCAAGCCAGCCTGCCCCCAGCCAGCCCGCCAGCCATAGGCCAACCAGCCAGCTCCAGGCCAACCAGCCAGCTCCAAACCAGCCAATCAGCCCAAAGTCAGCCAGCCAGCCAGCTTCAGGCCAGTCAGCCAGCCTCAAACCAGCCTGCCAGCAAGCTCCAGGCCAGCTAACCCCAGGCCAGCCAGCCTCAAACCAGCCAGCCAGCCCCAGGCCAGCCAGCCAGCAAGTTCCAGGCCAATCAGCCAGCCCCAGGCAAGCCAACCCCCTCGTACTTTTTTTAAAATTCTGCAAGAACTTACAGTAGCCATTCGGAAAGCAGAATGAGGCTGAGCGGGAGAGCGTAAAGCTTGCTCTGGCCGCGCTGTTGATTTGTTTCGCCGCTAGCCAGGAAATGAGGAGCTGGCTGGACCACCAGGTAAAAAAGGGGGAACGGCAACAGCAGATGGACAGACAGATGGTCCGAGGGGGGGGTTAAAAAAAAAAAAGGTGGTACGGCGGCAGCGGGTGGGTGGATTTAGAAAGGTGGTGCGGTGGGCGCGTTTTACAATGGTACGGGGAAGGGGTAACAAAATTTGTACCTTCGCTTCATAAGACATACCGAGATTTCCACCTACTTTTGGGTGAAAAAAGTGTGTCTTATGGAGCGAAATATACAGTATACAGTGGAACCTCGGTTTGCGAGTAACCCGGTTTGCGAGTGTTTTGCAAGACGAGCAAAACACTCAGCAAACTTTTGACTCGCAAACCGAGCACTGCCCCGATAAACGAGCACTTACAGTCCAGGAAGCGCCGCTTCGGAGGATTCCTCTTCCGTCTTCCGGCCAGCCTTCCACGTCGGGTGCCTTCCGCAGGTTGGAGGACCTCTGTCTGGACCTGTGCGGTTGGGTGCCGTCCTGCCTGCGCGTTGCATGTGAAACTCACAGCATCAATCATAGGTGTTGTGCGTGTCGTGCGCGGCGTGCGGGTGGGGCGGCGCTCGGCTGCATGGGATCTCCAGCATGCGAGGGGCATCCGAAGTGGAGGGCTGGCCGGCGGATGGAGGAGGCATCCTTCTGAAGCAGCACTGCGGGGTTCTCCGGCGGCTGGTGGACATTAGAGGCATCCCCCCGAAGCGGCACTGTGGGGTTCTTCTTTGGATGACGGACGGAGGAGGTGGACGGAGGAGACGGCGCTGCAGCACCCGGCACCCAACAAGTACAGACCCCGTGTTCTGGAACGAATCGTTGCTGTTGCCACTATTTTCTATGGGGAACTTTGCTTTGATAAACAAGCATTTTGGATTACGAGCATTCTCCTGGAAAGGATTATGCTCATAATCCAAGGTACCACTGTACTATGTTATCTGTGTTGCTGTTGATGTCTAAGATCATTGATGTAGCTTTTTGCTGTGCATTGTAAAAATAAACAATTACAAAAAAAAAAATTTTCCATAGGAAGAATTTGAAAGTATTTGCTAGTTTCTTTGTTTTTCTGGTTATCAAATGTCAAGACTGCCTTAACAAAAAAAGGTTACTTATCAACATTATTGTTGTGCAAGACGGAGTGCAAGAACATTACATAGTTCATTAGAAAATTTACAAAAGGCTCCAAGCTTTATAAATGAACTGGATCCTCAGTTCCTCAGCTGTTTGGGGTTATGTATTACGCTTCTCTGCTCTTGGCTCAATATCTGACCAAGAGCTCAGGGGAGCTACAGAGGAAAGAAAATTGTTCTTGGAACATACCGGTCAAATGGCACAAAAGCAGCTATCTGAAAAAATATTACTCTATAATTTTGGATGACTACACTAGTGTGCAATCCTAGAAACTATACTAATCCTGGACAAACATGTAGTCTGCACGCTGTGAATCTTTTGAGACTCAACACAAAAATAATTCTCATGCATGATCTATGCGGCTCATTTTTCATCTGGGGATAAATGCAAAGTGGAACTGCAGAGATCTGAACTTGATTTAGAAGATTAAAGGCATGTCTGCTGGCTTAAAGAATCTGCACGAGAATGTCAGAAAATCAAAAGACAGTTTTCTGAAGATTTAACACAAACCAAATTCACCATTCAAGCTGACTGGCTAAGTTTATAATCCACTGAAAATATACAGATCTAGCTCAAAGCTTTTCATATTTCCCAAATTTTAAGGAGGAGGAAAAAAGGATAGCATAATGTCACTACATTAATCCACACGAATGGACAGAAATAAAGTTCAACAAAATATATAAAGTGATACTTAACTCCTGAAAGCTGTTCAAGAAATATGTTACATGTTATCAGATTGTAGAATGAGTCTTTCATCATACTCTAGAAGGAAAAATTATGTTTTTACCTGTTAAGTTTCTTTCCTTTAGATGCAGCAGATGAATCCAGAGACCATTGGGATAGCACACATCTACCAGCAGGTGGAGATAGAGAAACTGATTAACAGGTGGTCCTATTGGTTCGCACACTCCCTGTATCTTTAGTATTGCTCCTTGCCCAAGCATCCGGAACCAGAAATATGGATAACATGTTAAAAAATTAGTTCCTATAATAAATTTGAAAGGTAATAATATAGAATACAACTACTAACTATAACAAATCTTCTAAAAACTCGCGAAACAGAGCTGACAGACAGAAAGGGTGGAGGGCTCTGGATTCATCTGCTGCATCTAAAGGAAAGAAAATTAACAGATAAGAACATAATTTTTCCTTCCATAGAAACAGAAGCAGATGAATCCAGAGGCCAGTGGGATGTAGCAAAGCAATCCTCAATCTGGATGGGAAGCGAATGCCGCCTCCATAATAACCGAAGCGCCAAAAGTAGTCTCCGCACGCGCTGCCACATCCAATTGGTAATGCTTAGAAAAAGTATTCCTAGAAGACCAAGTAGCCACACGACAAATCTCCTCCAAGGAAAAACCTCTGGACTCAGCCCAAGAAGTAGCCATTGCTCTAGTGCGGGGGTCGGCAACCCGCGGCTCCAGAGCCGCATGCGGCTCTTTTCCACCTTTGCTGCGGCTCCGGTAGTGTGTCACGCAGGCATGCAGCTTACAAGTCCGGCGTCGCGGCGGGAAATAGCCATGCTGAGCAGTGAGCTCAGCACATACACAGATGAAAGCCTTGCTTGCTGATTGGTCCGGCGGCCCCGCCCCGCCGTGCCGCCGGACCAATCAGCAAGCAAGGCTTTCATCTGTGTAGTGCTGAGCTCACTGCTCAGCATGGCTATTTCCCGCCGCGACGCTGGACTTGTAAGGTGCACGCCTGAAAAAGAAATCATCCTGGCCAGGGTCGGTGTCATGCTCCGGAGATCTACAGCCTTCCTATCTCCCTCTCCCTTCTACCTGCTTCCGGCCACATCCCCTGCTCCGCGGCTCTCTTCGGCAACTCAGCAGCAGCGATCGACACAAGCTTCTGACGTCGGGGCCTACCCTCTGCGAGTCCCGCTTGTTTCAACTTCCTTTTTCCACAAAGGCGGGACTCGTAGAGGGAAGGCCTCGATGTCGGCAGCTTGTCTTGATCACCTGCTGCTGATGAGTTGCTGAAGAGAGCCGCGGAGCAGGGGGGTGTTGCCAGGTGCAGGTAGAAGGGAGAGGGCCAGGAGAAGAGAGAGAGAAAGAGAGAGGGGAGGGAAACAAAAGGAAATATTTCATACTGGGCTGGGCCGGAGTGGAGGGAGGGTGGAAAGATTCTAGCTACAGGGTGCAGTAACAAAGGAAAAGGGGGGAAAGCTGAAAATGGAGATAGTGACACAAAGAAGAGAAAGGGTAAGCAGGACCTACTGAATAAGGATAGAGATACAGAGGGGACATGAAGAGGAGGTGAAATAGAGACATAGAAGTAATACTGAAAAAGTGTGTGTGTGGGGGGGAGATAAAGACATTGAAAGGGCAAATGGTGAACATGGGGTAAAGACAAGGACAGAGACAAATGAAGATTCTGAAAAAATGGTGAGATAGGGATATAGGTGAGATGGACACAAAGAAGGGTGATGCTGGAAAATAGGTGGAATGGTAATTCTGACAGACACAGAAGGGAAATGCTGGATCAAGGAGAGATGGGGCTCAGGCTGGATGGAATGAGGAGAAATGCCTTGTTGGCCCGGAACTTCCTCTCCTACGTCAGAATTGACGTCAGGGAGCGGAATGCTGGTCAGCGCAACACTTCTGCAGGGAAAGCTTGGGACGGCGGTGGCTTGGGGGCTGTTCCCCGATTGCGGTGGCAGCAAACCGAGTGGCTTGGGGGACGGCACGGAGACAGAAAGAAGGGGGAACAGGGAGACAGAAAGAAAAAGTTGGGGGAGAGAATGAGGTCTGGAGGAGAGGAAACATACAGGAGGATGAAAGAAAGGAAGAAAGATTGGATGCACAGTCAGAAGAAGAAAGTGCAACCAGAGACTCATGAAATCACCAAATAGCAAAGGTAGGAAAAATGATTTTATTTTCAATTTAGTGATCCTGTATATAGCATTAAGATAAGAAACAATATATGCAGTGTTAGATTTGTTTTATAATGGTTTTGCGGCTCCAAGTTTTTTTTTCTTTTCGAAAACGGGTCCAAGTGGCTCTTTATGTCTTAAAGGTTGCAGACCCCTGCTCTAGTGGAATGAGCATGAAGTTCATCCAGCAACCGCTTGCCTGACATCAAGTAAGTGGAAGCAATAGTTTCTTTCACCCATCGAGCGATGGAAGCATTGGATGCTGCCATACCTTTGTTGTGGCCCGCAAATAACACAAAGAGTTGATCCGAACGTCAAAAGTCTTTAGTAATCTGGAGATAGAGTAGAAGTATCCTACATCTAGGAAACGCAGTAAAGAGAATCGCTCCCCCCAGTCCTTCTCCCGGAAAGCTGGAAGGAAGAGGCTGGTTAACATGAAAGGTTGATACCACTTTAGGAAAAAACGAAGATACAGTCCTAACAGACACACCTGAATCTGAAATTCGCATAAAAGGATCTCTATAGAATAACGCCTGCAACTCAGACACCCGCCAGGCTGAAGCCATTGCCACAAGAAAGACTGCTTTCAACGTCACATCCTTCAGAGTTGCTTTTGACAAAGGCTCAAATGGTGTCTTTTGTACCCCTCCCCCACAAGGACTACCTTAAGACTCCACTCCGGACAGGGCTTTTTAATAGGTGGACGAATATGTTGCATACCTTTGAGAAATTGAACTACCGGTACATCAGGCTGTGATGCAAGGGAAGAACGAGCTACGCAGCCCCTATAACAAGCAATAGCGGCCACTTGACCTTTTTTTTTTTTTTTTTGTAATTATTTATAACAAACAGTACAGAGAAACAGCAGTACAGCTCAACAGTAATACATGCAGAACTCCAAAAACCCCAGTGATGTCACCCCCCCCTCCCTCAATGCCCCCCTCCCCTCCCCTCCCCCCACCTTAACAGCAAGTTTAGAGGCTCAGCCCCCAAAATGAATAGAACACTGCAAACTGAGAGGTAGCTCAGCACCCTAGGAGTTGAAAATATAAGAAGTATTGAAATTGCAAAAGTGAGCACAAAGCAAAGTGCCCCCAGACCATATCCAAAGCCAGCAAATCAACCCATAGCAGGGCTCCTCAAATCCAATCCCTCCACTTTCAGGGATCTCCCCCAGATATTGCTGCCATTTTCTAGTCAATAAGGCTGAAAGTCGATACCTCTCACACACCCAACCCAATTTCTCTCTCATTACGGTCAAAGTAGGGACAGTAGTGCCTCGCCAGTAGTAAGCCACAGTCAGCCTAGCCGTTGTAAACGCCAGCTGTGCCAGTCTATCCTGGGTATCATCCTCCCCTCCCGTGGGAAACCCCAAGAGGGCCACCTCCGCTCTTTCCATATGGTAGCCCTATCCCAATTAGTAAAACATATTTTATGCTGCTTATCCTAGGAATAAGCAGTGGATTTCCCTAAGCCATCTCAAAAATGGTCTATGAACTCTCTTATAGGAAATCACACAAACCTTTTTTAAACCCTGCTAAGCTAACTGATTTTACCATATATTTTACATAACTCTGGCATTACGTACAGATCAGGGTTGTCCAACATCAAGGGCCACAATCCAGTCAGGTTTTCAGGATTTCCCCACTGAATTTGCATGAGATCTATTTGCATGCACTACTTTCAAAGTATGCAAGTAGATCTCATCCATATTAATTTGAGAAATCCTGAAAACCTGCCCTGGTGAGGACTAAGATTGGACATTGTTTGTATAGATCATCATACTACATCTGCAACTAGATAGCAAAAGCCCCAAGTCCCAACCACCCTCCATTCCCATTTGCCACTAAACAAATGTTAGTGCGTCTATGTCCTCCTTTCATACATGTGCTGAGCCATCAATTACTAAATATTTAAGAGTACCTGATTACTATTCAGTGTATTGTAAACCCCTTTGGGTGAATGTCTTCATGAAAAAAGTGGTTAATAAAATCCCAATAAATAAATAAAGAAGACTTGCTGATATCACTGATCTGGACAGAAATGTAGTGTGACATTATACCCTCAGAAAACAGCACAAAGAAATACAAGGAGGAATTCATTTTCCATTTAAAAAAAAAAAAAAAACTACGAAAATGAAAACAAGATTATTCTGCTCCAGAAATGAAGGATCATATCTGCAACTAAATCTACAACATCATAGCAGTGACATTCAAGATACAATGATATGTCAAGGTTGATATATTTCAGCTATAAATAAAAGTCTGTAATCAAGCTTCCAGCTGACACTATTCTTTACAGAATATTTATTGGGGGGGTTTTAATAGATAAATCTAAAAATTGGTGTGGCCACTTACCTCCAGCCTAAGAGCATTCATATACCATACGAGGGGGTGCTGAAAAGTTCTCAGCCCAACCAAGAAGGGAATGACATGGAGCCATTAAACTTACAAGTTATTCCACATATTCTCCCCTAAGTTCAACACTCTTGGCACATCATATCTGAAGTTTCTGTAACCCTTCCAAAAAATAATCTGATGTCCGGTCACTGAAATACTGCTCTACTACTGACAGACTGAAGAAGTTGGGGCTTTTCTCCCTGGAAAAGCGGAGACTTAAGAGGAGACATGATAGAAACCTTCAAGATCATGAAGGGCATAGAAAGAGTAGACAGGGACAGATTTTTCAAATTACGGGGAACCACAAGTACAAGGGGGCACTCAGAGAAATTGAAAGGGGAAAGGTTTAGAACAAACGCCAGGAAGTTCTTTTTCACCCAGAGGGTGGTGGATACATGGAATGCGCTACCGGAGGATGTGATAAGCAGAAGCACGCTACAGGGCTTCAAAGAGGGTCTGGACAGGTACCTGGAGGACAAAGGGATTGAGGGGAACGGATAGGAGTAGAGGTAGGTAATAGGGATAGGATTAGAGGCAGTTACAAAATTAGTCAGGGACACTGTTCAGGCAATTAGGCCTGATGGGCCACCGCGGGAGCAGACCGCTGGGCAGGATGGACCTCTGGTCTGACTCAGCGGAGGCAACTTCTTATGTTCTTATGTTCTTAATCACCTTCGTATCACTCGAAAACTGTCACCCTTTCAAACTCTATTTAAAGATTTGGAAACAGAAAATAGTCAGATGGAGCAAGATCTGGCGAGTAGAGAGAATGGTCTACGCACTGAAACCCCCAACGACATCAAAAACATCCATCTTTTTGCCAGTCTTGTGAGCAGGTGCAATTGCAAAAAGTGAACTCCTTTATGTAGCTTCCCTCACCTTTATTCTTTCAATGCCTCCTGTAATCAGCACAGCAAGTTACTGTAGTATTCTGCATTAACTGTTTGGCCCCTTGGAAGATAATCAAATCATTACAACACCTTCTTGATCCCAAAACACTGTGGCCATGACCTTTCCCGCTGGCTTTTGGGTCTTGAATTTCTTTGGCCTTGGAGAGCCTGAATGCTGCCATTGCATGGATCATAGTGGTGTAACCATGTTTCATCAACTAGTTGTTTCAAAAAGTTGGCACCAGTTCGCTGAAAATGCTGCAAAACCAACGTGGAAGTGTCCACTCGATGTCATTTCTCATCAGCATTCAAACATTTGAGCAACCACTTGGTTGACAGCTTCTGTATACCAATCTGCTTGTGGATTATACACCCAACACACGTTCCATGGGTATTTGTAGTCTCAGGAATTGTTTTAGCCAATATTCACCGATCTGCCAAAATCAGGTCACGGACAGGGCAGAGTACGGTACTGGGGTTCAAGAAAGGATTGGACAAATCCTGCTGGAAAAGGGGATAGAGGGGTATTGATAGAGGATGGGCAGACTAGATGGGCCATGGCCCTTATCTGCCGTCTATTTCTATGTTTCTATGTCCTGGACCTGTTGGGCCGCTGTGTGAGCGGACTGCTGGGCACGATGGACCTCAGGTCTGACCCAGTGGAGGCATTGCTTATGTTCTTATGTTAACAATTTTAGGAGTTGACACTGTTTGAAGTCTCTGAGACCCCGCTGCATCTTTGGTCTTAAAATATCCACGCTGAAAGTCTGCATACCACTTCTTCACTGGGGAGTACGATGGGCATTAGTCACTCAATGTTTGCATCGTACATTCATGGATGTCCTTTGAGTTTTCTTCTGCAGGAATTGGAACTTCATGATGGCTCAGAGTTCCACATTTTAAAATTCCACACTTTTCACTGACTTGGTTCAATCAATAATCTGAAACAATGTCAAAACATAGCATTATTGATTCTGCAAATTGGCACTTTGCAAAATAAAATAACACTCTTTTCAGCTATGATGGCAAAATAACGTTCAGAGTTTAGGACGTTGGTTGGGTTGAGAACTTTTTAGCACCCCATATATCCATTAATATGATTTTTTTTTAAATTTTATATCTACAGCTTATAAAGTGTTTTATATTGAATAGTAATCGGATACTCCACAAGTCATGCCAAAACATAGTTTGTGTTCCACTTCTCTTTACCATAACAGGGAGGGGAGGGAAAGGCAAGGGCAAGAAAACAAGTACCGTATTTTAACGCATATAACGCGCGCGTTATACACGATTTTACAAACCGTGTATAACCATGCGCGTTATATTCGTGAGCGCGTTATCCCCTTTTTTTTTTTTTACATAGTTCCCCCCCCCGACTCACCCCCCCCCGCAGGACCACTCGCACCCGCACCCCAAAGGACCGCTCGCGCTCGAACACGCACCCACCCCCCCACCCCGAAAGACCGCTCGCACCCTCACAGCCTCCCCCCCCCATCATGTAGAAGTTTCCTACCGTCGTCCTGCCCCTTCTCTTAGCCCTGCGTCTATGCTGCTTCCTCTGCCAGCGGTCCCGCCCTTTCTCTGACGTCAGTATATGAGTTGTATATGAGTGAAAATACGGTACATGAGTATAATCTCTCTTCACAAGCACGTTCTTCAGGTAAAATGACATGGGTGGGGGGTGTTGATTCAGTAAGTGGAAGAATGACCTAGTGGTTAGAGCTGCTGTCCTAGCAACCTGAGTTTGCAGGTTCGATCCCAACGCCACTCTTTTGACCATGGGCAAGTCATTTAACCCTCTACTGCCCCAGGTACCACATAAGATTGTGAGCCTGCAGAGACAGATAGGGAAAATATTTAGAGTACCCGATTGAAAAACTTGCTCTACACTAGCTTAGGTGAATCATTTCATAAAAGGCGGTTCATAAATCCCAATAAATAAATGGCTCCCAAAATTAGGCACCAGGACGACGCATGCTAAGAACAAATTCTATAAAGGCAGCTTCGGGCAGAACTGTCTATCTAATATAATAAAACGGTAAGCCGCGCATGCGCATTTCCTAAGCGTGCGTCCATTTTCCGTGAGCTGTAGCTAGCAAGTGCGCATGCGCGACTCACCCCCTGCCCTCTCCGTCGCCTCCCAGCTTCAGCGGCGTGACAGTTTTCAAAGAGGCGCGGGATGTTTCAACGCGGAACCACCAGCCATTAAAGCTCCTGGCGCTGACTCCCGACGGTGGAAGAGAGGCAAGGTAGAAGAAGATTTCCGCCGCCCCCCCTTCCCTTACCGCGGCCCCGACTGGCGATTTAAGCAGCGTGTCCAGCAGTCTTCACACGCTGCTTCGGGCCCTTCTACTGCCCTGATTTGCTCCGGACGTGCCAGAGTAAATCAGGCCAGTAGAAGGACCCGAAGCAGCGTATGAAGACTGCTGGACATGCTGCTTGAATCGCCATGTGTAGTCGGACCCACTGGAAGGGAAGGGAAGGGGGGGCGGCAAAGGACTTGGGCCCGCGTTTGTAGTCGCGACTGTGGGAAGGGAAAGAGGGTAGAGGAAACAATAATGCTGCTGCACAGGGAACTGGTGTGGGGGGAGGGAAATGGAAGGGGGAGGGAATGCTGCTTTGGACAGACAGAAAGACACAGGGGCAGGTGAACAGGGAACTGGTGTGGGGGGAGGGAAATGGAGGGGGAGGGAATGCTGCTTTGGACCCACAGACAGAGGGAGGAAGGGAGACAGAAAGACACAGGGGCAGGTACACAGGGAACTGGTGTGGGGGGAGGGAAATGGAGGGGGACGGAATGCTGCTTTGGACACACAGACAGAGGGAGGAAGGGAGACAGAAAGACAAGAAGAAAGACACAGGGGCAGGTGCACAGGGAACTGGTGTGGGGGGAGGGGAATGCTGCTTTGGACACACAGACAGAGGGAGGAAGGGAGACAGAAAGACACAGGGGCAGGTACACAGGGAACTGGTGTGGGGGGAGGGAAATGGAGGGGGACGGAATGCTGCTTTGGATACACAGACAGAGGGAGGAAGGGAGACAGAAAGACAAGAAGAAAGACACAGGGGCAGGTGCACAGGGAACTGGTGTGGGGGGAGGGGAATGCTGCTTTGGACACACAGACAGAGGGAGGAAGGGAGACAGAAAGACAAGAAGAAAGACACAGGTGCAGGGAGATATACAGAAAGACAAACAGACAGAAAGAAAGACAGCGGGAGTCGCGTCAGGAGGGGTGCGGGATGCCGCAGAGGGAACTTTTCCAATGGGTGCAACTGGGCGGCTGTCGGGAACCTCTGATCAGGGGCAGAGCAAGGTAACTATCATAGGGATAAGAAGGAGGAGGGGGGGAGAAAAAGGAAGGGACGCCTACTGCCGGACAGGGGGAGAAGGAAAGAGGTGCTGATGGACAGGGGGTGGGTGAAGAAAAAGGAACAGAGGCCTAATGTTGGATAGGGGGAGAAGGAAGGTGCTGCTGGACAGGGGGGAGGTAAAACAAAGGGAGAAGGGCTGCTGCTGCATAAGGAGAGCTGTGAAGGGGTGGTGGTGGACACAGGGGAGGTAAAAGGAAGGGAGAATGGACAGGGGGAGCAGGCAAGGGGTGGTGATGGACAGCCAAGGAAAAAGAAAGACAGAAAGAAAGAAAGCGGCTAAGGAGAGAGAGAGAGAAAAAGAAATAAAGAGAGAGACACACAGATGTAGCGGTATATAAGAAATAAATTACATTACATTACATATATTCTAGCACCCGTTAATGTAACGGGCTATAAGACTAGTACAGAATATTAGCTAAAGTCATTTTTGTGTCTAACTTTAGGTGTGAGCATTTATACCTGCCAAAGACTGGTGTATAAATTCTTATGCTTAACTACTAACAGTCATAAAAAACAGGGAGAAATGGAGGGAATTATAATACAAAAATCCAAAAATATCACTCCAAGACAAAAGCACCACACAAGCCAAGAAAGCTAGCTTATTACTTAAGCGAAAGAAAAGCCTCAGACAAATGGAGAGGTGGACCCACACTCTTCCACCCAAGCATCATAGGCAAAAAACTTTTGCACAAGTTTAAAGTTAGCAGGTGGGAACAAAAAAAATAGCCGAGAACGATTAATGGTAAAAACCACTGAACACAAACAGGCCAGGCCGACGATCGTGTCGTGGCCGGTAACCACTACTTCAGGGCCTTAGCACCAAATCTAGGCTATCAGTTTGCAGATCCAAGTTGAGAGATTAGAATGGATGGTCTAGTGGTCCTTATCTGCTGTCACAGACACTGTTATTCTATTGAATAGCTGCAGAAATAGCAATTTACATAGAGTAAAAGGAAATGATATATGAAACTTTAACCTTGTCCACAAGAATTAACCCCACCCCACCCCTTTTTATGAAGCCACGTTAAGCCTTTTTTTTTTTTTTTTTAAATCGCCGGCCATGGCAGTATTAGCTCCGACGCTCATAGGAATTCTATGAGCGTAAGAGCTAATACCGCTGCGGCCAGCGATAAAAAAGCTTCAACGCAACTTTGTAAAATGGAATAAGTCAAGCCATTCTCTAATGAAAGAGCTCAGGTGATTTCAACAGCTCATAACCTTTTGATTAATCAAGAGTGCAAAAAAAAAAAACAAACCAAAAAAAAAAACACCTGTAAAAGAACAACATGTTTCAAACGAAGGGCAATTTAGTATTAGACCTAGTCCAGCCATCACAGTGACAGTCCTTGCAAGATGCTTGCCACAGCCTCCGCTTAAGTCCCATACACACATATACTGAAATAACAGGGGCAGATTTTCAATCTAAGCAGCAAGAGCCAGTCATATAATCAAACAGGCAAATTACCTCACAGCCAGTGGATCTGATTGGTCCATGCTAGCTAATACTATAAATTATATCATGTGCACACACTCTATAAGAGCCAATCAGATCTCACTTCAAGCCAGGTCATCTTTGAGTATTCTGAGCACATTTTCTTTGAAAACTCTCTAAATTATTGGGTAGAAGCTTAAAGAGGTTTTGTATGATTCTTAATGTTTTACATTGAAGCTTTGGTAACGTTCTTTGCATTTTAATACTTGGTACTTGATGTCACCTTTCATTCAAGGGTAATGGTGGGAATAGGAGGGATGATAGTTTATGTGTGGAATTACTTGAATTGTATTTTTGTTTAATTAATTTATTACAATGTTATAATTATTATTATTAAAGCAATGGGGGAAGCGGGAGAGGAGTATGGGGGTATGGGAAGGAAACAGGGGGAGTGTATTGAGAGATGTACCGTAATGGGTACTATGGAAATATATTTTGAAGGAACAACAAAAGATAAAATTCACGGATCCAAGATGGCCGACGGTCTCTGAGGCTGAGCAGTACGCCGGAGGAGATTGTTTGGAGATTTTTCTTGGAGGGGTATTACTTACTTGAATATGCCGAAGAGGAGAGGTCGCAGCGCCGCTGGAGCCTCGCGGCGTTCTGCGGTGTCCTCTTTCGGCAATATTGAAGAACTCCTGCGTCGGATGCAGGATATCCCGGCAGCGTCGGCAACCCCGCTGGAGACGCCTCAGAGGGGCGGAAATGAGGTGATCTCCTTGGGGCTAGAGACAACGCTGAGCCCCGACGCTAGGGCACCTCCCCCACCTCCTCATGTTACCAGCTCCCCACGAGTGGAGGAGCTACCGGAAGAAGGCAAGCACCTACCCTCGGAGGCTAGGAAGAACATGGAGAGGAGCGAGGAGATGGACTCCCTGAGTTTTCAGGTGAGCCCAAGAAGTACTGAGGACTTGGAAACATCAGGGATTACCCCAGTCCAGCAGAAGGATTGCCAGGAACAGCTAACAATTGGTGAGACTATTCAAGTTTCTAATGTTTCATATGTTATAGAAAAACCCAGAGAAGTAACACTGGATTCAATTTGGGACCTAGTTGCTGACCTAGCCAAGTCTGTTAAGCCCCAGCTTTTGCAGCTGGAAAATAAAATCATACTTCAAGAAACTGAGATAAAAAATATAAGGGTTGAAATTGACGAATCCAAGAATTCTATTGTGAATATACAACAGGAATTAAAAGCATCAAAACAGCTTAGTGATGCATTAGTAAAAGATAACACAAATTTACGCAGAAAAGTGGAAACTTTGGAGAACTATTCTCGTAATAATAATCTCCGACTGATTAATTTTCCTAGGATAGCCTCGGTGACACCTAGGGATATGTTGAAACGCTACATGTTGGAGATTCTAGGTATTCCAGAGGATACATTACCACCACTTACTCAAGTATATTATTTGCCAGTGAAAGTTATTAAATCACCATCTAAACCACAGGAGGATAATCAACCACTTAATGTTTCAGCAATGCTGGAACTCTCGGACAGAGAAGCTGCATCTCCGGCAACATTGCTTCTCACTGTGGCTCTTGCACCAGATAAAAATTGGTTGCTTAGACTGTTCTTTAGAAATAAAATGAAAGAATTTCTTGGATATAAAATTTTAATGTTTCCAGATTTGGCACGGGACACTCAAAGAAGAAGGCGAGAATTTCTTTTGATGAAGCCAGGAGTTACATCTCTTGGAGGGAATTTCTTTCTACGGCACCCTTGTAAATGTGTAATACAATACCATATGAAAAAATATATATTCTTTGAGCCATTCCAGTTGACAGCCTTTCTGGCAGGAACTCGACTGGATGAAGGGAAATTAAAGTGAAGTGCAATTGAATAAATGATATCCTTTCTCAGCTAAAGGGATCTTGTTTTCCTGAATAAATGATATCCTTCCTCAGCTAAGGGATTTTGTTTTCCTAATATTTGAATTGATATTTGTTAGCATTTGTTAATATGTCCGCCTTATCCTTCTTGGATCTAATTTAGAGGACTTGAGCTGAATTTAAGCTAAACATTTATTTTTATTTTATTTGATTAATATGTATTTTACCTATGAGTATTATTTTCCTGCTTTTCTTCAACTTTCTGTACAAGTGGATACTTGATTTATAAAATGTAAAAATTTGATAAATAAAAAATTAAAAAAAAAAAAAAGAAATATATTTTGAAGGATTGATATACATATGATAAAATTTATATGGTGGATTTAAATGTAATGACTATTTTATTGTATATTTATTGGATTCCTTCAATAAAATGTTATAAACTAAAAGGAGAAACTGGAAGCCCTGAATATGTATACCCTAGAGGAAAGGAGGGATAGGGGAGATACGATTTAGACGTTCAAATACTTGAAGGGTATTAACGTAGAACATAATCTTTTCCAGAGAAAGGAAAATGGTAAAACCAGAGGACATAATTTGAGGTTGAGGGGTGGTAGATTCAAAGGCAATGTTAGGAAATTCTACTTTACGGAGAGGGTGGTGGATGCCTGGAATGCGCTCCCGAGAGAGGTGGTAGAGAGTAAAACTGTGACTGAGTTCAAAGAAGCGTGGGATGAACACAGAGGATCTAGAATCAGAAATAATATTAAATATTGAACTAAGGCCAGTACTGGGTAGACTTGCACGGTCTGTGTCTGTATATGGCTGTTTGGTGGAGGATGGGCTGGAGAGGGCTTCAATGGCTGGGAGGGTGGAGATGTGCTGGGGTAGATTTTGACGGAGATTTCGGCAGTTGGAACCCAAGCACAGTATCGGGTAGAGCTTTGGATTCTTGCCCAGAAATAGCTAAGAAGAAGAAAAAAAAATTTAAGTTGAATCAGGTTGGGCAGACTGGATGGACCATTCGGGTCTTTATCTGCCATCATCTACTATGTTACTATGTTAAAAATAGTGATTCAGCACTAAAACTGTAATGGAGTTAATATTTTTGCATATTTTTAAAATATTTAAAAAATACACTGAAAGGTTTTCTTTAAAACTCAATTTCCTTGTCACCGTCTTGGGGTTCAAAAATCTTGCTTCCACAGAGATGGTAATAAAGTGTCAAATTTAATTGGTTAAGACTGATCAGTCATCTCTCATGTTGGTTTCCAAGGTCATCTCATTTAGAAAATCTGCTAAAGGAATTAATTGTCCTATAAATCTCTAACTAGCATCTATCCCCATCTGTCAGTGCTTCCCAAGCTTGCTTTAGAAGACAAACCATCCTCCGATAATTACTACCTTTTCCAAAGGAAGCTGACAATTTTTTGAAAGATTCCAATTACTTCCATTACATATTATGCTTGCCGAATTTAACATCTAAATTTAAATATGCTCCTTATTTTAAGCAAGATTTTTTGAGATGCCTCATTTTAGCATTTTGATTGGTTGCCACATGTCCTGGTAATGGAAAACATATTTTTTACTACACTTCCCCCTCCGTATTCGCAAATTCCGTATCTACGGATTAGCTTATTCACGGTTTTAAACCAAAAAAATGCATTTTCATTTTTCAGGCTATTTTAAGCCCTGTAAGCCCCCTCTTAAGCCTTACCTGGTGGTCTAGCGGGTTTTCAGGGCAGAAGCGATCTTCTCACTCTCCTGCCCCATACAGATCGCTCACAGGAAATGGCTCGAGAAACTATGGGAGCTCAAGGCAGCCATTTCCTGTGAGCAATCTGCTTGGGGCAGGAGCTTGGGAAGATCGCTCCTACCTGAAAACCCGCTAGACCACCAGGTAAGGCTTAAGGGGGGGCTTTCAGGGCTTAAAATAGCTGGGGGAAGCGGGGGTTAGGGGCAGAACAGGCCCGAATATTATTCGCATTTTTTAAAAATATTCGCGGGCCGGCTCTGCCCCTAACCACCGCAAAGACAGAGAGGGAAGTGTAGTTTTGTTTCACTTTAAGTGGTTTGGACAGTATGGGGCTCATTTTTCTCACCAAACCCTTCCAATTCGCAGTTTTCAAAATCCATATTCTAGACCAATTTCTATTGTGCTTGTCCGCAGTGCGTCTAAATCTGAAGGGGTGTGTTGGAGGTGTGGTTTAGGTGGGACTAAGATGGGCTTATGATCTGGATGTTTTTCTGCAATAATGAAATATTTTAGAAAGCGTCCGGGGCACAATTTGAGCATTTGGGGTTAGACCTGTTTTAACAATGAATAAATACCAAAAAGGTGCCCAAACTGGTCAGATGACCATTGGAAGGATGGAAGCATGAACCCCCACACACTCCCCCAGTGATCAATGACCCCTTCCCACCCCCACAAAGATGTGAATGATAGCTTCAGATGTTATGGCCAATCCTAGTAGAGCAGCAAGCAGGTCCCTGGCATAACTTAGTGGGCGATGTGGTCAACATAGGGTTGGGGACTCGGGCCCATATTCCACTCCAACTTCTATATCCATGATGGAACATATGAGCCCTTCAAAATCCACCCAAATCCAACTGTACCTACATATAGGCGATACCTGCAGGGTTATTGGTGTGGTGTACAATTAGGTCTTGGAGGGCTCACCATACACTATAAGGGTGTTATGGTGAGATATATAGCTGGGCCTTTTTATGTGAAGTTCACTGCAGTGTCCCCTAGGGTGCCCCACTGCTCTCCTGGGAAGTCTGTGTGGCCAATCTACTAAAAATGCTGGACCCTCCTACATCTCAATGGCTTGTTTTTACGTTTTTCTTTAGGTTCAAAATATAGACGCACTGAGGACAAGCGCATCCAAGAAATTAACATTTTTGAGACAAAGAGAAAGACTTCTTTCTGTTTTGAAAATGGTCATGTTCACTACTAGATTTTTGTGCATCTTCTTCAAAAAGTCCAAAAAAGGATTTGGATGTCATATCAAAAATGCCCCTCTATAACACCTTAATCTAACTGGTTTCTTATATTTCTAGAGTGAATGGAATGGATGTTTCCTGTTTTACAATGGTGTTCTTTTCTGTGATTATTATTCATATTTATTTTTAAACCACTTTGGTCTGCTAAGGGTGAGCAGCATATCAAGTTTTAAATAAAACATACCCCCCTTATGTTCTTATAAACTGGATTATTTAAAAACCAGTAAAAGAGAAGGGGTAGAAAGCAACTTATTAGATTTGTTCTCTCTTGTAGATGTTTTGTAATGTAACTAAACTTAAGAATACAGAAAGCTTTAAATATATCCATTGGGTCACATGACTGTGCTCAATCATTTGAATCATCCTTAAATAAAACTAAAATAAATTAGAACTATCCCCCTTCTTTAGTAACGCGGAGCATGGGTTTTAACGCCAGCAGTAGCAGTAACTGCTCCGATGCTCATAGAAATCCTATGAGCGTCGGAGCCACTGCCGGCGCTAAAACCCATGCTCCGCGTTACTAAAGAAGGGGGATAGTTCTAATTTATTTTAGTTTTATTTAAGGATGATTCAAATGATTGAGCACAGTCATGTGACCCAATGGATATATTTAAAGCTTTCTGTATTCTTAAGTTTAGTTACATTACAAAACATCTACAAGAGAGAACAAATCTAATAAGTTGCTTTCTACCCCTTCTCTTTTACTGGTTTTTAAATAATCCAGTTTATAAGAACATAAGAATAGCCTTACTGGGTCAGACCAATGGTCCATCAAGCTCAGTAGCCCGTTCTCATGGTGGCTAATCCAGGTCACTAGTACCTGGCTCAAACCCAAAGAGTAGCAACATTCCATGCTACTGATCCAGGGCAAGCAGTGGCTTCCATGTCTTTCTCAATAACAGACTATGGACTTTTCCTCCAGGAACTTGTCCAAACCTTTCTTAAAACCAGTTATGCTATCTGCTCTTACTACATCCTCTGGCAATACGTTCCAGAGCCTTAACTATTCTCCGAGTGAAAAAAAAATTTCCTCCTATTGGTTTTAAAAGTATTTCCCTGTAACTTCATTGGGTGTCCCCTAGTTTTTGTAATTTTTGACGGAGCGAAAAATCGATCCACTTGTACCCGTTCTACTCCACTCAGGATTTTGTAGACTTCAATTATATCTTCCTTCAGCCGTCTTTTTTTTATAAACAGCAGTCCTTATGTACATCATGTTCTGTTTAACCAGTTTGGTAAAACCAATGAACCACACCAGTATGATGATGTATATTTTAGAAGAGTTTTTAAAGATTTTTTTAACCTTTTTAGGATACCTGCCTAGTGCCTTTGTGGTCTCTATTTCATGTGTTTCCCATGTGGGGGTCTTGGCGTACCCCCTTGCCAGTCAGGTTTTCAGGATATCCACTGTAAATAGGCATGAAAGAGATTTGTGTATAATGAAGGCAGTGGATGCAAAATCAAGTTCTTGCACATTCCCTGTGGATATCCTGAAAACCCGATTGGCAAGGGGGTACTCCAGGACTGATTTGGGAAACACTGGTCTATTTGACACACCACGTATACAATGAACCTAATTCGAGAAAGGGTGCCCAAATTTAGGCGCTGAAAAAAAAACAAACCCCACCAATAAGCACTGAGTGCTGCCCTCCAAGTTGGGCAACATTTATAGAATGCCTAATACCAGGATTCGCACCCATCTTTGGATGCAAGGGCATACACCACCTGAAACCTGGTGTAAATCCTCACGCATAAAATTAGGCACAGATCCCTGAATTCTATAATAATGTGTGCATCTTTAGTAAAACACCACTGACCTGTCCATGCCACTTCCACAGCCACACCTTCCTTCTGTAGCACCCAATTTCTGGCTCATCAATTGGCTCATTAATCAAACTAAACTGTGCACATGCACAACTTTGAGCAGAATTCCCCCAAATGTAACTAAGGGGGTCTTTTACTAAAGGTTAGCAAACATTTCTTGCCACAGGGCCCATTTAATTCCTGTGGACCCTGCTGCAGATAACACTCTAATCTTTAGGAAAAGATCCCCTAAGTTTGTGCATTTTTATGCTGTTTTTAAATTGTCGAGAATATGAAGACTTGACTGTGTTGGATTAATTTTTGTGGTTGTTGGGACTTGGGTTTGATTTTTGTTGCACTGGGGATGTCACTCTAGGGATTTTTGACACATCTATCAACTGACACCACCAGCCTGGACTGTTGAATTGAATTAGAGAACAAGATAAATGAACAAGTTTTTACCATCTAGATGCTTTGGAATAATATGTTTACAGTTTACAAGACCTTAGAATTATACTGGAACGTACGCAGGTGAGGCTGGACTCATTTAGAGCACTGGTCTTTGACCTGGGGGCCGCCGCGTGAGTGGACTGCTGGGTTCGAAGGACCACTGGTCTGATCCAGCAGCACCAATTCGTATGTTCTTACTGGCTAGGTACGCAGGTGGTGCTTTGATGTTTTAATTAAACTGCTGCCAGCCGGGATGGTGTAAGTTTGACTGAGCACTTTATATTTTATTTTTTAAAAAAACATTTTTTATTGCGGTAAGATTTTTTGGTATTTTTGATGAAGCTTTACATGTTATGACTTATCATGCTAACTCTTATGTGCACATTGTTTTGATTTAAATTGTTTTTAGTTAAACACATACAGATATCGTATCAAAACTTATCACTTTACAAATTTTTATTTCGTTTTAACAGTATTGTTTGCCCTGATGCAGCCCTATGTATGGACAAAACACAGCCACATCCGTCAGTTATTATACTCAAAGGGCTCCTTTGACTAAGCTGCACTAGCGTTTTTAGCGCCCGCTAACCACGTGCTAAATGAACAATAGTAACACAAGCTCTATTGTGGCACGCGCTAAGCGCACACTAAAACCGCTAGCACGCCTTAGTCAAAGGAGCCCAAAAGTGTTGTAGCTTGATTTTTGGACTTCTACTGTTTTCTCTTTGCTCCTCTGCTGTCTCTCCGTTACAGCCTTGTGCTCCCTGCATGCCTCTTTTATTCCTTGATGATCTAATGATCCAACCGATTCCATCACAAACTTTCTGCTTCTGATAAACCTGAACTGTAGCGAGTTCTTCTTCATATTCTCTTTTAGCCTTCTTTATCAATGCTTTGCAAGTAACATTGCTTCTTATTTCTATCAATCGGATCCTTTTCATTTTTTTGAAGGATGCTCTTTTGGCTCCAACAACCTTTTTTACTTCACATTTTAACCACGTCGACTGTTTGCTCTTCTTTCCACCTTTATTAATACATCATTTATTAATACATAAAACACATCTGGTCTGGGCTTCCAAGATGGTATTTTAAACAACCCATTCAAGTCTGAGTTAAAAGTCCTAGACTTTGCGGCTGATCCTTTTAGGGATTTTTTTTTTTTAAACCATTTTCCTCCTTTTATCATTGTTGCCCTTTTGAATTTTAAATGCTGCTATGTTACATTACATTACATTACATTAGGGATTTCTATTCCGCCATTACCTTGCGGTTCAAGGCGGATTACAAAAGGTTAATTTAAAGAAAACAGAATTACAATGATTAGCTAGAGAGGTAATTACAAAAGGTTAATTTAAAGAAAACAGAATTACAATGATTAGCTAGAGATGTAAGTTGTAGATCTTAAGAGCATCTAGAGGTCGTGTTGTTATTGCTGTTTCAGGAATTTCTTGAAAAGTGTGGTTTTTATTTCTTTTCTGAATGTCCTATAGTCTGGGGTGGTCATCAGAAGGTTGGAGATCTGGTTGTCTAGTCTTGCGGCTTGAGTGGCTAGGAGGCCGTCGTGTAGTTTTGTTCTTTTTACTTCTTTGATTGGGGGGGGTATGAATGGGGAGTGTGTTTTTCTGTGTCTGGTAGTGGGTGCTTGGATGAGGCGGTTGTTCAGGTATGATGGGCTGTCTCCGTGTAGGGTTTTAAATAATATGCAGTAGAATTTGAATTGGATTCTTTCTTGGATTGGGAGCCAGTGTGAGTTGATGAAGGCTTCAGTGATGTGGTCATGTTTTTTCAATGAGTAGATGAGTCTCAAAGCTGTATTTTGGATTGTTTGGAGTTGTCTTATCGTAGTTGCAGGACATGGAAGGAAGAGTATGTTACAGTAGTCCAATATACCTAGTATTAGGGATTGTACTATAAGTTGGAATTGTGTTCTTTCAAAGAACTTTCGGACTTGTCTCAGGTTTCTCATGATTGCGAATGATTTTTGAATTGTTTTATTTATTTGCGGTTGCATAGTGCAGCATCTGTCTATGGTCATGCCTAGTAGTTTTATGGTGTTTTGGATGGGATATTTGGTTGCGTTTATGTCTAGGTTGGTTGTGGATTGGATCTTGTCATTTTCTAGGAGGATGAATTTGGTTTTATCTTGGTTGAGTTTAAGTTTGTGATTTTTCATCCAGGTTGTGACTGCTTCAAGTGTTTGGTGAAGTTTGTCTGTCATGGTAGGTTTAGAATGATCGTATGGGACGAGGATGGTGATGTCATCCGCATAACTATAGGAGGTTATGCCTAGATTATCCAGATGCGTTCCTAGAGAAGCAGTGTAGAGATTGAAGAGGGTAGGGGATAGTGGAGATCCTTGTGGTACGCCGCAGGGGTTTGACCAGGATTCTGACTTTTCTTTGTTTGATTTTACACTGTAGGTTCTGAGTTTTAGGAATCCTTCAAACCAGGAGTATACTTTATCTGAGATGCCTATTGCATCTAGGATCTGTAGAAGGATGTTGTGGTCTACTAGGTCGAATGCCGCCGATAGGTCCAGTTGTATGAGTAGCATTTTTTTCCCTGTACTAAGTTGTTGTCTGACGGTATCCATAAGGGAGCCTAGTAGTGTCTCTGTGCTGAAGTTTGTTCTGAAGCCTGATTGCATGGGGTGGAGTAGGTTGTGGTCCTCTATGTAATTGGTGAGGAGTTTGGCTACTAGGCCTTCTATAATTTTGACATATAGCGGAATTGAGGCAATAGGTCTAAAGTTAGATGGGAGGTTTTGTGGTGCTTTTGGGTCTTTTAGGATTGGGGTGATGACAATTTCGCTGAGGTCTGCAGGGAATGTGCCTTCTGTGAGTGTGAATTGGATCCATTGTAGAGTTATGGTGCGGAATTTTACACTAGAGGTGGTAAGGAGATATGAGGGGCAATGGTTGAGGTCACAGGAGGCATGGCTGTATTTTTTGTAGAATTTGTTGAATTCTGACCATTGTATGTTAGGGAATTGAGTCCAAATTCTGTCTGCTGCGGTTGCCTCTTTTCCTGTAGGATGGATTGTGATTGGATTTTGATGGGATGGGTTAAGGTCGAGTGTGGCTCTGGTGTTGGTGATTTTGTTCTTGAAGTGTTCTGCTAAGAGGGTGGGTGATGGTTGAGGTGTGTTCGTGGTGGTAGTGTATGGTTTGGTGTCTGTTAGTTCTTTTAGGATTTGGAATATTTTTTTGGAATCTTGGGTTTCCGTGCCTATGAGATTAGTATAGTAGCTTTTCCTCTTATCTTTTAGTATATTTTTGTATTGTTTGTTGATTTTTTTCCAGTCGGTTTTTGTTTGATCTTGGTTCTTTTTTCTCCATTTTCTTTCTAATCTTCTACACTGTCTTTTGAGTTGGAGTAATTCGTTATCAAACCATTGGTCTGATTTCCTGCTGGTTCTGGTTTTGGTTTGTAGGGGTGCCAGATCATCAAGGATGTTGGTGGATACATTTTTCCAGTGGGAGATGAAGTTTTTTGGGTCGCAGTCTTGGATAGTTTCGTCTACATTTGACCAGAAGATGGTTGGGTCGATATGTTTGCGTGAGGTATATGTGGTTTTTTTTGATTGAGGTGTGTGTTTGGTCTTGGTCCAATTGATGTTGAAGTTATAAATGTAGTGGTCTGACCATAGGGATGGGGACCATGTTCCGTTAGGAGTTTGGATTGCTGGATTGGATGGTTGGTGAGACATGAATGCAGCAATGTCCAGTTGATGACCTTTTTCATGAGTGGTTTGTGGGTTTAGGATCTGGAAGGATAAGGCATTGAGGAAGGATAGACAGTTATTTGCTGGTGTGGAGGTTGTGTCTTCTAGGTGTAGGTTTAGGTCTCCTAGGATGAGGTTATATTCAGCTGTTAGTGAGTTTTGGTAGATGAAGTTTTCAAATTCAGGTCTCACTGTGGTCCAGTTTCCTGGTGTTATGTAGCAGAGCATGCAGTTTAGAGAGTTTTTTAGTGTTGGGTTTGTGAGTTGACACGCTAGGAAATCCATTTGTGGAGTGGATGTTTTCTCAAGTATGTTTAGAGTTAGGGAGTTCTTGATTATTATTGCTAGTCCTCCTCCTCTTTTTTTCTCTCTGCAGGTTACTGTTATTTTGTATCCTGGCGGGCATACTTCTTTTATTCTAGGGTCTGTGTCTGAGGTTAACCAGGTTTCAGTGAGGAATAGGCAGTCAAGTTTTTCTGTTTTTATCCAATTTTTTATGTTTTCTGTTTTGGGTCCTAGAGCTCTGATGTTAACATAGGCACATGTAAGGGAGGTCGTGTCGGTCTGGGGAATGTAAGTTGTTTCCGGGTATATGAGTGTTGTGGGAGTTGGATGAGATTTTGTTTTCGGAGGTGTTGATCTTCTTCTCCAGGTAACTGTGATGGGGTGTTGATTGCTGTTGGGAATTTGGAAGTTGGTTGTACTGGCGGATGAGGTTGTGGTGGGTAAGTTGTTTGCTGTTGTTTTCCAGCTAGAGATGAGGAGGATTATCAGAAGGGTGGCTAGTTTGTGTGTATGCAGGGGGAGCTTCATGTTTGATGTCTGGTTCGGAGTGTTCGGAGTGTCAGGTGTCTCTCCTTGTGCAGAGGGGGTCGGCGAAAGAGTCAGGATTTCTCCGGTGCTGGTCTTTAGAAAAGTCGGCTCTCCTGTGCCGGGAGGGGGGCGGAGCAGGGCTCCCACGCTCCTCTCCTTGTGCAGAGGGGGTCGGCGAAAGAGTCAGGATTTCTCCGGCGCTGTTAAGATTTACTTTGGGCTCCTCTTATCAAGCAGCGGTAGAGCCTTTTACCAGGGGCTAGCAAGGTAAATGCTTGGACGCTCATTCAATCCCTATGAGCTTCAGAGCATTTATCTCACCGGCCCATGGTAAAAGGCTCTACCCACTGCTTGATATAAAAGGAACCCTTAGGGCTCCTTTTACTAAGCCGCATTAGGGCATTAACGCGCGGAATAGCACGCTCTAAATTGCCACGTGCGCTAGATGCTAACGCCAGCATTGAACTGGCGTTAGTTCTAGCCACGTAGTGTGGGTTTAGAGCGCGCTAAAATGCTGCGTGCACTAGAAACGCTAACGCAGCTTAGTAAAAGGAGCCCTTGGGCGATTTCACTCCCAGAAAACTCATTACCTCTCGCAATAAGTCCTGTATTCCATTAAGAACTAGATCTAAAATAGCTCCCCTCTCTTGTCGGTTCATTAACCAGTTGCTCCAAGAAGCAGTCGTTCATTTTGTCTATGAATTTTCTCTCTCTAGCCTTTCTTAGCATAACATTTATCCAGACAACGAAGAGGAAAATTAAATCAGAGCATCAAAATTGACAATTCAAAGATAAGCAGTCAACACGTTGCATGGAAATCCCCTTCCTTAATAAGAAACAAGGAGACTATTACACAAGCTCCAAAAATGAAGAAAAAAAAAAAAAAGCAGTCCATCTCTGAAAGCTACAGTGTGAATCAAGAGTAGGCATTTTGAATCCTCCTGGCGCTATATGTGAAACAGAGCTTCTGTTGAGAAACATATTTCCCTGGCTCAAGACTGGATGCAACTACTGGAAGTTTTGGCTCAGAGAGGTGACTGGAACATTGGTATTTAAAGCATTATAAAGAGCAGTAGCACATATGAACTGTTGACCACTCCTGGGAGGGTTTTGGATGTTTGAAAATCAGTCTCTTAATATAGTAGTAGTACTACTATTTAAATGGTCGATTCACTGAGGAGAGTGTGAGGCAGTGGTTAAAGCTACAGCCTCAGCACCCTGAGGTTGTGGGTTCAAAACCCACGCTGCTCCTTGGGACCCTGGGCAAATCACTTAATCCCCCCATTGCCCCAGGTACATTAGATAGATTGTGAGCCCACCGGGACAGACAGGGGAAAATGCCTCAGTACCTGAAATAAATTCATAGAAACCATTCTGAGCTCCCCTGAGAGGACAGCCACAGCCTCGAGGAAAGCAAACCAAATGTTAGGTATCATTAAGAAGGGTATCTCGACCAGAACGAAGGAAGTCATCCTGCCACTGTACCGGGCTATGGTGCGCCCGCATCTGGAATACTGTGTACAGTACTGGTCACCGTACCTCAAAAAGGACATGGCAATGCTTGAGAGAGTCCAGAGAAGAGCAACTAAACTGATTAAGGGTATGGAAAACCTTACATACACTGACAGACTGAAGAAGCTGGGGCTGTTCTCCCTGGAAAAGCGGAGACTCAGAGGAGATATGATAGAGACCTTCAAGATCCTGAGGGGCATCGAAAAGGTTGACAAGGACAGATTTTTCAATTTGAAAGAAACCACAAGAACAAGGGGTCACTCGATGAAATTGAAGGGGGACAGATTTAGAACAAACGCAAGGAAATTCTTTTTCACACAGAGGGTGGTGGACACATGGAACACCCTCCCGGAGGCCGTGATAAGAAATAGCACAGTACAGGGTTTCAAGGAAGACCTGGACAGGTTCCTGGAGGACAAAGGGATTGAGGGGTACAGATAAGAACAGTGGAAGATTTAGAGATAAGTGTAGAGGTAGGTATAAAATTAGTCAGGGACCGCTGCTCAGGCAATATGCCTGATGGGCCGCCGCATGAGCGGACCGCTGGGCTGGATGGACCTCTGGTCTGCCCCGGCGGAGGCGACTACTTATGTACTTATGTACTTATGACAGTATAGAAAATTGAATAAAATAAATATTTGTTTTAAGAGTTTGCCTGTGGAGGTCTTTTGTTGTTGTTTTGTTTTGGGGATTTGTTTGTTTTTACCATTGATGTAAGTGCTGTAGTCTGTATTTCATAGGATTGTAAGCCCCGCCTGCCAACCCCCACCCCGAGGTCTTTTTCTGCACAACTTCCCACCCCCCTCCCATTTTTAGAGCTTGTATAATAAAATCTCCTGGTTTCTCATTACCTGTAAGCTGACAATTTTGATGTTCTCTGTTTATACAGCTCACCACAAGGAAAATGAAATCCCCCATTATAATACTGTTGCCAAATTGGCTAGCTTTCCAAATATCTATTAGATTTTCTTCATGTCTGTTTTCCTTCACACATGGAATGTCTACTGATAAGAATTCCACATTGCTGTTTCCTGGAGAATTTATCTAGTTTAACTCAATGCCCTCTAACATAGCACAAACACCCCCTCCAATCTGATCCACCTTATCATTGCAATATAATTTCTACCCCGGTAACTATTGTCCCATTAGTTGTCCTCCTTCCACCAGGTCTCTCAGATGCCATAGTTAGGACTGCAGAACAATGCCAAGGAAGCCCAATTCCCAAACTTCACCGAGTCAGCAGAGCCAAAACAAAAGCATAGCTGCACCAAGACACCGCTTACAGGCCAGGCTGAGCAGCAGAAAGAACCAGGAGCAGGAGAGAAACCCATCCATCCACCAGTGGAGAAGGAAAAATTATGTTCTTACCTGTTAATTTTCTTTCCCTTAGACGCAGCAGATGAATCCAGAGACCAATGGGATAGCTTACATCTACCAGCAGGCGGAGATAGAGAAACTGATTAACAGGTGGTCCTATTGGCTGGCACTCCTCCTGTCTCATCAGTATAGCTCCTTGCCCAAGCACACGTAACCAGCAATAGGCATAGCATGTAAAAAAACTTCTTTCCCATAACAAATCTCAAAATGCAATAATACAGAAAACAACCTGCCATAATAACAAACTGCGAAAGTTGCAAAAGAAAAAACCGAGAGACAATATCCAGAAAGGGTGGGGCTCTGGATTCATCTGCTGCGTCTAAGGGAAAGAAAATTAACAGGTAAGAACATAATTTTTCCTTCCCTAGCAACAGCAGCAGATGAATCCAGAGACCAATGGGATGTAGCAAAGCAATCCTCAATCTGGGTGGGAAGCAAACGCCGTCTCCGCAACAACCGAAGCACAAAACTCCCCTACCGCATGCGCCCCCACATCCAAGCAGAAATGGGGAGAGAAAGCACGCTCGGAAGACCAATTAGCCGCGAGACAAATCTCCTCCAAGGAAAAAAACCTCTGGGCCGAGCCCAAGAAGTAGCCATCACTCCAGCGGAATGGTCATGAAGTTCTTTCGCCAACCGCTTCCCTGCCAGCAAGCAAGCATAAAGAATGTCCTCCTGGACCCATTGAGCGATGGAAGCTTCGGACGCCACCAAACGTTTGAGGCGTCCCTTGAAGAATGCAAAAAGGAGATATAAACAACTAAAAGTCGTAAGAAACCGAGCTCCCAGAGAACGCTACGTACATATCAAAAAATGCAGTGAATAAAAGCACTGCTCCCAATTTCCCCTCCCAGGAAGAAGGAAGGAAAAGCGAGCATGACATAAAAGAAAGGAAGACACCCCCCTAGAAAGAAATAATGGTACCATCCGAACTGATACCCCATATTTCGGAAATCAGAAATAGGAATCCCCGTTGAACAAGGCCTGCAACATAGAAAACTGCAGAGCTGAAGCCATGGCCACAAGAAACCCCATGTTCAATGGCACAGCCCTTTAGAGTCCCAAAAGACAAGGATGAAATGAAGCCTTCGGTATACTGAGAAGAAGTACGTGAAGATTGTACTCCAAACCGGGCTTTCTAAGAGGCACATGAATATACCGCACTCTGTGTAGGACCTGAACTACATGAAGCTGAGAAGTAAGCGAAGAGCAATATACCTAGCCCTTGTAACAAGCTAAGAATGGCACTAGAAGCTGAAGGGAATTAAACGCTAAGCCCTCGGCAATACACCTGTGCCAAAAAGGAACTCTGGAGTGGTTCAAACGTTAAGAAGCACCCAAGAAAGGAAAAACCTCCAAAAGGAAGCAGAAGCCACAGGAGAAGACGTCCGTAGCACCTGGATAAGAGAAGAAACAACCTGCTTCGCATAATCCTTACACGTCAGCCAAGATTTTTCAAAAAACTAGGTCGTAATATTAAAGTAGTACAAATATCCATGTTGAATGGACCCTAGGCGAGCAAAGCCAGAAATACCAGGAAACTTCTTAGTCCGGCTGTTGAAAGACTCATCAAATCCGCAAAGTAAGGATGGTGCCTCCAATCCAGAGATTCTACAAATACTGTGCCCGGAAAGCGAGCTCGAGGTGGCAAATCCAAGCCATCGGAAAACACTGAAAAAGAGAAGGCAGAAGCGAGAAAGGAGCCATGCAGCTACCCCCTCTAACTCCCACTCCCTGGGCCCGCCGAAGAAGCTAGGAAGCTTAGAATTGAGAGACGAGGCCATGAGGTCTAGGTCAAGCAGATCTCACTTCCATAAAAAGAGCTAGAACGCTTGAGCCACAAATCTCAATATCCAGGATGCAGAAGATTACACTATTACTAACATGCACACTTTCCAGAGCGTACACAGCGCTGTACACTGTAACATACAAGAAATGGGCCATGCTCAGATTCCGCGGAGAGAAAGTCTATCCAAACTCTTATCCTGATCCATAAAAGGATCTGCCAACAGAAGACGAAGATGAGAGTCCACCCATTGAAGCAGAACAACTTCACCTGCCAATGAGTACAACACTTACTGCCCAAGCAGTAGAGAAATACCCCCATCCTAATACTGACCAAAAGGACCCTCAGCGGCAATCCGGAAGAATGATCTGAAGCTCCAGAAAGGTAGCCTGACCCTGCTCAAGAGCAGAAGAATGAACAAGTACTGAGCGCCTCTGAAGACCAGACTCCAGGAGCTGAGGCTGGAAGCCACGGAGCCCCCCAACCCGACAGCCCGGGATGGTCGGTGGTCATGAGATAGTCCAGCAAAGACCGAGGCATGCCTTGAAAAGAGAAATCGCGCAGAGCCACCAAATCATACAGAGTGATGCAGGAGGAGCATACCAAATAATTGGTGCCCTGAGATACCGGGAACCACCGGAACAAAGGCGACTGCTGTAGCGTAAGAAGGGGAAAGCAAGCCGAAGTCCCCAATGGAGTCAGCAATATGGATCCCAGAAACTGTACAGAATCCCATACTCTTGGTCATGGTAAGCGAAGAAGAATACCAATCTGAGACCGAGACTCCACGCCCAAGTCTCCGGAAAGAAACACATGTCTCTCCTATATGAATAAAAACATCACCCCGATATACCTATAAATAGTACAGGAGAAAAGAGTGCTGTGCAAATTCAAAGAGGCACTTGTAAAGAAAAGATATCACCCTTTTCATGTCAGTCAAATGGCCCGACTGGAAGTCGTCCGAATCAAGCAGGCAGTCAAGAAGAAATTAGATGAATCGCCTGGTAGCGCCAAAACGGTACCACCACCCACATCAACTAAAACGTTCGTGAAGCTTTGGGTAGGCAAAATGGCATGTGCCAAAACTGAAAGCGCCGCTCCAAGAGAGGCAGGCAAACCAAGTGCCAATTCGGGGTCCATAGAGAAAATGTAAATATACTCCCAGGTTGTCTGCAGAAATGTGTAACCCCGAGAAACTAATTCAGCAGAATGGGATCCAGCCTGCCCAATGCCCCCTATCTCGGGCACCATGCTGTAAGTGGAACAACGTCCCTTAGTTCCCAAAGAACTACAAGAACCGTCCTGGACCAGTAACACTGAAAAGGGAAACACAAAACATAGAGACTCCAAGAACGAACTGGAAAACCTGAGGAGAATGCAAAGATGCAAGCATCCTGAAAAATCTTCACAGCCCTCTGACCTGACATTATAGTGTCTTTTCCCTCATGAGAAAGCCTGAAGAGTCATTGGAAGAAGTCAACATCCCCTCAGAATGAAGTGCAGAAGGTCAGGGAATGGCAGAATAAGACTGTAGGATCTGCAAGAAGATTCTCCTAGGAAAAATCAAGGTTCACAATGTAAAGAGGAATATACTGGAACCATGAAAACAGTACTAACCCCATGCAACATGAGCGAAATACGTATGTCCTTTAAAGTGAATATGTACTAGACTCAATCAAGATGCTGCATCTACCGCCCCGTGGAAAACAACAGCATCCTTACAGGTATCAGACAAAGCTCACATCGTTAATGAGAGCTTCAGGGATGAGGCTAACAGCCACATAGTGCGTGAACCTCCATGGGTTTGATAGAATAGGTAACTGGCTCCTGGTTAAAAGGAGCTGTACAGCCTTTTCTGTCTGGTTGGGGGGCCCGTCTAGCATGTGCCATGAGAAAATGGTGACAGGAGAAACCTGCGTGATAAGCATGGAAATCTGAAGTCCAGGCCCCCTCAGAGATAGAGAAAGAGAGTCCTGGCCACAGGAATATGCGCAGTGTCATTATGCCCATAGAGACAGCCCGAACTTGGAAACTGCTTGTACTACCTTTAGGCATAAATATCTTGTGCCACTACTAGACACATGCAGCTCAGCACAGAGGCCCAAACAAGGACAGTTACCAATAGACAAAGGCTCAATCTGCAGGGACCCCAAGAGAGACAATGAGATACCTGTGTGAAATACAGGGCACTATCTTACTGCTGATCTCACTGTGCCGTGAGTTGCCGTATGTCGCCCCAGTCTGGAGACAAACCGAGACTGGGTGACCTAGCACAGGGCAGAGTCTCTCTGGAAAACCCCTTGAGTGCTAACCCCAGAGTCCGATTAAACAAGCAGCTTCCTTCAAGGGAGTACAGCAGGAACACAGACATAGACATATAAAGCTGCCCAAGCTTGTCCCAAAGCTGGTGAAACATATACAACTTGTCTGAACCGGAAAGGAGAGAAGCCCCGGCATACCCTGACCAAAGTCAGCTGGAAACAAACTACCGGAACGCTGCAGCTCTCCCGCCATCGCCGGAGACCCATGCGCACGCCTGATTCTCGCTGATACGTGGCCGCTGCATCAACGCTCCTAGAAACATAGTTGGATTCAAGCCCCGCAAAATTTACCCTGCCGCGGCTTGCATAGAAAGAAAATCAGACTCGGGGGAATAACCAGAAGAACGGCCCACAGCGCCGGAAAAAACATATCCCATCTCATGCGCGCTGCTATAAACCGGCACCTGCATAATCAGCTGCACATGGCCGTGACAAACACTGATGAAAGAGAGCCTCAGAATAAACAGGACTACTGCTGCACTGAAACCCAATAAAGAGAACAGGTACGAGCATGAAATCGCATCGCTACTGCTGCGCTGTAATCAACAAGGAAACAAAGCGCGTGCATGCAAAGGGCGGGAAGTCCCAGCTCCCTCCATGGATTTCTAGTCATAAAACTTAGCCTCAATAAAATATCCATACCTTAAATGTATGATGACCGAACCCACAGTACTAAGACTCCCAAACAGAACCTGAAGTTCATACAACTGTAAAAGCCAGACATACTCACAGCTTGTTGTTAGGGCCGGCTGAAGCCAGTTTGCAGCAAAAGCATGGCAAAATGTAACAACTGTGGTCTCTTTTTTTTTTTTTTTTTTTTTTTACAGAGAAGGGAAAGAAGAAAAAAATTGAGACCCAGTCAGACCCTCTAGCAATGGAGGGAGGGTGAGGCAGGGACAAGGGGGGGCCCAAGTGTAACCTCTAAAGCCGGCATGGTTCAGCCGGACACCCCTGTCTCACTGAAGAGAAAATCTCAACAGGAGAAACAGAATGGCAGTCTCACTGAAGAGAAAACCTCAACAGGAGAAACAGAATGGCAGTCTCACTGAAGAGAAAACCTCAACAGGAGAAACAGAATGGCAGTCTCACTTAAGAGAAAACCTCAACAGGAGAAACAGAATGGCAGTCTCACTGAAGAGAAAACCTCAACAGGAGAAACAGAATGGCAGTCTCACTGAAGAGAAAACCTCAACAGGAGAAACAGAATGGCAGTCTCACTGAAGAGAAAACCACAACAGGAGAAACAGAATGGCAGTCTCACTGAAGAGAAAACCTCAACAGGAGAAACAGAATGGCAGTCTCACTGAAGAGAAAACCTCAACAGGAGAAACAGAATGGCAGTCTCACTGAAGAGAAAACCTCAACAGGAGAAACAGAATGGCAGTCTCACTGAAGAGAAAACCTCAACAGGAGAAACAGAATGGCAGTCTCACTGAAGAGAAAACCTCAACAGGAGAAACAGAATGGCAGTCTCACTGAAGAGAAAACCTCAACAGGAGAAACAGAATGGCAGTCTCACTGAAGAGAAAACCTCAACAGGAGAAACAGAATGGCAGTCTCACTGAAGAGAAAACCTCAACAGGAGAAACAGAATGGCAGTCTCACTGAAGAGAAAACCTCAACAGGAGAAACAGAATGGCAGTCTCACTGAAGAGAAAACCTCAACAGGAGAAACAGAATGGCAGTCTCACTGAAGAGAAAACCTCAACAGGAGAAACAGAATGGCAGTCTCACTGAAGAGAAAACCTCAACAGGAGAAACAGAATGGCAGTCTCACTGAAGAGAAAACCTCACCAGGAGAAACAGAATGGCAGTCTCACTGAAGAGAAAACCTCAACAGGAGAAACAGAATGGCAGTCTCACTGAAGAGAAACCTCAACAGGAGAAACAGAATGGCAGTCTCACTGAAGAGAAACCTCAACAAGAGAAACAGAATGGCAGTCTCACTGAAGAGAAACCTCAACAGGAGAAACAGAATGGCAGTCTCACTGAAGAGAAAACCTCAACAGGAGAAACAGAATGGCAGTCTCACTGAAGAGAAAACCTCAACAGGAGAAACAGAATGGCAGTCTCACTGAAGAGAAAACCTCAACAGGAGAAACAGAATGGCAGTCTCACTGAAGAGAAACCTCAACAGGAGAAACAGAATGGCAGTCTCACTGAAGAGAAATCTCAACAGGAGAAACAGAATGGCAGTCTCACTGAAGAGAAACCTCAACAGGAGAAACAGAATGGCAGTCTCACTGAAGAGAAAACCTCAACAGGAGAAACAGAATGGCAGTCTCACTGAAGAGAAATCTCAACAGGAGAAACAGAATGGCAGTCTCACTGAAGAGAAACCTCAACAAGAGAAACAGAATGGCAGTCTCACTGAAGAGAAACCTCAACAGGAGAAACAGAATGGCAGTCTCACTGAAGAGAAAACCTCAACAGGAGAAACAGAATGGCAGTCTCAATGAAAAGAAAACCTCAACAGGAGAAACAGAATGGCAGTCTCACTGAAGAGAAAACCTCAACAGGAGAAACAGAATGGCAGTCTCACTGAAGAGAAAACCTCAACAGGAGAAACAGAATGGCAGTCTCACTGAAGAGAAATCTCAACAGGAGAAACAGAATGGCAGTCTCACTGAAGAGAAATCTCAACAGGAGAAACAGAATGGCAGTCTCACTGAAGAGAAAACCTCAACAGGAGAAACAGAATGGCAGTCTCACTGAAGAGAAAACCTCAACAGGAGAAACAGAATGGCAGTCTCACTGAAGAGAAATCTCAACAGGAGAAACAGAATGGCAGTCTCACTGAAGAGAAACCTCAAAAGGAGAAAATAAAGTTCCAGCCACAGCCAGAATTCAGGAGCTAGTTGAATAGTGACCTTTTCCTGCTGGGAGATAGAGATTACTGAATCAACAGGAGGAGTGCCAGCCAATAGGACCACCTGTTAATCAGTTTCTCTATCTCCGCCTGCTGGTAGATGTGAGCTATCCCATTGGTCTCTGGATTCATCTGCTGCTATTGCTAGGGAAAGAGAATACTAAAGTACCAGTGAGAATGCCATCATATACTGTATGTGTCAGAAAAACCCATTGCGAGCTGTGCAACTGAGGGCTTCCCGTTTATCACAAAAAATTTTCTTTAGTAGCATGGTTCGAGCTGCCTCTTCCCCTCACCCTTTTTCAGGGCTAGGGAAGAATTGCTGTTGTTTCTTATCATATAATGCATAACAGAGTTCAACTTTGTGCTCTCTGTCTCCGCCTGCTGGTAGGTGGACATAAACCACTCACCTCTGGATTCGTCTGCTGCTGATAAGGAACTCTGTTTTTTTTTCCTTGTATCTACAAGATGCTTAGAAATGGACAGGAACAATTTACAAACTGCTCGCCCCATAAAAACTTCTGGGTTTTTTTTTACCTTTGTTGAAACCTCCCTATCAGGATTTCCTATATGTCCTGTTTTCATATTATCCCTTCTCCATCCTAATACAGGATTTATCTAAAACCAATTCCATGCATGATATTTCATGACCACATAGACCCCTTCCTTCAAACTTGAGGAAGGAAAGTATGTATGTTCTTTGAAAGAATGCTACAGAATAAAAATCCATACCCTGGGGGAGGGGAGGTTCACCATCTAACAGTTTCACAGGTTCTTGCAATCTAGTTTGACCACAGCTGGAAACAGGATGCTGGGCTTGATGGACTTTTGGTCTGTCCCAATATTACAAGGTTTATGGTCCTTTAATAACAGGATTAGCAACTATCAGCTAGACTTGCAGACATGGGCAACTCCAGTCCTCAAGGGCCAGAATCCAATCCGTTTTTTAGGATTTCTCCAATGAATATGCATGAGATCTACAGTATTTGCATGCAGTGCTTTCAATGCCTATTCATTGGGGAAATCCTGAAAACCTGACTGGATACCGGCCCTTGAGGACCGGAGTTGCCCATGTCTGACCAGAGGCATTAGAAATATTTGGGTAAATATTCAAAGAGGTTTGTTCATTCATTAAGCTGCTGCCACTTGACATATCAACCTCTTGTCCATTAATTTTCAGCAGCACTGTTGACTATCTCAGCATTATCCACAGAGGTGCTTATTTTACACCATCCATGCTTTAGATGTTCATAAACTGGCATTTAGATATGCTTACTGCAGAGACATCAAAATCCTCCAAGATATAAACATTCAAATCTATAGAACATGCTTTGGATAAGGTGGGCATGGATTGGGCATGTTATGGACAGGACTTCTGACTGGTTGAAAACAGATACTCGATCCCCACTGCAAAAATAAAGAATTCAAAAAGGAGACAGGTCAGGAGTTAGACTTGCTCTCAGGTCATACAGGGGGCTCTGAGGGAAAAAGAGGCAAATGCCTGCACTTAACTGCAAAACATAACACAAGTAAGTGCAAAGAGGGCACCTGTATCCAATACTGTAAAAAAAAAAAAAAAGGAGGCAGAATGCACTCTTTCCTGGTTCTGCCCTCTTAAGGAATCATGGGAAAGGGCAAGAGGCAACACATCTGTCCTACTCCATGCCTTTACTGGGGTATTATTATTACAGTATCATCATCATCATCAATATTTAGAAGAATATTTTAGCTGAGAAGCACCTTCCAAGTGGAAATCTATATATTGTAAGTAGCTCCTAGAGGGGTGCGAAGGGGAGGGGAAGGCTTTCAGGAGACAACAGCTGTTTTGTATCTGTAGCAGCCTTTCTGTTTGGAGAATCACAGCACATCTGGAGAACTGAAAGTAAATGTGGGAGGGGGGATCAGATGCTATTTCACAACATATCAAGTTTAAAATAAGCAAAAACAAACACTGAAACGTGAAGGCAGATAAAGACCATGTGGCCTATCTAGTCTGCCTAACTATCCCATCCCTCTCCCCTTAGAGATCCAAAATATATGTCCCAAGCTTTCTTGAATTCAGATAACACTTTCTTTCTCCACCAGGAGGCCGTTCCAAGCATTTACCAACCTTTCCATGAAAAAGTATTTCCCGAGGTTATTTCTGAATCTATCCCTGTATCTTCATCCCATGCCCCCTCATTCCAGAGTTCCCTTTCAGTTGAAAGAGATTCACCTCATACACATTTAAACCATTATTTGTAGATGCCTTTTTTAGCCAATAATTTTCCTCTCTACACAGTTGACGAATTATTCATGTTGTTCTTCATCAAAAAGTGTACAGGGAAAGACTTAAAGATCTCAATATGTATACTTTGGTTGTCGTACCTTCAAAAAGATATAAACAGATGGAATCAGTCAGAGGAAGACTACTAAAATAATCAATTCTCATTATATAAGCTATGGTATTAGTTTGTAGATATGATTTGATGATTGTTTGTGTGTCTGTTTTATCATGTTTTTACAAAATTATGTAAGTAAATTATGTAAACCATTTAGTTTTAAACGGTTTAGAAATTTTAAAAAAAAAAACCAAAGTATGCATATTGAGATCTTTAAGTCTTTCCCTGTACACTTTTTGATGAAGAACAATGATCATTTTAGTAGTCTTCCTCTGGACCGACTCCATCCTGTTTATATCTTTTTGAAGGTACGACCTCTACAATTATACACAATATTCCAAATGAAGTCTCACCAGAATCTTATATGGGGGGCATCAATGCCACCTTATTCCTACTGGTCAATCCTCTCCCTATGCACCTAAACATCCTTCTAGTTATCACCGTCAACTTTTCAACCTACTTGGCCACCTCAAGACCACAGACTATCGTAATCAATCCCGCTTCTCTTTCGTACAGAAAAGTTCTTCACCCCTAAACAGTACCGTTCTCTCAGCCCACATGCATGACCTTGCATTTTTGCAGCCCACATGCATGACCTTGCATTTTTGCAGCCCACATGCATGACCTTGCATTTTTGCAGCCCACATGCATGACCTTGCATTTCTTAGCATTAAATCTTAGCTCTCAAATTCCAGACTATTCCTCGAGCTTTACTATGTCCTTCCTCATGTTATCCAGATCATTAGGGGTGCTACTCTATTGCAGATTTTGGTATCGTCCACAAAGAGGCAAATCTTACCAGTCAGCCCTTCCACAATATCACTTACAAAAATGTTAAAAAAAAAAGAGCCAAGAGTACCAAAGCTTGCGGCACACCACTGGTAACATATGTTTCCTCAGAGCAATCTCCATTGACCACTACCCTCTGTTGCCTTCCACTCAACCACAGACATCCTTTTTACAGCACATGATGTCTATGCGCCTGCTTTTTTATCCATCTTTTAAAACTTTTTTTTCTAAAATATATATTTAAAAAAAAAACAAAAATGTTCTTGTCACAGATAGCTAGCCCTAGATCAGGGGTGTCAAAGTCCCTCCTCAAGGGCCGCAATCCAGTCGGGTTTTCAGGATTTCCCCAATTAATATGCATGAGATCTATTAGCACACAATGAAAGCAGTGCATGCAAATGGATCTCATGCATATTCATTGGTGAAATCCTGAAAACCCGACTGGTTTGCAGCCCTCGAGGAGGGGCTTTGACACCCCTGATCTAGATGGTCCATTTCTCCATGTATTTTAGAACAGACTCTGCACTGGCAGATCCTGTTTTAATGGAGCTTCAGACATCCTGACTTGGAACACCTGATTTCATAGTATCAGGGCAGAGCAAACAGAAAGCAACATGTTCTGCCTAACTATATCGATATCGGTGATATTCAGCCAGCATCCATATATAGTTCAGCAGTTTGTGTTGCCCTTACTTAAAATGTACAGTTTCATAGCAGCTAAATATTGCCAGTGAGGGTGTTCAGATAGGTGACAGCACTGACTATATATGAACAGTGGAACTTAATACATGTGAATTATTTAAACATTAAAGCTGATTTGTGTTTAAAATGCTGACCTCAAGAGTGAAAACACTGACTGGATTGTGAAATGGGAAAGTGTTAACAAAAGAAGCAACACAAATGCAAGACTACAAGTAATTTTTACAAACACACCAATTTTCAAAAATTAAAAAATTTTACACTTTGGAAATTTGCAATTGCTATTGGCACAGTTATCCTCCTACCAGTGGTCCCCAACCCTGTCATGGAGGGCCAATCGGGTTTTCAGGATAGCCCTAATGAATATGCATGAAGCAGATCTGCATGCCTGTCACTTCTATTATATGCAAATCTTTCTCATGCATGTTCATTAGGACTAGCCTGAAAACCTGATTGGCCTGGTGATCCTCCAGGACAAGTTTGGGGACCACTGTCCTACACAAACCCTCCACGGACTTTATGACATTGTTTCCCAAGTCGGTCTTGGAGTAACCCCTTGCTAGTCAAGTTTTCAAAGTGAATATGCACGAGATTGATTTGCATACATTGCCTCCATTGCATGCAAATCTCTTCCATGCATATTCATTGTGGATATCTTGAAAACCTGACTGCCTTGGGAAACTCTGTTTAATGAAAACTGACCAACCTAATTCCACACATAAACAGGTCTAAGTACAGAAATGCTTTTGAAAATTGTGCTTGTATTGAACTGATGGTATTAAAAGGCTACCACACTGACCGCGTCATGAATCTAATGCCATGATTGAGTTCATTCATATTTTTTTTTTAACAGAACAGATGAAAATATTTTATTTCACCACATTCTCTTCTTCTGACTGTTCTAATGTGGTCTTAATGGATTAAGGCACAGATGAGCTGGCACGTTAAGCAAAGGCTATTGCACAGTGGTGTCATAGGACAAAATTATCAGATCTGTGTACTGCTAAGGTTTCAAGTCTCCTACCAAATTTAATTAATAAACAGGTCCACTGAGAAGTTCCATCTGTAAATGTCCCAGGACAGCAGGGTCAGAAACAAATATGCACTGTGAACCATGCCCCGAGTCTGCACATTTTCAATGCATTTGGAAGTGAACGCCAGCCAAAATACTGTCATTGGTTATTCAGAATCTTCAACAGAGGGACAGTTATTTACACAAAAATTGCATGAACATTACATCATATTTAGAGAATATATAGTTTCAAGTTTATTAAATTTTTGTTATGTACGCGATATCAAAAACTTCAAAGCGTACAATATTTTAAAAATGGGGGGAAACAAAACTCTTTTACACAATTACATTCAAATTCTATCCATTCTAATACATAACTGGTACGGAAGGTGAAGGGGATGAACTACAATCTTTAAAGAGAGAAAGGAAACATTTAGCGGGGAGCAAATTTGGTAGGTAACACAAAAAGGAGAAAAGAGAAAAAAGAATGAAAGAAAGAAGAGCAAAAAAAAAAAAAAAAAATCTATAATCATTCTATACAGATGTCTAATTTAGATCTAAGAAGTTTATGTTGTCTATTTTTCAAAAGCGTCCTTGAATATATAGTACTGTTTTGTTCAATTTAAAAATTTTACAGCTAAAAGATGGCAAGCAAGCAAACACTTGGTCCACCTAGACTGTGGCTGATCTATCTGTGGCCTTCTATGCTACCCTCCCACCATCATAATGTCCTTTTGTGTCTGTCCCAAGCATACCTGAATTCTATTACTCATCCCTTAGGGCCACCTTTTACAGAAAAAGCAGTACATCAAGCCCTATCTCCCCCCCTTACTCTTACAAAGGTGCACTAAATGATAAGATGCCAATTTTATTCCTATGGGCTTCTTAGCATTTATTTTATTTATTTATTTATTTATTCAATTTTCTATATCAGTAAGAGCTGGTTGTGCAGCACTAACAGGGCAGAATGTAGCAACTGTGGTCTCCCTTTTTTTTTTTTTTTTTTTTAAACAGAGAAGGGAAAGAAGAAAAAATAGAGACCCAGTCAGACCCTCTATCATTGAGGAAGGGTGAGGCAGGGACCTGGGGGGGCCCAGGTATAACCCCTAAAGCCGGCACAGTTCAGCCAGACACCCCTGTCTCACTGAAGAGAAACCTCAACAGGAGAAATAAAATTGCCATCACACTGAAGAGAAACCTCAACAGGAGAAAATAACTATCCAGTCACAGCCAGAATTCAGGAGCTAGTTGAATAGCGACCATCACCTGCTGGGAAATAGAGCATACTGAATTTACAGGAGGAGTGCCAGCTAGAGAATGACACGGTGGCGGTTACCCGCGGCTAGCCGCGTTTAGCCGCGGGTAACCCGCCGGAACGGGGAATGAAAAATAACAGTCGCTGCAGGGACGGGGGCAAGGCCATTCACCGCCCGTGGAGCGGTGAATGGTCTTGTCTCCGCAGTGAGGCATTTAGGATCGCGCGGTCCCCACAGCCACCGCCCGTCCGTAGCGTTTAGCCAGCTCCCTCCCTCTACCTCACCTTAAATTCTGAGTTTGCCAGCTTCCATTTTCCTGAGCAGCACACGTTCAAAAAGCCGTGCACGCGCGGCTGCGCGAGTCCATCAAGCTTCTCCTCTGACGCAACCGGAAACAGGAAGTTGCAGGAGAGGAGAAGCTTGATGGACTCGCGCAGCCGCGCGTGCGCATCTTTTTAAACGCGTGCGGCTTGGGGAAAAAGGAAGCCGGCAAACTCAGAATGTAAGGTGAGGTGGAGGGAGGGAGCTGGCTAAACGCTGCGATCGGGTAGGTGGGGGCTGCTAGACCGTGAGATCGCGTTTGTTCCCGGCTCATACTAGGAAGGAGGGAGTGAAAGGAAAAAAAAATTCTGGGCCAAGGGGATGAAGAGGGAAAGAAAGAAACCCAAAGCAGGAAAGAAAGGGGAAGACAGGCAGGTAAGCCAGATGCTGGAAGCAGGGGGGGGGAGAAAGAGGGAAAGAAGCTAGATGGGGTTGAAAAGAAGAGACACGCTGGTATGGAAGAGGAAGATAGGGGAAATCTGGACAGAGGAAGGTAACAGAAAGAGGGGAAATTATGTGCATAGGGACAGAGACATAAAAGGGACATGCCATGGGGATGGTATATGGACACGGGGGGGGGGCAATGGCAGATACATAGGAGAGATATTAGAAATGGGGAAAATAGGAACACAGAAGCGAGATAGTTTGTGGGAATGGGACAGGGACAGAGCTCGCAGGCTCCAGCGGCTTGCACAAATTACATTGTAATGTGCCACGAAAATAAGAGGGAGGGAGGTAGATAGATAGGCCACGCGAGAGGAGCTGAAGGGTGGTAGAAAGGAACAGATTGTAAAGGAGGGAGGGAAGGGTGGTGGTGGAAAGGAATAGAACAGACATTGAAAGAGGGTAGAGAAGAACAGACCCTGAAGGGAAATGTGGAAGACAGAGTGGGGAGAAGATGCTGGAAGGGAAGAAGACAGATGCCAGACTATGGGGGAGCGGAGGGAAGAAGATGGGTGCTAGACCAATTGGAGGAGGGTGAAGGGAGAGGCACAGTAACAGCAAATGGAAGACGCAGAGAGAAGACACTCAGTGGATGGAAGGAATTGAATGAGAAGATGTGGAAAGCAGAAACCAGACAACAAAGGTAGAAAAAAAATTATATTTATTTATTTATTTTTTGCTTTAGGATAAAGTAGTATATTAGTTGTGTTGATAAAAATTTATAAACAAAGCCCTGCCAGCTGAACATCTCTTTCTCTAGTTCAGCAGCAGGAACTTTGATTTATAAGAAAGAATAAGCTAAATATTACAGTACTAAGGCTTATATGGATGCTGCGGGAACGGTGACGGGGCGGTGAATGGGATGGCAGTGGCGGTGATGGTGCGGAAAGGGATGGCGGTGGCGGAGCGGTGAAGGGAATGGCGGTGACGGAGCAGTGCAGAGGATGGTGGGACGGGGACGGGGCGGTGACAGGGACAGATTTTTTCCCCGTGTCATTCTCTAGTGCCAGCCAATAGGACCACCTGTTAATCAGTTTCTCTATCTCTGCCTGCTGGTAGATGTGTGCTTTCCCATTGGTCTCTGGGTTCATCTGCTGCTGTTGCTAAGGAAGCCAATTTTATTCCTATGGGCTTCTTAGCATTTATTTTAATTTATTTATTCAATTTTCTATACCATTCTCCCAAGGGAGCTCAGAACAGTTTACATTAATTTATTCAGGTACTTTTTCGAAACGACAAAAGAAATTGATCCTATTCTCTCCATAAAAAACACACATAGAGAAACCAAAAAACTTGTGGAGAATCGATGTCCAAGTAGATGGCTTTATTAGGGCAAACAATTAAGCCACATAAATACATCTAGGGCCGGAACCTCTAGAAACATATGGACCCTACACGGTCCGTATTTCGACACAATTGTCTTCTTTTCAGGGGTCCCTACTGGTCCTAAAATTGAACTTGTAAATTAAAAGAAAAGATCTCTATATAAAACCAACACGCTCCAAATGCCAGCGACGTGCTTCAAGCTCCCAGGCTCAAAAGGCACAAATAAAAAAATTTAATATGTGCTATTTCAAAAGCCACCTCAGTGCTGCAAAATCTGAAAAAAAATTCAATCTTTGAAGAACTCATTAATCACAAAGGGTATCCCATACTGTAATTATTATCACCCGTTAAACACTGCATTCTCTCTCAATTACAAACCCTGATAAAAATAAATTAAACCTTATAAGTGTATACTGCATTTTTGGGTTGCTCACTTGACTTATACAAAGTCCTTCCAGAAAATGGACACCCTGAAGCCAGTCAAATTACAGTGGATTAATATCGGGAGATTGATTCATCTCCATTTCGCTCTCAAAACCCTTGCCAACAACCCAGCATGTTATTTTGCCTTTATGGACCGACCATATGACTCTAATCCTGAACAGGTAGCACTCAGACTTAAATCACCTTTAGCAATATTAATTTTAGCAAGATAAAGAGCCAGAAAGGACTGGCTAGTAGCCCCACAAAAAAATAAACAAACCCCGTTGCCATATTCTCACCTGCAACCAAGTATAGTAGCTTAATAATTAGTGCCATGGCTTGTGAACCTGGTTCAAGTCCCACTGCAGCTTATTGCGATTATCCCAGGTACAAAACAGGTACCTGTACATGACATGATTGCAACCATAGACTGGCAATCCCATCCCTTCTTCCCTACTGTGGTCAAGAAACTGCTTTCATCTTCGTTCTGTACACAACACCTCAGAACATTCACTGAGGAACTGCTAAGCATTACTTGGCAAGGACAGTGCAGCTGAAATGCAGCTCTTTTCATTCAAGACATCACAGGTCACTGGCAGTCAAATCGTTTACTGTAAAGAACAGCAGGCTTATGCATCACAATTTAGCAAGTCAGAAACCTGCTTCCCTTGCAGATTTCACATCCCATAATTCCAATGCCCTCCCTTTATCAGACTAACATGCAACAGAGTTCAAAATACTGTGGGTCTGTGTTTTTCCTAGAGGGGAAAGAAGTAATCCCTCCCAGTACCCCCACGCAGACTTAGTCCTTAAATAATGTAGAAGATGTAACACTGCACTATTGATATTGTTAATTTCTATATTACCTTGATATCTATCAGATCCCATGATGGAATAGGAATTGCTTCTCCCAAATTGTGGGCTTTATTAGAGAGATCGTTAATTCCATATGGAATTTATTTTATTTTTTGATTGTGTGTTTTTGCTTAATTGTATGTAATCTCTCTTTTTTTCCTTTTATATATATTTATACTGTAATTGTATATTTATAAATTGAATAAATAATAATAAAAAAATAAATACTGTGTGTCTCATTCATGAGTATCTTAAGGTATGCAGAGACAGACATGGCATTACGCGTGACTGAATGAAAACAATTATCAGTCTAACGCCACTAGCAATGCAATTAACTCCCATCCCATCCCATACTCTGTTTCTTCTCATCCTGGCATCACGAAAGCAAGGGATACCTGTCAGAAAAAAATACCACTGAACGGAAATCTCATGACATGAGGAAATTCAACTGGCAGAACACTATCTAAAACACTTCCTCGATTTCAAGTTTTTTATTATCCATATTTCCAAACTTGGGTTTAAGGCAAGTTACATTCAGGTACAGCGGGGCAGGTCTCTACCCGAAAAGACTTACACTCTGAGTTTTGTACCTTAGGCAATGAAACATGAAGTGACCTACCCAAGGTCACAAAGGTCATGAAGGGAAAAAGCGGGATTTCATCCCCTTCTTTATTGGTTCTGTTCCTGCTGCTCCAAAAGCTAGCACTTTCACTGAACCTGGTGGCGGCTGCATAACTGTCATCAAGGTGTCATGACCGTGAAAGCATAACGGGACGATGACTGATTACAGATTTATGTTATCCTGCTGATAACGGTCTACAAAAGCCATTTCAACGTCTCCCTCTGCTCGCTAAGAACATTCAAGGCCACCATGAGCAAAAGCAGTCAAAACAAAGCACAATTCCTCCATCTGAAAGAAAAACGTTGAAGCAAGACCAAATGCCAAAGATAATGCATTCAATAAAAAGTACACCACAAAACTACATCATGAGATTAGCTCTACAGTATATCAAATGTGGCTCTGGTTTAATCATGAAGGAATGGGTTCCCAAGATAATGAGGGGGGGGGGAGAAGGCAATCTTTAACTGAACAAGGCCCCCTATTGTTAAAGCACCAAGTCAATTAATGTGTCACCCTATTACCAAATGCTCTAATGTAATCCTGCTCCATCAGATTTTGCGCTCTTGGGTTTTTTCAGGCATCAGGACATCATAAGCCATGCAGAAACAGCCTAAAGATGGATATATCAGGCAGTGCTTGCCTTCTCCCGTGAATTTACCTACAAAGCTGCCACTTCCACCCTAACAATGCTGAAATTAGAATCAAGTTTCAAGTTTATTAGGATTTTATATACCGCCTATCGAGGTTATCTAAGCGGTTTTTACAATCAGGTACTCAAGCATTTTCGCATTCTTTCTGACACTATTATAAGTAGGCAGAATACGCTCCTTGCTGGTTCTGCCTTCTTAAGGGAACATGCCCTCACTGAAGTAATGTTATCATCAATATTTAGAATAAATAACATTTCAGGCCCGGAGAGCACATTGCAAGCGATTCCAGACCACTAATAGTAACATAGTAACATAGTAGATGACGGCAGATAAAGACCCGAATGGTCCATCCAGTCTGCCCAACCTGATTCAATTTAAATTTTTTTTTTTTTTTTCTTCTTAGCATCCTTGAGCACAGAGATGGTCAGTGACAGAGAGAAGAGAGATGTTTGAACCAGTTAACAGCTACATTTATTTCAAAACGGCGTAAATCAATGAATGGATGAATAAATAGTAAAATCCTCGGTCTTTAAGAAGACGGTTTAAAACCCCAAGAAGGGGAATCCTAGGAAAGTCCCAACCAGGATCCAGGTTTCGGCAAACAAGTTTGCCTTCTTCAGGGGACAACTCAGCTTTGAGACGCCAGCGTATAGAAACCCTGGCTAGGTTGTCCCCTGAAGGCGGCAAACTTGTTTGCCGAAACCTGGATCCTGGTTGGGACTTTCCTAGGATTCCACTTTCTGGGGTTTTAAACGGTCCTCTTAAAGACCGAGGACTTCACTATTTATCCATCTATTCATTCATTTACGCCGTTTTGAAATAAATGTGGCTGTTGGTTAGTTCAGAGGTCTCTCTTGCCTCTTGTTTTTGTGCATTATCAAGGCCAGCCCCCTTCTTTCTGGTCTGCTGCAGGGTCAAGAGACAGCAAAGTAGAGAATGACAGGGGAACACATTTTCCCTCCCCACCCCCACCTCTCCATCCCTGCCCTCATCTGCACAAGCCTTGCATGCTTTAATACACTTCTCCCCTCCGTATTCGCGGTTTCTAGCTTGCTGCCTCCTCCCCCCAAACGATGTCAGCTTGCTTAGAGAAATCTTTGATTACCCGTGTTTTGCCTCTCCTTCAGGAACAGGCCAGGTCTCCCACCGTGTTATTCGCGGTTTCACCACGGTTTTTTAATAGAAAACAGCCACTAATATATGCAAAAGTTATTCGCGGCTCTATTCGTCCCATCACCGCGAATACGGAGGGAGAAGTGCAGGGCTGGGGACCAATGTGCGTCTCCTGCTGCAAAGAGCCCTAGTTGACCCCACTCTCCCCCCCCCCCCCCCGGTGCACGTGCCACTTACTTGAATCTGCCCTGGCAGTGCTGACACTGGTCCCCCACCCAGCCCTGATCGCACACGCAGCTGGAGTTGACACAGCGGCCCGAGAAGCAGGGGCTCTTGTCGCAGGGCTTCGAGCGCGACACCTGGGCGCAGCAGAGCAAGTAGAGGACGGCGTGGAGCAGCAGCCAGCCGCCGGCGTCGGGCCACGGTCTCTTGGCCCCCCCGGGCCGCAGTCCTCGAAGCCCGGCCAGTCTCATGCTCGCAGCCCGGCCAAAGCATCCAAGTGGCGGAAAGCGAAGAGGCCACAGGAAGCCGCTAAGCGCCTCGAGACGCTCGCTCGCTCCCTCCGGGTCATGCACAGCCCAGCGCTCGGCTCGTCGAGTCCCGTTAGACGATGGGGGACAGTTCTCTCCACAGTAGAGGGGGGGGGGGGGACCAAAACAAAATAAATAAATAAAAATGGAAATTCGGGAAAGAGAAGGGCCAGATGCAGACTGTGGGATGCAGAAGGGGTCGGGGGGGGGAGGCGAGCGCTCCCTGACCGGCTCTTAAGCAGCCATTTTTTTCCACAGCGGTCGTTACTTCAAATCCCCCCCTCCCCCCTCTTTTTTATTATGATCCTTTTGCGAGCTCCGTGCGAAAGGAGCGCGAGCCCGGCCCCAGTGTCCTCGCGGGCGGTCGGAGGCGCGCGCTACAACCCTTTCCCGCCGCGGCAACGGCGTCTCCACGAGGCGGCAGCTGTGGTAGTTCGGGCGGGGGAAGGAGGGGACGGGCGCGGCGACCGCCGGCGGACGAGGGAGCTCCGCTTCTTCCACGTTTCTTTCCGCCGAGTCCCACAAACGCCGCCGCTCTCTCGCTCTCCGTCAGTCCGGCTGCCGTCTCTCGCGGGCTCGGATGCGCCTGCGCGCGGAGCGGCCTCTTAAAGGCGCCCAAGCTTTCTCCTCCATCTGCATCCCGGGACGGGACGGGAGGATGCTGGAGCTGGCGGACGCTGCACAACCTCTCAGTGGCTTAAAGGAAAAGATAAAACCAAACACAAAGAAAATGGTTAATAATAATAACACAGAGCCCATAGGCAGAAGACACTTTATGGGTTCAGATCTTGTCAAAGACGTAAGAACATAAGAATAGCCTTACTGGGTCAGACCAATAGTCCATCAAGCCCAGTAGCCCATTTTCACTGGGGCCAATCCAGGTCCCTAGTACCTGGCCAAAAACCCAAGGAGTAGCAACATTCCAGAACCCCAAAGAGTAACAAAAGATTCTAGAACCCCAAAGAGTATCAAGATTCCAGGCAGAATCAAAGAATAGCAAGATTCCAGAACCCCAAAGAGTAACAAAAGATTCTAGAACCCCAAAGAGTATCAAGATTCCAGGCAGAATCAAAGAATAGCAATATTCCGGAACCCCAAAGAGTAACAAAAGATTCTAGAACCCCAAAGAGTATCAAGATTCCAGGCAGAATCAAAGAATAGCAAGATTCCAGAACCCCAAAGAGTAACAAAAGATTCTAGAACCCCAAAGAGTATCAAGATTCCAGGCAGAATCAAAGAATAGCAAGATTCCGGAACCCCAAAGAGTAACAAAAGATTCTAGAACCCCAAAGAGTATCAAGATTCCAGGCAGAATCAAAGAATAGCAAGATTCCAGAACCCCAAAGAGTAGCAAAAGATTCTAGAACCCCAAAGAGTATCAAGATTCCAGGCAGAATCAAAGAATAGCAAGATTCCGGAACCCCAAAGAGTAACAAAAGATTCTAGAACCCCAAAGAGTATCAAGATTCCAGGCAGAATCAAAGAATAGCAAGATTCCGGAACCCCAAAGAATAGCAGCATTCCTTGCTATTGATCCAGGGCAAGCAGTGGCTTCTCCCATGTCTTTCTCAATAACAGACTATGGACTTTTCCTCCAGGAACTTGTGCAAACCTTTCTTAAAACCAGCTACGCTCTCCGCTCTTACCACATCCTCTGGCAATGCGTTCCACAGCTTAACTATTCTCTGAGTGAAAAAAAATTTCCTCCTATTGGTTTTAAAAGTATTTCCCTGTAACTTTCTCTAGTGTCCCCTGCCTTCACAGCACTACCAATATCTATCTATGTTGGACTGGTTTGAAATCATATTGCCAAAGCTTGCCCATTCAAAACTGGGCAAAATGGGAGAAGCTATTAAAAACAAAAACAAGAAGAGTAATTACCTTACAGGTTCACATGGGGAAGAGGTAACAGGCTTACCAAAGGCAAGTCTTACCTTATCAGTTTATTATAAATACATATTTTTTTTCAAACTGGAAGTAAACCTAGGTATAAGTGATCTAACTGATTTCAAGTCCTTCCTGAGAAACTCTTCAGAAAATTACAAATTCATGGGATATGAGGCAATTGCCTTGTGGTTTGGAAGAAACAGGAAAAGATTTTATTATGTGCCGTATTTGTACCGGGACCTGTGGTATATACTCTTCAGTGATCTGGAGAATGAAGCAATGAGTAAAGTTAGCAGACTTGCATTTGACACATTATTCAAAGTTTCTTAAAATGGCAGAGGACTGCAAAGTTTTGCAGAAAGATCTTTGGGAAACTGGGCATTTAAACAGCAGATGAAATTTAATGTGGACAAGTGCAAAGTGATCTACATAAGGAAAAATAATCCCAATCGCAGATATAAAATGCTGGATTGTAAACCAGGAGTTAACACCCCAAAAAAGAAGCTCACACTTGAATTTTGTTTCTCCACCGGTTAGAGGATGTAAATTTAAAATACATCATCAACTTCTTTTCTCACATCAGGCAGCATTATGGGGTAAAGATCTGGAACAACTTCTCATGCCTACTACTTATGAGGAATTTAGGAAACACCTAAAAACACAGCTGTTCCTGAAGTACTTAGATAGCTGATTTTTACAATCTTATTCCACAATTGATGTCTAGAGCTGTTAGTCTCTAGCTTTTAACTTTGTTAGTTCTACTTAATTTGTAGCATTTTTAATCATTGCAAACCACATAGAACTTCACAATCCTGCGGTATATAAACTTATTATTATTATTATTATTATTATAAAAAAGGCTCTTGTAGTCATTGTGGATAACGTTGAAATTTTCAGCCTAATGCATCATGGATGCTAAAAAGGAAAATAGAATGTTAGATTATTTGAAAAGGAATGTACAATTAAACAAAATAATAATTCTGCTTCTGTACAGGGGGGAAAAAAGGGAAGTGATATCTGCATTGGTGGAAGGCAGGAGATGCCATGAAAAAGAAGAATTCTCTGTTGGGGCTCCCAGAAGTTGACAGTGACTGTAAGAGGTTTGGGCCCTCTGGGGTTTGACCATTTCTCCTTTTAATGTCATCTGTATGGTGCTGGAGTCACCTATGTAATACATATCTCTGTGGTACAATTGAAAGAGAAAAGGATCCCTGGGATGGGATCCAGGAGATGTAATGAAGGAGAAGAACTTCTGGAAGTCAACATGGTAGGAGGAATTCCAGGCCTTCCAAGGTATGGACAAATCGCCTGGTGACATCAGCTGCATAGTTCCTCTATAAAATACATCTCTGTGGACATCAGTGCACAACTGAAAGGGCACAGTCAGGACTGATTATTAGGCACCTTAAGCAAACCTTCTCCATCAATTAACTTTTTGTCCCTTTGGTCTCTGTACAACAGTCATGATTACCCCAACATTAACCCTATTTGCTGGTAAAAGTACTCCTTTTATTACTTGGTGTGGTTCTTAGGACCTCTTGTTTTGCTTTGACTACATCTGCTCTTTGGTGCCGCCCTACAGGCTGCTTTCTGAGGTGAGTAGCGTGCTTAATGGATAAGCTGGCCTGAGTATGGCCACGGGGTACTCCCCCTTGGTGTCCCTTCAGTGCAAGCTAAATAGATTTATTTCGATAGATGGTGTCCAGTGGGGGTACGGAAGATTAAAACCAAAACAGTTCCTTGGGCTCCAGTGTGATCTGCAGGAGGTCCTAGAGATAAACATCTGTATCAGGTACTGCTCCTGCTGTTACTGTGGGCTGGATGCACTAAAAACAGTCGTTAAGACAATGCGGGTCACTGGGGGCAGATTTTTTTATGGCCGATTTAAAAATGGCGATCGGTGTTCCCATGCAAATGAGTTTTGCGCAGGTCTGCCATAATCCCATCCAATCGCTCATTTTGAAAGCGACGCTCACACATGCGCAGAGCCAACATGGGAAGTCCGAACAGCTTAATCAGCACTAATAATGTGCACAACACCTCATAATTGATGTTAATTGGAATTAATGGACAGGCACCTAACGTGGTAGGCTTGGCTAGGGGGTGGCTCGTCGGACTGTTTTGGAGTTAGGCACATTGTGCACTTAACTTAGGTGCATGCATTTAGGCCAAAAAAAAACCTGGCCTAAATACGGTGCACCTAAAAGTTAGGATGCTTGGCACCACATAACTGCTTAGGCATCACCAAGTGTGATTCTATATAGTGTGCCTGACTTTTATAGAATCGCAATTAGCATCGCACTAATTAGCACCAACTTTATAGGCCTTAGTGCACAGTCCCACATTAAAATGCACTAAGCCCATTTTTTAAATGAATTTTAGTGAAAGGGCTCCTTAATCCCTAGTGTACCGCCCTAATCAAAATGAACACTTAAGAAAAAAAATCTATGTGCCCTCTGAGGTTAAAGTGGAAATTCTCTCCCGTACACATCTTCCCTTTATAAAATGGAAAATGCATGTGTTGACTTTAGTCATAGAAACATAGAAAGATGACGGCAGAAAAGGGCTATAGCCCATCAAGTCTGCCCACTCTACTGACCCACCCCCTTAAGTCTATGCCCTAATGACCCATTTCCTTAACTCGACCCTCGTAGGGATCCCACATAGGTATCCCATTTATTCTTAAAGTCTGGAACGCTGCTGGCCTCGATCACCTGCACTGGAAGCTTGATCCAATGATCAATCACTCTTTCCGTGAAGAAGTACTTCCTGGTGTCTCCATGAAATTTCCCTCCCCTGAGTTTGAGCAGATGCCCTCTTGTGGCCGAAGGTCCTTAGTCATGCCTAAGCCACGCCCCCTTAAAATCTCAACGTGGTATGGGATCACCGTATATAAATAACGGCATTTTGAAACTGGTATTTGCACATGTATGTGATATGCAAGTATATATAGTGCTATTTATACATGGATAAGTTCCTAAAATAATGGCCAAAGAGTTTAAAATTTAATGCCAGCCTTTAACCCTGGTTCTTCCTGATCCTAGCCTTTTTGATTTCAACTGTGACTTCTTACTTGTCAGGGCCGTATCAGCTACTGCATCATGCATCTTTTATTTTTTTGATGTGTATAGGTCAGGGTTCATTCCTGACTTGCTTCCCTGCAGGCTATCAGTCATGCCAAAATCCACATACTGAAATGTGCCCTGTTCTAGAGATGTATTGGCAATGCAGAGGTTGAGGACATTGGATAGATTGGCATCAATTCCAGCCCAGTGCAAAGGATGTGCAGTCCTGAGCAAAACAAAACTAATTTTTTCCTATTCTCTCTTCCTATCCTTGCAGCGGCAAAGGAATTTTATGAAAGACGGAGGCTATGTAGCAGTTCAAGGGAATAGATATGCTTTTTTTTTTCTCATTCCTGCAACAATTTGAATGGTGTCTTTTTCCAATTAAATGCAGTCATGACCATATGAATATGCAGAAATTAACGCACTGTAGATGATAGATATGATTTTTATTGGAATAACAATACATTTTCACTAGCTTTCTAGAGCTATTTTCTCCTGTCATGTCAGAGCAGAACGAGTCAAGTAATTACAGGTTCCATTACAATAGCAATGTTTATTTTATTTCTGTATTATTTTAACATATTCTCAAAGTGGAGAAATATATTTCTCAGTGCAATCATACCATAAAATTTGAACAATCTAATAATGTCCTAAACATATAATCATAACAACAATAATGCATAGTAGATATAACATAATACTGAGATAGGAGTCTAAGGCATTTGACCATGTTATAAGTGAACAATTGGGGGGTTGTGAGGGTGGGAGTGGTGAGGTTGTGTTGTGTTGTGTCTCACTTCCGGCTCACCACATATTAAGAACCCTGAAGAAGACTTTTTGTCGAAACGCAGACTGGGTTGGGTCCTGCATCCATAGCGGATTAGGTCCTTTAAGGCTATTATGTGGATTACTTTACTTTTATGTGGATGATTTTATTTTATGTGGATGATTTTAGTGTACCTTTGGAACTTTGACATTTTCAAATAAAGTCCATTAAGGAACATCGTCATTCCACAGAGTTTCTTTTGGTTTCTTCTGGATTTTCTTCTCTGTGGATATTTTGGGGTCATTTTTTTTATTGTTTTCGCTTGTGTTTATAACTACCAAAAAATGATCTTGTTTTCTGTATTTCGCTGTGATTCTGTCTTTCTTCTTTGTTGAGCTCAATAAAATATATTTGACAATAAGTGAACAACAGATGAAAGAGACAAAGATCCACAATGGGTATACAAAAATAGCAGATCCACAAAAAGTCATAGAATAAAAACAACAGTCCTTTATGAATATCAGAGAATATCACAAACCCAACATGGCCATACATCAAATTTCCTTCAACACGAGTAATGGTATAAATCAGTGGTGCCCAACCCTATCCAGGAGGAACACCAGCCAGTCAGATTGTCAAGATAACCCTAATGAATATGCATGGGGCAGATTTGCATGCCTGTGACACCTCCATTATATGCAAATCTGTCTCATGCATATTTTAATAGTGCTGTCCCAAAAACCCGCCTGGCTGGTGGTCCTCCAGAACATGGTTGAGAACCACTGCTATAAATTACAAAAACATATTAGAAAACATTTCAAATAGACAAAAAGCTTTTAAAACATACATTAATCAATGTAATTACACTTCTCCCTCTGTATTCGTGGTTTCTACATTTGCGGTTGCACTTATTCGCAATTTTTTGCATGCTGATTCCACCCCAAAAATTACATCATGATTAAAGTTCCTTTCCTTTTACCGTACCAAAAAAAAAAGTTTAACGTTTACCAACATTCACTCTGAAAATTGCTGCTTCCCAGTGTACACAGAAAAAAAAACGCTGCTTCCCATCATCCATAGAGAGAAACGCTGCTTCCCAGCATCCATAGAGAGAAACGCTATTACCCAGAAAATCGCTGGGAATCGCTGCTTGCCTGAAAAAATCTGCTAGAAGCTTTGGCCATCGCTGCTTCGTCTCCTCCTCCTGTAGTACTTGTACAGGACGATGAGGATGAAGACACTGCCTGAGTACTGTACAGGTATTCCAGTATTGAACATTTCTTTCTTTCCTTGTTGAGAAACAGTATTGAACTTTTTTTTTTACCCTGAGATTATTACTGTATTGTTCAATAGATATTGTTATTCCACCAAAATTGCAAATTTCAATATTAATAATAGTGGTTGTTTCCAAAAACCACAAATAACAGTTGAAAAGTTATTCACGGTTTTAATAACAAAACCGAAAAACCGCAAATACCATATAAAAAGCTATTTGCGGTTTTTCCATATTCGCAGCTATAAAGCCAACTACCCTAAACAAATAACCATACTCATTTCTTACTCTCTTTGAAAATGACCAAATCTCTTTTTGGTAAGATTTTTTTGTAATCCACCTTGAACTGCAAGAACATAAGAAGTTGCCTCCGCTGAGTCAGACCAGAGGTCCATCCTGCCCAGTGGTCCACTCCCGCGGTGGCCCATCAGGCCTAATTGCCTGAACAGTGTCCCTGACTAATTTTGTAACTGCCTCTAATCCTCTAATCCTATCCCTATTACCTACCTCTACTTCCTATCTGTACCCCTCAATCCCTTTGTCCTCCAGGTACCTGTCCAGACCTTCTTTGAAGCCCTGTAGCGTGCTCCTGCTTATCACATCCTCCAGTAGCGCATTCCATGTATCCACCACCCTCTGGGTGAAAAAGAACTTCCTGGCGTTTGTTCTAAACCTTTCCCCTTTCAATTTCTCTGAGTGCCCCCTTGCAAGGTAATGGCGGAATTGAAATCCCTAATGTAATGTAATGTTCCACTTACATCCACCGCGGATATGGAGGGAGAAGTGTATATAACTGGACACCTGCAATTATGCATTCTTTGTCTCATGCATTTTATATATGACACCCAGATTTGGGCATGCTTCTGAGATTCAGGTACAACTTAATTGGCTGTTAACCATCAAAATTGGATGCCAACAACCAATTATCAATGTTAATTACCACCAATTAGGATTTGTACACTGGGTGCCTAAATCCCATAACATGTATCCCAAAACGGGGCATGGCTGAGTCAGAGGAATTCCTAAAGGTTGCATGGACTTTTATAGAATAATGGGTCTCCACACCCAACTTGTGCACCAGAATTTACACCAGGTTTCAGCAGGCATAAGGCTGGCACCCAGAGTTGGGAGTAGGAAATGGCAGTAAGGACTATTCTGTAAAGGGCCTTTTATTGAGTGTAATTTATAGAATTGTGTACTATAACCCTGATTCTGCAAAGTATGCCTAAAGTTTGGCATGGTTTGGACGTCCTCAGTAGATGCAGTTTGCAGAATCGTGCTAAGCAGCGCTCAGCACGAGTTAGACATCCAAATTTTGGGGCATCCTTTACAGAATCGTTTAGGCGGAAGTTAGGCGTCCAACCTGTGTCCTTAAGAACATAAGAACATAAGAATTGCCATCTCCGGATCAGACCCTGGGTCCATCAAGTCCGGTGATCCGCACATGCGGAGGCCCCGCCAGGTATGCCCTGGCATGGATTACGTCCCCATGTCACTGTATGCTTCTTAAGGGAGATGTACACCTAATACACCCTTACCCTTACCCTTACCCGTGTCACTCTATGCCACTCCTAAGGAGATGTGCGATTTTATGCTGTTTTTCACTATAATTGTGATATTCTGGCAGCATACAAGTTTTCTTTTATATATGTAATCCTTTTATTTATTTCTCTTCTGTCAGAGTGAGTGGGGCTTGAACCAGGAACATCAGAGTAGGCTTTACCAGTGTGCTACAGAGTAAGCTAACAAACTGCATCGCAATTGTAAAACTATAGGCATTGTAAGGAAGTCTACTTTTGAGCATGGTTTGGGCTTCAGATAGACGTGAATTTGATAGACGTGAGTTCTGTGGACGGGACATAGGCATGCTTTGGACATTTCCAATGCAATCTACTAAATACATTTCTGGGTTTATACTCCCCGCAGCCATTTTGTATGAGTGATCTGCATGGGGTGGGAGCATAGGAAGTTTGCTCCCGCCCCGAAAGCCCGCTAGACCACCAGGTAAGGTTTGGGGAAGTCCGGAATGCAGCGTTTCTTTTCTTTTACCCCCCCAAAAAAAAAAAAAAAAATCGTGAATAACCGAATCTGCAGATACTGAAACCGCAAATTCGGAGGAAGAAGTGTATTGTCTTTCCCTTTTTTGCCCTCTATCCTATTTCAATTGTACATCATCCTTTTTTTCCCCCTTTTGTTTCTGTCTGTTTGTCTGTAATTAGTTTGTCTGTTTGGTTAACATACGTATGTTGGTAAGTCCTAATTTTGTAATGATTTTTTTTTATCTGTACATCGCTTAGAAGTCTGATTGAGCGATTCAATCAAATTTTAAATAAACTTGAAACTTGTGAAGGGACATATGGGTCAACATGCGTAGTCCGTTCAAGGAACATTTATTCTAAATTCTGAGTACCCTCTCCTTTTCTGAAGCCTTGTTAAGTTTGGAGGTTAAACTCCATCACCTTCATGCCTAATTCCGACAGCATATCCTCTCTCCCCCCCCCCCCCCTTCAATTGGGGAACATGAAAAGGTTAGCCCTGGTTCTCTGGTCCCTTTTCCAGAAACTGTGCATTTTCCATCTGATTTAAGTGCAGTAATTGGAACAGGAAGATGCTCTTTGGAAAGAGAAATGACTTTGTAGGACACTTGGTCAGTTGTTAGAACAGAAACTACATTGTGTGGGACTTTAAACTAATTACTGTACGTAGTTTCTCAGAAGAGACAGTGAAGAAATTAAATGATTTACAATAGGAAATTGATGGACATTAATTTTAATGTCTAAATTGGATTTCCAAGTACAAACACTGTAAACTTTTATTACTTCCTTGTCTATTCATTATTAATTGGAGGCTTTGGTAAATGTCTCACATATTAGATTTTAAGGTTTCTAAATTTATCTGTTGCACATAACCTAACCCCACCCTGGAACTATCAAAAAGTATTTAAAATAAGTATTGTATCCACAGCAAATATCTATCAGTGGGTAACATATACAGTATTATGCTCCCAGAGGGACTAGGAAGTTTCCAGAAAAGGTGGGGGATTTTAACCAGTTGTTACTCCTTCTACCTTGGAAATTTCAGTGTATTTGGAATTATCTCAGAGCTACCCATGTGACTTTTGAGTCAGAGAATCAAAAGAGATCAATTCATTCTTAAATTGTTGTTCTTAAAGAAGTGTGGAGGGGCATAATCGAAAGGGACGTCTAAGTCCGTTTGTGTCTAAGTCGCAAGTTGTCCAAAGTAAAAAACAACCTAGGACACATTTTTTAAAAATACGTCCAAAATTTTTTTTGTTTCGAAAATCCTCTAATTATACATCCTGCCGATTTGATCGTCCAAGCCGCTAAATTGTCCATCTTTATACATTTCCGTCCAACTTTTCGTCCAAGTCAAAAACGCCTAGAACAAGCCCTGTTGGACGTGGGAGGGGTCTGCAAAGTGATGGACTGAACACCCAGACATGCCACCTAAATAGTTGGGTACCTTACAGGGCACTGCTGTGAACTTCACAAAAAGGGTGCCATGTCTTCTCCTCATTATAGCTCCCTTATAGGTCATGGTCAGCCCCCAAAACCACCTCCAGAATCCCCTAGATCCACTTATCTACCACCCCAATAGCCCTCATGGCTGCAGGAGCCACTTATATGCCAGTAAAAAAGGGTTTTGGGGGTGTATAGGGGAGTGCACATGTTTCAGTATCAATGCAGTGATTACAGGGGCTTATGGGCATGGGTCCCCCTCTCCATGAGTCCCTAACCCACCAGCAAGACGGCTTAAGCCGCCTCTGTGCTGGACGACTAGGCTTTCCTATGCCAGGCGGCCAGGTAATGATGGTCTGGAGGCTGAATTTTAAAGGTGTGATTAATATTTTTATGGGGATGGGGGGGGTCGGTGATTACTGGGATAGTGTGTGGGGGTCACTGTTATGTGTTTTCAGTGCTTATCTGGTGACTTTAGGTGGGTTTTTGGGACTTAGACCATGTTTTACATGGTCTAAGTCACAACGTCCAAATTCCATCGATCGTGGGCTGTATAACTTTCGGTTATACATGCTGAACGACTAAGTTTAAGCCGGCCCACGTCCCGCCAAACTCCCGCCGTCGACACCCCTCCCGAAACGCCCCGTTTAGCTTTGGCCATTCAGCAGCACCATGAAGGCCTAGGTCGTTTAGAAATACATCCAAAACCCGTTTTTATTTTCGGCACTTGGACGTATTTGGGAAATGTTCGTCCACGTGCCGACTTAGGCCGGTTTTTGGACGTTTTTCTCTTTCGATTATGAGCCCCATACTGTTTTGTGGTCAAATAATGAATGTGTTTCCTGATGTGGCCAGGACTCAGATATCTAGGAAGACTTTCCTAGGTCTGAAACCACATGTATTAGAGGTGGGAGCTGTATTTTTGTTAAAGTTTCCTCATAAATGCTTGGTTACTGTGGAAGAAACTCAGTATATATATGTGGAACTATCCATTTAAAAAATGTTCTCCCTAAGAGAGTTCCTCCCCCCCCCCCCCCCCCACACACACACTTTTACAAAAGCATAGTGCGGTTTTTAGCACTGGCCGAGGCAGTAACAGCTCTGAAGCTCATACATCAGAGCTGTTACCACCACGTCCGGCACTAAAAACCGTGCTATGCTTTTGTAAAAAAAAAGGGGGATGGGGTTAATGTTTGATCATAATCTTGGCAAAAATTATCTTTTTTTTTCTGTGGGATGTGTAGTATATTAGGGCGTTATTGTTAATTCTGCTTTTCTAAAAAAACGTTCGGAAGGAATTTTATATATTGCATTATATATATTCTCTCTCGTTTTTTTTTGCTTGCTGAGGAGGTTGCCTAAAGTAAGCCCTGTGGAGTAGGGACCAGTTACACAATCAAAAGAATTGCAGAGTGATGCATTTGGGGAGTAAAAATCCTAAGGAGCTTTATGTGCTAGGGTGTGAGAATCTGATAAGCATGGACCAGGAGAGGGACCGTGGTGTGATAGTGTCTGATGATCTCAATGTGACAAAGTGATAGCCGTAGCCAAAAGGATGCTGGGCTGCATAGAGAGAGGAACCACCAACAGAAAAAGGGAGATGTTGATGCCCCTGTACAAGTCATTGATGAAGCCTACCTAGAATATTGTGTTCAGTTCTGAAGACCATATCTTGATAAGGATGTTAGAAGACGTAAAGCAGCCCAGAGGAAAATGATAAGAACATAAGAGTTGCCATACTGGGACGGATCAAAGGTCCATCAAACCCAGTATCCTGTGTCCAACAGTGGCCAACACAGGTCACACGTACCTGGCAAGATCCCAATAAGAAAAACAGATTTTATGCTGCTTATCCTAGGAATAAGCAGTGGATTTCCCTAAGCCATCTTAATAATGGCTTATGGACTTCTCTTTTAGGAAGTTATTCAAACCTTTTTTTAAACCCTGCTAAGCTAAACGTTTTCACTACATTCTCCAGCAACAAATTCCAGAGTTTAATTACCCATTGAATGAAGAACTATTTTCTCTGTTTTGTTTTAAATCTACTACTTAGTTTCGTCACATGCCCCCTAATCCTAGTATTTTTTGGGGAAGAGTAAACAAGTGATTCATATCTACTCCACTCAATATTTTATAGACCTCTATCATATCTCCCCTTTAGGCACTTTAGCCTTTCCTCACAGGGAAGTCATCCCATCCCTTTTATGATTTTTGTTGCCCTTTTCTGTAGCTTTTCTAATTCTGCTATATCTTTTTTGATATTCAGCAACCAAAATTGCGTACAGTATTCGAGGTGCGGCCACCCCATAGAGCGATACAAAGGCATGATAACATTCTCATCTTTGTTTTCCATTCCTTTCCTAATAATTCTTAATATTCTATTTGCTTTCTTAGCTGCTGCCGTACATATATACCATACGTATATATTTAATCCTTTTATTTATTTCTCTTCTGTCAGAGTGAGTGGAGCTTGAACCAGGAACATCAGAGTAGGCTGAGTGCTTCAACGTATCCTCAGTGATGACACCTAAATCCTTTTCCTGGGTGGTGACTCCTAACATGGAACCCTGCAGCATAGTTCGGGTTCTTCTTTCTCACATGCATCACTTTGCACTTGTTCACATTAAACGCCATCTGCCATTTTGACGCCCAGTTTTCCAGTCTCACAAAGTCCTCTTGCAATTTTTCACAATCCACAATCCTCTTGCGATTTAACAACTTTGAATGACTTTGTGTCATCAGCAAATTTAATTATCTCATTAGTTTTTCCCTTCTGTAGATCATTGATAAATATGTTTACAAACAGCACAGACCCTGGGGAGCCCCACTATTTAAACAATCAAAAAATATACAGGACTAAGAGAGATCAAATATTCACACTATTTACCCTTCTCCATTGAGAATATTGACCATTTAAATCCACTCTCTGTTTTCTGTCTTGTAATTTTTCACAATCCTCTTGCGATTTAACATGAAATTTCTATTTGTAGGGTTTCCAAGGTGTGTTTCGGATCCTGTAGAATTTTTAATCTATTTGATTCAAGACCTTCCATAACATGTAACGCTATGCCTTCACCAATTTGATTTATCATATAACTGTGATATAATTTGTACCCTGGTATGATGGTGTCCCATTAGTTACCTTTTTTCAACCAGGTCTCAGAGTTACTTATTATATCTATCTATGATTTTGGCATTGCGCTGAGAGACATATAAAAAGAGACTTGAATACCTGAATATGTATACTCTAGTAACATAATAACATAGTAGATGACAGCAAATAAAGACCCGAATGGTCCATCCAGTCTGCCCAACCTGATTCAATTAAAATTTTTTTATTTTTTCTTCATAGCTATTTCTGGGCAAGAATCCAAAGCTTTATCCTGTACTGTGCTTGGCTTCCAACTGCCGAAATCTCTGTTAAGACTTACTCCAGCCCATCTACACCCTCCCAGCCATTGAAGCCCTCCCCAGCCCATCCTCCACCAAACGACCATATACAGACACAGACTGTGAAAATCTGCCTAGTACTGGCCTTAGTTCAATATTTAATATTATTTTCTGATTCTAGGTCCTCTGTGTTCATCCCACGCTTCTTTGAACTCAGTCACAGTTTTACTCTCTACCACCTCTCTCGGGAGCGCATTCCAGGCATCCACTGCCTTGTCACACTGTTTTTTCGCTTTTAGATCTTCGGACACTATCACTCCAAGTCCCTCTCCCCGTCCGTGCATATCAGCTTCTCTCCTCCCAGCATATACGGTTCCTTCCTATTATTAATCCCCAAATGCATTACTCTGCATTTCTTTGCATTGAATTTTAGTTGCCAGGCATTAGACCATTCCTCTAACTTTTACAGATCCTTTTTCATATTTTCCACTCCCTCTTCGGTGTCTACTCTGTTACAAATCTTGGTATCATCTGCAAATAGGCACACTTTTCCTTCTAACCCTTCAGCAATGTCACTCACAAACATATTGAATAGGATTGGTCCCAGCACCGATCCCTGAGGGACTCCACTAGTCACCTTTCCTTCCTTTGAGCGACTTCCATTAACCACCACCCTCTGGCGTATGTCCGACAGCCAGTTTCTGACCCAGTTCACCACTTTGGGTCCTAACTTCAGCCCTTCAAGTTTGTTCAACAGCCTCCTATGAGGAACTGTATCAAAGGCTTTGCTGAAATCCAAGTAAATTACATCTAGCATATGTCCTCGATCCAGCTCTCTGGTCACCCAATCAAAAAATTCAATCAGGTTCGTTTGGCACGATTTACCTTTTGTAAAGCCATGTTGCCTCGGATCCTGTAACCCATTAGATTCAAGAAAATACACTATCCTTTCTTTCAGCAACACTTCCATTATTTTTCCAACAACTGAAGTGAGGCTCACCGGCCTGTAGTTTCCTGCTTCATCCCTGTGACCACTTTTATGAATAGGGACCACATCCGCTCTCCTCCAATCCCCAGGAATCACTCCCGTCTCCAGAGATTTGTTGAACAAGTCTTTAATAGGACTCGCCAGAACCTCTCTGAGCTCCCTTAGTATCCTGGGATGGATCCCGTATGGTCCCATCGCTTTGTCCACCTTCAGTTTTTCAAGTTGCTCATAAACACTCTCCTCCGTGAACGGCGCAGAATCTACTCCATTTTCTCGTGTAACTTTGCCGGACAATCTCGGTCCTTCTCCAGGATTTTCTTCTGTGAACACAGAACAGAAGTATTTGTTTAGCACATTTGCTTTCTCCTCATCACTCTCCACATATTGGTTCCCAGCATCTTTTAGCCCAGCAATTCCATTTTTCATCTTTCTCCTTTCACTAATATATCTGAAAAAATTTTGTCTCCCTTTTTTACATTTTTAGCCATTTGTTCTTCTGCCTGCGCTTTCGCCAGATGTATCTCTCTCTTGGCTTCTTTCAGTTTCACCCTGTAGTCCTTTCTGCTCTCCTCTTCTTGGGTTTTTTAATATTTCACGAACACCAATTCTTTCGCCTTTATTTTCTCAGCCACTAGGTTGGAGAACCATATCGGCTTCCTTTTTCTCTTGTTTAATAATAATAATTATTTATTTTTTGTATACCGCCCCACCAGTAGTTCTAGGCAGTTCACAACAAGGGAACTGAGACATTTCAGTAAAAAATACAGTTTAAAAAAAAAATAAAAAATACATTGCTACTTTAAATACAAAGAAGGGATAGAGGAGATTATGTTACAGGCATTTAAATACATCTACAAAGAAATCTCAGAGATGGAAAGCAGGCTGGTAGACTCAGGAGGAACATCATGAAATACATTTTCACAGAGAGGGTGGTGGATGCCTGGAACGCCCTTCCTGGAAAGGTGTTAGAGGCAAAAACAGCGATGGAGTTAAAAAATATGTGGGATAGACACAAAGGGGCTCATTTTCAAAACACAAAGACGTCCATGAAATGACTTAAATCAGCACTTGGATGTTTTTCCTGCCACCGAAGTGCCACTGAAGTGTCTATGCCACCTTCCACACCAGTCACCAGATTCTCCATGAGCAGAGTGCTGTTAACTAGCTGTTCCTTCAGTGTCAGCTGTATGTCAGAAGGAGGACCCTCACCTGTTTGATGGTGGTCTCAAAATCCTCTAGAGTCATCATGCAAACAACAACCTGCCTACTTTAAAAAAAAAAAAAGGGTTTGTTAGTGGATTGAGTATGTTCTGTTCCTGGGGTGATGATAATCACAGTTTGAATATGTTCTGTACGGCATACTGTAAGGTGTATAGCCCCATTGCTTGGGAATATTGTTAAATCTAAATATTTGTGAGTGCCAATGCCGTTTGGCTTGGAAATGTGGTGAATCCTGATATAGATGGTATAGATCCCTGAGTTAACCAGGAGGTGAAACGGGGAGTCCTTGTTGGATCTAAGGATTTCAAGCTGTGGACTCCAATTTTTGAATGAAGATGACAAGTTTTTCTGAGTTTGGACCATAGCTAAGTACTTCTGTGGATTTTCTGGCATGTTTATTGGACTGTTGATATTTTTTGTTGATGGTAAAAGCCTGCTCTTTCAGAGCTGATTGTTTGGATTGAGCAATATTTTTTGAGTGTTTTTTGCTAAGAGGATTTTTTTTTTTTTTCAGACTCATGAAACTGTAGCGAGGAGCGGGATTTGGAACGGGTAGCTATGTTAATAAAAAAAAGGTGTAATTAAGAGTTAGTGCTATTATAGAAAATCTCGCTCCTTCTCTTTGTGGAAGTTGGAATATTGTGTTCCTCAGGTGTAACTTCTGACACTGTTCCAGAGTTTCTAGCACCTTGGGTGGTCCTCTGCTTTCCTTTCCTTACAGAGAAAATCTCATATTTTCGTTTCCTTAGTAACAGCAGCAGATTAATCCAGAGACAAGTGGGAATAGCACACATCTACCAGCAGGTGGAGATAAAGAAACTGATTAACAGGTGGTCCTATTGGTTGGCACACTCCCTGTATCTTCAGTATTCTCTATCTCCCAGCAGGTGATGGCCGCTATTCAACTAGCTCCTGGATTCTGGCTCTGACTGGACAATTAATTTCTGCTGTTGAGAATTTTTCTCCTCAAGTAGACAGGGGTGACTGGCTGAGTGGTGGCAGCTTTGGGGGTTACACCTGGGCCACTCCAGGTCCCTACTTCACCCTCCTCTCCAGTGGATTGAAGGGCATTTGTCAGTCTCTCAATTTTTTATTTTTTCCATTTAAAAAAAAAATAGAGAATAAATAAAAATTGTTGTAGCTGTATTGTGCTTTTCTGACACTTCAATCTTTGAGACTTGGCTAAACCACAAGTCAATGGATACCCAAATTGGGTGTTAGGAAGAGGTTCTAGGGACCTCAAGCGCTCACAGCTATAAGCCTGATATATTTTTCAAGCTAATAACTACAAAGTGAGCTATCATTGGTCTCGTATATTCTCCTTTTTCTTCAATTTTTATCAAGAAATTTTTTTATCTTATAATATTTTAAATATTTTCAATGTTTTAAATACTTTACAGGTCTTATTTTATATATATATATATATATATAATGATCTTCATTTATTAAGCCACTATAGAATATAATTGTGTGTTTCACAAGAGTTTAAAGGATTATTGGCTTTTCTGACACTTTTCAGGCTACAACTACCAGTCTTGACACAATTTCTTCTCAGTTGAGGTGAGGAAAACTTTTCATTGTGAATTTGTTTAACTGTTTTAGCAGTTCTTTTGGCAAATCAGCTGTTTTAAGTTAATGACAGTTCTGCCGGTATTTTTTTTTTCTCTGCCACGAGTCAGCTTTTTTAATAGGTTTCCGGCGGCTGTCAGTGTTAGTTTTTTTGAGCATGGCGGCAGAGGTAGTTAAAAGGTGTTCACGATGAGGGAAGCGCAGAACACCATTGGGCCTCTGTACTGCTGGTTGCATGGACGCTACGGGGGACGAAATTTCTGTGGAGACGAGCGGCTCCATTCTTTCCCGTGCAGTCGAAGCGCAGCCCAACTCCTCTTCAATCGCGGCTGAGCCCGCTGCGCTTCACCAGCAGTCAGCGGTTCTTCAGTTTCGCTAACGGCCGTGGTTTCTGGGCAGGAAAATACTCAGCAATTGCCGGCAGACTTAATTCAAGGGGCATTTTTGCTGGAGTTTGTGATAATGCATAAAGCCTTCTTATTACACAGCTCTCAGCCTGCACATCAAAGGGATTTAAATGTGGATAATTGTGCCCTGCTCCCAGCCAGTAGATCTCAGCTGGAGTCTCAGGCAGCAAAAAGGCGCAGAGTGGTGCCCACGGATGGAGGAGACCCTCTATCAGGTTCCAGTTTATCCGTTGCTCTTCCAGAAGCTATGGAAGGGGGATCTGGCAGATTTGGAGTTACAGGAAGCGCTAGCTAGGGAAGTAGATGATCCCACAGCACTCCGTCTTTTCCATAAGGAAGCGCTAGCTAGGGAAGTAGATGATCCCACAGCCCTCCGTCTATTCCATAAGGAATATTCCATAAGGAATATTCCATAAATATTTCTTAGGTTGATCTGCAGGTAACAGTCGGCTAACCCTCTTATGGCGGGCACGAGAAAACCACCTAAGATATTTCTAGTCCATGAAGCAATTCAGGAACTTATTTCTGCTCAATGGGAAACACCAGAGGCAGGTCTCCGGGTGGCTAAGACCATGCGCCAGCTATACCCGGTGGCACAGGAACAGTTTGAGAAATTTAAGCTTCTGAAGGTGGACATATTAGTCGCCGCAGTTGCCAAAAAGACTACACTGCCGGTTGAAGGAGGTGTAACAGTGAGAGACATCCAGGATAGAAAGATTGAATCTTCGCTTAAGCTTTCCTTTGAAGTAGCAGCAGTTACATTATAGGCAGCGGTGTTCAGTTCTTATGCTGCATGAGCATGTCTCCAATGGGCACATCAAATGATGGATAAAATGGTGGAGACAGAACTTTCTGTTCCATCTGACTTAGTGGATATGGAAACGGGGCTAGCTTATCTAGCAGACGTCTTATATGATATTATTCGCGCTTCTGCAAAGCAAATGTCTCTTTCAGTAGTTTCTCACAGATCTTTGTGGCTCCGTAATTGGGCGGCGGATGTGGCTTCAAAACTTCGCTTAGTGCGATTTCCTTTTAAGGGTCGTCTCTTGTTTGGTGAAGATTTGGACAAGTTGGTAAAAGATTTTGGCAATTCCAAAATGCAGAGGTTGCCAGAAGATAAACCTAAGGTACCTTTGAAGCCGTTGTCTGCTAGACCTCGCTTCCGGGATGTTAAGAAATACAGACCCAGTAGGCCATCATTTACGCCATTTTACGCTTCATCCTTTAATTCCAGGCCTAGGTTTCCACAAAAGAATTCCTTCGTCCTACAAAACCCCCAACTGCTCAACCAGCCCGTACCCAGGCCTTACGTAATTCACAATGACGGGGTATTGGCTCCCTCCATTGTGACCATAGGAGGTTGGTTGTCTTCCTTTCTGACGGAGTGGGCCCAGATAACCGCTGATCAATGGGTATTGGACATTATTTGAGAAGGTTACAAATTAGAATTCTCCTCTCCCGTCACAGATTCTTTCTTGGTAGCCCCGTGCACAGGGGCTTGAAAGGTGTACAGCATATTCGTCTACCTGTTAAGAAGCCTTGTCCGGAGTGGAGACTTAAGGTAGTCCTTACGGGGTTACAGAAGGCCCTGTTTGAGCCTTTGTCAAAAGCGACTCTAAAGGATGTGACGCTGAAATCGGTGTGTCTTGTGGCAATGGCTTCAGCCCGGCGGGTTTCTGAGTTGCAGGCTTTGTCCTGTAGGGATCCTTTTTTGTGCTTTACGGATTCTGGGGTGTCAGGACAGCTCCATCATTTCTTTCTAAGGTAGTGTCAACCTTTCATGTCAACCAGTCTATCTTCCTTCCTGCTTTCCGGGAGGAGGACTGGGGGGGGCGCGTTTCCTAGATGTGCGTAGGATACTTCTACACTATCATCAGGTTACTAACGAATTTCAACATTCAGATCACCTTTCTGTATTATTTACCGGATGCAACAAAGGTATGGCAGCATCAAAAGCTTCCATCGCTCGATGGGTCAAAGAGACCATTGCTTATGCTTACTCAATGGCAGGGAAGCAGTTATCGGATGAACTTAATGCCCATTCAACCAGAGTGATGGCTACTTCTTGGGCTGAGTCCAGAGGTCTTTCCTTGGAGGAGATTTGTCATGCGGCTACTTGATCTTCTAAAAATACCTTTTCTAAGCATTACCGATTAGATGTGGCAGCACGTGCAGAGGCTGCTTTTGGGGCTTCGGACATTGCGGAAGCGGCGTTTGCTTCCCATCCAGATTGAGGATTGCTTTGTTACATCCCACTGATCTCTGGATTCATCTGCTGCTGTTGCTAAGGAAGGAAAAATTATGTCCTTACCTGTTAATTTTCTTTCCTTTAGACGCAGCAGATGAATCCAGAGCCCCGCCCTTTCTAGATATTGTCTGTCCATTTATCTTTTGCAAGTTTAAGAAGTTTTTTATTCTTGGTAGTTGTATTCTGTATTCTTAACTTTGGAATTTGTTATTGGAAATAAGTTTTTTACAAGCTCAGCATGTTACTATTTCTGGATGCTTGGGCAAGGAGCAATGCTGAATATACAGAAGGAGTGCCAGCCAATAGGACCACCTGTTAATCAGTTTCTCTGTCTCCACCTGCTGGTAGATGTGTGCTATCCCACTATCTCTGGATTCATCTGCTGCGTCTAAAGGAAAGACAATTAACAGGTAAGGAGATGATTTTTCTTTCAGCACAGAAAGCAAGTCTCACAAGCCTCTTTTCTCCAGTTTCAACCTCACAAATCCATCATCCTTTTTTACTGGTTCAGCATTCATCCACGTTCATTTCCCACAGAGGTAATTCAAATAATTAGAAGCCCATCTTGGTTTCCATATTTATTAAATATTTGATATCCTGCCTAACAAAATAGCCTCCTGAGCGGCTTGCAACATATCTAGGAATTCAAATAGAAAACACATATAATTCAGAGATAGTTTATTCTTTGCCCCCTTACAAATTACACCCATCTCTCTTATTGCTTTGTCATGCTGCTGCCATTCTATGTCTTTAAACTGATATAACATGAGCTTACTTGGGATGTAATAAGCAGATTGAGGGAGATGAATGTTGGGTTTATTGGGGTTGTTTTTTTTTTTGGAAAAAGGGACTCTTTTCCTCTTTCAATTATAGATTTGACTTAGAGAATGACACAGGGATAAATTTTCCCCCATCCCCAGAGGAACTCAATTTCTCCGTCCCTGTGAGTTTTGTCGCTGTCCCTGTCCCATTCTTGTAAGCTCTGCCTTAATCACACAAGCCTTGAACACGTATGATTTTAAGGTGTTTGAGGCTTGTGCAGATGAGCTTGCAAGTGGGGCAGGGACAGGAAAAGAACTCAGGGGGATGGGATGGGAAAATTAGTTCCCCTGGGGACAGGAAAAAATTTGCCCTCCTCCCCCCCCCCCCCCCCCCGTGTCGTTCTCTAAAATTTCACTATAGGTTCTCTCCACTGCAGAACTGCCTGTTTTTGAGAGATTTTTCAGACTATGGCATCAAATGAGCTACCACTCCCAACCGCTCCTCCATGTCCCTCAAGTAAATTAACCCAGTGACCCCCCCCCCCCCTTCCTCCAACTATGCATTGCTTGGGGAGGGCGGAGTTCAACATTCAGTCTACTTCCCACATAGTTTTCTGGATAAATTTAGTGTAGCAAAAAGGCTGTTCTGGATTTATCTGGATAATGAACAGAATATCGCTGCTCCTCATATCTGGATAACGCAAATGCTGTGCCTCTCACTTAAAATGTCCTTGAGCCTTCTATTAATAATGTATCAACCACTGTTAGAAGAATCCCCCAAACGGTCCACAGCAGAGCTCTTCGTGCTGCGTGTAACAACTCAGTTATTGTTACTCGTAATATAACATTGTTAGACATTTCAGGGAGGATAAATGGCTGTTTTTACAAATCTCCAAGAGAACTCTGTTTTAGGAATATATTAGCATGCCATTTAGGGCTGGAAGACAGCCAGTGGGGTTTTTAGATGGGAGATTATTTGCTGAATCAGTGCCTGGAGCAGAGCAGCGGAAAGAAAGTAACCTGCAGAGTCATAATTAGAAGTATTGCCATCATCTCATTTCAAGGCTCCTGCTGCCTGACATTACGACATGACAAATATTATGCAAGTTATTTCTCTCTCTGTGTATATATGAGGGTTCTTCAGAAGTTTTCTGCACTTTCATATTTTTTTTGCGGGAAACGGCCAGGGCAGGAGAAGTGGTAAGAGGGCGTGTCGTAGAACGTCGTGTGACAAATGTATCGCAAAACAGGGCGATTATGTGGGAACGTGGTGTAATTTGCTTTTGAGATATTTAATAAATAGTGCAGAGACTTTTTGCAGATCCCTCATATACGTATGGGGAAACGGAGCATGAGAAGGCTCTGTTTGAGTGCCTGATCTCTGGCCTAGCTGTATTGTATACCTGATTATTGTATCTATGGTGTTATTCTCTTTTGGCTTGGTTGCTGATTGTACCTCTCGTGATTGGTTCATTCAATAAAAATATATTCAAAAAAAAAAAAAGAAGCCCATATTTGATGATGTCACTGCAGAATCCGAGGCCCTCACTGATCCTAGGTGTGGCTCGCTAACTCTCTTATCAGTCTTGTCTTGCTGGCGATGATCCTGCTTTCGGTTGCTTTGCAACACAGCCATATCGGTTCCTTCTTTCCTATTGAAGTCCTGGGCAAGGTTGACGATGGGCCTCCTTACTGTGTTCTACGGCAGGGGTGTCAAAGTCCCTCCTGGAGGGCCGCAATCCAGTCGGGTTTTCAGGATTTCCCCAATGAATATGCATGAGATCTATTTGCATGCACTGCTTTCATTGTATGCTAATAGATCTCATGCATATTCATTGGGGAAATCCTGAAAACCCGACTGGATTGCGGCCCTCCAGGAGGAATTTTGACACCCCTGTTCTACGGGATTATTTTTCGTTTTGAGTTGATTCTTGTTTAATTTTTCTTTTACCCCCTTATTTTCATTTTTTGATTTTGATTGATTGTAATTTATGTATTTATTTTGTTATTTTTCATTTTATTCTTATTAAATCTACTTTCTTTTTTTTTAGATACATTCTATGCTTTCTATGGGGGTTCTTCTTCTTTCTCTCCTTTTCCCAACTTATCTTTTACAAATGCATTGTGAGCCCAATTGGGACAGAGAGGGTAGTTTTAATGTGCCTGTTTTAACTTTGTTAACCGCCTTGATTTGACAAAAATTGTTAAGAAAAGTGGTATATTAAATAAACTGACTGTAGCTGTAATACATACCTATCGCCACTTTGTCCAAAAGGCTTTTTGCTGACACACAGGGCCTGATATTCAGACCATGGGAGGCAGCCCAGTTATCTCCTATGGAACGTGCAAATTCAATGCTAGGCCTTATCCGATGACCAGCATTTAATTTCTGGTGGCTTTTCTGGTGGCCAGTACAACATAGCCAGTTAAGCCAATAGGTCAGGGGGAGACCCAGCTCAGAGGGGCTGAGGACAATTGAGTGGGAGGAGAGGCTGCTGGGAGTTGAGGAATTTCGGGATGAGAGTTTTGATGGAAATGTGGTTTGGAAGAGACAAGACAGGCTGAGAGAAAACTAAGAATGTGTGCTTATCCAAATTAAAAGTAAGAGAGTAAAGTTATGATAGAAGGGAAAGACATAAGAACATAAGCAGTGCCTCCGCTGGGTCAGACCAGAGGTCCATCATGCCCAGCAGTCCGCTCACGCGGTGGCCCAACAGGTCCAGAACCTGTGCAGTAATTCTCTATCTATACCCCTCTATCCCCCTTTCCAGCAGAAAACTGTCCAATCCTTTCTTGAACCCCAGTACCGTACTCTGCCCTATTATGCCCTCTGGAAGCGCATTCCAGGTGTCCACCACACGTTGGGTAAAGAAGAACTTCCTAGCATTTGTTTTGAATCTATCCCCTTTCAACTTTTCCAAGTGCCCTCTTGTTCTTTTATTATTCGAAAGTTTGAAGAATCTGTCCCTCTCTACTCTCTCTATGCCTTTCATGATCTTATACATCTCTATCATATCCCCTCTAAGTCTCCTCTTCTCCAGGGAAGAGTCCCAGTTTCTCCAATCTTTCTCTCTCTCCCTTTCTCTTTCTCTCTCTCTATTTCTCTCTGTCTCCCTTTCTCTCTCTCTATTTCTCTCTGTCTCCCTTTCTCTCTCTCTTTCTGTCCCTCTCTACTCTCTCTATGCCCTTCATGATCTTGTAAGTCTCTATCATATCCCCTCTAAGTCTCCTCTTCTCCAGGGAAAAGAGTCCCAATTTTTCTAATCTCTCAGCGTATGAAAGGTTTTCTATCCCTTTTATTAGCCGTGTCGCTCTTCTCTGAACCCTCTCGAGTAACGCCATATCTTTCTTAAGGTACGAGCCTTTTAAAAATGAATATTTAGTTTTAGGCTTGGAAGCCACTGAGCAGCAGCTGCAGTCAAAGCAAACAATACATTTTGACAATCATGCAAATTCAAAGAAGCATGAGGGCATATTTGTACCCGCAGGGAGAGTGGGCAATTTTCAAATAACTCATTTAGATGGGAAAATGGCTTGTGGAAATTGGCATGGTGGGCAATTCTGTAAAGCAGAACAGTGATTCCCAAAATCCTTTTCTGGATACACTTGTTATTAAACAAAGTTCTGAACTGAGCACTAAGGGGTTGTTGGTATTTTTTTTTTTTTTTTTTAAATCAAGTAGTAGCAAGGAATATATTCTTAAGTCATCATCCAGCGTCCTTGAGATAAGCTTTACCAATATCACAATTCCTGAGAATATGATGGGTTTTCTCTATTGATGAACAGTCCTATATAGCACTTTTTCAGCACTTATGAGCTAGGGGTTGTCCCTATCAAATTATATTTGTCATGCTTTTTGTGAGCAAGATGTACTCAAAGATTTTTCTTTTGCTCAAGGGAACATCGTGTGATAAAATTGTCAAATCTACTTTTCTCTACGCTGCTCTAGTTTGGCTTTGAAAATAGCCCTGGTTATTTGTCTTCTTTGGTGTGTTTCTATCTGTTCATTCCACGTTCAAGTCAGGACCCTACATAACTTTCACAAGAGGCACCGATTTAAAAGACAGATTGGTGCATTCAGCCATTAAAAACACTATCAATATTATTACAGGCTTAGAGCGATTGCATCTATTCTTCTACTAGAGAGGACAACAGCTGGAAGAATCCAGTTGCCAAAAAGTCATTGTTTCTTCCTTTGCTACATACACTGTCCTCTGTCCATGTAATAAACTTTATATTGGTTGTACCACATGAGCTTCAGCTTGGAGAACATTAGTCATCTGTACACTAAGGGGCTCATAATCAAAACTGAAATACGTCTAAAAACCCGCCCAAGTTGGCACTTGGACGATCTAAAAGACAGGTCGTCCAAGTGCCGATAATCGAAACAGCTTTTTAGATGTATCCAGGGACTTTTTAGGCCTCTGAATGCCGTTGTGCGCCGAGAGCTGAAAGGGGCATTTTTGGAGGAGTGGTTAGGGCGGGATGTGGGCTGACCTGGACTTAGTCATCCTGCAGGGATAATCGAAAGTTTGACTAGACTGCCTAGACCAGACATGGGCAACGCCGGTCCTCGAGGGCCGGAATCCAATCGGGTTTTCAGGATTTCCCCAATGACTATGCATATGCATAGTCATTGGGGAAATCCTGAAAACCCGATTGGATTCTGGCCCTCAAGGACCGGAGTTGCCCATGTCTGGCCTAGACGGAACTTATACGTTGTGACTTAGATGATGTAAAGACACGTATAAGTGGCCAATAGGTATTTAAAGTGACCAGATAGCAACTGCAGGGATAAAGTAAAGATCCCTCCCACACACACACACACACACACCCTGTGTTCACTGACTCTGTCGCACCCCCACAAAGTTCAGAATAAAAACATACATATCTGCCTCCAGAACATTAGCACCTGGCATAGGAAAGCCTAGTAGAACTGCATAGAGGTGGCTTAAGTAGTCTGGGGGGTGGCCTAGTGAACCAAAGAGAGGAGGACCCAGGCCCATAAGCCACTCTAACCACTACATCAATGGTGGAAAATGTGAGCCCCTCAAAACTCCCTAAAATCCTACAGTACTGCCATATAGGTGGCACCTGCAACCATATAAGGACCATTGAGGTTGTAGACAGGTGGGTGTCAGCCTAGCTATCGCTACCATTCAGCATTCCTTTCACTTAACCCCTACCACCATATATTGTGGGGGCCACTAGCGAAACTGACAGTGGGTATGGTGGGTTTTGGGGGGGACTTACCATGGCACCCTTTTTGTGACGTTCACAGCAGTGCCCTGTAAAGAAACACCTCCCGAGCATCAGAAGAAGAGATATTGAGCAGTCCGCGCAGAATTTGCTGTCCACGCAGACCGTTTCTCTTTACCCTGATGCTTCTGCACGTGACAAAGAAGGGCGAAATTCAAGATCTTGTTGCTGACGCACAAAATCATTCATCTCTCAGGACAGTGGCGTAGTAAGGGGGGGGGCGAGATAGGGGCAGTCCCCGCCCGGCACCATCTTTGTGCAGGTGCCAGCACCCGTCCTCATCTCCACCCCCTCCGTTCCTTCCTCGACCCCCTCCTCCTCCCCCCTTCTCCGTACCTCTTTAACATTCGTGGCTTGAGCAGCAACCCCAACCTGCTGCTTGTGCCGGCGTCAGCTAGTCCTCTGATGTCACTTCCTGGATCTGGGGTATGGGAGGAGGGAAGGGGAGCGCATGCGCGGCAGGAGGGGGCAGGGAAGGAGCAGTTGGTAGGGGTGAGGTGAGGTGGAGAAGAAGGCAGGAGAGGGGCACCACTGCTCCAGGTACCTCTCACCCTCTCTATGCCACAGATTACATTACCATACACCAGTACGGGCCCTGCGCTCGAGCCAAAAATACCCTCCTTCAGAGACATCAAATAAAAAAGCGTCAGGGCAAGAATGTTCTCAGTGACGGCTCCAAGGTGGCGGAACTCCCTTCCGAAGGAATTAAAACTAGAAAAGGACACCGGAAAATTCAAGAAAGGGATAAAGACGATACTCTTCACAGACTACTTTAATAATGCATCATAGAGGAGATGGCTGGCTAGTCCCCACTAGGAACACGACAGGGTGAAGATTCCCAGAGTATCAGGATGTATAATAATAATAATTTTATTCTTATATACTGCCATGCCCGGCGAGTTCTAGGCGGTTTACATCAGTTAGATTAGGATCTGCGTTGACAGCAGATTTACAGCAATTTATCAGCTATATAACAAATTTAACCGAACTTGATAGAGGAGGGGGGGAGATTGGGGAAGGTCGGGAAAAGAGAAGCTATCGTGGAGGAGGGTAAGAGCAGGGGGCGAATTAGGGGGGCGAAGAGTAATGAAAATTGGGGGTTCCTTAGGGGTCATGTTCACTAAAAAGATGGATCTAAGATGGAAATGTGAAATGATCCTCCCAACAACAGATAAGCACTTTCAGTTTTGAAATACGATTATTTATAGCTGAACTTTGCATTGCATTAAGCCACCCTTACATTATTTATTTATTCATTTAAAAAATTTCTATCCTGTCTATCAACTAGGCGGATAACAAATGAACGTACATAAAATGAGACCTACAAAAAATACAAGTTCAACTAAAAACATACTAAAATACAAACTCAATAAAAAATAAATTCAGCAAGTAAAAAGATTCTAGAAGTACAACAAAGCAGAAATTCCTTATTCATAGAAAGCTTTTACAAATAAGTGGGTTTTCAATAGTTTTTTGAACGACCCAAAGTTAGAACACAATTTAAATGGTCCATTCAATGCAATTATTGGCGAAAGAGGTTTTTTTATGCTAGTGATCACCCCTGTGGCCACCTACCCATATATAAACAGGGTGGTGCTGGGTTCTGAGGCTTTTTCCTCTTCGCTTTAATGGTTTGAGTGGGGTGCAGTTTGTTCATACCTGAAACTGATTTTCAGTAGGATTGTTGTGCTACGTCTTGGATTGTTTTCTACTGGCTCGTGTGTTTATTACTATTTGTAAATTTAAGATGAATATTTATCACACTACAGGCAAATAAGTAGGATTTAGTATAAACAAAGTACACGAAACTACAAAAGTCATTCTTAGTCATGAGAAACTTAAGACAAGTTCGGAAATCCTTCGAGAAAACTCAATTCCAGCTCATAGTTCAGTCCTTAATACTAGGCCTACTTGACTACTGTAATATCCTCTACCTCCCATGCCCTACAACCATAACAAAACAACTACAAACTATCCAAAACACAGCACTAAGACTCATCTACTCATTAAAGAAACATGATCACATTACAGAAGCATATCTCCAATCGCACTGGTTTCCGATCCCAGCAAGAATACAATTTAAATTCTACTGCCTACTATTTAAGACTTTATATGGAGACAGTCCAAACTACCTGAATAACCGTCTCATCCACAACACCGCAACCAGACACAGGAAAACTCACACCCCATTCTCATGAAGGGCATAGAGAGAGTAGAGAGGGACAGATTCTTCAAACTTTCAGAAAATAAAAAAACAAGAGGACATTCGGAAAAGTTGAAAGGGGACAGATTCAAAACGAATGCTAGGAAGTTCTTCTTTACCCAACGTGTGGTGGATACCTGGAATGCGCTTCCAGAGGACGTTATAGGGCAGAGTACAGTTCTTGGATATAAGAAAGGATTGGACAATTTCCTGCTGGAAAAGGGGGTAGAAGGGTATAGATAGAGGTTTACTGCACAGGTCCTGGACCTGTTGGGCCACCGCGTGAGCGGACTGCTGGGCATGATGGACCTCGGGTCTGACCCAGCAGAGGCATTGCTTATGTTCTTATGTTCATACCCCCCAATTAAGGAGGTCAAACGGAAAAAACTATATGATGGCCTCCTGGCCACTCAAGCAGCCAAACTAGACAACCAAATCGCCAATCTACTGACGGCATCCCTCGACTACAAGACTTTTAGAAAAGAAATAAAGACCATACTCTTCAAGAAAACTCTGAAAAAAAGAAATAATACCACAAGTTTCAAACTCCACCTCTCACTAAAGCCAACCACCCCAAACAAATAACCTTACCCATTTCTTACTCTTTTTGAAAATGACCAATTTTTTTTTTTTTTTTTGTAAGTTCTTGTTGTAATACATCTTGGATAATTCTTTTGTAATCCGCCTTGAACTGCAAGGTAATGGCGGAATAGAAATCCCTAATGTAATGTAATGTATAGACGTAGGATGACTGACTATGGTATAAATGTGTCTGTATTGAAACCTATCTCAGAAAAAAACACTAAGGGCTCCTTTTACGAAGGCACGTTAGGGCCTTAACACGCGGAATAGCACCTGCTAGCCGCTACCGCCTCTTCTTGAGCAGGAGGTAGTTTCTCCGCTAGCGCACCTTCGTAAAAGGAGCCCTAACTCTGTATTGTAACACCTTTACAGAAGCTCACGTAAACCACTCTGAATTGACTCCCCAGTCATTGGTAGCGGTATAGAAGCTATTTGGATTATTTAAACAGATGGATTCTATAACTTCTCCTCCTTTGAAGTGACTCCTGTGACATTTCCATCTCGATAGGTTCCTCTCTTCAGCAAAATTACATTATTTTATCATAGGCAGCTAGCAAGGGTGCTTGTGTCAGCAAAAAAAAAAAAAAAAATCCAAAACTCCAGCAAGCAAAAGACAAAAGACCTACGGACCAGGCTGAAGCACAATTGCACTGTAAGGGCTTCTATCGAAGTCTTTTAATGCACGGGTCATGTTCCAGGATTGGATTCCAGACTGAAAATTAGCCTCAGTTAGGTCTGTCTGTTCTTCTGGAGACTGAAGGTCATTCTTTCTTTCCCACTTTAAAACAAATGTCAAAAAGGTTTATTAATAATCTTACATAATACTATGAGGGTGCACAGAACTGGTCAAAATAATTCAGATTTGCAATATCTCTTCCTATTCAAAGTCTCTAGGGGTTGAAAGTTTAGCAAGAAAGCCCCCAAAGTTAAAGCATGTGGCCACCAGGATCACTGTGTCAGTGTTATAACTATGGAGGTAAATTTCCAGGTTCATGTACTGCAAAGGAGTCATTTCTGTAAAACAAGGGACTTTCACAGATCAAGGATTTCAGGGATTTACTTTTCACAAAATGTAGCCCTGGTTAAAGTGGCAGAGTAGAAACATAGAAACATAGAGGGGCATAAGCAAAAAAAACGTCTAAGACCCCTTTTGACCTAAGGCCTTAAATGTTGAAAGTAGAAGCAGGGAAAATGTCCATTATCAAAAAAAATGTCCAAAAGGAGGTTTTTTTTTATAATGGCCTGCCTCTACGTTCAGCTGTTTAAACGCCCAGACCACCACTACGTCTACACTTATACCCTATAATCAACCTAAAAAAAGCCTAAGCCCCAAACGTCCAAAACAAGGTCTTTTAGGCGAAGGAGAGGCTAGTCCTTCACCTAAAAGCTGGATTCTGTAACCGGTGTCTGTCAAAAACAACACCGGTTACAGAATCCACACACCCCCTACAACAATCGAGCCAGGAGAGAGCCCAAGCCCTCCTGGCCCTGCCGACAATAATCGGGGCAAGAGGGAGCCCAAGCTCTCTTGCCCCAGTGGCACCCTGATTACGTTCGGGGCAGAAGGGAGCCCAAGCCCTCTTGCCCCGCGATCCCCAATCCCCCACCCCAAGTCCGATGGGGCCAGGAGGATAACCCAGTCAAAGAAGCTGATTAGATTGGATTGGCAGGACCTTCCCTTTGTAAATCCATGTTGATGTGGATCATGTAGATTCTCCTCGTTCAGGATCGTAACTAATTTATGTTTAATTAGTGTTTCCATGAGTTTACTCACTATCGATGTGAGACTCACCGGTCTGTAATTCGCAGCCTCCGTCCTGCATCCCTTTTTGTGGAGTGGAATGACATTAGCTGTTTTCCTGTCCAACGGGACTCTTCCTGTACTTAGGGAAAGATTGAAGAGCGCAGATAACGGTTCCGCCAGGACATCACTCAACTCTCCAAGCACTTTGGGGTTTAGATTGTCTGGTCCCATGGCTTTGTTCACTTTGAGTCTTGATCTAGTTAGGCAGGAGAACTGCCACAGAGCAAAGGCTGCTGGATCCAGACTCAAGGCTCAGATGGTCTGAGAGAAGAAAAGAGCCTTGTTTCACCTGCAGGTGCAGATTCTGTGTGACTGTCTTGTCCCGCTTTCTTCCAGGAATCCATTCTGCTCCAGGGACTCACCTCCTCTGACACAGCTTTCTGTCTCAAGCCTCAGTGCAAGGAGCTGGGTCAGCGCAGACCAAGGCACTGGCACTAAGCAGACACTAATCTGCCCAGTTCCTAGAAGTTCTTCTCGGATAACATACTGTGTTCACATAAACGATAAATGTCAATTGATTTTAGGGCCGATTTGGAATTGGAATCCAATGATGTAACAGTCTATCATCAACCAACAAGATGCGGCTGCTGTTTTTCCCAAGAAGGAGGGGGGTATTTTTTGCACTTTTCCATTGGCTGAGGGTTGGATCATGTCCCTCACTCCTGAGACAAGGTGCAAAGGAATTTCCTACAGGGGAAACCAGAGAGAGTGTACTTGAAAATACACTTAAAGATGTGCAGACACTTTGTCTGGATATTTGTAAGCATTGACCACTCTGCTAAATATTAAATATAACCACAGTATCCTATTTCCAACAGCAGCCAACCCAGGTCATAAGTACATGGCAAGATCCCAAAGAGTAAAACAGGTTTTATGCTGCTTATCATAAGAACATAAGAATAGCCTTACTGGGTCAGACCAATGGCCCATCAAGCCCAGTAGCTCATTCTCACGGTGGCCAATCCAGGTCATTAGTACCTGGTCAAAACCCAAGGAGTAGCAATATTCCATGCTACCGATCCAGGTCAAGCAGTGGCTTCCCCCATGTCTTTCTCAATAACAGACCATGGACATCCTAGGAGTATTTCGCACATCTATCTTAATAATGGTTTTTGAACTTCTCTTTAGGAAATTATCCAAACCTTTTTTAAACACTGCTGAGCTAACTGCTTTCAGCAATGAATTCCAGAGTTTACACGTTGAGTGAAGAAATATTTTCCCCGGTTTGTTTTAAATCTAGTACTTAGTAACTTTATCGCATGCCCCCTGGTCCTAGTATTTTTGGAAAGATTGAACAAGCAATTCCCATCTACCTGTTCCACGCCACTCAGTATTTTATAGACCTCTATCATATCTCCCCTGAGCCGTCTCTTCTGCAAGCTGAAGAGCCCCAGCTATTTTACCCTTTCTTTATAGGGAAGTTGTCTCACCTCTTTTATAATTTTTGTTGCTCTTCTCTGTACCTTTTCTAATCCCACTATGGGGCTCTTTTTCTACAACACTTAGGGCTCCTTTTACTAAGGTGCTTTAGGGCATTAACACGCGGAGTAGTGTGCGCTATAATGCCCTGCGCGCTAGGCGCTAACGCCTCCATTGAGCTGGCGTTAGCTTTTGGAGAGTAGTGTGGGGTTGGCGCGCGTTAAAAACGCTAGCGCGCCTTAGTAAAAGGAGCCCTTAGACACCCAAAGTACCAGAGGTTTCTATGGTACTTTGTGTGATTAAGTGCTTTGGAAATGAGTCCCTTTATCTTTTTTGAGATGCGATGACCAGTATTCAAAGTGCGGCCGCATCATAGAGCGACACAAAAACATGATAACATTGTCATCGTTGTTTTCCATTCCTTTCCTGATAATTCCTAACATTCTACTTGCTTTCGTAGCCGCAGCCTCACACTGAGCAGAGGGTTTAATCGTATCCTTAACAATGACACCTAGATCCCTTTCCTGGGCAGTGACTCTGCATAAGAACATAAGAATTGACGCTGCTGGGTCAGACCAGTGGTCCATTGTGCCCAGCAGTCCACTCCCGCGGCGGCCCTTAGGTCAAAGACCAGTGCCCTAATTGAGTCTAGCCTTACCTGCGTACGTTCTGGTTCAGCAGGAACTTGTCTAACCTTTTCATGAATCCCTGGAGGGTATTTTCCCCTATAACAGTCTCCGGAAGAGCGTTCCAGTTTTCTACCACTCTGGGTGAAGAAGAACTTCCTTACGTTTGTACGGAATCGATCCCCTTTCAACTTTAGAGAATGCCCTCTCGTTCTCCCTACCTTGGAGAGTGGGAACAGTCTGTCTTTATCTACTAAGTCTATTCCCTTCAGTATTTTGAATGTTTCGATCATGTCTCCTCTCAGTTTCCTCTTTTTAAGGGAGAAGAGGCTGGGTCAGACCAGTGGTCCATCGTGCCCAGCAGTACGCTCCCACGGCGGCCCTTAGGTCAAAGACCAGTGCCCTAATTGAGTCTAGCCTTACCTGCGTACGTTCTGGTTCAGCAGGAACTTGTCTAACCTTTTCATGAATCCCTGGAGGGTATTTTCCCCTATAACAGTCTCCGGAAGAGCGTTCCAGTTTTCTACCACTCTGGGTGAAGAAGAACTTCCTTACGTTTGTACAGAATCTATCCCCTTTTAACTTTAGAGAGTGCCCTCTCGTTCTCTCCACCTTGGAGAGGGTGAACAACCTGTCTTTATCTACTAAGTCTATTCCGTTCAACATCTTGAATGTTTCGATCCTGTCCCCTCTCAATCTCCTCTTTTCAAGGAAGAAGAGGCCCAGTTTTTCTAGCCTCTCATTGTACAGCAACTCCTCCAGCCCCTTAACCAATTTTATCGCTCTTCTCTAGACCCTTTCGAGCAGTACTATGTCCTTTTTCATGTACAGCAACCAGTGTTGGATGCAGTATTCCAGGTGGGGGCGTACCATGGTTCAGTACAGCGGCATGATAACCTTCTCCGATCTGATCCCATTCTTAATCATTCCTAGCATTCTGTTTGCCCTTTTTGCCGCCGCCACACCTTGCGCAGACGGCTTCATTGACTTGTCTACCAGTACTCCCAAGTCTCTTTCCTGGGGGGCTCTCTCCGAGTATAGCATCGGACATTCTGCATTCGTGCGTATGATTTCCGTTACCGATATCAAATGTAACTAGGTAAAAGTAGTAAAAAATGGCAAAATTATTACTTCAGTAAAAGTAAAAGTGACACGTTATCTTGTACTTCTTTACAAGTACAGTGGTGCCTCGCATAACAGACGCCTCGCACAGCGAACGCTGCGCACAACGAACTTCAGGTCTTGCTTCACACAACGAACTTCGTTTCACACAACGAAGTCGCCCGAGCTGCATCGCTTAACTGCCCTCTCTCCGCCTGGCTCCCTGTGCAGTGGCGCTAAACCCCCCTGCCGCCGCTGCTGCATATTTTTAAGCCTCTGCCGCCACCGCATATTTTTAAACCTCCCCCCGCCGCCACATATTTTTTTAAAAAAGCCACCACTGCTGCAACTTTAATCTCACCCGCTCACTCGAACTGGTGGTCTAGCAAATTTCCCAGCCAGAAGCGCAGACAGAGATCAAGAGCAAGCCTTCTGTGCTACTGCCTGGGTCTGCGCTGATCTCTGAATGGCTGCAGTCAGCTCTCGCGGGACTCACAAGAACTAACTGCAGCCAGCTCTCGCGGGACTCACAAGAACTAACTGCAGCCATTCGGAGATCGGCATGGGCCCACACAGGCGTGCAGAGGAATTGCTCCTGATCTCTGCGCTTCTGGCCTGTACGCCACTGGCTGGGAAAGATGGGAGGAATTAAAAAAGGTACTGGGGAGTATGTGGGGGGTGATTATAATACACAGCAAGGATCAACAAAACCCCTGTCTCCCCTCCCCTTCACATATATCCCCTCTATATCATGCTAACAGCTCTAACAAGATAAATTTATCTTTTTTTATGTCATCTTAGCATATTTTATGCTACAGAACGAATTATTTTTTTTAACATGTATTGTTATGGGAAAACGCGTTTCACATAACGAACTTTTCGCATAACAAACTTGCTCCTGGAACGAATTAAGTTCGTTGTGTGAGGCACCACTGTAAAAGTGTTAAGAGCTTTACTTAGCTACTGTACAACACTGCTGCCCAATTTCTCTCTTGTGCCCCATCCAGGGCCACCCTCAGCCCCTTAGTGAGAAGCAAGTTCCACAGGATTAGCTCAAGGGAACTTATCAATGAAGAACAGACAAAGTTATTTCGCAATGCTTTTAAGAAACCATTTAACCGAAGAAAAGCTTTACACTCAGGAGTCTGTATCTATATATGTATCTTAATGCACTGGCACGCAGACAAATTTCCCATTGTGATATTGCCGGCTAAGTAGTCAGTCTGCAGATTTGCGGCTGGTAGGAAATAGAGCAGGCAGATGAGTTCAAATCGGCACCCGGGTTACGCATTAGCCTCAAATGATTTAGTGCAAGGCAAGAGACTTTTGGCCAGTTCTGGTGGTGAACTTAAAACCAGAGCCATTATGTGAATTAGATCGCCATAGACTGGGAGTGGTATGCAGGTCTCTTTTCCTCCCCAAGCCCATATTGTCACCTCTTGCTGCCTCCATCTTCTCATGTGGCTGGCCTGCTCACCACCAGTGCTGCCTAATACGTGTTGAATTAGGATAAAAATTTGTACTATATAGTAACATAGTTAATGACGGCAGATAAAGACCTGAACGGTCCATCCAGTCTGCCCATTAGTCATACTCATTAAAAAAATACATGATTAAATTAATTTGTCTCTTCTTTGATATTTCTGGGTCCTAGACTGTAAAGTCCACCTGGTATCGGCCTAGGTTCCAAATGCTGAAGTTGCCGTCTAATCAAGCCATTGTGACATCACTGCTGAGGTTGGCTCTCAGGCATTGGTGGAATGAGGCATTATGACATCACAATCTCAGCTCTGGAATGTTGCTGCTCTTTGGGTTTCTGCCAGGTAACATAGTAAATGACGGCAGATAAAGACCTGAACGGTCCATCCAGTCTGCCCGTTAGTTATACCCATTAAAAAAAATACATGATTAGATTAACTTGTTTCTTCTTTGGTATTTCTGGGCCCTAGACTGTAAAATCTGGTGTTGTCCTAGGTTCCAAATGCTGAAGTTGATGTCCAAGCTCACTTCAGCCTATCCAACCATCCCGTTGTTTGCAGGATATCTACCATAAAGTTCCCATTGATGACATCACCAGCCCATTCTACACTGAATCACCATATATGGGACACAGACCGTGCAGGTCTGTCCAATACTGGCCTTAGTTCTTTAATTTACATCTTTCCTCTAGAGCACTGGTTCCCAAACCTGTCCTGGGGGACCCCCAGCCAGTCAGGTTTTCAAGATATCCCTAATGAATATGCATGAGAGAGATTTGCATACCTGTCACTTCCATTATATGCAAATCTCTCTCATGCATATTCATTAGGGATATCTTGAAAACCTGACTGGCTGGGGGTCCCCCAGGACAGGTTTGGGAACCACTGCTCTAGAGCATGAAGTATCAATAATAATAAAACGCTAGAGCGCGCATGCGCTCTCAAAAATTCGTGAGTCCTGGCGCCGTGAGGTGTGCTTCTGTGGCAACATTCTAACCTCACGGCGCATGCGGGGGCTGAAGGTGCACGACTGTTCTCTCTCCCTGTCCTCGGCGTGTCACCGCCCGCCCTCACTCGCCGCTGCCTCTCACTGCGCCGTGAGGTGGCAACATTCTAATTGACACCTCACGGCACTTGCAGGGACTGGAGGCGCATGCCGCGACTGTGCTCTCTATATACCTCCTGGCTCTAGCGGACTAGGCAGCACCAGTGGCAGTAATGGTGGACAGCAGCCCTGCTCCGGCCGTTGACCCTCCACAAACCTCCCGGCAACAGCGGCGTAGGCATCACTATAAACACGCTGCTTCGCTCCCTTCTCTGCCGATTTCCTCTGCCGCGTCTCTGATGATATCATCGGAGACAGACGCGGCAGAGGAAATCGGCAGTAGAAGGCCGCGAAGCAGCGTGTTTAAAGTGCTGCCTATGCGGCTGGAGCCCTGAAGTTTGTCGGCGGTGGGAGGGTCAGGAGCAGGCCAGATCGAGCAGGACAACGGCAGGACAATGGCAGTAAAAGAAGGGGGAGGGGCCGAACGGAGCAGGGAAGAGAAGATAAGAGAAGGGAAAGGGGGTGGGGGAAAATGCTGCTACTGCTTCTGCACAGGAAAGGGGGGGATAGGAGGGAAATGCTGTTGCTGCTGCGTAGGGAAGTGAGATGGAAATGCTGCTGCACAGGGAAATGGGGAAAAATGACAGACAGAGACAGCGGAGGGAGGGAGACAGAAAGAAAGACAGACACAGGGGCAGGGGCAGGGAGAGGGACAGAAAGACAGACAGAGAAAGGGGGCCAGAGAGAGAGTCAGCGGGAGAGGGAAAGGGGGCTGTTTTGGTGGGAGGGGTGTGCTTGGGGCAAACAGCTTTGCTCTGGGGGGGAAGACAGAAGGGGCCATGGAGAGACAGGGAGAGGGAAAGGGGGCTGCTTTGGGGGGAGGGGTGTGCTGGGGGGAGACAGAAGGGGCCATGGAGAGATAGGGAAAGGGGGCTCCTTTGGGGGGAGGTGTGCTGGGGACAGACAGCTTTGCTCTGGGGGGGAAGACAGAAGAGGGCCATGGAGAGACATTTGGGGGGGGAGGTGGGTGCTGGGGGCAGACAGCTTTGCTCGGGGAGGAAGGGGAGACAGAAGGATACAGACAGCGGCCAAGGAGAGAGAGATAAAGAAACACACACAGACACATCTATTCTAGCACCCGTTAATGTAACGGGCTTAAAGACTAGTGATATTTTACATTGAAGCTTTGGAAATATTTATAACTTTGTAATACCTGATAATATGTGTCATCTTCCATTCAAAAGAGGGAGGGGGAAGTTGGGGGTGTGGGGTAGGATGTAATGGGTCATATTGAAATGTATACTGAAGGAATGATAAATTTCATTTTATAGTATAGTTTTATTAATTACTTCAATACAATGTGAATTGGAGGAGAAAAAGGGAGAGGGGAAGGGGAGAGGGAAGGGATGTGGGGGGTAGTAGGGGGATTGATTTGGGTCTTATGGAAATATATTTTGAAGGAATATATTATAATTGTAAATCTATTTGAAATGAAATCTATTTGTATTATATTATATTATTTCCTTCAATAAAATGTTATAAATTACATCCTTAATTTTCTAATTAGAGATCCTCTATTTTTATTCTACACTTTTTTGAATTCCATCACTATTTTCCTCTCCACCACTTCCCTCAGGAGGGCATTCCAGGCATCCAACACCCTCTCTGTGAAGAAGAATTTCCTAACGTTGCTCCTAAGTCTTCCTCCCTGTAACTACGGCAAAACCTGTTAACTGTATATTATGTATTTTAGTCTGTAACTCGTACTAAGCTCTTTGGGGAGGACGGAATAGAAAACGAAATATATAATTGGCTATCCTGATAAGTGCTACATGGTACCAGAGAAAGAAGAGACTATTCTCAGGCCTCACACTGCTGCTGCCGTCTCTCTCCATCCCTGTACTGCCTGCACGGCCTGAATCAACAAAGCTTCACAGGCCTGGCTGACATCGTTGCCCCCCAGTTTCTGAGTCCACAAGAGTCCGGAGTGCCCTTCACTTCCTCACCCATGGCCAGCAGGAAAATGAGGCCACTACTTCTAAATCCTCCTCCTCCTTCTATGCTGATCAGAACATAAGAACATAAGAAGTTGCCACCACTGGGTCAGACCAGAGGTCCATCGCGCCCAGCGGTCCACTCCCGCGGCGGCCCATCAGGTCTGTGACCTGTGAAGTGGTTCCTGACCATTTCTGTAACCTACCTCTACATCTATCTGTAACCCTCAATCCCCTCATCCTTTAGGAACCTATCTAAACGTTCCTTGAAACCCTGTAGTGTGCTCTGGCCTATCACAACCTCCGGAAGCGCGTTCCATGTGTCCACCACCCTCTGGGTAAAAAAGAACTTCCTCACATTTGTTTTAAACCTGTCCCCTCTCAATTTCTCCGAGTGACCCCTTGTACTTGTGGTTCCCCATAGTCTGAAGAATCTGTCCCTGTCCACCTTCTCTATGCCCCTCAGGATTTTGAAGGTTTCTATCATGTCTCCTCTAAGTCTCCGCTTTTCCAGGGAGAACAGACCCAGCATTTTCAACCTGTCAGTGTATGAAAAGTTTAGTTGCTCTCCTCTGGACCCCCTCAAGTAATGCCATGTCCTTCTTGAGGTATGGCGACCAGTACTGGACACAGTACTCCAGATGTGGGCGCACCATTGCACGATATAGCGGCATGATGACTTCTTTCGTCCTGGTCGTGATACCCTTTTTAATGATACCCAACATTCTATTCGCTTTCTTTGAGGCTATCGCACATTGTGCTGATGCTTTCAATGTTGTGTCCACCATCACCCCCAGGTCTCTTTCAAGGTTGCTCACCCCTAGCAGTGATCCTCCCATTTTGTAGCTGAACATCGGGTTCTTTTTCCCTACATGCATGACCTTGCATTTCTCTATGTTAAAACTTATCTGCCACTTTTTTGCCCACTCTCGTTAGATCTCTTTGCAGGTCTTTGCAGTCTTCCGTGTTTCTAACCCTGCTGCAGAGTTTGGTGTCATCAGCAAATTTAATAACCTCATATTTCGTCCCCGTCTCCAGGTCATTGATAAATATATTGAACAGGAGCGGTCCCAGCACTGACCCCTGTGGAACTCCGCTCGTGACCCATTGCCAGTCTGAGTAATGGCCCTTTACTCCAACCCTCTGTTTCCTGCCTGCCAGCCAGTGTTTGATCCATCAGTGGACATCCCCCTGCACCCGTGGCTCCACAGCTTCCTAAGCAGTCTTTCGTGAGGTACCTTGTCGAAGGCCTTTTGGAAGTCAAGGTAAATGATGTCTATGGATTCCCCTTTATCCACCTGGCTGTTTATTCCCTCAAAGAAATACAGTAAGTTCATGAGGCATGACCTTCCCTTGCAGAAGCCGTGCTGGCTCGCCTTCAGTTGTCCATTGTTTTCTATGTGTTCGTAGATTGTGTCCTTGACCAGTGCTTCCATCATCTTTCCCGGAACCGAGGTCAAGCTCACCGGCCTGTAGTTTCCCGGGTCACCCCTTGATCCCTTCTTAAAGATGGGCGTGACATTGGCTATTTTCCAGTCCTCTGGGATCTCCCCAGTTTTCAAGGATAGAGAGGAAGCAGCGAGGGGCTGATTAGGAACAAGAGTAAGAGCTGGACCAAAGAGGGAGGCAGGGAGATGGGTCTAAGAGACAGATAAGAAGGAGCAGCTATGAAGTTAGGTAGGGGGAAGTGGGAACTTAGGGATTGGATCCTCATGAGATGTGGCCCAGGTGTGATATTCTATTGACATAACATATAGTTAGTCCAAAAAATCGAATCCGAGAGAATATCTACTACAAAAAAAAAAAATTCTCACATAAAAACATATAACCTACTAGAGAATTAATACAGAAATATACTAAATAAAAATATATATGAATGTGCTCAGTGAAGTGAACAGTTCCTCGATCAAAGAAGTAAAACGGAAAAAACTATATGATGGTCTCCTAGCCACTCAAGCAGCAAAACTAGATAACCAGATCTCCAATCTACTGATATCTACCCTAGACTACAAGATGTTCAGAAAAGAAATAAAAACTATACTCTCCAAGAAATTCCTGAAACAGACCTAACATCACACTTACCGTCCTACCTCCATCTTCCCGCCACATTAAAACTACCGGACTTCTCTTTACCTCTCTAGAAATGACAAATAATCTTCCACTGTAACCCACCATCTATAATTCTTTTGTAATCCGCCTTGAACCACAAGATAATGGCGGAATAGAAATCTCTAACGTAATGTAATTCAAATAGCCATAGAAAGGCTGAGGAAAGTTCAGCTTATAACATCATCGCACATGCCCTGCCTGCCTCCATTATCTAAAAAAATCACTGATGTATTGTATCTACAAGGAAGTTAAACAATATATATGTAGTCAAACAAACCACACTTATCTCTATCCTTGTAGGTTCTCACAGTCCTCGGCAGGGAGCATGGATGTGGTATTGAATGATGAAAACCTCAACCAGCTAGCGAAAAAGTCAATGGGTGTGATCAAATCCCCAAATTAATCCATAGTGAAAATCAGGAACAAAAAAAAATCAAAAACCAAAAACCACCATTTAAAATCCAAGTCAATCAGAAATACGTGATGAATGAGTCCATAACTCAGTAAATTTCTGTATTAATTCTCTAGTAGGTGTCATAACATAATTTAATTCTTATATGCTGCAAATAAGTGGTTCACTGCGGTTTGCAAAGCGAGAAAATAGTCACAATTACCATGAAGAACAAATGCAAAAACACCACAAGTTAAAATATAATTAATATGAAATTCATACATGATAACCGAAGACATATTTCTGATACAAAAACATCTTTAACTCTCTTCTAAATAATCTGTAACAGAACATCAGCTAGCAGTTTACCAGTTCTTAGCTGCTTGATAAGCAAAAGATGACCCTAATTTTCCCTTCACTTTATCCTCTTATGGTTAGAAAGGAAAATGCTGACACCTGTAATGAATCGCATTTTGACACAGGAGTCAATCCAACCAAGGAGTACATGTAATATGAGGCAAAACCTTGTTAAATTTTAAAGAGGATACAGAAGGTTCTCTAGCATTCTAGATTTTTTTAAAAAATCCTCCCAAAACACACTGGACTGGAATGTTTATATTATACTTGGTGATTTCTAGTATTGGGAGTGGGGGGAGGGTTGATGGGGACGGGGACGGGAGTGGGTTTGGACTGAACTGTTGTACTCATTTCGCTTACTTGTATTGCACTTTGCGTTCCTGTGTTCTGTATTATTTGGAAAATTAATAAAACATACTTTAAAAAAAAAAAAAAAATCCTCCCAATAAGAAGTGATAGTTTTACCTCAGAAGACTGGACTTTGACGCCCGGATTCTGTAAACGGCGCCCGGTCTCAAAAGCCCTAAGAGGCTTTTGAGAATCACACATGGGCGGTCTATCCAGAATCGCCTTAAGCTACCTAACCACGACTCTAACTTGCGCCCATGTTACAGGCGCCAAGTAGAGAATCACGTTGCTGTGATCAGTTTAGTGGCTGCAGCAACCTGTCTCTCCCACCCCCACGAAGACTACCGGCAGAAGGGATGCCCAATCATAGAAACATAGAAACATAGAAACAGACGGCAGATAAGGGCCCACGGCCCATCTAGTCTGCCCACCTTAATGTCCCTCCCCTACCTTTGCCCTGTGAAGAGATCCCATGTGCCGATCCCATTTGGCCTTAAAATCAGGCACGCTGCTGGCCTCAATCACCTGTAGTGGAAGACTATTCCAGCGATCAACCACTCTTTCAGTGAAAAAGAATTTCCTGATGTCACCTCGTAGTTTCCCGCCCCTGATTTTCAACGGATGCCCTCTTGTTGTCGTGGGACCCTTGAAAAAGAAGATATCTTCCTCCGCCTCGATGCGGTCCGTAAGATACTTGAACGTCTCGATCATGTCCCCCCTCTCTCTGCGCTCCTTGAGCGAGTATAGCTGTAATTTGTCAAGCCGTTTTTCGTATGGTAGATCCTTGAGTCCCGAGACCATCCGGGTGGCCATTCTTTGCACCGACTCCAGTCTCAGCACATCCTTGCGATAATGCAGCCTCCAGAATTGCACACAGTATTCCAGGTGGGGCCTCACCATGGATCTATACAATGGCATAATGACTTCCGCCTTACGACTGACGAAACCCCTTCGTATGCAGCCCATGATTTATCTTGCCTTGGACGAAGCCTGCTCCACTTGATTGGCAGACTTCATGTCCTCACTGACGATTACCCCCAAGTCTCGTTCTGCTACCGTTTTTGCTAGGATCTCGCCATTAAGAGTATAAGACTTGCATGGATTCTGGCTGCCCAGGTGCATAACTTTGCATTTTTTGGCATTGAAGTTGAGTTGCCATGTCCTAGACCATCGCTCCAGTAGGAGTAGGTCGTGCATCTTGTTGTCGGGCACTGAATCTTCGTCTGTTGTGCATTTGCCCACTACATTACTCAGTTTGGCGTCATCGGCGAATAATGTTATTTTACCTCGAAGCCCTTCTGCCAAGTCTCTTATAAAGATGTTGAATAGGATTGGGCCCAAGACTGAGCCCTGTGGTACTCCACTAATCACCTCCGTCATTTCGGAGGGGGTGCCGTTCACCACCACCCTTTGGAGCCTACCTCCAAGCCAGCTTCCAACCCATTTCGTCAATGTGTTACCTAATCCTATAGAACTCATCTTGCTCAGTAACCTGCGGTGTGGTACGCTATCGAATGCTTCTGCTGGAACCTCCGGCTGGAACCCCCCCATGCCCGCAAAGATCATCGGCTGGAGGGATGCCCAATCCCTCCTTCCAGAACCCCTCCCCAACAAAGACTGCTGGCAGGAGAGATGCCCAGTCCCCCCATCGCAGCAAAGATCGCCGGCAGGAGGGATGCTCAGTCCCCCTACCTTAAAAGGTAGCCCACCTGGAACCTTCCCCGCCACCACCTTGAGATAGCTGGCCAGAGGCATCCTTCCTGCCTCCAGCCGGCTGGCCCACCTTCACAAGAATGGCGGTCCTGCCCCTTCCCGGTGCATCATGAGATGCACCGGGGAGGGGCCTAAGGCCCTGATTGGCCCAGGTGCTTAAGGCCCCTCCCGTAGGAGGGCTCTTAGGCACCTGGGCAACCAGAATCTTAGGCCTCTCTCATAGTGCATACTGGGATGCACTGGGAGTGGCCTGATTCCGATTGGCCAGATCCCTTAGGCCACTCGATATGTGTTGCGTTAGGATGAAAACTTGTATTGTAAAATTTTGCACTGTAGCTATGGCAAATTGTAACCTGTTAACTATATTGTGTATGTTGACCTGTCCTGGGCTCTTTGGGGAGGATGAGATAGAGATTCACGTCATTGATCTTTGGGGATAACTGGCGGTGCTTAAAATAACACTCTCCCCCTGCTCCGCAAAAACAATGTCAAGAGCTCAGCAGCGCCAACAAAACACCCCACTCTGCACAAGGAGGTCAAGAGGAGCTCAGCGTAGCGTGGGAGGAAGTCTATTTCTGTTTCTCGTTTTCCTGTTTTGCCCTGTGCACAGAATCTGGCTTCTGGGGCATTCCGTTTCAATTTTTGTCTGCACGTTTGTAACTGGTGGTGGACTCTTGTCTGCCTTTGTTGAAAAGTCAGCTCCGTGCTTCCTGAGTGTGACCAAGTAAGGAAGTATCCTAGCGTGCGGAGATCTTTAGCCGTCTTGTTATGTATTCCCAGTAGGAGGTGTTGCAAGTTCTGGTGTAATGTCTGCAGTGCTGCATTTTCCAGGAAAAGCTGGATTCACAACAGACGCTGTAGTTGATGCACTGAACGATACTATTCATGAACAGATTCTCATCAAAACTCATCCTGTAAAAATGGAAACCAAAAGAAAACTACTAGGGGTTACCCTAGACAAGGATCTTACCTTTCATGATCAGATTAGTACAGTTGTAAAAACTTGTTTTTACAAACTAAGGCTTATACGTTCTCTATCATCTATCCTCGATACTACAGCCATCACAACTCTAATTCATTCACTTGTCATCTCTCACCTTGATTATTGTAACTCTCTCTACAATGGACTCCCTCAAAAAGAACTACGACGACTTCAACTCATACAAAATACAGCCATAAAACTTATTTACAAATCAGGAAAATATGACCATGTTACACCTCTCCTGAAAGAAGCTCATTGGCTACCTATAACCCATCGAATCACATATAAAGCAATTATGCAAGTCTTCAAAATCAGATTTTCCCGCCAACCCTCTTTTCTAGATAAACTTCTCATCCCTTACTGCTCATCACGGACCCTTAGATCAGCCGATCAAAACCTGCTATCTGTTCCCACAATCAAAGATTTCTTCTATACGAGAAAGACTAACTTTTCGGTAGTCGCTCCTACCCTATGGCCATCCCATGTTCGTCACGAGACATCAATTGACAAATTTAAGGCTAAATTAAGAACTTTCTTATTCCAAGACGCGTTTTCCTGCTCCCAAATATAATTTATTCTTCAATACCTCAACCGCTTTTAGGAAGCAATCCCATTCCTTATGTTTCATCCTCCCCAATACAAAATTTTTTTTTTTTTAGCCGAACAATGTATTTTTTCCCTTCCATTTCTTTTCCCTACCATCACTGTCCAGTATGTCTAGTTAAAGTCTAAATGTTCACAATCCCCTTTTCTTTTTTTTTTTTCTTCTTAATTATTTTATATATTGTATTAATTTTATTTTTTATCTTATTTTAACTTGTAAACCGGCTAGATACTAGTTGATAGTTGGTATAGTAAAATTTAATAAACTTGAAACTTGGTAGGTGAAGTGACTTGCTCAAGGTATTATAAGGATTAGAACAATCCCTTTATGCTACTGGACCTAGTAGGTTCTGGTTGATAAATTAACACAATATTCCTCAAGATAATAATATTTCTTAGGATAATTTTTATTCATTTATATACTGCCTATTAATTGTCTAAGTGGTTTACATTCAGGAACTCTGTCAGTTGTCCCTGTCTGTTCTGGTGGGCTCACAATCTATCTAATGTACTTGGGGCATTGGGGGGATTAAGTGACTTGCCCAGGGTCACAAGGAGCAGCGTGGGTTTGAATCCACAACCTCAGGGTGTTGAGGCTGTAGCTTTAACCACTGCGCCACGAGGCGCTTTCGGAACTCTTCAGCCTTTCAGCCCAACAGGGGATTCCTCTACGATTTCATATTGTGGGGATCCGGGATTGCCAACCAAGTACGAATTTGGATATATTAGCGACAGCGTGGGCTGAGGACTTGCATTGCCAGATGACTGCTCAACAGTTACAACGGGTCCTGAAGAACATTCAGAAGGTGTCACCCAATATTACTCACTCGGAAATGCAATTGAAAATTGTTCTTAGACTTTACATTCCACTGGAACGTGCAGCCCGGATGGGGATTACTGCTTCGCATTCTTGCCCGAAATGCAATCAGGCTCACGCATCTTTGAGTCACATGTTTTGGACCTGCCCCGCAATCCAACAGTTTTGGAGACACCTTGGCCTATATACCACATCGCTTTGGGGAAGGCGATGGCTTCCGCAACCAAGGGCGTTATTTGGATTTTTATAATATAGCCTCGCCCAAACCCAGGGGAATGTCAGCATTTATCTCCAGAGCCCTTTTGATGGGAAAAAAAGCCATCCTCACCAACTGGCTCTCCCGTGATCCCCCGTCATATGCACAATGGAGATCCCTAATGATAGTGCACGCAACACTGGAGAGACGCATGGTGGGAGACTTGACTCTTGGCCCGGGTCGCAAATTTTGTCAGGTGTGGGAGCACTTCTGGCAGGACCTCACACCGCGTGCTCGCAGTAGACTTTTGAATCTTTAAGATTTTATTCCCACTCTCAGCTGTTGGACCGGCCATGGATTCTTGGGGATGGGAGGGGAACTGATTATATTGTTGAAAATGTTATTTCCTGAATGGTACTACTGTTTGTATTTGCTTCTTACTGCTGAAATAATAAAAATCATTTAAACATAACCACTGTGCCACTCTAGGAATCAAAGTGTAGCAAAAGTGAGCCAAGTATAGGACAATCAAGCCATTGTGACATCACTAATGAAGTTGGCTCTTATTAGTGGAATGAGGCATTGTGACATCACAATCTCAGTAGAGAATGACACGGTGACAAAATTCATCACCGTTCCCGTCCCCGTGGATAACCGCGGGAAATAATCCCATGTCATTTTCTAGTGTCTATTTCAACCTCAGTCCTTCTACACCAGCATTCTTCAAAGCAAAGCTTGAGAGTCAGTGGCTGTGGCCATTCATACTCTGATTTTTATGTGAGCCAAGGATAATGAAGTCATTGTGACATCACTGATGTGATTGGCTCTTAGGCACTGGTGGAATGAGGCATTATGACATCACAATATCTGCTCTGGAATGTTCCTGCTCAATCTCAGCATTCTTCAAAGCAAAGCTTGCGGGTCAGTGGTTGAGGCCATTCATACTCTGATTCTTCCCTCTCTCCTTAAAGAATGACATGAAGATGGTTTCCCGTGGTTATCTGCGGGGACGGGAACGGTGAAGAATTTTGTCACCGTGTCATTCTCTAAATCTCAGCTCTAGTTACCAGAGACAGAAACTTTTCACACTATTTATTTATTCAATTTTCTATACTGTTCTCCCAGGGTAGCTCAGAACGGTTTACATTAATTTATTCAGGTACTCAAGCCTTTTTCCCTTTCTGTCCCGGTGGGCTCACAATCTATCTAATGTACCTGGGGCAATGGGGGATTGAGTGACTTGCCCAGGGTCACAAGCAGGGCAGGATTAATTCGTCAAGGGTCCCTATGCATACAAGTACACTGGGCCCCGGGCCCCACCCCAACCCACCATGCACCCAGGCGGAAACAGGAAACTGCGTCAGAGGGAAGCTTTGGCCAAGCAGCACCACTTGCACAATTACAGTTCCCGTTGTCTTTCTTACCCGCGTTACTTGCTTGTCTTACTTTCCGTCGATGGGGGGGGGGGGGCGTGTTGCCGATGCTGGAGGGGCCCATCGCTGTTTGGAAAAAAACAACGTTGATGCCCTCCTTCATCGGGCCCCCCTGACCATTTTGGGCCCTAGGCACGTGCCTACTTGGCCTATTGGTTAATCCTGCCCCAGTCACGAGAAGCAATGCTGAATTTGAACCCCAAACCTCAGGGTGCCAAGGCTGTTGCTCTAAGCACTAGGTCAGTTGGCCACTCCTTCCTCCACTAATACTGCTGAGGGGGCTACCCTTCTAGTTACAATCACAACTGAAAAAGAAATTGATGTTGTTGAGTAAAGACAGTACATAAAAATCACAAGAAACATGATACTCTTTATTTTGTGGCCAGATCTACTTAGCTCTGCATAAAAGCTTTTCTTTGGAACTAAGTGGGGCATAGTCATTAAGCTGCATTAGAGCACTAACCTGCATTATTTGCTTTTGAATGCTCTAACACCAGTTGTGGTTCCCTCATGTGGAATTATTTACATTGTAACAAGATGCAAACATGTAAAGCAGTTCATTGCTAAGTAAATATAATGATATGGCTTGTGATGAGGACTGGGTGCTCCTGGGCCACATGTTAAAGGGGCCAGAGTGCCCTACCAAGCTGAAACCTACTCTGGAATTTGTTGCCAGAGAACGTGGTGAAATCAGTTAGCTTAGCAGGGTTTAAAAAAGGTTTGGATAATTTCCTAAAAGAGAAATCCATAGGCCATTATTGAGATGGCTTTGGGAAATCCACTGCTTATTCCTGGATAAGCATCATCAAATCTGTTTTACTACTTGGGATCTAACTAGATACTTGGGACCAGGGTTGGCCACTGGTAGAAACAGGATACCGGGCTTGATGGACTTTCAGTTTGTCCCAATATGGCAATTCTTATGTTCTTATGATGCCTAAATTTGTGAACTAGAAGTTAAACAAAAACTGATTTAACTATTTATAGCTTTTGAAATTTTTCTGTTTTCCTAAAATAAAAATATTACATGCCAAAAACTGTTAGGTATAGCAAACCAGAAAATCCATCTGAACTGCTCTGCTAAGAAATGAACCCGTTTTGGTCGTTTGCCCGTCTCTCTTCTGGTTTCACTTCTGAGAAGTTTCCAGTTGCTCCATTTTTCTGCTGCCGCCTTTATATTTCCACTTTTCTCAACTCTTTGGCATTTTGCTTGAGTTGCTCCCATTATGCTGCGGCTTGGTTCCGAAGAGACACATAAATCCCAGAGCTCTGCGAGCAGCCACATAGTAATTACCACAGCAGCTGCAGTCTGGGCAATGGAAGCAGTTCACGCCCGATCCTAAAAGTTCCCACCCTAGGAATCTTTCAAAGAGACAATATCCAGTACAGTACATATGTTCTAAAAAAGAAAAAGTCATCGCTCCCCAGCTCTTTTCCTGCATCACTTTTCAGTCTCTTTTTTTGACTAACTGGCTGATGACCCGGCGTTGCACGGGTATTTAATTATAGCAATAACACTGTAAATGGATTCAAATAAAGATACTTTATAGTGGTGAATGAAATTATTGCTTTACAGCTTAATAAAAAGTACAATATTCAAATTATAATGTGAAATATTTGACAAAATGAATACAATACAACTAACGCAAAACGTGATTATAAACAAAATTTTTAGTTTCACCTCCAGGAGCAAGAACATATAAATTGTTGGGTGAACCCACCCTTGAGCAAGCAACATAGAGTTGTGGGCCGAGAGACCCCCCAGAACATATCAGCCCAAGTAGTGAGGGACCTGCATACAAAGTTTTGTTCAAATTGGTCAAGCTGTTTTTGAATTACAATGAGAATGGCAGCTTTTTACATTTTTTCCATTGACATGAATGGGTGAAATCTGATATTCTGTTTGTAGCTCCGCCCACATGTGCAGGTGGGCCGCGAGACCCCCAGAACATATCACCCCAGGTAGTGAGGGATCTGCATACCAAGTTTCGTTGAAATCGGTCAAGCCGTTTTTGAATTACTGTGAGAATGGCAGCTTTTTACATTTTTTTCCATTGACATGAATGGGTGAAATCTGATTTTATGTTTGTAGCTCCGCCCACGTGTGCAGGTGGGCCGCGAGACCCCCAGAACATATCACCCCAGGTAGTGAGGGATCAGCATACCAAGTTTCGGTGAAATCGGTCAAGCCATTTTTGAATTACTGTGAGAATGGCAGCTTTTTACATTTTTTCCATTGACATGAATGGGTGAAATCTGATTTTATGTTTGTAGCTCCGCCCACGTGTGCAGGTGGGCCACGAGACCCCCAGAACATATCACCCCAGGTAGTGAGGGATCAGCATACCAAGTTTCGGTGAAATCGGTCAAGCCATTTTTGAATTACTGTGAGAATGGCAGCTTTTTACATTTTTTTCCATTGACATGAATGGGTGAAATCTGATTTTATGTTTGTAGCTCCGCCCACGTGTGCAGGTGGGCCACGAGACCCCCAGAACATATCATCCCAGGTAGTGAGGGATCTGCATACCAAGTTTCGTTCAAATCGGTCAAGCCGTTTTTGCGTGATCGCGGCACATACACACACACATACATACATACATACACACATACACACATACATACCTCCGATTTTATATAGAAGATAGAAGATGAGGGGGATGAAATTGAAAACCTCTACAAAATGGATGGTGAATACCCTAGTGCAGTGTTCTTCAACCTTTTTACACCTATGGACCGGCAGAAATAAAAGAATTATTTGGTGGACCGGCACTGGTCTGCAGACCGACGGTTGAAGAACACTGAGATAATTGTGGGCCAACTGGAAGCCTTCCCTCTGATGTTGCAACATCAGAGAGAAATCTTCCAGTCCAGGCGCATGACGTGCGTTGGAGCCGCTGCCCGTGGCTTTGTGCACTGAGTCAGTGAGGAAGAGGAAGAGGGAGCCGGCCAGAAGATAACACTGCATCAATCGCACCGCGAACCGGCGGTTGAAGAACACTGTTTTGGGCCTGATGCACATGCTGGCCCTGTGGACCGGCAGGAAATTTCTGTAGACCGGCACTGGTCCATGGACCGGTGGTTGAAGAACACTGCCCTAGTGCTCAACCCAAGGGAGTATTAGTACAACCATGGACAAGACAGGAGGATCAAAACTCCTGTTAAAAATAAAATGAATTATGCACAAAAGAAAGAAACCCAGTGATTCAGGCCAGCTTTAAATAATGTAGCTTTAGAAAACTCTTCTGCCTCTTAGCAAAGGGCCATTGTTACGCCAGAGCAGAATCTCATAATCTGTTACCACCAGGGCTGGAGTCTTTCCCGTGACAGACTCATTCACTCAGTGTATTGGATAAAAATGAAGTGGATAGAAATTTCTGAATGTTTCAATGTCATCTTCACCGTTCTTGGACTAAAGGCACTCAATCTCAATATAAGGACCTCCTTTGCAATGCCAAAAACAGCAGAGCACACTTTGCCTTTTCAGCAAAACCTTTAAATAGTTTACTACAAGACTACTTAAATTTTGCAAAAATATTTTCTCCTCCAATCAAAGTCATTTAATGTCAACAGAGGTAGAAATTGACTCAGTACAACAATGGACCTGGTTCAGAAGGGAGGCCTGTATGAGTTGTCTCCATAATACAGCCCACTCTTGCGTACTCAAAAAGAAAATCATTGTTTTCCTATCGTGTGTCCCGGCTGACAGGACATTCCAAAAATGTCGTTGCCATCGTATGTCCCATGGCATGGGACATACAGTACACGACAGGAACACAAAAGATTTGAATTTACAGAATTATGACTTATTTACATTATGTTTACAATAGCTGTAAATGATAACGATGAATAATACAAAACTTTGCTAAAATAATTACGATTGGAACCAGCGTAACGTAAAATTTATTACGACAGGAAAAGGTTAAGAGAGCTAACTACAATGATCTCGTCTAGGATACAAGAGCACTTCTGCTGCTTCTCTAACTGGACATTAGATGTCACTATAAGCACACAACTCAGCATTGGTGTTAGGATGACCACTGTGGTAGAGACTAGTGCTGCCCGATTTGCGATTCAAAACGATTCTCCGATTCACTTTTAGTGAATCAATTCGAATCGGTTTGTTATTGCATAAAATCGGACTTACCGATTCGTTGGCCCCTTGCTATTACTGCAGACCCGTTCGGGATTTCCTTCTGCCACCGGAGTCCTTGCTTTGATGTAACTTCCAGTTTTGCAAAAACCGGAAGATACATCGAAGCAAGGACTCCGGCAGAAGGAAATCCCAAACGGGTCTCTGCGTACAGATTGGGGCAAGGCTCTCTCCTCTCCTCCCTGGCCAGGCAAAAGCGGCAGTAGCAAATGTGACTCACTACCCTGCTGCTACTCCGGGCGTCTTCTCTCCATTCGGCTGCCCAAGTGGAAACAGGAAGTTTTCACTGAGGGCGGGCCGCAGTGGAGAGAAGACGTGAGAAGTGCTGGCAGGAGTGGATCGCTACTGCCAGGGCAGACCTCTTACCAGATGCGTCCCTCCTGCTGGAATCTCTTTGGGAAAGGTGCGGGGGGTGTGGTGGTGGTGGGGGCTTAGGAGTGCCATAAAAAAAATAAAAAAGGCAGATGGAGGGAGAGGGGAGATGGGGAGTTGGTGGACTGGAGGAGAGATGGGGAGAAGATAGATGGGAGAAATGCACTTGGTGGAGGGGGAGATGGACTTGGGGGAGATCATGGAGAAGGGAGATGAGGGGAAGGATAGAAGAAATAAAGATCTAAAAACAGGAGAGGGAGAGAGATGGTGGACAATGGGATTTAGGGAGGGAAGTAACAGAAAAGAAGAGAAATGTGGACACAAGGGATGGTGTGGAGGGGAAGGATAGATATACTGGATAGGAGGGTAGTTGGGAAGAGAAAGGGAGACATGGTGGACCCTGGGGTGGTGGGGAAGGAGAGAGAGGAAGGATGAAAGGGTAATTTAGAAAAGGTGGATGGAGATGAAAAAAAAGAAAGATACCAGGCCTCCGAGGGAGGGAAGTGAAACGGAAGGGGAGGACAGAGACAGAAGATGGATGATTAGCATGGAGAAAGAAGAAAGAAGGAGACCCTGGCAAGCAAGTTATCAGAAGACAACTGGAGCCGGGGACCGATAAGATCTGAATAATGATCAGACAACAAAAGGTAGAAAAAAATAATTTTATTTTCTATTTTGTGGTGTTAGACCACGAACGTGAGCTAGGATTTAAGAGAGAGGAAAAGTCTTTTTTGTTTATTTTGTTTACACCACAGCGCAAGTGTGGGTAGAAAGGGCAAAGTGGGTGAAGAGGCTATAAAAGGGGTGAAGAGGCTATAAAATAAACCCACCAGGATATTTGAAAAAAACATCCACTTGGGCAGGAAAATCGAATCGAAAAATCGATTCAATAGGCTGAATCGAATTGAATCAAATCAAATTTTTTTTTCCCCTGAATCGGGCAGCACTAGTAGAGACATGCCTACCAGCAAGACTGCTTGTAAAATTTAAATCAATATATGATTTGGTGAAATAATGGATTTCCAGAAGTGTTCAAAAGTTCCTATAAGCTATTTCAGAATAAAGAGTAAAAGAAAAACGCACACTTTCAAATGAATTCCATTTTGAGCGAGATGGGCCGGGTAAAACCAAGCTATGGTCATTTAGGGATTGAAGAGGATACTGTGAGATATATGGGCAAACCTGGGAAGAGAAAGAAGTTCTCTAGTATGGAGACACTACAGTATGAAGTGGGGTAAAACATGTCACCTCTGTCGGGTTTTCAGGATTTCTCCAATAAATATGCATGAGATCTATGTGCATGCACTGATTTCAATGCATATTCATTAGGGAAATCCTGAAAACCCGACTGGATTGCGGCCCTCAAGGAGGGACTTTGAAGATCCCTATCCTAGATGTTACATGCATCCCCCCCAAAATTGCTTTAGTACATTTAGAACTAGTTAATAGCCCCCTTTGTAAATGTAAGACTATAGATTGGAAGCGTTACAACTTGGCAACCTTTGAAAGGCAAACTGGATTTCCCGGTAGGTATGACAACTAAAGTATTCTAAATACATTTGCTACTACATAGATCTCGCTTCTTAGTTCCCAGCTCTCTCTGCACCTGAAATGGCTTCAAAACCATCTACTCGGTAGTTACACCAACACTTTGGAACGCAGTTCCCCTTACCCTACGGCAGGGGTAGGCAATTCCATCCTCGAGAGCCAGAGCCAGGTCAGGTTTTCAGGATCTCCACCATGAAAAAGTATTTCAGGGATCTCAAAGTCCCTCCTTGAGGGCCGCAATCCAGTCGGGTTTTCAGGATTTCCCCAATGAATATGAATTGAAAGCGGTGCATGCACATAGATCTCATGCATATTCATTGGGGAAATCCTAAAAACCCGACTGGATTGCGGCCCTCAAGGAGGGACTTTGAGATCCCTGAATTAGATGGATTTGCATGCACTGCCTCCTTGAGATGCAAATCTATCTCATGCATATTTATTTTGGATATACTGAAAACCTGACCTGGCTCCGGCTCTCGAGGACTGGAACTGCCTACCTTGCCCTACGGCAAGAAACTAGTTTAAATAACTTTAAAATCAATCTTAAAACTTTTCTCTTCAAAGACGCTTATGAGATTTACGATTCATAATTGGAAAAAAACAACACAATATTAAAGATGCTTTTGCTCCAGTCAAACCCACTTCCATGATACCTCTTCCTTTTATTTTTAATACTGTCTTTATCCTTTCTCCCCTCGTTTCAATTTTTGTCTCAATAGTTACTTTTAGTTCTGTTTGTCTATGCCTCTAATTTTTAATTAATTAAAAAAAAAATATATTGTAAAGATGTAAACCACTTTGGTTTGTAAAAGCGGTATATTAAGAGTTAATAAACTTAAAACTTGAAACAGGGCATGGTCCAAGACTGTGATGCTACCTATATTCTCTTTACTCTCTGGAAAAGTGTTTTCCTGGGCACTCAGGTCCAAACACCCATTAGAGAATGACACGGTGACGGTTTACCCGCGGCCACCGCATTTAAGCCGCGGGTCACCGCCGAAAACGGGGAAGAAAACTAGCAGTCGCTGCGGTGACGGGGACAAGGCCATTCACCGACCGCGGAAACGGTGAACAGGTTTGTCCCCGCGGGCCAATGTACCCCCTTCTAGGAACCGCTATTTACCGTATTTTCACGCATATAACGCGCTCCCACCCGCACCCGCGATCGGAGCAAGAGGGAGCCCAAGCCCTCTTGCCCGGCCGACTCCCCGACGTCCGATACATCCCCCCCCCCGGCAGGACCACTCGCACCCCCACCCCGAAGGACCGCCGACTTCCCGACAATATCGGGCCAGAAGGGAGCCCAAACCCTCCTGGCCACGGCGACCCCCTAACCCCACCCCGCACTACATTACGGGCAGGAGGGATCCCAGGCCCTCCTGCCCTCGACGCAAACCCCCCTCCCCCCCAACGACCGCCCCCCCAAGAACCTCCGACCGCCCCCCCAGCCGACCCGCGATCCCCCTGGCGACCCTCACGACCCTCCCACCCCCCTTCCCCGTACCTTTGGTAGTTGGCCGGACAGACGGGAGCCAAACCCGCCTGTCCGGCAGGCAGCCAACAAAGGAATGAGGCCGGATTGGCCCATCTATCCTAAAGCTCCGCCTACTGGTGGGGCCTAAGGCGCGTGGGCCAATCAGAATAGGCCCTGGAGCCTTAGGTCCCACCTGGGGGCGCGGCCTGAGGCACATGGGACCAACCCGACCATGTGCCTCAGGCCGCGCCCCCAGGTGGGACCTAAGGCTCCAGGGCCTATTCTGATTGGCCCACGCGCCTTAGGCCCCACCAGTAGGCGGAGCTTTAGGATGGATGGGCCAATCCGGCCTCATTCCTTCGTTGGCTGCCTGCCGGACAGGCGGGTTTGGCTCCCGTCTGTCCGGCCAACTACCAAAGGTACGGGGAAGGGGGGTGGGGGGGTCGTGGGGGTCGCCAGGGGGATCGCGGGTCGGCTGGGGGGGGCGGTCGTTGGGGGGAGGGGGGTTTGCGTCGAGGGCAGGAGGGCCTGGGATCCCTCCTGCCCGTAATGTAGTGCGGGGTGGGGTTAGGGGGTCGCCGTGGCCAGGAGGGTTTGGGCTCCCTTCTGGCCCAACTACCAAAGGTACGGGGAAGGGGGGTGGGGGGGTCGCCAGGGGGGTCGCGGGTCGGCTGGGGGGGGCGGTCGTTGGGGGGAGGGGGGTTTGCGTCGAGGGCAGGAGGGCCTGGGATCCCTCCTGCCCGTAATGTAGTGCGGGGTGGGGTTAGGGGGTCGCCGTGGCCAGGAGGATTTGGGCTCCCTCCTGGCCCGATATTGTTGGGGAGTCGGCGGTCCTTCGGGGGGAGGGATGTATCGGACGTCGGGGGGGGGGCATCAGGCTTTCAGGATGGGGACAGACCTTCAAGGGGGGACAGTGCAGGGAAGTCAGGGAATTTATATTAATTAATTTTTTCTCTGCGTGTTTTGTTTTTGTATAGTTATTAACTAATATTTAACTAAGTTTTAAAGTTTTAAAGAATGTTTCCTTTATACGTAAATAAAGAAAAGTGAATGGGATTGCAGTGGCGGTGACGGGGCGGTGAATGGGGTGGCAGTGGCGGTGACGGGGCGGTGAAGAGGATGGTGAGACGGGGACGGGGCGGTGACGGGGATGGTGAGACGGGGACGGGGCGGTGACGGGGATGGTGAGACGGGGACGGGGCGGTGACGGGGACCAATTTTTTCACCGTGTCATTCTCTAACACCCATCACACATCCAATAGACCCAGCTGATTTATTGTGAAATGTACCCTTTCATCAGTTAGTCTAGGGTTCCTCAATTTTGCAGCCCTTCATCCACTGCAATGCCATAACCAGCCCCAGGATGGGCGAGAAGCATCGTCCACAAAATAGATATTTTGGCCAGTACGGAAGGAGCCCAAGACTATCACACATTGCCCACTTCCAATGGGAGATTCTCATATTTACTATAGCAGTTCGCTTGATATTCGGATTGAGAAAGAATGACCACATTAGCCCCTACCACAGAAGGTTACACTGGGTGCCAATGGAGGCGCAAATAATGCTTACGTTTGCCTGTATTTGTTTCATGCAGGCCTGGGGACTAGCGCCTTCCTATCTTCTACCACATTTCGTACGACACAACTGTAACATATTTGCATACCCAAGGATCACCGGCTGCAAATACAAATCCTTTTTGGACAGATCTGTCATGTTCCAAGCAAGCAAACAGCAGTCCTGGCTGGGTAACTACATCAATGGAGCCAGGCTGACCTACGGCGCCTTTCGGAGAGTAATTAAAACCGTATTGTTTGACTGATTCATCTCCTAAACAGAAGCCACACTAAATTTATAAATGTATACTTTCCTACTGTCTATTTCTTGTGTAATATGTTGTACCTTCACTTTTTGCATTCTGTAATTCGCTGATTGTCCAGCCCTCTTCGATGTGAACCGCCTAGAAATCATCCGACTATGGCGGTATAGAAGAATAAAGTTATCATTATTATCTGTACATTCAATTCTCTACCCCCCCCCCCTTTTAAATGGTGAAATGTAGCCCATCAAACATTTGAAGTCCTATCCATGATCTCATTATTTGCAAAGTTCTGTTTCCTCTGTGTTGTCCGAGCTTCAGGTTCTCTTCCTAACACACCAGGACATACGTGTCAAACTCTGGCCCGCCAGACAATTTCAAATTTACGCTTAGGTTGGCCCGCCGGCAGACATTTTTTACCCAATCAGGTACAAGTGTTCACGCACAGGATGCATTGCGCCTCTCATCTCGCTGCCACTTTGCGATGCAGTGCTCCCGCCGCTGCTCTCCACAAGCGCCTTCCTCTGGGGAGGGCCATGGGGTGGGTGGGAATGTTAGTAATATTGAGTGTGTGTAGGCAGGAGTGTGCCTCAATGGAGGGAGTAGGTGGAATAGGGACTGGGTGAGTTCCCTTGGAGAACAGAATAGAAAATTAAATAACTACCGCGCGCGTTATACGTGGTTTTTACATACCGCGCATACCCTTGTTTCCGGATGCCAGCCCAGCTGCTTCCTCTGCCGGCGGTCCTGCCCCTTCTCAGAGCCCTGTGCTGCGCTGCTTCCTCTTCAGGCGGTCCCGCCCTTTCTCTGACGTAAGAGAAAGGGTGGGACCGCCGGAAGAAAAGGCAGTGCAGCAGGGCTCAGAGAAGGGGCGGGACCGCCGGCAGAGGAAACAGCTGGGCTCGCTGGCATCCGGAAACAAGGTAGACAGCTTCTCCATGGGGGAGGGGGGGGAGGCTGTGGGGGTGCGAGCGGTCCTTCAGGGTGGGGGTGCGAGTGGTCCTGCGGGGGGGTGAATCGGACGTCGGGGGGGGCATCAGGCTTTCAGGGTAGGGACAGGACTTCAAGGTGGAAAGGAGAGTCGGGGCGGGCGAAAAGAGAGTCGGGGTCTCCAGAGGAGAGTCGGGGCGGGCGAAAGGAGAGTCGGGCAGCATACGCGGTATACGGGTGTGCGCGGTATATAAAAAATTCTGTACATAAATTTGTGTTTTTCGCATGCTATACCAGTGTGCGCGTTTTACACGGGTGCGCGTTATCTATGTGAAAATACGGTAGTGTGAAAAGTTTCAGCCTCTAATAACCAGAGCTGAGATTGTGACATCATAATGCCTCATTCCACCAATAAGAGCCAACCTCATCAGTGATGTCACAATGGCTCACTTTGGCTCACTTTTGCTACATTTTGATTTCTAGAGTGGCGCAGTGGTTAAAGCTACAGCCTCAGCACCCTGAGGTTGTGGGTTCAAATCCCATGATGCTCCTTGTGACCCTGGGCAAGCCAATTAATCTCCCCATTGCCATCCCAGGTACATTAGATAGACTGTGAGCCCACCAGAACAGACAGGGAAAAATGCTTGAGTACATGAATAAATTAATGTAAAGTAAGAACATAAGAACATAAGAAGTGTTCTGATTTCCCCTGGGAAAACGGTATAGAAAATGGAATAAATAAATAAATAAAAACCAAGAACGGGAGAGGAAGTGTCTTCAAATGGCACCTCTTCATCCAGGGCTACAGCTGAAGAGTCTCATAGTGGCCCGCTGAGCACAGGAGCAATCGATCGTACGTTGTAGGAGCACTGCTCACAGTTTTTACAGGGTCGCCCACAAAAATATTTGCAAAGCTCAGAGGAAGGAACAAAAGAATTTCATAACATTTGCAGATCTCCTTAAGACAATCCTAGATTATTAATTAGTAAATAGTTCACTTATCTTTGATAACATTTACTAATTAATTATCTAGGATTGTCTTAAGGAGATCTGCAAATGTTATGAAATTCCTTTGTTCCTTCCTCTGAGCTTTTTATTGTTAAACACTGTGATATTATTAATGTATTTAATTATTGCTTGAATCAATTGATAGGATTATATTTAAATAATGGATTCCCTGGATTTATTATATTTTGGTAGTTGTGAATCTATATCTATATATATATATAAAATCGGAGGTATGTATGTGTGTGTGTGTGTGTGTACGTGTGTACGTGCCGCGATCACGCAAAAACGGCTTGACCGATTTGAACGAAACTTGGTATGCAGATCCCTCACTACCTGGGGTGATATGTTCTGGGGGTCTCGCGGCCCACCTGCACACGTGGGCGGAGCTACAAACAGAAAATCAGATTTCACCCATTCATGTCAATGGAAAAAATGTAAAAAGCTGCCATTCTCACAGTAATTCAAAAACGGCTTGACCGATTTGAACGAAACTTGGTATGCAGATCCCTCACTACCTGGGGTGATATGTTATGGGGGTCTCGCGGCCCACAACTCTATGTTGCTTGCTCAAGGGTGGGTTCACCCAAGAATTTATATGTTCTTGCGCAAGGAGGTGAAACTAAAATTGTTGTTTATAATCACGTTTTGCGTTAGTTGTATTGTATTCATTTTGTCAAATATTTCACATTATAATTTGAATATTGTACTTTTTATTAAGCTGTAAAAAAATAATTTCATTCACCACTATAAAGTATCTTTATTTGAATCCATTTACAGTGTTATTGCTATAATTAAATACCCGTGCAACGCCGGGGCATCAGCTAGTGATATATATTTTTTTCTCTCAGCTTTTTTCTTGTTTCTGAGAGCATGACATTAAGGCGCTGGGTTTGTAAAGAGGAAGGTTTTTAGGGCCCTCCTAAAGCTCAAAGGACATCTTACTCCCACCCTGACCCTTCTCAGGGAAGCTGCAGGAACCTTCTACCTCTTAAAGAGCATTTTGTATCCCGGCATGGTTCATCCCATAGTCCTGCTATAAATACAACATATGTAGAAACACAATCAAAATGTGCAGCCAAGGAAGCAAACACCGAGAAGGTTTTTTTTATTATTTGTATAAAAAAAAGTGCACATTTTTATATCCCCAAAAGAATGCAAAGCTGATTTATAGGGCAATGAAAGAAAAAGGAAAAACCAGAGCTAAGAGATTGACAAAAGAAGAAATTAAGCTGATCTTTAATCAAGATGCATCTGTTTTGGGACAGGGTCAGCACTGGAGTCCCAGGGGCTCCTCACAGGTCTGTGGACTGCTGGCATCTTGGAATCCCTACAGCTGGTCCTCATTTAAGTCAGTTCCTGTGTTTCAGCGCAAAGCAGAACTAAAATTCCTTCTCCTGTCTCATCAGAGCAGACCACTACACCTCTTTTTGGTTCTGCAGTGGGAACAGGTGAGGGAGAGATGGAAGCATCATTACTTCTCAGGCCACTGGATTTTATGTAACTATCACTGCTGCTCCCAAAACCCAGTTTAAAAAATGTTCCTCGGGAGAACTCCTCCTAGACACTGGTTTCACACACAGTGGCAACCCACGTACACTTTGGTGTACCCTTATATCACAATGTACATGTGCCCCAGGTCTGGGCCACGTGCATTTCACTCCTCGTCACTGCTGGCCACGTCCTGGTTTGCCTCGTGGTCCTTTGGTGCACCGTCTTCTGGCTCCACAGGGAGAAGCTGCATGCTGTCTTCCAGAGCTTGCGACACACCATCAATAGTCCAGCACTCCTCCCGCAGGGCGTGATCCTTCAGGGTAAAGGGGCCCTGCTTAGTTCGGGTCAACTCCTTCACGTAGGCACAGGAAGAGAGCTCTGGAAGAAAAGAAAAACCAATCAACCTTCCTCTCTAGGATACAGACCAGTAAGTGCAGCACACGCGGGAGGCGGGGGGTCCTCACAAGACGGGAAATGATGACAGAAACTGTCCCACATCACTACAGGTCAGCCACTTGCAGACAAGCCTGGAAATCAGTATAAAAACGTAACTCCACGCATCATTTTTGCCCCTCTCCACATTCACTCAACACTTGTATCTGTGATAGGTTGAGTGATAAGGGGATTGAGGGATACGGATAGAAGTAGTGATAGGTTTTAGGATGAGGCAGGGACCACTTGACAGGTCATGGACCTGATGGGCTGACACGGGTGCGGACTGCTGGGCGTGATGGACCTCTGGTCTGACTCAGTGGAGACAACTTCTTATGTTCTTATGATAGCTCTGAGTTTTTATCAGCATCTGGGTAATCACTGAATTATTTCTAGATTCTGTTATTATTGAGAGGGATGAAACACAACTTCTCCTACCCACTTTTGAAGACATACGTACTTAGATTCATATAACCACTGCACAACCACTTACACCGTCCCATCCCCCAACAAAGACAGGAAACAAAATTCAAGCAGCTAGTGACAAGATGGCATCGAAAGCCACCTACCCTATACAGTAAACCCCCCGCGAATTTGCAGTTCGCAAATCGTGGACTCAGTCATTTGCAGCATTTTCTGACCGCCTCTTCCGAGAACTAAAGTCAGGCTACCCCAATCGGGAGCTGCTTTGACGCGCCAGATAGCGTGTCAAAGCCGCTCCTGATTGGTGTAGCCTGACTTTGGTTCCCGGAAGAGGCGGTCAGAAAATACTAAGAACGATCCCGCAGGAGATCAGCCTTTTTTTCAGCCCCTGCCAGCCCTCTCCCACCTTTGATTCGCAGTTTTTTGAAATTCGTGGGTGCTCATGGAACGGAACCTCCGCGAATTTTGGAAGAGTACTGTACTTCCAAAGTTACACACTTACATTCCAACACCCACCATTCCCACACACACCAACACCCAGCCATACCCTATCATACATAGACACTCATTCCAGTTCACCTGCCAGTCACCAGTACCCCCCCCCCCTATCTACATCCTCCTTATCCCCCCCATTCATTCCTAAATATTTCTACCTGCCTATTCCCCTGCATCCCACAGGTAGCCAGAAAATTCATATCCAGAGCCCACCCACTCCTACACCTACCAAGCACACAAACAAACATACCCTGCCCACCCCTTACCACCAAAATATTTGGAGGCTCTTTATTTTGGTCAGTTCTCATTATTCAGTGTGCATTTGATTAGATTCCAGCGTAACTTTATTCATGAGGATGTATTGAAAACAAAGTAGTGTCCGAGGATTGTTAATTTTGTAATTATTATATAAATTAAAAAATAATAATATACACATAATAGGGTGTTTTGAAAATATGAGGTTTTTTTTAAGATCAGTGATTGAAATTTGGAACTGATAAGTCTCCGACTTACTGTAAATCCTTTAGCATTTCATCAGTTTCTGAGATTCTTTTTCTCCTTTTACTTTTACAAACCATCTCATTTTTTGGGTAATGTACCTTGGTCTCACCTTCGACACTTACACCCCACCTCTCTCCTGCTTATCTGTAATCTCCACATTCCTACACTCATATTCAGCAATCCCACCCACCCACCCACATGTAAACACAATCTCCCACACCTGCAACTCCAACCAGTCCCACATGTGATGTTCCACTCACAGCCAGCCTACATACCCTGAAAAGCCCACCTCATCCACATCCCAATCCTTCTACAAACGCCTCTGCGTGCCTTCTACAAACCTTGTTGACTAGGAAATCTAGAGTAAAAGAACCACATGTTTTCAGCAGGATTTCAGAGACGGGGGGAATAAAATGTTCACTAGAAAGATATACTGGGAATGATTAAGAAGGGGATCACGAATAGATCGGAGAAGGTTATCATGCCGCTGTACCGAACCATGGTGCGCCCTCACCTGGAGTACTGCGTTCAGCACTGGTCGCCGTACATGAAGAAGAGTCTAGAGAAGAGCGACTAACATGGTTAAGGGGCTGGAGGAGTTGCTGTACAGTGAGAGATTAGAGAAACTGGGCCTCTTCTCCCTTGAAAAGAGGAGACTGAGAGGGGACATGATTGAAACATTCAAGATAATGAAGGGAATAGACTTAGTAGATAGAGACAGGTTGTTCACCCTCTCCAAGGTAGAGAGAACGAGAGGGCACTCTCTAAAGTTAAAAGGGGATAGATTCCGTACAAACGTAAGGAAGTTCTTCTTCACCCAGAGAGTGGTGGAAAACTGGAACGCTCTTCCGGAGGCTGTTATAGGGGAAACACCCTCCAGGGATTCAAATAGGGGAAAACACCCTCCAGGGATTCAAGACAAAGTTAGACAAAATACTGAAGGGAATAGACTTAGTAGATAAGGACAGGTTGTTCACCCTCTCCAAGGTACAGAGAACGAGAGGGCACTCTCTAAAGTTAAAAGGGGATAGATTCTGTAGAAACGTAAGGAAGTTCTTCTTCACCCAGAGAGTGTTTGGATAGGTTCCTAGAGGATAAGGGGATTGAGGGGTACAGATAGGAGTTGAGGTAGGTTATAGAAATAGTCAGGGACCATTGCACAGGTGATGGGCCTGGAGGGCCGCCACGGGAGCGGACCGCTGGGCGGGATGGACCTTTGGTCTGACCCAGTGGAGGCAAATTCTTATGTTCTTATGGTGGAGAGCTGGAATGCTCTTCCGGAGACTGTTATAGGGGAAAACACCTTCCAGAGATTTAAGACAAAGTTGGACGGGTTTGAACAAAAGCAGGAGGGCTGGTCACAGGGCACTGGTCTTTGACCTGGGGGCCACCGTGGGAGCGGACTGCTGGGCACAATGGACCACTGGTCTGACCCAGCAGCAGCAAATTCTTATGTTCTTACAGAGTCTCTCTGAGAGTCGGGGTTAGAAGGAAAAGAAGACAAATTGCCCAGACCAAGGAGTGGGCTGAGATCCTGGAGAACCGGGTTCAATTCCCACTGTGGCTCCTTGGGACTCTGGGAAAGTCACTTAACCTTCCAATGCCCCAGGTACAAAAAAAAAGTTACTTTAGATTTTGAGCTCACTAGGATTAGAGGAAATATCTGTATACAATAAATTGGGAACTGCTTTGATTGTATCACAGAAAGGAGGTCTATCAAATCCATGGTAATGATTCCTACAAAATCCTGAGTGGAGTAGAACGGGGTACAAGTGGATCGATTTTTCACAACATCAAAAATTACAAAGACTAGGGGACACTGGATGAAGTTACAGAGAAATACTTTTAAAACCAATAGGAGGAAATGTTTTTTCACTCAGAGAATAGTTAAGCTCTGGAATGCATTGCCAGAGGTTGTGGTAAGAGCGGATAACGCAGCTGGTTTTAAGAAATGTTTGAACAAGTTCCTGGAGGAAAAGTCCGTAGTCTGTTATTGAGAAAGACATGGGAGAAGCCACTGCTTGCCCTGGATCGGTGACATGGAATTTTGTTACTCTTTGGGGTTCCGGAATCTTTTGTTACTCTTTGGGATTCTGAATGGAATGTTGCTACTCTGGGATTCTAGAATCTTGCTATTCTTTAGGATTCTGAATGGAATGTTGCTACTCTGGGATTCTAGAATCTTGCTACTCTTTAGGATTCTGAATGGAATGTTGCTACTCTGGGATTCTAGAATCTTGCTATTCTTTAGGATTCTGAATGGAATGTTGCTACTCTGGGATTCTAGAATCTTGCTATTCTTTAGGATTCTGAATGGAATGTTGCTACTCTGGGATTCTAGAATCTTGCTATTCTTTAGGATTCTGAATGGAATGTTGCTACTCTGGGATTCTAGAATCTTGCTACTCTTTAGGATTCTGAATGGAATGTTGCTACTCTGGGATTCTAGAATCTTGCTACTCTTTAGGATTCTGAATGGAATGTTGCTACTCCTTGGGTTTCGGCCAGGTACTAGGGAATAAGGTTATTGTTATGTTCTTATCTTTATGAAATGATAAAAAGAAGGTCAGATCTGTTACTTTCAGTACTACCACTCCTGCAACCCCCCGTAAAATTTTTGGCACAGGGACCCACTGACTGTTTTCTGTCTTTTAATGAAGAGGTCCATGTACACTTTATGAAGGATAAGGCTATGCTCACCTCTGCCGATGTCGCTCACCAGGCTGCGTACGTAGAAGCCACCGCCACACTCCACATCTGGCAGGGAAAAGAGAAGAGACTCCTTTCACTGTTGACTCCAAGAAATGCAGGTAGATAAAGCCAGCAGAAAACATTCACAGGCCATGCAGGAAGCTATTCACCATCTCACATCTAATATAAATCTGGCTCCCAAGATATTGTAATGGGGAGAAAAGGGAGGTCTTTTTATCGACAAAAAAGGATCAAAATATAAACTGGGAACGATATAACTCTCAGAAACAAGGCATGAAATACAAAGACCTCATAGCTGTATAAAATGCAAAAGATTTTTTAAATAAAATAATCTCCCACCTAATCTGACCCCCCCCCCCACACCCTCTGAGCAAAGTATCAATACCAACATGATCTAACATGAGAATTAGGGAGACAAGTATATGGAGAAAGTCAGCCAACTTCTATCAAGTACTCCGCAGGGTTTCCCTTGTTTGGAGGCGTCATTACTCAAAATAGGCGGAGTTGTAAAAATGGGATGCTCATCTATGGACTCCATTAACTGACAATGGTTAACACAGATGGGTTAAAAAAAAAGTTTGGACAAGTTCCTGGAGGAAAAGTCCATAGTCTGCTATTAAGACAGACATGGAGGAAGCCACTGCTTGATCTGGATCAGTCAAATAAACAAAAAGGAGCAAGAACCTCTCTAAAACATCGAGAGGAGAGTGATTAAAGGGAATGTAACAACCATACAAAGTAATTACTCAATGATGTATGAATAGATGCTTGTAACCATACAACTTGTTCATAGAGTTTTGGAACTCAGAGAAATGGAGGTGATAACAGGGACGAATCCCAACACTACCACCTCACCGCCCAATCATTGCTACCACTCTAGAAGCCTTGTTGTAAATGATGTCGTTGTTTAAAGAGTGCTCAAAGCTACTGCTTTTGAAAAATACTAAACAGCAAACTTAACTTTGGCTTGCAAGCCAAACCTGCAAGCCAACCTGCAAGCCAAAGTTAAGTTTGCTGTTTAGTATTTTTCAAAAGCAGTAGCTTTGAGCACTCTTTAAACAACGACATCATTTACAACAGGCTTCTAGAGTGGTAGCAATGATTGGGCGGTGAGGTGGTAGTGTTGGGATTCGTCCCTGTTATCACCTCCATTTCTCATACATCATTGAGTGATTACTTTGTATGGTTGATCTGGATCAGTAACATGGAACGTTTCTACTCTGGGATTCTGGAATCTTGATGCTCTTTGGGGGATCCAGAATGTTGCTACTATTTCTAATGGGTACTTGTGACCTGGATGATGTAATCCTTACCACATCTGCTAATCTTACCATTTTGTTTTCTCTGTTTCCCTCAACCTTTTCTTACATGGTTAAGGCATTCCTGTAAGACATGCCACGGGGGGGAGTGAGATGATCTTTGGGTTTGCTCCCCCTTCTCTGGCATCGCCCTAGCTGAACTATTAACACTGAAGCATCATCTGTAAGCGATCTTACTCACCCAGCGTGAAGAGTGGCGGCTGGAAGGCCGTAATCCACAGACCATACACCTTTACTGGCCGTGCCGGTTTGGCGTCCACCACTTTCCCTTTCATTACCAAACTAGAAAGTCTCTGCCCGCCCTTCTTCAGAGCCGAGTAGCTGAAGGATTTGGAAGCAGACATGTGAACATCTCTACAGCATAAACATTACCCCCCATCTCTCACCCCACACCTAGACTCTCTCATTTTCTAACCCGATAGCATCCTTCTGCTCCAGGGGAAGCCATTGCTTGCCCTGGATCAGTAGCATGGAATGTTGCTGCTCTTTGGGGTTCCGGAATCTTGCTATTCTTTGAGATTCTGCATGGAATCTTGATACTCTTTGGGGTTCCGGAATCTTTTGTTACTCTTTGGGATTCTAGAATCTTGCTACTCTTTAGAATTCTGAATGGAATGTTGCTACTCTTTGGGGATTCTACATGGAATATTGCACTCTTTGGGGTTCCGGATCTTGCTTTCCTTTGAGATTCTGCATGGAATCTTGCTATTTTTCAGGATTCTGCATGGAATCTTGCTACTCCTTGGGGTTCTGTATGGAATGTTGCTACTCTTTGGGGTTCAGGAATCTTTTGTTACTCTTTGGGATTTTAGAATCTTGCTATTCTTTAGGATTCCGCACTCTTTAGGGTTCCAGAATCTTGCTTACTCCGAGATAATGGAATGTTGCTACTCCTTGGGTTTTGGCCAGGTACTAGGGACCTGGATTGGCCACCGTGAGAACGGACTACTGCGCTTGATGCGTAATTGCTGTTTTAAATGGTAAAAAAGCCAAAGCCTTTTGCTTCACTTTGCTTAGCAATAAGCGTCTGACTTTTACAGCCAGAGCAAGGGAACAGTGAGTGTGTGGTACCTGAGCTAATTGGCTTGGAGGGGTATCAGTATTTCAGTATTTATACACTGCTTCTAGCCTTAGCGGTTCTCAAGTATTTCTCCTTATCTGTCCAATCTAGAGTGATGGAGTGACTTCAGATACAGTCTTTTGTCTCCACTACCTCTATCAGGTCCACAAATTCACCGCTCCTTTTGTGAAGTATATTTTCCTCAGGTTTCTTCTGAGTATATCCCCTATCGCCTTCATCCTCTGCCCCCTCATTCCAGCTGAAAGAGACTCGCCAAGTAGATATTTAAATGTCTCTATTACACCTTCCTTTTCTTTAGAAGTATACACATTAATAAGAGACGTACAGCGGAGGGACCTGAAGAATGTTGCCAGTGAACTTCTGTAGAATTCCTTCCAGATCCGCCTTCGTTATGTGACCTGTCAGCAGGAAAAGGGATGCCTGAGCATGTGCTGCCACAAGCAGGGTCTCGACACCAGCCCCACACTTGCCAATGACACCTCACACCGGCAAACAGTGTACAGATATTTACACAGGTCAACCCTCCCCTCCCAGTGCTGCCATGCCACTCATGCCCACAGAGGTGCAAAAGGAAAGCACGCAGCCCTGGCACTTCCCAAAGAACACAGATGAAGTAAGAGAATGCCTCACACATTAAACAGCCTCAAAGAGACTGCCAATGTGGCACACCATCAATCGCCAAAATGTCTCGACCAAAACCAACTAAGCTGACACTCAAATCCTGAAGGAAAAGGATCTCAGAAACCTTATATTAATGTTTATGTCTGTTTGTTCATATTTTTATAGGATTTATTTTCTTCGGAGAAGTTTGAATTGAGCCCTCACAAGTGACCGCAGATGAAGCTGGGACGGTTGGCAAAACAGGTCCTGTTGGATATGTAAACCTAAGTGCAGGCTTTTGTGTTAAATTTGAGCTGCTTCGGTTGAAAGACCGCTCAAAATGTTCATGCACATGATTTTTGAAAAATTCACAATAACTGGTGTTCACTTGAATAACTGGAGGTTTTTTTTTTTTAGAATCAATGAAAGAAACTGCAACCCGAAAGAACAGGTCCTTTTCCTCCATCGGCTTAGTTGTTTTAGGTAGAGACTTTTTGGTCATTGATAGAAGGGAACACACCAGTGCCATGTTTCCATGTCCTGCTTCATCCCCAGGGCACAAGTGAAGGACAGGGCTGGTGTTGACATACAGGGAACCTGGGCAGACATGTGGGAAAAGACCCCCAAAGCCAGTCAGTAGGGTGCTTACTCCTTCAGCTTTTGGCAGGCTCGGAGTCCGCTGTGACATGAGAACCCAGAATAACCGCTCTGGTTAATCCAAGGCGCAACATCTGTGCAACCTTAGGAAGTGTAAGGAATGCTTCAAAAGCACCTTTCAATTATATCCTTCAACAGTTAATTAAATTATATTTTCCATTTCTTTGTCTGCTGGTGTTATATTCTGTGCTGAAATACAGGAACGATTTGGGGGAGGGGTGTGGGGGGGAATTAGAAAGAAGCCATGGTCAGCATGCTATAGCTTCCAACAGCTTTTCATAGAAAGCAACGGAAGATTAGGTTCTTACTAGAGAATGATATGGGGACAGATTTTTCCTCGTCCCCGCGGGGACTCATTTTCCCATGCTGTCCCTGCCCCATTCCTGCAAGTTCCATCCTCATCTGCACAAGCCTCAAACACTGTAATATCATAAGTGTTCGAGGTTTGTGCAGTTAAGGCAGAGCTTACAGGGATGGGGCAGGAACAGCGACAAAACTTATGGGGGAAAATTGAGTTCCTGCGGGGATAAATTTGTCCCCATGTCATTCTCTAGTTCTTACCTTGATAATCTTTCTGTTAACAGGGCATATGAGTCCTGACTAATGGGTTAACTTCCCTCAATCATGAGCTGGTGCGGAAGGAATCGTAAGCTTTTTCTTCAGCGCTGCCTCCTTCCCCCAGTGGGCTGTACTGCCTCTCTTCAGTTTGTACCAAAGCATTTGATAACCACTACAACAGGAAACTTAACAAGGATGGTTATGGGGAACTTCCCTGACAAGGCACTTCTGTTCTGCTCTGTAACAAGTATAATTAACAAATGTTAATCAATACATTAAGGTTGTTCAGAAAAACCTAAAGTTGGAAAACTGTGTAAATTGAAGTTTTTCCCATGAATTTGATTGTGCTTGATCAGAAAAAAATTAAAATAAATGTAAAGCCTATCCCAGTGTCACTCAAAGCCACCGATTACATAAAGCTTCATTTTTCTTAAAATTTGCTATTATTTTTGCTTAATGGAGTAAATTCATTGGTATTGCAGCTTTAACTTATGTTTTCACACTTGAAGCAATGATACATTGATAAAAATACATTTTGTGCAAAAGAAATCTAGCAGTATTTTATTAAATGAACCTTCAGTATCTGGAAAGGGTGGCATAGGGGTTAAAGCTACAGCCTCAGTAACCTGAAGTTTTGGGTTCAAACTAGTGCTGCCCGATTCAGGAAAAAAAATTTTGATTCGATTCAATTCAGCCTATTGAATTGGTTTTTCAATTTGATTTTCCTGCCCAATTGAGTGGGGGTTTTTTGTTTGTTTTTTTTAAACATCCTGGTGGGTTTATTTTATGTAAAAGCAATGAAAAAGTGATTAACCAAACTAACAAGATACTCAAAAGGTTAACCAACCAGGAGAAAAGTTATTTACTCACATGAAGGAAAGAATCTCAGAATTGCCACTCCGTGGATCATAATAAAATTATGGCAGGAGTATCTTTCATAGATCCAAAACCTTCATATTATCAATGTGTATAGTTAATACACTTCATCAAAATTAATAATATAAATTACTACTAAAAATTTTTTTTGTTTTTTGTGAATCTTTGTTTTAAATTTTTTCTTTAATATTTTTTCTTTTTAAAGACAACAAGTATGAAAACTCAATTGTGCGATTGTGCAAAAAGCCGTAACCATATTTAAACTTGTGCATAACAGTCTTAAAGTTTTAAGAAGGACAAAAGCACTTATCTTTTTTCTTATGTCCAAGCGGCATTGAATAGTCGCTAAAGCCCCTTCGGTTGTATCCAATGGGAACCTGTTTCGCCACTGCAAGGCGGCTTCATCAGGGTTTTCAAAATTGGGCTAATAGTTTAGCTCTGCCACTGGAGATATTCTGGTGATAGAATATCTCCAGTGGCAGAGCTAAACTATTAGCCCCTTGATCATGCATGTCCAGGATGGGGGGGGGGTAGGAAAATATTTGTAATTTTTAATTTGAGTGCAATTTTTGAACATGAAGGGGGGGGTTGATATATGTATTTGTCATAGATTACAATTTTGATTGAATTTAAGTGCTATTATATGATTGTATAATATGTAGCACTTATTTTTGGCTTCAAAATAATAAAAATTTATTTCTTATATACCGCTATACCAGAAGTTCGAAGCGGTTCACAACGTAAAATGCATACAGTCAATGTTTTAAGAGACACAATAAAACAATCAGTCTGAAATACAATAAAATCAATAAGATAGATCAGTTAAAATTAAAACAGTGGCATAATTAAAAGTATGGACAGCTATAGGAATCCATAAACGTTAAGACAGACACATGACTTAAGATTTAAAACTTGTCAAACAGACGAGTCTTCAATGATTTTCTGAAGTCAACATAAGAGGTCGCCTCGAGTCTAGATTTTCCAAGCCATATATTTAGTTTAGCTGCCTGGAATGTTAAGATTCTGTGAAAAAACTTCTTATATTGACATAATTTCAGAGAGGGATAATTAAATAGATTTATTTTACGAGTACTCTTGTTGGAACAATTCAAAATAAACTGAGACGCGAGGTAATCTGGTAGCATCCCAAAAACAGGCAAACCTGAAGAGAACGCTAGACTCCACAGGCAAAATTTCTTTATCATTTTGGCCTCGAAAACCATTAATAGATTACGTTTCATTACTTAGAAAGACAACTTAGAAAAGACAAATGCCACTTAGCTTTCTTTTGAAACTTTTCTCCACAAACCAACGGATGACTGAAACCGTGGATTGAAGACAAAGTTTTATTTTATTTTTCTTTCCAGCTTATGATTTATCTTTAATCTTATCTATTGTTTTGCCTTTTGTCTTTGTTTTGTTCTATTTCTATCATTTAAATTTCTCCAGAATTCTATTGTTCAACGGTTCCCCCTTCTGCATCTATTCCTTTCTCTCCTCTCCTCTACCTTCCAAAGTATTTAGATCAATGCTGTCTTGTTAAAATGTTTATTTTATTTTTATTTTTCCTCTAACTCTACTTTTCACTTCTCTATTACCCTCCAGGTACTTTAGTTAGATTGTGAGCCTTCGGGACAGTAAGGGAATTTTTCAAGTACCTTTCTTATTTCTAATCTTAATGTATATTTTCTGTAAACCGCTTAGAACCTAACGGATGTAGCGGTATATAAGAAATAAATTACATTACATTACATGACTGATATCTTATCTAGCTTCCCGACGGGACTCGTTTCACCTCATTTTCTGGCCTCTTCAAGGGTCAATTATAAAGTATTTTTGTGGCGTCGTGGCATTAGGATATTCTTTTGTGCAGGTAGCAATAGAGCACGAAAGAATATCCTAACGCCACGAACATGTCAGAGATGCAACGTTTGCGATAAACGGTTCTAAATATTGGAACTCATTACCACTTATTCAGTGGATAAGTTTAAGGAAAATTTAAAGATCTATCTTTTTTTTTTTCCGACACCTATTCCAGGTATTGCCAGGAGGATCTTGAAAAACAAAAGAAAGAATAGAATCGATGTTCATTTTGGAAAGCTTTTTGATTTATGTGTTGGACTATGTGTTGATTTTTTGTATATTGTGTAAAATACAAACGTGTTTTAGATTGTAAGCTGCCTTGAAGATTTTCCCTAGGGTGGGATAGAAATTTTTTTATTAAACTTGGAGATAAGGTCATTGCATTAATACTATATTATGTTTACTGAAGATTGCAAATGTTCACTTGATTAAGAAGATCTAAAGAAAACTGTTGCAGAGATACAATGCAATGATTGGGTGGCGAGGCTATATTTGGGGCTGAGTCTCCACATGGTCTTCATGAGGGGCATAATCAAAACATCTAAGTTAGTTTTGGGTCTAGGGCGCTAATTGCCCATAGTCGGCAGCGTCCAAAGTCCATTCTCGAAAAATACATTCAAAAAAATTTTTTTTTTGAAAATTGTCTACTTCTACGTCCAGCCATTTGATCCTCCAGACCGCTAGCAAGTCTATCTTTTTACTACTTTCTCGTCCAAAAAATTGTCCAAGTCACAAACGCCTAGAACAAGACCTTTTGGACATGGGAGGGGCCAACAAAGTGATGGACTGGCCACCCAGACATGGCAACAGAGCAGAAAGGCACCTTACAGGGCACTGCTGTGAACTTCACAAAAAGAGTGTCACAAACAAACCACAGCTCCCTTGCAAGTCATGGTGAGCCCCTCAAAACCCACTATACCCACCTGTCTACATCCCCAATAGTCCTTATGGCTGCAGGTGGCACCTATACACCACTCACTGGTGCTATAGGCTGCTGCTGCCGCTCCCACTGCAGCTGGATAGTGGAGAAGACCGTTGCCTCAAATAAATACATCTTATGTCCAGGACACTGCAATCTTCAGGCTGCCAACTGGGCCAAAGCTAGACTGAGATCTCAGCCCTCCACAGGGGAAGGAAAATGCAGCCGGCACCCATCAAAGTCCCCCTGGATCACTGCGGGACCAAACAGCTTGTGCTCAACCAAATGATAAATTAGGGGCGAGCCTCGCTCCCAGGGGAATGGTTAGTGCAGCCGGCTAGACAGGTTCCTTTATGGGTTGCCCTGCCAGCAGCAGACTGCTCATCAGGGGGTCTGCGTCCTCTCCTAGGCAGAGCTGCCCCAGGGCTATTGGGGACCTCTTAAGCACCGCAAGGCTCAAAAGTCAGATAAAACACCCCAAAAATAACAAAAACTCAGAGCAAATCGGAAGACACCTTCCAGCTTGCTTGCAGAAGAAAAAAGTGAACAGAGGCAGTATAGCCCACTGGGGAAAGAGGCAGAGCTGAAGAAAAAGTGTACGATTCCTTCTGCAACAGCTCGCGATTGGACGAAGTTAACCCATTAGTCAGGACTCGCTTGCCCAGTACAGCAGAATGGACATTATTTTTTTTTTTAATTTATTTTAAATGTTTTATTAGAAATTTGAAAAGAAATACAAACAAAAGTGGATATCAGCGCAGACAAAAATGCAATATACAACACCTCAGCAGAACAATTGCCACCAGCAGAAAGTTCAAAATGCATCTTTAAACAGATAGGCAAAAAACCCCAGATATCCTTGTCAAACTGCTACCCACATCCCACACCCAACTGCATTAATCTGAAACACACCACATATGACAACCCCCTGTTGTTTCTTCAGGTCATCCCAATAATAACATTCCCCCCTGATGTAGAATTGGCATTATTTAACTTTTTGAAGGCTGGATTAAAAAAAATATATATATATATTTCTGGTTTTCTAACTCATCTGAGATATTCACATTTCAAACAGTTAGAGAATTTTTCTAGACAGAATGTTAGGGGCTTCCACCAATATTTGCTCCCACCCCGGTGTCAAGAAACGGTGTGTGGAAGCAGGGCTCTCTATTCTGAAAAACTCACAGGGCCCTCTGTATGCAAGAGGCTCAGAGTCATGAAACGGAGCTACCCTCACTTATTCGCCTCAGACCCTCTGACCACCTTGAGAGGCCATTACATACCATAGGGCTTTTCCTCAGTAATCTTCCCCATCGCATCCAGGGTGTCCGTCACCTTTCCCAACTCTCCAACGGCTGTGTACCTCTGAAAGGTGAAGCAGAATAACACAGACAGATCTTAAAAAGCTGCTGTTACCTGAAACCCCAATCTGACCCCATGTCCTCAATCTGTTCAGCAAGGTCCAATATAGTTTCGTTCTTGAAGTGCTATTAATGGCCAAAAGGCACGAGGACAATGATGAGAAGACCACGACGGAACCAAAAATATCACAATATCTGGAATTTATTTCAGTGCCTGGCACAGTGGTTAAAGCTACAGCCTCAGCACCCCAAGGTTGTGACCCTGGGCAAGTCACTTAATCCCCTCATTGCTCCAGGTACATTAGATACTGTAGATTGTGAGCCCACCAGGACAGACAGGGAAAAATGCTTGAGTACCTGAGCTCCCATGGGAGAACGGTATAAAAAATTGAATAAATAAATAAGTAAAATAAAATATTCACTGCTAACTGCAGTGGCAGAACCCAGCTGAATAACGTTTAAGCAACACTTCTCTGTATTAGTTCCATCAATTATCTTGTCAAGGTTGGATTATTGCAACTCAATGTACCTGGGTCTCTCAAAGGTCAGAGACTTCAACTGAAATAGAGCATCGCTGCCAAGCTCATTTTTGGTAAGAATAAATTCGATCACGTAACCCCATTACTGAAGGAATTACATTTGTTTCCAGTGTATCTCAGACTTCAATTTAAGTGCGTTTGTATTGCATTTAAAATTCTCTTTGGCATTTTTATTACTTTGGTTCCTTTAGATTGGAATGTACACAGATCTCATCTCGCTAGGAGTTCAAATACTGTATTTTTCAGACCATAAGACGCACCCACTTGTAGAGGAAAACCCAAGAAAAAAAAATTTGGTTCAGAATTTTTTTTTCCTATACACGTAGGTGTGTCTGGTGGTAGGCAGCTCTGTGTCCTGCCCTCACAGTAAGTTGGTGCCTTAGTAGGAAGCAACAACTTCCTTTGAGGGCAGGTCGCTACAGAACCATCAACACGCTGCAGCTGGGAGGTCCCGTGCTGCCTTAGGGAGGCCAGATTCATGCTGCAGTAGCAGGGCAAGATGGACAGATATTTACTTTGGAGGGAGTGAGATGAGATAAAATTTTTTTGGGCTCATCTAGTTTGGTCTTGAGCCAGCACTAGATCAACTGTTTGTCTACAGCCTTGCCTTCTGGCCAGAGACTTTTCACACTGTATCCTGTGTGGACATGACCGTAAATAGTAGGTTTTTTTTTTTTTTGGCGGTTTGCTCTTCTGGGCCTGGCTCTCTAAGCATTGGCCTCTTAGGTTCACCAAATCTTACAGGCTCGCGCGTGAGCCAAGTCAACAAGGTTACTGGACGGGCTTATGGGGAGAAAAAATGCAGTGTATGCTGCTGGCCAATGAACGCAGGGTGGCTGAGTGTTTTTTTCCTTGCTTTTGAACCAATGAGTGATGAGTCGGAAAAGTTGAAAGGGGACAGATTCAAAACGAATGCTAGGAAGTTCTTCTTTACCCAACGTGTGGTGGACACCTGGAATGCGCTTCCAGAGGACGTTATAGGGCAGTGACGGTACTGGGGTTTAAGAAAGGATTGGACAATTTCCTGCTGGAAAAGGGGATAGAGGGGTATAGATAAAAGATTACACAGGTCCTGGACCTGATGGGCCGCCGTGTGAGCGGACTGCTGGGCGCAATGGACCTCAGGTCTGACCCAGCGGAGGCATTTCTTATGTTCTTATGAGTTGGCGGGGCGAGAGAATCCGTGCATGCGGCACTGTAGCGCGTTGGTTGGCTTCGGGGACGCGAGGACTCAGGTGTGGAGAGCCGGATAACCGGGCAGAGGGAGGCACAAGATGAGCACAAGATTATGAAGGGTGACGGGTAGGAATGAGGTAAATAGATCAGGGTGAGCGAGACCGCACTGGACCACCAACAAAAAACGGTATTGAGAGTGTGTGTGTTAAAAAAAAAATTGTATTCGCTCCATAAGACGCACCCACTTTTCCACCCTCTTTTTTGGGGTGGAAAAAGTGTGCCTTATGGTCCGAAAAATACGGTAAATTAAAACTTACATTTCCTTCCCTTAGGGGTGAAAACAGAACTTTTAAGAGATTCAGCCACTCTTTCATTTTCAAACTACCTGAGCTCTGGAACAGAGAATGACATGCTGGCAGTTACTCGCAGGTAACCTGCTGAAACGGTAGGGGGGGGAAGTTCTCACTGCGGGCACGGGGACAAGGTCATCCACTGCCCTGTGGAGCCATGAATGGCCTTGTCCCCGCAGTTAAGGGAGGAAAGGCGCACGTTCACCGATCGTGCGCGGCCCCCTCCCTCCCTATGGCCAAATCTATCTCCCTCCCTCCCCCTTACCTTCCTGGCGCTTTCGTAAAAACTTACTGAAGCCTGCCTGCCTGCAGTCGCATGTGTGTGGGTGGAAGCTTCTCCTCTGATGGAACTTAAGGTTGCGTCAGAGGAGAAGCTTCCGCCCACACACACGTGACTGCAGGCAGGCTTTGCCGGCTTCTGTAAGTTTTTTACAAAAGCGCCATGAAGGTAAGGGGGAGGGAGGGATATAGATTTGGCCGTAGGTAGGTAGGGAGGGAGGGAAGGAGAGGGGCCGCGCGCGATCAGTGACATGCGCCTTCCCTCCCTTGTTTCAATTCTTTACTAATGCGCCGCAAAGGTAAGGGGGAGGGAGGGAGATTTTCAGGCCGCTGAAAGGCGATGAGGTGGCGAGAGAAAAGGGTGGATGCTGCGGGGACGGGGCGGTGAAGGGGACGGCGGAGATGGGGCAGTGAAGGGGATTGCGGGGACGGTGGTCCGGTAACGGGGACAGATTTTTTTCCCCGGGTCATTCTCTACTCTGGAATGAGTTACCGCTTTCACTTAGAAGTCTAGGCCCTTTCGTTTTATTTCGGAAAGCTCTGAGAACTTTCTTGCTTACTAAACACTTTGGAAACTAAGCCAGTCTGGATGACATTCTTCTTCCTTATTTATGTACTATACTTACATTATTGTAAACCGAGTCGAGCACCTTTTGTTTGAAGACCCCGGTCTATAAGATTAAGGCTTAGTTTCAGTTTTGCATATCTGTGTCACTTCAGTGGAAACATCTTGTCCCCTCCCACCCCATGTCCTCATTTGGCAGCCCTTGGACAGAATGTCCATCCCAGGTCTCCAGTTTGGGCCACAGTGTTTTGTCCTCCAGCTTTTCCAGGTGACTTCTCATTTCATACAATATACATTTACACATATGAATGAACAGTGGTTACAGCTACAGCCTCGGCAGCCTGAGGTTGTGGGTTCGAATCCCGCACTGCTCCTTGCGACCCTGGGCAAGTCACTGAATCCCCATTGGCCCAGGTACATTAGATAGAGTGGGAACCCGCCGGGACAGTTAGGGACTAATGCTTGAGTACCTGAATAATTTGTAATCCGCGTAGAATTGTAGAATATGCGGAATATAAATCATTTAAATTAATTAAATGACTCCGTTCTTGGATGTCTGAAAAGGAATCTCCACCACTGACGAATAGTAAAGCATATCTTCTTCTTGGGGGGGGGGGAGAGGGGGGGATACAGAAATGCAGCTTTAGCGTTAAGAGGTGCTCACTGCTTTGCAATTCTGACCCTAGTTTAAAGCACTAGCCTCGTGTTCCTCCTCACCTTTCCGCTGCCAGTGTTCCCCACCCCAAGTGACTGCCGTTCTACACTTTCTGAGGAGCCCTTACCACGGTTCAGACAACCCCGCGAAAGACAAAGGCGCGCGCCGACAACTGAGCGCAAGACGGAGGCGCGCGCCGAAGAAAATGACAGTTTCTAGGGGCTCCGACGGGGGGTTTTGTTGGGGAGCCCCCCCAGTTTACTTAATAGAGATCGCGCCGGCGTTGTGGGGGTTTGGGGGGTTGTAACCCTCCACATTTTACTGTAAACTTAACTTTTTCCCTAAAAACAGGGAAAAAGTGAAGTTTTCAGTAAAATGTGGGGGGTACAACCCCCCAAACCCCCCACAACGCCCCCACAACGCGGCACGATCTCTATTAAGTAAAGTGGGGGGGTTCCCCCTCCATGCCCCCCCCCGTCGGAGCCCTAAAAACAGTAATTTTCTGCGGCGCACATCTCCGCGCTGCGCTCAATTGTCTGCGCGTGCCTTTGTCCCAGCGCGCTTTTGACCTGACACCCCTTACCACAAGCCTCTCTTAAGATACTAGGATTTCAATGTTTTGTGAAACATGGGGCGACCCCCTCCTCCCTAGAATTCTCCAGACCAGTCTCCGCCAGTTGTTCCGCTTGCATTTCCGCCTCCTTCCCCTTCACCAGGAGCTCCAGAGTTGTTTTCTTAGTCTTCCAGGTTTTACTCTTTGAGCGTGTGAACATGTCTACTTTTATCATGTATAATTTGGGAACACGGCTGAGAGGAGGAAGGAAGGAGGCAGCATGTTTGGCACCAGGGACTGAAGGAGAAAGAAGGCATTGTGTTTGGCCCTTGGGGAAGGGCTTGCCCGGACGATTAACATAGTACTTGATGGCAGATAAAGGCCTGTGTGGCCCACCCAGTCTGCCCAGCAGTCAAATTCATTCTCAAGGCAACAAATTACTCATTTTACTTGTAAAGTTTCAGTACAAGATATTCCCCACCCCAAGATAGGCAAGACCCATACTCAGATCATTTGAATGTGGTATAAAATACTTAGAATTGTTCAATCCTTTCTGCCACATATGGGACGGAGATCGTAAGAACATAAGAACTGAGAAAGACATGGAGGAAGCCACTCCTTGGGTTTGGCCAGGTACTAGTGACCTGGATTGGCCTCCAAGAGAACGGGCTACTGGGCTTGATGGACCATTGGTCTGACCCAGTAAGGCGATTCTTATATCCTTATGTAGCATAAGCACAATATAAAAACATTGGCCATATGGTCTTTGTTTTGGCCATAATTTCCTCAGAAGTCAGGTTTGCAAGAGGATCTCCTCGTTTACACTGGGATCAGTAACCTGTTCTTCCCCAGTTCACAGCAGGATGCAGTCCCCGAAGAGAAAATTTAATAAAACAAATACACAAAACAAAGATAATATACAGTAAAACCTTGCTTTGTGAGCATAATTCGTTCCGAAAACATATTTGTAATCCAAAACACTCGTATATCAAAGCGAATTTCCCCATAGGAAATAATGGAAACTCAGACGATTTGTTCCAGAACCCCAAAACGTTAATACAAAATACTATACATACTTGTAGTGCAAGACCTCGCTCATTTAGAACAGTCACTACACTCCCGCAGCGTCAGAGAGAGAACCATCGGCTCAGTTGTGACGATGTGACGCGTGTATACTGTATGTACTCGTATTGCAAGACCTCGCTCATTTCGAATGGTCACTACACTCCCGCAGCGTCAGAGAGAGAAGAACCATCGGCTCAGTTGTGATGATGTGACGCGTGTATACTGTATGTACTCGTATTGCAAGACCTCGCTCGTTTAGAACAGTCACTACACTCCCGCAGCGTCAGAGAGAGAAGAACCATCGGCTCAGTTGTGACGATGTGACGCGTGTATACTGTATGTACTCGTATTGCAAGACCTCGCTCATTTCGAATGGTCACTACACTCCCGCAGCGTCAGAGAGAGAAGAACCATCGGCTCAGTTGTGACGATGTGACGCGTGTATACTGTATGTACTCGTATTGCAAGACCTCGCTCGTTTAGAACAGTCACTACACTCCCGCAGCGTCAGAGAGAGAAGAACCATCGGCTCAGTTGTGATGATGTGACGCATGTATACTGTATGTACTCGTATTGCAAGACCTCGCTCGTTTAGAACAGTCACTACACTCCCGCAGCGTCAGAGAGAGAAGAACCATCGGCTCAGTTGTGATGATGTGACACGTGTATACTGTATGTACTCGTATTGCAAGACCTCGCTCATTTCGAACGGTCACTACACTCCCGCAGCGTCAGAGAGAGAAGAACCATCGGCTCAGTTGTGATGATGTGACGCATGTATACTGTATGTACTCGTATTGCAAGACCTCGCTCGTTTAGAACAGTCACTACACTCCCGCAGCGTCAGAGAGAGAAGAACCATCGGCTCAGTTGTGATGATGTGACGCGTGTATACTGTATGTACTCGTATTGCAAGACCTCGCTCGTTTAGAACAGTCACTACACTCCCGCAGCGTCAGAGAGAGAAGAACATAGAAACATAGAAAAAAGCGGCAGAAAAGGGCTATAGCCCACCAAGTCTGCCCATTCCATGTATCCCCCCCCCTGAGTTTACTCACTTAAAGATCCCACGTGAGTATCCCATTTTCTCTTAAAATCCGTCACGCTGCTGGCCTTTATCACCTAGAGTGGGAGTCTGTTCCAATGATCCACAACTCTCTCGGTGAAGAAATACTTCCTGAAGTCGCCACGAAACTTCCCTCCCCTGATTTTCAGCGGATGCCCTCTGGTGGTCGAGGGTCCCATGAGCCGGAAGATATCATCTTCTGACTCGATGCGTCCCGTGATATACTTATACGTTTCAATCATATCTCCCCGTTCTCTTCTTTCCTCAAGTGAGTACAGTCGCAATTTCTTTAGTCTTTCCTCATACATGAGATCCTTGAGCCCCAAGACCATCCTGGTGGCTGTTCGCTGTACCGACTCGATTCTTAGCACGTCCTTTCGGTAGTGAGGTCTCCAAAACTGAACGCAGTACTCTAAGTGAGGCCTCACCATGGCTCTGTACAACGGCTCAGCGGCTGTACAGCGGCTCTGTACAACGGCTCTGTACACTCCCGCAGCGTCAGAGAGAGAAGAACCATCGGCTCAGTTGTGACGATGTGACGCGTGTATACTGTATGTACTCGTATTGCAAGACCTCGCTCGTTTAGAACAGTCACTACACTCCCTCAGCGTCAGAGAGAAAAGAACCATCGGCTCAGTTGTGATGATGTGACGCGTGTATACTGTATGTACTCGTATTGCAAGACCTCGCTCGTTTAGAACAGTCACTACACTCCCGCAGCGTCAGAGAGAGAAGAACCATCGGCTCAGTTGTGAAGCGTGTATACTGTATGTACTCGTATTGCAAGACCTCGCTCGTTTAGAACAGTCACTACACTCCCGCAGCGTTAGAGAGAGAAGAACCATTGGCTCAGTTGTGATGATGCAACGCGTGTATACTGTATGTACTCGTATTGCAAGACCTCGCTCGTTTAGAACAGTCACTACACTCCCGCAGCGTTAGAGAGAGAAGAACCATCGGCTCAGTTGTGATGATGCAACGCGTGTATACTGTATATACTCGTATTGCAAGACCTCGTTCGTTTAGAACAGTCACTGCACTCCCTCAGCGTCAGAGAGAGAAGAACCATCGGCTCAGTTGTGACGATGTGACACGTGTATACTGTATGTACTCGGATTGCAAGACCTCGCTCGTTTAGAACAGTCACTACACTCCCGCAGCGTCAGAGAGAGAAGAACCATCGGCTCAGTTGTGATGATGCAACGCGTGTATACTGTATCTACTCGTATTGCAAGACCTCGTTCGTTTAGAACAGTTACTGCACTCCCGCAGCGTCAGAGAGAGAAGAACCATCGGCTCAGTTGTGATGTCTGTATTCTGCTTATATATCAAATTAAAATTTTGCTTGTCTTACAAACCAAGTTACTTACTGTACAGTGCTGTGCTAGAGCCATCAACAAAAGCAACCAAAAGTAAATAAAGATATTGCAGCAGAAGTGTATCACATAAGGAGCAAATAAAATTGAAAAAAGTTATCCGATACACTGATGCTTAAGGTTCAGCCATCTATAGTCGCTTCCTGTACACTATTCCCCGTCTCCTGACCCTAGTGAGGAAGTCAAGCCCTTAACTACCATTTCAAAACAAAATTAGAACATTCTCTGGCCTTTATTGATAGATTAATTGTTCCTTATTCTACTCCTAGAACATTACGCTCCACCAATCAAAATCTCTTATCCATTCCATGGAAATCCTTAAGCTCTGCCCATCCAACTTAGACAGAAAAACTCCTTATCTAAGTTTAGATCAGATTAAAGAATGACACAGGGAAAAAATTTGTCCCCGTCCCCGCGACCACTGTCCCCCGCAGCATCCATACAAGCCTCAGTACTGCAATATTTAGCTTATTCCTTCCTGAACTAGAGAAAGAGATGTTCAACTGGCAGGGCTTTGTTTATAAATTTTTATCAACGCAACTAATATGCTACTTTATCCTAAAGAAAAGAAATAGAATATTTTTTTCTACCTTTGTTGTCTGGTTTCTGCTTTCCTCATCTTCTCATTCAATTCCTTCCATCCACTGTCTGTCTTCTCTCTGCGCCTTCCATTTGCTCTGTTACTGTGCCTCTCCTTTCACCCCCCCCAATTGGTCTGGCACCCATCTTCTTCCCTCCGCTCCCCCATAGTCTGGTATCTCTGTCTTCTTCCCTTCCAGCGTCTTCTCCCCACTCTCTCTTCCCCATTTCCCAGTCTCTTCCCCCTACTCTCTCTTCCCCATTTCCCAGCGTCTTCTCCCCACTCTCTCTTCCCCCATTTCCCAGTGTCTTCTCCCCACTCTCTCTTCCCCTATTTCCCAGTGTCTGCTTCCCAGTCTCTCTTCCCCATTCCCTTCAGCGTCTTCTCCCCACTCTCTCTTCCCCATTCCCTTCAGCATCTTCTCCCCACTCTCTGTTCCCCATTTCCCTTCAGCTTCTTCTTCCCACTCTCTGTTCCCCATTTCCCTTCCAGCGTCTTCTCCCCACTCTCAGTTTCCCATTTCCCTTCCAGCATCTTCTCCCCACTCTGTTCCTCATTTCCTTTCAACGTCTTATCCCCACTCTGTCTTCCACATTTCCCTTCAGCGTCTGTTCCATTCCTTTCCACCACCACCCTTCCCTCTCGCCACCTCCTTCAGCGTCTGTTCCTTTCTACCGCCCTTCAGCACCCCTTGTGCGGTCCGACCATCTCCCTTCCTCTTACCTTCGTGGCGAGTTACAATTTAATTTGTGCAAGCTGTCAGAGCCCGCGAGCTCAGTCCCTACAAACCATCTCGCTTCTGTGTTCCTATTTTCCCCATTTCTAATATCTCCCCTATGTATCTGACATTGCCCCCCTGTGTCCATATACCATCCCCATGTATGTCCCCTTTATGTCTCTGTCCCCATGCACATAATATCCCCTCTATTTCTGTTACCTTCCTGTGTCCAGATTTCCCCTCTCTTCCTCTTCCACACCAATTTGTCTCTTCTCTGCAACCCCATCTAGCTTCTTTTCCTCTTTCTCCCCCCTTCCTGCTTCCAGCATCTGGCTCACTGTCTGTCCTCCCCTTTCTTTCCTGCTGTGGGTTTCTTTCTCTCCCTCTTCATCCCCTTGGCTCAGCATCTCTTTCCCTTTCACTCCCTCCTTCCTAATGTGATCCGGGAACACGCACGATCACGGGGTCTAGTAGCCCCTCCCGCCCAGTCGCAGCGTTCCGCCATCTCCCTCCCTCCACCTCATCTTAGGTGCCGACTTTAAATCTTCTTCTCCCAGCCACACACTTTCAATAAACTGCATACGCGCGGCTGCTTGAATTGTTGAATCTTCTCCTCTGATGCAACCGGAAACAGGAAGTTGCATCAGAGGAGAAGATTCAACAACTCTAGCAGCCGTGCGTGCAGCTTGTTGAAAGTGTGCGGCTGGGAGAAAAAGAATTAAAGTTGGCACCTAAGGTGAGGTGGAGGGAGGGAGATGGCAGGACGCAGTATGCGATGATCAGGTGGGGATGCTGGACCGTGCGATCCGTGATTGCTTCACTGTAGAGACAAGACCATTCACCGCTCCACAAGGCAGTGAATGGCCTCGTCCCCATCCCCGCAGCGACCACTAATTTTTCTCTCTCCATTTCGGTGGGTTACCGCTAGCCATGGGTAACAACCACCGTGTCATTCTCTAGATCAGATCTTAAAACGTTTTTATTTAAAGATATATATAATATGTAAGACTGTTACATACAGAAAAGATATTTTATTTCCCCCTTCCAAGAACATAAGAATAGCCTTACTGGGTCAGATCAATGGTCCATCAAGTGCAGCAGCCCGTTCTCATGGTGGCCAATCCAGGTCCCTAGCACCTGGCCAAAACCCAAGGAGTAGCAACATTCCATGCTGCCGATCCAGGGCAAGCAGTGGCTTCCCCCATGTCTTTCTCAATAACAGACTATGGACTTTTCCTCCAGAAACTTGTCCAAACCTTTCTTAAAACCAGCTACGCTATCCGCTCTTACCACAACCTCTGGCAATGCGTTCCAGAGCTTAATTATTCTCTGAGTGAAACAATATTTCCTCCTATTGCTTTTAAAAGTATTACTCTGTAACTTCGCATGTCCCATAATCTTTGTAAATCTTGATGTAGTAAAAAAAAAAAAAAAATCGGCCCACTTGTACCCGTTCTACTCCACTCAGGATTTTGTAGACTTCAATCATGTCTCCCCTCAGCCTTGTGTGTTTCCCCTTTTACCCTTCTTTATATTAAAAAAAAATTGTATTCCTTCCCCTCATTCCTTTTATGTTTACCATATTGGTTTTACCTCTCGTAATTATGTCTAGTTTTAACATACAACCTATATTTATACAGTTTCCTTTGTTGTACACCGCTTAGATTCTTAGATTTATAAAAAACTAAACTTAAATAAGCTTAAACTGACCAACTATGTGGCAGTGAGCATGTCGGTGGGAATCAAAAGGACGAAGATACAGTGGTGACAGATACAGGATTTGAATCCTCTCTTCCCTTGTTCTCAGTTCACTGCACTAATCACTGCCACTTCCTCTCCCATTAGGTAGCAGAAAATAAAGTCAGTTTATGGTTTCTATTTATATCCCGCTTTATACAAAGTGGGTTCCAAAAACACCCACATAGTAGAAAGCACAAAATACACAGCAAAAAACAAACCAACCACCCCACTCTCTCATACAATACTTACTCCCATGCCACAAGTTTGATTAATATTAAAACCAAGCCCTGAGGAGAGTGTGGTATAGTGGTTAGAGCTACACCCTCAACACCCTGAGGCAGTGGGTTCTAACCCCGCGCTGCTCATAGCGACCCTGGGCCAAGTCACTTAATCCTCCACTGGAAGCCCACCTGTAGAGACAAAGAAACTGCTTGAAGTACCTGTATGTAAACCGCTTTGAGGGTGGTTATATAACCATAAAAGGGCAGTATACAAGTCCCAATCCCTGATGTCATAATGCCTGGCAGAAAGCCAAAGAGTAGCAACATTCCAGAGCTCCTATTGTGATGTCATAATGCCTCATTCCACCAGTGCCTAAGAGCCAACCTCAGCAGTGATGTCACAATGACTTAATTGTTCTATACTTGACTCACTTCTGAAATTGTATTGGAGGAGAGGGTGGGGCAGTGGTTAGAGCTACAGCCTCAGTACCCTGATGTTGGGGGTTCAAACCCCATGCTGCTCCTTCTGACCCTGGGCAAATCACTTAACTGACCTATACAACCTTAGTCCTCAACAAATGATCTTTAGAACTGTTATTCAGTAACTCTGAACTATGTTTATTCCACACAATCTGTAATACCTTTAAATCATTGTAAACCGCATAGAACTTCACGGTCCTGCGGTATATAAACTGTTATTATTATTAATCCTCCACTGCAAGCCCACCTGGACAGACAGGGAAACTGCTTGGTTGTAAAACTATAAAAGAGTGGTACACAAGTCCCAATCCCTTAATCTGCTCTTCTGTGTCCATCTTTTCAGCCATTAGAGGGCACTGTTTAACAACCAATATCCCTATCCCTAGCTCTTTTTTGAGATTGTGCTCTGGGTGTATTTTTCAGGGCAAACTTTTCTTCCCTCTCTTCACACAAGTGACGCTGAGCCAGGCATGGCAAGGACGGACAGAGGGAGATGACCGGGAAGATGAAGATGCTGCTTAGGGACAGGGGTGGCGAGAGGAGGGATGCAGTGCTGGAATCACCATTATTAAAGAAGGAAGCGCCGTGCCAGAATAAGCAGCACCTGTGGGAGCATAGATGGAGAGGAGGGAGGCTGAAGATTCATCTAGGGTGCCCTAGCACTGGTCCTGAAAGACAGGAGGGTCATAAGAACATTCTCTGTTTAGTATTGCTCATGCTCGTTTTCTGTATTTGATGGTTGTACAGTCTATGCTGTCATTCACAATAAAAATAATTAAAAAAAAAGAATAGCCTTACTGGGTCCATCAAGCCTAGTAGCCTTTTTTTCACAGTGGCCAATCCAGGTCCCTAGTACCTGGCCAAAACCCAAGGAGTAGCAACATTCCAGCATCTCAAAGAATAACAAGACTCTGGAATCCCAATGAGAACAACATTCCAGAGCTGAGATTGTGATGTCATAATGCCTCATTCCACCAATGCCTAAGAGCCAACCTCAGCAGTGATGTCACAATGGCTCGATTAGACGGCAACTTCAGCATTTGGAACCTAGGCCAATACCAGACTTTACAGTCTATGGCCCAGAAATATCAAAGAAGAGACAAGTTCATTTAATCATGTATTTGTAATGGGTATAACTAATGGGGAAACTGGATGGACCATTCAGGTCTTTATCTACTGCCATTTGCTATGTTACTATATCTGCACAAGGCTCAAACACTTTAAAATCGTAAGTGTTTGAGGCTTGTGAGATTAAGGCAGAGCTTACAGGAATGGGACAGAGAGAAAACTCACAGGGAGGGGAAGGGACGGGGAAATTGAGTTCCTGCGGGGGACAAATTTGTCCCCATGTCATTCTCTAATCAGGCCTGAACTGGCCCACCAGCAGAGGTGGCTGAGGTCAGGACTGTGGTTGAATTTAAATCAGCTCCGGACAGATACAGAAGGCAGTGGTGGGAACAGGGTTGAGATGTGGGGGGAAGCGGATGCTGGTTTAAGTACCGAAATTTACAGGACTTACAAGTGGGCAGATGGGGTGGGCCAATTACTCCTGATCTGCCATTACCATGGGAAGAGTTAGCAGCAGTTTGTTCTGTGCAATCTGTGCCCAACCATCCACACAGCCCACTTCTGCCAAGGTTGGCTTCAGCTATGGCAAATTGTAACATGTTGACCGTATAATTATGTATTTTAACCTGAGCTCTTTGAGAATTAATTAAATAAATAAATAAAGGAACTCTGCAGGTCACGGTGTCACATCTGCACATTTCCTATTCCATGAAAACGCACAGAATTCCCCCAAAAAGAAAGTTACTATCCAATTCCAAATGTGAAAATCTAAACAAATGATATCTTTCCAGCTGTCATCCCACTTCCATGCAGAGAGAAAGAACCCAGGGGTTTGAGGAGACCCCATCCCGGGAAGCAGAAAACGGTCTGTTTGCTTTGGACTGGGCCGTTCCCAGGACAACCCAAGGAGTGCTGGTCTGCGAAAGCTCTGACTTCGGCTGAGTTACACGACCCGGTTATCACCCACAACCTCCTGCTGATAAAGCCAATGACAGCGGAATGCAGCTCTCCACAACCAGAGCCTAGGTTTCGCCCGCAGTCGCCATAAACACGCTGGCTTCTTTCCATTGAAACCTGCTTCTGCTGTATTTCAGAAAGGGAAGTTCAGCTACCTCCCGATCGAGGCTTCTACAGTAGTGGGAACTGCAAAACTCCGGTGGATATACACGGTGACCAGAGAAAAATGGCAACCCCCAACGTTTTTACAAATAACCCAAAAACGTCCCACTGCGGCAGAAAGTTCTGCCTCAAATTCGAGACATTTCCGAATGGAGATCCAGTGCAATGAGGTTGCAAACCAGTTGAGTTCTCAATTCATGACACCCCAGAATTCATTGAGCCAACAGCTCAGTGGCGTTGAAGGGACACCGTGAACACAAATTAATTGATCAGAAAAAAATCCTATTATACGAGGGCATTTCAAAAAGTAACAGCAAATGGAATATTCTGAGATATACAATTCCATTAGAGATACAAATTATGTGTCATTTTTCTATATAATCACCCTCCTTTTCAACACACTTCTCACACCGTTGCACCAACTTCTTTATTCCATTGGAAAAAACATTTTTGGTTGTGCTTTCAGCCAGGAATGCACCGCTTCTTTGACCTCGTCATCGCTTCCAAATTTTCGTCCTCTCAAAGTGTCTTTCAAGGGTCCAAACTCATGATAATCAAAGGGAGCAAGATCAAAGGGAGGATGCTGTAAAATCTGAAATCTCCGAATGGTGTCAAGAGTTGTAGCGGACGTGTGAGGGCTTGCGTTATCATGAAGGAGAAGAACGCCTTTAGACAAAATGTCCTATACGACTGCTCCGTATTTTTGGCTTCAGCTCCTCCTCCAACATTGCACTGTAACGGGCACTATTCACTGTTCCACTCTTTTCCTGATAGTGCCCCAAAATTGGTCCGTTCATATCCCAGAAGAGTGAAAAGGACCTCCATTACTCCTTGTAACTTCTTGACTGGAGATGATGTGTGACGCCATTGTGAAGACGGCCTCTTGCTTTCAGGTTCATAGTGATGCGCCCAGGTTTCTTCCAGGAAGCCTTCTCCATCGTTCTACCATGCCAAAAAGGCTGTGGAAGTCTTGTGCTCATCAGTCCACATCCTAGGCACCCACCATGCACACAGCGCGCAATACTTGAGAACCTCTTTGACAATCGTATGTGCGGATCCGATATCAACATTCACAATCGTATGTGCGGATCCGATATCGACATTCAATTCCCAGGCCAGAACTTCTAAAGAAATGCGCCTGTTTTTACAAATAATGGCGTCAGCACGACCCACTTTCTCATCAGCGGCAGCCATGCTGGGATGAGTGGAGCATTGCTCATCAGGGATTGGTGTTTGCCCATTTTTAAATGCTTACCTTTCTGGGAGTAAAAACTTGGAATGACCTTACGGAAATGACCAGAACAGAACCTAACTAACCACATCATATTCCAGAAGAAAATGAAAACCCATCTATTCGACACTTAATCTCCTGTATCCTCTCCTTCTTCTCCTATCCCCTCTCTCCCTCCTTTTCCCCCTCTCTCCTCTCTTTAAGTCGCCTTGAGCCTGCAGCAAAAACAGAAGATTAGATTAGATCTACCCACTCGTACACTCTTCTCAAGCCCATGAAGGCATCTCCGTACTGTTGCAACATTCTTCCATGAAATGCACGAGGTTTCACACCCTCCGACCTCAAAAATCTGAGGACTGCTCGCTGCTGTTCTACCTACCATGCAAACAGTTTAGGGTGCAATGGAACTCTACCAATTAAGCCATTATGGGGTAGAATGCATCTTCCCTGCACAAGAGTTTGAAATGCCAGGGGTGTTCGTTTCATGAAATACTGTCAATTTGTGGTTACTTTTTGAAATGCCCTCATACTAATGTATTTTCATAGGTCATACTAAATGTTTAAACAATTGCAAAGCATTTTGAAATTATATAAGGGGGGGGGTCCTCTGTTTTCCAGACACTGTGATTATGATTTATGTTTTACTGGTACTTAAAATACTGCATTTTCTAACATATGATCAATGTGGTTTACATTTCTCTTTTTTCCAGGTACTCTTAAGTTTTTTTCCTGTCTGTGCCGGCAGATTCACAATCTAACTGCGAAACCTGGAGTAATGGAGGGTTAGGTGACTTACCCAGAGTCAGAGGGAACAGGCACCCATGCGCTCAAACAGTTTATACAACCAGAAGGGCTGAAACTTCCTCTACTGGGTAAAATCCATTATCCAGAATGGTCTTGATACCAACAGGGCTGGAAAAAGAAGTAAGTATCAGAGCCCCGGTAAGCCCCAAGTTCATCTGACCTTGACAGGATATTGTGCAGAGGATGCAGTACATTTCAGATTTAACCCTTTACTTGGCACCGTTGCTCAGAAGCAACATGCGTTTTTTATGGCTCTTATGGCAGATCTGCATCTCCAAACATAGAAACATAGAAATAGACGGCAGATAAGGGCCCACGGCCCATCCAGTCTGCCCACCTTAATGTCCCTCCCCTACCTTTGCCCTGTGAATAGATCCCATGTGCCGATCCCATTTGGCCTTAAAATCAGGCACGCTGCTGGCCTCAATCACCTGTAGTGGAAGACTATTCCAGCGATCAACCACTCTTTCGGTGAAAAAGAATTTCCTGGTGTCACCTCGTAGTTTCCCGCCCCTGATTTTCCACGGATGCCCTCTTGTTGTCGTGGGACCCTTGAAAAAGAAGATATCTTCCTCCGCCTCGATGCGGCCCGTAAGATACTTGAACGTCTCGATCATGTCCCCCCTCTCTCTGCGCTCCTGTTTACTTGGCACTGTTGCTCTCGTTCGACATCAAGTTATGTAAAGCAGCCGGTTCCCGTTCCATAGTGCACCTCAATGCCCATAAATTTACTGTCAGCTCCTTTTGTTAGCATACCGTAGGGACAAAAAAAAATTGCACCCTAACTTAAGGAGTTAATATTCAGCCTGAGGCAGTGAGCAGCTAAGCTTAACCACTATCGAAGACCGGGTTAATCCCAAATATTCAATGCCGGGCCATGTCCAATATCCAGGTGAATGTGGCAACGCAGACGCCAACTACAAACTGGAAGTGCTATCGAGTATCCCAGCTTAACGGGACAGGAGCTTCTCTTGCCTAGTTAAATCCTTCTGAATATTGACTGCTTGCCCTGCAAACTACATACAGCTAGTGTTGGCTTATTATACAACCTTGACAGCTAAGATCTCATGTGTAGCTAATGAGGCAGACTTTTAAGGGATGTGTTGGTCCATCTGAGCCCATAAGTATTGCCATACTGGGACAGACCGAAGATCTATCAAGCCCAGAATCCTGTTTCCAACAGTGGCCACCCTAGGTCCCAAGTACCTAGCCAGATCCCAAGTAGTAAAACAGATTCTATGCTACTTATCCTTGGAACAAGCAGTGGATTTAGGAACATAAGAATTGCCGCTGCTGGGTCAGACCAGTGGTCCATCGGGCCCAGTAGTCCGCTCACGAGGAGGCCCTCTGCTCAAAGACCAGTGCCTTAACAGAGACTAGCCTTACCTGTGTATGTTCTGGTTCAGCAGGAACTTGTCTAACTTTGTCTTGAATCCCTGGAGGGTGTTTTCCCCTATAACAGCCTCCGGAAGAGCGTTCCAGTTTTCTACCACTCTCTGGGTGAAGAAGAACTTCCTTACGTTTGTACGGAATCTATCCCCTTTTAACTTTAGAGAGTGCCCTCTCGTTCTCTCTACCTTGGAGAGGGTGAACAACCTGTCCTTATCTACTAAGTCTTTTAGGAAATTATCCAAACCTTTTTTAAACCCCGCTAAGCTAACTGATTTCACCACATTATCTGGCAACGAATTCCAGAGTTCAATTACACGTTGTGTGAAGAAATATTTTCTCTGGTTTGTTTTAAATCTACTATTTAGTAGCTTCTTCTTCTTTTTTTTTTTTTTTAATAAATCTTTATTAATTTTCAAATATTAACAGTGCCATACAATGAATTTAAACATAAACACTACATAGAACACACTTTAAATACACATCATTTTCTCCCCCCTCCTCTCCATAATTAATAGAAGTACATATTTAATTTCAATATAGATAATTAAGTGTAGCAAACAATAATACATTCCCCCCCCCCACCCACCCACCCTGGATGTGTAAGGAAGTCAAATAAAAGGAAAGGCACATGATAGTTCTTGTGACTCAATAAATGTGGTCAATGGGCTCCACGCCATTTTGAATGCGTTACTATATCCAAAACATTCCGCGTTCGTTCTTTCATACTTGTAACTGGAACGTAGGTTTGCCCACCAGAAAGTGTACTTCAGTCCATCATAACTCTTGCAGTTACGTGTAACCATCTGGATGGCTTTTCCCGTCATTATCAAGAAAAGCCGGTTTTTACTTAGTAGCTTCATCACATGTCCCCTAGTGCTAGTATTTTTGGAAAGAGTGAACAAGCGATTCACATGTATTCTTTCCATTCCACTCATTATTTTATAGACCTCTATCATATCACCACTAAGGCGTCTCTTCTTCAAGTTGTTCCAACCCATAAACCTGGCCACATTTTAGTAAGCAGTAAACGTTCTTTTATGCTACTTTTTTTATATTTCAAAAGCAAAAATCTGATTTTTTTTCTCATCTGCTACTGAATAGCACCACAATATGCTCTCAGTATGTCAAAGGCTTCCAACGCTATTTAACAAATTACAATGCTGGATGTTTTTCAGTCATCTGACACAGACAAAGGGAAAACATTCAGAAGAAACTGAAAACCTTTCTTGTACTTTGATGCGACTCACCTTGGACCCTGTCAGCATTCTGCTCAGCATTTTGGTTCCCTTACCGATGCCGACCACTAGAGGGAGAGAGAAAGAGAAAAACGCTCCATCAGTCATCAAGGCAGAAAGAAACTTTTTTCCACAAACCACAGACTCTTCGTACACCTGCTGACCCCAAATGTTCCCAGCACACAGCTACTGACTACAGAAGAACATTTTCAGTTCAATTCTGAACATGAAAATGCATCACAGGGCTACTGGGCTAAACCAATGGTCTCAAACTCGCGGCCTGGGGTCCACATGTGGCCTTCCAGGTACTATTTTGAGGCCCTTGGTATGTTTATCATAATCACAAAAATAAAATAAAACAGTTTCTTGATCATACGTTGCTTTAGCTATAAATTACAATATTATTATTAAGACTTAGCCAAAAGGAAAGATTTATAAACTATAAAGAGTTTTACTTCATGCAAAATTGTAATTTCTCTAATAAGACATTAACAGTTTTTTTTCTGTGGCCCTCCAAGAACCTACAAATCCAAAATGTGGCCCTGCAAAGGGTTTGAGTTTGAGACCACTGGGCTAAACTGTTTGGTGCTGATTTGGTCCCAGGAAAGTCATTTGAAGGTTGTAGGCTCCCGTTTTGGGCATTTTTTTTTTTAAATATCTTTATTGCTTTTCCAAACTATCAACAGTGCATTTACAATTATACATACATATAATAAATCCAAAAAAAAACCCCACTTACAACTTTCAATAAACCATTAAGCAATCATTTTTACTCCACCCTTCCTCCCATCCAAATACCAAGAATCCCCCCTCCCTCCCTCCCACCTTTTGGATGTGTGAGTTATAATAGCTCAGTTATTATTGATAAAGTTAGTCAACAGATTCCATATTCATTTAAATCTCTTAAAATTTCCTCTTTGATCAGCAATCATTTTTTCCATCCTATAACAAAGGCATCGTGAGTGCCACCAGAAACTAAAATTCAAGCGATCAAAGTTCTTCCAATTTGATGTGATCATACGAATGGCTATTCCAGTCATGACTCCTAACAATCTATTTTTATTTCTATCTATTGGTGGCTTAGGGGATAACAGTGTCCCACAAACTACCGTTTCATAAGAAAATGGAACCACTGTCTCCATAATCAAATTAATATGTCTCCATATTAACTTCCAAAAACTGAGTTTCAAGGGACAATAGAATAGCAGATGATCCAGTGTCCCTACATCAAAATGGGCTAATAGCAGGGAACAGAGAAGAGCTGCAGAGTAGTCAAACAGGCGGTAACAGCTCTGACACTCATAGAATTCATATGAGCGTCGGAGCTGTTACTGCCGCAGGTTTTGTAAAAGGGGAGGGGGGGGAAATGAAAGCAATCTGAGTTGTATATGGAGAGAGCAGGAAAGCTATTTGATTGAAGAAGGCGAGGCAGAGATGTCTGTCCGATTGGTTCGAGGACCGCAGATTAATTGGGAGAGAGTTGACTGCATGACTGGTGAAGGTTGGGGGGAGCAAGCTGCCTTGTGTCTTCACCAGTTTATCCCCAGTCGGGCAGTCATCTCTTACCAGCTGATCACGAACAGGGGGCACAAACTGAGTGGTATAATTTAATGAAAGTGCTGGATTGTACTAAAATTCTGGATAATAATTAGCAAAAATACTGTTGAAATTTTGAAAACTAAACTTGCAGAATTCCACTGGGAGTAGGAGACACGATTTGTGTTCCCAGCCAAGAGCCGTCACTGATGCCTGGGCTAGACAGGAGGAATTTAAAAATGGAAGGAAATCCCCAGGCAGTAAAGATCTATGACGACCTCATAGCCCAGCAGAAATTGGTTTGGTTTGAGCACATACCCCAGAGAAGCAAAAGCCTCCTTTCCTAAAGGCAGAATGGGATTTCGTCCAAGATGGCCCTGTGGTCATTCCCACTGGCGAAGCAGGGTGTTCCTCTGATTCCCTATATTATGGGGAAGAAGAGCAAAGGAGTTCTCCTTCGGTGAGCACCCCTTTGAACAGATGCGGGGATCTTGGAAGCGTTCCGGCCACATCTATCTCTTTGGCTGTGCCAGGGTTGAACTCTACCGCCAGCAGAGGAAGTGGGGTCTCGTTGAGTCCCTCACAGGAGCAAGAGCGTCTGTAACATTATGTGGAGCAATGAGTGGAAAAAAGGACATCAGCTCTGGCTTTTCTTATGGAGGTCCCCCCCTGGCCTGGTATTTTTTTTCTTCCCCACTGATGGAATGGGGACAGTGCAGATTGAATGTCTAGCAATCCAAAGGCTGCAAAAGCCCAAGAATGTGACTATGGAGGTTCTCGGGGACGCTAGGCACACCCTGAATTTTTTGAATCTTCTTTGGAACTGGTAACTCAACGTACCATCTTGATAGCAACCCTTGCCTTTGAAACAGATTGAACTTTTGTTTTGAAATCGTATTTCCATGTAATGGATGAAAAGTTCTTTGGCCTAGTGGTTAGAGCTACAGCCACAGCACCCTGAGGTTGTGGGTTCAAATCCCACACTGTCCTTGTGACCCTGGGCAAATCACCTAATCCTCCACTGCCCCAGGTACATTAGAGAGAGTGTGAGCCCACCAGGACAGACAGGGAAAAATGTAAATACTATAAATAAACAAATAAATAAATCTTGATTTATTTAGATCAGTGGTTCCCAACCCTGTCCTGGAGGACCACCAGCCAGTCAGGTTTTCAGAATATGCATGGGGCATATTTGCATGCCCATCACTTCCATTATATGCAAATCTCACCTGACTGGGAACCACTGATCTAGATCTATTCAGAAACAACAGCAAGAATTTGTGGCCCTTAGGCCTACAGTACAAATGAGTGGTAACACGTCTTATATAGTAAATGAAATGATGGCAGATAAAGTCCTGAACGGTCCGTCCGGTCTGCCCATTAGTTATACCCATGTTTCTTTAATCCAAGCAACTTATAGATTTTCTAGTGGCCAGGGAAAGTTCAAATTAGTGTCCCAACATCCACGGAAGTCAGCCAAAATGTTTTGCTATATAGGAATTACTACACAATCTCCAAAAACAAAATTGCCAGCACACCTTACAAAAGAGACTTAACAAAAAGGCAAAACAGGTCAAGGGTTCCAAGAGAGGTAGGGCAACAGTACACCCCCCAGCAATCAATAATGAAAAAACTACAAACTTTTGTGAAAAGTTAGGAACCCTCAGTGTGAGGGGGTGTGACGGGAGCACAGCTCCAACACTTCACACAGCAAGGTGGCGCCTGTAAGACCACCACCTACACACCATCATAGGGAACCTGCGTGTGTTTTTTATATAAATCAAAATAACACTAACACCAAAAAACTAGTGTACAATGAACACAGGTGAAAACAATGGCAGCTACCTCACTGGGAACCCCCCCCAGCCAACTCCCAAAAATTGAAAAAAGCAAACTTAGCTTCAATGAATCTTCCTCCGATGTCCAAGGGAAACAGGATCGGGCAGATGGAACGCCACAGAACCAGGTTCAACCAGCCTGGTTTCGGGAGCTCGTCCCTTCCTCAGGAACCCATAATATGTGAAATCAATCCATGGCAGACCTCCGAGAGCTGGAAAAAAACACACGCAGGTTTCCCTATGATGGTGTGTAGGTGGTGGTCTTACAGGCGCCACCTTGCTGTGTGAAGTGTTGGAGCTTTGCTCCTGTCACTGACCCCCTCACACTGAGGGTTCCTAACTTTTCACAAAAGTTTGTAGTTTTTTCAATATTGATTGTTGCGCTACCTCTCTTGGAACCTTTGACCTGTTTTGCCTTTTTGTTAGGTCTCTTTGCTATATAGGAAAGCATCCTGATATGAAGCTTTATTTCCTTCATTGTATAATTTTGTAATCTTGGCAGTATCGATTTCTACAGCTTCTATTTCATGTAGTTTCTCCTGTGGAATTTCCTATTGTTATAATGATTTTCACTGTGATTGTTAATTGAATAATTATCAAAATAAAGGGGGAGGGAATACAGACAGGGAGGAAGTACCCAGCCCTGAGCTGAGCTAGCGTTCTTTCAGGTTTACAATTTACTGACCCAAAACTCCAGATGCAGCACTGTCTAAAGTGCCTCCATGTCCAATTTTCAGAACCTGCTTCTTCCTTTTCATCCCATGCTGCTTCATTCCAGCTTCTATTGGGAAAAGTGAAAATTGTCAGCTGGGGGAGGGAGAAACTTGGCAGTTCATTCATACACAATACAGCATCGAGAGAAAAAAAAAGATCCTTTAATTTTTTTTTGTATTTATGTGACTGTAGTTCTGTCTCTCCAGGTATTTTGAGCCAGGCAGCGATCTGGTGTCATAAGCCTTCGTTCACACTACCTAGTGATTTTTGTTTCTACCCTTCCCAACTCTGTTGAGTCACTGCAGTTGTTCATTGGCTTCCTCAAAAACTTCTAGGCATCATTATACCCATGCAGTGACCACGACAGCCTCCATCTCATCTTCTCTTCTCCAAGGGTTTCAAAACACAGCATCCTTAAGGAAGTGAACCAGGGACCTGCTCTATGGTAATGCACAACACTTACCATTCAAAGCACCAAAAGATCTCTTTTAGACTACTCAGTGGAACGGCACAATATGTGTGAGGTAGAGAATGACATGGGGACAAATTTGTCCATGTCCTTGCAGGAACTTAATTTCCCTATACCGTCCCTGCAAGTTTTGTTGCTGTTCCTGTTCCATTCCTGTAGCTCTGCCTTAATAACAGTTTATATGCCGCAGGACCGTGAAGTTCTATGCAGTTTACAATGATTAAAAATGCTACAAATTAAGTAAAACTAACAGAGCTAGTGATCAGTTATTGAATAAGATTGCAGAAGTCAGCTACCTAAGTACAGGAACCAAACAAGCCTCAAACACTTATGATTTTAAAGTGTTTGAGGCTTGTGCAGATGAGGACGGAGTTTGCAGGAATGGGGCAGGGACAGGAAAAGAACTTGCGGGGAAGAAACAGGAAAATGAGTTCTCGCGGGGATGGGGAAACATTTGTCCTTATGTCATTCTCTAGTGTGAAGCCTTCAGAAATCAAAGTGACCCTTATGAATAACTTGAAATCAGATGCTCTCAGAGCAATGCTGGAGATTCTTATGTAATTTTGAGATTCCCTGGAGGGAGAAAAAAGGCAGACACATCAGTAAAATCCATTGTGGGTATGGGACAAAAGTTTGCCAGCATGGTGTGTCAGATACGTGAGTGTACAGCAGGGATTCTCAATCCAGTCCTTAGTACATACTTAGGAGGTCAGGGTTTTAGGATATCCACAATGACTATGCATTAATTAAATTTGCAGGTGCTACATCCATTATACGCAAATCTCTGGTAGATATATTGGTTGTAGAAATCCTGACTGGCTAGGTGTTTCCCTGAGGACTGGGATGAGAATCCCTGGAGTACAGAGGCATTTTCAGCTGATATTTTGCAAGAGAAAGGACATCTCCCTCTGGTTAAATGAGAAGCTTTAGTCTCTAGCAAACAGTGAGCTAAGTTACAGGGAAGAGTACATCCTATAATTAGTGGAGAACCCACTCAAAAGTATCAGAAAACAGGATAAAAGTGATATTATTCCCTACTCTTTGTTGTCTCCTCCCTTAAATTCCACAGATCCCAATATCCTTCCGGCTGCCACATTAGCCTTCAGGTGGTGTCATTTCTGGGCAGGGGGAGAACCATTTATTTTCAGATTCTAGAGCACTGGTTCCCAACCTTGTCCTGGAGGACCACCAGGCCAATCGGGTTTTCAGGCTAGCCCTAATGAATATGCGTAAGAGAGATTTGCATATAATGGAAGTGAGAGGCATGCAAATCTGCTCCATGCATATTCATTAGGGCTATCCTGAAAACCTGATTGGCCTGGTGGTCCTCCAGGACAGGGTTGGGAACCACTGTTCTAGAGAAGCAAGGGCCAGTTGGGTTTTTGGAATAGCCCTAATTAATATGCATGAGAGAGATTTGCATAGAATGGAGGAGACAGGCATACAAATATGTCTTATGCATATTCATTAGGGCTACCCAGGGATCTCAAAGTCCCTCCTTGAGGGCCGCAATCCGGTCGGTTTTTCAGGATTTCCCCAATGAATATGCACTGAAAGCAGTGCATGCACATAGATCTCATGCATATTCATTGGGGAAATCCTGAAAACCCAACTGGATTGTGGCCCTCAAGGATGGAGACCCCTGGCTAGCCTGAAAATCCGATTGGCCCGGTTGTCCTCCAGGACATGGTTGGGAACCACTGCTATAGACCAGTGGTTCTCACCCCTGTCCCAGGGGACCCCCAGTCAATCGGGTTTTCAAGATATCCCTAATGAATATGCATGAGAGAGATTTGCATAGAATGGAGGAGACAGGCATGCAAATATGTCTTATGCATATTCATTAGGGATATCTTGAAACCCCGACTGGCTGGGGATCCCCTAGAACCCTGCACAGAACAGTTACTGTAGCCTAGTCTAGTCCAGCCCCTCATTTTCTAATAGCCAATGGCATTTAGCTCAAGTTGCCCCCAAGCCTTTTCATTGGTAGATCCATTTCCCTGTCCCAAGCCCCAACCAATGAGTCCCTTCCTAGGCACCTGAGCCCTTCTCTCCCCTACCTGCCAGCAGCCTCTCCTTCAGTCGGTTCAACACGTCTAGTCCAGCCCCTCATTTTCTAATAGCCAATGGCATTTAGCTCAAGTTGCCCCAAGCCTTTTCATTGGTAGATCCATTTCCCTGTCCCAAGCCCCAACCAATCAGTCCCTTCCTAGGCACCTGAGCCCTTCTCTCCCCTACCTGCCAGAGCCTCTCCTTCAGCCGGTTCAACACGTCTAGTCCAGCCCCTCATTTTCTAATAGCCAATGGCATTTAGCTCAAGTTGCCCCCAAGCCTTTTCATTGGTAGATCCATTTCCCTGTCCCAAGCCCCAACCAATCAGTCCCTTCCTAGGCACCTGAGCCCTTCTCTCCCCTACCTGCCAGCAGCCTCTCCTTCAGCCGGTTCAACACGTCGGCCGAGGTGGGGCCTTTGGGCTTGTAAACGGGGAAGAGGCCGCTCAGGGAGAAAAGCTTCGCCGCCTTCCCGGCGCTACAATCGCCCAGGACGCCGCCGGCCATGCTGCCTCCTCCGGCGCGCGGTGATGACGCGCCGACCCCGCTGGCCTTGACGCCGGCGCTCGGTGATGACGTGACGCAGGCAAGGTCCGGCTGCCGGGAGACGTAGTTCTTGCGCTGCAGTCTTGCAACTAGGTCTCCTCCCCAGCAGGGATTGCTCGGGAATGTAGCATCTAGGAGTGGGAGCTGGGCAGACTTCATTTCGTAATGATCAAGTATTGCATCATACCTTATGCCAGGGGTGGGGGTGGGGGGGTCACATGGGTAAATCAATATTAAAGTCACTGCAATTAAGGCTTGGGAAAGGAGGAAGTAATAAGGATCATCTTGGAAAGAGATATAACTTCTGTTCTCACAGGTGTTGTCTACAGACTTCCAGCTTAAACAGATATGCTAGGGGCTCCACCAAGGGCAGGAGCACCTGGGGATCACTCTTGCCTAGGGACCCACTAGACCACCAGGGATATACTGGTAGGCCCACAGAGATCAGGAGTGATGAGAAGATATGTCTTGATTAATATTAAGCTTCTGATGGGGGTGGGCATATTTATCATGGGGGTCAGACTTCTGATTAGCAGGGATTGTTAGGAATGTCGACCAATGTGTCATGTTGCTGATCTGGAGTGGGGGTGCACATTGGGTGCCTGACAATACTGCGGACTAGTGCTTCCTGATTCACGATTCAAATTGATTCACCGATTCATTTCAGGTGAATCGGTTCGAATCGATTCAAAACCAAAAAAAAATTGGCCTCCCGATTCGGTGACTGACCTTCCCCCCTAAAGTAGGATCAGCAGTGCTGCCTCTTGCTGGCCGGCCGCTGCCACTCCTGGTTTAGAGGGCAAGGGGGGAAGGTCATTTGGGAAATGCTGCGGTGTCCAGCTTTCCTCCTGTTCTCCCGCGCATCCCTTTACCTAATTCCAGCAGGGAGCAGCCTGCAGAAAGGATCACAGGTACTTTAGCCTGTCAGCGATCCCCAACTTCCCTCACTCAGCTTGTCCGTGATCCCCAGCTTTCCTCACTCAGCCTGTCAGCGATCCCCAGCTTGCCTCTCTCATTGTCAGAGATCCCCAGCTTCCCTTGCTTAGCCTGTCAGCAATCCCCAGCTTCCCTCACTCAGCATCAGCTTCTTTCGCTCAGCTTCTCAGCAATCACCAGCTTCCCTCGCTCAGCATCAGCTTCCCTCACTCAGCCTGTCAGCAATCCCCAGCTTCCCTCACTCAGCATCAGCTTCCCTCACTCAGCCTGTCAGCAATCCCCAGCTTCCCTTGCTCATTCTGTCAGAGATTCCCAGCTTCCCAGATTCAGGCTGGCTATCTGAGAGTCCCAGCTGTCCTAGATCAGGTTGTCAGAGCGCCCTTTGCACTCTTGCTCCAGAACTGCCAAATGACCCAACTGCAAGAGGGAAATTTTCAGCCAGCCCCAGGATTCTGATGACCCCATTCTGGCAGGTGCTGATACCAGCAGCACTGATTGCAAATAGTGTAGGAACTCTTGCTCCAGCCTCAGGAACTGTCTTCTCTCTGCCGTGATCCTGCCTCTGATGTCAGAGGAGGGGCGGGACCGCGGCAGAGGGATGACAGCTCCTGAGGCCTATGGCAACCTGCAAGGATCACTAAAGTACCCATGATCCTTTCTGCAGGCTGCTCCCTGCTGGAATTAGGTAAATGGATGTGTGGGAGGTCAGGGAGGAACACGCAGGCCTTCTGGGGACGACGACAGGCTTTCGAGGGTAGGTGCAGTCCTTTGGGCGGAGACAGGCCTTCAGGGGTGGGGTGCAGGCCTTCAGGTGTGGTGGTACAGGCTTTCAGGGGGGATGCAGTCCTTTGGGGGTGGGGGACAGACCTTCAGGGGAGGGGGGCCCTGGTATATAAGTACCCGGAGGGAGGGAAGGGGGGTTCAAAGAGACGTGCCTATGCCGGACTTTAGAGGGGGAAGAAATAATGGGTCTAAAAGCAGAGGAGAGGGAGAGGGATGGTGAACAATGGGATTTAGGGAGGGAAGGAACAGAAAGGGAGAGAAGTTTGACACAAGGAATGGTGTGGAGGGGGGATAGAGATACTAGATAGGAGGATAGTTGGGAAAAGAAAGGGAGATAGAGTGGACCCTGGGGTGGTGGGAAAGGAAGGAGAGATGCTGGATGAAAGGGTAGTTAAGAAAAGGTGCATCTGTGGAGGGAGACGAAAAAAAGGAAAGATGTCAGACCTCCGGGGGAGGGAAGGGGAGGACAGAGATGGCAGATGGATGGTTAGCATGGAGAAAGAAGAAAGAATTAGACCCTGGCAAGCAAGTTATCAGAAGACAACCAGAGCCTGGGACCAACAAGATTTGAATAATGACCTAGCCTGTAACAAAAGGTAGGAAAAATAATTTTATTTTCTGTTTTGTGATTACAATAGGTCAGATTTGAAACGTGTATCCTGCCAGAGCTAGTGATAGACCGCAAACGTGAGCTAGGATTTAACAGAGAGAGGAAAAGTCCTTTTTTGTTTTTTTTATTTTGTTTACACCACAGCGCCAGTGTGGTTAGGAGAAGGCAAAGGGGGTGAAGAGGCTATAAAATAAACCCACCAGGATGTTTGAAAAAAACATCCAATTGGGCAGGAAAATCGAATCGAAAAATCGATTCAATGGGCTGAATCAAATCGAAATTTTGTTTCCTGAATCGGGCAGCACTACTGCGGACCCTTTAAGATGTGGCCCTGAAGTGTCGGGCCACAGCCTTGAGGCCTTCTTTACCCAACGTATGGTGGACACTTGGAATGTGCTTCCAGAGGACGTTATAGGGCAGAATACAGTACTGGGATTTAAGAGAGGATTGGACATTTTCCTGCTGGAAAAGGGAATAGAAGGGTATAAATAGAGGATTACTACTCAGGTCCTGGACCTATTGGGCCGCCGCGTGAGCGGACTGCTTGGCAAGATGGACCTCAGGTCTGACCCAGCAGAGGCATTGCTTATGTTCTTATGTTCTTATGGTGACTCCTGTGGAAATCACATTGCCGTGTAAGTCCCTCCTCCTTTTATTGCAACTTGATAACTTCCTCCCTAATTTTTCTGCTACACAGCCATCTGATTCTTATTACATCTGAGTATGATTCTTGATACAGACTTTAAAAATGACACTTTATGGCGGTTAAAAGGTACAGAAAATAAGTAAAGAATATATATTTATTTGACGTCATCTCAGGTCCTTAAATGTGGATGATGCTTTTCTGCAATAATAAACCTTAAAAACTACCTCCATGATTTTATTTTCCCATTTTGAGGAGATTCTAAATTAATAAGTATAATTTTTATGGATAATAGGTCTAAGATTTCTATATTTCTAGACTTATTAATAAGTAATCTTCCCACACAGGAGCAGTAAGGTCTTGCTGCTGGTGGGGCAGAGCACCTCCTACAGGTCTGTGTCCACTGGCCAACTTTTTTTTTCATTAGCTTTGCACATAAAATGTTAATATCTTGTTTCATACAAAGAAAGCAGAAGGCTGAAGTGACGTACTACCATTTATAATACTTTATTTTCTAGGGCACAGAAAAGTCAGACCCTGCTTATCACCGCTTTGCAGATAACATGTGTAGAATCAACAGAATCAGTATTTAATGAATTCTGCTCAGATGAACAAAACCACATTTCCAGAGGAGTTTAATGAAAATTCATGTAAGCGAGAACTGTCATGTTGCTGAAAAGGCAGGAATATCTTGTTGAATGCAAGCTTTTATTTTTGTTGAGCAAGATGGATACACAGAGGTGAATCGGGGGCTATGACTTTTACCAGCAGGAGAGTTGTTCCTTAAATGCAGACACAAGTTACGCTAGCCTGTAACCTTAACACCTCAATGGAAATGGCATTTACACTCTAAGATTCTATAATACTAGTGTTAAGTGTGAACTCAGCAGTATTCTACGAGTGCACACATTAATTCTGTGCTCAACGTTCAGCACAGAAACGCATTCTAATGGATGCAAGGTGCTGAAACTGCAGATCAGTCATAGGCGAGTGCCTAAACTATCCATGTGCAACGACAAAGGGGCGTTCTTATGGGAGAAGGGTAGCTGCAGTGGTGTAGTGAAGGTGCTAGCGCCCCCCTCTCCGCCCTACCCGTACCTCTTTAAATCTTTGCCAGCGCGAGCAGCTTCGCCAGTCTGCTGCTCACAACGGCTTTCCCTCTGACATCACTTCCTGGTCCCACAACCAGGAAGTGATTTCAGAGGGAGATAGGAGAGTAGTTGCTTGCTCTGGTGAAGATTTTAAAGAGGTACCGGGGAGGGCAAATGTAAGTGTGGAATGGGGGGGGGGGGCGGAGAGGTTCTGGCACCCCCACCAAGATGGCACCCAGGGCGGTGCGCCCTCCCTACCACTTTCACTATGCCACTGGGTAGCTGGATTGTTCCAGAAAATTGTGTGCAGTAGTATAGAATACCGTAGATGCGTTCCCAACTTATGCAGCAGGATTTACACTTAGTTTCAGTTGGTATAAATCTTTGTGCTCAAAAGTTAGCCATGGAATTCAATGTCCAATATTATTCTATAAAGAGTGCTCATCTTGCAGAATCCTTTCTAGAATAGTGCCGGGTGCCTATATTGGGGTGTAATTTTCTGAATCCAGTTCATAACACATAAAATGTAAGGGGGCAGAAACATGTCAAACCTTTACATGCGCAGGTTACAAAAATATGGGGCATTTAAGCATGCGCATTTACCCCTACTATGGACACGGCCTAAGTGTTTATGTCTAAGGGCTCCTTTTACAAAGGTGCATTAGGGCCTTAACGCACGCTAAAATGCCGCTACTGCCACCTCTTGAGCAGGCGATAGTTTTTCAGGTACCGTGCGCTAAAAACGCTAGTGTACCTTTGTAAAGGCACCCTAAATCTTAGCATGTTAAATGCCCATTCACGCTAGTATTCTATAATGGCGTCTTGGCGCCCAGATTTCAATATAAAAGTCACACTTAGTGCACTGCATTTTGGTGCCATCCACAGACGTGACCCCTAAACGTGCCCCTGACGTGTAAAGTTGACTGGTGTAGAAGCAGCAAAGCCTTGTAAAATTCACCTAGTTCAGTCAGCATTCTGACCAACAGAAGCACTGCATCAGGTTATTTCTGCAGGGATACAAGTGGTTATTCTAGGCCTTCTCTAGCCCTTCTGCCTCGATGGGGGCTGCCGACGGAAGCAGTGTACGTTTTCTTCCACGGCTTGTAGAAACTTGTATAGTTCTGATTTTCTTGGGAATCTGAGCTGAAGATTAACTACTTCTGAAAAGATAAGGTGGAACCAGTTGGCCAACCTGGCACAGTACTCTAATTAACGGATGCGATGGCACCCTGGGCTGCCACATCGGCTGATGCTCAAAACTCTGGTGCTCTTAGAACAGTGCCGGGAAATAACTTTCCAATGCTCAACACTAATGGAATGCAAATGATATGCACACTTTTGGCATTGAGCATTGGCAAGTTAAGGAGGGGATGGGACGTGCACAAAAGTTGTACTGTTAACTCAACTCTTGTGTGCATATACTAGCAAAGCGGAAGGTGAAACCCACATTGGCACCTGTTTTCTGCACCTTTAAATATAAGCTTTCCAATGTGGGTATTTTTTTCACTCGGAAATTTTAATTTTTAAGGTAGAAACAGATGCCGTTGGATTCGGAGGGGCGGAAGCATTGAATGGAACTTTTAAGCAGAGATTTATGATGTTAGGAATTGGCAATCTATTACCAAATGTTCAGAAGCTATTTCCATAGATATTATAATCCTTCGTTCTCAACACCCTTGTTTTGCATTATCTAACTGTCCTCCTAAACTTATTGACACCATGTTTGTGACAGCTCTTATGCACATTTTGAAAAATTGGAAGTCACCCGCACTATTAGACTACACCTTCTGGTGGAACTCCTTGAGCATGTACCACAAATTCGAATCATATGCATATGAAAAGAACATGATATCCCGCTATTCTACAAATTTGATGCGAAATAAATCACCTTGGTCATTCTTAGATTCATATGTTCATTCTACCTTGTAGACACTTTTGCCTCTCTCTCTTTCTTCATCTCTCTTTTTTCTTTTTACTTCATCCTCTTTGCTTCTCTATCCTCTCTATTTCTTTTCTTAGCAGTTTCAAATACTCTGAATTCTTCTTACTAATCTATTATATGCAAATGACTGCAATTATGATTTCTTTTGTTCTACATCACTATTTCTTATTCAATTTGTATGTATTTGAACTGCTTTCTGTATATTACTTATAATATTCAATAAAATTATTGAACTCAAAAAAAAAAAAAAAGGAATTGGCAATAGAGAAACGGGGGCTAATGGGGAGATTCTGTCTTTGGGAACCTTATAGTAGCAGGAGCAATCGCTCAGGAAGGAGTTGTCAATAAGTGCTGGGGTTGCGGCCTTCCAAAACCCCAAGACCAGCTTGGAGCTGGCGGTAACTTTGCTGTTAAAGCATAGGGTTTTGTGCAATTTCTTTGAGCACGGGAAGGAACAGATAACGACCTAATTTGCATCTACATTTTAACACTTTGCAGCCACAGAGGGAACTAGTGCTATTCCCTGCCCTAGTACACTCTGAAAGTTTTGAATACTCCAATGCTGGTGCTAATTGCTTCTAGCACCAGAATTAGGTTTTAAGCATTTTCCTGGCATTATTTTAAACAATGTCATTACGCACAATGGAATGGCAGCTAGACAATGGGAAACAATTCAAGCTCCTTTGCAAGAGACAGCTTGCAGGTGAGTGTGGCGTAGTGGTTAGAGCTAGAGCCTCAGCACCCTGAGGTTGTGGGTTCAATCCCTGCGCTGCTCCTTGTGACTTGGTCGTCATTTAATCCTCCACTGCCTTAGATGCATTAGATAAGACTGTGAGTCTGCTGGGACAGTGCTTGACTACCTGCCTTTCAAAATCATTTATATATATACAGACTAGTCTTTAAGCCCGTTACATTAACGGGTGCTAGAATAGATGTGTGTGTGTTTTTCTTTCTTTCTCTCTCTCTCCTTGGCCGGTCTGTCTTTCTGTCTCTGTCTTTCCTCGGCTGTCCACCATCACCCCTTGCCTGCTCCCCTTGTCCAGTAGTAGCCCTTCACTGCTCCCCCCTGTCCAGCTGCAGTCCTTCTCCCTTTGTTTAACCTCCCCCCTGTCCAGCAGCACATCTTCCCTGCTCCCCATCCATCAATACCTGTCCAGCAGCACCCTTTCCCTGCTCCCCCTGTCCAGCAGTAGCCCTTCTATCTTCCTTTTACCTCCCCCTGTCCAGCAGCACCCCTTCACTGCTACCCGTTCAGCAGCAGCCCTTCTCCCTTCATTTAACCCCCCCTGTCCATCAGCACCCCTTTGCACTATGAGCAAACTTGTAGAAACCATATGTATGGCTGTCAGCTAAATAGGGAAGGAAAACCATTCTTACATATATGTCTTGTCTATCCTCTATAATAAAACCTTAAGCGTGCATGTGCACTTACGATGCCTTGATCCTTGCCACTGTGATGTGTGCTTCTGTGCCACACATGGGCACTGCCTGCCTTCTGCCCCGATCGCCGATGTCAGCTGACTTCCTGCGCTGCCGGGGCACCTCTTCTCACCCCTGGACCAGCAAACGCAGCAGCCGCGGGGCATTTGCTAGGCCGGCCCACTTCGATAATGCGAGGTGGGCTGGCCTAGCAAAAGCCCCGAGGCTGCCTGGGCTAGCGGATGCTGGACAGGGGGAGCAGGGAAAGGAAAAGGGATACTACTGGACAGGGGGAGCAGGGAAGGGGTGCTGCTGGAAAGGGGGGAGGTAAAACAAAGGGAGAAGGCCTGCTGCTGGACAGGGGGGAGCTCCCCCTGTTCAACAAAAGCCCTTCTCCCTTTGTTTTACCTCCCCCCTGTCCAGCAGCAGGCCTTTTCCCTTCGTTTTACCTCCCCCCGTCCAGCAGCACCCCTTCCCTGCTCCCCCTGTCCAGTACTACCCCTTTTCCTTTCCCTGCTCCCCCTGTCCAGCATCCGCTAGCCCGGGCAGCCTCGGGGCTTTTGCTAGGCCAGCCCACCTCGCATTGAGCCAAAGTAAGACATGAGCTTTCAAGACCACAGCAGTCCTTTCCATCTCTGGAGGTGGGTCCTGTACAGTCCTACAGCAGTGTTTTATGTCAGCCCTGAGCCTCCACCTCCTTATGCTAAGCACAAAGATTTAATACTGGACCTACTCTTGCTTCCCCGACAAAAATGGCTAAAATAAAACCAATTAAATATATATTAATTATCTCATTAGCGGGCTGATGTAGTTAAAAAGTTTGTTGAAAATCTGACATTTTTCATGCAGTGTTTTGAAAACTTTATTTTGAATATAACGAAGTAATGAGATACACAGCACACAATAGTTGAATATGTCTACTAAAGCCAAAGTAAAAAATATTGTATTAAAATGGACATTACACTTATTAACAATTCTAACCATTTAACTGAAGACTCTTCAGTCCAGTCCCTAAGGCAGGAACCTGTTTCTGTTACTTTGCTGGTCTCCCTCCTGCCACTGACACCCTGACCTAAAGTTAGAAGTGGCAGCCGGTGACTTGTGTTATGTTATGATACTGGCACACGGATCCCCTTACTCTGCTTGTCTTTCACTTACTGGGCTGCATACAGTTTTTATTTTTTAGTTTTAAAACAAGGACTAGCGTCTCACTGCACGCTTAAGCACGAGAGAAGAAAATGACCTCACTCGCTTGTAGTTTGCATGTACTGGGGCCAATTTTCCACATCTAATGTCTTATTTCCTATTCTTGTCAGCATGTAAAAAGAATGAATGTAGTCTACTGGAAATTAAAAATGTTCTCATGCTGATTCCTGTACCCATGAAGGTGCTATTCTGCTTAACACAATAAGTACAGCCTAAAGGAGAAAAGCATTTTCCTATCGCCGCCCTAGAGGAAAAGGCCAGATATATGCAGAGGAATTCCCTGCTGTAGAAAGTACTTCCAATATTCACAATCAACTTGTTTAGTCTGTCTGCTCATACCTCTCTCTCTATATGTACAGAAGCTCTCCTGTTACACAAATGGGGACGTGGGAGAACATTGAATGCAGACAAGCGATGACTGCTAGCAAGGCTACAGACATTACAAGTGTGCAAAACTAACTTGCTCCTGGAGTTGAATGCATACAGCAGGGCTGCCCAAGTCCAGTCCTCGAGATCTACTGGCAGGCCAGGTTTTTAGGATATCCACAATGAACATGCATGAGAGAGATTTGCATACCAAGAAAGCAGTGCAGGTAAATCTCTCTCATGCATAGTCATTGTGGATATCCTGAAAACCTGGCCTGCTAGTAGATCTCGAGGACTGGACTTGGGCAGCCCTGGCATACAGCATTACTCAGAAAGTAAAATATGTGCAAAATATAATGAAGCAAAACTATGTAATCTTATCTAAGAAACATTATTGAAAATGGGAATTTGGGATCTGCTTTAGTTCAGCAACAGCCTACGTTAGGCTGGATTTTTTTGTTTTGCTAATACATGTGGTGTACAGCAGTGGTTCCCAACCCTGTCCTGGAGGACTACCAGGCCAGTCGGGTTTTTGGGATAGCCCTATGAATATGCATGAGATTTGCATATAATGGAGGTGACAGGCATGCAAATCTACCCCATGCATATTCATTAGGGCTATCCCAAAAACTCGACTGGCCTGGTGATCCTCCAAGGCAGGGTTGGGAACCACTGGTGTACAGAACTCACTTGAATGACAAGGCAGTGAGTGGCAGGTTGGCCTCCCTTCTCCATCGCAACACAAGTTTCATCCCGATGGCTTTCCTGGTATATGGACCCAGGGAGCAGGCAGCTGCGGCATTATAAAGCTGAACCTTAGAAGACGCTCCTTCCAAATCTAGACCAGCAAAAGCTGCAGAACTCACCCAAAGTTCAGTTCTGGTGGCAGGAAGCACAAGGAGGGAAAATGAAGGATATATTCTGCTATGGAAGGGTTTTTGCTCCTCATTCTTTCCTGGCTTCACAGTATTAACTCTTTTTTTTTATATATACCGGTACTGGAAGTGCTCAATAGTTAGCATAGACATCGGTGGATACTATAACATGAAAAATTAGACCAGTTTGTAAGAATGAAAGAGTTAAACTGGTCTGGTGCTCAGTCACTTGCAACCTCTATAACCTCTAGCCATCTACACCTTTTCTGGTGACAAATAAACTGCTATTTTTTTTTTAAATACACATGAAGGCCCTGCAGAGTGAAAACAGAATGCAAAGCTCAGACTGTGTTTTTTTGTTGAAATGAGGCCAGAGAAGTGCAGTAGCTGAGCTGATATAACCCAGCAAGAGGTGATTTTATAAGGCACCTGAACTTATAAATCAGCTTTTGGGGGACTAATTCTGTAAGGTATGGTCCAACGTTTATGCATAAATGTTTACAATACCAGTAGATAAGTGCTTAAATATCAAATATGCTCCTACTCTCTCTAGATGTGTTGGACAGCATGTAATTGCAAAGTGGAAGGAAGATGCCTATATTCCTTTACAGCAGTGCATGTGTGCCACGAAACGCCAGGGAGGAGGAGAGGCGCAGGCTTACTGTCTACATGCATGAGAGAGATTTGCATATCAAGAAAGCAAATCTCTCTTGTGCATATTCATTGTGGATATCCCGAAAACCTGGCCTGTCAGTAGCTCTCGAGGCCCGGAATTGGGCAGCCCTGTTCTACAGGATGTGCCTCTCATGGCGTGAGGCACATCCTGTTGGCAATCAGCTGCCAACACCTCTCCCCTTCTTCTTGCGTCTTCCCTTTTGGCACCCCCCACTGGCGGTTCAGGGCCCGTCTGTAGGCCTTTGTGCATGTTGGCGTGATGTCATTGCATCGATGTCCGCTTGCTCCCGGATGCCTCAAGCTGCGGCCATTACATTTAGTGTGCCACAACTTGACAAAGTTTGCAACATACTGCTTTACAGAATAGGCCCCTCCCAGATGTGCTCGAGCAGACCTCACAGAATTACCTGCATGTAAAAAGCAGAGAAACTCAGCCCCTGCTGTGATATAGGCATCGTTGTTTCCAGCAGTGGGATCGGAGCTCATGCTTGTGTTTTACAAACTATGGTTCTTACTGGCAGGTGCAAATGTCTGGGCCTATTTTTCTGCAGGCCCCGTGTTAAAATTACCTTCCACATGTCCAGCACAGAAACTCCCCAAACTGAGCTTACTTTGCAGGAATTAAACGACTAAATTAAGCAAAGGTCTATAGAAATTTATCCTGACACAGTGATGTTTATTGCCAGTCAGATCCTTAAATAAGAAACTCCTTTCTTTCTAATAAATAATCATCGATAGGACAAATATGAAAAAATAAATTGGCCAGCTTAGTTGTACCTGCTTAGTTGTATTAAAATGGACATTACACTTATTAACAATTCTAACCATTGAATTGAAGACTCTTCAGTCCAGTCCCTAAGGCAGGAACCTGTTTCTGTTACTTTGCTGGTCTCCCTCCTTGCGCTGACACCCTGACCTAAAGTTAGAAGTGGCAGCCGGTGACTTGTGTTATGTTATGATACTGGCACACGGATCCCCTTACTCTGCTTGTCTTTCACTTACTGGGCTGCATACAGTTTTTATTTTTTAGTTTTAAAACAAGGACTAGCGTCTCACTCGCTTGTAGTTTGCATGTACTGGGGCCAATTTTCCACATCTAATGTCTTATTTCCTATTCTTGTCAGCATGTAAAAAGAATGAATGTAGTCTACGGGAAATTAAAAATGTTCTGACACAGAGATGTCAGAGAAGGGGCGGGACCACAGCAGAAAGAAGACAACTCGGACAACCTATGGCAGCTTACAAAGATCGCTAGAGCCAGCGATCTTCTTCTGCAGGGCAGGCTGCTGAATTTCAGTAAATTGCTGCGGGAAGCCACTTCCCAACTGGCCCTCCCCACTCGCCCTCTAAAGCAGGAGCGGCATCACTGTGACATCAATAGGCTGAAAATCGAATCAATAGGCTGAATCGAATCAAAATTTTTTTTCCTGAATTGGGCAGCACTAGTCCTGCCCACAAGGGCAAGAGGAGCTCTGGGTTCCCCCAGCAGAATTTCAGGAAGACAATATGGATGTGAAAGTAGCTTAGTTGTTCCAACTCCTTCTATGGGGCGCTATTAGCCCCGACAGAAGACTAGGAGGGTGAAGGCAGGAATATGTGATCCATATTTTCCCCAGGGTGGTGTTTCCTCAAGAATGGGAAAGATTGGATGAGCATTTGTAATGGACTTGATGAACTGATCTGCATATTCATTTGCGTATGAGTGAGAACAGAGAAAAAGGGCTGTTTTGGAAGTGGAGAAAAGGCTCTTAATGAATTATTTTGAGCCTAAGGGGGATTTCCTCTACCCTGATCGTTGTTGTCCAAGGGATGTTCGGACAGACTGAGAGTGGTCTCACCCTGAGAATACGAGGGGGCTATTTATATGATTCTCAGATATCAGGAATTGGATCTTGAAACCATCTCAACTAATCTAGGAGTTGTGGCCCCTCAGAGAAGGTGCATTTTTCCCAAGTACCTGGGCAAGGGAAGGTGTGAGTGGTACATCAGCTGGCGGATGGAATTCACTAACAGCTCTAATGGATATAAAATCAGGTCCAGGTGTGGGAAGTTGTCTAAAGGACTGATTTTGACTAAGTTATGCTTGGAGGATGACCCAGAGGCCTTTTGATTACATTTGATAGGGTAGAAGTGGCTGCCCAGTGGCCAATGGAACAATGGGCTATAAGGCTTGCACCCTAGGCTAACCAGAGACGTCCAGGCTTGGGCCGTAAGGCTCACACCCTACCTAACCGGAGAAGCTCAGGCTGCGTATGGAGCCCTAGATATATCTAAGGCCCTAGACTATGTACAAGTGAAAGAGGCTATATACGTATATACGACCAGTTGGGATTACCTCCTTTTGAATTAATGTTTGGTCAACAACCCAGGAATATTCAGCAGGTGGTGAGGGAGTCCTGGACAGAAGCGCAGTAGGATATCACCTCAGTATCTGAGTTTGTACAAAAATTATGTCAAAGGTTGGAGAGGGTACGACAGCTCGCTAAGGAAAATTTGGAAGCAGCCCAGGGAAAGCAGAGACTTATTATGATCAGAAATCCTGAGAGCGAGGGTTCCATTCAGGAGACAATGTATTAATCATGATACCCACCTCTGCCAACAAACTGTTGGATCAATGGAAAGGCCCCTTTGAGGTCTCTAAATAGTTAGGCCCCGTAACTTATGAAATAAGATTGAATAAAAGAAGAATGTAGGTATACATTATGAACCTACTAAAAAACATGGGTGAAAACCATGGCCTACACTCTTGGGTAGGTGGCGAGCGACCACAGTGACCGTGGCGACTCATCCTACATTCTCGGGTAGGCGGCAAGGATCTACAGTTACATTTGCAACATAAGGTATTCTATGAAAGAGAGAGAGAGAAACAGTGATGAAGTTTAGAGGTGATAGGCTCAAGAGTAATCTAAGGAAATACTTTTTTTTTTTTTTTTTAACAAAAAAGGTGGTAGATGTATGGAATAGTCTCCCGGTAGAGATGGTGGAGACCAAGAATGTGTTTGAATTCAAGAAAGCGTGGGACAGGCATGTGGGATCCCTTAGGGAGAGGAGGAGATGGATGCTGTGGATGGGCAGACTGGATGGGCCGTTTGGCCTTTATCTTTCTATGTTTAAGTTACTTTCTGCATGTGGATGGACCTATGCCAAGCTTTGAGCAGGAGGCCAAATAACACAAACTGACTCTTTTGGTGTGGAATAATTACTTCTAGTAGAGCAGTGCTTCCGGAACAAACTGATACCCAGCAGATTAGCAGTTTCAAATATTACAATCTACCACTGTAATTTCCCTAAGCTCACACTGCATCCCTTCGGTCAGAGGTACTAAACCTTGCCAGGCTGGAAAGAACACAATGGACTCTATTTCTTCCCTAAGCACTAATGAGATCGTTCCTAATCTATAACAGAATACCCAAAAACACCACCGGACAGTTCTTCAATTCTGTTCTAACTTTCCAAATCACAAGATAATTGAATGATCCAATTTCTATTCTGAGGTGTGGCATTTCATTCAATCTTATGTTAGGAAAAAGCAGTGAATCCTTCCAAAAGAACAGCCCTCGATTCAGGCTGGATAAGCCAAGGACAATGTAACTCTGCAATCAACAACACAGATCGTCTCTCTTCTCCAGAGAGAGCCAAGCAATATGAATGTCTCTTGTCACTAGAGCCATGTTCGGCTCATAATTTTCCACATGTTGCTTCCTTTGAACTATAAATACTTATGCAGACGTGCACAATCGTGAACAGTAGATAAAACTTGACCATCTCTAGAGGTCTCTCAAACAGGTATTAGCAACCCAAAATGACTTCATCCATGCTAGATGGATTATACGTTAAAGTGAAGCATCAAATCTAGTTATTCAGTACTGTTCCATTATGATGCTACTTTTGTCCACAGTGTGCATGATTATAGCCTGAGGAGATGACAGCTCACCTTTCATTTCAGAGCAGAGAGATGTTTTCCTCTATGAAATCACAGTGATAATATAAGGCCAGTCTGTGGCATTGAACTTTGTGTACACACTGCATCGTGCTTTGTGAAATCTGGAGCTTGGCTATAGCGGGGAGGGTTTGGGCATCTCTGAGCTAGCCTGGGCACTAGCAGGAACGAGGGGGCTCAGGCAGTGGCAAAGTAAAGCGGGGGTGGTCCGCCCCAGGCACCATCTTGGAGAGGATGCTGGCACCCCTCCTCCTCTCTGCCTCCCACTTCTCCCCCCATTGCACAAGCCTTCACTTCCTTCCCCCCTCCCCCAACTAGTTTTTGCTGCTTGCGCCAGCGTCGGTTCTCCCTCTGACGTCATTGTCTAGGAAGTGATGTCAGAGGGAGAGCCGACAGTAAGTTGGTGATGCGGCTCGCACCAGGAAAGTTAAAGAGGTGTGGGGGAAGGGAAGGAGCGTGCGTACGCAGCTGGGGGGGAGGGGGTGTGGGGTGCCTCTCACCCTTGCTACGCCACGGGGCTCAGGACCCAGCAATGAAGGGCTGGGATGCCTCTGAGAAGGGTTGGAGCAGCAGTGCTTTAGTACGGGGGAGCAAGCAGTAACGCTTTGCACTGAAGGACACCAGAGAGGCATCTGCTTATTCCCCCCCTGCTCAGAGTCAGGCTTGATGCAAAGGTTTTAGGTCCCTAGGCCAGGGGTAGGCAATTCCGGTCCTCGAGAGCCAGAGCCAGGTCAGGCTTTCAGGATATCCACAATAAATATGCATGAGATAGATTTGCATCTCAAGGAGGCCGTACATGCAAATCCATCTCATACATATTCATGGTGGAGATCCTGAAAACCTGACCTGGCTCCGGCTCTCGAGGACTGGAATTGCCTACCCCTGCCCTAGGCAAACTTTCAGCCTTGCACCGGAGGCCCCCACCCGAAGATTCTGACAATTCAATTCAACAATCATTCATTACCCCAATACGGCCCCTCCCAGAAAAATCTTGTCAACACGTGTAACTGAATACCATCATTTTGGCTTTGTTTTATTCATTCATATGGATATAGATAGAGACAGTATAATAGCTATTTAAAAACCGCATACCCTCTTCGGTGATGATTTCTGTGTGGCTGTCAGGAGATATTGTTTGCTTTTGACCAGAGTTAACTCTTTCTCCCCTCCCCTTTAAAGACGGCACTGCCATAGGCCATTTCCTAGTTTGGCTAATGGCTATGAAAGCCCTAATCACGGGTTTCATTTCCCGTAAGCAGCGTGTGTGTCAGAGAAGAAGACCGTGCTTATTGTTCCTGGTCGTGGGGAAGGAGTCTGAGCCAGAGGGAACTGTCATCTGCGATCACCAGCCAAAGAGAGGGAGGAACCCTGGGGAGCTATGAATGAAGGCTCATAACTCCTTAGCTCAATGAATTAAGATGAAGCTTAACGGTAGCAAAAAAACCCCCCAATAAACGATCACAAACCAAACAGCAAGAGCTTTCCATGAAGCCTCACTGTCTTCTTGTGACCCCCTTTCTTTGTTAAAAATCAAAACTTGCCTTGAAATTACGGCGATAAAAGCATTTCCATATCAAGTACAACAAGAACCAACGAGTGAGATATCTATTTTTAAAAGAACCATAAGTCACCTGCCTCAGGTGGCTCTTATTAACCAAAGTAATTTCTTCTCCTTATAATGTTCTCACCAAGGCGGCCTTTCCAAACAAACCCAGGCAGTCCACTGCCTGTGGAAACTCAGGCAAGTATCTCAGTGGCCATGCAAAAGAGAAAAGCAAATCATTACACGTGGTTTCTAAAGAAAAGACATCTGATGCTTTCCAACACTGGACTACGGGAGAGAGAGAAAGATGTCCACATCCCCACGACCTACACGGTGATGTGAAACCCCTCTTCTGATCATTGCACTTTGAACTAGCCTCCAACGAGTCTGCTTCACGAGCTAAACCTCACATCAAAACCCGACGGTGGAAGTGCTCGTATACAGTAAGTAAGTGAAAAAACTAAAACCAAATCTTAGCAATGAAATAGCCTGTAAACATTTGGTAAAGGGTCACTCCTTTTCCATACTGTGGCCTAAAGTGATATCAGTCAGATCCTTGAAGGGACACGAGTAAACAGTACAATAATTTAAAAATATATTCAGTACTTACAATGCCATTTTTCAAGGCATAAATCAGCTTCTTTTAAATAATGCAATACTGTTGGAATGGATTTCTATAGCCTCTAGGCTTGACTCACCCGTCAATCACATGACTATACTCAATGGCATATAGACAAGAGAGAAAAAGGAACCCTATAATGGAATACAGCAACACCGTATCACACACAGCTGTGCGTTTTGTGCATCCGTTACAGAATAGAGATCGTTTCTCTCTTACACACAGGGCTCTAAACTTGCCCCTACCATGAAATACAATTTTATATTTCTCATTAAAAGATTTCTTTAAAAAAAACTAAACAAAATCAGTCCTTGGGGGATATCTTACAAAAAGTCATACACTTATGGCTGGCAACTGGGATATATCCTTGGCAGGATGGAGAGGGAGAAATGAGCAGACTGGATAGGCTGGCTGTTCTTTTTCTGCTATGTTAGTATAAGATAGCAAAACACCCAGGGGCCTGATCCAATGCTTTTCCCTCTTTTTAAGCTCGAAAACAAAATAAGCCCGCCACATATAACAAAAAAAATCACTATATAAACTCCATTTTCCTTTTTTTTTCCCGCCTTTCTCCATCAGTGTCTCTTTGACTGCATGCTGTGATTTGACGCATCACTTGCTTCACTGAAGCAAGGTGACAGGAAAACGATGTGCTATATCGTGGAGCAGTCCTCTCCCCTTCTCATTCAAATGCATAGTGTTTCCTCGGCTACGTCCATTACGCTGCCACCGCTCACGGAATGGTCGAGGCGTGGTACTTGACAAACGCGATGGCTGCTAGCTCCTTGCAGAACTCTTCCAAAACAATCACACCCTCCAGCAGGGTCATGTGGTCAATTCTGACAAAACGAGAATAACTATTAGCAATAAAAATATAAATGGAAGAAATCATATCAAAGCAAATAGATGGGGAGTGGGAAGTAAGGGGGGCAGAGAAGATGTTAGGGTTTGGGTTTAAGTAATGGGAGGGGGGAGGGGTTTGTGGGTCACTTTTATTTTATATTACAGTACTCCCCTGATATTCACGGGGGTTCCGTTCCAGGAACCCCCGCGAATCTCGTAAAACCGCGAATACGGTTTTTCATGGGGAAGCCTGGAGAGGGCAGCAGGAGAGCAGCCGGAGTGCAGGCAATCACTTGCGGTACGCTCCGACAGCCTCTTCCTGCACTAAGTCGGGCCTTATCCAATCAGGAGCTGCGTGTCAAAGCAAGAACTCACAGCAGCCAAACAGCTAGTAGCTCTGTATGAGCAGCAGAGAAGGAAGTTTGCTCCTGCCGCGGTTCACTGCTGGACCCTAGGGATTCTAAACATACTAGGGGGAGGGAGGTAAAAATTCTTAGAATTGGCTGGGACAGGAGGCGGGAGGGATCCTTGCTGTCCCGGCCCACCACTATACTTACAGCAGGCCCGTTAGTGGCCTGCAAGACATCGGGAGGGGGGACAGGGTACAGAATCTGGCAGGGCATGGAGGGGAGCTGGGTGCAGAGACTGGCAGAGGGGTGAGAGAGGGGGCTGGATGCAGAGCATAGCAGAGCAGGGAGGGAGTGGGGACAGGGTGCAGAGCCTGGCAGGGCAAGGCAAAGCACTACATTTGAATATTAACCCCCCTCCCCCCCGGTTTATATTTAAGTCAACCTTTTTTCCTCCTTTTTTTTGGTGGGGAAAGGTTACCTCGGTTTATAGTTGAGTATAGTTGAGTATATATCTTCCTACGCTCCTGCCCCGTGCAGATGAGGAAATGGCTGCTGTGAGTTCCCGTAGTCTCTTGAGACTACATCGTGAACTCCCTACAGCCATTTCTTCATGGCGATCTGCACGGGGCAGGAGCGTAGGAAGATCGCTCCTGCCCTGAAAGCCCGCTAGACCACCAGGTAAGGCCGGGAAGGCGGCAGGGAGGTGGGTCAGAGCCGGATAATTGCGGTTTTTCGGCATTCGCGGTCCGACTCTGCCCGCATCCCCCACGAATGACGAGGGAGAAGTGTATGGCTTTTGGGCTGCCCTCCTTTCACAATATAAATATGCACAATTAAATATACATAAAATACATATAGAAAACACAAACAAATAAGCGACCTGCGCTTTGTTGCATGACTCATTCCGCCAGAGTCTCAAGTCACTTCACTGGCTCCCCATCCATTTCTGCATACAGTGCAAATTCCTCTTACTAACCTACAAGTGCATTCACTCTGCAGCTCCTCGAACTCTCTCCTCTCTCCCTACATGCCTTCCCGGGAACTCCATTCATTGGGCAAGCCTCTCGTAACTGTACCCTTCTCCTCTACTTCCAATGCCAGACTACATCCCTTTTCTTTTGTTGCACCATACACCTGCAACAAACTGCCTGAGACAGTACATCAAGCTCCATCCCTGGCAGTTTTCAAATCCAGGCTAAGGGCCCATATGAGGGATTAAGGGATTTTCCCTAAGACTGCAGTTATACCATTGGGCAGCAGGGGGCAGCAGGCAGCTCAGGAAAAACTACCTATCTTAGAATGCCCTGAGCTTTGCAGCTCAGGGCTGAGATCCATTAGGGAAAAAAACACAGCCCTGCTGAGTCAGATGGGCAGGACTTGGTCTGGAATACTTCTGCTCTAGACTGAAATTATTCAGTGAAGTCCCCAAGGGAGAGACTTCCACCTTTCCTAGCTGTAAGCTGAGAAGGAGCCCTGGAAAGGACATGGGGAGTGTATGAGAATATCAAGGGAATGATTGGTGTCTGCTGGGCTATGGGCTATACTGATAAACACTTTCATCTCCATCCAACCCAATACGGATTCAGGGCCCAACACAGCATGGAGCTTTTACTTCTTACATTAACAACAGTCATTGGGCAATCGCTATGTAAAGGAAAACAAGCAATTCTGCTACAATTCAACATCTCAGCATAATCTCCTGCTGACTAAACTCAATGAAATCAGACTTGGAGAAACAGTACTAGAATGGTTTAACTCATTTCTAAATAATAGGGAATATATTGTGCGGAAAGATAATACCTTCTCCCAAAGTTGGAGATCTTTTTGTGGAGTATCTCAAGGTTCTACTTTTCCCCCAATCCTTTTTAACTTATTCATGAGCTCACTTGCAGAAATCATGTTCACAGATGGAGAACAATTATTAATCTACGCAGATGATATCTTTGTACTTATCCAAGTAGACCCAGCCTCCTCGAACATCACTGAGAAAATTGCAGAAGGAATAAATAAAATCTCCAATTGGGCCAACAACAAACTCTAAACACAACCATGACCAAGTTACTCTGGTTTTACATTTCCCAACAGTTAGTTCCAAACTCTATTATTCTTCCATTAGGAAACATTCTCAATGTGCACAACTCTTCTAAAGTCCTTGGTGTTATTCTTGACTTCACTCTTTCTTATGCACCACTGGAAAAAAATCCCCCAAACTTCTATAGAATGAAACTCTTACATCTGATTAGACCCCTCTTTTACAAACACCACTTCGCTATATTAGTTCAAATGCTCTTTTGTCCTAACTGGACTACTGCAACTCATATAGTGGTCTAAGCACCGAACATAGAAACATGATGGCAGATAAAGGTCAAATGGCCCCTCCATAGCAACCATTCATTATTTCTTCCTCTCTCTATGTTGAATCAATTTTTATTTTGAAATAACAGAAAGCAAACCAACAGGCACCAACCAGAGGAATAGAACATAAAAAATCAGATACAGAATATCAGATCCAACAGTCCCCACCCAGACCATCCCCACCCCAAACCCCCCAATCCAGAATCAAGAAAGAACCGTAGTGCAGTAGGCTTGGACTCTGATAACCCACTGCCAAAGACGAAGAGTGAACTCAAACACTGAAAATAAATAAATTAATTAATTAATTAATTAAAAAAAAAAAAAAAAGGGGGGGGTATACCTGGCGCCCCATCGAAGAGGAAAAAAAGCTCAGGTCTCAGAGAGAGTTACAAGGAATTCAGAATGTCACTTCGAGCCCGTGGTGATAGAGAACAGATATAAGAATCCCAAATCCGAAGAAACTGTCGCTTTCTTCGCAAGCTATAATACGCATCCTTCCGTTCCAGCAGCTTCTTCCTCTCTCTAAAACAGTGTTTTTCAACTCGGTCCTGGAGTACCCCCTTGCCAGTCAGGTTTTCAAGATATCCACAATGAATATGCATGAAAGACATTTGCATATAATAGAGGCAGTGTATGCAAATCAGATTTATGCAAATTCAATGTGGATATCCTGAAAACCTGACTGGCAAGGGGATACTCCAGGACCGAGTTGAGAAACACTGCTTCAAGAGATCCCACTTGCCTGTCTCACGCTTTCTTGAATTCAGACACAATCTCTGTCTCCACCACCTCTTCCGAAAGACTGGTCCATGCATCTACCACCTTTTCTGTAACAAATACACTGACTACAACTCATGCAAATCACAGCAATTAGATTTGATTTTCAGGCCCAAGAAATTTGACCTAGAATCAGTGTAGTACCACACACTGCATTGGTTACCCATGGCTCCTTGAATATCATTCAAATTATCCTGCATTACATATGCAACATCTCATCACTTGTTCTCAAATCTCCACTTCACATCAGCCCAAATCTCCAACACGTTGCTGATGATCCTCCCCTCACACAAAGGAACCAAGTACAAACGTATTTTCAACTCTTTGTTTACCGATATCGTTATCAAAACATGGAACAACCTACTTCTGAACACTAGAAAAGAAATCATACGAAGAAAACTGAAAACATTTCTATACTATATTGTTAGGTCGGATCTCATAACAGTCTTAAACCTGTTCACCAGGAACAATAACCACACTCTTAGCCTTTGTGTCTCTGAGTTACCAACTACGTTTCTACAACACAGCAAACAATTACCAGCAACTGTAGAATTCAGTTAAGTTCTTAGCATAGAGTTGCTTTTGTTCTTTGTTCTTCTGTTACCAATGTTCTCTGTACTATTCCCATGATCTTCATGGGTTCTTAATATTGGAAATCGCCTTCATCCTCTTCAGGTATAGAGTGATCCACAAACTGCAGATTAGATTATATAATCTATAAAGTATGCATGTTAATTGCAACTCTACCCATGTGCTGTACATATTTTGCCCAAATACACTTACATGAGAGTTACTTACACAACCCTGTCAGCATGCATACTTGTACACAGGGAGTTAATTTTATATGTGGCATTTTATATGCAAATATGCCTTTATAAATGGAAGAACGCACGAACCCCTTCTACTTACATGGGCCCCTCAGGCTCCAATCCCAGCAGACGCTTTCTCACTAGCAAAAGCTTAGGAGTAAAATCCGGGATGCGTTGGATTCTCACCATCAGATCTCCCACTACCTGTAAACCACACCAAAGCTTCATCAGTAAGGGACAGTTAAAATACCACTGACAGCTAGATTTCTATATGTCAGAGTACATCTTTTTCCACAACAAAATATACCTTTATACTGTTTTGGCCAAGAGTTGAGTCATACCTTTTAATGACTAACTCAAGATTTACAGATCTGCAAATTACTCTTGAGTTAGTCATTAAAAGGTATAATTCAACTCTTGACCAAAACAGCATACATCTATGTACATAAGTTTTCAAGACTACAATGATGGTGGCTTTGTTGCATGCTGGGAATTTTAAGTGGAAAAGATTTCTGGTGAGATATCTGTTGGAAGTACCCTGAAGTAGGATGACCAACTCTGTTAGGTAGTCAGGGGCATTCCCTGTCAGGGCAGTGATGCCTAATTTAAAACTGATCCTCTTACCTTATCTATTAAATTTATATCAGGCTCAACTGACTAGAGGTTGCATTACAGTACTATGGCAGAATCTTTAACTATAGTTTTGCCAAAGTCAAATAAAGATCCTACGTTGGTTTCAAATTACAGGCCTATTTCTTTGATTAATGTAGATGGCAAACTTTTGGCTAAGTTATTGGCTTTACACTTGTCCAAGGCTCTCCCTTATATCATTGCTCAAAGACATTCTTCAAATAACACCAGATTGGCTTTTCACATGTTAAATTTAACAAAAGTCATGGATGATCCGGCCTTTTCTGTATCCTTGGAGGCAGAGAAGGCCTTTGATCGTGTAGAGTGGACCTTCATGTATCAAGCAATGGATTGGTTTAGAATTGGTTCCGGATCTGTACAAATGATTCAAAACTTGTATAGTTCCCCTTCTGCCAGATTATATATAAATAATACTTTCTTAGAATGCTTTCGCCTGGAGAGGGGATTTAGACAAGGGTGTCCGTTATCTCCTTTGCCTTTTGACATTGTATTGGAACCCTTGTTATTGGCTATTCAGCAAGCAGAGGAGATACAGGGTATTCCTTATGCAGGTTGGGAATATAAAGTCTCTGCTTATGCAGATGATATTTTGCTTCATTTGAAGAATCCTGAAACTACCATTCCACATTTACTAGATTTGATTGATAGATTTGGTAAATTTTCTGGATATAAAATAAATTGGAGTAAAATGGAGGTTCTTCCACTGAATGTACATTGTCCAAAAGGATTATTTGATTCATTCCCCTTTCTTTGGAAGGAAGAGGGTATAAGTTATTTGGATAAAAAGTACACTGGATGAAACGATGAAAGTAAATGAAAAATCATTATTGCTGAAGATTACAGAAATGTGTGAGCAATGGAACCCTTTATATCTGTCTTGGTGGGGGAGAGTTCAAACGGTTAAGATGATGATTTTGCCTGTGGTTTGCTACCAAATGGGTATGTTACCAGTGTTTTTTCAGGGGTCTTTTTACAAGAAATTAAATAGTATTCTTACTAAATTTATTTGGCTGGGGTAAGCTGTGAAAATTGCTTTAGTATCTTTACAAAAACCAATTGTGGAGGGAGGGGTAAATTTCCCAAACTTTTATAGGTACCATTAAGCCTATATAATGCGTCAAGGTATGTATAAGATCCTCCCCGAGCTCATGGAAAATCTTCCTGATTGGTTATGGTTGGAATAGCAGCTCCTGTCTCCACTGAGATAAGTTATTTTCACTTCAATATTTAAGAATATAAGCATTAGCACTTTATTATAAAAAAGAAAAAAAGAAAAAACATATATAAAAAGTATAATAATTGATGATAATGGGCGAATGAAGAGGCCACAGCCAAAGTCATAGCCATAAAATACTCTTTATGTCGCCAGAATCAAGGCGAATAAAAATGGCATGTCTGACGCCCTAGAAAGGTAACTAAAGACTGTATATATTCATACAAAAAACACATTGACGAAAAGACATGAGCCATATTTTATTAGTCAATGTAAAGAACACTGGCTTATATATATACTAGTTCCACTGAGATTAAGTCACATTTTGAGTATCAAGTTTCCGAGGTTATATAAGGACAATAGAATTTTGCTGGACACATAGCAGACATTAAAATGTATTAATAATTTCACACCTATTCCGATCCATAGATCCACTTGTCAGTCCCTTTGGCTGAACTCCAGATTCAAATAGGCGGGTTTAAGGTCATCTGGAAACATTGGCACTTTGAATGATGTAACGTCAGATGGTAAACTGCTTGACTTTTCACGATTGCAACATACATTTGGTCTTGCTAATTCTCAAAATCTTGACATGCTAATGTAATTTGAAAGTCTTTTTTGTAACATCGCTGTCTGTATAGTCTCTTCCTTTGTAAACCGCTCTGAACTGCTTGTGGTATTGCGGTAAGTTATTATTATTAGTTGATTTTAAGATTATCTTCTGTGCTGATCTGTTCAGAGTAGAACTCGTTCTTCTTTGATGTGCATTCTAGGATTTTCTGGCGCCACTTAGTCTTGTTTTCTGGGGAGGTGTGCTTATGCCAGTTGTGCTCGGCTTGTCGGCAAGCTCTTTTTAGGGACATAAGTGCTGAATTGAACCACTTCTCTGATGAGCTTTAGATTTTTGAATTTGTGCAATCCACATAGAACTGTTAAGCTAGACCTCTGAGGCTGGCATGATGAGGTGCCAAAATGCCCGGGATGTCGGACAGCCGACAGCTTTTGGTACAGACTAAGAGGTTCGAGTGTTTATTAGACATAGGCCATCATTTTTTTTTTTTTTTACAGACACAGAGCTTTTTTTTGCTCTTTATATGCTTGAGGTACTGAGAAAGACAGTTGCCTACTAACAATAACTGGTTTTATGAATTTAAAAAATGTAACAGGTTTATGTGATTGAAAAGGTATACTTTTTAATCACATACCGAGGGGCCTTCTTACTAAGGCATAGCAAGAAGTCTGTGAATTAATGTGTGCTGTTAGCGCACGAGTGTGGCAAGTGTTACCATGGCAGGTTATGGGCAAAGAATGAGTGTGAACTGCATACTGCAGTTAATGCATGAAATGCTATTATTTTTTTATTTTATTTATTCAATTTTCTATACCATTCTCAGGAGAGCTCAGAACAGTTTACATGGGTTTATTCAGGTACTCAAGCATGTTTCCCTGTCTGTCCTGGTGGGCTCACAATCTATCTAATGTATCTGGGGCAATGGGGGGATTAAGTGACTTGACCAGTCACTTAATGTCACTTGCACATCTGCATTGAGGTCCCTACCATCATTCCTGCAAACCCCAGATTTAGACAAGCAAGCAAGTGACACTTCCTAGGAGCAAGTGTAAATACTGATGTCTAGATTTTGAAAAATATGCATGTATTGCTTTGCAAATTTGGAAAACACAGCTACCATACCCCCCCCTCAGAACTGTTGATCTACACTTCTCCCTCCAAATCCGCGGTTTCAGCATCTGCGGAATTGGTTATTCGCGATTCTTTTTTTAGATCCATTTTCATTTTTCGGGCTATTTTTAAGCCCTCTTAGAACCCCCCTTAAGCCTTACCTGGTGATCTAGCAGGTTTTCGGGGCAGGAGTGATCTTCCTACGCTCCTGCCCTGTGCAGATCACTCATGGGAAATGGCTGCCGGGAGCTCCCATAGTCTCTTGAAACTACGACGGGAGCTCATGGCAGCCATTTCCTATGAGTGATTTATACGGGGCAGGAGCGTAGGAAGATCACTCCTGCCCCAAAAACCTGCTAGACCACCGGGTAAGGCTTAAGGGATGCCGGGAGGAAGCGAGGGGGTGGGTCAGAGCTGGCCCGAATATTATTCGCGGTTTTTTAATATTCGCAGGCGGCTCTGCCCCTAACCCCTGTGGATACAGAGGGAGAAGTGTATATGTAAGTAGCGTATGCACAGCTAAAGCATGCTATTAAATGATGACAATGTTTCTCTGTCAGCACTGTTTATACACAAGCAAATGCTGCAGAAACTTTCTAAAATGACCTCCATTATCTAGTGGGTAAATGTAGAATATAAATTTTACATTAAATTAAAAAGAAACATCCATATGATCGGTTTTTCTGTGTTTTATTTAACGCGAACTCTGCCTGGGAGAGACACATTTTTTTAAAATTAGATGTTTTATATATACCACCTATCAAGGTTATCTAAGCGGTTTTACAATCAGGTACTCGAGTATTTTTCCCTCTCTGTCCCGGTGGGCTCACAATCTATCTAACGTACCTGGGGCTATGGAGGACTGAGTGACTTACCCTGGGTCACAGGGAGCAGTGCGGGGTTTGAACCCACAACCCCAGGGTGCTGAGGCTGTAGCTTCAACCACTGTGCCACATACTTCTCCACATTCACTACCATCTACACCAGGGGTGTCAAAGTCCCTCTTTGAGGGCCGCAATCCAGTCGAGTTTTCAGGATTTCCTCAATGAATATGCATTGAAAGCAGTGCATGCAAATAGATCTCAGGCATATTCATTGGGGAAATCCTGAAAACCTGATTGGATTCCGGCCCTCAAGGACCGGAGCTGCCCATGCCTGACCTATGGCATAGGAGTGAGGTTGTAGCTCTAAGACAGGGGTGTCAAAGTCCCTCCTCGAGGGCCGCAATCCAGTCGAGTTTTCAGGATTTCCCCAATGAATATGCATGAGATCTATTAGCATACAATGAAAGTAGTGCATGCAAATAGATCTCATGCATATTCATTGGGGAAATCCTGAAAACCTGATTGGATTCTGGCCCTCAAGGACCGGAGTTGCCCATATCTGGCCTAGATAGAACTTATAAGTTGTGACTTAGATGATGTAAAGACACATATAAGTGGCCAAAAGGTATTTAAAGTGACCAGATAGCAACTGCACAAACACATATTAAAGGAAGAGGCGTTGACCCAACATACAACTCTGGGCAACTCATTTAACCCTCCACTGCCCATAACATGCCAAGGTAAAAATAAATAGCGGAATAAACCAACACAAATTTTCCTGAGCAAACTTCTGTTTCACAGCAAAAAAATTGGCTCAGGTAAACAGATTCTCAGGCTGCTGTAAAGTCGGTTTAATATTCAAATAGATATATATTAATTTAGCAGCCTTCAGATTTCCAGTTCTGCTTACTCACCCTGACAATAACGGAGAAGAGAGATCTGCAACTTGGAGCCAGATTGACATAAGGATCCAGGAGGTATTCATGTATATGTGGATGGGGAAAGAGAGCCAACTTGGACAGCACAGATGTCACTTGTAAATTCACATCATAGGGCTAAGGAACGATAAAAGGAAATCACTGAAATGTCATACGTGTAAGCTCACACTCAAGGCCTAAGAAAACCCTCAGGCAAACAACAGAACACCGAACCTTCGGATCTGTCACTCTTACGCATCATGTCTGGATTACTTCCCTTTGGGTCCACAACAATCACATCGGCAGGTGCTGTTAAAATCAATGCAAGAGGTGGCTGTTGTGGACCCAAAGGGAAGTAATCCAGACATGATGCACAAGAGTGACAGATCTGTCTGAAGACAAAGTGTCCCCTGAAGAAGGCACCACTGTTTACAATAAAGACTTTATCACTGGTTGGAAAGACTCCTTCCTTGTCTTTTTGCTTGATCCTAAGAAAACAGTCATCATTACAATAAGACTGATATTCAGTCTGCAGCAAACCATTTGATTTAACTGAAGTTCATGCCATCTTGGTCAGCAGTAATCTAGCCAGCTAGGCTGTGGTTAAAAATAAGCTCAAATTTAACTAGTGAAAACTTTGCTGGCTAGATTCAAGCCTGCCACATGCACACTCATGGTTAGCCACCAAAACGTAGCCATGTATCACTGAAAAAAAATGCAGTATTAGCCACTTAAATCTCCCTCTGACCCAGCAAGCACCTTTGTAGGGTTACCATATGGCTCCATAAGAACATAAGAAGTTACCTCCGCTGAGGCAGACCAGAGGTCCATCTCGCCCAGCGGTCCGCTCTCGCGGCGGCCCATCAGGCCCACTGCCTGAACAGTGGTCTTGGACTAATTTTACAAATTACCTCTAATCCTATCCCTATAACCTTACCTCTACTCTTATCTGTACCCCTCAATCCCTTTGTCCTCCAGGTACCTGTCCAGACCTTCTTTGAAGCCCTGTAGCGTGCTTCTGCTTATCACATCCTCCGGTAGTGCGTTCCGTGTATCCATCACCCTCTGGGTGAAAAAGAACTTCCTGGCATTTGTTCTAAACCTTTCCCCTCTCAATTTCTAAAGTAGTTGGGCCCCAAAGGTAGGGTTACCATATGGCTCCAGAAAAAGGAGGACGGATTGAGACATCTGGGTTTTACTTCCAATGAAAGCAATGGAAGTAAATTCCAGATGTCTCAATCTGTCCTTTTTTCTGGAGCCATATGGTAACCCTACCTTTGGGGCCCATCTACTTTAGATGTGACTAAGTTAGGGCTCAACAAACCCCAAGCACCAGGTTACCATAGCAAATAGCAATCACAAAACTGGACCTGGTATCCATGGTTTTGGCTATAAGCACAGGGTCATGTATGGAGTGTATAGGAAAATACTGGTCTCCTTCAAGCAAACTCCTTCACAGGGTCACATTAAGAGGCCATGTGCTCAGTCAGAAGGGTGTGCCGCAATTAGAGGAAATAGGTCCAAAAGACAAAGCAAAGAAGAATCCAACGGGTCTGCAGTGAAAGTCGAAAACCAAGGACTGCAGAGATGATGGACAGGATACAGGAACGTTTAATGAAGTCAATAAAATGTTGTTTTCCAAAAGATGGTTCTCATTTGTAAAAAAAAAAAAAAAAAACAACCCAAAAAACCAGGACCCGACACGGTCAGTGTTTCGACTAACACTTCTTCCTCAGGGGTCCTATTGGAAAATATAATGAGTTAAAATGTAGGATGTGGTTGAGTTCTAGCTGTTCTAGTGGCTAATATAGTGTGCGCACCAGTCGCTGGATAAAACGAAGAGTGAAGTGTGGAGGGCATAGAAGTGTTTAAGGTGTATAAATGGCAACCATGGCAATCAGAGGAAATAAATGCCCAAGGCTGGGGAAAGACATGGAGACCTAGAGAAAGAAGCAGCAGATCTCCAGAGGGTTCACAGTCATAAGCGCATGGGACAAACGTGCAACAACATTTCAGAGCGGACAATTGAGCGCAAGACTTCAGTGTGCCACCCTAAAAGCTTATTTTAAAGGGCTCCGATGTGGGGGGGGATCGCTTCAAGGAGGAAGTCACCGCAATATGTCGAGAAGCGGGATCCCGGTCTTGTCTCCACTGGGATGCCAGGGTCCATTGAGGAACTCGGAGGTGAAGTCACATGAACAGTGGAGGCCATGTGCTCCAGTAGAATCATCATCTGCTTGGCCGAAATCGTTGACTGAAGGGAGACCCTCGGGCATAGGCGGGCAAGGGCATCCAGACGAGGCCGAGGCAAGAAAAAGCGGTGGCGAACCATGTCCAACACCGCTCCTATGAACTGCAGGGACTGAGAAGGACACAACTGGGACTTGGGGAAGTTGACCTCGAAGCCCAGGCGCTGAAGGAACGTAATAGTTCGTTGGGTCGCTACAATAACCTCCGGCCTGGACGGGGCTTTGATGAGCCAGTCGTCGAGGTACGGGAACACCTGAAGGCCCTGCGACTGCAGGGCCGCCGCCACAACCACGAGGCACTTGGTGAAGCCGAGTGGGACTTCGGGGCAGCAGAGAAGGAGGGAGAAGCTTCCCTTGAATACTGATCCGGTACGTCAGTGTCCACAAGCACCAATGTCGAGGAAGCCCTGCTGAGCATCGAGGGGGAGTCGACGGATGCTTGTGTTTAGACTGCCTGGAAGGCGAGGAACCCGGGGTCCGAGGGACAGAGACCCGGGGGGCTAGCCCCAGCGAGCCCAGGGAGGGTTGGCGCCGGGGGGGTTAAATGGAAACATGCTGCTCAGGGGGATGGAAGGCAGGCAGGCATCGGGGTGGGTGGGGGTGGGACAAAGTCTAGAAGATAGTGATGGGTACATAGGAAGGAGGCACTGGGGGCACTAAGGACATAGAAAGGGGCACTGAGAGCACTAAGCAGGACAGAGGCACTGGGGCACTAAGGACACGGTAAGGAGGCACTGGGGGCACTAAGGACATTGGAAGGAGGCACTGGGGGCACCAAGGACACAGTACGCAGGCACTGGGCCATTAAGGATACAGTACGAAGGCACTGGGGACACTAAGGACATGGGAAGGATGCACTGGGGGCATTATGGACACAGGAAGGCGGTACTGGGAGCACTAAGGACATAGGAAGGGGTACCAAGGACATAGGCAGGAGGCACTGAGGACACTAAGGACATAGGGAGAGACACAGACAGAAAAAATGACAGACAGACAGGCAGCGTCCAAGGAGAGAGAGAGACAAAGAAAAAAAAATAGACAGACAGACATCTACTTTAGCACCCGTTAATGTAACGGGCTTAAAGACTAGTCTATTTAGAAAGTATTTGATATTCAGTGAAAATTTTTTTACTTTGGCTAGAATTATTATATTTTTAAATGTCTATTTCTTATATGCCACTTATATCCTAAGTGGTTTACATTGAATATTTTTGCACTTAACCAGTTTTAGAACCCAACTCTTCATTCATTCTAACGACAGACTATATCATTAACATAGCCCTTGCCATGTAAAATTCATTCTTGTTGATCACAGTTTCAACATGTCCCTTTTTTGCCCCTGCCCTAGGAATCCTGCACAGCGCAACATAAGGGACCAGAGAAAATTCCTTTGGAACAATGAACCTACCATCTTACCCTGGAATCCTTACCTGGTCCAGAATCCTGCCCATTCGGTCAAACAAAACTTTCAAGAAGTGACCCTCAAAGAAAGGCGTTGTCAAATTGCACTTTTCCAAAACCTTTGGAGAATTGGGCCATTCCCAGCGCATACAGATAGCACAGTAGTCTCGGAACTATGGAAAAACAAAACAAAACATGGAAGGGTACACATTTTTATACTAAAATTGTACCAGTTCATAGAGAGGACACTAATTCTGTGATGAATACGTGTCTCTCTAGGATACTATCCATATGAACTTCATATTTTTCACAGAATTGGAAAAGATCTCACATAATCAAGTTTCAAGTTTTTATTAGTATTTGATGGATCGCTTATTTAATTTACTAAGCGATGTACAACTTTATAAAAACGGGGTTGTGGGTACAGATGCCCTAGATGCTTTCAAGTTCTTAGAATGTTTGATCATTTCAACTCTGACATGTTTCTATGAAACATATTCAAAATGCTTCTAATTTTACTTCTCAATACCTGTGCCTTTTATTTTTAGTCAAATGTACTATATACTGTTTCTACTGGCCAGACTTGCACGGTCTGCGTCTGTATATGGCCGTTTGGGGGTGGATGGGCTGGGAAGGGCTTGAATGGCTGGGAGGGTGTAGATCAGGGGTCTCAAAGTCCCTCCTTGAGGGCCGCAATCCAGTCGGGTTTTCAGGATTTCCACAATGAATATGCATGAGATCTATGTGCATGCACTGCTTTCAATGGGGAAATCCTGAAAACCCGACTGGACTGCGGTCCTCAAGGAGGGACTTTGAGATCCCTGGTGTAGATGGACTGGAGTGAGCTTTGACGGAGACTTCAGTAGTTGGAACCTAAGAACAGTACCAGGCAGAGCTTTGGATTCTTGCCCAGAAACAGCTAAGGAGAAGAACCCCACCCAACAAATTTTTAGATTGAATCAGGTTGGGCAGACTAGATGGACCATTCGGGTCTTTATCTGTCGTCATCTACTATGTTACTATGTTTAAGAGCTCTTACTCCTCTCTTTGGGCCACTAACAGATTTTCTCTGTGCATGTGTTTTAGCTGTCATGCCAGCTAAACATCTGAGAGAGGCCAGGAGAATGTCAGATTTTAGCCATTTAGCTTTGCATCCTGGAACCAGCAATCAGGTCAAAACAGCCCAGCATTGCTTATTTTAGAAGAAAATAAGACGGCAAGTAACCGCAAAATACAGGACATCATAAAGCTTTAATGCAAATGAGCTAAGGCATGGGCCCCAGAACAAAGCATAAAAACTTGTGACCCCAATGTTACCAAATTATTAATCAGCTCATAACGAGGTACAGAAACTTATCCCAGAGGGACCAGGACTCAGAAAGCAGACAGCATCACAGATTCATTGGACCATTATGGATAGAGTACTGGATAAATCTGATGCGCCCGTGAATTTTTGGGCTTGGGCGAATGTGCTATACTCGGGTCAGAAGGTTTGCATTTGGGTTCGTGCTGGAAATTCCATTACGTGTGGAGGGACACACATCAGGGGGTGTCAGGTCAAAAGCGCGCCGGGACAAAGGCACGCACAGACAATTGAGCACAGCGCGGAGGTGTGCGCCGCACAAAATTACAGTTTTTACGGCTCCGATGGGGGTGGGGGGCATGGGGGGGGAACCCCCCCACTTTACTTAATAGAGATCGCGCTGCGTTGTGGGGGGTGTGGGGGTTGTAACACCCCACATTTTACTGAAAACTTCACTTTTTCCCTGTTTTTAGGGAAAAAGTTAAGTTTACAGTAAAATGTGGAGGGTTACAACCCCCCAAGCCCCCCACAACGCAGCGCGATCTCTATTAAGTAAACTGGGGGGGGCTCCCCAACAAAACCCCCCGTCGGAGCCCCTAAAAACTAATTTTCTTTGGTGCGCGCCTCCGTCTTGTGCTCAGTTGTCGGTGCGCGCCTTTGTCTTTCGCTGACTTGTCTATGAACCCATCAGGGTTATCCCTCTCGTCCATGTTGTTTGCTCTCTCTCTCTCTCTCTGGAACTCTGCAGCAGTGATCCAGGATAATCCTGATATTATTGGGATACCAGTGGGTGATAAGGATTTTTTAAAAATAATTTTTAGTAAAAAAATTGAATTTATGCAAAGTCAATACACATAACAAGCAGTGCAACGAACACACCATTTTGGATCGACGGGCCATGAAGGTGGAGGGATCGTGCTTCCCTCTGGCATCCAACAGAAAAGGTATCAGGGGAGGGGGGGTGGTCTGGGGGAGCATCAAAAAAGGTTTCCTGCCCCGAACAGCTAAGTAGCAGGAGACTGCATTCAGGGCTTCCTCTACCTCTCAGCTGTCTGGGCTTTCCCTACCGGCTTTGCGCATGTGTGAGAGTCGCTCTTAGTCATCAGTCGGATGGGAGAGATGGGGATTACGACGAACCTCCACATGAATCAGTTGCATGCAAACTTTTTAGTGTCTCAATAGCTCTTTGAATTGGCCAGAAAATTGGATCCTAGAGACCCACATGATCTTTACGATCATCTTTACTGAATCTAGGCCTTCGTTAAAGTATCAGTATCATTGGTACCTTATGACGCTTTGCCTACATCACTGTTACTCAAGATTCCTTACCTTATTGTTGAAGAATATGTAGGGAACTGGGAACTATGGGCCGTATCTGGTCTGGGCTTACTGGCGACCAGTACAATACTATATCCAGATATTGTTAGGATATGGCATCATCTTGTTTAATGGATGTAGAACAGCAGAATTTTCAGGTTCAACAGTGTTTGATTGCAGCCAGAATAACATTGACTCAATTTCTGGAAAGCCCAGAGCCTTCTGTCCAAGTCTGGAAGCCCTGATTACAACATATTTGTACCATAGGCAAGCTTAGGGCTCTGGGGAACGTTATGGGGCCCTCTTGTTACTTTAAATATATGAGAGAAAGTATCCTCTTGGGTTTCTGTTTCTCTTTTTTTGAAGCTGGGACATAGGTCTTTGCCCTCTGGAGCTTTGCTATGCTGGTGGGTTGGAGGTGGCTTGTGTTTTTCTTTACCAAAAAAAGATCTACAAAGTGAGGTAATACCGAGTTGCTGTATTTGCATTGCTTGTTGCTTTATGAAAATGCTGTGTTCTACTGACTTGCATGCTCCTAGTGTTTCCGTGGGCATTTGCTGGCCTTTATGCTTTTCTGCTGTGTGTCCTACAATAAAGACCTTGTTAAATTTTTAAAAACCCACCATTGCCATTCCATTCATGTCATAGCTCTGTTCTACTGGGTAGATTTGGGGGTAGAGGCGAGGGGGGGATTAGGAGGGAATAATTGAGGGGAAAGAAACCTCTCGGGATGACTATAAATTGTTGGCATTGGGAAGGGAATCCAATTGCTCTTTTAATGTTTTTGAGCATTTGTTGCATGCAATGTTTGGCTTGTTGGTTGTCATCAATACAAATTGTTTTATACTACCCCCCCCCACCAAAACAATCAAGAGGAATGATGAAAAAGGCTGCTGATGGCTACTGAACCAATCGAGCTGCAGCACTACAGGGTTTAATATTTCCACATCTCTCAATACATTCTCCAACAGAAAGCACGGCTCCTGCAGGCCTCCCAGCTTTTGACCTACCTGTCTGTGGGCATCTCTGAGGTATGTGTCATAACCCGTTCCTTCTACTTGATATGAGGATTTTGCTTCATCAGGCACTAAACACAAAAAACTGAGGGGAAATAAAAAGTGAGATAATAGTTACTGTCCATTGTACAAAACGGCTTGGTCAGTGCAATCGCCATTACAAAGTTATCAGCCATGTGACAAAGTAACTGCCTCCTTACTTCCACAAGCAACTACTTGAACAGCAGTTGAAACTTACATTCAGTTGATTGGACAAAGCCAGGCCAGCCCTATGGAATCTAAACCTCACTATATATTGATATATGTGGGTGATATATGTGGGTGATATATAATTTGGATAAATTTACTCCTTAAATAAATGAAATAATAATTGAAAAACTATGCTAAGTGTTTACTCAGGTTCCCTTTGTCTATTATATGTTGTTTAAAGATCAGAAACCATTCAATGTGATACACATGCGATAAGAAGAAAAATCAGGAGAGAGAGTGTGAATGAAAGCCTTTCCACTAGGCCCAGATGCACTAAAACTGTCGATAAAATCTGTGGGGCCGGCAAATTGTCCGATTTCAACACGGCAATTGATGTTGAAATGATTCTGCATGCAAACGAGTTTCACGGAAATCTGCCAGAATCCCATTCGCTCAGTCGTTGGGAAACCAATTTTGACACATACGCAGAGCTGGCAGGCGAAGCCCCGAAGTAGCTTCCTGCCGCTCAGCTGTTTGAGGCAGGAAGACTCTTTTTTCTTTTTTTTAATGTCCCCATGATTACCTGCAAGTATGTGAAGTAAAATTAATTTTCAAAGAGAAACTAACCATGTACTGTATGCAACCTATGAACTTGCTATTTATGTGGGCATGCACTGTTGTACTCTGCTTACCAAAACATCATCCCTCCTGGGAACACCTTTATTTTTTCTGACTAAAGAGAAGTATGCTATTAAAGCTCACTCATTTTTAGCTGGATGGAAGGGGAAATTTTCAGATGGACCAATTTATTCAGGTAAACTGTTATTTACCCAGCCAAATGGATTTTAAAAGTGTCCTCATCGGGATAATAAAAATGAAAAGCAGAGACCAGAGGAAATACCAGGAACAAGCAATGCCACAAAGATAAACAACAGGAAGTACAAAAAGCAACAGAATGATGTGCTGAAATGGTATTTTTTTCCATCAGGTAGCAGCTACAAAACGTTCCAGTCCACAATGGAATCCGCCTCCCCTATTAATAAGTGAAGGATGTATCCTGAGCTCAGAATTTGGCAGAGCAAGCCATGAGTCAGAACCTCTCGCTTTCACAACAAGCCAGGATGCACAGTTTCAGCCCAAATGCAGAAAGGGATGATTTATCATCAAGTGTCATGTGACAGTAAAGAAAAATAAAATCAACCAGCCAATCTTAAGAATTAGCTATGCTGAAAATCACTTTCACTGTAATATGAAGCAAAAGGCAAGTTGGAAACTCTCATCCTGAAGCAGTCTGCAGTTTTTTAATGCGAGCCGAGTTGTTTTTTTTTTAATATATAGGCACAGAATATCTGCTGCTTATCTGTTTCTCAGGTAAATACTGTATATACTTGAATATAAGCCTATCCAAATATAAGCCATTAATAATTTTTCCCTGAAAAGAGGGGTGGGGGAACTGTTAACTCGAGTGGATGGAGCTACGGCCTCAGCACCCTGGGGTTGTGGGTTCAAACCCCGCACTGCTCCTTGTGACCCTGGGCAAGTCACTTAATCCTCCATAGCCCCAGGTACGTTAGATAGATTGTGAGCCCACCGGGACAGAGAGGGAAAATGCTTGCGTACCTGATTGTAGAACCGCTTAGATAACCTTGATAGGCGGTATATAAAAACCTAATAAACTTGAAACTACCCCCCCCACCCCAACACACTCACTACTGTTGTCTCCCTAGCTCATTTCTCCTTCCACACATCCACTTACCCTCTATTGTCATAAGAACATAAGAAATGCCATCCTGGGACAGACCAAAGGTCCATCAAGCCCAGTATCCAGTTTCGAACATGGTCAACCCAGGTCCCAAGTACCAGGCAGAAACCCAAAAAGTAGCAACATTCCAGAGCTGAGATTGTGATATCATTATGCCTCATTCCACCATTGCCTAAGAGCCAACCTCAGCAGATATGTTACAATGGCTTGACTGTCCTATACTTGGCTCACATAAGAGTTGCCATACTGGGACAGACCAAAGGTCCATCAAGTCCAGTATCCAGTTTCCAACAGTGGCCAACCCAGGTCCCAAGTACCAGGCAGAAACCCAAAGAGTAGCAACATTCCAGAGCTGAGATTGTGATGTCATAATGCCTCATTCCACCAATGCCTAAAAGCCAAACTCATCAGTGATGTCACAATGGCTTGATTATAAATACTTACATAAGAACATAAGAATTGCCATAGTGGGACAGACCAAAGGTCGATCAAGCCCAGTATCCTGTTTCCAACAGTGGCCAACCCAAGTCCCAAGTATCTAGCTAGATCCCAAGTAGTAAAACAGATTTTATTCTGCTTATCCAAGCAGTGGATTTCCCCAAGCCATCTCGATAATGGCCTAAGGACTCTCCCAGTTCTCTCCCTCCCACACACACCACTCCTCTCTCTTATCCACAGCTCACCCACACCCCTTCTTGTCCCCAGCTCTCCCACTCCTCTCTTATCCACAACTCTCCCCCACTCACACCCTCTCTTGTCCCCAGTTCACCCCCTCCACACATACGTCCCCTTACCCTGTTGTCTCTAGCTCTTCTTTTCCCATAGTCTCATTTGTTACCTTTCATCTCCACTTCCATGTATCTCCTTACCCTCTGTTGTCCCCAGATGTCCTCCTACCATACATACAGTATATCCCCTACTCCTTACCTCCTCCAGCTTATCTTCCTTTCCATACACCCTCTAGTCACCCGGTTCTCCGTCTCCCATGTTTTCTTAGCCCTTGCTCTCCCAGTATCTTCTTTCCTTATCTTCTGTCCCCAAACTCCATCCATTCCAGCCAGCACAATCGTTGGATGAGCTCTCCCTGGTTCAAACTCTGCTGTGGCAGCAGCTTTCCTATACTGCATGGTTTTTCGTGCACCTGATCAACCTGATCCTTGAAATCCTGCATAGTCTCATACGAATAGCACAGGACTTCTGGTGTCACTTCTGGTGTCACAATGATCACAAGGTGGAACAGTCACATGAGTATATAAAGGCTGTTGCAGTTGAGGCATTTGAATCAGGACTTCACCTTCCTTTCATGAGGCAAATTCTGTGCTTTCTGAGCCCTGGGAAAATTCTGCACAAATTCTGCAATGTGCAGCAGCTCAGAATTCGCCCAGGAGTAATACGTCAGCTTGTATCACAACAAAGGTATCACATGGCTGCACAGATGACTCATTTGCATTGGATGAGAGCCTCTCCTATCAATATTACTATTTATCATCATGGACACTAGTTTGTTACTCTTCTTTAGAAACATGATTTTTCAGAACTAGGTGCTAAAATTTACACCTGCCTTTTACATGGTATAACAGACACATAGAAACACGAGGCCCATCCAGTCTGCCCATCCGCAGTAACCATGATCTCTTCCTCTCTCTAAGAGATCTCACGTGCCTATCTCAGGCTTTCTTGAATTCAGACACAGTCTCTGTCTCCACCACCTCTTCCAGGAAACTGTTCCACACATCTACCACCCTTTCTGTAAAAAAGTTATTTCCTTAGATGCCAACTTAGGCTCTATTCTATACTGGATTCTGGCACCCAGATGCCATTATCGAATACTTTATTAGCGCATAGATTTTGGGCACCTAATTAATGCTCTTTGTAGAATTGCCCCCAAATACTTCAGCACATATCCAACTATGCTTTTGTCTACTTGCGACTTCACTGAATTCCTGGTCAACTAGGGTGAGAAGATTCAGAAATTAGCATTTGTACAAGATCTAACCAATGTCCCAAAACCCAACAGCATTTACTAATTGCGGGAATCTCATTAGGCACATATATAAATTGATAACTAAATTCATTTATTGCTTGCCAAGTACCTGTTCACGATTTTGTGGACCTCGGTCTTGCCATCCATTTTAGGGTGTTCTGGTGTAGTAGGTGGAGAAGCAGTGAGCCATTCTGGACTTGGTATTATGTTGTCAGTAAACAATGGATCTTCTTCCAGATCTCTGTGTTTATATTTGAAGGAGAGGGACAGAAAAGAATGTGTATTAGCTACGGGAAGTTGCAGTTATGCTACTGCCAGATTCAAAATGTTCTTGACGTTTCATGAAAATGTTATTTCAGAATACTGAAAGGGCTGGACACCTTGCCAAATGCGTCTGATAGACCCCAATCTTGTGATAGAAGTAGTAAAGCTCTGAGACCCCAGTTTAGGGACCCTTGGAATAGAGGAAACCCGTCCAGCATCTTCCTTATTTCCTACTCTACCATCTCCTCTTTCTCTCTTCCTTTTCTCTCCTCTCCTCCCATGGTGTCCAGCCTCTCTCCCTTTCTTTTTACCCCTCCTCTTGGTCTAGCATCTCCCAGATCTATTTTCTATCCTTCCACCCATATTTGTCCAGCAGTGCTGGTTCTTCATTGGCTCAACAGTCTATTCTCGCCGCTATTTCTACATTGTTTGTTTCTAATTCTCTCTTTTCACTTTCCTAATATTTTATTGCGTTCTTTTCACATTTCTAAAATATTTTGATTGTAAAATGCATTTGTTCTCTCAGGGTTTCTGCAGCTGGCATTGTGCTTGTTGCAGGTTTCTGGGTCTCGCTGTGTCTTGTCAGGTAGAGATCCAGAAACCTGCAACAAGTAAAATGTTTGCAATCTAGTAAGTTTAATAAACATGAACACCTCCCCTTGCTCATCCCTCTAGTCCAATAGATCCTCTCAAACTTGATTCTCTCCTACCACTGCAACACAATGAGTCAAACCAAGGTTTACTGAGCCCTGCATCCTGTCTTCAATAGTGAATAAGTACTATACAGATCTATAGTATTTCTTATAGCTCATTTCTAGGGAGGGTCATTCCATGTTAGGTGATATAGGGCTCCCCACATTAGCGTCACAGATTTTGACTCTGAACTCTGGTAAAGTTTAAGATCCACCAGTGGAATACTTGTGGAGAAAAAGCTCTTTGTTTGACACTATACCACAACCATGTGGTAGAGTATGTGCTGTCCTCTGTCACTGCCTTGACTTTCTTTCATCTCAACAGACTCTTGATCCTCTACAATCTGGCTTTTGCCCCTTACACTCCACAAAGAGTGCCCTCACCAAAGTCTGAAGTGACCTGTTTCTGGCCAGATCTAAGGGTCTTTACTCGATCCTTGTCCTTCTTGACTTGTCTGCTGCTTTTGAAACTGTTAATCACTGTTTATTCCTTGATACTCTCTCCTTGCTTGGATTCTGCAAATCTGTCCTCTCCTGCTTTGCTTTCTACCTTTCCCATTGTGTATGTGCAGGTGGCTCCTCCTCTGCTCTCCTGCTAGCGGTTGGCATACCCCAGGATTCTGTCTTAGGACCTCTTCTTTTCTCTCTCGACACTTCTTCCTACCCTAACCCTAACCTGATCTCCTCCCATGGCTTCCAGTATCACCTATGCTGATGACTCCCAGATCTATCTCTCTACATCTGAAATTTCACCTGAAGTCCAAGAAAAAGTTTCAGCCTATTTGGCTGGCATTGCTCCCTGGATGTCCCACCACCATCTGAAACTAAACAGGGGTTTGAAACATGCTGTTTTTAATAGAGCTGATTCAAAAACGTTTCTAGATGACATTTTTGCAAAAGCTGGTTGAAAATACCCATTTTTGACATTTTTTTAAAAAAATCACAAATTATAAAGTAATGAGATTAGCTTATAAGTTGAAATCGTATATTTGAGAACAAAGTCAATACAGAACATTTTATGGGGATAGCTTCATTATTACAGGAGCTGCAGAAGGCTAAACTTTGAAATATTTTAGCATGTCCATTTTTCAGCTCACTTTGAGGCTTTTTATGTATGTCAGTTTCAAAAAATGAAAATCCGCATTAGTTTCATTGCTTATATAACCCAAGGAAATATTTTGACTCAAAGCGGCAAAAATATTGCAGGGCTACTGTACATAGTTGCAGTATGGTATCAAATGAAAAGCTAATCTCCACTGGTGAATCTTAAACTTTACTAAAGTTAGTTTGAGTCATGTAAGTTTCATCAAAATCCGTGATAGTGAGCTGGGGGCACTTTTCTACAATTAGGCCACTTAACATGGAATGATCCAGGGATAAGTGACTTTTCCAAAGCTAACTAACTAATAATTTTAAGGATAGTTTTCTTAGAAACTTGTACAGCCCTCTTTCAAATTCCATTGAGTTTATCCTCTGATTCACTGTTACTTACCTCTCACTCTTATGAACACTTTAGGAAATAATTGAAGTCTTATCTTTTCCCTAAGTATTTGTCCGAGTAGTTATCTATGGTCCTTTTTTGTAAGATTACATAATTTTTGTAAGCTGCATTGAACTTATGGCTATGCGGTATAGAAATACGATGTTATGTTATTCTCTGGCAACTGATTCGAAAGGTTACTTATGCACTGCAAAAAAATCTACTTTTGACAATTTGCTTTTACTATGTTGGTTATTAATTGAATGGAGTGCCCTCATTGCTTTTGTGTTGCTTGACCTCTATTTAGGTATTCCACCCCACTCATGATTTTATAAACCTTTATCACATCCCTTCTCTTTTCTGAGCTGAAAAACCCTAATCTATTTAGCCTTCCTCCAAAAATATAGCTGTCCCATTCCCTTTATCATTGTCGTTGCCCTTCTTTAAAACTTTCTAGTTCCAATATGTTCTTTCTGAGATGGGATGTTCAGAACTGCACTCAATATTTAAAATGTGCAGTCGTACTATGAACTTATACGTAGGCATATAATGATAGTCTCAATATTTTCTCAATATTCTGTTTGCTTTTTTGGCAGCCATAGCACACTGGAATAAAAATTTCAACATACAGTAGAATCCCAGTTAACTGGCACTTTCAACCAGCAAAAAAAAACAACAAACAAACAAAAAAATTGCTGGGAAAAAAAATTGTCTTCCGTGTTCCTGACCCAACAATTCCCAAAAATATCTTCTGCGCTCCTGACCAGACATCTCCCCAAATCGTCTCTGCACTCCTGACCCGACAACCCGCCCCCTCCCTCCAGTCCTGGCAAGGCCTTTCTTCTGCCGAGTCACTTTTGATGCAGCAGAGGAAAGGCCCTACTGGGGCTGGCCAGAGATACCGGCTCTACAGTGTGAGGGGGGTCCATCAGAGGTCAGACCTACATGGAGGGAGGACAGACCTGGGGGGGGGGGAGGGACATGGATGCTGGACCTGCAGGGTGAAGTGCAGAAGAGGGGAGATGGAGGGATGCTGGACCTGTAAGTGTATATGTATATGGGGGGGATGGTCATGAATACTGGACCTGCAGGGTGAAGGGCAAGTGAAAGAAGATGGATGGATGCTGGACCTGCAGGTGAAGTGCAGGAGAGGGGAGATGGAAGGATGCTGGACCTTTAAGTGTATATGTATATGCGGGGGATGGCCATGAATACTGGGCCGATGCTGGACCCATAACTGGGGGGGCGGGTTGAAAGTGACCCAGACCAGAAAAGAGGGTGGGAAGGGAGGAAGATATGGTGGACCTACAAGTGAGGGTGGAGGGATGATAGGAAGAGAGAGTGACTCAGACCAGAAAGGGGAGGTGGGAAGGGAGAAAAAACTGCAATTGGAATGAGAGAGAGAACAGAGGAGGCTGGAACCTAAGAAGGAAATTTCGGGCCTTAGGAAAGGGGAATTCTATGCAAAAAGTACAAATAAAATAGTATTAGTTAGGCCTATTTTTTAAAGTAACTCTCAAGCAACCAGAATCTACATTTGTCCGGCATCTACCAATCCCCACGGGTGCTGGATAACTGGGAGTCTACAGTACTACCCACAATGTTATAACTCCATTTAAGTGCCCAGAGGCTGCATCAAGACAGAAATAATAAATAGTAGTAATAGTAGCATTATAATCACTTTGGACATCTACATTTCAGTTTACAGACATCTAAAAACAAATAGAGCTGTTAAAATAAAGGCCATAGTCTAGATCAGTGTCTCTCAAACTTTCTTGAGCCGGGGCACACTAAAGGTAGTGGCTACGGCTTGAGTCCATCACGTCCACGTCCGCACATGTGCAGATGCCCTCTAGATGGGCCCTGAGATGCCAGTAGGGGGTGCCAGCAGGGAAGAGGGCCGCAGAGGAGAGGCACTGGAGCCAGCTGATTGCTAAGTACCCCGAAAGTCTAACAAATATCATCCGAGTACCCAACCACAGACCTCCCTAGGCCCACCCAAGCTCTGCCCCAGATCCCACCCCCTTTACTAATTGTAATGCAATTTTTTTCATTCATTTTTCATATATACAGCAGATATAAATTTTCAAAACTGACACATTTCAATCACTATATTGAAAATAAATTCATTTTACCTACCGGCGATCCTCTGCAGACTGCTATAATTAGCTTTAAAGGTGACACCGGGAGGCCAGGGGGGAAGCCGGAGGACGCTAGAGAGAAGGGGGGAAACATGCAGGCCTTTGGTGAATCGGGTTGCGCTGGCGCTGTACCGCGTAGGGAAGTCAGCTGGCAGGTGCCTCTCTTCCTACCCAGTGTGCCCTGACACACTTGGAATCTCAGGAGGCACAGTTTGAGATACACTGGTCTAGACCTAAATTAATTCCCTCCCTCACTGGGACAAGATCAGATGTTCAATGAAGCAGTTATTTACAGGATCTAGAAATATTATCTCCCTTACGTGTCCTGATAAGACATTTACCGAAACAACACTGAGTTAACTGAAATCTCCCATTGTTATCATGTTACCAATTTGGTTAATCTTCCTAATTTCCTTTAGCATATCACTGTCTGGCTTTTCATCCTGTCCAACTAGATGGTAATCTACCCCCACCATTATATTCTTCCCCATCACATGTGGAATTTCTAACCATAAAGATCCCACATTGCATTTTGTCTCCTGCCGGACTCTTATTCTATTTGACCCTATGCCTTCCTAAACGTATAGGACATTCCATCTTTTTTTACATAATTTATACCCTGATATAACCTTGGAAGACCTCTTCCTACCAGGTCTCTGATGTGCCTACTACTGTATGGTTACACCTTTATTAGTGCTATACATTTTATTTAATCTTACTTTTTTGCTTTCTGGCATGTACATACAATTAAAATGTTTTTTATTCCCAACCTATGTAGTAGTTGATGACGGCAAGGTGGAATCATTTTATCTATGTCTGTTTAAATGCACCTGGACTACATCATCCTTTACCACCACCTACACTTCTCCCTCTGTATTCGCGGTTTCAATAATCGCGGTTTCGATTATTCACGGTTTTTAGCTTGCTGGCTCCTCCCCCCAAATTACATCAGCTTGCATAGAGAAATCGCCGATTCCCAGCCCCTTCTTCACCGTGTTTTGCCTCTCCTTCAGGAACAGGCCAGGTCTCCCACTGTGTTATTTGCGGTTTCACCATATTCATGATGGTTTTTAATAGAAAACAGCGAATAACATATGAAAAAATTATTTGCGTTTTTTCTGTATTTGCGGTTCTGTTAATCCCCTATCACAGCGAATACGGAGGGAGATTGTGCCTTCAGCATTTTATCGGTGTCAGGTCAAAAGCGCGCCGGGACAAAGGCGCACGCAGACAATTGAGCGCAGCGTGGAGGCGCGCACCGCAGAAAATTACTGTTTTTAGGGCTCCGACGGGGGGGGCGTGGGGGGGAACCCCCCTATTTTACTTAATAGAGATCGCGCCGCGTTGTGGGGGCGTTGTGCAGGGTTTGGGGGGTTGTAACCCCCCACATTTTACTGAAAACTTCACTTTTTCCCTGTTTTTAGGGAAAAAGTTAAGTTTACAGTAAAATGTGGACGGTTACAACCCCCTAAACACCCCATAACGCCGGCGCGATCTCTATTAAGTAAACTGGGGGGGCTCCCCAACAAAACCCCCCATCGGAGCCCCTAAAAACTGTAATTTTCTTCGGCGCGCGCCTCCGTCTTACGCTCAGTTGTCGGCGCGCACCTTTGTCTTTCGCGGGGTTGTCTATGAACCATTTTACCAGTATCTTCTGAAGTCACCTTACTCCAAACTGTACATTAATGTGTGCTACAGCCACAGGAATAATATGGGTACGAGAGCAAATAGTAGATGCTAACATTTAGGAAGTGTGCCCCTAAAACTGTACCATTGTTTCATCCATGCACTGAGATTCTGGCGCTCTGTCTGCCTCTGGAGGTCTTGCACATGAATAGGGTATTTCTGAGAAAGGAGGTTCTCGATTTTAACATTCCACCGAAATTTCACTTCAGGCAATTAAATGCAATAGAACAGCACCTTCTCCTGCAATCCCGAACCTAGTAGTCACCAAATGTTTCTAGGAATCCCAGTGCAACCCCAGAACTCCTGTTCACTAGATTACATACAATTATTATTTTATCAGATCTACGATGGAAAGACTTACACTGCCCCAGCTATCTGTCCATTTTCCACAACATCTTTATCATCCTGGGACATGGGTTTATATTCAGTGTAGCTTCTTTCCTCCAAATTCCTCAAGACCAGGTTAGAGAGAACATGTTCACAGGGCTTTTGTAAAAGATGCTCAAACAGTCTGAGCGTCATTATGCTAATCTGGAAACAAAGAGAAACAAAAGTCTTGATGAACTTCAGGGCAAGGGACTCCCTATTATTCTCTAACTGCTGATTTCTGAGTCTTATCCTAGTGCTACTCCTGTACTAAGAAATGCATTTCTCCCTCCCTATTCGCAGGGGTTAGGGGCAGAGCCGGCCTGCGAATAGGGAAAAATCGCGAATAACTTTTGGCCGGCTCTGACCCACCCCCCCCCGGACCTTACCTGGTGGCCTAGCGGTGACGTTGGACAGGAGCGATCTTCCTACACTCCTGCCCCGTGCTGCTGAGTTCCCATGGTCTCACGAGACTACAACAGGAACTCCCTGTTGCAGTCTCGTGAGCACACGGGAACTCACAGCACAGCTCTGCAAGGGGCAGGAGCGTAGGAAGATTGTTCCTGCCCCGTGTCACCGCTAGACCACCAGGTAAGGTCCATGCTCCAATCGCCCCCCACGCCACCTCCAATCACCCCTCCCCCGCTTCTGATCGCCTCCCTCCACCTCTGATCGCCTTCCAATGCCTCTGATCGACACCCCCCCGTCTCTGATCGCCTCCCTCCACGTCCCGGGGCCATTTCTTTTCTGGGGAGTGGGGGGGCCTGGGGAAAAAAACGTGGATAATTGAAACCGCGAACATCGAAACCGCGAATAGGGAGGGGGAAGTGTAGTACTAACGGTAACAGCATCATGCATTTTGTAATGCAATGTATAATTAACATGCTTGCCAAAAATAGTACCTAATTGCAGGGAGTTTCTTCCAAGCTGTAGAAACTTCCCATACATTCATGTGCCACTATGCGATATTAGAGCCATGGTGACCAGGTGTCCTCCACTTTAATTAATAGCAACGAAGATTACATTGGGCAGCAGTGGCCGGAAATACAAGATTATCTGAAGCTTCAAGACACCAAGGCCATTTGAAGGGAGGTGGTGATCTCATAGCTCAGAAAAGAAAAAAAAAACAATCGTTCTTCCGAACCTGCTCTTAGTGGTAGCTAAGTCAGATATGGTCAAGTGGGACAGGATGGTAAAGGGATTCTTATAGAAGAGGCATAGACCAAAGGTAGAACTGGGATGAGGACTCTCCCTGATCTTAGGCTACTAAAGTTAGCTGCTTATTAAGATTTGCTAGGGGCTGTTTGGGGTTTCTTCAGAGTGCATTGATGTGAAACTAGAGGTCCAGCTGGTAAAACTTTATTCATTAGCATTTGTATAACATAGTGCCATCCTCTGCTTATCTGAGAGGAGGATTCTCAAAACGTCACGATAAAATCCAATAGGTCGCTACTGTAATGATTTCAAAAAGGCGAGTCATTCTCAAAGGACCCCGCTTGCAAATGAGGTTCACGGATGTTCACATAGGCTCGCTAAAATTACTTGAGATGAGTCGTTGGTGGTAGCAATCAGAATGTGTGCCGAATACAGCCACATATTTAAAACAAACCCACCAAACCAAATTGAAGCTCAGCAGGAGAAATATCCACGCTCTCCCACTGCGTCGCACAATCCCCTCACGCTACTACCCACCATCACCCCGTAGCGGGAGAGATGCGAACTCCCTCCCATTGCACAATCCCCCAACACTACTACTACCCACCCACCACCACCACCACCCCCGCAGCGGGAGGGATACTCCCGCCCTCCCCCAACAACTCCCCCAGTGCCGACGATCCCCCCCACCCCTCTCTACCTTATTCACGAAGTCCAACCAGAAAGACACCTACCTGCTGTGGCTGACAGGCCCATCTCTTACAAAATGGCAGGCCTTCCCCCTTCCCAGTGCATCCTGGGATGCGCCAGGGAGGGGCCTAAGGATCTAACTGGCCCAGGCACTTAAGGCCCTTCCTACAAGCAGGAACAAAATCTGTGGGTACTTCTGACCTGCACTCATAGAAGGTCATATTAAACATGCTTTTCTTTTGTAAACGTTTTGGCAAACAGTTTTCAAGCAACTTGCTCAGCTGCAAAGTCCACCAATGCTTTCTGCTCATGGACGTCGCAGCGAAATTTTCAGACGGAAATCACGTGTGTATTTTCTTTTTCTCTCGTATTTCAGTTGCTATGGTTCTATTATTTTTACATAAATTACCAGAATACTATTTTGATGAATTATAGTATTAATTATTGTAAACTGCTTAGATGTATTTGCAAAAAATGGTTTATATCATGTGACTATCCTTGTCTGGGTAATTCAGTGGCCTTGGATTTCAATGCATAAGAAACTCAGTCTTACAACACAGAATTCCAACTATTTCCCTTGGGTGGAAAGGAGATTGCAACCAAAAATGAGATATTGTTGCTGGTTTATGATTTATACTAATAGTAATTAGGAAGACAAAAGAATCCATGGCAAGGGGACTCACGGACTTTAATTCCTAAATGTGCTGATTCTTGGGGAATTGGTTTCTGCATCATAGGCACCCTTTTAGAATATTCTGGGTTTCCACATATACCACAGCAGCGGTTTGTGAGCCTGAAATTAATCTCTTATATGCAGTGGGGTAGTAAAGGGGGGAGGGGGAGTCCACTCCAGGCGCCATCTTGATGGGGGCACCAGCATCCCTCCTCCTCTCCGCCCACTCCTCCCCCACACCGCACCCCTAGCTCTTCAATGGCGCGTGCATCTACTAGGAGTAACATTAGACGGCCACCTGTCCCTATCCACCCACATATCTCAAATAGCCTCCACCTCCTTCTACTACCTCCGCCAACTGAGAAGAATCAAACCTTACATCTCCAAACCTGACCTAGCCAACTCCTCTACGCCTATGTTCTCTCCAGGATGGATTACTGTAACTCCCTATTTAATGGAATGGCCAAAAAAGATCTCAAACATCTCCAGCGCGGTCAAAACACAGCAATCCGCCTCCTACCATGACCCTATCTCCCCAGCCCTCCGCGCAGAGTACTGGCTCCCGATCAACCAACGCTGTGCTTTCAAGGCCCTGATGATAGCACATAAAAGAATCTACGCCACCCCCCCAGCATACATAGGATCCAAGCTAACCGTGTACACCCCCACCCGCCTCCTCTGCTCTGAAACAAGAGAAGCGCCTATGCATCCCCCCAGGAAGGTCCCTCCAGTCAGAAACCGCCCACAAACACTCATACAGCCACTTCATCCCCCATCTCTGGAACCAACTCCCCCCACAAATCAGACTACAGAACTCTCTGATGACCTTCTGGAAAGCAGTAAAGACCCTTCTCTTCAACTGAAATTCTAACTGCAAACTACCCCTTGTCCCCCATATATTCTCCCTCCTTTTTGCACTCTCCTGTACTTAAGTTGCTATATAGTCTTGTACTGTCCAAAATGTTTTCCATTGTGAATGTTGGCTTGTAACCCGTTCTGAGCTACTGGGAGGACGGGATAGAAATCGAAATAAATAAATAAAATAAATAAACCTGCTGCTCACGCCATCATCGGCTCTCCTGACGTCACACCCGAGTCCTGCGATTAGGAAGTGGTCAGGGGGAGAGCTGAAGTGGGCAGCAAGTTGGTGATGCAGCTAGTGCCCGGAAAGTTAGGGGCAAGGTGTAAGGGAAAGGGCACACGACTGGGGAGGGGGGAGGCAGAGAAGAGACAGGGGAGGGATGCCACTGCCCAGGCACATCTCACCCTCGCTATGCCAGTGCTTAGGTTTCTCATGTTTTTCAGATGCCTTTTGCATGGGGGGAGGGGGGCAATAGAAATATGCTGATTTTACTACATGCTTATATACACAGCCCTGGTACTTTCAAATAGAGAATGACACGGTGACAAAATTTATCATCGTTCCCGTCCCCATAATCCCATGTCATTTTCTAGTGTCTATTTCAACCTCAGTCCTTCTACACCAGCATTCTTCAAAGCAAAGCTTGAGGGTCAGTGGTTGTGGCCATTCATACTCTGATTCTTATGTGAGCCAAGGATAATGAAGCCATTGTGACATCACTGATGTGATTGGCTCTTAGGCACTGGTGGAATGAGGCATTATGACATCACAATATCTGCTCTGGATACCAGAGACTGTCATTCTGTAGTGTCTGTTTCAACCTCAGTCCTTCTACACCAGCATTCTTCAAAGCAAAGCTTGCGGGTCAGTGGTTGTGGCCATTCATACTCTGATTCTTCCCTCTCTCTTTAAAGAATGACATGAAGATGGTTTCCTGCGGTTATCCGCGGGGACGGGAACGGTGATGAATTTTGTCACCGTGTCATTCTCTACTTTCAAACACATTACAGTCTTGGCACATTGTTGATATATTCCAACATCAACTATTGAAAGAGGAGATTGAGAGGGGACATGATCGAAACATTCAAGGTACCAAAGGGAATAGTCTTAGTAGATAAGACAGGTTGTTCACCCTCTCCAAGGTAGGGAGAACGAGAGGGCACTCTCTAAAGTTGAAAGGGGATAGATTCTGTACAAACGTAAGGAAGTTCTTCTTCACCCAGAGAGTGGTGGAAAACTGGAACAATCTTCCGGAGGCTGTCATAGGGGAAAACACCCTCCAGGGATTCCAGACAAAGTTAGTTAAGTTCCTGCTGAACCAGAATGTACACAGGTAGGGCTGGTCTCGGTTAGGGCGCTGGTCTTTGACCTGGGGGCTGCCGCGTGAGCAGACTGCTGGGCAAGATGGACCACTGGTCTGACCCAGCAGCGGCAAGTATTATGTTCTTATGATCTAAAATGGCACTGCACATAAATACCAGCTGGTGACAAATGATGCATTAGCTGGTAAACAGTCATATTCAGAAGCATTACGTCTCAGGACCTTAAAAATCAACACCAAAGTTTTAAATTGCACTTGAAAAAAACTGGAAGCCAATGTAGAACTTTTAAGTGGAGAAATTACGGTCAAACTGATCGACTTTACCCATCAGTGAGGCAGCAGCATTGTGATCATTTTTTTTTTTTCCCAGTTCTTTATTCATTTTTTTTAAACTTACAATAAGTGTAACAGCATTTATAGCATTTTAAACTCAAATACAACACTTAATATTCTGTTAAACTCCATATCAGAATTTATCCCCCTCCCCCCTAATCAATTACATTCTTTAAATTCAAGAAAACCTACCATAAATCCCATTCCTATATACCTTATTTAATGTTCAAATCAAAAAACCCTTCCCCCTCCCCCCATCCATTTTTCCCCCCATTGTGATCATTTCTAACAACTACAATTGGACACCTGGCAAACCTAGATAAATGCAATCTACACCAGAAAGCACTAACCCCTGGATTCTATATATTGTGCACCCATCAGAGATGCTTGTGCAAATAAATTGATGAGCTTGGAAACATCAATAATTGGGCGCCAAGAATGGTAGTTTGGGTGTACATCTTGCTGTGAGCTATTCTAGACTGCATGGTGCCTAATTTCAATCGTGCATATTTGAAAATGTGGTGTGGCCAGGGGCATTCCAAAAAGTCGGGTGTGGATTTACAGAATTCACCCAAAGCATGCCTAAGTTGGGCCCTGGCATTTATACCTGTTTTTAGGAGGTGTAACTACAGGGCCCAAAATTAAGTGTGGGATCTGCCCTGAATGTTATTCTATAAAGCAGTGTTCTTCAATCGCCGGTCCACAGAAATTTCCTACCGGTCCACAGGGCCAGCACGTGCATCAGGCCCAAAACAGTGTTCTTCAACCGCTGGTCCACGGTGCGATTGATGCAGTGTTATCTTCGAGCCAGCTCCCTCTTCCTAACTGATTCAGTGCACAAAGCCATGGGCAGCGGCTCCTAAGGGCATCCTGCGCCTGAACCGGAAGCCTTCTCTCTGACGTTGCAACGTCAGAGGGAAGGCTTCCAGATGAGGCACGGGACATGTAAGGTGCAATTAGTACTATTATGGGGGTGGGGTCTAGGGTGGAGATTGGGTAGTGATGGGCGGGGTCTGGCCCACGACTTAGCCCAGTGTTCTACACCCGCTGGTCCAGGGACCGATGTCGGTCCACAGAATAATTATTTTATTTCTGCCGGTCCATAGGTGTAAAAAGGTTGAAAAATACTGCTATAAAGGACGTTGCCTTCTTAGAACAGTGCTTAATGCTTGTTTTAGTACCAAATTTTCAACACCATTTATTGAATTCCTCCCTAAGAGGATGATTCTATAAAGTATGTGCTAGAATAATGGTATATATGGATATACACATGTATATTCCAAAATTCTACCTGATCACTAATGTGTAAACATATAGGCAGAGGTGCCTTTTCTTGCTTTGCGCCATTCTTGTGGAATGCCATGATTCTTTGCATAATGCATAGGTGCACGTAAAGCATTCTTGATACCATTATAATGGTAGAAAAAACGGCAGCTGCTGTTGGATCTTGGGAGATTCAGAGCTGGTTATTATTGGATTTAGAAACTGTTACGGTGCAGTCAAGAATGCAAGATAAGAGTTTTGCTTTATTCATTGCTTTAAGTAGGTTTCTTGGCCAATGATTAAGAAATATTCAAGTTTAATTAATTTTAATATACCGACCATCGACGTGCACCTGACCGGTTTACAATGCTAAAAATGAAAGGTTAAAATAAATTATTATAGGGGGAGTGGAAATGTGAACGTTAAATGGACGAATTACAGATACGAACATGAGCTTGAGGGTGAAGGGGGAGGGGAAGTTAATAATTACATCATCAAAAACAAATTTAAATAGCTATAACACTGCAGTTTTCTGAGGCTTTTTTCTTTCTGTCTCTTGAATAATAAAAAAAGCACCGTCACTGAAGACCGTAGACCCTTTTCTTCTGCCAGCTCTGGAGCCAGCCACATTGAACTGTTCCCTAAAATCAATACTAATGACTCGCACAGCTTGTCCTTGGTTATTATGAAAAGTTAGCAGTCCTAAGGGTAATGCAGTGACTGATGAACTGCAGGTTCTGTACTTAATTAGAAGTCCTAGCAGAAAAAGCAGTGTCTGTCTGGCAAGTTCCTGAGAGGCTCCTTAGGTCATGTCGAGACGCTAAAGTCAAACTTGCACATAGTCTATCTGTCAGGCTGCATTTTCTGTAAGTCCTAGCCAGTGGTGTAGTGAGGGTGACTGGCGTCCAGGTCTGGTGGCGCTCCTTCCCCAGTCCTTCCCACCCACCCCCTTGTCCCGCATAAGCCCCCTTCCCTTCCCCCATACCTTTAAAATTTTCCAGGCAGGAGCTACATCACAAACTTTCTCTGACATCACTTCCAAGGCGCGGGGTCCAGAAGGGACATCAGAAAGAGGTGACACTGACGCAGACAGAAAGTTCCTAATGCTGCTAGCGCAAGGAAAATGAAAGAGGTACGAGGGGGAGGGAAGGGGGTCAAGGAAGGAGCGGGGGGGGGGGGGTAGAGAATAAGATAGGCGCTGGCGCCCCTACCAAAACCACGCCCGGGGCAGACCACCTCATTACTACGGCTACTGCTATTTACCTTTGTTTAGGATCGTATCTGCTACACTGTGCATGTTACGTCCTCCCTAGGTTATTTGTTTTGATCCCACTCTTTTCCTCAGTATCTCTGTTACCCAGGAAGATGGAGGGTAAAGGAGAGGGCAGTCCAGAGGAGGGCGACGAAAATGATAGGAGGCTTGCGCCAGAAGACGTATGAGGAGAGACTGGAAGCCCTGAATATGTATACCCTAGAGGAAAGGAGAGACAGGGGAGATATGATTCAGACGTTCAAATACTTGAAGGGTATTAACGTAGAACAAAATCTTTTCCAGAGAAAGGAAAATGGTAAAACCAGAGGACATAATTTGAGGTTGAGGGGTGGTAGATTCAGGGGCAATGTTAGGAAATTCTACTTTACGGAGAGGGTGGTGGATGCCTGGAATGCGCTCCCGAGAGAGGTGGTGGAGAGTAAAACTGTGACTGAGTTCAAAGAAGCCTGGGATGAACACAGAAGATTTAGAATCAGAAAATAATATTAAATATTGAACTAGGCCAGTTACTGGGCAGACTTGCACGGTCTGTGTCTGTGTATGGCTGTTTGGTGGGGGATGGGCTGGGGAGGGCGTCAATGGATGGGAGGGTGTAGATGGGCTGGAGTAAGTCTTAACAGAGATTTCGGCAGTTGGAACCCAAGCACAGTACCGGGTAAAGCTTTGGATTCTTGCCCAGAAATAGCTAAGAAGAAAAAATTTTAAATTGAATCAGGTTGGGCAGACTGGATGGACCATTCGGGTCTTTATCTGCCGTCATCTACTATGTTACTATGTAAAAGGAGTAGCCTAATAGTTACAGTGATAGCTTGAAAACCAGGAAGGCCAGGGTTCAAATCCCACTGTCTCTCCTTGTGACTTTGTGCAATTGCCTTGAAGTACAAACTTACGATTGCAAGCCTTCTGGGAACAGGAAATTGCATTTTTGATTAGCTTTCGAAGGCAATATCATTCTCCCCTCCTCCTTTTATGTTCTTTCCTTATTTTACTCTTTCTTCCCATATTTTAATAACTTTGTAAACCACTTAGCTGTTATGATTTTGCAGTAAATAAATCTGAGCTGAAAAATAAAAAAAGTACTGTTGGTTCGATAAAAGTTATTTTATCTTTTTTTTTTAATTATTATTTCTATTTATCATAATAAAAGGTAGTAAAATTCAGCCCCTCTCTCTATAAATTATGTGTTCAACTCTGAACAAATGAATAGTAGGTGTAACTTTAAACAGTTAAGAAATCTTAAATGTTGTTGAAAATCTGCCCGAGAACAGTTGCCTTAGCCCTTTAAAGTTCACATTCGGGCCTATTGGCGGCGTATCGGCCTCTTGATCCAGTCCCTTTGGAACTGCTCCTGGACACCTACAGCGACTTTTCTTTTTACTTTGAAGCTTTCTCTGATCCCGGTTAAACCGGGTGTTACTGCCTTTGTTCAGAGGGCCATTTTAGTGGGTATAAAGACTATCTTACAATGTTGGTCGACTCCGCAGACTCCTACTGTCTCTCACTGGCGGACTCACTTCCCTGAAGAAGCCCTTTCTGGAAACGTCAATCGCTCCTCCTAAACTTACTTGCTCCACTTCATCACTGACGCTGAAACCGTGGATTGAAGACAAAGTTTTATTTTATTTTTCTTTCCAGCTTATGATTTATCTTTAATCTTATCTATTGTTTTGCCTTTTGTCTTTGTTTTGTTCTATTTCTATCATTTAAATTTCTCCAGAATTCTACTGTTCAACGGCTCCCCCTTCTGCTTCTATTCCTTTCTCTCTTCTCTTCTACCTTCCAAAGTATTTAGATCAATGCTGTCTTGTTAAAATGTTTATTTTATTTTTATTTTTCCTCTAACTCTACTTTTCACTTCTCTATTACCCTCCAGGTACTTTAGTTAGATTGTGAGCCTTCGGGACAGTAAGGGAATTTTTCAAGTACCTTTCTTATTTCTAATCTTAATGTATATTTTCTGTAAACCGCTTAGAACCTAACGGATGTAGCGGTATATAAGAAATAAATTACATTACATTACATTACTCATATGATCCATCTGGTGGGATATGAACGCCAGGCTATTCCGGACCTGGATTCTAAGCAGGGTACTTTATTTATTTGTTGTTGGATGCCTTTCTGTTCTACTTTGTTGCTCACAGCTAGAAATCGCTTGTTAGACTGATTTACTCACATGCTTTGTTTGGTGGTGTGGCTGTTCCCGGGGAGGGGGGGGAGGGCGCGGTGGGTGGGTGGGTAGGTGGGGCTTTGTATACTGTGTATTGCTTTGTTTTGACTGTTTGTATATTGGTTGGTTTATTGAAAATTTAATAAAATAGATTTAAACATAAAGTTCAATGTTGGCCAGCAGACTGAAAACAGATTTCCAAAAGCATATAATCCTAAGAGTTAGTTCTTCCCATTGAATATTTCAAACATGCTGACAAGCTAACTGAGTTACCTCATCTGAAATATGATCACAGTGCTCTATCAGTCTGTGCCGAAGTGGATGCTTGTTGATATCTCTCGGGGTTTCCGCCTCCCGATCTGCTCCCAGAATGAAGTCAGCAATTTCTTGCAGCAGAGCCTCTGAAGTCACCTGACGGACAATCCGATGCAGAAGGGCCGTCGATGTAAGAATCCCAATCTCTGACCTAAGCAGGGTGGACAGGGACAAGATGAAAATGTACAACTTCAGAAGGATACTTCAGTTTGCTGCTATTGGAAAAAAAAAAAAGGAGGAGGCCGCTCACGTTTGCATTAGCTGGGGCTCCATGACTCTGGTGAAGAACTGCTCTCGAATAGCTCTTGCCATCACATCAGCAGAGGTCTGAAACCACAGGGTAGAAGAGTTCACCCAAAGAACAGATCAACTAATACACCAGTATTTAAGTTCCTCCTTCTGGGGACAGGGCTACACTTGGTAGATGAATTAAGTAGCTTTTCGTCTTACAAGGCCTGGTTTATGGCCTTAGCAAAAGATGATAGATAGAGCATTAGAGCACTATTTATTTATTCATTCATTCAGTTTTGTATACCTTTCTCCCAGGGGAGCTCAGAAGAGTTTACATTAATTTAATCAGGTACTCAAGCATTTTTCCCTGTCTGTTCCAGTGGCCTCACAATCTATCTAATTGTACTATAATACATTTTATGAATAAGAAAAGCCTATATTAAAAATATACAGGGCTACATATTACTACTATTTATTATTTCTCTAGTGCTACCAGATGCATTCAGTGCTATACATTAAACACGCAAGATACTATCTCTGTCTGTCATAATTAGACTGTAAGCTCTTTCGAGCAAACACGATACAAAGAGTGAATCTATACACGGTGCTCAGGGGGGGAATTACAAAGGGAATGATGAGGTACATTTGGGTGCTTTACAAATGGGTTGGAGTTAGGACTTAAACACAGCTTCAAAAAAAGTGGGCTTTCAGCATGGATCTGAATACCGCCAGAGTCTGACATCCCAGGAAAGAATATAGGGATTGATAAGAGAGAAGAGAAACTGAGCAGGTGTTGATCAATAAGAGAATTGGACAGGGAACCAGTGAAGTGATTTGAGGAGAGGGGTAATATGAGCATAATGACAATGGCGGAATATGAGGTATGCAGCAGAATTCTGAACAGATTGAAGGGAAGACACAGAAGATCCCACTCACTATTCACTCACCCATCATCCAAAGATGTCAAACGAAAAAAACTTTATGATAACCTAATAACCTCCAAAGCAGCTAAACCGGACAGACAAATCACCACTCTGTTATCTTCGACTACAGACTACAAAGCCTTCAGGAGAGACATTAAAACCATACTCTTCAAAAAACACATAAAACCTATCCAGCACAACCAATCCCAACCCAATATCCAACACTCTATTTACCCTTAGATCTCTCTAATACTCTTTTATCGACCAAAAGTTATCTAAAACCCATAATTTCACCCTATTCTTATCTCCTAAAGTCCTCCACTTCCCTTTGGTAACTCTTTACCCAACATATATTACCTTAAAAATTCTATGTCATCGCTTATTCTATTCCTTCAAATTTTGAATGTAATTTTGTTTTAGTTTGGATGTAATCCGCCTTGAACCGCAAGGTAATAGAGGAATAGAAATCACTAATGTAATGGAATGGAATGGAAGAGAGATGGCTTAGTGGAAGACCTGTAAGAAGCAAGTTGCAGTAGCCCAGGTAAGAGGTGAAGAGAGCGTGGCTGAGGGTCTTGGTGGTGTGCTCAGAAAGGAAAGGCCAGATTATAGTAACAATGGAGAGAAAGAAATGACAGATTTTGGCAGTCTGATGGATATACGAAGAGAAGGAAAGAGATGAGGTTGCGAGCTAACAAGACAGGGAAGATGAAAGCATTACCCAAAAAATAGAGAATGGAGGAAGAGGAGAGGAAAGATAAGTTCAGTCTTGGCCATATTTAATTTTAGATGGTAGTGAGACATCTAGGTAGCAATGTCAGACAGGCAGGCTGAGACTTGGATCTAGATTCCTGTAGAAATTTCAGGTATAGAGAGGTAGATTTGTGAGTCATCACCATAGAGGTGATACTGGAAGCCTTGGGAGGAGATTAGCGAACCGAGGGAAGAAGTATATATGAAGAAAAGAAGAGGACCCAGGACAGAGCCTTGAGGTACACCATCTGATAGCAGAATAGAGGTGGAGGAGGTTCTCCAGAACTTATGCTAAAAGTGTGATGGGAAAGAAGAAAACCATGAGATAACGGAGCCCTGAAGCCCAAGTGAGTACTTAGGCGATGATCTACAGTGTCAAAAGCTAAAGACAGATCAAGGAGGTTGAGGATGGAGTAGAGGCCTTTGGATTTAGCCAGGAATAGGTCATTGGAGACTCTAGCAAGGTGATGCACAGAAAGACAGCTGTCGGGGGAGGGAAGGCTAACAACATAAGCTATTGTTAAGTCAGGTTATGATACCACAAGATGGGTTATTTTAAAACAGGGTTTTTTAATAATAAAATGGTACCCTGTGCTAAAATGATCTAACTTGTGGTAAAATAACTTAACTCCCCCCCACCTTCCAATGTTTTGCTGATGTCAGACTTGCTTTAGGATTGTCTCGGTCTGACCACATTACCTCAGACTTAATGCATCATCATTGGTTACTGTATATAAGAGGATTATGCTAAACGTTAAGACTCATCCAAACCTAGATGCTGGGTGTCTGCACGCTCTACTGACAGTTCATGAGATCAATCATTCCCTCTGTGCTGAGCCACAATCTACCTTTCTGAGGGTAGACCTCAAGCGACTAAAAGACAAGCCTTTTCTTGCTTTGCACCATTATTGTGGAGTGTCATAATTCTTTGCATAATGTATAGGTTATATATGATTTCTGGAAAGCCTTGAAGACCCATTTGTGCAGGCACGCATTTTTTCCTCATTTAAGGTGGTATTTTTTACTGCTCTGAAAAGATTTGTACTTGGTAACACTATATATGTAGTTTGTATTTTCTGTGGAATATTTGTATCTAATATGTATGGCTACCCATTACCAAACTATATTCAAGGGCCTAGTAATAACATCCAAACCCCTACATAACATGGCACCAAGCTACATTTCAACCAAACTTCCCCCATACGTCCCAAACAGACCACTCTGCTCCCTGGAGGAAACACATCTGTAAATACCTCCTGTTCACACCCTCCAACTCCAGACTGCCACAGATCCTCTGTGTTCATCCCACGCTTCTTTGAACTCAGTCACAGTTTTACTCTCCACCACCTCTCTCGGGAGCGCATTCCAGGCATCCACCACCCTCTCCGTAAAGTAGAATTTCCTAACATTGCCTTTGAATCTACCACCCCTCAACCTCAAATTATGTCCTCTGGTTTTACCATTTTCCTTTCTCTGGAAAATATTTTGTTCTACATTAATACCTTTCAAGTATTTGAATGTCTGAATCATAATCTCCCCTGTCCCTCCTTTCCTCTAGTGCATACATATTCAGGGCTTCCAGTCTCTCCTCATCTATCAAAGCGAATTTACCCATAAGAAACAATGGAAACTCAGACGATTTGTTCCACAACCCAAAAATCTTTAATACAAAAGACCTCGCTCATTTAGAACAGTCACTACACTCCTGCAGCGTCAGAGAAAGAAGAACCATCGGCTCAGTTGTGAAGATGTGAAGCGTGTATACTGTATGTACTCGTATTGCAAGACCTCGCTCGTTTAGAACAGTCACTACACTCCCGCAGCGTTAGAGAGAGAAGAACCATCGGCTCAGTTGTGATGATGTGACGCGTGTATACTGTATGTACTCGTATTGCAAGACCTCGCTCGTTTAGAACAGTCACTACACTCCCGCAGCGTCAGAAAGAGAAGAACCATCGGCTCAGTTGTGATGATGTGACGCGTGTATACTGTATGTACTCGTATTGCAAGACCTCGCTCGTTTAGAACAGTCACTACACTCCCGCAGCGTCAGAGAGAGAAGAACCATCGGCTCAGTTGTGATGATGTGACGCATGTATACTGTATGTACTCGTATTGCAAGACCTCGCTCGTTTAGAACAGTCACTACACTCCCGCAGCGTCAGAGAGCGAAGAACCATCGGCTCAGTTGTGATGATGTGACGCGTGTATACTGTATGTACTCGTATTGCAAGACCTCGCTCGTTTAGAACAGTCACTACACTCCCGCAGCGTCAGAGAGCGAAGAACCATCGGCTCAGTTGTGATGATGTGACGCGTGTATACTGTATGTACTCGTATTGCAAGACCTCGCTCGTTTAGAACAGTCACTACACTCCCGCAGCGTTAGAGAGAGAAGAACCATCGGCTCAGTTGTGACGATGTGACGCGTGTATACTGTATGTACTCGTATTGCAAGACCTCGCTCGTTTAGAACAGTCACTGCACTCCCGCAGCGTCAGAAAGAGAAGAACCATCGGCTCAGTTGTGATGATGTGACGCGTGTATACTGTATGTACTCGTATTGCAAGATCTCGCTCATTTAGAACAGTCACTAAACTCCCGCAGCGTCAGAGAGAGAAGAAACATCGGCTCAGTTGTGATGATGTGACGCGTGTATACTGTATGTACTCGTATTGCAAGACCTCGCTCGTTTAGAACAGTCACTACACTCCCGCAGCGTCAGAGAGAGAAGAACCATCGGCTCAGTTGTGATGATGTGACGCGTGTATACTGTATGTACTCGTATTGCAAGATCTCGCTCATTTAGAACAGTCACTAAACTCCCGCAGCGTCAGAGAGAGAAGAAACATCGGCTCAGTTGTGATGATGTGACGCGTGTATACTGTATGTACTCGTATTGCAAGACCTCGCTCGTTTAGAACAGTCACTACACTCCCGCAGCGTCAGAGAGAGAAGAACCATCGGCTCAGTTGTGATGATGTGACGCGTGTATACTGTATGTACTCGTATTGCAAGACCTCGCTCGTTTAGAACAGTCACTGCACTCCCGCAGCGTCAGAAAGAGAAGAACCATCGGCTCAGTTGTGACGCGTGTATACTGTATGTACTCGTATTGCAAGACCTCGCTCGTTTAGAACAGTCACTACACTCCCACAGCGTCAGAGAGAGAAGAACCATTGGCTCAGTTGTGACGATGCAACGCGTGTATACTGTATGTACTCGTATTGCACCTCGCTCGTTTAAAACAGTCACTACACTCCCTCAGCATCAGAGAGAGAAGAACCATCGGCTCAGTTGTGATGATGTGACGCGTGTATACTGTATGTACTCGTATTGCAAGACCTCGCTCGTTTAGAACAGGAACTAAACTCCCGCAGCGTCAAAGAGAGAAGAACCATCGGCTCAGTTGTGATGATGTGACGCGTGTATACTGTATGTACTCGTATTGCAAGACCTCGCTCGTTTAGAACAGTCACTACACTCCCGCAGCGTCAGAGAGAGAAGAACCATCGGCTCAGATGTGACGATGTGACGCGTGTATACTGTATGTACTCGTATTGCAAGACCTCGCTCGTTTAGAACAGTCACTACACTCCCGCAGCGTCAGAGAGAGAAGAACCATCGGCTCAGATGTGACGATGTGACACGTGTATACTGTATGTACTCGTATTGCAAGACCTCGCTCGTTTAGAACAGTCACTACACTCCCGCAGCGTCAGAGAGAGAAGAACCATCGGCTCAGTTGTGACGCGTGTATACTGTATGTACTCGTATTGCAAGACCTCGCTCGTTTAGAACAGTCACTACACTCCCGCGTTAGAGAGAGAAGAACCATCGGCTTAGTTGTGACGATGTGACGCGTGTATACTGTATGTACTTGTATTGCAAGACCTTGCTCGTTTAGAACAGTCACTACACTCCCGCAGCGTTAGAGAGAGAAGAACCATCGGCTCAGTTGTGATGATGTGATGCGTGTATACTGTATGTACTCGTATTGCAAGACCTCGCTCGTTTAGAACAGTCACTACACTCCCGCAGCGCCAGAGAGAGAAGAACCATCGGCTCAGTTGTGATGATGTGACACGTGTATACTGTATGTACTCGTATTGTAAGTCCTCACTTATTTAGAACAGTCACTACACTCCCGCAGCGTCAGAGAGAGAAGAACCATCGGCTCAGTTGTGACGATGTGACACGTGTATACTGTATGTACTCGTATTGGAAGACCTCGCTCATTTAGAACAGTCACTACACTCCCGCAGCGTCAGAGAGAGAAGAACCATCGGCTCAGTTGTGACGATGCAACGCGTGTATACTGTATGTACTCGTATTGCAAGACCTCGCTCATTTAGAACAGTCACTACACTCCCGCAGCGTCAGAGAGAGAAGAACCATTGGCTCAGTTGTGATGATGTGACGCGTGTATACTGTATGTACTCGTATTGCAAGACCTCGCTCGTTTAGAACAGTCACTACACTCCCGCAGCGTTAGAGAGAGAAGAACCATCGGCTCAGTTGTGACAATGTGACGCGTGTATACTGTATGTACTCGTATTGCAAGACCTCGCTCGTTTAGAACAGTCACTACACTCCCGCAGCGTCAGAGAGAGAAGAACCATCGGCTCAGTTGTGATGATATGACGCGTGTATATTGTAAGTACCAGTATCGCAAGAGGAGTGTGTGGCGCAGTGGTTGGATCTACAGCCTCAGCACCCTGGGGTTGTGGGTTCAAACCCCGCACTGCTCCTTGTGACCCTGGGCAAGTCACTCAGTCCTCCATAGCCCCAGGTACGTTAGCTAGATTGTGAGCCCACCAGGACAGATAGGGAAAAATGCTTGAGTACCTGATTGTAAAAACCGCTTAGATAACCTTGATAGGCGGTATATAAAATCCTAATAAAAACTTGAAAAAAAACTTGAAAAAACCTTGCTTGTATATCAAGTTGAAATTTAATAAAATGTTTTGCTTGTGTTGCAAAACACTTGCAAACCAAGTTACTTGCAATCCAAGGTTTTACTGTATACTGTATATAATAAAACTATTGAAGGGTAACATCATAAGAAATATTTTTGGAGGAAATTCAGGGCAGGGTTTTCTGTGTGAACTATTGGCATAACCTCCCTGTATACTTAATATTTAAATCAGGCTTGTTGAGTTTAGATTTTATTAGAACATTAGAGCTGCCATACTGGGACAGACAACAGGTCCATCAAGCCCAGTATTCTGTTCCAAGTGGCCAACCCAGGTCACAAGTTCCTGGCAAGATCCCAAAGAGTAAAATATATTTGATGCTGCTTATCCTAGGCATAAGTAGTTGCTTTCTCCACATCCATCTTAATAATGGCTTATGGACTTCTCTTTTGGGAAGTTATCCAAACCTTTTTTAAACCCCGCTAACTGCTTTCACTACATTCTCTGGCAATGAATTTCAGAGTTTAATTATATGTTGAGTGAAGAAATTTTCTCCTGTTTTAAATCTACTACTTAATGGCTTCATTACATACCCCCTAGTCCTAGTATTTTTGGAAAGGGTAAACATGCGACTCGCCATCGACCAGCTCTGCTCCACTCCTCAGTATTTTATAGACTGCCATCATATCTCGTCGGAGCCACCTCTTCTCATAGAAACATAGAAGATGACGGCAGAAAAGGGCTACAGCCCATCAAGTCTGCCCACTCTGCTTACCCACCCCCTGTCTATGCCCTAATGACCCAATTTTCTTATCTTGACCCTCCAGACTGTACAGTCTGAGCTGCTTTAGCTTTTCCTCATAGGGAAGTTGTCTCATCTCTGTACTTTTACTAATTCTACTATATCTTAGTGGACACACCTTAGAAGAATATTTCAATAAAAAACACATCCATCTCCAAGCCTGACAAACTGTAAACAAACAGGATACTTTTGCAGAAGAAAGGTAAAATAATCAAACAAGCACATTTGAGAGGTTACTAAAGTGATTCGGTGAAAACAGTGCAATCTCCACGTCTGTGAAGGAGAAAGTAGTTGATCCTTGGAACCACACATTCAGATATCACAAATGACAAACAATGGGGGGGGAGGGGCATGTTGACATCATGAACCAAGATGGCCGCATAAGTAGAAAACTCCTGGCTGCCCTCAGCAATATCACCAAATTATTTAGCTCTCTTCATCATATTCCGTGCACCGGTTGCACAACATAACACCTGAAGATGACAGAGACGTTCAAATATCTTACAGACCGTACTGAGGTGGAGGAAGATATCTTTTTCCTTACAAGTCCCACGGCAACAAGAAGGCATCCGCTCAAACTCAAGGGTGAGAGACTTCATGGCGACATCAGGAAATAGCACAGTTACTTACCGTAACAGGTGTTATCCAGGGACAGCAGGCAGATATTCTTGACTGATGGGTGACGGCACCGACGGAGCCCCGGTACGGACAATTTTAGAGTGATCTCACTCTAAGAACTTTTAGAAAGTTCTAGCTCGGCCGCACCGCGCACGCGCGAGTGCCTTCCCGCCCGACAGAGGCGCGCGGTCCCTCAGTTAGTATAAGCCAGCTAAGAAGCCAACCCGGGGAGGTGGGTGGGACGCAAGAATATCTGCCTGCTGTCCCTGGATAACACCTGTTACGGTAAGTAACTGTGCTTTATCCCAGGACAAGCAGGCAGCTATTCTTGACTGATGGGTGACCTCCAAGCTAACAAAAAGAGGGATGGAGGGAAGGTTGGCCATTAGGAAAACAAATTTTGCAAAACAGATTGGCCGAAGTGACCATCCCTTCTGGAGAATGTATCCAGACAATAATGAGATGTAAAAGTGTGAACTGAGGACCAAGTAGCAGCCTTGCAGATTTCCTCAATAGGAGTGGAACGGAGGAAAGCTACAGATGCTGCCATTGCTCTGACTTTATGGGCTGTGACAGAACCTTCCAGTGTCAGTCCGGTCTGAGCATAACAGAATGAAATGCACGCTGCAAGCCAATTAGACAACGTACGTTTAGAAACAGGACGTCCCAATTTATTCGGATCAAAGGACAGAAAGAGTTGGGGAACTGATCTGTGGGGTTTCGTACGCTCCAGATAGTAAGCAAGAGCCCTTTTACAATCCAAAGTATGCAGAGCTTGTTCCCCAGAATGAGAATGAGGTTTTGGAAAGAAAACAGGTAAAACAATGGATTGGTTGAGATGAAATTCAGAAACAACCTTGGGGAGAAACTTTGGATGTGTACGCAGAACCACCTTGTCATGGTGAAAAACCGTAAAAGGTGGATCTGCAACCAGTGCATGAAGCTCACTGACCCTCCTGGCAGAGGTAATGGCAATAAGAAAAAGCACCTTCCAAGTGAGAAATTTGAAAGGAGAGGTAGCTAAAGGTTCAAATGGAGGTTTCATTAAAGCGGAAAGAACCACATTGAGATCCCAGATAACCGGAGGGGCTTTAAGAGGTGGTTTCACATTGAAAAGCCCACGCATGAACCTGGATACCAGGGGATGAGCTGAAAGAAGTTTTCCATGGACTGGCTCATGAAAAGCTGCAATGGCACTGAGGTGGACCCTGATGGAAGAGGACTTCAGGCCAGAATCAGACAAAGAAAGAAGATAATCCAACAACGTCTCCACCGCTAGGGAAGTGGGATCAAGATGATGAAGAAGACACCAGGAAGAAAACCTCGTCCACTTTTGATGGTAACATTGTAGAGTGGCTGGTTTCCTGGAGGCATCCAGAATGGAACGAACGGGCTGAGACAAAAGAGTATCAGTCGAGTTCAGCCCGAGAGATACCAAGCCATCAGGTGTAGAGACTGGAGGTTGGGATGCAGAAGGGTTCCCTGCTGTTGCGTAAGCAGAGAAGGAAACAGAGGAAGAAGAAAAGGTTCCCTGGAACTGAGTTGAAGTAGAAGGGAGAACCAATGTTGCCTGGGCCACCTCGGAGCAATCAGAATCATGGTGGCTCGTTCCCTCTTGAGCTTGAACAAGGTTCTCAACATGAGAGGCAGAGGAGGGAAGGCATACAGGAATAGATCCGACCAGTCGAGGAGAAAAGCATCTGCTGTGAGACGGTGTGGAGAGTAAAGTCTTGAGCAGAAACGGGGCAGCTGGTGATTGTGAGGAGCTGCAAAGAGGTCTATCTGAGGAGTGCCCCATTGAGTGAAGATAGACTGTAGAGTTACAGGGTCGAGTGTCCACTCGTGAGGCTGGAGAATTCTGCTGAGTTTGTCCGCTAATGAATTCTGTTTCCCCTGAATGTAAATAGCTTTCAGGAAGAGATGATGATCTATGGCCCAAGTCCAGATCTTCTGGGCTTCCTGGCATAACAGGCGAGAGCCTGTCCCACCCTGTTTGTTGATGTAGTACATCGCAACCTGATTGTCTGTGCACAACAGAAGGACCTGAGGAAAGAGAAGGTGTTGAAAGGCCTTGAGGGCGTAAAACATCGCTCTGAGTTCCAGGAAATTGATTTGATGCTTCTTTTCCTGGGCTGACCAAAGACCCTGAGTCTGGAACTCGTTCAAGTGAGCTCCCCATGCGTACAGAGAGGCGTCGGTGGTGATGACTAGTTGATGAGGAGGCTGATGGAACAGAAGACCTCTGGATAGATTTGAGGATACCAACCACCATTGCAGAGACTGACGAAGAGATGATGTCACAGATATGTGTCGTGAGCAAGAGTCCGACGCTTGGGACCACTGGGTCGCAAGGGTCCATTGAGGAGTGCGCAGGTGAAGACGGGCATGAGGTGTGACATGAACTGTGGATGCCATGTGTCCCAAGAGCACCATCATTTGTCTTGCTGAGATGGACGGCAGAGGAAGTACCTGGTGACATAGAGACTGAAGGGTCTGAAGCCGATTGGATGGCAGGAAAGCTCTCATGAGGAGTGTGTCCAGGATCGCTCCAATGAATTGAAGTCTCTGAGTGGGAATGATATGAGATTTGGGTAGATTGATCTCGAATCCCAGAAGTTGCAGAAACTGGATGGTTTGGTTGGTGGCCAGAAGGACCGCTTGGGCAGAAGTGTCTTTGATCAACCAATCGTCCAGGTAAGGAAATACCTGCAGGTGGTGAGAGCGCAGAAAAGCCGCCACCACAATGAGACATTTGGTGAATACCCTTGGAGATGAGGCAAGACCGAAGGGCAGCACCTTGTACTGGTAATGACAATGATTGATCATGAATCGGAGATATGGTCTTGAGGTTACATTGATCGGTATGTGAGTGTAAGCCTCTTTGAGATCGAGGGAGCATAGCCAGTCGTTTTGATTTAGAAGGGGATAAAGTATGGCTAAAGAAAGCATCTTGAATTTTTCTTTTACTAGATGAATGTTGAGATCGCGAAGGTCCAGGATGGGTCTGAGATCTCCTGTCTTTTTGGGAACTAGAAAGTAACGGGAGTAGAATCCCTGCCCCTTTTGATCTAGAGGAACTTCCTCTATAGCGTTCAGAAGGAGGAGGGATTGGACCTCCTGAATAAGGAGGGCTGATTGAGGACTGTTCAAAGCAGACTCTTTTGGCAGGCTTTGAGGTGGGAGAGTCTGAAAGTTGAGAGAGTAGCCGTGGCGGATGATGTTGAGGACCCATTGGTCCGAAGTGATTACTTCCCACCGGCTGAAGAACAGAGAAAGTCGACCTCCTATTGGTTGAGGCAGGAGAACAGGAACAGGGATACTGGCTATACTGCGGAGAATGAAGTCAAAAGGGCTGTGACTTCTGCTGAGGAGGTTGTTTCGCAGGTTGCTGCTGTTGCTGCTGTCGGGGAGGCTGACGTTGCTGTTGCCTCTGACGTCGAGGTTGTTGAGCAGTGGTAGGCAATGGACGGGCTGTGAAACGGCGTTGATAAGCCGATTGCTGCCTGTATGGTCTCGGTGGAGGAGGCTTCTTTTTATTCTTGAGCAGGGTATCCCAGCGCGTCTCATGAGCCGAGAGCTTTTGGGTGGTAGAGTCCATGGAATCCCCAAAGAGCTCATCCCCTAGGCATGGGGCGTTGGCTAACCGATCTTGATGGTTAACATCAAGCTCGGATACCCGAAGCCAGGCCAAACGGCGCATAGCCACCGACATAGCTGTCGCTCTGGATGTAAGTTCAAAGGTGTCATATATGGACCTAACCATAAACTTACGAAGTTGGAATAGAGACGACAAGCAGGAGTGAAAAGATGGATGTTTTCTTGAAGGAAGATACTTCTCGAAGGAAGCCATGGTGGTAAGGAGATGCTTTAAATAAAAAGAAAAATGAAAAGCATAATTACTAGCTCTATTTGCTAACATAGCGTTTTGGTAGAGCCTCTTACCGAATTTATCCATGGCCCTACCTTCTCTGCCAGGAGGGACAGATGCATATACACTGGCTCCTGAAGTCTTTTTAAGGGTGGATTCGACAAATAAGGATTCGTGTGGAAGTTGAGGCTTGTCGAACCCAGGAATGGGAATTACCTTGTATAGAGAATCCAGTTTACGTGGGGCCCCTGGAACAGTTAAAGGAGTCTCTAAATTTTTATAGAAAGTTTCCCTCAAGATGTCATGAAGGGGAAGCTTCAAAAATTCCTTTGGAGGCTGATCAAAATCAAGGGCATCCAAAAAAGCTTTAGACTTTTTGGATTCAGCCTCCAAAGGAATGGACAAAGACTCACACATCTCTTTCAAGAAATTGGAGAAAGAGGAAGTGGTCTGCTTGGAGGATGGGTCAGGGAGAGCCGAATCCTCCTCCTCTGAGGAACATTCTCCTTCAGAAAGAAAGGGTTCCTCTGAGTCCCCCCACAGATCAGGGTCTCTGACATGGGAAGAATGGTCCCGAGACTCAGGTGTCGATGTTTGCATGTGTCGGGTTTTGCGTACCGACTTACCCGACCTCATCGATACCGAGTCAGGCGATGTTATCGGTCGCACCGGTGCCGAAGTCTGTACCGATTGATGGTGAGCTGTCGGCTCCGGTGCAAGGACTGGCATCGATACCGATGAAGTTAGGTGAAGCGGTACCGAGACAGTAGAAGCAGGTAAGACAGGTTCGACAACCGGTACCGACACGGGTTGATGTACAACCGGTACCGATGGCTCGGTGCGGACTGGCACCGGAAGGTTCGGTGTCATTATAGCAGGAAGGAGTCGTTCTAATTGCTCCTTAAGCTGCACATGAAGGATGGCCGTAATGCGGTCATCGAGGGATGGCACCGGTACCGCTTTTTTCTTCTGCGGTACCTGCGGTGCCGCTCTACGCCCCGGAGATGAGGAGCCCGATGTCGAGGGACTCACCTCAATAGGGGCGGAGCGCTTCCGCTGGCGTCTAACCGGCGGCAGGACTGGGCTCACTGCACTCGAGGCCGGAAGACGTTCCAGCGGGGAAGGCTTCTTAGCCGGCTTACCTGACTGTTGGGATGCCGGTGTGGAATCACGCGGCGTCGAAGACGAGGGTGCCGACTGAAGCGGTGCCGAAGCCGGAGTCGAAGGAACGGGGTCGGACATCTCGGCACCGAATAACAAACGCTGTTGAATTAAGCGATTTTTTAATGTTCTTTTCTTTAAAGTAGCACAGCGGGTGCAAGAAGAGGCCTGATGCTCAGGACCCAAACACTGCAAGCACCAGTTGTGTGGGTCCGTGAGAGATATAGGCCTAGCACACCGCTGGCACTTTTTAAAACCCGGTTGAGGGGGCATGAAAGGGAAAACGGCTTCCGCCAAATCGAAGGCCGAGGCTTCGATGGTGGCAGAAGGCCCCGCCGGGGAAAAACCGAAATTGAAGAAAAAAGAAGTTTTTTTTTTTTTTTTTTTTATTTTTACCAAAATAAAAGTAAAGTAATAAAAGAAAGTAATAAAGTCAAAAGTTTACGCGAGCGGGAAGGCAAGTTATAAAAAAATTTCAACAGCCGTTGAAAACGCGTCTTCTTAGCTCCGCGGAAACTAAGAAACTGAGGGACCGCGCGCCTCTGTCGGGCGGGAAGGCACTCGCGCGTGCGCGGTGCGGCCGAGCTAGAACTTTCTAAAAGTTCTTAGAGTGAGATCACTCTAAAATTGTCCGTACCGGGGCTCCGTCGGTGCCGTCACCCATCAGTCAAGAATAGCTGCCTGCTTGTCCTGGGATAAACTTCTTCACTGAAAGGGTGGTTGATCGTTGGAATGGTCTTCCACGTCAGGTTGTCAAGGCCAACAACGTGCTCGACTTCAAGAGACGATGGGATAAACATGTGGGTACACTCCGGGGAAATGCTTAAGGGGAGGGTTCTTTTAGGAGGAGGGTTCTTTGAGTGGGCAGACTTGTTGGGCCGACGGCCCTTTTCTGCCATCATACTCTATGTTTCTATGATGGCTTCCTGCTGTTATGAATAAAACAGCCCCAGTGGTTAATCTTTCAGGGTTCGCCAACACGAGCAGCATGTGGCCTACTAAGTGGGACAACTCGCTAGCGACCACATCTTTGCAGCTTGCACTACTCTCGCAATGTGATGCATCCTCTCCAGAGCTATTTCGGGCAGATGACACCTTAATCATCCTTTCAGAGGGACCATTACAAGAACTTCATATGTGGATGAAAGAAATACGGACTGACCTTAAGGCGGTCTGAACGGAATGGACCTCTTTGGGGACCAAGCTCTGAGCAGAGATTCACGAGCTGAGCACTCGCATGGAAGTTGCTGAACAACAGCTAGACGATCACGCTAACATGATGGAAACCGTTGATAAGCAATAAATAGAGCTCCGGATGGACACCGTGTTGATACAGGATTAAACTTGAAGATCTAAAAACTGCAGCTGTCGCCATAATCTTTGGTTCCGCAGCATCTTGGCCAATTGGAGCCTTAGGCCCCTCCCTGGTACATCCAAGAATTCACCGGGAAGGGGAAGGCCCACCATTTTGGAGTGGCGGGCCTACCGGCCAGAGGGTATATGCATCCCTCTGGCTGAACTTTCATCTTACAAGGTAAGGGGAGATGTTGGTGGGGGGCTGGGGGATATCCGGGGGGGGGGGGCGGGGGGGGGTTCCTACTGGAGAAACCAGAAGTTACTTCAGAAGGAGGGGCTTGGCCGGAAGAAAGTCCTGGAGCAAGCCAGAGTCTGCAATGTTGCCTCTTTGTCCACGAAGCTTCTAAGAGGCTGGTAGGCCTGGGGTGGGCCGACCCAGGGGAGTCACAGACATTTTTTTTTCTGCTGGTTTTGCTTGTGATCGAGAGCGAGGGAGGGAGGCTGTTGGACCCGCAATAGGGAGGGAGGGGGGCTGCTGGTCCCACTATTGTGAGGGGAGTTGCTGGCCGGGTTGGGTGGGGAGGTAGGCGACTCAAGGCAGATCTTTTACTGCGGGGACAAGGCCATTTACCACTCTGCAGGGTGGTGAAAAGCCTTGTTAATGTACCGGCAACAACGGCCGATTTGTGTCATTCTCTAGTCAGTGGCTTGTAGAATTGGGAATTTATTAACTGTAGCTGAGTCAAATCTTTGGGGATTGTAATTCCTAGATAATAGATGGTATTATTTTCCCATGTCAGAAGAAAGTCTCCCATCCAAGTTTGTTGACTAGATTGTGGAATATATAAAGTTTCAGACTTCTGTCTATTTAATTGGAAACCTGAATAATAAACTAAATTAATCTGATACACTCAAAAGTTGTGGCAGCGAAGATTGTGCTCGGGTTAAAACTAACAACAGATCATTGGCAAATGGGAGGGATTTTACAACATCAGGTCCAGTCTTCACCCCTGTTATATCTGAATCTCATGGCAGTGTACGCAACGAAGATTCTAAATACAACCAAAAAAAGCAAAGGCGAGAGTGGGCAGTCCTGCCGATTGCCCCTCCAAATTGGAAAGGAATTAGTTATATGTCTCTTAACTAAAACTGAAGCCTCAGGATTATGGTAGAGAGACTGCAGAGCTCTCATATAACACCCCCAATACTCAGATAATCAAGGACCCAAAACAAATATTGCCAATTTACTTCAGAGATGAAATATTTTTATAAGTTATATATGATTTTTTTTTTTTTTTTTTTTTTTAAATAGACCTATGAAGTGTTGTGGTGAGATTATTTGTGCTTTGTTTCACCGTCTCATGATTTGACTGCAATAAACCATTACTGGTGGGAAATTATATATTTGAATATCTATCTGTGGGCCTTCACGGCATTGTGGATTATCATTTGCTGAATTTTTTGCAAGATGTTTTTACTTAGGCTTTGAAATTAATATTCTACATGATCTTTGGTGCCTCAAATAGTGTGGTTTATTATGGTTTGTATGTTTTTGGGGTTTTTTTTGGGGGGGGGTTGTGTTCTTTGTCTTTGTTTGATTGTCGTCGTTGTTTAACTTGTCCTAGAGCTTTTATTAATTTATTTTTGAAATGTTTATTATTTTGAATAAAAGATGCTACAATGTTTTGATTAATTCACTTTTTGGCCGTTCTGCATTTTCTTTCGATTGATTTGAAATGTGATAGCATTTAGATAGCCATTCTGTTATTTGATATTGATCCGCACAGAAAGAAGGCATCTCCAGGGCCAGATTTACATGGAGAGTCATACTTTATAGACTATGTATGTGCACATAAATAGCATATGTACATATCTGCACTTGCCTTGGAGCAGGTCTATTTATGAAAGAGTATGTGCAGATCACCAGGGATAATTATAAAGGCCTATTTTATAAACACACATAAGCGCCTATATTGTCTTTATAAAACAAGCGCATTTTTAGAAATATTTATAGATGCCATGTAATAATAATATTCTTATTGTAGGCAATTTTCAACAGACTATGGGCTCCTTTTACTAAGCTATCCTCTTCAACATGTATATGACCTCCCTGAAGCTTCTCAAACTATCCCCCCTTGAAACAATTTACACATATGCAGACGATATCCTTATCCTCCTCGAAACAGACCAGAACCTTACAAACCTCCAAGAGAACATCACCTCATGCATAATGAGACTTCATGCCTGGTCCCTCTCTGTTCAGATGAAATTAAATGAATCAAAGACAAAACTACTCTGGCTCGGCCCAAAGTTAGCACACCTGCCCACCCTCTTCACTCTACCCACAGGTCCCGCTCTTCGCCTTGAGTTCTCAAGCAAGGTCCTCGGCATCATTATCGATTCTTCCCTCTCCCTAAACGATCACCTGAACTCCTTGGCAAAATCATGTTTTTTCAGCCTCCACATGCTTAGGAAAGTTAGATCCTATTTCCACCAAAAACACTTTACCGTCCTGGTACAATCCATCATCTTATCCAAACTCGATTACTGTAATGCCATTTACCTGTGCCTAACAAAAAAAAGTCTTCACAGACTCCAGCTCATCCAGAATACTGCGGCCAAATTGATTTTTGCTAAACGCAAATTTGATCACGTCTCCCCCTTACTTACCAAGCTTCACTGGCTCCCTGTACTTTCCAGAATTCACTTCAAATGCTCCTGTCTAGCTTTCAAGATAATTCATGGCATCCTTCCGCCACTAATCCCTCTATCCTTCCTCGCCCAAACGCCTGCTACCACCAGATCCGCCCACAGACATAAACTATCCTTCCCCTCTCTACGTGGCATCCCCCACGCAGGCAAACTGGGAAGATCCCTCCTCTCCAAAATCACGGGCCTTTGGAACGATCTCACTATCCCGCTGCGAAACTTGGGCTCCCTCCAGCTGTTCCGGAAACAACTGAAAACCTGGCTTTTCTCTAATATATAACATCTCCTTCCTACTTCCCCCTTTTCATATGCCCTTGTAAACTCTCTCTCCCCTCTTCTTGTATTTTTAAGCTTTGTAAACCGTGTCAAGCTCCGCTTCCGTGGAGATGATGCGGTATATAAACTTAAGGCTTAGTTTAGTTTAGTTTAGTAAATAGTACGCGCCACAATGCCACGCGCGCTAGACGCTACAGCCATCATTGAGCTGGTGTTAGTTCTAGCCGCGTAGCGAAGGGTTAGCATGCGCTAAAAACACCAGCGCACTTTAGTAAAAGGAGCCCTATGTTGTTTGCTATATGCACAGGGTACAGTCAGACTAAGGGCGGTTTAATCCGCGTAATAGCGCGCGCTAAACCGCCGGCCACGTTAGCCACTACCGCCTCCTCTTGAGCAAGCGGTAGTTTTTCGGCTAGCGCAGGGGTTAGTGTGTGATTAAAAGTCACACGCACTAACACGGCTTAATAAAAGGAGCCCTAAGTACAATAAAGCAAGTTTGCAAAAGGAAATACAGTTGAACCTTGGTTTACGAGCATAGTTCGTTCCAGAAGCATGCTCGTAAACCAAAATACTCATATATCAAAGCGAGTTTCCCCATAGGAACTAAGGGAAACTTGCTTGATATGTTCCCACTCCCCCCACCCCCCGAGGCCAGCGGCGCTGCTCTACCCCCCCCCAAGAACCGGCATTGCTCCCCCCACTCACGAAGGCCCCCCTGCGTGATTCGCCCCCCCCCCCACGATCCGGCATCCCCTCTGCCGCAATCTGGCATCCCCCAGCACCCACCCGAACTTACTGCTTACCCTCCATCTGGCACTGGCACCAACGCACAGGACATGCCGGTGCCCGAAGATCTGGGTCTTCTTGTCTGCTGGGCTTTGAGCATCTGTGCATGCTCAAGGCCTTCGAGTTCACGCTCTCTCCGAGATTCTCAGAGATCTCCGAGAATCTCGGAGACAGTGTGAACTCGAAGGCCTTGTGCTTGCGCAGATGCTCAAGGCCCAGCAAACAAGAAAACGCAGATCTTCGGGTACCAGCATCTCCTGTGCATTGGTGCCGGTGGCAGTGCCAGATTGGGGTAAGCAGTGTGTTTTGGTGGGTGCTGGGGAATGCCAGTTGGCGGGGGGGGAGGGTGCCGGACCGGGAGGGCGCCGTTCGCAAATCGAGGCAAGCTCGGTTTCCAAGGCGCCGATTTTGGGAATGTTTTGCTCGTCTTGCAAAACCAGTGCACTCGTCTTGCAAACCAGTGCACTCGTAAACCGAGGTACCACTGTACATGCATACTGTTTTAAACACACCCTTAGGAACGCTTAATAACTCAGCTAAAAATATGCTATGAAAAGCTATAGGTACTATTGGCCAAGCAGTGGAGGGCGATTTTCAGTAAAGTCATTTGATCCAGCTAGATAGCTTTGAAAATAGTCCTCTCTAGGACTAAAAGCTATGAAATGAAAAAGCAAGCACAAGAACAGCAACATTCAAGGACTGATGGGAAAACTGTACAACAGAGAAAATTGAGCTACTTCAAGGTCTTTGAAAGAAGCATCATAACCTCAGAAAAATAACCTCAAAAGGGCCAATTTATTAAACAGCTGTTTACACCTGGGTACAAGTTCTTGCTATTCACCCAAGATGTCATGCACTAAATGTGTAGAATATATTAAAATGACAGAGAAAAGCCAAACATTTATTATTTAAAATATAAAAAAAAAAACCCCACCTCTCTCTACATTTCATATACTCTCGGCAGACCTAGAATATTTTACCTGCATCTAATCCTAAATTTCTATCTTATGAACAAAAGGAAAAATCATTCTACCTGGGGTCCTAGAATTAATTTCCATCCAGGGGAGCAAGCATATATTTGAGGATTAGATATCCTATGTTAATATTTCAGAAATGAAAATGAGCAGCTATGATAATATAATTAATACAAATGGAACTAGAATCTAGGCCAAGCTCTGTATGTCCTCCTGGCAAAATAAGGATGTTTGCTAGTTGGGGAAGAGAAGCCTAGGGTGGAGTTAAGAAACTAGGGAATGATAAGGGGAAACAATTGGTATGAGGGAGACGCTGAACAGGAGAATGCTGACAGAAGGCATCAGGAGGGCACTGGTCAGAGGATAGGGGGTGAGAGAGAAATTCAGGGCAAAGGACAGAGAGAAAGGGGATGCTGGACAGAGGGGTGAGATGAAAGGGATTAGAGCAAGATTGTCCAATGACGGTCCTCGAGGGCCGTAATCCAGATGGGTTTTCAGAATTTCCCCAATGAATCTGCTTGAGATCTACTGGCATGCACTGCTTCCACTGTATGCAAATACATCTCATGCAAATTCATTTTGGAAATCCTGAAAACCCAACCTGGCGAGGGTTGAGGTTGGACACCCCTGGATTAGAGGGATGCTAGCCATGAGGAAGAGAAACAGGAGCTTTTGGGCACAAAATGCAGGAAGGCATTGATTTTGAGGGATACAGGGAAAGGGAGAGGAACATAAGAATAGTTGGCAGAGGGTGAGCAGAAATGGAATGGGTGTTAAGATGAGGAGTCAGAAGGACGATAGCCAGTAGATAAAAGAAGTAGGAAGGCTGAGGAAAGACAGGATCAAAGAGCTGCAGGAAGCAAAAAGGTAAGCAGATGTTATGATAATCAAATAAATAGTACACCAATATTTGTTCATTATGGTGGTGGATTCCAATATCTGTGGAGATAATGATGTATGGGTCCACACCTTTCTATGGTTTATGTCCTAGATATATTTTATGTGGATTATCCAAGTGTACATTTTTGAATAAAGCCTGCATCTTGAACATCACTATCTCCACAGATCTTTTTGTTTTCGCTGGAATTTGAATTGTATGTGGGGCTAAAGGGTCAACTCTTTCTTTGTTTTCCGGTAGATTCCAGTATCTCAGGCTTATTTAATCACCTATGATAGGATAGAAACATAAAAACATGATGGCAGATAAAGGTCTAATGGCCCATCCAGTCTGCCCTTCCCCACTATCCATTATCTTTTCTTTTCCCTAAGAGATCCCACATGCCTGTCCCACACTATCTTGAATTCAGATACAGCCTTCGTCTCCACCACCTCCACCGGAAGACCATTCCACGCATCAACCACTCTTTCTGTAAAGAAGTACAGTCAAACCTTGGTTTGCGAGTAATGCGATTTGCAAATCGTGCCTCGCAAACCGAGCGTTGACTCGATTTGCGAGCCCCCACACCCGAGAACCGGCATCGCCCCCCTCACCCCCTCCCCCTGAGACATTGTCCGCCTACCCAAACCCTTACTGTGATCTGGCACTGGCACGCAGCACCAACCCAAAGGACATGCCGGTGCTGGAAGAGCCTGCCTTTTGCCATTGATCTCTACTGGGCTGGGCCAGGCCTTCTGGCTCTCACTCTCTTTGAGACTGAGATTCTCGGACAGAGCGGGAGCCAGAAGGCCTTGAGCATGCATAGATGCTCAAGGCCTAGCCAGCAGAGACAAGCGGCAAAAGGCAGGCTCTTCTGGCACTTGCATGTCCTGTGGGTTGGTGCTGCGTGCCAGTACCAGATCGTGGTAAGGGTTTGGGCGGGCGATGCCGATTCTCATGGGTGGGGTGGGGTGGAAGCACCAGTGGCCTCAGGGGTGGGGGGGTGGTCCTTTTGGGTTGTGGTGGGGTGGGGTGGAAGCGAGCAGTGCCGGAGGCCTCGTGGGGTGTGTGTGTATGTGTCTGTTTTGGAGATGTGGAACCAATCATGCGAGTTTCCCTTACTTCCTATGGGGAAACTCGCTTTGATATATGAGCACTTTGGTTTACGAGCATACTTCTGGAATGAATTATGCTTGCAAACCAAGGTTCCACTGTATTTTCTTACAGTACTCATATACCCACCCGTAATCACTATTCAATCTCTCAGGAAGCTCCATTTTTTCATGTATTCTTTACCCATGGAACTTAAATTAGTATGTAACTTGTTTATGTAACTTTTCTATTTTAGGCTCCTTATCATTCGCTGACTGTCCAGCCTTCTTCCAATGTGAACCGCCTAGAAGTCAACTGACTATGGCGGTATAGAAAAATAAAGTTATTATTATTATTAGTCCAGAATTTTCCTTAATTTGAGAAAGACTCACCTTCTGAACACTATTCTTTAACTTGAATAAACATAACACTGTGTGTAAAGATGAAAGAATTAGGGGGAAGGGTGTAGGCTATGATGTATAAAGAAAAGATGACTTGGGAGTTAAGAGACTAATTGGGTCACTGGCCTCCATAATGACTGCTAAGCCCTGAGCTGGGTCCCTTTACTAAGATTTCTGACTGAGGATTTCACTGGAGGAAGCTTTGAGCTGCTGGTTTCTATCGGTGTACAGACAACTAATAGAACTCTTTAGCTGATAATTCTATGTTGATATCCACCGATTCTCCTTCTTCTACTATTGTCTATTAATGATCGTTAAGATTATGCTTTGTTAACCAGTTCAAGTCCCCTAGGGCAGGTGTAGGCAATTCCAGTCCTCGACAGCCGAAGCCAGGTCAGGTTTTCAGGATATGCACGAGATTAGATTTGCATCTCAAGGAGGCAGTGCATGCAAATCCATCTCATGCATATTCATTGTGGATATCCTGAAAACCTGGCCTGGCTCCGGCTCTTGAGGGCCGGAATTGCTTACCCCAGCCCTAGGGGAATGACCCGGTATATAAGATCAAGGATTAGATTAGATTAGTAAACTCTTACAATTTATTAGTGTTTAACCATGAAGAGGAGCAAAAGAGAGCAGAGGCAAGGGCTGGGAGGGGGTGGGGTTTAAAATAATTTCTTAGGTTTTTTTCTTATTACAATTGTTGTACTTATTTTTCATTGAGACATCACTGGTTACCTATATAGAGAGAATAGGTTGTTTATTAATACTATGTTTTCTCTTTGAATAGAGAATTACAAAAGATTTTTTTTACTCAAATTTGAGACACTAAAAATCACTAGGCTGATCTGGATTACCCTTTTTTCCCTGTGAAATTAAAAAAAAAAATTGTTATTCACAGCAAAACAAAATCTAAGTGCCAGCAAATTGCTCCCAACCTTGTGCGCTTCTTTGATGAGCTGATCACAATAATCAAACCAAGACAGAAATGAGATCAAGGCCCGCTTGCCAGGAAAAGCAGATGCATCTTCTTTATGACTGTATGAATCCAGACTGAATGGAAAGAAAAACAAGCTGTTAAAAGCCCGCCAGAAACAATGCACAGAGACATTTCCCATAGCTCATCTCTCCTGTCTCTAGCCCCCCCCCCTAAGAAAATATAGAAGGTTGGAAATGAAGCAGATTCTTTTGCAACAGCATCAACAGCGAAGTAAATGGATAGCCACTGCTCCCCCAAATGAAATTGTTATGAGGTCAGAGATGAAGGGGAAGGGGATGGAATTTCATATACCGTGTTTCCCCGAAAATAAGACAGTGTCTTATATTAATTTGGGGTCCAAAAAACACACTAGGGCTTATTTTCGGGGATGTCTTATTTTTTTCATGTACAACAATCATCTCTCCCTTCCTCTCCTTTACCCCAATTCTTCCTCTTTTCTTTCTTCCCTCCCCCCTCACCAACCCTCCCAGCGTGAGACTGCCATACCTCCGTTCCAAGGCCTCCTAAAATAGCAGGGACGGGAGTTGCTGAATTGGCGAGTCTGATTTTTTTTCTGCAAGTCAGGCAGCACTAGTGTCAGGGATGGAGTCAGGGACATTCGGAGGGGCGGGGGGGAGGGAGGTGCTTTGCGAGTCAATCTTAACTAGGGATTATTTTTGGGGTAGGGCTTATATTAGGAGCATCTTTAAAAATCATGCTAGGGCTTATTTTCAGGGAAACAGGATACTGCCTTTCTGTGGTTATAACCAAAGCAGTTTACACATTATATCTAATCTAATCAGGGATTTATGGGTCGCACTATGCCTACATAGGTTCAAGGTGACTTATAAAAATGGAATATGGAGAATTGAAAAGAGCGGTAAAAGAAATCTTAGGAATCCTTGGGAACTGAAGAGACAGAGAAGACGTGCTGTGAAATTAAAGGGGAATTTGATACTACTATAAGGTGTTGCTGGAGGTACCGTACATTAAAAGAACATATGGGGAGGAGCATGTGCGACAAGAGAGATAGCGTGTTTAGAAGAAGCAAGTCATGAGGTAGGTAGAGTCTGTTTCAGTCATTATCCAGAGTACTTGGTTCCCTGGTGATAATAGGATGAAGAGTGGTACCATTATATACAGGTAATAATAATAATAATTTTATTTTTATATACTGCCCTACCACATAGTTCTAATCTAGGCGGTTCACATACAGTACTAAAATTATACAATCAATGAATAAAAATGCAGTATACTAAAATAACTACTAAGATTATACAATAAATAAATAAAATACAGTTTACTAAAATACAATAAAAATTCCACAAAAAAGTACTAGCTATAAGATCAATATGCAATTTACCAGTCGATATTCTGGAACATCAGTTTACAAATTTGTCGAATCAATCAGTTTTTAGTAGTTTCCTAAAGGACATATATGAGTGGGCCTGAGAAATAATGGTACTTAGCCACAGATCCATCTTACCTGCCTGAAAACCCAGCAATTTATCAAAAAATCTCTTGTAACGACAAGACTTGCTAATCGGGAAAACAAATAAATATTGCCCTCGAGTAATTCTGTTAGGTTTGTATCGTTCAAAGCATAAAGACAAGTAAATAGGAGCCATACCAAGCAGTACTTTAAAACAGGTACAACCAAACTTAAACAATATTCTAGCCTCAAAAGGAAACCAATGCAACTGTCGATAAGATGAAGTAATATGGTCATATTTTTTCAACCCAAAAATTAGACGGACCGCTGTCTCAGTCTCTTTTGAAGCTTTTTATGAGATCCCAAATATATTATATTACAATAATCCAGAATGGACAAAATGGATTTACAGAGAGCCTTTGACAAGGTGCCTCAAGAACGTCTACTCCGGAAACTGAAGAACCATGGGGTGGACGGAGACGTACATAGATGGATCAGAAACTGGTTAGCGGGTAGGAAACAGGGGGTAGGGGTGAAGGGCCACTACTCGGACTGGAGGAAGGTCACAAGTGGTGTTCCGCAGGGCTTGCTGCTCGGGCCGCTGTTACTTAATATATTCATAAATGATCTAGAAACAGGGACGAAGTGTGAGATAATAAAATTTGCGGACGACACCAAACTATTTAGTGGAGCTCGGACAAAGGAGGACTGCGAAGAATTGCAAAGGGACTTGAACAAACTGGGGAATGGGCAACGAGATGGCAGATGAAGTTCAACGTTGAGAAGTGTAAAGTATTGCATGTGGGAAGCAGAAACCCAAGGTACAACTATACGATGGGAGGGATGTTATTGAATGAGAGTACCCAAGAAAGGGACTTGGGGGTAATGGTGGACATGACAATGAAGCTGATGGCATAATGCGCAGCGGCCTCTAAGAGAGCAAATAGAATGCTAGGTATAATCAAGAAGGGTATTACAACCAGAATGAAAAAAGCTATCCTGCCGTTGTATCGGGCGATGGTGCGTCTGCATCTGGAGTACTGCATCCAATATTGGTCGCCGTACCTTAAGAAGGATATGGCGTTACTTGAGAGGGCTCAGACGAGAGCGACACGTCTGATAAAATGGATGGAAAACCTTTCATACGCTGAGAAATTGGAGAAACTGAGTCTCTTTTCCCTGGAAAAGAAGAGACTTAGAGGGGATATGATAGAGACTTACAAGATCATGAAGGGCATAGAGAGAGTAGAGAGGGACAGATTCTTCAAACTTTCAAAAAATAAAAGAACAAGAGGGCATTTGGAAAAGTTGAAAGGGGATAGATTCAAAACAAATGCTAGGAAGTTCTTCTTTACCCAACGTGTGGTGGACACCTGGAATGCACTTCCAGAGGACGTAATAGGGCAGAGTACGGTACTGGGGTTTAAGAAAGGATTGGACAATTTCCTGCTGGAAAAGGGGATAGAAGGGTATAGATAAAGGATTACTGCACAGGTCCTGGACCTGTTGGGCCGCTGCATGAGCGGGCTGCTGGGCACGATGGACCTCAGGTCTGACCCAGCAGAGGCATTGCTTATGCTTATGTACCAGTATTATCAAAAAAATTTTTATCGTTCGAAGTTTCCACAAGGTTGTGTAACATTTTTTTTTTACTACTAAATTGTCCCAGGGCAATGGAGGGTTAAGTGAGTTCAGAGTCACAAGGAGTTACAGTGGGAACTGAGGATTGTTCAGCCCTTGCTCCTTCTGGGTCCTTGTTTTCTCTCATTCAACAAGCCCTGGTGCTTCACCAAGGGTTTGTAATTTCACATATGGACAGATGCACAAAGAGTCCACAATAGGACTAGTTGCTATAGTGAAGAAGCATACTTAAAAACGCTTACTCTCATTGGGAACAAGAGAATTTGTACTTAAAAACCATCGGTCAAGTTTGGCCTGGTGAAGTAACTGCAATAGAGAAGGTCCTTGGTTTGATTCATGGGTGCGAGTAAAGTCCATTGCTTAAGGGTGACATCTAGTGGCCGCATTAAAAGCCCATGACAGCATTGTTCCAGAAAGCACTTTCATGCATTGCCCTTGGCCTATAATTGTCACTGAAATGACCAGACTAGGTAGGGTAGTGGTGGGAAAAGGGAAGTATAAAACAGGGAGGAAAAAGTGTTGGCTACTTCTGAATGAAAACTTATAGCGTTAGATACATATCATGGATTCAAATGAGCTGGAAACTCAAGAATGCAGTATGAAACAGGCTGGTCAACTCCCACCCCCCCTCACCTGGTCAAATAAATGCAGCTTAATACAGCTGACCCCAGATAGCTTAGCAGGGTTTAAAAAAGGCCCTCACCTGGAGTACTGCGTCCAGCACTGGTCTCTGTATATGAAGAAGGACAAAGTACTACTCGAAAGGGTCCAGAGAAGAGCAACTAAAATGGTTAAGAGGCTGGAGGAGTTGCCATACAGTGAGAGATTGGAGAAACTGGGCCTCATCTCCCTTGAAAAGAGGAGACTGAGAGGAGACATGATTGAAACATTCAAAATACTGAAGGGAGTAGACTTAGTAGATAAAGACAGATTGTTCACCCTCTCCGAGGTAGGGAGAATGAGAAGGAACTCTCTAAAGTTGAAAGGGGATAGATTCCGTACAATCGTAAGGAAGTTCTTCTTCACCCAGAGAGTGGTGGAAAACTGGAACGCTCTTCCGAAGTATGTTGTAGAGGAAAACACCCTCCAGGGATTCAAGACAAAGTTGGACAAGTTCCTGCTAAACTGGAACGTACGCAGGTGAGGCTGGACTCAGTTAGAGCACTGGTCTTTGACCTGGGGGCCACCGCGTGAGCAGACTGCTGGGCACGATGGACCACTGGTCTGACCCAGAGGCGGTAATTCTTATGTTCTAAAAGAGAAGTTCATAGGCCATTATTGAGATGGAAGAAGAAATAACCAAATATTAGCGTAATACACAATTAGCACTGCAAGGTAAATACTCCTAGTTATAATATGATCCAGTATCAGTTAAAACATGTTAAAAACGTATCCTGCGTTGCAGACCTTGATAACCATATATACTTGACTATAAACCAATCCAAATATAAAATGAGGTAACCTTTTATTTCTCCAAGAAGGAGGAAAAAAAAGACCTGACTCGAATATAAACCCGGGGGGGGGGGAGGTTATACTCAAGTGCCGTGCCTTACACTCAGCCCTCCTTTCCTCCCTTCCTACCTAGCCCTGATGCCCCACTAAAGGCCTGCCTAAAGACCTGGTGGTCCAGCAGTGAGCCGGGACAGGAGAAATCCTTCCCGCTTCCTGTTCTGGCCAATTCTACACCATCCCAAAGATTAAAAAATGCCTGCTGTGAATTCCCATTGTAGTTTTGCAAGACCGCAGGAACTCGCAGCAGGCATTTTTGATCGTGGCTCTCACAGGACAGGAGCATAGGAACATCGCTCCTGCCCCGCTTCACTGCTAGAGTACCATGGCTTTAAAGGTAAGGTCTGTAGGGATCAGGGAGGCGGAAGGGAGGTGGGGGTGGTTCAGTATCAGTCGGGACAGGAAGCGGGAAGGATTGCTCCTGTCCCGGCTCACCGTTGGACCACCAGGGCTTCAGGCAGGCTCACGGAAGGCCTGCAACAGATCTGAGCAGGGGCCCAAAAATCTCAGTTTATATAATACAATATTGTCTCTCCAAAGTGTATTTTTAAAGATCAATCACCGAACCCTGTATTGCAACTGCTTACCTGTTTAACCGCATTTTGATAAAGCAGATGCATATCTTTGCTTGGAAATTTGACAAGTACCTTTGCGCCTGCTCTTTTTGCCGTCTTTTTTTCACGGAACATGCAACCCCCAGCAGCCCATTCTCTAAACGTGGTTAAAAATAAATGCACGAGGAGGGTGATCTTCAGCCAGCTTTAATGGCTTGAAACTGAGCTCCTGAGGACAAAAGTGGGCCAAGTCCACTTTGCTACAATAGGAGATCTTGGCCATCTAAGCTGTGAGATACACAGTTCAGTACAAAGAACAGGCAATGTCTGAGTTTGGCTTTAATCTTGATGTATGGAGGCATGGAGACGACCTGATTTTTCTTCTAAGTCTTTAATTTATTTATTTAGCCCATCCTCCCAAAGGAGCCCAGAACGGGTTACAAGACTACATTCACAGTATAAGTAAGACAAACTTTGGTGGGAAAAACAAACGATGTACATAGAGGTATAAATTTCAGCTTTTACAGCATAATCATGACATACAGATTTGGAGATATAGACAGTGGACAGAGGGTGTTTTAAAAATTGCACTATGTTCCGAGAAGATATAGCCTATGGTGGTTTAAATTACATAATTTCCCGTATGGACATAGCCTAAAATAGGTAAAATAGCTTTGTAGGTTTATGCGGCATTGAAGTGTGGTGGGCTTTTGGTCCGGTGGTCCGACGTAAAGGTCAGTCAGGGATGCAGATGTAAGCTAAGGAGCTGGATTTGTAAAGAGGAAGGTTTTCACGGCCTTCCAGAAGTTCCATAGACTGTTTAAAGATCTGACAGATGGGAGGATGGTGTGCCATAATCTGGGTATGAAATGGGAATAAGAGCGTTTCCGGGCTGTTTCGGATGTGAGTGAGCGACCAGGTGGAATGACTAAGCCATAGAGGCTATGAAAAGTGGCGTAGGGAGGGTAAATGGCACCCCTTTCTCTCCCTCCTCTCCACCCCCTACACCTTCCCGATTCCCCCATCCCTTTTTTAATTGTCCTGGAGAGAGCTGCCCGCGTCGTGTCGGCTAGCCCTCTGACGCCAGAGAGAGGCGACACTAACACAGGCAGCAAGTTCGTAATGTTGCTCGTGTAGGAAAAATTAAAGAGGTATGAGGGAAGGAACGCACGCATGCGGCGGGGAGGGGGATGCGGAGGACGAGTGACTACGCCCTTTACAAAGCCCGTGCCTGGGGCGGACTACATCAGTGGCTATGAATCAACGCATAGCTGAAATATTGCAAAAAGTGAACATAATCCATTTTTGCTCTGAAAGGCTCCATTGTGTCAGGTTGAGGACAGTCAAGAACATAACAATTGCCACTGTTGGGTCAGACCAGTGGTCCATCATGCCCAGCAATTCGTTCAGGCAGACCAGTGCCCTACCTGAGACTAGCCTTACCTGCATACGTTCTGGTTCAGCAGGAACTTGTCTAACTTTGTCTTGAATCCCTGGAGGGTGTTTTCCCCTATAACAGCCTCCGGAAGAGCGTTCCAGTTTTCCACCACTCTCTGGGTGAAGAAGAACTTCCTTACGTTTGTACGAAATCTATCCCCTTTCAACTTTAGAGAGTGCCCTCTCGTTCTCCCTACCTTGGAGAGGGTGAACAACCTGTCCTTATCTACTAAGTCTATTCCCTTCAGTATTTTGTCTAACTTTGTCTTGAATCCCTGGAGGGTGTTTTCCCCTATAGCAGCCTCTGGAAGAGCGTTCCAGTTTTCTACCACTCTCTGGGTGAAGAAGAACTTCCTTACATTTGCACAGAATCTATCCCCTTTTGACTTAAGAGAGTGCCCTCTTGTTGTCTCTACCTTGGAGAGGGTGAACAACCTGTCTTTATCCACTAAGTCTATGCCCTTCATTATCTTGAATGTTTCGATCATGTCCCCTCTCAAGATGTAATGTGCTGAAGTTGAGGATGTTGGCGATTCCCTACACAGTATCTGCATTATGAATAGTAGCACGGTAAAAGACCCGAATGGTCCATCCAGTCTGCCCAATAGTTACACACATTATAAAATCATGATGAAATTAAATTGTCTTTTTTCCTTGATATTTCTGGTCCGTAGACTGTAGAAGTCCACCTGGCACTGCCAAACTATTACTTTGCCCTCCAGTGCCTGAAGTACCAGCTGCAAAACATAACCCATTTGGGGAGGAGAGCCAGCTACCATATGTGAATTTGAACTTGCCTTGAGCATGAGTTTGGAAAGGTAAGAAATCAAATCAAATTCTTTGTTACTTTTATGAAACATGTCTGGCCAGTTTATCTCCAGTTTTGATTAAGTATCAATAAATAACTTGAGAACAGCCTTTTTTTTTCCTATGAATTAGCACATAAATTAAAATAAGTAGGAAAAAGCTTTTGAATACTTTTGCGAGAGACTGAAAACACTTTAAAAATGCATGCAGTGCTTTTGCTTTTCAATGATTTCCACTCAATCATTGCTCCTCCTCTCCTGTACAAATCCAGAACTGTCTGGGCCTTTGTCCAGGGTAAAAAATAGAGATGTTGAATCAAAAAGCAAGGTGGCTCAAAGGGTGGAGTTTGTCTCTCAAATCACACTAGATTTGGTTATTTTTTTGCATGAACACAAAAGAGACAAATTTCATTTTCTTACCCCCAGTTAATTGCTTCCACTGTTTCTATATCCAAAGGATCCACAGACTGAGCCAGGGCCTTATAGAGTGAGGTGAGCCTGTCTGTCAGCAGTTCACACAAGCATGTATTCTGGACCAAGCACTTGGCTGCCGCCAACTCCGGCAGACTAACCAAAAGCATCAAACCCTCACATGCCTTCACAGCTATCCGACCATCCTGCAAAACACACAGACAGCAGTGAGCGAGTGGACAGGATAGCTCTCCCGTTCCATCATTCTAGTCTGTACAGGACCAGCTCAGTCTTCCATCCAAATGGGATAGAGTAACTTGTCTGAAAAACACCTGGAGTTAAAATGCACAATAAGGCCCAGTAAAAAGAAAAGCAGAAAGAAATTACAGTAGCATAACACAGTGTCAGATAATTACTCATATAATTCAGTAAAATGCAAAGTACCAACACAAAAGCTCGCATCAATCACTGTATAACAATTATAGGAAGGAACAATAATTTCTTATTGGGATCAGCAGTGCTATATCACTGCAAACTTGCTGCAAAATAACCTTTTTAATGCATGTTCCTATTCAAAGCCTTCCAAAAGAAAGAGCCAGATAATGGCATCTCCTTCACAGCACTTGTATTAAACAAAACCAAGTGGTTCTGGGCACATGAAAACAAGAACCAGAACAAGAACTGCTACTCAAAATAGGCTGCACAGAGAAATGTGTAGATTTTAAAGAAGGGAGAAAGAATGCACTGTGAAATTTTCACTTCATCTTACTTCAAATGTACTATAGACAGAAATTCATAACTGACATTCTTTGTCGCCTAAATAAAAAGTAACAGGTTCGAGATGAGACAAGAACTGACCGGACTTTTGGTGAGATTCAGCAAGGAGTTCACCAGGTTGTAGTCTTGGTTTGTATACTTGGCTGAAGCCCCAATGGGTGTCGTCAATTCTCCTGAGTACATTGATGGAGGCAGATCATCAGCCGATGAAGAAAGGCGATTCTCTTCCGTTTGCTCCGCCTTACCAGCACCACAAACTCCTTCAGTCTGCTCTGAATCTGCTGTCAAGGGCCTCGCGTTCCTCGATGAATCTCCCAGAGGTAGGTCTGAAGGGCCTTTGAACGCTGGACCCCTCAGTTTGCTCTAGAAATGATAACATTGTGTCTGTAATATGTTTAAGGCCAAATTGCTGGGTTATCAGAAATTTTCTCAGAAAAAATAATCACTGAAACACTAACTCAACTAAAGCATCCAACTAGAGAATGACATGGGGAAAAAAATTGGTCCCTTTGACCACTGTCCCTACCCCATCCCCGCAGCATCCATACAAGCCTCAGTACTGCAATATTTAGCTTATTCCTTCCTTATAAATCAAGTTCTGGCTGTTTAACTAAAGAAAGAGATGTTCAGCTGGCAGGGCTTTGTTTATAAATTTTTATCAACACAACTAATATGCTACTTTATCCTAAAGCAAAGAAAAGAAATAGAATTTTTTTTTCTACCTTAGTTGTCTGGTTTCTGCTTGCCTCATCTTCTCATTCAATTCCTTCCATCCACTGTCTGTCTTCTCTTTGCGTCTTCCATTTGCTCTGTTCCTGTGCCTCTCCCTTCACCACCACCCAATTGGTCTGGCACCCATCTTCTTCCCTCTGCTCTCCCCATAATCTGGCATCTCTGTCTTCTTCCCTTCTAGCGTCTTCTCCCCACTCTCTGTTCCCCATTTCCCTTCAGCGTCTTCTCCCCACTCTGTTTTCCCCATTTCCCTTCAGCGTCTGTTCATCCCCACCCCCCTTCAGTGTCTGTTCCATTCCTTTCCACCACTACCATTCCCTCTCGCCACCCCTCTTCAGCGCTCCTCGCGCGGTCTGAGCATCTCCCTCCCCCCCTTACTTTCCTGTTGCGTCAGAGGAGAAGCTTCTGCCTGCAGACGCACGCGACTTCAGGCTGGCTGTAGCAGCCTGCACAAATTACACTATTACGCCAGAAAGGTAAGGGGGAGGGAGGGAGATAGATGCAGCCTGTAGGTAGGAAGGAGGTGACCGCATACGTTCCCTCCGCTTCACAGTGCGGTGGATGGCCTTGTCCCCATACCCGCAGTGAGCACTTTTTTCCCCCCACCATTTCAGTGGGTTACCCGTGGCTAGCCATGGATAACAGCTACCGTGTCATTCTCTACATCCAACTAAACTAAACCTTAAGCTTATATACCGCATCATCTATAATAAAACACTTAGTTAGCACTCCGTGCCTCCGCATGCGCATCTAATAGAACTCTCCCCTACTTGAAGGAGCCTGCGGCGGTTTCTTTATCACGCTCCCTCGGCAACACTGCGAGCCCAGAGCCAGTAGCGACCACCATGATGGCGACTTCCCCCCCCCCCCCCGTCCTCTCTCCATCTACCGAGGAAACTCTGGGCAAGACCAAAAAGAAAACTAAAAACAAGCACTCCGGAGGAGGGGGAAAGGGGCGCTTCCATTTGTGGCAGGGAAGAGCGGGGCATCTCGGTGATGGATAGTGCCAGGAACCAATAGGGAGCTAGAGGTGCAACTGCCTAGCCAATGAGAAGGCAATGTCTCTGCTTACCCCATGGAGCGGTGAACTGCACAACGCAGCCCGAAGGAAGCATAAATACCAGCAAGCAGGTAACTCAGCCACAAGACAGGCACTCACCCCAAAACCTCAGATGAAACAACACCACTCCACCCCTACTACCACATATCAAAAGCCAAAACCAATATATGTAACTGATTTCATTGGACCAGGGTCCAAGCCACACTTCAGAGGCAAAAGGGGTCAAATAGGAAAAGGGAACTAGGGGCTGAAAAAAAGGGGTAGGTGGGAGAAGGAGGCTGCAAAAGGGCTCTGACGGGGGGTGTTGGTGGGGAACCTCTCCACTTTACTTAATAGGGATTGCGCTGCCTCGCGCTGCTGTGTTGGGGGGTGTAACCCCTCACATTATATTGAAAACTTAACTTTTTCCCTAAAAAATAGGGAAAAAGTTAAGTTTCCAGTATAATGTGGGTTTACAACCCCCCAACCCAGCGCGATCCCTATTAAGTAAAGTGGGGGGGTACCCTACCAACACCCCCCGTCAGAGCCCTTTAAAAGAAGGTTTTCCTGCGGCGCGCTGAAGTCTTGCGCTGAATTGTCGGCATGCGTTTGTCTCGCGCGCTTAAGACTATGAACCGATAGTTTGGAGAAGAGGGCTGGAGCTTGGTGAGTTGTAAGAGAAGGGGTCTGGGTCTGGATTTGGGGGCTGAAAAGGAAGACAGGTGTGATAAGGAGACTGGGGCTAGAACTGAGGGCTGGAAGAGCAGATACGAGAAGGGGTTTAGGGTTGGGGGCTATAAAAAGAGAATATGTGAGAGAAGGGGGCTGGGGATGAAAAAAGGGGGAGATGGGAGAAGGGGGCTAAAAAAGAGGGAGATGGGAGAAGGGGGCTACAAAAGGGGGCATGTGAGAGAAAAGGGGTGAAGATAGGAGCTGGAAGAATAAGTGAAGATGCAGAAGCAAAGGTTGATGGGGAAAGGGGGAAGGGAGAGGGAATTCTATGGAGGTGAAGGACAGAGAAAGGGGACAGATTTTTAAGTTGGTGAAAAAAGGTGGAAATAGGGAAGGTAAAAGGGGAAATGGGAGCCTGAATATGGGGGGGGGGCGTTCGCAGGGTGATGCCAGTTCGCGGGCAGGGGGACTCGCAAATCGAGTAAACGCTCAGTTTGCGAGTCACTACCGACGGGGAGATGGACCAGGATCAACGCATATCTCCATCTCCAGGGACGATGGATCGACACCCCCAAAAGAAGCGTAGAGTAATAACCATTGGGGACTCCATGTTGAGAGGCACTGAGGGACCAATATGCAGACCGGATATGCAGTCGAGGGAGGTCTGCTGTCTACCCGGAGCCAGAATAAAAGATGTGACCACCTGTCTCGATAGACTTCTCAGGCCCAAGGACCACTTCCCCATGCTGCTCATCCACGTCGGAACGAATGACACTGCTAAGAACACCCTGGAGGACATAGCTAGAGACTTCGGAGCTCTGGGAAAGAGGCTGAAGCAGACAGGAGCACAGGTAGTATTCTCTTCCATTCTTCCTGTTAGGGGCAGAGGAAGGGACAGGGACGAACGCATCCTGAAGACGAATGAGTGGCTACAACGATGGTGCCGGGAGATGAACTTCGGATTCCTGAATCACGGAGAGACACTGCAGGGACTACAGGGACCAGACGGACTCCACCTGACCAACAGAGGTAAGAATGTCTTTGGACACAGACTAGCCCGCCTACTTCGAAGGGCTTTAAACTAGGTAAGTCGGGGGTGGGTACCCACTTTTACACCGGAGCAGTAAGTAACTATCCTGATGTGGAGAACCAACACTACGCTTCTAAGTCTGAGGTAAGTACCCTTATTGCAAAAGAATTGCTAGGAGACACCTTGACTCAAATGGGAGGCTCACTACAGGAGGTTAGTAAACAGAAAGAGTGGAGAGCTATGTATGTTAACGCACACAGCCTAGGGAATAAATTTCTACAACTAGAAACAGAAATAGTTAATGCAGATCTAGACATAGTAGCAATATCCGAAACATGGTTCACAGACTCTCATGGGTGGGATATAACTATACCAGGGTACAACCTGATTCGACAAGACAGAGAGGGTAAGTTAGGAGGTGGGGTAGCACTATACATCAAAGAAAACATTAAGACAACCAGGATCACGGATGTCAAGTATACTGGGGAATCTATCTGGGTAAACCTGGCCAGAGGCGGAGAAAAATGCCTGTACCTTGGTGTGATATACAGACCTCCAAGACAATCGGAGGACAAGGACGCAGAACTAATTGAAGACATTGAGAATATCACCTTACGGGGGGAGGCTGTACTATTAGGAGACTTCAACATGCCTGATGTAGACTGGAACACACTATCAGCGACAACTTGTGATAGCAGGAGGATATTAACGTCCATGAAGGGAGTACGGCTCAAACAAATGGTACTCGAGCCCACTAGGGCCCAGGCCATCCTGGACCTGGTACTTACGAATGGGGAAAGCGTCTCAGAGGTCTCGGTGGGAGAGACGCTAGCCACCAGTGACCATAACATGGTATGGTTTAACCTTAAGAAAGGCTTTCCTAGATCACAAACAAAAACAAAGGTACTCAATTTCCGGGGCACTGACTTCGCACGCATGGGAGATTTCGTCTATCAGACGCTGCAGGTTCAAGAAGTAACTACTAATGTGGAGGCTATGTGGTCAACCTTGAAATCGATCCTTCATGAGGCAACTATCCGCTACATAAAATCGGTAACCAAACAACAAAGAAAAAAGAAACCCCAATGGTTCACAGATGAGGTATCGTGCCTCGTCAAGGAGAAGAAAAGAGCATTTCTCTCATACAAACGCACGGGGGAAAAAGAAGCAAACATTGAATACAGGAAAAAGTCTGCAGCGGTCAAAACAGCAGTCAGGGAGGCCAAAATTCGTATGGAAGAAACTCTAGCAAAGAACATCAAGAAAGGGGACAAATCCTTCTTCAGATACATTAGCGACAGGAAAAAGAACGCAAACGGGATAGCACGCCTTAGAACACCAGACGGGAATTATGTAGAAACAGACTCCGATAAAGCCAAACTACTGAATGATTACTTCTGTTCAGTCTTTACCTGCGAAGCACCAGGGCACGGGCCTCGGCTAGCAGCAAAGCAAAGCATGGAAGACCCATTTCAGAAGTTTGAGTTCACACCAGCTGATGTTTACAAAGAACTGTCAAGACTCAAGGTGAACAAAGCCATGGGACCGGACAATCTGCACCCAAGAGTGCTCAGAGAGCTATGCGATGTTTTGGCGGAACCATTAGCAATACTCTTCAATCTCTCCCTAAATACGGGGAGAGTCCCCCTGGACTGGAAAACTGCCAACGTGGTTCCTCTGCACAAAAAGGGTTGCAGAGCGGAGGCCGCAAATTACAGACCAGTAAGTCTCACATCAATAGTGTGTAAACTCATGGAAACTCTACTTAAAGAGAAATTAGACACAATATTGGATGAGGGGAATCTGAGGGATCCCTGTCAACATGGATTCACTAGGGGCAGGTCATGCCAGTCCAATCTCATCAGCTTCTTTGATTGGGTGACAGGAAAGATGGACTCGGGAGAGTCTCTGGACATAGTATACTTGGATTTCAGTAAAGCTTTTGACAGTGTCCCACACCGTAGACTATTAAACAAGATGAAATCGATGGGGTTAGGTGAGAAACTAACGGCGTGGGTCAACGATTGGCTGAGTGGAAGACTTCAGAAAGTGGTGGTCAATGGCACCCTCTCTGAGACATCGGAGGTGACTAGCGGTGTGCCTCAGGGCTCAGTCCTGGGACCATCCCTTTTTAACATATTCATAAGGGACTTGACCCGAGGGCTTCAGGGTAAAGTAGCGCTGTTCGCCGACGACGCCAAACTGTGTAATATAGTGGGTGGAAGCAATCCCACGGATGGTATGACGCAGGATCTGATCAAGTTGGAAAAATGGTCCACGACATGGCAGCTGGGCTTCAACGCTAAGAAGTGTAAGGTCATGCATCTCGGCAGCGGAAATCCATGCAGAACATACACCTTGAATGGAGAAACACTAGCTAGGACTTCAGAGGAACGGGACTTGGGAGTGATCATCAGTGCAGACATGAAGGCTGCCAAACAAGTGGAGAAGGCCTCATCCAAGGCGAGGCAAATGATGGGATGTATCAATAGAAGCTTCGTCAGCCGCAAACCTGAAGTCATAATGCCACTGTATAGAACCATGGTGAGACCTCATCTGGAGTACTGTGTGCAATTCTGGAGGCCACATTACCGTAAAGATGTGCTTCGAGCTGAGTCGGTCCAGCGAATGGCCACTAGGAAGGTCTCTGGACTCAAGGGTCTCTCATACGAGGAAAGACTGGGCAAATTGCAGCTGTACTCTCTAGAGGAGTGCAGGGAAAGGGGTGACATGATTGAGACTTTTAAGTACGTCACAGGTCGTGTCGAGGTGGAAAACGATATATTCCTTCCCAAGGGACCCTCGGTCACAAGGGGGCACCCGCTCAAACTCAGGGGAGGGAAATTTAGAGGTGACATCAGGAAGTATTTCTTCACAGAAAGAGTGGTAGATCACTGGAACAAACTTCCGACGCAGGTAATCAAGGCCACAAGCGTGCTCGACTTTAAGAATAAATGGGACATCCACGTGGGATCCCTACGTGGGTCGAGCAGCACTCAGACTTAATGGGGTGGGTCAGTAGAGTGGGCAGACTTGATGGGCTGTAGCCCTTTTCTGCCGTCACCTTTCTATGTTTCTATGTTTCTATGTTTCTATGTCACGATTTGCGAAAATGTTTTGCTCGTCTTGCAAAACACTTGCAAACCGCGTTACTCGCAAACCGAGGTTTGACTGTATTTTCTTATGCAAGGCTGTGACACTGCTGGCTAGTGTGTGCCAATGAGATCTGCCTCTAGCCCATGTTCAAACTTTTTACTGAGGGTATCCTTTAAAATGAATTACCTCCTATCCCACGACGATCTAATTTCCTCAGAAGTCTTTCATGAGGTGCTTTGTCAAATGCCTTTTGACAATCCAAATACACAACATCATCCGGCTTTATCGTAATAGACGGTGAGCTCTACCTAACAGGGACCATCTCTATGATTACATGTATATCGAGAAGGCAATTTTATAAATGCTACACATAAAAAATCCACTGTTTTACCCAAGGAAATGTCTTAAAACCTTATAAAATTACCAATCAAACTTTGGAAAAACTTTACAACATTGCCTAGGCCTCTGCAGCATTCTTGAGACCTGCAGCTCACAATCATTTGAATTGTGGAGGCAAAGTCCATGTACCTCAAGGAAGAAGTTGACGAGGTAAGGGTCCTGTTTCAGCTTCGCACACACTATACAGAGAAACTGAATTTCTTCATTTTCTGTCGGGTTAGCCAAGACTTCCCCGCAGAGTCGGATTAGTTTCTGTGAAGACAAAAATAATGGAACGGGACATTAAACTGAGAAAGGAGCTTTAAGCTGTTGCATGTACATTTTTCTCCCCCCCCCCCCTTGTTTTCCATTGCTGGGGAGAGATATCATTAGTGTAAGCATTGTGAATGGAAGTGTGGGAGGTTTTCATATGAGATTGTTGACTTACAGGGAATGATTGGGGAAGGGTTTTGAAAAGAGATATGTATAAACTAGTCTTTAAACCCATTACATTAACGGGTGCTAGAGTAGATGTCTGTCTGTCTGGTTTTTTTTTTCTTTTCTTTGTCTCTCTCTCCTTGCACACTGCCTGTCTGTCTGTCATTTTTTCTGTCTGTGTCTCTCCCTATGTCCTTAGTGCCCTCAGTGCCTCATTCCTATGTCTTTAGTGCCCCTTCCTATGTCCTTAGTGCTCCTAGTGCCTCCTTCCCATGTCCTTAGTACCCCTTCCTACGTCCTTAGTGTCCCCAGTACCTCCTTCCTGTGTCCATAATGCCCCCAGTGCCTCCTTTCCATGTCCTTAGTGCCCCAGTGCCTACGTACTGTGTCCTTAGTGCCCCAGTGCCAGCATACTGTGTCCTTAATGCCCCCAGTGCCTCCTTCCTATGTCCTTAGTGCCCCCAGTGCCTCCTTCCCATGTCCTTAGTGCCCCCAATGCCTCTGTCCTGCTTAGTGCCCTCAGTGCATCCTATGTCCTTAGTGCCCTCAGTGCCCCTTTCTATGTCCTTAGTGCCCCCAGTGTCTCCTTCCTATGTCCCCATCATTATCTTCCAGACTTTGTCCCACCCCCGATGCCAGCCTGCCTGCCTGCCTTTGATGATGTCATCAGAGACGCAGCAGAGGAAATTAGGCCAGTAGAAGACCACGAAGCAGCGTGTTTACTGTGCCTGGGATGCTGCTGGAGCTGCGAGGTTTGTCGGCCATCTAGCGGTCGGAGGGTCGGCTGGGAGGGTCAACAGGGGTTTCTGGTGTGCCGGGTAGGGTCGGCGGCAGGGGGGGGGGGAGTCACGGCATGTTACCTGCCGCCAGTCCTTAGACGCGTGCATGCGTACTCTTACCTGCCACAGCCCGACAGATCAGGGATCCGGGAACAGGGGTAAGAGTGCGCATGCGCGCTTAGCATTTTATTATATAGGATTGTATTTGTTGAACCTTTGTTTGGCTCACATTTGCTCCGATATGTGTTCTTTTCTTATTCAACAATAAAACTGGTTGTAAATACAGGTCCTTTTTGGATAGGACTTGTATGTTTCAAGCAGGTAAACAGCAGTCCTGGTTAGGCAATTACATCAATGGAGCCAGGTTGACTTATGGCGCTTTTCAGAAAAAAATTAAGGGCTCCTTTTATCAAGCCGCGCTCGCTGCTACCGCCTCCTCTTGAGCAGGCGGTAGTTTTTGGCCAGCGCAGGGGTTAGCGTGTGATGAAACGTCACGGGCGTTAACCCCATTGTTTGACAGATTCATTCCTAAACAGAAGTTCTACTAAATTGAATAATTTTATACTGACTCTCCTTGAGAAATATGTTGTACTTTTACTATTTGTACTTTGTAAATCGCCGATTGTCCAGTTCTCTTCAGTGTAAACCGCCTAGAAGTCGTACGATTGTGGCGGTATAAAAGAATAAAGTGATTAGTATTATAAAACGATTTGAACATAAACCGAAAAAGGAGCAGCCCATTGTTTGAGATATTGCTGGAAGCAGTACCGGTACCTGCACTGGTCTGTGGACGTTGATATGCGGCAGAAGGGGCTGCCGAATTCTTCCTAAGAGTTTGGTATAAAAAATCAGAACCTGTTGCTTCATTCCTGGAGGACACTAGAAAAGAGAATTTAAAAAAAAGAACAAACAACAGTAAGGAATAGACTAGGACTGAAAACTCGTTATCCCTGTTATGCACAGTCCAGTACAATATTACACTTCTCCCTCTGTATTCGCGGTTTCAGCAATTGCGGTTTCGATTATTTGCGGTTTTTAGCTTGCTGGCTCCTCCCCCCCCCCCAAACGACGTCTGCTTGCATAGAGAAATCGCTGATTCCAAGCGTTTTCAGAGAAAATCGCTGATTTCCGGCACTTTCTTCACCGTGTTTTGCCTCTCCTTCAGGAACAGGCCAGGTCTCCCACCGTGTTATTCGCGGTTTCACCATATTGCATTACATTAGAGATTTCTATTCCGCCATTACCTTGCAGTTCAAGGCGGATTACAAAAGAGTTATAAAAAGGTGGGTTACAAAAAAATTCATGATGGTTTTTTAATAGAAAACAGCGAATAACATGAAAAAGTTATTCGCTGTTTTTCTGTTTTCACGGGTCTGTTAATCCCCTATCACAGCGAATAAAGAGGGAGAAGTGTACAATAACTGTAACCAATGTATATTTTTCTTCTAACCAATTTGCACCATGTAATCACTGACCACTCAGTGACCTCTTATCTATTTATGCACTGTAATTCGCTGACTGTACAGCTGTTCTTCATTGTGAACCGCCTAGAAGTCGCAAGATTATGGTGGTATAGAAAAAATAAAGTTATTATTATTATTATTACAATAACATTAACAAATTTTCAGAGCAGCCCAGTGACATGTTTCAGAGAGAAAGATTTTAGGCCAGTTCAGGATGTCCGAGAGGTTCTGAGACGCCTATTCAGATGCCCTGCAGCACTGATTTCAAATAAGGGCTGCTGGGTTCAGTGGAGATCTATATTACACTCAGTGATACTGGTCCCTCCCTCACCTTTCTGAATCCTTAAGATTAAGCTTAGTGAAGTGCTTTCTTGTTAATGTGTTGGTTGTTTTTGGTTTTTAAGGCTGTTAGCTTATGGTATCCTTTTATTACCTAAGGAGGGGCTCAAAGCAGCATGTTTATCACATAAGTTATAATCGTACAGTAATATAGCTAAGACTTAGTGGTCCAAATCATTTACAATAATCACAGGTGATCACTATAGATATAAAATATCTGCTAATTAAATAGATTACTATAGTGGATTGTATTAATGTGCTTATCACATAAGTTACACAGGGTGCTTCAAACGAATTTGTCCAGCCGCAGAGCCACTGAAAAAGACATAAGATCCAAGAAGTTTGGCCGGGGGTACTGTAGTGCCTGCAAGTAAGCAGATAAGTGCATTGCCCTTGTCGTATGTTATGCTCACTGTTTGTGTGGGGGTCAGGGGGCTTGGAAGGGTTATGATGGTCCCCAGTAACAACTAGCAGCGGCTTGCATGCAGTTGGAATGGTACTGAACACTTCAAATGTTTAAAAACATGAGGTTGCGCATTGAAATCTAAAATTAAAAAAAGAGATTATATACTTACCCTGGTAAGCTCTTTTCCAGTAGATAGGTGAGACAGAGCATGCGAGTATGGGGAATAACCCCTATTGTCTACAATGTCTCACCTATTGCACTGGAATAATGTTTATTGAAACATATCCTATACTAGGGGTCCCCAAAGTCCCTCTTTGAGGATTGAATCCAGTCAGGTTTTCAGGATTTCCCCAATGAATATGCACGAGATCTATGTGCATGCACTGCTTTCAATGCATATTAATTGGGAAAATCCTGAAAACCCGACTGGATTCGGAAATCCTGAAAACCCGACTGGATTCGGCCCTCAAAAAGGGACTTTGGGGACCCCTGTCCTATACTATATAAAAAAATAAAGAGACTTTGCGTGAGAGTATAGGATTCATTAAAATTGGACTCCTATTGTTTGGAATCTGTTTATTAAGACAAATTTCATTCCTATGCTTATGTAGCAACCTTTGGGCTACTTCGGCAGTTGTTGCTTGCATAATTAAATAAAACTTATGATATGAAAAAAAAAAAAGAGGAAGAACTCACATCAGCTTTTCCTAATGTGTAGAGTGTCTCCAGGATTTTATGATGGAGTAAATATTCCATGCAGGGACCAGTCTCGCCTGACTCCCTCTCATTCTCCTCTTGTACCAAAATATCCAACATCTGTTCCAGATGAGAAGGGATGTTTGTGTCAGTCACTGGAGCTTTATCATCTAGGCAAACAAAAAAGAAAGAATATGATAGTAGATGATAGCCAAAAGAACAAAACCCACAGTTTGTTTGTAAACCGCAGACATACATGTTCATGCCCTATCTCTGCCTTGCCAGTTCAGTTAACAGAGCACCCGAGATTTACTGGAACCAACATTCGTCTGGCTGCCCAGTACCTCTCTCTAGATCGGTGCTTCTCAGCCCTCTCCCGAAGGTCACCAGCCAGTCACATTTTCAGATTACTACAATGAATATGCAAGAGGATTGCGAAGGAAGCATCTTCAGTCTTCAAGCAGGACAAGTCAAAATTTCAAGATATACAAAGTGAACATGCACGAGATGCATTTGCAAAGAATGAAAGAGAATATGCTAATCCATCATATGCATATTCTGTACTATCTTGAAAAGTTGACTGACCAGTGAGGATGGAAGGCTGGAGTTGTCTGCCTCTGCTCTAGATGGTAATCCTGAGAGGAAAGCAAAGGAAAAACTGCGAAGGTGTAGCCAATCCTAAAAAAACTGCAGGAATGGCAGTTCTCTCAGGGTCAATGGGAGATAAAATGAAGATGAAGGAAGAGATCATCATGTAAGTAGTAGCCAGCGCCTAAATCCTTCTTTTACTAGAAAGACTGCAGAATTTAATTTAATTTAATTCTTATATACCGCTAATAACCGTGAGGTTTCTAAGCGGTTTACAAAAATGAATGCATTAAAAGATACAATAAATAAAAATAAATAATATAGATACTTGGAAATTCCCTAACTGTCCCAAAGGCTCACAATCTAACTAAAGTACCTGAAGAGACAATTTATGAAAAATAAAGGTAAAATATAAAGAGTAATGAATAAATAAATTTAAAGATAGAATTAAAAATAAATAAGTAAAATAAATAAAAAATAGAGATAAAAAATAAGTATCAAGAGAAATAAAAAATATATATTTAAAGTATTCTCCCCTGCTGGATCAGGGGAGGGGTGTAACTGTGATCAGGTGCCCTGCTGGAGAGGGGCTCCCGACACTGCTGCTGGTCTCGGTGAGCCGTTGGCACCGCTTCTTTTCTCCTTCAAATCTCCAAAAATAGAACTTCAAAGTTGGAAAAGGATATTTATTGGGCTTACTGCTGTTAGTGGCAAGGGTAGTAGTCGGCCAATATTGGAAGAAGTTGACGTGTCCCTCCCTAGGAGCATGGCTAGAAAACGCGGGATATGATAAACTTATAGCATTACTCAAATGTCAGAAAGAGACAGTTTTGCTTAATAATGATGGGAATAGCCATCCAGATGATAACACGCAACTGGAAGAGTTATGATCGACTTAATTATACTTTCTGGTGGGCAAACTTATGTTCTAGCTACAAATATGAAAGAATGAACGCTGAAATTTGAAGATATAGTAGTGCATTTGAAAGGGGGTGGAGCCCATTGACATCATTTATTGAGTCACAATAGTTGTCATGTACCTTTTCTTTTTATCTGTCCTCCTTACACATCCAGGGTGGGAGGGAGATGGGAAAACGTTATAATTATTATTCATTAGATCTATTTTATTGAAATTATGCATGTGGTTTTATTTTCATTAGTTAAGGGGAGGAGGGGGTGAAAATGTTTGTTGCTGAAATATTTGTATATTTAAAGTGTTTTCGTTTGATTCGTTTATGTTTAAATTCACTGTATTGCACTGTTAATAATTGAAAACTAATAAAGATTTACAAAAAAAAAAGAAAGAGCGCTTTGAAAAGACCTGGTTCCTTTATATATCAATATAAGGAACATTACTCGGTTAGGGGAAATGAATATAAATAAATAACCTACAGTTGCTACTGTCCATTTGGGTAAGGGATGGGGAACTGAGGCTTGGTGAGGAAAGGGATGGTGAAGTGTGTTGCGGCAGCCAATAGGAATTATTAGGAAGTGCCTAGATAATGCCTCTGTATCACTCCATGGTGCGACCTCACCTTGAGTATTGTTTTCAGTTCTGGTCACTATATCTCAAAAAAGGTTCAAAGAAGAGCAACCAAAATGATAAAGGGAATGGAATTCTTCTCGTAAAAGGAAAGACTAAAAAGGATAGAGCTCTTCAGCTTGGAAAAGAGACATAAGAACATAAGATTTGCCACTGCTGAGTCAGACCAGTGGTCCATCATGCTCACGCGGCGGCCCTCTGGTCTAAGACCAGCACCCCAACTGAGACTAGCCCTACCAGCGCACGTTCTTGTTCAGCAGAAACTTGTCTAACTTTCTCTTGAATCCCTGGAGGGTGTTTTCCCCTATTTGAATCCCTGGAGGGTGTTTCCCCTATAACAGCCTCCAGAAGAGCATCCCAGTTTTCTACCACTCTCTGGGTGAAGAAGAACTTCCTTACGTTCGTACGGAATCTATCCCCTTTCAACTTTAGAGAGTGCCCTCTCGTTCTCCCTACCTTGGAGAGGGTGAACAACCTGTCCTTATCTACTAAGTCTATCCCCTTCAGTACCTTGAATGTTTCAATCATGTCCCCTCTCAATCTCCTCTGTTCGAGAGAGAAGAGGCCCAGTTTCTCTAATCTTTCGCTGTACAGCAGCTCCTCCAGCCCCTTAACCATCTTAGTTGCTCTTCTCTGGACCCTTTCGAGTAGTACCGTGTCCTTCTTCAGGTACGGCGACCAGTGCTGGACGCAGTACTCCAGGTGAGGGCGTACCATGGCCCAGTACAGCGGCATGATAACCTTCTCTGATCTGTTCATGATCCCCTTCTTTATCATTCCTAGCATTCTGTTTGCCCTTTTTGCTGCCGCCGCACATTGTGTGGACGGCTTCATCAACTTGTCGATCAGAACCCCCAAGTCTCTTTCCTGGGAGGTCACTCCAAGTACCGCCCCGGACATCCTGTATTCGTGCATTAGATTTTTGTTACCGACATGCATCACTTTACACTTATCCACGTTGAACCTCATCTGCCATGTTGATGCCCATTCCTCGAGCTTGATTATGTCACATTGCAGATCTTCGCAATCCCCCTGCATCTTTACTACTCTGAATAACTTCGTATCATCCGCAAATTTAATCACCTCGCTCGTCGTACCTATGTCCAGATCATTTATAAAGATGTTAAAGAGCACGGGTCCAAGCACCGAGCCCTGCGGCACCCCACTGGTGACGTTCTTCCAGTCCGAGTATTGTCCATTTCTCTGTTTCCTGTGCTCCAGCCAGTTTTTAATCCACATGAGTATTTCACCCTCAATTCCATGGCTTGCAGTTTTCCAAAGTAGTCGTTCATGTGGAACCTTGTCGAACGCCTTCTGAAAATCCAGATATACAATGTCAACCGGATCGCCCTTGTCTATCTGTCTGTTTACTCCCTCAAAGAAGTGCAGCAAGTTTGTCAAACACAATCTGCCTTTGCTAAAACCGTGCTGACTTGTCCTCATCAGCCCGTGTCTGTCAAGGTGATCAATGATGCTGTCCTTTATCAGTGACTCTACCATCTTTCCCGGTACAGAGGTCAGACTCACCGGTCTGTAGTTCCCCGGATCTCCCCTCGAACCTTTCTTGAAGATAGGTGTAACATTCGCTACCTTCCAGTCTTCCGGAATCTTTCCCGATTTGATCGACAGATTGGCTATTAGTTGAAGCATTTCAGTTATGGTCCCTTTCAGTTCCTTGATGACCCTCGGATGGATGCCATCTGGTCCCGGGGATTTATCGCTCTTAAGCCTATCAATCTGCCTACATACCTCCTCTAGACAGTTGAGGGAGGATATGATTGAAGTCCACAAAATCCTGAATGGTGTAGAACGGGAAAAAGTGAATCAATAGAAACATAGAAAAATGACGGCAGAAAAGGGCCAAAGCCCATCAAGTCTGCCCACTCCAGTGACCCTTCCCCCATGAGTTTGCTCACCAACCTCCTGCCCTTACCTCATTAGAGATCCCACATGAATATCCCATTTATTTTTGAAATCTGCCACGCTGTTGGCCTCAATCACCTGCCGTGGGAGTTCATTCCAATGATCGACCACCCTCTCAGTGAAGAAATACTTTCTGGAGTCCCCATGAAATTTCCCTCCCCTGATTTTCAGCGGATGCCCTCTGGTGGACGAAGGTCCCATAAGACGAAAGATATCCTCTTCCACCTCGATACGACCCGTGATATATTTAAATGTCTCAATCATGTCTCCTCTCTCTCTTCGTTCTTCAAGTGAGTACAGCTGCAATTTATTCAGCCTTACTTCATACGGAAGATCCTTGAGCCCCAAGACCATCCTGGTGGCCATCCGCTGAACTGACTCAACTCTCAGCACATCTTTCTGGTAATGTGGTCTCCAGAATTGAACACAATATTCCAAATGAGGTCTCACCATGGACCTGTACAGTGGCATTATGACCTCTGGCATCCTGCTGATAAAACCTCTACGGATACAACCCATCATTTGCCTTGCCTTGGAGGAAGCCTTTTCCACTTGATTGGCAGTTTTCATGTCATCACTAATGATTACTCCTAAATCCCATTCTTCCGTGGTCCTAACTAAGGTCTCACCATTTAACGTGTAAGTCCTGCACAGATTTCTTTTACCCAGGTGCATCACTTTGCATTTTTTAGCATTGAAGTTGAGCTGCCAAGTCGATGACCATTGTTCTAATAGTAGTAGGTCCTGCGTCATACTGTCAGGCATAGTGCTTTTACCTACTATGTTGCACAGTTTGGTGTCATCGGCGAACAATGATATTTTTCCTCTGAGCCCTTGGGTCATATCACTTATGAATATGTTGAATAGGATTGGACCTAAGACCGAGCCTTGTGGCACTCCACTGGTCACATCTGATGTTTTGGATGGGGTACCCTTTACCATCACCCTCTGAATTCTACCGCTCAGCCAATCCTTAACCCATGCAGCTAGTGTTTCCCCTAATCCCAGCGATTTCAACTTGTTCAATAACCTGCGGTGTGGGACGCTATCAAAAGCTTTGCTGAAGTCCAAATACACTACGTCCAGGGACTCCCCGGCATCCAGTTGTCTTGTTACCCAGTCGAAGAAGCTAATCAGATTTGATTGGCAGGACCTGCCCTTGGTAAATCCATGTTGATGGGGATCACGTAGATTTTCTTCATCCAGTATTGTATCAAGTTTCTGTTTGATCAGTGTTTCCATGAGCTTGCATACTATGGATGTGAGACTTACCGGTCTGTAATTTGCCGTCTCTGTCCTGCAGCCCTTTTTGTGGAGTGGAATAACGTTAGCTGTTTTCCAGTCCAAGGGGACTCTTCCCGTGCTTAGGGAGAGATTGAAGAGCACAGACAATGGTTCCGTCAGGACTTCACTCAACTCTCTGAGCACCCTGGGGTGTAGGTTGTCTGGTCCCATGGCTTTGTTCACTTTGAGTCTTGAAAATTCGCAGTAGACGCTACTGGGCGTAAACTTGAAGTCTTGAAACGGGTCTTTCTGGCTTTCCCTTGTCTGTAAAAGTGGACCGGATCCCGGTGTCTCACAGGTGAAAACCGAGCAGAAGTATTCATTTAGTAGCTCGGCCTTAGTGGAATCAGATTCCTCTTTCAGAAATTACAAAGACTAGGGGACACTCAATGAAGTTAAGATGGAAAAACCTTTAAAACAAATAGGAGTAATTATTTTTTCACTCAATGAACAGTTAAGCTTTAGAACAGTGGTTCCCAACCCTGTCCTGGAGGACCTCCAGGCCAGTCGGGTTTTCAGGATAGCCCTAATGAATATGCATGGAGCAGATTTGCATTCCTGGCACCTCCATTATATGCAGATCTCTCATGCATATTCATTAGGGCTATCCCCAAAACCCGACTAGCTGGTGGTCCTCCAGGACAGGATTGGGAACCACTGGGCTAGAACTCATTACCACAGGAATGGTAAAAGCAGTTAGTATGGCGGCAGTTAGTATGGCGGGGTTTAAAAAAAGGTTTGGACAAGTTCCTGGAGGAAAAGTCCATAGTTTGCTATTGAGACAGGCATGGGCAAAGCCATTGCTTGCCCTGGGATTGTTGGTTGCATGGAATATTGCTACTCTTTGGGTTTCTGCCAGGTATTCATGACCTGGATTCCTGGACTGGTTACTGTAGAAACAGGATACTTAGCTAGACGAATCATTGGTCTGACACAGTATGGCTGATCTTATGTTCTTATTATGTCTGTTTATGGCTTAAGTCACAGAATAAAATTGTGCCACTAGGGCATTAAGCATTGTATTAGAAGGGAGATGGTGGGGAATTGAGATTCTGGAATATATCTAGGATGGATGTTGTATTACAGTCATGATGTATCCTAAAAGTTCCAGTTTCTGCTAAGCTGCGATTTGCCTCAAATAAAAAGCAATGCTCCAAAAAAGAAGTGGATTGGGAGGTTTGGTGGTTGGAAGAATAGGCCAGGAAAGTAAAAAATTATGTGAAACAGCAGAACATAATATCACTATCCCAAAATGGTCTTCAGCATTCGAAGAACAAAGCCAGAAATAGCTAATACCCTTTTTATAGAATAGATGGCAGCCAAATGACTGTATAGCACCGACACGAACCCCACCTATAGAATACACAGCAAATAAAGATGGAACACTGATAATTTATTACTAAGTGGAAGCCAGTAAACTTGATATCACAAAATACCAAAGCAACTAATCGACTCACGATTTGGATTTTTTTCCTTTTTTATATTTTTTTAAAAATCTTTAATTTTCAAAGCTTCAAAAATGCAATACAATAAATGTAACACGATAATACAATTAATAGCACATTCAACTTACATATATTTATAAACAACCAGTTTCACCCACCCTCCCCCCAGTGATAAGTTCAATAAAGCATAAAAATATGGATTATCACAAAAACCTTACCCTATTCTAATTAATGATATCATCCCACCCACCCACCCTCACATAAAAATATCCGAAAAACAAAATTAAAATGGAAATAATCCCCCATCCCTCCCATCCTCCCCTGGATATGTACCAAAATAATCAAAAGCTGACTGATTTTTTTCCTTTTGCCTTAGATTTTATTCCCCAGTTCAGGCCTCTCTTTGCTCACATTCTCCAGCCCAGCCCAGCCCAGTGACTTCCTGATGAAGGGCAGAGCACCAGTGACTTCTTAACAAAAGAAGAAAGAGTTGCACCACAATTCTAAAATTCTCTCCTGTATACTGGTATCCTCTGCAAAATGAATTGTGTTTGTGTAGCTTTTTGTTTATATCACTTTTCTGCTGTGAATACAATGGGAATCCCTGAGGGTGCAGAGAATGTTGGAAGATTAGGTTCTTACTTTTGCTAATCTTTCTTGTAAACAGGAATCTCAGTCTTGATCGACAAGTATTTACCCTCCTTTACTGCGAAGTCTGTAGAGAGCCTATTTCTTGTGTAATATATTGTACGCTCACTTTTTGCATTCTGTAATTCGCTGATTGTCCAGCCCTCTTCGATATGAACCGCCTAGAAGTCCTCTGACTATGGCGGTATAGAAGAAGAAAGTTATTATTATTATTATAATTTAATAATACTAATAAATAACAGTTTATATACCACAGTACCGTTAAGTTCTATGCGGTTTACAAAAGATTAGTGAAGTACAAGTTGAGAGAACTTAAGGGAAGGGAGAACAAGTGGGGGAAATGACCAGAGAACCGTTAAGGAAAAGTTGAAAAGGGACAGATTCAAAACGAATGCTAAGAAGTTCTTCTTTACCCAACGTGTGGTGGACACCTGGAATGCACTTCCAGAGGACGTTATAGGGCAGCGAACGGTACTGGGGTTTAAGAAAGGATTGGACAATTTCCTGCTGGAAAAGGGGATAGAGGGGTATAGATAAAAGATTACACAGGTCCTGGACCTGATGGGCCGCCGCGTGAGCGGACTGCTGGGCGCGATGGACCTCGGGTCTGACCCAGCGGAGGCATTTCTTATGTTCTTAAGGAGGGGAAAGGGAGGAACGGGTCAACTATTACATTACATTACATTAGTGATTTCTATTCCGCTTGTGCCTTGCGGTTCTAAGCGGATTACAAATTAGAAGATATCTGGACATTACCGAGAGAATTATATAACAAAGATTCATGTACATTACATGATACAGTTGAGAGTTACAAATTAGAGGATATCTGAATTTATCCGATGGGATAACATAGTAAAGATTCAAGTACTTACAGGATACAGTGGAGAGTAACAATATATTCAGGATTACCTAACATTGAAGGGATAAGTTTATTGTATACATGTGGTAGATGCTTATTTAGCGGTCTGGGTATTTTTTGGTTAGGTATGGTTCGAGGGAATGACTAGTGTGCTATTCACGGGGGAGAAAGCATGTACAAGTGGGAGGAGATTAGTGAGTGAGGACGTGTTTTTTGAATAGAACTGTTTTGATTTCTTTTCGAAACACTTTGATGTCTGTTGTTTTGATCATCAGTTTGGTGATGGTGGGGTCAATTTTCGCTGCCTGTGTCGCCAGAAGGCTGTCGTAAAATTTCTTACATCGGGTTCCATTATGAGGGGGGAAGATGAATAGGTTCTGAGTTCTCCTTGATCTGGGTGAGTGGTAGCGGTGTAGGCGGTTGTTTAGGTAGCTGGGGGCAGTACCATGGGTTACTTTAAATAGTAGACAATAGAATTTGAATTGAGTTCTTGCTTTTATCTAGGTACTTCAGGAACAGGTGAGTTTTGAGGCGTTTCCTGAACACCTCATAAGTGGTGGGCGAGAGGAGTTGTTCTAGTTCTTTACCCCATAAAGCTGCTTGATGTGAGAGAAGGTGTCCATAGTGTTTTTTTAGTTTGCAACCTCTGACCGGGGGAGAAACGAAGTGCAAGTGGGAGCTTCTCTTGTGTCTGCAGGCTGAGAAGGAGAAGAGATCAGTTATGTATTTAGGGGCAAGACCGTAAAGAACTTTAAAGCAGAAGCAGGCGAACTTAAACTTTACACGAGCTTCCAACGGCAACCAGTGTAGCTGTTTGTAGTATGGCGTCACGTGATCGAATTTCTTTAGACCGAAGATAAGTCTGACCGCAGTGTTTTGCATTAATTGTAAGCGTCAAATATGCTTTTGGGGGATTGCTAAGTAGGCGATGTTACAATAGTCAAGTTGACTTAGTACGAGGGATTGTACCAGGATTCTGAATGCAGAGTTATCAAAGTATGCTTTAATGGATTTGAGCTTCCAGAGGGTGAAAAAACCCTTTTTGACATATTTTTCAGCTCCTCCTCCTCTCACTCTGGCTGTGCTAGATTTCCTCAGTCTGTATCAAAGCAGTGAGTCAGCCCTAGAGTAAGTACAAAAAGAGAGGGGGGGACGGGACATGGGGATTTTGTCCAAGTTAGATTATAAACTCTTCTGAGCAGGGACCGTCTATTAAATGTCAAAATGTACAGTGCTGTGTAAGCCTTTCAGCACTATATAAGTGATAAATAGTAGTAGTAGTAGATTCTCCCCAAGATAGCACAAGTCTGTTCTGCTCAACAAAAACAACATTTATTAAAATGTTTTGCAACACATAATGAGGTGAAATGAAACTTGTGTGAAACCTCCATCGACAATTCGAAGATACTCAATTTGCAAATTTTACACTACAGTACTATAATAAATTCTTCTCCTCCTTGACTGTAAGGGACAGTGGAAGTAAACAAGACATCTGACCCTCCAAACATGTCTGAGACAGAAAGAAGAACTAATGAACTAACAGGGCAGGCATCAAGACTGATATTCCTGTTTACAAGAAAGAAGATTAGCAAAGTAAGAACCTAATCTTCTATTCTAGTGCAATAGGAATATCAGTACCAAAGCAGTCCCCAGTGCCTAAGTGACAAGTGAGCCTGCTGCCAGTACTGCAGAACCAAACTTTGCATCCCTTCTGGTTGCTACATCCACTATGTAAAACTCTGTAAAAGTATGGAGGTGAGATCACATAGCTGCCCTACAAATTTCTTCAGGTGAGACAGCTCTAGCCTCTGCCCAGGACGACACCATCACTCTGGTGAAGTGTGCCTTTACTCCCACGGGAGACTGTTTTCCGCTCCCAATATAGGCTGAAGAAACTGTCAGTTGAATCCATCTTGAAATGGTCATCTTTGATGCCTACCGTCCCTGTTGTGCTGAACTCAGGAGAACAAAGCGATGATCTGACAGGCAAAACTTGTACATCATCTCTAAATAACAAAGAAGAACTCTTCGGATGCCCAGGCATTTCAGGATCTTATCTTCCTTCTTTGCCCCAGAGGGCAAAAAGGCTGGGAGATGCACTTCCTGGTTTAGCTGAAAATTGAAACTACCTTCAGTAAGAAGGAAGGTACTGTTCAAAGCGAGACACCAGTCTCTGAAATCTTGAGGAAGGGTTCCTTGCTTGACAGACACAGCAATTTTGGTACTCTTTTGACCAAAGTTACGGCCATTAATGTTAAATCCATGAGCGAGGCCTTCTCAAAGGGCTCATATGGAGCCTGAGCTAGTGCCTGCAGGATGAGATTAAGATTCCAGGATGAAAAGGGCTGGTTTACAAGGAGTTGAAGATGCAATGCTTCCTTTAAAAATCTGGACACTTCTGGCTGAGAAGCCAAGATTCGCTGTTTGATCTACCCTCTAAAGTGAAAAGACCCGCTATCTGTACCACTACAAGGTCTTTATCGAGCCCCTCCTGAAGAAAGGTTAAGAGACCATGGCAATTGAAGCTTTAGTCAGATCTGTGTCTCTCTGACTGCACCAACTGTGCAAATACTTCCAAGTCTTCATACAGGATGTCAAAGTGGACTGCTTCTTAGATCTTAGCAAGGTGGTTATCACCAAGTTCAAATAGCCTTTGTGCACAAGAGCCAAGCTGTGAGAACAAAGCAGTCTTGATCCTCAGATGACGCACCAGGTCTGTGTACCACAGCCGCCTCAGCCAGTCCAAGACAATCAGAATTATTTGCACTTTGTGGGTCCTTATCCTATCATCGACCAAGGAGGGAACACATATAGAAGCTCTGCTGGAGAACTGGGCTGGACCAGAGCATCCAGACTGTTGCTTCCTGGCTTATATCTTCAACTGAAGAACTAAGCGACCTTCTTGTTGCTGGCTGATGCCATGAGATCAAATGTTGATTGCCCCCAGCACTGTACAATATTGTCGAAGGACTCCCGAGACAGAGACCACTCTCCTGGATCCAATGTCTGACCACTCTGGAAATCTGCTTCACATTGTCCACTCCTGCTACACGTGCCACCGAGAGAGCCAATAGATGGGCCTCGGCCCACTGGAACAGCATTTGAACCTCCAATCTCAGTGGTGCCTTCCTGCTGCCTCCCTGCCGGTTGACATAGGCTACCGCTGTGGCATTGTCCGAGAAGATACAGACCCCTTTGCCCTCCAAGATGCTCTCCAGAAGGGCTAGCCTGATCGCTTTCAGCTCCAAGCGGTTGATTGTCCAATCCCTCTTCGAGGGTGACCACCGGCCTTGCAATGGGCATTCTTGGTCTCCCCAGCCGAAGAGGCACAGAGACATTCCCTGGGATAGGAACCATGGCTCCAGCCACCAGTCCAGGTTGTGCAAAGCTGTGTTTGTCCAAGGCAGCGCTAAGTCCAGTGCATCCAACTGCGTGGATCACCGGGAGAGTAGCCTCTCCTGTACAGAGTGTAAATCCACTCTTGCCCAGGGTACTACTACTATTTATAATAATAATAATAATAACTTTATTCTTCTATACCGCCACAATCTTGCAACTTCTAGGCGGTTTACAGTAAGGAGAACTGGATACACAGCGACATACAGGAGAGCTGGATATACAGCAAAATACAATATGCAGATATTCAGAGGAAATACAGAGAGCAGAGACCTTAAGAGGCAATAGTACAGAAATGCAATTTGCTGAGCAAAATATAAGATATACATTTTGGTAGGTAATTTCCGACAGGACCTATTTGGAATAAATGGCAACGTAAAATTGCGACAAGATGAAGATAACATATTGTATTTATGGCAGTGCAGTAAATTTAGGTGGATTATGGAGGGGGAGAGGGGGGAGATCGGGTCAATTGTTTAGGTATTTCTGGAACAGATCAAAATACAGATTTGGTAACCCTGTAAGTAGTGACTACCCAGTCAGAGATCAATTTCTGCCAACACAAATGCCTCTTACCTGAAGTTTCTATGTAATAATGAGTGATTGCCTTCCAGTGATATACAAAGTCTTCTTGTAAAGGAAGCGAAGGGGCAAGCTATGAAAAGAGAAAACAAATGTATAAACAGTAATTAGTTACTTATGCTGAAAAAGGCTTATTCTCTTTAACACTACAATGGCTAATTCTACTGTGTTGATCAATGTAACAAAAAAAAAAAAAAAAGATTTAGCAGAATTAGAAAAGTAGATAGAAGGATGACCATTAAATGATTAAGGAGATGGCAGAACTCTCATATAATGAAAAATTACAGGGTAGAGCTTCTCAGCTTGGAGAAGGAGACAGTTGACGAGAGAGATGATAGAGGCCTACAAAATCCTGAGTGAGATGGGACCTGAATTGACTGTTTCCTCTTTCAAAAAATATACAAAGATGAGGGGATACTGCACATACATAGCAACACAATTAAAATAAATAGGAGATAATTTTTTTTTCACTCTGTGCATAATTGAGCTCTGAAAATTGTTGCCAGAGGACGTGGTAAAAGCAGTTAATGTAGCTGGGTTTAAAAGTTGTTTGGACAAGTTCTTGGTGGAAGGAGTTAGAGTTACAGCCTCAAACCCCACGCTGCTCCTTGTGACCCTAGGCAAGTCATAGTAACATAACATAGTAGATGACGGCAGATAAAGACCTGAATGGTCCATCCAGTCTGCCCAACCTGATTCAATTTAAATTTTTTAATTTTTTCTTCTTAGCTATTTCTGGGCGAGAATCCAAAGCTTTACCCGGTACTGTGCTTGGGTTCCAACTGCCGAAATCTCTGTTAAGACTTACTCCAGCCCATCTACACCCTCCCAGCCATTGAAGCCCTCCCCTGCCCATCCTCCACCAAAAGGCCAGACACAGACACAGACCGTGCAAGTCTGCCCAGTAACTGGCCTAGTTCAATATTTAATCTTATTTTCTGATTCTAAATCTTCTGTGTTCATCCCACGCTTCTTTGAACTCAGTCACAGTTTTACTCTCCACCACCTCTCTCGGGAGCGCATTCCAGGCATCCACCACCCTCTCCGTAAAGTAGAATTTCCTAACATTGCCCCTGAATCTACCACCCCTCAACCTCAAATTATGTCCTCTGGTTTTACCATTTTCCTTTCTCTGGAAAAGATTTTGTTCTACGTTAATATCCTCTATTGCTCCAGGTACATCAGATAGATTGTGAGCCCGCAGTGATAGATGGGGAAAATGCTTGCGTATCTGAATCTACTCCGCTTAGACAACCTCCATTGATAGCCAGTATATAAAATAGTATATACTGTATTAGAAAAATAGTTCTTAGGAAAGCCATTGCTTATCCCTGGGAGTAGGCAGCATGGAATCTAGGACTCCTTTTACGAAAGCGTGTTAGGGCCTTAACGCATGGAATAGCGCGTGCTAGCCGAAAAACTACCACCTGCTCAAGAGGAGGCGGTAGCGGTTAGCGTGCGCTATTCCGTGCGTTAAGGCTCTAACGCGCCTTCGTAAAAGGAGCCCTAGATTTCAAACTATTGTCCACCATGGTCCCAACTGGATGGTGTCACCTGATATGAAGCACTGCGTTCCTACGAGTATGCACCGCTTGAGAAAAGATCAAAAGACAACCTGAATGTATGTGTTGGTAAAGACGGAAATCAAAGAATCCTAATAAGAAAACCATCTACTATGAAACATTTGAATGTAATGACAGATTAAAATGACTGCGGTATTTTAATGACTAAACATGATAAAAACTGAAATAAAAATTGATTTCAATATTAAGTTTTAATGAGTAAATTGCATCTTGTCATTTTTGACAAAGCATTTCTGCTAGTTTATTAATATTCTGCATATTCATGAGCTGTGGCGCAGTGGTTGGATCTACAGCCTCAGCACCCTGGGGTTGTGGGTTCAAACCCCGCGCTGCTCCTTGTGACCATAGCCCCAGGTACGTTAGCTAGATTGTGAGCCCACCGGGACAGAGAGGGAAAAATGCTTGAGTACCTGATTGTAAAAACCGCTTAGATAACCTTGATAGGCGGTATATAAAATCCTAATAAACTTGAAACTTCACTTTAAAAAGTTCAATGGCACTGTACACAGAGCAGAAAGCGCACTCTTTGTTAAAGTTAAATACGCTTCCCCTTTCTATAGCTATTTCAGACCAGTAAGAAACTGGAAACTATGAGTAATGATACAACAGAATTATTACCTACAGATGATGACAATGGACACCGGCTTTGGAAACCTCAACAGACTAGGCTAATGTCAAATTCTTTCGAGATCTTTTTAAATCCCTTACCAGACTTATAAGCTGCTACAATCTTCTTTCTGAAGGCCTCAGAAAGCTCCTTTGATCTCACCATGGTGTTCACTCTCACTGCAGCAGTCATGAGCACACCAAACTAAATATCTGAGGTTTAAGTAGGGCAAACCTCCTTCAAAATACTGAGTAACGATGTTCTAATCATGTGCACCTGATGTGATACACCTGTGTGTGATTTGAGCCACTTTAAGTGGGAGGATATGTGGGGTGTGTCCTAATTTATTCCTCAGTTAGAATAGACATTTTTGTGGATATCTTTTGTTTCATGAGTAAATCAATGAAAATTTTTGTTGTTTACCTGCAATTACATCACTTTCTTTTCCAGAGATAAATAAAAAAAAAAGATTTGACATCGATATGTCAACATTTCTTAAGAAAGAACTGAATATTTCATGGGGTGTCCTAATTTTTTCACATGATTGTATCTGCTGAGCTTGTGGCCAGTGTTTTGCTCTCCCTGAACATAGACCGCTTTCAAAAATATGTTCCGAGGAATCGCCCAGTTCCAAATTTTTTCGGCCTCTTGACAGAGAGTGAGAGAACCTGTCCTTGTTTGTTCATGTAATACATTGTGACCTGGTTGTATTGAAGACAAGGAGTATGTGATTGGAAAAATGACCTTGCATTTCTTAGCATTAAATTTTAGCTGCAAAAACCTGAAGGAATGATATAGTTTATTTATTTATTCAATTTTTTATACCGTTCTCCCAAGGGAGCTCAGAACGGTTTACATTAATTTATTCAGGTGCTCAAGCATTTTTCCCTGTCTGTCCTGGTGGGCACACAATCTACCTAATGTACCTGGGGCAATGGAGGGATTAAGTGACTTGCCCAGGGTCACAAGGAGCAGCGTGGGTTTGAACCCACAACTTCAGGGTGCCGAGGCTGTAGCTTTAACCACTGTGCACGACAGAAGAGCGAGACTTTGGTGTGATAGTATAGGTTCATAGACAACAGCGCGAAAGAAAAAGGTGCGCCCGGACAATTGAACGCAGCGCGGAGGCGCACACCGCTCTAAATTACTGTTTTTAGGGCTCCGACAGGGGGGCGTGGGGGGAATCCCCCCACTTTACTTAATAGACATCGCGCCAGCTTTATGGGAGGCTTGGGGGGTTGTAACCCTCCACATTTTACTGTAAACTTAACTTTTTCCCTAAAAACAGGGAAAAAGTGAAGTTTTCAGTAAAATGTGGGGGGTTATAACCCCCCAAACCCCCCACAACGCCCCCACAACGCGGCGCGACGTCTATTAAGTAAAGTGGGGGGGTTCCCCCCCACCGGAGCCCTAAAAACAGTAATTTAGAGCGGCGCGCACCTCCGCGCTGCGCTCAATTGTCTGGGCGTGCCTTTGTCCCGGCACGCTTTTGACCTGACACCGATAGTATGTGATGATCTTAAGGTGGCCAAACAGATTGAAAAGGTGACAGTGAAAGCTAGAAGGATGCTAGGGTGCATAGGAAGAGGTATGGCCAGTATGAAAAAGGAGGTATTGATGCCCCTGTATAAGACTTTGGTGAGACCTCATTTAGAATATTGTGCACAATTCTGGAGGCCGAACCTTCAAAAAGATATAAAAAGGATGGAGTCGGTCCAGAGGAAAGCTACTAAAATAGTACATGGTCTTCATAATAAGGCATATAGGGACAGACTTAAAGATCTTAATCTGTATACTTTGGAGAAAAGGTGGGAGAGGGGAGATATAATAGAGACGTTTAAATACCTACATGGTATAAATGCGCATTTGAAAGGAAGCTCTGGAATGAGGGCATAGGAAGAAGTTAAGAGGTGATAGGCTCAGGAGTAATCTAAGGAAATACTTTTTGACAGAAAGGGTGGTAGTTGCATGGAACAGTCTCCTAGAAGTGATGGTGGATACAGAGACTGTCTGAATTCAAGAAAACGTGGAATAGGCTGTGGGATCTCTTAGAGAGAAGGATGGGCAGACTGGATGGGCCATTTGGCCTTTATCTGTCCTCATGTTTCTATGTTTGTTATCTGTCACAAAACATCATTTTCAGTACTGTAATGGACATTCCTCCCTTTATCTTTCATAAAGAGGATTAGCTTATTTACTATGGTCATTTTTCCTAAGGGCTAGATTCACTAAGTCCACCGATTGTGTCCCGATCACTTTGTGACCCCGACCCGATTCACTAACCTTCCTCCCGCACCCGATCCGATCGATGCATGCAAATGAGGGGAAACAGCATGTAAAGTAGGAAGAGCCTCGATTCACTAAACAAAATTCAAGAACACAGACTGGGCTGACTGATCAAGAAGAAGCGACAACGTTTTACCATATTAAACTTTATTACATTACATGCTTATATTCCGCCTGTACCTTGCAGTTCTAAGCGGATTACATCAGAAAGATAGCTAGACATTTCCAGGAAGAGAAATACAATTAAAGAAGTTGGTCCTAGTACAACAAAAAAGATAGCTGGACTTTTCCAGTAAAGGAATACAATTGAAGGCGTAAGGTCTAAAGCAATTTTGATGAGATGATTCTAAGAGGGGGTGAGAGGGGAAACGGGAGGGATTAGGACGTTTGGGTGAATTTCTTGAATAGTAGGGTCTTGATTTCTTTGCGGAAAGCCTTGAGGTCAGTTGAAGCTGTCAGTAGGTTGGTGATAGTGGGATCCAGTTTTGCTGCATGTGTTGCTAGTAAGTTGTCATACATCTTTTTGCGTTTAGTTCCTTTAAAAGGGGGGTAGGAGAAAGGGGATTGGGTTCTCCTCTGTCTGGTTGAGAGGTTCCTGTTTAGACGGTTGTTTAGGTGGGTGGGTGCCGTTCCGTTTAATGTTTTGAATAACATGCAGTATAGTTTGAATTGGATGTGGGCTTGTATTGGAAGCCAGTGTGAGTCTAGGAAGGCGTTGGTGATGTGGTCAAATTTTCCAAGGGAATAGATCATTCTGAGGGCAGTGTTCTGCACGGTCTGTAATTGTTTTATTAGGTAGGTGGGACAGGAAAGGTAGAGGATATTGCAATAATCCAATAGACTTAGGACTAGGTATTGGACTATGAGTCTGAATTGTTCTTTTTCAAAGAATTTTCTGATTTTGCGAAGGTTGCGCATGGTGAAGAATGCTTTTTGTGTGATTTTGTTAATTTGCACCTGAAGAGTGCAACCTCTGTCTACTGTTACTCCAAGGAGTTTGAGAGTGGGTTGTAAGGGATATTTGGTGGTTTTTATTTCTAGCTCAGTTATAGAAGGGGTTTTGTCCTTTTCAAGCAGTAGAAATTTAGTTTTATCTGGGTTGAGCTTCAGTTTGTGTTCTGTCATCCATTTTTCCACCGCTTCTAGAGTTTTTTCCAGGATGCCTGATTTGGTGGGGTCTTGTGTGTCAAAGGGGAGGAGTATGGTGATATTGTCTGCATAGCTGAATGAAGTTACTTTGAGTTTGTCTAACAGGGTACCGAGGGAGGAAATGTAAAGATTGAAGAGCATGGGTGACAATGGGGAACTTTGGGGTACTCCGCAAGGATTGGTCCAAGGCTCCGATATAAGATCCTTTGTTTTTACTCTGTATGTTCTTGTTTTAAGGAATCCTTGAAACCAGTTGTATACTTCGCCTGAGATCCCTATTGCTTCTAATATCTGAAGAAGTATAGTGTGGTTGACCAGGTCAAATGCAGCAGAGAGGTCGAGTTGAATTATCAGCATCCTTCTTCCTTTGCTAAGGTGCTGTCTGGCTATGTCTAGAAGGGAAACTAGCAGTGTCTCAGTGCTGTGGTTCGATCTGAACCCCGATTGAGTTGGGTGAAGTAGGTTGTGGTCTTCAAGGTAGTTGGTGAGGTATTTGGCAACCAGACCTTCTATTAGTTTAACGTATAATGGAATTGAGGCGATGGATCGGTAGTTGGAGGGGATGTCTATTGGTCCTTTGGGATCTTTCAGTATTGGGGTGATTATGATTTCCCCTAGGTCTTGTGGGAATTGGCCTTCCGTGAGAGTTGTTTGGATCCATTGCAAGAGGCAAGCTCTAAATTTGGGGGATGCATTTAACAGTAGATATGAGGGGCAATTGTTCAGGTCGCATGACGCTCGACTGTATTTTCTGTAGAGTCGGTTCATGTCCAACCATTGCACCTTTGTAAAGTTGGACCAGTGCCTGTCAGCTGCAGTAGCTTCTTCTGTTGTAGGGTTTATTATAATCTCGTCTAGGAGGGTTGGTGAGTTGTTGAAGGAGGCTCTAATATTGGCGATCTTGTTCTTGAAATGGTCCGCTAGTTGGGTGGCCGTTGGAGGGTGGATTCCTTGAGTGGTTAGGAATGGTTGAGTGTCGGTGAGGTTCTTCACAAGTTGGAAGAATTTCTTTGTGTCTAAGGATTCTGTGCCTATTAGTTTGGAGTAATAAGCTCTTCGTTTTTCTTTAAGTTTGATCTTGTATTGTTTTATTAGGTTTCTCCAAGCTACTTTGGTTGGTTCTTGGTTCTTTTTTTGCCATGCTCTTTCGAGTTGTCTGCAGTGTCTTTTTAATTGAAGAAGTTCTGTGTCGAACCATTTGTCTGAAGATCTGCAGAGTTTGTGTTTTGTCTTTTCTGGGGCTAGTCCGTTCAAGGTTGTTTCGCTCAGGGAGCGCCACTGGTGAATGAATACATTGTGGTCTATGGAGGCGATTGAGGGGTCTACTGTGGTCCAGAATGTAGAAGGGTCGATTTTTGGTCGGGTTTTGAATGAGGTTTTGTGGGTTTCGTGCTTGTTTGTGCTTTGAGTCCAGTTGATGTTGAAGGTGAATTTGAAGTGGTCTGACCAGAGGGAAGGGTGCCAGGCCCCATTGGAGATATGAATGTTAGGTGTGTGGGGGTGTTGGAACATGTAAGCTGCAATATCAAGTTGGTGGCCTTTTTCATGAGTGGGTTGAGGATATAGAATTTGGTAGGAGAGTGCATTGAGGTATGAGATTATGCCAGCAGCTTGTTTGGAGGAGGTGTCTTCTAGGTGGAGATTTATGTCTCCGAGGAGCAGGTTGTGTGTTGAGGTTAATGAATTCCGGAAGATGAAATCTTCAAGATCGTGTTTTGTGGTGTTCCATTGTCCTGGAGCTATGTAGCAGAGGATGCAGGTTAGGGTGTCTTTGAGTGAGTTACTGGAAAGCTGGACGGCAAGCAGGTCTGATTGTGGGGTGGAGTGTTTGTCTAGGACGGTGGATTAAAGCTACAGAGTATATTCTCCATTGCAAATGGAAAACTCCTTGTGTGCCCCCTCACATTAGATCTTGTAGTTGCTTCCTTCGATGTCTGTGCAAACATATGGCTAAATTGCGGGACTTTAATCCACAGAGTGATTGTTTATTGCCAATTTGGGGAAATAGAAATTTCTTGTCTGGTTTGGAAAATCTGTATTTACTACAATGGAGAAATCAGGGTTTCTACCAATTCAAGTATGCCTTAAATTCAACTGGGGAGCTGTAGTCTTGAGTCTTTGCAAGGGCCTACTTTGACCTTGTTGCGCAGGTTTGCTTATCGGCAACGTCATCACTATATTAAATCTTTACTTGTTTCATCATTCAAATGGAGGTGGATACAAATTTTCAGGAATAGTTTGAGACTTCTTCAGGTGAGCCATCCTGAAAATTTCTCTTACATAAAAAGTTGTTGCCGAGCAAACCTCAGAATGATCTTTCTGCCGTGGGGTCTAGGTGGAGTGTGGATTTGGCACTAAATGTGGAGACACAAGATTTAATTCTTATTAAAGTGAGTTCCACAGAGCTTAGAGAATGTCAATACAGAATACTCTTTTGAGCTTATGTTTTTCAGTCTGTGCAGGGAAGAAGAGCAGGACTTGTGGGCGATTGTGTCTGATGATCTCAGGGTGGCAAAAAAACAGGTAGAAAAGGTGACGGTCAAAGCCAGGAAGATGCTTGTGTGCATAAAGAGAGGAATAGCCAGTAAGAAAAGTGAGGCACCATTTGTAATTTTGAAGGCTGCACCTTCAGAAAGATATAAATAGGATGGAGTTGGTCCAAAGGGCTGTTACAAAATTGGTTGGTAGTTTTTCTCATAAATCATATGGAGAAAGACTAAAGAGACCTTAATTTTATACTCTGGAGAAAAGACAGGAGAGAGGGGATACGATAGAGCAGGGATCTCAAAGTCCCTCCTTGAGGGCCGCAATCCAGTCGGGTTTTCAGGATTTCCCCAATGAATATGCATTGAAAGCAGTGCATGCACTTAGATCTCATGCATATTCATTGGGGAAATCCTGAAAACCCGACTGGATTGCGGCCCTCAAGGAGGGACTTTGATAGTCAATTAAATAGCTCCATAGTGTTGATGTACAGGAGGAGAATTTTTTTCCAAATTAAGAAAAACTCCGGAAAGAGAAGGCATAGGATGAAGTTAAGAGGTGATAGGCTCAGGAGTAATGTAAGAAAATACTTCTTTGAAGAAAGGGTGGTAGATGCATGGAATAGTCTCCCAATGGAGGTGGTGGAGATGAAGACTGTATCTGAATTCAAGATAGCATAGGACAGGCATTTGGGATCTCTTAGGGAGAGGAAGAGATAGTGGATGTTGTGGATGGGCAAACAGAACATAAGAAATGCCTTCTCCGGATCAGACCTAGGTCCATCTAGTCCGGTGATCTGCACACGTGGAGGCCCATTTAGGTACTCCTTTATGGAGACCCGGATTTCCCGTATCCCTCAATATGATTAGCAAGAAGGTATGCATTCAACTTGCGTTTGAAACCCAGAACAGTAGTCTCCATCACAACCTCTTCCGGGAGAGCATTCCAAGTGCCCACCACTCGTTGTACGAAACAGAACTTTCCGACGTTAGTCCTGAACCTGCTGCCACTCAGTTTCAGGCTATGACCTCTTGTCCGTGTCACATCTGAAAATGTTAGTAATGCTGATTCCTGGTCTATTTTGTCAAATCCTTTTAATATTTTAAAAGTCTCTATCATATCCCCTCGCAGTCTTCTCTTCTCGAGGGTGAACAGTTCCAGTTTCTCGAGTCGTTCTCTGTAGCTCAAATTCTCCATGCCTTTGACTAGTTTCGTGGCTCGCCTCTGCACCCTCTCCAGCAGAGTTATATCCTTCTTAAGGTATGGAGACCAGTGTTGGACACAGTATTCTAAGTGTGGTCTGACCATTGCTCTATAAAGTGGCATTATAACTTCTTCCGATCTACTCGTGATCCCCTTCTTAATCTGGATGGGCCATTTGGCCTTTATCTGCAATCATGTTTCTAAGTTTTTATGGGAGGGTGTGACTGCTATTTGCAGGAAATGTCAAAGTCTAATTCTTTTATTCATGACCTGTGGAGCTGCACTTAGATATCTGTTTTTAGGAGATCTATGATTCGATATCTAGAACATATATTACAGCAAATTATTGCCTTTCATCCCAGGAGGATTCTGCTGGGACAAGTATTAGCATTGGGAATCTGGGGGTAAGGATCACAGAGTTTGGGCAATGAAGGTATGTATTTGGGGGAAAAAAGTATTTTACAATATTGGACTCAAGAATAGAGAATGACATGGTGACAAAATTCATCACCGCTCCCGTCCCTGTGGATAACCACAGGAAACCATCTCCATGTCATTTTTTAAGGAGAGAGGGAAGAATCAAAGTATGAATAGACTCAGCCATTGACCCTCAAGCCTTGCATTGAAGAATGCTGATGTAGAAGGACTGAGGTTGAGATAGACACTAAAGAATGACACGGGATTGTTTCCTGCGGTTATCCGTGGGGACAAGAACAGTGATGAATTTTCTCACCATGTCATTCTCTACTCAAGAGCTCAACTCCTACTTTTGCCACTGGCAAATAAGCTGCACAAGCTACTTTTCTTAGAACTTACTCCCCCTTTTACAAAGCCCGGTAACGGTTGCTGTGCGGCAAAAGCCCCGAAGCCCTTTAAATCCCTATGGGCTTTGGGGCAGTTACCACAGTGGCTTTGTAAAAAGGGAAGGGGGGGGGGGGTTAGTGATTTATGCCTTGCTTTTAAACACCAGAGGTGGTGGAGACAGAGACTGTCTGAATTCAAGAAAGCGTGGGTCAAGCAAGTGGGATTTCTTAGAGAGAGGAAGAGATAATGGTTACTGCGGATAGGCAGCAGACTGGATGGGCCATTTGGCCTTTATCTGTCATCATGTTTCTATATTAAATCTGAAAATTAGGAGTCATATTTTAAATCAATTGCGATTTCCCCATTCAAACAATGCAGGGAGGGATTAAGCCCTCCTCGCTTTTGCTGGCGCTGTTCTCTACATTCATAGAAACATAGAAAATGATGGCAGAAAAGGGCTATAGCCCACCAAGTCTGCCCATTTCAAGTATCCGCCCCCCTGAATTCACTCCCTTAGCAATCCCACGGGAATATCCCATTTTCTCTTAAAATCTGTCACGCTGCTGGCCTCAATCACCTGCAGTGGGAGTCTGTTCCAGTGATCCACCACTCTTTCGGTGAAGAAGTACTTTCTGGAGTCTCCATGAAACTTCCCTCCCCTGATTTTCAGCGGATGTCCTCTGGTGGTCGAGGGTCCCATGAGACAGAAGATATAATCTTCCGACTCGATACGTCCCGTGATGTACTTAAACGTTTCACTGGCCTCCAGCGACCATAATATGGTATGGCTCAACCTCAAGAAAGGATTCCCGAAAACAAACACCACAACAAGGGTTCTCAACTTTAGAGGCACAGACTTTAACCGCATGGGAGATTTCGTCCATGAGGAGCTACATAAACAAGCAAAAACTGATAATGTGGAGGATATGTGGTCGTCTCTGAAGTCCATACTACACGAAGCAACAGACCGATACATAAAGACTGTAAGTAAACGCAGGTGAAACAAAAGACCCCAATGGTTCAGTAAAGAAATTTCAGACCTAGTTAAACAGAAAAAAGACGCATTTATCGCCTACAAACATTTAGGCAGAGAGGGGGCAAAAGAGGACTATCTAGACAGATCTAAAGCTGTCAAAACAGCAGTCAGAGAGGCCAAACTCCGAATGGAGGAAGAGCTAGCACGGAAAATTAAGAAAGGGGATAAATCTTTCTTCAGCTATATTAGCGACAGAAAAAGAAACAAAGATGGGATAGTACGCTTGAAGCAATCGGACGGTAACTTTGCAGAATCAGACTCTAAGAAGGCAGAATTACTAAACCAATACTTCTGTTCAGTGTTCACCCGCAAAGCGCCGGGAGCTGGTCCACAGCTGCAGACGGGAGATAACCGGAAAGACCCGTTTCAAGATTTCGAATTTACGCCCAGTAGTGTCTATAGCGAACTATCAAGACTCAAAGTAAATAAAGCCATGGGACCAGATAACCTACACCCCAGAATGCTCAGGGAGTTAAGGGAAGTCCTGGCAGAACCATTATCTGTTCTTTTCAATCTTTCCCTAAGCACAGGAAGGGTCCCATTGGACTGGAAAACCGCCAACGTAATCCCACTCCACAAAAAGGGCTGCAGGACAGAGACAGCAAACTACAGACCAGTGAGTCTCACGTCTATAGTGTGTAAACTGATGGAAACACTGATCAAACAGAATATTGACACAATCCTAGATGAAGAAAAACTGCGTGATCCACACCAACACGGGTTCACCCAGGGCAGATCCTGCCAATCTAATCTGATTAGCTTTTTTGACTGGGTTACTAGACAACTGGACGCCGGAGAGTCACTGGACGTGGTATATTTGGACTTCAGTAAGGCATTTGATAGCGTCCCTCATCGAAGATTGCTGAACAAGCTGAAATCGATAGGATTAGGAAACACTCTAACTACATGGATTGGAGATTGGCTGAGCGGTAGACTTCAGAGGGTGGTGGTGAACGGTACCCCATCTGAAGCATCGGACGTGATCAGTGGAGTGCCGCAGGGATCGGTCCCGGGCCCGATTCTATTCAACTTATTCATAAGAGATATGACGCAAGGACTTAGAGGAAGGGTATCACTGTTCGCCGACGCCGCCAAACTTTGCAACATAGTAGGCAGATGCTTATTACCTGATAATATGACACACGACCTACTGCTACTGGAACAATGGTCAAATACTTGGCAGCTAGGCTTCAATGCTAAAAAATGCAAGGTAATGCACCTGGGCAAAAGAAACTCGCGTAGAACTTATGTACTAAATGGTGAAACCTTGATCAGGACCACGGCGGAACGCGATCTAGGGGTGATCATTAGCGAGGACATGAAGGTTGCCAATCAAGTGGAGAAGGCTTCCTCCAGGGCAAGACAAATAATGGGGTGTATCCGCAGAAGTTTCGTCAGCAGGAGACCTGAAGTTATGATGCCGTTGTACAGAGCCATGGTGAGGCCCCACTTGGAATACTGTGTTCAGTTTTGGAGACCACTGAGGACGTACTGAGGATCGAGTCGGTTCAGCGAATGGCCACCAGGATGGTCATGGGGCTCAAGGATCTCACATATGAAGAAAGACTAAAGAAATTGCGGCTGTACTCACTTGAGGAAAGAAGAGAATGGGGAGATATGATTGAAACGTATAAGTACATCACGGGACGCATTGAGTCAGAAGATGATATCTTCTGGCTCATAGGACCCTCAACCACCAGAGGGCACCCGCTGAAAATCAGGGGAGGGAAGTTTCATGGCGACTCCAGGAAGTACTTCTTCACCGAAAGAGTGGTGGATCATTGGAACAGACTCCCACTCCAGGTGATAACGGCCAGCAGCGTGACGGATTTTAAGAAAAAATGGGATACTCACGTGGGATCTTTAAGGGAGTAAATTCGGGGGGGGGGATACTTGGAATGGGCAGACTTGGTGGGCTATAGCCCTCTTCTGCCGCTTTTTTCTATGTTTCTATGTCTCCCCTCTCTCTTCGTTCCTCCAGTGAGTACAGCCACAATTTTTTCAGTCTTTCTTCATACGTAAGATCCTTGAGCCCCAAGACCATCCTGGTGGCCATTTGCTGAACCGACTCAATCCTCAGCATGTCCTTCCGGTAGTGTGGTCTTCAGAATTGAACGCAATATTCCAAATGAGGCCTCACATGGATCTGTATAACGGCATCATAACTTCAGGTCTCCTGCTGACAAAACCTCTACGGATACAACCCATCATTTGTCTTGCCCTGGAGGTAGCCTTCTCCACTTGATTGGCAGCCTTCTGCTCTCGCCAGATCCTTTTTCTGGTGAACTAAAGAAATGGCGCTCCTTGGATTTTACTTATTTTTAATATAGTTTTCTCTGGTAGGCAAGGGTACTCTGGATCCAGTGTCTTGCAATTTCTTTTTGGAACACTTTTTCTCATTTTGGAATTTGTTGGGGTGAGTAGGGTTGAAATGCAATAATTAGCAGGGGGACCTTTTTCTTAGAGGAACAGTTAAAATGTCTGGATTTAACCTTATGGAAGACATTTCCTGGGAAGACTGCTGGTTTGTTGGGAATACAATTTGTTTCCATCTTCAGAGATGTCTTTTACCTCTTGATAGTAGCGTATACTACTTGTTAAACACACGCTTCCACAGTGAGTAGTTCTTTAAGTAGATGTTGCAATTAATAATGGAGATTATATTATGTTGCATATCTTATCTGGTTTTTTTTTTTTATTATTTAATAAAAAAGATGCAACATAAAATGAAATTGCCTTCTAGGAACAGCCATACAAGAGCCTTTTCCTCCCATTGGGAATGTTGCTACATCTAAAATAAGCTATGAAACGCCCTGGCCTGGCCCTTATGAAAGGTGTGTTTGGCTCCAGTTTGCTACTAATTGCGCCTGTGTTGCTTATCTCCGTGCTCCAGCCAAGTTCCAACAGAGTGCCTTCCAAGGCTACTGTAGTGAGTCATGGAACACAAACACAAAGCAGTAACTACGCCCTCCCAGCTCTCTTTCACCAGCACAGCCCCTTTATACCCTGACACAGTGACGAGGCATTTTGTACTGTTATAATCAACACCAGACAACCTCTTTCCTACACATGGTGCACATTTTCTGTATTGTTTATTTTCTGCAGATGTTACTATATATATGTCAACAGTTCTACTGCACCAAGGGTGGTTAGCCACAGTCCTCGAGGGCCACAACCTGGTCGGGTCTTCAAGATTTCCGCAATGAATATGCACGAGATTGATCTGCATGGACTGACTGCTTCCATTCTCATCTATATTCATGGTAGAAATAATGAAAACCCGATTGGGTTGCAGCCCTTGAGGACTGTGGTTGCCCACAGGTGTCAACGTCGGTCCTCAAGGGCCGGAATCCAGTCGGGTTTTCAGGATTTCCCCAATGAATATGCATGCACTGCTTTCAATGCATATTCATTGGGGAAATCCTGAAAACCCCTCGAGGAGGGACTTTAACACCCCTGGACTAGACCTTCTGACTCACCTGCCTGCATTGTTTACTCATGTAGAAGAAAGTAACTAGGAGACATTATCAACATAAAAAGAGTTTTTGTTACTTTTTACAGCACATTACTTACTATATAATGCAACAATATGAAAGGTTAGTAGAGTACATAGTCCAGTAAAAATGGAGACTCCAAATAATACTATAAAATCATCAACTAAGTAAAACATTTTATTTATAAAACTAGTCTTTAAGCCCGTTACATTAACGGGTGCTAGAATAAATGTGTCTGTCTGTCTGTCTGTGTTTCTTTCTCTCTCTCTCCTTGGCCGCTGTCTGTATCTTTCTGTCTCCCCCCTCCGAGCAAAGCTGTCTGCCCCCAGCACACACCTCCCCCCCCCAAAGCAGCCCCCTTTCCCTCTCCCTAACTGTCTCTCCATGGCCCTCTTCTGTCTTCCCCCCCAGAGCAAAGCTGTCTGTCCCCAGCACACCTCCCCCCAAATCAGCCCCCTTTCCCTCTCCCTATCTCCCCATGGCCCCTTCTGTCTCCCCCCAGCACACCCCTCCCCCCCAAAGCAGTCCCCTTTCCCTATCTCTCCATGGCCCCTTCTGTCTTCCCCCCCAGAGCAAAGCTGTTTGCCCCAAGCACACTCCTCCCCCCAAAGCAGCCCCCTTTCCCTCTCCCTGTCTCTCCAGGGCCCCTTCTGTCTTCCCCCCGAGCAAAGCTTTCTGTCCCCAGCACACCTCCCCCCCCCAAAGCAGCCCCCTTTCCCTCTCCCTATCTCTCCATGGCCCCTTCTGTCTCCTCCCAGAGCAAAGCTGTCTGTCCCCAGCATACTTCCCCTCCAAAGCAGCCCCCTTTCCCTCTCCCTGTCTCTCCATGGCCCTTTCTGTCTCCCCCCAGCACACCCCTCCCCCCAAAGCAGCCCCCTTTCCCTCTCCCCCTGGCTTCCAGTATTGATCCCCTTCTTACCCTCCCTCCATCCCGGCGTCTTCTGGCCTGCTCCTCTTCCAAGCAGCCTGCGATCGTGGTGGCCGGCTTTAGCGAACCTAGCAGGCAGCTCTCCAACTCGGTAGCATGTTCCCTCTGACGCGATCCCGTGCGTCAGAGGGAGCGTGCTACTGAGGTTGGAGAGCGGCCTGCGAAGTTCTTTAAAGCCGGCCACGATCGCAGGCTGCTCTGAAGAGGAGGATCAGCAGCAGCGGCAAATGAGGGCGAGAGGTGACGCAGCGAGGACGCGGGCAGGGAGAGAGCACAGTCGCGCGAGTGAGGGCGGGCGGTGACGCGCCGAGGACGCAGGCAGGGAGAGAGCACAGTCGCGCGCCTCCAGCCCCTGCAAGCGCCGTGAGGTGTCAAATAGAATACTGCCACAGAAGCACACCTCATGGCGCCAGGAATCACAAATTTTCAAGAGTGCATGCGCGCGCTAGGGTTTTATTATTATAGATAGGTTACTGTCACAGTTATGGATCTGTAAATGCTGCCCTGTATCGGTAGCATGGAATATTGCTACTCTTTGGGTTTTGGCCACTACTAGGGACCTGGATTGGCCACCATGAGAACGGGCTACTGGGCTTGAAGGACCATTGGTCTGACCCAGTAAGGCTATTCTTATGTTCTTAAGTCAATACTATTTCTTAAATGAGATCAGACACCTATAGCACCAATATGCATTTCAATGTACAAGCCAATAGACAGAAAGGTCAGAAACAGGTTGAAGCCAATGAAATCAGATCTAGGGACTGCAGCACGGGGCCGGTTACCCTGGTTCAGGTCTCACTTCCCTCACTGAAGGCCCGTTAGTAAAGAATTGAAACTTAAGGGAGGGAAGGCACGTGGTCACTGATCGCACGCGGACCAAATCCCTCCCTATGGCCAAATCTATCTCCCTCCCTCCCCCTTACCTTCACGGCGCTTTCATAAAAAACTTACTGAAGCCGGCAAAGCCTGCCTGCCTGCCTGCAGTTGCATGTGTGTGGGTGGAAGCTTCTCCTGCTTTGCTGGCTTCAGTAAGTTTTTTACAAAAGCACCATGAAGGTAAGGGGGAGGGAGGGAGATAGATTTGGCCGGAGGGAGGGGGCCGCGCACGATCGGTGACTGCACGCCTTCCTTCCCTTAACTGAAGGGACAAGGCCATTCACTGCTCCATGGGGCGGTGGATGGCCTTGTCTCCGTGCCCGCACTGAGCACTTTTTCCCCCTCACCATTTTGGCGGGTTACCTGCACCGTGTCATTCTCTAATCGCAACCACCACATACTGTTGCTTAAGCAGATCAGTGAGCTATTTGGGAATCCATCATGCATAGACTTTCATGCATCCCAAGTCATCATGCATTCTGGCAAATTCAGATCCATAGCTCATATCCAAATTTGCAGCCAATTAGAATTAGAATTAGACATTAAGAATTAGGTCGGTCTTCTCTAATCAAGGCATCTGCCCTGTCAATGTGCTCTTGTGCGCACGATGCTGATGGGCGACCAGAATGCCCTTTGTCGTCTCACTTGAAAACTTTTTACCCGCTCATAAACCTTGGTGCTAAGTCCATTCTGAGTCAATATCCGACGGTGGATTTCCATAGGTTTCATTGGAAGTTCTTCTTCACCCAGAGAGTGGTAGAAAACTGGAACGCTCTTCCGGAGGCTGTCATAGGGGAAAACACCCTCCAGGGATTCAAGACAAAGCTAGACAAGTTCCTGCTGGACCGGAACGTACGCAGGTAGGGCTGGTCTCAGTTAGGGTGCTGGTCTTTGACCTAGGGGCCGCCGTGGGAGCGGACTGCTGGGCACGATGGACCACTGGTCTGACCCAGCAGCGGCAATCCTTATGTTCTTATGTCTCTGCCCAAAGAAAGCGCAATACTGCACATTGTTCTTCCATAGTGCAACCTTGTAATGGAGCACCCAAGTTTCTGACCTCATGGCTGCCACACGACTAAAGGTCGAGCGCTGCATGAACTATCCCAACAGGCAATGTACAAGTACATATGCTGTATTTCGCTAGTTCTATTCTGGTTATCTCATAATTTAACAATTTTTGATCCGCCATCGTATTCCTATGGGTAAAGACATAACGCACACTAATGTCCTCTAGTGTGTACTAAGTCTGCCTCAGGGAACCACGTAAGACAGTGAGCTCTCTTGGGCAGGGAATTATTTAACCTGAATTCTAAATCGTTTGCATGCTCTGCTGCTGTTGGAGCAGAAGGATGCGTCTTTTAGCCTACGAAGAAGACGCCGGTTTCTGCGGATCTGGGATTCTTACCTTTTTTCATTATCACCACGGGCTCGAAGTGACATCCTGAATTTATTGTAATTCTCTCTGTGACCCGAGCTTGTTTCATTTTTGTGAGGGCACCGGCTACACTTTCTATTCTCCCCCCCCCTTTTTTTTTTTTTTTCTTTCTCTCTTCTCAGTGTTGGAGTTTACCTTTTATCTTTGGCAGTGGGTTATCTGAGTCCAAGCCTACTGCACTAGGGTTCTTCTACTTTTCAGCTCAGGGGGTTTGGGGTGGGGTGTTGAATCCAATCTCATGTATCTGATTATTTTCTTTGTAACTGTGCTTCTTGTTTGTTGGTTTGTGTTTTTGTGTTCTTTGATAATAAAAAATTGATTCAACATAACCTGAATTCTAAATATATTGTAAATCACCAGGATTATTATTTGGAAAAGCGGGCTTAAAATCTAAAAATGACCTGAATATAAGTGGATAATAGCTCATCTGCTGATGGGAAGAGAAACTACAAATTTAACCATCTAATTCTGTTTTGAAGTCTTTTTCATTTCATTGTTTCAGAATTGCATTCAGCTCATTTTTAGATTTTAAGCCCGCTTTTCCAAATTATAATCCTGGTGACTTATAACATCCTTGGAATTCAGGTTCTATAATTCCCTGGTGCAGCAATTGAGTGACCTATGGGGGGTGTACTGCGATTTAGCGTGCAACAACTGCATTCAGTTAACATGGGAGAACTTACCACTTCTTATTTAGGAAGTTCTAGGTTCTCCCATGTTATCTCCGCTTTATCCAGAGTGTGCACTAATAACGTGCTAGCTGGATAACACAGGAATGACCACCCTCAGCCCATAACACGCCCTCTGAAAAATATTTTTTTAAAAGAGGCAACAGGCTAATGCTTTGTGTTCTGGGGTAGACAGTTAGTGTGTGTTAACTAAGCCTTAGGGGTTTAACACTTGAGCAAAAGAGTCCCGAAGTTTGTACCCAAGGCAAGGGAGGATTAAACAAGTTGTCTAAGATCACCATCTGGGATTTAAACCAGGGCTGTGGAGTCGGAGTCGGAGTTGAGGAGTCGGAGGAAATTTCGGGTACCAGGAGTCGAAGTCGGAGTCTGAAGTACAAAAAACTGAGGAGTCGGAGTCGGAACATTTATCTACCGACTCCACAGCCCTGATTTAAACTAGGCTACTCCTCCACAAGACGAAGATCATGAACATGGAAAATGATGAACACTTTTTAGCTTGAAGGTGACAGAATAGAAGTTGTAAAGGATTTCAAGCTCCTGGGCTCTTTTGTAAACATAGAAGCAACTAGCAGGGAGGAAATTTACTCCACAGAATAGCAGTTGATCGCTCTTCAATGAAGGCTCTTGACAAAGTATTCAAAGGCAAAGACGTAACACTTCTAACGGAGATCAGACTTGTCCACACACTCATTTTCTCAGATGTCAATTACAGATGTGAAAGCTGGACACTATGGAAACAAGACAGAAAGAAGATTGACTCATTTGAGCTTTGGTGCTGAAGGAAGATGTTATGCCTTACGTGGAGCGCCAGAAGAACTAACAAGTTGATTCTGGAAGACATCAAACCGGCTATGTCACTTGAAGCCCAAATGATGAAGTTACAACTGTCTTATTTGGGTCATACCTTCAGAAGAGAGAGATCACTGGAGAAGAACATCATGTTTGGGAAGATCAAAAGAACCAGGCGAAGAGGACAACCTGCAATCAGATGGCTGGACACGTTGAAAACAACCATGAGGATGACCCTGGAGGACCTTTCCAGACTAGAACAAAATCGATTTCTTTTTAGATCCGTAATTCATCAAGTCATTAGGACTCGAAGACGAGTCGATGACACCTAACAACTTCTCCACACATATTCTCTCTCTCATCAAGGTTTAGAGTAGAATCTAATCATATTCTGAGTATAAAATGAACTAAAATACAGATCATTCTGGTTCATCCTATATAAGGCTCAAAGGGGACAGATTCAGGAGAAACTCCCCCCTGCTGTGTGTATAGAGCATTTTAAAAATCTCTAGTGCTCTAACAATGCAGCCTTTTTTAAAATAGTTATAGTATTGCCAAAGGCAGGATGCACATGAAATGAAGCCATTCCACAAAAGAAACCATTCAAAAAATGAGTGACATTACCTGGGGTCTTTCACATATAGCTCTACTTGGCAACTAAGTTTCAATGCCAAAAAATGCAAGGTCATGCACCTTGGCAGCAAAAATCCATGCAGGACTTACACCTTAAATGGTGAGATCCTAGCAAGGACTGTAGCAGAACGTGACTTGGGGGTGATCATTAGCGAAGACATGAAGACTGCCAATCAAATGGAGAAAACTTCATCCAGGGCTAGACAAATCATGGGCTGTATCCGTAGAAGTTTCGTCAACCGTAAGCCCGAGGTCATAATGCCGTTGTACAGATCCATGGTGAGACCCCATCTGGAATACTGTGTACAATTCTGGAGGCCGTATTATCAAAAAGATGTGCTGAGAGTTGAGTCGGTTCAGTGAATGGCCACCAGGATGGTCTCAGGTCTCAAGGATCTCCCGTATGAGGAACGACTGGGTAAGTTGCAGCTGTACTCACTCGAGGAACGCAGAGAGAGGGGAGACATGATCGAGACGTTCAAATATGTCACAGGCCGTATCGAGGTGGAAGAGGATCTCTTTTTCCTTAAAGGACCCACGGCAACAAGAGGGCATCCGTTGAAAATCAGGGGTGGGAAATTTCATGGCGACACCAGAAAATATTTCTTCACCGAAAGGGTGGTTGATTGCTGGAATAATCTTCCACAACAGGTAATTGAGGCCAGCAGTGTGCCAGATTTTAAGGAAAGATGGGATTGGCATGTGGGATCTCTTCATGGAGGTAGTTAGGGGGTGGGCCATTAGTGTGGGCAGACTAGATGGGCCGTGGCCCTTTTCTGCCGTCATTTTCTATGTTTCTTACACATATAAGTAGTAGATTTGTAAAACTGTATGTCTACAGGGAAATGATTTAAGGAGCCAAGCTCTAAAACTCAAACTTTGAGAATTCTGAGGTTCTTTTGAACACCTGAGAGGTAACCCCAGTTACCCCTCTCAGGTGTCACTTCAACCTCGGGTGAATCTCTTTATAAAGGCCGTTGTTAAATCCCAATAAAGAAATAAAATCAAGGCCCAAACCAAGGGCTCCTTTTTACAAAGGTGCGCTAGCATTTTTTTTTGTTGTTTTTTTTAAGTTCAATAAATTATTGAATTTTGGCATAATAATCAGAACTATACAAAAAGTAAAATATCATAGTACGAAGAATCATAATCACAAGATGCCATACAATGCAATAATAACAAATCGATTAACAATTATTATACAGGTGTGAGTTAATAATAATAATAATAATAACTTTATTTTTCTATACCGCCACAATCTTGCGACTTCTAGGCGGTTTACATTCAAGAGAGCTGGACATTCAGCGAGTTACAATATGCAGATAGTCAGAGGAAATACAGAGTACATCAACTTTAAGAATGCGAAAATATAAAATGTAAAGTACGCTAAGACATTTCCGAGAGGAAAAGGTCACGAATTACAAAAAATACATCGAAAATTACAATATACAGTTTAAGAATATTTCAGGGGGGACATATTAGAAGACATGTCCCGAATTGCAAAATACGGTTTGATTAGGATTTCAGAGAGGGGATATTGGGAACGAGAAAAGAAAGAAGTGTTCGGTGAAGATTCTGTTTAGGTGATATATTTGTCGAATAAGGCAGTTTTTATGAGTTTTCTAAAAGCGTTGTAGGTCAGTCTAGCTTTATTAATGTAGTTGTCTAGCTAGTGTTGTTGTTTGTTTGCTTGGTATGCAAGAGAGTATAGTAACACAGAAGCATCAAGCGACTTGAGAAGAAGCATAAGAAAGTAAGAAGAGAAAAAGGGAAGTCATTGGGTAATAGGAGCGGATTCAAAATCATGAGATATGAATAAATATACCCAATTAGGTTAAAAAATGAAAGAGAAGAAAGAGGTTCACTTGGATGTCTAGGTCAGCAGGCACATGTATATGATCAAGCAGAGCCATGTTGTACAATTTAGTGTCCATAGTAACATAGTAGATGACGGCTGATAAAGACCCAAATGGTCCATCCAGTCTGCCCAACCTGATTCAATTTAAATTTTTAATTTTTTCTTCTTAGCTATTTCTGTATTGTGGCTGTTTAATCCGATCCCTAAATCAACTCTTGGGGTGATATGGAGATTGAGTATAAGGCATTAAAGGAGCCCACATCCTGTCGAATCTACGTATAGAATTAGATCTTTCCGCAGCAATGCGCTCATATTTGGCTACCAGACTAGGACCTGGCAACTCAGCTTCAATGCCAAAAAATGCAAAGTTATGCACCTGGGCAGCCATAATCCATGCAAGACCTGTACCCTAAATGGCGAGATCCTAACAAGAACGGTAGCAGAACGAGACTTAGGGGTGATCGTCTGTGAGGACATGAAGGCTGTCAATCAAGTGGAGAACGCTTCATCCAAGGCAAGACAAATCATAGGTTGCATAGCAGGGGTTTCGTCAGCCGTAAGTCTGAGGTCATTATGCCATTGTATAGATCCATGGTAAGGCCCCACCTGGAATACTGTGTGCAATTCTGGAGGCCGCATTATGGCAAGGATGTGCTGAGACTGGAGTCGGTCCAGAGAATGGGTACCAGGATGGTCTCGGGACTCAAGGATCTCCCATACGAAGAACGGCTAGACAAATTACAGCTATACTCGCTCGAGGAGCACAGAGAGAGGGGGGACATGATCGAGACGTTCAAGTATCTCACGGGCCGCATCGAAGCGGAGGAAGATATCTTCTTTTTCAAGGGTCCCACGGCAACAAGAGGGCATCCGTGGAAAATCAGGGGCGGGAAACTGCGAGGTGACACCAGGAAATTCTTTTTCACTGAAAGGGTGGTTGATCACTGGAATAGTCTTCCACTGCAGGTGATTGAGGCCAGCAGCGTGCCTGATTTTAAGGCCAAATGGGATAGACACGTGGGATCTATTCACAGGGTAAAGGTAGGGGAGGGTAACTAGGGTGGGCAGACTGGATGGGCTGTGGCCCTTATCTGCCGTCTATTTCTATGTTTCTAGACAGACTGTATTCCACCAAACATTGTATTCAGCCGCAGCCAAATTCTTCCAGTTGGTGAGGATTATTTTGATTGCAACTAGTATTAGTAGACGAAACAGATCATTTTCATCTTGGGACAAGGGCAATTTAGCCCTAATGCACCTTTGTAAAAGGTCCCCCAAAAGTTAGCTGTCAGTTATTACAGACTCTAAGAAGGTGTACATGTCCATGGGGAAATTTTCCTGTATATATGTTTACTGCAGTTCTAAAAAAAACAAAAAAAAAAACCCCCAATAGAATAGACCTATTCTTTGAAAGATTGCGCAAACCACATCGCCTTGAAATCTCTGCATGCCACCACAAATCTAAAAGTAGCCACTTTATAAAGCCCCGCTTAGACCTGTACGCCAGTTCACACATGTAAAGGATTTTGGCATTCAATTTTCTAATTGCATTCTAATTGAATACCAAACTCGTATATCATGTAATTATGACAATCTGATCTTTTTAGGGTTTTTAGTTAACTTTTTAGTTCTATTCAATTTTGTTGTATTTTTAACTATTGTAAACTGCATAGAACTTTACGGCCTTGCGGTATATAAACTGTTATTATTATTATCCCCAGCTAAGTTGAATAAGAAAGATAAGTGGTTTTAAACACATATTTATATACAGAAAAGCACAAAGAAAATATAATACAGTATAAAAAAAGTAAAGATAAACTTTAAGGATGTATGACGATTTTTGCAGCACTTCATAAAGTATCTTAAATACCGCACCTCTCCGAAATCCTTAAAAAGTCAAAAATAAGAGATAAATGAAGAACGATTGTCATAACTGCATGATATATGAGTTTGGGAGTTTACACATGTAAGCATAAACAGCATATAATGCTTCTACCATCATTTCCAAACTGGTAACACAAGAATAAGGAAAGTGGATCCCTAATTGTGAAAATGTGAAGGAAAAGCAAGAGAACAGCTAAGGCAAATTAAAACGTCCTTATCCCTCATCCTATTTTATGTTTCTTTGGTAAACTCTCAACACTGTGGAGTGCTAGCATACCCAAGTGGCACTTTAACCTGACCCCCATCTACCAGCCTCCAAAAGCACCCACTCAGCTGCCCCTCACTCTCTCTTCACTTATCTCCCCCCCCCCCCAGCTGGTAAGTCCCTCCAATCTGTGCCCTTCTCTTCAACTGCCAACTCCAGACTCCGTCCCTTCTGCACCATATGCTTGAAACAAGCTGCCCAAATCCCTACGGCGGGCTCAATCTCTGGCAGTGTTCAAGGCCCACCTCTTTGAGAGTGCTTTGGACCCCCCAACTCCTCTCACCTTGGGCTCCGCATCTTTAACCCTGTACGTCTTGTCTGTCTGTCCAAATCAGATTGTAAGCTCTTCTGGGCAGGGACCACCTATTAAATGTCAAAATGTACAGTGCCTTTCAAAGCTATCAAAATGATAAATAGTAGTAGTAGTTGCAGCCACTGCGCCCCAGTCATGGTCAGCTCTAAGGGGCAGGTACTGAGCTGAGAAGATAGCGTTTCCGAAGAAGCAGGTCCTAATGTCAGGCACCCGGCCCCACTTACCGCCTCCACGGCATGCTGCAGGATGGAGGTGAGCTTGGAGAACATCCTGCTCCGGGACTGCAGCAGCTTCTCCCGCGAGGCCCTGGAGAACTCCTCCAGCTTCTTCCGCCGCTCCAGACTGGAAGCTTCATGCGGCCCGGAGAGCGCGCCCGGAACCCTCTAGGCCGCCGCGCCGCGGCTTTTCCCCGGGCGCCGAGCCGCCCACCCCCTCCCGCGAGCCGGCCTCTCCCGCACCGCCACGCCGCGGCTTCGCCCTCGCGCTCGGACCCGGCGGCCGCCCGACCCCGCTCCCTCCTGGCGCGCGCAGGCCTCCCTTCCCCCCAGCGCCCAGCCGCGAGCCCCCCCGCCCTGGCGCCAGCCGGGTCCAGCGCCCGCCCCCTTCTCCCTCCCCGTCCGGACACCGTGACACTGGCGGCGCTCAGGCTGAACGTCCCGTCGCTCCCTGCAGGGGGCGCGAACCAGCAGCGCCTGCCACGCGCCCGGCTCGGGGAGGGAGCAGAGGCAAGGAACAGGCGGTTCTGGGCCCCGGCACTGCCCTCCAACACAGCCGCTGATTAACGTTGCCCTTAACTGCATCCATGACGTCCTGTTTGTCTATCTTGCCTGTTTAGATTGTAAGCTCTTTGGAGCAGGGACTGTCTTCTTTGTGACTGTACAGCGCTGCCTACGTCTTGTAGCGCTATAGAAATAATTCATAGTAGTAGTGTGAAGAGTTTCAGGCTTTGGGAAGCAGAGCTGAGATTGTGATGTCATAATGCCTCATTCCACCAATAAGAGCCAACTTCATCAGTGATGTCACAATGGCTTGATTGTCCCATAGTCCCCTCTGCCCTCCAACCCAGCCAGCAGATTAACCCTTCCCCTTAACTGTATCCATGACATCCTATTTGTCTTTGGGAAGCAGAGCTGTGATGTCATAATGCCTCATTCCACCAATAAGAGACAACCTCCTCAGTGATGTCACAATGGCTGGATTGTCCTGTACTCCCCTCTGCCCTCCAACCCAGCCAGCAGATTAACCATTCCCCTTAACTGTATCCATGACATCCTGTTTGTCTTTGGGAAGCAGAGCTGAGATTGTGCTGTCATAATGCCTCATTCCACCAATAAGAGACAACCTCCTCAGTGATGTCACAATGACTTGATTGTCCTGTACTTCCATCTGCCCTCCAGCACAGCCAGCAGATTAACCCTTCCCCTTAACTGTATCCATGACATCCTATTTGTCTTTGGGAAGCAGAGCTGTGATGTCATAATGCCTCCTTCCACCAATAAGAGACAACCTCCTCAGTGATGTCACAATGACTTGATTGTCCTGTACTTCCATCTGCCCTACAGCACAGCCAGCAGATTAACCCTTCCCCTTAACTGGATCCATGACATCCTATTTGTCTATCTTGCCTGTTTAGATTGTAAGCTCTTTGGAGCAGGGACTGTCTTCTTTGTGACTGTACAGCGCTGCCTACGTCTTGTAGCGCTATAGAAATAATTCATAGTAGTAGTGTGAAGAGTTTCAGGCTTTGGGAAGCAGAGCTGAGATTGTGATGTCATAATGCCTCATTCCACCAATAAGAGCCAACTTCATCAGTGATGTCACAATGGCTTGATTGTCCCATAGTCCCTCTGCCCTCAAACCCAGCCAGCTAATTAACCCTTCCCCTTAACTGGATCCATGACATCCTGTTTGTCTATCTTGCCTGTTTAGATTGTAAGCTCTTTGGAGCAGGGACTGTCTTCTTTGTGGTTCTGTACAGTGCTGCGTACGTCTTGTAGCGCTATAGAAAAAATTCATAGTAGTAGTGTGAAGAGTTTCAGTCTTTGGGAAGCAGAGCTGAGATGGTGATGTCATAATAATAATACTAACTTTATTCTTTTATACCGCCATAATCAAAAGTTCTAGGCGGTTTACACTAAAAAGAGCTGGACAATTAGCAAAATACAATAATAAGGTAAAAATTACAAATATTTATAAAATAGAATTTCAATAATAAAACTCATCTAATATAATAAAACGCTAAGCGCGCATGCGCACTCTACCACCGTGTTGCCTGATCTGTAGTTCCGTGGTCGGCAGAGTGCGCATGCACACATACAACGGTCCCTCTCTCGCAGGTGATGTGCAGTCTTGCTGGCTCCGTCTCCCTTACACTTCACAGCCGACCAGTGGCGTACCTAGGGGGGGGCGGGGGGGGCGGGCCGCCCCGGGTACCAGCCCTAAGGGGGTGTTCCCGGCCTTGCCGTTCAGTCCCCCGCCACCCCCGAAGGACCGCTCGCCCCACTGACCTTCCTGCACCACCTGTGAAGCAGCCCGCAGCAGGATCGCGAAGTCAGCGTCAGCATCCCTGCGCTGCTTCCTGCGCCGCGATCCCGCCCCTCCTCTGACGTCAGAGGAGGGGCGGGACCGTGGCGCAGGAAGCAGCGCAGGGATCGCTGACGCTGACTTCGCGATCCTGCTGCGGCTGTTCATAGGTGGTGCGGGGAGGCCAGGGGGGCGAGCGGTCCTTCGGGGTGGGTCGGGGCATCAGGCCTTCAGGGTGGGGCGGGCGGGCAGGCAAGCAGGCTTTCAAGGGGGAGGGGGTGACAGGCAGGCCTTCAAGGGGGGACAGGCCTTCGGGGGGGGGGGGGGGTGCAGGCCTTCAAGGGGGGCAGGCAGGCCTTCAGGGGGGTGCAGGCCTTCGGGGGGGGGTGTAGGCCTTTGGGGGGGTGCAGACCTTCAAGGGGGTGCAGGCCTTCAAGGGGGGGAACAGGCCTTCAAGGGGGGAAAGGCAGGCAGGCCTTCAAGGGGGGGACAGGCCTACAAGGGGGGGGGACAGGCCTACAAGGGGGGGGACAGGCCTACAAGGGGGGGGGACAGGCCTTCAAGGGGGGGTGCAGGCCTTCAAGGGGGTGCAGGCCTTCAAGGGGGAGACAGGCCTTCAAGGGGGGGAAAGGCAGGCAGGCAGGCCTTAAAGGGGGGACAGGCCTACAAGGGGGGGACAGGCCTACAAGGGGGTGGGACAGGCCTTCGGGGGGGTGCAGACCTTCAAGGGAGTGCAGGCCTTCGGGGGGGGGGGGTGCAGTCCTTCAAGGGGGTGCAGGCCTTCAAGGGGGGGAAAGGCAGGCAGGCAGGTCTTCAAGGGGGGGGACAGGCCTACAAGGGGGGGAGAAGCTACAAGGGGGTGGTACAAGCCTTCAAGTGGGGGACAGGCCTTCGGGGGGGGGGGGGCAGACCTTCAAGGGAGTGCAGGCCTTCGAGGGGGGTGGTGCAGGCCTTCAAGGGGGTGCAGGCCTTCAAGGTGGGACAGGCAGACCTTTAAGGGGGGACAGGCCTTTGGGGGGGGACCATGATTTAGAAGTACACGGAGGGAAGGGGGTGTTCAAAGAGACATGCATATGCCAAGCTTTGGGGGGGGGAAGAAATAATGGGTCTGAAAATAGAGGAGAGGGAGAGAGATGATGGACCATGGGATTTAGGGAGGGAAGGAACAGAAAGGGAGAGAAATTGGACACAAGGGATGGTGTGGAGGAGGGATAGAGATACTGGATAGGAGGGTAATTAGGAAAAGAAACGGAGAGATGGTGGACTCTGGGATGGTGGGGAAGGAGGGAGAGATGCCGGATGAAAGGGTATTTAAGAAAAGGTGGATCTGTGGAGGGAGATGAAAAAAAGGAAAGATACCAGACTTCCTGGGAAGGGAAGGGAAATGGAAAGGGAGGACAGAGTTGGCAGATGGATGGTTAGCATGCAGAAAGAAGGAGACCCTGGCAAGCAAGTTATCAGAAGAAAACCAGAGCCTTGGACCAACAAGATTTGAAATATAACCAGACAACAAAAGGTAGAAAAATTAATTTTATTTTCTGTTTTGTGATTATAACATGTCAGATTTGAAATGTGTATCCTGCCAGAGCTGGTGTTGGACTGCAAACGTGAGCTAGGATTTAACAGAAAGAGGAAAAGTCCTTTTTGTTTCTTTATTTTATTTACACCACAGCGCCAGTGTGGTTAGGAGAAGCCAAAGGGGGTGAAAAAGCTATAAAACCCACCAGGAGTTTTGAAAAAAATCACCCAACTGGGCAGGAAAATCGAATTGAAAAACCAATTCAATAGGGCTGAATCGAATCAAAATTTTTTTTTCCTGTATCTGGCAGCATTAGTTTGCGCTACTGTCTTAGACTTTAGGACCTGGGATTGGGGAGAGATGGCATCCTCAGTACTTTATAATGCAAGTGAAACGAGGATTTGGTCAGACTTTTGAAGGGTCTGCAGAAAAAAAATATTGTATAGGCCGGGGACATGAGACAGCAGGAAATGGGAACTTTTCTTCCTTCTATTTTTGTGAATGGAAAGGCTGAGGATGTCAGAGAGGTCAGTTAAAATATGTGCTTTATAAGAAAATATAATAATGTGTTTTATAAAGTTTATAGCATAGCTGGCCTACCCAGTGAGGTGTTCCTAGTGGTGATGGTGGCAGCGTGTCAATGTGTTGAGAGGAAGAGGTGGTCTGGGAAATTCTGCTGAGCAAACTCCGGGCCCATTTCCACCCCCCAGTTAGTCCACTCCACTCAACTGATTCACACACTGAGTGGGTCTTTGGGTGTTGTTTTGGGATCTCTTCCAGTGGTTTATCTCCTTCTGGTCCAAGGAAGGAAACTTTGTTATCCTTAGCATTGACCTACAGAATATGTTTGTAACAGCGCTGCTTGTGTGGCATTAGGCTATGTAGTGATCGAAAGAAAAAAACAGACCTTTGCACATTTTTGCACTATATGGTGGGTGTATGAGGAGATTCACATTTCCTGCACAGCTAAGTCCATGTGAAGTTACCTTGTGCTGTATTTGACATCTAGCAAGGTCTCTGTTTGAAAGGAAAGATCTAAACTTAAAAATGAAGTGGCCAGAAGTTATGGTAAAAGCAGATAGTGTAGCTGGTTTTAAGAAAGATTTGGACAAATTCCTGGAGGAAAAGTCCATAATCTGTTATTAAGACATGGGGGAAGTGTCTGCTTGCCCTGGATCGGTAGCATGGAATGTTGCTACTCTTTGGGTTTTGACCAGGTATTAGTGTCCTGGATTGGCTACCATGAGAATGGGCTACTGGGCATGATGGACCATTGGTCTGACCCAGTTAGGCTATTCTTATGTTATGTTCTCATCTGTAGGGGCCTTTGTTTTCACTTCTTATTTTAATGTATTTGTATTTTTTTTCTGGGAACTTATCAGTGTTTTTTATAATGGGAACAAAAATGGAAGAGAATTAATGTGTGTGGAATGGGGGGTAACTAATTTCTTCAGCTAAATAATTCAATCCACTTCAAACAGACATAGGAGAACTTGTGCACCATTCACACACCCTCCAACCAAAAACGTCAAAAGAAAAAAACTGTTCGACAACCTCCTAGCCATTCGAGCTGCAACACTCGACCCCCAACTCTACAACCAATTGATATCAACCACAGACTGCAAAACCTTCAAAAAGAAATAAAAACCCTTCTATTCAAAAAACACATAAAACCGAACTAACACAATCAGAACTGTCCCAAGCATCACCTGCAACTACTCCATATGTACTTCTAATGTCATGACAATTTAGACATAATTTATGTTATGTTATGTTTGGAATAATGGTTACATATATGAGGTTCAATAAAAGAAAATTTTCACTGCCTGTTTCTATTCTGACCATTTATTCCATTTCATGGTTATTGCAAAAAAAAAAAAATTTTTTTACATGGGGGGGGGGTGTCAAAAAATGATGGGCCCCGGGTGCCACATACCCTAGGTACGCCACTGCAGCCGACGTTTGCAACACGGAGGCAGGATACACCCCAGTGACTCCCCCCTCTTCCTCTCATTCTGTCTAACATAGCAGTCTTGGCAGCGACTCCCCCCTCCTGTCCTTACTTCGTCAAACTAGCCGGCAGCGCTGGACTCCCTGCTCTCCACCTCTCAAGCTGCGGTGTCGGCTCCTCTCATGAGCCTGCACCAGTGTCGGAGAAGGCTTCCGACGCTGGCGGGGATCGTGAGAGGAGCCGCCGCCGGCACTTTTAAACTTTAAAAGAAACCTTCGGCCACAGCAGGCCAGCCCGTGGGAAGGGAAGGGGGGGCCGAAAAAGAACAGGACTCCAGCTACAGGAATGCAGGCTAGACCGCGGGAATGGAAGGGGGAGGGGCCGAACGGAGCCGTCCAGATCGTGTTAAGAGAAGGGAGGGGCCGAACGGAGCAGGACAGCTCGCGGTAAGAGAAGGGAATGGGTGTGGAGGAAAATGCTGCTATTGCTTCACAGGGACCTGGAGGGGAAGGGAAATACCACTGCTGCTTCTGCAAAGGAAAGTGGGTGGGGGGGGGAGAGAAGGGAATGTGGGGGGAAATGCTGCTACTACTTCACAGTGACCTGGAGGGGAAGGGAATTTTTGCTGCCGCTTCTGCAAAGGAAAGTGTGGGGGGGAGGAGGGAAATGCTGTTGCTGCTGCACAGGGAAATGGGGTGAACATGCTGCTGCACAGGGAAAAGGAGGGAAATAATGACAGACAGACAGTGGGAGGGAGGGAGACAGAAAGAAAGGAAGAAAGACACAGGGGCAGGGAGAGGGACAGAAAGACAGACAGAGAAAGGTGGCCAGGGAGAGAGAGAGACACAGCGGGAGGGAGAGAGACAGAAAGACAGACAGACATATATTCTAGCACCCATTAATGTAACGGGCTTAATGACTAGAGAGAGACAGAAAGAAATACAGACAGACAAAGGAGGCCAGGGAGAGAGAGAGACAGAAATAAAGACAGACAGACAAAGGGTGCCAGGGAGAGAGAGAGAAAAATAGCAGGAGGGAGAGAGACAGAAAGACAGGAAGAAAGAGACAGGAGCAGGGAGAGAGACATAAATAAACAAAGACAGACAGGCATATATTCTAGCACCTGTTAATGTAACGGGCTTAAACACTAGTTAAGTAATAAACTTATCGAACAAAGTGGTCTTAATTAATTTCTGAAAACAGCAATAGGATAACATAGCTTGCTGAATACATTTACCTAAACGTGCCGGCAGATGGGGGCATTCCTCCGATCGCCCCCATTTGACTATTAGTTGTTGCAGAATCCATCGGACCTACCTGGATCGGGCAGGTTAGTGAATCTAGCCCTAAACCTTGAATGGTATCAAAAAAAGCTAAGTATTTCAGGCTTTACAAAGTTAATAAGCCTCAGTATTGATGGACATCAGCCAGCTTTAATACCATTCAAGGTTTAGTACTTACCGTATCAATGTGACTATATGAATTATAAATAGGAATTAAAAAAAGAAACTAATAGAGATAAAGAAAAACATTAAAAAAAAGACATATGAGACTAATGATAGTTCACAAGGTGCCAGTCTGAAGACAGACAGCCGTGGACACTTACATTACATTACATTAGTGACTTCTATTCCGCCTTTACCTTGCGGTTCAAGGCGGATTAGATAAGAATTGTTATGATCTTAATACATAAGCTTATATAGGAACATTTTCTAGTTTGCTAAGGAGTAGATTGGTAATGTCGGTGGAGTTTGGAACTTTGTTGGTAAAGTTATATTGGTTTTATGTGTTTTTTGAAGAGTAAGGTTTTTGTTTCTTTTTTGAAAGTTTTGTAGCCTTCATAAAAAGAGTATTTATTATTGAGAAGGTTTTGAAAAGAATTCTTTCTTATACATCACAATAGGAGGGTTATTGGCCATTGACTTAACACATTGAGTGGGTTTATTTTTCCTTAGATACCCTTGTAAATGTGTAATTAGATACCGTACTTTAAAATATATCTTTTTTGACCCAGCTCACTTGACGGCTTTGAAAGGACACGTCTTGTAGTTTTCCTTAGGCTATGTTTGAAGCTGTAAGAAAACCAGACCCTGTTTGTTTTTCCTTCTCTGAAATACTGCAAGGCCATTTTATGTTTGAAAAGATGTGTGTTATCTTGTTGTGAAGTGAATTCAATTGTTTTCATAGCTGTATTTGCAAGCAGCTTTAGATAAGAGGCTCTGCTGACCAAGGCACCCTTTGGACTTCAGTCTTTAGATAGAAAAATGCTTGTTATTTCTTTTAAAGTTTCATGTGACCTGTGTCCATATATGGTTTGCATTTACGTCACATGCTGACGACATTGACTCATGTAAAATGATATAAAAGGGATGTAAAGCTGACAATAAATTGGACATGTTTGAAAGATGATTTCTTGTCTTTAAGATATGTCCCCAGATGCATCTGTCTTGCAAATGACAGACAGAGAGAAAGTATGGGGCAGGAATTGGGACCAAAACCTTTTCAGGCTTTCCGCTCTACGAAGCGCCTTGAAAAAGGAAAAACATCTGGGTCCAAGTAATTTAGCTCTCTTTCAGCAATAGATATTGTGATTGCTTTAATTGATTGGTATATTGTACTTTATTCACTCCTATTTTAAAATCTTGGATCTAATTTTGAGGACTTATATGTGATTAAGTTGAGTAATATATTTCTTTTGTAATTTTGGTTTATTTTCATGATTGAAAGTAATTAATATTATGTTTTCTTAATTGCATTTTCTGTACAAGATGAAATGCTTGTTAAATAATTTGAAAAGTTATAAATAAAAAAACACATTGAGGATAAGTTTGTACCTATATGTAAACCACTTCGAGGGTGGTTATAACTTACAAAAAGGCAGTATACAAGTCCCAATGATTGTATGGATTTCTGATATATCAGATAAGCCCACAACCAGCTATACTCCCACAGCAGGAACCTCTGAAATCAAAGGCAAAGCAATGCATTAGATTGCAGTGAAGGGAAGGTAGGAAGAACAGTTTTGTTCAAAGCAGTGGGTTCACTTTTGGGAGTAGAGCTAATTAGCTATTGGACTGAGACAGTGATCTATTCTAGAGCAGTTCTTCAACCACCGGTCCATAGAAATTTCCTGCCGGTCCACAGTGCACAAAGCCGTGGGCAAGCAGCTCCTATGTGCGTCATGCGCCTGAAGCGGAAGCCTTCTCTCTGACGTCGCAACATCAGAGGGAAGGCTTCCAGATGAGGCGCGGGACGCTTTGTGCACTGCATCAGTGAGGAAGAGAGAGCTGGCCCAAAGATAACACCGGGGTGGGGGGGTGACATAAAACAGCCAGGCGGGAGCAGACCAGAAGGTAAGGCACAGCATGGAAGGAGAGAGGCAACAACAGTAGGGGGAATGATTTTATTTTTGAATTTAGTGATTGAATTGTGTCAATTTTGAGAATTTACATCTGCTGTCTATATTTTGCACTGTTCGGGAAGAAATGCATTTGTTTCTTTTTCTCTGGGGTTGTACTGCATGCAGAGTCTTCAATCTTAGGGTTTCTTTTTTATATATTAGTACTTTTCGTTTCTGGTCCCATGTTTGCATAGGGGTTATCTGTGTTCTGGTAGGAATGAATGTTGAGAAGCATACAGTGGGCTTTGTGTAGTTTAATTTTGGGGTTAACCATTATGTATAAGATTATATTGTGTGTATATATGAAAATGAATGGAAAAAATAGTGTTACAATTAGTACTATTATGAGGCGGGGTCTGGGGCAGAGATGAGCGGCGTCTGGCCCACGACTTAGCCTAATGCTCTTCAACCGCCGGTCCGCAGACAGGTGCCAGTCCACAAAATAATTCTTTTATTTCCGTCGGTCTATAGGTGTCAAAAGGTTGAAGAACACTGATCGAGTGGGGATCAATGAAAAGAGAGCATAGATTTAAGGAATACAGCCATGACCAGGGAAATATTAAAATGGGTTGGTGCCAATAAGGAACCTTAAGAAACCCCATAGAAGTATGTATGTTTGTCTATAAAGAGAGAATCTGCCATAAGTATCTGGTGAAAATGATTGTTGAGATAGGACCAGAACCAGCCAAAGATCGCACCCCTCCCTCCACCCTATCTTCCTAAGGCAGTGTAACGAAAATGAATGACTGGTAAGAACAAAAGCAGAAGAGAGGTCCAGTAGTGATAAAATTAATGCTCTTTTGTGTCTAGAGAGAGCCTGATGTAATCTGACAAGCCTTTTAAAAGGGATTATGGGCTAGATTACTAAATCCCCTTACCTTTCCGATCCATGTCCAATCCAACCCATGGCCGGGTGACCGATTCACGATGAATCTTCATGCAAATTGATGCGATTGGAGGCATGCCCCATACCGACCACACAGATCGCTGAAGAACGATCCTGACGCATGTCCAGACCACGCAAGCGAGGCCAAAACAAAGGGGGGGAGGGGTTTAACAGCAAAAATGAAAAGGAAAGCCAGAAACTTTTAACAGGCATCCCTCATCTCTAGCACACAAAAAAAGCTGCCAAAGCACATATGTTAAAGACTGGCTCAGTGGTAGACTTCAGAGGGTGGTGGTAAATGGTACTCCCTCAGAAACGTCGGAAGTGACCAGTGGAGTGTGGCAGGGCTCGGTCTTGAGTCCGATACTATTTAATATCTTTGTACGAGACCTGCCTCAGGGACTTCGAGGTAAAATTACATTATTTGCCGATGAAGCTAAGCTATGCAACGTTGCGGACAGCGCAACCGTGCCCGACACTATGAGGCAGGACCTACTTTTACTGGAACAATGATCTAATACTTGGCAACTGAGTTTTAATGCCAAAAAGTGTAAGGTTATGTACCTTGGTAGTGGTAATCCCTGCAGAACATACACCCTGAATGGTGAAAACTTAACAAGAACTGTCGCAGAACGGGACCTGGGTGTAATCATTAGTGAAGATATGAAAACAGCCAATCAGGTGGAGAGAGCTTCAGCCAAGGCTAGACAAATGCTAGGTTGCATCCGGAGAAGTTTTATCAGCCGTAAGCCTGAAGTCATAATGCCGTTGTACAGATCCATAGCGAGACCTCATCTGGAATACTGTGTTCAGTTTTGGAGGCCACATTATCAAAATGATGTGAAGAGAATGGAATCGGTTCAGCGAATGGCCACTAAGATGGTCTCAGGACTCAAGGATCTCCCATATAAAGAATGTCTAAGCAGGCTGCAGTTATAGTCTCTCAAAGAACGCAGAGAGAGGGGAGACATGATAGAGACATTCAGATATCTTACAGGCCGTAATGAGGTGGAAGAAGATATCTTTTTCCCTACGGGTCCCAAGGCAACAAGAGGGCATCCGCTCAAACTCAAGGGTGGGAGACTTCATAGTGACATCAGAAAATACTTCTTCACCGAAAGGGTGGTTGATCGCTGAATGGTTTTCCACGTCAGGTAGTTGAGGCCAGTAACGTACTCGACTTCAAGGGACGATGGGACAAACATGTGGGTTCACTCCGAGGAAATGCTTAGGGGGAGGGTTCTTTGAGTGGGCAGACTTGTTGGGCCGATGGCCATTTTCTGCTGTCATTCTCTATGTGGGGAGAGAGCTCAGAGCTAGTTTCTCGATAAAGGGACAGAGCCTCTTTCTGAAAAGCAGTTGCCCTTTCTCCCTACATGGTAGCCGGGTTCTGGCTGTTCCTGGCCGGGGCCTTCATGGCTGCGCTGCTAGTGCATCTTAGCTCCGTTCTGCCCAGCGGTCTCTTCCAGGAGCTCATCCGCTACGGCAAGACTGTAGCGGCGGGGTCAGCTTCCAGCCACCAGAACATAAGAACATAAGCAGTGCCTCCGCCGGGTCAGACCACAGGTCCATCCCGCGGCGGCCCAAACAGGTCACGACCTGTCTGAATCACCAGAAGGGGCCCCCTTGCCACCTTGGTTTCTCATTGAAGTCCTATCTTCCCATCGAAGTCCTATCCCTCCGGTCTTGCATATGCACGACCTGGTTGGGTTTCTATACTTATTACCTGGTTAGCCCAAAATGTCAGCAGAGTGGACTTTTACTCGTGAGCCCGTGGTTTTACTGGCAGGTTTAAAGCAGGGCTGCACTACGGTGTGTTCTGTTCTAGCCCCGTTTTAAACCCGCGGGTTAAAACCACAGGCTTGAAGGGCAGCAGATAGGTAGGGCGGCAGAGAGCAGGACAGTCGGAAAAGACGTGAGCAACTGGTCCCCAGCAGTCGCTTCTTTTTTGATCGGCCAGCCAAGTCGGTGTTCCAGATTTTTTTTTTTAGTGAATCGCTGCTTTCCTAATTTTGCATACAGTTTCCCCTCAATTGCACGTGCAGATCGGATCGGAGGTTGATCGGCTATGAGGTTAGTGAATCAGGTTAGGGATAAATCGGGTTGGTACACGATCGCAAACACGATCGGTGAGCTTAGGGGGGTTTAGTGAATCTTGCCCTAAGTACCATGGCCCTTCCAGGAGCCAGCTTGGTGGGGGTGGAGCACCAGGGTCTTACTGAGGAACTGCACCAGATACAGTGAATTTGGCCAGAAAGGCAGGGTTTGGACATTGGGTGAAAGAAAGGGTGAAAAGATCTGGCTATTTTTAAATCAAATACTCAGGCCCCAAGAGAAGACCCCCCCATGGTGCTGTGGGGTGGGGGTGGGGGGAAGGGCACTACCACTGGACCTCCAACATTGTACAGGTAACAACTTCTCTATTCTCTTAGATTTGTCTTTTTTCCTTTGTTTTAAAGCTGAATAGGCAAGAGAAGAGGCCTTCAGGCTCTCTTGACTGGCTGGTAGAGCTTGGCGAGCACTCGGGATCAATGACCAGCAGAGGGCCCAGTGAAAGAGCGTCTGAAGGATTTGGAGAGTCCTCAGAGAAAGAGTGAGTGAGGGACCAGTCCTCAGGGGAGTGACCAATGACCAGAGTCTGTGGAGAGACCAGAATACCGGTGGAGTCCTGGCTGACTGTGGCTGGTGGAGAGACCATTGGGGAAGACTGGTGACCACTGAGGAGTGAAGTTGCTGGAGGGCCTGGTAGAACTTGGGGTGAGCAGGAGAGTACCCCAGGCTTGACGATCGGCAGAGGGACTGAGGAAGAGCATCCAGAACCGGTGGAGACCCAAGAGGCAGGGGAGCAAGGCACCAGTGGTGGCCCCACAAAGGCTGAGAGAGATTGGCGAGTGACCGGCGGAGAGACCAGTAAATGGTATTGGGAGCTGTCAGAGGACCCCTAGGAAACAACCTGATACCCTAGAGAGATGGCCTAAGAGTGAGTAACCAGTGGTGACCAGAGTGACTGGTGAAGAGATGGCCCAAGAGACCAGGGAGGTCGTGTATGTTTTTAGAACAGTATGACTGAAGCAAGTCCAGAAGAACAGAGTGAACAGGGAAGAAGATCAGAAGCGTTTGGGAAGCGGAGAGGTGACAGGTAGTGACCGCTTGGCCCAATCAAATGATCACACTCTCCATGAAGGCTATCTTTTTGGTCGCTATGACAACTGCTTATAGGAGTTTGGAGTTTCAACAGTGGGGCTGGAATTTCTTTGGTCCACCCCTACTTTGTTTTTCTTGGCTATTATGCAGACCATAGTTTTTTGCTTTTTTGATCCCCTTTCTGTCTGAGCCCACAGAAGATATCGCCATGTTTGCCTATTTTGGGGGTTTGGCACTGCAAGAATTCCATTAATAATGAGAAACACATGGAGAAGTAATAGGGTTTTCTCTTTTTCCTTACGCTCAGTTTGTAGAAACAAAGATGTGAGTCATCTTTACCATCTGGACGACCATGATTATCAACACAAATAATTGATATACAAATGTACAGTATTCATCATTTATTCCTCAGCAGCTTTATCCTGTTTCTTTGGGCTTCCACTCAGTGGGAAAAAGCCTCAGTTGGGCTACAATGGGAAGAGGTTTCATTTGCAACGACACAGGCTGTCCCTCCTAGATTTTGCATCTCATCTCAGTTCAGTCATAGCTGCAACCATCCCTAGGGCTATGAACTTAGGGTTACCTCCCAAATCCAACGAACTTGGATCCTTGCTCATTAGGTGTTGCCATTTGGCCGCCTCAGTCCCTTCAGTAGTAGACGTTTGGACCAGAAATCCAGGCCAATGCTGCGTGATAACGTGTAGTGCTAATCATCAGGTCACAGGGCTGGTCTACAATACATATTACATTACATTACATTAGTGATTTCTATTACATCCAAACTAAAACAAAAATTACATTCAAAATTTGAAGGAATAGAATAAGCGATGACATAGAATTTTTAAGGTAATATATGTTGGGTAAAGAGTTACCAAAGGGAAGTGGAGGTCTTTAGGAGATAAGAATAGGGTGAAATTATAGGTTTTAGATAACGTTTGGTAGATAAAAGAGTATTAGAGAGATCTAAGGGTAAATAGAGTGTTGGATATTGGGTTGGGATTGGTTGTGCTGGATAGGTTTTATGTGTTTTTTGAAGAGTATGGTTTTAATGTCTCTCCTGAAGGCTTTGTAGTCTGTAGTCGAAGATAACAGAGGGGTGATATGTCTGTCCAGTTTGGCTGCTTTGGAGGCTATTAGGTTGTCATAAAGTTTTTTTCGTTTGACACCTTTTTGATGATGGGTGAGTGAATAGTGAGTGGGATCTTCTGTGTCTGGTTGAGGAGGATTGATTTAGTCGGTTATTCCAGTAGGTTGGGCTTTCTCCGTTGAGAGCCTTGTAAAGTAAGCAGTAGAATCTGAAGTGCACTCTCGCTTCTATTGGAAGCCAGTGCGAGTCATGGTATGCCTCTGTGATATGGTGATAGAAACTCGGATATGTGAAATACAATAATATTCTAATCTGTTACACTTTCACAAAAGTATATGAATGTCATGAATCAATGTAAGCAGTGCTGCTTCAGTTTCAGGAGATGTGTGTTTTTCAAAACACGGAGGAAAAAGCCTCAGGCAAATGCCCTCCCACCACCACAATGGTGGAAAAAGGTGGTAGGGTGGTAATCTTCATTGGCAGAAAACCTCCATTACACTCCCTGTTAAGTAAACTGTAAGCAGGGCTGTCTATGCAATCGACAGATGAAAATTATTCAACTTATCTCTGATCGGTACACCGATTATATTTAATTAAAATTTAAAAATTTAAGAAACATCACAAAATTAAATTAAAAACAAATAAAAATCAAAAATGAAAAATAAAATTTAAAAATAGATACATAAATGAACAAATGAATGAGATAGTTTAATTTAATACATAAACATATAGTGTCTAGGGAGAACAAATGCAGCTCTTTATAAGTGGCTTTTGAATTTACTGCATTTGTTGCACTTTCTATTGAATCGATAGCCTAGTCAGCATTTTTACTGAACAACCACTTCCGGGTTTTGACGTCATCTCCCGGGAGCTTCTTAACCCCGTACAGTCCTGATGTAGCCATCTTTTTGATCAGAGGAGACGGCGAGTACGTCCTGGTTTAAAGGTTTGTCATAATGGCTTCTTTAAATATGTTTTGAAGTTATGCACAAGTCCAGTTTTTGATTTAATTTTCTTCTTCTGGCTTTAGTGATCGGATTTTTGCACCCTGAGGCAGCAAGTTGGTGAAACGCTGGCCATCGTCAGTGTACCGATCAGAGATAAGTTGAATAATTTTCATCTGTCGATTGCATAGACAGCCCTGCTTACAGTTTACTTAACAGGGAGTGTAATGGAGGTTTTCTGCCAATGAAGATTACCACCCTACCACCTTTTTCCACCATTGTGGTGGTGGGAGGGCATTTGCCTGAGGCTTTTTCCTCCATGTTTTGAAAAACACACATCTCCTGAAACTGAAGCAGCACTGCTTACATTGATTCATGACATTCATATACTTTTGTGAAAGTGTAACAGATTAGATGCCTCTGTGATATGGTCATATTTTTTTAGGAAATAGACAAGATCTTCAATCCAAATGACCATGATGTCGCTAGAGCCCGTTCTTCTGTAGGGATGACATGAAGTCCCGTTCAACACCTGTCTATGATGAGCAACACTAACCCTCCCTTTTACAAAACCGTAGAGCAGATTTTAGCGCCGGCCAGGGCGGTAACAGCTCTGATGCTCATAGAAATTTTATAAGCGTCGCGGCTGTTACCACTGCAGCCGACGCTAAAGACTGCACTAGGGTTTTGTAAAAGGGAGGGGGGTATGTAAAATAATATAATGGAGTGTCCTCTTATTTTAGGGATCCAATATTAGTTCACGCTAAATACTAACGCGTCCATCATAGTCTATGGACGCGTTAGCGTTTAACGCATGCTGATATTTAGCGCGCTAAAAAGGCCAGTGCGCCTTCGTAAAAGGACCCCTTAGTGTTGTTCATTATAGACAGGCGTTGAAAGGGACGTCATGTCATCCCTACAGAAGAATGGACTCTAGTGACATCATGGTCATTTGGATTGAAGATTTACATATTGGACACCATTCCAGTATCCTGTTTCCATGGTGGCCAATCCAGGTCATAAGTAGCTGCCAGAAACTCAAATAGAAACAACATTCCATGCTACCGATCCCAGGGCAAGCAGTGGTTTCTCCTATGTCTGTCTCAACAGCAGACTATGGACTTTTCCAAGTTCCTGGAGGAAAAGTCCATAGTCTGCTGTTGAGACAAACATAGGAGAAACCACTGCTTGCCCTGGGATCGGTAGCATGGAATGTTGTTTCTATTTGAGTTTCTGGCAGCTACTTATGACCTGGATTGGCCACCATGGAAACAGGATACTGGACCATTGGTCTAACCCCGTATGGCTGTTTTTATGTTACTTTGACCCATTTACCCCCCTTTATTATTTTGCTTAGAGTTTATTTAGACCAGGGATGTCCAACCTGCGGCCCCGTGAAATATTTTGTGCGGCCCTGGTTGAGGGCGAAGCAGTGTTTTCCTCTGCTGCCCCCGGGTGTTTACTGTCTTGCTGGCTCCCTCCTCTGTCTTGCTGCAGTGTTTGCGCGGCCCCAGAAACAATTTTTTAAGCCAATGCGGCCCAGGGAAGCCAAAAGGTTGGACACCCCTGTATTAGACTATTACAATGGGTGTGAGACTGCCAATTGTACAAGTGCAGACTTAGCCAGTAGGTGGCGCTATAATATAGTACAGTATTGCCTTTTATTAGTTCTTGAAACAATGGTAACATTTTCCATATCTATTGGTATCTCTGCCACCTTAAAGAAGCAAATGCTTCAAATTACACAGCAAGCAGTTTGTCCTTTTTTCAAAAAGACATTGTGTACTTCTTACATCTGCAGATGATTACCCAAATAAATAGTTTCACGCAGTCAGAAAAGCCTATAGGAGACTGATTTGTCCTTAAGAGGACAGACACACTCATATCTAACCACCTCTGTTTGCAGGGTTCAAATCCTCCCCGCCTTAAACAAACCACTTCCAACAAAAACACAAGATTAGCAGCAAAAGCCTAAAATAGATGTAGCGATGAATGGACAATATAGGTTCACTGATCCATATTAATTATGAAGCTGTGCACAGTGATTAACGGGCTGCTGGGATTCACTGATCCGTATTAATTACACAAAGTGGCTAGCAGAGTACACGTGTGGCCTTGTGTCACCAGTGTGTAACCTACAATGGGGAGACAAACAGCCCACACATCTTTCAAATCTCAAATGTCCTGGAGAGAGACGCATTGCCGACTGAGTTGCTGGAATACCGCTGAAATTACACATTAGAAGCCTGAAGCTTTCTGTGCCAGTTTAAGGGTGGTTTCTGCAGCAGGGTGTACATGGCACTAGTTGTCATTTAAACGGTGAAAAATCATTGCATATAGAAGAAAATGTTTCTTTTTCAGATTAGGAAGCCTGTGTTGTTTGCAATTGTTACTTGATCTTTATATCTAGGCCAGGGGTGTCAAAGTCCCTCCTCGAGGGCCGCAATCCAGTCGGGTTTTCAGGATTTCCCCAATGAATATGCATGAGATCTATTAGCATACAATGAAAGCAGTGCATGCAAATAGATCTCATGAATATTCATTGGGGAAATCTTGAAAACCCGACTGGACTGCGGCCCTCGAGGACCGACATTGGACACCCCTGATCTAAACCCTTTCATGATCCTATCTCTACCTCTATCTATATCCCTCAATCCCCGTATCCTATATCCCTTTAATTCCCATTTTTCTTCTATCTATACCCTTTCATGATCCTATCTCTATCTCTACCTCTATCTCTATCCCTCAATCCCCGTATCCTATATCCCTTTAATTCCCATTTTTCTTCTATCTAAACCCTTTCATGATCCTATCTCTACCTCTATCTATATCCCTCAATCCCCGTATCCTATATCCCTTTAATTCCCATTTTTCTTCTATCTATACCCTTTCATGATCCTATCTCTATCTCTACCTCTATCTATATCCCTCAATCCCCGTATCCTATATCCCTTTAATTTCCATTTTTCTTCTATCTAAACCCTTTCATGATCCTATCTCTATCTCTACCTCTATCTATATCCCTCAATCCCCATATCCTATATCCCTTTAATTCCCATTTTTCTTCTATCTATACCCTTTCATGATCCTATCTCTATCTCTACCTCTATCTATATCCCTCAATCCCCGTATCCTATATCCCTTTAATTCCCATTTTTCTTCTATCTATACCCTTTCATGATCATATCTCCACCTCTATTTCTACCTCTGTCTATATCCCTCAATCCCCGTATCCTTCAGGAACTTGTCCAATCCCTGTTTGAATCCCATTAATGTACTCTGTCCTATCACATCCTCCGAAAGCGCATTCCAGGTGTCCACCACCCTCTGAGTGAAGAAAAATTTCCTAGCATTGGTTCTAAAACTGTCCCTTTTCAATTTCTCCGAGTGTCCCCTTGTTCTTGTAGTGCTTGAGTACCTGAATAATTTGTAATCCTCATAGAATTGTAGAATATGCGGAATAGAAATAATGAAACAAATGAATGAAATTATACGGAACTTATCAAATAGGAAAGTCTTCAGTCTCTTAAGAAAGCACAGTTAACCCAACTCTGTCCTTAGAGTTAATGGAAGGTCATTCCAAATAGAAACAGTAATAAATGTAAAAAAATCTGATTATGCTGACATTTATAAAGTACATCCTGGACAGGAGGAAATGTTTTAATACCAAAGTGTCCAGAATCCATGACGAGGAAAAAGATGAGTAGGATAAGAATTGAATTAAGGAATCAGAAAAATCTCCAAACAAACCATGATAAGTGGCCCAAGCAACTTTAAATAAGAGCTTTTATGGGTAGTGGACTGCAGGGTTCTGAATCAGTTGTAATTTCATAATCAAACAGGAGTGAAGACCCTGAATAAAGAATTGCAATAGTCCAGATGAGAAAAACACCAAAATTTGGACCAATATACTTGTTTATTTTATTTTTTTATTTCTTTAAAAAATGTCTAACCCACCTATTCCTAGGTGCTTTACAAAATACAATCAGGAAGGTTTGGATAGGTTCCTAAAGGATAAGGGGATTGAGGGGTACACATAGAAGTAGAGGTGGGTTATAGAAATGGTCAGGAACCACTTCACAGGTCATGGACCTGATGGGCCGCCGCGGGAGCGGACCGCTGGGCGCAATGGACCTCTGGTCTGACCCAGTGGAGGCAACTTCTTATGTTCTTAAAAAATGAAGACACATACAATAATTTTGACAAACACACAAAAGAGACATCAGTTTCTTCAGAAACAATTATCTGACATTGACACCCACATATCTGCCTGGAGCAGAAATAAGCAATCGTTTAAATGCTTCCATGAACAAGGTGGGTTTTAATACCTTCTTAAATTTTTGAAAATCCAGTTAAGTTGTTCCATAGTACGTACATCATTATTGCCAATCTTAATGGATATTGGAGAAGAGCGTCATCAACTACAGCAAAGCTTTCGACTGTGTGGATCATGATAAACTATGGAGAACTCTAGCACAAATGGGAAAACCCAAACATGTAACTCAGCTAATAAAGAGCTTTTATTAAAAATCAGAAAACTGCAGTGAGAACAGAATGATGGCAACATTGATTGGGTTCCAATCCTGTCACCTTACCTGTTCAACCTTTACGGCGAAGCCATCTTCAGAAAAGCAAATTTGGAAGAAGAGAGTGTCGATTTCAAAGGTGGTGATCAAAATATAAACAATCTGTGCACTATGTAGATGATACAGCGCTCATCACTAGCAGCAACGAAGACATGCTGTATCCAGTGGCAAAACCAAGGGGGGGGAAGATCTGCCCCGGGTGCACGGCTTGGGGGGGTGCACAGCCGGCCAGTTCCGGGTCCTCCTGCCCTTCCTTTCCCCTGGCCGCGCTGCCATAATCCTACCTCCCCTCGCCGACAAGAAGTCTTTCCGACGTCAAATCTGACGTCGGAGAGGACGTTCTCAGCCAGCCAGCAAGTGATTGGCTGGCCCAGAACGTCCTCTCCATCAGAATTGACATCGGAAAGACTTCTTGTCGGCGGGGGGAGGTAAGATTGCAGCGGCGCAGACCGGGGTAAAGGAAGGGGAGAGGTGCTTTTTTTTTTCCGCGGCAGGGAGGGCAGGATGTAGGCAGGCAAGCTGGCTGGCTTTAGCGTGGCAGGGAGGGAGGGAGATAGGTAGACAGGCAGGCTGGGAAGGTAGTGGGGGGGACATAAGAAGGAGACACTGGGGGCACTAAGGACACAGGACGGGGGCACTGAGGGCACTATGGACACAAGACAGAGGAACTGGGGGCACTATGGACACGGGAAGGAGGCACTGGGGGCACCATGGACACGGGATGGAGGCACTGGGGGAACTATGGACATGGGAAGGAGGCATTGGGGGCACTATGGACACAAGAAGGAGGCACTGGGGGCACTAAGGACACAGGATGGGGGCACTAAGGACATGAGAAGGAGGCACTGGGGGCACTAAGGACACAGGAAGGAGGGAACTGGGGGCCTTATGGACACAGGAAGGAGGCACTGGGGGCACTATGGACACAGGAAGGAGGCACTGGGGGCACTATGGACACAGGACGGAGGCACTGGGGGCATTATGGACACAAGACAGAGGCACTGGGGGCACTATGGACACAGGACGGAGGCACTAAGGACATGAGAAGGAAGCACTGGGGGCACTAAGGACACGGGAAGGGGGCACTGGGGGCACTATGGACACGGGACGGAGGCACTGGGGCACTATGGACACAGGAAGGAGGCACTGGGGGCACTATGGACACAGGATGGGGGCACTGGGGACACTATGGACACAGGACAGAGGCACTGGGGACACTAAGGACATGGGAAGGAAGGAGGGAGGGAATAGAAAGGGACAATTGTTGGGCCTGAGTGCAGAAAGAAAGAAATGAAAGAAAGGATACACAGTCAATTAATAGATGTCCCCTTTTGATGAAAAAAATAAATGGTCACGTTACCTCTGACTTACTTTCTCTGCAGCAGAGTTGGCAGCCGTGCTGAAGTGCAGGAAGGTCCCGCGCTGACTCGTCTGCTGGCTCTTCTCCAGAAGAAGTAAGTTACGTCGGAGGGGGTGGACCCGGCAGACACAGTCATTGCGGAACTTACCTGCGTCTGCCAGGTCCACCCCCTCTGACGTAACTTACTTCTTCTGGAGCAGAGTCAGCAGACGAGTCATCGCGGGACCTTCCAGCATGCGGCTGCTGAGTCTGCTCCAGAGCAAGTACGTCGGAGTGGGGTGGACTGGCAGCCAGCAGCTACAATCATCATGGGACCTTGCTGCATGAAGGGAGAGAAAGGAGCAGGATTGCTGGAATGGAAGAATGGTGGAGGGAAAGAAAGGGGGCAGGGTGGTATGGAAGGGTGGTGCTGATAGAATTGATGTACAGAGAAAGGGGAGAGACATAAGGGGGAAGGATATTGGAGGGAGAGAAAGGGGGCAGATGCTGATTAAAGAGGGGTGGATGGCGAAAGAAAGGGCAGACATTGGATGATAGTGGGGAGCCTATGCAGGATGGAAGTGCAGATGGGAGAGATAAGGGAGCAAATGCAGGAAGGAAATGGGAGGAGAGAAAGAGGGGAGCAGACGCTGGATGGAAGTGGACAGAGAGAGGAGAAGGTACTAGATGGAAGGGTTGGAGAAAGAGGGTACATGATGGAAGGAGGGGATAAATAAAAGGAGGGCACATGATGGGGAGAAAACGATTGAGTTATGGAAACACTGGAGGGGTGAGGGAAAGAGGTGGCAAGCTTTAGGTAGACAGTAAAAAAGGACATTGTTGAGAGGGTAGTAAGAACAGATGCAGAAAATAAATTGAAAAGGAAAATGAGGGGAAAAAGGGAAAGGGATTGCAGAGGAGAGGTGTGGGAGAGGGAAGGAGAGGAGAGAGATGCCAGACCAATGGGGGTGAAAGGAGAGATGGAAGGGGGAGGCATATAGTTTCTGGAAGGGGCATAGAAGGAGAGAAGATGCCATATAGGGGAAGAGAGACGGCAGACAGTGGATGGAAGGAAAAGAGTTACAAGAAGATACAACAATGAAGCCAGCGGCGCAATGTGCAGCGGCCTCAAAGAAAGCGAACAGAATGCTGGGTATTATCAAAAAATGTATCAATACCAGAACGAAGGAGGTTATCCTGCCATTGTATCGAGCAATGGTGCGACCGCATCTGGAATACTGTGTCCAATACTGGTCACCGTACCTTAAGAAAGACATGGCGATACTTGAGAGGGTCCAGAGGAGAGCAACTAGGATGATAAAAAGAATGGAGAACCTTTCATATGCCGAAAGGTTAGACAAACTGGGGCTCTTTACCCTGGAAAAGCGGAGACTGAGAGGAGACATGATACAGACGTATAAAATCCTCCATGGTATCCTCCCTCCTCTTATCCCTCTATCCTGGAACTCCTCAAATCCAACCTCCACTAGATCCACGCAAAAATTAAAACTATCCTACCCCTCCTTAAAAGGCATCTCCCTTGTTGGTAAACTTGGCTCTTCCCTCCCTTTCAGAATCGCTCAGCTCTGGAACAGTCTCCCTTCCCCTCTCCGCAATTTGAGCCCACTTCTACCATTCCGTAAGCATCTGAAGACCTGGCTCTTCTCCAAAACGTAACCCCGTCCCGTTCCTGGCACTCTTACACCTAACCTCTCTCCTCTCTTACTTATATAATTCCACTGGAGTTCCGTTCTTCCCTAACCTTGTAAACCGTGTCGAGCTCCATCTGCGGAGATGATGCGGTATATAAATCCAAGATTTAGTTTAGTTTAGTTTAGTTTAAAATCATGAAAGGCATAGAGAAGGTGGAGAGGGACAGATTCTTCAGACTAGCGGGGACAACAAAAACAAGAGGTCACTCAGAAAAACTGAGAGGGGACAGATTCAAAATGAATGCAAGGAAGTTTTTCTTCACTCAGAGGGTGGTGGACACCTGGAACACGCTTCCAAATGAGGTAATAGGACAGAGTACAATACTGGGTTTCAAAAAGGGACTGGATGACTTCCTGGAAGCGAAGGGGATTGCAGGGTATAGATAGAAGGTTACTCTACAGGACATAAGCGAAAAGCGTATGAGAGTTTTAGGGTAGGAGGACTATCAGGTCCTGGACCTGAGGGGCCGCCGCGTGAGCGGACTGCTGGACACGATGGACCTCCGGTCTGACCCGACAGAGGCAATTCTTATGTTCTTATGAGGAAAGCAGAAACCATAGAAGACAAAATTTTCTATTTATTTATTGCTTTAGGAGACATGTGTTGCTGTTTCTGTGGTGCACTGTATGCAGAGTCCAGCTTCTTACTGGTTCAATTTAACCTTTGTCTATGTATTTCTATTTTATCCCTTTTACAAAATTGTGGAGCATTTTTTAGCGCCAGATGTGGTGGTAGCAGCTCTGATGCTCAGAATTCTATGAGCATCAGAGATGTTACCACCGTGGCTAAAATTCACACTACAGTTTTGTAAAAGGGGGAGGGGTTAGTTTGTGATGACATATTCCATACTAGGCAAAGGTGTTTTCTGTGTTCTGTGTGTTCAAAAGACATAGTTTTTTGTTAGGATTGACTGCAGGATTGATCTGTACTAGTCTGGCTTGTTTAGTTTTACAATGATGTTGTACTTGTTTAGTTTTTATTGATGTTGTACTGCTCACTGCAGTATGTAAGATGCTGCCTTTTCCTAGGTACTCATGTGTGACATGTGGCTTGTTACTAAAAATCATGTTTTTTGTACAGATGGGGGGTGGGGTGTCAAAAAATGATGGGCCCCGGGTGTCACATATGCTAGGTACACCACTGGCTGTATCTACTGAGAAAAGTCAAAGCTGAAAGTCATAACATGGGATTAGAAGTGAACATAAACAAGACAAAGATCATGCACATGGAAAATGATGAAGATTTGGAGCTTGAAGGTGACAGAAGTTGTAAAGGATTTCATTTGTAAACAAAGACACACCTAGCAGGGAAGAAATACTCTGCAGAATAGCACTCTCGACAAAGTATTCAGAGGCAAAAAGGAAATAACGCTCCAAATGAAGATCAGACTTGTGCACGCACTCATTTTCTCAATGGTCAATTATGGATGCGAAAGCTAGACACTATGGAAACAAGATAGAAAGAAGATTGACTCATTGGAGCTTTGGTGCTGGAGAAGGATTTTCGGCGTGCCGTGGACCGCCGGAAGAACTTACAAATCGATTCTGGAAGAGATTAAACCGGCTATGTCACTAGAAGCCCAAAAGATGAAGTTACGACTGTCTTATTTTGGTCATACTGTCAGAAGAGATCATTGGAGAAGGACATCATGTTTGAGAAGATCAAAGGAACTAGGCGAAGAGGGCGACCTGCAAACTGATGGCTGGACACGTTGGAAACAACCATGGGGATGATGCTGGAGGACCTTTCCGGACTAGCACAAAACCAATCTCTTTTTAGATCTGTAATTCATCAAGTTGCTAGGACTCAAGCACGAGTTGATGGCACCTAAGAAGACATACAATGAGGAGCATGAAAGTAGGGTTTCACTAACCCTAGCTTGTTAAGTGCCATCGACTGGTGTCCTGGCGTCTTGATGAATATATCATCAAGTTTTTGTGGCAGAATACAAAAGTAGATTGCTGGACCTTTGTTCTCTGCAGTATAAATTTGGTATTGTCCCCTTTGTCACATCAAATGCGATCCTCTGCCTTCACACTTAGCTACCTCAAGCAAAAAAAATAGTTTTATTTCGTACAATGGAAACTTGTAGTTGAAATGATAGTGAAAAATCCAATCCAACACCTAAAACAGGCAATTGATGAATGCATGGAAGCAGTAGGGCTATGAAACCAAAGTTCTTGCATCATCGTCTCCCCCCATAAGGAGCTGTTCTGGGGTTGGGCACCTGAGGCAAACAGCCAGTTTTACTCCCCCTTAATTCACTTTCAAGCCTTTGGTATTAGGGGATACAAATAGGGAATTTGCCCTGAGTCCTTTTCTATAGGGGGTCCCAAGCCTGCTTAAATCCGAAGAAGATACAGTCTGCTGATGGGCTTTGGGACCAGTCCTGCCTAGAGTGCAGCCCCCCCCCCCTAAGGTTTTGATAATTAAACTGAGCATCCTATAAAAATGCAGGAACCTATTTATGGTTGACTGCGGCCGCCCCAGGCCACCACCTAGTCTTGCCTAATGCTTGGCCCGGCCCCTCCCTTTCCTTCCTTCTCCGCATCAGACTCCCTCCTGCCCCATCATTTCGCTCCTTTCTCTCCCTCCCTCCCGCAGCTCCTCTCCCTCCCTCTCCCCGTCCGGCAGCTCCGGGATTTCAGCCGAGCCTCGGTCTCAGCGGTTCCCTCCCCGCCTCCGGGGCTTCGCCTCCCTTCGGATCCTCCTCCCAGCCCCGGACTGAGGCGGGCGGGAGAGCGGCAGGGCCGGAAGCAGCCCCCGACCCCGGCATCGCGGCACCATGTCCGCCAAAGGTAAGAGCGGTGGAACTCGTGCGATCCGGCTCAGGCCCGGATCCACCTGTCAATGCGGAGAGGAGGGTCGGGGGGGGGGAGGCAGCGACGGTGCTTTCCCCTTCCCGGTGCTCCTGATGCGGGATCGGGGTGCGGTGCCTGCTGGCATTTTCCCTTCCCGGTGATGCAGAGGATGGGGGTCGGGGGTGAGGCAGGATTACTGGGGGCTGAAGGTGCTCCCGGATTTCAGCCATGTTAGATCGGGGGGGGGATCTCCCTTCCCAGTAGTTCGTGCATTTGCCCTGATGTCGGGCGAATGAACCCCGGTGCCACCTGTCGTTGGTTTGTTTTGGGGTGTGGTGGCCGCAGGACTTCCCCCTCCCCCACTTTCCGTGCCTCGTACTGATCTGGAGTGCGGGGGGGGGGGCGATTCAGGAAAGACTCGGCCTCTCCTGTGGGTTTATCTGAACCGGGAGGTGGTTGGGAGCAGGGCTGCGGGACCCGTGGACGGTACCGGGTCCGGCAGCTCTTCTCCCCATCTCAGTCGCCCCTGGGCACCCCCTCCGCAAATCTTTGCCACCGGACCCCCTGACTCGATACACCTATACCCCGGTATAGAGAAAAGAGCGTTATATCCGAGAAATGCGCTGTTATTGCTCGGCTAGGCACATCCGTATTATTTATCCGTTTATTATTCGCATGGAGGATTTCGTCCCGCTTTATTTGACAGCCCCAAAGGCCTCCACAAACATTTCAAAATGTGGTATTAATGTTTGTAAGTTCTGAAAATACCGGGCGCAAGGCGTCTAAAAAGAAAACGCTAAATGGGATGTTGGATTTTATTGTGGAAAACATCCCTCCGGGGTGGGGTCACTAAAACTGGAGGAGACCTGGTTTCTGTGGCTGCCTAAGTGCAAAAGAGGCTCTCATTTTCAGCCTGGACAACTTTGGGTGCGCAAAGGAGAGACTGGGTAAAACAAGGATCTCACGGACCTCGCGGATCTCCACGCACGGCCTTAAAAAGAAAGCGGCCGTGGCACGGGGGTCCGCAGGGATTCTTGTTTAAACTCCTGCGCGCTCACCCCCCCCCCTGAGGTAAGCAGATTTTTAAGGACGTGCGGTAGAGATCCACGAGGTCCGTGGGGGTCCTCCGGATCCTCTTTTTTTTTTTTTTTTAACCTTAGTTTTTAATGCCAACAAAAAGTGCAATACAATTTATATACAAATAATGATAATCAACCAAGCACTTATAATCAATCCGTATCTATACAAAAGATAAAATATTCCCTCCCCCATCCATCATTACCATCAGGAATAATACCAAAACAAAAGATATACCCCCCCCCCTCGGATGTGTGGGTGAAAAACAACGGAAAATAAAGATAAAGGACAACTATAGCAAATCTACAAAAGACGTCCGCCGGATCCTCGTTTTACCCAGTCCCTCGCAAGCTTGACAGCTGAACTTGGGGATAATTTGCAAATCCCTTCTGCTTAGCTTAGAACAAAACCAGTTTAGTCGGAATCGGACTGTGTTTTTTTCAGATTCACCCTCCTCCATAGAGTAACTAACAGGAAACATTCAGCAGCCAAAGTGTTCTGTTTGTTTGGTTTTTTTCTGAGCAATGTACAGTCAAACCTTGGTTTGCGAGCATAATTCGGTCCAGAAGCATGCTTGTAATCCAAAGCACTTGTACATCAAAGCGAATTTCCCCATAGGAAATAATGGAAACTCAGACGATTGGTTCCACAACCCAAAAACTTTAATCCAAAATACTATACGTATTCGTATTGCAAGACTTTGCTCGTTTAGAACAGTCACTTCACTCCCGCAGCGTCAGAGAGAGAAGAACCATCGGCCAGTTGTGATGATGTGACGCGTGTATACTGTATGTACTCGTATTGCAAGACCTCGCTCATTTCGAATGGTCACTACACTCCCGCAGCGTCAGAGAGAGAAGAACCATCGGCTCAGTTGTGATGATGTGACGCGTGTATACTGTATGTACTCGTATTGCAAGACCTCGCTCGTTTAGAACAGTCACTGCACTCCCGCAGCGTCAGAGAGAGAAGAACCATCGGCTCAGTTGTGATGATGTGACGCGTGTATACTGTATGTACTCGTATTGCAAGACCTCGCTCGTTTAGAACAGTCACTACACTCCCGCAGCTTCAGAAAGAGAAGAACCATCGGCTCAGTTGTGATGATGTGACGCGTGTATACTGTATGTACTCGTATTGCAAGACCTCGCTCGTTTAGAACAGTCACTGCACTCCCGCAGCGTCAGAGAGAGAAGAACCATCGGCTCAGTTGTGATGATGTGACGCGTGTATACTGTATGTACTCGTATTGCAAGACCTCGCTCGTTTAGAACAGTCACTACACTCCCGCAGCGTCAGAGAGAGAGGAACCATCGGCTCAGTTGTGATGATGTGACACGTGTATACTGTATGTACTCGTATTGCAAGACTCTGCTTGTATATCAAGTTAACATTTAATAAAATGTTTTGCCTGTCTTGAAAAACACTTGCAATCCAAGGTTTTACTGTATGTAGGAGCAAGAACAATTTAGCTTGATTCTGGGGTGAGCAGAGGAAATAAATTGATACAGTGTCATTAGCTGGTGAATTTAATTTAGAATCTAACACATTCTAGACTTTATTTTTCTAAAAAATGGCCAAGGGTGTGTCGTAGCACATTAAATAATACACAATATCAATTCATAGAGTTTATGGCTCAGAAATAGGTCGCAGTAGCAGTGCCAAACAGAGATAAAATGAGTTATTTTTGCAATTGTGTAGGTGTCACTGTTTTTCGTGGGCAGAAGACTTGAAATTCCTCCAATGTCCAATAGAGGGAGTAGTAACCTAGAAAACATGAGAAAGATTGAGGTACTCCAGGGAAAATGATGTTTTCCCTGTGTTTATCCAATGATCACCTATTTCAATTTTTTGCTTTTGGGTAACCCCCCCCCCCCCAGTCTTTATCGCCTTGGCTATATTCATGAAGCTTGCTGCCTTTCTGCTTAGCATCCTGTGTCATTCAGGACTCAGCAGGCTGAGGATTAGCACTTGCTTTCTCTCCATGGTTTGTAATGGGGGGGGGGGGGCAAGGCAGGGATGTTGGTTTACTTGAACAGATACCTTCTACTGGTATGATCTTGGCTGGTTTTTGGCCACTCCATGTTATTCTGAAGCCCATATCTGTGTCATGCTGATAGGCTCAGTATTAGAGAATGACATGGGAGAAAATATTTCCCCGTTCCCATGGGGACTCATTTTCCCATCCCCGCGAGTTCTTTTCCTGTTCCTGCCCCATTCCTGAAAGCTCCGACCTTATCTGCACAAGCCTCAAACACTTTAAAATCATAAGTACCAACATTCTAGAGCTCAGATTGTGATGTCACAATGCCTCATTCCACCAATGCTTAAGCTCTGCCTCTGTCCTCTCCTGCACAAGCCTCAAACACTTTAAAATCATAAGTAACAACATTCTAGAGCTCAGATTGTGATGTCATAATGCCTCATTCCACCAATGCCTAAGCTCCGTCCTCATCTGCACAAGCCTCAGACACTTTAAAATCCTAAGTAGCAACATTCTAGAGCTCAGACTGTGATGTCATAATGCCTCATTCCACCAATGCCTAAGCTCCGTCCTCATCTGCACAAGCCTCAAACACTTTAAAATCATAAGTGTCCGAGTTTTGTGCGGTTAAGGTAGAGCTTACAGGAATGGGGCAGGGGCAGGGGCAGGAACAGTGATAAAGCTCATGGGGATTGGACGGGGAAACTAAGTTCTAATCTAATCTTCTATTTCTGCGTCACTCATACCTAGGTAGGCTCAAGGCGACTTATAGAGAGGGATGGGGAGGGTAGGGGGGAGAGAGGGAGGAAGGGGATGATACAGGTGAGTACCTATCTTATTTATTGTATCTTTTAATGCATTCATTTTTGTAAACCGCTTAGAAACCTCACGGTTATTAGCGGTATATAAGAATTAAATTAAATTAAATTAAGTGTCAAATAGCTGAGTTTTCAATTTCTTCCGGAATATGGTGTGTTTAGGCTCCGTTCTGATCGCTTCAGTAAGGTCATTTCAAGTTTTTACACCAAGAAAGGTGAGCATGGAAAAACACGATTGTATTGAAGATTTTTTGTGGAGGGGAGTTCCTGTGGGGATGGGGAAAAATTTGTCCCCGTGTCATTCTCTACTCAGTATATCCTAGGATCAGATCTCTAAGCTGAAGACACCACTACCAGGGCCGGATTTTCCTATAGGCTAACTAGGCTTCAGCCTAGGGCCTCAAGATCAAGAGGGGCCTACATTCAAATTGTTAGCAAAATTAAAATTACACTATTCTAAAAACAGTGAACACTAAAACACTGAACCGAAAATAAGGAGAAATTCTACGCTTCGGGATCGGAATCGGCTCCGTCCGCAACGGGGCGCCGACTCGGCTTCTCCCTTTCTTTTTCTCGCCCTGGGAGGAGGTTCGGGGAGGGAAAGACGTCAGTCCAGAAACAGCCCCGGGGGGAGAGAGGCAAAACGTGGATCAGTCAGGACAGGGCGGATGGAAGGCAGGCAGGCAGGCAGGATGGCATGGGGGGTGTTCAATGGAAGGGGGATGGGAGGCAGGCGGGCATCGGAGGGGGGTGAGGTGAGGAAGGACGCACTGGGGGCACTATGGACATAGGAAGGGGCAATGTTGTGTGTTATGTTTGATTAGTTATTGTTACAAGTACTATATATGGTGCTGAGAATAAATGTCCAAATAAGTGTTCTCGACTTTTTTTTATTTATTGTCCGTGTCACGTTTTTTATAAAGGTTAGTACCAATAACAACATGTTTCATTTAACATATTGATCTATATCACAGTAATGATGTATTTTATTATCTCTCATGTAATTTACAAACTTAAAAATGGGAGGTGAAAGGGCCTCATAAGTGGAATAGCCTAGGGCCTCTTTTCATCTAAATCCAGCCCTGACCACCACCACCACCACAAAAAAAAGAATGGGAGACACCTCCTAGATTCCAGGGAAACTTTCACTTTTATCAGAAAGTTCCATGTCAGCACTGTATTTTCTCCTGCTGAACTGAAACAGAAAACCAAGGGAGAGACATAAAGATTGAAGAAAGAGCACAAAGGACTTTTGAAATATTTTTTCCATATGTAATTAGACCATGAAATAGAACTAGAAACATAGGCCATATAGTCTTTGTGCCTTAAATTTTCTATCTAGTCTGCCTATCTATGCCATCCACTGTCCTCTCCCTCTCCCTTACAGATCCAATGTACTTATCCCAAGCTTTCTTGAATTCAGATACATTTCTTGCCTCCACCATCTTTTCTGTGAAAAAGTATTTTCTGAGGTTACTTCTGAATCTATCCCCTTTCACCTTCATTCTATGACCCCCTCACCCCATTCCAGAGCTTCCTTTCAATTGAAAGAGACTCACCTCATGCACATTTATGCCATGTAGGTATTTCAATGTCTCTATCATATCTCCTTTCTCCTGCGTTTCCTCCAAAGTATATGTATCGAGATCTTTAAGTCTGCCCCGTAGGCCTTATGATGAAGATCGCTGACCTTAACCTTCAAAAATGTTAAAAAGACCCAGATCTAAGAGCCAAACTGGCAACATCCCTTTCCATTACCCTCTGTTGCTTTCTACTCAACCAGTTCCTAACCTATCCCAGACACGGGCAAATTCCGGCCCGCGGGCCCTATCCGGCCCGTTTAGCTTTTTAATCCTGCCTGCAAAACGCTCGTTTTGCACATGGGCCAGACCATAAAACTCAACTTTCCAAACCTTGCGGCAGAGCGGCGCACAAGGCAGGCGTGAGATTTTTGCGCTCCTGCCTGGCCCTGCGTCGCTCCCTAAAGGGCTGCCGTCAGTTCTCGTGGGACTACATAGATTAGGGCAGAAATTGCATGAACTTAGCTGAAATGATGAGCCCATAAAAGTACATTGGGCTAGATTCACTAAGCAAACTGATCATGTACTGATCGGTTTGCGACCCCTTTGCGACACGATTTCCCTCTGGCCCGGTCAGGGCAGGATTAACCAATGGGCCAAGTAGGCAGGTGCCTAGGGCCCGAAATGGTCAGGGGGGCCCGATGAAGGAAGGCATCAACATTGTTTTTTCCAAACGGCGATGGGCCCCTCCAGCATCGATCGGCAACGTGGGCCCCACCCCAATCGGCAACGCAGCCCCCTCATCGACGGAAAGTAAGACAAGCAAGCAACGCGGGTAAGAAAGGCAACGGGAACTGTAATTGTGCAAGCGGTGCTGCTTACCCAAAACTTCCCTCTGACGCAGCTTCCTGTTTCCGCCTGGGCGCATGGTGGGGTGAGGCGGGGCAGGAGAGCCCAGTGTACTTGTGTGCCTAGGGGCCCTCGACAAATTAATCCTGCCCTGGGCCCGGTTCACTAACCTCTCCTGCGATCCGCTTCCAATCCGTGCATGCAAATGAGGGGATACGCATGCAAAGTAGACAGGGACGCGACTCACCAAAGAAATTTTAGAAACCGACTGGGCTGGCCGATCAACCCAAGAAGTGACTGCTGGGGACCATTCAAAAATGTCTGTCCAAATCTCTAGCTCCATAGAAGCCCTGCTCTCTGCTGCCATGAATCTCTCCTGCCTGCCGCCCCGATGCTCATCCCTGGATTTCTCCTGCATGCCGCCTCGAATCTCTCATGTCCTTTCCCGCACTGCGAGCCCATGGTTTTAACCCGCGGGTTTAAAGCAGGTTAAAACCATGGGCTCGCTGGGTTATAAAAAAGTAAAAAAAAAAAAAAAAAAAGTTGCAGCTCCGATTGCCCTCATTTGAATTTTTTCCATTTGTGAATTCGTCGGGCCCGCTGGGATCGGCCACGGATTGCCCACGGAAGACAGGTCAGTGAATCTAGCCCATTGTTTCTGTAGATCCAGGCTGTTGCTTCTGGACTATAGAATGGAGCTTAAGAGAAGGCCCAGGTTTATTACCTGTCACGGGTACTTAAGGACATGAAGATATGGACAGAGAGACTGATTTGCCCAAGGTTAAGGAGTGGTACAGCATGAATGATGTGTTTCTGCAACTTTGTCAACACATCTGTCTCCAATTCAAGCCTGATGGGTGGAGCTCAAAACATATTTAACTCAATCAAAGCAGAATTGCGAATGTTAAGTACTGTTTAACGCAAGCATCCTGGGAGAATTGGTAATTAGAGAATGTTGGGGGAGGGGGGGGGCGGGGGTTGGACAAGGACAGATAATCAAGAATGATAGAAAGCCGGGGCTCCAAGAACCTAACAGAAATCAGTGTGCTCAGGGTTCAAATCATTTGGATATGTATACTGTAGGTTAGGTCTTGCTTTGAGTTCCTTTCCCCATGAGGAACCAGAGCCCCTGCCGTGTTCTTTGGGTTGCATTTCAGTGTTCCTCAGAACTGTTGCATGATCTACCCATTCACTGCTCACTGTTGAATTAGCACTAATAAACCTGTGTGGTCCTGTCACACTTATCTAGCCTTCTAGAAAGACTCCTTTTGTGCAGCAGCCTGAGCTATTCCATCTATTGTTGTTGGGTAGGAAACTGTTATCTATCCCTCTGCAGATAAAAGACCCTCCTCCCACCACTTCTAGTTCAGCTGGAATGGTTCCAAGTGCAGTGGAGTCTAAATCTATTTCCTGATAGAGAATGACACAAGGACAAATTTGTTCCCGTCCCCGCAGGAGGTCAATTTCCCTGTCCTGTCCCTGCAAGTTTTGTCGCTATCCCTGCCCCATTCCTGAAAGCTCTGCCTTAAACACAGAAGCCTCGAACACTTATGATTTTAAAAGTGTTTGAGGCTTCCGCAGATGAGGACGGAGCTTAGGCATTGGTGGAATGAGGCATTATGACATCACAGTCTGAGCTCTAGAATGTTGCTACTTAGGATTATAAAGTGTTTGAGGCTTGTGCAGATGAGGACGGAGCTTAGGCATTGGTGGAATGAGGCATTATGACATCACAATCTGAGCTCTAGAATGTTGCTACTTAGGATTTTAAAGTGTTTGGGGCTTGTGCAGATGAGGACGGAGCTTAGGCATTGGTGGAATGAGGCATTATGACATCACAATCTGAGCTCTAGAATGTTGCTACTTAGGATTTTAAAGTGTTTGGGGCTTGTGCAGATGAGGACGGAGCTTGCAGGAATGCGGCAGGGACAGGAAAAGGACTCGCGGGGACGGGACGGGAAAATGAATTCCTGCGGGGACGGGGGAAAATCTGTCCCTGTGTCATTCTCTATTTCCTGATACTTGGACTGTTTGTGAGAACCTTTGCAACCTGCCTATAACTAGAGTCTCTGTTGGCAGAAGAGAAGTGAATTGGACAGGGGACTAGAGGGAAAAGATATTTCGCGGCTCTGACACTATAGGTCCACCCCCAAAGAGATGGACAGTGGATTGCGCGGGGTTTATTGGGCTGATGCGGTTTCTGATGTGGACGAGGCAAGGTCCAGAGTGACTTATCTCTGACCAGGTCCAGGAAGACCGGCGATGCAACACTGGCCTCCTTCACCTCAGTCCTGTCAGGGGTCGAGGGTATCACAGCCCCCCCTCACAAGTTTTGGGGTCACGTAAAAGCACTTTTAAGGCGCAATTAAAGTCATACTCTCTTTTACTAAGGTGCGCTACTCGATTTAGCATACGCTAAATGCTAATGCGTACATAGACTATAATGCACTTAGCGCACTTTAGCAAAACGACTGCTTTCGCTCTTGACCTTGTTCCTTACTTTACTCGTTTCTATGGATCACCCTTTCCTCTCGACTTCTTAGCTTATATCTTTAATTGTTTGGGCAGAATTTCGCTGTGACTTCCCTTCCCTTCCTCAACCTTTTTGTTTTTATCGTAACCTCCCCTTTCTTTACCCCCCCCCCGTACCCATTTTTCTTTGTATGTTGGTTGAATTTTTTTGTTTTGTTGATTGCCTCCCTTTTTAAATTTTTATTTCTTTTTTTTCTTTTAATAATATACCGTATTTGCCGGCGTATAAGACGACCCCCCAACTTTTACAGTTAAAATATAGAGTTTGTTATATACTCGCCATATAAGATTACCCCTTCTTCCGCACACCTTCTGCACAACAAATAAAACTTAAAAGAACATCAGAATTTATTTCAACAATTTTAATTAATTCACTAAAGCTGAATAGAACAATAAACCCATGGGAGCTGCCATGCTATTTGTTTTCTAAACTGTTAACCAAACTGAAACTGTCAATGATAGAAGGAAGATAACACATAGAGGGAGAGAGCAAGTGCCGGGCAAGTCCCTAGCAAGTTTGCTGGCATGACAGTTTCCCTTTAAAAGCCTTCAAAAGCCTCCTGTTCGCCCCCGCCACTTCCTTAAGGGCTAGACTCCACACACGGCCGCATGTGCGAGAGACGTAGTAAAGAGAAAAGGGGTGGGGCCAGAGCGCCGCTGCTTCCCGCTGCACAGGATGAAGGAGCTGGCACCCTTGTCACACTGATGTCCCGCCATGGCCCCGCTGATGTCCCGGCAGGTTTACTAGTACCGTAAGCACCGTAAGGAGGTAAGGAAGGAGATGTTAGGGCATGTGAACAGTACCCGGCGTATAAGACGACCCCCGACTTTGGGGAGGATTTTAAGGTACTGAAAAGTCGTCTTATACGCCGGCAAATATGGTATTATCATTGTAAACCACTTAGACTAACCCCCTCTTCTGTTTTTAGCGCAGAGAGCCACGCTGAATGGCCCGCGCTGCTCCCGACGCTCATAGGGACTCTATGAGCGTCGGGAGCAGCGCGGCTCCCCGCACTAGAAACCCACTGGCGCAGTTTGATAGAAGAGGCCCTAACTGTGGTTGTATTTGCGGTATATCGAATAAATGGAAACTTGAAACACAAACGGGTCAATATTTAAGTCGGTGCTTTCAGATATTCTACACTTCTCCCTCTGTATTTGCGGGGGTTGGGGGCGGAGCTGACCCACGAATATGGAAAAATCGTGAATAACTTTTTAGATGTTATTGCATCCAAAATATTGTGTGCTAAAGAGTAAAAAGACAATAATGAACGTTAAAATATACAGAAAAACCACACTAGGGGTCAATAGCATACAAAAATGGCAGGAAACAATGTGAAAGCAGGATTGACTAAAACATGGAAAAAAGTAAAGCCAAGACTTACATAAAGTCAGAGCGCAGCCAGCGCAGTAAGAATCAAGCAGTAGTGGCGAGCCGTGGGAAAAGTCACGTGAATAACTAGACTGACGTAATGTGACAGAACGGCAAGGATGAAATGGGGAGCGGAGCGTGACACGCATCACGAGGACGCTGGTGAGACGTCATTTGGGGGAGGAGCCAGCAAGATAAAACCCGCGAATAATCGCGAGTATTGAAACCGCGAATGCGGAGGGAGAAGTGTAGATGGGTAGAGTGGCGAGTGCTGCTGTTTTTAAGATAGTGAGGCTGACAGAACTTTGTCCAGACGGCTGTTTGGTTCCAATATTACTGCTCTAGGCTTCCTCTACCCAGGCAGTACCATAGAGTTGTTTATAATAGTGCTGGGGTGGTCTGTCAGGATAATCGTTGGCCTATGCCGTTCATCAGGATAAGGGCTTTGAATATGAAGCCTAAAAGGTCTCACCTGGTGTCTGCTGTTCACCTTCACAAATTGAAGGCTAAGGGGCTATAGAGCCAGCTACAGTCCTCCCAGGCAGGATGGCAATCCTTATTCAAATTCTGCTTTTAAATCTTAACTCTTACCCTCTTGTTCATAACCACATTGTTATAAGAGCATAAGAATAGCCTTACTGGGTCAGACCAATGGTCCATCAAGTCCAGTAGCCCGTTCTCACGGTGGCCAATCCAGGTTCCTGGTACCTGGCCAAAACCCACGGAGTAGCAACATTCCAGAATCCCAAAGAGTAACAAAAGATTCTAGAACCCCAAAGAGTGTCAAGATTCCAGGCAGAATCTCAAAGAATAGCAAAATTCCGGAACCCCAAAGAGTAGCAACATTCCATGCTACTGATCCAGGGCAAGCAATAACAGACTATGGACTTTTCCTCCAGGAACTTGTCCAAACTTTTCTTAAAACCAGCTATGCTATCTGCTCTTACCACAACCTCTGGCAACACGTTCCAGAGCTTAACTATTCTCTGAGTGAAAAAATATTTCCTCCTGTTGGTTTTAAAAATATTTTCCTATAACTTCATCGAGTGCTTCCTAGTCTTTGTAATTTTTGATGGAGTGAAAAATCGATCCACTTGTACCCGCTCTACTCCACTCAGGATTTTGTAGACTTCAATCCTATTTTCCCTCAGCCGTCTTTTTTCCAAGCTGAAGAGCCCTAACCGTTTTAGTCTTTCCTCGGGCGCCGTGTCGGTGGGGGTGCCGGAACCTCTCTGCCCCGCCACACCACGTCAGGCTTGCGCCATCCCTTCCCCCCACCCCGTACCTCTGTAGACTTCGTTAGCATGAATAACTTCTCCTCTCTGTTGCTCACGCCAGCCTGGTTCACCTCTGAATCACTTCCGGATCAAGGGGCCAGGAAGTGACATCAGAGGGAAATCCAAAGCTGGCACGAGGAGCATGCTGGAGAAAAGCCACTTGCACTGGTGAAGATTAAGAGGTATTGGGGGGGGGGGGGGGGAGAAGAGATAGCGCAAGTATGGAGTTGGGGTGGGGAGGAGTGGGGGGGGTGGCATGGAAGGAGCTTTGGCACACCACCGCCCTGGGTTCTCCCTACCCTTACTGTACCACTTGGGGGGGGAGGGCGGCCTGTTCAAACATGTTGACTTGGGGCGCTACTATCCCTTGAGCTGGGATGTTATAGCTCGGGTATACTGGGAGACCCAGGGGCCCAGCGACATGAAATGCAAAAGTAGGAGAGCCCAGTTCCCCCCGAAGGGCCTAATTGCCATTCTAAAGTGGATCCGCTCTGTGGTAGTACATTTCTTTCTGTGTACATTCTAACAGAGGGACTTAGAAGAGGAATGTGCATGTCCAGAATCTGCTGAGTGCAAGCGGAGGCCGAAGAATTCATATGGGACTCTGGGTTGCTGTCAAGCTGAAATTCAGCATCATTAAAGTAGTTTCTAAGGCTCAGAGGAAGTGGGGTCTGTTTACTGGACAGAATTTTGCAATTCTTATGTATTTATGTATTTATTTTTTGCTGGGAAGAAAAAGAACATTTCAACCGGGAAACAATTTATCGTATATACTCGAATATAAGACGATCCAAATATAAGTCGAATTACCCTTTTTCCTCTCAATAAAAGGAGGAAAAAAGGTTGACTTGAATATAAACTAGGGGCGGGGGTTTAATATTCATGTGCCCTGCCCTGCCAGGGTTTGCACCCAGCCCCCCTTGCTTCCTGCCCTGCTAAGCTCTCCCCCCTGTCCCCCCCTCCCTAACAGGCACTGCACCCTGTTCCACCTCCGTGCCCTGAACCCTGTCCTCCTGTCTCCTGATGTTCTGCAGGCCTCCACCGAGCCTGCCTTATGACTTGGCGGTCCAGTGGTAGCCCAGGATAGGAAGGATCCCTCCTGTCACCTGTCCCGTCTGACTGACAATTTTTTTACTTCCCTCCTGCCTCGCGTACCTTTTTCAATCTCTGGTGGTCCAATGGTGTACCGGGCAGGAGCGAGCTTTCTGCGCTCCTGCCCGGCCCTGATCCGCTCCCTGAATGGCTGCCACCAATTCTCACAAGTCCCGAGAGAACTGGCGGCAGCCATTTAGAGAGTGGCTCATCGCTGGACAGGAGCACAAAAAGTTCACTCCTGTCTGGTACACCACTGGACCACCAGGGATTCAAAAAGGTATGCAGGGAAAGACAGGAGGGAGGTAATATTGTCAGATTCATCTGGGACAGGAGACGGGAGGGATCCATCCTGTCCCGGCCCACCAGGTCATGCGGCAGGCCCAGCGGAGGCGTGCAACAAGTCCAGGAAGGGGACGGGTGGGGGCTGACCCAAATATAAGACAAGACCCCCATTTTGGGGCCATTTTATTACCCCCAAATCTCTTCTTATATTCGAGTATATAGGGTGTCACTTTTGAGGAAACAGTTCAGGGTTACTTTAAGGCCTACCCCTAGAGAGCTGCAGCATTGCGTAATGTCAGAACTGGAAATGCACAAGCTCCATAAACCTTCTGTGGTCGATAGATAAATAAATAAAAAAGTCACTAATAATAAGAAAACAAACGGCTAGAGTGGCTGTTCTGAAAATATTTGTAAAATACAAAATATATAAAATCTCCAAAACCCTGACTGATGGACGTTTTATGTGTATACTTCCCGTGGTCTTGGGGGCCACATAAAATTCAAAGGTGGACTGCAGGTAGCCCACCATTGCATTAAGGGTTTTCTCCTGTTCTGTGTTTCTGGAAAACAGATTGCATGAAACGGTGCTTTCCTGAAGCCCCCCTGATATCTCTCCTCACTTATCTCCCCCTATGCTCCCCCCCCCATGATCTCCGCTCATCGGGCAAGCCCCTCTTATCTGTACCCTTCTCTTCCACTGCCAACTCCAGACTCCGTCCCTTCTTTCTTGCGGCGCCGTATGCCTGGAACAGGCTGCCTGAATCAATACGTCGTGCTCCGTCCTTGGCAGTGTTCAAATCCAAGCTAAAGGCCTACTTTTTTGAACCTGTTTTCAACTCTTAACTCCCCCTCACTGCTTTCCTATACCTAGACCCACTATAATCTCCCCAACCCTGAAATCTCCTGCCTAAATTGTAAGCTCTTCTGAGCAGGGACTATCTATTGTATGTTAAAATGTACAGCGCTGTGTACGCCTTTTAGCGCTACAGAAATAATAAATATTAGTAGTGTGTCTGTAAGTGTATGTCTAAGCTCTCCCCTCTGGGTTACTTTCCCTTCTTTAATTTTGGAAACTTACTTGTATTAACTTGTGCACCTCTCAGACCCTAGGGACAGATAAACAAATCTTATAGTGTGGGACTTGAACGCACACAATTCCTCCATGTCCTTTTCCCCAAACTAGTCAAAGGCTCCCCTGAGAGTCGAGCATTCACTTAAAACAAAGCCGCTGGCAGGCCCAGTGATGCCATTCAGAAAGAAACAGAGGGCGTCTGCTGTGAGAGTGTGTAGAAACCCTCCAATTATGTAACCCTTCCTGAGTGCCAAAATATATCCAGTAACATGGATAAGAAAAGAAACAGTTTAGCAAAACTATAATAGCTGCGAAAAAGTATCAGACATGCTGAAAGTATTAGCAATTCTTGGAGTCCTCTTAGGCTCACATGCGTCTTTACGTTTCCGTAATGCCTGGACGTCAACTGCAACCTCTCCTTTTATTTACTTAATTCATTCAATTTCTATCCCCTTGTTCCCAAAGAACTCAGAACGGGTTACAGGCAATGTTCCCTCTAAGCTGAGCGCATGAGCGATTGCTCACTATTTTCATTGGCGTCACTCATAATTTTTCTTGTGTCGCTCACTAAAATACGCAGTGGGAAACTGAGGACTGCATAGTAAGATCCCCAACGCACTTCCGACGCAGGTGGGGATAGTGAGAGGAGCCGCTACCACGTCTTCAGTGGCATACCAATGGGGTGGAGCTGGGGGGAGGTCCGCCCCAGGTGCAGCCTTAGGGGGGTGCACAGCCGGCCAGGTCCGGATCTGGCCGGCTGTGCACCCTCCCTAAGGCTGCCGTCGGAGAGGAAGTTCAGGCCAGCCAATCGCTGCCTGGCTGGCGGAACTTCCTCTCCGACAGCAGAATTGACGTCGGGGGAATGCTGGTCGTCCCGACGGTGGGAAGCAGAGAGAGCTTGGGGCAGCCACGGCGGTGGCTTTGGGGTCTGTTTCCCCCGATGGTGGCAGCAGTGGCTTTGTGGAGGGTAGGGAGAAAGAAAGAAAGGGGGCAGGCAGGGAGACAGAAGGGAAACAGAAAAAAAGAAAGGGGGCATCAAGCGAGAAAAAGAAAGAAAGGGCAGGGAGAGAGGAAGAAAAAGTTAGGGGAGGGAATGAGGTTTGGAGGAGAGGAAGCATACAGGCTGAAAGAAGGGAAGAAAGATTGGATGCACAGTCAGAAGATGAAAGTGCAACCTTAGACTCATGAAATCACCAGACAAGGTAGGAAAAATGATTTTATTTTAAATTTAGTGATCAAAATGCTGTCTATATTTTGCACTATGGCCCCCTTTTGCTAAACCGCAATAGTGTTTTTTAGCGCAGGGAGCCTATGAGCGTCGAGAGCAGCGCTGGGCATTTAGCGCAGTTCCCTGCGCTAAAAACTGCTATTGTGGTTTAATAAAAAGGAAGGGGGGTATATTTGTCTATTTTTGTATGGTTGTTACTGAGGTGGCAATGCATAGAGTCATCTGCCTTGACCTCTTTGAAAAAAACCCAGAATAGGAATGATAATTAACATTTTCTCAGCATATAGTGTGCTTTGTGTTTTTTAATTTTATTGTTGGTAGATCATTTTGACTTGGTCATTTTAAAGTAGCTCGCAAGCCCAAAAAGTTTGGGCACCCCTGAGCTAGAGTGTTGAAGCTGTGTATTTCTATTTTATCCCGCCTTTTACAAAACTGTGGAGCGTTTTTTAGCGCCAGCCGTGGTGGTAGCAGCTCTGATGCTCAGAATTCTATGAGCGTCAGGGCTGTTACCACTGTGGCTAAAATCCACACTACAGTTTTGTAAAAGGGGGAGGGGTTAGTTTGTGATGACATATTCCATACTAGGCGAAGGTGTTTTCTGTGTTCTGTGTGTTCGAAAGACATGGTTTTCTGTTAGGATTGACAATGTAGGATTGATCTGTGCTGGTCTGGCTTGTTTAGTTTTACAATGGGTGTATTGATGTACTGCTCACTGCAATACGTAAGATGCTGCCTTTTTCTAGGTACTCATGTGTGAGGTGGCTTGTTACTAAAAATCATGTTTTTCATACAGACGAGGCGGGCCTACCAGCTGGACGGGCAAGAACCGTCTGGCCTGAAGAACAGGTTAGTTTGGAGGTTTGGGGGTTGTTAGCGCCGGGGGGGGGTGCGTCTTCGGGCAGGAGGGATTGGGCACCCTCCTGCCAGCGATCCATTTTGTCGGGGGAGGGGGCATCTTCTGGCAGGAGGATTTGGGCACCCTCCTGCCAGCGATCGGTAGTGTCGGGGTGGGAGGGAGATCGGTAATGTCGGGGGGGGGGCGGTTGGTAGTGTCGGGGGGGGGGGGCGGTCGGTAGTGTCGGAGGGGGGGGCATCCAATCGGACAGGCCGCGGCCCACTATACTTATAGCGGCAGAGAGATTCCTTGCCGCGATAAGTGTAGCGGACCATGTCTAATCTAACCCGATTCTCTAACCAGCGTCTGTAACATGGACGCCGGTTACAGAATCGGGGTTTTAGTGTAGGCCGATTCTGAATAGGATGCCTCTTCCGGGCGTCCTATACAGAATCAGGGCCTAGGTGTCTTGCGGGCCTCTCCTTCAATATCGGCTGCCTGCCTGGGGAGCATTTTTTTTTAAAACGTGCATCCCAATTGGCTGATTAGACAGCTGTAGGACGCCTACAGCTGCCTAAAATTGGGACGCACTTTTGGAGAATCAGGGCCTCTGTGTCTGTATATGGCCGTTTGGTGGAGGATGGGCTGGAGAGGGCTTCAATGGCTGGGAGGGTGTAGATGGGCTGGAGTAAGTCTTAACAGAGATTTCGGCAGTTGGAACCCAAGCACAGTACCGGGTAAAGCTTTGGATTCTTGCCCAGAAATAGCTAAGAAGAAGAAAAAAAAAAAATTTTAAATTGAATCAGGTTGGGCAGACTGGATGGACCATTCGGGTCTTTATCTGCCGTCATCTACTATGTTATTATGTTACTATGTATATATAGGAGTGTCTCTCAAATCGTGTGCCCCAAAGAGATTCCAGAATTTTACTTTATTTCTAAAAATTCCCTTCAGAAGCATGCACCAGAATAGATGACATGTTCGTTGCGTACGCAAGAGTCTGTCAGTGTTATGAACGTCTGTGTGCGTAAGGATACAACCGCCCAGACAAGCATCATTCCATGACGTGATCGGTCCTTGAAAACTAACGGCAAGTTATTTTATTTTTATTTTTTATGCAGTAGTTCTCCTAACTAGAGCGACAAAGCAACCAAGGCTTTATGGGTCTTCTTACCTTTGCAAACTTAGATTTTCAGCTCTGCCAGAAATTAAATTGAAAAAAAGAGAACAAATGCAGATGGTGGATGATGAGATGCCTGTTTGCTTGTCCACTATCGAGCCACATTTTGAATTAGTTTGCACTCAAAAACAAGCACATCCATCGCATTGATTAGCAATTCCATTCTATCTATTTTAGTTTCACCACTGTTATAGCTTAAAGAACTTTAATTAAATCTCAAATTTAATTTTTTTTTGTTGATTTTGCAATTTTATAATTTGCTTCGTTTAGTGTGCCAGAACTAAAAAAGTTTGAGAGACTGATGTACAGTTTACTGGTTAGTTTGCTATAGTTGCCCTTATGGTGCAAGGTTTTCAGTACAAGTTGTATTCTAATTTGACCTACAGAAAATTACAGTGTATGATACAAGTTTTCCTTATGTGACACATTATATACATTTCTTTGTAATCCATCGGTCAAGGGCAGGGAGGTTAGGTGAAGAGGTATGTTTTTATTGCTTTCTTAAAGTTGAGGAGTCCTTCAAGGGGGGAGGGCACTTGATTCCAGTGGCTCGGTATGAAGTGGGGGTAGGACCCTTGCTTTGTGGCTTGCAGTTGAAGGGCATGAACAGTGGGCGTTTTGAGGTGTATTTCGTCCTGGGAGCAGAAGGACTGGTTCGACACATATGGAGGAAGCTTTGTCATCAAGTAGCCCGGTGCCATGTCATGCAAGGATTTGAACGCTAGCATCAAGATCTTAGTAAGTGCTTCCTGTCTTATCAGTCCTTCTTCTCTTTATCTAGTCTTTCGTATGGTACTTGGGGGGGGGGGGGGCGGGCGATGCTCAAAGCGATGTGCTTTCAAAGCAAATATTTTTTAAAAAAAATTTTATTTTTTAATTTTTATTAAACATTTTAAAAAGCAGAACATAATGACAATATACTGAAAATGATGCTCCCGATCCCAGACATCTCTTAACTAACACAAGAAGCTCCTATCTATACCGGGAAACCAAGCCCTTTCTCATTCCCCTCCATTCCCAACCTAGCCCCCATCCTAACCCCCCCAGCATTCAAGCAAAGTGGGGAGCACGCAGTTTGTTAATTTGTGGGGAGCACAGAGTTTGCTTAATTTGCATTGCTAAACAGGAAGTGGAGAGAGGAAGGCACCTGACACACGCGCACAAAGGTTTTGCAGTAAGCATGGCTCTTGTGCACATGTGCAGACAAAAGTGGCACCCTTTCTTCAGAGCCTAAATATGAATCTCCTAAATATTACTAGCACATAGAATGTCTGCAAGACTCATATAGGGTGACCAGATTTTCCATCTGGTCACAGAGGACATGTGGCCCCGCCCCCAAACCCCACCCCACACATAACTTGTCTCTTCGGGCTGGGGCTGGAGTGCAACCGCATATGTGCAGATGCACTCCAGCCCTGGCCCTGATCTCACCAGCTTTTCAAAACCCGGATAAAGTGCCGGGTTTTGAAAAGCCGTCTGGGGAAATCCGGACGTCTGGTGACCCTAGACTCATAAGTAGAAGCAGAAGAAGAGGCATAGATGTGTGTTTTTACTTCTGGTTTTGGTCTCCCACATGTGCATGTTTATTACTTCCTATCTGGCTTTAAAACTCCAGGAGTCTCCTTCAACGCAGGCAAGGAGGAATGGTCTAGTGGTTAGAACAGCTGTCTCAGCACCCTGAGGTTGTGAGTTAAATTCCCACTGCATTTCCTTGTGACATAAGAATAGCCTTACTGGGTCAGACCAATGGTCCATCAAGCCCAGTAGCCCGTTCTCACTGTGGCCAATCCAGGTCCCTAGTACCTGGCCAAAACCCAAAGAGTTGCAACATTCCATTATCTCAGAGTAAGCAAGATTCCGGAACCCCAAAGAGTGCAACATTTCATTCGGAATCCCCAAAGAGTAGCAACATTCCATGCGACCGATCCAGGGCATGTCTTTCTCAGTAACAGGCTGTGGACTTTTCCTCCATGAACTTGGCCAAACCTTTCTTAAAACCAGCTATGCTATCCGCTCTTACCACATCCTTTAGCAACGCGTTTCAGAGCTTAACTATTCTCTGAGTGAAAAAACATTTCCTCCTATTGGTTTTAAAAGTATTTCCCTGTAACTTCATCGAGTGTCCCCTAGTCTTTGTAATTTTTGACAGAGTGAAAAATCGATCCACTTGTACCCGTTCTATTCCACTCCGGATTTTGTAGACTTCAATCCTATCTCCCCTCAGCCGTCTCTTTTCCGAGCAGAAGAGCCCTAACCTCACTTAATACTTCATTCCCCCAGGTACAAAATAAGTGCCTGTCTAAATATGTAAACTGTTTTGATTGGTAAACCACACAGAAAAAGTGTTATATCAAGTCACTTCTCCTTTACTCTAAAAGACAAAACTGGCAGTTCAATGTGAAAAAAAAACCTGAGCAGTCCTGTCCTCAAAACCTTCTGTGCAGCCCATGACCTGACTATTTGGTATTAATGGGCTATCATATCCTTCTGTGCATTCCCGCAATTTCCTTTGTGCATTGGGAAGAAATACTGACCTCGTTAACATTCATTTTAATACGAGAGTTCTTCAAAAAGTTTCTGCATGTTCATATTTTCGCACTCAACCAAAAACATTCTTCTCTGATGGCCTTAAGAGGTTAGTAAAATGCTGGGAAAAATGTATCGCAAAACAGGGTGATTATGTGGAAAAGTGATGTCATTTGCTTTTGAGATATTTAATAAATAGTGTTTAAAAACTAAGGGCTCCTTTTACTAAGGTGCGCTAGGGCTTTAACGTGTGGATTAGCGCACGCTACGTTGCCGCGTGCGCTAGACCTTAACGCTGGCGTTAGTTCTAGAAGCATAGCGCACGGCGATTTCCCGCATGTGCTAAAAACGCTAGCACACCTTAGTAAAAGGAGCCCTAAATGTGGAAACATTTTGAAGATCCCTCGGACTTGTCCAGAGCTCGCATGTTTTCGTGTGTGGGTCTTCGGGAGTGGAATAAGCTTCCGAGATATTTTCGACAGCAAACAAGTTTGAGTAGTTTTAAGAAAATGTTGAAGAAACGCCTCTTCTGTAAGATGAAATATGGGACTTGATTTATAGTTTTTTCATGCGAGGCGCTGGTAGCCTCTTTGTAATTTTAGGAGGCTTTAGATTATCATTATTATGTTTTTTTCATGTTCGATTTGTTGTACTGTATGTGATTCTGTTTGGTATAAATAATAAATACAAATACAGTAAGTATTCCCCCGAAATTCACAGGGGTTATGTTCCTGTAGTCCCTGCGAATTTCGGAAAAACCGCAAATACTGTAAACTCGCCTCTACATCACGCACATCATTCCCTTCTCTGGGGTCCCGCCCTCTTCCAAGGTTGCTTCCTGTTTCCAGCAAGGCGGGACAGCTGTCGTGTCTGTAGCCTACCCCTTTCCACTGCGTTATGTCAGACTCCTCCATTGTGTGACTGACACCGCTGGGACAGTGCACAAGGGAAAGGAGAGGAATTGTACCCATGTGGCTGTTTGCTAGAAGGGAAGGGGGAGGAATTGTGCTCACTGCAGAGTGCACGCCGGCTGAGGGCAGCTGGTACCTGTGACTGGGTGCGTTGTACGTTGTGGAAAAACCTGCAAATTACTGAGTCCGCGAATCACAGACTGCGAATTCACAGGGGTATACTGTACATTGCAATATAATTGGTGGCCATTGTTCAAAAGCTTGCTCACTAACCCAGCGTTAACCTCTATCAACACTGGTGGTAGTTTTGACCATTGGCCCCTCAGTCTTTAGGGCAGCGTCTCGCAAACTAAATCCAGTGCCTTGGCTAGAAGGCACCCCGAAGTGCGTGGAGGCCCATCTGGCCACGACCCGCTTCGGTAGAGGGAAGTGCGGGGAGAGGAGGAGAGTCATCCGCGCTGGCTGACTTCCTACAGGATGTGCCTCTCGCCACGAGAGCCACGTCCTGTGGACAGTCAGCCGGCGTGGACGACTCTCCTCCTCGCCAGTGTGTCACAGCACACCTGAAATCTCAGGAGGCGCACAGTTTGCGCTGCATTGCGTTAGGGCTCGGCTTGGCTCTGGTTTTCAACCCCCCCCTCCCCACACCCTTCTTTCTTTTTCAACCTCAATTTCTGTTACTTCCTCAGAATGGACGGTGTCTTTATTATACTTGACCGGCACCTCACTGAAGCAGGATCCAGAATGTTCCTCCCGTGGCTGCAGAGCCAGCATCTGTTTTCCCTTCAGCTCCTTCTTTATTGTATTTCTGCACAGAGGATAAATTTGGCTCTGCGTTTCGGAGAACAACATTTCTTCCATTGTAACTTTTGGAGAGGGGGGGGGGGCCTGACCTTAGTGATACGATTGTTCATCCTGGGTTAAACACTTGCCGACAATGTTGCTGGTAACAATGAGAGGAAGTCGGGGAGAATGAGGTGAGATTTATTTTAAACGGCCAGCCTTGAACACGTCTGTGCCGATGAAGGAAAGGTGGAACTGTGTCATGCCCGGAGAAGCTGATGTGTTGGGAATGGCATGGGGCCTGCTGGAATAATTTGCATCACGGAATTGGCACCCACAACCACCTCTGCTCCTTCCTCACAGATGGCCACACAGACATATGCGGGTGCACACACACACATACAGGCACAAAGACACGCACACATAAACAAACACACACTCAGACAGACACGCACACACACACGCACGTACAAAGACACACACACATGCATACACACACACACTCAGACAGACACGCATACACAAACACACACACACACACACCACACATACTCAGACACACACAAGCACATACACAAACACACACACACTCAGACAGACATGCACACACACACGCACGTACAGAGACACACGCACATGCATACACACACACACACACACTCAGACAGACACGCATAGACAAACACACACACACATAAGAACATAAGAACATAAGCAATGCCTCTGCTGGGTCAGACCTGAGGTCCATCTTGCCCAGCAGTCCGCTCACGCGGCGGCCCAACAGGTCCAGGACCTGAGCAGTAATCCTCTATTTATACCCTTCTATTCCCTTTTCCAGCAGGAAATTGTCCAATCCTTTCTTAAATCCCAGTACCGTACTCTGCCCTATTTATTACGCCCTCTGGAAGCGCATTCCAAGTGTCCACCACACGTTGGGTAAAGAAGAACTTCCTGGCATTTGTATTGAATCTGTCCCCTTTCAACTTTTCCGAATGGCCTCTTGTTCTTTTATTTTTTGAAAGTTTGAAGAATCTGTCCCTCTCTACTCTCTCTATGCCCCTCATGATCTTATAAGTCTCTATCATATCCTCTCTAAGTCTCCTCTTCTCCAGGGAAAAGAGTCCCAGTTTCTCCAATCTCTCAGCATATGAAAGGTTTTCCATCCCTTTTATCAGACGTGTCACTCTTCTCTGAACTCTCTCGAGTAACGCCATATCCTTCTTAAGGTATGGCGACCAAAACTGGACACAGTATTCCAGGTGTGGGCGCACTATCGCCCGATACAGCGGCAGGATAACTTCTTTCGTCCTGGCTGTAATACCTTTCTTGATTATACCTAGCATTCTATTCGCTCTCTTAGCGGCCACTGCGCACTGTGCCGTCGGCTTCATTGACCTGTCCACCATTACCCCCAAGTCCCTCTCTTGGGTACTCTCATTCAATAACATCCCTCCCATCGTATAGTTGTACCTCGGGTTTCTGCTTCCCACATGCAATACTTTACATTTCTCAACGTTGAACTTTAAACTTGACATCGGGAAAGGGAAACATGCCAAAACCTTAACCACCACCTTGAACTTTAAAAGGGTAAATACGATAGCATGAGAGCCATGGTAGAAAAACGACTCGAGAAGATGGTGGACAAACTTGAAACGGTTGATCAGGCATGGACCCTACTGAAAAATACTATCACAGAAGCACAAGATCTCTACATTCCGAGGATTTCCAAAGATCAGAGAACAAAGAGCAAAAGAGAACCGGCATGGCTTACCATACAGGTGAAGGAAGCCATAAAAGAAAAGAAGGACTCTTTCAAAAAATGGAAATGCATAAAGACAACCGAAGCCTGGAACAAACATAAAGATGATCAGAAGAAATGTCACAAGGCGGTGAGGGATGCAAAACAGGAATATGAGGAAAAAATAGCCCAGGAGGCCAAAAACTTCAAGCCCTTCTTTAGATACGTGAAAGGGAAAAAAACCTGCAAAAGAGGCAGTGGGACCCCTGGACGACCAGGGAAGAAAAGGGTACATCAAGGAAGATAAACAAATCGCAGACAAACTAAATTCCTTCTTTGCGTCCGTCTTTACGAAGGAGGACACCTCAACAATACCTGAAGCGGAGAAAGTGTTTGCAGGAGAAATAGAAGACAGCCTCACCACAGTTGAAGTGGACTTAGACCAGATATACTATCAGATCGACAAACTTAAAAGTGACAAATCCCCTGGACCGGATGGGATTCATCCGAGAGTCTTAAAGGAATTGAAGGTTGAAATCGGAGAGTTATTGCAAAAACTTGCAAACCTGACAATCAGAACTGGACAGATACCGGACGACTGGAGGATAGCGAACGTCACCCCAATTTTCAAAAAAGGATCGAGAGGGGAACCGGGCAACTATAGACCTGTGAGTCTTACGTCTGTCCCTGGCAAGATGGTTGAAGCACTGATCAAGGATAGAATAGTCCGGCACTTGGACGCACATGACTTGATGAAACCCAGTCAACATGGATTCAGGAAAGGGAAATCATGTTTGACGAATTTACTCCAATTTTTTGAGACCGTGAACGAGCAAATTGATAGTGGGAAGCCGGTGGACATAATATACTTGGACTTCCAGAAAGCGTTCGACAAAGTTCCACACGAAAGACTTCTCAGGAAACTACAAAGCCATGGCATAGAGGGGGATATACAAAGGTGGATAGGCAAATGGCTGGAAAACCGAAAGCAGAGAGTGGGCATAAATGGGAAGTTCTCCGACTGGGAGAAAGTGACTAGTGGTGTACCCCAGGGCTCGGTACTTGGGCCGATCCTTTTTAATATTTATATCAATGACCTGGAGGAAGGAACATCCAGTGAGATCATCAAGTTTGCAGACGATACAAAACTATGCCGGGCGATCAGATCGCAGGATGATAGAGAGAAACTCCAGAGCGACTTGTGTCGGTTAGAAACATGGGCGGAGAAATGGCAGATGAAGTTCAATGTGGAGAAATGCAAGGTAATGCATTTAGGCAATAAAAATAAGGAATACGAGTATACAATGTCAGGTGCAACTCTGGGGAAGAGTGAACAAGAAAAGGACCTGGGTGTACTGATAGATAGGACCCTGAAGCCGTCGGCACAATGCGCGGCAGCGGCAAAGAAGGCAAATAGAATGTTGGGCATGATAAAGAAAGGAATCTCGAGTAGATCGGAGAAAGTTATAATGCCGCTTTATAGGGCAATGGTCAGACCACACTTGGAATACTGCGTCCAACATTGGTCTCCCTACCTAAAGAAGGATATAAAACTGCTGGAGAGGGTGCAGAGACGAGCAACAAAACTGGTGAAGGGTATGGAGAAACTGGAATACGAGGACAGACTTATAACACTAGGATTGTTCTCCCTTGAGAAAAGGAGACTGCGTGGGGATATGATCGAGACCTTCAAAATACTGAAAGGAATCGACAAAATAGAGCAGAGAAGATTATTTACATTGTCCAATTTGACACGGACTAGAGGACATGTAATGAAGCTAAGGGGGGACAGGTTCAGGACTAATGTCAGGAAGTTCTGCTTCACTCAGAGAGTGGTTGACACCTGGAATGCCCTCCCAGAGGAGATTATGACGGAATCGACCGTCCTAGGCTTCAAGAGCAAACTAGATGCATATCTCCTTAAGAGAGGCATATAAGGATATGGTGGACTATAAATTAAGCCAGGTGTACACCTGGCAGGGCCTCCGCGTGTGCGGATCGCCGGACTTGATGGACCGAAGGTCTGATCCGGAGAAGGCAGTTCTTATGTTCTTATGTTCTTATTTGCCATTTTGTTGCCCATTCCCCTAGTTTGTTCAAGTCCCTTTGCAATTCCTCACAGTCCTCTTTAGTCCGAGCTCCCTTAAATAGTTTGGTGTCATCTGCAAATTTTATTATCTCACACTTCGTCCCTGTTTCTAGATCATTTATGAACATATTAAATAACAGCGGCCCGAGCACCGAGCCCTGCGGAACACTCAGACACACAGACACACAAGCACGTACAGACACAGACATGCACGCACACACAAACACACACATTCAGACAGACACGCACACAAACACTCAGACACACACAAGCAGATACACACACACACATATGTACAGACACAGACACGCATACACAGACACACACATACACACACACACATACGTACAGACACATACATACACACACACTCAGACACACACACACAAGCACATACACGCACGTACAGACACACACTCATACTCAGACAGGCGCATGCATACACACACTCACACTCAGACACACACACACACGCAAGCACATACACACATGCACACACACTCAGAGACAGGCACACCCACCCACATGTACAGACACAGAGACACATGCGCATACACACACACACACACACACACACACACACACACAAGAAAACTGCTGAGTCAGACCAAGATCCATCAAGCCCAGTGTCCAGTCTCCAACAGAGAAGGTCACAACTTCCCAGCAAATTAAAAAAAAGCAGCATCTAATTCTCACGGTTAATTTCCAGAGCAGCTTTCAAAGGCGCTAGGACCAGAAGGAGTTGTATTTGTTAGGGTTTACAGTACATGTGCCAGGCATTTGGCCTGAAATGTTCCTGACATTTAGTGTAAGATTTCTATGGTGGTGGTTTAGGGCGTGTTATGCATTCTGCTTCTGTTCGGTGAAAGAGGCCTTGTGAGATTACAGTAAATAGTCCTGCCTTTTGCTCCGATGCAGTCCGTAGACACTACGCAGGTCATGTGAGGTACCAGCACGTAAGCTTCTGAGTTGAAGGGTTCATAGCTCAGCTTGGCCCCTTTCAATTTTCTGTTCTGAAAGTCCTGATTTTAAACCCTGCCTGTTTGCTCTTCTGGGCAGAGTTTATCAAATTGTTCACTAATAAGATGGTTCAAATATTTCAGACTTGGCCATTCCCTTGTTTTCTCACCTGATCCTAGATTGGTCTGTCGCAGTCTGGCAATTCTTATGTTCTTATGTTAGATCTCGCCACTTTGGGTCCCAACGGGTTGGATGACAGCCAATAAATATCTTCCCATTGTGTGCCAACGACAAGCGTCCCTATCAATTTGTCTCCTTCTCTTCCCTTACCTAGGCTTATTCCACCAGTTTTCCTGTTCCTCCCCTTCCCCCATGTCACCTGGTCCAGAATCTCTCCTTTGCCTCCTCCTTCCTGCTCTCTCCCCCATGTCCAGCATCATCCCTTCTCCTTACTCCCCCCGGGCCAGCATCTCTCCTTCTCCACAGGTTCAGCGACTCTCCGCCCTCCCTGGCTTCCCCACCAGACATGCCCCAGCCTCTACCCACCTCTAAAGGCAGGAGCCCTGCCATCTTTTAAAATGATGGTGCCTGACCCCTAACCGTGCCGTATTTGGCAGACTGATCTGAGCAGTGCATCAGAGCACACCACCAGAGGTCAGCAGTGCCATTTTGTAAGACAGAGGTGCTGGAGATGGGAACAACTGTGCATCTCCCCTGCCTTTAGAAGTGAGTGTGGATTGTGGGAATATCCAGGGTGGTAGGATCGGCATGGGCTACAGAGGTCCATGGGGGCTGCCGCTGGCTTGCAGGCCTTACATTGAAGAGAGCTGTAGAATTATCTGCTGTTTATCTGTGCAGGAGCAGCAGAGCACATTTTTGAATGAAGGAGCCAAACAAGCCCCACCCCTGAGATAACTAATTACTATTGGCTGGAAAAGTGTGTGTGTGTGAGAGAGAGTTTGTGTGTGTGTGTGTGAGAGAGAGAATGTTTGAACTGTGCGTATGTGAACCTGTTAGGATTACATTTTATGAGAACATAAGAATAGCCTTACTGGATCAGACCAATGGTCCGTCTGGCCCAGTATCCCGTCTTCACTGAGGCCAATCCAAATCACAAATACCTGGCAAAAACCCAAATAGTAGCAGCATTCCATGCCACCGATCTAGGTGAAGCAGTGGCTTCTCCCATGTCTGTCTCAATAGCAGACTATATGGACTTTTCCTCCAGGAATTTGTCTGAACCTTTTTTAAAACCAACTACATTAACTGCTTTTACCACAGGGGAATGGAAGACAGAGAAAGTTTGTCTCCCTAAGATGACTGAAAAAGCTTATGTAGCAAGCCTGGTTGGTTTTCAGAATAGGAAACAGAAACGATTGGCAAAAGACTTTTTTAATGCCTATCCTCAAAACGAGCACCTGTGTCTATATTCATTAAACAAATAATGATGGTAATATTAAGACTTCAGTGCTGGGGGAACCGTGATCATTATTCCACAGTCTTACCCCAGCTGGCGACTCATAGGTGACAAGCACTAGCCTACTGCCCCGTACATCATCAAGTCTTATTGAATTTTATTTGCTTTAATATTAAAAGGTTTACTGTAAATGTTTCTGTGAAAAAACTTTTAAATACTATTTTTACGCACATTGCTCTTTGAGTGAGAAGAAATAAAATTTTCTAATTGCAGATCTGCAGACTGCCCTGTCATAAACTAGTATCTTGCAATCACAGAGGTAAAGATAAGGCAATCAAAATCTTATCTGGATCCCAAAAAGAGTACTGTTACTGTTCGACAGAGCTCCGTTTCGCTATCTTCGTCAGGGGCAGGAACTTATTGATCCCTCTGTTGAAAAATAGACAGACAAAAATTCTTCTCTGCTTTAATGCTCCTGCCAAATCTGGAAAAATCAAGTTCCCAATGTTTTCAGAGCTAAGGACTGAGGTTGAGATAGACACTAGAGAATGACATTATCTGATATCCAGAGCTGATATTGTGATGTCATAATGCTCCATTCCACCAATAAGAGTCAACCTCATCAGTGATGTCACAATGTCTTGATTGTCCTATACTTTGCTCACATAAGAATCCGTATGAATGGGCTTAGCCACTGACCCTCAAGCCTTGCATTGAAGAACGCTGGTGTAGAAGGACTGAGGTCGAGATTGGCATGACAGTCTCTCGTATCCAGAGCAGATATTGTGATGTCATAATGTCTCATTCCACCAATAAGAGCCAAGCTTATCAGTGATGTCACAATGGCTTCATTATCCTATACTTGGCTCACATAAGAATCAGAGTATGAATGGACACAGCCACTGACCCTCAAGCCTTGCATTGAAGAACGCTGATGTAGAAGGACTGAGGTCGAGATTGGCATGACAGTCTCTCGTATCCAGAGCAGATATTGTGATGTCATAATGTCTCATTCCACCAATAAGAGCCAAGCTTATCAGTGATGTCACAATGGCTTTATTATCCTATACTTGGCTCATATAAGAATCAGAGTATGAATGGACACAGCCACTGACCCTCAAGCCTTGCATTGAAGAACGCTGATGTAGAAGGACTGAGGTTGAGATTGGCATGACAGTCTCTGGCATCCAGAGCACATATTGTGATGTCATAATGCCTTATTCCACCAATAAGAGCCAAGCTTATCAGTGATGTCACAATGGTTTCATTATCCTATACTTGGCTCACCTAAGAATCAGAGTACGAATGGGCTCAGCCACTGACCCTCAAGCCTTGCATTGAAGAACGCTGGTGTAGAAGGACTGAGGTTGAGATAGACACTAGAGAATGACAGTCTCTGGTATCCAGAGCAGGTATTGTGATGTCATAATGCCTCATTCCACCAATGCCTAAGAGCCAACCTCATCGGTGATGTCACAATGGCTTCATTATCCTATACTTGGCTCACATAAGAATCAGAGTATGAATGAACACAGCCACTGATTCTCAAGCCTTGCATTGAAGAACGCTGATGTAGAAGGACTGAGGTTGAGATTGGCATGACAGTCTCTGGTATCCAGAGCACATATTGTGATGTCATAATGCCTTATTCCACCAATAAGAGCCAAGCTTATCAGTGATGTCACAATGGTTTCATTATCCTATACTTGGCTCACCTAAGAATCAGAGTACGAATGGGTTCAACCACTGACCCTCAAGCCTTGCATTGAAGAACGCTGGTGTAGAAGGACTGAAGTTGAGATAGACACTAAAGAATGACATGGGATAGTTTCCCACAATTATCTAAGGAGACGGTGACAAATTCGTCACTGTGTTATTCTCTACCATAGACTTTTCCTCAAGGAACTTGATAGTTTTTTCCATGCTGCAACATTATGATTGGCTATCCATCAATTACAGACTCATTAGGTCTCACATACTGCGCTGTTCACTCAGACATTCCCTTTTTTCATATTTTGGATTCCCTGTTGTCCCTCATATGTTCTACATTCTCAGACTCATAATATGTTAGTGATGTTGGCCAGATCCATACCTAAACTCAAGCTTAGCTTTGTCTACCAAGTCATCATTCTGAGAAGGCTCGACTCGGTTTACAGCAATTAAATAAACAGGGAATGATTTACAAATGATAAATAGAAGATAATAGCAAAATTTCAAAATAATTAATTTTCAAAATGTTTGGCAAATAGAGTAGTTTTAAAGATTTATGGAAAAATTGAAACGAACTGGAACTCCTTAAAAAAAAGGGGAGATGATTTCAGAGTTGAGAGAATTTAAGGACCAAAGATTGACTGAAGATCTTGACTCCTTTACTCCCTTATTTAGAAGGAAGGGAGAGTTTAAATTGTTGGATTCCTCTTGCAAAGGAGAATTGGTAAACGTTCCAAAATAAAGGAATAAGAGGATTAAAGATACCAGGTAGAATTTTAAAAGAAATACAAGCGCATTTCAATTGAATTCTAAAATAAACCAGGAGCCAATGAAGACTAGGATGTGTTGTTCTACTTTCTCTTGCCTATCTTCTAATTCTTGGAACTTGCTGTCATAGAAACAGAGAAAAATGAAGGCACAGATCATGTGGCTTGTCTGGTCTGCCTTTCCATGCATCTACTATCCCTTCCTCTCACCTAGAGGTCCAATGTACTTCTCCCATGCTTTCTTGAATTCAGATACAGTCTTCATCTCCATTGTGAGGCCATTTCATGCACTCACTTACTGCTACCACTATGATTTGTTCTTTCTATAGCACTACCAGAAGCACATAGTGCTGTACGTTATTCATGCAGGAGATAGTTCCTGCTCAAAAGAGCTTACAATCTAAATTATGAAAGACACACAGGACACAGGGTGGCTCAATGTGTGGTGCTTATGAAGGGACAAGGAGGAAAAGTCCCTAGTCTGTTATTGACAAAGACAGGGGGAGAGCCACTGCTTGCCCTGGACCAGTAGCATGGAATGTTGCTACTCTGGGGTTCCGGAATCTTGCTATTCGTTGAGATTCTGCATGGAATCTTGATACTCTTTGGGAGTTCTAGAATCTTTGGTTACTCTTGTAGATTCTGGAATGTTGCTACTCCTTGGGTTTTGGCCAGGTACTAGGGACCTAGATTGGCCACCGTGAGAACGGGCTATTGGTCTGACTCAGTAAGGCTATTCTTATGTTCTTATGACATACAAAGGGATGAAGAGGTAGAGAAGATAGGGGCTACAGAGGGAATGAGAAACAGATATAGTGTGGTCCAAGTTGGAAGAGAGTTAGGACTAAATGCAGGTTCGAAAAAGTGGGCTTTGAGCCTGCATTTGCATACCGCTAGAGATGGAGCCCTGCGTACTGATTCAGGCAGGTTGTTCCAGGCATACGGAGCAACAATGCAGCAGGGGCAGAGTTGGGAGTTGGCAGTAGAGGAGGAGGGTACAGACAAAAGAGGCTTACCTGAAGAACGGAGTTCCCTTTCTGCGAAAAATTATTTTTTGAGACTACTTTTCTTCCCTTTCATCTTCATCCTATGCTCCTTCATTCTAGAGTTTCCTTTCAATTTTAAGAGACTCAACTCATGTGCATTTATACCACGTAGGTACTGAAAAGTCTCTATATCTCCTCTCTCTCACCTTTTCTCCAAAGTATACATATGGAGATTTTGAGGTCTGATCCCAAACGCTTTATGACGAAGGCCACCAACCATTTTAGTAACTTTCTTCTGGACCCATTCCATCCTGTTAAGTCTTTTTGAAGGTGTGGACTCCAGAATTGGACACAATATTCTCAGTGAGAGTCTTTTCAGGAGGCATCAATACCTCCTTTTTCCTACTGGCCATTCCTCTCCCTATGTACTCAAGTGTTTTTCTAGCTATCACTGACACCCTTTCTACTTGTTGGGGCACCTTAAGATCAACATATACTATCACACCCAAGTCCCGCTTCTCTTTCGTGTACAAACGTTCTTCACTCCCTAAACTGTACTGTTCTCTTGTTGTTGTTTTTTTAATCAGCCCAAAAGAAGGGCCCTGCTTTTCTTAGCTGGCAAATTCTGGACTATTCTTCAAGATTCTCTAGATCCTTCCTTATGTTATCCACACCATCAGGGATGTCTACCCTTTTGCAGATGTTGGTATTATCTGTAACGAGGCAAATCTTAGCAGATAGCCCTTCAGCGATATCGCTTACAAAAATGTTAAAAAAGAACAGGCCCAAGAACTGAAGCTTGTGGCATACCCCTTGTAACATCCCTTTCCTCAGAGTCAGTCCCATTTACCACTACTCTCTGTTGCCTTTCACTCAACCAGTTCCTAACCCAGGCCAACATTTTGGGAGGGCACTTAGTTTATTTATTAGACACCTGTGTGGAACGCTGTCAAAGCTTTTCTAAAATCTAAATACCGTATATACTCGAATATAAACAGAGATTTTTGGACCAAAAAATGGACCAAAAATAGGGGTCTTGGCTTATGTTTAGGTCAGCTCCCACCTGCCCTGTCTCCACCAAGCCTGTCACAAGCCAGGATCCCTCCCGCCTCCTGTCCCGGCCAACTAATAATTCTCCCGTCCCTCCCATCTCTCTGATTAGCAAATATGGCATGTTTAAAATCCCTGGTGGTCCAGCGGTGATTCGGGGCAGGAGCGATCTTCCTACGGTCCTTCCCTATGTGGAGCCACTGTTTGAGTCAACATTTGTTCCTCCTTTATGAGGGAAAAATTTTACCTTGGTTTATATTCGGGTCGGTTTATAGTCAAGTATATATGGTACACCATCTCTTCCAATATCCAATTCTCTGGCTACCCAATCAAAGACATTGATCAGATGTGTCTGACAAGACCTGCCTCTAGTGAATCCGTTGCCTCAGGTCCTGTAATCCATTCCAGAAACTGCCTTCGTCATTCGTAAAGAAGCTAGTTTCAAACTTTCAAGGCAAATGTAAAGAGTCTTTTCTTAACCCAAGCTTTGGTGGATTGATTGACCTTATGAGTGAGTTGGATGATAACCACTGCAGCCATAGACGGCTGTTACTGTCTCCCCTCCCTTTTGCTTGATATTTAGTAAATATGGCTTTATTTATAAACTTTTTAATTATAAAATTGTAGCTATAAAGTAGATATTCTTGTGTTTCTATTTATGTTTTCCTTGTCTTCTTTGGGAGGGGGGAGAAGGGAAGGAGAGAGATGCTGGACACTATTGAAGGGAGATGCTGGTCTACAGATGGATTAAGGAAGGGAATGAGAGATGCTAGACGTGAGTGGGGTGGGGAAGGGTCGTGCTTCCTTAGGATGGGGGGGGGGCACTTTGCTGAAGGTTCACATAGGGTGTTGGATACCCTGGGCTGGCCTTAGAGGGGAGTCACAGTCATTGAGTTAAGGAATTGGGTCATTAGGGCACAGACTTAAAGGGGTGGGTCAGTAGAGTGGGCAGACTTGATGGGCTATAGCCCTTTTCTGCCGTCATCTTTCTATGTTTCTATTGTACAATAGCAGCTCTTGGTGGTCAGATTTAGGGCCCTTGATTGCAGGACTGTTGCTGCACTGACCTGAGTGAGTTGGGAGGGGACATGAAATGGGGAACTAGGATCTTTTCCAGATAAGCCCCGCCACTAATGGAAAAAGTGGACGCGCCGAAAGTTAAGCCCCGCCACCTTTTGCCAGCACACGCCACCTTAACCAGTGAAGTTCTCAGCACAACGGCCCCACAACGCGGTGCGGTGTGTATAAAGTAAAGTGGGGGGGTTCCCCCCACGCCCCCCCGTCGGAGCACCCAAAAAAGATTATAAAAAAGAGGATATGAAACTTAACATTATAAAAAAATAGGATAAACTGTCGACCATTTTTTTAAGGGCTCCGATGAGGGGGGGGGGGCGTGGGGGGGGAACCCCCCCACTTTACTTTATACAGATCGCACCTCTTTTTTATCATTTTTTTTGGGTGGTGGGGGTTAACTTTTTGGCGGGGCTTATCTGGAAAAGATCCGGGAACTATTCCCACAAGTCATTGAAATGAAGGCTCAGGGCACCATATCCCAGCCTTGGGTCAGGCTAAGTTGGAGGAAACTCCCAGGTCCAAATGGGGAGATGATGGGAATTATTGAACGAGGGACAGTGCTAAATGATCCTTTTGCTCCCTGAATGATGCGTCTTAGAGCACCCTCCCGATAAGACTAAATGCTCCCCATTGGCACTCTATAAGACACCCAACAGCCTTGCATCTAGTACTGTGTCTGTCAAGACTTATATTGCATCTGAGTACTTTTCCGATTTCCATTGTGCTGGTAATTATTTTCCAGTCTGTCTCATTACAGAGTTCGGTTCTTCTTCTGTCGGCGTTGAATCAATATTCCTTAAAGAGACAGCTTGGTTCCTCCCCCGCACTTAAAACAATTCTGCTGTGTGAAAATGTAGTAAACCCAAACTAATCGAAGGGAAATTATTCATATATTCATAAGCAAATACGGTACCAAGATAAACGCTGCCAGCAGATATTCTTCATTGCAGCATGCAATGAATATTATGTTGTAAAAGTGCTCAGAGAAGATGATGATTATTTGAGACCATCATGTGGATCAAGCCTACTAGTCGGTGTCTTGTGTTCTCAAGCATTGCACCTTGAATACTTTCTCATCCATGGAATAGTTCAAAAAATATTTTTACTTATCTCAAGAAGATGTTTAACACTCCTGTCGGGGCCCGACGTATTTCGCAAAAACTGTTGCTTCAGAGAGCCCGTCAAAGAAACGTGTCTTCTTGTAATCAAAAGGCTGAAACGGTCTCTGCTTTACTCATTCTTAACGGTCCAAAAGAGTTTGGAAGACTCTCTAAGGGAGTATCAAGCTGTATTAGAGCAATAACTCCCGTTACTAGTTCCTTAATGCAAGGTAAAGGGCCCTAATGCTAGGTTTCTTGCCCTAACCGCCGTGCTAAATAATTGCTCCATGCTACAAAGTAATAATATGCCTCAATGTTGGCCTGATGACCCAGGCCAAATCTTAAAGGGGCTGTAGTGCTCTCCCAGCATCTCTTGATCAAAGCCCACTTTCTATGAAGAGACCCCTGATCAAAACCCTCTTCCCTGATGACCCCCCTCCAATCAAAGCCTCTTCCTCCTGATGACATCCACTCCACCCCTGAAGGACCGGCCTCCCAACCCTAGGGGCCTATCCACCTGTACTGGTGGTTCAGTGGGTCCTTGGGCAGGAACAGTCTTCATTTACAACACCTCACACAAAATGGTGCCCTTTATGGCGATCGCACTCCAAGTGTTAACCCCTAGTAGTACCGTCTCTTGGGTCTGTTGGGAGCTGGTGCTATAGAAGCAATCCTAACCCAGGCACACTGGATGCCTGTCTAGTAACACTGCATAATCTTCAGTGACTCCCAACAGACTGTAGTGTTAACATCCTCTTTTGAGGGAAAGACAGGAAATGCCTCCATTTCGAGCCAAGGGGAAATGTTTAACCCTTTCAGTTCTTGCTGACACCAATGAGAGCATCCTGGCTACTAGGAATTAGAAAAAGTACAAAGGACAGGATGTAATCGATATGATCATTAGTTTGGAAGGGGGAGGAAGCTCTCATTGGGAAAATAAGGCATCACAGTGCATATAAAAATGACACCATTGTGCCACATCCTCCCAGTTTCCTCCAATAACACTGGGGTTATCTCACACCCAAAACACTCCTAAAATGTTTCATTTCTTTCTTGACAACATCACCAAAATCCATCCCTTGCTTTCACTTCCAAAATCCTTGTTCACACTCATCACCTCCTGCTTAGACTACTGCAACCTGCTCCTTGCTTCAAGCTATTCAAAATTCTATTCATGATTTGTCTTCCGTCAATGTCATTACTCTGATGTAATGCCTTTTCTCAAGTCCCTTCATTGGCTTTCTGTCCCCATCAGCACCCTAACAAAATTATCCATATCAAAAGAACCCTGACAAAAGAGCCCAATGATCATTTGCCTGTATTTGTGTTTAATGCTCTACTTTGGCACTAGGACCTTAGACTAAGTGAGGGGCAACATGGATCTGTATGTAAAAAAGAGCCCATTTCAGTAGCAATGATATGGGTTATGCCCTGGACTGCAGGTACCAGCAACATAAGACGCTTAGGGAACAGCTCAAAGGGAAGGTTCCTGATCAGAGGATCTAACGCTTAGAATGTAGTTTAAATGTGAGAAAACAATACAGGCTATTACAATAATAGATGATTGAGAAATTTAATCATTCCTCATTGCCTCTCTATCTTCTCTTTCCCTGCACCCTTTCTTCTGAACTCCATTCATCAGGCTAATCACCTTTTGTCCGTGCTCTTCTCCTCCTGACTATGCTTTTCACCTCACTACGGCACATGCTTTGAATAGACTTTGTGAGTCAGTGAGGTTTGCTCTCTTTCCTGCCTTATTCAGATACAGATCAAAATAAGAACATAAGAATAGCCGTACTGGGTCAGACCAATGGTCCATCAAGCCAATGGCGTACCAAGGGGGGTGGGGGGGTGGGCCCCAGTGCATGCTCCAAGGGGATGCACAGCCGGCCATTTTCCCTATTCTGCCGCTGCTGCTTTCCTTAACCAGCAGCAGTGGCAGTAAACATCAAATCAGGGGTGTCCGCGGCCCAGCCTGTGCTCCCTCCAGCGGGTGTTTAGTTTCTGGCCGGCTCCCCTGTAGCAGTTTTTCTGCTGAAAGACGCAGCCATTGGCTCCTCACGTGATCCACGGCTGCGTTGGAAGCGTTCCCTCTGACGATGTCAGAGAGATTTCTGACACAGCCGCTGATCGCTCAAGGTGTCAACGCCCACGGCTTTGAATGGAAAACCGGCTGCTGCAAGGAACCGGCCAGAAACGCTGTTGCTGCACAGGACAGGGAAGAGAAATGTTGCTGCTGCACAGGGAAGGGAGGGGGGAGAGAAATGAAGCTGCTGCACAGGGAAGGGGGGGGAGAGAAATGCTGCTGCTGTAGTACCCAATTGGAGAGACAGACAGAAGGAGGGAAAAGGAAGACAAGGGAGAGGAACCAGAGATGCCAAGTCCATGGGAAGGAGGGAAAGGAAAGGAGATAACAGACCATGGAGGGGGAGGGTGGAGATGCCAGGGCTTGCGGGGGAAGGAAAGGAGATGGATGCCAGACCAATGAGGGTGACGTGAGAGATGGAAGGGGGAAGCATAAAGTTTCTGGAAGGGGAATAGAAGCAGAGAAGATGCCCTATAGAAGGGGCAGAGAGAGGGTAGATGGTGGATGAAAGGAAGAGAATGACAAGAAGATGAGGAAAGCAGAAACCAGAGAAGACAAGGTAGAAAAAATTCTATTTATTTGTTTTTTTGTTTTAAGGCACTGTTCTTAACCGCCGATCCGGTCTGCAGAAAATTCCTGCCGGTCTGTGCAAGGCTGGCGAGATCGACGTGGTTAAATTTCCTGCCCCGGTGGTATTGTCGGAAATCTACTGTTCCTTCCAGCCTCGAGTGATCAAGACAGACTGCCGATGTCGGGGCATTCCCTCTGTGAGTCTCGCCTATGCGGAAACAGGAAGTTGAAACAAAATAGGCGGGACTCAGAGAGGGAAGGTCCCGACGTCGGCAGCCTGTCTTGATCGCTGCCCCTGCCAAGTCGCCGAAGAGGGTGTGGGGAAGGTGCAGATGGAAGGAGAGAGCTGCAGATGCAGATAGAAAGGAGATGGTCAGCGTGCGCGGGGGGGGGAGAGTCTGCCCACGTGTGGGATGCGGCGGGTAGGGGCCTCCGGCTCGTCTTGGGCGGCAGGGCCTGTGATGTAACGCTGTTTGTGCCGGCTTGGGGGGTGCGAATGTGCTGGGCGCACGGGAGCAAAATCCTGGGCTGTCTCCCCTCCCAGCAGCTCTCATACTTGCCAGGGCAGTGATTCACTTTGGCAACTTCCCCTTTCCTCAGAGGCGGCAACGGACCCAAGGCTGCCTAAGTAAATCACTGCTGCAGGCAAGTACTGAGAGCTTCTGTAAGGAGAGGAAGCCACTGATGGAGGCTGGGAAGCCACTGGATAAAGGGAGAGCTGCTACTGGACCTGGAGGGAGGTAGAAGGAGAGATGCTACTGGGAGGGGAGGAGGGAAAGGGATGGGAAGAGAGTTAATGTTGGATAGGGGAGAGGAGGGAAGGGAGAAAGAAAAAAGGAAGGAAACAGCTTGCAGGGAGATTACAGGAGGGGAAGGGGGTCAGGGGTCAGGGTGGAATGAGATCAGATGAGGGAAAGAAGAGAGACAGAGGAATGAGAAAGTAGAGAGAGATTGATGCTGGAAAGGGGGTCAGCAGAGAAATGAGAGAGGTATAAAGATGCTAGATCTGATGTAGGAGAGATAAAAATGAAGAAAGCAGTGAAGCTGAAATGAATGATGTAAAAAGGAGAGAGGAGGCACAAGCTGAATGGAAAGGGGAGATGGGCATAGAAAGAAGTCAGATACATATGGAAGGGGGAGAGGGCAGACAGTGGATGGAACGGGCAGATGCTGGATTGAAGAGACAGGGCAGACGCTGGAAAGAAAAGAGTGAAAAGAAGATGAAAGCAGAGACCACAAAAGGTAGAAAAAAATCATTTTATTTCTATTTTGTCATTAGAATATATCAGATTTGAAACATATATCCTGCTAGAGACATAACTGGGGACTGCAAAGCCCAGGCAGTGCTTCTTTAGCTTCCAGCTGGTTTGGGCTCTCTGTGACCAGGGGGCACTCCCCTAACACTATTCCTGTCATGTGTGACTGCAGTATTCTGTTAGCATGATATTTCTCTGTGTAGCATTCTGTAATAACTTGGCTTGTTCAGTTTTCTTAATAGTAGAGGGGATATATGTGAAGGGGAGGGGAGACAGGGGTTTTGTTGGTCCTTGCTTTGTATATTTATATTTATAAAATGACAATTGTACAGAATATTGTTTCTTTTTATACTTTAATAAAATACGTGCAATATAAAATCATAACTGAGGCTTGTGCGGATGGGTCAGATGGTTTGTGGGGACCGAGCTTGCAGAGACGGGGCGGAAAAGTGGTTTTTAAAAATTTTTATATCAGTCTTAATAGTTTGCCGGTCCACAAAATAATTCTTTTATTTCTGCCGGTCCACGGGTGTAAAAAGGTTGAAAAACGCTGTTTTAAGGGACATGCATCGCTGTTTCTGTGGTGTTGCATTGTAAGCAGAGTCTAGCTTCTTGGTGGTTCAATTTAACCTTTGTCTACGTATTTCTATTTTATCTCTCCTTTTACAAAACTGTAGAGCGTTTTTTTAGCATTGGCCGTGGTGGTAACAGCTCTGATGCTCAGAATTCTATAAGCATCTGAGCTGTTACCACCGTGGCCAAAAACCACACTACAGTTTTGTAAAAGGGGTAGGGGTTAGTTTGTGATTATAAACTAGGCGAAGGTGTTTTTCTGTGTTCTGTGTGTTCAAAAAGACATGGTTTTCTGTTAGAATTGACTGTGTAGGATTGATCTGTACTAGTCTGCCTTTACCTAGATACACTCTTGTGTGACGTGTGGATTGTTACTAAAAATCATATTTTTCATACAGATGGGGGAAGGGTGTCAAAAAATGATGGGCCCCAGGTGTCACTAGGGTGTCACTAGGGCCCCGGGAGTGGCTAGGTATGCCACTGCATCAAGCAAAGTAGCCCGTTCTCACGGTGGCCAATCCAGGTCACTAGTACCTGGCCAAAACCCAAGGAGTAGCAACATTCCAGAATCCCAAAGAGTAACAAAAGATTCCAGAACCCCAAAGAGTAGCAACATTCCATGCTATCGATCCAGGGCAAGCAGTGGCTTCCCCTATGTCTGTCTCGATTGCAGACTATGGACTTTTCCTCCAGGAAATTGTCCAAACCTTTCTTAAAACCAGCTACGCTATCTGCTCTTACCACATCCTCTGGCAACGCGTTCCAGAGCTTAACTATTCTCTGAGTGAAAAAATATTTCCTCCTATTGGTTTTAAAAGTATTTCCCTGTAAGTTCATCGAGTGTCCCCTAGTCTTTGTAATTTTTGACAGAGTGAAAAATCGATTCCCTTGTACCCGTTCTACTCCACTTAGGATTTTGTAAAGTTCTATCATATCTCCTCTCAGCCGTCTCTTTTCCAAGCTCAAGAGCCCTAACTGTTTTAATCTTACGAGAGGAGTTCCATCCCCTTTACCATCTTGGTCACTCTTTTTTGAACCTTATCTTTCTTGAGATTGAACGCAATGCTCCAGACGAGGTCGCACCATGGAGTGATACAGGGGCATTATAACATCCTTAGTCTTGTTAACCCTGTTTGCTTTTTTGGCTGCCGCCACACATTGGGGGAAATTTCATCGTATTGTCTACGATGTCACCCAGATCCTTTTCTTGGGTCCTGGGGGAGGCAGCTGGTAGACAATAAGAAGTCCTTCCCTGCTGTGTTCAATAGTGCCCCCACTGTCATCCCTCCCTTTTTTTTTTAAGAGTGGTGCTTGCACAGGAGGAGCTGTATTCCCTCTAAGCTGCATTATACATCTCGTAATTGAAAAAAGCATATTATAAATGATAGCTAATTAAAATTTTCTCTGCATACAGTGTGCTTTGTGGTTAACATTATATATGAAGAATGAATGGAAAATATTATTGTAAGGATTGATTATATTTAATAATTTCTTTCTTCCCCTTTTATATATTGAAGTATAGGGTGGGGGAGAGGATGGGTTTAATTTCAAATTATCTGAAACTATAATGTTATATTGGAAGGAGGGAGAGAGGAATTATATTATGATTCAATATTTGTGTGATTAAAAAGTGATATTAAAGTGTATATGACTGTATTATAAATCACTTGTTGAAAGTTTAAAAATGAATAAAGATTAAAAAAAAAAAAAAAAAAGGTGAACTGGTGTACCTGGGCCAGCTTCTAAACTAAACTAAAACTTAGATTTATAGACCAGCTTATCACCAATAGGAGGAGCTTGACTCAGTTAACAGTAAAAGAAGAATGGACTAGATTACAAAAATATAGCTAATTTCCAAAATGTTTAGCATCGGTGACGGAGTTCAAAAAAGCGCGGGATGAACACAGAGGATCTAGAATCAGAAAATAATAGTAAATATTGAACTAAGGCCAGTACGGAAAATTTCATGGCGACACCAGAAAGTATTTCTTCACGGAGAGAGTGGTTGATCATTGGAACAAGCTTCCAGTGCCGGTGATCGAGGCAGACAGCACGTCAGACTTTAAGAATAAATGGGATACCCATGTGGGATCCCTACGAGGGTCAAGATAAGGAAATTGGGTCATTGGGGCATAGACAGGGGGTGGGTAAGCAGAGTGGGCAGACTTGATGGGCTGTAGCCCTTTTCTGCCGTCATCTTCTATGTTTCTATGATGGGTCATTTGGCCTTTATCTGCCATCATGTTTCTATGTTTCTATAATCAGAAAGTTCTATGACATCACAATGCAGGTGTAAAGAGCCTTAGCCTATGGGAAGAGGAGATGCAAATGTTAAGAGCCTTAGCCAATAGGGAGAGGAGGAGAGAGTGGCTGCTGCAGACACCAGAAAGTATTTCTTCACAGAGAGAGTGGTTGATCATTGGAACAAGCTTCCAGTGCAGGTGATCGAGGCAGACAGCGTGCCAGACTGTAAGAATAAATGGGATACCCATGTGGGATCCCTACGAGGGTCAAGATAAGGAAATTGGGTCATTAGGGTATAGACAGGGGGTGGGTAAGCAGTGTGGGCAGACTTGATGGGCTGGAGCCCTTTTCTGCCCTCATCTATGTTTCTATGTTTCTACTGGGCAGACTTGCACGGTCTGTGTCTGTATATGGCCGTTTGGTGGAGGATGGGCTGGGGAGGGCTTCAATGGCTGGGAGGGTGTAGATCAGGGATCTCAAAGTCCCTCCTTGAGGGCCGCAATCCAGTCGGGTTTTCAGGATTTCCCCAATGAATATGCAATGAAAGCAGTGCGTGCACATAGATCTCATGCATATTCATTGGGGAAATCCTGAAAACCCAACTGGATTGCGGCCCTCAATGAGGGACTTTGAGACTCCTGGTGTAGATGGACTGGAGTGAGCTTTGACGGAAACTTCAGTAGTACCAGGCAGAGCTTTGGATTCTTGTCCAGAAATAGCTAAGAAAAAGTAGAACCCCCCCCCCAACAAATTTTTAGATTGAATCAGATTGGGCAGACTGGATAGACCAGGGATAGGGAACTCTGGTCCGCGAGAGCCGTATTCCAGTCGGGTTTTCAGGATTTCCCCAATTAATATGCATTGAAAGCAGTGCATGCAAATAGATCTCATGCATATTCATTGGGTTAATCCCGAAAACCCGACTGGAATATGGCTCTCGAGGACCGGAGTTCCCTACCCCTGGGATAGGACCACTTGGGTCGTTATCTGCCGTCATCTACTATGTTACTAAGTTACTATGTATTTTAAAGCTTTCCGAAATGAAAAAAAGGAATTTAAGCTTCTTCGAGGATTTGGCAAACTATTCCAAAGCTCTGTCAGTTTAAAAGAGAAAAATTGACTGACTTTTCTGAGAGATTTAGGTTTACCCTTATAAGAAGGGAAAGAAAGTTTCAAGTTTTGAGAGCTTCTTGCAAGGTGCGATCTGTATCCATTCCAGTCTAAAGGAACAAGAGTGATCAAGATACCAAAAACATGATCTTAAATGCAATGCAGATGCACTTGAATCGAATTCTGAGATGAACGGGAATCCGATGGAATTCTTTGAGCAGCGGAGACGCGAGGTCAAATTTACTCTTACCCAAAATGAGTTTGAATCAACTGGAGTCTTTGCAAGCTGGTTAGCGCTGCAAGTTAATCGGTAGACAGCAAAATGTGTTTGTTTTCATTCCACTTTCAGTCTTGGCAAGGGTGTACATAGAAGCCTACCGATGAGTCTGTACAGGGCTTCTGTGAATAATGATCAGGAGTCAGACAGGCAGATTCCATCAGATGAGTTCCTGTTCCCAGGAGCTGTTTTTAATTGTAAGTTTATTGCACAGGGCTGCGCTCAAAAAGAGACCTTTCTCCACACCCAAGTCTTTGACTTAACCTGCATTTTGTCAATGATAATCATATGGTACCCAGTTAGGGAGGACAAAAGATAATACAGTCGTCATTAAAGCAATGATGGATAGCCATCCTCGTATTTATTTTTATAAGAGCACCTGCCCTATGATAACAGATTGGCAGTTGCTAAACCTCTGCTGCTCGTAAGCATGATTGTGCTGTGAGAGCCACAACTCAGTATCTTGGCTGGTGTGCGACTCAACTTCCACGAGTGCAAAGCGGTACCAGAAGAAGACGACGCTTTCGCTGCAGAACCTCCCCCAATGGCAGGCCAGAAACGAGCACAATTACTGATCCACATTAGGCACAGCTGGGGCACCCAGGACTGCAAAAGAGCTTTTAATATGTCTGTGTGCGCTGACATTTGCTGTTTGAGGAAGTTTAATGGGAATCTCTCTCTGTGCAATGGAGGAGGGAGGTCTTAATAGCTTTTAGCTTCAGCCTTTCCGAAGGAGCTATGGGGAATGGAGCATGATCGTTTTGGCTGCAGATGCTCCAGACGTGGTCGATATTTTGATTTAGCTGATTTCTGCAGCTTGGCTTGCTTATAAAATGAACATAAATTTCATGTATTAGTTCTTAAAACCCTCCCCGTTCCTTGTTAGAAGCAGGAGCCGCCGCAGAGGCAACAGTCCACAGCGGGGGAGGGGGATGCAAAATAGGTACAGTTCATCCTAGGAGCAGTGAACTACAGAGCGCCGACTATCAGGAACAATAAGACTGCCAAAAAATGATATAAAATCTAAAAATTGCTGAAAACCATTTAAAAATTTAACCTCAAAATCCCAATTAAACATATAAAAATAGACATTAAAGCCAAAAATGTATAATTATATTATATGTGCATATAGCAGGGGCTTATTTAAAATACTTATTGAAAATATGAAACATCGGGAAGAATGGACTTTCAGAGCAACTGTAGACGAAGTTGGCTACAGCCAGCGAACAAGTAGGGACTGTGATATTGCAAAATGAAGGAAAAATGGGCAGATAGGGTGGGCTTATAGATTTTGGGCTCCTTTTATCAAGCCGCGCTAGTGGGGGTTAACGCGCGCGACTTTTCATCACGCGTTAACCCCCGCGCTGGCCTAAAAACTACCGCCTGCTCAAGGGAAGCGTTAGCGGCTAGCGCGGCCGACGGTTTAGCGCGCGGTATTTCGCGTGTAAAACCGCTAACGCGGCTTGATAAAAGGAGCCCTTTATGTTTAAATATCTTTATTAAATTGCAAAGTGCAGAAAAACATTACAAAGTATAATGGTTGTCTTTTATATACGCACATGATAATCCCATCCCCCCCAACCGCCCCCCCCCCCCATCTCATACAGACAAAACAGTCCAGGAGCACACAATGAAATTCAATAATCGGCTTCGAGCTTGAGGAATAAGATCTATCCAAAAATGTTCCCAAATCAAACCAAAGCGACGGCCAGGTCCCGTGTCGATATCAGCAAGGAGGTGTGTACTATCATCAATGATCTCCACTGGCAATAAGTCGGGGGCTCGTTAGACACCCGATTGGACACAACGGCCTTCTTGCTTAGCAGCGTCACTTTTAAGAACATAAGCAATGCCTCCGCTGGGTCAGACCCGAGGTCCATCGCGCCCAGCAGCCCGCTTGTGCGGCGGCTCAACAGGTCCAGGACCTGTGCAGTAATCCTCTATCTATACCCCTCTATCCCCTTTTCCAGCAGAAAAATGTCCAATCCTCTCTTAAATCCCAGTACTGTACTCTGCCCTATTACGTCCTCTGGAAGTGCATTCCAGGTGTCCACCACACGTTGGGTAAAGAAGAACTTCCTAGCATTTGTTTTGAATCTGTCCCCTTTCAACTTTTCCGAATGCCCTCTTGTTCTTTTATTTTTCGAAAGTTTGAAGAATCTGTCCCTCTCTACTCTCTCTATGCCCTTCATGATCTTATAAGTCTCTATCATATCCCCTCTCAGTCTCCTCTTCTCCAGGGAAAAGAGTCCCAGTTTCTCCAATCTTTCTCTTTCTCTCTCTCTTTCTCTCTGTCTCCTTTTCTCTCTCTCTTTCTGTCCCTCTCTACTCTCTCTATGCCCTTCATGATCTTATAAGTCTCTATCATATCCCCTCTAAGTCTCCTCTTCTCCAGGGAAAAGAGTCCCAGTTTCTCCAATCTTTCTCTCTCTTCCTTTCTCTCTCTATTTCTGTCTCTCCCCCTTTCTCTCTTTCTTTCTACCTCTCTCTCTCTTTATTTCTCTCTCTCCCTTTCTCTCTCTCTATTTCTCTCTGTCTCCCTTTCTCTCTCTCTTTCTGTCCCTCTCTACTCTCTCTATGCCCTTCATGATTTTATAAGTCTCTATCATATCCCCTCTAAGTCTCCTCTTCTCCAGGGAAAAGAGTCCCAGTTTCTCCAATCTTTCTCTCTCTTCCTTTCTCTCTCTATTTCTGTCTCTCCCCCTTTCTCTCTTTCTTTCTACCTCTCTCTCTCTTTATTTCTCTCTCTCCCTTTCTCTCTCTCTATTTCTCTCTGTCTCCCTTTCTCTCTCTCTTTCTGTCCCTCTCTACTCTCTCTATGCCCTTCATGATTTTATAAGTCTCTATCATATCCCCTCTAAGTCTCCTCTTCTCCAGGGAAAAGAGTCCCAGTTTCTCCAATCTTTCTCTCTCTTCCTTTCTCTCTCTATTTCTGTCTCTCCCCCTTTCTTTCTTTCTTTCTACCTCTCTCTCTCTCTGTCTCCCTTTCTCTCTCTCTATTTCTCTCTGTCTCCCTTTCTCTCTCTCTATTTCTCTCTCTCTCTCTATTTCTGTCCCTCTCTACTCTCTCTTGTTACGAAGGCAGCCGATCCTTTAGGCTTAGGGTGGTGCAATCCAAAAAGTGCTCGTGGGGTTGGAATCCACCGCCTACCCCACGATGATGTAGTATACTGACCCAAACGAATCCAAAACTGAATAATGTGGGGACAGGATCAGAACATATGATCCAATGATGCATGAGCTGGAGCACATTTAGGACGGCTGTGAGATTTTATATAACAGAGAAAAAAACCCAGAATATAGCTGCATAGAAACACTTCACTCCTGGTGCGGCACTGCGGTTCATAGTCATTAGCGCGCAAGACAAATGCGTGCAGTTTTTATAGCGCAGGACTTTTGCAATTGTCATTGCGCTCAAGTGTCATTTCGCACAATTGCCTTGCGCCGAGTTGTCTTCGCAATTGTCTGCGCGCATTTGACTCGCCACCCGGCACTGGCTCTCCTTTCCCTTCATTCAAACCAAGTGAGGACTTTGTTTTCTAGTCTTACACACTGGTATTTAGCACTGGCACCTTTTCCACCATGCTCTCTCCAGGCATGGGCAGCCCAGGCTATCACTGAATACGATATGGTGCCATGTTGCTCCACTGCTAACATCTCCCTCTGCCCTGTGCATAACTGTTTGTCTGTCTTGTCTGTTTAGATTGTAAGCTCTTTGGAGAAGGGGCTGTCTTCTTTGTGACTCTGTACAGTGCTGCATATGTCTGGTAGTGCTCATTATAGAAATAATTCATAGTAGTAGTGTGAAGCGTTTCAGTCTTTGGGAAGCAGAGCTGAGATTGTGATGTCATAATGCCTCATTCCACCAATAAGAGCCAACCTCCTCAGTGATGTCACAATGGCTTGATTGTCCTGTACTCCCCTCTGCCCTCCAGCCCAGCCAGCAGATTAACCGTTCCCCTTAACTGTATCCATGACATCCTGTTTGTCTGTTTAGATAGTAAGCTCTTTGGAGCAGGGACTGCGCTGCATGCTTCTGGTAGCGCTATAGAAATAATTAATAGTAGCAGCGGGTGTGAAAACCAAGGCTCAATGGCTGTTTGTAGGGGATGGGGCCCTGAACAGCCACCCCAATTCATTTTCCATTTTGTACCCCTACCTTGGCTCTGTATCTGGGTACGGACACCATTTTTTCTACAAAATAAAACACTATTAAGGATCTTCTGTACATAGCCCAGACTTTCTTGAATTCCTTTCTTCATACCAAGGCTAAAGGATGGGCAGAATGGCTCCCAGTGGAAGCAAAAAAGCCTGTGGTAAGCACAGCGGAGTCCAAGTAATGAAAAAAAAATGAAAGGAAAGCCAGACATCTGGGTAATGGAACTGGGCAGATTAGATGGGCTTTACAGTACTACTACTACTACCATTTATCATTTCTATAGTGCTGAAAGGCGTACGCAGCGCTTTACATTCGACATGTAAAAAACGGTCCTTGCTCAGAAGAGCTTACAACCTAATTAGGACTGACAAACAGAACAAATGGGACAGATAGGGGTTGGGGAGGTTTCTTGCAGAGAGAATGATAAGATGGACATTAGATTGTAAGCTCCACACAGAACTTACACACTAAATGGTGAAACCTTGTCCAGTACCACGATAGAACGTGATTTAGGAGTGATCATTAGCGATGATATGAAGGCTGCGAATCAGGTGGAGAAGGCTTCGTCCAAGGCAAGACAAATGATGGGCTGCATCCATAGGGGTTTTGTCAGCAGAAACCCTGAAGTCATAATGCCACTGTACAGATCCCTGGTGAGACCTCATCTCGAGTATTGTGTTCAATTCTGGAGACCACACTACCGGAAAGATGTGTTGAGAATTGAGTCGGTTCAGCGAATGGCTACCAGGATGGTCTTGGGGCTCAGGGATCTCACGTATGAAGAAAGGTTAAAGAAACTGCGGATGTACTCACTGGAGGAGCGAAGGGAGAGGGGGGACATGATTGAGACCTTTAAGTATATCACGGGGCGTATAGAGGTGAAAGATGATATCTTCAGTCTTACAGGGCCCTGGTAACCAGAGGACACTCGCTGAAAATCAGGGGAGGGAAATTTCAAGGTGATGCTAGGAAGTACTTCTTCACCGAAAGGGTGGTCGATCATTGGAACGAGCTGCCTCAACAGGTGATTGAGGCCAACAGCGTGTCAGATTTTAAGAGAAAATGGGATATTCATGTGGGATCTATAGGGGAGTAAGAATCAGGGAGTTGGTATGGGCAGACTCGATGGGCTATGGCCCTTTTCTGCCGTCAATTTCTATGTTTCTATGTTTCTATTGTGTGTTAGAATGTATAGCACTGCGTACGCCTTTTAGCGCTATAGAAATAATAAATAGTAGTAGTATTTAATTATTAAATTGTCTACACCGTTCTCCCAAGGGAGCTCAGAACAGTTTATATGAATTTATTCAGGTACACAAGCATTTTCCCTGTCTGTCCCGGCAGGCTCACAATCTATCTAATGTACCTGGGGCAATCGGGGGATTAAGTGTCTTGCCCAGGGTCACAAGGAGCAGGAGTTTGAACCCACAACCTCAGGGTGCCGAGGTTGTAACTTTAACCACTGCATCACTCTAGAAATCAAAATGCAGCAAAAGTGAGCCAAGTATAGAACAATGAAGCCATTGTGACATCACTGATGAGGTTGGCTCTTATTGGTGGAATGAGGCATTATGATGTCACAACACCAGCTCTGGTTATCAGAGGCTGAAACTTGTCACACTATTTATTTATTCAATTTTCTATGCCATTCTCCCAGGGGACCTCAGAACTGTTTACGTGAATTTATTCAGGTATTCAAGCATTTTTCTGTCTGTCCCGGTGGGCTCACAATCTGTCTAATGCAGGGGTGTCCAATGTCGGTCCTCGAGGGCCGCAGTCCAGTCGGGTTTTCAGGATTTCCCCAATGAATATGCATGAGATCTATTAGCATACAATGAAAGCAGTGCATGCAAATAGATCTCATGTATATTCATTGGGGAAATCCTGAAAACCCGACTGGACTGCGGCCCTCGAGGACCGACATTGGACACCCCTGGTCTAATGTATCTGGGGCAGTAGGGGGTTAACTCATTTTCCCAGGGTCACAAGGAGCAGGGTGGGTTTGAACCCACAACCACAACCTCCCTAGTAGCAGCAGTCTTAATGGTGAGTGGGAGTATACTAGAATTATGGGTCTGTCACCCCCCTTCCACTCGTATCCCACAGCTCAGCACATCCAAGGTACCTGAATGACAGTAACCAGAACTTAGACTACTGTGTGTCTTTCATGAGTCCCAAAGTCCCTGAAGTGCTTCTCATGTACCGAAGGCTGAGTGAGAGCATCCGCCACGTGACGCACATTCAGGCGGACTCCACTCACACATGTGTAACAGGAGAGAACGGCGTCTCTTCTGTCTGCCTTTGAAAGTCTTAGCAGCTGTACGCAGGAAAGAACAGAGAATCCTCCATCCTTGGCTGTTAAACCACCCACCGAGACTTGCTTTGTATTTTTAGCACAAATTCATTCCTTTTTCCACTGATGCAGACTGAGGAGATAAAAGATGGCATTGAATTGGGCTGTTGCTATTAATACACGCAGACATCAGGGACTCTCAGTTTTCTCTGCACTGTCAGTGGGTTTTAGGCTGCATTGAAACAGACTGGCATGGAATCAGTGTGCAAGGGGGCATTGTCCGTCCCAGTGGTCACGAGAACAGGATGCCCTGCGTTCAGCTGCAATACTCGTGGATCTGCAAAAATGTCTCTTGTGAAGCAGTGCTTACCTAGGCACTTTTGGGTCCTGATGCAGAGCAGGGGGAGGGGGAAACGATGGCACCCCTAGGCAAGTTTTCCTGCTGGGTGGAAGGTTGACTTAAGAGCACTGGTGTACCTGTAAAGTGCAGTCAGCAGTCTTTCTACTGGCACGGGGGGGGGGGGGGGGGGGGGGGGGGGGGGGGGGGGGCTGGTAAGCAGGTGCTATTTCTGCCTCTTCAGCATCTGAAACAGCTGTCACCAGAGGTTCTGCCATCATAGGAGAGCAAAGCTTTCCCCTCTCCCCTTGTGCTTTATGAGCTGCACATTAGCAAGATGAAGCATAGGGGATACCATATGGCGCCATGAAAAGGAGGACAGATTGAGACATCTAGGTTTTACTTCCATTGCATTCAGTGGAAGTAAAACCCGGATGTCTCAATCCGTCCTCCTTACTTCCATTACTGTCAGTGGAAGTAAAACCCAGATGTCTCAATCCGTCCTCCTTACTTCCATTGCTGTCAGTGGAAGTAAAACCCGGATGTCTCAATCCGTCCTCCTTACTTCCATTGCTGTCAGTGGAAGTAAAACCCGGATGTCTCAATCCGTCCTCCTTCCTTTCATTGCTGTCAGTGGAAGTAAAACCCGGATGTCTCAATCCGTCCTCCTTCCTTCCATTGCGTTCAGTGGAAGTAAAACCCGGATGTCTCAATCCGTCCTCCTTCCTTCCATTGCGTTCAGTGGAAGTAAAACCCGGATGTCTCAATCCGTCCTCCTTCCTTCCATTGCGTTCAGTGGAAGTAAAACCCGGATGTCTCAATCCGTCCTCCTTCCTTCCATTGCGTTCAGTGGAAGTAAAACCCGGATGTCTCAATCCGTCCTCCTTCCTTCCATTGCGTTCAGTGGAAGTAAAACCCGGATGTCTCAATCCGTCCTCCTTCCTTCCATTGCGTTCAGTGGAAGTAAAACCCGGATGTCTCAATCCGTCCTCCTTCCTTCCATTGCGTTCAGTGGAAGTAAAACCTGGATGTCTCAATCCGTCCTCCTTCCTTCCATTGCGTTCAGTGGAAGTAAAACCCGGATGTCTCAATCCGCCCTCCTTCCTTCTATTGCGTTCAGTGGAAGTAAAACCCGGATGTCTCAATCCGCCCTCCTTCCTTCCATTGCGTTCAGTGGAAGTAAAACCCGGATGTCTCAATCCGCCCTCCTTCCTTCCATTGCGTTCAGTGGAAGTAAAACCCGGATGTCTCAATCCGCCCTCCTTCCTTCCATTGCGTTCAGTGGAAGTAAAACCCGGATGTCTCAATCCGCCCTCCTTCCTTCCATTGCGTTCAGTGGAAGTAAAACCCGGATGTCTCAATCCGTCCTCCTTCCTTCCATTGCGTTCAGTGGAAGTAAAACCCGGATGTCTCAATCCGTCCTCCTTCCTTCCATTGCGTTCAGTGGAAGTAAAACCCGGATGTCTCAATCCGTCCTCCTTCCTTCCATTGCGTTCAGTGGAAGTAAAACCCGGATGTCTCAATCCGTCCTCCTTCCTTCCATTGCGTTCAGTGGAAGTAAAACCCGGATGTCTCAATCCGTCCTCCTTCCTTCCATTGCGTTCAGTGGAAGTAAAACCCGGATGTCTCAATCCGCCCTCCTTCCTTCCATTGCGTTCAGTGGAAGTAAAACCCGGATGTCTCAATCCGCCCTCCTTCCTTCCATTGCGTTCAGTGGAAGTAAAACCCGGATGTCTCAATCCGCCCTCCTTCCTTCCATTGCGTTCAGTGGAAGTAAAACCCGGATGTCTCAATCCGCCCTCCTTCCTTCCATTGCGTTCAGTGGAAGTAAAACCCGGATGTCTCAATCCGTCCTCCTTCCTTCCATTGCGTTCAGTGGAAGTAAAACCCGGATGTCTCAATCCGTCCTCCTTCCTTCCATTGCGTTCAGTGGAAGTAAAACCCGGATGTCTCAATCCGTCCTCCTTCCTTCCATTGCGTTCAGTGGAAGTAAAACCCGGATGTCTCAATCCGTCCTCCTTCCTTCCATTGCGTTCAGTGGAAGTAAAACCCGGATGTCTCAATCCGTCCTCCTTCCTTCCATTGCGTTCAGTGGAAGTAAAACCCGGATGTCTCAATCCGTCCTCCTTCCTTCCATTGCGTTCAGTGGAAGTAAAACCCGGATGTCTCAATCCGTCCTCCTTCCTTCCATTGCGTTCAGTGGAAGTAAAATCCGGATGTCTCGATCCATCCTCCTTTTTCTGGAACCTTATAGTAACCCTAGTGAATCAGATACTGAGCCCTGGGACCTTTCCATTTCGGCATGCATTCATGACCTGCTGTGGGTGTCTTTCCTAGAGACATAGGATATACCAAAGGTGACCATACGTCCCATTTTGAACGGGACCATCCCTTTTTCAAAACCCCTGTCCCGTTGTCCCCACGCACAGCTTTGGGACGCCGAAATGCGTGTATGTGAGCACATGCACGGTTGCATGCAACTCAGCAGAGCTTGAAGTAGAGGCAAAACATTGCCAACTTGGGCCAGTCAGAGCCTCAGGCCCTTCTCCCCGGTGCATTGAAACGTATAAGTACATCACGGGACGCATCGAGACAGAAGAGGATATCTTCTGGCTCATGGGACCCTCGACCACCAGAGGGCATCCACTGAAAGTCAGGGGAGGGAAGTTTCATGGAGACTCCAGGAAGTACTTCTTCACCGAAAGAGTGGTGGATCATTGGAACAGACTCCCACTCCAGGTGATAGAGGCCAGCAGCGTGACGGATTTTAAGAGAAAATGGGATACTCATGTGGGATCGTTAAGGGAGTAAACTTAGGGGGGAGGGATACTTGGAATGGGCAGACTTGGTGGGCTATAGCCCTTTTCTGCCGCTTTTTTTCTATGTTTCTATCCCAAGATGCACCGGGGAGGGGAAGGCCCATTTTCGATGACACAGGACAGCTGGGAGGAGGGAGTCTGCATCCCTCTGTGCATCAATTTGGAGAGAAGGGGGAGGAGGCGTTCTATGGCTGGGGGGGGGGGGTGGTCACTTGCTAGCGGGAGAGAGTGGGCACCTCTCCTGCTGCGGGAGGGTGGTGCACGGCCAGGATTTCTTGGCAGCGGGAGAGTGTGGGCATCACATGCAAATTTAGCCAATCTTCGCTGCTGTCCGCCAACCTCATTTGCATGTGTGATTTTTTTTTTTGAGAATGTCTCACTCTTTTCAATTCGCTATCAAAGCGGCTGCGTTAGCAGACCGTGGCTTTTTGACGCGGGTTTTTGAAAATCCTGGCCTGGGGCCTGGCCCATTGCTGCTCTCCGTCCCTCCCCTTTGCCTTCCTTCACTAGGAGTGTGGAAGCTGGCAACAGGTGTGAACTTTTCCTTAATTGGCCGACTCCTCCTGAGAGTTGTGTGCCTGTTTAAACTTGTTCCCTGCCTGTAGCACTGCGTGTCCTGTTTGCAAGTAATCCCTGAATTTGTGTTTCCTGGCTTCAAGGTTCCTACTTGTGCTGACTTTGACTGGACCCTGGCCTAGTGACTGGACCCTGGCCTAGGAAAAGAAAAAATGGGCAACTGGTTGCTTAGGTTCACTTTGCAAAGCATTTTCTCTCTCTGCCCCTTTCTTGGTGTCAGGTCAAAAGCGCGCCGGGACAAAGGCGCACGCAGACAACTGAGCGCAACGCGGAGGTGCGCGCCGAAGAAAATGACTGTTTTAAAGGGCTCCAATGGGGGTGTATGGGGGGGACCCCCCCACTTTATACAGATCGCGCCACATTGTGGGGGCGTTGTGGGGGGTTTGGGGGGTTGTAACCCCCCACATTTTACTGAAAACTTCACTTTTTCCCTAAAAAACAGGGGAAACAGTTAAGTTTCCTGTATAATGAGGGCGGTAACAACCCCCCAAAGCCCCCACAGTGCCGCCGCAATCTGTATTAAGTAAAGTGGGGGGGGGGGGGGGTTCCGCAACAAAAACCCCCGTTGGAGCCCCTAAAAACACTCTTTTTCTTCGGCGCGCGCTTCCGTCTTGCTCTCAGTTGTCGGCGTACGCCTTTGTCTTCGGCGGTTTTGTCTATGAACCCCTTTCTTCCCCCCAGCTCTAGGCTGTGGTATGGATTTAGATTTGTCAGGGCAGTAGGTCAATTAAGCTGCTATTTCATCTACAGCTGGTTTCTCTAGGTTTCCACCGGAGCTCACAGGGACTTCCCGGTGACAATATATGCACACATATTGTATACATATACTAGGATCATGTACTATGTTCATACTAAATCCTACTTAATTGTACACATTTGGAAAATCGAGACCCCTAGACCCGCCCCCAAGGCCCACCCAGTTTGCCTGCTCTTGGCCGCAAATTCATCAGGCAGAGAGGAAGTCCGTGCATGTGTGGATGTCACGCGATGAAGTCAAAGTGCCGACGCAATGAAGACAAAGTGCCGGGTTTTGAAAAGCCGTCCGGGGAAATCCGGACATCTGGTAACCCTAATAATACCTGTATCGTGTTCTATGTTCATCTTAGATTTATAACTCTAACAAATATCACCAGTTATGCTGCATTTTCTTGCCAAAAGCTCCACTTTATCGTATACAGTACTCCCCCGATATTCGCGGGGGTTAAACTAAACTAAACTAAACCTTAAGTTTTTATACCGCATCTAATATAATAAAACTCTAAGCGCGCATGCACCCTCTTACCTGCGTGCTTCCGTTTTCCGTGAGCTGTAGGTTCCCGCAGGTAGGAGTGCCCATGCGTGCTTGGCTGTGGCAGTGGCTGGTTGACAGAGGCAGCAAACACGCGCGACTCCCCCCTCCCACCCTCACTCACCCACCCACTGCCAGAGAAACATCGCTATGGCTGCCCGCATTGGACTGCGAGGAGGTCATTGGGAGTGCTGGTGATGGTCACGTGCACGGAATTGGCGCTCCAGACCTCCATCCAGGAAAAACGGCACTACCGGTAGAAGTTTATTTTTAAGATTAAAGGTGCTGCGGCGGCTCCTCTCATGAGCTGTATCTGCGTCGGAGAAGGCTTCCAACGCAGGCAGCGATCCTGAGAGGAGCCGCAGCAGCACCTTTAAACTTACAAATAAACTTCTACCGGTAGTGCCGTTTTTCCTGCTGTGTCCTCTCTTTCAGTGAATGAAGCATTGCGGCAACGAACAGTTTTGATGAAGCAGTCAATCAGTGTGTCTAATCTGGAGGAGGGAGATCTCCTTGACCACAGTGAGTGCGATGGTAGGCCCAGACCGGAAAGGAAGGGGTGGGGTTGAGGGAAATGCTGCTGCTGCTCCACAGGGAACTGGACGGGAAGGTAAATACCGCTGCTGCTGATGCTCAGAGAAGTGGACGGGGAGGGAAATACTGCTGCTATTGCTGCACAAGGAAGTGGGGTCGGGGGAGAGAAATGCTGCTGCACAGGGAAATGGAGGGGGAGGGAATGCTGCTGCACAGGGTAAGTGGGGGGGGGAGGTAAATGCTGTTGCTGCTGCACAGGGAAGTAGAGTGGGGGGGAGGGAAATGCTGCTGCACAGGGAAATAGAGGGGGAGGGAATGCTGCTGTGGCTGCTGCTGCACAGGGAAATGGAGGGGGAGGGAATGCTGCTGCTGCACAGGAAAGTGGGGTGGGGGGAAATGCTGCTGCACAGGGAAATGGAGGGGGAGGGAATGTTACATAGGGAGCAGGGAGAGAGACAAATAGAGAGAAAGACAGACAGACAGCGGGAGGGAGGGAGACAGAAAGAAAGGAAGAAAGACACAGGGGCAGGAAGAGGGACAGAAAGACAGACAGAGAAAGGGGGGCCAGGGAGAGAGAAATACAGCAGGAGATAGAGAGACAGAAAGAAAGAAAGACAGACAGACATCTATTCTAGCACCTGTTAATGTAATGGGCTTAAATACAAGTCATGTCCATAAAGATAGAGCTCGACACGTTCCAGGAACCCCCCCCCCGAATGCTGAAAAACTGCGAATACGGTTTTTAGTGGGGGAGATAGGAGAGGGTAGCCAGAGAGGCAGGAGAGGGCAGCCGGAGTGCTGGCGAGTAAAGGAAATCACTCGCGGTATGCTCTGACCACCTCTTCCTGTATTAAAATCGGGCCTCACCAATCAGGAGCTGCTTTGACACAACTTTAGTACAGGAAGAGGCGGTCAGAGCATACCGCGAGTGATTTCTTTCACTCGCTGGTGTTTCGGCTGCCCTCTCCTGCCCGGTCATTCGCGGTCAGAAAATACAGTGAATGACCGGGACCGCGATTCGTGGACCGCGAATTCGCAGGGGAGCACTGTATTCTGCAGACCAAAGGCTGGATAAGGGAAAAGGCCTCAAGCCAAGAGGTGCAAACAGAACACCAAGGCTACGAGTGAGAGCTAGAAATGCATCTTGGCTTCCCCCATTCTTCGATCATCAGCCAAGAAAACCCTTAACATGCCACAGTGATTGTACTGTCTATAAGCAAAATGAATTCAGCTTGACTAATGAAAAGCAAAAGGACCGGACTTATCTTTAGGATGTATTACTGCCGTTCTCAGTGCAGTCGGCTCCTGTTACTGTTGTCCGTCTTTTTTTTTAAAAGGGAGCTAAAGCGAATTGCTAAATCTGCAGCTGAATTCTTGAGTGTTGCTACTGTAGTGAAAAAGCCGACGATGGCCAATGTTTCACGATGCAATTATCGTTTCTTCAGGGCTCTGAAAAACAAAATATGTGTTCAAGATTGTTCTATCACTGATTGTTACACACTTAAATTTGAAAAACATACTTGAATAAGCAAGAAAATTGCCTGTCCTGCTTTCAGTTCCGCAATTTCTTTCACTTTAGACCAGCAGTGCACCAGGCAGGAGTGAGCTTTTTGTGCTCCTACCCGGCGCCGAGCTACTCACTGAATGGCTGCCACCAGTTCTCGTGGGACTTGGGAGAACTGGTGGTAGCCATTCAGGGAGCGGCTGGATCACCAGGGATTCAAAAAGGTACACAGAGGGGGGTGGGAGCGAGGTTAATAAATTGTCAGTCGGCTGGGACAGGAGATGGGAGGGATCCCTCCTGTCCAGGCCCACTAAGTCATACGGCAGGCCGGTGGAGGCCTTCAACAAGTCTGGGAGGGGGCGGGCGGGTGCTGACCTGAATATAAGACGAGACCCCCATTTTTGGGGGGAAGCCAATGCAAGCTTAAATGTAGGTTACTCCAGACTTTGGGTCCCTGGAATTTGAAGGTAGACTCAAATAGCTTTTTCCATTGAACTTGTTGGGGACAAGGGAAGGTTGGTTTGAAGCATTGTGTTGTCCAGGCGTTATGAAAAGACTGCATGACCTTGATATCTGATACTAATCCATTAGAATTCTCTCCATTTATTGCCTTGTAAACCAGGCAAGCACTCTTAAATGGAACTCTTTTTTTTTTTTAATTTCATTGGCAGCCGGAGTAGATCATTGTCTACCTGAGGAACAAAGGATTATTTAAGGCTTTCAGACCTGGCGTTCCATACTCTCTCTTAAATTTAACAATTCCTTACTGCCCCAGTCAGGCTCTTCCTTCCTTGAACATAGTAACATTGTAAATGACGGCAGATAAAGACCTGAACGGTCCTTCCAGTCTGCCCATTAGTTATATCCATTAAAAAAACATGATTAATTTAATGTCTCTTCTTTGGTATTCCTGGGTCATAGACTGTAAAGTCCACCTGGTATTGTCCTAGGTTCCAAATGCTGAAGTTGCCATCTAATCAAGCCATTGTGACATCACTGATGAGGTTGGCTCTTAGGCATTGGTAGAATAAGGCATTATGACATCACAATCTCAGCTCTGGAATGTTGCTACTCTTTGGGATTCTGCCATGTAACATAGTAAATGACGGCAGATAAAGACCTGAACGGTCCATCCAGTCTGTTTATTAGTTATATCCATTAAAAATACATGATTAGATTAACTTGTCTCTTATTTGATATTTCTGGGTCATAGACTGTAAATAAAGTCCACCTGGTATTGTCCTAGGTTCCAAATGCTGAAGTTGCCGTCCAAGCTCTCTCCAGCCTAACCAACCACCCTATTTGCAGGATATCTACCATAAAGTCTGGCCAGTAACATCCTCATGTTCCAAGTTTGTGGAATTCTCATTGATGCCCTCCCCAGCCCCAGTTCTAGACCAAATCACCACATATGGGACACAGACCCAATACTGGCCTTAGCTCTTTAATTTACATCGTTCCAGTTTAGTTTTACCAAATCCTAAGGCTGCTCAACTAGAGGCAACTAGACACAGTCTTCCCAATATTCAGCTGGCAGTGGTCAGCTTGTTTAAACATGCTGATTGCCGCTGGCTTAATTATCCAGTGATATTCAGTGCCGAGCCATATACGGGCACCAACACTGAATATTCCCGTATAATTTTGGATGGTCTGGCCGAATAAGAGGCCAGCCAATTAAGTATTTTTTGTTTTTACATAAAAAACTGACCCCCCCCCCCTCAACATGGCCCCCTGACCTTCTTCTCCCCCCAACAGTCTGCAATGGAAGGTCCCCCAATCCACCCACTGTCCCTGCCCCTAGTGGAAGCTCTTCAAAATGTCTGCCATGTTCTTCCAGGGAAGCTTACGGTTCAGCCTCTTCCCCCTCCCCCTTCCAATTTTTCTTTCTGACAGCAGTTTACTTACCTGTGCAAAAATCTGCTTTGGAAGCCATTGAATTAGCACATCTGAGAAGTTCCCTCAGTAACATTTAGGCTCTAGGCCTTTGCCTAGTTTGTCTATACCTTTCTCCTGCAGGCACACACTTTTTGAGTCATATATGTAACTCGTTTCCTGTATCATCACTGGGAAAGAGGTTCCAAGTACAGGCTGGTTCCACACAGATTTTAGTAGCTGTAAAAGATATCTTCAGCTCTTTAGCATTTCAAATTAGGAATGTAAATGAGATGGATGCAGAGGACCTCTGGGATGGGCATGAGTGAATATTAGCCCAGAGGCCGTATAAGGTCCTCACATTTCTCCAAACCCTTCTCTCTTAATACGCACAGGCTCTTAAAGGGTTTCCTAATGGTAGACTTGGAGTTAATAATTAGCGTTGGCTAGGCAAAAGGGTAACTGAGAGACTGGACGTAAATGGTAATTATAATAAAATTTCCAGAAATGTAGAAACATATGCAAGAAAGGGATAGAACCCCTCTTCCCCAATGAGGCAAGTAACCGACAAGGACACTGAGGTCACAGATCCACCAAAGGGGAATGATCTACAATATGTACGGACCAAACATTCATGTTTCTCTATAGCTGGACCATTTATGTGGAATGCGTTGTCTGCTACCTTACGGTTTTGTAGAAATCCATTTGTTTGCTCAGGCTTTGCTTAGCTAATATTCTGTCTTTCTGGATGTCATCTTCTGCTGCGGGTTACCAGATCTGTTTTGGTTTACTGTGAAGCTATCATTGCAGATGAATGGCTGAGATGTAATCGATACGCTAAGATGGTATCATTTTCTCATTTTTCTATGTTCAAACATATTATTAAAGGAACAGAGTTTCAAAAAAACATGTGTGATTGGACATAAGTGCATTATGCAATTTTGGTTATCGAAAGAAGTGCCTAGTTTCTGGCATTTGAGGAATCAGTTTCATCGTCTTTTGTTATTTGAGACTTGGGAAGTTAGGTGTTCGGCCAGGAAAATTCGTATATTTATGGAAATATGGGATCCATATATTCAAAATCTTTCACCTAAGGCAAGAAGTTTAATTCTTAATGATTTACATTGAAGCTATGATTATTTACTTAAAATTCTAGTTCTTTATTTTTATCATTCTTTATTTTTGTCCGCTTCCAATAGGTTTAGTTTTTTTGGGGTTATTTTATTTCTTTAATAACAGATTTACATATAATTAAAAAGGGTTGGGATGGGAGGAGGAGGGAATTGATGATTTAAAAAGGGGTTTGAATTTGATAATATATTAAGGTTTATTGTAGATAATATGAAATATTTTGGAGGAATAATAGAACTATTGTTTGATAAATATTTTTTTGAATATTATTGTTATAAGCTTAATTTGTACTCATATTTTTGCATAATTGTATATTCCTTCAATAAAAATGTTATAAATTTAAAAAAAGGAATAGAGTAAAAATACATATAAATTATACAGAAAGATATTCTTTACAAATAATTAATAATTCACAAATGTTAAAATTCTAATCCATTCGCATATCAGCTGCTGATTGGTATGCATATCAGGGGTCTCAAAGTCCCTTCTCGGGGGCCGCAATCCAGTCGGGTTTTCAGGATTTCCCCAATGAATATGCATTGAAAGCAGTGCATGCACATAGATCTCATGCATATTCATTGGGGAAATCCTGAAAACCCGACTGGATTGCGGCCCTCAAGGAGGGACTTTGAGACCCCTTATATAGACAGTTACATCATTACCTGACTGCTTTAACACCGGATATTTTAAATGAAGAGATACAGGAAAAGATGTCAGAGGCGTTGTGTCTCACAGCACGGGTTCCCATCCCGCTGCGTTACCACCATAAATATTTGCAGGAGTTGGCGGGAGACTTAGGGCTTTTTTTATCAAGGTGCGCTACGGGGGTTAGTGCGTCGGACGTTTCCTAACGCGCTAACCCCTGCGGCAAGCCAAAAAACTAACGCCTCGTCAATGAAGGCGTTAGCGACTAGCGCGGCAGGCGGTTGAACGCACGGTATTCCGTAAGTTAACCGCCTACCGCAGCTTGATAAAAGGAGCCCTTAGATTATGTGGACCTTGCTTATAAGTGGACATCTGACTTACACATTCCTATCACTGCTGATATGATTAAAAAGGGCATACGGATTGGAATTAAGCATATTTTCCAAGCAGCTGAGAAGGAGCGGAACTATAAATTCTTATTGAGCGCTTATCGTGCGCCTAATAGAGCTTACAAGATGCGGCTCTGTGCTACTGTAGCAAATGTTTACAAGCTCACGTTACGCTAGGACATATGTTCTGGACATGTCCTTATATTTCTCAGTTCTGGATACGGTTGGTGGCTTATGTGGCGAGTTTGTGGGACTGTACTTGGCGTTTACATCCAAGTTTTCTCTTTACTGTGTCCGCTCGCCTGCATCCCATTAAACCGGGATGTACGGTGTTTCTTCGCAAGGCTCTCCTGTTTGGAAGGAAGAGCATTCTGGTCCGAACCCACCGACCGTGTCACAGTGGAGAGCACTCATGATACAACAAGTCCTCTTGGAGCGCAGAGACATTCTAGATTTAGGTTCACCTGCTGGTCAACGCTTTGTTCAGTGTTGGTCTCCATTTGGTAGTACATTAACCTCCTATGTGAGAGGACGACTGGAACTGATCTGATTAGGCATTTCCTGTTTACCTGTACTGCATTATAGCTTTTAACTTTACTAAACTCATAGTTGCTGCTGTTCCTGGGGAGGGGGTTGGGGGGAATTGGTTTGGGTTGGGGATTGTGCTGTCTTTGTTTCTTTTTGGAATTTGATGTATTGCTGTGGTATATTTGCAGATCCTTTTTGTTGCAAATTAATAAAAATGATTTAAACATCAAATTCTAATCCATATATTATATAAAATTCTATCATTCCTTCAAACATTTTATATAATAAACCATAATCCCCCCCAATCCATTCCCCCATTTTCTCCCTTCCATCCCATAATCAATCCCACCTCCCCAGATGAAACCTGACAAAAATAAAGAACTGGAATGTAATTTAAACAACCTTAGCTTCAGTGTAAATCATTGAGAAATAAACTTCTTGCTCTAGGTGAAAGGTTTTGAATATATGGATCCCAAACTTCCATAAAAAGACGAGTTCTTCTAGACGATCGCCTAACCTCCCAAATCTCAAACAAAAGTAAACGATGCAACTGGTTCCTCCAATGCCAAAAGCTTGGAGATTCTTTCTGTAACCAAAATTGCATCATACATTTATGCCCAATATGAAATAAAAGGCATTTCCTTTGAGCAAATACCCCACAAGCTGCTGCCTTACCAAAAATTACTCCCCTTGGAGAACCCACAACAGGACTACCCCATAAAGAACCCAAATATAATAGGATGGCAGACCAGAACGACTCGATTAAAGGACACAACCAAAAAACATGAGATAATGTGCCAGGATTCCTATCACATTTAATACAAACTGGGGAATTTACCAAACCCGCATGAAAAGCTTGAATTTGGGGGAAAAAAAGCCCTATGTAAAACTTTATAAGTATATTCTCTTCAAACAGACCCCGTAATAATTTTTGGCAATCTATTAATAGCTTGACTAAAATCGAGAATTGATATCTGAATTCCCAACTCCTCACTCCAATTTTGTAAAATGTTTTCATATGTATGAGTTGGAAGTAAATTCCACCACCATTTATGTAATAAACATACTGAAATAGGCATATCTTCACATTGATTAAAAAAAGATAGAATTCTATCACGAACTCCACATGGAAGATTCGATCTCCGTAATTTATTCAAATAATTCACCAATTGCATATAAGCGTATAAAGACCCAGGACTCCCTCCTATTGGTCAGGAAAACTCCTTATCTTCCCTGGCTCATCCAATATCCTTTAGACCAGTGGTTCCCAACCCTGTCCTGGAGGAACACCAGGCCAATTGGGTTTTCAGGCTAGCCCTAATGAATATGCATGAAGCAAATTTGCATGCCTATCACTTCCATCATATGCAAATCTCTCTCATGCATATTCATTAGGGCTAGCCTGAAAACCCGATTGGCCTGGTGTTCCTCCAGGACAGGGTTGGGAATCACTGCTTTAGACCCCCCAATTTCTAAAAATCCTACATGTCATACCAGGTTGAAAATCTCCATTACCCTGAATAGGTAACAAATCAGTTATACGCAGATTGTAACCCCATAATTTAACTAAATTACCCCAAACTGACCTCATTGGAGTTAAAATAGAATTACATCTTAAATGAACCGGTAATTTAGACCAGTGATTCTCAACCCTGTCCTGGAGGACCACCAGGCCTATCGGGTTTTCAGGCTAGCCCTAATGAATATGCATGGAGCAGATTTGCATGCCTGTCACTTCCATTATATGCAAATCTCTCTCATGCATATTTATTAGGACTAGCCTGAAAACCCGATTGGCCTGGTGGTCCTCCAGGACAGGGTTGGCAACCACTGATTTAGACTGATGTACCTGAAGAAGAAAAAATAAATGAAAAGGATGATAAAAGGCTTTTTCTTAAATTATTGGAGTAAATAAAACATCATCCAGAACCCAATCCCTAATATGTCTTAATAAACAAGCTTTCCCATAGATATGAATATCAGGAAGTCCCATACTACCCCTCTTCCCTGATCCTAATAAAATATCAAAAGATAATTTTGGCTTTTTCCCCGCCCAACAAAATTTAGTAATTACATTACATTAGGGATTTCTATTCCGCCATTATCTTGCAGTTCAAGGCGGATTACAAAAGAATTATCCAAGATGTATTACAAGAACTTACCAAAAAAAAAAAAAAAAATTTTGGTCATTTTCAAAAAGAGTAAGAAATGGGTAAGTTTATTTGTTTGGAGTAATTGGCTTTAGTGAGAGGTGGAGTTTGAGACTTGCGGTATTATTTCTTTTTTCAGAGTTTTCTTGAAGAGTATGGTCTTTATTTCTTTTCTAAAAGTCTTGTAGTCGAGGGATGCCGTCAGTAGATTGGCGATTTGGTTGTCTAGTTTGGCTGCTTGAGTGGCCAGGAGGCCATCATATAGTTTTTTTCCGTTTGACCTCCTTAATTGGGGGGGGATGAGAATGGGGTGTGAGTTTTCCTATGTCTGGTTGCGGTGTTGTGGATGAGGCGGTTATTCAGGTAGTTTGGACTGTCTCCATATAAAGTCTTAAATAGTTGGCAGTAGAATTTAAATTGTATTCTTGCTGGGATCGGAAACCAGTGCGATTGGAGATATGCTTCTGTAATGTGATCATGTTTCTTTAATGAGTAGATGAGTCTCAGTGCTGTGTTTTGGATAGTTTGTAGTTGTTTTGTTATGGTTGTAGGGCATGGGAGGTAGAGGATATTACAGTAGTCAAGTAGGCCTAGTATTAAGGACTGAACTATGAGCTGGAATTGAGTTTTCTCGAAGGATTTCCGAACTTGTCTTAAGTTTCTCATGACTAAGAATTGCAGTTCTTAATTTCCGCCAATCTCTACGTGTAAATTCTAGGGGAAGCATCTGAAAAGTATATAACCATTTGGGGAAAAGAGCCATTTTAAAAAGAGCTATACTGAGCTGTGGAATCATTTTCCTATTCAACTGCGCAATCTGGGCTCTTTCCAACCATTTCGAAAACATCTGAAAACTTGGCTATTTTCAGAGTTGTAAATTCCGCTCCTCTCCATACTATTCCATCCATATTGTATCTGTTCTCCTTTCTAATTTCTTGTAAACTGTGCCGAGCTCTACTGTTAGATAGAAGATGTGATATATAAGCCTAAGGTTTAGTTTAGTTTAATTTACCCCCTTGTAGAGGAAGACAAGGCTGATCCCTCAACTCTGAGTTTCATACTTCCTTCAATGCTATTGGGCCACTTTCTCAGAATGGACCACTCCCTTTTCAGATTTGATTGGCATGTTTCTGGCGCAGGAGCCTAGAATGTTCTTCCTGTAAAGCACTTTTTGGCAGCCTTCTACATGATTGTTTATTGTTTAATGAGAACTTGCTATACCACCTTTGCTATTGCTACATCAAGGCACTTTACGGGCTTAATATAGGTAGGAAAAGAATGCCAGCTTCATTATAGGGCCGTAATAAAAGGAGGAGCTGGCGAAAGGAGGGGAGGAAGGGGAGAGAGTAAGCAAAGCAAGGTCCAGCAGATCCCAACCAACCCCCGTAACCTCCTGAAAACGCTTCAAGGGCCAAAAAATAGGCCTGAAGGCCAGCCTTAAATTTTAGCTTTCAGAGAAAGGTGAGGCTCTCTTTTGGTCTTTCTCGTGATCGGCATTTTAAGTACTTTTTAAGTCCTATGTTAGAATATTGTGTAAGGTTGTTTTTTTTAATAAACCAATTAGAACTTTTGGTGATTGAGCAGGATATAAGCATTTCAAATTAACAAATGTGTAAAGGGACATTCCTTTGCTAGTAATGGCTTTAGAGATTTTACCTCCGCTGGAAGCAGTCAGGGGTGGTAATGCGCATGGCCCATTCTGAGAGGGTTAATGATGCAATGTGAGGTTAAAACCCTTTGAATGGGACCTCTTCATTTATTCAGATTTCTATACTGTTCTCACAAGGAAGGAGAAGGTGTTGCCACTGGAATTCTCAGTGTTAAAATCTGTAGGGTAGGGATGGGAGTGGGGAGATAATGGGATGAAAACCCAAACTGAAGATTTATGGGGTTTCTGGGGTCGTGATATTCGAGATTTCCCATTGATGGATTGTGGATCTCTACGAGATGGTTGTGATTGTTTTAACTCTGGATTTTACGTCATTGTTCGGATATTGTTCAATCCGTTAGATGATTTAGACATAAAATCCAGGGGGAGAAATTTTCAGCAGCGGGAACCACCAGGTTAATTTAATACATTATTTATTATTTTAGATCTATTAACTATCTTTTCATGGAGAGATTCACCCAAAGCACTTTACAATTCCTCGAATAGTAATCGGGTACTCTTAAGTATTTTCCCTCTCTGTCCTAGCAAGCTCACAATCTCACTGTGGAATCTGGAGCAATGGAGGGATTAAGTGAGTGCCCAGAGTCACAAGAAGGAGGATGGGATTGAACTCTCAGCCTCGGGACGTTAAGGCAGCAGTTCTGGCCACTAGGCTACCTCCTACACTACATGTAGCAGGGTGCCGGTTTGCCTCCTTTACAGTAACACTTGGAATATTTTGGGTCTCAGCTCCACAGTTTTCTAATCTAATCTAATATAAACCTAGACAGGCTCTAGGCGACCGGAAAAGACAAAGGGTACATAGGGCAGAGGGGAAGTAAGGAGAAAGGGGGAGAAGGCGGAGAAGACCTATTCGTACTAAGCAAAAGAACCGGAGCGCATGAGATCTTAAAAAATTAATTGTCAAAGAGAAGAGTTTTCATTTTTTTCCGGAATTGGGCATAGTCGGCTTCTGTTCTTGTTGCCTCTGCGAGATTATTCCAGATTTTGACTTCCAGGAAGGTGAACATGGATTGGAAAATTCTGTACTTGAGATTTTTCATTGAGGGGAGTCTGCATGGGATAGGAGTTTGATGAGAAGGGCAGCTGAGTTTCCATAGATTATATGATGCATGATGCAAGATGTTTTGAATTTTGTTTGGGCTGGGATGGGGAGCCAGTGGAGTTATCTGAGATATGTTGAGATGGAGTCATATTTTTTCAGGCCGAAAATGAGTCTTAGTGTTATGTTTTGAATGAGCTGTAATTTGCATGTAAGGGTGGTGTTGATTCCCAGGTAGACAGAGTTACAATAATCCAGTTGGGATAATATCATCACCTGGACAGTGAGGGCAAAGTGATGCCGATGGAAGTATGGCCTGATGAGTCTCAATTGTTTCATGTAATAAAATTGTAGGTCAGAATAAGAAGCATCATTACAGGAATGCCTTGGAGACCAGAGGGAAGTATAGAACCTGAGAGCAGGGGGGTTATGGGTCGTCCTCCTTCGATCGACAGGGAAAAGTCCACTGTACCATGTAATGGGAAGAGTGGTGAGTTTTCTACCCTAGAACCCAGCAGGGCAGAGCCTAAGAAAAAGGAGAGGAGAAAGGAACAGTCAAGGGTGGGGCCTGTTCCCATAAGAAAGGAGAGGAAAAGAGGTCAGACCTCTGATCGACAGCTAAACTCTGAGGCACAGGATGCCTAACGAAGGAGAAAGGAGGAATCCACAGAGACCGTCGATCGTGTCCTCAGTGAGAAGACTAAGGATGCAACCAGTTCAGCCCAGTAAGGGGAGAAAGATTGGAAGCAGTGTGAGCACGTGCTGAAGCTCTAGTGTGATAGGAGGCGAGACCCAAGTCCCGAGTGCATCCTGAGTCCAGAGATGTTCAGCATGAAAGGAGAGAGGAGAATGAAGTCTCAGAAAGGAGAGAAGAAACTTGCCAACACACAGATCGACTGCACAGACAGAGGAGGAGAGGGCATAACTTATGCTCTGTTGAATAGAACTGAGAGCATTTGAGGAGGCTACAAGGGGTCCCTAGAGCCGGGGAGCAGAGGGGGTGCCAAACCTGTCCACAGGACAAGGACGTTCAAGGGATGCACAAGATAATAAGTGACGGAGCACACCCCAAAGAAGATGACGACTGCTAACATTGTTCACGTTTGAGACTTTCGTCATCGCCTTACTGTTTTATAGACTAAGCCCCTCCTTTACAAAGCTGCGCTAGCGTTTATCGTGCTGGCCGCCGTGGTAACAGCCCCGACGCTCATAGAATTCCTATGAGCGTCCGAGCTGTTACCACCGCGGCCAGCGCAAAATACACTAGCACAGCTTTGCAAAGGAGGGGGTATGTGCCTTATTGTTTTCATAGCTGTATTTTTTATATGTGTTTATGCTCCTGGGGAAGGCCAGGAAATCAGTATTTTTATACAAATTCTTTCCAGCCTCTCTTACTTATTTTTCCAATGTGAATTGCTTGTGCCTCTCTAGAGAACATTGCTCCCTGGTTCACGGTTTGAATCAATTTGACTGAATCGATTTGTTTTGGGGGGGAAAAAAAATGGACTCACCGATTCAGGCCTGCTCTTGGGCTTTCCTCCCTCTGCCGGAGTCCTTCCTTTAGACTCCCTGAGGCTACACAAGCCCTTCTTGGGGACTGACTAGAAAACAGATTCCAAACCCAGAGGTCACCATCTCCAAACACCAGCCTCCCAACCCAAAGGGCACGCTCACCGAAGTTCAGGAACAACTCCTGAGCCCCAGAGGCTCCCAAGGAGGAGAGTGTGGTTAAAGCTACAACCCCAGCACCCTGAGGTTGTGGGTTCAAACCCACGCTACTCGTTATGACCCTGGGCAAGTCACTTAATCCCCCATTGTTAGATAGATTGTGAGCCTGTCAGGACAGACAGGGAAAAATGATTGAGTACCTGAATAAATTCATGTAAGCCGTTCTGATACCACCCTAATGTAACACCCAGGACACAGAATTGTGCTATGGGATCTGCAGGATTCACAGCTGGCCCAGGGGTGTTCCCTAAACCCGGGAGTCAATCCCCAATTTGATTCTGGGGCCTAGTTTCCTGCCCTTTCCCTTCCTGCCAGTGTAGAGTCGGTGACTTTTCAAAATACATAGGGTTATCAGATGTCTGGATTTTCCCAGACATGTCCGTCTGGCTTTTGAAAACCTGTGGGCGCTCAGGGCCGCGTCGGGAGGGCATGTGCAAATGTGATGATGTCACACGTTTGTGCATCGCACAACATCATCGTTTAGCATGCGTGGATGCCCTCCAGATGCAGCCCTGACGAGGTGAGGTTTGTGTGGGGCTGGGGGGGAGTATCAGAGCGGGGCTGTGGGTAGAAAGGGGTGTGGCTGACATAGCGAATGGGGCCTATTTTTTTTTTTTGGGGACGTACAAATCTGCTAACCTTAAAAATACACCCTGATATCTATCCAGAAATATTGAGGCCTTGGGTTTTGAAAAGATTTGCTCCAATTTTTTCTTGTAGTTGGAATAAATTCCCACATAAATATTAAATGAGTTTAAGCTGGAAGGGCTGTGGCCCCCTGGGGCTCAAGGAGAAGCATCTGAAACCACTTCCTCCTGCCGGCAGAAAATAGCTGACTTAACACCCATTAGAGCAAAGAGAAATATGAATTATTGAGACGTTCAGACCCTGAAAAATGGACTGGTCTTTTTTTTTTTTTTTTTTTTAAACTTTATTGAATTTTCAGACATTGGCAGTGCATTACAAATAGTATAACATTAAAAGCTTGCATAAAATGCACCTTAATACACAAAATATAAATGAAACAACCATTTCCCCCCCTATCATCCAATTATTAATACATTAAATCATTTTTAATACAATAATATACTCATATAATTTAACCCTTCAAAGTATCCCTCCCCTCCCCCCACCCTGGATGTGTAAAGAAACCTGAGAAAGAGAACCAAAAATTACATTATCCTTATTGTTTGTTAACAAATTCAGTCAGTAAGCTCCATATTTTGTTAAATGTATTACTCAAACCTATGCATTCCGCGTTCATTCTTTCATATTTATATGTATTGCACACGTTCGCCCACCAGAATGTGTAATTAAGTCTGTCACAACATTTCCAATTTCTTGTGATCATTTGAATGGCTATTGCTGTCAAAATCAATAAAAGACGACTTTTATATTTGTCTAAAACAGGCTTTACCTGTAACAATGTGCCACAAATTATGACTTCATACGATAAAGGAATGGATGATTCTAATATAAGATTGGTTTGTCCCCATATTGACCTCCAGAAATTAATCTAATCTAATCTAATCTAAATCTTGGGTTTATATACCGCATCATCTCCGCAGATGGAGCTCGACACGGTTTACATGGTTAGGGAAGGAACGGAACTACAGTGGAATTATATAAGTATGAGAGAAGAGAGGTTGGTGTGAGAGTGCCAGGAGCGGGACGGGGTTACGTTCTGGAGAAGAGCCAGGTCTTCAGATGCTTACGGAATGGTAGAAGGGGGCTCAAATTGCGGAGAGGGGAAGGGAGACTGTTCCAGAGCTGAGTGATTCTGAAAGGGAGGGAAGAGCCAAGTTTACCAACAAGGGAGATGCCTTTTAAGGAGGGGTAGGATAGTTTTAATTTTTGAGTGGATCTAGTGGAGGTTGGATTTGAGGAATTCCAGGATAGAGGGATAAAAGGAGGAAGGATACCATGGAGGATCTTGAAGGTTAGGCAGGCACATTTAAAGTAGACCCTGGAAATAACGGGAAGCCAGTGGAGTTTGGATAGGAGCGGTGTGACATGGTCAAATTTACTTTTTGAGAAGATAAGTTTAGCCGCGGTGTTCTGGATTAGTTGGAGTCTGTGGAGGCTTTTCTTTGTTAAGCTTAGGTAAATGGAATTGCAATAATCCAATCTGGAGAGGATAATGGATTGTACGAGGACGGCAAAGTGTTTTTGGTGGAAGCAGGATCTCACTTTCCTCAGCATGTGAAGGCTGCAAAAGCATTTTTTTATCAGGGAGTTGAGGTGGTCGTTGAAGGATAATGATGAATCTATGGTGATGCCCAGAACTTTGCTAGAGAATTCCAGCTGTAGAGAGGAGCCTGTGGGCAGTGGGATGGAAGTGGGTAATTGATCAAGTTTAGGGCCGAGCCAAAGTAGTTTAGTTTTGGACTCGTTCAATTTCATTTGTACAGTGTGAGCCCAGGATTGAAGTTTGGTTATGCAAGAAGAAATGTTAGCTGCGAGATTGGTGAGGTTCGCGTCGGTCTCGATGAGGACCAGGATATCGTCGGCGTAAGTGTAGAGTGTTTCTAGGGGGGATAGGTGGAGAAGATTCAGGGAGGACATATAAATGTTGAAGAGGATGGGAGAAAGGGGGGAGCCTTGTGGGACTCCACAAGTCGGTTTCCATGGGGAGGAAGAGGAACCATGTTTGGTGACGGTGTAAGAGCGAGAACGTAAGAAGTTCGAGAACCAGTCAAGGACTGTAGAACTAATGCCTATCTCGGAGAGTAGGAAGATTAGAATGTCATGGTGGACAACGTCAAAGGCAGCAGAGAGGTCGAATTGAAGGAGAACGGCAAATTTTTTGTGAGAGTGAAATTGTTGGATCTTCGAGATTAGGGAGGCCAGGAGGGTTTCGGTACTGAAGTCGGGTCTGAAGCCGTATTGATAGGGTAGGAGGACAGAGAATCTTTCCAGGTAGGCTGAGAGTTGGGAGGAGACGATGGACTCTAGCAATTTGGTTAGGAGCGGAATGTTTGCTATTGGGCGATAATTGGATGGGGAGGAGGGGTCTAGGTCAGCTTTCTTCAGTAGGGGGGTCAGTGCAATGCGTCCCATTTCAGGGGAGAAGAGGCCCGATGATAGGGCAGAATTTATGAGTATGGTGAGAGAAGAGATGGCCTGTGTGGGTATTTTCTCAAATAGATAGGATGGGAATGGATCCAAGGTGCAGTTACAGGATTTCAGTTTCAGGCAGAGTTTGAGGACCTGCGAATCGGATACTTGCTCAAAGGTAGTCCAGGATCTGTTGACTGGGACGGGGGTGGGGACCTTTGTAGTAGGATCGGGGGAGGCGGGCACCAGAGGATTGTAGGAGACTACGGGAGGGAAGGAGCTTCTCAAGGCGGTGACCTTTTCATTGAATTAAGCATCATTGGACAAAAATATAACAGATGATCCAACGTCCCTATATTAATATCACAATGCCAGCATCTATTAGATTTTGAATTATCAATTTTTTGTAATCGAACTGGGGTCCAAAAAATCCTGTACAACAAAAATAACCATGTTTGTCTCATAGATGCGGACGCTGTACATTTCCACCTCCGAGACCAAATTCGTGGCCATCGAGATGCAGAAATATACTGTTTTATCGGTTCATAGACAATGGCGCGAAAGACAAAAGCGCGCGCCGACAATTGAGCACAGCGCGGAGGTGTGCGCCGCACAAAATTACAGTTTTTAGGGGCTCCGACGGGGCTTTTTGTTGGGGAACCCCTCCCCAGTTTACTTAATAGACATCGCGCCGGCGTTATGAGGGGTTTGGGGGGTTGTAGCCCCCCACATTTTACTGTAAACTGAACTTTTTCCTTAAAAACAGGGAAAAAGTTAAGTTTTCAGTAAAATGGGGAGGGGGGTTACAACCCCCCACAACCCCCACAACGCGGTGCGATGTCTATTAAGTAAAGTGGGGGAGTTCCCCCCACGCCCCCCCCTTGAAGCCCTAAAAACAGTAATTTAGAGCGGCGCGCGCCTCCGCGCTGCGCTCAATTGTCTGGGCGCGCCTTTGTCGCGGCACGCTTTTGACCTGACACCGTTTTATCTCGATACTCCAAATGTCTCTAAGACTGGTCTTAATAAAAGAAAAAACTTGTCCTCTGGAGTGTTTCTGAAGTACACAGAGGAAGCTGTAATACGCGCCCTGGCTTCCTGAATATTTCTATTGGGACGTCCTCAGCCATTAGTCCCAGGGGGATGCCAGTTTAGCAAAAGTGAGAGAACTCACTTTCGGCTGGATCCGATTGACCCCAAACTGCTGTTTACCCGTGACATCATAGATGCTGTATTTAAACAATTGGACCTTGTTCCTTGGGAGACCAGCAGTGACACGGTTCCAAAATGGCTCCGGGGACTTGCGGCTTTAAGGAATCAATGATCTGCTAGAGAGCCTATACCTGTTTGAGGTAAGTAATTTTAGAAATATCGAGTGGAATTCATAAGGTGCAGCTTCCGTTGACAGACAAACCCCCTCAGGGTCTGATTCTAAAAACGGTGCCCCTAACGCCATCTAACAGACCAATCAGGATACACGTTTAAAATAAAAATGGTGGGGCGAAGGGCATGTTGGCATTGTTGGCGCATATACGGAGATGTCTAGGCTTGCCTACGGACACCTAAGGCCGGCTTAGACATGGTTTACTTCAAAAGTGGCCTTAGGCATCTGCAGGTGTGCCTAGACGCTTCTTGTAGGCCCGCTGAAACCTGGTGTAAATGCTGTCCCATCCATGCCCATACCCTTCAATGGCATTTTAAGCCCCTTCTTCAGTATATTTCTCTTTGGGTACTGCCAGCCATAGTAACATGATGTCAGATAAATGCCAAATGGCCCATCCAGTCTGCCCATCCGCAGTAACCATAGAAACACGACGGCAGATAAAAGCCAAATGGCCCATCTAGTCTGCCCATCCGCAGTGACCATTATCTCTTCCTCTCTCTAAGAGATTCCACGTGCCTATCCCAGGCCCTCTTGAATTCAGACACAGTCTTTGTCTCCACCACCTCTTCCGGGAGACTGTTCCACGCATCAACCACCCTTTCTGTAAAAAAGTATTTCCTTAGATTATTCCGGAGCCTGTCACCTCTTAACTTCATCCTATACCCTCTCATTCCAGAGTTACCTTTCAAATGAAAGAGACTCGACTCAAGCACATTTACATTACGTAGGTATTTAAATGTCTCATGTCTCCTGTCCCCCCGCCTTTCTTCCAAAGTATACATATTGAGATCTTTAAGTCTGTTCCTTTACATCTTATGATGAATATCACTGACCCTTTTATTAGCCTTTCTCTGGACCGACTCCATCCTTTTAATATCTTTTTGAAGGTGCAGCCTCCAGAATTGTACACAATATTCTAAATGACATCTCACCAGATTGGCAGTCTAGATCAGGGGTAGGGAACTCCAATCCTCGAGAGCCGTATTCCAGCCGGGTTTTCAGGATTTCCCCAATGAATGTGCATGAGATCTATTTGCATGCACTGCTTTCAATACATATTCATTGGGGAACTCCTGAAAACCGGACTGGAGTACGGCTCTCGAGGACCGGAGTTCCCTACCCCTGGTCTAGATGAACTGATGCTATTGACTCCATGCGCCCCCTCTGGTCACAGTGGAAATACAACCGGGTGAGGTGGCTGTTCTCTAAAGAGGCATGTGCCTTGCTTCTCATGCTCCAGACAGTCTCAGCTCCTGTGACAGATGCTGACATTAAACATAAAATATAGTGCAGATAAAATTGGTCATCCCTGCTCTCCCTCTCTTGCAAAGGACAAGAGGAATCCAGCAATGAAGCGTGTGAGTTCAGGCAGTAGTAACACAGAGCAGAATCTAACCCCTTTCGGTGTACGTATTGTGCCCAGCACTGAAGTAAACATAATAATTCACAGCCTTGGTGACAGTGACTCAGTTGGGACTGATTCTTGTTTTTGAAACTCTGCCAGCCATCGTTATTTATAATTACTTGGCTTCGGCCCTAAAGCCTTCTAGGAGGGTTTGTGCCACTGTTTCAGGCCTGGCTGGGATTAAAAGCCAGAGCGACCAAGATGGTAAAAGGGATGGAACTCCTCTCGTATGAGGAAAGACTGAAATGGTTAGGGCTCTTCAGCTTGGAAAAGCTGAGGGGAGATAGGATTGAAGTCTACAAAATCCTGAGTGGTGTAGAACGGGTACAAATGAATCGATTTTTCGCTCTGTAAAAAATGACAAAGACTAGGGGACACTCGATGAAGTTACAGGGAAATACTTTTAAAACCAATAGGAGGACATTTTTTTTCACTCAGAGAATAGTTAAGCTCTGGAACGCATTGTTGGTTTTAAGAAAGGTTTGGACAATTTCTTGGAAGAGAAGTCCATAGTCTGTTATTGAGACATGGGGGAAGCCACTGTTTGCCCTGGATTGGTTGCATGGAATATTGCTACTCCTTGGGTTTTGGCCAGGTACTAGTGACCTGGATTGGCCACCGTGAGAATGGGTTACTGGCATTGATGGACCATTGGTCTGACCCAGTAAGGCTATTCTTATGTTCTTATGCACTGGGGTTCCAGGGGTAGCTTACCAATCCACTCCAGGGTCTTGTAGGGTGCTACTCATCACCGAATCAAGAAAGTAGAAACAACTTTCAGTCTCACCAGGGTTGCTTGACCAATTGATCTATTCTTCGCCCCACTGCCTGTAATTTTAATACAAAGTGGAATAATGATTGTGTTGCTCCATCATAGACCGCGAGGGAGTATCTCCTTATGGCACTTTTTATGTTCAAATCTTTTTATTAGAGAACAAAACAGCAGAAAGCGGAACAAAGTCCATTCAAACCATGATACAACAAGTACAATTTTATACAATTACCCCCCCCAAACCTTTCCCCCCCAGACCACCAATCCCCTCTTTCCGCCCCTTATGGAAAAAAAAGGAAGGAGCGAAGTATGAGAGTAAGCAACTTGAGTACAAAATGAAGAGAAGCGAAACAGCCCAAAAAAGAGATGGGGCGGGGCAATAAAAAAAAAAATAGGTAACAAAGAAGAATATTACAAAGCCCAGCCAAAAAGATCCGCTCCGTTCCATCAATCATAATCAAAAGAAACATCTAAGTTTGTTTTGGGCTTAGGGCGCTAGTTTCCCAAAGTTGGCAGAGTCTAATGTCCATTTTCGAAAAATACGTCAAAAATATATATATATTTTTCAAAAATCGTCTACTACTACGTCCAGCCGTTTGATTGTCTAAACCGCCAAGTCGTCTATCTTTATACCACATTCTCTTCCAAAAAATCGTCCAAGTCCCAAATGCCCAGAACAAAACCTTTTGGATGTGGGAGGGGCCAGCAAAGTGATGAACTGGCCACCCAGACATGGCAACAGAGTAGTGGGGCATACATGGCACTGCTTTGAACTTCACAAAAAGGGTGCCACGTAAACATCTCACCACAACTCCCTTGCAGGTCATGGTGAACCCCCAAAACCTACTATACCCACTTGTCTACAACCCCAATAGCCATTATGGCTGCAGGTGCCACCTATATGGCAGTATAACCAACTAGATCAATCCTCCTCAACCAGACATAGAAGAACTCACTCGCTATTCCCTCACCCATCATCCAAAAATGTCAAACGAAAAAAACTTTATGACAACCTAATAGCCTCCAAAGCAGCTAAACTGGACAGACAAATCACCACTCTGTTATCTTCAACTACAAACTACAAAACCTTCAAGAGAGACATTAAAACCATACTCTTCAAAAAACACATAAAACCTATCCAGCACAACCAATCCCAACCCAACATCCAACACTCTCTATACCCTTAATACTCTCTAATATTCTTCTATCTACCAAACGTTATCTAAAACCTCCATAATTCACCCTATTCTTATCTCCTAAAGACCTCTACTTCCCGTTGGTAACTCTTTTTCCAATGTTTTTATTACATTAAAAATTTTATGTCATCGCTTATTCTATTCCTTCAAATTTTGAATGTAATTCTTGTTTTAGTTTGGATGTAATCCGCCTTGAACCACAAGGTAATGGCGGAATAGAAATCACTAATGTAATGTGTATAGTGGGGTTTTGGTGGGCTCACATTTTCCACCATGAATGTCGTGGTTAGAGTGGCTTATGGGCCTGGGTCCTCCTCTCTATGGTTCTACCCCCCCGGACTACATAAGCCCCCTCTGTGCAACTCTACTAGGCTTTCCTGTGCCAGGTGCTGATGTTCTGGAGGCAGGTATGTAGGTTTTTATGGCGGTGTGGGTGTGGGTGTGTGTGTGGGGGGGGGTCAGTGATCACTGGGGGAGTGTGTGGGGGTCTATACATTGTGTCTGCAGTGATTATCTGGTCACTTTGGATACCTTCTGGGCGCTTAGACCTGTTTTTAGATCGCCTAAGTCACAACGTATAAGTCTGTTCGTTAAACTTTCGATTATCCCTGCAAAGTCTAGGTTGGCCAAAATCCTGCCCACGCCACTCCTTCAAAAATGCTCCTGTCAGCTCTGGGCGCACAGCAGGATTCAGAGGCCTAAAACGTCTCTGGATACGTCTAAAAACCTGTTTCGATTATCGGCACTGGGACAACCTGTCTAATACGCATACTCATACTCATACTCATATTAAGGGCCATGAAACTTGGCCACTAGGCCAGCCTGGGCTGTGGATTTCCAGCTACCAGAGATGTTTTTACATTGATGACTGAGGGCAGATTGGCGAGTAGGAGCTGTGGCGGTTAGTAACCTCTACATGAAACCCGACTCTGGAATGTGTCCACCTCCTGTCAGGAGCAGAATACTGAATGACACGGGGACACATTTTTTTTCCCCATCGCCCACTTGAACTCATTTTCCCGTCCCGTCCCCACGAGTTCTTTTCCTGTCCCTGCCTCAAACTCTTTAAAATCATACATGTCCAAGGCTTGTGTGGTTAAGGCTTTCTCAAGTTTCAAGTTTCATAAAATCTTTGATTAATCGCTTAATCACATTTCTGAACGATGAACATTTTAAAAGAAATTCCAGTCTTTGGGGAACAATACAGTACGTTAACAATTTTACATCCAAACGGACTAAAAGACATACTTGACAAACAGTAAACACAAGGAAAACGGAGAATGAAATTCCTTAAAGAAAAGTAAGACAATCAGGGTAAAAAACGAAAGGCAGGGAAAACAAAAAAAAAAGACAATAAAATAAAATTATTAACCAGCAGATTGTTAACTAATTATCAAAAGCATCCTTAAAAAGAAAAGTTTTTAGATTACTCTTAAATTTCTCCAGATTACGTTCTTCCCTTAAGTAAATAGGGAGAGAATTCCAAGGGACCCTCGGCCCAAAACTCAGGGGCGGAAAATTTCATGGCGACACCAGAAAGTATTTCTTCACAGAGAGAGTGGTTGATCATTGGAACAAGCTTCCAGTGCAGGTGATCGAGGCAGACAGCGTGCCAGACTTTAAGAATAAATGGGATCCCTACGAGGGTCCCTACGAGGGATCCCATGTGGGATCCCTACGAGGGTCAAGATAAGGAAATTGGGTCATTAGGGCATAGACAGGGGGTGGGTAAGCAGAGTGGGCAGACTTGATGGACTGTAGCCCTTTTCTGCCGTCATCTTCTATGTTTCTATGTTTCTATGATGGGTCATTTGGCCTTTATCTGCCATCATGTTTCTATGTTTCTATAATCAGAAAGTTCTATGACATCACAATGCAGGTGTAAAGAGCCTTAGCCTATGGGAAGAGGAGATGCAAATGTTAAGAGCCTTAGCCAATAGGGAGAGGAGGAGAGAGTGGCTGCTGCAGACACCAGAAAGTATTTCTTCACAGAGAGAGTGGTTGATCATTGGAACAAGCTTCCAGTGCAGGTGATCGAGGCAGACAGCGTGCCAGACTTTAAGAAGAAATGGGATCCCCATGTGGGATCCCTATGAGGGTCAAGATAAGAAAATTGGGTCATTAGGGCATAGACAGGGGGTGGGTAAGCAGAGTGGGCAGACTTGATGGGCTGTAGCCCTTTTCTGCCGTCATCTTCTATGTTTCTATGTAAGGCAGAGCTTACAGGAGTGGAGCGGAGACAAGGACAGCGACAAAATTTGCGGGGACGGGGAAAAATCTGTCCCCTTGTCATTCTCTATACTGAAGCCCTTAGAAAGGGGGGAAAGAGGGCACCATCCCAGTAAGGAGCCCATAGCTCTTACAGAGGAGCCGAGAGCCATGCGTAGGGTTGGCGAGTAGCCAAGGCCCAAGGCGTTTCTGATTTCATCACTCCTACCTCATAACACTCTGGAAATGTCTTTGTTTGAAATACTTTACAAACAGGAAGTGAAAATACCCCAAGGGAGTCATTCACCAACCTCTTTCAGATTATTCCAGCAGACTGTAGCATATGCCAGAGCTTGTTAACAGGCAAGCTTCTACCTCGATCCCAAATCTGCCCTACCTGACAGGGCGCAAAACTCGGAATGTACTCCATTCCCCTCAGTTCTTCTCCAAATCAAGGGGGGGTCACTGCCTTTCACCCCCGTCCTGGTCATTTGCAGCACAACAGCAGAATGTCTGGCACCCCAGTGCGATGCCAGGCAGGCAGTTTGCCAGTATTTGGAGAGAGCAACATTATTATATTTTTGGCAGCCAGTGGCTTTCTAACTGGCACCACAGGGAGGAAAATCCTTTACCAGCTCCTCCTCTTCAGAGCTAATTACATACTTTCTAAGGGGCCGTTCAGAAACCCAGTAAGGTGGAGGATGCAAGTTCTGACAAAAACAACCAGAGACGAGGGCTGTAAAATGAGGGATTCCTGAGGAAACCTTTCCCTGAAACAAATTGTTCAGTGCTGCCCTTTGCCTTGGGAGCCCGTGAATGTGTGGCACTAAAGGTGGCTTTTATTATTTTAGGAGCTGGGCTTTGCAGTAAGGGCTGCTCACGAAGAGTTCACCACAGACAGATGGATGGGGAACCAGACTCGTTATGCCAGCTTTCTGTGGTTACAACTAAAGTGGTTTACATATTATTAAGGATACCAGACATCTGGATTTCCTCGGACATGTCATAAGAACAAAAGAATAGCCTTACTGGGTCAGACCAATGGTCAGACCATCAAGCCCAGTAGCCTGTTCTCACGGTGGCCAATCCAGGTCACTAGTACCTGGCCAAAACCCAAAGAGTAGCAACATTCCATTATCTCAGAGTAAGCAAGATTCCGGAACCCCAAAGAGTGCAACATTCCATGCGGAATTCTAAAGAGTAGCAAGATTCTAGAATCCCAAAGAGTAACAAAAGATTCTGGAACCCCAAGGAGTAGCAACATTCCATGGTACAGATCCAGGGCAAGCAGTGGCTTCCCCCCCCCCCCCCCCCGTCTTTCTCAATAACAGACTATGGATTTTTCCTCCAGGAACTTGTCCAAACCTTTCTTAAAAACCAGTTATGCTATCCACTCTTACCACATCCTCTGGCAACGCGTTCTAGAGCTTAACTATTCTCTGAGTGAAAAAAAATTTCCTCCAATTTCCCTGTAATTTCATCGAGTGTCCCCTAGTCTGGATGGCTTTTCAAAACCTGGCACTTTGTCTGGGTTTTTAAAAACTTCCCCCAAATTTGTGTCACGCAGGTGGGCATCCATGCATGCGTGGATGTCCTCCTGCCTGATGAGAGCAAGCAGCGGGGGCAGGGCTGGGGCGTAACAGGGCGGCATGGGTGAAACTGGACGTAAAATCTGGCAACACTACATATGATATACAGAGACTTATTTTGTCCCTGGTGCAATGGAGGGTCTCGTGACTTGCCCAGAGTCACAAGGAGCTGCAGCAGGAATCAAACCCGGTTCCCCAGGTTCTTAGGCTGCTGCGCTAACCGCTAGGCTATTCCGCTACCCCCCGCAGCAAGGGTGAGAGGTGCCAGGGGCGGTAGTGCCCCTCCCCTGCCCTCATCACTGCCCGCCCACCCCAATCCGTTCCTTCCCCACCCCCTCCTGCCATACACCCCTTCCCCCATATCTTTTTAACGTTTCCGGTGCAAGCAGCAACCCCAATCTGCTGCTCACGCCAGGGTTGACTCTTCCTCTGACATCACTTCCTAGGGGCGGGTCCAGGAAGTGATGTCTGAGGAACAGCCGACGCTGGTGTGAGCAGCAGGTTGGGGTTGCTGCTTGTGCCAGGATCATTAAAGAGATATGGGGGAAGGGAAGGGACGCATGCAAACAGTAGTGGGGGGGGGGGGGCGGAGAGGAGGAGGGGTGTTGGTGCTCCCCCTTACTACTCCACTGGTCCCCATTACCAAGCCTCTCTTCCCCATATATCTCCTTTCTTCCTCCTCCAGCCCTTCACAGCATAATTCTCTCTCTCTGTCAAAAACCCCATTCAACCCCTTTCGCCCCTTCCTAGACTTTTTGATTCCTTTCCCCCAGCTCCACGCTCAGGGTGAACTGGCCCAAAGACTGAGATTTACCATGCCAAGGAATGAGATTGAAGGCCAAAGAGTGAGATTTTTCAGATGGTACCATCCAGGGTAGAAATCTAGAATCAAGGCAGCATTAAATGATCATGACTTTATGGGGGAGGGGGGAAGCCTTTGAAAGAGCAGATAGCGTAGCTAGTTTTAAGAAAGGTTTGGACAATTTCTCGGAGGAAAAGTCCATAGTCTGTTATTGAGAAAGACATGGGGGGAAGCCATTGCTTGCCCTGGATCGGTAGCATGGAATGTTGCTACTCTTTGGGATTCTAGAATCTTGCTATTCTTTAGGATTCTGAATGGAATGTTGCTACTCTTTGGGGTTCCGGAATCTTTTGTTACTCTTTGGGATTCTAGAATCTTGCTATTCTTTAGGATTCTGAATGGAATGTTGCTACTCTTTGGGGTTCCGGAATCTTTTGTTACTCTTTGGGATTCTAGAATCTTGCTATTCTTTAGGATTCTGAATGGAATGTTGCTACTCTTTGGGGTTCCGGAATCTTTTGTTACTCTTTGGGATTCCAGAATCTTGCTATTCTTTAGGATTCTGAATGGAATGTTGCTACTCTTTGGGGTTCCGGAATCTTTTGTTACTCTTTGGGATTCTAGAATCTTGCTATTCTTTAGGATTCTGAATGGAATGTTGCTACTCTTTGGGGTTCCGGAATCTTTTGTTACTCTTTGGGATTCTAGAATCTTGCTATTCTTTAGGATTCTGAATGGAATGTTGCTACTCTTTGGGGTTCCGGAATCTTTTGTTACTCTTTGGGATTCTAGAATCTTGCTATTCTTTAGGATTCTGAATGGAATGTTGCTACTCTTTGGGGTTCCGGAATCTTTTGTTACTCTTTGGGATTCTAGAATCTTGCTATTCTTTAGGATTCTGAATGGAATGTTGCTACTCTTTGGGGTTCCGGAATCTTTTGTTACTCTTTGGGATTCTAGAATCTTGCTATTCTTTAGGATTCTGAATGGAATGTTGCTACTCTTTGGGGTTCCGGAATCTTTTGTTACTCTTTGGGATTCTAGAATCTTGCTATTCTTTAGGATTCTGAATGGAATGTTGCTACTCCTTCTGTTTTGGCTAGGTACTAGTGACCTAGATTGGCCACCATGGCTACTGGGCTTGATGGGTCTGACCTAGTAAGGCAGTTCTTAAAGTGGAAAGCAAGTTGGGTAAATGACCTGAGCTGAGAATTGTCTCCTACCCAGTAGTTAAAAGTACGTACATTGGTTTCAGAGCGCACGTGCTTACAGTAAAGGGAAAAGGGACAGGGTAGCTGGTTTCACAATTTCCTGCAAAATCGTTCATATGCAGTGAAAAATGTTGCATTTTTTTGGACTCCAGTTTGTGGGGTCTCTCACCACTTTCCCCCGATACTCTTTACCATTTTCATGAGTACTTTTAGTTCGGTTAAATTAGACGAAGGCGCATTAAACGTGGACCAAATCTCCTGACTAGCAAGATGGATTTGGAGCCCCTTTCTGTAGGAGCTTTGAAGACGGTGGGTCAGCTTAGGACACGGCGCATCAGCTCAGGTGATTACAGTAATTCTGCCACCGGGGCACTGCTGTTCTATCTGATTGTTGGGCTAGAAATTGAATTCTGTTCCCCGGTTGCACACATCAAGTGATAATATAATTATAGTGAAAGAAACTTCAAGCCAGGAAGCCGTACAGAAACGCTACTGGAGATCCTACAGCCCTGATAGCTCAACAGTGCGCTGTACCCCAGTACTGTAGTCCTGCTTTGTTACTGGAATGGAGAAATGCTCTCTTGCGGGGGACAGAAAAGACAGTGAGGTGAACTTTTTTGTTTATTCAATTGTCTATAGCGTTCTCCAAAGGGAGCTCAGAACCGCTTAGATTTGCCTTCTGGTTTAATATTTGCGGTATCCTCTATAATAAAACCCTAAGCGCGCATGTGCACTTAGGCCGTGATCCCTGCCACCGTGATGTATGCTTCCGTGGACGTATTCTATTTGCGGTGCGTGCAGCTGTGTACGACGCACGCGATGGTTTCAGCGGGTTGGAAGCCGGCCTCAACGAAAAAAAAATAAACAATGCTGGCCTACATGAAAAAAAACCCCCACGCTGCCCACGGAGACAAACAGGAAGCGAAGGACCGCCGCACGCAGTCGCGCAATCAACTCTAACGTCCATGGGGGGGGGGGGAATCGAGCACCCTGGAGCAGGAGGACAGGGAGAGAGTGTGAACGTTGGAGATAGCTCCACATAAAGCGCCGCTGTAGGCACCCCAACAACGGGAAGAGGAGGAGAGGGCCCGATGATAGGGAGAGACTGCTGGAATTTGGAACAGGGAAGGGGTGCTGTTGAACAGGGGGGAGGTAAAACCAATGGATATGGGCTACTGCTGAACAGGGGGAGCAGTGAAGGGGTGCTTCTAGACAGGGGGGAGGTAAAAGGAAGGGAAAAGGCCTACTGCTAGACAGTGGGAGTAGAGAAGGGGGGGGGGGTGTTGCTGGACAGGGGGAGAAAAAAGTAAGGAAGAAAGGCTACTAGCACTCGTTAATGTAACGGGCTAAAAAACTAGTATTAAATAAATTGAACTTGAACCTACATGAATTTATTCAGGTACTCAAGCATTTTTGATACAGTTGGGGGGTTTCAGTGCATAGACCCTCCACCCTATGCACCGGATCTTGCTCCATCTGACTGGCTTCTGTTTCCAAACTTTAAAAAGAATTTGAAAGGGTGACAAATTTTGAATGATTTGGAGGTGATTAAGAACATAAAAATAGCCGCACTGGGTCAGACCAATGGTCCATCAAGCCCAGTAGCCAATCCAGGTCACTAGTACCTGTCCAAAACCCAAGGGGTAGCAATATTCAATGCTACCAATCCAGGGCAAGCAGTGGTTTCCCCCATGTCTTTCTCAATAACAGTCTATGGACTTTTCTTCCAGGAACTTGTCCAAACCTTTCTTTAAACCAGCTACGCTATCCGCTCTTAACACAACCTCTGGCAAAACGTTCCAGAGCTTAACTATTCTCTGAGTGAAAATATATTTCCTCCTATTGGTTTTAAAAGTATTTCCCTGTAACTTCATCGAGTGTCCCTTAGTCTTTGTAATTTTTGACGGAGTGAAAGATCGATCCACTTGTTCTACTCCACTCCGGATTTTGTAGACTTCAATCATATCTCCCTTCAGCCATCTCTTTTCCAGGCTGAAGAGCCCTAACTGTTTTAGTATTTCCTCATACTAGAGGAGTTCCATCCCCTTTATCATCTTGACCACTCTTCTGTGAACCTTTTCTAGTGCCTCTATATTTTTCTTGAGGTAAAGAGACCAGAATTGAACTCCATTCTTTACAATAGCTCCAGCTCTATGGAACTCTTTACTAGTTAGCTTATATTTGGAATCATCATATTCTTGCTTTCAAATTCTTTTGAAAATGTATCTCTTTGAACGTGCTTTCTGTTAGCTTTGTAACTAGTAGGAAACACATCTTTGCAGTGATAGACCATGAATGGTTTTATGTCTTCTGTATGAATGTAGTGTACTATCCTGTTTTAATGACGTTCCTATTTTGGTTTTATGTGGTATATTTTATTGTAAACCGCCTTGAATTGTGCTGCAGCTAAGGCGGAATATCAAGTTTGATAAACGATACAAAGATGATATATAGGAAGGGAAGGAGGGTGTTGATCTAATTTTTGGAGCAAAACCAGTTTTTTAGTTTTTGAAAGTTACGTTATCTCTACCATTTTCTGGTTCAGTAAAAATATTAAGGTATCACAGGTCATGTGTTACTACTGCCATGGTGGTGGAAGAAACAAAGCCGTGCTGATGGAAGAAATATTTTTGATTTTTTGATTTATTGTTTGGAGCCCTTTTCTCCTGAGGCAGCGTGATAAAGTGAAACAAGACTCTTGTCGAGGAAGGGTTTATTGCTGGTTGTCTTTTACCATGGGCCTATAAGTATGGATAGTAGCTGTGGTTTGTACTGTTGGATCGGCGGTTGAAAGCAGTGAGAGGTGTGGCTGGCTGCCGGAGTAGAAAGTACACCTGCTTGCTGGTGGTGCAGTTGGAAGGATATAGTGTGCAGTAGTGCTGCCTGATTTAGGAAAAAAAATTTTGATTCAATTCGATTCAGCATATTGAATCAATTTTTCGATTTGATTTTCCTGCCACAGTCCTGCCCCCTCCTCTGACATCAGAGGCAGGACTGCGGCAGAGGAAAGATAGCTCCGGAGGCTGATTGCAGCCTGCAAAGATCGCTAGCACCGGCGATCCTCTCTGCAGGTTGCTCCGCTGCTGGAATTAGGTAAATGGATGCGCAGGAGGCCAGGGGGAAGCCGAACACCACAGCATTTCCCGACTGACCCTCCCCTCTCGTCCTCTAAAGCAGGAGCAGCAACAGGCAACGTTGCCACTCCTGCTTTAGGGAGCAAGAAGGGGAAGGTCAGTTACCGAATTGGGAGGCTAATTTTTTTTAATATTTTTTTTAATCGATTCGAATCAATTTACCTGAAGTGAATCGGTGAATCGATTCGAATTGTGAATCGGGCAGTACTAGTGTGCAGAATTTTCAACTTGACCTACTGCTGGGACTAATACAGGTGGAGTCCTTGGCTATGAACAGTGGCATTCACTGGGAGAAGTGAGTCCATCTTTAGTCGCCCAGGAAAGTGCGCTCCAACTTTCTCCAGCTAAGTGCTTGGCTTGACTGTGTGTGTTTTTTTGAATTTTTATTTTTGGTTTTTTTTTTGTTGTTGTGGCTGTACTTTTTTGTGATCACGTTTTCCCGCACTGTGATTTTTTTGCTCTACAACTGAGGCCGGTGCAAGTTTTTCTCATCTTTGAGGTTTTTTTTACTGTGTCAGTTCCCGGTTGTATGAGGAGCCGATGATCGATATTCCTGTGGCTGAATTAGGCTTGGTGAGTACTTGTGATGCCTTGCCATGGTTTCCAAGGCTCGTTTTCAGTAGAATATAAGTGATTTCCAGTTACCATTCTCAACACAGTATGTGAAGTTTGTCAAGATTTATATTTATCAATAAAAATATTAAGCATAACCCCTTCTATCTGGTTATGGATGACCACCTATAGAGGTGTCAAGCCATCCAGTTCCAGGAGAGTGACTTTTTGGCCAGTCCTGGGTTTAAACTTCCATCTCAAAGCTGTGTGGGATTTGTGGTCCCTGATTTTACCCATTGAAATGAGTGCTGCAGGTCCCATAATGCATCTGGATGAGGTTGGCAGAAATCCAGGACTGACCCTTTTTGGAATTGGGTAACTTGGAAGCTCTGCTTCTGCGATGAGTCCTCCATCAAGCGGGTCTAGGCCTCCATGGATATAGTGGAGAAAAAACCTGGTCTGGATCAAACCTTTTAGGTTGACCTGGATGAGAAGGTGACTCTACGTGTTATGTCTGATGTCTTTCAGTAATGACATTGAAGATCCTTGCAGCGTGTTGCCGAAAACCCCCATCTTGCTTTGCAGCTGAAACTGAAGCTCTGAAGCTGAAGCAGAATTAACCTTTATTCGTATTGCTGTCTTTTTCCATTCCATTGTATCCGATGCCTGGGAGCCATTCTGAAACCCTGGCCTTGAGTGCACTGAAATACTGCTGGCCTGCTCCCTGACCTGCTGACTAAGGATTGAGGAATGTCCTACAGCTCATAGCACAGCAAGGCAGCGAGCTGGAAACTCTCTCACCAAATGGTAGCAGCACAGGGTCACCTCCTCGCCCAGGTTATCCCGGTGAATACAGACCTGCTTTTACCTCCATTGCATGTATGAAGATATAGAAACCAGAATTATATCATAAGAACATAAGAATAACCTTACTGGGCCAGACCAATGGACCATCAAGCCCAGTAGTCAGTTCTCACAGTGGCCAATCCAGGTCACTAGTACCTGGGCAAAACCCAGGGTGTAGCAACATTCCAGAATCCCAACGAGTAACAAAAGATTCTAGAACCCCAAAGAGTATCAAGATTCCATGCAGAATCTCAAAGAATAGCAAGATTCCAGAACCCCAAAGAGTAGCAACATTCCAGAATCCCAATGAGTAACAAAAGATTTTAGAACTCCAAAGAGTATCAAGATTCCATGTAGAATCTCAAAGAATAGCAAGATTCCGGAACCCCAAAGAATAGCAACATTCCATGCTACCGATCCAGGGCAAGCAGTGGTTTCCTCCATATCTTTCTCAATAACAGACTGTGGAATTTTCCTCCAGGAAATTGTCCAAACTTTTCTTAAAACCAGCTACGTTTGCTGCTCTTACCACAACCTCTGGCAATGCGTTCCAAAGCTTAACTATTCTCTGAGTGAAAAAATATTTTCTCCTATTGGGTTGACCTGGGTGAGGGGGCAGCCTCATTTGTCCTGAAAGAACTTCCTTTGACCTGTGAACATGCTGTCCATATGTATAATACATTACAATTAATACAACATTGCATGGGGACAGTCTTTTTAATTTTTACGGAGTGAAAAATCGATCCACTTGTATCCATTCTCTAATAAGTTTTAGATTAGTGTGATTTCTAAAGGGGGGGTAGTTCTAGATCTCTTTTGCTGGTCGTGCGTTTGAGCCTGAGGATGGGGATGGGGTTCTGGTGAGATCCATAGCAGTCCTTGGGTGTTGCGGGTGGATTTTGGGGGCCTGGGCCTTTGTTGGGTGGAATGCAAAGAGGAGATCCTTTCAAAACCCAGGGCAGAACATAAGAACATAAGGATTGCCGCTGCTGGGTCAGACCAGTGGTCCATTGTGCCCAGCAGTCTGCTCGTGCGGCGGCCCTCTGGTCAAAGACCAGTGCCCTAACTGAGACTAGCCCTACCTGAGAATGTTCCAGTTCAGCAGGAGCTTGTCTAACTTTGTCTTGAATCCCTGGAGGGTGTTTTCCCCTATGACAGACTCCGGAAGAGCGTTTCAGTTTTCTACCACTCTCAGGGTGAAGAAAAACTTCCTTACGTTCGTACGGAATCTATCCCCTTTCAATTTTAGAGAGTGCCCTCTCGTTCTCCCTACCTTGGAGAGGGTGAACAACCTGTCCTTATCTACTAAGTCTATTCCCTTCAGTACCTTGAATGTTTTGATCATGTCCCCTCTCAATCTCCTCTGTTCGAGGGAGAAGAGGCCCAGTTTCTGTAATCTTTCGCTGTACGGCAATTCCTCAAGCCCCTTAACCATTTTAGTCGCTCTTCTCTGTACCCTTTTGAGTAGTACCGTGTCCTTCTTCATGTACGGCGACTAGTGCTGGATGCAGTACTCCAGGTAAGGGTGCACCATAGCCCGGTACAGCGGCATGATAACCTTCTCTGATCTGTTCGTGATTTCCTTCTTTATTATTCCTAGCATTCTGTTCACCCTTTTCGCTACCGCCGCACATTGCGCGGATGGCTTCATTGACTTGTCGATCAGAACTCCCAAGTCCTTTTCCTGGGAGGTCTCTCCAAATACCGCCCCAGTTCACTGGTAACAGAAAAAACCAAGAGCTCCTTGCCCATGTGGGCAGTTCAAGAAATCACAATGATGCCAGGCTTCCAACCCCTCCGCAGAAGATCTGAAGCCGGCTGCAGAACTTCCTGGAGATATGGGAAGCTATCACGCTTGACCAAATAGGTGCTAGAAGTTATCAAGGATGGCTTCAAGTTGAAGTTCAGCCATACTTTCTCTGCCTGATTCGTGGACTTCCCAGTGGGCCAGCCTGGAAGAGCCACCCATGTCCAGGCAACCCTGAATTGGTTGCTCGACATTCAGGCCATTGAACGAGAGATGGCATGGAATCTTTATCTGCGTTCATTCTAAACTCTCCCTCTTGGAACAGCGTAACTTGGGAACTCTACCCAAGGCTTCTTCAAACTCTCCCTCTTGGAACAGCGTAACTTGGGAACTCTACCCAAGGCTTCTTCAGAAGGGCTGCAAATGGGTTTGGTTAACAAGTGATCCATAGTGAATGTTCTTCCAAGTATATCTGCGTAGGTATGGTCTGAAAACCAGACACGTGTATGGCCTTAGGATTCTTAAAGTCCAGAGCCTTTAGTCCTAGATTCTGCACTCTTGAAGTGAGAGTTTGAATTAAATGGTTCTCGTCCTTTTGGGCCTGTTCAGGAGCACTTTTTGTATGTCCTGCTAGATCAGTGGTCTCAAACTCGCGGCCCGGGGGCCACATGCAGCCTGCCAGGTACTATTTTGAGGCCCTCGGTATCCACTATAATAATTCCCTTAATGTGCATGCGCACTTCAAAGTTGGTGGGTCCGTGATCCGTGGCGCCATGCCCGCGCATGCGCAGTGCCTGCCTCAGCTGATTTCCTTATCTCCGACACCAGCTGACTTCTGACTACGCTATGCTTGCTGGCTTCCCGACCCTGTTCCTCTGAAACCAGAGACGGGGGGAGGGAGGGAAGCAAAGCCGGCAAGCACAGTGTTAGAACCTCCAGAGCATGGCCAAAGTCGCTTCCTGGTTAGGGCGGCATTGAAGGAAGATAGGACACGGAGGGAGACTTCAACTCGCTGCTCCTGCTTGCTTCGGGCCTTCCTCGCTGCCAGGTCCTGCCTTTGAAACAGAAAGTAGGTGAGACCCGGCAGCAACGAAGGACCGAAGCAAGCAGGAGAAGTGAGTTGTGAATGCTGCGCTGCTGATGGCTGTATGAGACCATGTGGGGGGGGGGGGAAATGCTGCTGATGCCTGTGTGAGACCGCGGGGGGAATGTTGCAGCAGCACCCTTTTGGGGAGACAGAGGGAATGAGGGAGAAGGAAGACCAGGAAAGGGAGAGCGGGAAGAGAAATGCTGCTGTTGCACAGGGGGGAGGTAAAAGGAAGGGAGAAGGGCTGCTGCTGGACAGGGGAAGCAGAGAAAGGATACTACTGGACAGGGGGGAGGTAATAGGAAGGGAGAAGGGCTTCTGCTGGACAGGGGGAGCAGGGAAGGGGTGCTGTTGGAGAGGGGGAGAGACAGAAATAAAGACAGACATAAAGAAAGAAAGGGGGCAGGGAGAAAGAAAGAAAGAAATGCCTAATTCTACACTTCTATTCTAGCACCCATTAATGTAACAGGCTAAAAAACTAGTGTTTATCATAATCACAAAAGTAAAATAAAACCGTTTCTTGATCATATGTCTCTTTAGCTATAAATTACAATATTATTATTAAGACTTGGCCAAAATGAAAGATTTATAAACTATAAAGCGTTTTACCTCATGCAAAATTGTCATTTCTTTAATAAGACATTAACTATTTTTTCTGAGGCCCTCCAAGTACCTACAAGTCCAAAATGTGGCCCTGCAAAGGGTTGGAGTTGGAGACCACTGAGCTAGATGGTGCCTTAGTAAGTCTGCTGTATTGAAAAATATTTTTAAAAATCTGTTTGCTTCCTCAGAGGAAAACAGCAGTGGGTGGGTGTGAAGTTGTTTTAATATAGAGGGAGGCGGGAGGAATCTGTCTGCCATATGGAGAAACAGAATGGCTTTCACTCAGAAGTGCTGTGCTGTGTGTTTGTCGGCTGAGCATTTCCCAGTTCCTCTCCATTAGCCAACAGCGTCCGGAGGAGGTTTATAGTGATCTTTTGGCTTAAGTATTTTAGGTAAAGCTGGAGACAGCTTAAGACTCTGGGCTATTAAAATAGAAACAGAGGGCGGCAGAGAAATTCAGCTCTGCCCTGCGGCTGCCCAGGGTTTCTGTAAGCCACAGTGCTGGGTGACTTTGTTCTCACTGTGCATTCTCCATGCTTTTCCCAAGCTTCCTTGATTTGTGGCGCTGCTTTTCATCCCGTATTCCCAGGGGTCGGCAACCTGTGGCTCTTCTCCCATGTATAGATAGGCCCTCCCCAGAACTACTGAAGTACAGAAGAACATAAGAATTGGCGCTGCCGGGTCAGACCGGTGGTCCATTGTGCCCAGCAGTCCGCTCACGCGGCGGCCCCCAGGGTCAAAGACCAGCGCCCTGAGACTAGCCCTACCTGTGTACGTTCTGGCTCAGCAGGAACTTATCCAAATTCGTCTTGAATCCCTGGAGGGTGTTTTCCCCTATGACTGTCTCCGCGAGAGGCAAGTCCTGTAAGCAGTCAGATGGCGCCTCTCAGGGCACACCTGGAATCCTCTGGAGCACACTAGAGTGCCCTGGCACCCAGTTTATGATACACTACACTAAGGGGTCACTAACTTATAGCAACAAAGAAACGATGGCAGATAAAGGCCAACTGGCCCATCCAGTCTGCCCATCTGCAGCATCCACTAGCTCCTCCTCTTCCTATAGGCTAAGGCTCTGTGCACCTGCATTGTGAGGTCATAGAGCTGCCCATCTGCAGTAACCATTATCTCTTCCTCTCTCTGAGAGATCCCACGTGCCTATCCCAGGCCCTCTTGAATTCAGACACAGTCTCTGTCACCACCACCTCTTCCGGGACACTGTTCCACGCATCTACCACCCTTTCTGTAAAAAAGTATTTCCTTAGATTACTCCTGAACCTATCACCTCTTAACTTCATCCTATGCCTTCTCATTGCAGAGTTTCCTATAGGCTAAGGCTCTTAACATTTGCATTTCCTCTTCCTATAGGCTAAGGCTCTTAACATTTGCATCTCCTCTTCCTATAGGCTAAGGCTCTGTGCACCTGCATTGTGAGGTCATAGAGCTGCCCATCCGCAGAAACCATTATCTCTTCCTCTCTCCAAGAGATCCCACGTGACTATCTCAGGCCCTTTTGAATTCAGACACAGTCTCTGTTCCACGCATCTACCATCCTTTCTGTAAAAAAGTATTTCCTCAGATTACTCCTGAGCCTATCACCTCTTAACTTCAACTTGTGCCCTCTCATTCCAAAGCTGTCTTTCAAATGAAAGAGACTCATCTCATGCGCATTTACATCACATAGGTATTTAAACATCTGTATCGTATATCTTCCCTCTCCCGCCTTTCCTCCAAAGTATACAGATTGAGATCTTTAAGTCTGTCTCCATACGCCTTATCACGAAGACCACACACCATTTTAGTATAAAGGACTGGCAGTACCACCGCAACCAAATGCCATATTTTTTTCTCTGCTCTGACTTGATGTGGTCCTGGTAGCAGCAGGGTACAGGACTAGTAAGGATTCTGCAGGGATCCTAATACTTCCACATCGCTTGCTGCCCTTTCTGTATCTCTCAGTGGAGCATGGAAGCCTTTACTGTCTTCAGCTGACACCCTGTCAATTTTCATAAACACTAGAATCAACGAAGACAGCAAACTTTTACAATGGGGCACTTGAATTTTTGTGGTGTTCACACCAGTGGCGTACCAAGGAGGGGGCTCGGGGGGGAGGTCTGCCCCGGGTGCACGCTTCAAGGGGGTGCACAGCCGGCCGGGTCAGGAACCTCCCGCGCTGCTGAAAACCAGGACCGGATCTTCCCATTTCCGACATGGCAGATCGCATCAGAGGGAAAGCTTCGGGGCAGCGGAGACTTCAGGGCTGCGGCCAATCCACGGCGGGGAGCGGACAAGCGTGCGAATCAGGAGGAGAGGTGGGCGTGAGCAGCAGCCCAGGCCAATCGGTGGGCTTCAGTGGGGCTCGGCGACTTCGGAAGTGAAGATCGGCGGGAAAAATGGCGCTTAGCTTGAAATCGGAGGAGGGCAGTGGAAGCGTGAAGAAATGGCGAAGGAAGGAGTATGTCATCAGGCAGCTGGAGCGCATTAAGGTACCGGCCTGCGGAGGCCTCAACACCCCATTCCCAGTACCCAGCATCCTCCTCCTCTCCAGCATCTCCCCTTTGCTACCCCACTCCTCCAGTGTCTCGCCTCTTCCTTTTATGGAGCTTTGAGTAATTAGGCCTGTTGTGGCAGAAGGGTTGGGTTACCATGTACCAAAAAGTCCTTTGCCTGCCTCAGCCTGCTAGTCCCGAATCAAATTGACTAAACTAAGCACTTTAGTGAATTTGGTAAGATTGATGGGCTTCCTGTAATGTTTGCCAGTGGAGACCAAGCAGCATCTCTTTCCCTGAGTGATCATGGAAGGACTATGGTTTGATCCGCAGTGCCCCTACTTTCCAGGCCTTCTATTCAGTTTCTTTTCTCAAGTTTTTCCTAGGAGTCATCTAATTTCACTTAACCTTGGCAGATTGTCTCAGCCCTAGGTTTGCACCTTTGAATGTCTGGACTTGCTTAATGCATTTTAAAGAGCCAAATCTGAGTGTCAGTTGAATCTACACTATGGCAAACGGTTAGTTTCCTTTTGGCTTCTATGACCACTCCTGACATAGAGAACCGTGCCCATAAGGGCAGGGCATAAAGAATGTTAACATTCAGCTGTCTGGATACATCACTTTAATGTTCAACCATAGCCGTCCAGGACAAGTGTTTTTGTAGGGTGGTGAGATGGGAAGAGAATGGTTGGGCTCTGGAATGCATTGCCAGAGGTTGTGGTAGGAGCGGATAGCATAGCTGGTTTGAACTGAAGAAAGGTTTGGACAAGTTCCTAGAGGAAAAGTCCATAGTCTGTTATTGAGTAAGCCATGGGGGAAGCCACTGCTTACCCTGGATCGGTAGCATGGAATATTGCTACTCCTTGGGTTTTGGCCAGGTACTAGGGACCAGGATTGGCCACCGTGAGAATGGGCTACTGGGCTTGATGGACCATTGGTATGACCCAGTAAGGCTATTTTTATGTTCTTATGTTTTTGCTACCGGGAAGGGGCGGGATAGAAGCGGTCTGCCCTGGGTGCTCCAAGGCCTGGCGTCATGAACTTCTTCGGGCAGCAACAGCATTTACAATTCGCTGATGTTGCCGGCTTCAGGCCTTCCTCTCAGCTGGGTCATGCCTACTTCCTGATTCCATAAAGGCAGGACCTGCCAGAGAAAAAGACCCGAAGCTGGCAACAGCTGCGAATTGAGAATGCTGCTGCCCAAATAAGTTCATGACGCCAGGCCTTGGAGCACCCGCTTAGGGGCTTCACTGCTGACCGGGGACAGGGTGACAGAAGGAGGAAAGGGAGCAGAGGGGGAGAGAATTGTTGCACCCAACTGGAGGGAGGAAGAGAGGGAGAGGGAAGATGAGGAAAGGAGGAAGGGAAAGAAAGGAATGAAAGGGAAAGGAAGGAATGAAAGAAGATGCTAGGGCATAGAGGTAAAAGGAAGGAGTGAAAGGAGATGCCAGGGCATGGAGGGATGGGAGGGAGGAAGAGATTCCAGGGCATGGAGGGAAGAGAGGGAGGAAGGAAGAGATGCCAGGGCATGGAGGGAAGGAGGAAAGTTTGCCAGACCAAGGGAAAAGGAAGGGGGAAAGGAAGGAGGAGATGTCAGAGCATGGAGGGGGAGGGAGAGATGGAAGAAAAGGAAAGGAGAGAGATGCCAGGGAATCAGGGAAGGAGACAGAGATGCCAGACCTTGGGGTGGGAAGGAAAGAGAGAGATGCCAGAGCATAGGGGTGGGGGTGGCAACAGAAAGATAAAAATGAAGAGGTGGCATAGCTGAAATGAATCATGTACAAAGGAGAGAAGGGGCACAGGATAGACAGTTTATGGAAGGAGCATAGAAAGAGGGAAGATGCCATATGGAATGGGGAGAGGGCAGACAGTGGATGTAAGGGGATAATGCTGCATGGAAGACAGAGAGAGGACTGATGCTGGCTAAAAAGAAGAGAGTGAAGACAAGATGATTAAAGCAGAAACAAGAAAAGGTAGAAAAATATTTTTTGTTGCTTTAGAATAAAATAGTATTGTAATTGTATTGATAAAACTTTTATAAACAGAAAATAAAGTAATCTTTTCTATGAGACTAATTTTAATACATTTTTTACAACTTTTAGAGACCAGAACCCCCTTTCTCAGGTCAGGACAGTATAATGTAACAGAAGTTTACTATATTGACCTGATGAAGGAGGCTATGGCCTCTGAAAGTTAATTGAAAAATAGATTAGTCCAATAAAATGGTATATTTTTATTTTCAATTTTTGTTTTATTTCTTTTTAATTTGTAAAGTGGTGATTGTTTGTCAGTTTCTTCAAATGTACATCTACTATATTTATATTTTGCAGAGTATTAGGGGGTTATGTGTCATTGGTTTTGTGGTTTTTCACTGGTTTGGCTTCTTGGTGGTTCCGTTTAAACTTTATCTACATATTTCTATTTTTAGTTTGTGATTACTTATTCTATACTGGGTCTATGCTCTGTGTGTATGAAAGCCATGGTTTTCTATTAGGACTGACTGTGTAGGACTGATCTGTACGAGTCTGGCTTGTTTAGTTTTACAATGGGTGTATTGATGTTGTACTGCTCACTGCAGTATGTAAGATGCTGCCTTTTCCTAGGTACTCATGTGTGGCTTGTTACTAAAAATCATGTTTTTCGTACAGATGGGGGGGGGGGGTCAAAAAATGATGGGCCCCGGGTGTCACATATGCTACTGGTTCACGCACATCAACTAGGACGGTGGGTTAGAAGGTGGATTCCTATCACTGCAGTATCCTGAACAGAGGAATGTTCCTTTCAGAGAGCAGCCTCGTGGTGTTTTGGAAATCCTGTCGATGCAGTACTGTGGTCGTAATCCAATCTCTGGTATTGGATTTAGTCCTAAAAGTGGCCTTGTGAAGCCCAGCCTGAAGACCTCAGCACTTTTCCCCGGGCACCTGAATTATTCATGCCTTCAAACTAGAAGCAATACATTTGCTTTCAGATTAGTCTTCGCCGGGGCATTCCTTGGCCGGAGGTCTCTCTCTCTGCGGTGCGGTGAATGAAGCGCGCTGGAGAAGATGGGAGAAGCGGGCCAAGGGGAAGAGAGCCAGTTTGAGGGTTTGTGCCAGTATGCTCAGAAAATCACAGCTTGCTTCGGTGTGAATGGTAAGAGATTTTCTTGGACTTTTTTTTTTCCCCCCCCCCCCCCCCCCGCCAGCCTATGAACTGATTGAAGTTGTCTAACCCCAGCGACTCAGTTGGGTGATGGCTAAGACAGGTGGGCTTCACGGCTGCGCTTCAGGATCCACAGGGCTTTTGCAGCCACCCTGGGGGAACGTTTTGGGAATTTGCTGGGAAGAAGCCGATTTTGCTGGACTTTTAAGGTACTGACACGTGGCAGAACCAGAGATCACAGTCTAGAGGCTCCAGAAATTGTAGAGTGTAGTGTCTGGAAGCATCAGAAGAATCCAGGACAATGCAGAGTGTTGCTGGGGACAAGAAACTGGTAAAGTATAGATTGGAAATGTATTGTACTGATGGCTGCGCCCTCATGTCTCTGATGGTGGCAGCCCGGAAGGGCGTGAAACGAATACGTGGGAGACAAATGCCATTTGCACAACCCAGCCTTCGAAATGGGCTCATCTCAGTAACTAATACACAGTCCATATTCAAATAGGAAAAGAGGGGAACACCTCCGTTTATGCCTTAAAACTAACAACACGGCAAGCGTCATAAAAACAGTGCTGTATCCGTCCTTGTTGAGCAGACTGGAGGGTCTTTTTCTGCCGTCATTTACTGTGTTGCTGTGTGTGTTTGTGACATGATGTGGGGGTGTTATGCATAGTACTTTGTGACCAACATTGTGGTGACGTTGGGTACAGTGTTGTGTTGTTGCTATGATTGGTGGGGGGGGGGATGTGTGTGTTACGGATCGTTTAATTTAATGTTGATATAATGTTCCATTTGGATACTTGTACATACTACTTAGAGATATATTTTGGGTACATACCCCGGGCAAATCACTTAATCCCCCCATTGCCCCAGGTACATTAGATAGATTGTGAGCCCGCCAGGACAGACAGGGAAAAATGCTTGAGTACCTGAATAAATTCATGTAAATCATTCTGAGCTCCCCTGGAAGAACAGTATAGAAAACTGAATAAATAGTGTGAAAAGCTTCAGCTTCTGATAACCAGAGCTGCTATTGTGACATCATAATGCCTCCTTCCACCAATAAGAGCCAACCTCATCAGTGATGTCACAATGGCTTGGTTTCCCTATACTTGATTCACTTTTGCTGCATTTTGATTTCTAGAGTGGTGCAGTGGTTAAAGCTACAGCCTCAGCACCCTGAGGTTGTGGGTTCAAGCCCACGTTGCTCCTTGTGACCCTGGGCAAGTCACTTAATCCCTGCATTGCCAGGTATATTAGATAGATTGTGGATAGTCTGGGAAAAATGCTTGAGCAATTGAATAAATTCATGTAAATCATTCTGAGCTCCCCTGGGAGAACAGTATAGAAAACTGAATAAATAGTGTGAAAAGCTTCAGCTTCTGATAACCAGAGCTGCTATTGTGACATCATAATGCCTCCTTCCACCAATAAGAGCCAACCTCATCAGTGATGTCACAATGGCTTCATTGTCCTATGCTTTACTCACTTTTGCTACATTTTGATTTCTAGAGTGGTGCAGTGGTTAAAGCTACAGCCTCGGCACCCTGAGGTTGTGGGTTCAAGCCCACGTTGCTCCTTGTGACCCTGGGCAAGTCACTTAATCCCTGCATTGCCAGGTATATTAGATAGATTGTGGATAGACTGGGAAAAATGCTTGAGCAATTGAATAAATTCATGTAAACTGTTTTGAGCTCCCCTGGGAGAACTGTCTAAAAGAATTGAATAAATCAATCAATCTATAAATCATTATAAAAAATTAGAATTTGCCCTGAGGCAACCCTGGTGGCTATTGGTCACACATGGAGTGCTCAATGACACAGTAACCAACATGGAAATATATCTAAGACAAGTTACCGTAATATTTATAAAACATTTTTTTTTTGCATAATAGATTAAAAAGAGGATTGATGTGTTTACATAGAAACATGATGGCAGATAAAGGTCAAATGGCCCGTCCAGTCTGCCCATCCGCATAGAGCATTATGATTTTAGAAACATAGACCCAAATATATATTCAGGAATAATTAAATGCCCCAAGTGCACTAAATTGCAAACAGATATAACTATGTGTGCACACTGGTGATTATAACACACACTTTCTAACACTTCTCAGTGCTCAGAGAACCGTTTTTAGCTTACGAGACTGCTGGGTAAGCAAAGTTTTTTAGCCCACTACTGATATGGCTCAATTCTCATTCATTGCACTAGTCCCTGTAGTATCTATAAGTATAATCCTCTCTCACTTTTTTTTATCTTTTTAAATTACTTTTTGTCTTTTTTTAAATGCTCAACTTCAAAACAGACTTAGCTTTTAATGCAGGGGTTCAGCGGGTTCTGACGCGTTTCGCCATGCTGCCTCAGAGAACCCGCATCAACACAAACTTAATTCTGCCCCCACCATGTCTGTTTTTACTTCAACCGCTCGTGTTGATGCGGTTTCTCTGAGGCAGCATGGCGAAACGCGTCAGAACCCGTTGAACCCCTGCATTAAAAGCTAAGTCTGTTTTGAAATTGAGCATTTAAAAAGTAATTTATAAAGATCAAAAAAGTGAGAGAGGATTATACTTATAGATACTACAGGGACCAGTGCAATGAATGAGAATTGAGCCGTATCAGTAGTGGGCTATAAAATTTTGCTTACCCAGCGATCTCATAAGCTAAGAACGTTCTCTGAGCATTGAAAAGTGTTAGAAAGTGCACTTTAGTTCATATCTGTTTGCAGTATAGAAACATGATGGCAGAGAAAGGCCAAAATGGCCCATCTAGTCTGGCCATCCCCAGTAACCATTATCTCTTTCTCTGAGAGATCTCATGTGCCTATCCCAGGCCCTCTTGAATTCAGACACAGTCTCTGTCTCCACCACCTCTTCTGGGAGACTATTTCACGCATCTACCACCCTTTCTGTAAAAAAGTGTTTCCTTAGATTACTCCGGAGCCTGTCGCCTCTTAACTTCATCCTATGTCCTCTCATTGCAGAGTTTCCTTTCAAATGAAAGAGACTCGACTCGGGTGCATTTATGCCATGTAGGCATTTAAACGTCTCTATCATATCTCCCCTCTCCCTATTGGCTAAGGCTCTTAACATTTGCATCTCCTCTTCCTATAGGCTAAGGCTCTGTGCACCTGCATTGTGAGGTCATAGAGCTGCCCATCTGCAGTAACCATTATCTCTTCCTCTCTCCAAGAGATCCCACTTGCCTATCTCAGGCCCTTTTGAATTCAGACACAGTCTCTGTTCCACGCATCTACCACCCTTTCTGTAAAAAAGTGTTTCCTTAGATTACTCCGGAGCCTGTCGCCCCTTAACTTCATCCTATGTCCTCTCATTGCAGAGTTTCCTTTCAAATGAAAGAGACTCGACTCGGGTGCATTTATGCCATGTAGGCATTTAAACGTCTCTATCATATCTCCCCTCTCCCTATTGGCTAAGGCTCTTAACATTTGCATCTCCTCTTCCTATAGGCTAAGGTTCTTAACATTTGCATCTCCTCTTCCTATAGGCTAAGGCTCTGTGCACCTGCATTGTGAGGTCATAAAGCTGCCCATCTGCAGTAACCATTATCTCTTCCTCTCTCCAAGAGATCCCACGTGCCTATCTCAGGCCCTTTTGAATTCAGACACAGTCTCTGTTCCTTTCTGTAAAAAAGTAATTCCTTAGATTACTCCGGAGCCTGTCGCCCCTTAACTTCATCCTATGCCCCCTCATTGCAGAGCTTCCTTTTAAATAAAACAGACTCGATTTATGCGCATTTACGCCACGTAGGTATTTAAACGTCTCTATCGTATCTCCTCTCTCCCGCCTTGCCTCCAAAGTATACGGATTGAAATCTTTAAGTCTGTCCTCATACACCAGTAAGAAATTCAGCCTTACAATTTCAGTGACTGCACATGAGGTCTTTCAGACTTGAATTTGTGCTGTCTGGTTAGTAGTTTACTGAGAGGAGCCAGTTTGGAAGTCTGCAAATATATTGGAGAGTTTTCTACCGCAGGGCTCAGAGATCTGACTTGGCACCTCTTGACTGAAATAATGATTTCCATTCAGGCATCCTGAGGACAGGCGATAGGGTAATAAGCACCATTCTGTAATGGCACTGGGTGCCAGGGTTCCATTACAAAACACTGCGCAACCCAGTATCTAACCTAACTATTTTTTTTGTGTGTTTGGACCACTTTAGTGTCTGAGCACTTTTCAGGGGTTTTTTTTTTTTCCTGGCTAAGATGAAGTTTGGGGGTTTGAGTTCTTTGCTGTCCCTTCTTAGAGGAGTAGCTTAGATCAGTGTCCTTCAACCACCGGTCAGTGGACGGTGCCGATCCACAGGGCCAGCACTTGCATCAGGCCCAAAACAGTGTTCTTTCGTGGTGCAATCGATGCGGTGTTTTCTTCGAGCCAGCTCCCTCTTCCTCACTGATTCAGTGTACAAAGCCACGGGCAGTGGCTCCTACGCGCGTCCTGCGCCTGAACCGGAAGCCTTCTCTCTGACGTTGCAACATCAGAGGGAAGGCTTCCAGATGAAGCACGGGACCCGCAAGGAGCCGCTGCCCGCAGCTTTGTGCACTACATCAGTGAGGAAGAGGGAACCGGCCTGAAGATAACACTGGGGGCGGCATAAAATGGCCAGGCGGGAGCAGGCCAGAAGGTAAGCCATAGCATGGAGGGAGGGAGACAACAAAGGTAGGGGGGAATGATTTTATTTTTTAATTTAGTGATTGAATTATGTCAACTTTGAGAATTTACATCTGCTGTCAGTGTGCTTTGTGTAGTTTAATTTTGTGGTTAACCATTATCAGGTTTTTATTTTTATTTTTCAGGTTTTTATTTATATTTGATGGATCGCGTATTCGATTTACTAAGCGATTAACAACTTCATAAAAGCGGGTTACAATAAATGAACAACAAACACATGTCTTGGGACTAACAATTTTAAGACGTACATGGAACGTGAGGATAAAGGGGTAAATTCCATTTTCATGGCTTAAGGAGAGAGAGAAATTAAGGGATGAGACAATGGGAAGGGTTAAAAAATCCGAGCCCTCATATTTGTATCTAAAGAAGGAGGTTAAAGATTAAACGCGTCTTTAAAAAGACGGCTTTTTAAGAGTTTCTTAAATTGACTGAGGTCTTTTTCTTCTCTGATGTAATGGGGTAGGGCATTCCACAATTGGAGAGCCATTACCGAGAACATATCGTGCCTTCTAGTGCCAATGATTTTTAGTGAAGGGACTGTAAGGAGCTTTTGGGTCGTCGATCGAAGAGAGCGACAAGTGTTATGAGGAATAAGCAATCGGTTGATAAATTGTGGTTCTTTGAAAATTAAGGTATTGAAAGTTAAAAGTAATATTTTAAAAGTGATATGATGGCTAATGGGGTGCCAGTGGGATTTAATCAGTAGGGGGGTGACATGATCGTATTTTTTACCGTTGTGAATGAGTTTGACCGCTGTGTTTTGTATGATTTGAAGGCGTCTTTTCTCTTTTTGTGTAATATTGATTAGTAATTGTTGTTAATAAGATTATATTGTGTATCTGTGAAAAATGAATGGGAAAAAATAGTGTTACAATTAGTACTATTATGGAGGCGGAGTCTGGGCTGGAGATTGGGTAGAGATGGGCGGGGTCTGGCCCACGGCTTAGCCCAGTGTTCTTCAACCGTCGGTCCACGGACCGATGCCGGTCTACAGAATAATTCTTTTCTTTCTGCCGGTCCATAGGTTTGAAAAACACTGGCTTAGATGGTTAGCGCAGCAACGGTGTGATACCTGGGGAACCAGATACAATTCACACTGTAGCTCCGAGAAAGTCGCTTAACCCTCTGGTGCCCTGGATACAAATAAAGTACTTGTTTATAATATGTAAACTGCTTTGATTGTAATCACGGAAAGGCTGTCTTATCAAATCCCATCCCCTTTTTCCCCCTTGGGCTCTGCATAGAGAGATGCTGTATAACAGTGGTGTCAAACTTGTGGCCTGCCAGGTACTACAGTGGTGCCTCACACAACGAACTTAATTGGTTCCAGGAGCAAGTTTGTTATGCGAAAAGTTCGTTATGTGAAACGCGTTTTCCCATAAGAATACATGTTAAAAAAAATAATTCGTTCTGTAGCATAAAATATGCTAAGATGACATAAAAAAAGATAAATTTTTTGTTATTATTTTTATTTAGATACATCTAAAAACATAATTGTTTTTTAAAACAACACACATTTTTTAAATTTAAAGACAGACTAAGTAGAGTCTAATTTTACAGTGAGAGAGGGCAAAAACTGGGACTTAACTGTTCATTTTTTTTTTCTAGCATCGGAGAAGCGGCGAGAGTAGCTCCGCCCCCCCCAACGCATCAGCAGTAGGCGCCGGGCCCCTGCGAGCCGACGGTCCGCCACTGCACAGGGAGCCAGGCGGAGAGAGGGCAGTTAAGCGCAGTGCCTGCGCGGAAGGATGCAGCTCGGGCGACTTCGTTGTGTGAAACGAAGTTCGTTGTGGGAAGCAAGACCTGAAGTTCGTTGTGCGCAGCGTTCGCTGTGCGAGGCGTTCGTTATGCGAGGCACCACTGTATTTTGAGGCCCTTCACTACTCTGATAGACTCTACTCCTTCCTGGACATATAGGGCAATACCTCCCCCTTTTTGCCCTATTCTATCTCGGTGTCAGGTCAAAAGCGCGCCGGGACAAAGGCGCGCCCAGACAATTGAGCGCCGCCGCTCTGCTCTAAATTACTGTTTTTAGCGCTCCGACCGGGGGGGGAGTGTGGGGGGGAACAGCCCCACTTTACTTAATAGACATCGTGCTGTGTTGTGGGGGCGTTGTGGGGGGATGTGGGGGGTTGTTAACCCCCACATTTTACTGAAAACTTCACTTTTTCCCTGTTTTTAGGGAAAAAGTTCAGTTTACAGTAAAATGTGGAGGGTTACAACCCCCCAAACCCCCCATAACGCCGGCGCGATGTCTATTAAGTAAACTGGGGGGGGGTTCCCCAACAAAACCCCCCGTCGGAGCCCCTAAAAACTGTAATTTAGAGCGGCGCGGTGGTGCGCGCTGCGCTCAATTGTCAGCGCGCGCTTTTGTCTTTCGCGCCGTTGTCTATGAACCTTCTATCTCTTCTGTATAGTTTGTATCCCATTCATTTTCCTCGTTCCACCATGTTTCTGTTATGCCAGTGATATCTAGTTTTTCGCGTCTTGCTAGTGCCTCTAGTTCCCCCGTTTTGTTTCTCAAGCTTCTGGCGTTCGTGTACATACATTTAAGCTCACTTTGTGCTCTCTTCTTGGACTTTCTGTGCTTCCCAGCCCTTTTTGTGTTATTCACGGGATCTACCGTAATTGCGCTCCTTCTTTGTCTCCTTCGTTTGCGTCATGCTCTTCCCCTTTATCTGAGCAGACATCTGTGGTTCGTTCTTTGGGGGGTCACCTGTTTCCCGGGCCATCAACCGGATGTCGACTGTCGGCTCTCCCCTGATTTCTAGTTTAAAGCCTTCTCGATGGCCTTCTTCTTGTTTCCATCCAGTACTCTCGCTCCTTCCTTGGTGAGGTGTAGTCCGTCCTTTCTGTAGTACTTGTTTCTTCCCCAGAAAGCTGTCCAGTTGCGCAGAAAGTCAAAGCCTTCCTCTTCGCGCCGTCTTCTCATCCAGGCATTGACTGCTCGCAGTGGTTCATAGACAAAGGCGCGAAAGACAAAAGCGCGTGCCGCCGCGCCGCTGTAAATTACAATTTTTAGGGGCTCCGACGGAGGTTTTTGTTGGGGGACCCCCCCCAGTTTACTTAATAGACATCACGCCGGCGTTATGGGGGGTTTGGGGGGTTGTAACCCTCCACATTTTACTGTAAACTGAACTTTTTCCCTAAAAACAGGGAAAAAGTGAAGTTTTCAATAAAATGTGGGGGGTTACAACCCCCCACACACCCCACAACGCCCCCACAACGCGGCGTGATGTCTATTAAGTAAAGTGGGGGGTTCCCCCCCATGCCTCCCTGACGGAGCGCTAAAAACAGTAATTTAGAGTGGCACGGCGGCGCGCGCTGTGCTCAATTGTCTGGGCGCACCTTTGTCGCGGCGCGCTTTTGACCGGACACCGCTCGCAGTTCATCTTGCCTCTTCCCATCATAATCAAAAAACAGTTTCCTGATCACATGTGTCTTTAGCTATATTTTTGTCTCTTAATTTTAAATTGTCATACGCATTGAAGTATTTGATATTGCGTGTACAACACACTTTTAATAAGCTTGAAACTTGAAAACTTGATAAATATAGAACACAGAAGTCATTCGCAGTTATGAGAAACTTAAGACAAGTTTGAAAATTCTTCAACAGAACACAATTCCGGCTCTTAGTACAATCCTTAGGGCTCCTTTTTCGAAGCCGCGTTAGCGGTTTAACGCGTGTAATAGAACGCGTTAATGTGCCGTCCGCGCTGGCCGCTACCCCCTCCCCTTGAGCAGGCGGTAGTTTTTCGGCTAGCGCAGGGGTTAGCGTGTGATAAAAAGTCGCGTGCAATAAAGCCGCTAACGCGGCTTCGTAAAAGGAGCCCTTAGTCTTCGGTCTCTTAGACTACTGCAACATTCTCTACCTCCCCTGCCCAGGAACAATGACAGAACAACTACAAACAATCCTAGACACAGCACTGAGACTTATCTATTCATTGAGGAAACACAACCACATCACAGAGGCATAGCTCAACTCACACTGGCTTCCAATTCCGGCAAGAATACTATTCAAATTCTACTATCTACTATTTAAAACCATAAACGGTGACAGCCCAACATAAGAACATAAGAACATAAGCAATGCCTCCGCTGGGTCAGACCAGAGGTCCATCGTGCCCAGCAGTCCGCACACGCGGTGGCCCAACAGGTCCAGGACCTGTGCAGTAATCCTCTATCTATACCCCTCTATCCCCCTTTCCAGCAGAAAACTGTCCAATCCTTTCTTAAACCCCAGTACCGTACTCTGCCCTATTACGTCCTCTGGAAGCGCATTCCAGGTGTCCACCACTCGATGGGTAAAGAAGAACTTCCTAGCATTCGTTCTGAATCTGTCCCCTTTCAACTTTTCCGAGTGCCCTCTTGTTCTTTTATTTTTCAAAAGTTTGAAGAATCTGTCCCTCTCTACTCTCTCTATGCCCTTCATGATCTTGTAAGTCTCTTTCATATCCCCTCTAAGTCTCCTCTTCTCCAGGGAAAAGAGACCCAGTTTCTCCAATCTTTCTCTCTCTTCCTTTCTCTCTCTATTTCTGTCTCTCCCCCTTTCTCTCTTTCTTTCTACCTCTCTCTCTCTTTATTTCTCTCTCTCCCTTTCTCTCTCTCTATTTCTCTCTGTCTCCCTTTCTCTCTCTCTTTCTGTCCCTCTCTACTCTCTCTATGCCCTTCATGATCTTATAAGTCTCTATCATATCCCCTCTAAGTCTCCTCTTCTCCAGGGAAAAGAGCCCCAGTTTCTCCAATCTTTCTCTATCTCTCTCTCTCTCTCTCCCTTTCTCTCTCTCTCTCTCTCTATTTCTGTCTCTCTCCCTTTCTTTCTCTCTCTCTCTATTTCTGTCTCTCTCCCTTTCTTTCTCTCTCTCTCTCTCTGTCTCCCTTTCTCTCTCTCTTTCTGTCCCTCTCCACTCTTTCTATGCCCTTCATGATCTTGTAAGTCTCTATCATCTCCCCTCTAAGTCTCCTCTTCTCCAGTGAAAAGAGCCCCAGTTTCTCCAATCTTTCTCTCTCTCTCTCTCCCTTTTTCTCTCTCTCTTTCTGTCCCTCTCTACTCTCTCTATGCCCTTCATGATCTTGTAAGTCTCTTTCATATCCCCTCTAAGTCTCCTCTTCTCCAGGGAAAAGAGACCCAGTTTCTCCAATCTTTCTCTCTCTTCCTTTCTCTCTCTATTTCTGTCTCTCCCCCTTTCTCTCTTTCTTTCTACCTCTCTCTCTCTTTATTTCTCTCTCTCCCTTTCTCTCTCTCTATTTCTCTCTGTCTCCCTTTCTCTCTCTCTTTCTGTCCCTCTCTACTCTCTCTATGCCCTTCATGATCTTATAAGTCTCTATCATATCCCCTCTAAGTCTCCTCTTCTCCAGGGAAAAGAGACCCAGTTTCTCCAATCTTTCTCTCTCTTCCTTTCTCTCTCTATTTCTGTCTCTCCCCCTTTCTCTCTTTCTTTCTACCTCTCTCTCTCTTTATTTCTCTCTCTCCCTTTCTCTCTCTCTATTTCTCTCTGTCTCCCTTTCTCTCTCTCTTTCTGTCCCTCTCTACTCTCTCTATGCCCTTCATGATCTTATAAGTCTCTATCATATCCCCTCTAAGTCTCCTCTTCTCCAGGGAAAAGAGACCCAGTTTTTCCAATCTCTCAGCGTATGAAAGGTTTTCCATCCCTTTTATCCCTTTTGTCGCTCTCCTCTGAACCCTCTCGAGTAATGCCATATCTTTCTTAAGGTACGGCGACCAATATTGGACGCAGTACTCCAGATGCGGACGCACCATCGCCCGATACAACGGCAGGATAACTTCTTTCGTTCTGGTTGTAATACCCTTCTTGATTATACCCAGCATTCTATTCGCTCTCTTAGCGGCCGCTGCGCACTGTGCCGTCGGCTTCATTGTCATGTCCACCATTACCCCCAAGTCCCTTTCTTGGGTACTCTCCTTCAATAACATCCCTCCCATCGTATAGCTGCACCTCGGGTTTCTGCTTCCCACATGTAGTACTTTACATTTCTCGACGTTGAATTCATCTGCCTACCTGAACATCCGCCTCATCCAAACTACATCAACTAGACATAGGAAAACCCACTCTCCATTCACGCACCCTCCTATCAAAGACGTCAAACGGAAAAAAACTATACGATGGCCTCCTAGCCACGCAAGCAGCAAAACTCGACAACCCAATCTCCAATCTACTGATAACGACCCCAAGAAAAGAAATAAAGACTCTACTTTTCAAGAAATCCCTGAAAATGACTTAATACCGCTAGCTCCTTCCCACTTCCCAATACCTTCCCGATTCCCCAAAGCAACCTCATCTGCTCCTTATCTCCATTGGAAATTGCCAGATGTCTTCTTTTGTAATCCGCCTTGAACTGCAAGTTAATGGCGGAATAGAAATCACTAATGTAATGTAATGTAAATGACAATATTATTATTAAAGACTTAGCTAAAAGGAAAGATTTATAAACTATAAAGAGTTTGACCTCATGCAAAATTGTCATTTCTTTAATAAGACATTAACTATTTTTTTTTTCTGAGGCCCTCCAAGTACCTCCAAATCCAAAATGTGGCCCTGCAAAGGTTTGAGTTTGAGACCACTGCTGTATAACATAGGGGGGTGGGGAGGGGAGGGCGCTAGGGTCCTGTCACCTGACTCCACTGGGGACTTTTATTTATTCAGTTTTCTATACTGTTCTCCCAGGGGAGATCAGAACAGTTTACATGAATTTATTCAGCTACTCAAGCATTTTCCCCTGCCTGTCCCAGTGGGCTCACAATCTGTCTAATGCACCTGGGGCAATGGGGGGATTAAATGATTTGCCCAGGGTCCCAAGGAGCAGCAGGGGTTTGAACCCACAACCCCAGGGTGTTGAGGTTGTAGCTTTAACCACTGCACCACTCTAGAAATCAAGATGCAGCAAAAGTGAGCCAAGTATAGAACAATGAAGCCATTGTGACATCACTGATGAGGTTGGCTCTTATTGGTGGAAGGAGGCATTATGATGTCACAATACCAGCTCTGGTTAACAGAGGCTGAAACTCTTCACACAAACATAGTAACATAGTAGATGACGGCAGATAAAGACCCGCATGGCGAATCCAGTCTGCCCAACCTGATTCAATTAAAAATTTAAAATATTATTTTTTTTTTTTCTTAGTTATATGCTGTTCTCCCAGGGAAGCTGAGAATGATTTACATGAATTTATTAGGTACTCAAGCATTCTCTTTGTTTTTCCCAGAGGGCTCACAATCTATCTAATGTACCTGGGGCAATGGGGACATTAAGTGACTTGCCAAGGTCACAGGGAACAGTGTCAGTTTGAACCCACAAGCTCTGGGTTCTGAGGCTGTAGCTTTAACCACTACACGACATGAAATAGTTTGGACCCTTTGAGGCTTAAGCCCCCCCTTAAAAATAAAGGAAGTTAAGTTTTACTGTCTGACACCCTGCTTGCTATGAGGCAGAGGCAACTGCTTGTCTCTCTTGCAAGACCTCCCTATCACTGCTCCCAGACGGAGGATGGGGGAGCTTCCTTATTACCCCAGAAAATGCGTGGATTTTACCGTACTTGAGAGAGTCCAAAGGAGAGCAACGAAACTGGTAAGAGGGCTGGAACACTGCCCATACGCCGAGAGGTTGGATAGGCTGGGGCTCTTCTCTCTGGAGAAGAGGAGGCTCAGGGGAGATATGATAGAGACCTTCAAGATCATGAGGGGCATAGAGAGGGTGGATAGGGACAGATTCTTCAGGCTGAAGGGGTCAACAGGCACGAGGGGGCATTCGGAGAAACTGAAGGGAGATAGGTTCAAAACAAATGCAAGGAAGTTTTTTTTCACCCAAAGGGTCGTGGACACTTGGAATGCGCTACCGGAGGAAGTGATCAGGCAGAGTACGGTACAGGGATTCAAACAGGGATTGGACAGATTCCTGAGGGATAAAGGGATCGTGGGATACTGAGGGAGGAGCTGGGATGTAACACAAGTATAGAAAGCCAACCAGGTAATAAGTACAGAAACCCAACCAGGTCGTGCATGTGCAAGACCGGAGGGTTAGGACTTCGATGGGAAGATAGGACTTCAATGAGAAACCAAGGTGGCAAGGGAGCCCCTTCTGGTGATTCAGACGGGTCGTGACCTGTTTGGGCCGCCGCGGGAGCGGACTGCCGGGCAGGATGGACCTATGGTCTGACCCGGCGGAGGCACTGCTTATGTTCTTATGTTCTTCTGCTCTTTTTGTTGCTTATATTAATACATTTGGGACCCTATAACCAGCGCTGACTAACTTCTGTGTTTTTTTTGGGGGTGTCAGACAAGTCCAAATGTTTTTTAAAGGACTGCACTGGCCGGGGATTCTTTGCTCCTTTTCCGTATGGCGTTTTGTAGCTGGTGGCCTTAGCATCGTTCCCTTGCACAGCTTCAGAATTGGGCAGACAGGGGGCTGGAGTGACCTTGACGCAGCCGGTGGCTGTTCCGGCGAGAATGAGAGGATATCGACCCTGAATTGATCCTGTTCCAGAACACAGAGCACATTCTATTCCCGGTATTGGTGATGGAGGTCTGAATTATCTTTAGAAGCAGTATTATGTAGGTAGCGTCCTGAGGTGGAGGGATCAAATCCCAGCACTGCCCCTTGTGATCCTGGGCAAGCCACTTAATCCTCCATTGTCCCAGGTACAAAATAAGTAGCTGTATATATGGAAACCACAAAGAGGCCGTATAGAAATCCCATTCTCTCTCCCCTGTTATGTCTCCCTTTTAATATGTAACCCCCGCGAATTTCACCTGTCGAAAGGCAGGGGAGGCAGGAGAGGGCAGCTGGAACGCCGGCGGGTAAAGAAAATCATTTGCGGTCTGCTCCGACCGCCTCTTCCTGTAGTAATAATAAAAACTTTATTTTTGTATACTGCCATACCCAGGGAGTTCTAGGCGGTTCACATCAATTAATCAGATTTACAAGCAACAAAGTCGTTGAGGTAAGCATGAAAGGAATGTCGGGCTGCACCAATCAGGAGCTGCTTTGACACGCAGCTCCTGATTGGTGTAGCCCGACTTTATTACAGGAAGAGGCGGTTGGAGCAGACCGCGAATGAGCGAGTCCACGAACTGCGAATGCAGGGGGGGGGGGACACTGTATTATATTTCTCTTATTTGAATTTCAGCACTGTTAAGAATCATTTTGAAACTCTTTCATGGTAGTCCTAGTAGTAACTTTCAATTTGCCGAGTCTGAGTTTCTCTCGTTCATTGTAATTATGTTTATATTCAGTCTTTTTGCTACTGTTAACAAATTTGTAAACTTTCCCGCCCTTTTACAAAACCGTGACAGCTGTTTTTAGCGCAGACCGGTGCCCTGAATGCTCTGCGTTGCTCCCAACACTTATAGAGTTCATATGAGCATCGGGAACAGCGCAGAGCATTCGGCGTGCCAGTCTGCACTAAAAACCGCTATTGCGGTTTTGTAAAATTAGGAGGGGGAAGAGTTATGTTGAATTGTCCCTGCTGAACACTGACTGCCTTGGGTAAATCTCTTCCCAAAGGCAGTTAATAAATCCCAATAAATAAGTAAATAGTACAGATCCTGTATTATGCAGCCCAGTGACGTAGCAAGGGTTAAAGGCGCCCAGAGCGGTGGTGCCCCTTCTCCGTCCCCCCATTCGCTCTTTCCCTGCCCCTCCAGCTGCACAAGCACGCCCATTCCCTTCCCTCGACGCAAGCAGCATCCCCCATCTGCTGCTCGTGGCAGCATCGGCTCTGATGTCACTTCCGGGTCCAGGAAGTGATGTCGGAGAAAAAGCCGATGCTGGTGTGAGCTGCAGGTTGGGGGTTGGTGCTTGCGCCGGGAACGTTGAGAGGAACGGGGAAAGGAAGGGGTGCGTGGACTTGGCAGTGGAGGTGGGGTGGGGAAGAAGCAGTGGGTGAACAGGACAGGTGCCGGCACCCCCGCCAAGATGGCGCCCAGAGCGGACCGTTCCCTTCTTACTACGCCACTTACGCAGCCTGTACGGGCAGCTATGTGCGAGATTGTGTGCAGCGTGAGATGTTCAGTTAGGACCTGAGGAAGGAAGTGATGACTCTTTAATTAGGTGATGTACCGTGTGTCCCCAAAAATAAGAGTGTCTTATATTCATTTGGGGCCCAAAAAGGCACTAGGCATCTCTCCCTCCCTCTCCTTTACCCCAATTCTTCCTCTTTCCTTTCTCTCCCCCACATGTGCAGCCTCATTCCTCCCCTCCCCCTGTGCAGCATAAGTTTGCCCAGCTTATATCCTTCCCTCCCTCCCTCCCATCCCTTGTATAGCCTTGCCCAGCTTCTATCCTTCCCTCCCTCCTATCCCTTATGAAGCAGAACCTTTGTCCAGCTTCTAGCCATCCTTCCCTCCCTCCCATTCCCCTGTGCAGCAGAAGTTTGCCCAGCTTCTATCCTTTCCTCCCTCCTATCCCTTATGAAGCAGAACCCTTGTCCAGTTTCTATCCATCCTTCCCTCCCTCCCATTCCCCTGTGCAGAGGTTTGCCCAGTTTCTATCCCTCCCTCCCTCCCATCCCTCGTGCAGCCTTGCCCAGCTTCTATCCTTCCCTCCCTCCTATCCCTTATGAAGCAGAACCCTTGTCCAGCTTCTATCCATCCTTCCCTCCCTCCTTCCCATCCCTCATGCAGCCTTATCCAGCTTCTATCCTTCCCTCCCTCCTATCCCTTATGAAGCAGAACCCTTGTCCAGCTTCTATCCATCCTTCCCTCCCTCCTTCCCATCCCTCATGCAGCCTTATCCAGCTTCTATCCTTCCCTCCCTCCTATCCCTTATGAAGCAGAACCCTTGTCCAGCTTCTATCCATCCTTCCCCTCCCTCCCATTCCCTTGTGCAGCAGAAGTTTGCCCAGCTTCTATCCTTCCCTCCCTCCCTCCCATCCCTCGTGCAGCCTTGCCCAGCTTCGATCCTTTCCTCCCTCCCATCCCTTATGCAGCAGAACCTTTGCCCAGCTTCTATCCGTCCTTCCCTCCCTCCCATCCCTTGTGTGACAAGCAGCCTGTTTTGAGTGCTGCCGGCCCGATGCTGCTTCAGTTGAAGGTAGGGCTTGCTCATGGTTGGTGGGGAGGGAAGGATGGAGGGACTGCAGCGCGGTGGAGGGCGGGAGGAGGGGGAACGGGTTGAAGAGTTGCTGGTGAATCCCGGGACTAGGTCTTATTTTCGGGGAAACACAGTATTATGTGAGTTCCATAGAAAGCTTTCACCTTTTGTTTGGCATTTTTTGGGGCTCTTTTTTTATTCATGTTTATTTGTGTGAGATGTTGTGAGGTTGTTAGGTGTAATTCTGTGTGAGTGAAATGGGCATGATGCCGTGATTGTGAAAATAGCACAAAAAAAAGGCAAGTACATAAGAATTGCTGCTGCTGGGTCAGACCAGTGGTCCATCGTGCCTAGCAGTCCGCTCCTGCGGCGGCCCTTAGGTCAAAGGCTAGTGCTCTAACTGAGACCAGCCCTACCTGAGTATGTTCCGGTTCAGCAGCAACTTGTCTAACTTTATCTTGAATCCCTGGAGGGTGTTTCCTCTATAACAGACTCCGGAAGAGCGTTCCAGTTTTCTACCACTCTCTGGGTGAAGAAGAACTTCCTTACGTTTGTACGGAATCTATCCCCTTTCAACTTTAGAGAGTATGGTGTCCAATACAACCAAAACAAGCTTTATTGTGTAAATATGATAACCTACAGTTCCAACGAGGACTGGTTCCTCTCTCTTGCTATAGATAAAATAGTCAATAAATAGATGATGTTGTTTTGAGTCTCATATCTCATTACGGAATTACGGTGGTTTTGGATTGGTGGTCACCTGACCATGCCATCATTTGCAAATCTCTTGAAGATAATCTCTGCAAATACGTCTACCCTAATCCTCTTTAGCAGCCAGGAGGAAAACAGGAGAAGGCGATGTTACAAAGAGGCAGAAGTGACCGGAGACCAGAGACGCTTTTTTTTGGTCTTTTTCCAATCCTTTTGGATTTTGGAGCAGGAGGCATGCCGTCTTTCCCAAATCTGAATTTCTTGGGCCAGCTGTGCTGGTCTGGTCAAAGTAAGCTTGCATTTCCAAGGAAACAGAGGGAGCAGACCTCCGCCAAACATTTAGCTGCTACTGAAGAAGAGGAGATCGCTGAGGCTCTCTATCTCGGTCTCAAGCCCTACCTGAGCCCCGAGAATTACCTGTGCAATCAGTTTTGTGGTGTTGCCATCAGTGTCGGTAAGTAAGAAGGATCCATCCAGGCCTTGGTGCCCCCTCTTCAGTGAGATCCTGAGATGTCTGGGAAAAGTTCTGGCATTGGTAATGGGTCGGGTTACCAGACTTTCCGTCTGGAAAATCCGGAGCCCACTCCCTCCTAGACCTGTCCCCAGTTCCACCCATCCCCGCCCCATCACGCCCTGGTTCCGCCCTGTCATGCCCCAAACCCGCCTCCAATCCTGCCACCCACTGCCTTCTCTTGCCGGGTTTTGGAAAAGCCGTCTGGACTAGAGAGTTGCACGGGGACAGAAATCCCACCCATCCCCGCCCGTCCCCGCCAGGATCCTCTCCATCCCCACCCGTCCCCGTCAGGATCCTCTCCGTCCCCACCCATCCCTGCAGGGAATTACCTCAATCCCCGCCCGACCCCATAAAAAGCAGCAATTATTTCTGACAGGATCATTAATTCCACAGTTTCTTTTGTGTTTGCGCTGCTGTTTTCCTTGTGGAATCTCTTTGGTGGAACCCTTTTTTTGTTTTCTGTTCAGGTAATTAACTTATAAACCCCCTCTTTTACTAAGGCTGACGTGTCCATTATATTATATGGACGAACCCTGCTTCCAAAGTCTTCCATCCCCGTGGGAGTCCCATTGGCTAGAGGGGGGTCCCCGTGGGAGTCCCGTGGGTTAGGAGGGGATTCCCGTGATCCCCATTCCCGTGCAGACCTCTAGTTTGGACCCCCAGATATGTCCAGATAAATCCATACGTCAGGTAACCCTAGTATTGGGTGATTTTGAGTCAGTGTACGCTCCTCCCTTCGCGGTGCTTAGGGGCGGAACAGACCCGTGAATATGGAAACAGCCACCATTAATAGTACTGAAATCGCGAATAAAAAAAATACAGCTTCTTTCTTCCCGAAGTCCCGAGGGCAGGGAGGCAATGGAAAAATCATCGTCTTCTCACTAGTAAAGTGCAAAGAAAAGTCCGCTCGGAAGAGAAGCAGGGGGGAAACCCGGCGAAGGAAATTCCCGGGGCGGAGACTGTGTGTGCGCGCGCGCGCTCTTTTGCGATTCTAGGCAGCCGCAGCCTTCCTTCTTTAGAATTGGCATTATTATTACTATTACTGCATTATATTTTCCTCACAGGACGTAATGGACGACCCTTTGCTCCTCCCGTTTTATAAGTGCCCAACTAGCTGCAGCGCTGCTTCTGTCTGCGCACTTTATTTTCATCGAAAAGGGCCCGAGGCGGAAGAGCTCACAAGAGCTTGTCACGGTTTTTATTTATTTAGTGTTTTGGGTTGAGGGTTTTTAAAAAAAAAAATTGCAGTGTGGCGAAATCACCGTGTACTTTTGTTTCAGCGCATCTGAAGCTGGGAAGCAGCGTTTTTCTGTGTGAAAGCGGGTAAGCCACAAAATTTTTATCGGTACTGTACTTTACTAATGGATGGTGTAATTTTGGGGAGGAGCCAGCAGGCCCAAAATCGCGAATAAGCGAAACCGCGCGTGTTGAAACTGCGAATACGGAGGGAGAAGTGTACAGAGATATTGCTGAGAGGAAGTCCATTCACTGGTGTAGTGAAAAAGTACATTGAAATACTGTAATAGTGCACTTGCTTAACCCTTTCAGGACCATAAGGATCGTAGGCCAATTTTTGTGGTTTTGACGACATTTTTATGGTAAAAAGGGCTTGCAGATGCCAAAAAATTGATTTTTTTTGTGAAATATCATTTTTATTTAAAAAAATCACACTTCTGGCTTATGGACAGTGTGGCAAGTGAATCTTCTCGTCAATCTAGCAACGATGCTAATGAATGAATGTCGGAACCAGTTTGTTTACATAAAGGCAGTATCATATGGAATCCGTACATATCAAATTTAGAACTGTAGACTATCCCAATCAAAATTGATAGGATTTTAAAGTTATGGGACAAATATGTCCCTTGGTCCTGAAAGGGTTAATGGTTATGAAATATCTGAGGGACCGTAACAGCCGTAGCCCAGTTACTCAAAGAAGAGTCACACAAACGCTGAGAAGCGGTCTGGGGAGGTAGGAGAATAAGCTTTTATTTACACAGAATTAGGGGTCTGTTTTCCTCACAGGTCTCCCCTCACAGAAACCACCTGCTTTCCCCAAATACACTGTCCCTCTCACTTTAGTTTAGTAAGTCCAGAGTTCTGGGTAACAGTCTCTCACATTCAGCCAGGGATAGGGTTACCAGATTTTCCCCCTAGACCTGCTCCCAGGCCCGCCCAGTCCCACCCATCCCTGCCCTGTCATGCCCCAGCCCGCCAATCGTATTCCAGCCCCACCCCCTCGCTGCTTGCTTTCGTCAAGCAGGACATCTTCGCATGCGTGGCTGCGATGCAGTGACATTACACACACGTGTGCATGCGTGTGACATCATCACGCCATGTGTGGATGCCCTCCTGCCCGAAGGAAAGCTTTTCAAAACCTGGACGAAGTGCTGGGTTTTTGAAAAGCCATCCGGGGGGATGGGGGGGGGTAAATCCGGACGTCTGGTAACCCTAGCCAGGGGCCTAGATCATGCAACTCCGCCTCTGAGAGAGAGTTTTAAAATGCAGCCTTTTTACATAGTCCTGTGCTAGCAAAAAAACCTGAGTTGGGAATAAGTTACAGTTCTCTCCTGGTCCTGATCCTGGCTCTTCCTTTTAAACTCTCCTCCTCTACTTCCTGGTTTGACACTTTCCTCCCCTCCCCCTATCCTGAAGCTCTTTTCCATTCTGAGCTGTCCTTGCCTTTCTTCCAGCTGGCCAGGAGGGGGAGTGCTGGAGGTTCCTCCAGGAAAGCTGTCTGAGGAGCTGAACGAACCAGAAGAAGGGTCAGGGTTTCATAGCCTCTGTCACAGGGACAAAGGTGATTTGCTAACAATGTCATACCAGGGAACTAAATCTCGAGGATGGCGTTAGAAAAATAAGAACAATGGTCACACATAATGGCTCTTTTCCAGTGATCCCCTTGCTCCTTAGAACCTATGGAACCACGAATGAAGGAGCACATTCTACTGGAACTAACTGGATTTACATTTGTGAGTTGTTTTTCTGTATCCAAGCCTGCGGCAAGTTACTCAATCTCCTAATCTATATTTTCGATCTGAGGTAGTGGAGGGTGAAATGATTTTGTTGGAGGTCACAAGACCCATCAGTGGAAGATGAAGGATATGAACCCTTGTCCCCTCCCCCGCAAGGCTGCTTTAAGTACTGTATGTTACTACTTCATTAATATTCAGGAAGATAATATTCAATTCATGAAGGGAGACGGAGATATTGATGGCGAGACCATTGGAGTCTGTGGAGTTGAATGATTTAGAGAAGGCCATTGAGATTTAGAACAGTGAATAGAGGGGCTGGAATGGAAAGGTCTCAGCCATTGGCTTTTTATGCTGCTTCCTGACGCCAAAGTTGGTTTTTTTTAAGGTCTATCTTAAGAGCAGCAGTCCTGTTTCACCCATTGCTGGGTTACACAAAACTTGTTCTTAGTGCTAAGGCCTCGTCCTCTTCAGAGATGACCCAACTGTTAGACGAAACTAGGTTGTCATCTGGGACAGTAATTTTGTGTGGGGTTGAGATTGGGGGATATGGGTGGGCAGCAAAAGAGCAGCCACAGTCAAAGCGACGAATCCTCAAAGCCATACACACAGTTTCCAAGTGATCCATTTATTCGGGTGAATAACTTTCAGAAATTAGAAACATAGAAACAGACGTCAGATAAGGGTCGCGGCCCATCTAATCTGCCCACCCCAATGACCCTCCCCTATTTAGCTCTGTGCAGAGATCCCACGTGACGATCCCATTTCTTCTTAAAATCAGGCACGCTGCTTGCCTCGATCACCTGAGGTGGAAGTCTATTCCAGCGATCAACCACTCTTTCGGTGAAAAAGTATTTCCTGGTGTCGCCGTGCAATTTCCCGCCCCTGATTTTCCATGGATGTCCTCGTTATTTGTGGGAAGTGTGGAAAAGAGGAAATTGTAGGCTGCAGGTAGCACCGAGCGGTCCCCCCCAAAAAAGAGCGGAGCAGGCGTGTTTTGGTGTAGAGAAACTTTAATCCAAGAAAGGTGAAGTAATAAAAAGCCTGAGGTGAATCACATTTCGCCTTATCAGGCTGCGTCAGGGCCAACTAAAAACTATATAACAATCCACATAGAGAATGACACAGTGACAGAATTTGTCCCCGTCCCCGCGGATAACTGCGGGAAACCGTCCCGTGTCATTCTTCGGTGTCTGTCTCAACCTCAGTCCCTCTACACCAGCATAAATCATAAAATAACAACACCCAACAATTTGAATCATTTTAAAATCAAATCAAGAAAAATCTGGTCAATCGCATTTAAAAAGCTGTTCTCAAAAGAACTTAAATAACCAGGATCACAAGTATATTTAGGCGTGTACAAAGCCAGAAGCACCCAGTACCACATCCAGTGCCTTAGTAAGGAGGGGGCAGTCCACCCCTGGGCGCCATCTTGTTGGGGGGGGTGTCCCCCGATCCTTCCTGACCCCACCTCCTGCTGCGCGCCCCTTTCCCTCCCCCTCCCTCTTTAATTTTCCCAGCGCGGGCAGCATCACAAACTCGCTGCCCGCGTCGGTGTCAGCTCTCTCTCCGACGTCACTTCCGGGTCCCGCGTCTAAGAAGTGACGTCAGAGGGAGAGCCGACACCGACGTGGGCAACGAGTTTGTCGCGCCGGGAAAATGAAAGCGGTGCGGGGGAAGGGGCACCCATGTGCAGGGGGCGTGTGTGGAGAAGAGGGCGTGGACGAGGTGCCACTCCCCCGTGCTACGCCACAGACCACATCCTCCTCCCTTTCCCATTTCTCTCTGCGCCCGCGTTGCCTGGTGTTTGGTTGGCGGTTGCAGTTGCCCCGGGTCCTTCGGATCCGTTGCAGCTGCTTAATGTTCCTTCCACATGGTTTTATCAACTCAAGGGTTGCTCCTCTCCACTCAGTGTTTTATAGACTCGCAACTGAAAGTCTGATACATCATGGGCGCAGCACGAGGGCAAGTCGCACGGAGGGCAATTATAGCTTGCTGCGACCCTCACCGCCCACATCAGGCAACCGTTTAGGGGAGGGGCCATATGTCCTCTGTTTTGGCTTCACATGCTGCCAATTCTCGTGCTATATCCACAAGAATATATCTGCTCTCCCGTGTCTACTGCGCTAAGTTGTGCCAAACTGTCATGTCATACTTGGTTAGCCATGTTTTCTATACTGTGTTGCCATGCTATATTTGTATATATAATGCTATGTTTATCATGCTTTCTTTGCCATGCTAGGTCTATATATATAATATACTATGTTCATCATATATAAATAATACTATGCTTGAATATATGACTGTCTGCCATGCTTAGTGTTACCCGATTTTCCCGAAGGAAAATCAGGACCCATGACCACACCCATGGGCCCGCACAGTCATGCCCCATTCTACCCCCAATCTGGACGTCTGGTAATCCTAGCCATGCTAAGCTTAAAAGATCCCAAATAGAAACTAGGGGAAAATCACAGAGCGGGGGTTAAACCCAGAACCTAAACGTTGTGCGAAATGCTTATATTTACTAGTTAATATAAATCATTTAGGGGGAACCCTCAGTGTGAGGTTATGAGCTCAAAAAAGAACCCAGGCGAGATCCTCGAGGGATACCCATGGAGAGTATCCGATGATGGTGTGTGGCTGGATCTCTTTTCGAGCTCGCCTGGGTTGTTGCTAGAGCTATAGAACAAGTTCTTTTGAATCGGCTCTTTTGAGCTCATAACCTCACACTGAGGGTTCCCCCTAAATGATTTATATTGACTAGTAAATGTAAGTGTTTCGCATAACGTTTGGGTTCTGGGTATATAAAATGATTGGAGGAATGATAATATTATTTGATAATATGTATTATATGGAATGGAATTTTTTTAATATGTGAATTTATTTGTTAAGAATATCTTTATATAATACTAGTCATTAAGCCCGTTACATTAACGGGTGCTAGAATATGTCTATCTGTCCTTTCTTTCTTTCTGTGTCTCTCCCTGCCCCTGTCTCTTTCTTTCTTTCTTTGTCTCTCTCCCTCCCACTGTCTGTCTTTCTTTCTGTCTGTCTCTCTCCTTGGCCCCCTTTGTCTGTCTGTGTTTCTTTCTTTCTGTCTCTCTCCCTACCTGCTGTCTTTCTGTGTGTCTGTTTTTCATTCTCGTGCGCTGCCTGCCTATCTTTCTGTCTCTTTCCATGACCCCCTTTTGTCTCCCCCCCAAAGCAAACCAAGATTGCTCCCTTTCTCTCCCCTCCCCATTTCCCTGTGCAGAACCAGCAGCATTCCCCCACACTTCCCTGTACAGCATCAGCATTCCCCCTTTCCCTGTGTAGCATCAGCATTCCCCCCCCACTTCCCTGTGCAGCAGCAGCATTCCCCCCTTCCCTGTGCACCCACCCCTTGCCTGCTCCTCCTGTTCCCTTCCTTTTCCCTCCCCCCGTCCAGCAGCATTCCTTTCCTGCTCCCCCTGTGCATATACCCCTCAGAAATCTACTTGCCTCACAGAAAAGCACTGCACCGTACTGTTGCTGGCCTCGGTGTCTTCTCTACAGTGTGGCCAACCCTAGCGGAAACAGGAAGTTGTGAGAGAGCGGGCCGCAGTGGAGAGAAGATGGTGAGGCCAGTGGCAGCACAGCGCAGCGCATTTCAGTTAAACGCTGTGAGCAGACGAGAGGGAGGAGGAAAAATAGATGCCAGCAGGGGGGGTTTTGAAGGTCAGGGCGCATGTGGAAAGCCGCCTCTTGACATTTTGAGGTCAGGGTGCGTGCGGCAAGCCGCCGCTCGCGCCTGAAGATTTTAAAAGGGCGCTTGGCGTAGAGAAGTTGGGGCACGTGCGGCAAGCCGCTGCTCGCGCCTGAAGATTTTAAAAGCCATTCCAAGGTCGGCTGCGTGAGTGTTTAGGGGCATAGCAACGGGCATAGGGCTTTGGGTGGGGAAGATCTGATCTGCTGATGCTGGCCTCTTCTCACTGGTTCCCCGCGCCGTCTATGCGTGCCGTGCGTGAGGCCGCTGGTAATGTCGGATGGCTCGGCGTGGGCCCCATGCAGCAGGAGCTGAAAGCAGCGCTGGGGGCTCGTGAGAGGAGCCGCCGCTGCTGGCGGCCAAGGTAGGTTCTGGGAAGAAGGCTGGGGACTCGCACATGCGCTTTCCTGCGGCCACAGACCTACCGATCATGGAACACGCAGATAGGAGTGCGCATGCGCGGGTAGCGTTTTATTATATAGGGTATGAATGTATTTTCTTTTTGTTCCTTCAATAAAAATGTTTAAATCTAACCCCCGCTCTGTGATTTCCCCTAGTTTGGATCGTTTAACCGCCAGTCATTTGATCGTGGGACTTTTCGGATATTGCCCTGCTAAGTTGGTTGTCGTGTAATGATCGTCACGCTGGCCCATGTTTATCATGTTATATTTTACCAGGCTTTGATATGTATGTAAACTCGTAACCCATTCTGAACTCTCCTGCGAGGATGGGATAGAAAACAAAATTAACACATAAAGGGGTCCTTTTACTAAGGGAGGTGGCTAATTTGGGGACCTGGGCCAGAGACCCCTGTGTGTTCAGTACAAAAATAAAAAAAGAAGTGCATATTTGGTTTTATTTCTCCAGTGTTGTTGCACCCTGCTGAGTTTAATTTCAATTTCAATTTGTGATCCCTTGTTCTGTATTTGGTAAAGGTAGGTTTGTGTTTTGTGCATGAAAAAGTCATTTAAACGTTTTGTATGTGCAGTAGTAAGGGCAGATAGGGAGATGGGGGAGGGGGTTCAGGGGCCCCCTCCTTAATTTCTGCCTTGGGCCCCAGCAAGTCTTAAACCGGCCATGTCCATGGTGCATTTTGGCTAGAGTTACCAGATTTTCCCAAAGGAAAATCTGGACCCATGGTCACGCCCCAAGGCCCACCCAGTTTCATCCACATTCCGCCCCGTCCCGCCCTCTTAAACTGTTTGTGCGTTGGGACGGCATCCGTGCATGGGTTGACGTTGTGCGTTGCAACTGCACATATGTGGATTCTGGTGCCGACATCGGAAGCTTTTCAAAACCCGGACAAAGTGCAGAGTTTGGTTTGTAGAAACATAGAAACATAGAAATAGACGGCAGATAAGGGCCACGGCCCATCAAGTCTGCCCACTCCAGTGACCCTCCCTATCTATCTTTGCGGATAGATCCCACATGTCTATCCTATCTGGCCTTAAAATCTGGCACACTGCTGGCCTCAATAACCTGAAATGGAAGACTATTCCAGCGATCAACCACCCTTTCAGTAAAACCCTAATTTTGGCCTTCTGCCTAAGATCAAAGCTATGGGTTGAGATATGCTCTGTTGTTGACCTTTAGGCTAAAATGGTACCAACCCGCTAGCCAACCCCACTAGGGAAATGAAAGTGTTGTACCAGCAGCAGAAGACAGTCGTCTCTTTCAATGGACATTGGACATCTCTTGCCAACCAATGTCTATTAAGGCACTTTAAAGAATCTCTACAATGTAGGTATGTGAGTTTTAGCATGACCCATTTCTACTCTTAAAAGGAAGCTGCCCAATCAAAAAAAAAAAAAAATGTTTTCTTTTCTTCTCTGGTTTTGATTTCGACCTCAGTGTTAGGTTGTGGTCATTGTTTCCCTGATGTTCTGTGACCTGCCAGTCATTCATAGGCCCCTCCCCCAAGTTTATAAGATGAGCCCCATATGCCTCTATAAGCTGAGTGCCAAGGGGGGATAAATTTTCAAAGTCTTAGTTGGGATTTGGAGGTAGACTGGCTGAATTTGCCTAAATGGATTTTCAGCCTCAGAAATATATGTTTCTACTTTTGGGCACATTAAAAGTGGTATTCCAGTAACAAGAGGGAGGGAAGAACATAAGAAATGCCACTGCTGGGTCAGACCAGTGGTCCATCGTGCCCAGCAGTCCACTCACGCAGTGGCCCTCTGGTCAAAGACCAGCGCCCTAACTGAGACTAGCCCTACCTGCGTACGTTCTGGTTCAGCAGGAACTTATCTAACTTTGTCTTGAATCCCTGGAGGGTCTTTTCCCCTATAACAGCCTCCGGAAGAGTGTTCCAATTTTCCACCACTCTCTGGGTGAAGAAGAACTTCCATACGTTTGTACGGAATAGATCCCCTTTCAACTTCAGAGAGTGCCCTCTTGTTCTCCCTACCTTGCAGAGGGTGAACAGCCTGTCCTTATCTACTAAGTCTATTCCCTTCATTATCTTGAATGTTTCGATCATGTCCCCTCTCAGTCTCCTCAGTTCAAGGGAGAAGAGGCCCAGTTTCTCTAATCTTTCGCTGTACGGCAGCCCCTCCAACCCCTTAACCATTTTAGTTGCTCTTCTTGGAACCTTTCGAGTAGTACTGTGTCCTTCTTCATGTACGCAATACTCCAGGTGAGGGTGCACCGTGGCCTGGTACAGCGGCATGATAACCCTCTCCGATCTTTTCGTGAGCCCCTTCTTAATCATTCCTAGCATTCAGTTCTGTGGATATCCCTAGCAAGTGTTTTATATACCCTCATTTAAGAAGATTCGAGGCATGTACAAACTTCATATCCTCCAATCTTTTAAGACAAATTGCATGGGACTTGCAGTGCTCTGTGTTTGAACATCAGGTTCACGTGGTCTGAAGATGTGCGCAGAATTGAATCGGTTCAGCGGACGGCCACCAGGATGATCTCGGGGCTCAAGGGTCTCTCGTACGAAGAGAGACTGAACAAATTGCAGCTCTACACTCTCGAGGAACGTAGGGAGAGGGGAGACATGATCAAAACATTTAAGTACCTCACGGGACGTGTCGAAGTGGAAGATGATATTTTCTTTCTCAAGGGACCCTAGGCCACAAGAGGGCACCCGCTCAAACTCAGGAGCGGAAAATTTCATGGCGACACCAGAAAGTATTTCTTCACGGAGAGAGTGGTTGATCATTGGAACAAGCTTCCAGTGCAGGTGATCGAGGCAGACAGCGTGCCAGACTTTAAGAATAAATGGGATACCCATGTGGGATCCCTACGAGGGTCAAGATAAGGTCATTGGGGCATAGACAGGGGGTGGGTAAGCAGAGTGGGCAGACTTGTTGGGCTGTAGCCCTTTTCTGCCGTCATCTATGTTTCTATGTTTCTATGATGGGTCATTTGGCCTTTATCTGCCATCATGTTTCTATGTTTCTATAATCAGAAAGTTCTATGACATCACAATGCAGGTGTAAAGAGCCTTAGCCTATGGGAAGAGGAGATGCAAATGTTAAGAGCCTTAGCCAATAGGGAGAGGAGGAGAGAGTGGCTGCTGCAGACACCAGAAAGTATTTCTTCACAGAGAGAGTGGTTGATCATTGGAACAAGCTTCCAGTGCAGGTGATCGAGGCAGACAGCGTGCCAGACTTTAAGAATAAATGGGATACCCATGTGGGATCCCTACGAGGGTCAAGATAAGGAAATTGGGTCATTAGGGCATAGACAAGGGGTGGGTAAGCAAAGTGGGCAGACTTGATGGGCTGTAGCCCTTTTCTGCCGTCATCATCTATGTTTCTATGTTTCTATGATGGGTCATTTGGCCTTTATCTGCCATCATGTTTCTATGTTTCTATAATCAGAAAGTTCTATGACATCACAATGCAGGTGTAAAGAGCCTTAGCCTATGGGAAGAGGAGATGCAAATGTTAAGAGCCTTAGCCAATAGGGAGAGGAGGAGAGAGTGGCTGCTGCAGACACCAGAAAGTATTTCTTCACAGAGAGAGTGGTTGATCATTGGAACAAGCTTCCAGTGCAGGTGATCGAGGCAGACAGCGTGCCAGACTTTAAGAATAAATGGGATACCCATGTGGGATCCCTACGAGGGTCAAGATAAGGAAATTGGGTCATTAGGGCATAGACAAGGGGTGGGTAAGCAAAGTGGGCAGACTTGATGGGCTGTAGCCCTTTTCTGCCGTCATCATCTATGTTTCTATGATGGGTCATTTGGCCTTTATCTGCCATCATGTTTCTATGTTTCTATAATCAGAAAGTTCTATGACATCACAATGCAGGTGTAAAGAGTCTTAGCCTATGGGAAGAGGAGATGCAAATGTTAAGAGCCTTAGCCAATAGGGAGAGGAGGAGAGAGTGGCTGCTGCAGACACCAGAAAGTATTTCTTCACAGAGAGAGTGGTTGATCATTGGAACAAGCTTCCAGTGCAGGTGATCGAGGCAGACAGCGTGCCAGACTTTAAGAATAAATGGGATACCCATGTGGGATCCCTACGAGGGTCAAGATAAGGAAATTGGGTCATTAGGGCATAGACAGGGGGTGGGTAAGCAGAGTGGGCAGACTTGATGGGCTGTAGTCCTTTTCTGCCGTCATCTTCTATGTTTCTATTTGAAAGGCATTGAGGCATATAATGTGCCTCGCCTGGGCTATGAAACTGGCCTTAATGCCCTGTAGGTTTGGCTGTGGAAGTTAGAGGGGACTGGACTGGAGCCAGAGCTAATGACCTCAGTGACTCCAGCCCCATCGGATGACCGCTATATAAAAATTTCACATAAGCCAGCGCCAGATGTGCCCCAGCAGTTCACTGATATCATTAGTGTCAGTACATTCTCAAGTTTAGAATACAGAGCACTGACCCCCAAGTGTACCAGGTCGGATTACTGGCCTTTGCCACTCACCAAGTGACCTTCAGCTAGCCATGTTGGTCTGTGGCTCGCTGGCTGAGCTGCTGTCTCTGCAGCCAGAGGTTCTGAGATCAAATCCTGGGGCTGCTCTTTGTGACCCTGGGAAAATCACTTAATCCTCCAGTGCCCACCACTTTGAATGTCAATTTTGAAATGCCAAAGCAACAAAAAGGTGGCCTACAAGTTACTTTATACTATTTCCCACTGTCCACCAACCCAGGCAGCAGATTATGCGTTCCTCTTAACTGTATCCATGACATCCTGTTTGTCTGTCTTGGCTGTTTAGATTGTAAGCTCTTTGGAGCAGGGACTGTCTTCTTTGTGACTCTGTACAGCGGTGTGTGCGTCTGGTAGCGCTATAGAAATAATTCATAGTAGTGGATGTTATATGCAAAAGAATTTATTCTTTGAATATGATTATTCATGTAGTTTTATTTAGCTCACAGAAGGCAAAGGTCAGATGGAATAGTTTTGGTCTCCTGCCCTGCCACTTAGGTGCCTTGGGCACTGGAAGGGCTCCAGGGCAACGAGCGTCTGTTGTTCCAGCGCCTGTGAGAAAACTCTTTGCTCGCTTTTCAAAGGCCGCTCAGATGCGTGTCAAAGGCAGCATTATTCCGCTACATTAGTAGCCGATAAAAGAGGTCGGTTTGTCGAGGACCAGAAGGATTCTTCATTATGTGGAATGCGGTATGGACACCCTTTCGGATGTGGAAAGCTAACCTAAAACAAGACTCTATATGTTGGAACTGTATGAAAGAAGCTGGGACTCTTGATCACATGCTTTTCCACTGTGCTAAAGTTCGTTCCTTTTGGACGTGCATTTGGGACACCATAAAGTCTATTACCAATTGCTCAGAAGAAATTTCCTTTGACATTATAATTCTCCGATCTCAACACCCTTGTTTTACACAGTCTAACTGTCCTCCTAAACTCATTGATGCAATGTTTGTGACTGCCCTTATGCACATCTTGAAAAATTGGAAGTCCTCTTCATTACTAAACTATACCTTTTGGTGGAATTCTTTGAGCATGTATCATAAATTTGAATCATATGCTTATGAAAAGAAAAATATAATTCGACTTTCCAAAAGTTTGATACAATGTAAATCACCCTGGAAATTCCTAGACTCATATGTTCAATCTATTTCATAGACACTCCTCTTTTCTTCTTCTTCCTCTTCCTCTTCTTTTTCTTTACCTTCATCTTTTTCCTCATTTTATTCTTTTTCTTTCTTCCTTCAATTTCTCTTTCCTCTTATCTTTTCTTTTATTATCTTTTCATGAACAGTCCTAGTACTTTAGATCTTTTAAAACGATTCAATTCTACATTGCACAATGTAACTGAATATTTGTTATACTAAATGTTTTGTTTTATTTTTTGATACCCTGTACTTGAACTGTTTCTTATATTTTTTCAAAAAACTCAATAAAAAATATTGAACTAAAAAAAAAAAAATAAATAAAAAAAAAATTTGGAACCGATAAAAGCCCTGGCTGGTCTGTCTGGGACTGCGACCATCTGCTCGCGGGCAGATATTGGCAGTGCCAGTCTGGATGAGTTTTCAGAGCAGGTAATTCCCAGGTCAGTCTCCGAGCAGGTGACGGGAGGCCTAACCGCCGCCTTGTGCTCTGGAGACTGTGTGGTCTCTGCTTTACCTTGAAGTCCCATCGGAGTTTTTGTTTTCAGCTCTCCAGCTCTCATCATGCCGCGTGGTTAATGCAAACCAGACAAGGACACTGGAAGGATTTTGTACTGAGACTGACTCTGGCCATTCCTCTCTCCCTCAGTGGTATATTTACATATCTTACTAATTTATGGTGTCTGGTGCATTGTGCATCGTGCCACTGTGTGGAATGTGGTGACACTGTATGAATGGTGATACAGATATTCTGCACTTGCTGGCACTGTGGGTGGGAGAGTGTGGTGCAGTGGTTAAAGCTACAGCCTCGGCACTCTCACATTGTGGATTCAAACCCAAACTGTTCCATGGGGCCCTGGGCAAGTCACTTAATTGCCCCAGGACTGCCAGGCAAAAATGCTTGAGTACCTGAATAAATTCATGTAAACTGTTCTGAGCTCCCCTGGGAGAATGGTATAGAAAATTGAACAACTAAATAGGGTGAAGATTTTCAGTCTCTGATAACTAGAGCTGAGATTGTGACATCATAAAGCCTCATTCCACCAATAAGAGTCAACCTCGTCAATGATGTCACAATGGCTGGATTGTCCTATACTTGGCTCACTTTTGCTACATTTTGATTTCTAGAGTGGCGCAGGGGTTAAAGCTACAGCCTCAGCACCCTAAGGTTGTGGGTTCAACCCCACAGTGCTCCTTGGTGACCCTGGGCAAGTCACTTAATCCCCCCATTGCCCCAGGTACATTAGATAGATTGTGAGCCCCCCAGGACAGACAGGGACAAATGCTTGAGTAGCTGAATGAATTCATGTAAACCGTTCTGAGCTTCCCCTGGGGGAACAGTATAGAAAATTGAATAAATAACAGAAAATCGCTCCCCATGTGTGTATGGGCTCTTGTGCAATTTGTAAATCGCCTTGAATAGATTTACTGGGGGGGGGGGGGGGGGGCTGGTTAGAGAGATATTTCCATCATTAAAAAAATAAGTTGTCATTGCATATTATTCTCAACCTTTATCAGAAGCTACAGAGCTGGGGTTAGGTGGCTTTTTTTCCTGCTTAGTGGGTACAGAGAAAGGGGCAGGGGACAGGCTATTTCCTGCAGTACTGGCTAAGTGTTGGATATTAGCTGAAAGAGGGATATACAGTAGTACTGTGTGATTAGCTCCCTCTAGAGGCAAAAGTGAAGAACTACCACTTGGAAAGGTAAATTGAAATGCCCGAAAACTTCAGTTATAAAGGTTTTGAGTAGTGGCCAGAGCAAAATAAGGTGGCTAGTTCAAAGTTCCCTGTTGGGAAGTAGAATACAGTGTTAGTATCTTTGTTATTTTACTGCCTCAAATGCTAACATTTATTTGTTTAGCTTATTTTCTGTCCCGCTCTCCCCAAATTGCTCGGAACGGGTTACAGGTTGACATACCTAATATACAGTTAACAGGTTACAATTTGCCCTAGTTATAGTACAAGTTTTTTTGATACACGTTTTTAATCCTAATTTAACACATACTAGCGATCTAATACCAGTATACACAGAGGGACATAATAAAAACGTCTTAAGTCCGTTTTGGGTCTAGAACGCTAGTTGCCCAAAGTCAGAAACGTCCAAAGTCCATTCTCGAAACATACGTCCAAAATATTTCTGTTAGAGAATCGTCTACTTGTACGTCCAGCCGTTTGATCGTCCAAACCGCCAAGTCGTCAATCTTTATACCGCATTCTCATCCAAAAATTTGTCCAAGTCAAAAATGCCTAGAGCAAGACCTTTTGGACATGAGAGGGGTCAGCAAAGTGATGGATTGGCCACCTAAACAGGGCAACAGAGTAATGGGGCACCTTACAGGGCACTGCTGTGAACTTCACAAACTTCACAAATAAACATCTCACCACAACTCCCTTATAGTTCATGGTGAGCCCCCCAAACACCCCTAAAACCTGCTATATCCACCTGTCTACTGCTCCAATAGCCCTTATGGCTGTGGTGCCACTTGTATGGCAGTATGGTAGGGTTTTGGTGGGTACACACATTTTTCACCATGAATGCAGTGGTTAGAGTAACTTATGAGCCTGGGTCCTAATCTCTATGGTTCACTAGCCCACCCCACTAGCAGATATGTACTTTTTTATTCTGATTTGTATGGCGGTTGGGGGTATATCTCAGTGATCACTGGGGGAGTGTATGGGGGTCTGTACTAGAGAATGACATGGGGAAAAAAATCTGTCCACTCACCTAGGGATCAGGGTCTGTAAATTTGAGTATAAAAGTGGAAAAAAATCTGTCCCCATCACCGGACCACCGCCCCGTCCCCGCCGTCCCTGTCGCATCCACCCTTCCCTCTTACCACCTCACTGCCCTTCGGCACCCCTCGCGCGGTCCATGCATCTCCCTCCCTCCCCCTTACCTTCGCGGTGCGTTTTAAAGTTTGAGTAGCTTGTTGAAAGCCGCCGGAGTGTTCGTGCGGTCGCGTGCGTGTGTGGGCAGAAGCTTCTCCTCTGACGCAGCCGGAAGCTTCTGCCCACACACGCACGCGACCGCACATACGCTTCGGCGGCTTTCAACAAGTCACAAACCTTAAAACGCGCCGCGAAGATAAGGGGGAGGGAGGGAGATAGATCGATTCGGGTAGGTATACACTTAGAATAGCTGAGATGTACGTCGCACGCGCAAGAGTCTGTCAATGTTATGAGCGTCTGTGTGTGTATCATTCTTTAATGTGATCGGTCCTTGAAAACTAATGGCAAGCAATTTTATTTTTATTTTTTATGCAGTTGTTATCCGAACTTGAGCAACAAAGCAATCAAGGCTTGGATCTTCTTATCTTTGCAAACTTGGGGCTCCTTTTACTAAGCTGAGCTAGCGGTTTTAGCGGGCGCTACAATGCCATGTGTGCTAGACGCTAATGCCGCCATTGAGCTGGTGTTAGTTTTTCCACGTAGTGCGAGGGTTAATGCCCGCTAAAAACGCTACCGCAGCGCAGTAAAAGGAGCCCTTGGATTTTTAGGCACTGACAGAAATTAAATAAAAGCGAAAGACTGCAGAAGGTAGATAATGAAATGCGCGTTTGCTTGTCGACTATCGAGCCACATTTTGAGTTAGTTTGCACGCAAAAACAAGCTCATCTATCACATTAGCAATTCTGTTCTAACTATTTCATTTCACCGTTGTTACAATTACCCATACATAGCTTAAAGAACTTTAAATAAATAACTTTCAAATTTAATATTGTGTTGGTTTTGCAATTTTATAATTTCGGTTCTAACGTACCCCGAAAAACATTTGCTGGAGCTAAAAATGTTTTGAGAGACAGAAAGCTAGACCATTCTTCTGCCACTGGTTAATGTCATAGATCTTTCTACAGCATTAATTAACTCAAAATGGCAGAGCCAGGCGTCAACATGACTGTTAAAAAAAAATGCCAGGTAATGTAAGGGTAAAGAGATCCTTACATGTTGTTTTTTGTGGTCTGAAAAGCAGTTAATTGCTTCTGCCATGAAGTCCTTCCTTTGATCAGAATTAGAGAATGACACGGTGACAAAATTCATCACCGTTCCCGTCCCCGCGGATAACCGCGGGAATCCATCTTCATGCCATTCTTTAAAGAGAGAGGGAAGAATCAGAGTATGAATGGCCACAACCACTGACCCGCAAGCTTTGCTTTGAAGAATGCTGAGATTGAGCAGCAACATTCCAGAGCAGATATTGTGATGTCATAATGCCTCATTCCACCAGTGCCTAAGAGCCAATCACATCAGTGATGTCACAATGGCTTCATTATCCTTGGCTCCCATAAGAATCAGAGTATGAATGGCCACAACCACTGACCCGCAAGCTTTGCTTTGAAGAATGCTGGTGTAGAAGGACTGAGGTTGAAATAGACACTAGAAAATGACATGGGATAATTTCCCGCGGTTATCCGCGGGAATGGGAACGGTGATGAATTTTGTCACCGTGTCATTCTCTAATCAGAATGACTGGGCATGCTCCGGCTTTCTAATCTTTTCCATTGTACGGGCTACTTGAATGACGGAGGACTTTGCAAGGTCAGTTTCAGGTTTTTTTAAAAAGTGGAGAATGTCAGTCTCGGGCTTCCAGTCCTCGGCATGTGTGGGGATCTAAGCTGCTAGATTTTGTCACCAAATGTAGATAGGAAATGGGGCGGAAGGAGAATTAATCATAAAATGATATGTGAAATGAGAGTCCTCGGTATTCACAGCTCAACAGGTGGGGACAACTCCTGAACTTGGCGCTGGCACTTAGTAAACCCAACGGGGGATTTACTTGTGAAACATCCCAGGACCTCTCTGAAATATGAATTGGCGTGTCGGAGCAATTATGGTGCCTAAAACACCCAAAAGTGAGAAAATTAAAGTAAGTGAGATTCAAAGTTCTTCCACCGCTAAAATCCTATATTAAATATAGTTGTTCGGCGTTCGATATCAAAATAGTCGTGCCATTTTTGGTTGTGTAAATATGACCAAAATCAACAAGAATAGCTGGAAAATTTCAAAGCAGAAGTATAGTACAGGATGTCCGGGGCGGTACTTGGAGAGACCTCCCAGGAAAGGGATTTGGGAGTTCTGATCGACAAGTCGATGAAGCCGTCTGCGCAATGTGCGGCGGCAGCGAAAAGGGCGAACAGAATGCTAAGAATGATAAAGAAGGGGATCACGAACAGTTCGGAGAAGGTTATCATGCCGCTGTACTGGGCCATGGTGCGCCCTCACCTGGAGTATTGCGTCCAGCATTGGTCGCCGTACATGAAGAAGGACACGGTACTACTCGAAAGGGTCCAGAGAAGAGCGCTTAAGATGGTTAAGGCGCTGGAGGAGCTGCCGTACAGCGAAAGATTAGAGAAACTGGGCCTCTTCTCCCTCGAACAGAGGAGATTGAGAGGGGACATGATCGAAACATTCAAGGTACTGAAGGGGATAGACTTAGTAGATAAGGACAGGTTGTTCACCCTCTCCAAGGTAGGGAGAACGAGAGGTGGGTAAGCAGAGTGGGCAGACTTGATGGGCTGTAGCCCTTTTCTGCCGTCATCTTCTATGTTTCTATGATGGGTCATTTGGCCTTTATCTGCCATCATGTTTCTATGTTTCTATAATCAGAAAGTAAGCAATGACCCAATTTCCTTATCTTGACCCTCGTAGGGATCCCACATGGGTATCCTATTTATTCTTAAAGTCTGGCACGCTGTCTGCCTCGATCACCTGCACTGGAAGCTTGTTCCAATGATCAACCACTCTCTCTGTGAAGAAATACTTTCTGGTGTCGCCATGAAATTTTCCGCCCCTGAGTTTGAGCGGGTGCCCTCTTGTGGCCGAGGGTCCCTTGAGAAAGAAAATATCATCTTCCACTTCGACACGTCCCATGAGGTACTTAAATGTTTCGATCATGTCTCCCCTCTCCCTACGTTCCTCGAGAGTGTAGAGCTGCAATTTATTCAGTCTCTCTTCATACGAGAGACCCTTGAGCCCCAAGATCATCCTGGTGGCCGTCCGCTGAACCGATTCAATTCTGCGCACATCTTTACTGTAATGTGGCCTCCAGAATTGCACACAGTACTCCAATTGAGGTCTCACCATGGCCCTGTACAACGGCATTATGACTTCAGGCTTTCGGCTGACGAAACTTCTATTGATACAACCCAATATCTGCCTTGCTTTAGATGAAGCCTTCTCCACTTGATTGGCAGTTTTCATGTCTGCACTGATTTAAAGTGTAGTGTTTATGGGGGGGGAGTCCCCCCACACCCCCTTCAAAAAAGAGGGTTACTTTGTAACCCTCAAAAATACAAAATAGCATCCGCTGCGGATTATGATCGGGCAGTACGAGGCACATTTGACGGGTCACCAATTTTATAATTAATTCTTCTACCGCCCCATTTCCTATCTACATTTTGGGATTTTTTTTTCCTTTCCTGGTCTATCGGAAATGTGTGGGGATCTGATGGCCCAAGGTCCCACTAGGTTCTATTTGTGAGCACAGATCACGTGTGGTCGGGAAAGTTCTTTCGCTCTGAACTCATGCAAATGTCGGCCGATTTCTGCCTGAGTAGCTTTGTTCCCGTAAACCCCTGATGCGTGCAGAGTTCTGCAAAGCTGGCCAAAATCCATTCATTTCAGGACAGCAGCAGCAGCCCACCACACAATCGAGCAGAATTTCTCCATGTGTTATTTTGAGTAGGGTCATCATATAGCTCCAGAAAAAGGAGGATGGATTGAGACATCAATAAAAGCTTTCAATAAAAGTAGAAGCCAGATGTCTCTATCTAGGGCAGGGGTCTCAAAGTCCCTCCTGGAGGGCCGCGATCCAGTCGGGTTTTCAGGATTTCCCCAATGAATATGCATGAGATCTATGTGCATGCACTGCTTTCAATGTATATTCATTGGGGAAATCCTGAAAACCCGGCTGGATTGCGGCCCTCATAAAGGGACTTTGAGATCCCTGATTTGAGCAATTGCTTACTTACTGAGCTGCAGGATGCACTAATGCAAGGGTGTCAAAGTCCCTCCTGGAGGGCTGCGATCCAGTCGGGTTTTCAGGATTTCCCCAATGAATATGCATGAGATCTATGTGCATGCACTGTTTTCAATGTATATTCATTGGGGAAATCCTGAAAACCCGGCTGGATTGCGGCCCTCAAAAAGGGACTTTGAGATCCCTGATTTGGGCAATTGCTTACTTACTGAGCTGCAGGATGCACTAATGCAAGGGTGTCAAAGTCCCTCCTGGAGGGCTGCGATCCAGTCGGGTTTTCAGGATTTCCCCAATGAATATGCATGAGATCTATGTGCATGCACTGCTTTCAATGTATATTCATTGGGGAAATCCTGAAAACCCGGCTGGATTGCGGCCCTCAAGAAGGGACTTTGAGATCCCTGATTTGGGCAATTGCTTACTTACTGAGCTGCAGGATGCACTAATGCAAGGGTGTCAAAGTCCCTCCTGGAGGGCCGCGATCCAGTCGGGTTTTCAGGATTTCCCCAATGAATATGCATGAGATCTATGAGCATGCACTGCTTTCAATGCATATTCATTGGGGAAATCCTGAAAACCTGGCTGGATTGCGGCCCTCAAGAAGGGACTTTGAGATCCCTGATTTGGGCAATTGCTTACTTACTGAGCTGCAGGATGCACTAATGCAAGGGTGTTAAAGTCCCTCCTGGAGGGCCGCGATCCAGTCGGGTTTTCAGGATTTCCCCAATGAATATGCATGAGATCTATGTGCATGCACTGCTTTCAATGCATATTCATTGGGGAAATCCTGAAAACTCAACTGGATTGCGGCCCTCAAGGAGGGACTTTGAGATCCCTGATCTAAGGTTTCCAGATGTCTGGATTTACCCGGACATTTCTTCTTTTTAAAGAAGTGTCCGGACAGCTTTTCACGCCATGGCACTCTGTCCGAATTTTGAAAATCTGTTGAGACTGGGGCTGAGTCTGGCGTGCCTCTGTGCATGGGTGGATGCGACGCGGTGACGTCACACGGACGCACGAATGAGTGTGACACCATTATGTCACATCTGTGCATGTGCAAATGCACTCCAGACTCGACCCAAAGGGAAGAGGTTTGCGTGGGGCTGGAGGGGGGAGGGGGGAAGAGGGGGGGGGGCAAAATCTGGTAACACCAGCTTAAAAATGAATGAAAACCATTGCTCTAGAGAAATATTTTTTAAAAACTGTTTGAGTTGTAATATGACATCATCAGATGTCACTTTCATATCCTCAAGGGTATATTTTGGACTATTTGAGTTGTATCTGCAGGTATTCAGATGTTTCCCCCTCCTTGCCTGCCAGGTTTTCAGGCTATCCATAATGAATATGCATGAGATTCATTCCCATGCATTGCCTCCATTGTATGCAAATCTCTTTCACGCATATTCATTGTGGATAGCCTGAAAACCTGACTTGGACAGTTTTTTAACTCTTTCAGTTGTATTTGGAGGTATTGAGATGTTGCGATCATAACCTTTAGGGGTATTTTTTGGACTGTTGATGTATTTGGATGTCTGCCATAGTATTTAGGTCTGTGAGTCTCGTCGTTTGTGGTTTCTAGTGCTGACCCTGGACATTTCAGCTACCCGTCCCTGAGTTTCTTTCAGCTCTTCTATATTTTTTGGGGAGTTTCTTGTCCTTGAGACATACCCACCCACCCACCCCTCCGCACCCACCTCTCCCTTCCCACCATGTACCTCTGTAAATCTTCGCAAACGCGAGTGGCTTCTCCAGTATCAAGTTTCACGTTTATATAAGTTTGATGCCCAGACTGTGGCACACCATCCCCCCATCTGTTAGAACACTAGATGGACTTTGAAACTTCAGGAAGGCCGTGAAAACCTTCCTCTTCACAAACCTAGTGCCTTAAGGACAGGCTCCCAGAAATGCCATTCAGAGTCGACGCACCTACGCCACCTGCTCTCACCAGATGATGCTTAGTGGATATGTTTTATTGTCATGTCTGTATTGTCCTGTCTCGATTATATTGTGGATGTACTTTGTAACCCGTTCTGGGCTCCTTTGGGAGGACGGGCTAAATGATTGAATAAATAAATATACCACTTTTAGTACCAAAGTGGTGAACATTGTACAAAATTTATAATAATAAAAATAAAACATTTAAAATATATCAAGTAACAGATACTATTTGCTACATAAGGGAAATGAATGGAATACATTTGATAAAAACAAAAGGGAGAGGGGAATTATCAGAAATATGCTGGCCTTGGCCTTTCCTCTGATGTCACTTCCTGTCACCATTTCCCTCTGATGTCACTTCCTGTCGCCGGTCCCCTCTGATGTCACTTTCTGTCCCCGCAACCCAGAAGTGATTCAGAGTGGAACCAGGCTGGCGCGAACAACAGGCAGGAGAAGTTGCTCACGTTGGCAAAGATCTACAGAGGTATTGGGGGGGGGAAGGGACGGCACAAGCGTGGTGTGGCAGAGAGGTGCCGGCGCCCCCATCGAGATGATGCCTGGGGCGAACCGCCGCCCCGCCCCCCCCCCTTAAATTCCCCATTAGAGGCTTCTCGCTTCAGCCTTTTTAAGAAAAATTCTGGCTCGGCCTCTTCTAATGACATCCAGTCAGCTTTAAGTAGACTTCTCACATTATATTTAGCTTTTAAATTCCGAATGGCGTGGGAGGAAAAACTGGTTGGCTTCCAGAGACAGAGGGGCAGGATAATCCAGGTGTTCTTTGCCTACATACTTATTCACGTGCGCTCTCCAGTGTGTACTTGTATCTTCTAAGACTTGGAATCGTGACTCCTTTCATAAGTCTTTTTCTGATGAGCCATATGTGCTTGTAAATATATACGACTGCTTTTGTATGACGGGAATGGAATATTTGTACGCGCAGAGCGAGAAAGATCATTGGCCAAGTGGCGTGTGCAAGCTGCCTGTGGATTTGTGCGTGGAAAAACCCTTGCCCAGGGAGCGGGTGTGGAGTTTGCTCTCGGCCCTGCCTCAGCGCAGGAATGTGAGGTGGTAAGAGTGCATGGAGATTAGATGCTGCATTTCAGCATTTGTCAGTGAGAAGCCGCTCAAGGGCGCAGCAGTCCAGCAGCTGAGAGAGAGCCACTGACAGGAGCAGGGGGGTTACTGCAGAGGTGGTGAAGCTTGAAAAGGAGTCGGTAAACCACCGGGGACTTCTGCTTCTTGCTCTGCCAGAGAGAATTCATGGTTATGGTGAAGGAGAAAGGTAAATTATCCAAATGAATTTGTTCTTTTCTAGTCACTGTGTGCCAGACAGAAACTGAACATGTGAGTAAGGATACAGCTATTTCGTGTCGATGGTTTTATAGGCAGGGGAACGAGGCAATTTTTTTTATCCCTTGCAGCATCAGCGACCAGGGAGGTAGGGCAGGGAGAGACCTCAGTATTTTAGGCCCTCCGAAGCAAAAGGATATTGTGGTGCCCCTGGGTTTGATGACTGTGAGTTTGCATAAGTACATAAGACCGAAGGTCCATCAAGCCCAGGATCCTGTGTCCAACAGGGCCAACCCAGGTCCCAAGTACCTGGCAGAAACCCAAAGAGCTGCAACATTCCAGAGCTGAGATTGTGATGTCATAATGCTTCATTCCACCAATGCCTAAGAGCCAGCCTCAGCAGTGATGTCACAATGGCTTGATTGTCCTAGACTTGGCTTACATAAGAACATAAGAGCTGCTGTACTGGAACAGACCGAAGGTCCATCAAGCCCAGGATCCTGTTTCCAACAGTGGCCAACCCAGGCCCCAAGTGCCTAGCTAGATCCCAAGTAGTAGTTTCAAGTTTCAAGTTTTATTAGTGCTTGATAAATCGCTTATTGAATATCTAAGCGATGTACAATTCAAGTAAAATAGAAATACAAATACACTGACTTTAAATAAAAACATACTGGGTTAACATACATGAACCGTGAGGATTAAGGGGGAAAGTTATAATATGTTTGTAGAAGAAGAAATACATTAAAGGGAAAATAACTCAAGGAAGGGAGAAAAAAAAAAAAAGTTGTAGGATGTGGAGCCTAGGGACAAAAAAATTCTAAGTCTGGGGGTCATATATTAAAAGCATCCTTGAAAAGATAAGTTTTTAAAGCTCTTTTAAAAGAATATTAATAATAATAACTTTATTTTTGTATACCGCCATACCCTGAAGAGTTCTAGGCGGTTCACATGGGTTAGAACAAATTACAAAAGGTTACATGCCAAATGATCATAGAGTTGCGAACAGCAAGGAGAAAGAAGTTACAAATGGGTACATACCAAATTGATCATAGAGTTGCGAGTAGCAAGGAGAAAGTAGTTACAAGTGGTTACATTCCGAATTGATCATAGAATTATGAACTACAAGGAGGAAGAAGGGGGAGAGGAGGGAGACGGGGGGGAGAGAAGTTTCGGTAGGAGGGAGGAGGAGGATGAAGGAAGGGGCATTAGGGACTTTAAGGGTCTTGCTCTCGGAATAGGTGGGTTTTAAGTGTTTTTCTGAAGTCGAGGTAGTTGTGGGCTTTGAGGACCATTTGGGCCAGCCAAGGGTTTAGTTTGGCAGCTTGAAGAAGAGAGGTCCTTTATGTCTCTAATGTACTGGGGCATAGAGTTCCACAAAATAGGGGCAATAATTGAAAACATGTCTTGTCTTGTCTTCTAGTTCCAATTATTTTCAGGGATGGAACTGTTAATAGATTGTTTGAAGCTGATCGGAGGGTCCGTGAAACGTTGTATGGAATGAGCATTCTAGTAATGAACTGGGGTTCATTATAGGTCATAGATTTAAAAACTAGCAGTAATATTTTGAACGAAATTCGATGTGCAATAGGAAGCCAATGGGAGTCTATCAGCAGAGGGGTGACGTGGTCAAATTTTTTTGCATTGTAAATTAGTTTGATTGCGGTATTTTGGATAATTTGAAACCTCCTTTTTTCTTTTTGTGGTATATTAAAAAAAAGGGAATTGCAGTAATCGATTTTGGAAATAATCAATGAGTGAATCAATATGTTGATAGACTTAGGTTTAAGGAACTTGGATATAGAACGTATCATACGTAATTTACAAAAACATGATTTAACTGTATTTCCTATGTTTTCATGAAACGAAAGCTTGTCGTCCACGGTGATACCTAAAATTTTTAACGATGAAACGGAATCTAAGGGAACGTTGTCTAGGACAAAGACAGTGTCCAATGAAATGTCCTTTTTCCAAGAGAATAGCATAGATTTTGTTTTTTTGATATTTAAGGCTAATTTGTTGGTGTTAAGCCATTTTTTTATTGAGTCTAATTTCTTATTGATTGTCAGTATTTCGTCTGGGTTTCCTGGATCAATGGGGTGCAATAGTTGGATGTCATCGGCGTAAGCAAAAGCAGTGAAACCGATAGATTGGCAGATATTTAAAAATGGGGACAAAAAATATTGAAAAGAAGAGGTGAAAGAATGGAGTCTTGAGGAATTCCATATGAGGATGAGAAGGGTTTAGAATGTTCATTGTTGAAATAGACTGTTGAGGAGCGATTAGAGAGAAAAGATTCGAACCATTTCAGAACTTCATCACAGATTTTATGCTGCTTATCCTAGGAATAAGCAGTGGATTTCCTCAACCCATCTCAATAATGGCCCATGGATTTCTCCTTTTATTCGGAAGGAACATAAGAATTGCCACTGCTGGGTCAGACCAGTGGTCCATCGTGCCCAGCAGTCCTCTCACGCGGTGGCCCCTAGGTCAAAGACCAGTGCTCTGAATGAGCCCAGCCTCACCTGCGTATTTTCCAGTTGAGCAGGAACTTGTCCAACTTTGTCTTGAATCCCTGGAGGGTGTTTTCCCCTATGACAGACTCCGGAAGAGCGTTCCAGTTTTCTACCACTCTCTGGGTGAAGAAGAACTTCCTTACGTTCGTACGGAATCTGTCCCCTTTCAACTTTAGGGAGTGCCTTCTCGTTCTCTCTACCTTGGAGAGGGTGAACAACCTGTCTTTATCTACTAAGTCTATTCCCTGTTAAAGGGAGACATAATGTGGTTTCACCAATAATTCTCCCTCCCTGTGATCAAGCAACCATCTGTCACAAATGGACCATGAAACTTTATCAGACAACCAAACCCTACTGTACTCCCATATAGGTGCCACCTGCAACCATAAGGGCAATTGGGGTTGAAGACAGGTGGATATAGTGGGTTTGGGGGGGGCTCACCATATCCTATAAGGGAGTTCTGGTGAGATGTTTGTGGTACCCTTTTTGTGAAGTTCACAGCTGTAACCTGTAAGGTGCCCCACTGCTCTGTTGCCATATCTGGGTGGCCAGTCCATCACAATGCTGGTCCTTCCCACGTCCAAATGGTCTTGTTCTGGGCGTTTGGTATTTAGACAAATTTTTGGTTGAAAATGTGGGCTAAAGATAGATGTACTGGTGGTCTGGACGATCAATGCCTTGGACGTCCAGATATATTCTAGATGTATTTTTTGAGAATGGACATTTTCCCCCTTCCGACTTTGGGCAGATAGCGTAATGTAGCGGATTTTAAGAAAGGTTTGGTCAAGTTCCTAGAGGAAAAGTCCATAGTTTGCTATTGAGACAGACATGGGGGAAGCCACTGCTTGCCCTGGATCGGTAGCTACTCTTTGGGGTTCCGGAATCTTGCTATTCTTTGAGATTCTGCCTGGAATCTTGATACTCTTTGGGATTCTGGATTGTTGCTACTCTTTGGGATTCCGGAATCATGCTACTTTTTGGTTTTTGGCCAGGTACTAGGGACCTAGATTGACCACCGTGAGAACAGGCTATTGCAGTGGTCTCAAACTCGCGGCCTGCCAGGTCCTATTTTGAGGCCCTCGGTATGTTTATCATAATCACAAAAGTAAAATAAAACAGGAAAGATTTATAAACTATAAAGAGTTTTACCTCAAACAAAATTATCATTTCTTTACTAAGACATTAACTATTTTTTCTGAGGCCCTCCAAGTACCTACAAGTGCAAAATGTGGCCCTGCAAAGGGTTGGAGTTTGAGATCACTGGGCTATTGGTCTTGATGGACCATTGGTCTGACCCAGTAAGGCTATTCTTAAGTTCTTATACGTCTGAATCGGACTTAGACGTTTCTTTTGATTATGCTCCTCTAAATATTTTTTTAAAATGTATTACATAAGGAGGATTTTATGATGTGTATCTGTTAAGTGAAGTAGATCCACCTGGCTCATGTCTGTCAGATCAATTGAGTATCTTATGACACTGAAGCAGTAGCAGGGGAGCACTGATGAAAGCGCCGATAATTCTCCTTGTGTATTTGAAATGAATTCATCATAAAGTGTGTTGGTTTGTTATTGACTCAGACCCCCTGTGATGAGATCCATCTTTGTCCGTGAATTTGTTCACTTGGTTTCACAAACTCGTAGCATCGGTTCTGCCTCAAACACATTGATGAGGACACTGTATGATTTTGGTGGGTTACAAAGGATGATGTCTGCTCCACGATTATCTTATATTTCCTCTCTAATCCCACAGAGCTGTCGGCATCACATCTGTGTGGTTCTGAATCTCCTTGCTTTTGTTCTTACGAGCATAAGAACAGCCATACTTAGGGTTACCAGACATCTGGAAAAACCCAAACGTCCTCTTTATAAAGGACCGTCTGGGTTAGGGTTTGGAAAAGCCGGACTCCTAGACCTTCTCCCAGGCCCTCCCAGTTCCAGCCATTCCTGCCCCAACCCTGCCTCCCGCTGCCTGTTTTCACTGATGCTCTCCTGCCTGACGTGATGTGGAAGAAAGCTTTTCAAAACCTGGACAAAGTACCGGGTTTTGAAAAGCCGTCCAAACCCCTGGACATGGCCTCAAAAGGACGTCCGTATACCTGGAGGGAAGTCCCTCAAGCTCAGGGCCGTGTCTGCAGGCCCTCTGTGAATGTGCGGGCACTGACGCAATGACATCATAGGTGCGCATGTGGGTGATGTTAGTGCGTCGATATTTGTGCATGCGCAGAGGTCCTCCAGACCTCGGGAAAGGAGACGGGAGGTTTGGCTGGGGGGGGGGCAGAGCTGGAGGCGGAATAGGGCGGGATCAGTTGTACTCTTTTTTTTTTTTAAGAGGAAATCTGACAACCCTAGCCATACTGGGTCAGACCAGTGGTCCATCTAGTCCAGTTTCTTGCTACCCCCAGGTCACAAGTATCTGGCAGAGTGGAAAATAATAGCAACATCCCATGCTTCCGATCCTAGGGCAAGCAGTGGCTTCCCTCATGTCTGTCTCAATGGTGGCAAGTCAAATGCGTGGAAGACAAAAGCACGTGGACAGCTGAGCGCTACGACAATTCAGTGCAAGTTGCGCTCAGACGTCTTGCGCTCGCTTGTCTTCGCCCATTTGTCCGCGCGCATATGTCTTGCTCGCATCTGACTATGAACCATTTCAATAGCAGACTATGGACTTTTCCTCTAGGAACTTGTCCAAATCTTTCTTAAACCCAGCTATGCTAACTGCATGCCTACATATAGGCTCTGGGGATGCCCAGATGCTGTTATGGAATTCGTGCTCAGTGTGCTTCACCTGGGCTTTTGCTGAAAAACCATCTGCAGACCTCTGAAAATCAGTCCCGTCGTAGGTGAAGCGCAATGAGGTTTGGCAAGTTGGAGGGGCTTTCTAGAGAGCAGATCATTTGCTTTCCTGAAATTATGAGATTTCCCCCCCACCCTCCTTAGGAGGTTCTGGCCTTCCTCTTCCTGTTGGCAAACCCTCATGTTGTTTCTGAAGAAGAGTGAGGACAGACAGAGGTGATAACATAGCTTTATGCGGTCTCTAAGTCAAGGTCCGTGTGCAGAGCTGTCCCTCGGGAAAGAGGACTTGAAGCTATCACCCCCTGCTTTAGGGGAGTCCCTGCTCCTTGACCATCTTCTCCCTCCATTCCCATGGCCAGCAGGAAAAGGGAAGCACATTATACCGGTATCCTTCTCCTCCCTCGACCAGCTTCAGTCAGAACCGTGTGGAGCCTCTCCAGTCTCACACGTTTAGACTCTAGATAGAAGCCAGAAGAGGATGAGACACTCTCAGGGAAGAAATGCAGCTCTCCTTTTGCCAGTTGGAAAGGATTATATAGGGGAGAAGGATAGAGAGTTACAGAGGATTGTGCTATACACCCTTTTGGGTTCCTCTCTCTAAATATTACATAGTCCAGTGGTGCTCCAACAGATCCATGGTCCTTCTTAGGATTACCAGATTTTACAATCATAAAACCCAGACCCTTAGCCCCGCCCCCAAGTGCGCGCAGTTCCACCCTGCCCTGTTACGCCCAACTCACGCTCAGTTCCGCACCCGCCCCCCAACCTCTTCTCGAGCTCAGAGCTGCTTCGGGAGGGCATCTGCGCATGCGCAGATTTGATGTGATGACATCACATGCATGCTCGCATCCGTCTGACGCATGCGCAGATGCTCTCCTGACGCGGTCCTGAGCTGGAAGCTTTTCAAAACCTGGACAAAGTGTTGGGTTTTGAAAAGCCATCCGGACACCCGGACAGTTCTCTAAAAAGTGGACATAGTCTGGATAAAATCTGGATGTCTGGTAACCCCCTAGTCCTTCTCCCTCAACTAATCAAGTTTTCTTGTGTAATCCTGAGGCCTATCCTATCTATCCTGCACAGGGCTGGCCCAGGGCTGTCTTAACACACACTGTTCTGCCCCCTAGCCCCGCCCCCCGCAAAGCATTGTCTCTTCATTCCCGACCTCCAGGCCACGTCCAGAAGGCCTCTGAGCATGCTCGGACGTGTGTGACGTCATCCGCGCATGCTCAGAGGCCCTTCGGAGCTCGGGACTTTCCGAAACCCAGACAAACTGTCGGGTTTGGAAAGTCCGGCGAGGCACCTGGACAGTCCTTTAAAAAGAAAACTTTGTCCGGGTTTTCCCGGACATCTGGTAATCCTGTGTGTACAGGCCCAGAAGTTTTGGTGTTTTTGATTTGTTTGGCTTGGGGGTAATGGTGGATATGACAATGAAGCCGACGGCACAGTGCCCAGCGGCCGCTAAGAGAGCGAATAGAATGCTTGGTATAATCAAAAAGGGTATTACAGCCAGAACGAAAGAAGTTATCCTGCCGTTGTATCGGGCAATGGTGCGCCCGTATTTGGAGTACTGCGTCCAATATTGGTCGCCATACCTTAAGAAGGATATGGCGTTAGTGGAGAGGGTTCAGAGGAGAGTGACAGGTCTGATAAAAGGGATGGAAAACCTCTTATACGCTGAGAGATTGGAGAAACTGGGGCTCTTTTCCCTGGACAAGAGGAGACTTGGAGGGGATATGATAGAGACTTACAAGATCATGAAGTGCATAGAGAGGGACAGAAAGAGAGAGACAAAAAGGGAGAGAGAGATAGAGAAAGATTGGAGAAACTGGGGCTCTTTTCACTGGAGAAGAGGAGACTTAGAGGGGAGATGATAGAGACTTACAAGATCATGAAGGGTATAGAGAGAGTGGAGAGGGACAGAAAGGGAGACAGAGAGAGAGAGAGAGAAAGAAAGGGAGAGAGTCAGAAATAGAGAGAGAGAGAAAGAAAGGGATAGAGACAGAAATAGAGAGAGAGAGAAAGGGAGAGAGAGAGAGAGAGAGAAAGAGAGAGAGAGAGAGAGAAAGATTGGAGAAACTGGGGCTCTTTTCCCTGGAGAAGAGGAGACTTAGAGGGGATATGATAGAGACTTACAAGATCATGAAGGGCATAGAGAGAGTAGAGAGGGACAGAAAGAGAGAGAGAAAAAGGGAGAGAGAGAGAGAGAGAGAGAGAGAAAGATTGGAGAAATTGGGGCTCTTTTCACTGGAGAAGAGGAGACTTAGAGGGGATATGATAGAGACTTACAAGATCATGAAGGGCATAGAGAGAGTGGAGAGGGACAGAAAGAGAGAGAGAAAGGGAGACAGAAAGAGAGAGAGAGAAAGAAAGGGAGAGAGACAGAAATAGAGAGAAAGAAAGGGAGAGAGACAGAAATAGAGAGAGAGAGAGAGAAAGAGAGAGAGAGAGAGAAAAATTGGAGAAACTGGGTCTCTTTTCCCTGGAGAAAAGGAGACTTAGAGGGGATATGAAAGAGACTTACAAGATCATGAAGGGCATAGAGAGAGTGGAGAGGGACAGAAAGAGAGAGAGAAAGGGAGACAGAAAGAGAGAGAGAAAGAAAGGGAGAGAGACAGAAATAGAGAGAAAGAGATAGAGAAAGAAAGAGAGAGACAGAAATAGAGAGAGAGAGAGAGAAAGAAAGAGAGAGAGAGAGAGAGAAAGAGAGAGAGAGATAGAGAAAGATTGGAGAAACTGGGTCTCTTTTCCCTGGAGAAGAGGAGACTTAGAGGAGATATGAAAGAGACTTACAAGATCATGAAGGGCATAGAGAGAGTAGAGAGGGACAGAAAGAGAGAGAGAAAGGGAGAGAGAGAGAGATAGAGAAAGATTGGAGAAACTGGGTCTCTTTTCCTTGGAGAAGAGGAGACTTAGAGGGGATATGAAAGAGACTTACAAGATCATGAAGGGCATAGAGAGAGTAGAGAGGGACAGAAAGAGAGAGAGAAAGGGAGACAGAGAGAAATAGAGAGAGAGAAATAAAGAGAGAGAGAGGTAGAAAGAAAGAGAGAAAGGGGGAGAGACAGAAATAGAGAGAGAAAGGAAGAGAGAGAAAGATTGGAGAAACTGGGACTCTTTTCCCTGGAGAAGAGGAGACTTAGAGGGGATATGAAAGAGACTTACAAGATCATGAAGGGCATAGAGAGAGTAGAGAGGGACAGAAAGAGAGAGAGAAAGGGAGAGAGAGAGAGATAGAGAAAGATTGGAGAAACTGGGTCTCTTTTCCCTGGAGAAGAGGAGACTTAGAGGGGATATGAAAGAGACTTACAAGATCATGAAGGGCATAGAGAGAGTAGAGAGGGACAGAAAGAGAGAGAGAAAGGGAGAGAGAGAGAGAGAGATAGAGAAAGATTGGAGAAACTAGGTCTCTTTTCCCTGGGGAAGAGGAGACTTAGAGGGGATATGATAGAGACTTACAAGATCATGAAGGGCATAGAGAGAGTAGAGAGGGACAGATTCTTCAAACTTTCGAAAAATAAAAGAACAAGAGGGCACTCGGAAAAGTTGAAAGGGGACAGATTCAAAACGAATGCTAGGAAGTTCTTCTTTACCCAACATGTGGTGGACACCTGGAATGCACTTCCAGAGGGCGTAATAGGGCAGAGTATGGTACTGGGGTTTAAGAAAGGATTGGACAATTTCCTGCTGGAAAAGGGGATAGAGGGGTATAGATAGAGAATTACTGCACAGGTTCTGGACCTGTTGGGCCACCGCGTGAGCGGACTGCTGGGCACGATGGACCTCAGGTCTGACCCAGCAGAGGCATTTCTTATGTTTTTATGGCTTTTTGTCCCTCAATTTTTAGTATTTTTACAGTTCATCTTGGTACACCGACAATTGCTCGAAGTACAATGGTGATAATCACGTGCCGGACATTTGCGCGCCAGTGTGCACTGAGACCCAACCACTATACTTAAAACATTCAGGTGCTATCTAGTGTTAGGGTCAGGTCAGGTCGCAGGCAGTTGTTTTAAGTGTAGTGTGTTCCCCCCCACCCCTCAAATATAAAAAAAATGGTCGGGTGTCAGGCAGTGTGCGCTGGTGCGCAAAAGTCCGGCACGCGATTGTTGGCGCACCATTGTCCTGCGTGCATTTGACGGGTCACCGTAAATCTTACACACTCGTCTTTCTTTGCTTGGCACTTTTCAGAATTCACGAATCAAGTTAAATCGATTTTGGGCACGCTAAAGTTTTTAAGGCAACTTCGTGAACCAAATGTTGCGTGGGTGAGTGGTACCCGGGGCGGTGGTGCTCCTCCCCCACCCTCTTCTCCACTCCCCCACTCCTTCCCGACCTCCCCTGCCCTGCCCCCCGTACCTTTTTAATTCTCCAGGCGGAAGCGACATCATAATCTTGCTGCCCGCGTCTTGTCGGTTATCCCTCTGACATCACTTCCTAGGTGCAGGTCCCGGAAGTGACATCGGGGAGAGGCGACTCCGACACAGGCAGCAAGTTCATAATGTTGCTGGCGCTGGGAAAATTAAAGACGCGCATGGCAGGGATTCGGGAGGGAGCGGGAGCAAAGAACAAGATGGGTGCTGAAGCACCTACCAAGACCGCGCCCAAAGGAACTGAGATTGATTGAGTTTCTGAGTACAGTGTTCCCCTGGTCGTTCGCGGTCGGCGGTTCGCAGTCCCGGTCATTCGCGGTATTTTCCGACCGCGAACCGCCGACAAGGAGAGGGCAGCAAGAGAGGCAGGAGAGAGCAGCCAGAGCGCCGCGAGTGCAAGAAATCACTCGTGGTACGCTCTGACCGCCTCTTCCTGCACGAAGTCAGGCCTTATCCAATCAGGGGCTGCTTTGACACGCACCTCCTGATTGGATAAGGCCCAACTTAGTGCAGGAAGAGGCGGTCGGAGTGATTTCCTGCACTCGCGGCGCTCCGGCTGCTCTCCTGCTGCCCTCTTCAGGCTCCCCCATGAAAAACCGTATTCGCGGGAGTACCGTACTTTTAGAAAATCTTTATAAACCTACAGTCAAACCTTGGATAGCGAGTAACGTGGTTTACGAGTGGTTTGCAAGACGAGCAACACATTTTCTTAAATTTTAACTCGCTAAACGAGCGTTGTCTTTCAGTACCAGCACATATATGTGCGTCACGTCAAATACGCACAATATATGCGCGCCGCATCACTGATCGCAGCTGAACGCAATCCATGCACCCGCAGGTCGAGTGCGCACAACATACGCACATCTCGCGCTGAGCGCGATTGAACGTAATAAAAGCATCGCACCCGATTCACCCGCAGCGTAGTGACTGTTCAAAACAAACGAGGTCTTGCAATACAAGTACGTACAGGACTGTGTTTTCTATTCATGTTTCTGGGATGTGGAACAAATCGTCCAAGTTTCCATTATTTCCTATGGGGGAAATTCGCGTGGATATAAGAACGCTTTGGATTACGAGCATGCCTCTGGAATGAATTATTCTCGCAAACCAAGGTACCACTATATTTGTTTTCACAGACATTCTTATGAGATTAAACATATTTTAGATAAATCAGGTGTAAAGTACTGAATATATATTTGTGAATGTTTTGAGAAATGTTATGTATTGACGATAAAATATTTTATGTATGTTGTAAAGCGCTTAGATTTGTAGATTTGCGGGATATGAGAAATCTTTTAAATTAAATGTTTTCTAGAAGACCTAGAATTCTGGCAGTCTGCCCCCTCCCCCCCCCCCCCCCTGCATTCTCTCTCTCTTTTTTTTTTTTTCCAGAAAAATCTATAACTGCAAACTATAAGGTGGTGGGGAGGAGGAGGGAGGGGAAGACGGAGGAGGAGCTGATGTGGTTTGGGCAACATTGATACTACGGTAATTATTCCTGGAATAGTGTGTTCTCATGTAATGACAGGAAAATCTTCAAAGAGCTGCAGCGTGCTGCGCCTTAGGACAGACCTCGAATACCTAGAAAAGAAGGGTTTAAAAATGCCCCCAAATCTCCTTAGCCGAGCTCATTAAAGCCAAACCGTTTCTGAGCCCGCAGGAGGCTATTAGCCCTCAGCTCGAGCAGTGGCTGTAGCGAGGGTGGGAGGCGCTCCCCCTTCGCCCCTCCCCGCCCCCCCTCCTGCTACGCACACTCCCCGTCCCTTCCCCCGTACCTGTTCAGCTTCCCCGGCGTGACCAGCAGCTCTAACTTGCCACCCGCAGCGGTGTCGGCTATGCCTCTGACGTCACTTCCGAGTTGCGGGACCTGGAAGTGGCGTCCGAGGGGAGTGCTGAGGCTGTCGCGAGCAGCAGGATAGCGCTGCCACTTACACCGGCGAAGAGCTAGAGGTACGGTGGGGGGAGGGAAGGAGTGTGGGGGGGGGAGAGAGGAGGAGAGGTGACGACACTGGGGCAATCTGTCCCCCCCTCTTACTATGTCGCTGAGAAGGTGTGCATGCACTGCCTGTGCTAATGGGATTTAACGGTTCTGTGCTTTTGTGGCTTTCTTTGGCAGTGGCCCACCCTCAGGACCCCAACCATGCTGCGGAGAAGCCGATCATTCACTGCCAGAAATGTGGGGAGCCGTGCAAAGGAGAGGTGCTGAGAGTCCAGGCCAAGCACTTCCACATAAAGTGCTTCACCTGCAAAGGTAAGACGGCAGCGCTTTAGGTTTGTGCTCTTCCTACCAGGAGGATTTTAGTAGGGTCATCAGACGTCCGGATTTACACGGACATCCATCTCTTCCAATAGCGTGGTCTACGTCCCGCAGAACCCTCAATCGGATGCTACGAAATCTCCCATCCACTAAAGATCTTCCCTGCAAATGAGTTTTCCACTCCTTACCTTCCACGCTTACCTTCCTAGGAGTCAAAAACTTGGAATGGCCTTACAGAAAAGACCAGAACTGAACCTTGCCACATCATCTTCCGAAGAAAACTGAACTCCCATCTGTTCAATATTTAATCTCCTTTACCCTTTCTTCTCTCCCCTTCCTCTCCCTCTTACCTATCCGCCTCCTCTCTCTCCCTCCCTTCTTTTTCTCTCCCCTCTTACCTCTCTTTACAGTCGCCTTGAGCCTGTATAGGTATGAGCGACCGCACAAAAAGAAGATTAGATTAGATTAGATTTATTACATTTTCCCAAGGGAGCTCAAAATGGTTTACATGAATTTATTCAGGTCCTCAAGCATTTTCCCTTTCTGTCCTTGCGGGCTCACAATCTTATCTAATGTATCTGGGGGAGTGGAGGATTAAGTGACTTGCCCAGGGTCGTAAGGAGCAGCGTGAATTTGAACTCACAACCTCAGGGTGCTGAGCTATAACCACGGCGCCACTCTAGAAATCAAAGTGAGCCAAGTATAGAACAATCGAGCCATTGTGACATCACTGATGAAGTTGGCTCTTAGGCATTGGTGGAATGAGGCATTGTGATGTCACAATACCTGCTCTGGTTATCAGAGGCTGAAACTTTTCACACTGTTTATTTATTCAGTTTTCAATACCGTTCTCCCAGAGGAGCTCAGAATGATTTTACCTTCAGTGTCCCCTCCTATTGTCTTTCCCCTAAACGTAATCTTTTACCTTGAATATTGTAGTTCTTACCTTTTTACCTTATGTCCCCGTTTGTCATGGTTTTAAATGTCTCTGAATGTAGTGGTCACCCCTAGAGGTGCCTTGTCATGTTAAATCTGTATTTTAGCCAATGTATGTTTTTATGATTCTGTACACTGCCTAGAAGTCTGATTAGGCCAGGGGGGGGGGGTCAAAGTCCCTCCTTGAGGGCCGCAATCCAGTCGGGGTTTCAGGATTTCCCCAATGAATATGCATGAGATCTATTTGCCTGCACTGCTTTCATTGTATGCTAATAGATCTCATGCATATTCATTGGGGAAATCCTGAAAACCCGACTGAATTGCGGCCCTTGAGGAGGGACTTTGACACCCCTGGATTAGGCGGTATAAGAAATTTTAAAAAAATTGAAACATGAATTTATTCAGGTCCTCAAGCATTTTCCCTGTCTGTCCCGATGGGCTCACAATCTATCTAATGTACCTGGGGCAATGGGGGGATTAAGTGGCTTGGCCAGGGTCACAAGGAGCAGTGTGGGTTTGAACCCACAACCTCAGGGTGCTGAGGCTGTAGCTTTATCCACTGCGCCACACTCTCCCACAGGTAACGTCTTCCCAGACTTCTTCAATCCTCCACCGTTCTGTTAAGATTGTGTATGTTTTTTTTTGTAACGACGCAGCAGAGGAAAGGCCCTTCCTGAGCTGGCCAGAAGCTGCCTGTTTACTGGCGCTTCCTCTGCTTGCCGGCTGCCACTACAGCTTCGGCTGAGTGATTGAGTGAGGGGCGGAGGGGGGTTTGTCAGGATGCTCCGCTGCTTCGGGAACGGAGGTAAGGAGGGTTGTCAGGGCTGGCTCTACTAGTTCAGGAATGGAGTGAGGAAGTGGGTGGGGGAGAAGGGGGAAGAGAAGAGGGGGAGAGAAAGTGGGAGAAGGGAGGGAAAGAAGGGAAGAACAGATGGTGGACCTATAAGTGGGGGTGGGGTATGATAGAGTGAGGAGGAAAGGGAGACCAAACTTATTTTTATAGTAACTCTCAAGCAACCAGAAGCTACAATTATCCGGCATCCACCAAGGGTGCTGGATAACTGAGATTCTACTGTACTGGGCTTGATGGACCTTGGCTTGATGACCCAGTATGGCCAATTAAGTCAATATTTAGAATTGTGTGGCTATCCTGGCCATGTAAGTGTTGGCCAAGGGTTGACTCTGCTCCTAGAACGCCCCCCAAACAGCTGGCTTCTACTTAGACATTAACCGCTAATATTCAGTGGTTATCGCTTCTGAAAATTAGCCAGAGAGAGTTTGGGGAGGGAGGGTGGAAGGCACGCAAAGCAGAACAGACCAAAAAACAAGTGGGGAAGGGATTATTCACATCAACCTTTAGGGCAATCACAATTTATTGAAAGTAATCTTAAAAACGTATCATATATATATAGAACACCAACCCCCTCTTTTACAGAGGTGCGCTAAGCTTTTTAGTGCACGCTAAGCGCTAACGCGTGCATGTTATCCTATGGACACGTTAGGAGCTGCGTTGATTTAATGCACCTTTGTAAAAGAGGGCCCAAGCCTTATATAAAGTCCTTTCACTTATATCTTTGGACCCAACACGGTCTGTGTTTCGGCTTCCACTAGAAAGCCTTCCTCAGGGGTAGACTTGTGCTCCAGTAGATGGCGCTGATATAATATATATCTAAAGGAATGGCTCAGGCTTCTAAAACGGCACTAAGAACCTAAGAATAGCCTTACTGGGTCAGACCAAAGGTCCATCAAGCCCAGTAGCCCGTTCTCACGGTGGCCAATCCAGGTCACTAGTACCTGGCCAAAACCCAAGGAGTAGCAACATTCCAGAATCCCAAAGAGTAGCAACATTCCATGCTACCGATCCCCCCTGTCTTTCTCAATAACAGACTATGGACTTTTCCTACAGGAAATTGTCCAAACCTTTCTTAAAACCAGCTACGCTATCCGCTCTACCACAACCTCTGACAACACGTTCCAGAGCTTAACTATTCTCTGAGTGAAAAAAACATTTCCTCCTATTGGTTTTAAAAGTATTTACCAGTAACTTCATTGAGTGTCCCCTAGTCTTTGTCATTTTTGACGGAGTGAAAAATCGATCCACTTGTACCCGTTCTACTCCACTCAGGATTTTGTAGACATCAATCCTATCTCCCCTCAGCCGTCTCTTTTCCAAGCTGAAGAGCCCTAACTGTTTTAGTCTTTCCTCATACGAGAGGAGTTCCATCCCCTTTACCATCTTAGTCGCTTTTCTTTAAACCTTTTCTAGCACCACTATATCTTTCTAGAGATAAGGAGACCAGAACTGAACGTAATACTCCAGGTGAGGTCGCACCATGGGGCGATATAGAGGCATTATAACATTCTTAGTCTTGCTTACCATCTCTTTTTTTTAAATAATTCCCAGCATCCAGCATTAGGATTTAGAGTGCCTTAGTAAAAAAAACCCTATATGACTCAATCCAAACGCTGCATAAGAAGACTGGCAGCGTCGTAACTGAAAACCAAAAGATATAAATGAGGCCGTGTTTTAAAATCCATCAAGTTTCCAAGTTTTATTAAAATCTGATATCCCGCCTATCAAAATGATGTCTACGCGGCTTATAGTCATTAGTAGTGGTATAGACACTAACGATAAACATTAAAAATATTAAACAAACCCCCCCCAAAACAACCCTGCATGCTTAAAAGTGACGTGCAGAGCCTGTCCGTTCCACTGTAATACAATGGTGAGGTCTCGTGCTATGGGAGTCTCTCTCTAGAACACAGGTGTCAAAGTCGGTCCTCGAGGGCCAGAATCCAGTCGGGTTTTCAGGATTTCCCCAATGAATCTGCATGAGATCTATTTGCATGCACTGCTTTCAATGCATATTCATTGGGGAAATCCAGAAAACCCGACTGGATTCCGGCCCTCGAGGAGGGACTTTGACACCCCTGCTCTAGAAGGAAGAAAGGAAACCAGCAGTGTGAAATTGTGCAGGCACCTGGACCTCCAGGCTTCTCTCCTGCCCTCTCTTTCGTACCCTGTGAGGGACGCTTCAATCGGCCCCTATTCTTCTTCCAGACTCTCGGTCCCTGGTGCATATTTTCCTGCAGCGGATTCATTATAAGGTCTCTTTCAAAAACCAGGCAGCTGATTTTTCTGAACTTCTGACAGGTCTTCTGTTGAATCCGGGAGGTGGCCAGGGCATCTTTTCAAAATCTCAAACTAGGGGAATACAGTAATGAATTTTATGTAAAAATTGGAGCCGGCTGGAAAACTGAAAGCAAACCAAAAAAATGAACAAAAAACCCTCAGTGTTGCTTGTAAAGATGTGTCTGAATTAGAGAAGGACACGGGGACAAATTTGTCCCCGTCCCCACAGGAACTCAATCTCCCCATCTCCGCGGGTTTTGTCACTGTCCCTATCTCTGCCACATAGAAACATAGAAGATGACGGCAGAAAAGGGCTACAGCCCATCAAGTCTGCCCACTCTGCTTACCCACCCCCTGTCTATGCCCTAATGACCCAATTTCCTTATCTTGACCCTCGTAGGGATCCCACATGGGTATCCCATTTATTCTTAAAGTCTGGCACGCTGTCTGCCTCGATCACCCCATTCCTGTAAGCTCTGCCTTAACCACACAAGTCTCAAACACTTATGATTTTAAAGTGTTTGAGGCTTGTGCAGATGAGGACGGAGCTTAGGCATTGGTGGAATGAGTCATTATGACATCACAATCTGAGCTCTAGAATGTTGCTACTTAGGATTTTAAAGTGTTTGAGGCTTGTGCAGATGAGGACGGAGCTTAGGCATTGGTGGAATGAGGCATTATGACATCACAATCTGAGCTCTAGAATGTTGCTACTTAGGATTTGAAAGAATTTAAGGCTTGTGCAGATGAGGACGGAGCTTAGGCATTGGTGGAATGAGGCATTATGACATCACAATCTGAGCTCTAGAATGTTGCTACTTATGATGTTAAAGTGTTTGAGGCTTGTGCAGATGAGGATGGAGCTTAGGCATTGGTGGAATGAGGCATTATGACATCACAATCTGAGCTCTAGAATGTTGCCACTTATGATTTTAAAGTGTTTGAGGCTTGTGCAGATGAGGACGGAGCTTGCAGGAATGGGGCAGGAACAGGAAAAGAACTCGCAGGGACAGGATGGGAAAATGAGTTCCCGCGGGGATGGGGAAAAAGTTGTCCCTGCATCATTCTCTAGTCTGAATTTCCAGTATGTGCCTTCTTAGGGAGACAAATCTCATTATAAGAATATTCTGCTTGTAACAACACCTTTACAAAGAATATTCAGTTTCCCAGAACTTTTGTTCTTGAGTTGTTCTGGTAGGATGAGTCCAATTCTGATTTTTTTTCAATAGTTTGTTCCCTTAAATATTCTTGGCCTTAAGGCTTAGAAACACAACTCTCATTCCACTTTGAAACCTCTTCTTAACTAGGTATAAATCCATCCTGCCGTGGATGAAAGATGGCCGTCTCGGCAGTTTCCCACTAGTCTGAGCCTGGATTTCAGGATTGAGGGCAAGGTTGCATATGACCATTGTAGATGTGGGTTCAGAGAGGGGAGGCCCTGCCATCTCACTTGTCAACACCAGCCCATAAAAAGGCTCCTTATGAGTCGAGACACTTGGCTGTAATTGAACAAGCCATCATTGTGCAGGAGAAATTTATCTACCACAGCTGATAACTCCCTTGAAGCAATTTCCTAACCAGAGCTGTGTGTAGGCCAGGAGGAAAGGGAACTGGCAGATAAGAAAGTCACATGCTCAGAACCTGTGAAAGCCAAAAGCAGGGAGACAGCGAGGTGAGCGGAAACCGACTCCATTCTCTTTCTTATTATTCAGATAAAACCTCTATATATTTATAGATTGGGGGAGTTGAAGCAGGCAGTTTTACACTTATCAGTGCTCTAAAGGAACCAGTGGTTTGTAGTTGGTAATTATCCTAAATAATTAAGCAAATTAACGGCTTACTTTGTGAGATTGTTAGCTGTTTATAGTAAGTGTGTAATTAATTACTCTTTCTGCGGGTTGAATGCTGCTTCTTCATTCTTTCGCATAAGATTCTGTGTTCCAGAATTGGAGAGAGAATCCAGGAAAGGGTATTTTTGTTAAAGTGATGCTAGAAATTATTACAAAAGGATGGTTAACAAGACTAAGAATGTTATAATGCCTTTGTATCGCTCCATGGTGCGACTTCACCTGGAGTACTGCGTTCAGTTCTGGTCTCCTTATCTCAAGAAAGATATAGTGGAACTATAAAAGGTTCAAAGAAGAGCGACCAAGATGGTAAAGGGGATGGAACGCCTCTCGTATGAGGAAAGACCAAAACGGTTAGGGCTCTTGAGCTTGGAAAAGTGACGGCCGAGGGGAGATAGGATAGAACTCTACAAAATCCTAAGTGGAGTAGAAAGGGTACAAGTGACTCGATTTTTCACTCCGTCAAAAATGACAAAGACTAGGGGGACACTCAATGAAGTTACAGGGAAATACTTTTAAAAGCGATAGCAGGAAATATTTTTTCACTCGGAGAATAGTTAAGTTCTGGAACGCGTTTGCCAGAGGATAGCGTGGCTGGTTTTAAGAAAGGTTTGGACAAGTTCCTGGAGGAAAAGTTCATAGTCTGTTACTGAGAAAGACATGGGAGAAGCTACTGCTTGCCCTGGATCGGTAAAATGGAATGTTACTACTCCTTGGGTTTTAGCCAGGTACTAGTGACCTGGATTGGTCAACGTGAGAACGGGCTAGAGGGCTTGATGGACCATTGGTCTGACCAAGTAAGGCATGTACTTATGAAATGCAATTCTTGGAAATTCCTAGAAGACTGTGCTTTGGTAAGCCTGTCTGATTATTTTCACTTGTTCTTCCTGTGAGTATTTTGGGGTTTTAGGGGAAACTTTGCATGGGGGCTAAAGACACGTAATTATGATGTATAGATTTGTGACTGCTGGTCACTGGGAAAGTTTTTATATTAAGTAGCAGAGATTAGTACATGAAACAAACTTTAGCTAGAAAATTATGTTGTGAGCTTTAGTTTCTACTTAGTTTGTCGAGTCTTGCAAGAGCATTGAATCCGGTTTGGAAGAAAAGTGTGGTGTTTTGATAGGGGCATACCATGAAGCTGCTAAGTAGTAAATGTAAAACAAACTGAAGAAAATCTTACTTCACTCAATTTGTAATTAAACTGTGGAATTTGTTGTCAGAGAATGTGGTAAAAGTAGTTAGCTTAGCAGGGTTTAAAAAAGATTTGCCTAAATCCTAAAAGCAAACAATATGAAGAATACTAGCTTTAATCAATGCTCCCAGGAATTGGTGCCTGATGTGGCTGCATTTCACCAGACTTGGCTGCATTAGGGGCATGCAGGTAGCTGGTGACACACAGCAACATCTACCATTTTTGAAAGAACTGATCCTGGATCTGTTGCAAGTAATGATCAGGATTCCTTGGCTCACTGTGCTGAGATGGGTACAAAGATTCCTGTCTTGGAGGAGAGGTTTGAAGGGGAGAGGGAGATAGGAGATGTTAGAACACTGAGGAGCAGAGGTGGAAGGCAGAAGAGGACATGGAAAGTGCTGGACCATGTTGGGGAGGAGGACAAGAGAGGATTTGCTAGACTAGGTGGGAAAGGAGAGGGAAGATGCTGGACAATGGTGAGGGAAGAAGAGGTGATGCTAGACCAGATAGAAATAGGGAGGTAGCACGGAGGAAAGGAGAGGGAAGATACCAGATCAGAGGGGGAAGGGGAAAGAAAGAGGAGTTACTGGAGCATTTGAAGGTGGAGGGCAGAACAGGAACTAGAAGGTGCTGGACCATGTTGAGGGGAGGGAAAGATGGGAAGGTGATAGTTGGGTAAATGCTGGATGTTGCTCTGGGGAGGGAGGCAAGATTCCTGACTTTTAGGGGGGGTGAAAATTTCTGATATCCTCTGGCAATGGGAAAACAAAATGTTGACTTTCATACAGTGGCATAGTAGGGTAAGAGGCTCCCAGGGCGGTAGTGCCCCTTCCCCATCCTTATCTCTGCCCTCCCCCCACTCCTTCTCCGATCTACCCTGCCGTAAGCGTGCCCCCTTCCCTTCCTCTGTACCTCTAGTTGTTCACTGCTGAGAGCAAAAAGAACTTGAATGTGCTCCTCGTGACCCCTTGGGCTCTCCCTCTGATGTCACTTCCTGTGCACGTCACCTGGAAGTGACATCAGCGGGAGAGATGAGGCGGTCATGAGGAGCACGTTGAAGTTGTTGCTTGCAGAGGTGAACGACTAGAGGTGCGGAAGAAGGGGAGCGTGTGCATGGCGAGAGGAGGAATGGGAAGTGGCGGGGGTGTGGAGAGGAGAAGGAGGGTTGCCTGGGGCAGACTGCCCTCCGTCCCCCTTACTACACCATTGTTCTCATAGATTTCACAAAACAGTTCAACACACTGAATTGTTGCTCCCCAAAAGACGTCTTCGTTGCTTGAGGTAGACATAAGAACATAAGAATTGCCGCTGCTGGGTCAGACCAGTGGTTCGTCGTGCCTAGCAGTCTGCTCCCGCGGCGACCCTTAGGTCAAAGACCAGTGCTCTAAATGAGTCCTACCTCACCTGAATACATTCCAGTTTAGCAAGAACTTGTCCAACTTTGTCTTGAATCCCTGGAGGGTGTTTTCCCCTATGACAGCCTCCGGAAGAGCGTTCCAGGTTTTTACCACTCTCTGGATGAAGAACTTCCTTACGTTTGTACAGAATCTATCCCCTTTTAACTTTAGAGAGTGCCCTCTCATTCTCCCTACATTGGAGAGGGTGAACAACCTGTCCTTATCTACTAAGTCTATTCCCTTCAGTATTTTGAATGTTTCGATCATGTCCTCTCTCAATCTCCTCTGTTCGAGGGAGAAGAGGCCCAGTTTCTCTAATCTCTCACTGTACGGCAGCTCCTCTATCCTCTTAACCATCTTAGTCGCTCTTCTCTGGACCATTTCAAGTAGTACAGGAGAAATTATGTACAGTGGGGTGCCAACATTTGCTCCTCGTTGCTAAAGGATCCTTCTCATTCTCCACCATGACCTTCATTGCCTTCGAGTCGATTGTGGAGCCCATCCCGGGCGCCGTGATAGACTCGTGTTGCCGTCCAGATCCACTGGGTGATCAGCCTTCTTCTCCCTGACGTCCCCAATCACCCTCCCTCCAGAAGCAACGGACCGACCAGCATTACGCTCCCCAAAGTCAATTCTGACGTCGGAGAGGAAGTTCTGCACCAGCCAATCGCTGCCTGGCTGGCCCGGAACTCCTCTCCGACGTCAGAATTGATGTCAGGGAGCGGAATGCTGGTCAGCGCGCCGCTTCTATAGGGAGAGCTTGGGGCAGCGGTGGCTTGGGGGCCTGTTCCCCGATGGCAGCGGCGACAAACCTAGTGGCTTGAGGGCTTGTTCCCCGATGGCGGTGGCAAACCTAGTGGTTTGGGGGAGGACAGGGAGAAAGAAAGAGAGGGGACATGCAGGGAGATAAAATGAAGGGGGGCAAGGAGACAAAGAAAGAATGGACACAGAAAGAAAAGGGGAACAGGGAGTTAGAAAGGGGGCATGGAAAGAGAGAGAAAGAAAGGGAGGCAGGGAGGCAGAAAGAAAGAAGGGGGCAAGGAGAAAGAAAGAAAAAGTTGGGGGAGTAAATGAGGTCTGGAGGAGAGGAAGCATATAGGAGGCTGAAAGAAGGGAAGAAATATTGGATGCACAGTCAGAAGAAGAAAGTGCAACTAGAGACTCATGAAATCACCAGACAACAAAGGTAGAAAGAAAGGGGAGGGGGGAGGGAAAGAGGAAGAAAAAGTTGGGGGAGGGAATGAGGTCTGGAGGAGAGGAAGCATACAGGAGGCTGAAAGAAGGGAAGAAATATTGGATGCACAATCAGAAGAAGAAAGTGCAACCAGAGACTCATGAAATCACCAGACAAGGTCGTAAAAATGATTTTATTTTCAATTTAGTGATCAAAATGTGTCCATTTTGAGAATTTATATCTGCTGTCTATATTTTGCACTATGGCCCCCTTTTACTAAACCGCAATAGCGGTTTTTAGCGCAGGGAGCCTATGAGCATCGAGAGCAGCGCAGGGTATTCAGCGCAGCTCACTACGCTAAAAACTGCTATCGCGGTTTAGTAAAAAGGGAGGGGGGTATATTTGTCTATTTTTGTTTAGTTGTTACTGAGGTGACATTGCATAAAGTCATCTGCCTTGACTTCTTTGAAAAAAACCCTGGAATATAAATGATAATTAACATTTTCTCTGCGTACAGTGTGCTTTGTGGTTTTTTAAAAATGTTATTGTTGGTAGATCATTTTGACTTGGTCATTTTAAAAGTAGCTCGCAAGCCCAAAAAGTGTGGGCACCCCTGTTTACATGTTAGAGTTGCCATAGTTAAAGTGCAAGATTTTACAATACATGTTTCCTTACGTGACACATTTATAATAATAAAATGCTAAGCGCACATGCGCACTCGCGCCGCGTGTTCCCTGATCTGTCGGGATGTGGCGGCACGAGTGCGCATGCGCGCCAGACCAGCCCTACCGGCCGAAGTTTCTTTAGATGCTGCCGGAGCGGCTTGAGGTGAAAGGCGGTGCAAAGGCAGTGCGGAGCGGCGGCTGCTGGGAGGAGGCCGCGGTGGCTTGAAGCGCCTGCAGACCGCAGCGGCTTGAGGCGCCTGCAGGCCGCCATGGCCCTTCCCGGTCTCCTGAGCCGTGTACTCATGCCCCGATTGAAGACAGGGAGAGAAAGATGAAGCTAGGAAGGTGATACACAGATAATTCTGTGTAAGCTGGGGTCCTTCTGATCGAGCAGACGCAGCTGAACCAGCGCAGGGATCCGCCCCCCCCGATCCTCTCAGCTCTTCCCCCCCCCGATGCCTCCCTCGACCTCCTGGAATGAGGAAAGCAGCGCTGCGTTATTGCTCTTACCACAAGGTTCTCTCTGTTTTATCCGTTAAGATGATATACGGTAGATTTTGTGCACTCTCTACAAACCATCAATTGAAAAGCTGGAATAAAGGCTTAAAGCCTTCGACCCACTTTGCTCACAAAGCTGCAGCCGGGTGACTTGGGAAAACTCACAGGAAACAGAGTGTAATGACGGATCCCACAGTCCCAGCGCTCTGTTTTGCAAAAAGGTTTAACTTAAATTGCCCAGTCCCATCTCTCCTCAACTCCCCTCCCCCTCCCCCCTCCCACCTTTCTGGGTAATTCCAGCCGTGCAGCTGTACGGAGCAAGGGAAGGGATCGGGACAAATCTCGCACAGCGGCGACCCCAAACTGAAATAAATAAACTCTGCCCTTGCCCTAGCACCGTTTCTACCATGGAGGTGAGGCTGCCCGGTTCCCTCCCTTGGTGCCAGGGTGGTGAAGTAAGACCTTTTTAAAGCTGCAGGGGGGGACAGAAATGCTGCCGCATAGGGGGCAGGGAGAAAGAAAGATAGAGGGAGGGATGGAGACAGAAATAAAGACAGACAGACATATATTCTTGCAGGGGGGGAGGTAGAACAAAGGGAGAAGGGCTGCTGCTGGATAAGGGGAGCAGTGAAGGAGTGGTGGTGGACACAGGGGAGGTAAAAGGAAGGGAGAATGGACAGGTGGAGCAAGCAAGGGGTGGTGGTTGACAGCCAAGGAAAAAGAAAGAAAGAAAAAGACAGAAATACAGAAAGCGGCTAAGGTGAGAGAGAGAAAGAAATAAAGACAGACACACACACATATATTCTAGCACCCGTTAATGTAACGGGCTATAAGACTACGGTAGTACTAATATATCTTTCTTTGACATCCATCGGTCATGGGCAGGGGAGTTAGGTGAAGAGGTAGGTTTTTATTGCTTTTCTAAAGTTGAGGAGTCCTTCAAGGGATCTGATCTGCGGGGGGAAGTTGATTCAGTGGCTCGGTATGAAGTGGGAGTAGGAACGTCATTTGGCGGTTTGAGTCGAAGAGCATGACCAGGGGGGCATTTTGAGGCCTAGTTCATCTTGGGAACGGAGGGACCAGCTAGGCACATAAGGAGGAAGCCCAGTCGTTACGTAGGCCCCACATAAATGCAGCATGATGGCTGGGGATTCGAGGGATCTGGTATCCCATGTGGTCTGTTTACAGATCCAGAGATGTTGTAAGTCAAAGACTTCAAGTTTGGGCCAAAGGCGCACAAGTCACCATTTGGATCCTTCAAACAGACTGATGAGCCCATTTCGCTTCCGTTGGCGAAAGAACACAGCCTCTCCGCCTCGCTGTAAGGCAGGGTGATGCCGTGAATCCTTTCTTCCAAATATTACCACAAAGCCAGCACAGAGGAAGAAGACACAGCAGAGCTAGGGTTATATTACGGTTATGGTCTACGTGCATGAATACATCCGTTACCGGCCCCACAGTTGCTTTGCACAGATATAAAGAGCAGAAGTACCGTAAATCGCTCTACTACGAATGCTGGTGGTCATTGGGTTCTCTGAGCAAGTTATGTCTGCAGCGTTCCCTCTCTGCCCCTTGAGACGCGGAAGCGGGGAGGCTTTGTGCTTCCTGCACTGGCCAGAAGAAATTCAGTTCCGTTTCAGGTATACTAGAAATCCATCAGCCAGGCTGGATACAGCATTTATTATGGAAATATAAGAGGGAGGATCTTAATTCTGCCAAGCATTGGTCAGTGAGCTGATTGCTAGGGAGAGAACTCTGGATCAGCTGTAGTATATATTCTATATCAAGTTTCAAGTTTATTAACACAATTTGATTAATCGCCTATTATAATCACTAAGCGATGTACATAGCAAAAAATATATCAAGTGAAAAGGGGTTGACATTTTAACAAAAGAACATTTAACTTGAACAAACATACAGTTGGGAAGGAAAAGATAAAAGTTACAATTTTTGTTTGGGGTAGAATAAGGAAATAACAATAGGTAAGGGGAGTAGTAACCTCAGCAATATTAAATTTATTATACTTTAAACATTAAAAGCATCTCTGAATAAATAAGATTTTAAAAGTTTTTTAAATATTAAAATATCTTTTTCGTTACGAATGTATTGGGGAAGGGCGTTCCACCATAGGGGACCTGTCACCGAAAAAATGTCGGCCCTTCTTGTACCGATGATTTTTAGGGAAGGTACTGAAAGAAGATTCTGGTTGGAAGAGCGAAGTGAGCGTTGTGTATTATAAGGTATCAAGAGTCTGGAAATGAATTGAGGTTCGCCGCATGCTAGAGTTTTAAAGATGAGTATAATTATAGGGGATCTGAGCTAGGAGACATGAGCCAGGTGCATTGTATACAAGGTGATCGTTCTCCTGACAGCCGGTCAATGTAACACTGCACTTTGAGGGAGGGAGGCAAGAGGGCTTCATTCTCCTAACAGCTGGTCACCATAACATTGCAGCTTGGGGGGGGGGGGGTCATTCTGTTCACAGATGGTCACTATAGCTGCAACACTGGGGGGTCATTCTATCCACAGATGGTCACTATAACACTGTAGCATGGGGGGAGGGGGGGGGAGAATCTTTCTCTCCGTAGCCCCACACTGATATAGTGCTGCAGCATGGAAGTCCGTTACTAGCTCATGATTTTCCGAAATTAAACCATGCCATGCTCGTCTCTGTAAATCCACCGATATAAAAACCACCTTACTATGTAATCTGCAGCCATGCAGAGCCTTCATTCTGGTTCTCTTTGTTCTCAGCCCAATTGCACATGAATTGTTTCCAGGATACGTGACATAGTGGTTAAAGGTACAGCCTCAGCACCCTGAGGTTGTGGGTTCAAATCCCACGCTGCTCCTTGCGACCCTGGGCAAGTTACTTAATCCCCCCCCATTGCCCCAGGTACATTAGATAGATTGTGAATCCTCCAGGACAGACAGAAAAATGCTTGAATACTTGAATAAATTCATGTAAACCGTTCTAAGCTCCCGTGGGAGAACGGTAAAGAAAATTGAATAAATAGTGTAAAAAGTTTCAGCCTCTGATAACCAGAGTTGGTATTGTGACATCATAATGCCTCTTTCCACCAATAAGAGCCAACCTCATCAGTGATGTCACAATGGCTTCATTGTCCTATACTTGGCTTACATTCACTACACATTTTGATTTCTAGAGTAGTGCAGTGGTTAAAGCTACAGCCTCAACACCCTTAGGTTGTGGGTTCAAACCCGTGCTGCTCCTTGTGACTCTGGGCAAGTCACTTAATCCCCCCCATTGCCCCAGGTACATTAGATAGATTGTGAGCTCACCGGGACAGACAGAGAAAAATGCTTAAGTACCTGAATAAAATTCATGTAAACCGTTCTGAGCTCCCCTGGAAGAACAGTATAGAAAGTTGAATAAATCAATACTTAGCCACCCAAAGATGCTACATTATTTCATGTTCCCTAATAAGAACGAAAAGCTAGTGAGTGCTCCTGGCTCTCTTATGAGAATCAGCTTGAACGCCTTTCCTCCAGCATCCCTTCTATTATGTAGCTCGTTTCTGAAGCCCTGATCTGCAGCTGCTCCCTCTCCAGAGCTGCAGGACCAGGCTGGCTCCCTTCTAATTATAGCCTCGGAGAACAGAGGAGCCAGGAATAGCTCTGGCAGCGTCCAGGGGAGGGGAGCCTTCTACGTCAGCAATCTCAGCACCTGCCTGGCAGCAGACACTGGCAAGGGAGATGGCAGGCCCACACCGGGCAGTCATGCTCCTGGTGCATTATCCAGCAGTGGTCCTATGCCTTTCGCCGGTAAAAATGCCTGTGTACCGCTTTCAAAACGCAAGGCTCAGCCTTTTGGATGCTGAGCTATCTGAGTCCTAATTTAAGATCTTTATTGCACTGCTTGTGTACGTAAGATTTTCTCGCACTGTTCTCTCTGGCTTTCAAGAGAGAGCCGGCCCAGAGCGTCCAAGAATGATCTGAAATTTGGCAGCTAAAATTTAATGCTAAGAAATGCAAGGTTATGCATTTGGGCTGCAAAGACCCGAGGGAGTGGTGCAGTTTAGGGGGTGAAGAACTTATGTGCACGACGGAAGAGGGGGGACTTGGGTGGGATTGTATGTGATGATCATAAGGTGGCCAAACAGGTTGAAAAGGTGATGGCGAAAGCTAGAAGGATGCTAGGTTGCATAGGGAGAGCTAAGGTCAGTAGGAAAAAGGAGGTACAGTGCTCCCCCGCAAATTGACGGTCGGCGGTTTGCGGTCACGGTCATTCGCGGCATTTTCTGACTGCGAATGACCGAGCAGGAGAGGGCAGCCGGAGCGCCGGCGAGTGAAGGAAATCACTCACTGTATGCTCCGACCGCCTCTTCCTGTACTAAAGTTGGTCCTGCGTGTCAAAGCAGCTCCTGATTGGTGAGGCCCGACTTTAGTACAGGAAGAGGTGGTCGGAGCATATAGCGAGTGATTTCCTTCACTTGCCCTCTCCTGTCTCCCTGCCTAAAAACCGTATTCGCAGTTTTTCTAAATTTGCGGGGGTGCCTGGAACGTAACCCCTGCGAATTTCGGGGGAGTACTGTATTGATGCCCCTGTATAAGACTCTGAGAGACCTCATTTAGAACAATTCTGGAGGCTGCACCTTCAAAAAGATATAAAAAGGATGGAGTTGGTCCAGAGGAAGGCTAATAAAATGGTTTGTGGTCTTCGTGAAAAGGCTTATGGGACAGACTTAAAGATCTCAATCTTTGGAGGAAAGGCGTAGAGAGGAGATATGATAGAGATGTTTAAATACCTACATGGTATAAATTCGCATGAGGCCAGTCTCTGAATTACAAGGAAACTGCAGAGTGAGAAGGTAAGGAATAGAAAAGACAGGATGTTCATCTTCTCCAAGGTAGAGAGAACGAGAGGGCACTCTTTAAAGTTGAAAGGCGATAGATTTCATACAAACGTAAAGAAGTTCTTCTTCACCCAGAGAGTGGTAGAAAACTTGAACGCTCTTCCGGAGTCTGTTATAGGAGAAAACACCCTCCATGGATTCAAGACAAAGTTGGACAAGTTCCTACTAAACTGGAACGTACGCAGGTGAGGCTGGACTCAGTTAGAGCACTGGTCTTTGATCTGGAGGCCGCCACGTGAGCGGACTGCTGGGCACGATGGACCACTGGTCTTTACCCAGCAGCACCAATTCGTATGTTCTTATGAAGTTAAGTGGCGATAGATTCAGGAGTAATCTAAGGAAATGCTTTTTTTTTACAGAAAGGATGATAGATGTATGGAATAATCTCCCGTTGGAGGTGGTGAAAACAAAGATTGTGCCTGAATTCAAGAAAGCTTGGGATGCTGAGGATGGGCCATTTGGCCTTTATCTGCTATCATGTTTTCTTCTCTTGATTTGGATACCCTTATCCTGAGATTGTCTCACTCCTCTTTCCCTCTTTTTGTGGTTTTTGGACGTGTAGAAAGTATTTCTTGTTTTTTTTCTAGGCTCATAGTGACCTTTGTGTTCTCCTGACTTGAGAAGTGTGAAGCTTGGCAGGTGTGTGGTGCTTCCTGGAGATATGAAGTGCTCTGCTATTTAACTTGGCTTCCTTTCAGTTCCACCCAGGAAGAATTCACAACCAAGAAGGTTGGCCCAACTTGAGTTCAAATTCAAGAATCCTTTGCAAGCCACTCCTCCTGCTTTCGGTTCTCCTGCACTAGAATAGGAAGCCAGCAGTTCAGTGTTCCCCTGCTCCTGCAAACTTTTTCTATCTCTCATGCTAATGTTTTCCTGTTGGGTTGACATGCAACATCTGTTTTGAAAGTGGTTCTCTGTGGCAAGAGTTACCCTGCAAAAATGTGACCAGTTCTGCTCTGTGGCCTCCAGCTCGCTTACTGCCTACTTGGTATTACGGCACAAACTAGGGTTACCAGACGTGTCCGGAGGTCCAGATGGCTTTTCAAAACCCGGCCTATGTTACAATTCCCGTTGGTCCAGGGGTGCAGTTGTGGGACTGGAAAATCCCACCTTAGAAATATAGGATAGAGCAGGGGTAGGCAATTCCGGTCCTCGAGAGCCACAGGCAGGTCAGGTTTTCAGGACATCCACAATAAATATGCATGAGAGAGATTTGCACCTCAAGGAGGCAGTACATACAAATCCATACATACATATTCATTGTGGATATCCTGAAAACCTGACCTGCCTGTGGCTCTCGAGGACCGGAATTGCCTATCCCTGGGCTAGGCTAAGTTTCTAGAACATTGTAGCAACTAATTAATCTCTTTCTCAGATGTATCTTACCTCATCTTTAATGTGAATGACAGGACATATGTTACCTGACTCTGAGACCTTCAGGCACATACATAGTAGTCAAAAAAACTAAACAAATACCAGGAGCAACACTAAAATTACTTGTGTTAAAGTGCAAAATACCGAAAAATCTCTCCACAAGTATAATTCTTCAATTACGAATGCATCAACAAAAATGTGCTAATAGAGTGGTAAATTATATATAGTGCTCAGTCACCAACCAAATAGTGTCATAAAAATGCCAGCATTGGTTGTAAGGAGGGACCATCATGGCACATAAGATGTCCCTCTTACTGCCCTCCAAATAACATAATGTTAGATGTATCATGTGATGGACAATACTAGATGTAACCGCTACTTATCTGAATCAGATGAACGAATAATGGAGGCAGAAGTTAAACGGTAATGCTGGACAAGTTGTTATTGACATTTCAGTCGAGTGCTGTGAAACCTTTACAACCCTGTATTCACTGAACTACTGGCCTCCCTTCGACTCGAGTTTCGTTCAAGGAAGGGGGAACTAACTACCAAGGCCAGCAGGATCGCTGCAATTCACTGGGGGAAGCAGGAACAGGGAAAAAAAATACATAGTAGGCCATTCATATCTTGAACAGGTACCAATTTTAGCTGCTAAAATGGTGCATTGGTGAGGCAATTTTGGGAACTCAAGGCAGCCATTTTTGTTGATGGCTCAGCACGGGACAGGAGCGTAGGGAGATTGCTCCTGTCCTGCTTCACGGCTAGACCACCAGGTAAGGTGTGGAGAGGTCCGGAAAGCGGGAGGGAGGCGAGGGTGGGTCAGAGTCGGCCTTAAACGTTATTAGCGATTTTTCCATATTGGCGGGCCGGCTCTGTCCCTAACCCCCCGTGAATATGGAAGGAGAAGTATGGTTGCGAATCATTTGTTTACTCTTTCCAAAAATACAAGGATTAGGGAGGGGGGGGGGGGACATGCAGTGAAGCTACTAAATAGTAAATTTAAAATGAGAGAAAATTTTTCTTTTCTCAATGCGTAATTAAACTGGAATTTGTCGCCAGAGAAAGTGGTAAAAGCAGTTGGCTTAGTAGTGTTTAAAAAAGGTTTGGAGGATTTGCTACATGAAAAGTCTTTAAGCCATCATTAAGATGGACTTGGGGGAAAATCCACTGCTTATTTCTAAGATAAGCAGCATAAAATCTGTTCTACTGTCTTGAGCTCTTGCCAGGGACTTGTGACCTGGACTGGTCACTGCTGGAAGCAGAATAGCAGGTTTGATGGTCCTTCGGTCTGTCCCAGTATGGCAACTCTTGTGTTCCTATGTTAAGTCTTTCTCCTGTACTATCTGTTCAGAATTCAGCTGTGTGATTTCTCTTTTACATATTAACATAGTAGATGACGGCAGATAGAGACCCGAATGGTCCATCCAGTCTGCCCAACCTGATTCAATTTTAATTTTTTCTTCTTAGCTCTTTCTGGGCAAGAATCCAAAGCTCTACCCGGTCCTGTGCTTGGTTTCCTACTGCCGAAATCTCCATTAAAACCTACTCCAGCCCATCTACACCCTCCCAGCCATTGAAGCCCTCCCCAGCCCATCCCCCACCAAACGGCCATATACAGACACAGACCGTGCAAGTCTGCCCAGTTCTGGCCTTAGTTCTTCAATATTTACTATTATTTTCTGATTCTAGATCCTCTGTGTTCATCCCCCGCTTCTTTGAACTCCGCCACCGTTTTCCTCTCCACCACCTCTCTCGGGAGCGCATTCCAGGCACCCACCACCCTCTCCGTAAAGAAGAATTTCCTTACATTGCTCTTGAGTGTAACTGCCCCTGGGCGCCTTTTGGTGGGGACATCTGTCCTCCTCTCTGACACCCACTCCATTCCACTCCTCCTCCCGCCACGGGCACCTTCACTTCCACCATACTTCTAGCTCTTTGCCGCCGCAAGCAGCAACGGCTCTCCCTCTGACGGCACTTTCGGGGTTCCTTTGTCTAAGAAGTGACGTCAGACGGAGAGCCGACGCGGGCAGCAAGTTGGTGATGTCGCTCCGGGACAGTTAAGGAGGTATGGGAGAAGGTTGTGTGTGTGTGTGCTTGCAGCAGGGCGGGGCAGGGAAAGAGCGGGCGAGGCGTGCCACTGCCCTGGGTGCCCTAACCCTTTTTTGAAGTCGCCCTTTGGGATCCTCATCTGCTTCCACATACAATTCAAGTTTCTTTTACTCATTGTGGTAGCGTGAAAGGGCGTAAGGGCATGGAGCCTTCACAAACACAGCCAGGACACAGTTTAAAAGTGAACACAAACTCCTTAGCAGTGTGGTTCCAAAGGAAAAACATAGAACATAGGAATTGCCGCTGCTGGGTGAGACCAGTGGTCCATCGTGCCCAGCAGTCCGCTCACGTGGCGGCCCTTAGGTCAAAGACCAGTGCCCTAACTGAGACTAGCCTTACCTGCGTATGTTCTGGTTCAGCAGGAACTTGTCTAACTTTGTCTTGAATCCCTGGAGGGTGTTTTCCCCTATAAAGACCCCGTCCAAGGGGGTGGGGGGGCTTGAGGCATCTGAGCCAATCAGGGCCTTAGGCCCCTCCCGTTGCATCAGATGATGCACCGTGGAAGGGCATAAGGCTTGCATTGCAGACGGCGGTGGCTGGTAGAGAAGCAGGAGGGACTCCTCCTGCTCCCGACTAAAGGTAACATGGAGGAGGGTGGCTGAGAGAGGAGGGGGTGCCGAGGGAGGGTGGCCTCCACTGGCAGGAGGGAGTAAGCATCCCTTCTGCCATATTTAAAAGTTTGTTTCCTTAGAAGAGTCGAGGAACAAAGATTCAATAAAGGAAGTCAGAAAAGCTTTCGAGATAACTTTGGAAAAGACTGACCAATTGATCGTGCAGATCGCCAGTAGATCTATGTCCAAGTCCCAAACGCCCAAAATAAGACCATTTGGACGTGGGAGAGGCCAGCATTGTGATAGACTGGCCACCCAGACATGGCAACAGAGCAGTGGGGCACCTTACAGGACACTGCTGTGAGCTTCACAAAAAGGGTGCCACAGAAACATCTTACCACAACTCCCTTATAGGTTATGGTGAGCCTCCAAAACACACTATACCCACCTGTCTACAACACCAATAGTCCTTATGGCTGCAGATGGAACCTATATGGCAGTAGAATATGGGGTTTTTTTGGGGGGAGGAGGTTTGGTGGGCTCACATTTTCCACCATGAATGTAGTAGTTAGAGTGGCTTATGGGCCTGGGTCCTCCTCTCTATGGTTCACTAGCCCATCCCCCAGACTACTTAAGACCCCTGGATGTAGCTCTACTAGGCTTTCCTATAGCAGGTGCAGATGTTCTGGAACAGGTATGTACTTTTTTTGTTCCGATATTTGTGGCAGTGTGAGGGGGGTCAGTGATCAATGGGGGAGTGTGTGGGGGTCTTTACGTTGTCTCTGCAGTGGCTAGCCAGTCACTTTGGATACCCTTTTGCCACTTTTACATCGTCTAAGTCACAATGTAGAAGTTTCGTCCAGGAAGTCTCATGAAACATTCGATTATCCCTGGCAGGACGACTAAGTCTAGGTTGGCCCCCTCATCCTGCCCAAATACCGCCCTAACCACTCCTCCAGATACGCCCCTTTCAGTTCTGGACGCACAGCGGCATTCAGAGGCCTAAAAAGTCCCTGGACACGTTTTTCCCGGCAGGCTCACAATCTAACATACCTGGGACTATGGAGGATTAAGTGACTTGCCCAGGATCACAAGGAGCAGCGCTGGATTTGAACCCACAACTCCAGGGTGCTGAGGCTGTAGCTTCAACCACTGCACCACACACTCCACACACCAGTCATCCAAGTGCCGACTTGAGCAGGTTTTTAGACATGTTTAACTTTTGATTACGAGTCCCTGTTCATCCACTACAAGCTTAGTTCTCTTCATAGAAACATAGAAAGTGACGGCAGATAAGGGCCAAGGCCCATCAAGTCTGCCCACACCAATGACCCTCCCCCTACCTCCCTTTGCGAAGAGAACCCACCGTTAGATCCCATTTAGCTTTAAAATCAGGCACACTGCTGGCCTCAATCACCTGTATCGGAAGACCATTCCATCGATCCACCACTCTCTCGGTGAAGAAGTATTTCCTGGTGTCGCCATGCAATGTCCCTCCCCTGATTTTCCACGGATGCCCTCGTGTTGACGTGGGTTCCTTGAAGAAGAAGATATCCTCCCCCACCTCGATACGGCGCGTGAGGTATTTGAATGTTTCGATCATGTCCCCCCCTCTCCCTGCGTTCCTCAAGGGAGTAGAACTGCAATTTATTCAGCCGTTCCTCATACGGGAGATCCCTGAGCCCTGAGACCATCCGTATGGCCATTCGCTGGACCGATTCTAGTCTCAGCACATCTTTGCGGTAATGCGGTCTCCAGAATTGTACACAGTATTCCAGATGGGGTCTCACCATGGACCTATATAATGGCATTATGACTTTGGGCTTATGGCTAACGAAACTCCTGCGTATGCAACCTATGATTTGTCTGGTTTTAGATGAAGCTTTCTCCACCTGAGTAGCAGTCTTCATGTCCTCACTGATGATTACCCCCAAGTCTCGTTCCGCTACAGTTCTCTCTAGGATCTCACCATTAAGAGTGTAAGTCTTACATAGATTTTTGTTGCCAAGGTGCATGACCTTGCATTTTTTGGCATTGAAGTTTAGTTGCCAGGTCCTGGACCAATTATCTAGTAGGAGGAGGTCGTGTGCCATACTATCGGTCTTGGATTTGTTGTCAGGTCCTGTTGTGTTCTTGTCCACTATATTGCATAATTTGGCATCATCGGCGAATAACGTTAATTTACCCTGAAGCCCCTCAGCCAAGTCCCTTATGAAGATGTTGAATAAGATTGGGCCCAAGACCGAGCCCTGTGGTACTCCACTTATCACCTCTGTCATTTCGGAGGGGGAGCCATTCACCACCACCCTCTGAAGTCTACTTCCTAGCCAGTCCCCCACCCATGTAGTCAAGGTATCACCCAAACCTATAGAGCTCATCTTGCTCAACAACCTGCGGTGTGGTACGCTATCGAAAGCTTTGCTGAAATCTAAGTACACTACGTCCAGGGACTCCCCAATATCCAGCTTCCTCGTCACCCATTTTCCATTCCTTTGATAAGTTTCGTGGCTCGCCTCTGCACTTTTTCTGCAGAGTTATATCCTTTTTAAGGTATGGAGACCAGTGTTGGACACAGTATTCTAAGTATTCCTTCTCCTTGTCTCTATCCCCTGTAGTTGAAATACTGCAATCAGTCCGACTGGCAGGAAATTAGGCTCTAAGGGTAAGAAAAAAAAAAATATTAGAAACCCTTTTTTTCCCTATGGCAGAAGTCTCAAGGAAGAAGCATGTGCTGTGGGGGATAGGGAGAGAGCGACTAAATCCTTGGAATGTGTAGAAGTGTGTGGCGGGGGGAAGGGCGGGAAGGTCATGCCAAAATGGAATTTCTGCTTCCTTCTTGGTCACGATTTAGAATTCTGCAATGCCCAGCGGCGCAGAATTCCTTCACTTAAATGGTTTAATTGATTTTTGTTTTTTCCTTTAATATCAATTAACATAAAGGCAGCATCCCCATTAAGCATGACGAGACTTGCTTTACTGTACTCCCTGGAGAAACTGGGCAGTTCCACTCCGGGCAGATTGCGACTCTCCAGACGTACATTAACATATGAATCTTTCATTATGCACGTATCATGACAAGCAGGTTGGGGTATTTCTTTTGGGGGGGGGAGGGGGAAGGGGGGGGAGGAGCAACTGTGCCAGAGCGAGCAATTCTCATTATATACCACCTCTAGCCTAAGGCCCTGTTTTACTAAGGCGTGCTAACCGATTAGCGTGTGCATATTAGTCTATGGACACTGTAGCGTTTAGCACACACTAATTCGATTATCGCACGCTAATCGGTTAGCATACCTTAGTAAAACAGGGAGTAAGGTACTCAAGTGTCTGTCCCAGTGAGCGCTCGCTCTACCTAAATTGGGGATTAAGGGCTAGATTCACTAACCTCATGGATCCGATCCGTTTCCGGGCGCCTGATTCACAACATGTCCGCATGCAAATTATGCCGATCGGAGGCATGCCCCCCCCCCAAGCAACCACACGGATCGCTGAAGAGCGATCCTGACGCATGCGCAGACCGTCTTCTTTGCCCGTAGATGGTCTGCGCATGCGCTGGCCCTCCGTAGGACTGCTCGTTGGCTGATCTCCCCACACTTCCTGAGGCAGAACAAAAGACAGGATCGCACCTACCCGAGGCTTAACATTAGAGCAGTGCTGAGCCAGCAGATCCGAAGGGCGGAGGATGAGCTTTTTCCCCCCCCAGAGGAATTTTCCTTCCTTCATTTAAGTGATTCCCTCCGCCAGCAACTTCTTAGAGGAAGCGATACTGTACTGCCTGAAGCTTTCGTCTTCACTTTCCGAGCCCGTGGTTTTAACCTGCACGTTTGAAGCGGGGCTGCACTGCATGGTACGGCAGCAGAAGCAGGAGAGTCCTTCCACGTGAGCTGGGAGAGTTGGGCCGGCGAGATTTTTTTTTTTTACTATTCGCCAGCTTTTTTTTTTTTTTTAGTTCCAATCTTTTTATTGAATTATGAAATAATGAACAAAAAACAAAATTACATTCAGGAATAATGAAAGTTCACAAAAGCCATATAAAACAGGAATCTGTTAAACAGAACAAGAGCATATATTATCATATTCATCGAGATAATTACACGGATTGCAGGTATTCGTCAATGGGTGACCAAAGAGTTTGATTCCAAGTTTCCAAGTTTAATAATATATTTGATTGATCGCTTTATCAATTTCAAAGCGATTAACACATGTTTAAAATTACAATATATAAAAAAGACTAACAAAAAAACAAACAAACAAGACAAAATAATTAAATTACTGGACTAATTGGAAACATTAGGGTAAGTAGGGGGAGAAATTACAATATATTTGAGCAGAGTAAAGAAACAAATAAGGGAAAACACATATGGGTGGGATAAGAGGGGAAAAGATTGAAAATTATTCTAGCAATAAAATGATTCGATTCTGAAACTTGTAAAAATATAATAGAAAAACCGAATAAAATTAAATAATAAAAGCGTCGTTAAATAAAAAAGTTTTAAGATTACTTTTGAATTTGTCCAAATTAGATTCTTCACGTAAATGGATGGGGAGAGAATTCCAGGTTTGGGGCGCTGTAACTGAAAAGATATATTGTCGACGTGTATTAATTATTTTTAATGAGGGAATTGTTAATAAGCGCTGTTTGTCTGATCTTAAAGTTCTGATAGAAGAATAAGGAATTAGTAATTTATAAATGAATGCCGGAGATTTAAATAGAAGGGATTTAAATGTAAGTAAGCAGAGCTTATAGATTATTCTGTGGGCCACAGGGAGCCAATGGGCCTCCTTGAGGAGAGGAGTAATATGATAATTCGATTGTCTCTGTCTCAAAGGCAATTTTTCTGCCGCATATTGTTCAAATCGTTTATATAAGCAGAAAGAATGCCACCAAAAGGTAAAGTTTAATCTTGAAGCTGATTTCCAGTATTGCAGACTATGTTGGATACCAACTGAAATCATAATATCAATCAATTTACTTTCACATATACAATATTCAAAACAGGGATGTAAAGAACGTTTAATGATAATATCAAAGGAAAGATTTGCAGTGCATTTGGTAATTTGACATATAAGGGTCCAAACTTGAATCCAAAAAGGTTGGACATGAGGACATGATAAAAGCATATGTTTAAGCGTCCCTTGTGAATTTTGACAATGCCAACAAGTATCATCAGACGTGAGGTTCGCTTTCTTTTTCTTATACGGAGTCCAAATTGCTCTCCACATGACAAATAATAATGACTGAGACCTACTAGCAGACAAGAGTGGTCTATTGATTTTGGACCATATTTGACACCAATCTTTTTCGGTCAGAGGGGTTTCAAAGTCTGCAGACCATTTATCCATAATAGTTAAGGAAGGAACATAACAAGAATCCCTTAATATCTTATAATAATATGATATGTCTTTCCCCGTGTCTTTGGATATTGTACTCCACTCTGAGATAGTTGAAGTGTCAGTAAGATGAAGAGTAGAGAGGAGAGCTTTTTTTTATTTGCAGGAGCCATTAGTGTGGGGGGAGCAGGAGAGTCGGCAGGGACGTGAGCGACTGGTCCTCAGCCGTTGCTTGGTTGTGCATCGGCCAGCCCAGTTGGCGTGCCTCAATTTCTTTAGTGCATGCCGTTTCCCCTCATTTGCATGCGCGGATCGGAATCGGGAGCGGATGCGCTCGGGAGGAAGGTTAGTGAATCGGGTCGGGGGTCGCAAAGTGGTCGGGACACGATTGGTGGGCTTAGTGAATCTAGCCCTACGTGACTCGCCCAGGGTCACAGGGAGCCGGGTGGGATTTGAGCCCACCACCTCAGGGTGCTGAGGGTCTAGCTCTAACCACTGCGCCACACACTCCCAAAGCCGAGGCCGCCGCAAGATAGGTTAGTTAATCAATTATACCCCTAGCCTGTTTGTTTCTTATCTGAGCATTTATTCCCCTAACCCCATTGGTATCTTCCAAATCTTCCTTTTTCATCCAAAATACATGCCAGATCTTCTCAACGTCTCCTTCCTTCTGTTCACCAGCGCTGAAAACCTCTCAACCTTATAATCCACCATATTTTTGTTTGCCACTCCTCATTAACGGGCGCTAGGGGATCCTTCCACTGTGTTGCTCACAGCGCCTAGGGGGGGGCCCTTTCATTAAGCTGCGGTACAATTTACAGATACTGCAGCTTAATGAGGGACTTTTACCTCAAGGTAGCTGCAGATTAAATTTGGCAACCATTGGGGGCATGCTCCAAATAACCTATACGGGTTCTGCATAAAACTGCCCATTAGAATGTGGTAATCAATGTGCTGTTACCATGGAGACACTTGGGCCTTGATTCTATAAAGCCTGCTTAAAGTTAGGTGTCAATATCAACACCAGTTCTTTAAAACTTAGGTGCCCATTATAGAATCATGCTTAGCGTCACCTAAAGCATCCTAATATTTAGGCGTCCTCAATGTATGCCAGGGTTTTCTATGCCTGAAGTCAGGCGCTGATATAATATAACAACACTTTATTTTTATTTCACAAAACCTTCAGGTTCTGTGCGGATGACAAAATATGAAACACCGCACAACCACAGTGAGCTACAAAATCATAATCAATATAACAAAACATATCAACTGGCCATCATTACTTCACAAGAAATTTTTGAAGCAAATAAAGTCGTCAGTAGCTTTCTAAAACGAAAATACAAAACAGAGATAAGTATTAATGGGCGGAACTCAGATTCACTGCTAGCGGCCTGATAAGAAAGTAATTGCTCATGATTTGTCCTGTAAACACAACCTTTTGGTGAAGGAAATGTAAAAAAGAGCAAATTACACTGTGAACATAAGACTAGCCTTACTGGATCAGCCCAGCAGCCTGTTCTCACCTGGCCAATCCAGGTCACTAGTACCTGGCCAAAACCCAAGGAGTAGCAATATTCCATGCTACTGATCCAGGGCAAGCAGTGGCTTCCCCCGTGTCTTTCTCAATAACAGACTATGGACTTTTCCTCCAGGAACTTGTCCAAACCTTTCTTAAAACCAGCTACGCTATCCGCTCTTATCACATCCTCTGCCAACACGTTCCAGAGCGTAACTATTCTCTGAGTGAAAAAACATTTCCTCCTATTGGTTTTAAGAGTATTTCCCTGTAACATCATCGAGTGTCCCCTAGTCTTTGTCATTTTTGACGGAATGGAAAATCGATCCACTTGTAAAGGAAATTGAAATGATCCATTTGATAATTCGGTAGCAAACCATACAGTACTTATTATTTATTACCTTCAGCTACTCAAGCATTTTCTCCTTTTTGTCCCGGTGAGCTCACACTCTATCTATCAACTGAATGTAAAAATAACCCGCTCTTCCACTAGATGCCAGTGTAATTCGTGAAGGTAAGGCGTTACATGTTCAATTCTGCCCTAATTAAAAATTAAGTGAACAGCTGTGTTCTAAATTTAAAAAAAGAGGAGAAACGCCTCTACGAAATATCACCCTCGATCCACAAATGTAGAGATGAAAGAGATGCTTCAACTGGGACCTTATTGTACTAAAACAAACATCAGACTCAACACGGCCTGTGTTTCGGTGCCTTAGTGCAGTGGTTCCCAACCCTGTCCTGGAGGACCACCGGGCCAATTGGGTTATCAAGCTAACCCTAATAAATATGCATGAGAGAGATTTGCATATAATGGAAGTGACAGGCATGCAAATCTGCCCCATGCATATTCATTAGGGCTAGCCTGAAAACCTGATTGGCCTGATGGTCCTCCAGGACAGGGTTGGGAACCACTGCCTTAGTGCCTTCCTCAGGAGTCAAACTGTCGATATATTCTGTTGTTTGGAGAATGACACTTCATATAATGGTACACAAAAAAGCCAAAACACTGCAATATCAATCTCTTACGTCCAAATGAATCAAGCTAACAAGAAGCATAACACTCATTGGTTTAGCAACCGATCATATTTGCCAAGTGGGGCCTAGATGCACAGAAGTCACCAATTGTCTAACGATCGTCGCTAACTGGTTTAGCGACTGATTATGCCCAAAAATGGCAGGTGGTGAAGGGGACGGCGGGGACGGAGTGGTGAAGGGGACGGTGGGGACGGAGTGGTGAAGGGGACAGGGCGGTGAAGGAGACGGTGGTCCTGTAACGGGGCAGTGACGGGGACAGATTTTTTTTCCCCATGTCATTCTCTAGTTCACAGTCTGATTGTATGGAGACATTTTGGACCACTTGATGAAATAAAAGTTTTCACAGTCTTAAGCTTAATGAATCCTGGAAGCTATGTGGGGAACAGATGTGCTGTGTAGCTTGTAGAGCAGGGTTGGGCAACTCCGGTCCTCGAGGGCCGGAATCCAGTTGGGTTTTCAGGATTTCCCCAATGAACATGCATGAGATCTATTTGCATGCACTGCTTTCAATGCTTCTTGTAACTCCTCTGGAAATGTTCTTTTTCTTTTATCTCTTCTGGAAAAGTCCAGAAGTCTCTTTGTAATCATCCTGGAAATGTCCAGATGTCTCTTTTGTAATCCACCCAGAACTGCAAGGTTGAGGCGGAATAGAAATCAGTAATGTAATGTAATATTCATTGGGGAAATCCTGAAAACCCGACTGGATTCCGGCCCTCGAGCATCGGAGTTGCCCACCCCTGTTCTAGAGATTGAAAAAGCATCCCAAGGCAAGAAGGACCAACCTCGGTATGATTGGAATGCTTACGCAGAGCTGCCAGGTTACCTAGTTCTTGGGGGGAGATTTTGTTCTGGAATTCTGACACCTCCTGGTGCATTATGGGACAAGGAGCACTGATTTCAGTGGGTAGGATCAGGAACTACAAATCCCACACTGCTTTGCGATATAAGTTCAAAACTAGGATGGGCCAAGAGTCTCTCCCCTGGAAATGGGTAACTTGACTGCTCTGCTTACACTTTTGAAGAAATTACGTACAGAGTACCTTGCCCAAGGTTATACACAACTTCCTTGGCAGGACTGAATCCTGAAACCAGATGTCCTGGGAACACTTCTCCTGCCCAGAAGCATGGGGCATGGTCCTTGCCCCTCTGGGGGTCCTGGTGATCTGGTTTAGTCAGTAACATCCTGTCCATCTCTGGTTGAGAATTGCCTTTCAGCTTTGTTCCGGAAGGATGTCCAAGGTAGGCGCCTTATCTTGGCTTACGCATATTTATTGTTGCTTTTTGCCGCCACGGGCGACGGGAAGGAAGAGATAAAATTCTGTCCAGGCTGTTGCACATTTTTCACTGCCGGCGTAGCGTTTGTATCACAGCGTCCTAATGGAATTAAGTAGCTGGTGATATATCTAATTGCGTACAGGTCAGAGCTTTACTGGTACAAACTCTCTTCCAGGAAGAGAGAGAGCCCTACGGCTGTACTCAGAAATAATATAGTTATACTGCAGGTTTCCCAGAATTTAAGGAGGGGGAGAGAGGACTGGATCATTTGTTTATAACGTCTGGGACAGTTTCATGCAGTGTATTGCTGCTAGATAGAAAAAGGTTAGACAAAAATATTGCATCTCACCATGTGAAGTAATACTCAGTTCCAGGCATTGAATACGGAAATCTTTGCACATTATTGAGATGTGATAATTTTCTAACACACCTAAAGGAGTATCGGATTGTGCAGTATAAAGTCATAAGACTGTTATTGAGAAAGACAGGGGGGAAGCCACTGCTTGCCCTGGATCGGTAGCATGGACTATTTATACTCTTTGGGGTTCCGGAATCTTTTGTTACTCTTTGGGATTCTGGAATGTTGCTACTCCATTGTAACATCACTGATGAGGTTGGCTCTGAGGCACTGTGGAATGAGGCATTATGACATCACAATCTCAGCTCTGGAATGTTGCTACCCTTTGGGGTTCTGGAATCTTGCTATTCTTTGAGATTCTGCCTGGAATCTTGATACTCTTTAGGTTCTAAAATCTTATGTTACTCTTTGGGATTCTGGAATGTTGCTACCCTTTGGGATTCTGGAATATTGCTACCCTTTGGGGTTCCGGAATCTTGCTATTCTTTGGATTCTGCTTGGAATCTTGATATTTTTGGGGTTCTAAAATCTTTTGTCACTCTTTGGGATTCTGGAATGTTGCTACTCTTTGGGATTCTGGAATGTTGCTACCCTTTGGGGTTCCGGAATCTTGCTATTCTTTGGATTCTGCATGGAATCTTGATATTTTGGGGGTTCTAAAATCTTATGTTACTCTTTGGGATTCTGGAATGTTGTTACCCTTTGGGGTTCCGGAATCTTGATACTCTTTGGGTTCTAAAATCTTTTGTCACTCTTTAGGATTCTGGAATGTTGCTACTCTTTGAGTTCTGGATTGGCCACCGGGCTACTGGGCATGATGGACCTTTGGTCTGACCCAGTAAGGCTATTCTTATGTACTTTAGTCCAGCATAGTAGGTATCCTGGGTACCTGTGGTAAAAATGTTCTGTGCCCTCAGAATCTTTATCTGACCTGAAAGAATTTATAGAAGACATTTTGGAGTGGGGGTGGGCGAGAATATCAAGGTGCAGTAAAAGTCACGCTTGATTTATTATAGGAGACACTAACCTGCGATATCTCATTTCTGTAGATTCCTGACTCCTTTTATGACATTTCTAACCCGCTTATACCTGAGCGGCTTCCCAAAATACGTACATAGTTATCAAACGCTGGGGTCCTTTTACTAAGGCGCTAGCCGATTTAGCACGCGCTAAATGCAAACATGTCCATTATATTCTATGGATGCGTTAGCGTTTAGCTTGCGCTAAATCGGCTAGCGCGCCTTAGGGCTCCTTTTACAAAGCCGCGCTAGCGGTTTTAACGCACGCACCAGATTAGCGTCGTGTGCTATCTGGAAATCTACCGCCTGCTCGAAAGCAGGTGGTAGTGGCTAGCGTGTGCGGCAATTTAGCGCACGCTATTCCGCCCGTTAAGGCCCTAGCGCGGCTCTGTAAAAGGAGCCCTTAGTAAAAGAGGGGGCGTATTAGTTTTCCCCAATGTTTCTGTTAGTCTTGTATCATTTTTGTCTTTTGTAATTTTTGTTTGTCTCTCACTCCCCCCCCCGTCTTTTAGGCTTTTATTGTAAACCACATAGTAGGTAAAAGCACTTTGCCCGACAGTACGATGCGGAACCTACTTCTACTGGAACATTGGTCCTCGACTTGGCAGCTCAGCTTCAATGCAAAAAAATGTAAGATCATGTACCTTGGCAGCAGAAATCCATGTAGAACTTACACACTAAATGGTGAGACCTTAGCCAAGACTGTAGCAGAACAGGATTTAGGAATGATAAAAAGTGAAGACATGAAAACTGTCAATCAGGTAGAAAAGCCGCAGAAGCTTTGTTAGCCGGAAGCCCGAAGTCATCGTGCTGTTGTACAGATCCATGGTGAGACCTCACCTGGAATATTGTGTTCAATTCTGGAGGCCACATTACTAAAAAGATGTGCTGAGAGTTGAGTCGGTTCAAAGAATGGCCACCAGGATGGTCTCGGGGCTCAGGGATCTCCCGTATGAGGAAAGACTGAATAAATTGCAGCTGTACTCAGTCGAGGAACGTAGAGAGAGGAGACATGATTGAGACGTTTAAATATATCACAGGCCGTATCGAGATGGAAGATGATATCTTCTTTCTTAGAGGACCATCGGCCACAAGAGGGCATCCGCTAAAAATCAAGAGGAGGGAAATTTCATGGCGACACCAGGAAGTATTTCTTCACCGAAAGGGTGGTTGATCATTGGAACAAACTTCCACTGCAGGTGATTCAGGCAACCAGCGTGCCAGATTTTAAAAGTAAATGGGATACACATGAGGGATTTCTAGAGGAGTAAAGTTGTGGGGGTGGGTCATTAGAGTGGGCAGACTTGATGGGCTATGGCCCTTTTCTGCCGTCATTTTTCTATGTTTCTATGTTTACTTCAAATAAACTGAACTGAATATATTCCTAATGCTGCTTATAGTCCACCTCACAGACAGTGTTATGCCACCATCCCAGGTGCGCTGGACTGCAAAGCTATGGCCCGATGCTCTCAAGCCACATCTTAAAGGGGCTGCGCATAGCACCCATGAAGTGCCCCAACATCCCCCCTCCAGAGTTCCCCCTTCCAAAGAAAGCCCTCCCAATAGGAGCCTCCAACCTAAAGCCTCCCCTAAGTCAAGTCTTTCCGCCTCTGGAAGTCTCCCCCTTAACAGAAGACCCCCCTCCTCAACTACTGAAACCCCATACAATAGGCCCCCTCACCCTTATATGGAAACACGATTCCTAGTGGTTGTACCACATGACTACCACTTGGGGGTCGCAGGCACCATTTTGAACCTGGCACTGACAAGGAGATTGTTTCTGCTCAAACCTACTAGGGACCAGGGATTAAAAAAAAAAAAAAAATAGGCCTTGGGGCCCTATTGGAAGGGGGTTTCAATACTTGGGGGAAGTTCTTTCAGTGGGAGAAGGGGGCTTGATTTTGGAGAGGCGACTCTGGAGGTAGATATGTTTGGGGATGAGGCACCTCTCGGAAGCTGTGCACAGCCCTTTTAAGATGTGGCCCGGGCTGTGCCCGATGCTCCCGGTACAGTAAAATAACCCCAGTTTATGGCTAGGATTATTTTTCCAGCTATAATGCGACTTACAGTGTTCATTCACTACAAGGCTTGTTATAGAAATCACATAGTAATGAGGTGTTTTGCATGCATTTCCATGCTTTGCGTTGAAGAATGACATGGGGACAAATTTTCCCTGTCCCTGCGGGGACTCATTTTCCCGTCCTGTCCCTGGAAGTTCTTTTCCTGTCCCTGCCCCATTCCTGCAAACTCCGTCCTCATCTGCACAAGCCTCAAACACTTTAAAATCCTAAGTAGCAACATTCTAGAGCTCAGACTGTGATGTCATAATGCCTCATTCCACCAATGCCTAAGCTCTGTCCTCATCTGCACAAGCCTCAAACCCTTTCAAATCCTAAGTAGCAACATTCTAGAGCTCAGATGGTGATGTCATAATGCCTCATTCCACCAATGCCTAAGCTCTGTCCTCATCTGCACAAGCCTCAAACCCTTTCAAATCCTAAGTAGCAACATTCTAGAGCTCAGATGGTGATGTCATAATGCCTCATTCCACCAATGCCTAAGCTCCGTCCTCATCTGCACAAGCCTCAAACACTTTAAAATCCTAAGTAGCAACATTCTAGAGCTCAGACTGTGATGTCATAATGCCTCATTCCACCAATGCCTAAGCTCTGTCCTTATCTGCACAAGCCTCAAACACTTTAAAATCCTAAGTAGCAACATTCTAGAGCTCAGTCTGTGATGTCATAATGCCTCATTCCACCAATGCCTAAGCTCCGTCCTCATCTGCACAAGCCTCAAACACTTTAAAATCCTAAGTAGCAACATTCTAGAGCTCAGACTGTGATGTCATAATGCCTCATTCCACCAATGCCTAAGCTCCGTCCTCATCTGCACAAGCCTCAAACACTTTATAATCCTAAGTAGCAACATTCTAGAGCTCAGATTGTGATGTCATAATGCCTCATTCCACCAATGCCTAAGCTCTGTCCTCATCTGCACAAGCCTCAAACACTTTAAAATCATAAGTGTCCAAGGCTTGTGTGGTTAAGGCAGAGTTTACAGGAATGGGGCAGGAATAGGGCCAGGGACAGAACTCACGGGGACGGGAAATGAGTTCCCGCAGGGACGGGGAAAAATCTGTCCCCGTGTCATTCTCTACTTTGCATCTTATTACTACATACATCATGGTAACCGAAATAACTGTGCAAAGAGCCCATATGCCATCGTCCTAATGCAGCTCGATAACTACCCTCTTTATTAGTACAGTCAAACCTCGGTTTGCAAGTAACGTGGTGTTTTGCAAGACGAGCAAAACATTTTCACAAATCGTGACTCGCAAACCGAGCGTTGACTCGATTTGCGAGCATCGCTCCCCCCCCCACCGAGAACCGGCATCACTCCTCGCCCCTCTCGCGAACGCCTCCCCCAGGAAATGGCACCCCCTGCCCACCCAAACAGAAGCCTTACCCCATCTGGCACTGGCACACAGACAACAGGACGTGCCGGTGAACGAAGATCCTTCCTGTTGCCTGGGCCTTGATCATCTGCGCATGCTCAAGGCCTTCTGGTACTCGCTTTCTCGGAGATCTCCGAGAATCTTGGAGAGAGCGAGAGCTAGAAGGCCTTGAGCATGCGCAGATGATCAAGGCCCAGGCAACCGGAAGGATCTTTGTTCACCGGCACCGGCACGTCTTGTGGGCTGCGTGCCGGTGCCAGATGGGGGTAAGGCTTCAGTTTGGGTGGGCGGGGATATCGGTTTGCGGGGGAGGGAGGGGGGGCAATCACGAGCGGGGAGGGGAGTGATGCCGGTTCTCGGGAGGGGGGGGGGGGTGGAGCAGCACCGGTAGCCTCGGGAGTGGGAGGGCGGGGGGAGAGAACAATCAAGCGAGTTTCCCTTACTTCCTGTGGGGAATTTGGTTTACGAGTATGCTTCTGGAACGAATTATGCTCGTAAAGCAAGGTTCCACTGTATCTGTTTTCTCCTTTTCTCTTCTTCAGGCCTTGCCCTCCCTGGACCTTGACCTGGGACTCAGGAGTTATAGATCTATCCCTTCTGGACTAAGACTATATCTGTATCCGCCTCTTCCACTGCGCTTGCCTCATTCTAATGGGATTTGCTGTTTGTGTTTTTCAGTTTGCGGCTGTGACCTGGCCCAGGGAGGCTTCTTCATTAAAAACGGGGACTACCTTTGCACCCTGGATTACCAGCGCCTGTATGGGACCCGCTGCAACGGCTGCGGAGAATTTGTAGAAGGAGAGGTTGTGACAGCCCTGGGGAAAACCTACCATCCAAACTGCTTTGCTTGCACCGTTTGCAAGTAAGTCGTCTTGCTTCTTTCGGACTTTATTTTAAAAAATGTATATTCCGCCTACGTGAGGGTGGTTTGAATAGTTTGTTAAAAAAAGCAAGTTAAACAACATAGGACCTCTTTTACTAAGGTGCTCCAACTGATTAGAGCATGCTAAACGTGAACGCATGCTAATCGGTTGGCGCACATTAGTAAAACGGGGAGATAGTCTCTCTCTCGAGGGCTATATACATAGTCCAGCGAGTTTCCAGTTTTTCCCTAAGCTTGCCCAAGGCAGGGTGTCGGCGTGGTTTTGCCTGGAAGTGGCTTTGGGTGAGCTTAAGCAGCCCTGGGTGTCTCCCTAGGGCCACAATAGATGCCTGAAATGTAGGCCAGCAAAACGCCGGCCTACATTTAAAATAGACGTGGCCACTGAGCTAATCGTGGCAAGGAAATCTCCCTGCCTTGATCAGCTGAGTGGCCGTGGCAGGGAACCCTCAGGAGGGATGCCCACACCCTCCCACCGCCATCCCTAAACCCACCGCAGGTGTCCATGGTAGGAGAGATGCCCACTCCCTCCCACCACCACCCCACTGGAACGTACCCTCCCCACCTGTAGATCCCCTGTCATAAGAACATAAGAAGTACCTCTGCTGGGTCAGACCAGAGGTCCACGTGCCTACAGTCTGCTCACGTGGTGGCCCATCAGGTCCAGGACCTGTATAGTAATCCCTATCTATACCCTTCTATCCCCTTTTCCTTCAGGAAATCATCCAATCCCTCCCAACCAGTAGCCCCCTGGCACACCCCAGCCCCTCCCACGACCCCCATATCTTTTAATTTGCAAGTCCAGCTGGAGGGATGAATACACCCTCTGGCCGGTAGGCTCGCCGCTCCAAAATGGTGGACTTTCTCCTTCCCGGTGCATTCTGGGATGCACTGGGGAGGGGCCTAAAGCTCTAATTGGCCCAAATGCCTAAGGCGCCTCCCGCTAGATCCAGATGCCAGGAAGCGTACATCCCAATAAACCCTATCCTTTGTTAATATGGCGTCCAATATTCTTTCCCCTCCCATATACCGAAGATTGCAACTATTCTTTCTCGTCTTTATATTTGAATTGTAAACTGCCCAGAAGCATTAACTGGGCAGTAGATCAAGTCCAAATAAATTTGGAGATTTGGTCTGAACAGTCCTTTCCTAATTTTACGATCATGATTGAAATGTTTAGTTTGACGAAGCGTTCAGCACTTGCTGTCGGCTCTGGTCCATTAGCCTCCGCACACGTAGGAAAGCCGTTATGCCCTGCCCTTCTGTCTTTATCTGAGTGATTGCCTTCTGTGTTATTTTTATTGGCATGCCTTTCTTCGTTCTGATTGCGCTTGATTTATCGCAATGTAATCCAAATTGACTTGATTGCCAGATAAGGCAATTTATCAAGTTTGAATAATAAATATAAACATAGATAGACACGAGAGAGAGAATGAGAAAAAAAGTCCATAGTCTGTTATTGAGAAAGACATGGGGGAAGCCACTGCTTGCCCTGGATCGGTAGCATGGAATGTTGCTACTCTTTGGGGTTCCGGAATGTTGCTTTTCTTTGAGACTCTACCTGGAATCTTGATACTCTTTGGGGTTCTAGAATCTTTTTTTGCTCTTTGAGATTCTGGAATATTGCTACACCTTGGATTTGGCCAGGTACTAGGGACCTGGATTGGCCACCGTGAGAACGGGCAACTGGGCTTGATGGACCATTGGTCTGACCCAGTAAGACTATTCTTATGTTCTTAGGATACCGAGGTTGAACATGAAGCCAGAGACAGCAAAGGCTGGAAACTATTATTGTTGGATTAGAAATGTTAATTTAAAAGAATATAACATAATTGTTGCCATATAAGGACCATCAAGCCCAGTATCCTGCTTCTAACCATGGCCAATCCAGGTCACAAGTACCTAGTAAGATCCTAAAAGAGTAAAAAAGATTTTATACTGCTTACCTTAGAAATAAGCAGTGGATTTTCCCAAGTCCATCTTAACAATGGTTTATAGACTTCTCTTATAGGAAATTATCCAGGCCTTTTTTAAACCCTGCTAAGCTGGTTGCCTTTACCACATTCTCTATCAATGAATTCCAGAGTTTAATTGCACGTCGAGTAAAGAAATATTTTTTCTGATTTGTTTTAAGTTTATTTCTTAGTAGCTTCTTTGCATGCCCACTAGTAACCTAGATCTTGGGGAGACCATAAAGCTCTGGTTTTCATATCCAGTCCTCATAACTGCCAGTTAGGTGTTATTCTGTGAATATGCAGGCGAGAAATCTGAATACATTTAATTCAAGAACTCAGATGAGTTACTTCCTTTAGTGACCCTAAAACCAGGCCTGTTGGGAACCCGTGCTGTATACAGTAGGAGGATGGAGGTGCTGTTGGTGTGTCCAAGTCCAGGGAGGAATCGCCGACTTCTGTCTCTTCCAGTTCCAAGATGTTCTAGGAAGGAAAGATGGATGGTTCCAACCTTAGCTCCTCTGAAATTAGATGCACTTGCATTCTGAATGCTGGCCAGTTCTCAGCCTATGCCAGGATCACATTTCTGACATTTTTTGGCAAGAGTTTATTGAAGATATTGATTGCACCACAGACAATGAAGAGATAATGTCCCAATATTACTAGAATGACCTTGAGAAACTATGCTTGTTGTTTTTCTTTCCAGACGCCCCTTCCCACCAGGAGATCGGGTAACTTTTAATGGGAGAGACTGCCTTTGCCAGTCCTGCGCTCTTCAACCCATGTCGCCTGGTCCAAAGGAACTGGCCAGCTCGAGCAGTAAGTACACCCCTAGCAGTTCCCGATATGTCGTCTGTGAGATGTTTAAAATCCCAGTTCACTAAGCAGAATGTAGGTTTGCTTTTCCTTATACCTTCTCTTTTCCCCTCTTAATTTCCCCCGTTCATCTTCCTTTTGCCCTTTTTATTTCAAGCAAAAACCAAAGGGGTAAGTTTTAGTTTGCATCTAACACAAACATATGTATCACCATTAAAGGTTCCTCTCAGACCTCAACAATTGCTCTGCTAAGCCATTAGTGCACCATCCACATGCACGCCTGCATGTCACCTCTTCAGCGTCCTATCATGAAAAGAATCCACTCATTAAACCACAAGACAGCATAAGGAGAATTTAAGGAGATATAATAAGAACTAGTCTTTAAGCCCGTTACATTAACGGATGCTAGAATAGATGTGTGTGTCTGTCTTTCTTTCTTTCTCTCTCTCTCTCTCTCCTTGGCCGCTTTCTGTCTGTCTGGTTTTTTTGGGGTTTTTTTTTTTGCTGTCTGTCTCCTTGGTCACTGTATGTCTGTCTGTCTTTTTTTGCTGACTGTCTCCTTGGCCACTGTCTGTCTGTCTGTCTTTTTTTGCTGACTGTCTCCTTGGTCACTGTATGTCTGTCTGTCTTTTTGCTGACTGTCTCCTTGGCCACTGTCTGTCTGTCTTTTTTTGCTGACTGTCTCCTTGGTCACTGTATGTCTGTCTGTCTTTTTTTTCTGACTGTCTCCTTGGCCACTGTCTGTCTGTCTGTTTTTTTTTTTGCTGACTGTCTCCTTGGTCACTGTATGTCTGTCTGTCTTTTTGCTGACTGTCTCCTTGGCCACTGTCTGTCTGTCTGTCTTTTTTTGCTGACTGTCTCCTTGGTCACTGTATGTCTGTCTGTCTTTTTTTTCTGACTGTCTCCTTGGCCACTGTCTGTCTGTCTGTTTTTTTTTTTTTGCTGACTGTCTCCTTGGTCACTGTATGTCTGTCTGTCTTTTTTTGCTGACTGTCTCCTTGGTCACTGTACATAAGAACATAAGAACATAAGAAGTTGCCTCCACTGGGTCAGACCAGAGGTCCATCTCGCCCAGCGGTCCGCACCCGCGGCGGCCCATCAGGTCCACGACCTGTGAAGTGGTTTCTGAACACCTCTACAACCTACCTCAAGTTCTATCTGTACCCCTCTATCCCCTTATCCTCCAGGAACCTATCCAAACCTTTCTTGAACCCCTGTACAGAGTTCTGGCTTATCACCTCCTCCGGAAGCTTGTTCCATGTGTCCACCACCCTCTGGGTAAAAAAGAACTTCCTAGCATTTGTTCTAAACCTGTCCCCTTTCAATTTCTTCGAGTGACCCCTAGTGTTTGTGGCCCCCCACAGTTTGAAGAATCTGTCCTTATTTACTCTCTCTATGCCCTTAAGGATTTTGAAGGTTTCTATCATGTCCCCTCTAAGTCTCCTCTTCTCCAGGGAGAACAGACCCAGCATTTTTAACCTGTCAGCGTATGTAAAATTTTCCATACCTTTTATCAGTTTAGTCGCCCTCCTCTGCACTCCCTCGAGTACTGCCATGTCCTTCTTGTGGTACGGTGCCCAGTACTGCACACAGTACTCCAGGTGCGGGCGCACCATTGCGCGATATAGCGGCATGATGACTTCTTTCGTCCTGGTTGTGATACCCTTTTTGATGATGCCCAGCATTCTGTTTGCTTTCTTTGAGGCTGTCGCACACTGCGCCGATGGTTTCAGTGATGTGTCTACCATCACCCCCAGGTCCCTTTCAAGGTTACTCACCCCTAGCAGTGTTCCCCCCATTTTGTAGCTGAACATCGGGTTCTTTTTCCCTACATGCATGACCTTGCATTTCTGTACGTTAAAACTCATTTGCCACTTTTTTGCCCAGTCTTCCAGTTTCGTTAGGTCCCTTTGCAGGTCTTCACAGTCTTCCGTGTTTCTAACCCTGCTGCAGAGTTTGGTGTCATCAGCAAATTTGATAACCTCACATTTTGTCCCCGTCTCCAGATCGTTTATAAATATATTGAACAGTAGAGGTCCCAGCACTGACCCCTGCGGAACTCCGCTCGTGACCCATTGCCAGTCTGAGTATTGTCTTTTTGCTGACTGTCTCCTTGGCCACTGTCTGTCTGTCTGTCTTTTTTTTCTGACTGTCTCCTTGGCCACTGTATGTCTGTCTGTCTTTTTTTGCTGACTGTCTCCTTGGCCACTGTCTGTCTGTCTGTCTTTTTTTGCTGACTGTCTCCTTGGCCACTGTCTGTCTGTCTGTCTTTTTTTGCTGACTGTCTCCTTGGTCACTGTATGTCTGTCTGTCTTTTTTTGCTGACTGTCTCCTTGGCCACTGTCTGTCTGTCTGTCTTTTTGCTGACTGTCTCCTTGTCCACTGTGGTTTTTTTTTTTTTTTTCCTTTCAATCTCTCCCCCTGGCCTCCTGTCCTGCTGTCTGTGTCTTTCACTGCCACCTTTTCTGTCAGTCTGTCAATGTCCCGTCTGTTTGGCCCCTTGTCCTCCTGTGGGTGTGTGTAGATGTCAGGGGAGGTCTGGGATGTCGGGGGAATATTGGTGAAGTTAGGAGGGATATCGATTATTGTTCCCCTTCTCCCACCTACCTTTTTTTTTTTTTTTTTTTAAATCAAACGGCAACCGGCACAGAATAACTGCTGCTCAGTAAAGTAAACCGCCACTTGCAGCAAATCGAACGTACGCGCCGCACATGCCGAACGCTTTACCAACTTCTCTTCTTCTTACAATACAATTCCTCTGCCGGCCACGGAGCTACGGACGCACGGAGCCACCAGGTTTGAAGTGCGCATGCGCGCTAAGGGAATTATTATAGCGGATAACTTTATTCTTCTATACCGCCATAGTCAGATGACTTCTAGGCGGTTCACATCGAAGAGGGCTGGACAATCAGCGAATTACAGAGAGCAAATGGTGAAGGTACAACATATTCCACAAGGAATAGACAGAAGGAAAATACAGTCAAACCTCGGTTTACGAGTGCACCGGTTTGCGAGTGTTTTGCAAGACGAGCAACACATTCGCAAAAATCGGCGCCTCGGAAACCGAGTTTGACTTGATTTACGAGCGCCACTCCCCGCGATCTGGCATCCCCCCACAGCGGTCTGGCATCTCCCCCCGCTCGCTTTGTCCCCTCCCTGTGATCCTATATCCCCCCTGAGCACCGAAACGACATCCCTTACCCCGATTTGGCACCAGCACCAACGCACAGGACATGCCGGTGCCCGAAGATCCTCCCTCTTCTGTGCTGGGCTGGGCGGTGTGTCGGAGAACTTCCCTCTTGCCTGTGCTGGGCTGGACTGGGCCTTGAGCATTTGCGCATACTCAAGGCCTTCTGGTTTCTCTCTCTCCGAGATTCTCAGATTCAGAAGCTGGAAGAGAGCAAGACCAGAAGGCCTTGTGTATGCGTATCTGGCGAAAGACGTAAGAAGACTTGAGGCGGTCCAGAGGAGAGCGATGAAAATGATAGGAGGCTTGCGCCAGAAGACGTATGAGGAGAGACTGGAAGCCCTGAATATTATACCCTAGAGGAAAGGAGAGACAGGGGAGATATGATTCAGACGTTCAAATACTTGAAGGGTATTAACGTAGAACAAAATCTTTTCCAGAGAAAGGAAAATGGTAAAACCAGAGGACATAATTTGAGGTTGAGGGGTGGTAGATTCAGGGGCAATGTTAGGAAATTCTACTTTACGGAGAGGGTGGTGGATGCCTGGAATGCGCTCCCGAGAGAGGTGGTGGAGAGTAAAACTGTGACTGAATTCAAAGAAGAGTGGGATGAACACAGAAGATTTAGAATCAGAAAATAATATTAAATATTGAACTAGGCCAGTTACTGGGCAGACTTGCACGGTCTGTGTCTGTGTATGGCCGTTTGGTGGAGGATGGGCAGGGGAGGGCTTCAATGGCTGGGAGGGTGTAGATGGGCTGGAGTAAGTCTTAACAGAGATTTTGGCAGTTGGAACCCAAGCACAGTACCAGTCCATCCAGTCTGCCCAAACTGATTCAATTTAAATGTTTTAATTTTTTCTTCTTAGCTATTTCTGGGCAAGAATCCAAAGCTCTACCCGGTACTGTGCTTGGGTTCCTACTGCCGAAACCTACTCCAGCCCTTCTCCACCCTCCCAGCCATTGAAGCCCTCCCCAGCCCATCCTCCACCAAACGCAGACCATGCAAGTCTGCCCAGTACTAGCCTTAGTTCAATATTTAATCTTATTTTCTGATTCTAAATCCTCTGTGTTCATCCCACGCTTCTTTGAACTCAGTCACAGTTTTACTCTCCACCACCTCACCTTCAACTCACGATCTCTGACCATCTATGCAAGGATAAGCTCCCGCCTTTTTTACTGCCACTCGTTCACCTTTTCCCTCTTCTTCTTTTTTCTTAACCCTACCTTTTGGGTTTCTCCCTACTCGTTCCTTTCCTATCTCACATTGCACTTCTTTCTCCCCCTTCCCCATTGGAACTGTAAGAAGTCCTGTATGTTATGTCTATGTCCCATATATTGTACTCCCTGAATGTTTTAAAACTTTTATTTTTGCTCATCACTTAGAACAGGGGTCCCCAAAGTCCCTCCTTTAGGGCCGCAATCCAGTTGGGTTTTCAGGATTTCCCCAATGAATATGCATTGGAAGCAGTGCATGCACATAGATCTCATGCATATTCATTGGGGAAATCCTGAAAACCCAACTGGATTGCGGCACTCGAGGAGGGACTTTGACACCCTGTCCTAGAGCAGTGGTTCCCAAACCTGTCCTGGGGGGACCCCCAGCCAGTCAGGTTTTCAAGATATCCCTAATGAATATACATGAGAGAGATTTGCATACCTGTCACTTCCATTATATGCAAATCTCTCTCATGTATATTCATTAGGGATATCTTGAAAACCTGACTGGCTGGGGGTCCCCCTGGACAGGTTTTGGAACCACTGCTCTAGGACAGGGTGTCAAAGTCCCTCCTCGAGTGCCGCAATCCAGTCGGGTTTTCAGGATTTCCCCAATAAATATGCATGGGATCTATGTGCATGTACTGCTTCCAATGCATATTCATTGGGGAAATCCTGAAAACCCAGCTGGATTGCAGCACTCGAGGCTGGACTTTGGGGACCCCTGGCTTAGAAGTATGACGAAGCGATTAATCAAATTTGAAATAAAACTTGAAACGTGATGACCAAAAACACCTGCTTTGGGATTTTTCAGACGCACATCGCACCAGCCTCTTTCACTGGGAATGGTGCGTGAGCAAGACGCTCCCTGCCTAGTAATTGGTGCTGGTTTTAAATTCCTCTTTTCCCTTCATATTATTGATGGTGACATAAAACAAGCAAACAGTGACCCCCTCTTTTACGAAGGTGCGCTAACCGGATTAGCGTACGCTAAATGCTAACACGTCCATAGACTAACATGCTTGCGTTCGCATGTAGCGCGCGCTAATCGGTTCTCGCACCTTAGGGCTCCTTTTACGAAGGTGCGCTAGCGTTTTTAGCGCAAGCTAGCTGAAAAACTACCGCCTGCTTAAAAGGGTCATTTTAGCATGCGCTATTCCGCGCGTTAAGGCCCTAACGCACCTTTGTAAAAAGGAGCCCTTAGTCAAAGAGGGCCTTGATGCTCTTATTTTCCTCCTGTTCTGGAAGCCATTATTCACACACATGGATTCTTTCAAAAGTCTATTTCCGGTTTATAAGGATTAAACAGACTCAGTGGCGTAGCTAGGGTGAGAGGTTCCCCCCCCCCACACCCTCCTGCTGCGTGCACATAGTCCTTCCCTTTCCCCGTACCTCTGTAACGTTCTGGGCATGAATATCAACCTCAACCTGTTGCTCGTGCCAGCGTCGGTTCTTCCTCTGACATCACTTCCTAGGGGGCGGGTCCAGGAAGTGATGTCGGAAGAATAGCTGACACTGACACAAGCAGTAGGTTGGGGTTGCTGCTCGTGCCGGGGGAAGGGATGCACGCGGGCAGTAGTGGGGGGATGGAGAGGAGGATGGGGCTAGCGCCCCCTCCAAGATGGCGCCCGGGCGGACCGCCTCCCCTGCCCTCCTCCTTACTATGCACATAGGGGGTGGAGAAGAGGAGAGGCACCTGCGCTGGTGTTGGCACCCCTTCCCATGAAGATGGCACCCTTGGCAGTCTGCGACCCCCCCATTACTATGCCGCTGCTTCCACCATTTTAACAATTGCAGGCTCAGCAGTGTGTATTACCTGGGTCATCCTAGGAGCCCTCTTTAAGAATTGACATTATATTTGCTTACCCTCCAGTTCTCAGGCACAGAGGCAAATTGAAATGGTAGATTACAAGCAGAGGGGCTCAGCAATTTTATATTTAAGTTCCTTTATGATTCTAGGGTAAATACCATCAGGTCTTGGTGATTTCCCCTTTAGTTTGGCAGCTTGTTGTAGCATATCTTCTAGATTTACACAGATTTGTTTTGATTCCTTTGACTCATCTTCTACAAGAATAGTTCCAGCATGGAATATCTTTCCAACAGTTTCCACAGTGACGACTGAAGGAGAGAATTAATTTTGCCTGTCTGTTACATTAGTTATCCTCTCAGGGGAGTGGGGGGGGGGGGGAGTGCTTTTAACCCTGGTTATTTAATGGACCTGCAGCTTTCCTTGCACATTTTTTAATCTTAATATATTTGAAAAGCTTTTATTAGCTCTTGCCTCTATGGCAAGTCTTTTCCCAAATTCTCTCTTCACCTGTTTTGCTGATGCCGCACTAGTGCTGGCAATTAGCAAATTAGATCTGAATCATCTTATTTTTCCCATTTGACCCTGCTTTCCACTTTTTGAAAGGATGCCTTCTGGCTTTCATAGTCTCGTTCACAGCACTATTTGGACATTTTGGCAGATGCTTGTTCTTTTGTGTGACTGAAATTACTGGAGACTAACCCCCTCTTTTACTGAGGTGCACTAACCGAGTAGTGCTTGCTAAACGCTAACGTGTCCATAGACTAAGACGCATGTGTTAGCGTGTAGTGCGAGCTAATCGGTCAGCGCGCCTTAGTTAAAGAGGGCCTAAGGGGGCTCATTTTTTAAAAAAAGAAAAACGTCCAAAAAGTGGCTTAAAGGGGCAGATAGAAGTTTTGCTTGTCAAACCCTTCCAAACTTATATTCTAGAGCAGCGGTTCCCAACCCTGTCCTCGAGGACCCCCAGGCCAGTCGGGTTTTCAGGATAGCCCTAATGAATATGCATGAGAGAGATCTGCATATAATGGAGGAGTCGGGCATGCAAATTGGCTCCATGCATATTCATTAGGGCTAATCCTGAAAACGTGACTGGCCTGGGGGTCCTCCAGGACAGGGTTGGGAACCACTGCTCTAGATGGATATCTATACTGCTGATCAGTGGTTGGTCTAAATCTCAAGGGGGTGTTTTGGAAGTGTGGTATGGGCGGGGCCAGGGCGGGCTTATGACTTGGATGTGTTTCTGCCATAATCAAACATTTAAGAATATGTCCAAAATATAGTTTGGATGTTTGGTGCTAGACCTGTTTTAATAATGAGTGTGTGGCAAAAAGGAGCCCAAACTGACCAGATCACCACTGCAGGGATGTCAACATGATCTCTCCACATTCCCCCAGTGGTTACTGACCCCCCTCCCTCCCTTCCACTATGATAGCTTCAGATGGTAAGGGCGCTCCTATCACAAACTATCCTGAGCCGCGACACACTAAACAGCGGTCCATGGCTGGAGGACACCCGGAAGTGCACGGACGTCAACGTGATGATGTCATGTGCATGCATGTGACATCATCACCTTGATGTCACATGCATGCATGACATCATCATAACAACATCTGTGCATGTGCGAAGGCCCTGCAAACAGGCTCTGAGCCGCCAATGGGGGGATGCTTAACAGGAGAGGCGCTGGCACTGGCTGATTGTCTACAGGGCGTGTCTCTCTCCGCGAGAGGCACGATCTGTAGGCCGTCATCTGGTGCCGGCAACTCGTGGCACACACAGTTTGCGATTCACTGTATTGGAGCAACAAGCAGGTCTCTGGAGTAGCCTGGTGATCAACGCAGTGGATACCAGAGAAGGGATCCCAGACCCACATTCATACCTCTGTTCCACAAACCATAACGAAACGCTGGCTGTCACTGGCACAAGGAACTTGTAGGCAGTGTGTGGTGCAGTGGTTAGAGCTACAGCCTCAACACCCTGAGGTTATGGGTTGAAACCCACGCTGCTCCTTGTGACCCTGGGCAGGTCACTTAATCCCCCCCATTGCCCACCAGGACAGGCTGGAGTATCTGAATAAAATTCATGTAAACCGTTCTGAGATCCCTTGGTAGAATGATATAGAAAATTGAATAAATATATAGTGTGAAAAGTTTCAGCCTCTGATAACCAGAGCTGGTATTGTGACATCATAATGCCTCCTTCCACCAATAAGAGCCAACCTCATCAGTGATGTCACAATGGCTTCATTGTTCTATACTTGGCTCACTTTTGCTGCATTTTGATTTCTAAAGTGGTGCAGTGGTTAAAGCTACAGCCTCAACACCCTGAGGTTGTGGGTTCAAACCCGTGCTGCTCCTTGTGACCCTGGGCAAGTCACTTAATCCCCCATTGCTCCAGGTACATTAGATAGATTGTGAGCCCACCGGGACAGATAGGGACAAATGCTTGAGTACCTGAATAATTTGTAATCCACGTAGAATTGTAGGATATATGGAAAATAAATAAATAAGAAAAATAATTCAATCAATTGCTGTAAATTTTACCAACATTTGAAACTTAGTTCATTATAACTAAATAAATGATATGTGGGAGAAAAGCCTCAGGACGCAGTCCAGGACTAAGATCCTCACAGACCTCAAACGCACCTCATCACCCCCCTCTTTTACGAACGCATAGCGCGGGTTTTAGCGCCGCCAGCGGTGGCAACTGCTCCAATGCTCATGGAATTCCCGTGAACATCGGAGCAGTTACCGCCGCTGTCGGCGCTAAAACCCGCGCTATGCGTTCGTAAAAGACGGGGGCATAGGCAGAAACATCCAACCCCCCCCCATTAAACATGCTCAAAATGGGCACCAAAAAGGTCAACCTTCAAGTTTTATACGTCATTACGTTGTACATTGAAGAAGCTGAAGCAGCTTTTGTAGCGAAACTCTGGCTGTCATCGGCACGGGCGACTTGTTTTCAAACATAGGCTAACTGAACTTTAACGTCGAGTTTTAGTTATTTATTTAAAAAATGTATATACCGTTTATGTATAACAATTTTTATTGAAAGAATCAAATAATCAGTACAATAGGATAATACAAAATACAATAAGAATTACAATAATATTTCAAACAAATTTAAATCATTCCTTCAAATTAAATTTCCACATGAACTAATCCAATCTTATCTACACCCCCCTTAATTCCATCCCTACCCCCCCGGGTGTCAGGTCAAAAGCGCGCCGCGACAAAGGCGCGCCCAGACAATTGAGCGCAGCGCGGAGGTGCGCGCCGCTCTAAATTACAGCAGGGCTTTGATGGGGGGACTTGGGGGGGAACCCCCCCACTTTACTTAATAGACCGCACCGTGTTGTGGGGGTGTTGTGGGGGTGTGGGGGTTGTAACCCTCCACATTTTACTGAAAACTTCACTTTTTCCCTGTTTTTAGGGAAAAAGTTCAGTTTACAGTAAAATGTGGAGGGTTACAACCCCCCAAACCCCCCATAACGCCGGCGTGATGTCTATTAAGTAAACTGGGGGGGTTCCCCAACAAAACTGTAATTTTGTGCGGCGCGCGCCTCCGCGCTGCGCTCAATTGTCGGCGCGCGCTTTTGTCTTTCGCGCCGTTGTCTATGAATCCCCCCCCCCCTGTGTTCCCCTCCAAATGAAATCCTCCACCCCGGATGAAAGTTGACAAAAATAAAGAATTAAAATAAATAACTGGAATGTAATTAGAAAAACCTAATTTTCATAATAAATCATTGATAACCAAACTTCGTATTTTTGGTAAAAGATTCTGAATATGAGGATCCCAAACCTCCATAAAAAGATGAGTTTTTTAGGCGAACCTCGAACCTCCCAACTCTCAAATAAAAATAAGCGACGTAATTGATTCCTCCAATGCCAAAAACTTGGAGATTCTTTCTGTAACCAAAATTGCATAATACATTAATGCCCAATCATACAGGCTTTCTGAAATAAAAGACATTTACATATCGTTACATACATAATTCAGTAAAGCAAATAAACATTAGCATATAATCATCAGAAAATCACCTAAAGTGCCCTAAAGAAAAAAAAAAATTCCATTAACAAATAACTGCGTTTTTAATAGTTTTCTGAAATTACCCCCGTCATAACATTTACGTAATTGACTGACAAGTGAGTTCCACAATTTGACCCCCGCACGGCAGAAGGCCATTTTACTGGTCTCGGCATATTTTGGATTAGCATTTGTTTTTAATAACGCTAAATTCTCGGAACTTAGAGACCTAGATGGTAAATAGTTTGACATCTTCCTTTTAAAGAGTTCGGGTATGGTTCCATACAAGAACTGATGGCAAATCATTAATGCTTTATATTGAGATCTGAAAACAAGAGGCAGCCAGCGCAGTTGTTGGAGACAGAGCGAAATGTGATCGTATTTAGATACGCAGATGGCGAACGTTCAAGAGCATGGATCTCAAAGTCCCTCCTCGAGGGCCGCAATCCAGTCGGGTTTTCAGGATTTCCTCAGTGAATATGCATTGAAAGCAGTGCATGCACATAGATCTCATGCATATTCATTAGGGAAATCCTGAAAACCCGACTGGATTCGGCCCTCAAGGAGGGACTTTGGAGACCCCTGCTGTACACATCCAGGGAGGGAAACGTATTTTGAGGAGTTAAATTATTTCATTATAATATTGAAATCATATTATATGTATTATTGTTTTAATAATTAAGATAAGAAGGGGAGAAAATGATTGCTTAATGTAATAATTGTATAGTTAATAGTGTGTTTTTATGCAGTTTCTATGCTTTACCATTTGTATTGCACTATCAAAGTTTAAAAATCAATAAAGATTTACCAAAAAAAAAAAAAAAAAAAAGTAGCTTGTTGTGGTAATAGTGACCTCCCCATATTTGTGAATCCAAGCAAAGGCGGAGGTGGTAAGGTGAGGGCAGGTGTTGGCACCTGCTTTCCTGTGTTTTGGTTTGAGCCTCTTTGGGGATTTGAACTGCAAAGTTTTTTGTCCAAAGGCCAAGGCCTTCTGGTCACCTATTTTGGTTTTAGAGTCAGTGGATTACTGCAGTGGCCTCCCCCTTTCCCACCCTTCCCGACACCTCTGCCGTGGGCGTAATCCCCTTCCCTTCCCCGTCCCTCTTTAATTTTCCCGGCGCGAGTGACATCACAAACTTGCTGTCTGCGCCGTAGGTGCTCTCCCTGTGACATCATTTCCTATGCGCGGCACCCGGAAGGGACATTGGCGGGAGAGGGCGCGGTTGAGAGGAGCACGTTGAAGATGTTGCTCTTAGTGGTGAACGGGGGGGAGGAAAGGGGGCGCTAAAGAGGGGAGGAGTGGGAAGAAGCAGGGGACTATGCCACTGCTCCATGCAGTTTTCTGGATGTTTGCCCTTAGTAGTAGAAGGATTGCTCTCTCCCTGGGGTGGGGGGGGGGTTTGTGGGGTGTGTTGTAACATCTTTTCAAATAATTTGAGTTGTTTACTCTGTGAGGGATATTTCTGTATCTGCTTGATACTCTACTTTTCAATGGACCAAATCCTTAATGCTCCCCACTTCCGCCTTAATCGTTCCCCTTCTCCACATTAGAAAACAGATCAAAATCCCTTCTTTGCAACAGATCAAATCCTTAACCCTCTCCTCCCCCTCCTCAACGCTTCCCACCTTCTCCTTTACTTTCTTCCCACCCTTCCAAGATTGCTGCCCCCCCTCTCATCTAATATGCTTTGTTCCCCCTTCTCTTAAATCCAATTGTATTCTCTTACAGTACTTACTGTATATGCTCTGTATTAGCCCTTCACCTCACCCAAATTGTCCATGTAAACAAGTTTTGACCTTTCGATTGCCTTGCTATGTTCTTCCTTGTTCAATCGCACTGTATGTAATTCATCTATTTGTTGTGAACCGCCTAGAACTCCCTGGGTATGGCGGTATACAAAAAAATAAATTATTATTATTATTATTACTGTTGTAATTCGTCCTCTCTTGATTCGTTCAATAAAGCTTGTTTAAATTTCAGAGGCCAAACTGCAAAGGTCGTGAGGTGGTATATATTTCATGGCTCAGGGGGAGAGTGCCGGTGTTTGTTTTCTTGCATTTCCTGTTGTGCCTGGCACAAGGTCATGGTCCTCCCCCTTGCTTTTTGCGTCACTAGCGTGCGTACATTTTGCATCCCATTTGCGTTGGAGGGCTAGTTTTACGCACTGTTCCTTGTTCTCTGACGTGTGTGCTCTTGCCTCTAGTGCCGGAGTTTTAAGCATCTGGGCCCTAGATTCAGCATTGAGCATGAACGCTATAGTTAGGGTTACCTTATTTTGAGCCTCAGAAACCTGAACACTATCACCCCAAGGTCCCTCTCCCCGTCCGTGCAGAAGCTGATATGCACGGACGGGGAGAGGGACCTTGGGGTGATAGTGTCCAAAGATCTAAAGGCGAAAAAAACAGTGTGACAAGGCAGTGGCTGCTGCCAGAAGGATGCTGGGCTGTATAAAGAGAGGCGTAGTCAGTAGAAGGAAGAAGGTGTTGATGCCCCTGTACAGGTCATTGGTGAGGCCCCACTTGGAGTATTGTGTTCAGTTTTGGAGACCGTATCTGGCGAAAGACGTAAGAAGACTTGAGGCGGTCCAGAGGAGGGCGACGAAAATGATAGGAGGCTTGCACCAGAAGACGTATGAGGAGAGACTGGAAGCCCTGAATATGTATACCCTAGAGGAAAGGAGAGACAGGGGAGATATGATTCAGACGTTCAAATACTTAAAGGGTATTAACGTAGAACAAAATCTTTTCCAGAGAAAGGAAAATGGTAAAACCGAGAACATAATTTGAGGTTGAGGGGTGGTAGATTCAGGGGCAATGTTAGGAAATTCTACTTTACGGAGAGGGTGGTGGATGCCTGGAATGCGCTCCCGAGAGAGGTGGTGGAGAGTAAAACTGTGACTGAGTTCAAAGAAGCGTGGGATGAACACAGAAGATTTAGAATCAGAAAATAATATTAAATATTGAACTAAGGCCAGTACTGGGCAGACTTGTACGGTCTGTGTCTGTGTATGGCCGTTTGGTGGGGGATGGGCAGGGGAGGGCTTCAATGGCTGGGAGGGTGTAGATGGGCTGGAGTAAGTCTTAACAGAGATTTCGGCAGGTGGAACCCAAGCACAGTACCGGGTAAAGCTTTGGATTCTCGCCCAGAAATAGCTAAGAAGAAAAAAAAAAAAAAAAAAAATTTAAATTGAATCAGGTTGGGCAGACTGGATGGACCATTCGGGTCTTTATCTGCCGTCATCTACTATGTTACTATGTTACATGGCCCCGCCCTGGCCCTGTTCCGCCCCCCCCAACTCCACCCAGTTTCGCTTTCAGCCCCACCCAGTTCCATCTCCTGCCCCACCCCCTCAAAGCCACATCTTCTTCCCTGACGAGCTCTGGCCGCGTCTGGAGGGCCTCGAGCATGCGCAAGCGAGTGCAAAATCATCCGCACATGCTCAGAGGCCCCCCAGACGCTTTCCAAAACTCAGACAAGGCGCTGGGTTTTGGAAAGTCCGTCCGGGCACCTGGAAAGTCCTCTACAAAGAGGGTATGTCTGGGTTTTTCCAGACATCTGATAACCCTGGCTATAACTGCGTCTGGGCGTGAAGATTCCATTATAGAATACTAGTGCAAATTTGTATCTATTCATCAACAATTTGGAGTGCCTACATAAACCATTTTGATAGGAGGTGTAAATGAGCACACTTAAATCCTAGCAATATGCTGGAAGTTATTTTCAGAGGTGGAAGCCACCTTTCATTTACACTTCCCCCTCTGTATTCGCGGAGGTTAGGAGCAGAGCCGGCCTGCAAATATTTAAAAAAACGCGGATAATATTCGGGTCGGTTCTGCCCCGGCTATTTTAAGCCCTGAAAGCTCCCCCTTAAGCCTTACCTGGTGGTCTAGCGCAGTGGTTCCCAACCCTGTCCTGGTGGACCACCAGGCCAATCGGGTTTTCAGGCTAGCCCTAATGAATATGCATGGAGCAGATTTGCACGCCTGCCACTTCCATTATATGCAAATCTCTCTCATGCATATTTATTAGGGCTAGCTTGAAAACCCGATTGGCCTGGTGGTCCTCCAGGACAGGGTTGGGAACCACTGGTCTAGCAGGTTTTCGGGGCAGGAGCGATCTTCCCACGCTCCTGCCCCGTGCAGATCGCTCACAGGAAATGGCTGCCTTGAGCTCCCGTAGTCTCTCGAGCCATTTCCTGTGAGCGATCTGCACGGGTGCAGGAGCGTGGGAAGATCGCTCCTGCCCCGAGAACCCGCTAGACCACCAGGTAAGGGTTAACGGGGGGGCCTACAGGGCTTAAAATAGCCTGAAAAATGAAAATGTATTTTTTTTGCTCTAAAACCGCGAATAAGCGAATCCGTAGATACGGAGTTTGTGAATACATTCTAAACAAATTTGCTTGCTTAAATTATAGAATAGCACTGACTGCTCAGCCACCACTTAACACACACAAATGTACATTCAGCCATCTGTGTGCTAATATTCTGTCATTTTAGCGTGCAATGTCATTTACGTTACCAAAGTTAAAGAATGAGAGGGTAACGTATTTGTAGCTTCCAAGAGGGCCGGGAGCTTTTTACCTCAGGTGCACACACACAACCCGTCTTTGATAGGAAGACATGCGGATCTCACTGAAAAAGACTGCTTGGATCCCATCTTCCTCCTGGGCTGCTGCCTGCATCTTTATTTTTGATTGATTAATTGATTGATTGATTGTAACTCAGAAAAAAAAAAAAAAATGCCCATACTATTAACCCAAAACATTACAAAACAATGAAAATAGAGGATTGCTAGGGCAGGGAGGGGGGACAGGGTGCATTAATTCTGGGAGGGGGCGTTGGCTCAAAAATAAACCAGGACCTCCCGTTTTTGGGTCAATTTCTTGGCTCCAAAATCCCGGTTTATATTCGAGTATATACGGTAATTCCCCTTAACCCTTTCAGGACCAAGGGACATATTTGTCCCATAACTTTAAAATCCTATAAATTTTGATTGGGATAGTCTACAGTTCTAAATTTGATATGTACGGATTCCATATGATACTGCCTTTATGTAAACAAACTGGTTCCGACATTCATTCATTAGCGTCGTTGCCAGATTGAAGAGAAGATTCACTTGCCACACTGTCCATAAGCCAGAAGTTTGATTTTTTTTAAAAAAAATAATGATATTTCACAAAAAAAATCAATTTTTTGGCATCTGCAAGCCCTTTTTACCATAAAAATGTCGTCAAAACCACAAAAATTGGCCTATGATCCTTATGGTCCTGAAAGGGTTAAAAGAGCACAGGTATTAAAGTATGCCATTGAGAAAATTGACATGAAGGAATACCTACCCACCACTAAATAAGGTGTGATTAGGGGAAAAACCCATAATGTTCCAGTTCCCAGTGGCAGATTCTACTTCAAGTAGGATTTGGAACAATAAGAGAAATGGAAGAAAAAGAGAACAGATAATAAGCTTTAAAATAGTAAGGGTGAAAAAAATACCAGCAATAACATAAACCAAGAAAAAAAAATCTATTCATCAAATTTATTGTAGCTTTCTTTGGTCTTATTCTGAAGTCCACTTTTGTTTTGGCCTTATGGACTTTTCGGATAACTAAGCCTTCCTTCTGGAAGCAGAGAAACATCACCTCCCCAAGTCCACCCTCCATGCTTTGAAGCCTTTCCGCTCCTTATTGGGAAGAAGGCCAGTCAGGACTGGGAGAGGTCCAGCAGCGTCGCTCGGCACCTTCAGTTTTTCCGTTGCTATCAGAGCCAAAGCTCAGCCACTGAGTGCCTGGGCACTTGTTCTCCATATCTGAGCTGGAGTAATGATTCTCTCTAATCCGTCTTTTATTAGAAGAGATTGCGTATTCTCTTCTCTTGAAACCAGTGATTAGATGTTCATGAAACACACTGGAGAGCAACAATGACCCGAGCATGGAAAAAATGAGAGGTATGCTAGTGTCAGAGCCCGATGGCCTCTTCCGCCCCCCCCTCCAGCCCCTGTGCTGGCTCTTCCAACCCTGTACTGAGCACTCATGTAGGAGAGACGGATGTTGCTGCTGGAATACCAGAACAGAAGAGGATTTCCAGTGCAAAAGGAGAGAACGGAATAAGGTCACAGGGAAAAAGAGGGATATAAAGGGGAAATGTTGGCTTGGAGGAGTGGGGGGAGAAAAAAAAGATACAGAAACGGGATACCGGACACGAGGGAAAGAATGGAGGGAGAATCTAGGTACAGGAGAGATGATGGACCTGGGGGAGTATAAAGATAGGGCCACAGAGGGGGAAAATTCTGGACATAGAATCCATGCCAGAAATTTGAAAGGCTTTGGACCTTCTCCGGCCTAGAGACCCAGAGCAATTGCCCTGGTTGCAGCCCCCTAATGCCGGCTCTGACATTGGCTGTCTTTATAATTTTCACACGAGAGGGAAGTAGCGGGTCGAGTCTTTCTCTTTCATGAACTTGGGGAAACCAGAGACTCACAGACCCGGTCCGAATGTCTATGTAGGAACTGGCGGTATCGTAGGGTGGTCCCACTGCGCAAGACAGGGCTGCAACAATATGACCATAGTCCTACAGTCGTTTCGTCTTCATTCTTAAAACTTTGACAGCTAAACTGTGATTCTCTTACATTCTTTGGTCCTCTCTAAGCTTGATTACTGTAATTCTCTCTCTCTCTCTGGTTTTTTTTTTTTTTTTGGTTTGAAATGATTTTTATTAGTCAGAAAATATGAGCAGACAGATCAAGAAACCAGTCCAAACATCTGAGGGAAAATGAAAGATCCAAAACTGATTGTCGAATAATACAGAGGCCGAAGCCATACATTCCCCCTCCAAGGCAGATCCCATGCAATGGGAAAAACACAAAACAGTAACCAAAGTACAATCTGAAGCAACTGTTCAAACTTTCCATTTAATAAGGGATATAGACCCCCCTAAACAGTAAAGACACACCCACCCCCTACCCCCCAGCCATCCCCACCCCTCCTGCCCAAGTGATTGGGGAAAAAAAAGGAGTGAAACCGTTACAAGGATGACACCTCCGCCATGGCTGCCTCCCAGAGCGACTGGTAGAGCCGGTGGGAAGTGGACGCCCCCCTCCCCCCACACTGCAAAGTTCCCCAATGAGCCACTTCTGCAAGGGACCGCTTCCACCCCCACCACCTCCGGGGCAGTCTCATCCATCCATAGCCGGCGCACCCCCCCCCCCCATTTGACTACCAGGAGGGCGATATAAATAAAACGCCAATGCTCAGCCCCCAAGGCCTGGCCCAACACCTCCCCCTCATATCCCAAGATAAGAATCTTGTAAGACCACTGGAGAGGCACCCCCACAATCTGAACCAGAAAATCCAGGACCCCATTCCAGTAAGTACCCAACTCCAGGCATTCAATTAGCACGTGCAATAAGGTCCCCTTACACTTGACACACTCATCAGAGGCCCCCCCCGGTGCACTCCGGAACCTAGTGAAGTAAGTGCGGTGCGGCTGTAATTCTCTTTTAATTGGTCTTCCCCAATATCAACTTTGTCATAGAAACATAGAAAGATGACGGCAGAAAAGGGCCAAGGCCCATCAAGTCTGCCCACTATAGACCCTCCCCTTGTCGACTTCAGCTTGTGCAAAGCACTGCACTCCATCTCCTTTATTGCCGCTCTAAATACGATCATGGGAGTTGGTGGTGCAGTGTTTCAAACTACAGCCTCAGCACCTCAAGGCTGTGGGTTTAAATTCCGCACTGCTCCTTGTGACCCTGGGCAAGTCACTTAATCCCCATTGGTCCAGGTACATTAGATAGAATGGGAGCCTGCCGGGATAGTTAGGGAATAATGCTTGAGTGCCAGAAAAATTTGTACACTTCCCTCTCCCCATTCGCGGTTTCTGCACTCGTGACTTCACATGATCGCAATTTTTTTCTGGGGAGGGGGAAACTAAAAAAAACACATATTTTTTTACCTCTCTCTGCCGCCTTCCCGGCCTTACCTGGTGGTCTAGCGGGCTTTCGGGGCAGGAGCGATCTTCCTACGCTCCTGCCCCGTGCAGATCGCCATGAGGAAATGGCTGTAGGGAGTTCCCGTCGTGGTCTCGAGAGACTACGGGAACTCAAGGCAGCCATTTCCTCATGGCGATCTGCACGGGGCAGGAGCGTAGGAAGATCGCTCCTGCCCCGAAAGCCCTCTAGACCACCAGGTAAGGCCGGGAAGGCGGCAGGGAGGTGGGGGTGGGTCAGAGCTGGATAATGGCGTTTTTTTGCCATTCGCGGTCCGGCTCTGCCCGTATCCCCCGTGAATAACGAGGGAGAAGTGTAATCTGCATAGAATTGGAGGATATGTGGAATATAAATGATAAAAAAGAGAAAAATATCACTCCTTTACTCAAATTTTAACATATGCTTCTAATTGCTTACAGAATACCATTCAAGTATAACGTACTTACTAGAGAATGACACGGGGATAAAGTTTTTCCCGTCCCCCGCGGGACCTCATTTCCCTGTCCCGTCCCCATGAGTTTTTTCACTGTCCCTGCCCCATTCCTCTAAGCTTTGCCTTAATTGCACAAGCTTTGAACACTTATGATTTTAAAGTGGTTGAGGCTTGTGCAGATGAGGACGGAGCTTAGGCATTGGTGGAATGAGGCATTATGACATCACAATCTGAGCTCTAGAACGTTGTTACTTATGATTTTAAAGCGTTTGAGGCTTGTGCAGATGAGGACAGAGCTTAGGCATTGGTGGAATGAGGCATTATGACATCACAGTCTGAGCTCTAGAATGTTGCTACTTAGGATTTTAAAGTGTCTGAGGCTTGTGCAGATGAGGACGGAGCTTAGGCATTGGTGGAATGAGGCATTATGACATCACAATCTCAGCTCTAGAATGTTGCTACTTAGGATTTTAAAGTGTCTGAGGCTTGTGCAGATGAGGACGGAGCTTAGGCATTGGTGGAATGAGGCATTATAACATCACAGTCTGAGCTCTAGAATGTTGCTGCTTATGATTTTAAAGTGTTTGAGGCTTGTGCAGATGAGGACGGAGCTTGCAGGAATGGGGCAGGGACAGGAAAATGAATTCCCTCGGGGACGGGGTAAAATTTGTCCCCGTGTCATTCTCCAGGAAGTACGTTGTACTTGAATGGTATTCTGTAAGAAGTCTTCAGGGCTTCCCTCATTTTGGGCTGGTTCCCCGATTCCTCTCTTCACCTAAAAGGGATCTTCGCTCCTCTCATCAATACTTCCATCTTTTAGACAAACGTTTCAGGACATTAATCGGGATTCTAGCTTTTCGGTCATGGCCCCCTACTCTCAACCACTCTATTTCAAGAACTTTAAGTCACACCTGAAAACCTCTTATTTTAAAAAGGTCTTTGATACGACTTTCCTGTAGATTTCCTCTTACTCTGGTTAACATGTTTTCTTTCCATTTTTGTCCCTTTACCTTTTCTCGCCCCCCCCCCCCCCCCCCTTGTTAGTCTATTTGTGTCAGGTTATTATTTTTTTGGCATGGTCTATCTATTCTGTCTGTCCTCGTTGATTTTTTACCATCTCCCTTGGATTTATTATTGCAAACTGCTTTGGTCTAACATTTTTGTTAATAATTGCGATATATTTATTTATTCCATTTTCTCTGTCGTTCTCCCAAGGGAGTTCAGAATGGTTTACAAGAATTTTATTCAGGTCCTCAAGCATTTTTCCCTGTCTGTCCCTGTGGGCTGACAATCTATCTAATGTACCTGGGACAATGGGGGGATTAAGTGACTTGCCCAGGGTCACAAGGAGCAGTGTGGATTTGAACCCACGACCCCAGGGTGCTGAGGCTGTAGCTTTAACCACTGCGCCACACTCTGTACTCCAGCACCTATGAAAATTTGGCAGTGGAGGCAGTTTCGACGTCTGGGCCTCTCTGCAGCTTCTCCCCCTTTCTGTCCTTTTCTCTGTCCCCGTGCCTATAATCTGTCTCTCTAAGCTCACTTTTTAAACTTCACTTGATATCTTCAACCTGCGGCCCAGTTCTCCTTTTTTTACAGACCTCCTCGTTCTCTTCCTTGCATCTTATCTTTCTTTTTCTTTGTGTCTCAGATTGTGTAATATTTGGCTTGCTGCCCATAAAGCCATTTGCCTGAGAGCAACAACTTTGTTTCTCCAGAGCGAGTCTGATGCACAGCGTTGACAGGAGAGATGAAAAGCCGACACGTGGGATCTCAGGACACATAGGAGTGTCTGCCAGGCCTGCAGAGAGCGTGCTAATACTGCAGTGATATATCAGTGCCAAGACGCTCGTGCAGGCAGTAATGTAGCGAGGGTAGGAAGCACTCAGGGCATGGCACCCCCAGGCCTCTTCTCAGTCCCCCCTCTTTCCCTGCCTCCTTTGCCACGTGCACCTTCGCTCTCCCCTGTACCTTGTCTCTTTCTCTCAAGCCACTTCCTACCACATACGCACCTGAACCTATTAAAATAAACCAAAAAGTCCTTTGCCCCAGGAGGGACCTTGGGCACCTGATCCAACCAGGGCCTTAGGCCCCTCCCAGTGCATCCCAGGATGCAACATGCGGGCTCAGAGGCAGGAAGGAGTGGGCATGGGGCTGTCAGGGGGAGGGGGATTTTTTATTTATTTATTTGATTTTAATTTGTTGGGAGCTGTCGGGAGGGAGGTATGGGGGTGTCACTCCCTGCTCTCCTGCCGGTTCAGTTGATTGCGGCAGGGAAAGCCCTGATCAGCTGAGTTGGCAGGACTCCCCTAAGCTGCTGATCAGTGACTTTGGGGAGTCCTGCCGGCTTATCTGATTGGGGATTCCCCTGCCGCGATCAGCTGAACTGGCAGGAGAGCAGCAGCAGGGCAGAAGAAATTTGAAAGCAGGGATAGGGGGGAGGAGCTGTGCCTAGCGATTGCTGCCGACGCAATTTTTCTCCCTTTTACCGGTGCTGCTCCAGCAGAATAGCATGTATATAATTTGCCTGCTATGGTGCTGAGCATTACCCGGTAAAAGCAAATTGCTCCCACCATGGTATTTTTTACTGTGGTGTCAGAGCATTTTTGCATCCTGCCTTCTGCCTGATCCCCTCCAGCTAGGGCAGGGGTCTCAAAGTCCCTCCTTGAGGGCCGCAATCCAGTCGGCTTTCAGGATTTCCCCAATAAATATGCATGAGATCTCTGTGCATGCACTGTTTTCAATGCACATTCATTGGGGAAATCCTGAAAACCCGACTGGATTGCGCCCTCAAGGAGGGACTTTGAGATCCCTGAGCTAGGGTTATCAGATTTTCCAATTGGAAAATCTGGCCCCTCTAGATCGCCCCCCCAGGCCCGCCCATCCCCATCCTGTAATGCCCTAATCCAGCCCCCAGTCTCACCCTAGCCCCGCCCCCTGCATCCTGCTCTTGTTGGGCAGGGAGGAATTCCATGCATGCACGGATGCCACTCGATGACATCACATGGCATCCTCCATGCGCGGACTTCCTGGCCGCCGCAATATGAGGAGGCTTTTCAAAACCTGGACAAAGTGCCAAGTTTTGAAAAGCCATTTGGACCCCCGGACATGTCTGGGGAACTCCAGATGTCCGGGGAACCCTACCTCCAGCAGGCAGGCATGAGCATGTGGCACCCTATCTGTTGCGGTTCATAGTCAGATGCGCGTATGTCTTGTACGCATTTGACTTGCCACCATCTGTTGCAGCCACCTCCTCCGCCGGTGTTGGATTTTTCTGGGCCAGTGGGGCTCGGCAGACTCTGGGCCCCTATGCGGTTCCAACTCTAGAGAAAAGCCAGCAGGTGAAAAGCACTTCCTTTCAAATCCTGGTTCCGGGTGAAGGACGGTGCCTAGGGCTGGGGAAGGAGAGGCAGAAAGAATGTGGTAAACTTTGCCAGCATCGCTGACCCACCCTGTGGCCTCTTTTTGATGGGCTGCAGCTGTGTTCTGCTGGCACTCCTCTTGAACACATCAGGAGCGATCCCTGGCATAAGCACGTCTAACTGCCCCCTTTTCTTTGGGCCTTAGGCAGTTTGCCTGTGTCTTTATCTGGCTCTGTTCAAATCCCAGAAGGAAATGTTATCTGCAGTGTTCTCAATTTCAGATAAATTTTTGTCTTCGGATTTTTTTCTTTTTCTTTTCAATTTCAGAATTGTCTTATATTTCAACAATAAGATAAGGATCACAATCTGTGTCTTTACATTCTAGTGTGTCCTGACAGTTTGGTGAGATGATGCTGCCATCTAGTGGCTCTAGGCAGTATTGCGATTTATTTCATACCACTTCTAGGCCATAGGTGCCATAATGGCCTAACACACATTATTTATTTATTCAGTTTTCTGTACCGTTCTCCCAGGGACCTCAGAATGGTTTACATGAATTTTTTCTCTGTCTGTACCAGTGGGCTCACAATCTATCTAATGAACCTTGGGCAATGGGGGAAACAAGTGGCCTGCTCAGGGTCATAGGGCACAATATAGGGCTAAACTAGGCTTGAGGGTCAGTGGCTGAGCCCATTCATACTATGATTCTTATTTGAGCCAAGTATAGGACAATCAAGCCATTGTGACATCACTAATGAGATTGGCTCTTAGGCACTGGTGGAATGAGGCATTATGACATCACAATATCTGCTCTGGATACCAGAGACTGTCATTCTCTAGTGTCTCTCTCAACCTCGGTCCTTCTACACCAGCATTCTTCAATGTAAGGCTTGAGGGTCAGTAGCTGAGCCCATTCATACTCTGATTCTTATGCGAGCCAAGTTTAACATAATGAAGCCATTGTGACATCACTGATAAGTTTGGCTCTTATTGGTGGAATGAGACATTATGATATCACAATATCTGCTCTGGATACCAGAGACTGTCATTCTCTAGTGTCTCTCTCAACCTTACTCCTTCTATACCAGCATTCTTCAATGCAAAGCTTGAGGGTCAGTGGTTGAACCCATTCGTACTCTGATTCTTATTTGAGCCAAGTATAGTATAATGAAGCCATTGTGACATCACTGATAAACTTGGCTCTGATTGGTGGAATGAGACATTATGACATCACAATATCTGCTCTGGATACCAGAGACTGTCATGTCAATCTCAACCTCAGTCCTTCTACACCAGCATTCTTCAATGCAAAGCTTGAGGGTCAGTGGTTGAACCCATTCGTACTCTGATACTTATTTGAGCTAAGTATAGGATAATGAAGCCATTGTGACATCACTGATAAACTTGGCTCTTATTGGTGGAATGAGGCATTATGACATCACAATATCTGCTCTGGATATCAGAGACTGTCATTCTTCAGTGTCTATCTCAACCTCAGTCCTTCTACACCAGCATTCTTCAAAGCAAAGCTTGAGGGTCAGTGGTTGTGGCCATTCATACTCTGATTCTTATGTGAGCCAAGGATAATGAAGCCATTGTGACATCACTGATGTGATTGGCTCTTAGGCACTGGTGGAATGAGGCATTATGACATCACAACATCTGCTCTGGCTACCAGAGACTGTCATTCTGTAGTGTCTGTTTCAACCTCAGTCCTTCTACACCAGCATTCTTCACAGCAAAGCTTGCGGGTCAGTGGTTGAGGCCATTCATACTCTGATTCTTCCCTCTCTCCTTAAAGAATGACATGGAGATGGTTTCCTGCGGTTATCCACGGGGATGGGAACGATGATGAATTTTGTCACTGTGTCAGTCTCTAGCCTAAACCCACAGTCACAGATGCTGAGGTTGTAGTTATAATCTCTGTATCACACTCTCAGATCTCGTATGATATAGAATAAATTATTTCTGTGTGGTGCTGTTCAGACCACACAGGTATTTCCTTTCTGCTCACATCTGTAAGAGAAGGGTTCCAGACGTCTGGATTGTCCCAGACATGTCTTCCTTTTGAGGACATGTCCGGCGGTCCTGATGGCTCTTCAAAACCCGGCACTTTGTCCATGAAGTAGTTTGGCCGTTCGAAGTTCCCGAGGTCTTGAATTCCTTATTATAGGTCTGAAGTCGCTAAATGCCAGGTGATGCATGCTTCTCAGAAAGGTTGGTATCTAACAACGTGCTTGTTTCCATTGCACCAGTGTGTGGTTTTTTTCCCTTCTGAGCTGCCATTCTGCTCAGGAATGTGGAATACGGTAAACTGATACTTGATCCCCTGTTGTTGGTGCGGGCGATTTTCAGGTTTTCGCTGGAACTTGTTTGCCGCTACAAACTCCTTGAGTTCCTCTCGTGTTTCTTGGTGTGATCCAAGCCTTTGTGTAGATGGAGTAATCCTCAGTGACGGTTATGAAGTTTCCCTTCTCACAGCTGGCTCACAAAGAGCACTGTGGATTCTATCCAGGACTTGACCTGATATGTTGTGGCTTGTTTTCAGCAATGCTCTGCAAGTAGACCTAACTTTTAGACCATACAAGCATCCTGGTGTCTCTGTGTACGGGGATATTAATAAAGCTACGATTTATGATTTCTATAGCCCTGCTAAACATATGCAGATCTGTACACGTACACATGAGAAAGAGAGTCCCTTTTTGGAGCTTACCATCTATTCAAGACTGAGAAACAGGACAAATGAGAGAATTAGAGAGTTTAATTTAATATGGGAAATGGTTAAAACAATAATTTAACCAGGACGGTCATAGAAACATAGAAAGACGACGGCAGAAAAGGGCTACAGGCCATCAAGTATGCCCACTCCACTGACCCACCCCATTAAGTCTGAGTGCTAATGACTTAGTTCCTTAACTCGACCCTCGTAGGGATCCCACGTGGATGTCCCATTTATTCTTAAAGTCGAGCACGCTGGTGGCCTTGATCACCTATACCGGAAGTTTGTTCCAGTGATCTATCACCCTTTCTGTGAAGAAATACTTCCTGGTGTCACCACTAAATTTCCTTCCTCTGAGTTTGAGCGGGTGCCCCCTTGTGACCGAGGGTCCCTTGGGAAAGAATATGTCGTTTTCCACCTTCACACGACCTGTGACGTACTTAAATGTCTCAATCATGTCACCCCTTTCCCTGCACTCCTCTAGAGTATAGAGCTGCAATTTGCCCAGTCTTTTTTTTGTATGAGAGACCCTTGAGTCCGGAGACCATCCTAGTGGCCATCCGCTGGACCGACTCAGCTCGAAGCACATCTTTACGGTCATGTGGCCTCCAGAATTGCAATGTATATAATTAAGCGCCAACCCCAGCTGTTAACTTTGGACCAGTTTTCAGTGGCCATATCCATTGAAGTAGCGCTGATGAGAAGAGATGTAAGCGGTGAGTGCTGGGCGCTGTCTGTTTTAGACCCGCTGAACAGCGAACCCAAGCAAATTAAGGGCCTCTTCTACTAAACTGCATTAGCGGTTTTACTGCCGGGAGCCGCGCTGAATGACCCGCGCTACTCCCGACGCTCATAAGAATTCTGTAAGCATCGGGAGCAGTGCGGGCTATTCAGGACGACTCCCCGCACTAAAAATGCTAGCGCTGTTTTAGTAGAAGAGAGGGTAAGCGATCCGAGTGAAGCGCAGTTCTGCGGCTTGGTACATGTATTTAAATACCAGCTCCGTGTGAGAATACCTGCATTTTTGTGGGTATGTATACACCGACTCTTGTAAGTGCGCCAAGTTTTGTTGCAAAGGGACTTTCACGTGGCCAGGTGCCGTCACTAACACACATTGCTTATACTGTAGAATATTCTAAGTTATGTCCTGGCTGCGTTTAGGCATCCTCATTATGGCTGGTATTACTGTAGGAGCCCAAAATACTGGGTTCTGATAGTATTCTGTAACTGAATCATATGAACATAAGAATTGTCATACTGGGGCAGACCGAAGGTCCATCAAACCCAGTATCCTGTTTTCAACATTGGCCAACCCAGGTCCCAAGTACCTGGCAGAAACCCAAAGAAGTAGCAACATTCCAGAACTGAGATTGTGATGTCATAATGCCTCATTCCACCAATGCCTAAAGAGCCAACCCCCATCAGTGATGTCACAATGGATGAATGTCCCTTACTTGGCTCACATAAGAACATAAGAATTGCCAACCCAGGTCCCAAGTACCAGGCAGAAACCCAAAGAGCTGCAACATTCCAGAGCTGAGATTGTGATGTCATAATGCCTCATTCCACCAATGCCTAAAGAGCCAACCCCCATCAGTGATGTCACAATGGCTTGAATGCCCCTTACTTGGCTCACATAAGAACATAAGAATTGCCAACCCAGGTCCCAAGTACCTGGCAGAAACCCAAAGAAGTAGCAACATTCCAGAACTGAGATTGTGATGTCATAATGCCTCATTCCACCAATGCCTAAGAGCCATCCTCATCAGTGATGTCACAATGGCTTCATTATCCTATACTTGGCTTACATAAGAGCTGCCGTACTGGGGCAGACCGAAGCTCCATCAAGCCCAGTATCCTGTTTCCAACAGTGGCCAACCCAGGTCCCAAGTACCTGGCTAGATCCCAAGTAGTAAAGCAGATTTTATGCTGCTTATCCTAGGAAGAAGCAGTGGTTTTCCCCAAGCCATCTCAATTATGGACTATGGACTACCCTTTTAGGAATTTATCCAAACCTTTTTTAAACCCCGCTAAGCTAACTGATTTCACCACATTGTCTGGCGCTCTACACATTGACACCCTTGACCCCATTCCCGCAGGACCCATCTCCATCCTTGTCCCATTCCTGCAAGCTCCGCCCTCGTTTACACATGCCTCGAACTCTTTAAAATCATGTGTTTGAGGCTTGTGTGGTTAAGGCAGAGCTTGCAGGAATGGGGCAGGGACAGAACTCACGGGACGGGGCTGGCGATAGATCCTGCAAGGACAGGGCAAAAATTTGTCCCCGCGCCATTCTCTACGGAGCCTGTCCACACCGACACCATGCTGTGACACCCCACCCCTGCCTCAGCGCTGCACCCACTGATAATGTGCCGTGAGACCTCGTATCTGGCTCGCCACTATACACCCTGCATCAGCGCTGCACACACTGACATCATGCTGTGACACCCCACGCCTATCTTAGAACTGCGCCCAGTAATACAGCGCTATGACACCCCACCCTTTCCTCAGCAGTGCACACACTGATACCATGCTGTGACCCCCCCCCCAAAACATAAGCACATAAGCACATAAGCATGGCCTCTGCCGAGTCAGACCATAGGTCCATCATGCCCAGCAGTCCGCTCCCGCGGCGGCCCCCCAGGTCAATGACCTGTAGTGATCTATTACTCAAGAGCATTTTGTCTTGTATAGTAACCCTCTAATTGTACCCCTGGATTCTCTTACCCTTTAGGAACTCGTCCAATCCCTTTTTGAAACCCAAAACTGTACTCTGCTCAACTACCCCCTCTGGAAGCGCATTCCAGGTGTCCACCACCCTCTGGGTGAAGAAGAACTTCCTAGCGTTTGTTCTAAAACTATCTCCCTTCAATTTTTTTGAGTGTCCTCTAGTTTTTGTTGCCCCCGCCAGTCTGAAGAATCTGTCTCTCTCTACCTTCACTATACCCTTCATGATCTTATAAGTCTCTATCATATCCCCTCTAAGTCTCCTCTTTTCCAGGGAAAAGAGCCCCAACTTCTCCAACCTCTCAGCATACGAGAGGTTTTCCATGCCCTTTATCATTTTTGTCGCTCTTCTCTGGACCCTCTCGAGTATCGCCATATCTTTCTTTAGGTACGGCGACCAGTACTGGACGCAGTACTCCAGATGCGGTCGCACCATTGCCCTGTACAGCGGGAGGATAACTTCCTTGGTTCTGGTAGTGATACCTTTTTGGATAATGCCCAACATTCTGTTCGCCTTTTTTGAGGCCGCTGCGCATTGTGCTGCCGGTTTCATTGTTTTATCCACCAAAACCCCCAAGTCCTTTTCTAGGTTGCCTTTTCCCAATGCCATCCCCCCCATCATGTAGTTGTACATCAGGTTCCCTTTCCCTATGTGCATAACTTTACATTTCTCCACATTAAAACTCATCTGCCATCCCTCCGTGCTGCCCCCACTGACGCTGTGCTGTGTCACTCCCGCACATCCCTTGGCACTGCATCCTGCTGGGGGGGGGATGTCTTCTAACTTGTCTTTTAGGGTTTGCATTGTGTAACCACTTGTGTATCATCAGTTGAAGGGATATTTCTCGTTCTCTATTTGTAGCGTTAAGTCAGACTTTTTGCTGTAAGCTCAGATTTTTAAAAAAAGTTATGATTTTAATGTGTTTTGTTTCAGGCTGTGCTGGCTGTGGACGAGACATTAAAACCGGACAAGCCTTACTAGCCCTGGACAGACAGTGGCATTTGGGGTGCTTTAAATGCAAAGCGTGTGGGAAGCTGCTCACTGGGGAATACATCAGCAAGTAAGTAGCTTAGTAGATGACGGCAGATAAAGACCTGAACGGTCCATCCAGTCTGCCCATAAGTTATACTCATTCAAAAAAAAAAAATGCATGATTAGATTAACTTGTCTCTTCTTTGATATTTCTGGGCCACAGACTGTAAAGTCTGGTATTGGCCTAGGTTCCAAATGCTGAAGTTGCCGTCTAATCAAGCCATTGTGACATCACTGCTGAGGTTGGCTCTTAGGCATTGGTGGAATGAGGCATTATGACATCACAATCTCAGCTCTGGAATGTTGCTGCTCTTTGGCTTTCTGCCAGGCAACATAGTAAATGACGGCAGATAAAGACCTGAACGGTCCATCCAGTCTGCCCATTAGTTATAAACATTACAAATACATGATTAAATTAACTTGTCTCTTCTTTGATATTTCTGGGTCCTAGACTGTAAAGTCTGATATTGTCCTAGGTTCCAAGTGCTGAAGTTGCCGTCCAAGCTCACTCCAGCCTATCCAACCATCCCGTTGTTTGCGGGACATCTACCGTAAAGTCTGGCCAGTAACCTCCTCATGTTCCATGTTAGTGGAGTTCCCATTCAAGTTTATTCAGTTTTTGATGAATCGCCTATTATAAATTCTAGGCGATGTACATGTTACAATTTTAATATAAGAAACTTACAAAATAATTCAAAAATACAAGATACAAACGATACAAACATGAGTTTAGGGAGAGGGGAAAAAGTTACAATAATAGGGTATTGTTAAAAAAAAGGAAAGAACAATAGGGAGGGTATTATAAAACCAAAGCACAATGTAAAAAAGAATTAAGAAAGCTGTGTTAAAAATCATAGGCATCTTTAAATAAATAAGTCTTTAAAAGTGATTTGAATTTAGCAGAATCAGGCTCAGATCAGATCAGCCCATCCTACACCGAATGACCATATATGGAACACAGACCGTGACGGTCTGTCCAATACCTGCCTTAGTTCTTTAATTTACATCATTTGTTTTCTAATTAGAGATCCTCTATGTTTATCCCATGCTTTTTTGAATTCCATCACCATTTTCCTCTCCACCACTTCCCTCGAGAGGGCATTCCAGGCATCCACCACCCTCTTCGTGAAGAAGAATTTCCTATCATTGCTCCTAAGTCTTCCTCCCTGTAACCTCAAATTATGCCCTCTAGTTTTACTTCCTGTGACAGCTCTGCAGCATGTGAAAGTACATGAAAATCCCGTTTAGGTGCCCGAAATGTTAGAACTGTGTGCTGGGAGCCCCCGCGGCATGAGAAATGTGCACCGGGCCTGAGGGCGTGAGATCTGAGCACTGTAGCAAGATGTGAATACGGAAATACCCCTACAGCACTGTATCCCACGCTGGGTCTTGTGGAGCCAGCTAAGGCTGCTGGCAGGTCTCTCTGCATCCCCTGGCCTAACAAAGGTTTCAGCATGTTTGACATTTTGAAATATGAAAAACTAGTCGAGTCTCTTGCATTTGAAAGGAAGCTCTGCAATGAGAGAGCATAGGATGAAGTTAAGAGGTGATAGGTTCAGGAGTAATCTGAGGAAATACTTTTTTACGGAAAGGGTGGTAGATGCGTGGAACAGAGACTTTGTCTGAATTCAAAAGGGCCTGAGATAGTCACGTGGGATCTCTTGGAGAGAGGAAGAGATAATGGTTTCTGCGGATGGGCAGCTCTATGACCTCACAATGCAGGTGCACAGAGCCTTAGCCTATAGGAAGAGGAGATGCAAATGTTAAGAGCCTTAGCCAATAGGAAGAGGAGATGCAAATGTTAAGAGCCTTAGCCAAAAGGAAACTCTGCAATGAGAGGACATAGGTTGAAGTTAAGAGGTGAAAGACTCAGGAGTAATCTAAGGAAATACTTTTTTACAGAAAGGGTGGTAGATGCGTGGAATAGTCTCCCAGAAGAGGTGGTGGAGACAGAGACTGTGTCTGAATTCAAAAGGGCCTGAAATAGGCACGTGAAAGAGAGAATGGTTGCTGCGGATGGGCAGACTGGATGGGCCATTTGGCCTTTATCTGCCATCATGTTTCTAGTTATTAAAACATTTTTACCTCATTCTATAACTTTGGCACCAAAATGTAAACATCACACATACACTAAAATGATAAATACAGAGTGTAAAGTTAAATGGTCAGTATTCTCAATGTAGAAGGGTAGATAAGGGGGTTTCCCAGCAGTGCGTGCTGGGGCCACTGCTTTTTAACAAATAAAAAAAATAAAACAAAAATCCCTCCTCTTGTAATTCTCCTCCAGTTATTGTATTTCTATCCTATTTACCCAATAGTCTCGTCTGTTTTGAAAGTCTTGTATTTGCTGTATGAACTCTTTGTTCCCCTGTGTATTGTTATAAATTATTTTTAGAACTGTATATTGTCCTGAATATTTGATAGGGCGATTAAAAATTTTTGAGATAAACTTGAAACTTTATAAGTGTATGTATGTCTCTGAATTCGACGTGGAAAACAGTCCTAAGGATTTTGATGAAATGGGGCGTACCTATGGTTTCCAGGTCTGAGAAAGTGATTTAGCTACGTCCGGAGTTCGTCAAAACTCATTTGGGGTGTGTGTGTGAAATGGGGGATTTTTGCGATGTAGCTACTACTCCCACCTCCCCCTGAAGTCCATTGGTCACACATTCCTAAGGAAGGCTAACCAGCCAATAGGCTTCAGGGAAGAGCAGGATTAACAGTAGTCAACACAGAAGAGCAGCAGTGCAAGTAAGTTTAAGTTTATTAGGTTTTTATATACCGCCTATCAAGGTTTTCTAAGCGGTTTTACAATCAGATACTCAAGCATTTTCCCTCTCTGTCCCGGCGGGCTCACAATCTAACGTACCTGGGGCTATGGAGGATTAAGTGACTTGCCCAGGGTCACAAGGAGCAGCGCGGGGTTTTGAACCCACAACCCCAGGGTGCTGAGGCTGTAGCTTCAACCACCGCACCACACACTCCTCGATGGGTTGTTAGGGTACGAGAGGCTGAGGGAAAACATATACGTAACAAAGATACATTCAGGGAATAGCAGGACTCAAGGTTGATTAAGGCGCTGTGTCTTTAAGTACTGCTCCCTTTTCCCCTGCAGCCCATTGGTTAGCCATTCCTAAGGAAGCTTAACCTTCCAATAGGCCGTAGGGAAAAGCAGGATGGAAGGTTGCTAAGGCAGTGTCTCTGTGGCTACTGTTCCCGCCTCCATCTGCAGTCCATTGGTCAGACATTGGTAAAGAAGCTTAGGCAGCCAATAGGCCGCAGGGAAAAGCAGGACTAACCGCAACTACGTTAACCGCTCTTACCCCAACCCCTGGCAATGTGTTCCAGAGCTTAACTATTCTCTGAATGAAAAACTATTTCCTCCTGTTGGTTTTAAAAGTATTTCCCTGTCGTTTCGAGCGTCCCCGAGTCTTTGTCATTTTTTGACAGAGGGGCAATTAAGGTTAACCCTGTTATTACGACCTAGCTCTGACTGCTACAATTGGGAAAAGGAAAGTAGATGGGATTTGATATCTCACTTTTCGGTTATAATCAAGTTTGGGGGGTGGGGGAGGGTGCCAGTAGACGTTCATTCCTTTCAACCAACCCTTCTACACTGCCCTGGACCCTGGCTTCATTTTAGCCGCGGTAGTCAGGCAGGCAAAGGCATTTAAAAAATTTTGCATACTGTGTTGCAGCAAATGCGCAGCAGCCCAGGGGACCCCTGTGGGCCGAGATGTCCTTCCCTCCTCCCCACCCAGGTCTAAATCCCCCTCGTAAAAGTGCACAGAGATCGCCAGGGTGGCCTCTTCAACTCTGTTCCTCTGCTTCAGTCCGCCCAAGTAGAAACAGGAAGTAACATTAGAGGGGGGCAAGCTGCGGTAAAGGAACAGCGCCAAGAACTCCACAGGCAGCGCTAGAGAATGGCTGCCATGTTGACGACCTCCTTGCATTTTTACAGGCGAGGCGGTTTGGTGGGGAGAAAGGAAGGACATCCCAGCCCACAGGGGACCCAAGGCAGCTACCCTGTTTGCCTCCCCCACACCACATATTGTTGATTTTTTTGAGTCTGTCTGGCTGTCGTGATCTACCTTGGCTGGAGCAGCTCTTGGCTGTCCCCCCAAAAGCTGCTGCCCTAGGTGACTGCCTAGTCTTGCCTAAAGGTTGGGCCCCGCCCTATGTGATCATAATTAGCTTCAAGGTAATCAGGTGCTAAGTCCCCACATACCAGGTGTCCAAATAGAAATTCAAAATGGCCTCCAGAGTATGTGGCATAATGTCCTGCTAAAACCCAGGATTAAGTGTAGACAGATACAGCATGTCTCACCTGTTACACTTAGATTAGACCTTGGGATGGAGAATGACACGGGGACAAATTTGTTCCCATCCCCGCAGGAACTCAATTTCCCCGTCCCGCCCCATGGGTTTTATTGCTGTTGCTGTCCCTGCTCCATTCCTGTAAGCTCTGCCTAACTGCACACTTATGATGTTAAAGTGTTGGAGGCTTGTGCAGATGAGGACGGAGCTTAGGCATTGGTGGAATGAGGCATTATGACATCACAATCTGAGCTCCAGAATGTTGCTACTTAGGATTTGAAAGTGAGGCTCGTGCAGATGAGGACGGAGCTTAGGCATTGGTGGATGAGGCATTATGATATCACAGTCTGAGCTCTAGAATGTTGCTACTTCTGATTTTAAAGTATTTGAGGCTCGTGCAGATGAGGACGGAGCTTAGGCATTGGTGGAATGAGGCATTATGACATCACAGTCTGAGCTCTAGAATGTGGCTACTTATGATTTTAAAAGTGTTTGAGGCTTGTTCAGATGAGGACTGAGCTTGCAGGAATGTGACAGGGACAGGAAAAGAACTCGTGGAGACGGGATGGAAGAATGAGTCCCCACGGGGAAAAGTTTGTCCTCATGTCATTCTCTACCTTGGGAGTTAGGCACCCAAATAGTCCCTTTTGAACCCTGACTAGTGCTGAGCTCCTCCAGGCTTAGGAGCTAATTTCCAGTAGTCCTAGATGGGCTGGAAGTTTCTTCCTATAGCCAGTGGCGTACCTAGGGGGGGGTGGGGGGGGGGGGGGGGGGGGGGGGTGGGGGGGGGGGGGGCGGGCCGCCCCGGGTACCAGCCCTGAGGGGGTGTTCCCGGCCTTGCCGCTCAGTCCCCCCCCACGCCCGAAGGACCGCTCGCCCCACTGACCTTCCAGCACACCTATGAAGCAGCCCGCAGCAGGATCGCGACGTCAGCAATCCCTCAGCTGCTTGGGCGCTGCTTCCTGCGCCGCGGTCCCGTCCCTCCTTCGACGTCAGAGGAGGGGGCAGGACCGCGGCGCAGGAAGCAGCTCCTAAGCAGCGCAAAGATAGCTGACGTCGCGATCCTGCTGCGGCTGCTTCATAGGTAGTGCGGGGAGGCCAGGGGGGTGAATGGTCCTTCGGGGTGGGTCGGGGCATCAGGCCTTCAGGGTGGGGCGGGCGGGCGGGCGGGCAGGCAGACTTTCAAGGGGGAGGGGGGTGACAGGCAGGCAGGCAGGCCTTCAAGGGGGGGTGCAGGTCTTCGGGGGGGGTGCAGACCTTCAAGGGGGTGCAGGCCTTCAAGGGGGGGGACAGGCAGGCAGGCCTTCAAGGGGGGGACAGGCCTACAAGGGGGGGGACAGGCCTACAAGGGGGTGCAGGCCTACAAGGGGGGGGGGACAGGCCTTCAGGGGGGGTGCATGCCTTCAGGGGGGGTGCCGACCTTCAAGGGGGTGCAGGCCTTCAAGGGGGGGGACAGGCAGGCAGGCCTTCAAGTGGGGGGACAGGCCTTCGGGGGGGTGCAGGCCTTCGGGGGGGGTGCAGACCTTCAAGGGGGTGCAGGCCTTCAAGGGAGGGGACAGGCCTTCAAGGGGGGGACAGGCAGGCAGGCCTTCAAGGGGGGGACAGGCCTACAAGGGGGTGGGACAGGCCTTCAAGGGGGTGCAGGCCTTTGGGGGGGTGCCAACCTTCAAGGGGGGGTGCAGGCCTCCAAGGGGGGGGACAGGCCTTCAAGGGGGGACAAGCAGGCAGGCCTTCAAGGGGGGGACAGGCCTACAAGGGGGTGGGACAGGCCTTCAAGGGGGTGCAGGCCTTTGGGGGGGTGCCAACCTTCAAGGGGGGGGACAGGCCTTCAAGGGGGGACAAGCAGGCAGGCCTTCAAGGGGGGGGCAGGCCTTCAAGGGGGGGACAGGCCTACAAGGGGGTGGGACAGGCAGACCTTTAAGGGGGGACAGGCCTACAAGGGGGTGGGACAGGCAGACCTTTAAGGGGGGATAGGCCTTCAAGGGGGGACAAGCAGGCAGGCCTTCAAGGGGGGGTCAGGCCTTCAAGGGGGGGGACAGGCCTTCGGGGGTGCAGGCCTTTGGGGTGGGTGCAGGCATTCGGGGTGGGTGCAGGCCTTCGGGATGGGTGCAGGCCTTCAGGGGGGGACAGACCTTCGGGTAGGGGGTACAATCCTTCGGGGAGGGTGCAGGCCTTCAGGGGTGGGGTTTAGGCCTTCAGAGGGGGACAGACCTTCGGGTGGGAGGTAAAGTCCTTCGGGGGGGTGCAGGTCTTCAGGGGTGGGGTGTAGCCCTCCGGAGGGGGGACAGACCTTCGGGGGGGGGGGGTCCTGGTGTAAAAGTACACAGAGGGAGAGAGGGAGGGGGGGGTTCAAAGATACGTGCATATGCCAGACTTTGGGGGTTAGAAATAATGGGTCTAAAAACAGAGGAGTGGGAGAGAGATGGTGCATAATGGGATTTAGGGAGGGAAGGAACAGAAAGGGAGAGAACTTGGAAACAGGGGATGGTGTGGAGGGGGGATAGAGATACTGGATAGGAGGATAGTTGGGAACAGAAAGGGAGAGATGGTGGATCCTGGGGTGGTGGGGAGTTGAGAAAAGGTGAATCTGTGGATGGAGACAAAAAAAAGGAAAGATGCCAGATCTCCGGGAGAGGGAAGGGAAACGGAAGGGGAGAACAGAGATGGCAGACGGATGGTTAGCACGGAGAAAGGAGACCCTGGCAAGCAAGACAACAAGAGCCTGGGACCAACAAGATTTGAATATTGATCAGAGAACAAAAGGTAGAAAAAATAATTTTATTTTCTGTTTTGTGATTACAATATGTTAGATTTGAAAAGTGTACATGAGACAGCTTGAAATGGGAACTTTTCTATTTTTGTGAATGGCAAGGCTGAGTTCAGTTAAAATATATGCTTTATAAGAAAATATAATAATGTGTTTTATAAAGTTTATAAGCATTGCTGGCATACTCGGTGAGGTGTTCCTAGTGTTGGTGGTGGTGGTAGCATGTCAGTGTGTTGAGAGGAAGAGGTAGTCTGGGAAATTCTGCTGAGCAAACTCTGGGCCCATTTCCACCCCCAGTTAGTCCACTCCACTCAACTGGTTCACACACTGAGTGGGTCTTTGGGTGTTATTTCTGGGTAGTTGTTTTAGAATCTCTTCCAGTGGTTTGTCAGTATCTCCTTCTGGTCCAAGGAAGGAAACTTTGTCAACCTTAGCATTGACCTTCAGAATATGTTTGTAACAGCGCTGCTTGTGTGGCATTAGGCTATGTAGTGATCGAAAGAAAAAAACAGACCTTTGCACATTTTTGCACTATATGGTGGGTGTATGAGGAGATTCATTTCCTGCACAGTTAAGTCCATGTGAAGTTACCTTGTGCTGTATTTGACATCTAGCAAGGTCTCTGTTTGGAAGGAAAGATCTAAGCTTAAAAATGAAGTGGCCAGAAGTTATGTTAAAAGTAGATAGCGTAGCTGGTTTTAAGAAAGGTTTGGACAAATTCCTGGAGGAAAAGTCCATTGTCTGTTATTAAGACATGGGGGAAGCGTCTGCTTGCCCTGGATTGGTGCACTCAGCAGCAACAAATACTAGTTTTGGCTGGCTCTTTCCCCGCATTTCTCCTCTCTTCCCCACGATTTAATATCCAGTTCAGGCAGTAAGTAAATGCATCGGCAGGGGGGGTCTGGTAAGTCTTGGGGGCTGGGGATGGAAGGTGAGAATCAGTTCTGTAGGCTATCAGAAATTTGCTTAATTATCTACTCACACAGAAAAGCAGTAAAGTCAATAGGTTCTCTGAGTGGGAACAACCTGTTTGATCTTGCACTCTTGTGATTGACCAATTGTTTATTACTGTTTAATTTATCACATTGATTAATTTGAGCACACCTGAGGTGTCCTATGATGCAGGCAGAGGGTGATTAACCTGTGCCTTATTGTGTAAAGCGCTGGAGAATTCTCTCCTCTCGCTTACCTCTCACGCTGAGGACACCCTGCTTCAGTATAATCATTTATATGATTTATCTTATAAACATTATTACGTGGTCTTTTCCTCAAGTGCTGAGACATCAGGTTGTTCCCACTTGGAGAACCTATTGACTTTTACTGCTTTTCTGTGTGGCTTTAACATTTTTGCTATTCAGTATACCTAAACTATTATTCAGTAGAAAAAATTTGGTTTGTTCAATCAAATCCTGTGTGGACATTGGACTTCTATGAGTGAATGTTCTGCTTGATTGAACAAACTAAATTTTTTCTACTGAATAATAGTCTAGGTACAATGAAAGTAAATAGCAAAAATGTTTGAGTAGATAATTAAGGAAATCTTTTTCATATTGCTTGCTTATGGACTGGGAAAAAAGACTGTTCAAGCAAATGTCTCCAGAACTGCTTTAATGGAAAAATGTGATTTTTTTTTTAAGTACTTTGTGAAATTTATTGTTGTACTTTGTTTAAACTTAAAAAGCGGTGTCATTAACAGTGAATTGAATCGAAAAATAGATTCAACAGGGTGAATCGAATCGAATGAAATATTTTTCTCTGAATCGGGCAGCACTATTGGCTACCATGAGAATGGGCTACTGGGCATGATGGACCATTGGTGTGACCCAGTTAGGCTATTCTTATGTTATGTTCTCATCTGTAGGGGCCTTTGTTTTCACTTCTTATTTTAATGTATTTTTTTCCTGGGAACTTATCAGTGTTTTTTTATAATGGGAACAAAAATGGAAGAGAATTAATGTGTGTGGAATGGGGGGGGTAACTAATTTCTTCAGCTAAATAATTCAATCCACTTCAAACAGACATAGGAGAACTCACGCACCATTCACACACCCTCCAACCAAAAACGTCAAAAGAAAAAAACTGTTCGACAACCTCCTAGCCATTCGAGCTGCAACACTTGACCCCCAACTCTACAACCTATTGACCTCGACCACAAACTACAAAACCTTCAAAAAAGAAATAAAAACCCTTCTATTCAAAAAACACATAAAACCAAACTAACATAATCAGAACTGTCCCAAGCATCACCTGCAACTACTCTATATGTACTTCTGATGTCATGACAATTCAGACATAATTTATGTTATGTTATGTTTGGAATAATGGTTACATAAATGAGGTTCAATAAAAGAAAATTTTCACTGCCTGTTTCTATTCTGACCATTTATTCCATTTCATGGTTATTGCAAAAAAAAAAAAAAAATAAAATTTTCCATGAGGGGAGGGGGGGTGGTGTCAAAAAATGATGGGCCCCGGGTGCCACATACCCTAGGTACGCCACTGCCTATAGCCCAATAGCTGCCTTCAGTGTGGTGCATGTTTCAAAGCTGAGCGTTGATGCAGAAGGTGACGATTCTTTTGGTTTCTCTGCAGAGACGGAGCCCCATACTGTGAAAAGGATTACCAAGTCCTGTTTGGTGTAAAGTGCGAGGCCTGTCACCAGTTCATTACCGGCAAAGTCCTGGAGGTAGGTAGCATCCGTCCGTTCATTACACTATCTCTGGAGTAGCACTTGGTTTAAGGAGACCCAGGAGGGACACTGACATCATCCTTAGGTCCCTGCGTGAAAGGACCATAAGCCAAGGCTAAACAAGGGATATCTCTTTTTCAGTAAGAGACATTCCTTAGAGAGCCTATTAGCGTCTTATTCAGAGCCCTTAAATTTCAGCTAATTTATCGAAAAAAATAAAATATGGGTGAGGACGTCCATAAGCACTCCCCAATTATGTGCACGGAATCTGAAGGACTGCAAATATCAACCTTCTCCCAGACACCCATGCGTAGAACGGGAGTACTGGTATCTATTCTGGATTATTGTAATATTATTTACTTAGGGGCCCCTAAGAAATTATTAAGGAAATTGAGGATAATACAGAATACGGCTGTCCGATTGATTTTTGGTATGAAGAAGAATGACCACATTAGTCCTTACTATCTATCGTTTGCTGCACGGATTGCCGTTGGAGGCACGAATATTATTTAAATTTTCTGGTATTTGTTTTAAGTTGATCTTGGGGCTGTCTCCAACTTACCTTCTCTCAGCCTTTGTGCTGTATAGTCCGACGAGGGAAACTAGAAGTTTGCACTTATTCACTTACCCAAAAACTAATGGTTGTAGATGCAAGACTTTTTTGGACAAGACCCTAGCGTTTCAAGCAGGTAAACAGCGGTCTTGGTTAGGCCAATGCATTTGTCAGGCGATGTCGTCTTACTGCTTCTCTCGGAAAGCAATTAAGACGACGCTGTTTGATAAATTCATCTCCTAACACAGGTCATCATTACTAAAAATTGTATTTGAATTAAATGTTTGTATTTTGCGTCCTTTCATGAAACACTTTGTATTTCTATATCATTTCTGCATTTCGTTGATTGTCCAGCTTTCTTTGGTGTAAACCGCCTAGAAATCTTTTTGGTTATGGCGTTATAGAAGCATCACTAATAATAAAACACTAAGTGCGCATGTGTGATCCGTGATCCGTAGCTCCGTGGCCGGCAGAGAAATGTTAAAGCGTGCGGCACATGCACGTTCGGTGCGTGAGCACGTTCAGAGCGTGCGCGCATGACGGTTTACTGTATCTAGCAGCAGTTACTGTGTGCCGGTTGCCCCCCCCCCAAAAAAAAAAAAAAAAACAAACCAAAAAAAAGGTAAGTGGGAGAAAGGCCCGATAAACAGACAGGCAGTGGGCAGGGACGTTGACAGGCAGACAGAAATAGAGGCGGGCTTTGAAGAGGAGGACAGACGTGAATGAAGAGCAGCAGCGGCGGCAGCGGTTCGTGCTGGTGGGCCAGAAGAGATCAGGAAGCTGGGATGGAGGGAGGGTAGGAACGGCGGTTTGGGAGCAGGTATTAGGGAGCAGGGAAGAGGTGCTGCTGGACAGGGGGGAGGTAAAAGGAAGGGAGAAGGGCTACTGCTGGACAGGGGGAGCAGGGAAGGGATGCTGCTGGACAGGGGGGAGGTACAAGGAAGGGAGAAGGGATATTGCTGGACAGGGGGAGCCGAGGTGGTGGACAGCCGAGGAAAGAGAGAGAAAGAAAGAAAGAAAGACAGACAGCGGCCAAGGAGAGAGAGAGAGACAGAAAGAAAGAAAGACAGACACACACATCTGTTCTAGCACCCGTTAATGTAACGGGCTTAAAGACTAGTAAAGTTATGCTGACGATCGGGATTTCTGGAGAAGTGTCTGCTGCAGTCTTTTCTCTCGCCTCTGGGTCGTTCCCAAGCATGTGTTTATCACAAAGAGAATCACAGCAAATAGAGCATTGTTGGAAGTCTTTAGATTAGAGGGACGCCTGTTGGAAATTAGATCACCTCCGTCCTTACTGGGTGAAAGTTTGCAATTGGTCAGAATGCTGTGGGACATCTGTATCATGGAAATACATCAGAAAATGCCTTGAACTGGATACACATGTTATCAGTAGCATAGTAAAGGGGTGCCAGCACCCGCCCTCCTTTCTGCCCCCCCTTCTCCTTCCTTGCCCCCTCCTGCTGGGCGCCCTTTAACTTCCCTCGTAGCTTACATTACATTACATTAGTGATTTCTATTCCGCCTGTGCCTTGCGGTTCTAGGCGGATTACAAATTATAAGAGATCTGGACATTACCGAGAGAATTGCGTAACAAAGATTATCTAGAGAAATTACATAACAGTGATTCATGTACTTTACATGGTGTGGTAGAGGATTCAATTATAAGATATCTGGATTTTTCCGAAAGAATTACATAGCAGAGAATCAAGTGATAACAGGATACAGTGGAGAATATCAGTATATACGGGTTACAGACGAGAAGTTATCTAAATGGGGAGGATTAGTTAGTTTTTTGAATAGAAATGTTTTGATTTCTTTTCGAAACACTTTGATGTCTGTTGTGTTGATCATTAGTTTGGTGATGGTGGGGTCAATTTTCGCTGCCTGTGTCGCTAGAAGGCTGCCGTATAGTTTATTACATCGGGTACCACTGTGAGGGGGGAAGGTGAATAGGTTTTGAGTTCTCCTTGATCTGGGTGAGTGGTAGCGGTATAGGCGGTTGTTTAGGTAACAGGGGGCAGTACCATGGGTTACTTTAAATAGTAGACAATAGAAATTGAATTGAGTTCTTGCTTTTATCGGAAGCCAGTGAGAGTCTACATAGGCGGGGGTGATATGGTCAAATTTGCTGAGACAGTAGATGAGTCTGATGGCTGTGTTGTGAACGGTCTGTAGTTGTTTTATCATGTTGTTTGGGCAAGGTAGGTAGAGGCTGTTGCAGTAATCTAAGGTGCTAAGTGTGAGGGATTGTACAATGATCTTGTAGTGTTCTTTGGTAAAGAATTTTCTTATTTTTCTTAGGTTTCGCATGGTGAAGAATGCCTTCTGTATGACTTTGTGTATCGGTGTCTGCATAGTGCAGCGTCTGTCTAATTGTATTCCTAGAATTTTGAGAGTGCTCTGTATAGGATATTTGATTGCGTTTACTTCCAGTTCTGTTAGTGATGGCTTTTGTTCCTTCTCTAGTAGTAGGAATTTGGTTTTCTCCGCATTCAGTTTCAGCTTATGGTTCGTCGTCCATTTTTCTACAGTTTCCAGTGTTGTTTTCAGGCGTCCATTGGAGATGGGGTCTTGGATGTCAAATGGGAGAATGATGGTTATGTCGTCTGCGTAGCTGAAAGAAGTTATGTTTAGGGCGTCTAGGGCAGTGCCTAAGGAAGCTATGAAGAGGTTGAATAGTATGGGCGATAGTGGGGATCCTTGTGGTACTCCGCAGGGGTTTGTCCAGGGGTCGGATAAAAGATCTTTTGACTTAACTCTATATGATCTTGTTTGAAGGAATCCTTGGAACCAGTTGTGAACTTTACCAGTTATTCCTATGGCATCTAGTGTCTGGAGAAGTATTGGATGATCTACTAAGTCAAATGCTGCTGAAAGGTCGAGTTGGATGATTAGTAACTTGTTTCCTTTGCTGAGGTGCTGTTGGGCTATATCTAGTAAAGATACCAGTAATGTTTCTGTGCATGTGATTAGCTCTGAAGCCAGATTGAGTTGGATGCAGAATGTGGTGGTCTTCTAGGTCAGTGGTTCCCAACCCTGTCCTGGAGGACCACCAGGCCAATTGGGTTTTCAGGCTAGCCCTAATGAATATGCATGAAGCAAATTTGCATGCCTATCACTTCCATCATATGCAAATCTCTCTCATGCATATTCATTAGGGCTAGCCTGAAAACCCGATTGGCCTGGTGTTCCTCCAGGACAGGGTTGGGAATCACTGTTCTAGGTAGTTGGATAGATATTGTGCTACTAGACCCTCTATGAGTTTGATGTATAGTGGGATAGAAGCGATTGGTCTATAATTTGTTGGGTTGTCTATTGGGCCTTTGGGGTCTTTTAGTATGGGGGTGATTATGATTTCGCCAAGTTCCAGAGGGAGTTTAACATTCACAGTGCGAGCAGGCCCATGCCAGCGTCGGCTCTTACTCTGAAGTCACTTCGTGGACCCGTGCCTGGGAAGGGATAGCAGAGGAAGAGCCGACGCGGGCGTGAGCAGCAGGTTGGGGTTGCTGCTTGCACCGGGAGCGTTAAAGATGTTGTCTGGTCATTATTCAAATCATGTTGGTCCCAGGCTCTGTTTGTCTTCTGATAACTCACTTGCCAGGGTCTCCTGCCCATTTGTCGTTTTCTTCTTTCTTGGTGCTAACTATCCATCTTCCATCTCTGTCCTCCCCGTCCATTTCTCTTCCCTCCCCCCTTTTTTTTGTCTCCATCCCCAGATCCACCATCTCTCCTTTTCTCAACTACCCTTTCATCCAGCATCTCTCTCTCCTTCTCTGCCACCCCAGGGTCCACCACATCTCCCTTTCTTTTCCCAACTACCCTCCTATCCAGTATCTCTATCCCCCCTCCACACTATCCCTTGTGTCCAACTTCTCTCCCTTTCTTTTCCTTCCCTCCCTCCATCCCATTGTCCATCATATCTTCTCTTCTATTTTTAGACCCATTATTTCTCCCCCCCCTCAGTCTGGTATATGCACATCTCTTTGGACTCCCCTACCCTCCCTCTCTCCCTCCATGTACTTCTACACCAGGGAGCCCCCCCGAAGGCCAGCATATTTCCCCCTTATCTCTAACGTCCTCCGGCTTCCCCCCCTGGCCTCCCGTTCTCACCTTCAAAGCTAATTCCGGCAGCCTGCAGAGGATCGCTGGTGCTGTAGCGATCCTAGCAGGCTGCCGTCGGCCTCCGTAGCACGTTCCTTCTGCCTCTACAAACTCCGGCTGTATCTGTAGGGCCTCTGAGCATGCGCGAATGATGTCACACGCATCCGTGCATGCTCCAGGCCCTCCACACACGGCCGGAGCGCCTTGCAAAGAGAGGAAGCTTTCTGGGGGTGGGGCCGGAGGCTGGAATGGGGCAGGGCTAGAGGCAGAACTGGCCAGGGCTGGATGTGGAATTGGGCGGGGCTGGAGGCGAACCAGGGTGGGGTTATGTGTCTGAGTTTTTTATTTTTGTTTATTTTAAAAATATGGTAACCCTATAATAATGTATTGAAAACTGCTCTTACCTTTGATAAAGAATGCCACGCAACAGGACTATATTGACGTACTGTTAACCAGCGTTGTCATGAAAGCCCCCCATTCTCATCCACCGCATAATAGAGTTTTAAAATATTTTTGATTTAGCTTTTAATGGCATGGTCAATGACCACACCAATTAAGCAATTTTGAACTCTGCGTGGAACTCTGCTATGTGTCCTCAATCTAGACGCCTACTGTTGCCCAAGCTAGGCACCACTTATAGAATCAGGGCCTAGGATGGACACGGAGATTGCGTGCCACCGTTTCTCTCTCTAAGGCTCCCATAATCCATTTCAGTTCCCAGCAGCCTTTGCAGTGCTCTATCCTTCCCAGTAAGACATCTGTTTTTTAGTGCTGCCACTGTGGGCTGGAACCAGTGCTGGAAATTAAAGCCTGAAAAACTTCCATTTCCCAGGCTCCAGCGTCAGCTCGCTGGCTACCCGGAGCCAAACGCCGCGTCTTCAAGGGCCTGATGCTAGCGACGTGGTGCCGGGCTACGCGATGGCTATGCTTCCTTTGTACGTGCCGAATCGGTCCCTCCACTCCCAGGACAAAATATGTCTCAAAATGCCCCCTGGTCTTGCCGTTTAACTGCAAACCACAAAGCGATGGTCCTACTCCCACGTCATATCGTGCCACTGGAATCGACTGCCCGTGCAGATCAGATCCCTTGAAGGACTTCTCAGCTTAAGAAAACCCCCTAAACCCCTGCCCTTGACCGATACAAATTTACAGTGTGTGATACAAGTTATCCTTACGTGGCACATACTGGTTCTGGTACCAATATACATTTCTTTGTAGTCTGTGTGTCAAATTAGGATAAAACTTGGACTGAACATAAGAATTGCCGCTGCTGGGTCAGACCAGTGGTCCATCGTGCCCAGCAGCCTGCTCCAGCGGTGGCCCTTAGTCAAAGACCAATGCCCTAACTGAGACCAGCCCTACCTGCGTTCGTTCTGGTTCAGCAGGAACTTGTCTAACTTTGTCTTGAGTCCCTGGAGGGTGTTTCCAGAAGAGCGTTCCAGTTTTCTCCCATTCTCTGGGTGAAGAAGAACTTCCTTACGTTCGTACGGAATCTATCCCCTTTCAACTTTAGAGAGTGCCCTCTCGTTCTCCCTACCTTGAAGAGGGTGAACAACCTGTCTTTATCTACTAAGTCTATTCCCTTCAGTACCTTGAATGTTTCGATCGTGTCCCCTCTCAATCTTCTCTGTTCGAGGGAGAAGAAGCCCAGTTTCTCTAATCTCTCGCTGTACGGCAGCTCCTCCAGCCCCTTAATCATCTTAGTCGCTCTTCTCTGGACCCTTTTGAGTAGGACAACTATAGCAAATTGTACCCATTAACTGTATATTATGTACATTAATATTAGATCCTAGTATACAGTATAGCAAGTTAGGATAAAAACTTGTACGGAAATTCTGTAGGTTAAACCTGCAACCTGTTCTGAGCTCTTTGGGGGTCAGCGAGATAGAAAACGAATTAAATAAATAAATAAAACAAAAAATATAATGTGTGGCATTTTTATCTGCCTGGTTACCAGCAGAGGGCAGCAGTGAACAGCTACAGCTCTACTGTAAAGCCCAAGGCTGCACTCTGCATGCAGGAAAGAAAGTCTAGGGTGGCATTTTGGTCAGACGCAGAGCACTAGAATACTTCAAGGCGTTCTTCATCCCATAAAAAAGGAGAACTAGTCTCCACAGTCACACGCTAATTGAAGAAAGAGTGGAGGATAAGAATATACGAGTTGCCAAACTGGGACAGACCAAAGGTCCATCAATCCCAGGATCCTGATTCCAACAGTGGCCAACCCAGGTCCCAAGTACCCAGCTATGTCCCAAGGAGTAAAACAGATTTTATGCTGCTTTTCCTAGGAATAAGCAGTGGATTTTCCCCAAGCCATCTCAATAATGGCCTATGGACTTCTCTTTTAGGAAACTATCCGAGCCTTTTTTAAACCCTGCTAAGCTAACTGATTTCACCACGTTCTCCGGCAACGAATTCCAGACTTTAATTACACACTGAGTGAAGTGGACAAGTAGGGGGACACAAGGTATCCAAAACATAACAACCTGTTTAATTAAAGTGACAAACACCTTTTGTCGGACAAACAGAGAGGCCTTTTTATTAAAGCATTGCACGTGCTAACAGACATTAGCATGCGCTAAATACTGCGCATCCTATCTTATACTTAGGGGTCCTGTGGAACTTAGCACATACTAATGCCTGCCACCAAGCACTTAAGCTTTTGTTAAAGGGCCCCATAATATCATCCTGGCTCTAGCCAGATCCAATTACATTAGTGTTTTCTAAATTTTATATTTAAAATATTTTTTTAAGTCTCGAGACCTCTTACAAATTGGTATTCTCAGCATGCTTACTGAACGGATCCGCTATAGACTTTTGGCACCGAAATATCTAGTGGATAGCATTCTGCCCTATGAGCCGCATCGCATGTTACGCTCAGTGACTCAGGCTGATTTATACATCCCGACAGTGAAACAGCTGAGGTTGAAAATGTCGAGAGTCAGCATGTTTTCTTGTGCAGGTCCCCAAGAGTGGAATAATCTTCCTCGATACGTACGTCAACAGACAAAATTTAAGTAGTTTAAAAAAATTGTTAAAGAGACATCTTTTCTGCAAGATGAAATATGGGAGCTGAATTGTATGTTTCTTGTGTAGGCGCTGGACGCCATGTTTGACATTTTACTATGGTTGATTATGTACGCGTTGTGATTATTGAGATTATTGTTATGTATGTGTTAGCACTTTCCCGCTTTGGGAAAGGCGGGATACAAATAAATAAAAACCAAAACAAAACAAACATGTACAGTACCCCCTCCGAATCCGCAGTTTCAGTACCTGCAGATTCGGTTATTTGCGATTTTTTTATTTTTTTTTAAAGAAACACTACATCCTGGACCTTCCCCAGACCTGGTGGTCTATTGCAGTGTTCTTCAACCTTTTGACACCTATGGACCGGCAGAAATAAAATAATTATTTTGTGGACCAGCATCGGTCTGCGGACTGGCGGTTGAAGAACACTGGGCTAAGTCATGGGCCAGACCCCGCCCATCTCTACCCAATCTCCAGCCCAGACCCCGCCCCCATTATAGACTAATTGTAACACTATTTTTTCCATTCATTTTTCACAGATACACAATATAAGTCGCAAGATTATGGCGGTATAGAAAAATAAAGTTATTATTATTATTATTATTATAATGGTTAACCACAAAATTAAACTACACAAAGCACACTGACAGCAGATGTAAATTCTCAAAATTGAAATAATTCAATCACTAAATTCAAAAATAAAACCATTCCCCCCTACCTTTGTTGTCTCCCTCCCTCCATGCTATGCCTTACCTTCTGGCCTGCTCCCGCCTAGCTATTTTATGCCGCCCCCGGTGTTATCTTCAGGCCGGCTCCCTCTTCCTCACTGATGCGGTGCCCAAAGCCGCGGGCAGCGGCTCCTTGCGCGTCCCGCACCTCATCTGGAAGCCTTCTCTCTGACGTTGCAATGTCAGAGAGAAGGCTTCCGGTTCATGCACAGGACGCGTGTAGGAGCCACTGCCCGTGGCTTTGTGCACTGAATCAGTGAGGAAGAGGGAGCTGACTCGAAGGTAATGCCGCATCGATCGCACCGTGGACCGGCGGTTGAAGAACACTGTTTTAGGCCTGATGCACGTGCCGGCCCTGTGGACTGGCACCGGTCCACGGACCAGTGGTTGAAGAACACTGGTCTAGCAGCAACGCGGGGCAGGATCAATCGTCCTACACTCCTGCCCTGTCTCGAGACTACGTAATGAATCAATTAGCACCAATAATTGGGTGCCAACATTCAATTATTGGTATTAATTCGCCACAATTTGGATTTGCGCATGGATCTTGCTACATGCTATTCTGTAAAGATGCACACTAGAGAATGACACGGGGACAAATATGTCTCCGTCCCCATGAGTTCTGTCCCTGTTCCTGCCCCATTCCTGCGAACTCTGCTCTCATCTCCACAAGCCTCAAACTCTTTAAAATCATAAGTGTTCAAGGCTTGTGACAGATGAGGACAGAGCTTGCAGGAATGGGGCAGGGGCAGGGATGGAACTCACGGGTTTGGGACAAGAGTGGGTGCTATGTGGGTGCTATGGGTGCTTGAGCACCCCCAATATTGAGCAAACGTCTTGACTGTGTCCAAGGAGGGGTAATTTCTGTTGGATTTAGCACCCCCATTCATTTTGAAAAGTTGGCTCCCATGTGTCACAGGAATTCACTAAACATGCACGGAGTGTTACAGAATTTGAGGGATCTCCGCCTAATTTACCTGTGAGAATTTACGCCAGATTTCAGTTGGTGTAAACCCTTGCACCCAACGTTGGGCTTGGATCTCGACGCTATATCCAACTTGGAGTTCATAGAATGGCATCAGCAGGCATTTTTTTTTTACAGCGCTCATGCTATTTTGTAAATCTGAGATATAACTGGACAAAAAAGAATGGAAGACAGGTTGGGACATTCCTCAGAAAGGCTTTCTACAGTAGAATTTTAGTTATCCGGCACCCATGGGGGATTGGTGGATGCTGGATAACTGTAGTTTCTGGTTATTTGAGAGTTAATGTAAAAATAGTTGTCTCTTCCTTCCCACCTCACTCTATCATCCCCCACCCCCACTTGTAGGTCCAGTATCTTCTTCCCTTCTTTCTTGGTCACTTTCTCTCCTCCCCCAACTCCCTCCCTCCCTCACCCAAAGCAGCAGAGCCGGTCCTGACAACCCCCCTCCCTCCCTCCATTCCCAAAGCAGTAGAGCCAGTCCTGACAACCTCTTCCTTCCCTCATTCCCTGTGTTCCCAAAGCAGCAGAGCCAGTCCTGACAACCTCCTTCCCTTCCTCTTCGTTCACTCACCAATGATGTAGTGGCAGCCGGCAAGCAGAGGAAGCATTGGCAAACAGGCAGCTTCTGCCACATCACATTGGGTGAGGAGGGGGGGAGGGGAAAGGGGGTTGTCAGGACTGGCTCTGCTGCTTCAGGAATGGAGAGAGGGAGGGAGATTTGGTGGCTGCCGTGATGCTCTGGGAACTGGAGGGAGAGAGATTTGTGGCAGTTGCTGGAGGGAGGAAGGGAGGAGAGGTTATTGGGTCAGGAGCACCTCTTTGGACGTTGTCTTAGGAGCATGGGAGACAATTTTTTTTGCTGACAGAATTTTTGCCAGTTGGTTGAGAGTGCTAGTTAATCGAATAGCTGAAGAAAGATGCCTCCCTCAACACAAATACCGAACTGAAATCTATCCACACAGATTTTGCACAGGTATCTAAATAAAGTTAATTAAGAAAATATACCCACTTCTCTTCAGTTCATCCTGAGGCCTTGGCCTCGTCTAGAAAATAAAGTTACTGGCGTAAGCAGGAAGTTAGTCTTACAGAAGGGAAGTCCGAGTCTGTATTATAAAATAGGTCATCCATGGCACTGTGCAGGACTTGTTTGGTTCTACTAAAGCTGATTCAGCTCACACTGTGCATTCTGGGATCTGTAGGAGCTGGAATGTTCGATCCGTCAGGTTTTCCGGTTAACTGACTGCTTACAAGGTTTGTTCTCTGAAAACTTGTGGGTTTCCTTTGATACGAGCCTTATCCAAGAAGAAAAAAAAAAAAGCCATTTGTTTATAAAAGTGGAATTTCTATTTATGTCAAAGCAAGTTGGGGTATGTTGTTGCCATGGAGGGTGTGGTCTGGCTCGGAGAGGTGTGTGTTTGTTTCACAGCAAATAACGCCCTTGTAGGGACGTTCAGACAGGCCTGTTTCTAGGATTCTCGGTTGAGAAGGGGAGGGAGGCAGTGGGAGCGGCGAGGATTTGAAGGAAGACAGGGAGGTGGCTGGAGACCCAGAGGCGAGTTTCAACCCCGCACTTTTCATATGACTTAGATCTCTCAATCAAAACCGGCTAATAGTCGTTACATTTGGAGAGATATTTTTAGACTCCATACGCGATTCCATTTTCTCTGTTCAGGGTCCCGAACTTTGGAATCTGCTTAGGGTTATTGGACATCCGGATTTCCCTGGACATGTCTTCCTTTTGAGGGGGTCCGGACGGCTTTTCAAAACCTGGCACTTTGTCTGGAAATTGCATCGGGCAGGGAAGAAATCCGCGCATGCGTAGATGCCACGCGATGACATCATGCTCGCATGTACGTGACATCGCTTGGCATCCGCACATGCGCGGTCTTCCTCCCTACCCGAGAAGAGCAGGCAGCGGTGGAGGGGGGCTAGGGCAGGACTGGGGGCAGGATTAGGGTGTTACAGGGTTTGGATGGGTGGAGCTGGGGGGGGGGCGGGTCTAGGGGACCGGATTTTCTGATTGGAAAATCTGGAAACCCTAAATCTGCTTCCTAGTCATCTTAGAGGTCAAACTTCTCACAATATTTTTAAGGAAGATCTCAAGACTTTTATAAACATTTGACTTTTCATAAACATTTTATTGATTTTTTAAATTCTGTACTACAGAAAACTCCAGTTGGGACACATAGACCGTCCCTTTCACCTTGTGTGTTATCCTTTCTCCTCGCTTTTCTGTTATGATTTGTAGCTCTTCCCCGTTACCCATTTGTGTTATGTGATGTTTTTATTACGTTTTTATATATACCAATCTTTATTGTAAGCTGCTTAGTTATAATATGATTTGCGGGATATCAAGAAATAATAAACTTGAAACTTGACTTGATAAAGTTAGATGTACAGTATTTTCCACAGGAATATCCATATGAGTGTATCTGCTGAATGAAAAGGCCAAAAACAGGGTGTCAAGTCAAAAGCGCGCCAGGATAAAGGCGCGTGCAGACAATTGAGCGCAGTGCGGAGGTGTGCGCCGCAGAAAATTACTGTTTTTAGGGCTCCGACGGGGGTGTGTGTGGGGGGAAACCCCCCACTTTACTTAATAGAGATCGTGCCGCGTTGTGGGGAGTTTGGGGGTTTGTAACCCCCCACATTTTACTGAAAACTTCACTTTTTCCCTGTTTTTAGGGAAAAAGTTAAGTTTACAGTAAAATGTGGAGGGTTACAACCCCCAAACCCCCCCCCATAATGCCGGCGCCATCTCTAGTAAGTAAACTGGGGGGGCTCCCTAACAAAACCCTCCCGTCAGAGCCCCTAAAAACTGTAATTTTCTTCGGCGTTGTCAGCGCGCGCCTTTGTCTTTCGCAGGGTTGTCTATGAACCCAAAAACAGTTAGGGCGCTGGTCTTTGACCAAGGGCCACCGCGTGAGTGGACTGCTGGGCATGATGGACCACATGTTCTTATGTTCTAACTAAACCTAAAATTGCCAAAACCAATTTGACAGAATTCCCCCCAAATTTGGCAATAAATAAAGGTTCACTATATAAGGCAAAGTACTGGAAAGTTTAATAACTATAATAAGATACAGTAAACAAATAGAGATAACTCGGTACTGGGGAACTAGGAAAATAATCATGTGAAAAACTTTACAATGTATTCTCCTCGTTTGGCAAATGCTTATTAAAAGTGTTTTTTCAGCCTCTGTGCTCTGAGAAGAGTGAGAGCGCTTTTTCACCACCAACACTTCTCTGTATTGGTTCAGTCAATCATTTTGTCAAGGCTGGATTACTGCAATTCAGTGTATTTGGGTCTTTCAAAGGTCAGTCTGCAGAGACTTCAATTAATACAGACCACTGCAGCTAAACTTATTTTTGATAATAGTAAATTTGATCACGTAACCCCTCTGCTCAAGGTATTCCATTGGCTTCCAGTGTATCTCAGAATTCAATTGAAGTGCATTTGTATTGCATTTAAGATCCTATTTGACACTTTTGCCACTTTGATTTCTTTAGACTGGAAGGTTCATAGATCTCATCTTGCCAGAAGTTCTCAAAAATTAAAACTTACATTTCCGTCTCTCAGTGGTAAAAACAGAACCTTTAAGAGATTTAGTTATTCTTTTGCTTTTAAATTAACCGAATTCTGGAATGCTTTACTGCTTACATTAAGAAGTTTAGGTTCCGGAAAGTTCTGAAAACTTTTTTTGTTTGCTAAACATTTTGGAAATTCACTATTTCAGTCTACTTTTTCTTGTCCAATTTATGTATTATGTTTTACATTATTGTTAACCAAGTCGAGCTCCTCTTGGTTGATGACTTGGTCTATAAAACTGAGTTTTAGATTAGTTTTGGTTTAATTTTCTTTCGCTGCTCAAATCAATATTAAAAAAAACCCAGTGTAAATGAAAATCCAACTTATCTGAATCCAAAAGGAAGTTAGTCACTGAGGAGAGTCCATTGCAGAGTTTTTCACACGATTCTTTTCACGTAATACTTAGCACCATTTTTCCACTATAGAGGAGATATGATGACATATGGGGTGAACTCATTTAGTTTACAGCCTTCAAGTTAAATATGAGTTGCCTGCCTGGTGGGGGGTATACTTCTAGGGCAGGGGTGCCCACACTTTTTTGACTCGCGAGCTACTTTTAAAATGACCAAGTCAAAATGATCTACCAACAGTAAAATTTTAAAAAAACACAACGCACACTGTACGCATAGAATTGTTAATTATCATTCCTATTCCGGGGTTTTTTTCAAAGAGGTCAAAGCAGATGACTCTATGCACTGTCACCTCAGTAACAACCATACAAAAATAGAGAAATACCCACCCCCTCCCTTTTTACTAAACCACAATAGCAGTTTTTAGCGCAGGGAGCTGTGCTGAATGCCCAGCGCTGCTCTCCACGCTCATAGGCTCCCTGCGCTAAAAAGCACTATTGCGGTTTAGTAAAAGGGGACCGTATTGTAAAATATAGACAGCAGATATAAATTCAGACACATTTTGATCACTAAATTTAAAATAAAATCATTTTTCCTACCTTGTCTGGTGATTTCATGAGTCTCTGGTTGCACTTTCTTCTTCTGACTGTGCATCCAATCTTTCAGCCTGTATGCTTCCTCTCCTCCACACCTCATTCCCTCCCCCAACTTTTTCTTCCTCTCTCCCTGACCTTTCTTTCTTTCTCTCTTCATGCCCCCTTTCTTTTTTTCTGTTTCTCTTCTTTCTTTCTGTCTCCCTGCCTGCCCCCTTTCTTTCTTTCTCCCTGCCCTTCCCCAAGCCACTGCCACTGCCGCTGCCATCGGGGAACAGGACCCAAAACGCCACCAATGGATAACAGGCCCCAAAGCCGCCACCGCCCCATGCTCTCCCTGCTTCGGGCCGACCAACATTCCTCTCCCGACGTCAATTCTGCCGTCGGAGAGGAAGTTCCGCCCAGCCAGGCAGCGATTGGCTGGCCCGAACTTCCTCTCCGACGGCAGAATTTACGTCGGGGAGAGGAAGACTGATCGGCCCGATAGATCGCCAAGGCAAAGTGAGTCCTGGGTGATCGACTCACTTTGCCTTGGCGAGCTACCGGTCGATCGCGATTGACCTATTGGGCACCCCTGTTCTAGGGGTTTGATCTACACCAGTTCCCCAGTACTGAGGTCTCTCTCTGTGTTTATTGCCTTTTCTGGTATCTTATTATAGTTATTAAACTTTCCAGTGCTCCCCCCAATTTTGGTTTATATAGTGAGGGTCTGCTGAATCAAGACAGGTAGCTGGTCTCCCGATTCAGTGGGGTTGAGGGTGACTCCAGGAGTGGATATGAAATTATATTGTGCTGGTTAGAATGTATTTGAGCCTGAGGTGTGCTCGGCATGTCTGATGCTCCTTCACTGGCAGACAGATTTTGAACCCTCTCTACTCCTTTCTAAATGGGTTTTTTTCCCCCGAATTTGAGGACAATTTAATAGCCCCTAGGGGAGATCTGAGAGTTGAGCAGTGAAGCCTAGGAAGGAAAAGATAGGACGACATGCTACTTGGGAAGGAAAGGCACCACCAGGCCCCAGGTTAGCTTGGATACGAAGAGTGCGTCTTTACTTAGCTAGATGTAACTCTTGAGTCCAAATCAGTACAGTGGTTAGTAAATGTTTCTTTAGATTACGACTGATTCGCCCTCTATCAAAAATTCTAGATCCTTCTTCCATTAACAGTCTAATACATTCTCCGGCGATTTCATGCCTTGATTATTGCAATTCACTTTATAAGGGCCTCACTCAAAAAGAATTAAGAAGGCTACAAATCGTTCAGAATACTGCGATCCAAATCATAACTAACTCCAAAAAAATACGACCACGCGACCCCATTTGTTAATAAAAGCACACTGGTTGCCAATTGGACATAGGATCGCTTACAAAATTCTTCTGCTAACCTTCAAAACGGGTGCTTCTAACATTCCAGAATTTATAAACAAGCGTCTGATTCCATATACTCCTTCGAGATCACGAAGATCCACATCACAGCACCTGTTATCTATACCGTACATCTGTCCGCCATTGTGGAAAACCGCTCCAAGTTCTTTAAGAGAAGAAACATCACTGGCACCCTTCAAATCAAAACTAAAGGCATTTTTATTCAAAGATGCTTACAATATGTAAACAAGCAAAAAACAAAAGGAATTGACCCCAAAATATCCACAAAGAAGAAAATCCAGAGAAAACCAAAAACCAAAAAAACTCTGTGGAGTGACGATGTTCCCAAATGGACTTTATTCCAAAGGTACACTAAAATCATCCACATAAAATAATTCCATCCACATAAAAGTAAATCATCCACATAAGAGCCTTAAAGGACCTGGTCCGCTAGGGATACAGGACCCAACACGGTCCGCGTTTCGACAAAAAGTCTTCTTCAGGGGTCCCTGGGGGTCCTATAAAGGTGAGTACGTGGGAAACAATTGTGTGGTGAGCCGGAAGTGAGACCCCCAGGGACCCCTGAAGAAGACATAAGAACATAAGAACATAAGCAGTGCCTCCGCTGGGTCAGACCACAGGTCCATCTTGCCCAGCAGTCCGCTCCCGCGGCGGCCCGAACAGGTCACGGCCTGTCTGATTCACCAGAAGGGGCCCCCTTGCCACCTTGGTTTCCCATTGAGTCTTATCTTCCCATCGAAGTCCTAACCCTCCGGTCTTGCACATGCACGACCTGGTTGGATTTCTATACTTATTACTTGGTTTGCTTTCTATACCTGTGTTACATCCCAGCACCTCTCTCAGTATCCCACGATCCCCCTATCCCTCAGGAATCCGTCCAATCCCTGTTTGAATCCCTGTACCGTACTCTGCCTGATCACTTCCTCCGGTAGCGCATTCCAAGTGTCCACGACCCTTTGGGTGAAGAAAAACTTCCTTGCATTTGTTCTGAACCTATCTCCCTTCAGTTTCTCCGAATGCCCCCTCGTGCCTGTTGACCCCTTCAGCCTGAAGAATCTGTCCCTATCCACCCTCTCTATGCCCCTCATGATCTTGAAGGTCTCTATCATATCTCCCCTGAGCCTCCTTTTTTCCAGAGAGAAGAGCCCCAGCCTATCCAACCTCTCGGCGTATGGGCAATGTTCCAGCCCTCTTACCAGTTTCGTTGCTCTCCTTTGGACTCTCTCAAGCACTGCCATGTCCTTCTTGAGGTACGGCGACCAATATTGAACGCAGTATTCCAGATGTGGACGCACCATAGCTCGATACAATGGCATGATGACTTCCTGCGTCCTGGTTGTTATGCCCCTCTTTATGATGCCCAGCATCCTGTTGGCTTTTTTCGAGGCTGCTGCGCACTGTGCAGATGGCTTCAGTGATGCATCCACCAGCACACCCAAGTCTCTCTCAAGACTGCTGTCTCCCAATAATGCCCCCCCCAATTTGTATTTGAACAACGGGTTCTTTTTCCCTATATGCATGACCTTGCATTTTTCCACATTAAAGCGCATTTGCCATTTGTTTGCCCAGTCTTCCAGCTTGTCCAGGTCCCTTTGCAGGTCCTCACACTCCTCCCTAGACCTGACTCTGCCGCACAATTTGGTATCGTCTGCAAATTTTATAACCTCGCACTTTGCCTCTTTTTCCAGGTCATTGATAAATATGTTGAAGAGTAACGGCCCTAGCACCGATCCCTGTGGCACACCGCTTGTAACTCCCTGCCAGTCAGAGTATTGTCCCTTTACTCCGACCCTCTGCAGTCTACCCGACAACCAGTGCTCGATCCATCTGTGCACATCCCCTCCCACCCCGTGGTTCCACAGTTTCCTAAGCAGCCTTTCATGTGGCACCTTGTCGAAAGCCTTTTGAAAATCAAGGTAAATGATGTCTATAGGTTCCCCATTGTCCACCCGACTGCTTATTCCCTCAAAGAAGTACAGAAGGTTCGTTAAGCATGATCTTCCCTTACAGAATCCATGCTGGCTTGTTCTCAGTAGGCCATATCTCTCGATATGCTCGCAAATACCATCCTTGATCATAGCTTCCACCATCTTCCCTATAATTGAAGTCAGGCTCACCGGCCTGTAGTTTCCGGGGTCACCCCTCGATCCCTTCTTGAAGATAGGTGTGACATTCGCCAATTTCCAGTCCTCTGGTACCTCTCCAGTTTTCAAGGATAGGTTGCAAACATGCTGGATTGTGCCCGCTATTTCTTGTCTTAGTTCTTTCAGAACCCTTGGGTGGATCCCGTCCGGGCCCGGCGATTTGCCGCATTTTAACCTGTCTATCTGCTTGAGGACATCCTCCTTACTTACCTCTATGTGTTCTAATTTTTCAGCCTGTTCCCCACTCATGAGCTCCTCTGAGTCCGGTATGTTAGATGTGTCTTCTCTCGTGAAAACCGACGAGAAGAATGTGTTCAACCTCTCAGCTACCTCTTTATCCTCCTTGATCACTCCCTTCCTATCCCCATCGTCCAACGGCCCCACCTCCTCTCTCGCTGGTCGCTTCCCCTTTACGTAACTGAAGAATGCCTTGAAGTTTTTCGCCTCCCTGGCCAGCCCCTCTTCATATTTCCCTTTTGCTTTTCTAACCTCTCGGTGGCATTCCTTTTGGCATTTCCTGTGCGCCTGGTGATTTTCCTCCGTTGGGTCCTTTTTCCATCTCCGGAAGGACACTTTCTTGTCGTTTAATGCCCTCTTTACTTCTGTTGAGATCCAAACCGGGTCCTTTGACCGCTTGTTCTTGCCGCCTTTCCTGAAACTTGGGACGTGCATTCTTTGTGCTTCCTGCAGGGTGTCCCTGAATAGGGTCCAGGCGCTTCCTACAGTCTCCATCCTAAGGACGTTTTTGAGCTTCCTCTCCACCATTTCCCTCATAGCAACATAGTTCCCTTTCCTGAAGTTGAACGCAGTTGTTGCGGTCCTCTTTACTGTGGGTGTCCCCCTTTCTAATGTGAATCGGATCGCGTTGTGGTCACTGTTGCCTAGTGGTCCTCCCACTTCTACCCCTCTTGCAGGCCCCCCTAATCCGTTTAAGATGAGGTCAAGAGTAGCACTCCCTCGCGTCGGTTCCTTGACTAGTTGCTCCATGAAGCAGTCCCTCACAGCTTCTACAAATCCTGTTTCCTTGGTGCAGTTGGAGTGACCCGTACTCCAGTCAATCCCCGGGTAGTTGAAGTCCCCCATCACTGTTACATCTTTTTGTCGAAACGTGGACCGTGTTGGGTCCTGTATCCCTAGCGGACCAGGTCCTTTAAGGCTCTTATGTGGATGATTTACTTTTATGTGGATGGAATTATTTTATGTGGATGATTTCAGTGGACCTTTGGAACTTTGATACTTTCAAATAAAGTCCATTTGGGAACATCGTCACTTCACAGAGTTTTTTTGGTTTTCTCTACAATATGTAAACGACATTATCAGGATGACATTATCATTATGTCAATTTTTTTTTAACCTATTGAGATCTGTTTTTCCCAAGATCTCCTTATATTTTTTATTTTCATCCTACCTTTTCTTTTTGCCCAAAATGTGTCTTTTCTGTCCAAAAATTGTACTTCTCCCTGCTTATTCTAATGTTCAAGTGAGTCAATGTGTCCCGTTCATTTTTATTAACTGTTTTGATTACTGTAAAGCAACACGCTAATTTTAACTGTAAACCACCTTAAAACCACATAATGGCGATTTATCAAATTTTAAATAAACTTTGAAACTTCTGCAGCCCAGGGAATGTGATTTTAAATCTCTAAGGCTTCCACTGGAGGAATAGGGTATTACAGGTAATGTGTGATTTAGAACAGTAGAGGCTTCTGCTGAGACCTTATGGATTCTTTTGTATAAGACTCTGGTGAGACCTCATTTAGAATATTGTGTACGATTCTGGAGGCCGCACCTTCAAAAAGATATAAAAAGGATGGAGTCGGTCTAGAGGAAGGCTACTAAAATGGTGTGTGGTCTTCTTGATAAGGCATATGGGGACAGACTTAAAGATCTCATTCACAATCTGTGTACTCTGGAGGAAAGGCGGGAGAGGGGAGATATGATAGAGACGTTTAAATACCTATGCATGAGTTGAGTCTCTTTCATTTGAAAGGAAGCTCTGGAATGAGAGGGCATAGGATGGAGTTACAAGGTGATAGGCTCAGGAGTAATCTGAGGAAATACTTTTTTCAGAAAGGGTGGTAGATGTGTGGAACAGTCTCCCAGAAGAGGTGATGGAGATGAGACTGTGTCTGAATTCAAGAGGGCTTGGGATAGGCACGTGGGATTTCTCAGAGAGAGAGCCAATAGGGAGAGCAAGAGATAGTGGTTACTGCGGATGGGCAGACCGGATGGGCCATTTGGCCTTTATCTGCCGTCATGTTTCTATGTTACTAAAGTTCTATGACATCACAATGCAGATGTAAAGAGCCTTAGCCTTTAGGAAGAGGAGATGCAAATGTTAACAGCCTTAGCCAATAGGGAGAGGAGGAGATAGTGGATGCTACGGATGGGCTATTTGGCCTTTATTTGCCATCAGGTTTCTATGTTACTAAAGTTCTATGACCTCACAATGCAGGTGTAAAGAGCCTTAGCCTATAGGAAGAGGAGATGCAAATGTTAAGAGCCTTAGCCAATAGGGAGAGGAGGAGATAGTGGATGCTACGGATGGGCCATTTGGCCTTTATCTGCCATCAGGTTTCTATGTTTCATGTTTTGTATTTTCGATGACAAATGTAGATATGATAACTACCTTTAATATGATGATAACAGAATATATAGCTACGTTAGTACTGGTTATTGTTACTACTATGTATGATTTCTATAGCGCTCAAAGGCGTACGCAGGTTACAGGTAGAAGATCTTAATAATAGGCTCTAGCCTCCCACACGTGGGGTTGGGACTGGACTGCAGAGACTTGTGACTTAAGGGCCAGATTCTCAAAACTGACCGCACATTTAAGGGTAGATGCCAAACCAGTCCTAGCCCGTTTAGCGTCAAGACCCAGATGCACTAAAGCCAGCGATTGTCACTAAAGTTATTTTAACAGCTTTAGCGATTATCATATTTGCCGACCTGGTGCAGAAAATGGCTCACCGCGTGTTTTTCTGCATGATCAGTCGTGCCCCGATCCAACCATGCAAATAAGCTCATTAATATTGAAATGTCATGTAAACTAGTAGAGCGATTGATGCTGTAACATGACTTTCCGATACACAAAAAAAAAGTTATCACTTAGCAATCCAAAAAAAGCGACTGGTCTAGACTCTGTTTCCCTCCTGTGTCCAACAGAAAGGGTGTGTGTGTGGGGGGGAGGGAGGGAGGGAGGTTTCAGGGGAGTATCCAGTGGCAGGAAGGAGTGGGCATCCCTCCTGCCTTTTGGGAAGAGGAAGGGGGAGGGTAGGGGGATGGTTCGGGGAGCCTCCATTGGCAGAAGGAAGTAGGCTTCCCTCCTGCCAATTTTTTCCATGCCGGAGGGGGGGAGGTGTTGCCTTGGCAAGAAGGAGTGGGTATTCCTACTGCCAATTTTCTTTCATGGGGGAGGGGGAGTAACCATGACAGGAGGGAATGGGCATCCCTCTTGCCATTTTTTCTCATGTGGTGGTGGTGGTGGTGGTGGGGGGTTGGCATGGCAGAAGGAAGTGGGCATTCCTCCTGCTGTTTTTGCTACTGTGGGGGTGGAGAGGGGGTGGTTCCCTGTGCCGGTTCATCGGTGGGGTGTGTTTGTGCTTTTTTTCTTTTTTTATATGCCTCCCTGACAACCCCCACCACCCCCCCATACCTTAATATTGAGGAATGGCAGGAGGGATGCCCACTCCCTCCTGCCGACAGGCTGCCAGATAGCCCGCCAACTCCCTGCCCCCCCTGTACCTTAACTATGAAGAACAACTGAAGGGATGCCCACTTCCTCTGGATGGCAGGTTGCCTGGGTTGTCCAACAGCCCCTCCCCCACCTCCGATACCTTAATATTGAATAACAGCAGATGGGATGCCCACTCCCTCTGACTAGCAAGGCGGGCCTTCCCCTTCCCAGGGCATCCTGGGATGCATTGGGAGGGGCTTAAGGCTCTGATTTTTTCTTGCCAGAGCCTTAGGCCTCTCCCAGTGCATCCCAGGTTGCACCAGGAAGGGTAAGGCCTGCCATTTTGAAGAGGCAGGCCTGCTGGCCAGAGGGAATGGGCATCCCTCCTACCATTCTTCAGTGTTACAGTATGGGGGGGGGGGCAGGGGGTTGTTGGGGGACTCCGTTGGCCTGACAGCAGGGGGCACTGGGTATCTTTCCTGCTGTTCTTCAATGTTAAGGTATGAGGGAGGCGTGGTTTTTTGAGGAGGTCCAGACAGTGATGACAGAGGCAGGATGGAGTGGGCATCCCTCCTGCCGATCTTGTACAGGGTGTGTGTGTTGGGGGGGGGGGGTGGCAGGTGACGGGGGTGTCGGCTAGGCAGAGACTTTCTCTTCTGGTGCTGTCCCTGCCGGTTAATCAGCTTAGCCATAAGACTCGGTAGACCTGTGGCTCAGTTGATCGGGGCAGAGAGAGCAGCCTTGACAGGAGGGAGGAGCCATACCTAGCGATAACTCTTATGAGCAAGCGCCAGGCACAGTTCCTCCCCCCACCCCACTCCCGGTTATCAGCGATTCTCCGCACAAATAGCATGTGTATAATTTGCATGCTATTATGCTGAGAATCACCCATAAAAGTCAAATTGCTCCCACTACGGCCACTACATCGACTTGCCAGATTTTAATGGCGAGTTATGAGAATCCGGCCCTTAAGTCCCCACAGTGCAGAGATGAGCAATGGAGCAGAAGAGAGAAAGCAAGAAAATGTTAAAAAAGCTGAAAAAGCTCCAAACATTTCAGTGTCCAGTGTAATTATACTCGTGCTATGCCCATCCCAAGCAGGGCAGAACTTGGCCAGGGAGACCAGTCACTGATAAGGGAGCTGAAGGCGCCTTAGTGAAGCCCAATAGGATTCGGTACTCAGGCCGTGTAAATAGGGCTTGTCAGATAAGACAAAGGCGAAAGATTAACTGAAGGCCTGTGAGCTTCATTTCCAGTAACAGAAGCAAGTCGGTTTCAGTGCAGGGGGGGTCTTGCAGGAAAACTGTCATCTCAGGAGAGTGATGAGGCCGGACCCTTATGATGAGAATGGCTTGACAGAAACGATAAAGGTGGAATTTAAAATATGCTTTCAGCTCTGATAAAATCGCTCTGGGCCTGCCAAATGGTTTCTTGCTCATACGGAATGAATACAGTTCTGCTCTACATAGACCAGCTGACCCGTTTAAAGTTTCCCAAATAGCTAGCTAGATTAAGCCAGCTGGTTAGACCTATCCAGCTGTATATTATCCGCTAGAATAAAACCCTTAGCGTGCATGCGCGCTTCAATCTCCGTGTTCCGTGCCTCCGTGCTACGGTGCCGCTGCATGCGCAGTAGGGTAGAATGCAGCCTGCGGCAGTTTCACCATTGCCCTCCCTCGGCGACGCTGCGAGGCCGGATCCAGCGATGACCGGGCCTACCAAGGGGAGGGGGAGGGGAGAGGGCGGACCGCCCCGGGTGGAAGCATGAGGGGGGTATTGCGATCCCAGGGCAGGCAGGAAGTTTAATTGCGGCTCTGCAGCGATCCCTCAGGGGTTCCTGGCAGTGCTGAAGATGAGGCAGCAGTCTGGAAAGAGCAGAAGAGGGTCCAGGAAACGAGTTAGAAGACAGCAGGATTGTGAGCGGACCCCAGCTAAATAGGCAGGTAGGAGAGAGAGAGTACACGGGCCACCACCACCTCGGCGAGTGAGGGCTAAAGGAGCTCTCCCTCCCGCCCCGGAGAAAGTGAAAGTATGGAAGAATGCGGAAGTGCGCGCTGGGGTTCGGTTTGGCTCGCCATGGCCCAGCAGTTCGCGAGCTTCCTGCGGAGCAGCATCAGGCAGCGATCCAGCGCCAAGGGTGAGCGAACGGGGTCCGAAGGGGAGACGGGATGCGTTTACCCATTGTGTAGCTGGGCATACCATGAAAGCAGCGCATGCAAATAGATCTCATGCATATTCATTGGGGAAATCCTGAAAACCCGACTGGATTGCGGCAGGATCTGGATAGTCCAGGGGTGGGCAAATCCGGTTCTTGAGGGCTGGAATCCTCAAGGGGTTTTCAGGATATTCCCAATGAATATGCATGAGATCTATTAGCATACCATGAAAGCAGTGCATGCAAATAGATCTCATGCATATTCATTGGGGAAATCCTGAAAACCCGACTGGATTCCAGCCTCGAGGAGGGACTTTGACACCCCTGGTAGGTGAATAATTAAATCTAAAAGTTCAAATCTAGTGCTGTCCACCATATCTGTACATTTTCCCCCTCTTATTGAACTCTGAAGGGCAAATTGGCATCATCCCTGGAAATAGGAACCGCTGAGGGGCTGTGGAAGAGGCAGGACAGTTCCCTGACTGGCAAGATTTGGTATTTAGGGATGTATTCTCTTCAGGGGGCCTCCCAGTTTCTGTGATGCTGCTGTGCGGTCTGACGGAGAGGCAGCTGAAGGGTCGGGATCCTTCATTCAAACTGCCACCGTCCCTCCCCCGGGTGCCCTGCTGCCAGAAGAGTCAGCCTGTGAAATTAGCCCAGGCACCGTGCTTTCCCCACCTAGGGCTCCTGAGCCAGCCCTCTTCCTCGCTCACTGAAACAACCCAGCACCGCAGCTGCTAGAACGGGTTTTGTGAACAGGGCTTTTTTTTGAGGCGACTGTATAGCAGCTAATTTGTTCCTCGTGCAAGTGTGCCGTTCTCCCTTTCTCTACCGGGGCTTCAGGAGAACGGGGAGGGGCCGAGACTGACTGAACTGTTGGAAGAGGAAAGGGCTGCGGGTTCTTGAAACTGAGGCGATGGAAGCTGTTTAGCCTGAGCAAACGAGGGGGGCGAGAGAGTGTGGAAGCAGCTTCAGCAGAAGGTAAGGTAGCGGGGTGCTTATTCTCATCCGTGCTGCCGTGGACTGGGACTGGTGGTGGGGTGTGCGTGAAACACCAGATTCCGGATGCAAGTTCCAAAACAGTGTGCTTTATTCTGTCTTAGGGTGGCCTCTGGGAATAGGGGGGGCTGTACAGACGGAAAAGTAGGACCTTACGTGAAACGTACAATCGCTCGGTGGTAAGGCCAGCCCTGGACATTTCCCTGTATGCGCTTTACAAAGGAGCCAAGGCGCTCGCAAATTATTCGGAACCCTGCTATAAAGGTCATTGAGAATGCAAAAAAAAAATTAAAAAATTAAAAATTGATCACGTCACGCTACTCTTGATCAAAGCTCATTGGCTGCCAGAAACACACAGAATTACATATAAAATTCTACTTTTGACATTGAAAACGCGCAATACAGATCTTCCGGAATTCTTAAACAGACTTTTGATCCCTCGTGCCCAGGCTAGAACCCTGAGATCTAATGCCCGACGCCTCGTCTTACACATCCCATCAATACGCCAGTTTAGCATAAGAACATAAGAATTTGCCTCCGCCGGGTCAGACCAGAGGTCCATCCCACCCAGCGGTCCGCTCCTGCGGCGGCCCTCCAGGTCTATCACCTGTGCTGTGGTCCCTGACTATTCCTATAACCTACCTCAACTCCAATCTGTACCCCTCGATCCCCTTATTGTCTAGGAACCTGTCCAAACCTTCTTTGAAGCCCTGTAACGTGCTCTGTCCTATCACGGCCTCCGGAAGCGCGTTCCACATGTCCACCACCCTCTGGGTAAAACAGAACTTCCTAGCGTTTGTTCTAAACCTGCCCCCTTTCAATTTCTCCGAGTGCCCCCTTGTACTTGTGGCTCCCCACAGCCTGAAGAATTTGTCCCTGTCTATCTTTTCTATACCCTTCAGGATGTTGAAGGTTTCTATCATGTCTCCTCTAAGTCTCCGCTTTTCCATCTTTTTCAACCTGTCAGCATATGAGAAGTTTTCCATACCCTTTATCAGTTTAGTCGCTCTTCTCTGGACTCCCTCAAGTACTGCCATTGAGGTACATGTCCTTCTTGAGGTATGGTGACCAGTACTGGACACAGTACTCCAGATGCGGGCACACCATTGCACGATACAGTGGCATGATGACTTCCTTCGTCCTGGCAGTGATACCCTTCTTAATAATAATAATAATAATAACTTTATTTTTATATACCGCCAGCTATCTTGCGACTTCTAGGCGGTTTACAATAAAAGAAACTGTGAATACAATGAAGGAAATGTAAATACAATAAAGAGAAACTTTACGTACAATGAATTAAAGAGTATAGCAGTTTGATACCCAGCATTTGGTTTGCTTTCCTTGAGGCCGTTGTGCATTGTGCCGACGCCTTCAATGTTGTGTCTACCATCACCCCCAGGTCTCTTTCAAGGTTTATACCCCTAGCAGCGATCCCCCCATTTTGTGGCTGAACATCGGGTTCTTTTTCCCTACATGCATGACCTTGCATTTCCCTATGTTGAAGCTCATTTGCCACTGCATCGTTCTTTTCCTGTCACAGCTCCCAAGCTCTGGAACGCTATTCCCGCAGACCTACGAGGAGAATCGCCTTTGGAACGACTTAAAAGAAAATTAAAAACATTTTTATTTAAAGACGCATTCGAGCTTTAACTTAACATTCTCGCACTTATTTTTTCTCTCTCGCACGCCTACCGCTTACAGAAGGGTCCCATCCAATGGTTCTTCCCTTTATTGTCTCTCTTTTCTATAGGGCTATGTCGTTCTACCCCTCCACCCTACTGTACCAGTATGTCATATCGTTCGAGCCCCCTAGGTCTTACTTTTTAATGTAGATTTACTTGTACTCCGCTTAGAAATTCGATAAGTGGAATATCAGATTTTTAATGAAACTTGAAACCTTGATCAATGTGGATAAGTTGGTTCATAGACATACTCGCGGAAGACAAAGGCGCGCGCTGACAACAGCGCAAGATGGAGGTGCACGCCGAAGAAAATTACTGTTTTTAGGGGCTCCGATGGGGGGGGTTTGTTGGGGAGCCCCCCCACTTTACTTAATACAGATTGCGGCGGCGTTGTGGGGGGTTTGGGGGGTTGTAACCCCCCACATTTTACTGAAAACTTCACTTTTTCCCTGTTTTTAGGGAAAAAGTGAAGTTTTCAGTAAAATGTGGGGGGTTACAACCCCCCAAACCCCCCACAACACCCCCACAACGCGGCGTGATCTGTATTAAGTAAAATGGGGGGGTTTCACCCCCACACCCCCCCATCGGAGCCCCTAAAAACAGTAATTTTCATCGGTGCGCGCCTCTGCGCTGCGGTCAATTGCGCGCACCTTTGTCCCGGCGCGCTTTTGACCTGACACCGGATAAGTTATAGCAAAATATTCTGGTGCCGCTATTCAGGTATCCTTGGGCACTGAATAGCCAGGTATAAGGGGAAGATCTAGGAGTGCCTGGGCAATGGCAGTATTCAGTACTGTCACCTACCGTGTTTCCCTGAAAATAAGACGTACCCCGAAAATAAGCCCTAGTTATATTGTCCCTGGATTTGCCAGCAGCAGCGCTTCTCCCCGCCCCACCCCAACACACAGCCGAACCCCCGCTGACCCTCCCGTATTTTCATTTCTCCCTCCTGTCTGAACCCTGCCGGCGAGACCGACATAGTGGACATACCTCCCTCTAAACAGGCTGCTTCGTGGCCTTCTCCCACTGGGGCATTCCCTCTGCCACATCACTGATGATGTCATCAGCAGCGCGGCACACGGAAGGACCCGGCGGGACAAGGCCGTGAAGCAGCCTGTTTAGAGTGCTGCCGTTTGGGGGAGGTATGTCCGTTATGTCGGTCTCGCGTTCGGCAGGTTTTGGATGGGAGGGAGAGATGAGAGGGTCAGTGGGGTTCAGCTGTGCAGGGGGGATGGGAGGGAGGGATAGAAAGATGCTGTGCAAAGTTTCTGCTGTATGGGGGGGATGGGAGGGAGGGATAGAATGATGCTGCTCAAAGGTTCTGCTTCACGGGGGGGGGGGGAGAGGAGGGGAGGAGGATGGCAGGGAGGGATAGAAAGATGCTGTGTAGTTTCTGCTGCACGGGGGGATGGGAGGGAGGGATAGAAAGATGCCGTGCAAAGTTTCTGCTGCACGGAGGGGGCGGGGGATGGGAGGGAGGGAGGGATAGAATGATGCTGCTCAAGGGTTCTGCTTTACGGGTGTGGGGGGAGTGGGGGGGAAGGGAGGGATAGAAAGATGTTGCAGAAGGGGATGGGTGAGAGGGGAGGAAAGATGCTGCACATGTGGGGGAGAGAAAGGAAAGAGGAAAAATTGGGGTGGAGGAGAGGAAGGGAGAGATGATCATTGTACATGAAAAAAATAAGACCTCCCCTGAAAATAAGACCTAGTGCCTTTTTTGGGCCCCAAATTAATATAAGACAGTGTCTTATTTTCGGGGAAACATGGTAGAAGGATGCACAGATAAATTCATCTTTTTCCTATGCTAATTTATCGGGATAATGGCATTAAATGTTATCGCCCTTTGGGTAAACACTGTCTGTGCCTGGACCACCCCTGGTGCTATCCAGATATCACTGGGGCGGTTTGCAGAGGATTTTCTGCTGCGCTATCCGGTGAAGAGCACTGAAAATCAGGATTATGGCCTCAGCGGCAGCATCTGCGACTTGGATCAGTAGCTTTGAATATCAGGGCAGAGATTTTTTTTTGTTTTTTTTAACCGCCAAAGCTCCTTCAACTGTTCAGAATCATTAGTTGCGGTGAAAGACAACCGAGACTGTAGTATGTAGCAAAGTCTGGATATTATGGAGATGCTTTTTCCAATTCATTTTAGTGCATTCAGACTGTCTAAGAATAAACAGTATTAGCTTTGCAGAGTTATTGATATTAATGTTACAATGTATCCAGTATCTGTGCTCCAGGGTTAAGTATCACAGTATGTACCAGGGTTCCACTGTGTGCCTATGTTCCTGGATTTTACTATACAGGTGTTACTTTTACAGGGTTACACTGTCCTTGCTGGGATTTCAGGGTTCTGTTCTCTCCTGCTTCTCTTCCTATCTCTTCCATCATACTTTCAGTGTATGTTATGGTGGATTGATTTATTCAATTTTCTAAACTATTCTCCCAGGGGAGCTCAGAATGGTTACACTTCTCCCTCCGTATCCACGGGAGTTAGGGGCAGAGCCGGCCCGCGAACATTAAAAAAACGCGAATAATATTCGGGCTGGTTCTGCCCCTAACCTCCGCTTCCCCTGGCTATTTTAAGCCCTGTAAGCCCCCCCCCCCCTTAAGCCTTAGCTGGTGGTCTAGCGGGTTTTCAGGCAGCTCGGTGCAGATTGCTCATGGGAAATGGCTGCTTTGAGCTCCCGTGTCTCTCGAACCATTTCCTGTGAACGATCTGCACGGGGCAGGAGCGTGGGAAGATTGCTCCTGCCTCAAAAACCCGCTAGACCACCAGGTAAGGCTTAAGGGGGGGCTTACAGAGCTTAAAATAGCCCGAAAAATTAAAATGGGTTTAAAACCGCGAATAACTGAATCCACAGATGCTGAAACTGCGGATTTGGAGGGGGAAGTGTACATGAATTTATTCAGGTACTGAAGCATTTTCCCCTGTCTGTCCTGATGGGCTCACAATCTATCTAATGTACTTGGGGTAATGGGGAGATTAAGTCCAGGGTCACGAGGAGCAGTGTGGGATTTGAACCCACAACCTCATGGGTAGCTTTAACCACTGCGCCACACTCTCCCCCGCAGATCCTCCTCCGCTGCCATCCCACAGTCTATCGGTCTACCTCAAGGCTGCATCCTGGGCCCTCTCCTCTCTTGGCTTTCAATATCAACTCTATGCCGATGACTCCCAGATCTACCTCTCCACCCTAGATATCTCTACAGGAATTCAGGCCTGAATCTCAGCCTGCCTGTCTGACATTGCCACTTGGATGTCTCACCGCCATCTCAAACTGAATTTGGCTAAACTCACCTCCCCCCTCTCACCATTCTCTCTTTCTGTGGATAACACTCTCTCCTCCTCCCTTTCTCGTCAGCTCGCAATCTCAGGGTGATCTTTGACTCCTTCTCTGCTCAGATCCAACAAGCTGCTAAAACCTGTCACTTCCATCTCTATGATATTACCACACGTCGGCTATTCTACTGTAAACTTATAAAGGGAATTTTAAAAACCATAGTAAAATTCCGGAATCTCTCTTGGCACACCTGGAATCTCTTCAGGGGGCACCACTGTGCCATGGCACACAGTTTGAGAGATACTGCACTAGAACAGACTTTATGCATTGCTAGTTGTACGTTTGTGCCGATTTACATATTTAATTTATAACAATTTTATTGAAGGAATCAAGTAAAAATACAATAACATAATTCAAAGAGATATTCATTACAATTAAATTCACAATATTAAGTTTTCCATACATATTTATATCATTCCTCCAAATTAAATTTCCATATGAACTAATCCATTCCTTTCTACACCCTCCCTTAATTCCAACCCCTTCCCCCCTACCCTTCCCTCCAAATGAAATCCCCCTCCCCGAATGAAAGTTGACAAAAATAAAGAAATAATATAAAGATTTGGAATGTAATTTAGATAACCTTAGCTTCATCGTAAATCATTGAGAATTAAACTTCTTGCTCTTGGTGAAAGATTTTGAATAGACGGATCCCAAACTTCCATAAAAAGACGGGTTTTTCTAGACGATCGCCGAACCTCCCAACTCTCAAATAAAAATAGCCAGAAACTTGGAGATTCTTTCTGTAACCAAAATTGCATAATACATTTATGCCCAATCATACACGCTTTCTGAAATAAAAGGCATTTCCTTTGGCCAAAACCCCCGGTTCATAGACAACGGCACGAAAGACAAAAGCGCGCGCCGACAATTGAGCGCAGCACCACATAAAATTACAGTTTTTAGGGGCTCCGACGGGGGGTTTTGTTGGGAACCCCCCCCCCAGTTTACTTAATAGACATCGCACCGGCGTTATGGGGGGTTTGGGGGGTTGTAACCCTCCACATTTTACTGTAAACTGAACTTTTTCCCTACAACCCCCCACACCCCCCACAACGCCCCCACAATGCGGCACGATGTCTATTAAGTAAAGTGGGGGGTTCCCCCCCACACCCCCCTGTCAGAGCCCTAAAAACAGTAATTTAGAGCGGCGCGCGCCTCCGCGCTGCGCTCAATTGTCTGGGCACGCCTTTGTCGTGGCATGCTTTTGACCTGACACCAAAAACCCCACAAGCTGCTGCTTGATCAAAAATGACTCCCCTTGGAGAACCCACCACAGGATTATCCCATAAACAACTGAAAAAAATTAGGATGGAGACCAGAATGACTTGATTAAAGGACATAACCAAAAAGCATGAGATAATGTGCCAGGATTTAAATCAGTCTTTTGTAAGTGTAAATGGAACAGCAATCTTTTATCTAGAATTTATTCCTGGGGTAAAATCATGCAGTTCCTAGCAACCCTGCATCCTGCTTAACAGCTCCGTTCAGGCGAATTCCTGTTCATCTGTAAGCTACTAGAGAATGACACGGTGGCGGTTTACCCGCGGCCACCGCATTTTAGCCGCGGGTCACCCGCCGAAAACGGGGAAGAAAACTAGCAGTCGCTGCGGCGACGGGGACAAGGCCATTCACCCCCCGCGGGGCGGTGAATGGTCTTGTCTCCGCAGTGAGGTATCAAGGATCGCGCGGTCCCCGCAGCCACCGCCCGCCCGCCCGTAGCATTTAGCCAGCTCCCTCCCTCCACCTCACCTTAAATTTCGAGTTTTCCGGCTTCCTTTTTTCCGAGCCGCACGTGTTCAAAAATCCGTGCACGCGCGGCTGCGCGAGTCAATCAATCTTCTCCTCTGACGCAACCGGAAACAGGAAGTTGCAGGAGAGAAGTTTGATTGACTCGCGCAGCCGCGCGTGCACGGATTTTTGAACACGTGCGGCTCGGAAAAAAGGAAGCCGGAAAACTCGAAATTTAAGGTGAGGTGGAGGGAGGGAGCTGGCTAAATGCACGGCTTTTTGAACGCGTGCGGCTAGGGAAAAAGGAAGCCGGCAAACTCGGCTTATATGGATGCTGCGGGGACGGTGACGGGGCGGTGAATGGGATGGCAGTGGCGGTGACGGGGCGGTGAAAGGGATGGCAGTGGCGGTGACGGGGCGGTGAAAGGGATGGCAGTGACGGTGACGGGGCGGTGAATGGAATGGCGGTGACGGGGCGGTGCAGAGGATGGTGGGCCGGGGACGGGGCGGTGACGGGGACAGATTTTTTCCCCGTGTCATTCTCTATAAGCTACCCTTTGGAACAATTATAAAAACAAAACCCTGCCATCGTGTAAGACTGAAAGCTTGGCAGAGTTTCAGTAAAATGAGTTGGGGGGAGTCCATTGCAACCTTTGGGCCAGCATTCAACTATTACTCAGCGGTCACTGGGACATAGTTCCATCTCGACAGGGCAGGCCGTGATGCAAGAGGGACTCCGGCCGGGACAAGCACAGGAAAGGCGGCAGGGCAGGATCCGAGTGCTTTTGGTGAAAAAAGTGTGCCGTGTTGCTCTGGCAATTGCTGGAGGGAGGGTTCGCGGAGATTCAGTGCCGTACAGAGCAACGCCCGGTTTTATGCAGACCTGTCTCGTTTCTTCATTTGTGGTACCCTGAAAACCAGGGCACTCCAGGGTCGTCTTGAGAAACACTGAGCATCGTCTTTAATTTGAAGAAATGTTACTCCCAGGGGAATTCTACACAAGGAAAAAAAATGTAGAAGTCTGCGAAGTTCTGCCTTCTGTTTCTGTAAATGCGTGATTCAGCGCAGATGCAGAGGAGAATGTGGCCTAGTGGTTAGACCTATAGCCTCAGCACCCTGAGGTTGTGGGTTCAAACTGCACACTTCTCCTTGTGACCCTGGGCAAGTCACTTAATCCCCTCCATCGCCCCAGGTACATTAGACAGATTGTGAGTCCCCCAGGACAGACAGGGAAAAATGCTTGAGTACCTGAATAAATCCATGTAAACTGTTCTGAGCTCCCCTGAGGGAACAGTATAAAAAAATTGAATAAATATGATTTGGAGCCATGAAACTTACAAGTTATTCCACACTTTTTGTCTAAGTGAGGCAAATGGGCCCAAGTATAGGGAAACCAAGCCATTGTGACATCACTGCTGAGGTTGGCTCTTAGGCATTGGTGGAATGAGGCATTATGACGTCGCAAAACGAGGGGCCGGTGAAAAGTTCTCAGCCCAGCCAAGAAGAGAATGATGTGGAGCCAGGAAACTGACAGGTTATTCCACACTTTTCTGGACACTTTTTGTTTCAATGAGGCAAATGCATCTAGCAATTGGGCACAAGTATAGGAAAACCAAGCCATTGTGACATCACCGATCAGGTTGGCTTGTAGGCATTGGTGGAATGAGGCATTATGACATCACAATACGAGAGGCCCAAGCAAGAAGAGGGAAGCCATGAAACTTACAAGGTATTCCACACTTTTCTTGACACTTTTCGTTTCAATGAGGCAAATGCACAAGTATAGGGAAACCAAGCCATTGTGACATCACCGATGAGGAAGGCTCTAGACATTGGTGGAATGAGGCATTATGACATCACAATACGAGAGGCCCAAGCAAGAAGAGGGAAGCCATGAAACTTACAAGGTATTCCACACTTTTCTTGACACTTTTCGTTTCAATGAGGCAAATGCACAAGTATAGGGAAACCAAGCCATTGTGACATCACCGATGAGGAAGGCTCTAGACATTGGTGGAATGAGGCATTATGACATCACAATACGAGAGGCCCAAGCAAGAAGAGGGAAGCCATGAAACTTACAAGGTATTCCACACTTTTCTTGACATTTTTCATTTCAATGCGGCAAATAGTCCCAAGTATAGGGAAACCAAGCCATTGTGACATCACCAATGAGGTTCGCTTTTAGGCATTGGTGGAATGAGGCATTATGACGTCGCAAAACGAGGGGCCACTGAAAAGTTCTCAGCCTACCTAACTAGTTCTGTTGGACCAGGACTAAAATAGCGGCACCATCAGCCTTTATATGTGATTACTCAGCGATTTTTCCACCTTCTCACTCTTGTTACTGTCCCTGAGGCAGGGAGCCAGGCACCAGGGCACCTTTTGAAACCCTATCTCATGAGTGCTAAATCCTGCCACCAGGTGACACCCTTAATAAGGACATGACTCTCCCACCCTACCCAGGGTTTGTGAACTCTACATCCGGAGCATCCCCTACTGAACACCTGACTCAAGGTTCAAGTTGGGAACATACGGCTTTCTTGGGTCACTTTTCTAAATTCTGTCTGCTCCCTCTCTAGTGCAAAATCTGTTGCAAGTATTAGTGTCAAATTTTCCCTACGGATCCGTCTGCAGTATTATGCATGAAACTAATGAGCGGAACTGGCCCCAGAAGAAAAACCTGTGACGATGCTTGCATTGCTTACATTCTACAGAAAAGACCCTCACAGACCTTTATGGAAAGATTCACCCAAGGCCAGGAGTCAGCATCCTACAGCTCTTCTTACATGTCCAGGCACCAACCCTTTAATCTCCCTTCCAACCCCACGATCCCCCCCCCCCAGGTCTACTGAGATACCTGGTGGTCCAGTGGGAGTCTTTGTAGCAGGACCAGGGCCTTCTCACTCCTGCCTCCTCACAGCTGCCTTCTGAAATAGCTGTTGCTCGCGGCATTTGCTGTCATGCCATGAGGTCATGGCAGCCAGTTTAGAAGGCAGCAGCAAGGAGGCAGGAGCGGGAGGCTGTGCTCCTGTCGCAAAGACTCTCTCTGGACCACCTTGGGGGGTATTGTGGGGTTTGGAGAGAGATTAAAGGTTCAGAGCCTGGAGAGAGGAGAGAACCTTGGTTATGGGATGGGGGGGAGGGGGAGGGAGGGATGAGAGGTGCAGAGACCTACGAGAGCTTGGAGGGGAAGAAGATACACCTTGCGGCTCTGTAAATCTTGGGTCAAACATTTTGGATAAATTGGCTCTTTGCTCTAAAAAGGTTGCCAACTCCATCCCTAGGCTATACTTCAATATATTTGTATATATGCTCCCCCCCCCCCCCCCGTGAATAACACATTAGTCAACTCCTAGAACCATACCTTCCAAAAATATTCTGATTCCTAAATAAGCATCTACCTTCAGTATCCAACAAACTTCTTCCTTCATTGTTTGGTAATTTTTCTTCTGTAACCCGTATATACTGATATTCTCCACTGCTTCCTGTAATCACTTGATTCTCTGCTATGTAATTCTTTTGGAAAAATCCAGATATCTTATCATTTGTAATTCTCTACCATACCATGTAAAGTACATGAATCACTGTTATGTAATTCTCTCGGTAGAAACATAGAAACATAGAAAGATGACGGCAGAAAAGGGCCAAGGCCCATCAAGTCTGCCCACTATAGACCCTCCCCTTAAGATTAGCTAGTGTTTTGCCCTGACCCTCTTAGGGATCCCACATGGGCGTCCCATTTATTCTTAAAATCTGGCACGCTGCTTGCCTCGATCACCTGCACTGGAAGCCCGTTCCACCGATCAATCACTCGCTCCGTGAAGAAATACTTCCTGGTGTCGCCGTGAAATTTTCCGCCCCTGAGTTTGAGCGGGTGCCCTCTTGTGGTTGAGGGGCCTCTAAGAAGGAAGATGTCATCTTCCACTTCTATACGTCCGGTGACGTATTTAAACGTCTCAATCATGTCTCCCCTCTCCCTGCGCTCCTCTAGAGTGTAGAGCTGCAAATTGTCTAGTCTTGCTTCGTACGGGAGACCTTTAAGCCCTGAGACCATTCTGGTGGCCATTCTTTGGACCGACTCGACCCTCTGCACGTCTTTGCGGTAGTGTGGCTTCCAGAATTGCACGCAGTATTCCAGATGAGGTCTCACCATGGCCCTGTACAATGGTAATGTCCAGATCTCTTCTAATTTGTAATCCGCTTAGAACCGCAAGGCACAGGCGGAATAGAAATCACTAATGTAATGTACTGTTTTAAATATACCGTATGTTAGCTGCTTTGAATCTTTCAAGAAACGGGTCATGAGAGTGTTAACTGCATTGTGTTGTCCAATGTCCTACTGTTGGCTTAAGATGTGTTAAGATAGCATACTCGGGCTGGTTGGACGCTCTTTTGATATGATGTCATGCTGCTGGATTAAGGAAATGTTCTGTAGCTCTGACACGCTGCCCAGGGCTCTCTGAAATGTTGTTCAAATTCTCGATGAGTTATGGAGATATAGTAGGGGGTGTGGGGTCACTAAAGCATTGCGCCTCGGTTTGGGAATCTATTCCTCCCAAAATGCAGGAATACCTCAAATCATTCCAAACCACAACGTCTGGCTGACACCCAGCTTGGCTTTGCTGATCTCTGGTCATTGCACGGAACTGATCCCATGAGCGCATCTTATCTTGGGGCTTGCATGGGGCTCGCAGAGCACCTTGACCTGTTATCAAATATTGTGTTTCTTGGTCTTCAAAGCAAACAGGCAGCTGACATGGCAAAGCTAGGAAGGGAGGCGGATGGTCCTCAGTCTTCTGCTGGGATCTCCCCTTCCCCCGATAAGTGTGCCTATTAGAGAATGACACGGGGACAAAGTTTGTTCCCGTCCCCGCAAACTCTGTCCTCAATTGCACAAACCTCAAACACTTATGATTTTATATTTATATTTTCTTTTTAGAAAAGTATAAAAAAAAGAGACAATATTCTGTACAACTGTTAATAAATCACAAACAGAGTTTCCATTTCGATCTGGTTTTGGTACAACCTTCCCAAAGATTGAGTTGCCTGTGTTTATACATCATCTGGGAAGATAATTGGATTGTCTTTCAGACATGGGTGTAGACGAGAACCTAAATTATGTAGTGGGTGAACAGGAAAATAACCCCCTCCCCGCAGAAGCGGTTTTTAGAGCAGGCCGGCACGCTGAATGCGCTGCGCTGCTCCCAACGCTCCTACGAACTCTATGAGTGTCAGGAGCAGCGCAGAATATTCCGCACACTAGCCAGCGCTAAAACCCCTTTTGCGGTTTGGTAAAAGGATGGGGGGGGGGGCAAATGGCTGGTAGAAAACTGGAACGCTCTTCCGGAGTCTGTTATAGGGGAAAACACCCTCCGTGGATTCAAGACAAAGTTGGACAAGTTCCTGCTCAACTGGAACGTACGCAGGTGAGGATGGACTCATTTAGAGCACTGGTCTTTGACCTAAGGGCCGCCGCGTGAGCGGACTGCTGGGCACGATGGACCACTGGTCTGACCCAGCAGCGGCAATTCTTATGTTCTAAATGTTGGAGATGTTCCTTGATGCCAGCAATGATGGATGAATCTGTTGCAGTAACAGTAAGATGCTTGAGCAGCTGGGCACATGATGGAAGGATGTTGCAAGTGGTGAGAGTCTGACAAGACTCTTGTTGCCACATCAAAGGCAGACAAGACACTAATGATGTCATTTAAATCCAATAGCAACTTCTGCAGTTTTTTAAAAAATAATTAAATTCAATTGCCAATTGTCTAAGATGTGTTAAGTTTCTACATATTGATACTAGTCTCAAGTTTTTAGAGAATGACACGGAGGTGAAGTTTATCCCTATAGCCTCTGTCCCTGTGCCCACCCTGCGAGGACCCGTCTCCGTGTCGTTAGTTTGCAGTTTGGATTAGATCAGGGACTCTGATTTAGAAATGACAGATCACGTGACTGGGTATAAAATCTTATGTATGGAGTCACTTAATCTTGTGTTCTTGAGACCAGCTGTTGCTTTTGGCCAGTGGAAGGCTGTGGAGGTTAGTGCACTGGCCTGGGTTTGATTCCCGCTACAGCTCCTTGTGGGCAAAAAACTTAACGCTTCACAAGTTGCATTTACTGATTGATTTCTTCTGTGAATATGGAAAGGAAGAATTTATTGTCAGAGCTGCTTAAGGCCGCAGTGGTAGGGAGAGTCTCAAAATTCTGATTGTCAGGTTTCTTGACTCCTTGGATCTTAGTCGTCAGTTTTCTTTGCTTTTTGCTTTGCTTGGTTATTATTGGACACTGCAAGGCACAGGTATTCAAGACCAATTTGTGTACCTGGAAAGCCATTATGGGATGGACTCTCACCAATTGGCACTGTGGCATCTTTAAAGAGGAGGCCCAGTTATAGAATCATCCCCTGGTAAGATGGGTTTTTTGTTTTTTTTTCATGTTGTTGGTTTATGTAGGGTTACCAGATGTCTGGATTTCCTTTTCAAGGAAATGTCCGGGGGTCCGGACGGCTTTTCAAACCCCGGCACTTTGTCCAGGTTTTGAAAAGCTTTCCAGGTGGCAGCGACTTTGGGACGGCATCTGCGCCTGCGTGGGATGCAATGCGGTAACCTCACACCGGCACATATGCAAATGCCCTCCTGACAGGTTGAGGGGGTGGGGCTGGAGGCGGGACTGGGGTGGAACGGGGTGAGCCTGGGGGGCGAGGCCATGGGTCCAGATTTTTGTTCCCGAAAATCTGGTAACCCTAGTTTATGGATGTGTTGGTGGAGGAGAAATTGTCTGTATTTTAGGATGTTAAAAGCATGGCAGTCTGCTATGTATTCTCAGTCCACACCCGGACCATCTCAAGGTAGCCAAACAGATTGAAAAGGTGACGGCAAAAGCTGGAAGGATGCTAGGTTGCATAGGGAGAGGTATGGCCAGTAGGAAAAAGGAGGTGTTGATGCCCCTGTATAAGACTCTGGTGAGACCTCATCTATCATAATAAAATCCTAAGCGCGCACGCGCACTTCAAACGCCATGACCCCTGACTCCGTGATCCGTGCTTCTGTGGTGCCACATGCGCAGTTGGACCCTGCGGCAGTTTCTCTATGGGTCTCCATTCTCATGCGCATGTGCACCAATGGCTTCCCCCCCTCCCACACACCGGCCAGCCTGCGCCTCGACAAACGACGCACAGACAGGGGCTAGTGGCGTTTCCCCAGCCTGAGGCTGGACCAACAGCGCAAGCAGCCGTGGTTTCATCAAGCAGCTGCGGGCCATTTGCTAGGCCGGCCCATTTCAATAATTCAAGATGGGCTGGCCTAGCAAAAGCCCTGAGGCTGCCCGGGCTAGCGGATACTGAACAAAGGGAGCAGGTAAGGGAGAAGGGGTACTACTGGACAGGGGGAGGTAAAAGGGAAGCAGTGAAGGGGTGCTGCTGGACAGGGGGGAGGTAAAAGGATGGGAGAAGAGCTACTGCTGGACTGGGGGAGCAGGGAAGGGGTGCTGCTGGACAGGGGTGAGGTAAAAGGGAAGCAGGGAAGGGGTGCTGCTGGACAGGTGGGAGGTAAAAGGAAGGGAGAAGGGCTATTGCTGGACAAGGGGGAGCAGGGAAGGGGTGCTGTTGGACAGGGGGGAGGCAAAAGGGGAGCAGGGAAGGGGTGCTGCTGGACAGGGGTGAGGTAAAAGTAAGGGAGAAGGGCTGCTAGCACCCGTTAATATAACAGGCTAAAAAACTAGTTTAGAATATTGTATACAATTCTGGAGGCCGCACCTTCAAAAAGATATTAAAAGAATGGAGTCGGTCCAGAGGAAGGCTACTAAAATGGTGTGTGGTCTTCTTGATAAGGTGTATGGGGACAGACTTAAAGATCTCAATCTGTATTCTTTGGTATAGAAGAATAAAGTTATGTTATGTTATTATGGCGCATTTCAGAAAGAAATTAAGACTGCATTGTTTGACAGATTTATCTCCTAAACAGAAATCTTTTTAAAACTAATTCTATGCTGTCTACTCTCGAGAAACATGGTGCACTTTTACTATTTGTATTCTGATTGTCCAGTGCTCTTCAGCGTAAACCGCCTAGAAGTCGTAAGATTGTGGCGGTATAGAAGAATAAAGTTATGTTATGTTATGGAGGAAAGGTGGGAGAGGGGAGAGATGATAGAGACATTTAAATACCTACGTAATGTAAATGCGCACGAGCCGAGTCTCTTTCATTTGAAAGGAAGCTCCGAAATGAGAGGGCATAGGATGGAGTTAGGCTTCAGAGTAATCTGAGGAAATACTTTTTACAGAAAGGGTGGTAGATGCATGGAACAGTCTCCTGGAAGAGGTGGTGGAGACAGAGACTGTGTCTGAATTCAAGAAAGCCTGGGACAGGCACGTGGGATCTCTTAGGGAGAGGAGGAGATAGTGAATGCTGTGAATGTGCCATTTGGCCTTTACCTGCCATCATGTTTCTATGTTAATTATTATTTTGGGCAGTGTTTGTGCTAATCATAGTAATTAGAGAGAACAAACCCTGGTCTGTGTAAGCACGAAAGGTGAGGACATCCAGTCTTAATGCTTTCCCTTAAGAGCATCTCATAGATCTCCTAGACGAAATTGTCTCTTTATGCAAATTTGGAACCCCTATATTCCAAAACTTTCACCTAGAGCAAGAAGTTTAATTCTTAATGAATTACCTTGAAGCTATGGATGCCTTCATTGTATTCCAAAACCTGGCTGTTTTTGTCACCTTTCATCCAGGGAGGGAGGGGGAAGGAGGGAGGAGGGAAAGGGAAGGAGGGAGGGGGAGAAGGGAAGGGGGTGATAATGGGGGACTATGTTTGTAATAAAAATGTTTGGAGGAATGATAATTTTTTCATGCTAGTATTTTATAGATTATATGTACAGTCAAACCTCGGTTTGCGAGTGTTTTGCAAGATGAGCAAAACATTCTCGCAAATCGTAACTCGCAAACCGAGCGTTGACTCGATTTGCGAGCACCCTCCTGCTCGAACCGGCATCGCTCCCCCACCCGCGAACACCCCCTCGAGAACCGGCATTGCATCCCCATGCTGGAAGCGGCATCCCCCACCTGCCCAAATAAGCCCCTTACACCATCTGGCATGTCCTGTGGGTTGGTGCTGCATGCCGTTGCCAGTCAACAAAGATCCCGCCTCTTGCCCGGGCTGGGCTCAAGAGGCAGGATCTTCGTTGATTGGCACCGGCATGTCCTGTGGGTTGTTGACGTGCTGGTGCCAGATGGGGTAAGGGGCTTGTTTGGGCGGGCGGGGAATGCCACTTCCAGCACGGGGGTGCAATGCCGGTTCTCAGGGGGGCATTCGCGGGCGTTCACGATGCTGTTTCGAGTGGGAGAGGGGGGTGCGATGCCAGTTCTTAGGGGAGCGTTCGCAGGCAGGAGCGATGCCAATTTGAACGGGGGGGAGTGTTTGTGGGGGGAGCGATGCCAGTTTGAGGGGGGGGGGGATGGTGGAGCAGCACCGGTGGCCTCAGGGGATGGGAACAAATCAAGCGAGTTTCCCTTACTTCCTATGCCACTGTAGCTAAAAAGAGTATTTTATTTCGTTAAGTGCCAATTTGCAGAATCAAAATTCGATGTTTTGACATGGTTTCAGATCATTGATTGAACCGTATCCACGTAATTCTCTTCCTGGTTGGGCTGAGAACTTTTCAGCGCCCCCTTGTAGTGTGAAGACTTTCACTCTCTGGTAACCAGAGCTGAGATTGTGATGTCATAATGCCTCATTCCACCAATAAGAGCCAACCTCATTCCTGATGTCACAATGGCTTGATTGTCCTATAGTTCTCAGCCCAACCAACCAAATTCCTAAATTCTGAGCATTATTTTGCTGCTGACGCCGAAAAGAGTGTTATCTTATTTCGTTAAGTGCCAATTTGCAGAAACAAAATTGTATGACCTTGTTTCAGGTCATTCACTGAACCATATTCACGCCATTTTCGTCTTGGTTGGTTTGAGAACTTTTCAGCACCCCCTCGTAATAATTCTAGGGAGATACATTTTGTCAGTTCACATTGCAGGCTGAACATGATTTTGAAATATAATAATTACGCTGTCTGGCCTGTAATTCCAGAATTTAATCAGGCTTGCTGAACATCTGACTGGTTTTAACCCGATGTCTTGGTACATGATTTGCAACAGTTTTCTGATTTATACTTAGCATTGTATGACATATCTGAATGTTTCATTTGTAATCCTCAGTAAATACTGTAGCAGTTTATAACTATTTAGGGATTAACCAGAGCTGACTTCGTAACAGTATTTATTCTTGGGAGACCTTCCCAAGGTAGAGAGTGGCAATTGTGCGTTTAGGTGTGTCGTAAAATCCTACTGTATTTTGGGGGGTTATTTTGCCATTTAAGGTAATAGAAGACCATATCAGGTCGATCACTTCCACCTTTGAGTCTTAACTTGGCATAAGGCTGACAGAGATTCAATTAAATCCTATGCCAGGAAGGGGTAGCCAATAATGAGACTGTTTTCTAATGATGGCATCTTAAAAAAAGATATAGGACAGTGTTTCTCAACTCCCTCCTGGAATCACACCTAGCCAGCCAGGCTTTTGGGTTTGCTGCAATGAATATATATGACATAAATTTGCATATGCAAATGAATCTCATGCATATTTATTGTGGTAATCCTGAAAACTCAACTGGCCAGATGTGCCTCCAGGAGAGGGTTGAGAAACTCTGGTTGAGGACACCGGATAGAGAGGAGGAGATCAGGAGATGTGAATTCGACAAGCCTCATTCTATAAACAGCTCAGAAAGGTAGACTACGGAAAGAACGAATCCCCTGGTATCCAAAAGTGGGAGATAAGAACATAAGAATAGCCTTACTGGGTCAGACCAATGGTCCATCAAGCCCGTTCTCACAGTGGCCAATCCAGGTCCCTAGTACCTGGCCCAAACCCAAGGAGTAGCAACATTCTAGAATCCCAAAGAATAACAAAAGATTCTAGAACCCCAAAGAGTAGCAACATTCCATTCAGAATCCTAAAGAATTGCTAGATTCTAGAATCCCAAAGAATAACAAAAGATTCTAGAACCCCAAAGAGTATCAAGATTCCATGCAGAATCTCAAAGAAAGAATAGCAAGATTCCGGAACCCCAAAGAGTAGCAACATTCCATTCAGAATCGTAAAGAATAGCAAGATTCTAGAATCCCAAAGAATAACAAAAGATTCTAGAACCCCAAAGAGTAGCAACATTCCATTCAGAATCCTAAAGAATTGCAAGATTCTAGAATCCCAAAGAATAACAAAAGATTCTAGAACCCCAAAGAGTATTAAGATTCCATGCAGAATCTCAAAGAAAGAATAGCAAGATTCCGGAACCCCAAAGTGTAGCAACATTCCATTCAGAATCGTAAAGAATAGCAAGATTCTAGAATCCCAAAGAATAACAAAAGATTCTAGAACCCCAAAGAGTATCAAGATTCCATGCAGAATCTCAAAGAATAGCAAGATTCCGGAATCCCAAAGAATAACAAAAGATTCTAGAATCCCAAAGAGTAGCAACATTCCATGCTTCTGATCCAGGGCAAGCAGTGGCTTCCCCCATGTCTTTCTCAATAACAGACTATGGACTTTTCCTCCAGGAAATTGTCCAAACCTTTCTTAAATATGACTAGGGTTACCAGATTTTGTTAAGCTGAAACTCGGACATGTGGTCCCATCCCATTCCACCCTAGCCCTGCCCCCAAACCTCTTCTCCTTAAGCTCAGAGCTGCATCTGGAGGGCCTCTCAGCATGCGCAGATGTGATGCAATGATGTCACACACATGATGTCATCGTGTCACACCTGTGCATGCTTGGAAGCCCTCCAGACGCTGCCCCAAACTTGAAAACCCGGACGAACAGCTGCTTTTTAAAAATCCATCTGGACACCCAGACAGTCCTTTAAAAAGAGGACATGTCCGGTTAAATCCGGACGTCTGATAACCCTAGTTATGACACCATGAAAGCATCACAAAGCACATATGCGGGAGATGAAAGAGAGAGCAGTCAACTGATATCGAAGCAGATGGCCAAGACACAAGACACAAGATTTTACAAACCATGCGCGTTATATTCGTGAGCGCATTGTACAAATTTTTTTTTACATAGTTCCACTCTCCGACGTCCGATTCACCCCGCAGGACCGCTCGCACTCCCACCCCGAAGGACCGCTCGCACCCGCACCCCCACCCCAAAGGACCGCTCGCAGAGAAAGGGCGGGACCGCCGGAAGAGGAAGCAGCGCAGACGCAGGGCTCAGAGAAGGGGCGGGACCACCGGCAGAGGAAGCAGCAGGACAACAGTAGGCAGCTTCTCCATGATGGGGGGGTGGGGAGGCTGTGGGGGTGCGAGCGGTCCTTCGGGGTGGGGGTGCGAGTGCGAGTGCAAGCGGTCCTTCGGGGTGGGGGTGCGAGCGATCCTGCGGGGGGGGGGGGTGAATCGGACGTCGGGGGGGCATCAGGCTTTCAGGGTGGGGACAGGACTTCAAGGGGGAGAGGAGAGTCGGGGCAGGCGAAAGGAGAGTCGGGGCGGGTGAAAGGAGAGTCGGGCGGCGACGGGAGAGTCGGGGCGGCATGCACGGTATACGGGTGTTCACGGTATATAAAAATTTCTTTACATAAATTACAGTTTCCTGCGCGCTATACCCGTGTGCGCGTTTTTACACGGGTGCGCGGTATATGAGTGAAAATACGGTAATAGGGCTCCGGACCCAGACCATGAGCGGGGGAGGGTTGCCTAGATTTAAATGCTAGCAAAGCACCTTTTTGAAGCCTGTTTTCCAAAGTAAAGTAGGTGTCAAGGATACTTTATGGAATACTAGTAGAAACAAGCAAAAGATTGACCCTTGGCCCCACAGACAATACAAATCCAGCGAAAACGAAAAACTCTGTGGCGATGGAGGCTTTATGAAAAGAGATACAATTTGATAATCCGCATAAAATATATCTAGGACCTAAAACATTGAGATCTTTTAATTGATAACATTTTATTGAAGGAAATAATATAATATAATACAAAAGATTTATTTTCAAATAGATTCACAATTATAATATTTACATACATAATTCTATCATTCTTTCAAAATATATTTCCATTGACCCAAATCTACCCCCCCCTACTACCCTGCACTCCCTTCCCCCTACTTCCCCCCTCCTTTCCCCCCTCCAATTCACATTGTATTGAATTAATTAATAAAACTAAAGCCTGCATCCTGAACATTACCATCTTCACAGAGTTTTTCATTTATACTGGTATAAACCACATTATATGAGCTTACTTTGCAGGTACAGCTATATATGTTTATGTTTTATTAACATGTGATATCCCGCTTAAGCATATTACAGATCTAAGCGGTTTAAAATAAAATACAGGTGCTTAGAACTTCCCTCTCTGTCCTGAAGCTAAAGTACCCGATTAAACAATTATTAAAATAGAAAAGATATAACAAAATTCCAAGAATTGTGAGGGAAAGGTACAATTCAAATATAGTACTCCCCCGAAATTTGCAGGGATTCTGTTCCAGGAACCCCCGTGAATTTTGAAAAACCCAAAGACAGGGGAGGCAGGAGAGGGCAGCCGCAGCGCCGGCGGGTGAAGAAAATCACTCACGGCCTGCTCCGACCGCCTCTTCCTGTAGTAAACTCGGGCTGCACCAATCAGGAGCTGCTTTGACGCCCAGCTCTTGATTGGTGTAGCCTGACTTTACTAAAGGAAGAGGCGGTCGGAGCAGGCCGCGAATGAGTGAATCTGTGATTCGCGGGGGAACACGGTAATAAAGAAAAAGATAAAAGAAAAAAAAAAGAATAAAATTAAAATATACAAATAAGTTTAAGAGATTGGAGATTGAGCAAAATAAATATTTGATAACGTCCCTCATCGAAGATTACTGAACAAGCTAAAATCGATAGGATTAGGAAACATTCTAACAACATGGATTGGGGATTGGCTGAACGGCAGACGTCAGAAGGTGGTGGTGAATGGTACCCCATCTGAAGCGTCGGACGTGAACAGTGGAGTGCCGCAGGGATCGGTCCTGGGCCCAATTCTATTCAACTTATTCATAAGGGATATGACACAAGGACTTAGAGGAAGGGTATCACTATTCGCCGACGACGCCAAGCTTTGCAACATAGTAGGCAAAAGCTCATTACCTGATAATATGACACACGACCTACTGCTGCTGGAACAATGGTCAAATACTTGGCAGCTAGGTTTCAATGCTAAGAAATGCAAGATAATGCACTTGGGCAAGAGAAACCCGCGTAGAGCTTATGTACTAAATGGCGAGACCTTGGTTAGGACCACGGAGGAACGCGATCTAGGAGTGATCATTAGTGAAGACATGAAAGTTGCCAATCAAGTGGAGAAGGCTTCCTCCAAGGCAAGACAAATATTGGGGTGTATCCGCAGAGGTTTCGTCAGCAGGAGACCTGAAGTTATGATGCCGTTGTACAAAGCCATGGTGAGGCCGCACTTGGAGTACTGTGTTCAGTTTTGGAGACCACACTACCGAAAGGACGTGCTGAGGATCGAGTCGGTTCAGCGAACGGCCACCAGGATGGTCGTGGGGCTCAAGGATCTCCCGTATGGTGAAAGACTACAGAAGTTGCGACTGTACTCACTCGAGGAAAGAAGAGAACGGGGAGATATGATCGAAACGTATAAATACATCAAGGGACGCATCGAGTCAGAAGATGATATCTTCTGGCCCATGGGTCCCTCGACCACCAGAGGACATCCGCTGAAAGTCAGGGGAGGAAAGTTTCACGGCGACTCCAGGAAGTACTTCTTCACCGAAAGAGTGGCGGATCATTGGAACAGACTACCACTTCAGGTGGTAAAGGCCAGCAGCGTGACGGATTTTAAGAATAAATGGGATACTCTTGTGGGATCTTTAAGGAAGTAAATTCAGGGGGGGGGATACTTGGAATGGGCAGACTTGGTGGGCTGTAGCCCTTTTCTGCCGCTTTTTCTATGTTTCTATGTTTCTATAGAGCTAATGTTAATGCTTGTGTGTACATTGATTGCCGACATTCGCACAAACATTTTTATAATCTACGCATGTTCTTTGACGCAACCGGAAACAGGAAGTTGCAGGAGAGAAGTTTGATTGACTCGCGCAGCCGCGCGTGCACGGATTTTTGAACACGTGCGGCTCGGAAAAAAGGAAGCCGGAAAACTCGAAATTTAAGGTGAGGTGGAGGGAGGGAGCTGGCTAAATGCACGGCTTTTTGAACGCGTGCGGCTAGGGAAAAAGGAAGCCGGCAAACTCGGCTTATATGGATGCTGCGGGGACGGTGACGGGGCGGTGAATGGGATGGCAGTGGCGGTGACGGGGCGGTGAAAGGGATGGCAGTGGCGGTGACGGGGCGGTGAAAGGGATGGCAGTGACGGTGACGGGGCGGTGAATGGAATGGCGGTGACGGGGCGGTGCAGAGGATGGTGGGCCGGGGACGGGGCGGTGACGGGGACAGATTTTTTCCCCGTGTCATTCTCTATAAGCTACCCTTTGGAACAATTATAAAAACAAAACCCTGCCATCGTGTAAGACTGAAAGCTTGGCAGAGTTTCAGTAAAATGAGTTGGGGGGAGTCCATTGCAACCTTTGGGCCAGCATTCAACTATTACTCAGCGGTCACTGGGACATAGTTCCATCTCGACAGGGCAGGCCGTGATGCAAGAGGGACTCCGGCCGGGACAAGCACAGGAAAGGCGGCAGGGCAGGATCCGAGTGCTTTTGGTGAAAAAAGTGTGCCGTGTTGCTCTGGCAATTGCTGGAGGGAGGGTTCGCGGAGATTCAGTGCCGTACAGAGCAACGCCCGGTTTTATGCAGACCTGTCTCGTTTCTTCATTTGTGGTACCCTGAAAACCAGGGCACTCCAGGGTCGTCTTGAGAAACACTGAGCATCGTCTTTAATTTGAAGAAATGTTACTCCCAGGGGAATTCTACACAAGGAAAAAAAATGTAGAAGTCTGCGAAGTTCTGCCTTCTGTTTCTGTAAATGCGTGATTCAGCGCAGATGCAGAGGAGAATGTGGCCTAGTGGTTAGACCTATAGCCTCAGCACCCTGAGGTTGTGGGTTCAAACTGCACACTTCTCCTTGTGACCCTGGGCAAGTCACTTAATCCCCTCCATCGCCCCAGGTACATTAGACAGATTGTGAGTCCCCCAGGACAGACAGGGAAAAATGCTTGAGTACCTGAATAAATCCATGTAAACTGTTCTGAGCTCCCCTGAGGGAACAGTATAAAAAAATTGAATAAATATGATTTGGAGCCATGAAACTTACAAGTTATTCCACACTTTTTGTCTAAGTGAGGCAAATGGGCCCAAGTATAGGGAAACCAAGCCATTGTGACATCACTGCTGAGGTTGGCTCTTAGGCATTGGTGGAATGAGGCATTATGACATCACAATACGAGGGGCCGGTGAAAAGTTCTCAGCCCAGCCAAGAAGAGAATGATGTGGAGCCAGGAAACTGACAGGTTATTCCACACTTTTCTGGACACTTTTTGTTTCAATGAGGCAAATGCATCTAGCAATTGGGCACAAGTATAGGAAAACCAAGCCATTGTGACATCACCGATCAGGTTGGCTTGTAGGCATTGGTGGAATGAGGCATTATGACATCACAATACGAGAGGCCCAAGCAAGAAGAGGGAAGCCATGAAACTTACAAGGTATTCCACACTTTTCTTGACACTTTTCGTTTCAATGAGGCAAATGCACAAGTATAGGGAAACCAAGCCATTGTGACATCACCGATGAGGAAGGCTCTAGACATTGGTGGAATGAGGCATTATGACATCACAATACGAGAGGCCCAAGCAAGAAGAGGGAAGCCATGAAACTTACAAGGTATTCCACACTTTTCTTGACACTTTTCGTTTCAATGAGGCAAATGCACAAGTATAGGGAAACCAAGCCATTGTGACATCACCGATGAGGAAGGCTCTAGACATTGGTGGAATGAGGCATTATGACATCACAATACGAGAGGCCCAAGCAAGAAGAGGGAAGCCATGAAACTTACAAGGTATTCCACACTTTTCTTGACATTTTTCATTTCAATGCGGCAAATAGTCCCAAGTATAGGGAAACCAAGCCATTGTGACATCACCAATGAGGTTCGCTTTTAGGCATTGGTGGAATGAGGCATTATGACGTCGCAAAACGAGGGGCCGGTGAAAAGTTCTCAGCCCAGCCAAGAAGAGAATGATGTGGAGCCAGGAAACTGACAGGTTATTCCACACTTTTCTGGACACTTTTTGTTTCAATGAGGCAAATGCATCTAGCAATTGGGCACAAGTATAGGAAAACCAAGCCATTGTGACATCACCGATCAGGTTGGCTTGTAGGCATTGGTGGAATGAGGCATTATGACATCACAATATGAGGGGCCGCTGAAAAGTTCTCAGCCCAGCCAAGAAGAGAATGATGTGGAGCCAGGAAACTTACAAGCTATTCCACACTTTTCTTGACACTTTTTGTTTCAATGAGGCAAATGCACAAGTATAGGGAAACCAAGCCATTGTGACATCACCGATGAGGAAGGCTCTAGACATTGGTGGAATGAGGCATTATGACATCACAATACGAGAGGCCCAAGCAAGAAGAGGGAAGCCATGAAACTTACAAGGTATTCCACACTTTTCTTGACACTTTTCGTTTCAATGAGGCAAATGCACAAGTATAGGGAAACCAAGCCATTGTGACATCACCGATGAGGAAGGCTCTAGACATTGGTGGAATGAGGCATTATGACATCACAATACGAGAGGCCCAAGCAAGAAGAGGGAAGCCATGAAACTTACAAGGTATTCCACACTTTTCTTGACATTTTTCATTTCAATGCGGCAAATAGTCCCAAGTATAGGGAAACCAAGCCATTGTGACATCACCAATGAGGTTCGCTTTTAGGCATTGGTGGAATGAGGCATTATGACGTCGCAAAACGAGGGGCCACTGAAAAGTTCTCAGCCTACCTAACTAGTTCTGTTGGACCAGGACTAAAATAGCGGCACCATCAGCCTTTATATGTGATTACTCAGCGATTTTTCCACCTTCTCACTCTTGTTACTGTCCCTGAGGCAGGGAGCCAGGCACCAGGGCACCTTTTGAAACCCTATCTCATGAGTGCTAAATCCTGCCACCAGGTGACACCCTTAATAAGGACATGACTCTCCCACCCTACCCAGGGTTTGTGAACTCTACATCCGGAGCATCCCCTACTGAACACCTGACTCAAGGTTCAAGTTGGGAACATACGGCTTTCTTGGGTCACTTTTCTAAATTCTGTCTGCTCCCTCTCTAGTGCAAAATCTGTTGCAAGTATTAGTGTCAAATTTTCCCTACGGATCCGTCTGCAGTATTATGCATGAAACTAATGAGCGGAACTGGCCCCAGAAGAAAAACCTGTGACGATGCTTGCATTGCTTACATTCTACAGAAAAGACCCTCACAGACCTTTATGGAAAGATTCACCCAAGGCCAGGAGTCAGCATCCTACAGCTCTTCTTACATGTCCAGGCACCAACCCTTTAATCTCCCTTCCAACCCCACGATCCCCCCCCCCAGGTCTACTGAGATACCTGGTGGTCCAGTGGGAGTCTTTGTAGCAGGACCAGGGCCTTCTCACTCCTGCCTCCTCACAGCTGCCTTCTGAAATAGCTGTTGCTCGCGGCATTTGCTGTCATGCCATGAGGTCATGGCAGCCAGTTTAGAAGGCAGCAGCAAGGAGGCAGGAGCGGGAGGCTGTGCTCCTGTCGCAAAGACTCTCTCTGGACCACCTTGGGGGGTATTGTGGGGTTTGGAGAGAGATTAAAGGTTCAGAGCCTGGAGAGAGGAGAGAACCTTGGTTATGGGATGGGGGGGAGGGGGAGGGAGGGATGAGAGGTGCAGAGACCTACGAGAGCTTGGAGGGGAAGAAGATACACCTTGCGGCTCTGTAAATCTTGGGTCAAACATTTTGGATAAATTGGCTCTTTGCTCTAAAAAGGTTGCCAACTCCATCCCTAGGCTATACTTCAATATATTTGTATATATGCTCCCCCCCCCCCCCCCGTGAATAACACATTAGTCAACTCCTAGAACCATACCTTCCAAAAATATTCTGATTCCTAAATAAGCATCTACCTTCAGTATCCAACAAACTTCTTCCTTCATTGTTTGGTAATTTTTCTTCTGTAACCCGTATATACTGATATTCTCCACTGCTTCCTGTAATCACTTGATTCTCTGCTATGTAATTCTTTTGGAAAAATCCAGATATCTTATCATTTGTAATTCTCTACCATACCATGTAAAGTACATGAATCACTGTTATGTAATTCTCTCGGTAGAAACATAGAAACATAGAAAGATGACGGCAGAAAAGGGCCAAGGCCCATCAAGTCTGCCCACTATAGACCCTCCCCTTAAGATTAGCTAGTGTTTTGCCCTGACCCTCTTAGGGATCCCACATGGGCGTCCCATTTATTCTTAAAATCTGGCACGCTGCTTGCCTCGATCACCTGCACTGGAAGCCCGTTCCACCGATCAATCACTCGCTCCGTGAAGAAATACTTCCTGGTGTCGCCGTGAAATTTTCCGCCCCTGAGTTTGAGCGGGTGCCCTCTTGTGGTTGAGGGGCCTCTAAGAAGGAAGATGTCATCTTCCACTTCTATACGTCCGGTGACGTATTTAAACGTCTCAATCATGTCTCCCCTCTCCCTGCGCTCCTCTAGAGTGTAGAGCTGCAAATTGTCTAGTCTTGCTTCGTACGGGAGACCTTTAAGCCCTGAGACCATTCTGGTGGCCATTCTTTGGACCGACTCGACCCTCTGCACGTCTTTGCGGTAGTGTGGCTTCCAGAATTGCACGCAGTATTCCAGATGAGGTCTCACCATGGCCCTGTACAATGGTAATGTCCAGATCTCTTCTAATTTGTAATCCGCTTAGAACCGCAAGGCACAGGCGGAATAGAAATCACTAATGTAATGTACTGTTTTAAATATACCGTATGTTAGCTGCTTTGAATCTTTCAAGAAACGGGTCATGAGAGTGTTAACTGCATTGTGTTGTCCAATGTCCTACTGTTGGCTTAGGATGTGTTAAGATAGCATACTCGGGCTGGTTGGACGCTCTTTTGATATGATGTCATGCTGCTGGATTAAGGAAATGTTCTGTAGCTCTGACACGCTGCCCAGGGCTCTCTGAAATGTTGTTCAAATTCTCGATGAGTTATGGAGATATAGTAGGGGGTGTGGGGTCACTAAAGCATTGCGCCTCGGTTTGGGAATCTATTCCTCCCAAAATGCAGGAATACCTCAAATCATTCCAAACCACAACGTCTGGCTGACACCCAGCTTGGCTTTGCTGATCTCTGGTCATTGCACGGAACTGATCCCATGAGCGCATCTTATCTTGGGGCTTGCATGGGGCTCGCAGAGCACCTTGACCTGTTATCAAATATTGTGTTTCTTGGTCTTCAAAGCAAACAGGCAGCTGACATGGCAAAGCTAGGAAGGGAGGCGGATGGTCCTCAGTCTTCTGCTGGGATCTCCCCTTCCCCCGATAAGTGTGCCTATTAGAGAATGACACGGGGACAAAGTTTGTTCCCGTCCCCGCAAACTCTGTCCTCAATTGCACAAACCTCAAACACTTATGATTTTATATTTATATTTTCTTTTTAGAAAAGTATAAAAAAAAGAGACAATATTCTGTACAACTGTTAATAAATCACAAACAGAGTTTCCATTTCGATCTGGTTTTGGTACAACCTTCCCAAAGATTGAGTTGCCTGTGTTTATACATCATCTGGGAAGATAATTGGATTGTCTTTCAGACATGGGTGTAGACGAGAACCTAAATTATGTAGTGGGTGAACAGGAAAATAACCCCCTCCCCGCAGAAGCGGTTTTTAGAGCAGGCCGGCACGCTGAATGCGCTGCGCTGCTCCCAACGCTCCTACGAACTCTATGAGTGTCAGGAGCAGCGCAGAATATTCCGCACACTAGCCAGCGCTAAAACCCCTTTTGCGGTTTGGTAAAAGGATGGGGGGGGGGGCAAATGGCTGGTAGAAAACTGGAACGCTCTTCCGGAGTCTGTTATAGGGGAAAACACCCTCCGTGGATTCAAGACAAAGTTGGACAAGTTCCTGCTCAACTGGAACGTACGCAGGTGAGGATGGACTCATTTAGAGCACTGGTCTTTGACCTAAGGGCCGCCGCGTGAGCGGACTGCTGGGCACGATGGACCACTGGTCTGACCCAGCAGCGGCAATTCTTATGTTCTAAATGTTGGAGATGTTCCTTGATGCCAGCAATGATGGATGAATCTGTTGCAGTAACAGTAAGATGCTTGAGCAGCTGGGCACATGATGGAAGGATGTTGCAAGTGGTGAGAGTCTGACAAGACTCTTGTTGCCACATCAAAGGCAGACAAGACACTAATGATGTCATTTAAATCCAATAGCAACTTCTGCAGTTTTTTAAAAAATAATTAAATTCAATTGCCAATTGTCTAAGATGTGTTAAGTTTCTACATATTGATACTAGTCTCAAGTTTTTAGAGAATGACACGGAGGTGAAGTTTATCCCTATAGCCTCTGTCCCTGTGCCCACCCTGCGAGGACCCGTCTCCGTGTCGTTAGTTTGCAGTTTGGATTAGATCAGGGACTCTGATTTAGAAATGACAGATCACGTGACTGGGTATAAAATCTTATGTATGGAGTCACTTAATCTTGTGTTCTTGAGACCAGCTGTTGCTTTTGGCCAGTGGAAGGCTGTGGAGGTTAGTGCACTGGCCTGGGTTTGATTCCCGCTACAGCTCCTTGTGGGCAAAAAACTTAACGCTTCACAAGTTGCATTTACTGATTGATTTCTTCTGTGAATATGGAAAGGAAGAATTTATTGTCAGAGCTGCTTAAGGCCGCAGTGGTAGGGAGAGTCTCAAAATTCTGATTGTCAGGTTTCTTGACTCCTTGGATCTTAGTCGTCAGTTTTCTTTGCTTTTTGCTTTGCTTGGTTATTATTGGACACTGCAAGGCACAGGTATTCAAGACCAATTTGTGTACCTGGAAAGCCATTATGGGATGGACTCTCACCAATTGGCACTGTGGCATCTTTAAAGAGGAGGCCCAGTTATAGAATCATCCCCTGGTAAGATGGGTTTTTTGTTTTTTTTTTCATGTTGTTGGTTTATGTAGGGTTACCAGATGTCTGGATTTCCTTTTCAAGGAAATGTCCGGGGGTCCGGACGGCTTTTCAAACCCCGGCACTTTGTCCAGGTTTTGAAAAGCTTTCCAGGTGGCAGCGACTTTGGGACGGCATCTGCGCCTGCGTGGGATGCAATGCGGTAACCTCACACCGGCACATATGCAAATGCCCTCCTGACAGGTTGAGGGGGTGGGGCTGGAGGCGGGACTGGGGTGGAACGGGGTGAGCCTGGGGGGCGAGGCCATGGGTCCAGATTTTTGTTCCCGAAAATCTGGTAACCCTAGTTTATGGATGTGTTGGTGGAGGAGAAATTGTCTGTATTTTAGGATGTTAAAAGCATGGCAGTCTGCTATGTATTCTCAGTCCACACCCGGACCATCTCAAGGTAGCCAAACAGATTGAAAAGGTGACGGCAAAAGCTGGAAGGATGCTAGGTTGCATAGGGAGAGGTATGGCCAGTAGGAAAAAGGAGGTGTTGATGCCCCTGTATAAGACTCTGGTGAGACCTCATCTATCATAATAAAATCCTAAGCGCGCACGCGCACTTCAAACGCCATGACCCCTGACTCCGTGATCCGTGCTTCTGTGGTGCCACATGCGCAGTTGGACCCTGCGGCAGTTTCTCTATGGGTCTCCATTCTCATGCGCATGTGCACCAATGGCTTCCCCCCCTCCCACACACCGGCCAGCCTGCGCCTCGACAAACGACGCACAGACAGGGGCTAGTGGCGTTTCCCCAGCCTGAGGCTGGACCAACAGCGCAAGCAGCCGTGGTTTCATCAAGCAGCTGCGGGCCATTTGCTAGGCCGGCCCATTTCAATAATTCAAGATGGGCTGGCCTAGCAAAAGCCCTGAGGCTGCCCGGGCTAGCGGATACTGAACAAAGGGAGCAGGTAAGGGAGAAGGGGTACTACTGGACAGGGGGAGGTAAAAGGGAAGCAGTGAAGGGGTGCTGCTGGACAGGGGGGAGGTAAAAGGATGGGAGAAGAGCTACTGCTGGACTGGGGGAGCAGGGAAGGGGTGCTGCTGGACAGGGGTGAGGTAAAAGGGAAGCAGGGAAGGGGTGCTGCTGGACAGGTGGGAGGTAAAAGGAAGGGAGAAGGGCTATTGCTGGACAAGGGGGAGCAGGGAAGGGGTGCTGTTGGACAGGGGGGAGGCAAAAGGGGAGCAGGGAAGGGGTGCTGCTGGACAGGGGTGAGGTAAAAGTAAGGGAGAAGGGCTGCTAGCACCCGTTAATATAACAGGCTAAAAAACTAGTTTAGAATATTGTATACAATTCTGGAGGCCGCACCTTCAAAAAGATATTAAAAGAATGGAGTCGGTCCAGAGGAAGGCTACTAAAATGGTGTGTGGTCTTCTTGATAAGGTGTATGGGGACAGACTTAAAGATCTCAATCTGTATTCTTTGGTATAGAAGAATAAAGTTATGTTATGTTATTATGGCGCATTTCAGAAAGAAATTAAGACTGCATTGTTTGACAGATTTATCTCCTAAACAGAAATCTTTTTAAAACTAATTCTATGCTGTCTACTCTCGAGAAACATGGTGCACTTTTACTATTTGTATTCTGATTGTCCAGTGCTCTTCAGCGTAAACCGCCTAGAAGTCGTAAGATTGTGGCGGTATAGAAGAATAAAGTTATGTTATGTTATGGAGGAAAGGTGGGAGAGGGGAGAGATGATAGAGACATTTAAATACCTACGTAATGTAAATGCGCACGAGCCGAGTCTCTTTCATTTGAAAGGAAGCTCCGAAATGAGAGGGCATAGGATGGAGTTAGGCTTCAGAGTAATCTGAGGAAATACTTTTTACAGAAAGGGTGGTAGATGCATGGAACAGTCTCCTGGAAGAGGTGGTGGAGACAGAGACTGTGTCTGAATTCAAGAAAGCCTGGGACAGGCACGTGGGATCTCTTAGGGAGAGGAGGAGATAGTGAATGCTGTGAATGTGCCATTTGGCCTTTACCTGCCATCATGTTTCTATGTTAATTATTATTTTGGGCAGTGTTTGTGCTAATCATAGTAATTAGAGAGAACAAACCCTGGTCTGTGTAAGCACGAAAGGTGAGGACATCCAGTCTTAATGCTTTCCCTTAAGAGCATCTCATAGATCTCCTAGACGAAATTGTCTCTTTATGCAAATTTGGAACCCCTATATTCCAAAACTTTCACCTAGAGCAAGAAGTTTAATTCTTAATGAATTACCTTGAAGCTATGGATGCCTTCATTGTATTCCAAAACCTGGCTGTTTTTGTCACCTTTCATCCAGGGAGGGAGGGGGAAGGAGGGAGGAGGGAAAGGGAAGGAGGGAGGGGGAGAAGGGAAGGGGGTGATAATGGGGGACTATGTTTGTAATAAAAATGTTTGGAGGAATGATAATTTTTTCATGCTAGTATTTTATAGATTATATGTACAGTCAAACCTCGGTTTGCGAGTGTTTTGCAAGATGAGCAAAACATTCTCGCAAATCGTAACTCGCAAACCGAGCGTTGACTCGATTTGCGAGCACCCTCCTGCTCGAACCGGCATCGCTCCCCCACCCGCGAACACCCCCTCGAGAACCGGCATTGCATCCCCATGCTGGAAGCGGCATCCCCCACCTGCCCAAATAAGCCCCTTACACCATCTGGCATGTCCTGTGGGTTGGTGCTGCATGCCGTTGCCAGTCAACAAAGATCCCGCCTCTTGCCCGGGCTGGGCTCAAGAGGCAGGATCTTCGTTGATTGGCACCGGCATGTCCTGTGGGTTGTTGACGTGCTGGTGCCAGATGGGGTAAGGGGCTTGTTTGGGCGGGCGGGGAATGCCACTTCCAGCACGGGGGTGCAATGCCGGTTCTCAGGGGGGCATTCGCGGGCGTTCACGATGCTGTTTCGAGCGGGAGAGGGGGGTGCGATGCCAGTTCTTAGGGGAGCGTTCGCAGGCAGGAGCGATGCCAATTTGAACGGGGGGGAGTGTTTGTGGGGGGAGCGATGCCAGTTTGAGGGGGGGGGGGGATGGTGGAGCAGCACCGGTGGCCTCAGGGGATGGGAACAAATCAAGCGAGTTTCCCTTACTTCCTATGCCACTGTAGCTAAAAAGAGTATTTTATTTCGTTAAGTGCCAATTTGCAGAATCAAAATTCGATGTTTTGACATGGTTTCAGATCATTGATTGAACCGTATCCACGTAATTCTCTTCCTGGTTGGGCTGAGAACTTTTCAGCGCCCCCTTGTAGTGTGAAGACTTTCACTCTCTGGTAACCAGAGCTGAGATTGTGATGTCATAATGCCTCATTCCACCAATAAGAGCCAACCTCATTCCTGATGTCACAATGGCTTGATTGTCCTATAGTTCTCAGCCCAACCAACCAAATTCCTAAATTCTGAGCATTATTTTGCTGCTGACGCCGAAAAGAGTGTTATCTTATTTCGTTAAGTGCCAATTTGCAGAAACAAAATTGTATGACCTTGTTTCAGGTCATTCACTGAACCATATTCACGCCATTTTCGTCTTGGTTGGTTTGAGAACTTTTCAGCACCCCCTCGTAATAATTCTAGGGAGATACATTTTGTCAGTTCACATTGCAGGCTGAACATGATTTTGAAATATAATAATTACGCTGTCTGGCCTGTAATTCCAGAATTTAATCAGGCTTGCTGAACATCTGACTGGTTTTAACCCGATGTCTTGGTACATGATTTGCAACAGTTTTCTGATTTATACTTAGCATTGTATGACATATCTGAATGTTTCATTTGTAATCCTCAGTAAATACTGTAGCAGTTTATAACTATTTAGGGATTAACCAGAGCTGACTTCGTAACAGTATTTATTCTTGGGAGACCTTCCCAAGGTAGAGAGTGGCAATTGTGCGTTTAGGTGTGTCGTAAAATCCTACTGTATTTTGGGGGGTTATTTTGCCATTTAAGGTAATAGAAGACCATATCAGGTCGATCACTTCCACCTTTGAGTCTTAACTTGGCATAAGGCTGACAGAGATTCAATTAAATCCTATGCCAGGAAGGGGTAGCCAATAATGAGACTGTTTTCTAATGATGGCATCTTAAAAAAAGATATAGGACAGTGTTTCTCAACTCCCTCCTGGAATCACACCTAGCCAGCCAGGCTTTTGGGTTTGCTGCAATGAATATATATGACATAAATTTGCATATGCAAATGAATCTCATGCATATTTATTGTGGTAATCCTGAAAACTCAACTGGCCAGATGTGCCTCCAGGAGAGGGTTGAGAAACTCTGGTTGAGGACACCGGATAGAGAGGAGGAGATCAGGAGATGTGAATTCGACAAGCCTCATTCTATAAACAGCTCAGAAAGGTAGACTACGGAAAGAACGAATCCCCTGGTATCCAAAAGTGGGAGATAAGAACATAAGAATAGCCTTACTGGGTCAGACCAATGGTCCATCAAGCCCGTTCTCACAGTGGCCAATCCAGGTCCCTAGTACCTGGCCCAAACCCAAGGAGTAGCAACATTCTAGAATCCCAAAGAATAACAAAAGATTCTAGAACCCCAAAGAGTAGCAACATTCCATTCAGAATCCTAAAGAATTGCTAGATTCTAGAATCCCAAAGAATAACAAAAGATTCTAGAACCCCAAAGAGTATCAAGATTCCATGCAGAATCTCAAAGAAAGAATAGCAAGATTCCGGAACCCCAAAGAGTAGCAACATTCCATTCAGAATCGTAAAGAATAGCAAGATTCTAGAATCCCAAAGAATAACAAAAGATTCTAGAACCCCAAAGAGTAGCAACATTCCATTCAGAATCCTAAAGAATTGCAAGATTCTAGAATCCCAAAGAATAACAAAAGATTCTAGAACCCCAAAGAGTATTAAGATTCCATGCAGAATCTCAAAGAAAGAATAGCAAGATTCCGGAACCCCAAAGTGTAGCAACATTCCATTCAGAATCGTAAAGAATAGCAAGATTCTAGAATCCCAAAGAATAACAAAAGATTCTAGAACCCCAAAGAGTATCAAGATTCCATGCAGAATCTCAAAGAATAGCAAGATTCCGGAATCCCAAAGAATAACAAAAGATTCTAGAATCCCAAAGAGTAGCAACATTCCATGCTTCTGATCCAGGGCAAGCAGTGGCTTCCCCCATGTCTTTCTCAATAACAGACTATGGACTTTTCCTCCAGGAAATTGTCCAAACCTTTCTTAAATATGACTAGGGTTACCAGATTTTGTTAAGCTGAAACTCGGACATGTGGTCCCATCCCATTCCACCCTAGCCCTGCCCCCAAACCTCTTCTCCTTAAGCTCAGAGCTGCATCTGGAGGGCCTCTCAGCATGCGCAGATGTGATGCAATGATGTCACACACATGATGTCATCGTGTCACACCTGTGCATGCTTGGAAGCCCTCCAGACGCTGCCCCAAACTTGAAAACCCGGACGAACAGCTGCTTTTTAAAAATCCATCTGGACACCCAGACAGTCCTTTAAAAAGAGGACATGTCCGGTTAAATCCGGACGTCTGATAACCCTAGTTATGACACCATGAAAGCATCACAAAGCACATATGCGGGAGATGAAAGAGAGAGCAGTCAACTGATATCGAAGCAGATGGCCAAGACACAAGACACAAGATTTTACAAACCATGCGCGTTATATTCGTGAGCGCATTGTACAAATTTTTTTTTACATAGTTCCACTCTCCGACGTCCGATTCACCCCGCAGGACCGCTCGCACTCCCACCCCGAAGGACCGCTCGCACCCGCACCCCCACCCCAAAGGACCGCTCGCAGAGAAAGGGCGGGACCGCCGGAAGAGGAAGCAGCGCAGACGCAGGGCTCAGAGAAGGGGCGGGACCACCGGCAGAGGAAGCAGCAGGACAACAGTAGGCAGCTTCTCCATGATGGGGGGGTGGGGAGGCTGTGGGGGTGCGAGCGGTCCTTCGGGGTGGGGGTGCGAGTGCGAGTGCAAGCGGTCCTGCGGGGTGGGGGTGCGAGCGATCCTGCGGGGGGGGGGGTGAATCGGACGTCGGGGGGCATCAGGCTTTCAGGGTGGGGACAGGACTTCAAGGGGGAGAGGAGAGTCGGGGCAGGCGAAAGGAGAGTCGGGGCGGGTGAAAGGAGAGTCGGGCGGCGACGGGAGAGTCGGGGCGGCATGCACGGTATACGGGTGTTCACGGTATATAAAAATTTCTTTACATAAATTACAGTTTCCTGCGCGCTATACCCGTGTGCGCGTTTTTACACGGGTGCGCGGTATATGAGTGAAAATACGGTAATAGGGCTCCGGACCCAGACCATGAGCGGGGGAGGGTTGCCTAGATTTAAATGCTAGCAAAGCACCTTTTTGAAGCCTGTTTTCCAAAGTAAAGTAGGTGTCAAGGATACTTTATGGAATACTAGTAGAAACAAGCAAAAGATTGACCCTTGGCCCCACAGACAATACAAATCCAGCGAAAACGAAAAACTCTGTGGCGATGGAGGCTTTATGAAAAGAGATACAATTTGATAATCCGCATAAAATATATCTAGGACCTAAAACATTGAGATCTTTTAATTGATAACATTTTATTGAAGGAAATAATATAATATAATACAAAAGATTTATTTTCAAATAGATTCACAATTATAATATTTACATACATAATTCTATCATTCTTTCAAAATATATTTCCATTGACCCAAATCTACCCCCCCCTACTACCCTGCACTCCCTTCCCCCTACTTCCCCCCTCCTTTCCCCCCTCCAATTCACATTGTATTGAATTAATTAATAAAACTAAAGCCTGCATCCTGAACATTACCAATCTTCACAGAGTTTTTCATTTATACTGGTATAAACCACATTATATGAGCTTACTTTGCAGGTACAGCTATATATGTTTATGTTTTATTAACATGTGATATCCCGCTTAAGCATATTACAGATCTAAGCGGTTTAAAATAAAATACAGGTGCTTAGAACTTCCCTCTCTGTCCTGAAGCTAAAGTACCCGATTAAACAATTATTAAAATAGAAAAGATATAACAAAATTCCAAGAATTGTGAGGGAAAGGTACAATTCAAATATAGTACTCCCCCGAAATTTGCAGGGATTCTGTTCCAGGAACCCCCGTGAATTTTGAAAAACCCAAAGACAGGGGAGGCAGGAGAGGGCAGCCGCAGCGCCGGCGGGTGAAGAAAATCACTCACGGCCTGCTCCGACCGCCTCTTCCTGTAGTAAACTCGGGCTGCACCAATCAGGAGCTGCTTTGACGCCCAGCTCTTGATTGGTGTAGCCTGACTTTACTAAAGGAAGAGGCGGTCGGAGCAGGCCGCGAATGAGTGAATCTGTGATTCGCGGGGGAACACGGTAATAAAGAAAAAGATAAAAGAAAAAAAAAAGAATAAAATTAAAATATACAAATAAGTTTAAGAGATTGGAGATTGAGCAAAATAAATATTTGATAACGTCCCTCATCGAAGATTACTGAACAAGCTAAAATCGATAGGATTAGGAAACATTCTAACAACATGGATTGGGGATTGGCTGAACGGCAGACGTCAGAAGGTGGTGGTGAATGGTACCCCATCTGAAGCGTCGGACGTGAACAGTGGAGTGCCGCAGGGATCGGTCCTGGGCCCAATTCTATTCAACTTATTCATAAGGGATATGACACAAGGACTTAGAGGAAGGGTATCACTATTCGCCGACGACGCCAAGCTTTGCAACATAGTAGGCAAAAGCTCATTACCTGATAATATGACACACGACCTACTGCTGCTGGAACAATGGTCAAATACTTGGCAGCTAGGTTTCAATGCTAAGAAATGCAAGATAATGCACTTGGGCAAGAGAAACCCGCGTAGAGCTTATGTACTAAATGGCGAGACCTTGGTTAGGACCACGGAGGAACGCGATCTAGGAGTGATCATTAGTGAAGACATGAAAGTTGCCAATCAAGTGGAGAAGGCTTCCTCCAAGGCAAGACAAATATTGGGGTGTATCCGCAGAGGTTTCGTCAGCAGGAGACCTGAAGTTATGATGCCGTTGTACAAAGCCATGGTGAGGCCGCACTTGGAGTACTGTGTTCAGTTTTGGAGACCACACTACCGAAAGGACGTGCTGAGGATCGAGTCGGTTCAGCGAACGGCCACCAGGATGGTCGTGGGGCTCAAGGATCTCCCGTATGGTGAAAGACTACAGAAGTTGCGACTGTACTCACTCGAGGAAAGAAGAGAACGGGGAGATATGATCGAAACGTATAAATACATCAAGGGACGCATCGAGTCAGAAGATGATATCTTCTGGCCCATGGGTCCCTCGACCACCAGAGGACATCCGCTGAAAGTCAGGGGAGGAAAGTTTCACGGCGACTCCAGGAAGTACTTCTTCACCGAAAGAGTGGCGGATCATTGGAACAGACTACCACTTCAGGTGGTAAAGGCCAGCAGCGTGACGGATTTTAAGAATAAATGGGATACTCTTGTGGGATCTTTAAGGAAGTAAATTCAGGGGGGGGGATACTTGGAATGGGCAGACTTGGTGGGCTGTAGCCCTTTTCTGCCGCTTTTTCTATGTTTCTATGTTTCTATAGAGCTAATGTTAATGCTTGTGTGTACATTGATTGCCGACATTCGCACAAACATTTTTATAATCTACGCATGTTCTTTGGCAAAGTATGTGCTGTCCCATCTTAGCACATACCTACAGAATATCGTGTATCTGGAAAATGTACATATGTATTCACATTTGTGTATGAATAACTGGCATACTCCAGCTCCTTATACAATTTTTTTAAACCCCTCTTCTAGCCCCTGTCTTGTGCCTGAACCAGGGGTGTCAAAGTCCCTCCTCACGGGCCACAATCCAGTCGAGTTTTCAGGATTTCCCCAATGAATATGCATGCGATCTATTAGCATAGTTTCAAGTTCAAGTTTTATTACCATTTGATGAATCGCTTATACAAATTTTCTAAGCGATGTACAATTTAAAAAGCCACTAGATAGTGGTCTCCCATACAATTGGACAAACTAATCACCATACAAACTAAATAAATCAATTAACATTTTAGCAATCAAATTAGAGACAAACATGATTGAAGAAGGAAAGGAGGGAAAAGTTACAACTTCATTCTCTATTAGAAAGTACATAAAAGGAAAAAAAACAATAGGGAGGGAATGAGTTTGATATTCGTACCAAAATGTAAGGGGTCCAAGATAGGCCATATTACACGTCAAAAGCGTCTTGAAACAAAAAAGTTTTTAATAATTTTTTAAAAAGATGAAAGATCTTTTTCATTTCTACTATAATTTGGCAGTGAATTCCACAATTTAGGGGCCATAACAGAAAACATATCATTTCTTCTTGTGCCAACGATTTTCAAAGAGGGAATTGTTAGTAAGTTTGAAGAAGATGATCGTAGAGAGCGTGGGGCATTGTATGGGATAATCATTCTTGACATAAATTGTGGTTCGTTAAAGATTAGTACTTTAAATACTAAAAATAGAATCTTGAAGTTAATTCGGTGGGAAATAGGAAACCAATGTGATTTAATCATTAGTGCTGTGACATGATCATATTTTTTCGCTGTATGAATAAGTTTTATTACAATGAAAGCAATGCATGCAAATAGATCTCATGCATATTCATTGGGGAAAGCCCGACTGGATTGTGGCCCTCGAGGAGGGACTTTGACACCCCTGGCCTGAACAGACAGAGCTGGGCTTGCTTTTAAGCTAGGGGTGGGCAACTCCGGTCCTCGAGGGCCAGAATCCAGTCGGGTTTTAAGGATTTCCCCAATGAATAAGCATAAGATCTATTTGCATACACTGCTTTCAATGCATATTCATTGGGGAAATCCTGAAAACCTGACTGGATTCCGGCCCTCGAGGACCGGAGTTGCCCACCCCTGTTTTATCCTATAGACTTCTTTACGTAGGGCAGGGGTGTCAAATGGCAGTCCTCGAGGGCCGCAATCCAGTCGGGTTTTCAGGATTCCCAATGAATATGTATTGAAAGCAGTGCATGCAAATAGATCTCATGCATATTCATTGGGGAAATCCTGAAAACCCGACTGGACTGCGGCCCTCGAGGACCGACATTTGACACCCCTGACGTAGGGTTACCAGATGTGCTGAAGAAAAAAAAAGGAGGATACATGGCTCCGCCCCCGGCCCCGCCCCTGAGCAAACTTGATCTCTTCTCCTTCCCCGAGTCCGGACCGCGTCTGGAGGGCCTCTGAGCATGAGTGGATGTGACACAATGACGTCATCCATAAGTGCGCAAGTTGTGATGTCATCGTGTTACATCCATGCATGCTCGAAGGCCCTTCGGATGCAGCCCTGAGCTCGGAGCCTCCCGAAACCCGGACGTCTGGTAATCCTATCTTTATGGAGAAATTGGAACTGCAAGTCTACAGAGAACACAGGTCCTAACTAGGGTTACCAGACGTCCGGATTTACCCAGATATGTCTTCCTTTGCAGTACGTGTTTGGGGGTCTGGACGGCTTTTCAAAACCCATAACTTTGTCCGGGTTTTGAAAAGCTTCCCGACAAAATTGATTCGGGAAGGGGCATTCAGGCATGTGTGGATGCAATGCGGTGACTTTGTCACTCCGTCGCATGCGCGGATGCCGTCTGGGGTCGGAACAGGGCATGACAGAGGCGGAACTTGGTGGTCCTGGGGGCGTGGCCATGGGTTTGGATTTTCCCAAAGGAAAATCTGGTAACCCTAGTCCTAACAGTAACATCTGTGTCCAGGATGCACCAGTGTTGAGTACCATCCAGACCAGAGCACATTCCATTCAGAATCCTAAAGAATTGCAAGATTCTAGAATCCCAAAGAATAACAAAAGATTCTAGAACCCCAAAGAGTATCAAGATTCCATGCAGAATCTCAAAGAATAGCATGATTCCGGAACCCCAAAGAGTGCAACATTCCATTCAGAATTTTAAAGAGTAGCAAGATTCTAGAATCCCAAAGAGTATCAAGATTCCATGCAGAATCTCAAAGAAAGAATAGCAAGATTCCGGAACCCCAAAGAGTAGCAACATTTCATTCAGAATCGTAAAGAATAGCAAGATTCTAGAATCCCAAAGAATAACAAAAGATTCTAGAACCCCAAAGACTATCAAAATTCCATGCAGAATCTCAAAGAATAGCAAGATTCTGGAACCCCAAAGAGTGCAACATTCAATGCAGAATCCCCAAAGAGTAGCAACATTCCATTCAGAATTTTAAAGATTCTAGAATCCCAAAGAGTAACAAAAGATTCTAGAACCCCAAAGAGTATCAAGATTCCATACAGAATCTCAAAGAATAGCAAGATTCCGTATCCCAAAGAGTGCAACATTCAATACAGAATCCCCAAAGAGTAGCAACATTCCATTCAGAATTTTAAAGAGTAGCAAGATTCTAGAATCCCAAAGAATAACAAAAGATTCTAGAACCCCAAAGAGTTTCAAGATTCCATGCAGAATCTCCAAGAATAGCAAGATTCCGGAACCCCAAAGAGTCCAACATTCAATGCAGAATCCCCAAAGAGTAGCAACATTCCATTCAGAATTTTAAAGAGTAGCAAGATTCTAGAATCCCAAAGAGTAACAAAAGATTCTAGAACCCCAAAGAGTATCAAGATTCCATGCAGAATCTCAAAGAAAGAATAGCAAGATTCCGGAACCCCAAAGAGTAGCAACATTCCATTCAGAATCGTAAAGAATAGCAAGATTCTAGAATCCCAAAGAATAACAAAAGATTCTAGAACCCAAAGAGTATCAAGATTCCATGCAGAATCTCCAAGAATAGCAAGATTCCGGAACCCCAAAGAGTCCAACATTCAATGCAGAATCCCCAAAGAGTAGCAACATTCCATTCAGAATTTTAAAGAGTAGCAAGATTCTAGAATCCCAAAGAGTAACAAAAGATTCTAGAACCCCAAAGAGTATCAAGATTCCATGCAGAATCTCAAAGAAAGAATAGCAAGATTCCGGAACCCCAAAGAGTAGCAACATTCCATTCAGAATCGTAAAGAATAGCAAGATTCTAGAATCCCAAAGAATAACAAAAGATTCTAGAACCCAAAGAGTATCAAGATTCCATGCAGAATCTCCAAGAATAGCAAGATTCCGGAACCCCAAAGAGTCCAACATTCAATGCAGAATCCCCAAAGAGTAGCAACATTCCATTCAGAATTTTTTTTTTTAAAATGTTTTTATTAAAGTTTCAGAAAAAGCTCAACAAAAGTAACAACATGGTGTTCACAAGAATACATGAATACCTGCAAAGTCTTCCGAACTTCACCATCACCCCAAATCCCCTCCCTCCCACCCCCCAATCCATCCCATCCCAAATAACCAACAAACCCTACAAAGCAGCACAAATCATACATTTTCTCCATTCCAAGAACAATGTCTGTGTAATAACTCAGGCATTAAGCAGATGACTTCGGGCTCTAGAAGTCAATGTAAGCCAAAAGGGTTCCCAACAAAGCCTAAAAGTCCGGCCAGGTAATGTATCCAGAGAAGCAATTCGCAAACGGTCCATGGAAGCCTGCTGTAACATCAAGGTGCGCCAGTGAGATAAAGTTGGAGATTCAGAGGAAATCCAGCATTGTAAGATCACTTTTTTCCCCATTAACACTGCCCGGGCCATGAAATTCCGAAACCCTCTTGGGGAAGCAAGCAGTCCATTCAGAATTTTAAAGAGTAGCAAGATTCTAGAATCCCAAAGAATAACAAAAGATAGCCTTTTTACTCTCCCCTCTCCCCCCTTTCTGCTCTGGAGCACCTGAGGCTGGCGATAGCATTAGATGTCAGCCTTGGCCCAGCAGGCTCTTCACAGGCAATGTCTGCTGATCTGAGCCTCTGATCACAGCAGGAGGGGAGGAAACGCCAGGCTTTGATTTCCTTTTGCTAAAAGTAGATCCTGGCAGTGTTCCTCAGGGCCTTCAACTTGCAGGTGGCTGTGGGCGTTTTTCCTCTGCAGTAATTAACGGCTTTGCATTTCGCAGTTGAAAAGAAAACGCCAAACACCGGGGAACTGAAAGACTTGTTGTGATAAATACAGAGGGCCTGCCGCTACACTTGTTAATCTACCACACATTTTTTGGGGGGGAGTGTTGTCAAATTTCTAAATTATTTGGCTGGAAACAGTACAATTAAAGCTTCATCTTGGCTCATTTATTGTTTAAGGAGGAGGAACCACCTGACAGGATGTCAAAAGAAAATAGTGGAGCAGATTCTATTGTTAGTGGTTCGTGAATCTTAAGACTGGGAGAAATTACCGGGTTAGTGCCTGCTAATCACAGAACCTGACAGTGGATGCGCTCTTTGTTAGCGGAAGTGTTCACCGTACCAGCCCAGATTCCAACAGAATGGTCGCATGACCCCTCCCCCCAATACTATTGCCCATCCTACCTTTGGCCCTCGTCGCTTGTAAATTGTCTTCAACTTATATTGGATAAATGAGATCTAGAAATTCAGATTAGATTAGATTTCCCATAAATCTGAGCGAGGGATGTGATGCATGAAACAATGTGGTGGAGAGGGGCATTCTCTACGAAATGCTGATGTAAAACCAGAAGGCATAATTTGAGGCTGAGGGGTGGAAGACTCAAGAGCAGTGTAAGGAAATTCTTCTTTACGGAGAGGGTGGTGGATGCCTGGAATGCGCTCCCGAGGGAGGTGGTGGAGAAGAAAACAGTGACAGAGTTCAAACAAGCGTGGGATGAACACAGAGACTTTCTAATCAGAAAATATTGAGTGTATATTGAAGAAATAAGGCCAGTAGGGGGCAGACTTGCATGGCCCCTGTCCTTTATTTGGACATTCAGTGGAGGATGGGCTGCGGAGGGCTTCGATGGCTGGGATGGTTCAGATGGGCTTCGATGGAGACTCCAATAGATGGAACCTAAGCACTCTACCGAGCAGAGCTCTGGGTTTCTAGCCCAGAAATATCTAAGAAAAAGGACCATTTAAATTACATGATTCATTTATGGAGCATTTATGGTTGGGCAGACTAGATGGACCATTCGGGTCTTTATCTGCCGTCATTTACTATGTTACAGGTATTTTTAGCCCTTTCAATTAAAGGAGGATATTTCTTAATGGAAACAAATGTAGACAGTAGCGCCTTCTATAGGAAGGAAGGATATACACAAGTGCACTTTTGTTTAATTAGTATGCCTTAAAATTTAGGGCCTGATTCTAAATGGTCCCTAGCAACACTTAACTCCTAGGGACCATTCTGCGCGGTTGTCAATCAACCAGGAGGCGTCATTTATAGAGTCGTGCCTATCAGCGCCTAACTGGAAGGGATCGGTAGGCATCCTAATTTTAGGCACTGGTATTAGACCAGGGTTTTCCTGACTTAACTTACTGGCACCTATCACAGACGCCTACTGATGCCTAAATCATACCATGCCTATTCTCCATCCCTTACATAGTAACTTAGTAAATGACGGCAGATAAAGTCCTGAACAGTCCATCCAGACTGCCTTTAAGTTATTTCCATTTAAAAAAATACATGATTTGATTAACTTGTCTCTTCTTTGATATTTCTGGACCGTAGACTGTAAAGTCTGGTATTGGCCTAGGTTCCAAATGCTGAAGTTGCCTTCTAATCGAGCCATTGTGACATCACCGCTGAGGTTGGCTCTTAGGCATTGGTGGAATGAGGCATTATGACATCACAATCTTGGAATGTTGCTACTCTTTGGGTTTCTGCCTGGTACTTGGGACCTAGATTGGCCACTGTTGGAAACAGGATACTGGGCTTGATGGAGCTTCGGTCTGCCCCAGTACGGCAGCTCTTATGTAAGCCAAGTATAGGATAATGAAGCCATTGTGACATCACCGCTGAGGTTGGCTCTTAGACATTGGCGGAATGAGGCATTATGACATCACAATCTCAGCTCTGGAATGTTGCTACTTCTTTGACTTTCTACCAGGTAACATAGTAACATAGTAAATGACGGCAGATAAAGACCTGAACGGTCCATCCAGTCTGCCCATTAGTAATACCCATTACAAATACATGATTAAATTAACTTGTCTCTTCTTTGATATTTCTAGGCCGTAGACTGTAAAGTCTGGTCTTGTCCAACCATCCCGTTGTTTGCAGGATATCTGCTTTGCAGCTAGGCATGGGTAGACGCTTCGACTTAGGCATTAGTAGACCCCATGCTTCGTTCCATGCGGATCTCCTAATTACCATAAGACACACTTTATTTCCCCCTAAATTAAAAGTGGGTGGAAATGTAGGTGTATCTTATGGAGTGAATATACCCCCTCCCCCGGTACCTTTTTAAAATTTTGTTGGTCCAGCGCTGTATCGGCAGGAGCTTTCCGCACTCCTTCCCCTCCCCCGCTGGATGGCTGCCTCCTCTTTTCATGGCGGCAGAGCGGCACACAAGGCAGGCGCGAGCTTTTCGCGCTTGCTCCCTGAATGGCTGCTGTCGGTTCTCGCGAGTCTCGACGTCCGCGCACTTCCGGATGCCTTCTGGCTGCGGCACCGGGTTCACGAGGGCTGCTGCACCGAAAAGGTTTCGGGACACTGCCCTCGATTAAGAATGATCATGACAATCGTGGCTTTTGTTTGCAATTAAACATTCAAATTTTGGGTCGTTTGAAGCACCAAAAATAAGCAGATAAGAGAAATCCATAAAGATAATACCGTTATAAGGCTAATGAATTTTAAGGATGTAAGCCTTCATTGACAACTTGAGTGTCTCCCAAATCATTTATTAGAGGGTACTTGCCCAGAATATCGGTCTTTTTTAAAATTTGTTACTTACAGGGACGGGAGAACCATTAACAACTCTGCCTTTGCTTTTTCCTCTGTAAAGGGACGGAAGAGATTTAAACAATTTGAGATGATCTTGGTCAGTCTCCTCCACGGCCAGATATTGCTGTGTGCTTTGATCCTCGCTGTAGAAAAACTTTATTATTCCCCCCCCAAATATATTGTGGGTAGGTTTCTGTGGTGGTATTTTTAATTAAGACTCCTTTTTGTTATTCCCGGGAATATATCCTAATTTCTTGGCTTGGAACTTTAAGGTTGGAGCAGTATACAAGTACCATTGTTATGTTACTGGAAAATATCATTCCTACCAAAATGTTCTTTTGATTTTTCCATTAATTTTACTGCAAATTGTCAGTTTCCTGCTCCAGTCTTTGCTAAAGCACCTCGAGTTCCCTTTTCTTTCTTCCGTCGCCACAGAAGCTGTCACCTCTCGTAATACCTAGGAGTGCTGCCAGTCTTTGAAATATTATAAACAGATTACAAATCCTCGCTAGGTAGGCAAATGGCAAGAGAATGAAAGCAGGAAGGAGAAGATTGAGTGCCAAGCAACAAGAACGGTAGCGTGAAAGAATTCAGGGCAGAGCTGGCAAGGCTGTTGGGAACAGACAGGAACGTTTGGCACTTGGGGAAGGTGGCTTCTGAAGGGTGAAAGGCAAAGCTCCCTCAAGAGCAGATTTGAGGATCTAGACGGGCAGTGATGGCAACAGAGCACAAGGCCAGGTGATGTGGCAGTGCTAGGAATAGAAGGACCAGTGATAATATCTACAGAGCCAGTAAATCGCGCGAGACAACGGCGCGCCGAAGAAAAGCACTATTTTAAAGGGCTCCGACGGGGGTGTGGGTGGGGGGGGAACCCCCCCCACTTTACTTAACAGACATTGCGCTGGCGTTGGGGGGGGTTTGGGGGGTTGTAACCCCCCACATTATACTTAAAACTGAACTTTTTCCCTAAAAACCAGGCAAAAAGTTCGGTTTCAAGTATAATGAGGGGGGTTACAACCCCCCAACCCCCCCACAACGCCAGCGCGATGTCTGTTAAGTAAAATAGGGGGGTTCCCCACCAACACTCCCCCCCCGTCGGAACCCTTTAAAATAGTGCTTTTCTTCGGCGCGCCGTCAACCTTGCGCTCAGTTGTCTGCGCTCAGTTGTCGGCGTGCCGTTGTCTCACGCGATTTTGTCTATGAACCGTAAAGACTGAAGGGCAGGCCAATAGGACCATCCTGAAACTCAACATAATCCAGCCTTCTAGAAAGAATCTCGGCTACGTTTCAAGACCCTCCTTCATCACTAGCATTCTTCTTTTCAACTTCAAGTCAAGAAATCATTTTGCACATTTGAATGCCATACGACTCCCTCCCTATCCCTACCTGTCAATGAGCAGTTGACCTACAGGTTGTGGCCCAGCAGGTTCCTTCTCCTTTGACCTTCCAGCCTCTGTTGGAGGACCCTTCATTCATTTTGTTTTCCGTTACATTTGCTTCGTGTCTTTAGAGGCAGTCTTTCACCGGGGGGAGGGTGGGGGCATTAACCGTGACATACCACAGCTCCCAGGTCTGGTCACCAGATGATTCTGTGCAACAGTGGCAGTGCTTCTGTGTCCTTAGGAGCTGTGAACACCACCTTAGCAGTGAAGCAGATATATGGCCTTCCACCTAATATTGCTGTTGACATTTTTAAAATGACAGCATTTACTGAACAGTGATGCATAGCTTTGATTAGCAGCCTGGGTATAGGCAAGGACATGCCAGATACTGGCTCGCTCCCAGAGGCTCTTGGGAAAGAGCGTAGATTCTGATATTGGAGAACAGAAGGGAGGCTTCTTCCCTTACACCACCTCACCTCCAGCAGCAATTCAAAGGTGATGAGCAGAGGGCCTGTGCAAAGATCCAGCCCTCTCGTTTCTTTAAAAGCTTCCTCTTACCAAGGAAACTCATGAGAGGGGCACTTGACCATAGGAGCTGGGAGTGCATGCTGACTCATGGACTCAATACTCATTGTCTGTCCACTGTGAGTGAGACACTGCTTGCAAATTTTTACTCTGAGACAGCGCCTTCCATCTTTCTCAGCTCCATGGGTAGCTTACAGTTCAGGAGAAAGGAACATAGACAAAGTTTATTGGAGTTCCATCCCCTTTACCATCTTGGTCGCTCTTCTTTGAACCTTTTCTAGCGCCACTATATCTTTCTTGAGATAAGGAGACCAGAATTGAACGCAGTACTCCAGACGAGGTTGCACCATGGAGCGATACCGGGGCATTATAACATTCTTAGTCTTGTTAATCGTCCCTGGTGCTAAATCCCTTGCTATGATTTTGTAAAAGGAGAGTTATATTTGGAAGAGGTGCAGAACTTTGGAATTCTTTACCTGGTTGTCTCAAAAATATTTATTTAGTTAATTACCATATGAATGATATGGCGTGACTATCTTTTGATTTGTACACTTTAAATTTGTAATAATTTCATGTTGATTTTTTTTTGGGGGGGGGAGGGAGACAATGATGGTTTCACTTTGGTGTATTCTGCCTAGTACTTGATGGTTAACCGGATTATAAATGGCAAAATGAAATTAACCCCTCCTTTTAGAAAACCATTGTGTGGTTTCTAGTGCCGGCTGTGGTGGTAACAGCTCGGACACAGCGTCGGAGCTGTTACTGCTGCTACGGTTTTGATAAAGGGGGGAGGGGTAAATTAAGGCCAAATGGCCTATCAGCAGTAGCCATTATCTCTTTCTCTCCCTATTGGCTAAGGCTCTTAACATTTGCATCTCCTCTTCCTATAGCAGTGATTCCCAACCCTGTCCTGGAGGAACACCAGGCCAATCGGGTTTTCAGGCTAGCCCTAATGAATATGCATGAGAGAGATTTGCATATGATGGAAGTGATAGGCATGCAAATTTGCTTCATGCATATTCATTAGGGCTAGCCTGAAAACCCAATTGGCCTGGTGTTCCTCCAGGACAGGGTTGGGAACCACTGTCCTATAGGCTAAGGCTCTTTACACTTGCATTGTGATGTCATAGAACTTTATGGTTATAGAAACATAGATACAATTACTGTGTACAATACAAGCAGAATATCTTCAAAATTAATAGCCACACCAAATGATATTCATATACTGATGCTATCAGAAACCAGGTGCTACAAACTATTTAGTTCGTGAAAACGGTAAAGACCTCAGTGTTTCCCAGGGTAAAACCTGTGAAACTAACTATGCCAATAATAATATTGACATAGAGAAATACATCCTTGGTCTTATATTCTACCGTTACACTTTTCTCTTATTTTCAACTTTTTAACTTTTATACTTTTTACTAGCTTTTATATTTTTATAGAGAAGTGAGCACTTATCTTGTTTCCTTCTGATCGCTCAAAATCACCGCAGCTGCAGTTTTAGCGGTATCCATATGCCGCTCTTGAACAGTTTCAAATTTGATCAATTCAAAAAAATCCCAACAGGCCCTGTTTCGCCCTACGGCTGCATCAGGGGATTATCTATAAAACAAAATGTACTGTTAGTTTACAAACATATATATTTCTCATAAAAACTGCCTAATTTCAAGACTACCTACTTTTCATTATGAACTACTGCTTCAATGATTTTCTCCCAGCGAAATGGCGGCTCGGCATACTCCCGGGTTTATAAAGAAAAAGGAGGGACAGCACCGCACCAATCAGCAACTGAGAAACACGGAATCACAGCCAATCACCATGACTTCCGGGTTTCTCTAAAAAAACGCGCGCCATTCAATCCTGACATTTAAGCCATATGGAGTATAAGTCTTTAATCTAAATACCCATTTTTGTTCTTTTTGTCTCAGGTATAATTTGAAATCAACTCCTTTATTTGAGGGATACAGCTTTTCTATAACCCAGCAACGCATTTCAGAAAATTTGTGCTTCAGGGCTGTTGCCATGCGGCTTTGTGAAACAGGCCCATAGTGTTACAGTTCAACATTTTTGCTTAGAGATCGTTTATTATTATTTTTTGTGAATAAAAACTGTTTCCACATAAGAACGAGGTCCACACCTCTCGTGGTATGTGCACAGAACAAGCTTATGTGGAGACCTTACCCTGAGAGAGATGAAAAAATGTAGTTACTTACCTGTAACGTAGGTTCTCCGTGGACAGCAGGATAGTCAGCCACATATGGGTGTTGTCCCAACACCTCCCAATTTGCGGATAAGCTCTCCAATAGCTCAGAGAGATTTTTTTTTTTTTTTTCTCTGAGCATGTGCAGTGCCCGGGCCCCACTGTGCATGCCCGAGCCCTACCCATTTCCCCCTGCTTCCCCCTAATCCCCAGGATGTTCCTAGCTGTGGCCGGGTCAGCCATATGGGGAGGCGGGTGGGTTGTGTGGCTGACTATCCTGCTGTCCACGGAGAACCTACGTTACAGGTAAGTAACTACACTTTCTTCTAGGACAAGCAGGATGAGTCAGCCACATATGGGTGACTCCCTAGCCAAGGGATGTACCGACTGGACCTGCGCCTTAGCGCTTTGTGCATCCCTCGCCTGGCTGTGGAGGCCGAGCCGGGCAGGGTAATCAGGCAAAGCAGGTAAAGTTGTGGAAACAAGGTTTTAGATAAAGTGCTGTGTTAACTGAGCAATAATACTCACAGAACAGTGAACTGGTCAATGACAATCAATGAACAGTGAGAAACCAACTGGTCAAAAGTGACAATTCGTACTTGCATGTGAGAATTCATACTTGCCTATTCCACATTCAGTCTAGACAGGAGTGCTGGAAGACCTACTTAACTCACAGAACAGCGAAACTGGTCAATGACAATCAATGAACAGTGAGAAAACCAACTGGTCAACAGTGACAATTCTTAACTGTTCAACAGTGACAATTCGTACTTGCATATGAGAATTCATACTTGCCTATTCCACATTCAGACTAGACAGGAGTGCTGGAAGACCTACTTAACTCACAGAACGGCGAAAACTGGTCAATGACAATCAATGAACAGTGAGAAAACCAACTGGTCAACGGTGACAATTCATAACTGGTCAATAGTGACAATTCGTACTTGCATATGAGAATTCATACTTGCCTATTCCACATTCAGACTAGACAGGATTGCTGGAAGACCTACTTAACTCACAGAACAGTGAAATTGGTCAATGACAATCAATGAACAGTGAGAAACCAACTGGTCAACAGTGACAAATCGTACCATGTGAGAATTCATACTTGCCTATTCCACATTCAGTCTAGGAAGAAGTGCTGGAAGACCTACTTAATCAATATCTATAACACCCTACTTGAACAGTGTTTGTCGATATTTATAACACCCTACTTGATCAGTGTTTGTCAAGGCTGTGCTAGTGGTTGCTGTCCCTCCCGGGAGGGAACCTGTGCTTGGTGAAGGTGTGCATGGAGGACCAAGTGGCTGCATCGCAGATGTCCCCTATTGGTGTGTGGTGCAGATGTGCCGTTGTGTTGGCTATGGTTCTGCGCTGGTGGGCGTTGGCTCCCACCTGTGGTTGATGCTGCACTTTTCTATAGGTGAAGGGGATGCACTCTTATATCCAGCGCGCGCCTGCGTTTGGTGGCCGGAAGTCCTGGTCTGTTTTGGTCGTAGGAGACGAACAATTGAGGCTTGTCTAATCTGCTGCATAGTCAGGGCCCGCACACAGTCCAGGAGGTGTTGCTGAGGTGGCAATGTGCATCCCTGTGGGGAGATGTAGAGTGCCGGGAGGCACGCTGAAGCCGCCTTCGGCAAGAATCGGGGGTGGGTTCTGGGTACCACCCTGTTCTCATGAGGGAGTGTGTCGGTAGACACGATGGTCAGGGTTTTCCCAGCCAGGAATACGGGATCTGCCTCCCCCAAAGGTTTGAAGGGGTCGAGGTGAGATGATGCGGCACCAAGTTGAGGTCCCACCTTGGTGGTGGTCTGACCGGTGGGTGCAGATTGGACAGTCCCTTCATGAAATTTTGTGATTACTGGATGCCTCGACACTGGTTTGCTGTCTAGGCCAGCGTGGTATACCGTGATTGCACTTAGGTGGACCTTGATGGAAGTGGGTTTTATGTCCCCCTGAGATAAGCTCAGTATGTACTGCAGGATGTCCGGTATGGGGCAGTTGTAGGGGTCTCGCTGCGTGTCTGTGCACTGGTAGCGGAACCTTCTCCCTTTCAACCCATAGCGTTTTCTGGTTGAAGGTCTTCTGGCTGCCATAAGAGTGTGCTCCACGTCTTGTGGTTGGTTCATCCTCTCATCATCCATGCGGTCAGGGCTAAGGAACGCAGGTCGTGGTGGAGGGGGTAATGAGAACTCGGGAACCCTGGTTGCAGGAGCCCGATCAGGGCAATCATGATCACCGTTGCTCTGTCCTGAAGAATCTTCTGCAGGACTTAGGGTGTTCCAACTCACAGACAGACCGTCGGGGCTGAGATGGCGATGGGTTGATCTCTTTGCGCAGAAGGTCGAGTATTTTGAGTTCGGTTCGGTTGCAAACAGGTCGATGCTTGGTGTGCCCCAGGTGCTGAAGATCTTCTTCATCGCCGCTGGGTTGAGACACCACTCATCGGGATCCAGCTGGTGGCTGAGTCTTTCTGCCAGGTCGTTCTGCTCCCATAGGAGGTAAGTTGCCTGGATGGTGCATTGAATGGAGTTGGAGAACTCCCACATGTGGCAAGCTTCCTTGCATAGCGAGGTTGACCCTGTCCCTCCCTGTTTGCTGATATAGTGCGAGGCCACCTGGTTTTCTGTTTGGGTGAGGACTGCCCTGCCTGTTTGAAGGTTTCGAGGGCATTCCCTAAGGCCCTGAGCTCCAGTGGGTGGGTGGTCAGAGGTTGGGTACACTGGTCCCAGTGACGTCTGAGGTGCCCTTTCAGGGATCACATGAGTAGTCTGGTGTGCTGCACAACAAAGACCGGAGCGTGCTGATGATGAGCTGCTGGCAGGGATGCACTGGGCCAGGGATGTCATGGTGTCGATCTGGTAGTCCCGATGGGACGGCCTTGGTCTGCGTGGTGTCGATGACTGCCCAGATGAACGATATCCCCTGGGTGGGTATCAGGTGGGGTTTCATGTAGTTGATGAGGAACCCCAGTTCTTGGAGGAGGGTTATGGTGGTTGACGGGGCTGCCAGCTGTCGAGATAAGATAGGACGCGCACCCCTTGAAGGCGAGGAAGTGCCACTGCCACGCACTTTGTGAACGCTCTTGGAGCCGTTGAGAGTCCAAGGGGCAGGACCTTGTACTGGAGGCGTCTGTCTTGGCTTTAGAAGCGACGATGCCTCCTGTGGGCTGGGTGCATGGGATACTAGCCAATACTCGGGCTGTAACAGGGCCAAGACTGTACCCAGAGAGTGCATCTGGACCTTGTGTATGCATCTGTTGAGCTTACAGAGATCCAGGGACGAGCGTTGTCCTTGTCCATGGTGACGCGGGGGTTCCTGGAGTAGAAACCCCTTGGTGATCTCCTCTGTTCGTCACCGCCTCTATTGATTCTGCCGAAGCAGGTCCTCTCCTTGCTGCAGGAAAGTTGGGTCGTCAGATGGAGGGTGCCCCGCCCACTCGGGGGGGGGGGGCGGAAGTGGAGACGAATTCGGAATCCCTGCTTGATGATGCTGAGGGCCCACTGGTCGATGGTGATCCTGGGCCAAGCCTTCGCAGACAATCTGATCCTGCTGGGCCGGAGGGTGATCAAGGTTCTGTTTTTGTCTTGGGGAGAGGGCTGCCCTTGGATGCCCCTGCCCCTCGGGCGGTGCTTGTTTGCATAGCAGTTATGTTACTGTTGCGAGCGCTGGGGCACAGACTGCTGCCAGTGTGGACTGGCTCAGTTGTGAGCTGGAGTCTCTATTTTATTTTATTTATTTATTTCCTCTCACTGGCCTCCTGATAAAGCCGCATCTGGAACTGGAGCGCAGCAATTTGTGCGCTCAGCATTGCGCCCTCGAAGGTCTTTTTCCCCGTGGAAACCAGGGTTTTTCAGGTCCTTCCCTGATGGGGGTTGGAGGGGGGGGGTCGTGCTGCCCTGTTTCTCTTAAGCTACCGCAATGTCCATGTATGGCTGCTGCGGGTTGTCGAATCCCTGGGCTGGAAAGATCTGGTACTTCAATCCCAGTCTCCTTGATGTTGGTTGCCCTGAGGAGGGAGTCAGCCAAATCTCGTCTCTGCAGTCCAGGAGGTTCTTGTGGACTGGAATCGCCACTGCCTGCGTGAAGTACTGGTACTGGTAGATCAGGCCTTGTAGTACTCTGTCTTGGGTACTTGTTGTCCACCCACGTGGATCTTGAGAAAGGCTGTGAGTTTCTGGAGGGACTTGGGGTGAGTCCTCGTTTGTGGGGTTTTTTTTTGTTTTTTTTTAGTAAATATTTATTTATTTTTGTGGGTGGTGACTCGGGGCGTGGCTGGAGGCTGGTGTGTAGCTTGTTCCTCCGTTGCTTGGGTGCATGGCATGCCGCTGAACCGCGCCATGTTGTTGTGCGTGGCTCCCTCTAAAGGGGGACATAGTGGGGAGTGTAGCCCGCTGAGAGAGGAGTGGGTCAGCAGGAGTATTAACTGTGGCTGCTGGTCCCACCCCTGGTGGTTCGCAGGTTCATGTGCTGCTCCACTTGACTGGTTGGGTGGCTCCATGTACCCCACCGCCCTTCTCTGTCCTTCTTGAGAGGGGGGGAGAGCCTGCAGAGAAGGGGCAGGATGCACCCCTTCATCTGTGCCTGTGCACCCGGCTGCGTTTCCCACTGTGCGTGGAGGCAGAGAAAAAGGAGTGATAATGCCTCTTGAGTGGGCTTCTGCTGCTGTACTGCCTATTGTATATTAAACTGTACAGCGCTGCATATGCCTTTCAGTGCTATAGAAATCATGAATAGTACAGAGTCCCTCATGCTAGCTGGAAAAGCACTCTGCCTAGGTTTTATGAAGAGCAAACAGCTTTTTAGACTGAGGAGTTTCAAACCCCCACCCTTGGAGAGGCATGGTCTGACATGCCGCATCTCTGAAGATATCAGCACCCTGCTGAGAAAGGCAGACTCCTCGTTCCCAACCTGAGAGGGGGAGGGGGGCGGGGTGGGAAAGGTGTGAATTGTAGACTCTGCAGGACCCCAAGAGGGAAAGAAACATCAAGTTGTTTTTTTTTTGGTTTTTTTTTTTCAGCATGTCCTTTATAAGCTGAACTCTGGGGCAGCATGTCTCCTACTGGGGGGAGAAGTCTGCAGGTCCCCTCCAAGGGAAAGAAGCATGGGAGATTATTTCTCCTTAAATTCAGATTGGGAGGAGGATGGGGCAGAGCCCTCGGGGCTGCAACAGATTATCAGAGGTTTTCCCAAAAACAAGCAGATAGGACTTACCTTTGAACCCCAATCGGCTCCCTTCAGAGGCTTGGCTGTAAGAGGCAGCATGCCGTCTGGAGGGTGAAAGCCCCGATCTGTTGCTTGCAGAGGCTGTGGATTTACGCAGCAGCATGCAAGACTCCTATCGGCTGCCCTGCAGAGGATGGCTGCGTGGCAACATGCAGGGATTCCTGGAGAGATCTCTCGGTCTGGCGAGACTCCTATCGGCTGCCCTGCAGAGGCTGGTTCTAAGCGGCAACATGCAGGAACTCCGGGAGATATTTCTCTACCGGGCCAAGTGCAGGCGGGGGGATTAGCTGAGCCAGGGCATCCTGGAGGCTCCTTGCCACTGTAGCATGTGGATCCCCCACTGCTGCATTCTGATGAGGAGGCTGCTGGAGGAAGATTCTCGGGCCTCACTTCTCTTCATGCCCTGCGGAGGCTGGTTGTAAGCAGCAACATGCAGGAACTCCTGGAGAGATCTCTCGGTCTGGTGAGACTCCTATTGGCTTCCTGCAGGGGCTGGCGGCTAGCAACAGCATGCAGGACTTCTGGGAGAGATTTCTCGACCGGGCAAGTTGCAGTCGGGGGGGGGTTGACTGAGCCAGGATGTCCTGGAGGCTCCTCACTGGATTCGTCTGTGGATCCCCCGCTGCTACGCTCCGATGAGGATGGCTGCTGGAGGAAGATTCTCGGGCCTCACTTCTCTTCATGAAGTCTCTCAGTGCCCTCTTCCTTAGCTTGCGTGCACGTGGTGACATGTGCGCACAATGCAAGCCACACGGAAACCTCGAGCGCCGGATCCAATCAGTGGGCGCACAATTCATGAGGATCCAGTGTGTTCATCCTCCTCCTGCATCCCAGTTGTTTCTTTAGATGATTCAGGCATCTTCAAGTTGAGTAGAAAAGTTGTAATGGAGAGCTGTAGAAAAAATCCGACCGATGGGAACGGGCGGAAACTAAAGACTGGGGATTAGGGGGAAGCAGGGGGAAATGGGTAGGGCTCGGGCATGCCCAGTGGGGCCCGGGCACTGCTCATGCTCAGAGAAAAAAAAAAAAATCTCTCTGAGCTATTGGAGAGCTTATCCGCAAATTGGGAGGTGTTGGGACAACACCCATGTGTGGCTGACTCATCCTGCTTGTCCTAGGAGAATGTAGCTTCTGAGACTCTCAGTTCCCCATACAACAGCGTGTCAAGGTCTTTTGGCAGAAGGAGGCTCTTGGACCCGATCCAAGGGACGTTAGATTCATTTTTGCAGAGTCCGTTCTTACAGAGGACAGAAAAGAACAAGAGGTCTGACGGCGAGTGCAAGAGATGTACAAAGTTATTCTAAAAGCAAATGCAATCAGAGATACCCCTAACAGCCCAGTGGCATTCGTTCACCCCTAAAATGCACGTGCTAGTGCCTTGTGGCCAGTGAAATTTTTGGCTAGTGATTACCTCTCCCTTAGTCAGAGAACTTGGCAGGGACGAAATCCTGGTGGACTTGTGTTATTGTACATTCTTGGCTGAGGTTTGCTGTTTTGCAGGAGAGCTCAAATGAGATCATAAGAACAAGGAAATCTTTACTTTTTTTTTTTTTTTTTGCATTTTAGCAAAAGGGAAAAGTGTTTATCGGTTTTGAAACTGGTCCCAGGACACGGCTGCTTAGATTTTTGCCAGTCTCCTGTCCTGAAATGGAAACAACACAGAAATAAAACATAAGTTAAGCTTATTGATTTGCCAAGTATAGAAACAATATAACATTATCCTGAGTCAGAAAAGAGCTTTTAGTACATCATTAGAAGATGGAAAATACCTTTTATCCCATGCAAACAAAGCAGAATACACTGTAGAGGGAACTGGTATTGGGGAACAGAATTTTGATCCTCAGGACTGGATTTCCCAGGGCACCTTTGGGATTGGATGGTACTGGGGATACGGAGCCTGTCACCTCTAGGACCAGAGGGGGCAAGGGAGGACACAGGGATACAGAGCCTGTCACCTCTAGGACCGGAGGGGGCAAGGGATGGACACAGGGATACAGAGCCTGTCACCTCTAGGACAGAGGGGTCAAGGGATGGACACAGGGATACAGGTCCTGTCACCTCTAGGACCAGAGGGGGCATGGGATGGACACAGGGATACAGAGCCTGTCACCTCTAGGACAGAGGGGTCAAGGGATGGACACAGGGATACAGGTCCTGTCACCTCTAGGACCAGAGGGGGCATGGGATGGTTACAGGGATACAGAGCCTGTCACCACTAGGACCGGAGGGGGCAAGGGATGGACACAGGGATACAGGTCCTGTCACCTCTAGGACGGAGGGGTCAAGGGATGGACACAGGGATACAGGTCCTGTCACCTCTAGGACCGGAGGGGGCAAGGGATGGACACAGGGATACAGAGCCTGTCACCTCTAGGACGGAGGGGGCAAGGGATAGACACAGGGATACAGAGCCTGTCACCTCTAGGACGGAGGGGTCAAGGGATGGACACAAGGATACAGGTCCTGTCACCTCTAGGACTGGAGGGGGCAAGGGATGGACACAGGGATACAGAGCCTGTCACCTCTAGGACGGAGGGGGCAAGGGATGGACACAGGGATACAGAGCCTGTCACCTCTAGGATGGAGGGGTCAAGGGATGGACTCAGGGATACAGGTCCTGTCACCTCTAGGACCGGAGAGGTCAAGGGATGGACACAGGGATACAGTGCCTGTCACCTCTAGGATGGAGGGGTCAAGGGATGGACACAGGGATACAGAGCCTGTCACCTCTAGGATGTAGGGGTCAAGGGATGGACACAGGGATACAGAGCCTGTCACCTCTAGGACCTGAGGGGGCAAGGAATGGACACAGGTATACAGGGTCTGTCACCTCTAGGAAGGAGGGGTCAAGGGATGGACACAGGGATACAGGGCCTGTCACCTCTAGGACGGAGGGGTCAAGGGATGGACACAGGGATACAGAGCCTGCCACCTCTAGGATGTAGGGGTCAAGGGATGGACACAGGGATACAGAGCCTGTCACCTCTAGGACGGAGGGGTCAAGGGATGGACACAGGGATACAGAGCCTGCCAGCTCTAGGATGTAGGGGTCAAGGGATGGACACAGGGATACAGAGCCTGTCACCTCTAGGACCGGAGGGGGCAAGGGATGGACACAGGGATACAGAGCCTGTCACCTCTAGGACGGAGGGGTCAAGGGATGGACACAGGGATACAGGTCCTGTCACCTCTAGGACCGGAGGGGGCAAGGAATGGACACAGGGATACAGGGCCTGTCACCTCTAGGACCAGAGGGGGCAAGGGATGGACACAGGGATACAGAGCCTGTCACCTCTAGGACGTAGGGGTCAAGGGATGGACACAGGGATACAGGGCCTGTCACCTCTAGGACCGGAGGGGGCAAGGGATGGACACAGGGATACAGGTCCTGTCACCTCTAGGACGTAGGGGTCAAGGGATGGACACAGGGATACAGAGCCTGTCACCTCTAGGACATAGGGGTCAAGGGATGGACACAGGGATACAGGTCCTGTCACCTCTAGGACCGGAGGGGGCAAGGAATGGACACAGGGATACAGGGCCTGTCACCTCTAGGACCGGAGGGGGCAAGGAATGGACACAGGGATACAGGGCCTGTCACCTCTAGGACCAGAGGGGGCAAGGGATGGACACAGGGATACAGGTCCTGTCACCTCTAGGACGTAGGGGTCAAGGGATGGACACAGGGATACAGGGCCTGTCACCTCTAGGACCGGAGGGGGCAAGGGATGGACACAGGGATACAGGTCCTGTCACCTCTAGGACGTAGGGGTCAAGGGATGGACACAGGGATACAGAGCCTGTCACCTCTAGGACATAGGGGTCAAGGGATGGACACAGGGATACAGGTCCTATCACCTCTAGGACCAGAGGGGGCAAGGGATGGACGCAGGGATACAGAGCCTGTCATCTCTAGGACCGGAGGGGGCAAGGGGTGGACACAGGGATACAGGTCCTGTCACCTCTAGGACCGGAGGAGGCAAGGGATGGACACAGGAATACAGGGCCTGTCACCTCTAGGACATAGGGGTCAAGGGATGGACACAGGGATACAGGTCCTATCACCTCTAGGACCAGAGGGGGCAAGGGAGGACACAGGGATACAGAGCCTGTCACCTCTAGGACCGGAGGGGGCAAGGGATGGACACAGGGATACAGAGCCTGTCACCTCTAGGACAGAGGGGTCAAGGGATGGACACAGGGATACAGGTCCTGTCACCTCTAGGACCAGAGGGGGCATGGGATGGACACAGGGATACAGAGCCTGTCACCTCTAGGACAGAGGGGTCAAGGGATGGACACAGGGATACAGGTCCTGTCACCTCTAGGACCAGAGGGGGCATGGGATGGTTACAGGGATACAGAGCCTGTCACCACTAGGACCGGAGGGGGCAAGGGATGGACACAGGGATACAGGTCCTGTCACCTCTAGGACGGAGGGGTCAAGGGATGGACACAGGGATACAGGTCCTGTCACCTCTAGGACCGGAGGGGGCAAGGGATGGACACAGGGATACAGAGCCTGTCACCTCTAGGACGGAGGGGGCAAGGGATAGACACAGGGATACAGAGCCTGTCACCTCTAGGACGGAGGGGTCAAGGGATGGACACAAGGATACAGGTCCTGTCACCTCTAGGACTGGAGGGGGCAAGGGATGGACACAGGGATACAGAGCCTGTCACCTCTAGGACGGAGGGGGCAAGGGATGGACACAGGGATACAGAGCCTGTCACCTCTAGGATGGAGGGGTCAAGGGATGGACTCAGGGATACAGGTCCTGTCACCTCTAGGACCGGAGAGGTCAAGGGATGGACACAGGGATACAGTGCCTGTCACCTCTAGGATGGAGGGGTCAAGGGATGGACACAGGGATACAGAGCCTGTCACCTCTAGGATGTAGGGGTCAAGGGATGGACACAGGGATACAGAGCCTGTCACCTCTAGGACCGGAGGGGGCAAGGAATGGACACAGGTATACAGGGCCTGTCACCTCTAGGAAGGAGGGGTCAAGGGATGGACACAGGGATACAGGGCCTGTCACCTCTAGGACGGAGGGGTCAAGGGATGGACACAGGGATACAGAGCCTGCCACCTCTAGGATGTAGGGGTCAAGGGATGGACACAGGGATACAGAGCCTGTCACCTCTAGGACGGAGGGGTCAAGGGATGGACACAGGGATACAGAGCCTGCCAGCTCTAGGATGTAGGGGTCAAGGGATGGACACAGGGATACAGAGCCTGTCACCTCTAGGACCGGAGGGGGCAAGGGATGGACACAGGGATACAGAGCCTGTCACCTCTAGGACGGAGGGGTCAAGGGATGGACACAGGGATACAGGTCCTGTCACCTCTAGGACCGGAGGGGGCAAGGAATGGACACAGGGATACAGGGCCTGTCACCTCTAGGACCAGAGGGGGCAAGGGATGGACACAGGGATACAGAGCCTGTCACCTCTAGGACGTAGGGGTCAAGGGATGGACACAGGGATACAGGGCCTGTCACCTCTAGGACCGGAGGGGGCAAGGGATGGACACAGGGATACAGGTCCTGTCACCTCTAGGACGTAGGGGTCAAGGGATGGACACAGGGATACAGAGCCTGTCACCTCTAGGACATAGGGGTCAAGGGATGGACACAGGGATACAGGTCCTGTCACCTCTAGGACCGGAGGGGGCAAGGAATGGACACAGGGATACAGGGCCTGTCACCTCTAGGACCGGAGGGGGCAAGGAATGGACACAGGGATACAGGGCCTGTCACCTCTAGGACCAGAGGGGGCAAGGGATGGACACAGGGATACAGGTCCTGTCACCTCTAGGACGTAGGGGTCAAGGGATGGACACAGGGATACAGGGCCTGTCACCTCTAGGACCGGAGGGGGCAAGGGATGGACACAGGGATACAGGTCCTGTCACCTCTAGGACGTAGGGGTCAAGGGATGGACACAGGGATACAGAGCCTGTCACCTCTAGGACATAGGGGTCAAGGGATGGACACAGGGATACAGGTCCTATCACCTCTAGGACCAGAGGGGGCAAGGGATGGACGCAGGGATACAGAGCCTGTCATCTCTAGGACCGGAGGGGGCAAGGGGTGGACACAGGGATACAGGTCCTGTCACCTCTAGGACCGGAGGAGGCAAGGGATGGACACAGGAATACAGGGCCTGTCACCTCTAGGACATAGGGGTCAAGGGATGGACACAGGGATACAGGTCCTATCACCTCTAGGACCAGAGGGGGCAAGGGATGGACACAGGGATACAGAGCCTGTCATCTCTAGGACCGGAGGGGGCAAGGGGTGGACACAGGGATACAGGTCCTGTCACCTCTAGGACCGGAGGAGGCAAGGGATGGACACAGGAATACAGGGCCTGTCACCTCTAGGACATAGGGGTCAAGGGATGGACACAGGGATACAGGTCCTATCACCTCTAGGACCAGAGGGGGCAAGGGATGGACACAGGGATACAGAGCCTGTCATCTCTAGGACCGGAGGGGGCAAGGGGTGGACACAGGGATACAGGTCTGTCACCTCTAGGACCAGAGGGGGCAAGGGATGGATGCAGGGATACAGAGCCTGTCATCTCTAGGACCGGAGGGGGCAAGGGATGGACACAGGGATACAGGTCCTGTCACCTCTAGGACCGGAGGAGGCAAGGGATGGACACAGGAATACAGGGCCTGTCACCTCTAGGACATAGGGGTCAAGGGATGGACACAGGGATACAGGTCCTATCACCTCTAGGACCAGAGGGGGCAAGGGATGGACACAGGGATACAGGTCTGTCACCTCTAGGACCGGAGGAGGCAAGGGATGGCCACAGGAATACAGGACCTGTCACCTCTAGGACTGGAGGGCTCAGGGAAGTGCCCTTTTCATGACTACTTAATCAGTCTGGCAACCTGGGCCCTGAAGGCGAATCTTTGTTCCCTACCACCATCAGAAGAGTTGTGCCAGAGTTTACAAAAGTGAGTCAGGACCAAGCTCTGGTATTAACTGTTTTTCTTTCCTCAGTCTGGTGGAATACCCAGGGGGAGGGAAGTTACCTCTCTAATGTGATAGAAGTAAGGACTTGTAGTGGCCGGGAGGGAAGCATAAGGAAGGGCTTTGTATTTCCCATGTAATCTTTGATCTCTCTTGTTTTCTGTGTGTTTCCTGTGAGCTGTGGTCTGTCTGTATTGTACATCATACGGAAGAGCCTGTGCCAGAAGTTCACATATGATTACAAACTCGATAACATACTTAAAATGACTAAATCTCTAACTGCAATGTACAGTAAATCTTTGGATTGCAAGTAACTTGGTTTGCAAGACAAGCAAAAACATTTTATTAAATTTCAACTTGATATATACAAGCGAGGTCTTGCAATACGAGTACATACAGTATACACGTGTCACATCGTCACAACTGAGCCGATGGTTCTTCTCTCTCTGACGCTGCGGGAGTGTAACATAGAAACATAGAAATAGACGGCAGATAAGGGCCAAGGCCCATCTAGTCTGCCCACCTTAATGTCCCTCCCCTACCTTCGCCCTGTGAATAGATCCCATGTGACGATCCCATTTGGCTTTAAAATCAGGCACGCTGCTGGCCTCGATCACATGCAGTGGAAGACTATTCCAGCAATCAACCACCCTTTCTGTGAAAAAGAATTTCCTGGTGTCACCTCGTAGTTTCCCGCCCCTGATTTTCCACGGATGCCCTCTTGTTATCGTGGGACCCTTGAAAAGGAAGATATCTTCCTCCGTCTCTATGCGGCCCGAGAGATACTTGAACGTCTCGATCATGTCCCCCCTCTCTCTGTGCTCCTCGAGTGAGTATAGCTGCAATTTGTTTAGCCGGTCTTCGTATGGGAGATCCTTGAGTCCTGAGACCATCCGGGTGGCCATTCTCTGAACCGACTCCAGTCTCAGCACATCCTTGTGATAATGCGGCCTCCAGAATTGCACACAGTATTCCAGGTGGGGCCTCACCATGGATCTATACAATGGCATAATGACTTCCGGCTTTCGGCTGACGAAGCCTCTGCGTATGCAACCTATGACTTGTCTTGCTTTGGATGAAGCTTGCTCCACTTGATTGGCAGTCTTCATGTCCTCACTGACGATCACCCCTAGGTCACGTTCTGCTTCCGTTCTTGTTAGGATCTCTCCATTTAGGGTGTAAGTCTTGCATGGATTTTGGTTGCCCAGGTGCATAACTTTGCATTTTTTGGCATTGAAGCTGAGTTGCCAGGACCTAGACCAGCGCTCCAGTAGGAGTAGGTCATTTATCATGTTGTCGGGCATTGAAACGTCATCTGTAGTGACTGTTCTAAACGAGCGAGGTCTTGCAATACGAGTACATACAGTATACACGCGCCACATCATCACAACTGAGCCGATGGTTCTTCTCTCTCTGACGCAGCGGGAGTGTAGTGACTGTTTTAAACGAGCAAAGTCTTGCGATACGAGTCCGTATAGTATTCTGTATTAATGTTTTTGGGTTGTGGAACGAATCGTCTGAGTTTCCATTACTTCCTATGGGGAATCTCGCTTTGATGTACGAGTGCTTTGGATTACGACCATGCTTCTGGAACGAATTATGCTGTCAAACCAAGGTTTGACTGTATTTGCTATTTTCTTGTCCGTTTCTCCCTTAATATATTTCCTCTTTGTTGCTTCAAAGTATTTTCTGAAGGTTCTGAGTTTCCATAGTACCAAAAAGCATTTTTTAACCAATAAATCTGTGTGAGCATTTAGAGTGAGGTGGCGGTCCAGGGTGACTCCCAGGATTTTAATGGAGTGGTCAATAGGGAATATTGTTTATTTGGGCGCACCAAAGAAAGTTGTGGGAAAATTGAAAATAGTGCAGAATACGGCTGTTCACCTGATATTTGGGCTGAAGAAAAGCGATCATATCAGTCCCTATTATCAATCATTGCATTGGTTGCCAGTGGAGCTCAGTGGCCCGATCCGGAACTTAGGCCTGTTTTGACTTCATCTAAGTCAAAACGTGTCAGCTCCGTCTGGCAACCTGTCAAAGTTTTTTGGTTATAGGCTACCAGACGACTAAGTCTAGGTCGGCCCACCTCCCGCCCTATCCACTCCTCTAAAAATGCCCCTTTTCGCTCTGGGCGTACAGAGGCAGTGAAAAGGCCTAAACTGGGTTCAGATATGTCTAAAACCAGTTTTGATTATCGGTACTTGGACGACCTGTCTTTTTGATCGTCCAAGTACTGACTTAGGCCGGTTTTGGGGCGTTTTTTCAAAATTGATTTATTATGAGCCCCTAAAGGTCCAATGGAGCTTCTTCAGGAACCAGTCTGCCCTCATAACTTCATTCCAGATAAGCTATATTTCACATTAGCTGTAAAGCAGGGATCTCAAAGTCCCTCCTTGAGGGCCACAATCCAGTCGGGTTTTCAGGATTTCCCCAATGAATATGCACTGAAAGCAGTGCATACACAGAGATCTCATGCATATTCATTGGGGAAATCCTGAAAACCCGACTGGATTGCGGCCCTCAAGGAGAGACTTTGAGACCCCTGCTGTAAAGGAACAACAACGGTGAACAGGATCCGGTAGCTCTGTCTAGGTATTTATTATTCTTTATTCTTATATTTTCAGTTTATATCCCACATTTTTGTTAGCTTTACCTACGTCCAGGAAAAGTGTTTGATCCTTTCTCTCTTTGCGTACCTTATTTTTTGACGCGCCGTTTTCAAAACGCTTGTATTTAGTTTGCAAATGGCGGCTACACAATTTAAATGTTTGAAGTGCCGCATGTAGCGTGATGACACGTTTATCGTCACGGTGCCTGATCTATCAATCTGTCTGGACCTATGCTTTATGTCATTGGTTTGCCGTATGCAATTAATTGAAATACGTCTCTGAAGTGCCAGAAAACCTGAGTATACTCTGTACATTGAACCCTAAAGAATACTACGATAATAGTCATACACACCTGGGGTTAACCGTATGTTTACTGTACACTCACAGTAGCTTTGAGCATCAGCCCCTCCGGTCAGTGGAGTAGCGAGGGTAGAAGGCGCCTGGGGCGGAGGTACCCCCCCCCCCCGCTCCTTCCATGTCCCCAGCTATCCCTTCCCACCCCATAGCTCTTTAAATCTTTGCTAGCCTGCTGCTTGTGCTGGCATTGGCTTTCCCCCTGATGTCACTTCCTGGCTCCGTGACCTGGAAGTTATTTCAGAGGGAACCAGGCCGGTGCAAGCAGCAGACCAGAGTAGTTGCTCATGCTGGCAAGATTTTAAGGAGGTGCGGGGTGGGGAAAGAGGTGGTGGCGCCCCCACCAAGATGGCGCCTAGGATGGTCTGCCCCCTCATTCCCCCCATTTACTGCACCTCTGCCTCAGGTCCACAAGTGTCTCCGGTCAAGTTTAAGTTTCAAATTTTATTAAAATTTGATAAAAACGCTTTTACTGTATGATAAATTCAAAGCGATGTACATTAATAAAATAATCAAATAGGGACATACGATGAACTAGCTCAGGGATAGGCAATTCCGGTCCTCGAGAGCCGGATCCAGGTCAGGTTTTCAGGATATCCACAATGAATACGTAACGAGATGGATTTGCATGCACTGCCTCCTTGAGATGCAAATCGATCTCATGCATATTCATGGTGGATATCCTGAAAACCTGACCTGGCTCCGGCTCTCGAGGACCGGAATTGCCTACGTCTGAACTAGCTGTAGACATCATACATGAAAAGGAGGGGAAAAAGGGTGGAACTACAATTTCATAAGAAAAGAGCAAATAAGGCAAAAAAAACATTAAAGGTTCCTTTTACGAAGCCGCGTTAGCGGCTTTAGCGTGCACAACTTTTCTTCATGCGCTAACTCCCACGCTAGCCAAAAAACTACCGCCTGCTTAAGGGGAGGCGGTAGCGGTTAGTGCGGCCAAAGGAGCCCTAAGGGCTGGGGGGGACCCTGGTAGCCAGAAGGGCTTATTCTCCAAGGTCACTGGATTAAATGACGGAGCGAAAAATCAATAGATGTAGCTTATTTTAAAAAATTTGGAAGAACTTGGATAGGTTAAATGACACATTCTGCTGGGAATCCCTCTGTTCTATTTTTTAAACGGGACGTTTCATGGCCATACAGCAGGGACGTTACAGGAATTTCATGGATGTTTGGGAGCCATTGGCTACATTTTGTAAGGAATGATAACTGGTTTTATTTCATTGACCTGTAAATACACGTCCAGGGTGGGGGAAGGGAGTTGCACTGGAATTTGATTCAGGGAATTTATGGATAGTTTCTTGAAGGTTTTTATTTTATTAGAATATTAGGTGGGAGGGTGGGGGGAAATATAATTGTACATTAATGTCTGAAAAGTTTATTGTGCTTTTCTTGTGATATCATATGTATATGAATTACTTGTTGCATAATTGTAGTTTGAAAATTCAATAAAGATATACAAAAAAAAAAAAAAGATTTATGCTAAACGAATTCCCGAAAACGTCAACGAGACGGAAACTTTTTAGTGAACTTTTAAATCTTTCCAACACTGGTTCTTCTCCATTGCTGAGGGGCTGTAACAGAAGAGATTTCGTTTCGCCTTCTATTAATTACCTTTTAAAGAGGGAATTGTAAGAAGGTGTTGATTTGTAGATCTTGCAGTTCTCGATGTAGTGTGTGGAATAAGGAGCCTGTCCAAGAAACCTGGCAATTTTGACTGTCTGATGTTGAACGTTAAAAATTCTGTGTTGGATTGGAAGCCAGTGCGCTGTTTTTAGTAGTGGCGTAACGTGGTCATGATTTTTTTTTTGCAGTATTTTGAACTCTTTGTCCTTATTTGCTTCTGTCGTGGCCCGCCAACTTCTACTGATTTAATCCAGTGCTAACATCAGCCTTCTGAATGAATTCTTTTGCCAAAGCTGGTAAATCTCTTACTGATGGAAACCTTTTTAAGAATAAAATGAGGGTGAATTAAACCTTTTGCCCTCTAGAATCGGGCCAGGAATATGTTTACCATGATAATAATAATAATAATAATAATAACTTTATTTTTATATACCGCCAACAATCTTGCAACTTCTAGGCGGTTTACAATATAAGAAACTGTTTACAATAAAAGAAACTGTAAATACAATAAAAATAAAGAGAAACTTTTCGTACAGCGAATTGAAGAGTATAGCAGTGAATATCTCGTACAACGAATTAAAGAGTATAGCGGTGTACATCTGATAACATTAATAATGTTAACGTCAGTTTGCAAGGCCAGGAAGCGCCAAGTTGTTTACACAGAAGTAGAAATGTTCCGTAAGTTGAATAAAGTGTTCATATTTAGTGATTAGGGGTTGGGGTTAACAGTTTGCAAGTTCAGGTATGTGGTGATGTTATGAGGGGGGTTGATGTTCTGGTTCAGGTATTTCAGGAATAGGTAAGTTTTTAGGTGTTTTCTGAATTCTTCATATTTGTTTGTGTGCGCAATTAGTTTTTCTAGGTCTTTACCCCATATGGCTGCTTGATATGATAGCAGTTGTTGATGGTGTCTCTTATATTTGCACCCTCTAGCCGGTGGGGAGATAAATTTCATGTGTGTTTTTCTTTCATGTCTGTTGGTTGGGAATGAGAAGAGGTCTGTGATGTATTTTGGGGCTAGACCGTTTAATACTTTGAAGCAGAGACATCCTAGCTTGAACTTCGTGCGCGCCTCTATCGGCAGCCAGTGTAGGAGTCGGTAGGAAGGGGTTATGTGATCGGACTTCTTCAGCCCGAAAATCATCCTGACTGCTGCATTTTGTATCAGTTGTAGTCTTTGCATTTGCTTCTGTGGGATTGTTAGATGGGTGATGTTGCAATAGTCCAGGTGGTTTAGTATTAGGGATTGTACTAGAATTCTGAAAGCTGAGGTGTGGAAGTACGCCTTAATGGACCTAAGTTTCCAGAGGGTGAAAAACCCTTTTTTGACTAGGGAGTCTATGTGGTTTTTCATGGTTAGACTTTGGTCTAGTATTACTCCTAGAATCTTCATCGTTGGTTGAATGGGGTAGTTTAGAATGTTAATTTGTAATGGTATTGTCGTATTCTGTGCGTGTGGCGAGGCTATGAAGAATTTAGTTTTTTCTGAATTGAGCTTCAGTTTGAAATCTGTGGTCCATTGCTCCATCGTGTTTAGCGCTTCAGTTGCTATGGGGGTGATTTCGGAGGGGGATGCCGTAAACGGGATTATGATGTGCTCTAAAAAGCAAATGAATTTTTGGCTTTTGCTCTGTGCCGCTGGATTTGCCAGTGTTTTCTCAGCCGGCTCTGCTCCGGGAGCTGAGATCCGGTAGGTGGGTTTCCATGGAGGCATGATGGAGGGAAGAATAGATTGAAGCAAAACCAGGAGAGACCGCTGCTAGGGGCTTTCCCACACACTTTCATGTTGACTAGAAAGCCATCAAAAGCTTTTTGCCATTGGCTGACTAAATTCCTGTCGGTGGACCTGCAGCTAACCAGCAAACCCAACTGATACACAGGTACAATGGCCCTCAACTACAAGGAATTTTTTGGGTATTGTTTATTTTTTTATTTCTTGGGATTTAATAATTGTCTTTATGAACAAATTCAGCCAAGGCAGTGTAAAGCAATCGCTAGGCAAAGCGCCTCCCCCCCCCCGCCCTTGCATCCCTCCCGTCAAAAAAGAAAAAAAAAACACTCCTGCAGCTGCAGTTCTCCCTGTCGGCTGAGCTGATTGTGGCAGGGGGAGCCTCGATTAGCTGAGCTGGCAGGGCTCCCCGAAGCCACCCTTCGGCAGCTTTGAGGGAGTCCTGTTGGCTCAGCTGATCGGGGATTCCCTTGCCGCAGTCAATTCAGCTGACAGGGAGAGCCTCTGATTCCTCCCTCCCACCCTGAGCCTTCCAGATAGCTATCCCACTGGGCCGAGCCCCTGAACCTCTCCCAACAGGCATTATGACATCAGGGTAAGGGATTGGGACTTAGTTTCATAACCACATTCAAAGCGGTTTACATACAGGTACTTCAAGCATTTTCCCTCTCTGTCCTGGTGGACTCGGATTAAGTAACTTGCCCAGGGTCATAAGAAGTAGTGCAGGGTTTGAACCCACAACCTCAGGGTGCTGTGGCTGTAATTCTAACCACTACGCCACACCCTCTGCCTCAGGTCTAGCACACATCCATTTCTATTAGGCTTTGTCTTCTGCTGTCTGACTTCCAGCTCTTTATCTATGAACACAGAACAGAAATATTTGTTAAGCATTTCTGCGTTTTCCTTATCAGCCCCTTCCCTTTAAAAGCAGACTGAAAACCCACCTTTTTGATATAGCCTTCAATCTTTAACCCTACTCCTCTGCCTCCAACCCAGCCAGCAGATTAACCGTTCCCCTTAACTGTATCTGTGACATCCTGTTTGTCTATCTTGGCTGTTTAGATTGTAAGCTCTTTTGAGCAGGGACTGGCTTCTTTGGGACTCTGTACAGCATTGTGTATGTCTGGTAGCGCTCTAGAAATAATTCATAGTAGTAGTAGTAACATTTACATATTCACTCTTAAACCTCACAATGCCAGTTTTGCACTTCCTCTTATCACTAACATATCTAAAAATGCCTTCGCCCCCCATTTTACGGTTCTGGCTATTTTTTCTTGAATTTACATGTTTGCTTTCCTGACCACTTTCCAACTTCTCTTTGCTTTTCCAGATATTGATGCCTGTCTGTCATCCTCTCTTGTAGTTTACAAAGGATAATCTCTTTTCTTCTACTTTTTCAGCTACTGCTGTTTGAAAGACTTTAGCTCTAATGTGTTTCCCTGAAAATAAGCCCTAGCATGATTTTTAAAGATGTTCCTAATATAAGCCCTACCCCAAAAATTAATCCTGGTTAAGATTGACCCCCGAAGCCCCCCTTCCCCCTGAATGTCCCCGACACTCCCCGACTCCATCCCTGACACAAGTGCTGCCTGATTCGCCGAAAACTCAGACTCGTTGATTCAGTGACCCCCCACTCCGGTGAGACCTGACATACCTCTGCTGCGAGGACTCCTAAAGCGGCAGCATTCTGAACGAGCTGCTTTGCGACCTTCCCTCTGCCACATCACTGATGACATCATCAGTGATGCAGCAGAGGGAAGGCCCCAGTGGGGAAGGCAACGAAGCAACCCGTTCAGAGCGCTGCCACTGCTGGTGTTTTTGGAGGCCTTGGAGGTACGGTATGTCAGTCTCATGGTAGGAGGGTCGGTGGTGTTCTGCTGCACAGGGGGATGGGAGGGAGGGAAGGAAAGATGTTACACATGGTTGGGGGGAGGGAGAAAGGAAAGAGGAAGAATTGGGGTGGAGGAGAGGAAGGGGGAGATGATTGTTGTACGTGAAAACAAATAAGAAATCCTCCCAAAATAAGCCCTAAGGCATTTTTTGGAGCAAAAATGAACATAAGACCTGGTCTTATTTTCACGGAAACATGGTATTCCCTGAATTTGTTAATAGCACCATGAATGAATGTAGCCAGACTCGAGAGCACTGGTGGATGAATCAGCTACAGAAAGTGGACCAGGGTTTGGGAACGGGGCTTGTTGTTTGGAGTATGGAATTTAAGTTTAAGCACCAACCCTAACAGCAAAATATTCAATTGCTAACAGCACTAAAAAAAGTGGGTGGGCACTTAGTGAAAGTGCTGAGATTTGCAGAAAGATCAGCTTGACTTCAGCCATTTTCCTGAGACGAAAAAGACTTAAGTGGGGATTTAGTTAACCTGTAGAGACATCAATTTTTTGTGTAAAGAATGTACAGGCTGCCTTTCTATCCCAGGACCATAAAAGAAAAGGAGGGAGACATCCTGAGCCTCGGAGGAAACAGACTTCAGCCATTTCAGGAAAGAATTCTTTACTAGGTGGTGGAATTAGGAAGTACTTGGAAAAAGAGATTCTTGATGCAGTCACTAAAACCAAAGGGTTTAGCCTTCCTTTTTCCCGTTTATGCCGTGCAATAGCAGCTACAACATAAGAACATAAGCAATGCCTCCGCTGGGTCAGACCTGAGGTCCATCGTGCCCAGCAGTCCGCACACGCGGTGGCCCAACAGGTCCAGGACCTGTGCAGTAATCCTCTATTTATACCCTTCTATCCCCTTTTCCAGCAGGAAATTGTCCAATCCTTTCTTGAACCCCAGTACGTACTCTGCCCTATTACGTCCTCTGGAAGCGCATTCCAGGTGTCCACCACACGTTGGGTAAAGAAAAACTTCCTAGCATTCGTTCTGAATCTGTCCCCTTTCAACTTTTCCGAGTGTCCTCTTGTTCTTTTATTATTCGAAAGTTTGAAGAACCTGTCCCTCTCTACTCTCTCTATGCCTTTCATGATCTTGTAAGTCTCTATCATATCCCCTCTAAGTCTCCTCTTCTCCAGGGGCTGGAGGAGTTGCCTTACAGTGAGAGATTAGAGAAACTGGGCCTCTTCTCCCTCAAACAGAGGAGATTGAGAGGGGACATGATCGAAACATTCAAGGTACTGAAGGGGGATAGACTTAGTAGATAAGGACAGGTTGTTCACCCTCTCCAAGGTAGAGAGAACGAGAGGGCACTCTCTAAAGTTAAAAGGGGATAGATTCCGTATAAATGTAAGGAAGTTCTTCTTCACCTAGAGAGTGGTGGAAAATTGGAACGCTCTGCCAGAGTCTGTCATAGGGGAAAACACCCTCCAGGGACTCAAGACAAAGTTAGACAAGTTCCAGCTGAACCAGAACGTATGCAGGTAAGGCTAGTCTCAGGGCGCTTGTCTTTCACCAGAGGGCTACCGCGTGAGTGGACTGCTGGGCACGATGGACCACTGGTCTGATCCAGCAGCGGCAATTGTTATGTTTCCTATGTTATGTAGGCAAAACCTGGAGACCTTGTCATGGACAACTGGGACCTCCATAATGATCCATCCCCCCCCCCTCCCCCAACTATCTCTGGTCTTATTTCAAAGAAAGAGAGATCCAAGGCCATACCGCACGGGCATGCTAAAAGGATTCCCTTGGAATTTATATAGTCTTTGCAGGTGCATCAATTTGTCTCTCATGCCAGCCATGTTGTGTGGCAGATAATTAATCTGCCCCGGGTGAGAAACCCTCTAATATGCTCAAAGCCCCAGAGCACAGTTCAGCTTCCAGTCTGCTGATTTAAACTTCTAGCCAGGCTGTTGAGCGGTTAATAGCAGAGTGATAACAGGAAGGGCTGCATCGCACCACAGGGCCTGACCCCTTGTATCAATAATAGTTTTACCCTTCTAAAACCAGATTTCTAAAATTAATGGTGGATGGGTGTCACTGTCAACACCTGCTGTTTATGGAAAATTCACTCTTGATTCCATCTATTCTGTCTCATGACTGCTTCGCTATTAGGGAAGGGAGCTCTCTCCTTTGCAGTGTGGGAAACATTAGAAGACCTCACATATTAAGCCTCCCATGGACCATTATAAATGCCGGCTTTTCTTAATTATGACTGGGATAGCCATGCAGATGATAATCCGTAGTTGGAAAAATTATGATCGCCTCAATTTTCCTTTTTGGCGGGCGAATTTATGCTCCAGCTATAGGTGTGGGAAAATGAATGCTGACATATTGGGGCATGAGAACATAAGAAATACCCGCACCGGATCAGACCGTGGGTCCATCTAGTCTGGTGGTCCGCACCCGCGGAGGCTCAGCTAGGTGTTCCCCGACGAGGACCTTGGTCACTCGTATCCCTCAATGTGTCTTGCAAGAAGATGTGCGTCCAACTTGCTCTTAAATCCTAAAATGGTAGTTTCCGCCACAACCTCTTCCGAGAAAGCGTTCCAGGTGTCCATCACTCGCTGTGTGAAATAGTATTTTCTGACATTTGTCCCGGTCCTGTCTCCCTTCAGTTTCTGTCCATGACCTCTTGTCCGAGTCACATTTGACAACGTGAATAATGTTGTTTCTTGCTCTATTTTGTCGATTCCTTTTAGTATTTTAAAAGCCTCTATCAGATCCCCGCGCATTCTTCTCTTCTCGAGGATGAACAATCCCAGTTTTCCGAGGCATTCATTGTAGCTCAAGTTCTCCATATTTTTAACTAGCTTCGTCGCTCTCCTCTACGCAATTTATTTAAGCTGATTTGGTTTTGTTACTTCACTATAGTGAGATAAGCCCTTCACAAATAATCCCGGGATTCGCCAGCAGTTCCCCTTTCCTCCCTCCCATCCCTTGAGCGAGCACTGCTCCCCTGCCCCTGCTGTGCAGCCAAACCCCCATCCTTCCCTCCCTCCCATCTGAACCCCGCCGACCGCGAACGAGCCCTACATACGGTAGCTCCCTAAGCAGCGTCGGGCCGGCAACACTCTAAACAGGCTGCTTTGGCCGGAGTCAGGTCAAAAGCGCACCGGGACAAAGGCGCGCCCAGACAATTGAGCGCAGCGCGGAGGTGCGCGCCGCTCTAAATTACTGTTTTTAGGGCTCCGATGGGGGTGTGTGGGGGGGAACCCCCCCACACTTTACTTAATAGACATCACGCCACATTGTGGGGGCGTTGTGGGGGGTTTGGGGGGTTGTAACCCCCCACATTTTATTGAAAACTTCACTTTTTCCCTGTTTTTAGGGAAAAAGTTAAGTTTACAGTAAAATGTGGAGGGTTACAACCCCCCAAACCCCCCATAACGCCGGCGCCCCCACGCCCCCCCGTCGGAGCCCTAAAACAGTAATTTAGAGCGGCACGCGCCTCCGTGCTGCGCTCAATTGTCTGGGCGCGCCTTTGTCCCGGCGCGCTTGTGACCTGACACCCTTCACTATAGTTGTCATTTGTCTATAACTCATTTTTGTTTATTTTCACGCACACCCAGGGGGTGGGTTGGGGGCTACTTCTTCATTATCTTAATTTTAGGCCTTTTGAATATAGACATTCAGGGGGGTTACATTACTACTTTAAATAGGGAAAGGTTATAGAAAGAATCTATGAGCTCCTTTTATTAAGCCACGTTAGGGCTTTAACACGCGCTAAATTGCCGCCCGCGCTAGACCTTAACGCCAGCATTGAGCTGGCGTTAGTTCTAGCCGCGTAGCGCAGGTTTACTGCGTGCTAAAATGCTACGTGCGCTAAAAACCGCTAACGCAGCTTTGTAAAAGGAGCCCTATGTTTCTGTGTTTTTAATGACTAGTCATTGGATGGGTGGGTGGGATAAAATGGTTGTTTATGTGTATTTGCAAGATTAATGTGCTTTTATTTATCATATGTATACATGATGGTGTATGGCACTGTTGACGTTTGGAAAATTAATAAAGACTTATATATAAAAAAGAAGACCTCACAGAAGCTGGTATTCTTTAGCTTAAGGTTGCAGTCAGAATAAAAAGCATTTTGGGGCTCAAGTGGAGTCGGTAAAAATGTACCAACTCCAGCTTCAACATGAAAACTTGCAACATTTTGTATAATATACGGTAAATATATCATTATCTATCTATCTAACTAAACAGTATTTATCAATACTTTAGATCCAGAACAAATAATTTAAACCTTAGCGTTTTATATCCCGTCCTCCCAAACGGGATCAGAATAGGTTACAGGTCGACATACATAATGCATAGACAAACGATACAATTTGCAGTTGTATGTTATAGTAGAAATCTCTTAGAACCTAAGAATAGCCTTACTGGGTCAGACCAATCAAGCCCAGTAGTCCGTTCTCTCGGTGGCCAATCCAGGATCCTAGTACCTGGCCAAAACCCAAAGAGTAGCAACATTCCATTATCTCAGAGTAAGCAAGATTCCGGAACCCCAAAGAGTAGCAACATTCTATGCGGAATCCTAAAGAATAGCAAGATTCTAGAATCCCAAAGAGTAACAAAAGATTCCAGAACCCCAAAGAGTAGCAACATTCCATGCAGAATCCTAAAGAATAGCAAAATTCTAGAATCCCAAAGAGTAACAAAAGATTCCGGAACCCCAAAGAGTAGCAACATTCCATTCAGAATCCTAAAGAATAGCAAGATTCTAGAATCCCAAAGAGTAACAAAAGATTCCGGAACCCCAAAGAGTAGCAACATTCCATTCAGAATCCTAAAGAATAGCAAGATTCTAGAATCCCAAAGAGTAACAAAAGATTCCGGAACCCCAAAGAGTAGCAACATTCCATTCAGAATCCTAAAGAATAGCAAGATTCTAGAATCCCAAAGAGTAACAAAAGATTCCGGAACCCCAAAGAGTAGCAACATTCCATTCAGAATCCTAAAGAATAGCAAGATTCTAGAATCCCAAAGAGTAACAAAAGATTCCGGAACCCCAAAGAGTAGCAACATTCCATTCAGAATCCTAAAGAATAGCAAGATTCTAGAATCCCAAAGAGTAACAAAGATTCCGGAACCCCAAAGAGTGCAACATTCCATGCAGAATCTCAAAGAATCTCAAGATTCTGGAACCCTAAAGAGTAGCAACATTCCATGCTACCGATCCAGGGCAAGTAGTGGCTTCCCCCCAAATTGTATATGTGGAATATATATGACGCTCCTGGGAAACTTGTCCCCACTAAGGAGCTTACCTCCCAATGATTGCATATGAGAACACATTAATTATACCCACATGTCTTTGTGACAAATCTTGTAAGGCTAAAAAGGTCAAAATTTAAACTCTTATCTTGAAGATGTTTACAGGGTCTCAATCTCGTTAGACCAATAAGGTCAGAATTTTGAACACTTGTCTTGAAGGACCTGACGCGTTTCGTTAACTTCGTCAGGAGACCCCATCCAAAATATAGCATGCTCATCTAGGTTCAATTTGTAGATTTAATTCAAAGCGCCTCAGCTGCAATTGGATGCAGCTCTCTATGAACATCAGGAAAAGGAGGGTGGGTGGGTGGGGGTCGATATTCAACACGATTTACTGGCAAGAAATGGCTCCTGACGAGTTCAATTGCTGAAAATAACTGGCGCTGGGGGTGAAGTGGAGGAGTGGCCCTGAGGTTGCGGGTTCAATTCCAGCACCACTTCTTGTGACCCTTGGCAAGTCACTTAACCCTCAGTTGCCCCAGGTCCTCTAGTTAGATTGTGAGCCTGCTGGGCCAGATAGGGAAAATACTTAAGAGTACCCGCTTACTGGTCAATATAGTGTAAACCGCTTTGGTTGCATAAGTTACAGAGTCATCTGTGGCCAAGCCCCACTTTTGCATCCCATAAGAACATTAGAAAATCAGCAATCACTCTTTGCAAAATTTTGACAATGGCTCCCAAATCTTCAGAAACTTCTTATAATGTCCCTGATGTAGGGCCATGTTACATTCCATCTTAAAAAAACGTGACAGAGAGACTCCCACCAAAAGGAATAGTTCAGTCTATCCCAGTTTTTCCAATTCCTTAGAATAAGCTGTATGGCAACCCCTGTCATAATACATGTCCACGTCCAGGGTGGGAGGGCAGGTTGGAATGTATTTTTCAATTTCTCAATTTGAGTGTAGTTTCTGGATATAATTATGGGGGAGGGGGGTGATATATCTTTTTGTCATAGATTATAATTGTTATTGTATTTAAGTGATTTTATAGAGTTATATGATTGTATTATATTGTGCACTTACTTATGTTTTTAAAATGAATAAAGAAATAAAAAAAAAAAGAACATTAGAAAATCACATGCTCTGTTTGTATTTCCCTCTGTTAAAGGCTGATCATCTGCTTTCATTTCAAGTAGCTTTTCATGACAAAGATTTTCACTCACTCTTATTTACTTCTCACTCTTATGAACACTTTAGGAAACAATTAAAATCTTATCTTTTCCCTAAGAATTTGTCTGAGTAGTTATCTGTGGTCCTTTTTTGTAGATTATGTCATTTTTGTAAACCACATTGAACTTATGGTTATGCGGTATAGAAATACGATGTTATGTATCTGCAGAGGAACAGCGGTACAGTGCTCCCCTAAGATTCGCAGGGGTTCCAGGCACCTTCGCGAATCTCAAAAAACCACAAATACGGTTTTTCATGGGGGAGCCTGAAGAGGGCAGCAGGAGAGCAGCCGGAGCGCCACCAGTGCAGGAAATCACTCGCGGTTCGCTCCGACCGCCTCTTCATAGAAAGATGGCGGCAGATAAGGGCTATAGCACGAAGTTGGGCCTTATCCAATCTGGAGCTGCGTGTCAAAGCAGCTCCTGATTAGATAAGGCCCGACTTCGTGCAGAAAGAGGCGGTCGGAGCGAACCACAAGTGATTTCCTGCACTCGCCGGCGCTCTGGCTGCTCTCTCCTGCTGCCCTCTCTTTGTCGGCGGTTCACAGTCCGAAAATACTGCAAATGACCGGGACCGCGAACCGCCGACCGCGAACAACCAGGGGAACACTGTATATCAATTAAAAAGATAACCATAAGCGCTTGACTAGTTAAATGCTAGCATTCCATAATTGAGTTTAAGTGGCGTAATAATTGGGTTGCTCCATTAAAACCCAATTAAACCCTCATTCCCAAAAAAGAAATACCGTGTTTCTCAGAAAATGAGACCTACCCCGAAAATAAGTCCTAGTCCCGGGATTTGCCGGCAGTTCCCCTTCCCTCCCTCCCATCCCTTGTGCAGCAGAACCCTTGAGCGAGCACTGTCCCCCTCTCCCCTGAGCACCCGCTCCCGCTGCTCAGCCGAACCTCCATCCTTCCCTCCCTCCCATCCAAACCCCGTCGACTGCGAACGAGCCCTACATACGGTACCTCCATAAGCAGCGTCGGGCTGACAGCACTCTAAACAGGCTGCTTTGGCCTTGTCCGCCTGTGAATTCATTCTCCCGCATTACTGATGTTGTCATCAGTAATGTGGCAGAGTGAATTGGCGGGCGGATAAGGTCGAAGCAGCCTGTGTAGAGTGCTGCTGGCATGACGCTGCTTAGGGAGGTATGTAGGGCTCGCTCACGGTTGGCGGTGTTCGGATGGGAGGGAGGGAAGGATAGGGGTTCTGGGGCGGGGGGGGTGCTCGCTCAAGGGTTCTGCTGCACAAGGGATGGGAGGGAGGGGAGGAAAGATGCTGCACGTGGGGGAGAAAAAGGAAAGAGGAAGAATTGGGGTGAAAGAGAGGAAGGGAGAGATGATCAGGTACATATCCCAAAAATAAGACCTAGTGCATTTTTTGGGCCTAAAATTAATATAAAATACTGTCTTATTTTTTGGGAAACATGGTAGCCACCACTATGCAGGCTCCGGCAGCATAGTAATGTGTAGTGATGCTGAAGACCGTAAGTGAGCATGTTTAGGGGTGGCACCGGACGTCGGCGTCACTATGCACAGCTGGCCGTGATCCAGGAAGGACCCCGGGCGCTGGAAATGTAAGCCTGTAGAACCCTGCCCTATTTTAAATTTGCAACCCGCTCTGAGATCCCCTGGGAGGGCGGGATATAAACCCGAATAAATAAATAAATACATTTCCGGCGTCTAGGGTCTTTGGGAGCCGCGATTCTGGGAGCGGTACCTGTTGGCGATTGACACGCGGCAGGCTCTACTTACAGAATCAGATCCTTTGGGTGGGGAGGGGGGGGCTTTTTATTTGGGAATTTATGCCTGGTTTCTGTGGGGTCATTTTCCTGCTGGGGGAAGTTGTTGATAAGAAAGAAAGCGGGCTCACGGTCTCTCTGCCCCCTCTGCTTTCCCCTAGGCTGGAGACAAACATTACCATCCCAGCTGTGCACAATGCAGCAGATGCAACCAGATGTTCACAGAAGGCGAAGAAATGTACCTGCAAGGTAAGCCACCCCTCCTCAGAGAAGGGACCCCCAGAACTGCAATTGTGCAGCAGCAGCTAGGAGAGGAGTGAAATGGGAAAATGCCCCTGCCTGCCAGTATAAAGCGGAGCACTGGTGTAGCTACAGGAGGGCTGGGGACCATTTACTTTGGGCTCACACCCATCCCTTCACGTGGCTGGTGGGGGTTCTTGAAGCCCCTGCCAGCTGGACAAAGTGTTCTCTGTAGGGCTTTCTTAGGGGGGAGGGCATGCCACCCGGCTAATTCCCCGCCGTAGTCCGGCATCTGTTTGTCTCTTTCATTCTTCCCCTACCCACGGTCTGGCATCTGTCTCCCCTCTCTTCCTGACCCCTGCCAATGTCTCCCTCAGACTCTCAACCCTCCCCCACACCAAATATTTGGTGACGCGTAAAAACCGCGGAGGACAATGGTGTGCCGACAATCCCGCGCTGACATTTGAGTGCAGGAGAAAATCGCACCGCCGCTTCCGCAGCTTTGAGGTGTTCCTTTTTACGGTGTGAGGGTGTGTGTGTGTGGGGAAACCCCCACTACGCTCCTGTTGGGAGGGAGGGAGGGAGGGAGGGACTCCCCCCCACTACATTGAAAACTCTTGAAGAATGAAAAAACGGGAGTTTTCAGTGGGAGTGTGAGGACTTCTATGTGTAGTTGGGGGGTTCCCCCCATGCCCCCCTAAGACTGTATAAAGAAATGCCTCAAAACTGCGGAAGCGGTGGTGCGCTTTTCTCCTGTGCTCAGGTGTCAGCGTGGGATTGTTGGCACGCCGTTGTCCTTTGCGTTTTTGACACCCTACCAAATATTCTGATGTTGGTCCAGTAAGAGGCGTCATTACATTATATACTATATCGACTGCATGATTTACAACATCCAGCATCCAACACCAATAAAACCTTTCGGAATCGCCATCATTACTACAGAATGTGTCCAAACCCCCAGGGCCAGGAAACAGACCACCCACTCTAGATAACAAAACAAAATTCCACTTAGCAGAGGTTTGTGAGAAGGTCAAACTGGGATTAGCACAGGCATGACAAGACTTCCATCCAAGATACTTGAAAGCTGCCCTCCAAAACTGCTGAGAAGCCCCGAGGGCGCGTTACCCTATAAAGCAGGGGTGGGCTGCTGTGGCCTGCCATTGAATGGATGCCGTCCATGAGATTATTGGAAGTATAGACAGAAAATGTCCCACGACGACAGGACACGACTTTTATGACAGTATTAGCAGCTGCTTTGGAAAGACAGAAGTAAACGATAGCAGATCATCCTGGTAATAATTTATGTTCATTCAGTCATCACATTGAGTTTTCTTGGCAGTGAATTATGGCCATTTGTTAGTTTTCTGTCTGCGCCCTTACATTCATGTGGCCAACTGTTATAGAGCATTCTCACTCACAACAAAATGGAAATAAAGAATGAAAAATGAGGCGTAGAGAGGGTCGGGTTAAACCACACCAGGTGTCAAGCTACTACCTAAAAATGAGGGGAGGGGGGTAACCTGAACGGAGCCCTAGGCACAAGCCTGGCCATCCTTCTGGGAGACTGGATGGGCCACGCTAGTCTTTATCTGTTGTCATTTCTTATTATGCTCACTTATCACCAAGTGACACCCAGCGGAGACAATCCAGAGAACATTCCGGCTTCCCCTGCCTCACAGACCTCAGCGTCGTTAGTCTGGCACCTGCCACAGGAATAAAAATCACTTGGAAAACACACCTCAAGTAGTTTAAAATGTCAGTAGATAAAGAGGTATAACTGGGGCTGTCCAGAAAAACCTACTGTTGGGAAAACTTTGCAAATTGACATTTTCCCCATGAATTTTTTTTTTAAGTTCAAATAATTTTATTGAGATTTTCCAGAAATGAACAAAAACCATATAACAGCAAGATCAAGCTATCAAACTAAGGCAATGCATCATTATATATCATTACATGGAAAGTATTCTGAGATCAGCCATAGCACTGCCAAACTAAATAAGAAACCTAAAATCAAAATAGTCAATTAGAGAGGAAAAAGAAAAAGAATAGGGTTGACTGCTTGGCTATATAATATCCAGATCATCTATTATATATATACATACACAACAGTGATTTCATATCAGACCTGACAATAGTCCAGGAACGGTTGCCAAATGAGGTTTGTTTTTTGAAGAGATCCTTTCCTTTCAGCTGCTACCAATTCGAATTTGGCAATAAGGCAGACTTGATTCCACCATGCAGAATAAGACAGTGTAGATGAATTCTTCCAATTGGAAAGTATCTGTTTTATAGTAATGGATAGCAAAGCTTTAAGTAACTTGGCTTGAGGGTCAAGTAGAGGAGTCTGGAGACCTTGCTGGCCATACACTACTATCGCTAATGTAATAGGTTCTGTAATGTGTAATATGGCACCGATGGTGCGCCAAGTTTGAGACCAGTAGTGTCGTATAATGGTGCAGTGAAAGATCATATGATCCAAGGTTCCAGGAGATGAATGGCAGGACCAGCATTTACCATCCTGTGGGTTATCCTTATGTGCTATCTTGGCCAGTTTTATTGGAGTCCAGAATGCCTTATGGATGAGGAAGAAGAGGGACTGAGTCGAAGCAGAGGAAGCAAGTGTTGAGTGCGATTTTTTCCAGATGTCACTCCAGTCAGATACTTCAAGTTCTAAACCTGTATCCTTATGCCATAACGAGTATAGAGTAGTAAGTGAGAAGGTATCATGTTTTCTCATGATTTTATACCATTGTGATGCCTCATGTCTGGTGTACAAGATTTGTTCACACAATAGTAACAAATTAGGAAGTTCGTCCTTAATCGGGTGCTGCTTCAAATGTGCTGTTATGGCTGATTTTAGTTGTATCCATTTGAAGAAATGAGTTTGTGGTAGTTTGTTACTTTCCACCAGTCTTTGAAACGGAATCCATGTAGAATTCGAGTAGAGATGACATAGACGATGAATTCCTTTGGATTGCCATAAAGAGTTGTAAGTCGGTTTATTTTGTATGCGGATTTTACAGTTTCCCCAGAGTGGTAGTTGCGTAGTTTCGTTCCATGTCGGTGAAAACATTGCATCTATGTGTCTTAGAACTGTACAAGTAGATGCCATGATTGGTTGAAGGTGTTGAGAATCCTTCTGTCTAGTAAAAGGTAAGTCTGCCAGATGAGTAGCTGTAACAAGCGAGCGTTCCAGTAGTAGCCAACGTGGTGCAGAGGTGACGTCAGTGGTATGAAGCCATCTGGATCCCTGCCTCAGCAAGAAAGCAATATGATAGTTTTTATAATTGGGAAAGTTCACACCTCCTGATTCTTTATCATTTCTGAGCTTTTGTGGACTAATACGAGGTGGTTTGTTGTTCCAAAGGAAAGCTGTAAGTATTTTGTCCAATTTAGCATAGAAGGTAGATTTCATCAAGACTGGTAACATGCTCAACGTGTAGTTGATTACTGGAGAAACCATCATTTTAATTGTATCCATCCTTCCCCACCAAGATAGTTTCAATGGGGACCAAGAAGACGTTAAGAGTCTAACCGAGTCCAGAATGTGGGCAGCGTTGTGTTCAGAAGTTTCTTCTAGGTCAGGTGTGAAGTGTAAACCAAGATATTTCAATTTGTCAGGCGACCACATCAGACCAAGATCTTTAATGGACGATCCAATTTCCGGGCAGTTTAATGGCATCACTTCTGATTTGGATAGATTCAGTTTGTATCCAGAATGAGTAGAGTAGTTTGCCAGTAGTTGTAGTAAAGGAGATAAGGATTCAGGTGTGATATATAATAAGATGTCATCCGCATACGCTGACAGTTTGATATCCACCCCAGCATATGTGAATCCTTGTATGTGTGGTGATGCGCGAATTGCAATTAGAAGGGGTTCCAATGCTATGTTGAAGAGCAATGGAGACAGGGGACACCCCTGTCTCGTCCCCCTGCTAGGTGTAAAGGGTAAGGAAAAATGTTGGTTAGCATATATTTTGTTAGTCGGTGATGAGTATAGGACCTTAACCATGTTAATAAATATAGGAGACAATCTAAACCATGACATGACAGCAAATAAATAAGGCCATTCAACACGATCAAAAGCTTTTTCAGCGTCTAATCCAACTGCTACAAGTGGATAATCTATATTTTTGGCTAAGGAGATTACATGAGCAAAAGTTCTAGTGTTGTCGCAAGACAAACGATTGGGCATGAATCCAGTTTGGTCTGTATTAATCAATTTAGGCAATACCAATTGCAATCTAGTGGCTAAAATTTTTGCGTAAATTTTAGCGTCTGAGTTGATTAGGGATAGTGGTCTGTAATTACCAACTTTAAGAGGATCTTTGTTTGGTTTAGGCAGTACAATCGTAGTTGCCTCAGTGAAGGATCCCCTAATGTCTCCAGTGGATTGCAAATAGTGATAAAACTCCAGTAAGTGTGGAGAAAGCCATTTTTTAAACACCTGATAAAATTCGGATGGCAGGCCATCAGGTCCGGGTGCTTTGTTAGTAGACATTAGACCTATTGCTTCATTTATTTCTTCTAAAGTTATTTCAGTTTCTAAGCCAACGTTGTCCAATTCATCTAAGCAATTATGTGTGAGGCCATTAAGAAAGGGGATGGAATCCCCAACTTGTTTTGTCTCAGTCGAGTAAAGGGTAGAATAAAATTCGTGAAATTGTGTAAGAATTTCATTGGGATTAGTGACCAGAGTATCATTATCAGTAGTTAGGGCTGAAATTGTGGATTTATTCCTTTTCCCTTTAAGATATGAAACAAGATGCTGGCCACATTTGTTACTATCTGAATAATATTTGGCAGTGTTCATAAAAATCTGTGATGCAGCTGTTTTGCTAAGGCATGTATTATATTGAAATCTAATGTGTTGTAGTTTCTTAAGAGTTTGCATATCACTAGGGTTCGATTGGTGTAGGATCTCAAGATGTTTAAGTTCAGCTTCATAGGTATCCACTTCCTGTTTATTAGTTTTCTTTAGGTGAGCATTATAAGAGATTATAACACCCCTTATATATGCCTTAAATGCATCCCACACTGAAATCCAAGAATTATCTTGGGGTGAGTTTAAAGAGAAATAAACTTGAATTGCTGATTCTATGTGATCACAGAATTGCTTATCCTGGAGGAGACAAGTATTTAATCTCCACGTTCTCTGAGAAGAAGGGACAGGAAGTGTATCCAAGGAAAGGAGGACTGCAGCATGGTCCGATACACTAATTGCTTTTATGTCAGTTTGTGCAATGGATTTAACTAAAGATGAGCTTATCAAAAAGTAGTCAATACGTGAATATGAGGCGTGGGGTGCAGAGAAAAAGGTGTATTCTCTGTCTTCCATGTGGGTTATGCGCCACGGATCTATTAATTTAAATTGGGCAATAATATCTTGCAGGCATAACCAGGTTTTTGATTTTTTATGTTTATATATCGATTTTCTGTCTTTCAGGGGGTCGAGGATCAGATTAAAGTCACCACCTATTATAAAAGGAGTGTCTTGATAGGAATTTAATTGATCAGCTATGGTAGTGAAAAATGAGCAGTCCTCAACGTTAGGACCGTATATGTTTAGAAGACATAAAGTTTGGGAATTTATAGATATTTTTGTGGATATCCATCTGCCCTGAGTGTCAGTGCTATGTGAGAGAATCTTTATTTGGTTTGTGTTTCTAATGTAAGTTATAACACCATTCTTTTTGTCAACAGCAGGGGAGAATTGAGGCGGGTGAGCCCAGGGGAGAGAAAATTTGGCAGAAGAGGTAGCGTCCAAGTGGGTTTCCTGCAGGAATATTACATCCGCAGATAATGTTGAGATGTAATTTAGGATTTTTTTGGATTTAACTGGATTGTTTAAACCTTTAACATTTAAGGTGACACATATAAGAGGCATATATTAGAGAGAAAGTAAGAGCATAGCAAGCATACAACAGTACTTATGTATGTCAGGTCATATGAACTGTGGGTATCAAGGAATATGTGAAGATATAGCCAAGCAGTCAAAAAGAAAAGAATATAAAAACTGAAAATATACATATTATGTGATATATCAAACAATTTACCACGGGTCAGTGAGCAAGGTGAAACTCCACAGCAACCCAACTCCGCAGAACCACATATTCATTAAATATGAACCCCTGTAAAACACAGTCACAAAGTTATAACAACATTCCAATTGTGTGACATTCACTAGTATACCAGTAATATATATTGTAGTGTTGCCAGCATACAGCGATAAATACTGATATTAAACCAGCTGTTATTGAGTCAGGTACAATCAATTGTACTCGGGCTTAATGTTTCCAGGTACTCTGCCAGTTCAGTGGGATTAGTAAAATCTTTCGTATGATTATTATAAGTGACCCTCAAGCGGGCCGGGTACATCATTCCAAATCTCGCTCCCAGTTGCTTTAGTTTAGGGCGATATTCCAGTAGCTGCTTCCTGAGTTTAGCTGTTTGTTTTCCCAGGTCAGGCACAAATAGTAGTGTGTTCCCTTCAAATTTAATCGGTGCCTTAGCACGTGCTTGCTGCATAATTTCAATAACCTGCGAGTAACGTAAGAGGCGCACCACCGTTGGTCTGGGGTATTGCCCGGTTCTGTTAGGCAGCGAATTAGAGGGAACCCGGTGCGCCCGATCTATTTCAAAAGGTAGATCAAATTTAAGATCATGCAGTTTGGGAAGAGTAGTGTGTAAAAATTCACTCATATTTCGCCCCTCACAGGATTCAGGAATCCCTAGTATCCGAAAATTATTTCTTCTGGAACGATTACTGAAATCTTCAATTGCTGCCTCTAGCTGTTCTATACGTTTGGTTTGTTTAAGCAGTACTTTAATATTATTTTCAGCTACAGACAGTTTAGTGTCTGTAGCTTGTACCTGGATCTGGAGCTGAGCAAGGTCTTTTTTAAACGCTGCAATCTCTTCCTTGATTTCCTCGTTGTCAGCTTTTACTTCAGACCGCATGGCTCTGAGTTCTTCCAATATGGTCTGTGTTGAGGCCTCCTCGGACTTGGAAGAGAGCGCTTTTTGCGGCGATACCGGATCAGTATTTCGCCGTTTTCCAGGCTTGGTTGAAGCCATCGTGCTTCTGACAGATTTCTGTGCCGCTAAATTTAATTTTTAATTGCAGAGCGCTCAGGGGTGATCGATACCGGCTACGATTCCGCGGGAGCCGCGTTGCTATGCGTCCGCCATTAAATGCGCTCATTAGCGCCCCCTTTCCCCATGAATTTGATTGTGCTTGATCAGAAAATAATTTTAAAAATATGTATTTTAAAGCCCATCCTGGGGTCACTCAAAGCCACTGATGACATAAAGCTCTTCACCCAGAGGGTGGTTGACACCTGGAATGCGCTTCCAGAGGGTGTGATAGGACAGAGTACGATATTGAGGTTCAAGAAGGGGTTGGATGATTTCCTGAAGGAAAAGGGGATAGTAACATAGTAACATAGTAGATGACGGCAGATAAAGACCCGAATGGTCCATCCAGTCTGCCCAACCTGATTCAATTTAAATTTTTAAATTTTTTCTTCTTAGCTATTTCTGGGCAAGAATCCAAAGCTTTACCCTGTACTGTGCTTGAGTTCCAACTGCCGAAATCTCTGTTAAGACTTACTCCAGCCCATCTACACCCTCCCAGCCATTGAAGCCCTCCCCTGCCCATCCTCCACCAAATGGCCATACACAGACACAGACCGTACAAGTCTGCCCAGTAACTGGCCTAGTTCAATATTTAATATTATTTTCTGATTCTAAATCTTCTGTGTTCATCCCACGCTTCTTTGAACTCAATCACAGTTTTACTCTCCACCACCTCTCTTGGGAGCGCATTCCAGGCATCCACTACCCTCTCCGTAAAGTAGAATTTCCTAACATTGCCCCTGAATCTACCACCCCTCAACTTCAAATTATGTCCTCTGGTTTTACCATTTTCCTTTCTCTGGAAAAGATTTTGTTCTACGTTAATACCCTTCAAGTATTTGAACGTCTGAATCATATCTCCCCTGTCTCTCCTTTCCTCTAGGGTATACATATTCAGGGCTTCCAGTCTCTCCTCATACGTCTTCTGGCGCAAGCCTCCTATCATTTTCGTCGCCCTCCTCTGGACCGCCTCAAGTCTTCTTACGTCTTTCTCCAGATACGGTCTCCAAAACTGAACACAATACTCCAAGTGGGGCCTCACCAATGACCTGTACAGGGGCATCAACACCTTCTTCCTTCTACTGACTACGCCTCTCTTTATACAGCTCAGAATCCTTCTGGCAGCAGCCACTGCCTTGTCACACTGTTTTTTCGCCTTTAGATCTTCGGACACTATCACCCCAAGGTCCCTCTCCCCGTCCGTGCATATCAGCTTCTCTCCTCCCAGCATATACGGTTCCTTCCTATTATTAATCCCCAAATGCATTACTCTGCATTTCTTTGCATTGAATTTTAGTTGCCAGGCATTAGACCATTCCTCTAACTTTTGCAGATCCTTTTTCATATTTTCCACTCCCTCTTCGGTGTCTATTCTGTTACAAATCTTGGTATCATCTGCAAAAAGGCACACTTTTCCTTCTAACCCTTCAGCCATGTCACTTACATACATATTGAACAGGATTGGCCCCAGCACCGAACCCTGAGGGACTCCACTAGTCACCTTTCCTTCCTTCAAGCGACTTCCATTAACCACCACCCTCTGGCGTCTGTCCGACAGCCAGTTTCTGACCCAGTTCACCACTTTGGGTTCTAACTTCAGAAGGGTATAAATAGAGGATTACTATACAGGTCCTGGACCTGATCTGCCGCTGTGTGAGCGGACTGCTGAGCTTGATGGACCTGTGGTCTGACCCAGCAGAGGCACTTCTTATGTTCTCCATTTTTCTTAAAATTTGCTATTATTTTTGTTTAATGGATCATATTTCTTGGTGTTACTCGAATAACTTTTTTATGTTTTCATACTCAGCAATGATACATTGATATAAAGACATTTTATGCAAAAAAATCTAGCAGTATTTTATGAAATGAGCCTTCAGTAGCTGCACTTTATTTGTGGAAAATAACAGAAATTTAATATACTTCGCTAATAGCTAAACACGTACACTTTGGTGTAGTCATGTACCAATAGCGTTCCAATAGGAGGCTTGCGCCAGAAGACGTATGAGGAGAGACTGGAAGCCCTGAATATGTATACCCTAGAGGAAAGGAGAGACAGGGGAGATATGATTCAGACGTTCAAATACTTGAAGGGTATTAACGTAGAACAAAATCTTTTCCAGAGAAAGGAAAATGGTAAAACCAGAGGACATAATTTGAGGTTGAGGGGTGGTAGATTCAGGGGCAATGTTAGGAAATTCTACTTTACGGAGAGGGTGGTGGATGCCTGGAATGCGCTCCCGAGAGAGGTGGTGGAGAGTAAAACTGTGACGGAGTTCAAAGAAGCGTGGGATGAACACAGAAGATTTAGAATCAGAAAATAATATTAAATATTGAACTAAGGCCAGTACTGGGCAGACTTGCACGGTCTGTGTCTGTATATGGCTGTTTGGGGGAGGATGGGCTGGGGAGGGCTTCAATGGCTGAAGTAGGTTTTAACGGAGATTTCGGCAGTTGGAACCCAAGCACAGTACCGGGTAGAGCTTTGGATTCTTGCCCAGAAATAGCTAAGAAGAAAAAATTTAAATTGAATCAGGTTGGGCAGACTGGATGAACCATTCGGGTCTTTATCTGCCGTCATCTACTATGTTACAGACACTCAAGCATTCAATGCCTTCTTGAGATGGTCGGGATAAAGCTTGCAATGCTGTTTCAGCTCCTTGCAACGAGGACCTGACGCCGCACCGACTCTGTGGTAACGCCAGAGGCAAAGTCAGTGATCAGTTTCACACCTCGCTCGGCCGTGTCGTTAACCCCCTTTACGACTGGTGGCGGCTGTCTGATTGGGGCACACCCAGCAATGCGAGGCGCTTGTTTTCCATTAACCCCATGGAGTGTTACCAGAGGTCCAGATTTCCCTGGACGACTTTTCAAAACCCTGCACTTTGTCCGGGTTTTGAAAAAAAGCCTCCAGCGAGAAGTGACTGCCAGGATGGCATCTGCGCATGCAACGCTGTGACATCACGCACATTTGCGCATGCGTGGGATACCGCTGCGTCATGCCAGCGCATGCGCAGATACCCTCCCGACAAGCAAACAGGTTGAGGGGACGGGGCCAGGCAGAACTGGGTGAGGCTGGGGGCAGGGCCCTGCGTCCGGATTTTCATTTCCGAAAATCTGGTAACCCTAATCCCGCGGTACCGTGCCATTCTGTCTGAAGAGGTTAGAGAAAAGGATCTGGCTTTTCCGCACACCTAAGACCGGCCGAGGGAATAAACCCGCCATGGAGCCTGACCCAAGTGAGAAAGAATTCCTGTTCGGAAAGTGAAATTTCAGCATCTTTTTCAGCCCTTTGGCAATAACGTTTTCTGTTTGCTAAGCGTGAACTGCCCATTTTTGTCACAATAGGGCAGTGCCCAGCGGTCTGCAGCAGCAAGGGTCCATCCTCGCCCAGTTTGCATCTAGTTTAATCAGTTTTGAAAAGTGGTTAGGGGCCCAGATCACTTGCTGGAGACCCAGGGGCTTCACACGTGATGACAGAGAACCACGTGGGGGACCTGTTTACGCTGGCTGGCGGTGGTTCTTGCTTTCGTTGTTTTCGCCGCCTGCCAGATGGAGTGCGCACGGTGAGGATGTCCTCCGTTCCGCTGACTTACGGCCGACCTCTATGCTCACCTTCCCCCCCCCCCTTGCTTCTGTTGGACAGGATTTCCTGTACTCTGTGATCTGCTCTTCTCTCTGTACTGGGGATAATGATCTTTCATGGCTCCAGCATGTTTTTCTGAGCGTTCAAAAGAATCTCGGTGGCGTAGGAACGTGCTCAACCCGAGACTTTTTTAGCACAGACAAAGCATTGTCACTTCCTGCCCTGTTCAGATATTTTCCTCATCAGCAATTTTGCAGCTGAAACTCTTCCGAGATATTTCCGAAACTGAAAAATCAAAATGCAGAGCAGACCAAAGCCAGACAGACACACTTATAATAATAACAGTTTATAAAATCGAACATTATCACCATCCCCAAGAAAGCTTCAAAGTAAATCCATTAAAATACAACCTGGAAATAAACTCAACTATTATTTATTTATTTAAATTGTATATTTAAGTCTAGGCAGTTACAATTAACATACAAAATAATTAAAAAAAGAAAAAAAACAGTAACCCCCTTCCCCCTTTTTACAAAACGTGTAAGCGGTTTTTTGCACAGGCCGGTGCGCTGAATGCGCTCCTCCCGACGCTCATAAGAATTCTATGAATGTCGGGAGCAGCGCAGAAAGTTCAGCTATCATAGTTTTGTAAAGGGAGGGGTGGTTAAATCATCAATCTAACAAAACTGCTACAACCCTCCCTGTTCATCATATTCATATCCTCTACATAAGTACACCAGTAAATAGCTGTATCCTCTAAAGCAGGGATGTCAAAGTCCGTCCTCGAGGGCCACAATCCAGTCGGGTTTTCAGGATTTCCCCAATGAATATGCATGAGATCTATTAGCGTACCATGAAAGCAGCACATGCAAATAGATCTCATGCATATTCATTGGGGAAATCCTGAAAACCCGACTGGATTGCGGCCCTCGAGGAGGGACTTTGACACCCCTGCTCTAAAGAGTAAGAAAATCTCTGATCTTAGATTAACTACTTGTCCAGGTCCCTTTGTAGGTCCTCACACTCCTCCCTGGTGCGGCAGAGTTAGGACCAGGGAGGAGTGTGAGGACCTACAAAGGGACCTGGATAAGCTGGAAGACTGGGCAAACAAATGGCAAATGCGCTTCAACGTGGACAAATGCAAGGTCATGCATATAGGGAAAAAGAACCCGTTGTTCAGCTACAAATTGGGGGGGGTATTGTTGGGAGACAGCAGACTCGAGAGAGACTTGGGTGTGTTGGTGGATGCATCACTGAAGCCATCTGCACAGTGCGCAGCAGCCTCGAAAAAAGCCAACAGGATGCTGGGCATCATAAAGAAGGGCATAACAACCAGAAAACGGGAAGTCATCATGCCATTGTATCGAGCGATGGTGCGTCCGCATCTGGAATACTGCGTTCAGTATTGGTCGCCACACCTCAAGAAGGACATGGCGGTACTTGAGAGAGTCCAAAGGAGAGCAACGAGAATGGTAAGAGGGCTGGAACACTGCTCATACGCCGAGAGGCTGGAAAGGCTGGGGCTCTTCTCTCTGGAGAAAAGGAGGCTCAGGGGAGATATGATAGAGACCTTCAAGATCATGAGGGGCATAGAGAGGGTGAATAGGGACAGATTCTTCAGACTAAAGGGGACAGCAAATACAAGGGGGCATTCTGAGAAACTGAAGGGAGATAGGTTCAAAACAAATGCAAGGAAGTTTTTTTTCACCCAGAGGGTCGTGGACACTTGGAATGCACTACCAGAGGAAGTGATCAAGCAGAGTACGGTCCAAGGATTCAAACAGGGATTGGACAGATTCCTGACGGATAAAGGGATCGTGGGATACTGAGGGAGGAGCTGGGATGTAACACAAGTATAGAATGTTAACCAGGTAATGAGTATAAACCAACCAGGTCGTGCATGTGCAAGACTGGAGGGCTAGGACTTCGATAGGAAGGCAGGACTTAAACGAGATACCAAGGTGGCAAGGGAGCCCCTTCTAGTGATTCAGACAGGTCGTGACCTGTTTGGGCCGCCGCGGGAGCGGACTGCTGGGCAGGATGGACCTATGGTCTGACCGGCAGAGGCACTGCTTATGTTCTTATGTACTATTCATAGGCAATTTGTTTACATAAACACTTCAACAAATAATTTATGAAGCCGCGTTAGCGTTTTTTATCGCCGGCCGCTGCAGTAAAAGCTCCAACACTCAAAGGAATTCTCTGAGCATCGGAGCTTTTACCGCAGTAGCCAACTATAAAAAAAAAAAAAACCATAAAAGGGGGCCCAAGACAAATACACTTCTCCCTCCATATTCGCGGGGGTTAGTTGCAGAGCCGGCCCACGAATATGGAAAAACCGCAAATAATTTTAGTGCCGACTCTGACCCACCCCCGCCTCTCTCCTGCCTCCTGGAGCTGTGCGCTGTACTTACTTTTCAATGCCTGGTGGTCTAGCAGTGAAGTGGGGCAGGAACGATCTTCCAATGCTCCCGCCCTGTGCGGAGCCGGGAACAAAAATGGCTGCTGTGAGTAACTGCCAGACCATGGGAACTGACGACAGTCACATACCCCCATTCAACCCACTCTAAAACGTCTGGGAATGACGATAGACAGATGCTGCACCATGCGACCACAAATCAACAAAACAATACAGAAATCATTCGCGGTCATGAGAAACCTAAGGCAAGTTCGAAAAATCTTTGACAGAAAATAATTCCAGCTCATGGTCCAGTGCCTAGTCCTAAGTCTCCTTGACTACTGCAACATCCTCTATCTCCCCTGCCCCGAAACAATGATGAAACAACTACAAACAGTACAAAACACAGCACAGAGACTAATCTATTCACTAAGAAAACACGACCACATCACCGAGGCCTACCTCGACTCACACTGGCTCCCAATTCAAGCAAGAATACTATTTAAATTCTACTGTCTATTATTTAAATCCATAAATGGTGACAGCCCAGCCTACTTGAACAACCGCCTAATCCAAACTACCAGACACCATTCACATACCCTCCAATCAGAGACATCGAATGGAAAAATCTGTACGATGGCCTTCTAGCCACACAGGCAGCAAAACTAGACCACCAACTCTTTAATCGACCCCAGACTACAAAACTTTCAGAAAAGAAATAAAAACCCTGCTATTCAAGAAATCCATGAAGACTAACTAACACCGTATGAAACATTTCAATCCTCTGAAGCAGCCCGCTCTACTGTGTAACACCTCTGGACATGCCCAGAAATCCTCTTCTGTAATCCGCCTTGAACCTCAAGGTAGAGAATGACACGGGGAAAATATATGTCCCCATCACTGTCCCGTCCCCGCCATCCTGCAGTTTTGTTTAAAATACTGTGTTTTAGGTGGTATAGAGCCTATATTTCTGCCTTACTAGTAGTCTTACTTATAGTCCCACCAACCCCAGGGACCACTATTCATATATAGAGACCCATATAATCAGGACTTCACAACCAATCAAGATGACCTTTATTCTATGCAATCACTGTGGTGCTTTAATTCCAAGACATACTATTTGGAGGCTTAAGGCTTGCCCCATCTGTCTTCAACTTGCCAGTATTAAGGAGGAGCTCTGCAAACTTAAACAGGAATTGAATACAATTAAAGCAGCTTCCATCACTCCACAAAATCATACCAACTTACCACCTCTACCTCAAATAATAAAACAGCCCAGGAATAAATGGGTCACAGTAGGCTCAGGAAGACTGCGACATGTAACACAGAAACATCCACCTTCACTAATATTACCTCTACAGAATTCCTTCGCTCCACTAGTGCACTGCGATACTCAGGAAAACAGAAGGCAGGTGGGACTGGAACCAATGAAGGAAACTCAAGAGAACAAGAGCACCCTAAGTACAAATAAAAAAGCCAAAAACAGAAAACTATTACTGTTGGGGGATTCCATCATCAGAGGCATTAACCTTGGAACACAGGGCGAGGAGTCCAAAATAGTGAAATGTCTTCCAGGATCCTCAGCTACCAGGAGTTCCAGGCAAATACTGACTATAATTAAGGAAGAAACTAAGGATTTTAACACTGATGTTGTTATCCATCTGGGAACAAATGACCTGGCCAACAACTCCACACTTGCAGCACAGAAAGCTTTTCGGGAGCTTGGTGAGGGAGTGAAACCTTTTGTAAAGACTTTAGCTTTTTCTGAAATACTGCCTGCATATGGAAAAGGAGAGCAAAGAATGAAAAACACAGAGGACTTTAATAGATGGCTCAGAGCCTGGTGTCATCAAGAAGGCTTCAGGTACATAGGAGGATGGGGAAATACATGGAAGGACAAGAAGCTATATTGCACTGATGGGCTACATATTACTACAGCAGGAAAAAGAAACCTTGCAGAGAAATTTAGACAATATTTTTCCAGGCATTTAAACTAGAAGGTGGGGGTGGTGTATGTACGAAGGACAATTATAGAGACCACCCCCGGCAAAAGAAAAGATGTGATAGTAGTAAAGGCTGCAACATAAGCAATATCAGCAACTCGTTTCTTAGTATTGCAACGGAAAGTGAAACGACACAAAAATCCATACGAAAAAGGAGATTATCGCTGAAAAATAGCTGGAAAGCGATGACCACAAATGCTCGCAGTCTAAGCAACAAAGTTCATGATCTGCAAGCCCTGATATTAGAGGCAGATCTAGATATTGTTGCTATCACAGAGACATGGTTCAGTGAATCACATGGATGGGATGCAAACATACCGGGATATAATCTTTTTAGGAAGGACAGAGATGGTCATAAAGGTGGAGGAGTAGCTCTCTATGTAAAGATCAATATCCAAGCGACCGAAATGCAAGGGACCTGGGGAGAGGAAGAAGCGATATGGATTGCTCTGAAAAGAGAAGATGGAACTTCTATCTACGTGGGTGTAGTCTACAGACCTCCGACTCAATCGCAGCAAATTGATAAGGATCTGATTGTGGATATCCAAAAGTTTGGAAGGAAAGAGGAGGTTCTGCTGTTGGGAGATTTCAACCTGCCGGATGCGGACTGGAATGTTCCGTCTGCGGAATCGGAAAGAAGTAGGGAGATTGTGGATGCCTTTCAAGAGGCTCTGCTCAGACAAATGGTGTTGGAACCCACAAGGGAAAAAGCGATATTAGATCTGGTCCTCACAAATGGAGAGAGTATCTCTAATGTTCGAGTGGGTGCTCACCTTGGAAGTAGCGATCATCAAACGGTTTGGTTTGATATAACGGCTAAAGTGGAGAGCGGCCGCACGATACTTAAAGTCCTAGATTTCAAACGTACGGACTTTAATGCAATGGGAAAGTACCTGAAGAAAGAGCTGTTAGGATGGGAGGACATAAGAGAAGTGGAAAGACAGTGGTCTAAGCTGAAAGGAGCGATAAAAATGGCTACGGACCTTTATGTGAAGAAAATCAATAAAAACAAAAGAAAAAGGAAGCCGATATGGTTCTCCAACCTAGTGGCTGAGAAAATAAAGGCGAAAGAGTTGGCGTTCATGAAATATAAAAAAACCCAAGAAGAGGAGAGCAGAAAGGACTACAGGGTGAAACTGAAAGAAGCCAAGAGAGAGATACGTTTGGCGAAGGCACAGGCGGAAGAACAAATGGCTAAAAATGTAAAAAAGGGAGATAAAATTTTTTTCAGATATATTAGTGAAAGGAGGAAGATAAAAAATGGAATTGCTAGGCTAAAAGATGCTGGGAACAAATATGTGGAGAGTGATGAGGAGAAAGGAAATGTGCTAAACAAATACTTCTGTTCTGTGTTCACAGAAGAAAATCCTGGAGAAGGACCGAGATTGTCCGGCAAAGTTACACGAGAAAATGGAGTAGATTCTGCGCCGTTCACGGAGGAGGGTGTTTATGAGCAACTTGAAAAACTGAAGGTGGACAAAGCGATGGGACCAGACGGGATCCATCCCAGGATACTAAGGGAACTCAGAGAGGTTCTGGCGAGTCCTATTAAAGACTTGTTCAACAAATCTCTGGAGACGGGAGTGATTCCTGGGGATTGGAGGAGAGCGGATGTGGTCCCTATTCATAAAAGTGGTCACAGGGATGAAGCAGGAAACTACAGGCCGGTGAGCCTCACTTCAGTTGTTGGAAAAATAATGGAAGTGTTGCTGAAAGAAAGGATAGTGTATTTCCTTGAATCCAATGGGTTACAGGATCCGAGGCAACATGGCTTTACAAAAGGTAAATCGTGCCAAACGAACCTGATTGAATTTTTTGATTGGGTGACCAGAGAGCTGGATCGAGGACATATGCTAGATGTAATTTATTTGGATTTCAGCAAAGCCTTTGATACAGTTCCTCATAGGAGGCTGTTGAACAAACTTGAAGGGCTGAAGTTAGGACCCAAAGTGGTGAACTGGGTCAGAAACTGGCTGTCTGACAGACGCCAGAGGGTGGTGGTTAATGGAAGTCGCTCGAAGGAAGGAAAGGTGACTAGTGGAGTCCCTCAGGGTTCGGTGCTGGGGCCAATCCTGTTCAATATGTATGTAAGTGACATTGCTGAAGGGTTAGAAGGAAAAGTGTGCCTTTTTGCAGATGATACCAAGATTTGTAACAGAGTAGACACCGAAGAGGGAGTGGAAAATATGAAAAAGGATCTGCAAAAGTTAGAGGAATGGTCTAATGCCTGGCAACTAAAATTCAATGCAAAGAAATGCAGAGTAATGCATTTGGGGATTAATAATAGGAAGGAACCGTATATGCTGGGAGGAGAGAAGCTGATATGCACGGACGGGGAGAGGGACCTTGGGGTGATAGTGTCCGAAGATCTAAAGGCGAAAAAACAGTGTGACAAGGCAGTGGCTGCTGCCAGAAGGATTCTGGGCTGTATAAAGAGAGGCGTAGTCAGTAGAAGAAAGAAGGTGTTGATGCCCCTGTACAGGTCATTGGTGAGGCCCCACTTGGAGTATTGTGTTCAGTTTTGGAGACCGTATCTGGCGAAAGACGTAAGAAGACTTGAGGCGGTCCAGAGGAGGGCGACGAAAATGATAGGAGGCTTGCACCAGAAGACATATGAGGAGAGACTGGAAGCCCTGAATATGTATACCCTAGAGGAAAGGAGAGACAGGGGAGATATGATTCAGACGTTCAAATACTTAAAGGGTATTAACGTAGAACAAAATCTTTTCCAGAGAAAGGAAAATGGTAAAACCAGAGGACATAATTTGAGGTTGAGGGGTGGTAGATTCAGGGGCAATGTTAGGAAATTCTACTTTACGGAGAGGGTGGTGGATGACTGGAATGCGCTCCCGAGAGAGGTGGTGGAGAGTAAAACTGTGACTGAGTTCAAAGAAGCGTGGGATGAACACAGAAGATTTAGAATCAGAAAATAATATTAAAGATTGAACTAGGCCAGTTACTGGGCAGACTTGCACGGTCTGTGTCTGTGTATGGCTGTTTGGAGGAGGATGGGCAGGGGAGGGCTTCAATGGCTGGGAGGGTGTAGATGGGCTGGAGTAAGTCTTAACAGAGATTTCGGCAGTTGGAATCCAAGCACAGTACCGGGTAAAGCTTTGGATTCTCGCCCAGAAATAGCTAAGAAGAAAAAAAAAAAAAAAAAAAAAAAAAAAATTTTAAATTGAATCAGGTTGAGCAGACTGGATGGACCATTCGGGTCTTTATCTGCCGTCATCTACTATGTTACTATGTTCATCGTGGCATGGCTGGCTCCTGAATGTAAAATAGGCGCAAGAGGAGCTGGGGAGAAGATGCCGAGTCTGACATGGGCGCAATTTTTTTTACAACAGGAGTAAGACTTTTCACCACTCCCACGGGGCGGTAAAAGGTCTTGTCCCCATTCCTGCGGTAAACAGTTGCAAATGTCTCCATTCCTGCAGATTTACTGCGGTGACCTGCGGTTTACCGTGGTAAATGGTCCCCATGTCATTCAATATGTGATTAAAAAAAAAATGGTGTTGGGTGGGCAGGTATTAGAAGAGGGACTCAGGGATGGCAAAGGGGTTATTAGCAAGTGGTAGCCCCTTTAATTATTTGCCAAGATCATCAGACTACATGTTAGTGACCCAGGGCTTCCTGGGAGCTTTTTAAGATTATCCCGAGAAAGCAAACTTGGATTGGGTTTATTTGAGTCTGTATTATACTGGATTAAAAGGAGTGTTTAAAATTGCAAACTGCTATGATGCTTTCTTGGAGATTGTACTATACGAGGTATTGCCATTATTCGACACGGACTCTACTGGTCTTCCACCTCTGGAGGTGTTGCTCTTGACGAATAATGCAATTTGCAGAGTACAATGCAAGCTGCGTTATTTTCTGTCGTAACGAGCTGCTTCGCAAGCAATTCCTCTCATTTTCTTTAACTTGCGTTGCAGTGAAATAGTGCACGCTAGGGGTTTTAACCTACCTTGTTTGCTGTATCATGGGGTAGGCCTGTTTGATTGTAAGCCCTCTCGCAAACGGCCCTGTCCACTGTCCCTGAAATGTAACGTGGCATGAGTGCAAACAGCACTCATGCCTTACAGACTCAGCCACACACATCTTGGTGGATCTAACTTGCACTTAGGGCGGTGCTGTGCAGAAGTGACTGACTACTGTTTATACTGGGGTGGGCTACCATAGTCCTTGAGGGCAACAACCCAGTTGGGTTTTCAAAATTTCCAGAAGAAATATGCCTGAGATTGATTGGCCTTATTCTTCCATTGTATGCGAATAGATCTCATGCGCGTTCCATTGTGGAAATCCTGAAAATGCATCTGGGTTGTGACCCTCAAGGACCGTGGTTGCCCGCTTGGGGTTTATACCTTTCAACCTCTCTGTCCTGCTGAATCACCGAGAGAGTGATTGTCTCTTTCTAGGGTCTACGGTCTGGCATCCCGACTGTAAACAGACCTCCAAGGCCGAGGAGAAGCTGCGGGTATGTACTCCTTATTTCTATAGTGTTACTAGATTTACGCAGTGCTGTACGTTAAATATTCAGGTCCCTGTCCAGTAGAGCTTACAATCTAATCAAGCAGACAGACAGGAGTTTCTCAGAGAAGGAATGATGGTCAGGACAGCTTGAATTGTTGATCACCCCTTGCAAAAGAGAATCTATAAGAGTTCCAAGATAAAGGAACTAGGGGAGTAAAAATTTTACAGAGGATTTTAAAAGTGACGCAGGCACATTTAAACTGGATTCTAAAATATGCAGGGAGCCAGTGGAGATTATAAAGCAGTGGGGTCACATGATCAAACTTGCATTTCCCGAAAATCAATCTAGCAGCTGTATTCTGGACCAATTGTAGTCTAGAAAGACAGGTTTTTGTAATAGTGAGGCATGAGTTAGGAGTTAAAAGAAATCTCCAAACAGTGGGCTATTAGCCTAGATTTGAATACTACCTGAGATGGAGCTTGACGTACGGATTCAGGCAGTCTGTTCCAGGCCTAAGGTGCAGCAAGAGAGAAGGGAATTGGCAGTAGAGGAGAAGGGTACAGATGGTTAATGTAGGTTAATGTTCTTTCCTTCAAGGATCAAATCAACTCTGTGATTAAGAAATGCTTTCTCAACTTACGCATGCTGAGGAAGGCCAGACACCTTTTCCATCTCAACACCATTTTTCCATCTTGGTTTAGTCGATTATTTCATCTCACCTTGACTACTGCAATGCCCTTTACCTCACTATTACAAAAACCTGTCTTTCTAGACTACAATTGGTCCAGAATACAGCTGCTAGATTGATTTTCGGGAAATGCAAGTTTGATCATGTGACCCCACTGCTTTATAATCTCCACTGGCTCCCAGTTTAAATGTGCCTGCGTCACTTTTAAAATCCTCGGTGGTATTTTTACTCCCCTAGTTCCTTTATCTTGGAACTCTTATAGCTTCTCTTTTGCAAGGGGTGATCAACAATTCGAGCTGTCCTGTCCATCTAGTAAAGGTATTAAAAGAACCAAGACTCTTGGCCAATCTCTGTCTTTTAAGTTGACTCGACTTTGGAACGACCTTCCACTTCGCTTAAGAAGTTCTGGTTCCCTTCCCTTTTTTCGTAAGTCTCTGAAAACCATTCTGTTTACTAAACATTTTGGAAACTAATCTTTCTCGAGAATTCTCAATATGCCCTTATTGGCCTAATTTAATCATTGTAAACCGAGTCGAGCTTTCCTGGATTGAAGTCTCGGTATACAAAACTAGATTAGATTAGATTGAATAATGAGTGTGAGTCGCCTGAGACAATAGCACATGCAGACCCATGGGCGTCCCCGTCATATGAGATCATACTGCATACGAAGCCTCAGGCATTGCGAATGTGTTGATGTTTGCAACGATACGGAAAATGTCAATGACATATTTTGTACTGTCGCATGGCGTTACCAAATGAATATGAGCAGAAACCCCTCCCCCCAATAACGTTTTGTGTTTTCTCATTTGCCAATAGCAGTGCGCACTCTGGGCAAAATGGTGTCAGGTCAAAAGCGCGCCGGGAGAAAGGCGCGCCCAGACAATTGAGCGCAGCACGCGCCGCCGCGCCGCTCTAAATTACTGTTTTTAGTGCTCCGACGGGGGGGGGGGGGGGGACATGGGGTTACTTAATAGAGATCGTGCCGCGTTGTGGGGGGTGTAGGGGGTTCTAACCCCCCACATTTTACTGAAAACTTCACTTTTTCCCTGTTTTTAGGGAAAAAGTTCAGTTCACAGTAAAATGGGGAGGGTTACAACCCCCCAAACCCCCCATTACACCGGCGCGATGTCTATTAAGTAAACTGGGGGGGTTCCCCAACAAAACCCCCCGTCAGAGCCCCTAAAAACTGTAATTTAGAGCGGTGCGGCGGCGTGCGCTGCGCTCAATTGTCGGTGCGCGCTTTTGTCTTTCGCGCCGTTGTCTGTGAACCGGGCAAAATTGTGCATTCTTAATGACATTTAAGCGGACTATAAGTTACAAATCCCATAATCATAACCGTGAACATTATAATGAGTAAAATGAAAGTTTGTGGAAATGACATGAAACAAAAATTTTCCAGCTACCCATCCCTACTATACGTGGGTTCAGAGAAGTAGTGGGGGAATGTCGGTGTTTGGCGCCTCTTACACGGATGGAATTAAGAGTTGGGTTTCCCTAAATCAGTCCTAGCTGGGTGAGTAGAGACTTAGCCGGCTGCAGCCGTGTGCGATTTGTAGCTGCACAAAATCAAAGCCTGTTTGAATGGACGAGGGCTGATGGAAAAGTAATGAGACTGCCTCTGTTTTTCTTTCTAGGGAGCAGACGGGGGGGGGGGGGGGGGGGCAGCCCTGGGCTGGTTCTTGTGACCCTCAAACATCAACGTTTCTGAACTTGCAGTTGGACTGCCGAAGTCTTCATTGTTGGGTCACAGCTAGGGTTACCAGATTTTACTACTGTAAAATCCAGACCCGTGGCCCCGCCCTCAGGCCTACCCGTAATATTTATAGTAGCCTGGGGCGGGGTAGGCAATTCCGGTCCTCGAGAGCCGGAGCCAGGTCAGGTTTTCAGGATATCCACCATAAATATGCATGAGATAGATTTGCATCTCAAGGAGGCAGTGCATGCAAATCCATCTCATACATATTCATTGTGGATATCCTGAAAACCTGACCTGGCTCCGGCCTACGTTTTATAGCGTCGTGATTTTCGGGTTAGGTGCGTAACTTTCAATTAAGACCGTTTAATGGCAGTTATGAGGTGTTAAGAGCCAATTATCGATGCAAATGAAGCCGTATTAACCAATTAAGTTATACTTCTACATTGGCTAGGCATGTTGGTGTAGGCGCCTATAACGTTAGGTGGACAGTAGAGAATTTGCCGGTGAGAGAAGAAATATTTTCTCTGATTTGTTTTAAATTGACTACTTAGAAGCTTAAGAACATCCATACTGGGTCATGGTCCATTTAGTCCAGTATCCTGTTTCCACAGGGCCAATCCAGGTCACAAGTACCTGGCAGAATCCCAAACAGCAGCAACATTCCATGCTACTGATCCCAGGGCAAGCAGTGGCTTCCCCGAGCGTCTCAATAGCAGACTAATAGCAGAGCTGCGATTGTGATGTCATAATGCCTCATTCCACCAATAAGAGCCAACTTCATCAGTGATGTCACAATGGCTTGAGTGTCCCAAAGTCCCCTCTGCCCTCCAACCCAGCCAACTGATTAACCCTTCCCCTTAACTGTATCCATGACATCCTGTTTGTTTGGGCCTTATATTCGGCTACAGATTTCACCATTGAACGATGTCCGCAGCTCCGGGGGTGGAGAGAGTCTTGTTTACAAACACTGAGCGTGGAAGACCGGGATGGGAACTGAACCCAGGTCCTTCCACACAGCTCTTATCTCTGAGCCGGCGGGCGGGCATATGGCCTTTATTCAAAGACCCTGGTCCCAGCAGGTTGAAGGGGACGCACTGCCCACAGCCGCCTTAAGCAGGGAGAAAATCCAGGGGAGCACCGTGCTTGAATAAAGGCTCAGCTGTGGCGGCCTTATGTAGAATTGATTTTCCAGTGTATTTGCAAGAATTGGTTGACTCGGTGAAGGGTTTTAGAGGCGGTAATGGCTCCTGAGGAGGCAGTAACTACTCTTTGAAATACTAATAGCTGGGTATTGAAGTTGCCTTTGGAACAGTGGCAGGAAGCGGCTCAACACAGCACTAATTGCTACCTGGTATCTGTACTGTGGGCTGCATTTGAGAGAAAAACAGTGGTATGAAAAGAACCGTTTATTCACGTGATGATTTTATTGTTCCCTTGCCTCCAGGATTGGAGCTATTCTAGGTTCTTGCTTTATTCTCTGACATGTTTTCTCTCTGTAAGTTTAACATTTTGTTTGGGTGTGCACTGGGGTTTGTGGTCATATACATAGTAACATAGTAGATGACGGCAGATAAAGACCCGAATGGTCCATCCAGTCTGCCCAACCTGATTCAATTTAAATTTTTTAAATTTTTTCTTCTTAGCTATTTCTGGGCAAGAATCCAAAGCTTTACCCGGTACTGTGCTTGGGTTCCAACTGCTGAAATCTCTGTTAAGACTTACTCCAGCCCATCTACACCCTCCCAGCCATTGAAGCCCTCCCCAGCCCATCCTCCACCAAATGGCTATATACAGACATAGATTGTGTCATATGCTCTTCAGTTGCCCATGCTGTGTTCATGCCTCGTGTGTATTAGCCTGATACCAGCCTGACTATCCGCTCTTCAGCCATCTGTGCTGGATGGTACACTGTCAATAGCATGCAGGACATTGGCGCACCGACAATTCTGCTCTGTCTAATGCACGCAGCGACAAGTGCGCGTGTGAAGGAAGGGGAATTGTCGAGGCAGAATTGTACCCCCCGGAGCGAGTTGTAAGATGGTGAGTGCGCGAGTTGTAAGTGTAGAGGGGGGGGGTTTCTCCCCCCACACCCCCCTCAATGAGAGCGCAAGTGTAGTGGGAAGTTCCCCCCCCCACACACACAACCCCTCCGAGCGTGCGTGAGTTGTAAGTGTAGTGGGGGGTGTCCCCCCCACACAACCCCTTCGAACGCACATGAGTTGTAAATGTAGTGGGAGGGTTCCCCCCTGCACCCCCCCTTGAATGACAGCACGAGTGTAGTGGAGGGGGTTCTCCCCCAAACACCCTCTCAGAGCACAAAGGGGAAGGCATAGGGAGGCGCGTGCAAATGTCGGGGCAGAATTGTCGGCGCGCCAATGTTCTGCGCGTATTTGATGGGTCACCGTGCTGTATTCGTGCTCTAAATGTATCAGTGTAATGTCGCATGCTGTACTGAATTCATTTTCTGTGAAATATGTAGCCACACACTCAGTATACGTCTTAAAGAGGGAACTCGTTCCATTTCACCTGCAAACCCTGGCATGGATTTTCTGATGGGGGAAAGGATTCTCCACTTCTGCACCCGAGACCTAGGACACTGGGCTTGATGGACCTTCGGTCTGTTTCAATATGGCAGCTCCTATGTTCTTATGAAAGCCATGTCTAGGATAAACAAGCCATTGTGACATCACTGCTGAGGCTGGCTCTTAGGTATTGGTGGACTGAGGCCTTATGACATCACAATCTCAGCTCTGGAATGTTGCTGCTCTTTGGGTTTCTGCCAGGTACTTGTGACCTGGGTTGGCCACTGTTGGAAACAGGATACTGGGCTTGGAAACAGGATACAGACCTTCAGTCTGTTTCAGTATGGCAACTCTTATGTTCTTATGTATTCTTCAGAATAATATTTCTCATCATTCATATTCTGCCAGATAGTATAATATGTTATTCAGTACAGTTAGAGAGATAAGTAAGTTTTTTCAGAGCAAAACAGTTCAATGGTAACCGTCACAGCTCACAAGTAATAAAGCAGATTAGGGATTCTGATCCTTGCTTCCATACTCCGTTCCTTCTTTTGGTTCTTGACTCCCAGGGACAATTTTGCTACCTGATATTCTAAGTCAGGGGTGGCCAAGCTGTGGCCCCGGTTGAGGGCGATGCAGTGTTTTCCTCTGCTGCCCCCTGGTGTTCACCGTCTTGCTGGCTCCCTCCTCTGTCTTGCTGCAGCGTTTGCGCGGCCCCAGAAACATTTTTTTTGGCCAATGCGGCCCAGGGAAGCCAAAAGGTTGCTCAAAGCTTTGCTCTTAACCCCTTTCACCTCTTTCCTCTGGACTCCTCTTGGATTTCGGAATAAAGCACCATTGGCTTTTGACCTTTTCATCTGTCACTTTCCGCACAGCCAGGTGGCTCTGGAGAGGCACCTGACATGACTGTGTTCCCTCCTGGCAGTCAGATCAGGATCTAAGAAACAGATCCCCTAAGAAACAGTCCCATTGTGACTGACTCACACTCAGAGTAGAGACACTTCCCACTCCACTAGAACTCAGATTAGAGTCTTCTCTCTCCATTAGAGACAAACTCAGTTTACTCTTTACTCCACTGGAACTCAGATTAGAGACCTCTCTCCTCATAAGAGACAGAACTAGCGTGACAGATTTACTCCATCAGAGAAGAGACATCTTCTCTTCACTGGAACATGCATTAGAATCCTCTATCTTCATAGTAACAACGTAACATAGTAGATGACGGCAGATAAAGACCCGAATGGTCCATCCAGTCTACCCAACCTGATTCAATTTAAATTTTTTAATTTTTTCTTCTTAGCTTTACCCAGTACTGTGCTTGGGTTCCAACTGCTGAAATCTCAGTCAAAACCTCCTCCAGCCCATCTACACCCTCCCAGCCATTGAAGCCCTCCCCTGCCCATCCTCCACCAAACGGCCATATACAGACACAGACCGTGCAAGTCTGCCCAGTAACTGGCCTAGTTCAATCTTTAATATTATTTTCTGATTCTAAATCTTCTGTGTTCATCCCACGCTTCTTTGAACTCAGTCAGTTTTACTCTCCACCACCTCTCTCGGGAACGCATTCCAGGCATCCACTACCCTCTCCGTAAAGTAGAATTTCCTAACATTGCCTTTGAATCTACCACCCCTCAACCTCAAATTATGTCCTCTGGTTTTACCATTTTCCTTTCTCTGGAAAAGATTTTGTTCTACGTTAATACCCTTTAAGTATTTGAACGTCTGAATCATATCTCCCCTGTCTCTCCTTTCCTCTAGGGTATACATATTCAGGTCTTCCAGTCTCTCCTCATACATCTTCTGGCGCAAGCCTCCTATCATTTTCGTCAAAATGCTAGATTCACTAAGGTCTCTGATCGGATCCGATCTGTGGCCGGGGGAGGCGGGGGGAGGAGCTGATTCACGAAGCGCCCTCATGCAAATGAAGGCGATCGTAATCACGCCCCCCACCGACCGCACGGATCACTCATCCTTTGCCTGTAGATGATCTGCACATGCTCACCGTGCTTGAAACTTTTTTTTTTTTTTGTTATCAAGCTGGAAACTTTCACGAGCCGGTGGTTTTAACCCATGGGTTGAAAGCAGGGCTGCACCGCAGGTTAAAACCGCAGAGAAGCAGAATCGGGGCAGAGAGCAGGGCGCCAAGAGCGGGAGAATCAGGGCAGCGAGCAGGGTTTGCGCTCAAGCGACTGGTCCTCACCAGTCGCTTGTTTTTGGATCGGCCAGCCCAGTCAGTCTGCCTCTTGAGCTTAGTGAATCGTGCCCTTCCTATTTTGCATGCCGTTTCCCCTCATTTGCTTACGCGGATCGGGTCAGAGGAAAATCGGGACCCGATTGTTGTCGTTAGTGAATCTAGCCCATAGTGTGACAAATTTACACTCTGCTGGAACTTAGATATCTGGGTTTGCTTCTCCTCTCCTGCCCAGTTAAATCCTTTGGAATATCGAGCCTTAGATACAAATTGGACCTGGGTGAGGCTGGGCTACAACGCCACAAGTGAGTGGGGGCTTCTCAGTCAAGTCCTCAGCCAGAGGCCATGAACCACTGCTCCCTCCAGAAACTGACTTACGTGGGCCCTAATACGAGGGGTCATCATTTAATGCCCCAACTATTGCTAGACAAATAGGGATGGGCTGGTGAGGGTCTTTGACAGCAACTCTGGTAGCTGAGGGCCAGGGCCAGTGCTGGGCTCCAAAAACGGCATCGTAGCATATGCTATGAGGTAGACTGGATGGACGGTGTGGGTCTCTATGTGCCATCATCTACTGTGAGGATTGAGATTACGCTCCCCTTCCCGTCCTCTTAGATAGACTCTAATATCTGGAGTTATCATGTCAAGATGGCTGAGACCTGAGGCTGCCTCCCCTCCTCTCACTGGCGTAGTAAGGTTGGGGGAGGGGGGAGTCCGCACCGGGCGCGGTCTTTGTAAACGGTGCAGGTACCCATCCTCCTCTCCGTCCCCTCCTTCCCAACCCCCACTTCCCTCATACCTGCCCGAGCAGTATGACGAACTTGCTGCGTGCCTTGGTGTCGCCACTCTCTGATGCCACTTCCGGGCCCTGCGCCTGGAAGGTGACACAACGCGGGCAGCAAGTTTGTGCAGTTGCTCTTGCCTGGAAAATTAAAAAGGGAAGGGAGTGGGGGGAAAGGAACAGGGGGGGTGGAGAAGAGGGTGGGGGAGGGGCACCAGCACTCTAGGCGCCGCTTACCCATGCTAGGCCACTGCCTCCTCTCTTCCTCCCTCTTCACATAGTCTGTGACTGCAGCTCAGGTTGCTGATGACCTAACCAGGCTGGCTCTACTACGAATTATTTCTAGAGCACTCCCAGACGCGCGCAGCGCTGTACAGAGTCACAAAGAAGACAGTTCCTGCTCCAAAGAGCTTACAATCTAAACAGCCAAAACAAACAGGATGTCATGGATACAGTTAAGGGGAAGGGTTAATCAGCGGCTGGGTTGGAGGGCAGAGGGGAGTACAGGACAATCAAGCCATTGTGACATCACTGATGAGGTTGTCTCTTATTGGTGGAATGAGGCATTATGACATCACAATCTGAGCTCTGCTTCCCAAAGACTGAAACTCTTTACACTACTACTATGAATTATTTCTAGAGCGCTACTAGACGTACGCAGCACTGTACAGAGTCACAAATAAGACAGTCCCTGCTCCAAAGAGCTTACAGTCTAAACAGACAAAACAGACAACAAGGATGTCATGGATACAGTTAAGGGGAACAGTTAATCTGTTGGCTGGGTTGGGTTGCTGGGCAGCATCTGTTACTAGCCCCAGAAATCAACATAAGAACACAATTTCAGATTCCCGGGAAATGCTAAGTGTAGTCTTGCCGGAATATTCCGCTAGTCATCTGTTGCCAAATCCCAGTGTACAGCTAAGCTGGCATGCAGTTGCAAAATGGCTCTGCCTGGGAGCTGGAGTCTACATCTCTCTGCAGAAGGAGGTGAATCTCAGCAAGGTAAGTCCAGCTGAGCAGAAAATGGAAGCAGTAAAATTGTGTGTCTCGGTAAAAATCTGGCAGCTGTCGGAAACATTTTCACAAGTTGGCAAGCCAGCTGCTGTTGCCACAGAAAAAAATGCATCTCGGGGTTTGGGTCTGGGTTTTGGGACAGATCTTTTGTAGAGATTATTTATCACTATCTCAATGCGACCCGTGATGTACTTAAACGTTTCAATCATGTCTCCCCTTTCTCTTCGTTCCTCAAGTGAGTACAGCCGCAACTTCTTTAGTCTTTCTTCATACGTTAGATCCTTTAGCCCCGAGACCATCCTGGTGGCCATTCGCTGAACCGACTCGATCCTCAGCATGTCCTTACGGTAGTGTGGTCTCCAGAATTGAACACAGTACTCCAAGTGAGGCCTCACCATGGATCTGTACAATGGCATAATGACTTCAGGTCTCCTGCTGACAAAACCTCTGCGGATACAACCCATCATTTGTCTTGCCCTGAAGGAAGCCTTCTCCACTTGATTGGCAGCCTTCATGTCTTCACTAATAATCACTCCTAGATCACGTTCTGCCGTGGTCCTAACCAAGGTCTCTCCATTTAGTGCATATACCAGTGCAGTAAGAAACAATCCTGATGTGGTGATCCAAAACAGCGCTTCTAAGTCCGAGGTAAGTACCCTCACTGCTAAAGGTTCACTAGGAGACACTTTGAGTCAGACAAGAATCTCTCTACAGGGATTTAACAAACGCACAGAGTGGAGAGCTATGTATGTTAACGCGCATAGTTTAGGGAATAAAATTTTAGAACTGGAAACAGAAATTGTGAATGCCGACTTAGACGTGGTGGCTATATCAGAAACATGGTTCACGGACTCCCATGGGTGGGATACAACTATACCAGGATACAACCTGATTCGACAAGACAGGGAGGGTAAGCTAGGAGGAGGGGTAGCACTTTACATCAAAGAGAACATCAAAATAACCAGGATCACAGATGTGAAGTACACTGGGGAATCCATCTGGGTTAACCTGGCCAGAGGTGGAGAAAAGTGCCTGTACCTTGGTGTGGTATACAGACCTCCAAGACAAACAGAGGACAAGGATAACGAATTGACTGAAGACATTGAAAATATTACTCTACGGGGGGACACTGTTCTGCTAGGGGACCTCAACATGCCCGATGTAGACTGGAACACACTCTCAGCAACAACTTGTGGTAGCAGGAGGATTTTGACGTCCATGATGGGAGTACAGCTCAAACAAATGGTACTAGAGCCCACTAGGGCCGAGGCCATCCTAGACCTCGTACTTACAAACGGCGAGAGTGTCTCGGAGGTCTCAGTGGGAGAAAAGCTAGCTACCAGTGACCATAACATGGTATGGTTCAACCTCAGGAAAGGTTTCCCTAAATCACAAACTAAAACGAGGGTACTCAATTTCCGGGGAGCTGATTTCGCACGTATGGGAAATTTCGTCCAGCAGACGCTGCAGGATCAAGAAGCAACTGATAATGTGGAAACCATGTGGTCAAACCTGAAATTGACCCTACACGAGGCAACTATCCGCTACATAAAATTGGTACATAAACAACAAAGACACAAAAAACCCCAATGGTTCACTGAAGAGGTCTCGTACCTCGTCAGGGAGAAAAAAAGAGCATTTCTTTCATACAAACGCACGGGAACAGATGAAGCTAACATTTAATATAGGAACAGGTCTGCAGCAGTCAAAACAGCAGTCAGGGAGGCCAAGCTCGCAGTGGAAGAAACTCTAGCAAAGAACATTAAGAAAGGGGACAAATCCTTCTTCAGGTACATTAGTGACAGGAAAAAAAACACAAACGGGATAGTACGCCTCAAAACTCTGGATGGGAATTACGCGGAAACAGATCCCGATAAAGCCAAACTACTGAATGAATACTTCTGCTCGGTTTTTACCTGCGAGGCTCCAGGGAATGGGCCACATCTGGAAGCAACGTCAAGCGTGGAAGACCCATTTCAGAATTTTGAGTTCACACCAGCTGATGTCTACAGCGAATTGTCAAGACTCCAGGTGAGCAAAGCCATGGGTCCAGACGAATTGCACCCAAGAGTGCTCAGAGAGCTGTGCGAGGTCCTGGCGGAACCATTAGCCATGCTCTTCAATCTCTCCCTAGAGAAGGGGAGAGTCCCCCTGGATTGGAAAACAGCGAACGTTGTTCCTCTGCATAAAAAGGGATGTAGGGCAGAGGCAGCAAATTACCGACCAGTGAGTCTCACATCGATCGTATGTAAACTCATGGAAACACTAATTAAACGTAAGTTGGACACTATCTTGGATGAGGGGAATCTTAGGGATCCTAGTCAACATGGATTCACTAAGGGTAGGTCGTGTCAATCCAACCTCATCAGCTTCTTTGATTGGGTAACAGGAAAGTTGGACTCAGGAGAGTCTCTGGACATAGTATATTTAGATTTCAGCAAAGCTTTTGACAGCGTCCCACACCGCAGGTTACTAAACAAGATGAAATCAATGGGGTTGGGTGAGACGATAACTGCATGGGTCAATGATTGGCTGAGTGGTAGACTTCAGAGGGTGATGGTCAATGGTACCCTCTCTGAAACATCAGAGGTGACCAGCGGAGTGCCACAGGGATCGGTCCTGGGTCCTCTCCTTTTTAATATATTCATAAGGGACTTGACACGAGGGCTGCAGGGTAAAGTGACATTATTTGCCGACGACGCAAAACTGTGCAACATAGTAAGTGATGGCGTTTTACATGATAGTATGACACAGGACCTTCGTATGTTGGAAATCTGGTCCTCGACATGGCAGCTAGGCTTCAATGCTACGAAGTGTAAGGTCATGCACCTCGGTAGCAGAAATCCGTGCAGAACTTACACCTTAAATGGAGTAACATTAGCTAGAACCTCAGTAGAAAGAGATTTGGGAGTAGTCATCAGTGCAGACATGAAGGCTGCCAAGCAGGTAGAGAAGGCCACATCCAAGGCAAGGCAAATGATGGGATGTATCAATAGAAGTTTCGTCAGTCGGAAACCAGGAGTCATAATGCCGCTGTACAAGACCATGGTGAGACCTCATCTGGAATACTGTGTGCAATTCTGGAGACCACATTACCGTAAGGACGTGCTTAGAATCGAGTCGGTTCAGAGGATGGCCACTAGGACGATCTTGGGATTCAAGGGTCTCTCGTACGAAGAGAGACTGAGCAGACTGCGGCTCTACACTCTTGAGGAGCGCAGGGAGAGGGGGGACATGATTGAGACATTTAAATACATCACAGGACGTGTCGAGGTGGAAGATGACATCCTCTTCCCCAGGGGACCCTCGACCACAAGAGGGCATCCGCTTAAACTTAAAGGGGGGAAATTTAGGGGTGACACCAGGAAGTATTTTTTCACGGAAAGGGTGGTAGATCACTGGAATAAGCTTCCGGTGCAAGTAGTCAAGGCCACGGGCGTGCTTGACTTTAAGAGCAAATGGGACATGTACGTGGGATCCCTATGTAAGACGATTCACTAGCATCTAGACTTATTGGGGTGGGTCAGTAGAGTGGGCAGACTTGATGGGCTATGACCCTTTTCTGCCGTCATCTTTCTATGTTTCTATGTTCTATGTTTCTAAGTTCTGCGCGGGTTTCTCTTACCCAGGTGCATTACCTTGCATTTTTTAGCATTGAAGCCTAGCTGCCAAGTCGTTGACCATCGTTCCAGCAGCAGTAAGTCCTGTGTCATATTGTCAGGTAATAAGCTGTTGCCTACTATGTTGCAAATTTTGGCGTCATCGGCGAACAGTGATACCTTTCCCCTAAGCCCTTGCGTCATATCTCTTATGATTAAGTTGAATAAAATCAGGCCCAAGACTGAGCCCTGCGGTACTCCACTGAGCACGTCCGACGTTTCTGATGGGGTACCGTTCACCACCACCTTTTGTAGTCTACCGCTCAGCCAGTCCCCAACCCATTTAGTTAGAGTGTCTCCTAAGCCCATCGATTTCAGCTTGTTCAATAACCTTCGGTGTGGGACGCTATCAAATGCTTTACTGAAGTCCAAATACACCACGTCCAGTGCCTCCCCGGCATCCAGTTGTCTAGTAACCCAGTCAAAAAAGCTAATAAGATTGGATTGGCAGGATCTACCCTGGGTTAAACCCGTGTTGGTGGGGATCACGTAGGTTTTCCTCATCTAGGATTGTGTCAAGATTCCGTTTGATCAGTGTTTCCATGACTTTACACACTATAGACGTGAGACTCACTGGCCTCAAACCTATTACCACTATTACTTATCATATATTTCTCTTGTATACAGTACTCCCCCAATATTCGCAGGGGTTCCATTCCAGTTGCTCTCATTCTAAAACCCTTTTAGATTATAAATCGGATAGTCATGATTTTTATTGGATTTAGCATATGTACTTGACTATAAGTTGAGAAATTTTGGCTTCCCCCACCAAAAAAAAAACCCACCGGAAAAATCAGGGTCATCTTATCTATGTGATCCTATCTGGCTCAGTACCTCTCTCTCTCTCTCCCTCCCTTTCACCTCTGCTGGAAAGGTGTTCCCTCCCTGCCCCCCTCTCCCCACCATCCCAGGAATCTTCACCAGGCTTACTTGTAGGGTATCTGCTAAAAATACCTTCCATGCTGCAGTAGCAATCCTTGAAGTCTGCTTGGGGCCTGATCCAGAGAGTGTACCAGGGCAGGCCACAGGCAGCTCTGATGGTATTTTTAGTAGGCACAGCTACAGAGGAAGCGAGGTGCGGATTCCCGGATGGCTGGGGTAGTCTAGTGAAGGAAGGGAGGAAGAGAGAGGTGCTTCAACCTGTAAACGGTCAAGGGATTGTAGACCATTTTTAGGTCTAAAACTGCCCTCAAACTATGCATAAGATCAACCTATAGTCATAGAAACTTAGAAACGTGATGGCAGATGAAGACCAAATGGCCCATCTGCAGCATCCACCATCTCCTCCTCTCCCTAAGAGATCCCACGAGTCTGTTTCACGCTTTCTTGAATTAAGTCACAGTCTCTGTTTCCACCACCTCTTCCAGGAGACTGTTCCGTGCATTTATCACCCTTTCCGTAAAAAGTATTTTCTCAGATTACTCCGAAGCCAACACCTCTTAACTTCATCCTATGCCCTCTCATTGCAGAGTTTCCTTTCAAATGAAAGAGACTCGACTCATGCACATTTATATTATGTAGGTATTTAAATGACTCTATCATATCTTCCCTCTTCCGCCTTTCCTCCAAAGTATACAGATTGAGATCTTTAAGTCAGTCCCCATACTCCTTGCGACGAAGACCACACACCATTTTAGTAGCCTTCCTCTGGATTGACTCCATTCTTTTAATATCTTTTTGAAGGTGTGGCCTCCAGAATTGTACACAATATTCTAAATGAGGTCTCACCAAAGTCTTATACAGGGACATCAATACCTCCTTTTTCCTACTGGCTGTACCTCTCCCTATGTACCATAGCATATGGCAGATTTTGCTCACACCATTTTAGGAGGCCAACGTGAGTTAGGTGGAGGTTTTCCCCTGTCCCTGGAAGGCTCACAATCTAACTTTGTACCTGGGTTAATTACAATAATAATAACAACTTTATTTTTATATACTGCCATACCACAAACAGTTCTAAGCGGTTTATAAGGGAAGAGACAGCGACATTGCAGAGAACTTTGGAGGGTCAAGTGACTTGCCTGGGCTCCCAAGGAGCAGCAACAGGATCTGAACCTGGCTCTCCTGGTTATCAACCCAGTTCACTAACCACCAGGCTCCTATTCCTCTGTTGGATTATTTGCTTGAGAGATTTAAGATGTTAGTGTGGAAGTATTAATTCTAATGGATTTATAAGCTGGTAATTGCAGGTGCCAAGAAGTAGAAGGATTTTTGGCTGGCATTGAGCTAGGCTAAGTGCATCCCTGAGTGAAAAATTAATTCCTAGCAGAGCCAGTGTCTATGCCAGGGTCAGCATCTACTGTACCAGAAAAACCTCTTCATCCCTGGATTGACGTGGCAGGGGGGGTGTGCCTAGATTCTGGCCCTTGGAACATGGGTGCGGACCGAGGGCATTTGAGCATCCTTAATTTTACCCTTCAGTCCAAACAGCTGTACCTTATGAATTCACTGAAGAATTTGATGATCACGGTTTGGCTTTCACTGGTCAGCTCGCTTCACTTCATGCAGTAGGGAGCTTGCTGTGTGTCCAGCACAGATAACTAATGTTTTGCAGCTATGCCTCACTTGTCATGTGTGGATACTACTATCCATTCAGTCATCTCCGACCCTTGGATACCCTGTAGGCCAGTCCTCGCCACAGCTTCTTTCAATTGCTTGATGTTCATAGGTGTCATTCTTGATGGTACCCAGCCAACGGGCCTTTGGTCTCCCTTGTGTCGATAGAGTTCACTAAGCAGTTTTACGGTGGCACTTCTGTCTGTTGAATGAACCACTCTTCCTTCTTCCGTAGCTGATACCACCTTCTCTGGTGACCTGCTGCTCAAAGCAAAGGCAGGTATGGTAATGAAAATACAGTAACTGATCCGTCTAATTAGGTCTTTTGAGCTTGATGTCTTGAAAAACTTTCTTAACTTTACTAGCATAGAGCCATCTTGTGTAGGATGTTATTTTAGGACCTGTTTTGGGACTTGGGGTGGTGGGGAGGAGGATGGGTGGGTGGATCTGGAGAAACATGTTTGCTGGCATTGTTAACACCTGGCTTGTGTATGAAACTTTATGCACCATGGACCTAGTTTTGGTTTGTGATTACACAGTTTGAACTTAAATGACTTGATGTACAAGCTAATGGCAGGAGAACTGGGGTGCCGGAGAACAGGATCGTAAGAAAGTGAAAAACATGTAAATGAGCCAAGCTTGTTCTAAGATGCTGTTTTAGAAAGGGACAGGTTATTAGTGCATGAAATAAAGAAGATTTAGACTAAATGCTGGGGTCCAGGGCATAAATTTGGGAGAGGACTCCAAAGCCTAAACTAAACTAAACCTTAAGTTTATATATCGCATCATCTCCACGGATGTGGAGCTTGGCACGGTTTACAAGAACTTAAATATAGGAAGAGAAGGAAAAGGTTTACATGAACTTAAATATAGGAAGAGAAGAATAAGGGTAGGGTTGCGTACAGGGAGGAAGAGTGAATTTTAGTGAAAAGCCAAGCCGAATTACCTTCAGCTTTAAGCAGACTTGGCCCCCCCTCCATCGCATAGAGACTCAGGGCAGTTGCCTTGTTTACACCCATCTAACACTGGCTCTACTCCTGTCGTTTGTATTATCCTGATTATATTCAACCAAAGCAGTGAAGTCATTTCAAGCTGGACTTCAGTCTTGACTGTTTATTTTTATTTTTTTCACTTTCTTTTTTAGTTTATGATATTTTATTTTTAAATCTCATTCATTGTTTTGCCACTTGGTTTTTGTTTCCTACTTTATTATTTAAATTTCATTTAAATTTCCCAAGAATTCTATAGTTTCAACGGTTCTCCCTCCTACTTCTATTTCCTATCTCCCCTCTTTTTTCAACCTTTCAAAGTCCTTTAGACCATTGTAGTCTTATTAGAATGTTTATTTTCTTATTTTTTCTCATCTATCTCTATTTTATTTTTTTCATTACTCTACTGTCATTTTTCTAGGTATTTTAGTTAGATTGTGAGCCTTCGGGACAGTAAAGGAATTTCTAAGTACCTATTTTACTTATAATTTTAATGCACCCTATTGTCTATTTTTTCTGTAAACCGCTTAGAATCCTAACGGAGTTTAGCGGTATATAAGAAATAAATTACAAATTACATTACAATTACCCATAGCAGGATATCCGTGAGAGAGATCTGCAGGCATCACCACCACTGCATACAAATCTATCTCATGAATATTCAGTGTGGGTATCCCGAAAACCTGACTGACTGGGGATTCCCCCAGGACAGGTCTGGGAACCACTGGCAGAGCTGCAATTTAGCCAGTTAGGGGTGACGGCCAGCAGGCAGCTAGGGATAAATTTAGGCTAGCAAAAAGACTGTGATGATTTTATCTGCTGAGTTAATCAGGCAGTGGTCTGAAGATCTGCTGATTCTCAATTAACTTCTGGGTGATGCAGATATCTGGCTATTCAGTGCCGAAGCTGGACATGGTGTAGCATTGAAGATTGTGGCTTACAAGCTGCTGTGCATGAATATCAGACCCCAGAAATCTAAGCACAATTCTTTCTCAGTCACTGGTGCATTCCCAGGTAGGGATGGGCAGCCAAAAGGACAATTAGATTCTTACCAAGATAATCTTCATTCTTGTAGAAAGGCATATGAGTCTTGAACCAGTGGATTATTCACATCTACTCGCAAATTTGTGTAGAAAGGCTTCATCTACATTTTTTGGCTCTGCCTTCCCTATCTCTGCACTGTGCTTTTCTCCTCAGTTCATACCAAAGCACTTGACAACCACTACAACAGGGAAAATAAAGGGGGGGGGCACTGCTTGCCCTGGATTGGTAGCATGGAATGTTGCTACTATTTGGGTTTTGGCCAGGTACTTGTGACCTAGATTGCTACCATGAAGACGGGATACTGGGCTAAATAGATCATTGACTTGACCAGGTAAGGCTATTCTTATGTTCAGGTCTGCTCTATCATTAACCAAATACAGTTAAAGAAAACCAGTGCCAATATAAACAAAAAAAACAAGCCACCCGAGTGCAATAGTCACTAACACGAATGTGGTTCCCACAGTCTCCCAATTGCGACAACATTTTTGTTTTAAGCTACAAATCTCCCCTCTCAAGGAGGATATCTCTGGACACTGTGGAGACCTTCCAGGTATTCAGCACTTTTCAGACCAGGAAGTGACTTCAGAGGGAGAGCCGAGGCCAGCATGAGTAGAAGGTTGGTGCAGTGGGGGAGGGGCAGGGAAGGACTGAGGTGAAGAGAAGTGCCAGCACCCCCACCAAGACTGCCCAGGGCAGTCTGCCTCTCCCCCCGCTCCCCTCATTACTATGCCACTGGTATAGGCTCTCCTTGTTATAAAGATCTTCATTGGTTTGGGGAGCATAGAGGAGTCTTTTAGCAAAGATCATTAAAACAGGCGTTTTATGCAGGCAATAAGATAAATAGATTGAAAGGTTGTAAATGCAGAGGATTTCCTATCTGGACCATAACCTTGGGTATATGTGTCTCAGGCAACACCATGGTTGGGGCTGGGGCTGGGGCTGGGGGGGGGGATAGGAAATGCAAAACCACAGCTATTACTGTACTTTCAGGCACTGCATTGCTCTCATGAGCTTCAGCCCTGCAGTGCCTGAATTCGCATTCTGGTCCCTTGAGATCAGAAGGCCAAGAGAAAGTACGGGGGTTCGAGCTCCATGCTCAAATAAACAGAGCAATTCTACAACAGAACATTAAAGCAGGCCTGCACAATTCCGGTCCTCGAGGGCCGAATCCAGTTGGGTTTTCGAGATTTCCCCAGTGAATTCGTAAGAGATCTATTTTCTTGCACTGTTTCCATTGTATGCATATTGATCTCATGGATATTCATTTGGGAAATCCTGAAAACCTGGCCTGGCAAGGGCCGAAGTTGTACAGGCCTGCATTAAAGTGTGCTCTTCGTATCCTGGGTGAAATTCCCTGGCTCACCATTCCATCTGGGTTGTTTTTGTTTTTTTTTCTTTCCAGCCCACAAGAACCTCATCTGATAGCATTTATTCCCGACATGGCTCCAGCATACCCGGGTCTCCGGCACATACCATCTGTGTAAGTATCTGCTTCTGCCTGCAGCTTGTATCCAAACCCCCGCTGAACTTTGGATTCAGCCCTGACTTTAACTCGAGTCATAATGTGTTGTGGGTAATGTAGTCCTCTTGTCCTTAAGGCAGTATCATCTGCTCATACACAGCTGCTCTACATAGTGAGAACGGACTTCATCTGTAATAGTAAGCCAGCTTATATTCACGAAGTGCAGTGCGTCACCGAACGTTCTTGTATTCATGCAGTTTTAAAGGCCAGAGAAGGTCTGGGAGCAAGATGTGGACCATTGTCCTTTATAGAAGAAAAGATGCTCGCTCTTATAATATAAAAAAGAAAAAAAAAATCTAAGATGGCCTACATGGAGATATTTTGCCCTGAAAACAAGGCAAAATTAAAGCACAATTTAGAAGGGCATTTCTACCATGTCATATTTTCACAGGGACTCTTGCTGAACAGCTCATAATTTATATATATGCACAGAAACCAGCACTGTTAATATACTTGTAAAGTTATGAGACATTTGATTAAATATTTTCAAAGCTATTGACCAAAGTATGAGCCTCATTTCCCCCCCCCCCTTTTACAAAACCGCGGAAGCGTTTTTTAGCGCAGGCCAGCATGCTAAATGCCCTGCACTGCTCCCGACGCTCATAGAAACTCTGTAACATAGTAACATAGTAGATGACGGCAGATAAAGACCCGAATGGTCCATCCAGTCTGCCCAACCTGATTCAATTTAAATTTTTAAATTTTTTCTTCTTAGCTATTTCTGGGCAAGAATCCAAAGCTCTACCCGGTACTGTGCTTAGGTTCCTACTGCCGAAACCTACTCCAGCCCTTCTCCACCCTTCCAGCCATTGAAGCTCTCCCCAGCCCTTTCTCCACCAAACGGCCATATACAGACACAGACCGTGCAAGTCTGCCCAGTTCTGGCCTTAGTTCAATTTTTAATGTTATTTTCTGATTCTGTGAATGTCAGGAGCAGCTCGGAGCATGCAGCACAACGGCCTGCGCTGAAAACCGCTTCCGTGGTTTTGTAAAAGGAGGGGTTTGTGCGATCAATTTTTTGGTCCAATTTTCGGGACAACAATGAAAAACGTAATTTGGATAATTCCGTCCATTTAATAATAATAATAATAATTTTTATTCTTCTATACCGCCATCCTGAAAAAGTTCTAGGCGGCTCACAACAAGGTGAGCTAATACATGGGATAGAGATAAAATACAAATTAGAATAAAGGACTTAAAAACAGATAAAGACAGAAAACATTTACAATATAATGCAGAAAATACCGGCATGGCAGGGAAAGAAGTAATACATTTATCTGAATTCAGCATCAAAGACTATATATAAAAGCCAGATTTGAGCTTTCTATCAGTTTTGGTTTCTGTACTGTAGATACTGAACGTAGCGACTTTTGTCGGTCTCCGCGCGACCGGAACCAGAGTACCCGTCGCATCAGACGCTCTAGTTTAGGAACGAATGCATATCTGAGTCTAATATTTGTAGTTTAGCTGAAGACCCTAGGCTACTCATACACAATATTTCCTAAAATTCTGAGATGGTCGACTGGGGACATGTTTCAAAATTGGACCACTTGACATGGAATGACCCTGTACTTAGCTTTTAACAGCACTGCTGCGCTGTCGCCTTTTAATCAAATGCCTCATTTCTGCTTGGCAGACAGAGAACCTAAGAATAGCCTTACTGGGTCAGACCAATGGTCCATTAAGCCTAGTAGCCCGTTCTCACGGTGGCCAATCCAGGTCACTAGTACTTGGCCAAAACTCAAGGAGTAGTAATATTCCATGCTACCAATACAGGGCAAGCAGTAGCTTCCCCCATGTCTTTCTCAATAACAGACTATGGACTTTTCCTCCAGGAACTTGTCCAAACTTTTCTTAAAACCAGCTACGCTATCCGCTCTTACCACATCCTCTGGCAAACGCATTCCAGAGCTTAACTATTCTCTGAGTGAAAAAATATTTCCTCCTATTGGTTTGAAAAGTATTTCTCTGTAACTTCATCGAGTGTCCCCCTAGTCTTTGTCATTTTTGACGGAGTGAAAGATCGATTCACTTCTACCCATGCTTAAGTTCAGCGTCTCCTACAGTCCTGTCTTGATGAAAAACTTGGACGTGGGAGGATACGCAGCACATAAGCATGTCTCTGTCTGCCAAGTAGGAATAAGGTATTTGATTAAAAATTGCGTTGGGTGGTGACATGGCAAAACCGTTAAACAATAACAGTGATGGTGTGTTCTGCATCCAATAAACATAAGGCTTGAAAGGAAGGAAGTGAGGGAAGGTAAGGGAGGGGGAGTCATCCTTACTCCTCCCACAGAGGCGGTCCAATAGTAGAACTTGTGTCACTGGCTAAAAGGCAACAAAAAAAGGAGAGGGGAGGACATGACCCAGTTACTCCACAGTAAAGAAAGTCCAGAGAACAAGAACCAAAAGAGACTGTGGAGAATGACAATGTTCTGGATGCAAGTTTATTGGTGTATTATTCCAAGACAAAAAAATACACATCCACATATGTTGCGGTGTAACAGGACCGTGTTTCGGTAGACACGCCTTCCTCAGGGGTCCAGATCGATGTAAATACACAAATGTGGACGAACAAACAGATAAAAAACCCACTCCTATGTAGAGCAAACTTGAAAAACACTCCACTGTCTCTGGGAGTTTGTGGTGCAGTGGTTAGAGCTATAGCCTCAGGTTGTGGGTTCAAATCCTGCACTGCTCCTTGTGACCCTGGGCAAGACACTTAGTCCCCATTGCCCCAGGTAATAATAATAATAATAACTTTATTTTTGTATACCGCAGTACCATAAACAGTTCAGAGCGGTTTACAATGCAAGAGACTGTATATATACAGCAAAGATATTTATACAGTGAAAATACAGTGTGAGAGACTTATAGAGCAAGATAAGATGCAAGAGTCTGTATAATGCGGTTAAGTGGATTACTATGCAAAGATAGTTACATATATTGCGAGGATACAGAGTGGTGAATGACAAGAAGAATGCAACCAGTATCAATTACGGGAGGGTGCCGAGAGGGGAGGGGTAAGTAAGGAGGATGGGAGTATTGGATTGAGGGGGAGGAAAGGAGAGATCGGGGGGGGGGGAGGAGAGGTGGTAGAGTTTGGTTAATTGGAGGGGAGGGGTTAGAGAAATTTATCATAGAGGTAAGATTTGAGAGATTTCCTGAAGGATGAGTAAGATGGGGCAGATGAGATGAGGGTGGTCAGGTTAGTTAGATAGAGCAGCAGCCACCGGGACAGTTAGGGGAAAATTGCTTGAGTACCTGAAGAATTTGTAATCTGCATGGAATTGTAGGATATGTGGAATATAAATTATAAAAAATTAAAAAAAATCTGTTTGTTCATTCACATTTGTGTGTTTACATCAATCTGGACCCCTGAGGAAGGCGTGTCTGCCGAAACACGGTTGGTACACCGTAACATATGTGGATGTGTATTTTTTGTCTTGGAATAATACACCAATAAAGTTGCATCAAGAACATCGTCATTCTCCACAGTCTCTTTTGGTTTTTGTTCACTGGCTAAAAGACCTAGCTTCAGCCCTGTCGCTGTTTCGGTGACATCCTCTGACAAGTCACTGTCCCAATCACAGTGTCTAAAGGTCTAAAGAGACATCTTGCCATGACCAGCTGGGGCAGGATTAGGGATTTTAGAAATAGCCTGACCCCCCCTCCCCATTTAAAATGTACAGAAATATAGGTGTGAAGGAGGGTATGTATAAAGGGCGAGGAGGACATATTCGCATACTGAAACATTGTAGTTCATTTGAACCCCTCTAATCCACCCGTCTAACCACCATTTTAAATGCAGGGATGGGAGAAACATCCTTCCCTGCGCCAGCTGCAGGACCAGCGTAGGGTGGTGAATCCTTCCCTGACACTGCCCTAGGAGTGGGCGACCACCTCCACCTTATTATCAGTTGCTCTTCTACCAGCATTCTTCACCCCCTCCCAACTCTACGAGGGGCCACTGAGAAGTTCTCAGCCCGACCAACAAGAGAATGATGTGGAGTCATGAAACTTACAAGTTATTCCACACTTTTCTTGACACTTTTCATTTCAATGAAATGAATCAAAAACTGTCAAGAAAAATGTGATCAGGCTGAGAACTTTTCAGGGGCCCCTTGTATTGTGATGTCATAATGGCTCATTCCACCAATAAGAGCCAACTTCATTGGTGATGTCACAATCACTTGGTTTCCCTATACTTGTGCCCATTTGCCTCATTGAAGCAAAAATTTCAAGAAAAGTGTGGAATACCTTGTACGTTTCCCGGCTCCACATCATTCTCTTCTTGGCTAGGCTGAGAACTTTTCAGCGGCCCCTCGTGTATTACCCCTCTGCACTTTCCCTCCCCCTCCCCCTCCCCCTCCCCCATATTTTAGTTTAGCAATAGACACAGCATGCATCTCAGGACACTGATGAGGAACCACTCCTAAGTGTCACAATATTGCCCCCTTCTTATCCCCTCCTCTTTCACGCTTTCTATCTGACCTACAAATGTTCTCCATGGAGAGAACTGGAGGAAGGCCTGGGGTGGGAGGCGGGGAAGAGCACTCAGTTGTGTATTACCTTCCCTTCACTGATTCTCTTGACTTTCTCCAGCTCTCCCGCTGTCCCTGTTAGTGTGGGTCCTCCCTCTCTCTCGGCTCCTCCGTCTCTTTGTGGTCTCTTGGAAGTGGATCTCCTTCCACTGAGGTGTAGATGTCATCTCCAGTTGAGGGACAGCCAAACTACGGAAGGGAAGGAGTGGGGGGAGGGCAGAGAGGAGGAGGATTGCTGGCGCCCCAAGGAAGATGCCACCCCCTTGCCCCCCCCCTCCTTTTACTATGCCACTGATTCAAACAGTACAGACACACTACCTCCTCCCCCCGAATCTATACGGGGCACCTAAATTTAGGTGCACAGGGAAGAGACGCACACAAATTAATTAGTCCACAAGCCAATTAACACCCGCTATTGGCATTAATTGGCACTTATTTGGACTGATGCATCTGAATAACACTGTGCGCCTGAAGAGTCTCGTGTCTTGCCATTCAGAGGTCTGTTGTAACTTGATCTCCTTTTCTCTATCTCTTAGGCGAAAGTAGACAATGAAATTCTGGATTACAAGGACCTAGCGGCCATCCCCAAGGTCAAAGCCATCTACGACATCGAACGGCCTGATCTCATCACCTACGAGTCCTTTTACACCACTGCCCTTGAGGACCGCCAGGAGCAGCAGAGCCTGGGGGAGGTAAGGATCTTGATAGCTGTCTTCTTGCTACGTTTTCAGGAGTGGTTCATTTCTAGTCGGAGAATGAACATCTAATGGCGATCGGGCAGCGCTCTCCAAGAGACAGAGGTGCTCCCAGAATGAATACAATGCTTTGATATGGGTTTACGGAGAGGCTGCCGCCTGGGATAAAGGGAGGACCATCACTGCCTCTTTATGCACTCTTCAAACTACTGCGCTCATCGAAATCGCTGTTAAAGAGACAGCGGCTAAATACAGGCACCGGAAAAATCCGCACAAAACATGTATTCTGTAACACAACATTGTATTTCTATACCGCATAACCATAAGTTCAGTGCGGTTAGTGCCCTTTATGAATTGGCGCTTAGCTCTGATTCCCGTGCCCAGCTCTGAGCGTGAAGACTTATATCTGCTCAAACCTGATGTAAAGCCTGACGCGCGACGCAACCCCCGAATTCTATAGCACTGCGCCTAAGATTTTTGAAGCATCCCTGATCTGCCCATGCCATGGCCACGCCCCTTTTGGGGTTATACACGAGACACTTCAGGCGCACAGTGTTATTCAGATGCGTCAGTCCAAATAAGTGCCAATTAATGCCAATAGCGGGTGTTAATTGGCTTGTGGACTAATTAATTTGTGTGCATCTCTTCCCTGTGCACCTAAATTTAGGTGCCCCGTATAGATTCGGGGGGAGGGGGGGGGAGTGTGTCTGTACTGTTTGAATCAGTGGCATAGTAAAAGGAGGGGGGGCAAGGGGGTGGCATTTTCCTTGAGGCGCCAGCAATCCTCCTCCTCTCTGCCCCCCCCACTCCTTCCCTTCACACATACGTTTTTAACTTCAGTGCGAGCAGCCACCGACTTACCTCCCGCATCGGCTTTGGCGCTCTCTCTGACATCGCTTAAGGGACCCGAGCCTAGGAAATAACATCAGAGAGGGCGCCGAAGCCGACGCGGGCAGTAAGTCGGTGGTTGCTGGCGCCGAAGGGGAACAGGGGAAGTGGCGTGTGCGAGCGGCGGAGTTGGGTCCGGGGAAGAGGGCAGGCGATGGGCGCCACTGCCCCGGACGCCGTTGGTTTGAATCCTTAGCAGGGCTGTTATTCCTGGTAGTTAGCAGTGCGGCCTGACGAGGATCCAGACAGGCTGGGATTCTGTCCTGGTTGTGTCTCGTTGAATGCACGAATTATCGTCCCGCTTTGCTTAAATAAACGGAATACAGTGCTCCCCCGAGATTCGTGGGGGTTCCGTTCCAGGAACCCCTGCGAATCTCGAAAAACCGCAAATACGGTTTTTCATGGGGGCGCCTGAAGAGGGCAGCGGGAGAGCAGCCGGAGCGCTGCGAGTGCAGGAAATCACTCGCGGTTCTCTCCGACCGCCTCTTCCTGCACAAAGTCGGGCCTTATCCAATCAGGAGCTGCGTGTCAAAGCAGCTCCTGATTGGATAAGGCCCGACTTCGTGCAGGAAGAGGCGGTTGGAGCGAACCGCGAGTGATTTCCTGCACTTGCAGCGCTCCGGTTGCTCTCTCCTGCCTCTCCCTCTGCCCTCTTCTTATCGGCGGTTCGCGGTCCGAAAATACCGCGAAGGACCGGGACCGCGAACTGCCTACCGCAAACAACCGGGGGAACACTGTAATAGAAACGGGCTTGAAGTAGGACACGTTCAGGACTGGTTGAGCATATGAGGATTCACCCAGGTCAGGAGGCAATGTTGTACATGTAGCTAGGAACACCATCCAATGGAAGTCAAGTCCTCTGGGAACTAAGGCTGGTATTGGACAGACCTGCACGGTCTGTATTCCATATATGGTGATTCGGTGGAGGATGGGCTGGGGCAAGCATCAGTGTGAACTCCACTAATATGGAACAGGAGGATGTTACTGGCCAGACTTTATGGTAGATGTCCTGCAAACAACGGGATGGTTGGATTGGCTGGAGTGAGCTTGGACGGCAACTTCTGACAATACCAGATTTTACAGTCCAGAATCATGCCAGGTCTAGTACCTGAAAGAATGGCGGAAACCTCTTATTGGCCAAGATTGTTCCACCTCTGTGTGTCTGATGGTCACCATAATTTTTCTTGGCAGGCCACCAGTCCCAGGAGCAACAGATCATTGACTCCTATTGACAGAGTAAGTAGGGCGTGCCTGTAGCACGCAAAAATATGGTGACTAATCCATGTCCAGAACTCTCTCTGTTCGTTTTTTCCTTTCCTTGCTAAACGATGCCTCTGATTGATCTATGTTGCTTTCTTCTCTTTGGAATTTCACCTTGTGTGTGTTCCAAAGGTTACCTAATTAACCCCCAGGTAAAGCAACTCATCTTCTGTCTGACTGTAGGCTCAAACACTTCCTTAGAAGCTTCAGCAAGTGACTTGGAAACTAAGTGGGACCAGTGGTGTAGTGAGGATAGAAGGTGAACAACTTCTCCTGCTGCTTATGCCGGTGTTGGCTTTCCCTCTGATGTCACTTCCTAGCCCTGCGACCAGGAAGTGATTTCACAGGGGAGTCAGGCCAGTGCGAGCAGCAGGCCAGAAAAGTTGCTGACGCCGGAGAAGATTTAGAGAGGTACGGGCAAGGGGGGGAGGTGCCAGTGCCCCCACCAAGACAGCACCTGGGGCGGTCCACCCCTCCCCCCAACCCCCTATTACGCCACTTAGTGGGGCATATCCTGTGCTCTTTGGCGTGCAAATCCCCAGAATGCCTTTGAGAGTGCTAAAACATGACACTGGAAGGAGGCAGGAGAGGATGAAGATATGGTCTGTGCTCGATTTTCTGATGTTGCTCACGTTTATATTTATGTAGGGTTGCTAGATTTCCTCTTTGAAAGAAGAGGACGCCTGGCCCCGCCCCGTTCAGCCTGTACCTCCTCCGGCTCCGCCCCTTTCCTCCCCAACCCCGCCCCCAAATGAACCTCCCTGAACTCGAAGGCCACATGTGGAAGCCTTTGCACATGGACGGACGTCAACGCAATGATGTCACATGCATGCACGTGCGTCTATGATGTCATCACGGTGACAGCCACGCTTGCGCAAAGGCTTCCAGACGCAGCTTCTGAGCTCAGGACTTCCAAAACCTGGCAGTTTGTCCAGGTTTTGGAAATCCCTCTGGGCCGCCCGGACAGTCCTCTAAAAAAGAGGACATGTCTGGGTTTTCCTGGACATCTGTTAACCTTATGTTTATTTCACTTTGGCCAATGTTTGTGGCCACCATAATCTCTGCTCACAATTCAGTTCTGGTGAAACCCAAAGTTGCAAGGTGTGCTGAAATAGCTCTGTGGGCAAACTTAGGGTTACCAGTTTTGACTGTTGTGAAATCCGGACCCATGGCCACGCCCATTTCTACCAAGCCCTGCCCCGTTCTACCCAAGCCACACCCCCCATTCCGCCCCAACCCCCTCAACCCGTTCTTGTGCTCAGAGCCGCATCGGGAGGGCATCTGCGAATGTGTGGGTGTGACATGAAGACGTGCGTGTGCGTGATGTCCTCCCAATGCCGTCCCGAGCTGGAAGCTTTTCAAAACCCGGCACTTTGTCCGAGTTCTGAACAGCTTTCGGCTAGCTGCGAGGTCAGGGCGGCGTCTGCGCATGCGCGGATGCAGTGCGGTGATGTCACACCCATGCGCGCATGCATGCGATGTCATTGCATCAGACGAGTGCATGCTCAGATGCCCTCCCGACAAGTGACCAGGTGGAGGGGGGGCGGGGCTGTGGGCAGGATCAGGGCGTGACTCGGGTGGAATGGGGGCGGGGCCAAGGGTCCGGATTTCCGTTCCTGAAAATCTGGTAACCCTACCTGAAAGTGACCTGGGTTCCTATATCTACCCTACCCTGGAGAAATCTTGGCTTCTAATTTTGCTTACTGAGATTGGGGGGTTCATTATTCCACACTAATGGCAGGGCCAGCTTAACCATTAATTATCAAGCTTATGTTTATTTATTTCTTTTTTTTTTTTTTTTTATAAATCTTTATTCATTTTAAATTTTACAAGTGTACAAAAATCCATTCACTAATATACAATTCCACTTGAAATTGTACAACATTCACACAAAAAGAATTTACCCCCCACCCATCCCACATGAAACATATTTATAGATAGATATCACATAATATAATAACTATATCATTCATTTTTGTTTATCTTTGAAAGCTAAAAACCCACCCTCCCACCCAACATACACATATATTAATTGGGGACAAATGCTAATTATTCATTATAATAATTTATTAATGGCCCCCATACATCCTTAAATTTATTAAAATATCCTTTTTTAACTTTATTTATTTCTTGAGTTTTCTCTACCTTGCTCCCAAGGGAGCTCAGAATGGTTTATATGGCTTTATTTAGGTACTCACGCATATTTCCCTCCCAGAGTATCCACTAGATCTAAGCAAGTTACAAGGGAAAATATATATAAATCATAAAACATATAAATTACAAACTCACTGCACTAAATAATACAGGCAACAATTCCTTGGAGGGGTAGCAAAAGATGACTTTTAATTGCATGCTTTTATAGGATTATGGTGAGATGATCATTATCCTCGGTTAATTATCAAAATCTTCTGTGAACGGGGACGGATTAAGGGCCTGAAATTTTAACTGAAGGAGGTGCAAAGCTGGTGCACTGGCCCTGCACTCTTCAACCTGGCTCCAGCTGGAGTTTGGGATTTGCCCCCCTCAAGGTTATTCATCTTTACAAAAGAGGAGGGAGGGGGTCAATTTGCCGCTTTTAATAATATAAATAAATGAAGCAACTTGAAACTGCACCAGAAGTTGAGAATGGGGCGAGGTCGCCTGAGAAAGGACAGAAAGCGAAGAGAGATCAAGAATCCTTCCAGAAAAGCCGAGGGGAGAGGCTGTGATTTCCCGCCCAGTATTACATCATGCAGGGAGTGGTGGGCCTTTCACAGAGGGAGAACAGAAATGCCAGGGCCGCATGCTGTGAAAACAAGGATTTCAGTCTTGTCTTAACATGACCCCGGCAGAAGCAGGCCGGCCACCTTGCATTTTTCATATAAGTGCAGCTCCAAATTTTTCAGTGACTGTGGGGAAACATAACTAAACAGAGAAACATGATGGCAGATAAAGGCCAAATGGCCCATCCGTAGCATCCACTATCTCCTCCTCTCCCTATTGGCTAAGGCTCTTAACATTTGCATCTCCTCTTCCTATAGGCTAAGGCTCTTTACACCTGCATTGTGAGGTCATAGAACTTTATGGTTATAGACACATAGTAACATGATGGCAGAAAAAGGCCAAATGGCCCATTCACAGCATCCACTTTCTCCTCCTCTCCCTATAGGCTAAGGCTATTTACACCTGCATTGTGAGGTCATAGAACTTTAGTAACATAGTAACATGATGGCAGAAAAAGGCCAAATGGCCCATCCACAGCATCCACTTTCTCCTCCTCTCCCTATTGGCTAAGACTCTTAATATTTGCATCTCTTCTTCCTATAGGCTAAGGCTCTTTATACCTGCATTGTGAGGTCATAGAGCTTTATGGTTATAGAAACATGATGGTAGATAAAGGCTAAATGGCCCATCTACAGCATCCACTATCTCCGCCTCTCCCTATTGGCTAAGACTCTGAACATTTGCATCCTCTCTCCCTATTGGCATCCTCTCTCCCTATTGTGATGTCATAGAACTTTATGGTTATAGAAACATAGTAACATGATGGCACATAAAGGCCAACTGGCCCACCTAGTCTGCCCATCCTAGGGTTATCAGACATCTGGGTTTACCCAGATATGCCCCCTTTTTAGAGGACATGTCCAGATGGCATTTCAAAACACAGCACTTTGTCCGGGTTTTGAAAAGCTTCCACCTCGGGACCGCTTCAACAAGGCATCTGCGCATGTGCGGATGCAATGTGGTGAAGTCGCGCACGTGTGCATGCCTATGACATCATCATTTTGCATCCGTGAATGCGCAGATGTCCTCCCAATGTGGGCCCGAGGTCGAAAACAGGGCATGACTTGGGTATAATGGGGTAGGATGGAACTGGGTGGGAGTGGGTGGGGCTATGGGTCCAGATTGTAGACAAGTAACCCTAGAGCAGGGATCTCAAAGTCCCTCCTTGAGGGCCGCAATCCAGTCGGGTTTTCAGGATTTCCCCAATGAATATGTATTGAAAGCAGTGCATACACATAGATCTCATGCATATTCATTGGGGAAATCCTGAAAACCCAACTGAATTGCGGCCCTCAAGGAGGGACTTTGAGACCCCTGCCCTAGACTATCTGCAGTAACCATTATCTCTTCCTCTCGCACTTATCCACGCCTTCTTGGATTCAGACACAGTCTCTGTCTGCACCACTTCTTAAGGGGAAACAGTGTTAAGATCCCCCTAACACCGCTGCTTCAGGGCACAGGATCAACCATTGCAGCCACCTGCTCTCTAGATTTCGTCTGTCACGTGAACCCTCAGCTGCTCAGTGCAAGTGAGACAAGGTGGCACCCAGCAAGGGGACGTGGCCATGCGCTCCAAACCGTGCCCCCTTGCTGGGTACCGCCTTGTCTCACTTGCTCTGAGCAGCTGAGGTTTCACGTGACAGACGAAATTTAGAGAGCAGGATGGTTGCAATGGTTGATCCTGTGCCCTGAAGCAGCGGCGTTTCAACTGCAAAACAATGGTCACCATCGGGTGAGGGGGGGGGGCCTTACCGCTGTTCCACTGCTCATATAAACAATTTATTTATTACAAGTGTGTTATTGAATTTTGGGTTGTTCCTCCAGTCCTTTATATTCACTTTCTTGTCTTATACCATTCACTGCCTGTAACTGAGTAATGCACCTCTGTATCGGCTCAATTCCAGCTATTGGCACGTGGGCAGACAAGGAAAAATCTCTCCTATGAGTTAAAGTGTGTCACTTGGAAAAGGTTTTCTTGGTCTGTGGCGCCACCTAGTGTTAATAAATTAAATATGTTTGATTATTCGGGGCAGATCTGTCTCCTGCAGGGTTTCCCAACCGTTTCCAGCCCAAGGCAAACCTACATTAACCAGAGTTACATCTGGGCACACACAAGAGCTGAGCAGCCTGTTTGCTGGCGTGAGGTGGCAGCCATAGAGAAAGGCCTCATTCAGCTCACACGTAGGTTCTAGAATACCAGTACTTATTTGTGCATAAAGTGTGTAAATGCAAAGTGGGCCTAGTCTCTCAGTTATACATGTGATTTATAGAATATTGTAAGTTACACACATCCCTTGGCATAACTGTTGGCGCCTATATTAAGTGCCCCAATGCAACTTGGTCTAGCATTCTATAATAGCATTTAGTGCCCAGATTTGCCGTACAGGGCCAATCTGGTCCATCTAGTGCAGTATTCTGCTTCCAAAAGGGGCCGATTTAGGTCACAAGTGCCTGGCAGAACTCCAAAGAGTAGCAGGATTCCAGAATCGCAAAGAGAAGCGAGATTCCAGAATCCTAAAGATTAGCGAGATTTTGGAATCTCAAAGAATAGCGAGATTCTGGAACCCCAAAGAGTAGCAAGATTCCAGAATCCCAAAGAATAGCGAAATTCTAGAATCCCAAAGAGAAGCGAGATTCTGGAATCCCAAAGAGAAGCAAGATACTGAAATCCCAAAGAGTAGCGACATTCTAGACTCCCAAAGAGAAGCAAGACTCTAGAATCCCAAAGAGAAGCGAGATTTTGGAATCCCAAAGAGTAGTGAGATTCTGGAATCCCAAAGAGAAGCGAGATACTGGAATCCCAAAGAGAAACGAGATTCTGGAACCCCAAACAGTAGCAAGATTCTGGAATCCCAAAGAGAAGCAAGATTTTTGGAATCCCAAAGAGTAAGTAGCGAGATTTCGGAATCCCAAAGAATAGTGAGATTCCAGAATCCCAAAGAGAAGCGAGATTCCGGAATCCCAAAGAGTAGCCAGATTCTGGAATCCCAAAGAGAAGCTTGATACTGGAATCCCAAAGAGTAGCGAGATTCTGGAATCCCAAAGAGAAGCAAGATTCCGGAATCCCAAAGAATAGTGAGATTCTGGAATCCCAAAGAGAAGCAAGTTTCTGGAATCCCAAAGAGAAGTGAGATTCCGAAATCCCAAAGAGTAGCGAGATTCTGGAATCCCAAAGAGTAGCGAGATTTCGGAATCCCAAAAAAGTAGCAAGATTCCAAAATCCCAAAAAGTAGCATGACTCCATGCTACTGATCCCAGAGACAGCAGCAGCTTCTCCCATGTCTATCTTTATAGCAGATTTATGGATTTTTTGTTTAACCCAGATGCATGAACTGCTGTTACTACATTCTCTGGTAACAAGTTCAAGAGCTTAACCTATTCGTTTATAAAGTGTTACTATGTAGCCTCATGGAGTGTCCATTCTTTGTATTTTTTGAAAAGTTATTTAAAAAAAAATCAGTTCACGTTTGCCTGTTCACTCTGGAGTTTTTAGTTCTCCACCCTTCAGCCATCTCTTTTCCAAGCTGTTATAGAATTGGCACTCAGGGCATGTCAAGTTGGCACCTACCATGAGGTACTGAGTTACAGAGTTGCCCCGGTGAGCACAGCTCAGATACAAGTAATGGGCAGAGTGAAGTTTGCGCTTTCTTTTCCTTTTTCATGCTGTGACAAATCTTCTTCTTAGCGAAAGCTAGAAGGATGCTAAGTTGCATAGGGAGAGGTATGGCCAGTAGGAAAAAGGAGGTATTGATGCCCCTGTTTAAGACTTTGGTGAGACCTCATTTAGAATATTGTGCACAATTCTGGAGATATAAAAAGGATGGAGTCGGTCCAGAGGAAGGCTATGTCATAAGACGTACAGGGACAGATGCAAAGATCTCAATATGATTACTTTGGAGGAAAGGTGGGAGAGGGGAGATATGATAGAGACGTTTAAATACCTACGTAATATAAATGTGCATGAGTCAAGTCTCTTTCATTGAAAGGAAACTCTGCAATGAGAGGGTATAGGTTGAAGTTAAGAGGTGATAGGCTCTGGAGTAATCTAAGGAAATGCTTTTTTATGAAAAGGATGGTAGATGCGTGGAACAGTCTCCTGGAAGAGATGGTGGAAACAGAAACTGTGTCTGAATTCAAGAGGGCTTGGGATAGGCACGTGGGATCTCTCAGAGAGAGAAAGAGATAATGGTTACTGCGGATGGGCAGACTGGATGGGCCATTTATCTGCCATCATGTTTCTATGTTACTAAAGTTCTATGACATCACAAGTCTCTTTGAATTTATTCTAATGTCCCAATTGTAATGAGTTCATACGTTCAAACCAAAAATTAAAATTTATTCTACCCCAATTTTTCCAGTTTTTGATGATTAGATGCATAGCAACTCCTGCCATGATAAGGAATAATCTATTCTTATTTGCATTGATTGGACTCTTGGGCATTAATAATGTTCCAAACAACACTACGTCATATGACATTGACATTGAGACTTCCAATATCATATTAATTTGACCCCAAATAGTCCTCCAAAATTTAAGTATCAAGGGACAATAGAATAATAGATGATCCAGTGTCCCTATATCGAGATGACAATGGCAGCATCTATTAGACTTAGAACTGTCATTTCAAATCTTCCCCTCCCCCAGCACCTCTCGTATCTATCTTGTCTATACTCTGCCCTATCTTATTTTATATTTCATAACTTCAATTTTAGTATTGTAAACCGACCAGATACTTGATGATCGGTGTATCAGATTATAACTAAACTTGGAATCAACTTAGACTTCTAACTCTGAAATCCTTCCTCTGGTATTTTCTTATCTTTCACAAGTCCAAAATAATCTCCATTATATTATTAGAGATGACAGTTAAGGGCTTCCCCTGAATTAAGTCCTTTGAGCTCATGTTCATTAATCACTATACAGTAGATAGTGTGTATACATTACATTACATTAGTGATTTCTATTCCGCCATTATCTTGCGGTTCAAGGCGGATTACAAAAGATGTTATCTGGCCATTTCCAGAGGAATTGAAGAGTAGAGCGAGTTGCTTCAGAGAATTGGGATGAGTCTATCATCTGCGTATATGTAAAACATCACTGCGCTAAAGAAACTAAATATATATATTACACAATGTTGGAGACAAAGAAGAATCGTACGGGACTCCCCATGAGTTCTTCCATGACAAAGAATATTTATCTTTAGTAAATACTTCATATATTCTACTTTCTAAAAATCTACCATTACCCCTGATCCCAATTGAATCCGGGCAGCTCAACAGTAGATCGAGATCTACAAGATCAAAAGCGCTACTTAGATTCAACTGCAGGATCAGGGCTAAATAAAATAGTAAGCTGAATTACCAATGATGCTATTACTGTTTCTGTGCTATATCCTGAACGAAACCCTTACTGATGATCATGTAAAATATTGAATTTATTCAAATATTTTACTAGTTCAGCATTTTCCGGTCCGTATATTAGTCTTCGCCTAATATGCTGATTTTCTTATCTTTCATAAGAGCTACAGGTGAAGTTAGGAAACTGCTTTGGTTTTCCCGTGGCCCGACAAGTGCGCGCAGGACAGTGGGACCCCGTCAATTGCGCTCCATACAGCAGATACTGTTTTGTCTTTTTGAGGGTTACAAAGTAACCCTCTTTTTTGAGAGGGGGGTGAGTGGTGGGGAGAACCCCCCACACATACACTACACTTAAAATATTCACTTGGTTTCTACTGTTAGGGTAAGGATTTAATCCTCATCAAACCTTACCCTAACACCAGCGCAATTGACGGAGTGCCATTGTCCTGCACACTTGTCGGTGTACTGGTTTTCCTGTTCTGGTAGGCATGAAGAAGTATTTGGTGCCAGGTGTGCCAGTAGCGAGATTACTCATTGAATGGTCTCAGGACTTGAGAAGGAGGGGACATTGCTTCCCAACCCTGTCCTGGAGGACCTCCTCTCCCATGCCAGTCGGGATTTCAGGATAGCCCTAATGAATATGCGTGGAGCAGATTTGCATACCTGGCACCTCCATTATATGTAGATCTCGCTCATGCATATTCATTAGGGCTATCCTGAATACCCACCTGGCCTGGGGGGGGTCCTCCAGGACAGGGTTGGAAACCACTGCTCTAGTCACTTCTCACAGGGATTTGTCAGCAAGAAAAGTGTTCCAGAACCGGGTCAAGTGTACAAAGGCAGAACCTCGCCGAGATCAAGGCAGCAAGATGTGGGGGAAGCGTTAGGAGGGGTGGGATTTAGTGGCACTGTTTTGCTGAGAAGCCCAGGTCTCAGAGAGTGATCTTTTTATAGTTTAGAAATAATTTTAATTTACTTAAATGCCTCCCATCTAGTATTTCTTGCTCCTTCTTGCTCTCTTCTGCCATGAATTGCAGCTCAGTATTTGTAAGCTTGAGGCTAGGTTAGGATTGCACTATTCACCCAACGGCAGGGTCACCAGGTGCCTTCAGCCGCTCTGAAAAGGTTTTATTTCAGGAAGAGCTAAGCCTGATCCTGTTTTACAAGCGGAGGTGAGTTGTAAATCAGCCCCTGAGTCGTAAAAGCATCCACTAAAGCCATGTCTCGTTCTTCTCATGTCTTTGCAGTCTCCAAGGACGCTGTCTCCCACACCGTCTGCAGAAGTAAGTACGAATGATCCTGGGAGGTATTATTTAATCTAGGTACAAAGACGTGGGAGTCCAGAGGTCTGGACATAAGAGGACTCTGACAATGTAGTTATAGGGATTCAGTTGGATGTTTCCGTTATTGATTGCATTTGACTTGTTTCGAAGCCACCAATCCAAAGGCCTCCTTGTTGTTTTCTCCATCACTGATGAGTTCTGCTGTCTGCAGGTTCAGAGCCCTGACGTGACTTGGTTTATAGACCTTCTCACTGGCTGCTTTCAATCCCTAACTCCTCTCCTTGGGTTCTGCATCCCCAGCCCCAAATGTCATGTCTGTCTGTCCAAGTTAGACTGTAAGTTCTTCCGAGCAGGGACTGTCTATAAATGTCAAAATGTACAGCACTGTGTAAGCCTTTCAGCGCTATATAAGTGATAAGTAGTAGTAAGCTCTTCTGAGCACGGTGTACATCTTTCAGCGCTAAAGAAGTGATAAATAGCAGTAGTAGTAGGGCCAGTCATTGGTTCTCCAAATAAGCCTGTGTTGTTTTGTGTGACTCACGACATCTGCTCATTCTTCTCTTATTTTGGTTCCAGGGCAATCAAGATGGCCGTGTCATTCACCGATCGACCAGTCAGGGTTCTATCGGATCTCCTGTCTATAGCCGACATAATTACACGCCTACATTATCTCGCTCCCCCCAGCACTTCCACAGACCTGGTAAGAGTCTCTGCAGCCCAGCGTTTCCGCTTTCGGTACCATCTCTGGTCAAGTAGAAAAATGAATTCCAATGCCACAACAGTGTAGAAAGTGTGTAAGCGAATAGCTTGGAATAGCGGTAAGCCCAACCATCATATGGTTAGTGGCAATATTGAGTCCACTATCTGGTTAACGTGGAGGGGCATAATAAAAAAAAAAAAGTCTAAGTCCCCTTTTGGCCTAAGCCCTTAAACGCTGAAAGTAGCAGCAGGGAAATGTCCATTCTCCAAAAAAATGTCCAAAATGAGGGGTTTTTTTTGAGAATGGCCTACCTCTACGTCCAGCAGTTTAATCACCCAGACCACCACTACATCTAACCTTAAAACACATTCCCAACCCCAAAATCGCCCAAGTCCCTAACGCCCAAAACAAGACCTTTTAGGCAAAGGAGGGGCCAGTCATGTGCCTAAAAGCTGGATTCTGTAACCGGCGTCTCTCAAAAACAACACTGGTTACAGAATCCCCACCCCCCCCCCGCAACGATCGCGACAACCTGCCCACACCCTATCATGACCGCACCCCCCTGAACTGCCACGAATACCGGCAGGAGAGATCCCAGGCCCTCCTGCCGAAGGCAGCCCCCCACTCACCCCCGCGAACCACCGGGTCTTGCGGCAGACCCTTTGGAGGCCTGCAATAGGTCCGGGAGGGGGGGTGGGTAGGTGATGGCCCGGATATAAGCCGAGACCCCCATTTTGGGGCTATTTTTTTGGGCTCCAAAATCTGGCTTTAATTCGAGTATATACATAGAAACATAGAAATAGACGGCAGATAAGGGCCACGGCCCATCAAGTCTGCCCACTCAAGTGACCCTCCCTATCTATCTTTGCGGATAGATCCCACATGTCTATCCCATCTGGCCTTAAAATCCGGCACACTGCTGGCCTCAATAACCTGAAGTGGAAGACTATTCCAGCGATCAACCACCCTTTCGGTGAAGAACTTCCTAGTGTCACTGTGCAGTTTCCCGCCCCTGATTTTCCATGAATGCCCCCTTGTTGCCGCGGAACCCTTGAAGAAGAAGATGTCTTCTTCCACCTTGATGCGGCCCGTGAGATATTTGAATGTCTCGATCATATCTCCCCTCTCTCGACGTTCCTCGAGTGAGTAGAGCTGCAATTTCCCCAACCGCTCCTCGTACGGGAGCTCCTTGAGTCCCGAGACCATCCTGGTGGCCATTCTCTGGACCGATTCCAGTCTCAGCACATCCTTGCGCTAATGCGGCCTCCAGAATTGCACACAGTACTCCAGGTGCGGTCTCACCATGGATCTATACAGTGGCATAATGACTTCAGGTTTATGGCTGACGAAACTCCTGCGTATGCAACCTATGATTTGCCTTGCTTTGGATGAAGCTTGCTCCACTTGGTTTGCAGACTTCATATCTTCCCTGACAATCACCCCTAAGTCTCTTTCTGCTTCAGTTCTTGTCAGGATCTCGCCATTTAGGGTGTAAATCTTGCATGGATTTTGGCTTCCCAGGTGCATGACTTTGCATTTTTTGGCATTGAAACTGAGTTGCCAGGACCTAGACCAGTGCTCCAGCAGAAGTAAGTCATGCACCATATCGTCTGCCATTGCTTTTTTGTCTGTTGAGCTTTTGCTCACTACATTGCTCAGTTTGGCATCATCAGCGAATAATGTTATTCTACCTCGGAGCCCTTCTGTCAAGTCTCTTATATAGATGTTGAACAAGATCGGTCCCAGGACGGAGCCCTGTGGCACTCCACTTATCACCTCTGACATTTCGGAGGAGGTGCCATTCACCATCACCCTCTGAAGCCTACCTCCAAGCCAGTTCCCAACCCATTTGGTTAATGTGTCGCCCAAACCTAAAGAACTCATCTTGTTCAGCAACCTGCGGTGTGGCACGCTATCAAATGCTTTGCTGAAATCCAGGTAGACGATGTCCAGGGACTCACCAACATCCAGCTTCTTCGTCACCCAGTCAAAGAAGCTGATCAGGTTGGATTGGCAGGATCTCCCCTTAGTAAATCCATGTTGGCGGGGATCCTGTAGATTCTCCTCGTCCATGATCCTATCCAATTGGCGTTTGATTAGGGTTTCCATTAGTTTGCTCACTATTGAAGTGAGACTCACTGGTCTGTAGTTTGCCATCTCCATCCTGGAGCCTTTCTTGTGTAGTGGAATGACGTTAGCCGTCTTCCAGTCCATCGGGACGTTACCTGTACTAAGGGATAGATTGAAGAGCGCGGATAGTGGTTCCGCCAAGACATCACCCAACTCCCTGAGTACCCTGGGGTGTAGGTTGTCAGGCCCCATTGCCTTGTTGACCTTGATTTTTGACAGCTCGCAGTAGACGCTGCTGGGTGTAAATTTGAAATTACTAAACGGGACTACTGATTTGATCCTTGTCTGTGGCTGAGGGCCGATTCCCGGCGCCTCGCGGGTGAAGACTGAACAGAAGTATTCATTTAACAGTTGGGCTTTTTCCGAGTCCGTCTCTACATGGTCTCCGTCTGGTTTTCTGAGTCGTACTATCCCGCCCGAGTTCTTTTTTCTGTCACTAATATACCTGAAGAAGGATTTCTCTCCCTTCTGGATGTTCTTTGCTAGAGACTCCTCCATGCGGAATTTGGCCTCTCTAACTGCCGCTTTGACGGCTCTTGATTTGGGCAGATAATCTACTCTGGAGTCCTGAGTCCCTGATTGTTTGTAAGAGATGAATGCTTTTTTCTTCTCTTTGATGAGGTCCGAGATTTCCATAGAGAACCACTGTGGCTTGTTGTTCCTACTCCTACTACGGTAATTCTTTTCAAAGTGGAGAACAACTTTTCAATACTATGGATAGGAAAGCACCATGATCTATTACCAAAGTGCCGTTAAATTTAAACGATGGTCTGCCTATTGAGCATACAGCTACATTTTAGGTGTAATTTTGGACTATTCTTTGCCAAGAAGTTCCTGGAAAACATTTTGCTTTGCTGGTACAGGGATTAATATTATCCCGGTTCGATTATTGTAATGTACTGTACCTTGGAATTTCAGTAAAATTAAACAAACATAAGAAAGACTTCCGTTACTACAGAACACAGCAGACCTTGTCATCGATAAGCCGCTTAAATTTGAACATCCAACGCCATTATTGCAAGAGCTTCACCGACTTCCAATCCGTGCTTGGATGGAGTCGCAGTCTCCCTGCGCTAGTTTGCAAGGTCTAATTCCAGATCATTTGACGTAACCAACTCCCCCTTTTGCAAAGCCCTGTGGGTGTCGGAGCAATTGCCGCCGCAGCAGCCGCCACCGTGCCTTTGTAAAAGGATCCCTACATTTGGTTCCAATGATCACTCATGGAAATCGTACTGTACATTGGTGGTTGTTGAATTTTCCCTCATTCGGGGGTCCAGTATAAAAATGTTCTAGAAACATCTTTTTTTAATGTTTTTTTCCAATTCTTTATTCATTTTCAAATCTTTCAACAAGTATACAATAATTAATCAAATAATCATACAAATCACTTGTAAAACTTATCCAATAATGCCTTAAGTACCAAAATACCCCCTCCCCACAATAATAGTAAATTCAATCAAATCATACAAATTATACCTCCCCAATCCCACATAATATTATTCTTTATGTAAAAAGGTGTCTAATCATGCGAATATGCAATCAATGGCCCCCAAATCTTTTTAAAATTAGTATAATTTCTTTTCTGTAAAGCAATAATTCTTTCCATTTTATATATATATAACATACGGAATTCCACCAAAAGGTGCAATTAAGCCTTGTATAATCTTTCCAATTTCTGGTAATATGCTGAATGGCAACTCCTGTCATTATCAATAGAAGTTTATTATTATTTGCTGAAATTTGGCTCTTTGATCTCATCAATGTTCCAAATAAAATTGTATCATAGGATAAAGCAACAGGATTCTCAAATAATGAATTAATTTGAGACCAAATTGACTTCCAAAAGGCATTAATACAAGGACAAAAAAAAATTAAATGATCCAAAGTCCCTGCTTCTAGATTACAGTGCCAACATCTATTAGACTTAGAGCTATCTAACTTTTCTAAACAAACTTTTTTTAAAAAAATTCCTATCCATGAAGATTTAGAACACAGGTGTCGAAGTCGGTCCTCGAGGGCCGCAATCCAGTCGGGTTTTCAGAATTTCCCCAATGAATATGCATTGAAAGCAGTGCATGCACATAGATCTCATGCATATTCATTGCGGAAATCTTGAAAACCCGACTGGATTGCGGCCCTCGAGGATCGACTTTGACACCCCTGATTTAGAATAACCTCCCTACTGCTATGAAACAAATATTCATTATATATTTCATTTTATATATATAAAACAAATATTCATTATATAGTCTGAAAATTTACATATTTGAGGGATAAATTGAATGATAGTTGGCTTTTAATGACTATTAAGACATTTAGGGCTCTTTTTACGAAGCCGTGTAATAGCGCGCACTAATTTGCCGTCTGCGCTAGCCGCTATCGCCTCCTCTTGAGCGGGGGTTAGCACGCGCTAAAAAGGTGCGTGCGATAAAGCCACTAACGCGGCTTCGTAAAAGGAGCCCTTAACCTCCACCTCCTTTTACGAAGCCGCGCTAGGCTTTTCTATCGCTGGCCCCGGCAGCTTTAATTCAGACGCTCGTAGCATTCCTATGAGCATCTGAGCTAAAATCGCGATAAGCCTAATGCGGCTTCGTCAAAGGGGGCGGGGTTTACTTTTTTGTTTTAAATTATGACGCACTTATCTGGGGGTATTTTAATTCAAATGTAAACCGCTTTGGACCTTACTCAGTGTCAGTGATCTAGGCCAGTGTTTCCCAGCCCTGTCCTGGAGGACCACCAGGCCAAAAGGGTTTTCAAGATAACCCTAATGAATATGCATGGAGCAGATTTGCATGCCTGTCACTTCCATTATATGCAAATCTCTCTCATGCATATTCATCAGGGCTAGCCTGAAAACCCGATTGGCCTGGTGGTCCTCCAGGACAGGGTTGGGAACCGCTGATCTAGGAGACCTGAGATTAGATTACAATACTTGGGTTGGTGTCAAAACAGCAACCACCGGGGCAGAGTCCCTTGACAATTGTGTGATATAACGGAACGGCGTTTTGCACCGATCCAAAATTGTCAACATCTTTTCGGGCAAGGGTTAGGGTTAGGGTTAGGGTTGAAATGTGCTCGGTTGTTCTCTGTGCGTTCAGAGGAATCCTTTTCCAAGCAGAGACGCTCTGCGCCAGTGGTTCCCAAACCTGTCCTGGGAGACCCCCAGCCAGTCAGGTTTTCAAGATATCCCTAATGAATATGCATGAGAGAGATTTGCATACCTGTCACTTCCATTATATGCAAATCTCTCTCATGCATATTCATTAGGGAGATCTTGAAAACCCGACTGGTTGGGGGTCCCCCAGGACAGGTTTGGGAACCACTGCTCTGCGTGCTCCTGATCCAAATATTTTTTTCAAAAATCAAATTATGAAGCTGGAGTCGGAATCTGATTCTGACCCCAGCTCCACCCCAAAATTGCTTCCAACCGCGGCTCAGACTCCGCATCCTTGGTTAATGGAATACTAACTTAGCAGATGAAATACACACTTACACCTGCTGTTTGTATATATATATATTATAAATGGTCATGCCAAAATGCTGGAGATATATGCCTAACTTGTAGTATTCTTTAAATTATGCACATGAGAATGAGCCCTGTCCTCATTCTGCCCAAATCCACATATCAGTGGCATAGCCAGACCTGCCGTTTTGGGTGGTTTTACAGTTCAAATGGGTGGGCCTCCAAATTTCTTTCCCTTCCCTCCACCTACAGATCCAGTGTTTGCCTCCCTCCCCGGATCGTGGCCTGGTAACTCTCCTCAGGGTACATCCGAGGTCTGCATTGGCCTAACCACAGCCTTTCCCTCTGTTTTATCCTGCCAGAGATGAAACAAGAAGTGACATCAGCGAGGGCAGGTTGTGGCAGAGGGAAGCCTGCGGGGCCAACACAGGCAGCAGATGTACATCGCTGTTGCCGCCTGTGAAGATGGTAAGGTAGATTGGGGGGGAGGGAGAGTTGCCGGGCCATGAATGGGGGCAGGGGGGAGAGGGAGCAAAATGCTGGATCCAGGGTTGAGGAGAGCGATATGGCAGCAGCTGAACGTTTTTAATGTTCCAGTCAGGGTGGGCCTGTGCCCACCCATAGCTACGTCACACTGACATGAGTAGTTACAGAATTGCACAGAGATACAATTTTGATATTTGCATAAAGTGGAGGTAGTACGTGCAAATTCATCTCATGCATATTCATGGCGGATATCCTGAAAACCTGACTGGCTAGGTGTGTCCTGAGGATCGAGAATCCCTGCTCTGACATAGTATCAGAGAATACTGTACAAAGGGGGCCCAACAGCAGCACTTTGAAGATTTTAGGGGTGACTCTATATAATGAAGCCTAACTTTTAAACGCCAAATATGTTCAGTGGCGATTAGAAGAATGACACATTTATGCATAAATATCAAAATTCTATCTCGGTGCAATTCTGTAACTACTCATGTCAGTGTGACATAGCTATGGGTGGGCACAGGCCCACCCTGACTGGCTACGTGTGTCTCACGGACTGGGTTGAGAATCAGTGGCATAGTAACGGGGAGACGTGGGGCTCTCTCCCGGTGAGGGTGCAGGCACCGTCCTCCTCTCCGCACCCCCAAACTGCCGTGCACGCGCATCGTTTCCTTTCTCCCGTCTGGAACGTTCCTGGCGTGAGCAGCAAACCCCCAGCCTCCTGTCGCTCCAGCGTCGGCTCTTCCTTTGATGTCATTTCCTGGACCCGCACCTAAGAGGTGACGTTAGAGGAAGAGCCGACGCTGGCACGACAGAGGTATGGGGGAAGGGAAGCAGCGCACGTGTGGCAGGAGGGGGCAGGGAAGGAGCGTGTGGAGATGGGGGGGTAGAGAAGAGGGAGGGGGAGGGGCACCTCTCACCTTCACTACGCCACCGTCGAGAAGCACTATGTTAGAATCATTTGAACTATAAATGTCTGCCATGTGCCCTGTTTGCCAAGGTTTGTATTACACACGGTAAAAGCATCAGCACAGTGATACAATTTACTTGTAAGGTAAGTGCTGCGGAGGTGACATGTGGCAAGTCAAATGTCTTTCCTCTATACTTCTGATCATAAGTATCCTCCGGTTTCTTTCCACTCCTTCTTTCCAGCCTCCTAATTGTGACTGCTCTTATGCTTTCTTCTCTTAATTGGTTTTTCTTCCTCTTTTTTTTCCCCCCTCATTTCCTGCCTTGTTCTCCCATGATTCCATGCTGCTGCAGAGCTGCTGTCTCCTGGTGGGCAGCACGCGCCACACCCACGCACTAGCAGCTTCAGCGCCAACCCCTGCGATTCGCGCCCTAACTCCCCATTCCGACACCACTTCATCCCCCACGTAAAAGGTAAGGAGAGCAGAGCAGACTTGTTAGCCGTCGGAAAGGCTAATAAGATGTCTTTAGAAGGAAGCGACCAGCTTCGCACCTGTTGGCATGCTGTGGACAATCCTCCAGAATGGACATGTCCTCTTCCTCCAGAGGATCTATGTCGGTTCTGATGGCCGAAGCTGAAGTCGGGGAGAAGTGAATGTTGTAGCTTGGCCTTTCTGGACGACCGGATGTCCAGCTGTGCATTGTGACTGGCTGATAGGGCTTCATTTGTGATGTCATCTTCATGTGACGACAAGTAAAGCCCTGGCATGTGGTAAACAGCAGCAACGAAATGAGCATTTCCTACCCGCCATGCCAAAGCATTTAAGACACTTCAGGTCACGATTTATTCAGCTTCTATAATATGGTGATGTTTTCTTTTCTAGAACTCTGTTCATCCAGCTCATAGTGAAAAGGTTTGCAGTCACATGGAGAGTAAATTATAAGAGAGTGCTAGATTTAGATGCTAGGAAGCAGTGGTAAAGTAAGGGGGCGCGATCCGACCCAGGTGCCATCTTGGTGGGGGGCGCTACCACTCCTTCTCCTCTCTGCCCCCCTGCTCCTTGCCACTCCTCCCCCAGCCGCATGTACGCTTTCACTCCTCCCCCCCACTGGGCTCCTTCTGACGTCACTTCCGGGTGCTGTGCCTAGAAGTGACGTCAGAGGGAGAGCCGACACTGACCAAGTTGGTTATGCTGCTGGCTCTGAGAAAATTAAGGAAGTAGGGGGGGAGGGGAGCATCTCACCCTCACTGCTCCACTGCTAGGAAGATGCATATTTAAAGCTTGTCTTATAAGGCAAAATAGGTCCTACTTATCATTACAGAATACTAGCATAGCCGGCCAAATACGTGCCTGAATTTTAACTGTTAGCACTTATACCAGCCATCAAGCTGAAATTATGCATATACTGGCCAATATTTTGTTACTGGTAGTCAGCATTATTTTTAAACGTTAACCTTCGCTGGCTAAATTAGCCCCAATTATTCAGTGCTGGTCTGTGTCGGGGCACCGACACTGAGATTTGGGGGCTAAATCTGGTAGGGCTGGCTGTTAGCGCTTATGCGGCAGTGGTCTCAAGCTCAAACCCTTTGCAGGATCACGTTTTGGATTTGTAGGTATGTGGAGGGCTTCAGAAAAAAATAGTTAATGTCTTATTAAAGAAATGGCAGGCAGAACAGAAGAACACCTCGCCTTGGAGAAAGTACAGTCAAACAAAGAAAGACCAGGGTGGTATCTCTCCAACCAGTGATAAAATCTTTATTAATAAATAATAGTCCCGACAAGGATCTCTGTTTCGGCGTATGGGAACGCCTTCCTCAGGGGACACTTGAAGCGATCGATTGGCAGCACACAAAGTCTCACTTGAAGTGAAAGTAAAAAAAAAGACTCTTTGTGCTGCCGATAGATCACTTCAAGGGTCCCCTGAGGAAGGCGTTCCCATACGCCGAAACAGGGATCCTTGTCGGGACTATTATTTATTAATAAAGATTTTACCACTTGTCTTTCTTTGTTTGATTGTTATTAAAGAAATGACAATTTTGCATGAGGTAAAATCTTTCCTTTTGGCTAAGTCTTAAAAATAATATTGTCATTTATAGCTAAAGAGACAGATGATCCAAAAACGGTTTTATTTTACTTTTGTGATTACGATAAACATACTGCGGACCTCAAAATAGTACCTGGTGGGCCATATGTGGCACCAGGGCCACGGGTTTGAGACCACTGTTATGCGGGTCCTGGACGATATCAGTTGGGGGTCCACGTAAGACAGTTATTTGGGCCGGGACTAACTATAGGCTGGGATCTACATTAAAAAAAAATAGCATTTCCCTCTGATCTTCTCTTCCAATTTCCCATCCCCTGCAAAATCCATAGGCCCTTCCATCTCCCCCAATGTTGTACATAGCCACCCTCACAACACCCCCCCCCCCAAACAGGTCAACATCCCTCTCCCTTCCCCATCTCCCATCTCCCAATCAGGATTGGTCCCTTCCCTTCCTCAGGTCTACTTGATCTCTCTGGTGATCTGTTGGGTTGATGGGGCAAGAGCAAATCCCCCTCAGTCCTGCCCCTAGTGGCAGCTTCCTGAAAATGGCTGCCTTAAAGAGGTCATGGCAGCCATTTTCAGGAAAGTAAGGGGTGTTTGCTCCTGCCCCTGTCACCCCGCTAGGTGGACCTGTCATGACTGGGAGATGGGAGTGGGGATGGGAGGGGGTATTGACCTGTTGAGGGGGGCAATGCATGATGTTGGGGGAGGTTGGAGGGTGGATTGGAGGGAAATGCCATTAATTTGGATCCTGATCAATATTCAGTGCTGAAACTCGCATAGCTAAGCAGGTAAATTTAGGACAGCTTTTGAGCTTTTGCTGCTTTTTCCCAGTGGGCTCAAACCCAGCCTGAAGTGTACCCCATCCAGATGAACCTCAAATTATTTGCCCCAGCCACAGAGCAAAGTCCTCAGCTATTCCTGAAATGACTTGCAATAACAGAACGAGGCATAATCTTGTTGTGTATAACCAAGTCCAAACTGCAATTTAAGACTTCCATTGCTCTGCATTTTGAGCCATTAAGCATTTTCGAGCTCCTTTCTGCTGAGATGGAGCAGAGGGCTACTGGTAGCCAATATTTGCAAGCTTTGCTGTGAGATGGTTCAGGGGTCTGAATGCCCCTGTCGTGGTGCGAGCAGTGTAGCTGCGAACCAGACAGCGTACGTTCTTAAACCCGCTTTGGCGTGTCCTGGGGAAGGATGCTTTTGTTGTGTGGTGTATGTGCATCTACATAGCAGGTACGGAGGCCCTGTTAGCATGGCATGAGACAGACAAGCACATACAAAACATGTGCACACCCCGACTCTCTTCCGTCGGCCTCTCGACGTTTTCAGCCTTTTCTTTTCCTGTTGGGTTTACCTTTTTCTTTTGATCTTTTTCAGGTTCATTTTATATAGGTATGGTATCCTCTCGCACGTTTGTCCGCACACAACCTGCATGTTTCACGAACAAAGCGGGGATTTGTGAGATCTGATGCACTTAGGATTTTTTTTTTTTTTTTAAACCCGACTGCTAAGCAGAACTCCACTTCCCTGCGAGCAGAAGCTGACAAAGCAAAAAAATAAAAATAAAAATTAGACCCATTTCAGCACACCAGAGAACTCCCCCACCCCTCAGTCTAAAGCAGGGGTAGGGAACTCCGGTCCTCGAGAGCCGTATTCCAGTCGGGTTTTCAGGATTTCCCCAATGAATATGCATTGAAAGCAGTGCGTGCAAATAGAGCTCATGCATATTCATTGGGGAAATCCTGAAAACCCGACTGGAATACGGCTCTCTAAAGAATTCCTGGCATCTGCTTTGCCTGTTTGCTGCTGTACATGGCTCGCTTTGACTTTGCACAGAAAACATAATTCTTATCCGGAGAGCATGCTGGGCATAGACCAGGGGGTGGCAACAGCACTAGCCAGAAATCCCTCACTGTGGCCTACCGTTGCTTTGACTGCACATTTAACCAGTGTTTGTGAAACGCATCCCTAGCAATTATAAAATGGATGAATACGAGAGCGCAAAGCCCATCCTTGGGACGGCAGAGCTGGGAAACGATTCCAGCCTTTCTCTTTGCTCTCTGATGTCATCAAGCATTGTTTAACCTACCTTCTGATTGGCTACTGCAAACAATGAGGTTGCAAGAGGGGTTTTTTTTTTCAGTCCATTTTATAATGCTTATGTAACTGTACCCAGGGCCGGTGTTACGCATGATGGGTCCCAGGGCATTAGAAGGAGGCCCCCAAAGCCTGCCAGTAAGTTGTACCCCTTTAGGATTCATGGTGGGAGGACCTTGCCCTGCTTACCCTACGCTGACGCCAGCCCTAACTCTACGAGTACTGTTACATACCAAGTAATTAGTGCACAAACTGCTCTGTCTTAATACAGTGAAACGATTCATCCAGTGCTAGCAAAGTTCTTGAACATTTTCTGCTGACTTCTCTTTTCCTTTATATAATTTGGAATTTTATCTTTTTGTCGTTTTCTTTCTGCTTGCTTTGATAACTGCTTTCCCTGTCTCATTTCCCCCCCCCTCCCCTTCCATTCTTCTCATTGGAGGCAATGAGCCGTCCAGCGGTCGGAACTCCCCACACACTTACCGGCCCGAAAGTCGCCCTCTAACTCCGACTTACGCTCAGGCCCCTAAACATTTCCATATTCCAGGTAGGAGCCGATGCCGTGTCTGTCTCCATCTCCTGTCACAATGTAGAATGTAGATTACTGTGATCTCTGTCTTGTCTCCATCATATCACGCTCTTCCACTAAAGATGTAAATTCCAGGGTTTTATTAAAAACAACAACAAAAAAAATGCAACTACTGTTTTATAATATATCTGAGTTATAGTAAAGAGCCTTGATATGGTATCTCTGAGTTAAAAAGTTATGCTAGACAGCTAATGATTTCCTCCCCCCCCCCTTTTTTTTTTACGAAACTGTAGTGCGTTTTTTAGCGCCGGCCATGACGGTAACAGCTCTGACGTTCATAGGAACCCTATGAGCATCGGAGCTGTTACCGCCGTGGCCAACGCAAAAAACCGTGCTACGGTTTTGTAAAAAAAAGGGGGTTAGCGCAGTGTGATGTATGCATATGTTATGGTTGATCGCGCCATGCAGATGCTGAGCTACGGTTGACATTGTCTAATTTGTTCCTGGGATGAGTTGCTGTGCTTTGAATAGTGCACAGTTTGAGTACCAAAGGGCACTCGTTCTGGACTCTTAAATCTTGATTCTCTTTTCATCCAACAGGGGGGGCGTAGAAAGACGCTGAACAGCCTGTAGCTTTGGCGAGGACAGTGGGGGATGGAGAGATCAGTTCTGTTAGAAAGGTCTGAGGTGCTGACGAGGATAACTTTGCTTTGAGAGTCTCAGAAAATACCGAAAAGGTTGACTTTTAAAAGTGTTAAAAAAGCAGCTGAATTTTACTGCCCTCAGCTATTATTTATGTAGAGTCCTTGCTTCTTGAAGTTCTCAGTCTAGTACATGGGTCTCAAAGTCCCTCCCCGAGGGCCGGAATCCAGTCGGGTTTTCAGGATTTCCCCAATGAATCTGCATGAGATCTATGTGCATGCACGGCTTTCAATGCATATTCATTGGGGAAATCCTGAAAACCCAACTGGAATATGGCTCTCGAGGACCGGAGTTCCCTATCCCTGATCTATACCAAAGGTAGGCAATTCCGGTCCTTGAGAGCCAGAGCCAGGTCAAGTTTTCAGGATATCCCCAATGAATATGCATGAGATCTATGTGCATGCACTGCTTTCAATGCATATTCATTGGGGAAATCCTGAAAACCCGACTGGATTGCGGCCCTCAAGGAACGACTTTGAGATCCCTGGTCTAGTAACACAGACGAGACCCCTCTGGCCGTTAAGCCAAAGTAGTGGGGTCAGCTGAAAGGAGTGAGGCCAAATGAGAATTCGTCTAAGAGACAAGACCGGGCAAGGCAATGAGGCCAACTGTGCAGGACAAGTAAGTGTAACGCAGCCTCTCACAGGTGCTTTTGCAGACTGGATTTGATTTAGCTCAAGCGTTGAGGGAGGCTTTCCGAGAGACTCGGGGCTCCTTTTACGAAGGTGCGCTAGCGTTTTTTAGCGCATGCACCGGATTAGCGCGCGCTAGCCGAGAAACTATCGCCTGCTCAAGAGGAGGCGGTAGCGGTTAGCGCGTGGGGGCATTTTAGCGCGTGCTATTCCGCGCGTTAAGGCCCTAATGCACCTTCGTAAAAGGAGCCTTTAGGGACAGATTCTGTAATTGGGTGCCTAAAATGATAATTCCCTAAAGTCAGGCATCTATTTCATGTCAAGTCGCACAGAATCCGGCCTAACTAAAACTTAGGCCAGGGTTTCAAAAGCCTACATTATAGGCGCCTAAGTGCTTTAGAGAATGGCGCATAAGTCCTACTCCGCCCCTAAATGCGCCTACTTTGGATTTTGGTGCCTAACTTATGTAGAATCACGCCTAAGAAGAGAGGTACCTACCACCCAATTAATTTTTAATTTTTTGACTTATGAGCTTATTAAAGCTCATAGTTGAAGCCGATATGCTAATTAACCCCCCGATTTTACAAAATCGTAAAGCCGGCCATGGCGATAACAGCTCCGACTCTTATAGGAATTCTATGAGCGTTGGAGCTGTTACTGCTCTAAAAACCATGCTATCTTTAGGCGCCTTTTATCGAATTTCCCTCTTAGAGCACAGAGTCAAGATTTAGCGGTGAAGGAGAGGGCTATGGATAACAGCAATTTTCCCGCTGAGCAGAGTTTGGAAAGACAAATGTATTTTAGGCAAGAGCAAGCAGTTTGATTTTTAGGTGGAATCAGCTGGGAAGCTGTAAAAGTGATTTAGGAAGAGAGGTTACTCGATTTTGGTAATGTCGGAGGAAGATGAGCAGACCTCCATGGAAAGAGATCGCTCGACGATAGACTGGTGAGAAACACGTTGCAGTAGTCTAAGTGGGAGGTGATAAGGAAGTGATTAGCATTCCTGGTACTATGCTTAGACAAGCAGGAGTGGATTTTGGAGAGGAAGGAGCTACAGAAGGCAGGCAATGACCGTTGCTGGCCCGGTTGAGTAGAGAACTGACTGATGTTTGAACATTTAAAAATGAACTGCGGAAATCTCTATTTGCAGGTGGCCTATGGTTGATTTAGCTGGTTGTTTGATGGGTGTATTTGTATTTTTAGATTGTGGGATTGTTTGTCACTATGTGACTGTTTCCTGTGTTTTTAATTATGTGTGTCTAGTTGTTATCCGCCTTGGATAAAGGCAGATTTATAAATATTCAATAAAATCTAAATCTAAAAGTCGAGCATGTGTGTAGAGAAATAAAGGAGGAAAAGGATCTGAGGTTGCGAACTGAGGGGAACAAGAAGATAATTTTCTTATGTATTTTGATCCAAAAAGGGGGATTTGGGAGAAGAGGAAATATGAAGCTCGGTTTTGGCCTTGTTGAATTTAAGACGACTTAACAAAAAAACACAAAGGTCAAAAACCCGCGATGCTTCAAAAGATACAGAAAAGAAAGGGGGAGACTACTCTGGTGAGATGATAACACAGTATCTCTAAATAAATATAAAATGTGAATCCTCAGTGTGAGGTCATGAGCTCTGAAGAAAACTATCCCAAAGTGGGAAAAAGCTCGAATTCTCATACATGGCCCCGATTAAAGCAAACGTGAAAACTCTCTCACAATTTAGACCCCCTGAGAGAAATCAGTATTGCCTCGATTAAACACCAACCTTCCAGTAACAGAATGCAATGGGGGGGAGGGGGGGAGATTAAGGCATTTGCTAGCGATGACTTTGCGTAGTGGAAGGCTGAGTTTTCTAAGATGATACGAGGGCTGGTTTGGCTGTTCCTTATAACAAGTTCCAAGTTTATTTCGATTTGATATACCGTGTAAAACAATCCTAAGTGGTTTACATAAAAAAAAACATAACCCCCTCTTTTACTAAACCGCGATAGCGGTTATTAGGGCCGGGAGCCGCGCTGAATGCGCCACGCTGCTCCCGACGCTCATAGGAAGTAGCGCGGAGCGTTCAGCGTGGCTCCCGGCGCTAATAACCGCTACCGCAGTTTAGTAAAAGAGGGGGATAGTCTAAAAAAAAAAAAATCTAAAACATGGGGAACTAACGGACGATTAAGATAACGAGGGAAGCAACATAGGATATGAACAGAAAACAGCAAGGGTTACATCATTTCGGAAAATAAAATAGCAAAATGAAATGGGGAAGGTGTGAATTTTTGACACAAAAGTTAAAATCTGTTAGATGCTGCCCAAACTTTCTTATCTTTGCTATGTATTGGGCAAAATCTATTTGCCCTGAGCGTTGCAGTTTGGAAATTTCTTGATGCCGTTTGAAAACTGTAGAATGTGCAAATTGGATATGCAGCTAAATTTTAATATACAAATGGATACATTTTGCCCCTTTCAAATTTGTCTTAGATTTTACTCAGACCTTCCTGTCCTGCACCCCTTTCTCATGCACCTCAAGTTCTTTGGGATCTGCATATCAGTTTGCACTTACCAGTGTCTCTCAAACTTTTTTTTTAGCTCTGGCACATTAAATGGAGCAAACGTTTTTTTGCGGCACATTGTAATTGAAATTTATAAAATTGCAAAAACCGTGAAAAATTAAAATTGAGAGTTATTTATTTACAGTTCTTTAAGCTATGTATGGGTAATTGCAATAACGGCAAAACTAAAGCGGATAGAATAGAATTGCTAATGCGATGGATGAGCTTGTTTTTGAGTGCAAATTAACTCAAAACGCGGCTCGACAGTCGATAAGCAAACACGCATTTCATCATCCACCATCTGCAGTCGTTCTCTTACTTCAATCTAGTTTCTGTCAGAGCTGAAAATCCAAATTCGCAAAGATAAGAAGATCCAAGCGGTAACAAAGCCTTGGTTGCTTTGTCGCTGTAGTTAGGATAACGACTGCGTAAAAAGTAAAAATCAAATTGCTTGCCGTTAGTTTTCAAGGACCAATCACGTCAAAGAATGATGCTTGTCTGGTCGGTTGTATTATTACGCACACAGACGCTCATAACATTGACAGACTCTTGCGTATGAGACGTACGTGTCATCTTGTGAAGGGAATTTTTTAAAATTAAGTAAAATTCTGGAATCTCTCGTGGCGCACAGTTTGAGAGACACTGGCATGTACACACAGCCCTTGTTCCTTCTAAGCCAGGGATCTCAAAGTCCCTCCTTGAGGGCCGCAATCCAGTCAGGCTTTCAGGATTTCCCCAATGAATATGCATTGAAAGCAGTGCATGCACGTAGATCTCATGCATATTCATTGGGGAAATCCTGAAAACCCAACTGGATTGCGGCCCTGCTAGCAATTGTCCTCCACCTACAGTCCTGCCAGCAGGTGGTGCTGTTTCACTATGCAGGACTCCAGGGAACTTGTCTATCCTTAGCAATTGAAAACACAATCCTGAAGCAGTCCTATTCCGCCCCCCCCTACTGGCAGCAATACAGTTGGAGGACTTCCTCTTAACTTAGAGGGAACAGTGCCATGAAGGTATCAAGGAGGCTACTGGCGGGATGCATGACACTTGTGGTTCTTACTGGTTAACCAAACAATAGAGTACAATGGAAAACCAAGTAGGACAACCTTAATAATAAAATGGACACCTTGAGGGCATGCCATTAAGTAACTGTGTTTCCAAAAGTCACAAAGACTGTGGTATGGTGGTATTCTCCTTACTAATTGTCTACTAAAACAAAGATCCTTCTGTATCAGTTTTGCTTGTAATGCACTGTTTTAACTCACAGTGAGAAACTTTAACTCCCTGGTTCATTGCAGCCCTTGCGGGGTAACTTGAAAGGTCTCAGTTTTCAGCGGGTGTCTGTCCAGGCCGCACATTTGTTGGTTTGCATCTCTTTAATGGCCAAGTGATGACTCCGGGGCAGTTTAACTAGCAAGAATGGGCAATGTGTCTGCAGATGGTTAGAAAATGTGCAAGAGTAATCGTTGGGGGTGGGTGGGAGGCGGGGAGGGAAGGTGGCAAGATATATTTTGTCTGGCTGTGGACACCACATCTATATAAGGACGTTAATCTGGTGGAGGCAGTTCAAAGAAGGGTCATCATGGTGGCACAGGGTCACTATTAATGTAGCTTCCATAGACAGAGAGACTTCAGAAGCTGAAGATGTCCTCTGTAGCAACAAAACAAAGGGGAAAGGAATACATGGTACAGTTTTCAGATATCTAGCAGAGTTCCAGAAGGAAGCATTTTCCATAGAATTTTTAATGGAAGCTTGAGGAAAGGTGGGGGAGGGGGGTTGGACAGCTGGAACAGATAGTCAGATGTCCAGTGGAGGTAGGACGGGAAGAAGCAGAACTGTAGCAGAATATGAGCGTGTACGGGACAGACGCAATGTGAACTTAGTGGCAGAACAAGAGAAGGTGAGGTAATCAGCAATTGGCTGCCAATGGACAGAGCGGATGAGCTCCAGGGTCCTTTTCTGTTGACCTCGCCCTTGTTTCTGCTTCGGTGAGGCCAGGCAGTGGTCTCGGGTCTTTAGCAACGAGTGCACATTCATTCATCCCATTGCTCTGCTTTCCTCCCTCTTCATTTTGGCCGAAAAGGAACTTGATCCTGCCTCTCAAGCTCTCTTTCACTTCCAGAGGTCATTTGGGCTTTGCCATGCCTCCCAAATGACTCTCATCTGTTTCCACTCTCTCTCTCCGCAGTGATGACCCGTCTCTCGTTCCACCGGTGTGTCGGTATTAAGCCACAGCGACCATTCTCTCTTTCTACCCAGTACCACCTTCCACAGTGTTTGCTAAAGGATTCACCACCTTGTTTTTGCCATTCTGTTCTGTCTTCCCACTCTTCTCCGACCTCCCTCTGGCTTCATTTGTTCTTCATGTTGTGCGTGTGTGTGTCTCTGTGTATCCATTAACCGTTTGTGTCGGGCTGCCTTTAGAGGCACTGATAGCTTGAGTTTGGTCCCTAGACTGACCTGTCTTTTCTTTTTCAATTCACAGATCAAGGCACCAATATTTACAGGAAGCCGCCCATCTACAAACAGCATGGTAATTAGTCCTGTCCGCTCCGTTTGAGGTCCAGGCTTCTTTGCGTTCACTTCCTCTTTCCAGGTCTGCAGTGAGATTACAGAGCTGTGGCTAGGTGTTCATTGTCCCAAGCCCCAAAAAACAGTATAGTATAAAGCCAAAATCATACAGAGTACCTTTATTACATCCTTATGGCTCTGGTTAGCCTGGAGTTTCCACTTTCAGTGTGGGGGATTTCATCATGGTAAGACTTTTTTTTTTTTTTTTTTTCTCAATGTGGATCAGTTGAAACACATTAAGAAGTCTCTCTGGATTGGTTTACATTGGTGCGTATGACCAAAGCGGCCAGTACCATTTCAGTTGCAGCCAGATTACTTCTATGGTTTGGACAAGTAGTCATGCCATGCCCAGTCTCCCGGCATAGAACTGCCGAGATGCTCGAGGTGTTTCCTTCACCAAATGTTGATCCGTTGCCATTCAGCTGTGAATATTTTAAAGTGTTGCACTGCTTAGTGTTTGCACGGCAGGCGAAAGGTGCAAAGCTGGGGTTTGAAAAAAAAAAAAAAGTACCAAACCCACCATATCGACTGTTTATGCAGTGGGGATCGATATTCAAAGCAATTTAACCAGGAAACTTCAGTACGATATCAATTGCTTCCCTCACCCCAAATGCCAGTGAATCAACTGAGAGAATTTTTTTTTTAAAGGGGGGGGGGGAAAGCCTTAGAAGCCACGGGGCACACCTTTGCACCGGGAGCTATGAGAGAGAGCTGGGCGTTCTCGTTGGCTCTCCCCCCACGCTTCTATCTTCGGCCAAAACCCCCCTTTAGATAGCAAATGTTTCAAAGTTCTAAAACACTGGCAAATATGTCAGAAGATTAAGAACATAAGAATTGGCGCTGCCGGGTCAGACCGATGCCGGGTCAGACCGCTCTCGCGGCGGCCCTCTGGTCAAAGACCAGCGCCCTAATCTATAAAGAAGTGAAAAGCAGGCATAGCTTATCTTTGAAAGTTTGAGGCTCCGCTGAGTACGGCTGACTTCTCTTTCTTTGTGCGGACTAAACTTATAGCGGGAATCAATCCCTGCTGGCCTCAGCCGACAACGGCCAACGCTTCACGATTGAAATGATCATTTCATTGGGGCCGATGATAGAAGCGTGGGGGGGAGCCAATGAGAACGCCCAGCTCTCTCTCAAAGCTCCGATGCAAAGGTGTGCTCCGTGGCTTCTGAGGCCTTTATTCCCCTTTCAGTTGATTCACTGGCATTTGGGGTGAGGGAAGCAATTGGCATAGTACCCAGCACGTGATTAATTAGAGTTTCTTTGAGATTTATAGATTTATTTTTTTACTACAGTTCCTCCATTTTGTGATACAAAGCAATTTAACTAGCCAGAAACGGCTCCTGGGTGGCCAAGTCAACTGTGAGGGGCTAGCCGGACATTTTCAGCGGCACTCTCTCAAAATTGGCTATTTGGGGGAGGGGGGCATTCTGGGGGGTCGAAGTCAGCACTTAACTGACCGGGTTAGCTGCATACATAAGACATATAAAGGTCAGTGGTCCACCGTAGCCGGTTATGAGCTGACTATCACCCTTAAGGCTCCTTTTATCAAGGGGCGCTACGGGGGTTAGCGCGTCGGACATTTCATCACCCGCTAACCCCCGCGGCAAGCCAAAAAAACTAACGCCTCCTCAATGGAGGCGTTAGCGACTAGCGCGGCAGGCGGTTGAACGCACGGTATTCCGCGCGTAAGCCGCCTACCGCACCTTGATAAAAGGAGCCCTTAATCGGCCTAACGGTAGCTGGATTCCCAAACCTGGAAATTTGGTGCAGGAACCCAGACATGGCCCAACGTTCAATTTCAGAGCTGGTTTTGGCTGTCGGCAACATGCTGAGCGCGGGCAGCTGAATCTCGATGCGCATTTTACAACCGGAAAGACTATCGGCTCCTGTAATATAGCTAATCCAGAAAAGGTGCTTTATGGGTTAAACTGCTTCAGAAACATCTGGAGCAGAGGACCTGGCAAGATATGAATTCCTCTAAACTCTTCCGAGACAGTGGGTTCAAAACTCATATCCTTTATTTTAATGTCTAGAAATTCTTGGACCTCTGGATGCTTCGTGGGTCAAGTTTCAAGTTTATTAAAATTTTGATATACCACCTTATCATTAATTTCAAGATGGTTATACATTTTAAAATAGGGTAGAAGCATATAATATAAATTTAACATAACTTTAACAAAATAAACATACACGATTAGATAAAAACAATGACATACATAACTGGACAAACGGGTACAAGTGGAAAAGAAGGGGAGAACTACAATGCTGAAAGAAAAGTAAGATATAAAGGTATAAAGAAAAGGATGGGGTTAAAAACAAGTAAGTCCAATAGAAGACTTGTAGAAGATAAAAAGTTTCATATGTTTTTTGGGTTTTTTTAATAAAAATCCTTACAAGGATATTTACACTTGAAGGCATCTTTAAAAAGGAATGTCTTAAGGAAAGATTTAAATTTCTCGAGATTAGTTATCTCTCTAAGAGCATTTGGTGCTGAGTTCCAGAGGGTCGGTGCAACTACTGAAAAAATAGTATTTCTTCTAGTATTAATATGGCTCAAGGCTGGGATTACTAATAAATTTTGCTTTGAGGAACGAAGAAATCGTGATATGGTGTACGGTATCAAAACTTTATTAATGAATTCTGGCTGTCGTTTTTCTTGTTTTAAAAATCAATAATAGAGTTTTATAAATGACACGGTGATGGATGGGAAGCCAATGTGCTTTTATCAGAAGAGGAGTTACGTGGTCAAATTTTTTGGCCTTATAGATGACTTTTACGGCTGTGTTCTGGATTATTTGTAGTCGTTTTAACTCTTTTTTGGTAATACCGTGATATAAGGCATTGCCGTAATCCAGACAAGAAATAACTAATGAATGAATTAAAGAATTTAAGGCCGATGTATCAAGAAATTTAGTTAGCGAGCATATCATTCGTGAACGATAGAAACATTTCCTTATAATTGTACTTATGTGATCATGGAAAGTGAGAGATTCATCCAAAATGATACCTAGAAGCTTGATATTACGTACTGTATGTATTGGAATGGATTTGATTTTAACAGGAGAGGGAAGAGAACTATCTTTCTTGAAAGGAAAGACCATTGTTTTAGTTTTAGTGGCATCAAGTGACAATTTGTTTGAGTTTAACCAGTCATGAATCTTGTCAAGTTTTTTGTTGATGGAAAGAGTTTCATTTGGATCGTCTAAATTGAGGGGATGTACTAGTTGAATATCGTCTGCATAGGCGAAGACGGTAAAACCGATTGATTGTCCCAGTGTGATTAATGGAGCCAGGAAAATATTAAAAAGAAGTGGGGAGAGTATGGATCCTTGTGGTATACTGTAGTTTGTGAATGTGTGATATTAAGCCGTTGAATGATACTTTTGAAGTGCGTTCCTTGAAATATGAAATAAATCTAATCTAAACCTTAAGTTTATATACCGCATCATCTCCATGAGAATGGAGCTCGACACAGTTTACAAGAACTTAAAATAGTGGGTAGAGAAGAAGAAAAAGGATTACATGAACTTATGTGTAGAAGGGGGGAGAGAAAGGGGGGAAGGATAGAGCTACAATTTGCTGAAAAGCCAGGTTTTCAGTTGTTTGCGGAATAACTGAAGGGAGCTCAGGTTCCGCAGCGGGGTGGTGAGGTCGTTCCAAAGACCTGTGATTTTGAAGAGAAGGGATTTTCCCAGTTTGCCTGAATAGTGGATGCCGCGTGGAGAGGCCAGTAATCCCTATTTCTTCTAGTTGATGAATTAGCAAAGGATGATCAATTGTGTCAAAAGCAGAAGATAAGTCAAGAGATATTAGTAAAATAGAATTATGGTGGTCTAGGTGGTAATTAATGTTAGTGAGAAGACCTATTAAAGAGAGTTGGGTTGAATGATGTTTTCTAAATCCAGTCTGATTTGGATGTAAAGCATTAGTGCTTTCCACGAAATCAGATATTTGATTGAAGACGATCTGTTCAGTAACTTTTGATAAGAATGGGATATTAGAAATGGGACGAGAGAGGCATCAGAACTTACGAATAGATCACAGGGCCTCCTATAACGCAGTTATTCCAGGTCCCGATCAATAAGTCCCAGCCTTCAGTCACATGACTCTCAAGCCTCAACTGATATAGCAAAAACATCAAGTGCAAAGTGACCAAAATGTCCTCTTTTCAGTTCATGCAAGGGTCACTCATCCAAAAGCACAGAGAACTGGATGACGACTTATCTTTATCCATTAGGACTCCAGCACCGGCTTAATCAGATTAATTGCTGGCACAGCAAACACATGAGGTGGGACAGAGAGAGGGAGGTCATGTGACTCACCTGCACGACAGGCCTAGAGCTGCATTTACCGGCTGTGCAGTAATCCGATTTAAACAAATGCATATTAAAATAGTCCCAATACACTTACATAGTAACATAGTAGATGACGGCAAATAAAGACCCGAATGGTCCATCCAGTCTGCCCAACCTGATTCAATTTAAATTTTTTATTTTATTTTATTTTATTTTAATTTTTCTTCTTAGCTATTTCTGGGCAAGAATCCAAAGCTTTACCCGGTACTGTGCTTGGGTTCCAACTGCCGAAATCTCCGTCAAAACCTACTCCAGCCCATCTACACCCTCCCAGCCATTGAAGCCCTCCCCTGCCCATCCCCCACCAAATGGCCATACACAGACACAGACCGTGCAAGTCTGCCCAGTAACTGGCCTAGTTCAATATTTAATATTATTTTCTGATTCTAAATTTTCTGTGTTCATCCCAGGCTTCTTTGAACTCAGTCACAGTTTTACTCTCCACCACCTCTCTCGGGAGCGCATTCCAGGCATCCACCACCCTGTCCGTAAAGTAGAATTTCCTAACATTGCCCCTGAATCTACCACCCCTCAACCTCAAATTATGTCCTCTGGTTTTACCATTTTCCTTTCTCTGGAAAAGATTAACCCATGCTAGTAAATGAGGCCAGTAGCACTTGACAGAGCTGGGATTAGAGCTTAGACAGAGGGAGATCAACTATCAGTGCCGAAAGTAGATCTACACGACAGGAAAATGAAAATATGACGTAAAGTCACGTTAGCCAGCTGAAAATTCATTTCTTGACTAAAGGCTTAGAAAATGTACCCCCCGGGCCAGAGATTTTAGCTTCATTCCTAGCTCTGACCATTTACCACACCAAGAGACCCTTTTTCAAACCTGTGGTAAGCAAAGCACTATTTATTATGTGCTTACCACGTCAAAAAAAAGGCGTAATGCGGGTAATACTGAAGCGTCCCATGGTAATTTTGTCTCATGGGTCCCCTACCCACGTGCTAAAAATTTTAATTTGTTTTTTTGTCACAGGAGGCATCTGGGGGCTGAGTGTCATGCACTGTGCTAATCAGCTGGCACAGCGACATAGATTTAGGACTTTAAAAAAATAAACGGTAAATGCTCTGACGCTCATAGAATTCTTTGCCATTTACCTCGCCAGCCCACGCTAAAAACCTCTAGCGCCATGTAGTAGAACCCAGCGTTAGTGCGCGAGTCCCTACCTCCTACAAAAGAGATGGTAGTAGGGGTGAAATGAGTTAGCATAGCAGGGTTTTAAAAAGGTTTGGATAATTTCCTAAAAGAGAAGTCCATAGGCCATTATTAAGATGGATGTGGGAAAATCCACTGCTTATTGCTAGGATAAGCAACATAAAATCTGTTTTACTACTTGGGATCTAAGTACTTGTGACCTGGATTGGCCACTGTTGGAAACAGGATACTGGGCTTGATGGACCTTCAGTCTGTTCCAGTACGGCAGCTCTTATGTTCTTATGAGAGCCATGTCTAGGATAATCAAGCCATTGTGACATCACTGCTGAGGCTGGCTCATAGGCATTGGTGGACTGAGGCATTATGACATCACAATCTCATGTCTGGAATGTTGCTGCTCTTTGGGTTTCTGCCTGGTACTTGGGACCTGGGTTGGCCACTGTTGGAAATAGGATACTGGGCTTGATGGACCTTCAGTCTGTCCCAGTATGGCAGTTCTTATGTGAGCCAAGTATAGGATAATGAAGCCATTGTGACATCACTGATGAGATTGGCTCTTAGGCATTGGTGGACTGAGGCATTATGACATCACAATCTCATGTCTGGAATGTTGCTACTCTTTGGGTTTCTGCCAGGTACTTGGGACCTGGATTGGCCACTTGGAAGCAGGATACTGGGCTTAATGGACCTTCAGTCTGTTCCAGTACTGCAGCTCTTATGTTCTTACGTGATGGAAGCATTAGCTTGTGGCCAGTATTCAAAAATTCTAAAAATTGGCCATTGTAGCCCAGTCCTAAAAATGACTTTCACATTCGGGAATGATCCGTGTAAGGGCACGCTAAGGCCGCATTTTGCTGTAAGGCAAGCGGACCCCTAAGTTAAGAAGTAAAGTTTGTCGAAATTAATTTGTTAAACATTTTTAATCCAGCTTTTTAAAACACTTTTATTAAGTCAGCTTTTTAAAAAGAGTTCCGAAGCTGGACAAAAATGAAGCCACGTGAATGAGCCATCTATTGACTCTCCTTGTTCGTATGTGCTTTGTTTTGTCTCCTTTAATTCAATTCATTACTGCAGAGTCGCAATGGATTGCCAAGCTCAAAATGTGTTCATTCCTTAGCCTTATTAGGCAGGTGCTGAGCTACTTTCTGATCCAGTTGTCCCATGAAAGGGCACATCCTGGACTTTAGTGTCCATTACTAGAAGAGCAAAAATCCACTTACAATACAACTACAAAGATATGGACTGGAATTCACATTTTGAAGGACTGAACAATATTCTAAAAATCCCAATAAACAGAACTTGGGTCAAGTGGCATATCGTATTTATTTAAATTCTAAATTTACAAAAGATACGGAGTAGAAAGTGACTTGGGGACACATTTTTCCCCACACCCGCGGGAACTCATTTTCCCGTCCCCGTGAGTTCTTTTCCTGTCTCTGCCCCATCCCTGCAAGCGCCGTCCTCATCCGCACAAGCCTCAAACCCTTTCAAATCCTAAGTAGCAACATTCTAGAGCTCAGATTGTGATGTCATAATGCCTTATTCCACCAATGCCTAAGCTCCGTCCTCATCCGCACAAGCCTCAAACACTTTAAAATCCTAAGTAGCAACATTCTAGAGCTCAGACTGTGATGTCATAATGCCTCATTCCACCAATGCCTAAGCTCCGTCCTCATCTGCACAAGCCTCAGACACTTTAAAATCCTAAGTAGCAACATTCTAGAGCTCAGATTGTGATGTCATAATGCCTCATTCCACCAATGCCTAAGCTCTGTCCTCATCTGCACAAGCCTCAAACACTTTAAAATCATAAGTGTTTGAGGCTTGTGCGGTTAAGGCAGAGCTTACGGGAATGGGGCGGGGACAGGGACATCGACAAAACGAACGGGACGGGGATATTGAGTTCCTGCGGGGATGATGGGACAAATTTGTCTCTGTGTCACTCTCTAATACGGAATAATGTGGTCAGGTCTTTTTAATTAAAGCAGAAAGCAACCACTCCAGCAGCTGGTCCAGTGCGTCCTTTTATGAGTGCATTGAATAAACCAACATTTCTCACTTAAAGATCCTTAATCGGAAGCCTTCTTTGTTTTCCCCGTTTGAGATTTCAGTATGTTGTCAGTGTATATTGTGCTGCAGTTTTTTATGCTAACAGAAGCTGTGTGGGTTTTTTTTTTAAGTCTTTCACTTACCACTGATGTCTACAATTAACTTTTTGCTAGTGGAGTTCTTCCAAGAGGGTTTGATTTAGGCTCTCACCAGTTGCTTCTAATTCAGCTTTTCATTTATGCTTATTTTAACTTTCCATTTTCATCCCATTCTTTGTTGTTTTTTTTGTTTTATGGCTTCGTTGTGGTTTTCTCCTCTTCCATTAACCTGTGAATGTTTAACTGCTGTGACTGCATCACTTCTAACCTGTAAGTACCAGCTGAAGCCCTGCTTTTGTGACTCCTGCAGTTCAGCTTCCTCGATCTCTGCTTGTGTCAAATCCCATGCCGCCGCTTCCCTTCCTTTCCCTCTCTGCTAGGGGAGCTAACAATTCTGGATCCTAAAACCGAGCAACACCACTGCTTTTCCTTAACAATCACTGGGAAACCGCTATGCTTTCTACTGAAAAGTCTGAGCAGACATCTCGTTCCTTCCAACGCAGGGGGTGACAGGGGACAGGGATGGGGATGACACAGGGACAGAATTTGTGCCCATTTCCATCAATGCGGTTAACTACAGGAAATCAACCTCATGCCATTCTTTAAGGAGAGAGGGAAAAATCAGAGTACGATTGGGCTCAGCCACTGACCCTCAAGCCTTGCATTGAAGAATGCTGGTGTAGAAGGACTGAGGATGAGATAGACACTAGAGAATGACAGAACAGTTATTGTGATGCCATAATGTCTCATTCCACCAATAAGAGCCAAGTTTATCAGTGATGTCACAATGGCTTCATTATATTATAGTTGGCTCACATAAGAATCAGAGTACGAATGGGCTCAGCCACTGACCCTCAAGCCTTGCATTGAAGAATGCTGGTGTAGAAGGACTGAGGATGAGATAGACACTAGAGAATGACAGAACAGTTATTGTGATGTCATAATGTCTCATTCCACCAATAAGAGCCAAGTTTATCAGTGATGTCACAATGGCTTCATTATATTATACTTGGCTCACATAAGAATCAGAGTACGAATGGGCTCAGCCACTGACCCTCAAGCCTTGCATTGAAGAATGCTGGTGTAGAAGGACTGAGGATGAGATAGACACTAGAGAATGACAGAACAGTTATTGTGATGTCATAATGTCTCATTCCACCAATAAGAGCCAAGTTTATCAGTGATGTCACAATGGCTTCATTATATTATACTTGGCTCACATAAGAATCAGAGTACGAATGGGCTCAGCCACTGACCCTCAAGCCTTGCATTGAAGAATGCTGGTGTAGAAGGACTGAGGATGAGATAGACACTAGAGAATGACAGAACAGTTATTGTGATGTCATAATGCCTCATTCCACCAATAAGAGCCAAGTTTATCAGTGATGTCACAATGGCTTCATTATATTATACTTGGCTCACATAAGAATCAGAGTACGAATGGGCTCAGCCACTGACCCTCAAGCCTTGCATTGAAGAATGCTGGTGTAGAAGGACTGAGGATGAGATAGACACTAGAGAATGACAGAACAGTTATTGTGATGTCATAATGCCTCATTCCACCAATAAGAGCCAAGTTTATCAGTGATGTCACAATGGCTTCATTATATTATACTTGGCTCACATAAGAATCAGAGTACGAATGGGCTCAGCCACTGACCCTCAAGCCTTGCATTGAAGAATGCTGGTGTAGAAGGACTGAGGATGAGATAGACACTAGAGAATGACAGAACAGTTATTGTGATGTCATAATGCCTCATTCCACCAATAAGAGCCAAGTTTATCAGTGATGTCACAATGGCTTCATTATATTATACTTGGCTCACATAAGAATCAGAGTACGAATGGGCTCAGCCACTGACCCTCAAGCCTTGCATTGAAGAATGCTGGTGTAGAAGGACTGAGGATGAGATAGACACTAGAGAATGACAGAACAGTTATTGTGATGTCATAATGTCTCATTCCACCAATAAGAGCCAAGTTTATCAGTGATGTCACAATGGCTTCATTATATTATACTTGGCTCACATAAGAATCAGAGTACGAATGGGCTCAGCCACTGACCCTCAAGCCTTGCATTGAAGAATGCTGGTGTAGAAGGACTGAGGATGAGATAGACACTAGAGAATGACAGAACAGTTATTGTGATGTCATAATGCCTCATTCCACCAATAAGAGCCAAGTTTATCAGTGATGTCACAATGGCTTCATTATATTATACTTGGCTCACATAAGAATCAGAGTACGAATGGGCTCAGCCACTGACCCTCAAGCCTTGCATTGAAGAATGCTGGTGTAGAAGGACTGAGGATGAGATAGACACTAGAGAATGACAGAACAGTTATTGTGATGTCATAATGCCTCATTCCACCAATAAGAGCCAAGTTTATCAGTGATGTCACAATGGCTTCATTATATTATACTTGGCTCACATAAGAATCAGAGTACGAATGGGCTCAGCCACTGACCCTCAAGCCTTGCATTGAAGAATGCTGGTGTAGAAGGACTGAGGATGAGATAGACACTAGAGAATGACAGAACAGTTATTGTGATGTCATAATGCCTCATTCCACCAATAAGAGCCAAGTTTATCAGTGATGTCACAATGGCTTCATTATATTATACTTGGCTCACATAAGAATCAGAGTACGAATGGGCTCAGCCACTGACCCTCAAGCCTTGCATTGAAGAATGCTGGTGTAGAAGGACTGAGGATGAGATAGACACTAGAGAATGACAGAACAGTTATTGTGATGTCATAATGCCTCATTCCACCAATAAGAGCCAAGTTTATCAGTGATGTCACAATGGCTTCATTATATTATACTTGGCTCACATAAGAATCAGAGTACGAATGGGCTCAGCCACTGACCCTCAAGCCTTGCATTGAAGAATGCTGGTGTAGAAGGACTGAGGATGAGATAGACACTAGAGAATGACAGAACAGTTATTGTGATGTCATAATGTCTCATTCCACCAATAAGAGCCAAGTTTATCAGTGATGTCACAATGGCTTCATTATATTATACTTGGCTCACATAAGAATCAGAGTACGAATGGGCTCAGCCACTGACCCTCAAGCCTTGCATTGAAGAATGCTGGTGTAGAAGGACTGAGGATGAGATAGACACTAGAGAATGACAGAACAGTTATTGTGATGTCATAATGCCTCATTCCACCAATAAGAGCCAAGTTTATCAGTGATGTCACAATGGCTTCATTATATTATACTTGGCTCACATAAGAATCAGAGTACGAATGGGCTCAGCCACTGACCCTCAAGCCTTGCATTGAAGAATGCTGGTGTAGAAGGACTGAGGATGAGATAGACACTAGAGAATGACAGAACAGTTATTGTGATGTCATAATGCCTCATTCCACCAATAAGAGCCAAGTTTATCAGTGATGTCACAATGGCTTCATTATATTATACTTGGCTCACATAAGAATCAGAGTACGAATGGGCTCAGCCACTGACCCTCAAGCCTTGCATTGAAGAATGCTGGTGTAGAAGGACTGAGGATGAGATAGACACTAGAGAATGACAGAACAGTTATTGTGATGTCATAATGTCTCATTCCACCAATAAGAGCCAAGTTTATCAGTGATGTCACAATGGCTTCATTATATTATACTTGGCTCACATAAGAATCAGAGTACGAATGGGCTCAGCCACTGACCCTCAAGCCTTGCATTGAAGAATGCTGGCGTAGAAGGACTGAGGTTGAGACATACACTAAAGAATGACATGGGATTGCTTCCCATAGTTATCCGCGAGGACGGAAACAGTGATGAATTTTATCCCCCTGTCATTTTCTAAGCAGCATCTCAAAAAGGTAAAGAGAAAAATGATGACGGGGCTGGAACAACTTTCCTATCAGGAAAGGCTAGAGAGGTTAGGGCTCTTCAGTTTGCAGAGCAGATAGCTGAGAGGAGACACGATAGAGGTCGACTCTATAAAATCCTGAGTGGAGTTGACCGGGGAAACCCAAATCAATTGATTTCCTGCACCCATCCTCCGCTACGCCCCCTGCTCCTTTCCACGCCTCCTCCCGCCGCACGCACACTTTCATTTTCCTCTCACCGTACCTCTAGCTCTTCTCCGGCGCCAGCAGCAACTCCGACTTGCTGCTCGCGCCTGTGTCGGCTCTCCTTCTGACCTCACTTCTGAGTCCCGCGCCTAGGAAGTGACATCGGAGGGAGGGTCGCTGATGCTGCTGCTCGGGCTGGGAAAATGAAAGAGGTACGGGGGGAGGGGGAGGGCGTGGAAGGTGCAGGAGGGCAGAGAAGCAGGTGGGGGTGGGGCGCCTCTCACTCTCGCCACGCCACGCCACTGCAAGGGGTCTTCAAATGTTTCTCTCATTCTGGTCCCCAACAGCCTGAAGACCCGCATTTCTCCCTCGAATGCAGGACGCTGGCATCCCACGGTGTGCGTTTGCACCCAGTTTCGCCCAGCCCAAAGAGGCACTCGCAGACTTGCAACCCAGAGTGCTGGCACCATCTAGGGCTCCTGTCATAACAAGTTTAAAGTTTATTATAAAATTTGATTAATAGCCTATTCCAAATTCTAAGCGATGTACAAATCGATAAAAATTACAAAGTTAGGGGAAACAAATACAACTAACACAGGGACTAAATCTACTAAACATAATAAAATCCAACTTATACAAACATAATACACTTCTCCCTCGTTATTCGCGGGGGATACGGGCAGAGCCGGACCGCGAATGGCAAAAAACCGCGATTATCCGGCTCTGACCCACCCCCACCTCCCTGCCGCCTTCCCGGCCTTACCTGGTGGTCTAGAGGGCTTTCAGGGCAGAAGCGATCTTCCTACGCTCCTGCCCCGTGCAGATCGCCATGAGGAAATGGCTGCCTTGAGTTCCCGTAGTCTCTCGAGACTACGACGGGAACTCCCTACAGCCATTTCCTCATGGCGATCTGCACGGGGCAGGAGCGTAGGAAGATCGTTCCTGCCCCGAAAGCCCGCTAGACCACCAGGTAAGGCCGGGAAGGCGGCAGGGAGGTAAAAAAATATGTTTTTAAAAAAATTTTCCCCCTCCCCGGAAAAAAATTATGATTATGTGAAATCGCGAGTGCAGAAACCGCAAATGGGGAGGGGGAAGTGTAAACCACAAGGAAAGGCAAAGAAAGAAATACAATTTGATTGATAAGAGCAAAACAATTAAGGTTGAAAGCAATAGGAAAGGGAAGGAAAAGAACTCTCAAAAACTATAAAGATAAAAAGAGCGCCATAAGCAATTCATTTAGTCATTGAATGCAGATAGGTACAAAAGTTCACGGGTGAAGCAGAGAGGGTGGCGCAAAGCACAGCGGGAAATCTGTGAGGCCCTTCTGTCCATCGCTAAGAGAAAAGTGAAGCGTCTCGGCAGCGGCGCCTAACGCACGCCGCAGTGCGAATTTCATGAGATGTCTGCTTCTACTCTTTCTCCCCTCGCTAACCTTTCTAACACTCAAGGTGCAAAAGTGCATGGCGGGGGTGTTTCTGAGTAGTAGTGAGCGGTCGGGGCGATACATGGCTTGATGTACACCAGACCCCTTTCACCTCTTAAACATACTTCAGCGATGACCCCGTGCGCGCCTGATATTTTTTTGCACAGATGGCGTCCCGCAGTAGAGCACTGTCTTAATGGCATCTCTGAATGGCTGGGCTCCAGCCCAAAACCCTGGTCCCAGCTCATGAAAGCCAGTTGATCATAGTCTGGCGTTCAACGGACATTTGTCTGCATCACCAAAATCAATGTACAGTTGGCTACAGGAACTAGATCATCGTGCGTCCATACGCGAGATCAATGCTAGAAATTTATGCTGAGTGTTGACTCGGACGCACAGGTAGAGTTGTCTGTTCCCTCTCCCCACCCCCACTGTACCATCCCTCAGAATACTCTGGTGTACATGATTCCATGTGATCCAACGTAATGACTGTATCTTGTACACACAAAACGCGGAAGGATCAGAGCTAATTGCACTTACACTGCCTGGCATGGACTTGAAGTGGGCACTGCAGTGGAGGAAGAAGGGACCAAAGCTAACACTGAGGGCATGATGTGCCAACTGGAACAGAGAGCTAAGCTGCCATCCCCCTACCCTGTTTGCCATCCAGATGCAGCTGCCGCGGCAGCACTGAGCAAGTCCTCCGAAGATATCATCAAGTTCTCCAAGTTCCCGGCGGCCCAGGCTCCAGAACCAAATGCCGTCCCAAAGATCGAGACAGACTACTGGCCGGGCCCTCCCTCGCCGGCTACCATAGGTATGCTAACTCCTGCCCTCATGTTTTTGAAATTGCACGCGGGAAGAGGCCGTCCCGACAGAAATATGTGATGTCCCTGTCTCAGGGATCAGGCCGCAGTTGATACCTGTTCGGGACCTGGCAGGATTTCCAGACCTCCAACATTGTGTTTCTCATGCCATGGAAATCCAGTTTTGTGCTTTTCATCCTTGTTTTGGTTTGGCATATATGTATTTTTTTCAGTTGGACTTTTGCTTTCACAAAGTGTCTTGATTTAATCTTTTATTGCGATTTTTATAATAACAAAAAGATGTCCATTATTGTGTAAATATGGTACAAGCAGAAACATAGGTGCAACCAGGGAACAACAAGCAGCCATGTACAGTGAGTAAATGAGAGCAATTATATACACCCATAAGAATAAGCTAGAAAGTTCTATGGGAGACCCATGAGAATTATACATAATTAGTCTTTAAATCTGTTACATTAACGGGTGCTAGAATAGATGTGTCTGTCTGTCTTTCTTTCTGTCTGTCTCTCTCCTTGGCCGCTGTCTTTCTTTCTGTCTCTCTCCTTGGCCGTTGTCTGTCTGTCTTTCTGTCTCTCTCTCCTTGGCTGCTGTCTGTGTGTCTTTCTGTCTCTCTCTCTCTCGCTCTCTCTCCCTCCTTGGCCTCTGTCTGTCTGTCTTTCTGTCTCTTTCTCTCCTTGGCCACTGTCTGTGTGTCTTTCTATCTCTCTCTCTCTCTCTCTCTCTCTCCTTGGCTGCTGTCTGTGTGTCTTTCTGTCTCTCTCTCGCTCTCTCTCCCTCCTTGGCCTCTGTCTGTCTGTCTTTCTGTCTCTTTCTCTCCTTGGCCACTGTCTGTGTGTCTTTCTGTCTCTTTCTCTCTCTCTCTCTCCTTGGCTGCTGTCTGTGTGTCTTTCTGTCTCTTTCTCTCTTTCTCGTTGGCCGCTTTCTGTCTGTCTTTCTGTCTCTCTCTCTCTCTCTCCTTGGCCGCTCTCTGTGTGTCTGTCTGTCTTTCTGTCTCTTTCTCTCCTTGGCTGCTGTCTGTGTGTCTTTCTGTCTCTCTCTCGCTCTCTCTCCCTCCTTGGCCTCTGTCTGTCTGTCTTTCTGTCTCTTTCTCTCCTTGGCCACTGTCTGTGTGTCTTTCTGTCTCTTTCTCTCTCTCTCTCTCCTTGGCTGCTGTCTGTGTGTCTTTCTGTCTGTCTGTCTGTCTGTCTCTCTCCTTGGCCGCTGTCTTTCTGTCTCTTTCTCTCCTTGGCCGCTGTCTGTGTGTCTTTCTGTCACTTTCTCTCTCTCTCTCCTTGGCTGGCTGTCTGTCTGTCTTTCTGTCTCTTTCTCTCCTTGGCCGCTGTCTGTGTGTTTTTCTGTCTCTTTCTCTCTCTCACTCCTTGGCCGCAGTTTGTGTGTGTTTCTGTCTCTTCCCCCTCTCCCCCCCTGCAGCAGCACCACCAGCCTCCAGCGCAAATAAACAAATGCTTATCCTCGACCCGCCCAACGAACAAATTAAGGGGTGTTGGTTCGCTGCCGGGCAGGCAAAGAGCGTGGCTCCTGCGAGCTGCAATGGTGCTCTGACCCAGAGGGGAGAGTGGAGGCAGAGGAGAAGGCCGTGCGACCAGGGAGCGGCAGTGGTTGTAGCCTTCCCTCCCCTAGCTCCTTAGCTCGGTCGCCGCCGCCTCCTTCTCTCCCCGATATCAGCCCCTTGCCGCATCCTTTAACATTCTGCCGGCCACGGAGCTACAGACGCACGGAGCCATGAAAATTGAAGTGCGCATGCGCGATAAGGGAATTATTATAGCAGATGCAGTCATCAAGAAAAGAAATAAAATTAATGGTTGGTGTTATTGAAACAGTTGGAACCTATAGAACTTTAGTTGAGAGAAGATATGTATGATATGGATTAAAATCCCTTATTCGTGAGAGAGTTAGCTTTACATTCAAAGTTATGTATCATCATTACAGTGGCCCAGAGATGTCGGAACGCTGCATGGTTTGGGGGGGGGGGCAGGAGCTCCGCCCTAGCCCCGGTGGAACCCTACCTCGCAGGCATCTTTTTCCCAGCTCCCGACTCCCCACCCATCTTCTTCCGGCGTTGTAATTGTAAGTCTTCAGGCAGCCACTGTGCAGCGTCAGCCCCAGAAGTAGGATGAAGTGCTCCAGGGCAGGCTTGCTCATTGACGCGTCAGCTGCCTGAAGATTTAATTTAGAACACCAGGAAGCGGGTGGGAGGGGGGCACCACACGAGAACACCGATCTTTGGGGAGGCCAAGGCCCCTGCGGCCTCCCCCATTCCGACGTCTAGGCAGTGGCCCACCAAAAAGTAGTATTTAGCAAGTGAGCAGATCATCTGCATGGAGATAGCTATAAGAGCGTCTAATAACTTGGATTGCCAAACATCCAGGGCACCAAGCAGAGAGAGTGATCTGAAAAGGATTACATCAAAGGATAATGGGGTAGAGATGGGTAGAATATTGCAAATGCTTTTCCAAATTGAGATCCAAAACATTTGAATAATCGGACAATCGTGGATCATATGTTTAAGGTCACCTAACTGGCCAACATTTATTGGAGTCAGATAAACGGGCCCTATTTAGTTTACTTGGGTCTTGACACCAAATAAAGACCTTTTTCTTTTGTTAGGCCAAAACCTCACTTCACCAGTAAGGGCTTTTTCCATTAGAGCCCTGTTTTCATCTTTCGGCCCCTGCATGGAGGAGACTTACACTTGGGAAAGGTTTGACTTGGCAGTTGTGATTGGCCATTGGCCTTTTCTAGCAGTTACATAACTTCCGTGTTGAGTGAAAAATTGCTCTGAGCTCCCCCTAAGAGGGAGAATAAATGGGTGACTGTCCTTTCCAACCCCAGGACTTGGGAGTTGGCCAGGCTGATTGCCACAGTCGGCAATCAGCTCAGATATTCAATGCTGGGCCATTTCCAGTGACCAGCATTGAATATCCAGGTGTTTTTTTGGCTGGTTTAAATTTAATTGGCCAAGCCGATATTCAGCACTGGCCAGTTAGATTTACAGCAGCCAAAGATATCCCACCTATTTCGACGGCCTAATTTGGCTGTCAAACCTAGCCAGTGGATAGCTGGTTACATCACACAATATAACTGGTGACCCGCTAAGCTCTAATTGACAGTATTTGGCGGGAAAACTCCCGCTGAATATTGCCGGATAGCCAATTACGTGCCATTTAAACAGCCAGGCGGAGAGAGTCCGGTTTTATTAAGAGCCTTCTGCAGAACGCAGCTTTGTTTGAGGGGAGGCCTAGGAGCTCTGCCCTGGCATACGACCTCTAAACAGCTCCCGAATCCCCCACCCACCGCTTCCCGGCACTTTAGTTAAATCTTCAGCAGCCACCGCACAGTGTCCACGAGAAGGCCTGCCCCCGGAAGTAGAATGAAGGGTTCAGGGGCAAGCCTGCTGTCTGGCTCTGTAGACAAACGGCCTGCATCAGGAGTCGGCTGATGAAAAGATCGAAACAGTATATGAACAATCCAAAACTATGATAAAACCCAACTGGCTCTGTAGACAAACCAATAGTGTAGCGCTGTGGAAAGGCCTGGATTCTCTAACTGACACTGTTGTCGGCGGCTGCCTTAAAAGCGGCCCACGATATTCTGTTAATCACACGACGGCGCTGGTTAGAGAATCACGCCTCTGGCAAAGGCAGGTGCCGGAAATGTAGGCCAGGGTTTTCCAGGCCTAAATCTCTGACAGCTTCCTTTGATGCAAATCACGCCTCCGTAGGCCATGCCTACAATGGAATTAGGCACTTTAAAACAGCTATGGAGGTGCGATTCCTTTGCTGATTTTTTTAGGTTCTTTGAAAATCAGTGAAAAATGTGTTTTTGCCAGGTATTAGTGACCTGGATTGGCCACTGTGAGGCTACTGGGCATGATGGACTATTGGTCTGACCCAGTATGGCTGTTCTTACGTGAGCCAAGTACAGTAAAACCTTGGATTGCAAGTAACTTGGTTTGCAAGTGTTTTGCAAGACAAGCAAAATATTTGATTAAATTTTAACTTGATATACAAGCAAAGTCTTGCAATACAAGTACATACAGTATACACGCGTCACATCATCACAACTGAGGCGATGGTTCTTCTCTCTCTGACACTGTGGGAGTGCAGTGACTGCTCTAACCGAGCAAAGTCTTGCAATACGAGTACATGTAGTATTTTGTATTAAAGTTTTTGGGTTGTGGAACGAATCATCTGAGTTTCCACTATTTCCTCTGGGGAAATTCCCTTTGATATACGAGTGCTTTGGATTACAAGCATGCTTCTGGAACGAATTATGCTCGCAAACCAAGGTTTTACTGTATAAGACAATCAAGCCATTGTCACATCACTGATGAGGTTGGGAATGAGGCATTATGACTTCACAATCCCAGCTCTGGAATGTTGCTACTCCTTGGGTTTTGGCCAGGCACTAGGGACCTGGATTGGCCACTGTGAGAACGGACTCATGGGGTTGATGGACCATCGGTCTGACCCTGTACGGCTATTCTTATGTTCGTAAATTGTGTTTTTCACTGAGCTTGGGCACCTACTGGCACGTAAAAAGAACCCCAGCGCTGTTTAGAGTATCTGGGCCAAAGTGTCATTTTCTGATCCCCTCAGAAATATCAATAAAAGAATTAAGGATTCAGATCATGGTACAGGAGAGGTTCTCCACATTGCTGTCCACCTCCAGGGCTAGTTGCAGTACAGTTTCTCCACTGGAACCTTGGGATGAGGGGATGTGCTTTTGGGGAAGGGGTTTAGATGCTAAAAGGTATCCTTAGAGATACTGAGGGCCAGATTCTATAAGAGCCTAAATTGCCGATTTAGCGCCTATCTTAATTACCAAAACAACCTTAATAGCTTCAATTATAAGCTTTAACAAGCTCATAGTTGGGGAAAAAAAAGCCTAAATTGGCCAGTAGACGCCTTCCCGATTCAAAAAAAATAGGTAGGTGCCTTTCACATGGCGCTTAGCGGCATCTAACGCCATAATGGGTGTGTTTTGGGGCGGAGACAGACATATGTGCCGCTAGGTGTGACTCTCTAGAGAACTTAGCCACTTGCAGCGTAGGCCAGTAAAAGATTGGCCTGCTTTATTGGCGCCTAAGTTATTGGGTCTGGCGTGATTCTGCAATTGGCACGCGGCCGGCGGCCTTCTCCTAGGCACCGGCTGATTTAGGCGCTGCTTACAGAATCTGGCCCTGAACATGCGTTCTCAGGCAAAATACTGGGAAGCACCGCTTTTAGAGTGCGTTTGCCGTTTTATTGGGGGAAGGCGCAGTAGACCGTTTCCCTTTGACGCTGTAGACTACGAGGATGTTCTCCGTAGATATGAAGACTGGGCTGGACACTTGATCTTTAGTGGGGGGGCTTTTCTCTTGCGGGGCTCACCTCACTGTAGTTTTCTGGGAACAGGGGCTGACATGAGGCGGAAATCCAGCGGCAGGGAGGAAGAAGATGAAGAGTTGCTGAAACGGCGGCAGTTGCAAGAGGAGCAGCTGATGAAGGTGGGTCACAGAGCTTCCGACGTGGCCGAGCGAAGGCCTAAGACGGTGTCTCGCAAACTGTGTGCCGCCCGAGATTCCAGGTGTGCCACGAGATGCCGGGGAGGAGGAGAGGTGCCAGCTGACTGCCTACAGGACGTGTCAGGAACGGAAATCTGGACCCCCCGTGGCCCCGCCCCATGCCACCTGGACCCGCCCCCATTCTGCCCCCTAGCCCCACCCCCTCAACCTGTTGCTCATTGGTACGGCATCTGCGCAGGGCTGGCATGACACGGTGATGTCACGCACGTGCGCAGATGCTGTCCTGACGTTGCTCGTTGCTAGAAACTTTTCAAAACCCGGACAAAGTTCCGGGTTTTGAAAGCCGTCCGGGGAAACCCGGATGTCTGGTAACCCTAATTCTGTGGGCAGTCAGCCGGCACCAGCGCCTCTCTCTTCACGCCTCTTCCAGCACATCCCACTGGCGGCTCGGGACCCCTTCTGGAGGGCCTTTGTGCATGCATGGGCGTCGATATGATGACATCACATGATGTCATCACGTCGATGCCCACGCACGTCTGGATGCCCTTGAGCCGCAGCCACCGTGTGCCACAGTTTCACAAAGTTTGCAAGATACCAGCCTAAGAGATTGTAACATGCATACTTTTTCCCTGTCTTTGAATTTTAAGTTGTCTTCTATGGTGAGTTTGTAATAACATAGAGAGTATTAAGAGATATACAGGGCATCAAATTCTCTAATTCTGGGGCAGTGGTAATGGCGCAGAAAAACCTGTGAGATTATTCTGAAGTGCTTTCAGTTAGAGAATGACACGGGGAAAAAAATCTGTCCCCATTACCGGACCACCGTCCCCTTCACCGCCCCGTCCCCGCAGCATCCAGCCTTCCCTCTCGCCACCTCACTGCCCTTCGGCACTCCTCGCGCGGACCGTGCATCTCCCTCCCTCCCCCTTACCTTCTCGACGCACTTTAAGGTTTCAGACTTGTTAAAAGCGGCCAGAGTGTTCATGCAGTCGCGTTCGTGTGTGGGCGGCAGCTTCTCTGACGCAACTGGATGTTGCGTCAGAGGAGAAGCTTCTGCCCACACACGCACGCGACTGCACGTATGCTCCGGCGGCTTTCAATAAATCTGAAACCTTAAAACACGCTGCTAAGGTAAGGGAGAGGGAGGTGACTGCACGTGTTCTCTCCCTTAATTGCGGGGACAAGGCCATTCAATGCTCCACGGGACGGTGGATGGCCTTGTCACCATACCCACGGTGGGCACCTTCCCCCCCTCCACCGTTTTGGCGGGTTATCCGCGGCTACTCGTGGCTAGTCATGGGTAACATCCACCGTGTCATTCTCTACTTTCAGTGACACAGGCTAGCTAAAAACATTTGCCATAGAGATGACTATTTCTATAGATTTGTGGGCACCTCCTGGATCTGCCACTGCAACCGAAAGTGTGGTGCGTCTATAGCTGAGACTTCTAGCAGATGTACTGGGCCTGCTGGAAACTGGGGGCCTGGTATTTTTAAATTATCGAACTGGGCAGGAGAGGCTCCAGGCCTGTTAAATCGTACCGGGCAAGTCAGTGTCTGAGAACTCCTTACATGCAACCATAGAAGGTCATCGTAGGTGGAATTACCGTCTAGAACTGTAAAAAAAAAAAAAAATTAACACCCTTGAAGCGGGCACCGAGGAGCTAAAATATCCTGTCATGTGACAGCCTAGTAGCAAAGTCCTATCACTGAGCGTCGACTGACGGGTCATTGTTCAATTCAGCATCGACTAATTTTTTCCTGTGCTTGGCATCATGTCAGGGAATACAAGTAAACTTTTCAGAAGCTCAGAGTGATTGTTTTATGTATTACTTGTGTAGTTAATAGTGCATTTTATGCAGTATTTTATGTTCAAGTAATTATATTGCACTGTCAAAGTTTGAAAATCAATAAAGATTTTTTTTTTTTTTAAAAGAAGCTCAGAGTGGAATGATGATGGACTAAGACCAGCCGGGTTGATGACATTTGTGTTATCCTCTGGTACATTGATTTCTGAAGATACTCTGTGGTTATTACGCTATAAGCCAATGCTTAGATTTATTTAAAAAATTCAAATAAAAAAATAGTTCATGCTTCAAGGAGTGAATAATATGAAACAGTCGCCTCTAGGACGGTTGTCATGGGGTGTGGGCCCTGGTTAGCTAACTAGTCGTAGGTTGGTGTAATGAGTAGCTTTAAAAGTTATAGAGTCTTATTTCACCTGTCTTTCTTTCCTCTTGAAATCACAGCTCAACTCAGGCCTGGGGCAATTGATACTGAAAGAAGAAATGGAAAAAGAAACGCGGGACCGGGCGGCAACGCTGTCAACCCCTCAATACAGCTCTCCGCTTAATTCATGTAAGGGCAGTAGGAAATTTACCGATTTATATCCATCTCCTCTTCATCCACTGTCCCCCCCCCCCTCATTCTATAACAGGTCACCCAAATGTAAGCACCTATATGTGCGCAAAGAGTACTTGGGGGCAAGGGGGCAGACCATCCCGGGCGTCGTCTTCACAGGAGGCACCGACACCTCCTCTCCGCTCACCTGTGTACTTCTTTCAATGTTCGTCAGCGCGAGCAGGATCTCCCACAAGCTGCTCACGCCAGCCTCGGTTCCGTTCTGATGTCACTTCCTGGTCGCAGGAGCAGGAAGTGATGTCAGAAGGGAGCCAAGGCTGGCACGGGCAGCAGATGGAAGATGCTGTTCGTGCTGAGGTACCGGGGCCACTCAGGTGGCGGGGAAGAGGAGGGGGGGGGCACCACCTCCCATTTGACTAGTGGCCCAATCGCTCAATGGGACTATTACAATATTATTTGCAATGGCTCGTCAAGCTCTGTACAAACACTTCAAAATACAGTGGCTCATCTCCAGCCCCCCTCCCCCACTTCCACACGCTCCTTCCTTGCCCCCTTCTGCTCCACGCACGCCACTTACCCCGTACCTCGGTAACGTTCCTGGCACCAGCACTAACTCCCAACCCGCTGTCACACCAGCGTTGGCTTTTCCTCTGTCATCACATCCTAGGCGTCCAGGAAGTGACATCAGAGGAAGAGCCGATGCTGGCGTGACAGCAGGTTGGGGGTTGCTGCTCGTGCCAGGAACATTACAGAGGTATGGGGGAAGGGAAGCGGTCGCACGTGTGGCTGTTGGAGCGGGGGACAGAGCCCCTCCCCCTTACTATGCCACTGGCTCATCTGCTGTACTGGTCAAAGAAATGATGGGGCTTCTCTTTATGAATAACACTAGTTTCTAATGTGGGGAGGTGGGATTTTTAAACTATGTTCTATAAATAATACATTTATGTTCTATAAATAATACATTTATTTTGATTTATGTAATTTTTTTAGCCCCAAAGGAGCTCGGAATAGGTTACAAATCAGGTACTCCAACTTTTTCCTTATCTGTCCCGGAGGTATCTAATGTACCTGGGGCAGTGAAGGATTAAGTGACTTACTCAGGGTCACAGGGAGCAGGACAGGGATCGAACCCCTAACCTCAGGGTGCTGAGGCTGTAGCTCTCCTCCATTGCTAGGTGGTCGGGGTAGGTCTTTTCGGAACGTCTATAGATTTCATTTCCAGGGCCCTAAAGTGGTCGGGTATAAAAAGTTACTTAAACAAACTTCATTTCAAATAGCCAAAGGAATGGAAATGTTTGGGGACTAAGTGTCGTTCTATAAAGGGCATGTGCCGTGTATGTTCTCAGTGCCAGTTTCCATTCCCAGTCGGGTGCCGGACTGAGGCCTGCGAAAACCTGATGTAAATCCTGGAGCCCCAAGTTGTGTATGGAGACCTGTTATTCTATAGCAGTGCGCGCAACTTGGGTCAGTCCTGACCCGCCCATGCTGTTCCTCTGGCCACGCCCCCCTTTCACGTTGCACACTGTGGTTATTTAGGCATCCGGCATTATAAAACACCACATAGCCATATTGGTGCGTAAATTGGTACCAGTTGGTGTTTGTAATTGGTTGATGGTTAAGAGCTCATTAGCCAGTTAATTGCGTGTGCATCTTAGCATGGCCAAATGTAGAATCTGAAGGTTTTCAATTGTCTTTTCGGTGACAATTGAAAACATTTGTATTTGAAAAGGTTGTTGTTTGTTTGTTTTAAGTTCAAAACTTTATTGATTTTATGATATTACAAACAGCAATACAATACAATGTGAATATGCTTCAAGAAGCATAAAATAAACTGAGAAAAATAACACTCGTCTGGTATATCAAATCGCATAAGATAGAGAAGAAGTTGTGCTCATAAGAGGCGGAAGGGAAAATAAAATGCAGCAATTCCAGGTATATCATGTAGGAGAAATTAATAATAATTTCGGAGAAGTAAAGTAGCTACTATAGTGGTAGACAGGTATATATGAGAGAAGGTAAGTATACCATAGAGAATGACACGGTGACAAAATTCATTACCGTTCCCGTCCCCGTGGATAACCGCGGGAAATAATCCCATGTCATTTTTAGTGTCTATTTCAGCCTTAGTCCTTCTACACCATCATTCTTCAAAGCAAAGCTTTCGGGTCAGTGGTTGTGGCCATTCATACTCTGATTCTTATGTGAGCCAAGGATAATGAAGCCATTGTGACATCACTGATGTGATTGGCTCTTAGGCACTGGTGGAATGAGGCATTATGACATCACAATATCTGCTCTGGAATGTTGCTGCTCAATCTCAGCATTCTTCAAAGCAAAGCTTGTGGGTCAGTGGTTGTGGCCATTCATACTCTGATTCTTCCCTCTCTCCTTAAAGAATGACATGAAGATGGTTTCCCGCGGTTATCTGCGGGGACGGGGACGGTGATGAATTTTGTCACCGTGCCATTCTCTAGTATACCTGTATAGAAAGGCAAAGAAGTCGTAGATAATTTTAGTCCTGTTGGTTCCAATTTGTTAGGTTGACATTATACAGGTCCCCCTCCATATTCACGGGTTTAGGACTTGCGACTTTGGTTATTAGTGAGTTTCTGAATACTGACCCACCCCCTCCTGCCTGCCGGATCTCTCCATACCTTACTTTTAAAGCCTGGTGGTGTAGCGGTGAACAGCGCAGGCCCGCTCTTCCTACTCTGCTGCCCCATGCAGAGCTGTGAGTTCCCGTGGTCTCGCGAGACTGCATCGGGAATTCACGGCACCAGGTGTGGTCACGGCTCTGCGTGGAGCAGGAGCGTAGGAAGATCGTTCCTGCCCCACTTCAACGCTAGACCACCAGGTCTGGGAGGCGGGTGGGTCAGAGTCAGCCCTAAGTAAGGTGTGGAAAGGTCCAGGAGGTGGGGGGTGGGTCAAAGTCAGCCTTAAAGTTATTTGTAAATTTTTCTTATTTACGGACCAGCTTTGCACTTAACCCCTGCGAATATGGGAATATGGAGGGAGGAATGTAATTCCAAGACCTCTTTAGATTAATCCGCAGTGAACTGCAAGTTTTATTATTATATTGTATTATATAATAACATACATATTACATTTAGGTAGAAACATAGAAACATGATGGCAGATAAAGGCGAAATGGCCCATCTAGTCTGCCCATTCGCAGTAACCATGATCTCTTTCTCTCTCCGAGAGATCCCACCACGTGCCTATCCCAGGCCCTCTTGAATTCAGACACAGTCTCTGTCTCCACCACCTCTTCTGGGAGACTATTCCACGCATCTACCACCCTTTCTGTAAAAAAGTATTTCCTTAGATTACTCTGGAGCCTATCACCTCTTAACTTCATCCTATGTCCTCTCATTGCAGAGTTTCCTTTCAAATGAAAGAGACTCGACTCGGGTGCATTTATGCCATGTAGGCATTTAAACGTCTCTATCATATCTCCCCTCTCCCTATTGGCTAAGGCTCTTAACATTTGCATCTCCTCTTCCTATAGGCTAAGGCTCTATGCACCTGCATTGTGAGGTCATAGAGCTGCCCATCTGCAGTAACCATTATCTCTTCCTCTCTCCAAGAGATCCCACGTGACTATCTCAGGCCCTTTTGAATTCAGACACAGTCTCTGTTCCACGCATTTACCACCCTTTCTGTATAAAAGTATTTCCTTAGATTACTCCGGAGCCCATCACCTCTTAACTTCAACCTATGTCCTCTCATTCCAGAGCTTCCTTTCAAATGAAAAAGACTCGGCTCGCGTGCATTTAAGCGATATAGGCATTTAAACGTCTCTACCATATTTCCCCTCTCCTTATTGGCTAAGGCTCTTAACATTTGCATCTCCTCTTCCTATAGGCTAAGGCTCTGTGCACCTGCATTGTGAGGTCATAGAGCTGCCCATCTGCAGTAACCATTATCTCTTCCTCTCTCCAAGAGATCCCACGTGCCTATCTCAGGCCCTTTTGAATTCAGACACAGTCTCTGTTCCTTTCTGTAAAAAAGTAATTCCTTAGATTACTCCGGAGCCCATCACCTCTTAACTTCAACCTATGTCCTCTCATTCCAGAGCTTCCTTTCAAATGAAAAAGACTCGGCTCGCGTGCATTTAAGCGATATAGGCATTTAAACGTCTCTACCATATTTCCCCTCTCCCTATTGGCTAAGGCTCTTAACATTTGCATCTCCTCTTCCTATAGGCTAAGGCTCTGTGCACCTGCATTGTGAGGTCATAGAGTTGCCCATCTGCAGTAACCATTATCTCTTCCTCTCTCCAAGAGATCCCACGTGCCTATCTCAGGCCCTTTTGAATTCAGACACAGTCTCTGTTCCTTTCTGTAAAAAAGTAATTCCTTAGATTACTCCGGAGCCCATCACCTCTTAACTTCAACCTATGTCCTCTCATTCCAGAGCTTCCTTTCAAATGAAAAAGACTCGGCTCGCGTGCATTTAAGCGATATAGGCATTTAAACGTCTCTACCATATTTCCCCTCTCCCTATTGGCTAAGGCTCTTAACATTTGCATCTCCTCTTCCTATAGGCTAAGGCTCTATGCACCTGCATTGTGAGGTCATAGAGTTGTCCATCCGCAGTAACCATTATCTCTTCCTCTCTCCGAGAGATCCCACGTGCCTATCCCAGGCTTTCTTGAATTCAGACACAGTCTCTGTCTCCACCACCTCTTCCGGGAGACTGTTCCATGCATCTACCACCCTTTCTGTAAAAAAAGTATTTCCTTAGATTACTCCTGAACCTATCACCAATAATAATAATAACTTTATTCTTATATACCGCCAATAATCTAGAAGTCGCAAGATTATTGGCGGTATATAAGAATAAAGTTATTATTATTATTATTATTAACTTCATCCCTTGCCTTCTCACTTGAGTTTCCTTGTAATTGAAAGAGACTGGCCTCATGTGAATTTATACCATGTAGGTATTTGAACGTCTCTATCATATCTCCCCTCTCCCACCTTTCCTCCAAAGTATACAGATTGAGATCTTTAAGTCTGTCCCCATATGCCTTATGACAAAGACCACATAACATTTTAGTAGCCTTCCTCTGGACCGACTCCATCCTTTTTAAATCTTTTTGAAGGTGCGGCCTCCAGAATTGTACACAATATTCTAAATGAGGTCTCACCAGAGTCTTATACAGGGGCATCAATACCTCCTTTTTCCTACTGGCCATATCTCTCCCTATGCAACCTAGCATCCTTCTAGCTTTCGCCGTCACCTTTTCAACCTGTTTGGCCACCTTAAGATCATCACATACAATCCCACCCAAGTCCCGCTCTGCCATCGTGCACATAAGTTTTTCACCCCTAAACTGTACCATTCCCTCGGGTTTTTGCAGCCCAAATGCATGACCTTGCATTTCTTAGCATTAAATTTTAGCTGCCAAATTTCAGACCATTCTTCAAGCTTCGCCAGGTCTTTCTTCATGTTATTCACGCCATCTACTCTATTGTCTACTCTATTGCAGATTTTGGTATCATCCGCAGAGATATATATCTTACGCTAGTCATAGACCCCGACATAAAAATTACTGAAGACCACTGGCCTAGGCTTTATATAGTATCTATGCTTCCCCACCCCACATATAGCTTAAGCTCTACGTACTGTCCTCCACATACCCTCATTCCAACCTGGGCTGAATATACTGCTTCTCAGTGGCATAGTAAGGGGGGGAGCAGTCCGCTCCTGATGCCATCTTGCTCAGGGCACCAGTACCACTCCTCCCCCTGCCACACGTGCACCCCTTCCCCCGTACTTTTTTCAACTTCGGCGTGAGCTGACGCCAACGTGCTGCCCACATCGACTGTGGCGCTCTCTCTGCCATCGCGTCCAGGACCCGCGCCTAGAAAGTGATGTCAGAGAGAGCGCCGAAGGCAACGTGGGCAGTACGTTGGCGGCTGCTCGCGCCAAAGTTGAAAAGGTGTGCGGAAGGGGCGCCAGTGCACGGCAGGGGAGCGGAGGAGGGGCAGCACTCACCCTCCGCTACACCACTGCTGCTTCTCCTTTAACGCTCTCAAGAGTAACCACCCTTCGCTGCCTCTGCGTTTTCTCCCGATTACAGTCCAAACTTTTGCGCTCCCATGGAATACTAAGGTGTTGCCGGGCTTCATCTTAAAGCTCAGACTACAGTGTTTCCCCCCCCCCAAATTCGTGGTCTGCTCCCACCGCCTCTTCCTGTAGTAAAGTCAGGCTACCCCAATCAGGAGCTGTGTGTCAAAGCAGTTCCTGATTGGTGTAGCCCGACTGCTACAGGAAGAGGCGGTGGGAGCAGACCGCAAGTGATTTTCTTCACCCACCGGCGCTCCAGCTGCCCTCTCAAGTTTCAAGTTTATTAATTGATTTGTTCAATCGCTTAATCTGATTTCTAAGCGATGTACAATAAAATATGCATACATAAGGAGACAAAAACATTACATACACTTAATTAATTATAATATAAACAAAAGGAAAGAGGGGATGAAATCCATTTTTATAGTAAAGAAAGGACATACATGGTAAATACAAAAGGAAACTGGGAAGAGAAAAAAAGAAATAAAAAATAAAATAACACTTTATAATAAAATTTAATTAAGTAGCAAATGCATCTTTAAATAAAAAGGTTTTTAATTCGCTTTTAAATTTCCCAAATACCTTCTCCTCCCGTAAAAACATGGGAAGCGCATTCCAAATCTGGGGAGCTGTACATGAAAAGATAAATTGTCTTCTTGTACTAATAATTTTTAGTGAAGGAATTGATAAAAGGTTCCGTTCATTAGATCGTAAGGTTCTTTTAACTGAATATGGGATAAGCAACCTAAATAAAAATGCTGGAGTCTTATTTTCTAATGTTTTAAAAATAATTGTACATAATTTATGCGTAATTCTATGAATGACTGGGAGCCAATGAGCCTCCCCTGCCTTTCAACAGGCGAGAAACCACATTTGCGGTTTTTTGAAATTTGCAGGGGTTCCTAAAACGGAACCCCCGCAAATTTTGGGGGAGTACCGTATATATATTGACATCTCGCAACAGAACCTGTGGTTGTACATGCCTAGGGTTACCAGACATCTGGATTTACCCAGACAGCTTTTCAAAACCGGCTGGGTAATGTGGGGTGAGATCCTACTGTATGTGGACACTCGGGTACTCAAGTGTCCTTATTGAGTACTGGTGTACATTTGATTGTCCATTTACCCTTTACCATAGACCGGGCCTAAATGTAGCAGGCAAGTGGGCGAATTACAGTATTCTATAGGTTACCTGCTTCTGCTCTGTCCATGTGAACATGTCCCTTACAAATACATGTTTTGCCATTTCAGGGCCTATTTGTGAAATACCACCTAGAAGCCCAAAGGACACTTATGTTCCCAAAAGCCAGTTGTCTATATATTTAAGAGTACAATGTCTAAATGTACCTGACTTTTTTAATAGAATTGGTCTTTTCTCTTCCAGCTCGGCGCACATCTGCTTCCAAAACCTCCTCCCTCCCTGGTTATGGACGGAATGGACTCCACAGGGTAAGAAGTGAGCTGGGGCTGCTTGAAGACCACTAGCCATCTCTATCTGTCCATCTCTCTCTCTCTCTCTCTCCGGAGACAAGCAGGAGAGATGCAGGCACACTTGATGTTGAATTGTCCTATACTGGTCCTATGTGTCGGTGCTCTCCCCTAGCTAAAGTAAGATATTGCTTACTGAGCATGTGCAGGATCTCCCACCTCTCACAGCTCCTCCCCTATGATATCAGTTTAGTCCTTAGCAGAAGAACCAACTACAAGGGAATAAAGAGAGGAAAAGTGTGGCTGCATTCCTCTGCTGTCTAAGGAGAACATATGTTACAGGTAAGTAACTTTGCTCTCTCTCTCTCTGTATATATATATGTTTTATTTATGTATTTATTTACCGCCTATCAAGGTTATCTAGGCGATTTACAATCAGGTACTCAAACATTATCTATCCCGGTGGGCTCGCAATCTATCTAATGTATCTGGGGCAGTGGAGGATTAAAGACTCCTTTTATCAAGCCACGCTAGTGGTTTAACGCACGTAATACCGTGCGCTAAACCGCTAGCCACTACCGTCTCCTCTTGAGCAGGTGGTAGTTTTTGGCCAGCGCAGGGGCTAGCGTGTGATGAAAAGTCACGCGCATTAACCCCGCTAGCGCGGCTTGATAAAAGGAGCCCTAAGTGTGCCCAGGGTCACAAGGAGCAGCACAGGTATTGAACCCACAACCTTAGGGTGCTGAGGCTGTAGCTCTAACCACTGCACCACTCTATCTAAAAACCACGTCTCCTAAAAAGTGGTTTATAGCAATATCCAGTAACCTACTATAGAGATTAAAACATCAAAACAAGCAAACTAGTTCATTTAAGCCACTGCAAAGAACCTTTCTGGGTTGAACGATCATGTTTCCTCACTGGAAAAATCCCAGGGAATTAAATAAGGATCCAAAGTTTCTGAGCTTTTGGCTTCTGTTCACACAGCTGCGGATTCTGCCTCATATACAGCTCGTCTGTGTGAATTACATCCCTCTGGCTCCAAATATAATCCAGCACTATGACAAAATGGATGTCTGTGTCGGTGTTGTGGCAGATTAATCCTCTGTTGCACTTTCATATTTTTGCGGGAAATGGTTGAGGCGGGAGAAGTAAGAGGGTGTGTCTTAGAATGTCACGTGACTAGTCGGTCAGACAAAACAGGGTGATTATGTGGAAAAGTAATGCAATTTGCTTTTGAGATATTTAATAAATAGTGTTAAAAAAAATAAGTCTGGAAACTTTTTGAAGATCCCTCGTATACAGTAGCATAAGCTCCATTGGAAAATCACTTGTCAGTGCTGAGGCTGGATAATCTTCTCTCCCCGGGGGTTGTGGCGTGATCAGTTAAGAGTGGAAAGTCAACGAATGCAAGATGCTTCCTGTTGGCCTTTCCTGCCTCCAAAATTTCCCAGTGATAAGGATGCAGAAGCCTTAGGGGGGGGGGGGTGTTCCCCTAGAATTTGATGAAATAAAGTTATGCTTGTTTGATCTTGATAAGTTGTTAGTGAAAGAAGAGAAAAGCCATGACATGGCTCTGTGATGGTATGGATAGCTCAAGGAAGGATCTAGCTAAGTTGGAAGATTGTTCCAGAAATTGGCAACTAAGATTTAATGCTAATAAAGGCAGGGTCATAATCTTGGACTACAGAAACATAAGAACATAAGAAAAGCCGCAGCTGGGTCAGGTCCATCGCGCCCAGCAGTCCACTCATGCGGCGGCTACCAGGTCAAAGACCAGTGCCCTAACCAAGACCAGCCCTACTTGCGTTCGTTCTGATTCAGCAGGAACTTGTCCAACCTTGTCTTGAATCCCCGGAGGCTGTTTTCCATTATAACAGACTCTGGAAGAACATTCCAGTTCTCTACCACTCTCTGGATGAAGAAGAACTTCCTTATGTTTGTACGGAATCTATCCCCTTTTAACTTAAGCGAGTGCCCTCTCGTTCTCTCTACCTTGGAGAAGGTGAACAACCTGTCTCTATCTACTAAGTCTATTCCCTTCATTATCTTGAACATGTCCTCTCTCAGTCTCCTCTTTTCAAGGGAGAAGAGGCCCAGTCTCTCTAGCCTCTCATTGTACGGCAACTCCTCCAGCCCCTTAACCATTTTAGTCGCTCTTCTCTAGACCCTTTCGAGTAGTACCGTGCCCTTCTTCATGTACAGCGACCAGTGCTGGATGCAGTATTCCAGGTGAGGGTGCACCATGGGCGGCATGATAACCTTCTCCAATCAGTTCGTGATCCCCTTTTTATTCATTCCTAGCATTCTGTTCGCCCAAGGGAGCAGTACAATTTTGGAGAAGTACTGCGCTTGAAAGAAGAGCGAGACTTGGGGGGTGATTGCTTCTGACGATCTTAAGGTGGCCAAAGAGTTCGAAAAGATGACGGTCATAGCCAGAAGGATGCGTGGGTGCATGGGGAGAGAAAAAGGGAGGTGATAGTGCTTCGGTATGAATCCCATGTAGAGTGCTCTGTGCAATTCTGGAGACCGCACCCTAACCAGGATGGCGTCGGCCCAGAGAAAGGCTACTAAAATGGTCAGTGGTCTTCGTCATAAAACAGAGAGAAATAGACTTATAGACCTCAATATCTACACTTTGGAAGAAAGGCGAGAGAGAGGGGATTTGAGCATAAAATGAACAGGAGGAGGCAGGTCTCTTTCAGGTGAAAGGAAGCTCTGGTCCTAGAGAATGGCGCAAGGAAAAATTGTCCCTATCCCGTCCCCGTGAGCTCTGTCCCTGCCCCGTTCCTGCGAACTCCGTGCTCATCTGCACAAGCTTCAAACTATTTAAAATCACAAGTGTTTGAAGCTTGTGCAGTTAAGTTCATAGACAATTGCGCGCAAGACAATCGCGCGCAGACAATGCATTCACGTGACTTATATTGAAACGCTGTTCGGAGGACATATATAATGAGGAAACGTAACCATAGTAACGAAAATGCATTCACGTGACTTATATTGAAAGCGCAAAGAGTCAAGGGAATCATACTGAAAATGCGTTGACCTGATCACGTGTTAACGTGCTCTACGTGCGCGTGTCCTTCGTTCGCCAAGCGCCATCTAGGGGCGCGCTGAATCGTCATTGCGCTCAGTTATCTTGCGGTAAATTGTCTCGCGCTCAGTTATTGCTGCGCTCGATGGTCTTGCGCGGAGATATAGTTGCGCGCAATTGTCTTTAGCGCAATTGTCTGTGAGCGCCATTGTCATTACGCTGAGTTTTCTGTGCGTTTTTGTCTGCGCGCGATTGTCTGTGAGCGCCATTGTCATTGCGCTGAGTTTTCTGCGCGTTTTTGTCTGCGCGCGATTGTCTTGCGCGCTTTTGACCTGTCACCGTGCAGTTAAGGCAGAGCTTACAGGAATGGGGCAGGGACGGACCGGCCCCCAAGCCCTCCCAGTCCCACCCATCCCTGCCCCAGCCTCGCCTCCTGCTGCCTGTTTTCGTTGGGCAACACATCTGTGCATGCAACACAGTGTAGTCATGCGCACACGTCATATCCGTGCATGCGTGGATGCCCCCCTGCATGAAAGAAAGGTTTTCAAAACCTGGACAAAGTACCGGGTTTGGAAAAGCCATCCGGACCCCCAGACATGTCCTCAAAAGGAGGATAGGCACATGGGATCTCTTAGAGAGAGAAAGAGATCAGACTAGATGGGCCATTTAGCCTTTATCTGCCGTCATGTTTCTAAGTTTCTATGAAATCCGGACGTCTGGTAACCCTGGGAATGGAGATATTGAGTTCCCGCGGGGATGGGGACAAATTTTGTCTCCGTATCATTCTCTAGGACAGGGGTAGGCAATTCTGGTCCTCGAGAGCCACAGGCAGGTCAGGTTTTCAGGGTATCCACAATAAATATGTGTGAGATAGATTTGCATCTCAAAGAGGCAGTACATGCAAATCCATCTCATACATATTCATTGTGGATATCCTGAAAACCTGACCTGCCTGTGGCTCTCGAGGACCGGAATTGCCTACCCCTGTTCTAGGAGCAAGAGGGCATCAGATGAAGCTATATAGGAATTCAGTTGGATATTTCCGTTATTGATTGCATTTGACTTGTTTCGAAGCCACCAATCCAAAGGCCTTCTTGTTGTTTTCTCCATCACTGATGAGTTCTGCTGTCTGCAGGTTCAGAGCCCTGACGTGACTTGGTTTATAGACCTTCTCACTGGCTGCTTTCAATTCCTAACTCCTCTCCTTGGGTTCTGCATCCCCAGCCCTATAAGTCATGTCTCTCTGTCCAAGTTAGACTGTAAGCTCTTCCTAGCAGGGACCGTCTATGAATATCAAAATGTACAGCGCTGCGTAAGCCTTTCAGCACTATATAAGTGAAAAATAGTAGTAGTGGTGGAAGTTGAAGGGGGTTCAACGGAAAAGAATTCTAAGGAAATAAAGGATGATGGATGGGTGGAATGACCTCCCGATGCAGGTGGTGGAGACGATGGTGTACACCCAAGGGTGCTGAAGGAACTTAGGGAAGTTCTGGTAGCTCTGCTGACTGACCTTTTCAATGAGTCTCTAGAGTCGGGAGTGGTACTGGAGAAGGGCGGATGTCTTCCCTCTCCACAAAATTGGAAGTAAGGAAGAAGTAGGGAATTATAGGCCAGTAAGTCTGACTTCTGTGGTAAGAAAAATAAATGGAAACACTTTTAAAACAGAGAATGGTGAAGTTTCTGGAATCCAGTGGATTACAGGACCAGAGGCAACACAGATTCACTAGAGATTGGCCTAGTCAGACAAATCCGATCAATTTCTCTGACTGGGTGACCAGAGAATTGGGTAGAGAGAGTGCGTTAGATGTGGTGTATTTAGATTTTAGCAAAGCCTTTGACAGTGTTCCACACAGACGTTTAATAAATAAACTGAGTGCCCTCGGGATGGATCCCAAAATGACGGGCTGGGTCAGGAACTGTTTGAGTGGAAGGCGACAGAGGGTAGTGATCAATGGAGGTCGCTCTGAGGAAAAGGGATGTTACCAGTGGTGTGCCTCAAAGTTCTGTTCTTGGGCCTGTTTTTTTAACATTTTTATAAAAGATATTGTTGAAGGGTTGTCGGGTAAGATTTGCCTCTTTGCGAATGATGCCAAAATCTGCACTAGAGTAGACACGCCAGATGGTGTGAATAACAAGAAGAAAGACCTGGCAAAGCTTAAGAATGGTCTGAAATTTGGCAGCTAAAATTTAATGCTAAGACATGCAGGTTGGTTATACATTGGGCTGCAAAAACCCAAGGGAAGAAGGGGATTTGGGCGGGATTGTATGTGGATGATCTTAAGGTGGCAAAACAGGTTGAAAAGGTGACGGCGAAAGCTAGAAGGATGCTAGGTTGCATAGGGAGAGGTATGGCCAGTAGGAAAAAGGAGGTATTGATGCCCCTGTATAAGACTCTGGTGAGACCTCATTTAGGAAGCTCTGCAATGAGAGGGCATAGGATTAATCTAAGAAGTACTTTTTTACAGAAAGGGTGGTAGATGCGTGGAACAATCGCCTGGAGGACGTGGTGGAGGTAGAGACTATGTCTGAATTCAAGAGTGTCTGGGATGGGCGTGTGGGATCTCTCACAGACAGAAAGAGATAATGGTTGCTGTGGATGGGCAGACCGGATGGGCCATTTGGCTTCTATCTGCCATCTTGTTTCTATGTTTCTATAAATTCAAGAAAGCATGGGACAGGCATGTGTGATCTCTTTGGGGAGGAAGAGATGGCAGATGATATGGATGGGCAAACTGGATGGGCCTTATGGTTCTTATTGGCTCTTAGTTTCTATTTTGCTGTGCGTGTGTACGTAGTACGTTTTTGCTGCATGAGGCTAAGCGCGCTTGCGAATTATCTGCATTTCCTCTGCAGAACTTTGGGTATATTCTTGTCATGTGTTGTGTTCATGCATATGTGTCTCTGGCATACACACGATCCTCAGTCTAGCGGGGGTACCTTAGGGACAATATTCACAACTTGTGGGGAGCGGGAAGGAATTGGGAAGGATCACTGGGGTGAGGGTGAAATCAACTTTGCTAAACAGTGACACCTAGTGACCAGCTTCAGAAAGCACAGAACGTTTTGCAGGGATTTGCATTTTATGTATAGACACAGGACAAGCATAGTTAGAGGGAGAGAGAGTTTAAAATGCCAGAAACCCTCCCCCCCCCCCCTCCCCCAAATGAAGGTTTCTGATGTTTCCGGTCATGCAAAAGCTCATGAGAAGAAAAGTGAAAGTTCGGTTTGGTGAAGAGGTTTATTCAGATCCCACTCTGATTACATCGATGCACTGTTTTCTCTTCCTGATACAGCCAGTGTCAACAGATTTTGCCCAGTATAACAGTTACGGGGACGTCAGCGCCGGAGTTCACGGTAAGAATGTCAAGAAATGAGAGCGCGCTTTCTGAATGCACACTGCTTCTTTCTCCTTCCCAATAAGAGGCAGAGAGAGACTTTTATGTCCTTCGGTGCTGTCATTAGACCACAATAATCAAGAGATCAGGCATTTCCTGTAGCTAACGACCGGCCAGAGAAATTCATGGGAAGCCCTGAAGCTAGCGAGCCATCAGCCCACAGGAAGCACTCGATCAGTGAATCTTTCCCACTGCTAGAGGCTTTTCCACTATAGAACTTGTGTCACTGTTTCATCAACCAGTCAATTGGTTCTTAACCTTTTTCGGTTCCCAACCTGTTTAACTGATCAATGAAACTCTAGCACCCCCTTTGCTGAACCACATGACCACTAGCAACTGTTGATGGCCAAAGAGGTTGCTAATAGCCATTAACAGTGCTAACAGGTCACTAAAATTACAGGAAAACCTTACTTTACTTTTATCATTTATATTCCGCATATCCTACAAGCTTCAAACATTTTAAAATCCTAAGTGTTCGAGGCATGTGCAGAGGACAGAGCTTGCAGGGACGGGACGGGGACGGGGATGGAGATAGATCCCGTGGGGGACAAGGACAAATTTGGAGGGCGGTACTGCTTTCTGCTCTTATCAACATTTTAGGAAACAATTAAACATGTATTTATTTACTAGATTTTGGGGTCATTAACGTAATTCATCCAATTGTATATTTATTCTTTCTTCCAAACCACACTGAACTTAACGGCATTGCGGTATAGCAATGGAATTTTGAAGAAATGATGCCCGAACATGCACTTCATCTGTGGATAATTCTAGTGCTATCCACTAGAGAAAAGCTGGCATGGACAGACCAGTTCTGCCCAGTCAGTCCCGTTATATGTGCCTTGTCTTTCCTGGGAATCTGAACACATTTTGCTATAGCTGCAGTGGTGCATCCTGAGACGTCATCAGATGTCCGTTTACAGTTGGGGGCAGTCTGGGATTTGTAGTCCTGCCGGTTTCTTCTTTAACTCAGCTAGAACAAGGTGACAAGGCCCCTATGGAAAGGAAATTAAAAGACTAATACATTTTTTTTAATAAAGGGGATTGGCTTTGTGACAGAATTTGACTGCCTGATCTAATTCGGTTGTTCGTTGTCTGAAATATCTACTGTAAAAGAGCTTGCTATACAGAGACCTTCTATTTATCATATCCTTGCATCCTAATTGTACTTTTTCTCTTTTTTTTTTTTACTTTTCCAGATTTTCAGGTAAGGGTTATTTCATTTTGTTTTCCCGTAGACTAGGGAATGGAAGTCTTTCAATCATGCAGTCTGCAGACAATTTCATATTGGGCTTTCTATATATGGTTTAGAAACCATTGTAACTTGTTAGAAAATCTAGTTCAATCCCCCAAGGCAGGTCTTCCACTCCCAGGAGGGCTGGGGATGTTCTGGAGATAGCATTCGGAATGAATGGCTGACAGAGAGGGACGCCAAGGCCATTGTTTAAGGGTGACACCTGGTGGCCATAATCAGGGACTATAGTTTTAGGGTCCTGGACAGAGCCCAGGCCAATTGCCGCTGACCCAGGACCATTGCTGCTGTGACCATAATAGGTATCTTGGGAGTCGGGAATATAAAATGGGGGAGGGGAATCCCTGGGTGGTTTTAAATGAAAAAAACCCAAAAATCTCTGTGGAGATGGTGATGTTCAGGATGCATGCTTTATTAAGAAATATACAAATTCATTATCCACATAAAATATATCTAAGACCCAAACCGTTGGGAACTTGGACCCAACACGGTCCGTGTTTCGACAGTACTGTCTTCCTCAGGGGTCCCTAAAAGTCCTGATATAAAAACACGTAGATTAAAAACTGACAACAATACTGAGTCATAACTCTGCGCAAATGAGGTAGGACTCAGTATGTCGGTAACCAAAATCTCATGCACGAATACAGGATGTCTGGGGCGGTACTTGGAGAGACCTCCCAAGAAAGAGACTTGGGAGTTATGATCGACAAGTCGATGAAGTTGTCCACGCAATGTGTGGCGGCGGCAAAAAGGGTAAACAGAATGCTAGGAATGATAAAGAAGGGGATCACGAACAGATCGGAAAAGGTTAAAATGCCGCTATACCGGGTTATGGTGCGCCCTCACCTGGAGTACTGTGTCCAGCACTGGTCGCCATACATGAAGAAGGACACAGTACTACTCAAAAGGGTCCAGAGAAGAGCAACTAAAATGGTTAAGGAGCTGGAGGAGTTGCCGTACAGTGAGAGATTAGAGAAACTGGGCCTCTTCTCCCTCGAACAGAGGAGATTGAAAGGGGATATGATCGAAACATTCAAGGTACTGAAGGGAATAGACTTAATAGATAAAGACAGGTTGTTCACCCTCTCCAAGGTAGGAAGAACAAGAGGGCACTCTCTAAAGTTGAAAGGGTATAGATTCCGTAGAAACATAAGGAAGTTTTTCTTCACCCAGAGAGTGGTGGAAAATTGGAACGCTCTTCCGGAGTCTGTCGTAGGGGAAAACACCCTCTAGGAATTCAAGACAAAGTTAAACAAGTTCCTGCTGAAGCAGAACGTACGCAGGTGGGGCTAGTCTCAGTTAGGGCCACCGCGTGAGCGGACTGCTGGGCACGATGGACCACTGGTCTGACCCAGCAGCAGCAATTCTTATGTTCTTAATTTTTAATCTTAACAATAATTGGGAAATATGCGATGATACTCTGTGAATAACTCAAATTAGTATGCTACTGTGTTTCACAGATATTGTGACTTTATATTCTTATCTTTAAATACTTATATATTAAGTATTTTTTGGTGATGTGCTCAGACCTGTAACCCAATAAATAGTGTAGTCACTGCATTGAGTTTAACATGGGGACCATCATTGCAATCACCTGTCCCCGGCCCTCCCTAGTAAATTTAAACTTATTCAGATACTAAGGTAGATAAACAAGGCAAGTATTCAGATACTAGGCAAGATAAACAAAATCTGCAAGAGCAGCAACACATAGTTTGTGTTATGCCTTACACTAACAAAAGCAATGCCATAAAACATATCATACTAAAATATTGGCCAATATTGCAATATTATCCATCCATGCAAAATCAGCCCAAATTTGCCTTCTCCAGGGCGAAAAACTTAGGTGAACAGTTAAAACATAATTTAAACCATCATGATAATAGAAACAAGTCCCCCCATAAGCCGTGTGGTAAATGTAGTGTCTGCCGTTATATATTAGACACGAATTACATTGAGATACCAGGGTCGGAAGGACGACACTTCAAATTAAATACAGGCACAGATTGTGAATCTAAAAAGGTGATTTATTGTATACAGTGTCCCTGTAAAAAATTATATATAGGCCAAACGATTCGCATGATTAAAACGCGAATCATTGAACATCTGAGCAACATAAGAAAAAATCGTGTCTCCGCCCCCCTGGTATCTCATTGGTTGGAAAAATCACATGCACTGGAAGATCTTAAATATACTGTGATAGTACAAATCCACAACACCGAAGGGGACTTATCTAAAATGCTTATTCAGAAAGAACAGAGGTTCATATATAATTGGCAGACCCTACAACCAACTGGTTTGAATGTGGACATTGAGTGGCTACTTATATAGTAGCATTTCCCTGACGCTGTTTTCATCCAGGGTCTAATAGGATCCACCCCCTGTTTCCCTGTTTCCCAGCTTAGCTTCCTTTAAAAGCGCCAAGTTTCAGTAGAGCTTCACAGATGGCCAGGAGATTTTGAACGTGTCTGGTCTCAGTTAGCCAGCAACAGGTATTTAAACAAGTTAATTAAGAATATTATTAGTATTGAGGTAATAATAAGCTTGGATCTCATAAAATAACTGTTAAGTAAACTAAAACAATGACTATGTTTTGTATATGATTTTGATTTTGATTTAGATATAGATTTTCAGTGTCCCTCCCCGACGAAGAAAACGAAACTCGAGTCGGGGGGACGAGAAATGAAGATCATTATATGACCACTATTGGATTTTAAGTATCACTTCATTTGATTTGAACACAGTCACCATTGAGATTTAACCAGCTCCAGTTTAACAGCAAATACCACTCCATTCAGATAAGTACTACCTTAGTATCTGAATAAGTTTAAATTTACTAGGGAGGGCCGGGGACAGGTGATTGCAATGATGGTCCCCATGTTAAACTCAATGCAGTGACTACACTATTTATTGGGTTACAGGTCTGAGCACATCACCAAAAAATACTTAATATATAAGTATTTAAAGATAAGAATATAAAGTCACAATATCTGTGAAACACAGTAGCATACTAATTTTTAATCCACATGTTTTTATATCAGGACTTTTAGGGACCCCTGAGGAAGACAGTATTGTCGAAACACGGACCGTGTTTGGGTCTTAGATATATGTTATGTGGATTATGAATTTGTATAGTTCTCACTGAGGTGTTTTTTTTTTGTTTTGTTTTATTTTTTTGCTGGACTGGCATTTTCTGTGGGATTAAGGGTCAATCAACCTTTTGCTTGTTCTTTTGGGTTGTAAATGAAAACACGTTTCCGCTACTGACTTAGGTAGAAACAGGAAGGGGATGTCAAACAGGGAGCAAAAACCCACCACCGCGGTTGCAAATGGAGGCAGCTGGACGCTTCAGAGAGCACAAGGAAACTACTGGGGTTCTTTTACTAAAGCGCGTTAATCGACTGAGCGTGTGGTAAATGCTAGGGCGCACATAGACTATAACGGATGCCTTAGCATTTAGCGCGAGCTCAATCGGTTAACGTGCCTTAGGAAAAGGACCCCATGGTGAGGAAAGGAAAAAAAAAACTCTGGGATATCTAGGCTTCTGGAAGCTTCTGTTTCAGTCTGAGCTAGAGTGCCGGTCAGTCACTCAAGCGGCGGAGGGCTCAGCGTACATGCCGAGATGCTAGAGAGAGTGACGTTGGTGCCGAGAGTCTTTCCAGTGTGTGTGGGGGGGGGGTGTAATAAATGTTTCCTACCGTTTATCCCACACAGTGTCTCCCCGACGGCCACGTACCGGCGACGAGAATGGACCGAGGGGTGTCAATGCCTAACATGTTGGAGCCTATGGTAAGCGTTACAAATAAATAAACCCCAGGGAGTTACGGGCGGTGGAAGAGGGAAGAACCGGTGTAGAACCCTCCTGTCATTTCGTGAATTTGAATTTTGGCAATACACATAAAAACGGTGCGACGTGCCAGTTCCGCTTGTCTGGTTTCTGCCGCTGCTCATTTAAATCAAAGTAGGAATTATCATTAGGAGGTCACAGTCAAGCCTCTACTCCGCGCCCAATCCTCCTCTCCGGTTTAAAGAGCTCCAGTAACACTGGTCTTGGAGAACCGGAACGTTCTAGATCTTGGAGAACCAGGCAGAGTCAGGGCCGGCTGTTACCTGAATGAGGGAAGACCAGAGGCCATGGCAAAGGCTTGCTGTATTCTGACAACAGATAGGTTACAGGCCAGGGGTGGGGCCTTGGCAACCAAAAGGCCGCAGCCGCAGCCCTTTAAAGAGAACTGATTCCAGAAATGTTTTCAGAGGTCATTTCTTTCCTGAAACATAAACAAAACCGGCAAATATCTGCGCCTTTCCATCCTTCCATACAAAGGGTTACCAGATTTTCCGGAACAAAAATCCAGACCCGCGGCAAAAGCCCCAGCCCCACCCAGTTCTATCCTCACCCCCAGCCCTACCCCCCCCCCCCTCAACTTGTTCGCTTGGCGGGAGGGCATCTGTGCATGCGCTGGCATGGCGCGGTGACCTCACCCACATGCACATAACATCACTGCATTGCATCCGTGCATGCGCGGATGCCGCCCCAAAATCGCTGCTAGCTGGAAGCGTTTCAAAACCCGGACAAAGCGCCATGTTTTGAAAAGCTGTCTGGATCCTCGGACATGTCCTCGAAAAAGAGGATATTTCCGGGGAAATCCATACAGCTATAATTGCTGGAGTAAAGACAGATGGAACATAGGTAGGCTGGATTGATATGTGTTGGGTTTAGAGGAGCCAAACAAGAAATGGAGGGCTGAGCTCCTGTTGTACCTCCTTTCTATGATCTTAGATTTAGGAGTTTAGTGAAACTTTGGGGATACTAAATTTCCAAAGAGGCTGCTTTAGGAGTATAACTTTCAATGTTAGGAGTAGAAATCCTTTGCATATGGGCCCAGAGTCCATTTTTCTTTGATTCACTTTGACTAATTGCGTAATCATATTCTAGGTCACTTCTATCGTGCACTCAGTGATTCCTTGCATGAATGGCACTTTTTCCAGAAACTACTGCATGCTGATTTCAAACCCGTCCATTTCTGGAATTTAAATGGTGTTTTCCTTTTTCCTGCAGATTTATCCCTATGAAGCACTCATGGTGACCAGTAGAGGGCGGAATAAAGTGCTAAAGGATGTAGACAGGACCAGGCTGGAGGTAAAACAAGGCACAGTCCCAGTTTTAATACTTCTGGTAAAGCATAGGGTTGCTAGATTCCCCCCCCCAAAAAAAAAAAGAGGACAACTGGCCCCGCCCCCTGCACTGCCCCAGGCCGAACCCCCTGTTTAAGTTTAAGTTTATTAGGATTTTATATACCGCCTATCAAGGTTTTCTAAGCGGTTTTACAATCAGGTACTCAAGCATTTTCCCTATCTGTCCCGGTGGGCTCACAACCTATCTAACGTACCTGGGACTATGGAGGATTAAGTGACTTGCCCAGGGTCACAAGGAGCAGCGCGGGATTTGAACCCACAACCCCAGGGTGCTGAGGCTGTAGCTTCAACCACCGCACCACACACTCCTCCCCGAGACTTTAAGAGCTTTTGCGCATGTATGGATGGTGATGTGATGACGTCACGCATACATATAACTAGGGTTACCAGATTTTCCTTTGGGAAAATCCGGACTCATGGCCACGCCCCCCAGGACCGCCCAGTTCCGCCTCTGTCCTGCCCTCTCAGCCCCGCCCCCAGACGGCATCCGCACAGGTGCTGACACCACGTTGCATCCGCGCATGCACGGATGCTCCTTCCTCTTGCGATTATGTTGGGAAGTTTTTCAAAATCTGGACATAGTGCCGGGTTTTGAAAATCTGTCCTGACCCACTGACATGTCCTCAAAAGGAGGATATGTCCGGACCCCCAGAAGAAAGACATGTCCGGGGAAATCCGGATGTTTGGTAACCCTACATATAACATCATCATGGTGATGTCCATGCCTGCGCAGAGGGCCTCCGGTCACAGCCCTGGGCTCAGGGACTTCCAAAATCCGTACAAACTTCCAGGTTTTGGAACTCTCTCTGGGCACCCGGACAGTCCTCTAAAAAGAGGGCATGTCAGTTTTTTCCCGGACGTCTGGTAGCCCTAGTAAAGCAAAGGCAGACACTAAATAGGCTAACAAACGTGTCACCAGCTCCTTGAACCTTTTGGAGTTCTTACTCCCTCTAGAAATGGTAAGTGGTACAAATTAAGGCATGCAACTAGGATTGCCAGCTGGCTGGTTTTGCAAAGGCCAGGCTGGCTGTTGGCAGACTCTTTAAAAAATGGTACCCAAAAAGCCGGGGGGGGGGTTCCCTGCCCCTCTGCCTCGCTGTCTTATCAGCTCTCTCTCCCTCCTGCAGGTCTCCCTTCCTCCCTTTGGCTCCAATTGTACGTCTTCCCTTGCGGTGCTGGAAAACCCAGTGAATCGCAGGCATAAAGGCACATTGCTTCCAGCTGCCCCGATGCTTCCCTCTGCTTGGTCCCGCCTTTTTTATGCAACTTCCTGTGTGCTCATGCAGATTTTATGGGTACCATTTTTTGAGTCCATTTATTAAATATAGTCCTTAATGTCTACCAGTTACTATTTAAAAGCATAAAAATACTACACTGTGAACTGAATTAAAAAAAAACCCACACCAAAATGTTTTTTGTCGTATCTTCCACAGAACCTGGCTGATTCTTGTGAAATTTAGTGCGTCGTGTCCTGAATAAAGTTGATATAAAATATTGTAAATATTTCCCACTACACCACAACACTACCTTGTGAAAATGAATTGTAAACCTAATAAAAGCACATCAGAATTTTTACGGCTTATCTTGCAGAAGAATGTAATTTCAAAAAGTAACGTTTCAATTAAGCAGATGTTTGAAGTGCGCTCTTTTTGCACGAAGGCACGCCCTCAGCCTTGGCCGCCACTTATCTATGGACTTGTCAACGATGCTCTGATTCAGCTCAGCTCAAACAGAGATGAGGCGCTCTTTAAGGTCTTCGATGTCAGATATCGCCGTCTGGTAGATGTGTTTCTGTATCAGCTCCAGATCCGGTGGTCAACTGGGTTTAGGTCTGGTGAATTCACAGGATCAGTGAAGTCTGGGGGTCTTCCAATGTAGCAGTTCTATGGTGTCCTTTGCCCAATGTGCTGGGGCTTTGTCCTGCTGGAAGATAAAATGGCCTCCCGACATGCGACGGATCGCTGACATCACCTTCTGCGTCAAGAGGACGTCCCGGTAGTATGCGCCGTTGATCGATGAAGAACAGATCTGTGAATCAGAGTTTCGAGATGGCGACCGTGACCATGACTGATTGGCTGAAGGTTGGGCGGGTCCGTAGTAGGCGTTTGGCATTAACCTCACGCTTCAGTTTCGTTGAAGGCACGTAAAGGCGATCATTCTGATGTCAGAGAAAGGGCGGGACCGCCGGAAGAGGAAGCACCGCAGACGCAGGGCTCAGAGAAGGGGCGGGACCGCCGGCAGAGGATGCAGCAGGACAACGGTAGGCAGCTTCTCCATGATGGGGGGGGGAGGCTGTGGGGGTGCGAGCAGTCCTTCGGGGAGGGGGTGCAGGTGCGAGTGCGAGCGGTCCTTCGGGGTAGGGGTGCGAGCGGTCCTGCGGGGGGGTGAATCGGATGTCGGGGGGGGGGGCATCAGGCTTTCAGGGTGGGGACAGGACTTCAAGGGGGTCAGGACTTCAAGGGGGAGAGGAGAGTCGGGGCGGGCGAAAGGAGAGTCGGGGCAGCCAGAGGAGAGTCGGGGCAGGAGAAAGGAGAGTCGGGCGATGACGGGAGAGTCGGGGTGGCATGCGCGGTATACGGGTGTGCGCGGTATATAAAAATTTATTCACATAAATTACAGTTTCCCGCGTGCTATACCCGTGTGCGCGTTTTACACGGGTGCGCGGTATATGAGTGAAAATATGGTATATACCGCAGGACCATGAAGTTCTACGCGGTTTGCAATGGTTAAAAGATGTTACAGATTGAGTAGAATTAACAAGGTTAGAAGCTAGTTATTTTTTGTTTTTTTTATAATTCTTTATTGATTTTTAAACAAGAACAGTGTTATATAAATAAAAGAACAGTATATTATTGCATTAAGTCATAACATTAATATCTATATAGATAACAGAACTATCATTCAATAATTACATTATTTTGCATATAGTAATAACATAAGAACTAAGTAAATAATATAAAATGAAACCAAGTTACCTAAAATATCATTATCAATATTTCCTCCCAACCCCCCACCCTCCCTGGATGTGTAAAGATAAATAAACCAAGAAAAAAGTAAGACAAAATACAGTATTACATTTGTACAAATGTAGTCAATGGGCACCAAATTTAGTTGAATATTCCACTAAGTCCCCTACACTCTGCATTAATTCGTTCATATTTGTATATAGTACACATTCACCCACCAGAAAGTATAATTTATTCTATCATGATTCTTCCAATTACTTGTAATCAACTGAATGGCTATACCTGTAAGAATTAAAAATAGACGACTTTTATACTTATCTAAAGTGGGTTTAACATGTAAAATTGTTCCACAAATTATAGCCTCATATGTTAATGGAATATTTGAATCTAAAACTAGATTAATTTGTCTCCATATGGATTTCCAAAATATTAATATAAATGGAGAAAAGCTAGTTATTAACAGCGCTAGAGATCAGTTATTGTGGAGTAGGATTGTACAGGTTAGTTGCCCAAATACTTCAGGAACAGATGTGTTTTTAGGTGTTTCCTAAATTCCCCATAAGTAGTAGGGGTGAGCAATTGTTCCGGATCTTTGCCCCATAATGCCGCTTGATGTGAGAGAAGATGTTGATGGTGTTTTTTTAAATTTACATCCTTTAACCGGTAGGGAAACAAAATGTGCTCTTATGTGCGAATCAAGCGCAGGCGTCCGTTGCCTGGCTTACGATCCACAGCGCCCGTTAACCGGATCTTCCGTAGCCGCACGTCAAGGCTGTTTTTGTTCCAACCCTTCTGTGGGAACTCTTTCAACAATCATTGAGTGCTTTAACCTTTTGGCAGTACCAAGTTCTGTATCAGATTTCGGTCTTCTGTGGTGAAAACCATTTCGATACAGAGACTGTTTACAAGCTGTCGTCTGCTTCTGCGCGGATCCCACAGCAACAATTCATTTTCACAAGGCAGTGTTGTGGTGCGGTGGGACATATTTACAACATTTTACATTAACTTCATTCAGGACACGACGCACAAAATTTCATAAGAATCGGCCGAGTTCTGTGGAAGGTAACGACAAAAAAAGATTTCGGTGTGGGGTTTTTTGTTTCAGTTCACAGTGTATATATGAAACAGAATCGTCATCTGAAAAGTTCAAATGTGAATAAAAGATGAGGGATGATAATAAAATTCATTTTGAAGTTGGGAGCAATAGTTGTATCTTTCTAGAACACATATTTAGATATGGCCCTCCGTGGTGTGATCTTTTGATATGAAGATTAGAGAATGACACGGTGACAAAATTCTTCACCGTTCCCATCCCCGCGGATAACCTCGGGAAACCATCTTCATGTCATTCTTTAAGGAGAGAGGGAAGAATCAGAGTATGAATGGCCTCAACCACTGACCCGCAAGCTTTGCTTTGAAGAATGCTGGTGTAGAAGGACTGAGGTTGAGTAGCAACATTCCAGAACTGAGATTGTGATGTCATAATGCCTCATTCCACCAGTGCCTAAGAGCCAATCACATCAGTGATGTCACAATGGCTTCATTATCCTTGGCTCACATAAGAATCAGAGTATGAATGGCCACAACCACTGACCCGCAAGCTTTGCTTTGAAGAATGCTGGTGTAGAAGGACCGAGGTTGAAATAGACACTAGAAAATGTCATGGGATTATTTCCCGCGGTTATCCGCGGGGACGGGAATGGTAATGAATTTTGTCACCGTGTCATTCTCTAATGAAGATCCTATTTCATATATTTTTTATACCTATAAGAAGAAATATATTTGAGCTGATATGTACCCTATATGTACAAGTTATATATTCAATGGCTGAATTTTGCCGCTAAATGTATAACTTTGCTGAGTGTGTAATATTTTTGAATATTGGCTTCAAGAAGTAGAGTCTGAAATTCAAATTATTCTTTGAACCCTGCTTACGAGAAGTGGAGAGCATTTTCACTGTGGCTGACCCTGGTCTCTTTCCTCAGCGCCATCTGGCCCCCGAAGTGTTCCAGGAGATCTTTGGCATGGCTATCCAGGAATTCAACAAGTTACCTCTTTGGAAACGTAACGAAATGAAGAAAAGAGCCCGGCTCTTTTAAGACTCCCTCGGAGACCCAAACCACTTGGATCCCAGGAAATCGTACTGAAAAAATTGCTTTAGGTTTTTGTTCATTCCTGGAGAATCTCTGGAGACGCAGCGACTGAAGAAGACGCCTGGGGAAACGGAGGTGCATGGGCGGGAAGCACACCTCCTAGCAATGGGGCAAGCATTCCTGCCTCCAGAGCTTGGGCCATAAGTTTGGCACATCCAGGTGCCCGTCCGTCTCTGCTGCTTCTTCTCTCTGCCTTTTTGGATCCTGATAACTTTGGATGGAATTGGTTGAGCCTGGAAGTGCCCTTAGAATGCCTAGAAGAACCAAGAAACTATCACTCCAAGAACATTAAAAATACAGTATATATATGCATATAGATATATATATATTATCATGTAGTTCAAAAGAAAATAAATACATCCAACATATTCCTTATTAACATTTTGCACATCAGTTTCTTAATTTGCAGAGGATTTTTCAACAAAAGTTTGGGGGGTTTTAAGTGTTAGCAGAGAGAAAAGTTTGCACCTTACAAATCCTTGTTTGATATTTATATTTTTAAAAAATTCTCTGTTGCTCGAGAACATGCAGGATGATGTAACCCTGACGATCGGACATGACTGTGGAGATGCGATATAACCAGGTGTTGGATTCAGCAGCCTCTCGAGCCCCTGGTGTTATCGGAATATTAATTCTCAAGTGCTGTCAGGGGGTGCTGTGTCACGGAAGATACTGTCATTTACTGTATATGGTTATAAAGGCCCTGCCCACCGTATTCCAACTTAGAATTTAAGTAGGACACATTTTAAGTTGGGGAACAGAATCCCTATCATCTGCCTCCCAGCAGAACTAACCATCTTTGGGAAATTCAAGTACAGTATAATCTCGTTATAACGGACTTCAAGGGACCTGGAGAAACGGTCCGTTATATCCAGAGTCCATTATATCCAGAGTTGCATTTTTTAAAAACTTTATTTAGGTCAACTTGAAACAACGGTCAATCAGTGAACAACAGTCACTGCAGTAGCATATCAGCAACACCAAGAACAAAACTCAGCACGAAATGATTGCAAAACCAGAACCCTAAAAGGTGTTCTAAAGCAGGGGTGTCCAACCTGCGGCCCCGTAAAGCACTTTTTGCGGCCCCGATCGAGGGCGTTGCAGTGTTTTCCTCTGCTGCCCCCGTCTTGCTGCAGCTTTGCGCGTTTGTGCAGCCCCAGAAACATTTTTTTCGGCCAATGCGGCCCAGGGAAGCCAAAAGGTTGGACACCCCTGTTCCAAAGCATTATGTCGTACTGTACTGGAAAAAAAAATACTCTGTCATTTTCTTCTGGGCTGCATTTTGATACTGTGTCACCGGCACACCACGTGCCTTGTAGGCGGAGCCTGCATGTCTGTTATAGCCGAACAAAACTACAGCTAAAAGTGGCTCTCGGGACCAAAATAATTGTCCGTTAATCCAAAAGTCCGTTATATGCAAGTCCGCTATATCCGATGATTTTCTGTATAATGGCGCTTGGCTGTGACCAGCGGACCTCGCCCGCTATAGTCAAGGTTCAGTTATAAGCGAATCCGGTATAACTAGATTATACTGTAATTCCGAATCCGTATTTCATTCTGCTTCACTGCCAGATTAGTTGACACACTCCTTATGACATAAGAAACACTATCACCTGCTTGGATTGGGATACAGGAAGAAACCTTACTCAGTTGCAAAAAAATATTATATGCAGAATACCAAAAAAAATACTTCCCAGTCAATATTCTGTTTCAAAACTTTTAATTAAAATCTCTTGCTTCACCAGGATTCCTTCTCCAATGAAAGGACCAGATCATGCAAAAAAAAAAAACTGATCTTGAATTTCTCAATTTGATTTCAATTCCGGTTCACTCTGTAACTATTTTTTGGCTCTTTAGGGCTAAAGAGTGAAACAGAATTGAAAGACTGGTTGTTCACCCTCTCCAAGGTACAGAGACCGAGAGGGCACTCTCTAAAGTTAAAAGGGGATAGATTCCGTACGAACGTAAGGAGGTTCTTCTTCATCCAGAGAGTGGTGGAAAACTGGAACACTTTTCCGGAGTCTGTCATAGGGGAAAACACCCTCCAGGGATTCCAGACAAAGTTAGACAAGTTCCTGCTGAACCAGAACGTACGCGGGGAAGGCTAGACTCAGGGCACTAGTCTGTGACCTATGGGCCAATGCGGGAGCAGATTGCTGGGCACGGTGGACCACTGGTCTGACCCAGCAGCGGCTGTTCTTATGTAAATCAAGAGAAATTCAAGATAGGCAAGTTTTTTTTTTCATGATCTGGTCCTTTCATTGGAGAAGGAATCCTGGTGAAGCGAAAGATATGAATGAAACGTTTTGAAACAGAATATTAGCTGGGAAGAACCCTTACTCCCCAGACATCAGCCTCTCCCCTTTAACACCTGGTTGAAGCGATCCCCTCCTCCTGCTACCATGTCGGCAGGTCACTGACGAGAAGTTTAAAATCCATCCACACAAGAACCCAATAGAAGCTGGCAGGTAGGCAACGCGTAACCCGTTGTGTTCTAGAAGCAGAAAGTACGGTGAGACGATGCTTCTCAACAGCTGAGGCATAGCATATGGTGTGATGAAAGACAGATAAGAGGGGAGAATATAATATTTGTCTCTTGGGGAAGGGATATCCCTTCAAGGCCCAGGTGTAGATCTCCTACATCACCAATACTCAAAGATTCTAGAACTGGGCGTCACAATTTAGGTGAACACTTTACGCGGGCTGTGAGCCTATTCGCTAGCGGCACGTAATTTATGTTATAGAATACTGTTGGCCCGGCCATGCTCCTGCCCCTGCGAGCCCTCCCTCGCAGTTACTGCTGAGAACGCACTTAGCACGTCTGCGTATTACTGGTTGGCGTTCGTTGGGTTAGGTGCGTATTTGGCGCTTAACTTTTGGTGACCTGTTCTAGAATGAGGAAGAAAAGGGGTAATTCTATAAGCAGCCGCCTCCTTTCAGACACCCCAATGCCACATGAGGAGAACCTGTCCTATAGGTTCTTTCATTCCTATATAGAATAAGCTTAAAATTGGTGCCATAACCGGTGTCTGTAGCGGGTGCTCCATTATAGACTTACCCTCAAGATAACTAAGCCCAAGGACTAAGCCTTAAGCAAAACACAGTCCACACAGCAATCCACTATATATATATATATAAAAAAAAGTCCACACACACTCTACAGGTGTCTGGCTTATATGGAATTGGGAAGAACCATTGCAACCATCTCAGTAACAGAACATAAGAATGGTCTTACTGGGTCCATCCTCACGGTGGCCAATCCAGGTCCCTAGTACCTGGCCAAAACCCAAGGAGTAGCAACATTCCAGAATCCCAAAGAGTAACAAAAGATTCTAGAACCCCAAAGAGTAGCAACATTCCATGCACAATCCTCAAGTAGTAGCATGATTCTAGAATCCCAAAGAATAAGAAAAGATTCCGGAATCCCAAAGAGTAGCAACATTCCATGCTACCGATCCAGGGCAAGCAGTGGCTTCCCCCATGTCTGACTCAATAATAGCCTATGGACTTTTCCTCCAGGAACTTGTCCAAACCTTTGTTAAAACCAGCTATGCTATCTGCTCTTACCACATCCTCTGGCAACGCGTTCCAGAGCTTAACTATTTTCTGAGTGAAAAAATATTTCCTCCTATTGGTTTTAGAAGTATTTCCCTGTAACTTCATCAACTGTCTCCTAGTCTTTGTAATATTTGATGGAGTGAAAAATCGATCCACTTGTACCCCGTTCTACTCCACTCAGGATTTTGTAGTCTTCAATCATATCTCCCCTCAGCTGAAGAGCCCTAACCGTTTTAGTCTTTCCTCATACGAGAGGAGTTCCATCCCTTTTATCATCTTGGTCGCTGTTCTTCGAACCTTTTCTAGCACCGTTACATCTTTCTTGAGATAAGGAGACCAGACTTGAATGCAATACTCCAAATGAGGGGCATAGCCGAGTGTTGTCAGCAGAGGAGAAGGGTACAGATAGGAGAGACTTACCTGATTAGCCGAGTTCCCAAGGAGGAGTACAGGGCAAGATGAGAGAGGAGAGATATTGAAGAGCTGCAGAGTGAATGCACTTGTAAGTCAATAAGGGGTGTTTGAACTGCATGTGACTTGAGGAGAGGGGTATATCTCAAGAAAGATACAGTGACGCTAGAAAAGGTTCAAAGAAGAGCGACCAAGATGATAAAGGGGATGAAACTCCTCTTGTATGAGGAAAGACTAAAAAGGTTAGGGCTCTTCAGCTTGGAAAAGAGATGGCTGAGGGGAGATATGACTGAAGTCTACAAAATCCTGAGTGGAGTAGAACGGGTACAAGTGGATCGATTTTTCACTCCGTCAAAAATGACAAAGACTAGGGGACACTCGATGAAGTTACTGGTAAATACTTTTAAAACCAATAGGAGGAATTTCTTTTTCACTAAGAGAATAGTTAAGCTCTGGAACGCGTTGCCAGAGGTTGTGGTAAGAGCGGATAGCATAGCTGGTTTTAAGAAAGATTTGGACAAGTTCCTGGAGGAAAAGTCCATAGTCTGTTATTGAGACAGATATGGGGGAAGCCACTGCTTGCCCTGGATCGGTAGCATGGAATGTTGCTACCCCTTGGGATTTGGCCAGGTACTAGGGACTTAGATTGGCCACTATGAGAACGGACAACTGGGCTTGATGGACCATGTTCTTTCTTTCTGCACCTCACACCTAGAACACCTAGGGGCTCTTTTCCCTGGAGAAGCGGAGACTTAGAGGGAAAATGATTGAGACTTATAAGATCATGAAGGGCATAGAGAAAGTGGAGAGGGACAGATTCTTCAAACTTTTGAAAACTACAAGAACGAGAGAGCATTCGGAAAAATTGAAAGGGGACAGATTCAGAACCAATGCTAGGAAGTTCTTCTTCACCCAACGGGTGGTGGACACCTGGAATGCGCTTCCAGAGGGAGCGATAGGACAGGGTACGGTATTGGAGTTCAAGAAGGGACTGGACAACTTTCTGAAGGAAAAGGGGATAGAAGGGGATAGATAGAGGGTTGCGTACAGGTCTGGACCTGATGGGCCGCCGCTTGAGCGGACTGCTGGGCATGATGGACCTCTGGTCTGACCCAACAGAGGCACTGCTTAGGTTCTCAACAGACCGCTTGAGTCCATATATCAAGTTCCATCTCTGGTAGAATTCAAATCTAGGCTAAAAGCCCACTTTTTGGAGATTGCTTTTAACACCTAACTCCCACCCGCTGGTAAAGCACCCATGCTTGTTTTATCATTCCCTCTCTGAGAAACTCCTAACCCCCTACTTGTCCCATTTGTCTGAACAATTAGATTGTAAGCTCTACTGAGCAGGGACTATCTCTTGAATGTTTAATGTACAGTGCTGCGTATGTCTAATTATGTGTATTTAGATTTACATAAACCAGCATCAACTCCTCCGAAGTGTTTTACCCAATTTCCGAATACTGATCTCACTTCCACCTTCTCTATCTGTCCCAAGCATGATGGAACATTCCAGGTGTTGTCCTCTTTGTTTCTTAGAGATCACAGAGTTACCTTAGTAGAGCCCTAGAGGGTCTTTATACCTATGTAAGGCCAATACCTTCTTATGCATACAGGGGTCAATATTCAACTTGATTCAATCAGGCAGGAGAGGCATGATATAATTGCTTGAGCAGGGCTATCCACTAGCTTAATATCAATACCAGTGGCATAGTAAGGGTGGGTGCAGTCCGCCCCGGGTGCAGTCTTGCTAAGGGGATGGTACCCCTCCTCCTCTCTGCCCCCTTCTTGCCATGCGCTCCTTGCCTTCCCTGTACCTTTTTGTACGTCCCCAGCACAAGGTTGCTGCCCACGTCAGCATCGGCACTCTTTCTGACATCACGGGACCCGCACCTAGGAAGTGACCTCAAAGGGCAAGGCGACACCAACGTGGAAATACCGCTTAAGCCTGAGAAGTTAAAGAGGTATGGAGAAAGTTGAAGGGGGCGTGTGTGTGCATGGCAGGGGGTGGGGGAGGGGCCACTCACCTAAGCTACGTCACTGATCAAGACAGCGCTAAGGTGGTGTCTCGCAAATTTCTGTCAAGCCGCGGCACGCTAAACGTGGCGACCGTGGCTTGAGGCGTCCAGAAGTGTTCGGATGTTGACGCGATGACATCACGCACATGTTTTATCAAGGCGCTGGAATCGCACCTCTGTAGGTGCTTTGGGCTGCCTAATGCCACAGTAGGCTAATGCCGGAAGTGGATTTAGGTGGCCTAAACCAGTGTTTCTCAGTTCGGTCCTGGAGTACCCCCTTGCCAGTCAGGTTTTCAGGATATCCACCATGAATATATAGGAAAGAAATTTGAATATAATAGTGACTGTGTATGCAAATCAAGTTTATGCTTATTCATGGTGGATATCCTGAAAACCTGGCTGGCAAGGGGGTACTCCAGGACTGAACTGAGAAACTCCGGCCTAAACCACCTGCAGAGGTGCAATTCACATCAAAGGTAGGCGCTGGAAAGGGGAGGGGGTGGCGCCCCCACCAAGATGATACCTGGAGCGGACCGCTTCCTTCCTATGCCACTGGTCCTGAGCACAAGACCTTTTCTAAAGGATGGCAGTAATGCCAGTCAGTTCTTCACCTCTTATTAAAAACAGCGGGCACAGTGAGCAGGATTTGGATAACGCACAGGCTGGATCCTGAGGAATTGATAACATATGAGTATAAGTCTCCGTATTCGCAGTTTCAGCACTCACGGTTTCACTTATTGGCAATTTTTCACATGCTGACTCCTTCCCCCCCCCCCAATTACATCATGAGTAAAATACTGTACCGATAAAAAGTTTGGCGCTTACCAGCTTTCACCCTGAAAATCGCTGCTTGTTATTCGCGATTTCAATATATTAACGGTGGCTGTTACAAAAAAAACTGCGAGTAACATATAAAAAGTTATTCGCAGCTTTTCCATATTTGCGGTTGTGCTCCGCCCCTAACCACCGCGAATACGGAGGGAGGAGTGTATTTCACCCTAGATCAGCGGTGTCAAAGTCCCTCCTGGAGGGCCGCAATCCAGTCGGGTTTTCATGATTTCCCCCAATGAATATGCATGAGATCTATTTGCATGCTCTGCTTTCATTTTATGCTAATAGATCTCATGCAGATTCGTTGGGGAAATCATGAAAACCCGACTGGATTGCGGCCCTCCAGGAGGGACTTTGACACCCCTGCCCTAGAACAGTGGTTCCCAACCCTGTCCTGGAGGAACACCAGGCCAATCGGGTTTTCAGGCTAGCCCTAATGAATATGCATGAGAGAGATTTGCATATGATGGAAGTGATAGGCATGCAAATTTGCTTCATGCATATTCATTAGGGCTAGCCTGAAAACCCGATTGGCCTGGTGTTCCTCCAGGACAGGGTTGGGAACCACTGCCCTAGAAGATACAAATGACTCAATAGGATAGGGGTCTCAAAGTCCCTCCTGGAGGGCCGCAATCCAGTCAGGTTTTCAGGATTTCCCCAATGAATATGCATGAGATCTATGTGCCTGCACTGCTTTCAATGCATATTCATTGGGGAAATCCTGAAAACCCGACTGGATTGCGGCCCTCGAGGAGGGACTTTGAGATCCCTGCAATAGGAGGATACCTTTCACCCCCTGTATGTTTTCTTCAGAATGGCTGATGTTTTTGCCCCTTGTAACTAGGTTTCCAGGTCTTTTTCGTTAGGGCTATCACCAGTATTTTTTTATTTTATTTTATTTATTCATTTTCAATAATACAATTCAAGATATACTTGTACAGAAAACTTTTAAGTCGAAAAGAAAAATTCCAACAATAATATAATAACTTCAAAGATATTAAATTAACTTAAATCAGCTCAAGTCCACAAAAGATCCAAAATGTAATTTATAAAACGGAAACTAGGAAATTTTAACTAAGGAAAATTGATGCAAATTAACTGATATGGACATCTAAATTATTCTATACTCCTTTCTTTTCCTTCTCAAGCCGAGATAGAGATAGGAAAGTTGTCAGCTGGTAGGGCTCAAAGAAAACATATTTTTGTGAATTTTTGCAAGGATATCGAAGGTAAAAAGTTGCTCCAAGAGCTATAATTCCCGGTTTTAACATAAGAAATTATTTTCTTCGCTTTTGTGTGTCCCTAGCTAAGTCTGGGAACATTTGTATCTTAAGCCCCAAGAATTCTTTCACTCTATTTTTAAAGAAAAGTCTCAAAATCCAATTCTTATCCATCGTTAGGGCTAAAGTTGCCACTAATGTTGCAGGAGTAGCCATTTCTCTGTCTGATAATTCCAGTAATGCTGATACATCTATTGGTCCTTGGCTATTTTCTTGTTGTTGAATTTGATTTTTCTTGGGTAAATAGTAGACCTGTGTAAATGGAGATAATGAACCTTCAGGAACTTCCAATATTTCCACCAGGTATCGTTTTAACATCTCACAAGGAGTGATTATTGTAATTTGTGGAAAATTAATCAGTCTGATATTGTTACCTCTTGAAAAATTTTCAATATCACCAGCATTTTAAGGCCCTTGCCGATCGCCCTGCTGGTATCCCAGTCAGCTGTTGGAGGGACAGAGGAACAGCAGAGCCATCTCATAACATAATCCATTGGAATGCATTGAAAATGCCTCTGTGGGAAAGTTCCCTAAGGCCTGAACCTGAAGAGGACTATTCCATGGCTCCACCTCTGGGACGACTCAGCCAGTTGTGAACAGAGCGTCACTGCCGCCATCTGACCTTGAAGAAGTCACTTGATCTCCCTGGACCTCTACTTTTAACCTTGGTTTCTCAGGATCCCTGCAGCGTGCTGCCAAAAGAAAAAAAGAAATCTTGTTTTCCAGCAGATACTGAAGGCTGAAAGCAGAATTAACCTTTATTCGTCCTACTGTCTTTTTCCATTCCATTGTATCCGATGCCTGGGAACAGACTGAAACCCAAAGACTGTGAAATCCTGGCCTTATGTATGCTGAAATACTGCTGGCCTGCTCCCTGACCCACTGACTAAGGACTGAGGAATGTCCTACACCCCAAAGCACAGGGCACAGGGAGGCAGCGGGATGGAAACTCACCAAATGGCAGCAGATATGACAGCAGTGATAGATAAATAGTTCAAAGACACTCGCAAGAGAACTAAAGGGGGAGAAAGGCTTTGGTCTACTCTGAACGGAATGCCATGTCTACATTCCAGCAGTCGCCAACAAACTCCATGTCATATGGGCTGAACTGAGCCAATCCTGGGTTTGTTTGATTGTCTGCATCTACCTATGTCCCACTGAACTCAATGTCATTCTAATGTCCTGGGCGAGCATCTGGTGGACTATACAAACATATTTTTTAAACTGTGTTGAAGGCAGAACTGGGACTTGCAAAGCCAGGAGGCCAGTTGGCATGGTAATCTACTCTTTCCACACAATGTGCTCAGAATTGGGGAGGGGTTCTCGCATTTTAACTTAGAGTTCAAATAACCAGAAGTTCTTTAGAGGAACTATTGATACCATCATTATGGGCCGGTAAAGATAAGGAAATCACAGAGTAAGAACAGAAAAATAGCCTTACTGGGTCAGACCAAAGGTCCATCAAGCCCAGTAGCCCGTTCTCACGGTGGCCAATCCAGGTCCCTAGTACCTGGCCAAAACCCAAGGAGTAGCAACATTCCAGAATCCCACAGAGTAACAAAAGATTCTAGAACCCCAAAGAGTATCTAGATTCCAGGTAGAATCTCAAAGAATAGCAAGATTCCGGAACCCCAAAGAGTAGCAATATTCCATGCTACCGTTTCAGGACAAGCAGTGGTTTTCCCCCATGTCTTTCTCAATAACAACTTATGGACTTTTCCTCTAGGAATTTGTCCAAACCCTACTTAAAACCGGCTACGCTATCCGCTCTTACCACAACCTCTGCCATGAAACATCACAGGGTAGATTGCTTGCTGTGCACTTTGCCATGAGTCAGTGGCATAATCCATCTAGCATAAAATATACTGAAAAATCAGTACTGTATATACTGAAAAATCAGTATATCTATCACTCAAGATAGTAGAAAAACTGGAAATGTCACAAAAACAAACAAACACTACTGCTTATTGAAACTTCAAACAACAATCATGTATTATATAAACTCTATTCAGAACGTTGAGTCACAAACATTTCATGGTTACCAGACGTTTGGATTTCCTGGATGACTTAGTAAAGGGGGCGGGGGTTAATGAGCTATCAAGTATAAATGAATGGGCCTTAATGACCAATAATTGCACTCAATTGACACTAATTTGGATTTACATACCCTTCCGTAACCCCTGAGCGCCTAAATCCCATATTCCCCACTGTTAACATTAAAATAAGTAGGGCGCAAGTAATGTACAATATCAATACTAAGAAAAGGAAAACGAGACCATATACGAACTTCCAATATACATTGTATTTTATTCCAAACTTCTTGCTAGAATGTTCTTCCTGACCTTCTCGGTCTTCTCCTACCAACTCTGATGCCTTAAGCTTGGGCCACACCGCTTCCCTGATCTTCGCCTTAGATACGATGACCCAGCTTCGAATGGAGTCTTCTTCCCCCGGGACCTTCTCTCTGGAGACCTCTTGCCTCAGGGCCTCCTTGACCTACTCAACCCAGCACCACCACTTCTTAGGAGAAGAAGAAAGGATAGAAGTGGTTGGAGAACCAGAGAAACAATAGGGGAGTCTGGGCCTGAGACGTAGGAGGACATAAAGGACGTCCTTGAGATCTATAAAGAGAAGAGACAGACGGTGCTGTTCCCATCTGGGGTAAACAACAAGGGAGTGAAAGAAATAAAGGGGAATCTTTTGGGGAGACCTGGGAGTTTAAGGGCGCCTTTCACTAAGGCGTGCTAGCGGTTTTAGCTCGCACTACATTGCCGCGTGCGCTACACGCTAACGCCTCCATAGAGCTTGCGTTAGTGTTTTCGTGTAGCGCAGGGGTCAGCGCGCGCTCAAAACGCTAGCGCACCTTAGTAGAAGGAGCCCTAAGACAGATGGAAAATCCTGAGAGTTTAAGCGACTGACAGTGTTAATTTTTTATCTCTGTCTGCAGTTCTGCTATGGTTATAATTTTGGCCCCATCAGACACCCATCCCACGATCCCTCTCCTGCTCAACAGACAACAGTATCCCACCCAATGTCTGACTCTGCATCTTTATGTCTTATATCTTTTCAAGGTTACTTAAGTTTACTCTTCTGAAATGTGTCTACCTTTTACATAATATCTTTAAGCTGATGCGGATTTTCCAACCGTGTTTTTCTGCTTCAGGGAAACACAAGTTCTTGCACATCGAAATCTTAAGCACATAGCTTTTCTTGTTGTTAGTCTGTAATTAGCTAATTATAATTGATATGCAGTCAAGTGTATCTCCGTTTTGCTGAAGAAATCCATTCGGATGATAAACATCTAGACAGACATTTCTCGTTGACGTTACGTTCTATAGCTCCAGCTGTGTCGAAATGATTTTGATAAAAGTAGGGCTAGAGAATCCCTGGGGTCGTGGTCTGAGGGACGAGCGTAGGCTTCACAGCCTCACCATCTTAACCTGAAGCTTCCTATCAGGGTTTGCTCTGCCTCTTCTCGGTCAGATTTTTTAAAAAATGCTGGCAGATTGCTCGACCGAGAAGTCACTCTCGCGTTACCACAGCTCCACACCTGCCAACCGGGCATGACCAATGCTGGAAGTGGCGTTACGCGGCCTAATGCACCTAGGTAGGCGCGAGCCACATTAAGATAAGCGCTGGGTAAGTAGGCCCGGAAAACCCTGGCCTACTTTTCTGGCGCCTGTCTTTCTCAGAGGCGTGATGCTGAAACCAGTGCCGATGTGTGATTCACACGCGATCAGCGGCCGCTTGGAAGGCGACCGCCGATTTCAGCGCTGGTTACAGAATCTGGCCCTTAGTGCTTCAGTATTATCGGCAGCCCATCCCCCAGTCCATCCCTTATCGATGCCAATTCTGAGATTTAAAAAAAGCTGCTAGTTCAGTCGCTGTTGGAACATTTATCGATTTGGTCATTAATTCTGTTGGTGTTGCCAAGAAATATGTTATCTGAAATAATTTTTTCAAGTCTGGTTTTCCTTTTCCTATTCATTTGGAGTAGTATCTACATTTGGCTAATTTTGATTGAGTTATGTACGGTATGGGGCTCATAATCAAAATAAAAAAGTCTAAAAAGTGACCTAAATGGTTGCTTGGACGATCAAAAAGCCATAACCAAAGCTGGTTTTAGACGTAGCTAAAACCAGCTTAGGCCTTTCCCCCTGCCTCTAAACGCACAAAGAGAAAAGAGGCATTTTTAGAGGAGGGGAAAGGGCGGGAGGTGGGCGGGAGGTGGGCCGACCTAGACATAGGCGTACAGCAGGTATAACCAAAGATTTAGGTAGGTTGCCTAGTTGGCACTTATACTTAGACCAAGTCAAAACAGGTTTAAGTGCCGAAAAAGGGGCCTCAGCGGCCCCAGCAACCTCCCTACCGCCTACTGCAACAATCACGGCAGGAGAGATGGCTCATCTCTCCTGCCGTGATAGCGATCCCAAGTGCCGTGTTTGGTGGTATCGCTATCACGACAGGGGAGATGAGCCATCTCTCCTGCCGCGATCATTGCTGGGGGGGGGGGAGAGGTGGATTCTGAAACTGGTGTTGTTTTTGACAGACACCGGTTTCTTAAATATTTACATAGCACCACTGGTTGTGGCTGGGAGATTTATGGCCACCTTTTTTTTTGCACATTATCTCAATATCTTAATGCTTTCCTAGGAAATATGGCTATACCTGCTCCAGTTTTAAGATACAATGTTAATGAAGATTTGATCTTGAACTTTGTGTAGTTTTATTGCTAAACTTTGAATTGATAATATCCCTGGAACAGGCGGCCTGAATCAATACGTCGTGCTCCCTCCCTGGCAGCGTTCAAATCCAAGCTAAAGGCCCACTTTTTAAAATCTGTTTTCAACTCCTAACTCCCACTCATGGCTGTCAGATACCTAGACCCACTATAATCACCCCAACCCCGAAATGTCCTGTCTAAATTAGATCGTAAGCTCTTCTGAGAAGGGACTGTCTATTGTATGTTTTCAACTCTTAACTCCCACTCACGGCTGTCAGATACCTAGACCCACCGTATCATTTCCTCTACCATAATCTCCCCAACCCCAAAATGTCCTGTCTAAATTAGATCGTAAGCTCTTCTGAGAAGGGACTGTCTATTGTATGTTTTCAACTCTTAACTCCCACTCACGGCTGTCAGATACCTAGGCCCACCGTATCATTTCCTCTACCATAATCTCCCCAACCCCAAAATGTCCTGTCTAAATTAGATCGTAAGCTCTTCTGAGAAGGGACTGTCTATTGTATGTTTTCAACTCTTAACTCCCACTCACGGCTGTCAGATACCTAGACCCACCGTATCATTTCCTCTACCATAATCTCCCCAACCCCAAAATGTCCTGTCTAAATTAGATCGTAAGCTCTTCTGAGAAGGGACTGTCTATTGTATGTTTTCAACTCTTAACTCCCACTCACGGCTGTCAGATACCTAGACCCACCGTATCATTTCCTCTACCATAATCTCCCCAACCCCGAAATGTCCTGTCTAAATTAGATCGTAAGCTCTTCTGAGAAGGGACTGTCTATTGTATGTTTTCAACTCTTAACTCCCACTCACGGCTGTCAGATACCTAGACCCACCGTATCATTTCCTCTACCATAATCTCCCCAACCCCAAAATGTCCTGTCTAAATTAGATTGTAAGCTCTTCTGAGAAGGGACTGTCTATTGTATGTTTTCAACTCTTAACTCCCACTCACGGCTGTCAGATACCTAGACCCACCGTATCATTTCCTCTACCATAATCTCCCCAACCCCAAAATGTCCTGTCTAAATTAGATTGTAAGCTCTTCTGAGAAGGGACTGTCTATTGTATGTTTTCAACTCTTAACTCCCACTCACGGCTGTCAGATACCTAGACCCACCGTATCATTTCCTCTACCATAATCTCCCCAACCCCGAAATGTCCTGTCTAAATTAGATCGTAAGCTCTTCTGAGAAGGGACTGTCTATTGTATGTTTTCAACTCTTAACTCCCACTCACGGCTGTCAGATACCTAGACCCACCGTATCATTTCCTCTACCATAATCTCCCCAACCCCAAAATGTCCTGTCTAAATTAGATTGTAAGCTCTTCTGAGAAGGGACTGTCTATTGTATGTTTTCAACTCTTAACTCCCACTCACGGCTGTCAGATACCTAGACCCACCGTATCATTTCCTCTACCATAATCTCCCCAACCCCAAAATGTCCTGTCTAAATTAGATTGTAAGCTCTTCTGAGAAGGGACTGTCTATTGTATGTTTTCAACTCTTAACTCCCACTCACGGCTGTCAGATACCTAGACCCACCGTATCATTTCCTCTACCATAATCTCCCCAACCCCAAATGTCCTGTCTAAATTAAATTGTAAGCACTTCAGAGCAGGGACTGTCTATCGTATGTTAAAATGAATAGCGCTGCATACGCCTTTCAGCGCTTTAGAAATAATAAATAGTAGTAGTAGTAACGAGTGTGTAACCAATATGTTAATCGCATAGTTTTATGCAGTATATAAATTGTTAATTAAATAAATAAATCACTCGAGATAGTAGAAAAACTAGAAATATCACAAAAAAACAAGCGCTGCTGCTTATTGAAACTTCAAACAACAATCATGTATTATATCAGTGGTCTCAAACCTAAACCTTTTGCAGGGCCACATTTGGGATTTGTAGGTACTTGGAGGGCCTCAGAAAAAAATAGTTAATGTCTTATGAAAGAAATGACAATTTTGCATGAGGTAAAACTCTTTATAGTTTATAAATCTTTCCTTTTGGCCAAGTCTTAATAATAATATTGTCATTTATATGATCAAGAAACTGTTTTATTTTACTTTTGTGATTTTGATAAACATACCGAGGGCCTCAAAATAGCACCTGGCGGGCCGCGAGTTTGAGGCCACTGAGTTAAGGGGAACAGTTAATCTGCTGGCTGGGTTGAAGGGCAGAGGGGAGAACAGGACAATCAAGCCATTGTGACATCACTGATGAGGCTGGCTCTTATTGGTGGAATGAGGCATTATGACATCACAATCTCAGCTCTGCTTCCCAAAGGCAAACAGGATGTCATGGTTACAGTTTAGCCAGTGGTCTCCAACTCCAACCCTTTGCAGGGCCACATTTTGGATTTGGAGGTACTTGGAGGGCCTCAGAAAAAAAGAGTTAATGTCTTATGAAAGAAATGACAATTTTGCATGAGGTAAAAACTCTTTAAAGTTTGTAAATCTTTCCTTGTGGCTACATCTTAATAATAATATTGTCATTTATACCTAAAGAGACATACGATCAAGAAACTTTTATTTTACTTTTGCGATTATGATAAACATACCTAGGGCCTCAAAATAGGACCTAGCGGGCAGCGTGTGGAACGGGCTACTGGGATTGATGGACCATTGGTCTGACCCAGTAAGGCTATTCTTATGTTTGAGGCCTCCCAGACCTTGCTGCATTGTCGGTCTCGAAATCTCTACGCTGAAAGTCTGCACGCCACTTCTTCACTGTGGAGTATGAAGGGGCATTTGTCACTCAATGTTTGCCTCATGCATTCGTGGAGTGTGGAGGGGGGGTCACCCCTCCTCCTCTCTGCCCCCCTTCCCGCTCCTCCTTCTGCCACGCGCGTACTCCTTCCCCCGTACCTTTTTTAATTCAGCGTGAGCAGCCACCGACTTTCTGCCTGCGTTGGCTTCGGCGCTCTCTCTGACGTGTCTTCTGGGACCCGCGCCCAGGAAGTCACATCAGAAAGAGTGCTGAAGCCCACGTGGGCAGTAAGTTGGTAACTGCTCTCACTGAAGATAAAAAGGTAAGGATCAGGGGCATGTGGGCGTGGCAGGAGGTGGGAAAGAGGGCGGAGAGAGGCACCACCACCGCAGGCATCACTTACCCTAACTACGCAACTGAATATCTTTCCTGGTTTGTTTGTTTTTTAGGGTGAGTGGTCCATTTTTTTCATTCGCAGGTGTAAAAAAAAAGGAAGAAAAGAGAAGTTAGTTTTCTTTTTTAAAAAAAAAAATCTTTATTCATTTTTAAATCTTATAAGTGTGACATCAAATAATAACATTTTAACTTAAATACAACAAGTTTCCAAGTTTATTAGTTCTTAATATCCCGACCATCAAACAAATATCTGACCGGTTAACAATAAAATTAAATAAGAGATTAATAATAGTAACGAGAAATTAAAGATTGTAGAAAGTGCGTAGGAATATCTGAATTGAACATAAATGACAAAGACTAGACAAACTAGAAAGTGAGGGTAGTGGGGGAGGAATGGGAAAAAGTTACATTGTTTAGATGAAATGGAGAAAGTGGGGAGGGGATAAAACATAAGGGTGAGGGCATGTTGTGGTTATATATACTTGCTTGAAGAAACAAGGAAGAAAATGAGAAGAAGAAGAAAAAAAAAGAAAAAAAAACATGGAGAGGATGAAAAAAAGGAAAAAAAAAAGAATCTAAGTTTGGTTGAATGCGTCCCGAAATAAAAAAGTCTTTAGGTTAGTCTTGAATTTGGCTAATTGTAGTTCGTCGCGGAGGTATTGTGGCAGAGAGTTCCATAATGTAGGGGCAGTTACGTGTATAATAGAAATCTTTTAGGGACGGTATGAATAGAAGTTTTTGGTCAGATGATCTTAATGTGCGAGGAGAACTTTGTGGTATAAGGAGTTTATCAAGAAATAAAGGTTGGTGAGAGAGTTTGATTTTAAAAGAAAGTAAAATGATTTTATAGGTGATGCGGTGGGAGATAGGGAGCCAATGAGCTTCTTTTAGGAGTGGAGTAACATGGTCGAATCTACTTTTTTTATGAATAAGTTTTATTGCGGTATTTTGTATTAATTGTAGACGTCGTAGTTCTTTTTGGGGGAGGCCGTTGAGAAGAGAGTTGCAATAGTCTAAGTGAGAGATTACTAAAGAATGGATCAGAATGGTAATTGAGTCAGTATCCAGTATGGAAATTAATGATCGAATGATGCGGAGTTTATAGAAGCAGACTTTTACGACTGAACTAATATGATCATGGAAAGTTAGATCTCGATCAAAGATGACACCCAGTAGTTTAATTTTAGTTTCCATGAGTAGTGGAATAGATTTAATAGAGATTGTTCCCAATAGAGATTCGGATGTTTTGATTGGGAATAGGAGTCCACGGGATTTATCAATATTGAGTGAGAGTTTGTTTGAGTAGAGCCAGTCATTTATATTATCCAATTTATTGTTTATATCTTTTATGTCTGAGAAGTTAGTAGAATTGATTGGGTGAAGGAGTTGTATATCGTCAGCATAGGCGAAAATTGTAAATCCTATAGATTGTGCTAAAGTAAGAAGAGGGGAAAGAAATATATTAAATAGTAGTGGAGATAGAATTGAGCCTTGTGGGACTCCGAAGGTTTGTAAAATGGTTGAAGAGATTTCGTTTTTTACAAGAACTTTAGAGCTGTGTTCGTGAAAGTAAGATATAAACCAAGAAAGTGCAGAGCCTGTAATACCACAGTCCTTTAATCTGGTGATAAGAAGAGAGTGGTCGATAGTGTCGAAGGCTGCGGACAAGTCGAGAGAGATTAAAAGAACGGATTTTTGATGGTCGTGATAACTTAATATTCTTCAATAATCCATCTTAAAATTTATCTCTCCCCTCCCCTATTCCATTACAATTTTTAAATCACATAAAGGCATATAATAAATTCCTTCTAAACATTCTTTATAATTATACAAAGACCAAAAACCACCCCTCCCCCATCCTTGGACATATACAATTAATGGGAAAAAAGGTATATACTCATTACAATAATTTGTTAAAGGCTCCCAAACATCTTGAAATTTTCTGCTGTGTAGACATTACCCTTTCCATTTTATATATATGACATAAAGAATTCCACCAGAAATTATAATTCAATCTATTCCAATTCTTCCAATTACTCGTAATCTGTTGTATGGCAACCCTGGTCATAATAAGTAAAAGCTTATTATTGTTCGTAGATATTTGGCTCTTAGCCCTCATTGACATGCCAAATAGTATAATATCATACGATAATGCCACCGGATTTTCTAATAAACATTCAACAGATTACGAGTCATTGGAAGAATTGGAATAGATTGAATTATAATTTCTGGTGGAATTCTTTATGTCATATATATATAAAATGGAAAGGGTAATGTCTACACACCAGAAAATTTCAAGATGTTTGGGAGCCTTTAAGAGAAATTAGTTTTCGATGCACTCGACTCATTGGTAGTACAATGAGTTCCTGCAACAGCAGCATATCAGTAGATAAGTTATTGAAGTAAGATCATCTTTTCTTTTATCATTAAGACCCTTGACGTTCAATGAAATAAGATTAAAGGTCATATTATTTGAATTAGTTGATGCTTTATGAGAATTTTTCAAACAAATTTCCAAACTAGATATTGGCTTATCTTGTAGTGTATTAGCGGAAGGTACGAGTTACATGTTTTCAAAAACAGTGCACTTCTGTTAGGATCAGGTGGGAAATCTACAACATGCAAAATCATTCACCAGGAAGCAAATATTGTCAAATTTATTGTACAAGTGAGAACATATTAATAAACTCCTGTTGACATATGAGAAGATGAGCGTCATCTGCAAAGTATTGGTTTAAAAAAAATGAAATAGTAGAGTAATATTTATACCGAAATTCAAACGTAATTCGAACAGTGGTAAGATGACAGTACCATAAGATTCTAATTTTCTGCAGTGCGCAATAAAAAGTCCCATTGTAACCAAGAATTTCCCATGAACTTGCTAGTCAAATGAGTTTATTTGTATCAGGATGGAGTCAGTCTAGAGGAAGGCTACTAAAATGGTGTGTGGTCTTCATGATAAGGCATATAGGGACAGACTAAAAGATCTAAATCTTTATACTTTGGAGGAAAGGCAGGAGAGGGGAGATATGATGGAGACGTTTAAATACCTATGTAATGTAAATGCACATGAGTCGAGTCTCTTTCATTTGAAAGGAAGCTCTGGAATGAGAGGGCATAGGATGAAGTTAAGAGGTGACAGGCTCAGGAGTAATCTAAGGAAATACTTTTTTACAGAAAGGGTGGTAGATGCGTGGAACAGACTGTGTCTGAATTCAAAAGGGCCTGAGATAGGCACGTGGGATCTCTTGGAGAGAGGAAGAGATAATGGTTACTGCAGATGGGCAGCTCTATGACCTCACAATGCAGGTGCACAGAGCCTTAGCCTATAGGAAGAGGAGATGCAAATGTTAAGAGCCTTAGCCAATAGGGAGAGGGGAGATATGATAGAGACGTTTAAATGCCTACGTGGTATAAATGCACCCGAGTCGAGTCTCTTTCATTTGAAAGGAAACTCTGCAGTGAGAGGGCATAGGATGAAGTTATGAGGTGATAGGATCCGGAGTAATCTAAGGAAATACTTTTTTACAGAAAGGGTGGTAGATGCGTGGAACAGTCTCCCAGAAGAGGTGGTAGAGACAGACACTGTGTTTGAATTCAAGAGGGCCTGGGATAGGCACATGAGATCTCTCAGAGAGAGAAAGAGATAATGGTTACTGCGGATGGGCAGACTGGATGGGCCATTTGGCCTTCCTCTGTCTCATGTTTCTATGTGAGAAAGGACTGAGCAATAATTGGAAATTAGTAAAACAGTGAAAATATCTTATGCAGATGATTAAATTGAAGCAACATAAGAACAGCCTTACTGGGTCAGACCAATGGTCCATCAAGCCCAGTAGCCCATTCTCACGGTAGCCAATCCAGGTCACTAGTACCTGGCCAAAACCCAAGGAGTAGCAACATTCCATTCAGAATCCTAAAGAATAGCAAGATTCTAGAATCCCAAAGAGTAACAAAAGATTCCGAAACCCCAAAGAGTAGAAACATTCCTTGCTACTGATATAGGGCAATCAGTGGCTTCCCCCGTTTCTTTCTCACAAAAAGCAGTTACACTCCCCCCTCCATATTGATGGGTTTTGCATTCACAACTTCGGTTATTCGCGAGTCTCTCCTCCCAGACCTCTCCACGCCTTACTTTTAAAGTCTTGTGGTCTAGTGATAAAGCGGGGCAGGAGCAATCTTCCTATGCCCCTGCACTATGCAGAGCACTGATCAAAAATGACAGCCATGAGTTCTCACAGTCTCTCAAGACTGCAGCGGGAACTCATGGCAGCCATTTTTTATCATGGTTCTGCATGCAGGAGTGTAGAAAGATTGCTCCTGCCCCGCTTCATCACTACACCACCAGGATTTGAAAGTAAGGTATAGGGAGGGGTATAGAGAGGTCTAGGAATTGGGTTTGAGGCAGAGGTGGTTCAGAGTCAGCCCTAAAAATTATTTGCAATTTTTTTCTTATTCGCAAGGGGGCTGTGAACCTAACCCCTGTGAATATGGAGGGGGGGGGAGTGTATTAATAATTGTAGGGGCATTGTCATCTTCAATACTCAGACTTTATCGATAGCAGTCGGGTATTATTCTTCAATTAAAGCTGCAAGATTGAGAGGATTAGTAAAGTCTACTTTGGAGGAAAGGTGGGAAAGGGGAGATATGATGGAGATGTTTAAATACCTACGTGATATAAATGCACATGAGTTGAGTCTCTTTCATTTGAAAGGAAACTCTGCAATGAGAGTGCATAGGATGAAGTTAAGAGGTGATAGGCTCCGGAGTAATCTAAGGAAATACTTTTTTACAGAAATGGTGGTAGATGCGTGGAACAGTCTCCCGGAAGAGGTGGTGGAGACAGAGACTGTGTCTGAATTCAAGAGGGCCTGGGATAGGCATATGGGATCTCTTAGAGAGAGAAAGAGATAATGGTTACTGTGGATGGGCAGACTGGATAGGCCATTTGGCCTTTATCTGCCATCATGTTTCTATGTTTGGCTTTAGAAGGTAATCCCTATTTTCGCAGGGTAGAAATCTATTTCCCATTCGTTTTAGTTGAAGCCTAAGTTCTACTAATTTCTTCCTTGTGCTTAGTAAGGTCTGGGGCAAACAACAACATATTTCCTTCAAATTTTAAAGGGGCCGATGTTTTTGCTTTCTGCATTATTTCTAGCAATTGTGGGTATTGAAAAAATTTCATAATAACAGGACGTGGAAACTTGTTGTTAGACAATTGGGATGTTGGTGTTCGATGGGCCCTTTCTGTTTCCAGGTCTTTATCAAAGTTTATGTTTAATAACGAAGAAATTAATTTTCTTATAAATTGTATTATGTCACATCCCTCCCTGCCTTTGGGAAGGCCTAAGATTCTCAGGTTGTTGCGTCGCACATTATTCTTCACGTACTCAAGCTCTTGTTCAAGTTGCAAAATGCTTTTCACTTGTTTTAGCAACAATTTTATATTTTCTCCAGTGACAGATGTTTTTATTTCTAAGTTGGTAATATGTAATTTAAATGGAGATACCTCATTGGTTATGTTTATGATTTCCTCTTTGATCTCTGCTGTGTCATCTTTAGTTTCACGCCTAATTTCCTTAAGGGCCTTAATTTCTTCACGTATATCTAGCTTGGCGCCATACTCGGGATTTGGAAGCGCAGTTTTTGAAGGAGATTCTGTCCCTGGTTTATGTCTTTTACCTGATTTGGAAGATGCCATCTTAATTGATGTTCACACTTCTTCTAGTTGCACAGTGTGGAGAATCAAGAGAAGCGTGCTTCTTATGCCACCATCTTCATTGTTTCAGATCATTGAGTGAACAATGTTGACGAAAAGTATGGAATTTTCAAGTGTGGAACTCCGAGCTATCATCTTGCCACTGTTCAAATTACGTTGAATTTCGGTATAAATATTACTCTATTATTTCATTTTTTTTAACCAATACTTTGCAGATGACACTCATCTTCTCATATGCCAACATGAGTTTATTAATATGTTCTCACTTGTACAATAAGTTTGACAATATTTGCTTCCTGGTGAATGATTTTGTATGTGGTAGATTTCCCACATGATCCTAACAGAAGTGCATTGTTTTTGAAGACACGTAACTCGTACCTTCCGCTAATACACTACAAGATAAGCCATTATCTAGTTTGCAAATTTGTTTGAAAAATTCTCATAAAGCATCAACTAATTCAAATAATATGACCTTTAATCTTATTTCATTGAATGACAAGGGTTTTAATGATAAAACAAAAGAAAAGATGATCTTATTGATATACTACTGTTGCAGGAAACCAGTGGTGTAGTAAGGGTGAGAGGTGCCCCTCCCCACCCCTTTCTCCTCACCCCTTCACTGATCCCCCTTGCCATGATTGCGCCCCCCCCCCCTTCCCCCATCCCCATCTCAAGCATTTTTCCCTGTCTGTCCCGGCGGGCTCCCCCATCCCTTTAGAAGTAACAATTCAAGGTGCTCCTTGCGACCCCAGCGGCTCTCCCTCTGATGTCACTTCCTATTCGCAGCTGATGAGGAACGCAATGAAGTTGTTGCTGGTGGCGGTGGACAAGAAGAGGTACAGGGGAAAGGAAGGGCGGCGTGTGTGTGGTGAGGGGAGGAGTGGGAGGGGGCGGAGGGGAAGAGGGATGCTGATGCCCCCACCAACATGGCGCCTGGGGCAAACCACCCCCTTTGCGTCCCCTAACTATGCCACTGCAGGAAACTCATCTTACTGCCAATGCTTGAGTGCTTTGAAAATTAACTGGTCCTTACTTCCTTTTTCTCCCCTGCACCTGAAAAAATAAATGGATGACTCACACTAATATGAAGGAGAGAATGTGGGGCAGTGGTTAAAGCTACAGCCTCAGTACCCTGAAGTTTTGGGTTCAAACCCACACTGCTCCTTGTGACCCTGGGCAACTCACTTAATCCCCCCCATTGCCCCAGGTACATTAGATAGATTGTGAGCTCACGGGGACAGACAAGGAAAATGCTTGAATACCTGAATAAAATTTATGTAAACCATTCTGAGCTCCCCTGGGAGAGCAGTATAGAAAATGGAATAAATAAATAGTGTGAAAAGTTTTAGCCTCTGATAACCAGAGCTGGTATTGTGACATCATAATGCCTCATTCCACCAATAAGAGCCAACCTCATCAGTGATGTCACAATGGCTTTATTGTCCTAGACTTGGCTCACTTTTGCTGCATTTTGATTTCTAGAGTGGTGCAGTGGTTAAAGCTACAGCCTCAACACCCTGGGGTTGTGGGTTCAAACCCACCCTGCTCCTTGTGACCCTGGGCAAGTCACTTAATCCCCCCATTGCCCCAGGTACATTAGACAGATTGTGAGCCTGCCGGGACAGGCAGGGGAAAATGCTTGAGTACCTGAATAAATTCATGTAAACCATTCTGAGCTCCCCTGGGAGAACAAGATAGAAAACGGAATAAATAAATAAAAAACAGGAAAGATATTATTATTTTCTCCTCATCTCAGGATTGCCAGGACAGATGGATCAAAATGAATGTTTGCAGTAATCACCAACAGATATCTACTGTATACTCAATATTTATACACCTAACCCTGATTCACTAGAATTCTTCTGCAAAAACACTGAACAACTCGTATATGAACCTAATTCACATTATATAATTGGTGGTGACTTTAACATATTGAACCCTGAGATTTATTTATTCCATTTTCTATGCCGTTCTCCCAGGGGATCTCAGAATGGTTTACATTAATTTATTCAAAGTTCTCAAGCATTTTTCCCTGTCTGTCCCGGCGGGCTCACAATCTATATAATGTACCTCGGGCAATGGGGGGGGGGGGAGGGGTTAAGTGACTGGCCCAGGGTCACAAGGAGCAGTGTGGGTTTGAACCCACAACCCCAGGGTGCTGAGGCTGTAGCTTTAACCACTGCACCACTCTAGAAATCAAAATGCAGCAAAAGTGAGCCAAGTATAGAACACTGAAGCCATTGTGACATCAGTGATGAGGTTGGCTCTTATTGGTGGAAGGAGGCATTGTGACATCACAATCTCAGCTCTGGTTACCAGAGGCTGAAACGTTTCACACTATTTATTCAATTTTCTATACCGCTCTCCCAGAGGATCTCAGAATGGTTTACATGAATTTATTCAGGTACTCCAGCATTTTCCCTGTCTGTCCTGGCAGTCTCACAATCTATCTAATGTACCTGGGGCAATGGGGGGATTAAGTGACTTGCCCAGGGTCATAAGGAGCAGTGCGGGTTTGAACCCACAACCTCAGGGTGCTGAGGCTGTAGCTGTAACCACTGCACCACACTCTCTTCTTGGTTGAGCTCCAAGGCCTACAATGTGGGCGTCCTGCCCTGGGGAGGATTTTTTAAAAATAAAACACGCATCTCAATTTGCTGCCCAACAGCGGAAGGACATCCATCACCGCCTGCCATCGAGACGCATGTTTTTGAGATTCAGGCGCTATGTGCATTAGTACATGATACAATAATTAAAGTAATTTCAGTATCAGGCCATAATACTTATGCTTACGGTCGACACACTCAATCAACCTGGTAAACAATGGAGATATAAAAATGCCTTACTGCATGAAAACAGATTTAAAGAACATATCATACATTCGATTAATGAATATTTTACATTAAATAATCCCCAAAGAAACAAACTGGACTAACACAAAGGCAGTAAAAGGGGCCAAAAGAGACTACGAGGAAAAAATAGACAAGGAGGCGAAAAACTTTAAGCCGTTCTTTTGATATATTAAGGGGAAACGACCCGCGAAGGAAGCGGTGGGACCGTTGGATGACCATGGAATAAAGGGAGTGCAAAAGAAGGACGAAGCAATCGCTGACAAACTGAACACATATTTACCGAAGAGGATATACACAGCATACCGGAACCCATCAGGCTAGATGCTGGAAACGAAGACGGGAAACTGACAGAGTTGACGGTCAGTCTAGAAGAGGTATGCAGGCAGACTGATAGTCTCAAGAGCAATAAATCCCTGGGACTGGAGGGCATCTATCCAAGGGTCATCAAGGAACTGAAAGGGACTATAGCTGAACTGCTTCAACTAATAGCCAATCTGTCGATCAAATTGGGAAAGATTCCAGAAGACTGGAAGGTGGCGAATGTTACGCCGATCTTCAAAAACTAGAGGCCTCTCCGGAGTCTGTTATAGGGGAAAACACCCTCCAGGGATTCAAGACAAAGTTGGACAAGTTCCTGCTCAACTGGAAAGTACGCAGGTGAGGCTGGACTCATTTAGAGCACTGGTCTTTGACCTGGGGGCCGCCGCGTGAGCGGACTGCTGGGCACGATGGACCACTGGTCTGACCCAGCAGCGGCAATTCTTATGTTCTTAAAAGTGAGCCACGTATAGGACAATCAAGCTATTGTGACATCAGGGATGAGGTTGGCTCTTATTGGTGGAATGAGGCATTATGACATCACAATCTCAGCTCTGGTTACCAGAGAGTGAAAGTCTTCACACTACCAGGGGGCGCTGAAAAGTTCTCAGCCCAACCAGGAAGAGAATTACATGGATATGGTTCAATCAATGATCTGAAACCGTGTCAAAACATCGAATTTTGATTCTGCAAATTGGCACCTAACGAAATAGAATACTCTTTTTAGCTACAGTGGCAAAATAACACTTAGAATTTAGGACGTTGGTTGGTTGGGCTGAGACCTTTTCAGCACCCCCCTCATATTTAACTTTTTTAAGCTATCACAGGAACAGCTGCATTCAGAAGATGCCAGTTGCTAGGTGGGTCCCTATCTGTGCAGTGTATTACACAGATAAATAAACCTCTGGGCGATGATTCGCTGGCCCTAAAGCTGGCCAGATGTTTTTGCAGCATATGAAATGTGTTGAAAGTAGGGGTGTCTCCAGATTTCAGTCTGTCTGGGATTTGTGCTAAAAAGATGACATGGTACCTGTTAAATTTTGCTTCTGGTACACACAGTGCATTTAACCTGCAAAGACAAATCAAGGTGGGACAAAGGGAGTTTAAAACTGTAGTGTTGTGTGAGAGATCCATGAGGCTTGGACCTGATTCCTGCCATAGAGCAGGGGTCATACCCTCCAAAAAAAAGGCAGCGTTCTTTTATTTATTCAGTTTTCTAGACTGTTCTCCCGGGGGAGCTCAGAATTGTTTACATTCATTTATTCAGGTAATGAAGCATTTTTCCCTGTCTGTCCTTGTGGGCTCATAATCTATCTAATGTACCTGGGACAATTGGGGGGGGGGGGTTAAGTGACTTGCCCAGGGTCACAAAGAGCAGCGTGGATTTGAACCCACAACCTCAGGGTGCTGAGGCTGTAGCTTTAACCACTGCACCACTCTAGAAATCAAAATGTAGGAAAAGTGAGCTAAGTATAGAACAATGAAGCCATTGTGACATCACTGATGAGGTTGGCTCTTATTGGTGGAAGGAGGCATTATGATGTCACAATGCCAGCTCTGGCTTTTGCGGAAAGCATAGAACTGATGGTGCCATGGCTGGTAGTAGGTGGGAAGGCACCGGTGCATGTGTGTTACGGCCAGTCTTTTAATCTCTTAAAGTGACAGTTCACTATAAATGGTCTGTGCTGGGTTCCGTGGATGACGTTATCCACATGTGAGAATATGCTGCCCGCTTGTCCTGGGATAATCCTCTATAATAAAATCCTAAGCGTGCATGTGCACTTAGGACGGCATGTTTCCTGCCACCATGGTCCCTGGGTCATTGCCGAATTTGATTTTCGAACATGGAGGCAGGGAACATGCCAGCGACTCACCCCTCCTGCCCTCACTCCGTCTAACAGCGGTGTCAAATTTGCGGCCCCCCAGGAACCGTTCTGCGGCCTGTGGTCTGGCCGGCTCCCTTACCCTTGCTGAAGTTATTTTGAAGTTCAAAGCCGCTGCCATGGCTCCTCTCACGAGGCACACCTGCGTCGGAAGTCTCTCTGATGTCACGTCAAAGAGAAGACTTCCTATGCAGGTTTGGATTGTGAGAGGAGCTGCGGCGGCAGCTTTAAACTCAAAAATAACTTCAGCAGGGGTAAGGGAGCCAGCCAGAAAAGCTGCTGCATAGGGAAGTGGGGTGGGGGAGGGAAATGCTGCTGCTGCTGCACAGGAAAATGGAGGGTGAGGGAAATGCTGCTGCTGCACAGAGAAATGGATGGGGAGGGATGCTGCTGCTGCTGCACAGAGAAGTGGGGGGGGAGGAGGGAAATGCTGCTGCTGCACAGGGAAGGGTGGTAGGGAAGTGGGGTGGGGGAGGGAAATTCTGCTGCACAGGGAAATGGAGGGGAGGGAATGCTGCTGCTGCTGCTGCACAGGGAAGTGGGTGGGGGGAAGGGAAATGCTGCTGCTGCACAGGGAAGGGTGGGAGGGAAATGCTGCTGCTGCACAGGGAAGGGTGGGAGGAAAATGCTGCTGCTGTGGTGGTGGGGGGAAAGGGAAAGGGAGCCAGGGAGCAAACTTGCTTTGCTTTGGGGGGAGGGGTATGCTGGGGGAGCAGGAAGCAATCTTGGTTTGCTTTTGGGGGGAGACAGAAGGGGGGCTACGGAGAAAGACAATGAAAGGCAGGCAGGCAGGCAGGGGGCCATGGAGAGAGACAGAAAAACAGGCAGGCAGCGCACGAGAACGAAAGACAGTGGGCAGGGAGAGAGACAGAAAGAAAGACAGACAGACAAAGGAGACCAGAGAGAGAAACAGACAGAAAGAAAGACAGACAAAGGGGGCCAGGGAGAGAGAAAGACAGACAGACAGGGGGCAGGGAGAGAGACAGAAAGAAAGACAGACAGCGGGAGGTTGAGAGAGAGAAAGAAAGAAAGATAGACAGCGGGAGGGAGAGAGACAGAAAGAAAGGAAGGAAGAAAGAGACAGGGGCAGGGAGAGAGACAGACAGATAAAGGGGACCAGGGAGAGGGACAGACAGAAAAAAAGATAGACAGCGGGAGGGAGAGAGACAGAAAGAAAGGAAGAAAGAAAGAAAGAAAGACAGACAGACATCTACGGGCTTAAACACTAGTCAACAATATTCTGATTACTATTTGCAATTCCAAATCAACAGTTTCACAATTCAAAAAAAAAGACAACTAAGCTTGATAAAATGAGATATTACAGTTTAATATGGACAGTCTCCCATAAATATTATGGGCTGTGTCATGTAACGAGGAACAACAGTAAGAGAACAAAACCCAGGTTTAATATTGATTTCTGGATCTCAATTTTTGCAGCTTCATCTTTGTCGTACCCACAAATCCCAAAATCAAAGCCACAGGGGCAAAGGGACGGGGACAGAGAGGGCACACTTAGGTCTCGAGTCACTAAACCTTCTAATTACTGTTGGGGGTGGGGCTCTTTTTTCTTTTTAGTACCACTGCAAAATGCACATCTGGATATGTGGAAAGAAGAGCTAAATCCCTTCTAATGGACTTGGGACGGTGATGTCTTTTGCTGGGGCACCAAGAACTGGGTGTGCCCCCTCCGCCCCCCCCCCCCCACCCAGTTTGAAAGTGTTCCTGAAGGAGAATGTTTCTAAGAGGAACTCAACAAGCTGGGGGTCTCCCATATCGTCTTATTCCTTGTACAAGGCATTCTTCTGTCTCAGAAAAGGGGACTGTCCTGCCCGGCCCCCTCCCTCCACCAAAGCAGCTATTATCAGCACTCCCCCCTCCCGAAGGCAGCCAGACAGTGGTCTGGGACTGCCCCAGTGCTGGAGAGCTGCTGCTAGCTGGGAGGGGCCAGGCGCACAACTGGGAGCAGAGCGGCAGAGTCTCAGCCACAGCTGAAGCAGCTGCACTCTGGGCAACAGCTGGGCGTCCTGTCGCTGGACCCGATGGAGAAATTTCGAGGTAGGGAACGAGCAGAGGTTGTACTTTGTGTCTTCTCCGTTCCTACTGCTCAGCTTAGCACTGACAGAAACAGAGAGAAGACATACACAAGTAGAGACAGGGCGAGGTGGATGGACAGAAGGGGAGAGATACTGGCAGAAGGTGCACTGGCCGAGACAGAGAGAGGCAGAGAGAGAGATTGGCCGAGGTAGGGAGAGGAGGGGAAGTGGGAGAGAGAAGGAGAAGAGATGAAGTGGGAGAGGAGTGACTCAGGAAGAGAGACTGGCCGAGATGAGGAGATGCAGTAGCAGAAAGAGACAGGGGGAGAGAGTGGCCGAGACAGGGAGAGGAGATGCAGTGGCAGAGAGAAACAGAGAGAGAGAGACTGGCAGAGGTAGGGAGAGGAGGTGAATTGGAAGAGAGAGAGTGGCCGACACAGGGAGAGAGAAGGCAAAGAGATGAAGTGGGAGAGTAAGTGAGTCAGGAAGAGAGACTGGCTGACAGTGACAAGGAGAGGAGATACAGTAGTAGAAAGAGACAGGAGATGCAGAAGTAGAGAGAGATAGGGAAAGTGGTCGAGACAGGGAGAGAAGGATGTGTATACTATGGACATAAAGGGAGAGATACTGGCGGAAAGAGTAGTGAAGAAGGTGCACCGGACAAGACAGGGAAAAGAGATGTAGTGGCAGAGAGATAAACTGGCAGAGAAAATGCAATGGCAGGGGTAGATAGAGAGACTTGCCGAGACAGGGAGAGGAGATGTAGTGGCAGAGAGGGAGAGTGAGAGAGACTGACTGAGACAGAGAGAGAGGAGATGCAGTGGCAGAGAGAGAGAGAGATTGTCCCAGACAGGGTAAGGAGAGAGGGAAAGAGACTGTCCGAGACAGAGAGAGAGAGGAGATGCAGTGGCAGAGAGAGAGAGGGGGAGAGAGACTGTCCGAGACAGAGAGAGAGGAGATGCAGTGGCAGAGAGAGAGGGGGGAGAGAGACTGGCTGAGACAGGGTGAGGAGACAGAGAGACAGGGAGAGAGACTGGCCGAGACAGAGAGAGAGGAGATGCACTGTCAGAAAGAAGGGGGTTCGCTGTCAGACTGTGGTGATGTCCCTTTGTGCAAATAGTAATGAACACTACAAGTTACTAGTTCCTCCCCCTGAGCCCCTCTGCTCCTCTAAATCCCCCTTACCCTGGACGATGTGGGGAGAACAGAGTTCGCTTGAGTGCAGGGCTTTTATGGGGTGGGGGTGGAGGGTCGGATAACTTTTGCCATTCTATGGTAGAGCCAGGAGAGAGGTGTTGGAAGACAAAGAGTTAAGTAAGGATAACACTACCCCCCCCCCCACCTCTCAACTGCACATTTTTCATCCTTAGAATAAAATTGGAAGGGGAAAGGAAGAGGTTAACCTCAGTCTCGGCACCTGCCTTAAAGGGGCAGCGCTGCTCTATGGGGGACATTTGCTAAGACGAGGTAAAATTCTACAGAGGCACAACCCGGGCTGGGCTTCTTTCTTGAGCTCGTTGCATTCTCTTGCAATGTGCTCTGTTGTTTCTTTCTTTATGGGGGTAAGTCTATGCGTTTGGGGGCAAATTCTAGACTTGATTAACTGGTGCCAATAATCGGCACTGATCACCTCATAATTGGCATTGATTGGACTTGCCTAACTTGAAAAGTGTGATTCTGTAAAAAGCAGGTGTAGTCCAAAGCGCCTACCTAAAAGTGGGCGTAGTTCATGGGCGTGTTTTCGAGTTAGGCGCCGTTGTGCGTTTAATAGGCGCAGGCTTTTAGGCCACGAGAACCCTGGCATAAATATAGTGCGCCAAACGTTTATGGAATCGCGCTTTGTGCCGCAGTAGTCAGCGCCAATTGGTTAGGCAATGTCGGTGGCGTAGCGAGGTTGAGAGGCGCCCGGGGTGGGGGTGCCCCCTCCCCTGCCCTGTTCTCCACCCCATCCGCTTCTTCCCCGCCCTCTCCTGTCGCGCACACGCGCCCCTTCCCGTTCCCCGTACCTCTTTAATGCTCCCAGGACTCCCGGCAACTTCAAGCTGCTGCTTGTGCCAGCGTTGGCTCTTCTTCTGATGTCAGTTCCTAGGTGTGGGTTCAGGAAGTGATGTCAGAGGAAGATCTGACGCTGGCGCAAGCAGTAGCTTGAAGTTGCTGCTCACGCCGGGAACGTTAAAGAGGAAAAGGAAGGGGTACATGCACATGGTTGTGGATGGGGTGGCAGGGAAGGAGGACGGGTGCTGGTGCCCCCACAAGATGGTGCCTGGGGTGAATTGCCCCTCCCCCCATACTATACCACTAGGCAACATATAGAGAATAGAGGCTTTCTGCCTCTAAAGTATGTCTTCAAGGTATAGAGGAGTGACAATATTGCTCATACCAATGCTCGTGAGTTAGAAGTCAAGCCAAGAAGAAGGCACATGCTTATTATTGTTTATACAGGGGTGTGATTTGAGTGGAAGAAGGGCAGGACCGCAACTTATTACAGTGGCGTAGAAGGGGGGGGTGTCTTGGTGGGGGGCACTTGTACCTCTCCTTCCCTGCCCTTCCCCACTGCTCACACCTTCCCTCCCCACCCCTGTGCCTCCAACTCTTCACCGGCTTGAGTGGCAGCTCCAACCCGCTTCTCGTGTTGGCCTCGGCTCTCCCTCTGGAGTGGGACCAGGAAGTGACATCAGAGGGAGAGCCGAGGCTGGGCTGGGCGGCAGGTGGAGATGCAGCTCGAGCCAGCAACGTTAAAGAGGTGTGGGTGAAGGAAAGGGGCTCATGAGCGGCGGAGGGGCAAGGAGCAGGGGGGTGGGAGGCAAAGAGGGTGGGGAGCCTCCTACTCTCGCTATACCACTGAACTTCTATGTGGATTTTCTAAAATACGCGTGCACGTGTACATCCAAGGTACCTCCTTCAGAACAGGTGTGTGTGTGTGCATTGCTTCCTGGCTGATCAGGGGAATTAATCTCCTCAGGGTTAAAATGGGAATTAGAGTGAAAAGCTGGAAGGTCCTGCGGCAGCTTAGGCCCCCTTTTATCAAGCTGCGTTAGGGTTGCTTTTTTTTTTTTTTTAATTCCTACGAGCGTCACAGTTTTTCCCATAGTGCCTAGCGATACAAAAAAAAAACCCTAATGCGGTGTAATAAAAGGGGACCTTAATTTGCCACAAACGTTCCCCTTTGGTTAAAACTGTTGCCAGGGCTTGTTGCTGACCAGGAATACGTATTTGAAGGATTTTGGAAAGTCAATCTATCTGTTCACGCCACAGACCTAGCAAAGAGCGCAACCAGATACCTGAAAGTGGAGAAAATCTCAGAGGAGGTCTAGGAAAAATCAGGAGAGGGAGTGGCAGAGAGAAAAACCCGGAAAGTGGAGTCTGCTTTATGTTTGCAGTAATTTTGTGCTGCTAAAGGGAATTGGACTTTCTAAGGAGATAACGGACTCACCTCAACTGTACCAGCCGGCGGCTATTTGGTACCTTAGTATTATAGCAGTCTATACGGTATGGCCTGCAGAAGTGGAACCAGTTTATCTTGCTTCTGGACGGTAATGATCAAGGGATAGCTGAGAATGTTGGCTGCTTGTCTGTCTTCTGTCCATCCAAAATGTCACTCATCAGAATTTCTAAAGGAATGTTCCTCTGCTTGGTGCGGATGGCAACAGGTCTTTTGTCAACCAGGCAACATAGTATTCTCATCAGCAATTAATGAATGTGCTTACAGTTTTTTGAGACCTTGTGTGTGGTTGAACTGAAAATAGAGAATGACACGGGGACAAATTTGTTCCTGGCCCCGCAGGAACTCAATTTCCCTGTCCCGTGCCAGCGAGTTTTGTCGCTGTCCCTGTCCCCGCCCCATTCCTCTAAGCTCTGCCTTAACCGCACAAGCCTCGGACACTTATGATTTTAAAATGTTTGAGGCTTGTGCAGATGAGGACGGAGCTTAGGCATTGGTGGAATGAGGCATTATGACATCACAGTCTGGTTCTGGAATGTTAGTTATGATTTTAAAGTGTTTGAGGCTTGTTCAGATGAGGACGGAGTTTAGGCATTGGTGGAATAAGACATTATGACATCACAATCTGAGCTCTAGAATGTGGCTACTTATGATTTTAAAAGTGTTTGAGGCTTGTTCAGATGAGGACGGAGTTTAGGCATTGGTGGAATGAGGCATTATGACATCACAATAGTTAAGCTCCGGAACACATTGCCAGAGGATGTTGTAAGAGTGGATAGTGTAGCTGGTTTTAAGAAAGGTTTGGACAAGTTCCTGGAGGAAAAGTCCATAGTCTGTTATTGAGAAAGACATGGGGGAAGCCACTGCTTGCCCTGTATTGGTAGCATGGAATATTGCTACTCCTTGGGTTTTGGCCAGATATTAGTGACCTGGATTGGCCACTGTGAGAACGGGCTTGATGGATCATTGGTCTGACCCAGTAAGGCTATTCTTATGTTCTTAAAGTTGCTACTTCTTGATTTGAAAGTGCTTGAGACTTGTGCAGATGAGGACGGAGCTTGCAGGAATGGGGCAGGGGCAGGAAAAGAACTTGCGGGGACGGGATAGGAAAATGAGTTCCCGTGGGGACAGGGAGAAATTTGTCCTCGTGTCATTCCCTGACTGAAAAGCCATTGTCCACAGATCTGGGATAAGAATATGTTGTGAGATTCTTAGTTGGGCTCTCTGTCCTGACCACAACTTAATCAGTTTGATTTTCAGGATATCCAAAATAAATATGCATAAAATAAATTGCATATGTTGAAAGACCCAGTATATGTAGATTTATCTCATGTATATTCCTAGCTCTGAGGTCTCCAGGACCAGTTTGAGAAGCTCTTTGCACTCCCACCTTGCTCAATGACCTCATCATGCAGCCACAGAAGAAGACTGTGACATCACAATCAATGCTTTGGTGAATAAGTATGATGTCATATGCCTAGGCTTATAAATTCAGTGTGTGATGCAGGAATGGGGGTAGTTGTGTAGCACGTTTCCAGGTCGTGCTGCATCTGTGTGGAAAGAACCGACATTTCTGCCATCATGCTGTGACTTTAATCAGGATATGCTGTCTGCAGTGTATCTTTATAGATAATGGATTCATGGACCTGATTGAGAACAGGGTCATGGATTTGAATTTTGGCAGACCAAGTTTTGGGGCCAAAATTCAAACTTTGACCTCCAACGAACTTTCCTGCCAAAATTCAAATTTCTCGACCCACAGACTGCCCTGTTCTCAATCAGGTCCGTGAACCCACTATATATATATATATATATATATATATAAAGCCACACTGCAGATCTCAGCATACCCAGCATGATGGCTGAAATGTCGGTTCTTTCTACACAGATGCGGCAAGACCTGGGAAACAGCAGCAATCATGACACCAGTCGTGGAAGCCTAAGAGAACATAGCATCACTTCTGTCAAAGGGAACGGAAAAACGGGAGCAATCTGATTCCTGGTCAAGATAACTTTATTAACTAACCAAATAGGGGGTTTAAAGGATAACTTATAAATACTTATATTCAACCATTTTTCTTTTTGCACAGAAAGTGCTTTGAATTCTTAATAATTCAGTTTTTCATCATTATTTTTTGTATTTACCATCATTTGATTTAAAGATAGAACTTGTCCCTATAATTAATAATGAGGTTGAACAAGCTTTTATTAGTTACTAGTTGTTTAGCCCGTTACATTAACGGGTGCTAGCAGCCCTTCTCCCTTACTTTTACCTCCTCCCTGTCCAGCAGCACCCCCACCCATTCCCTGCTCCCCCTATATAGCAGTAGCCCTTCTCCTTTTATCTCCCCCTGTTCAGCATCACCCCATTTCCAGCTCCCCATATCCAGCAGTAGCTCTTCTCCTTTGCAGGAGCCCTTCTCCCTTCCTTTTACCTCCCCCCCTCCCCTGTCTAGCAGCACCTCTTCCCTGCTTCCCCTATCCAGCAGTAGGCCTCCCTTCCTGTTACCTCCCCCCCAGAATCACCTCTTCCCTGCTCCTCCTGTCCAGTCTGGTGATCTGCAGCCATCAGGCTGGCTCCTGCAGGGAGTCTAGTTCCTGTCCGGTCCCCGCCAGGCGTGCAAGCCTGCTCCGCCCCCTCCCGACCTGCCGGGAGTATTTGAATTAGACCTGACGGTTCCTGTTGAGGGAAGCACTCCTCACCGGACTCAGTGGTGAACTCCAGCCATCGGGCCGACATCCGCCTTGGTTTTTTTTAGTTGAAAGACGCGGTGGTGGCTCCTCTCACGATCCCCACCTGCGTCGGAAGTCCGACGCAGGCGGGGATCGTGAGAGTAGCCACCGCCGCGTCTTTCAAAGAATCGTAAGCCGCGCATGCGCACTTCCTATGTGTCGCTACAGCTCACGGAAAACCGGCACACACTTAGGAAGTGCGCATGCGCGGCTTACCATTTTATTATATTAGATGACAGGGGTTGCCATCCAACACATAACCAACAATTGGAAAAATTACAGAAACCTTAGTTATACATTTTGGTGGAATACATTATGCCATATATTTAAAATGGAACGTGCAATAGCAGTACAAAGAGGGACTTATACTAAATTTATAAAAATATGGGGGCCATTGGCAAAATATTGTAGTGAATAGTCAGCACTTCTTCTCTTCTCCTTTTTCGGGGTTTTTTTTTTGTTTTTTTTTAGCACACTAAAGGGGGGAGGGAGTTGGAAATAATGTTACATATTATGTTATACTATGATATATAATATATGTATATTTTTTATTGAAAATATGATGAAGGGTGGGTGGTAGGGGGGGTTATTGATTTTACCAGATGTTTATATGGCAGATATCAAAGTGCTATTCTGGAATAATTTGTTGTAATATACTCTTTTGTGCACTTGTTGTTTAATTTGAAAACGAATAAAGAATTATATATTTTAAAAAAAAAGTATAAAATTGGGTGAAAAAAAAAAATAAAAAAAATAATGAGGTTGAAGTTAGAGAATGACATGGTGACAAAATTCATCACCGTTCCCGTCCCCGCGGATAACCGCGGGAAATAATCCCATGTCATTTTCTAGTGTCTATTTCAACCTCGGTCCTTCTACACCAGCATTCTTCAAAGCAAAGCTTGCGGGTCAGCGGTTGTGGCCATTCATACTCTGATTCTTATGGGAGCCAAGGATAATGAAGCCATTGTGACATCACTGATGTGATTGGTTCTTAGGCGCTGGTGGAATGAGGCATTATGACATCACAATATCTGCTCTGGATACCAGAGACTGTCATTCTGTAGCGTCTGTTTCAACCTCAGTCCTTCTACACCAGCATTCTTCAAAGCAAAGCTTGTGGGTCAGTGGTTGTGGCCATTCATACTCTGATTCTTATGTGAGCCAAGGATAATGAAGCCATTGTGACATCACTGATGTGATTGGCTCTTAGGCACTGGTGGAATGAGGCATTATGACATCACAATATCTGCTCTGGATACCAGAGACTGTCATTCTGTAGTGTCTGTTTCAACCTCGGTCCTTCTACACCAGCTTTCTTCAAAGCAAAGCTTGCGGGTCAGTGGTTGTGGCCATTCGTACTCTGATTCTTTCCTCTCTCCTTAAAGAATGACATGAAGATGGTTTCCCGCGGTTATCTGCGGGGACGGGAACGGTGATGAATTTTGTCACCGTGTCATTCTCTAGTTGAAGTATCATAAGTATGCATGAATCTCAGTAAAGAGACCTCTTATAACTTGGATCTTATTTCAAGTCTTCAGTTCTACAAATTTTGAAGACAAGTGGCACAACAGCAACACAGTCCCCCGAAGAAGGCTTTATTAGCTGAAACGCTCATGGTCCCCCAACGTTGGCTCTGGCTGGGAAGCCAATAAGATAAGTGTTGTTGCTTTTCTATCAAGTACATAGTTTAGATAACTCATAATTGACAAAGAAAAATTGGTACTCTCCTTCAGTTAGTTATATTTTTTAATAAATATTTCAATTAATAAGTTAATAATAAAAACTGTAGGGTAGGTAGGAGGTTGTGAAGTATATGATTATATCACATGCATTCAGAATGAAGACTTGAAATAAGATCCAAGTTATAAGAGGTCTCTTTACTGAGATTCATGCATACTTATGATATACAAAAAATAATGATTAAAAACTGAATTATTAATAATTCAAAGCACTTTCTGTGCAAAAAGAAAAATGGTTGAATATAAGTATTTATAAGTTTCCTTTAAACCCCTTATTTGGTTAGTTGGTATATACTTACTAGTGGTATATACTAGTGGGCTGGATAATCTATAAATTGATCCGTACATGTTAGTTCAAGATAACTTTATTGGCATGACAATTATTATACACGTGTTGCCGAACTGATATATTTACTGGCAGATAAAGAGAAAAAAAAGTAACAGGTCAGTAGCATAAAGTTATGTACAGAGGAGCGGTCCAAACCAAGAATTGCAGGGTTCTGGTCTGCATCGTCTCTGGTTAGTTCATATTTCTTGCCTGGTGGCAGGATAAAATATATTTCACTGCATTAGCCACTCTTTCCCCCAGGTTTTCACTTTTCCCTTCCTAATGTTCTTTCCATTTATGGCTCTCCTCTGTACTTCAGAGCATTGAATTGTAGTTTTGTCCCTTTTTACCTTGTGTATTGGTTAGTCTGTAAGTCTGTTGGTTTAACCCATTATTTTAAATTTTAAATGGTATGTCTAAATATATGCTTATATTTTTTATTAATGTTGTATCTCGCTTAGTAAAACTAAATAAGCGATTTATCAAACTAAAATAAAACTTGGAACTTGATTCTATTGAGCTTTTCCTGCTCATTCTTTTGTAAGACGTCTTGGATTTTCTCTGTAAGTTTTGGGAAATTTGTATCTCTCAATGTCTTTGTATTTGTCCCCAATGCACTATTTCTCCAGCATTGCATTGAATACAAAGCCTGGCTTCTTAGGGTTTCCAGGTCAGCTTTAAGCATTCCTGTTTTTCACTTTCTGATGTTGCCACCCTGAGAATGGATTTGAGATCAGCGGGTCATAAATTCGCATGGATCAAAACGAAACCTTTCGGTGATTGTTCCTTCCAGTCTCCTGCTTTAACTTCCGTTTCCTAAGAGTCAAGTAAGGCTCCGAGAACATGTGCTACTGAGGACAGGGTGATCAGAGGGGCTGGCTGGGAATGTCAGTCCATTGTCCGATGGTTCTGGGTGCAGAATGAACACAGTCTAAAATCCATACTGACCTTTATTTCTGTATAGCAACAAAATGTGGGAAAAAAAACAGGTACAGGGATTTGTAACAGCAGCTGGAAACTTTACTGTCTACCTCTTGATTTTGTCAAGAGACACTTCTAAATGAGGTCTGCTCCTCTGGGCTTCAATTGCCCCAAAACCCCTGTTCCTTTTCTTGTGTGTTAGCTGTGAGTTATCCAGGGACACTGATACTTGGTAAAATAGAGTTCTGGCCACCTTTAGAGAAAGTCTTAAGCTGACAGAACTTGGGGACCCTCATTATTGGGGTTACCAGACGTCCAGATTCCCTCTTCTTTGAGGACATGTCCGGGGGTCCAGACGGCTTTTCAAAGCCCAGCGCTTTTTCCGGGTTTTGAAAAGCTTCCAGCTAGCAGCGACGTCGGGACGGCATCACACCAGCCCATGCGCAGATGCCTTCCCGACAAGTGAACAGGTTGAGGGGGTGGGGCTGGGGGCAGAATGGGGTGGGGCCGGGCAGAACGGAGTGGGCCTGGGAGCGGGGGCCATGGGTCTGAATTTTCATTCCCGAAAATCTGGTAACCCTACTCATAAGCTAAAGTATTTATATTTTGAGTTGTGAGGTGCCGGGGTAGGGCATGGGCAGAGAAAATATTGTGCCCACACCATTTGGGCGGAGCCCACCTAAAATTGTCTGTCTGGCGATGAGGCTGTTCTTTCTTTTGCTGAAAATCCATTGCCACTCTGGTCCCAAAATAATATTTCCAATTAAGTAGTTCTAGATATCAAATCACACAGATCAGGCCGCTAGACTCACTAATGACCTTCCGCAGAGCAGTAAAGACCTTCCTCTTCCGCCAATCGGGCCATTAAAAACTGCCTCCTCAATAGACTTCTCCTCGTACTCTTCCCTATGACCAGTCTGGTCTCTAGAATAAGCTCCGTTATTGTCTACTGTAACCTATTTGTTGTCATGACTAGTCTGTCTTCAAACGATTGTGAATGTCTACTTGGAACCCGTTCTGAGCTTCTGGGAGAGCGGGATAGAAATGGAAATAAATAAATAATATAAAGAGAAAGAAAAAGAGAGTGAGAAAAGAGAAAGGGAAAAAGAGAGAGAAACCGAAAGAGGAAGAGAAAGGGAAAGAGAAAGAAAGGGAGAGAGAAAGAGAGAGCGAGAAAGAGAGAGAGAGAGAGAAAAAGCATCCAAGCTACGCCTATACACCCCTAACCACCCCCTCCGCTCTAAAGCAGAACAAAGACTCAGCATTCCCGCAGGGAGATCCCTCCAAATGAGTATGGCGTACAAAAGATCCTACAGCCATTTCTTACCTCAGCTATGGAACTGACTACCCACAGAGATCAGGTCGCTTGACTCACTAATGACCTTCCGCAGAGCAGTAAAGACCTTCCTCTTCCGCCAATCGGGCCATTAAAAACTGCCTCCTCAATAGACTTCTCCTCGTACTCTTCCCTATGACCAGTCTGGTCTCTAGAATAAGCTCCGTTATTGTAACCTATTTGTTGTCATGACTAGTCTGTCTTCAAACGATTGGGAATGTCTACTTGTAACCCGTTCTGAGCTTCTGGGAGAACGGGATAGAAATTGAAATAAATAAATATTGGATTTCTCTGGTTATTTCAGAAAAACTGGATCTATCCAAAAGCCCAGCTGCCCATCCCTTCTGCAAGAAAGTCATTTTTAGGAATGGGGGGGGGAAGGCATTCGATAAAAAATTCAGTGTCTCTGTACTGTTCTAACCTGAGGAAGAAGGTTCTGGCCTTTAACGCTAATCAAAATGTATTGCTAGCCCAGTAAAAAAAAAGTATCATCTTATTTTTCTTTTTGCTTTGTTTCTGTTTATTACATTTAAAGTGGTCTTTAAAATAATGAGTGAAGTGGAAAGGGTAGACATGAATCACTGGTTCACTCTTTCCCAAAATACTAGGACTGGGGACATGCGATGAAGCTACTAAGATTTAAAACAAACCAGAGAAAATATTTCTTCATACAATGTGTAATTAAACTCTGGAATTCGTGGCTGGAGAAAGTTTTAAAATCAGTTAGCTTTGCGGGGTTTAAAAAATGTTTGGATAATTTCCTAAAAGAGAAATCCTTAGGCCATTATTGAGATGGCTTGAGGTAAACCACTGCTTATTCCTAAGATAAGCAGCATAAAATCTGTTTTACTACTTGGGATTTAGCTAGGTACTTGGGACCTGGGTTGGCCACTGTTGGAAACAGGATCCTGGGAAGGTTTAGAACAAACGCCAGGAAGTTCTTTTTCACCCAGAGGGTGGTGGATACATGGAACGCGCTACCGGAGGATGTGATAAGCAGAAGCACGCTACAGGGCTTCAAAGAAGGTCTGGATAGGTACCTGGAGGACAAAGGGATTGAGGGGTACAGATAGGAAGTAGAGGTAGGTAATAGGGATAGGATTAGAGGATTAGAGGCAGTTACAAAATTAGTCAGGGACACTGTTCAGGCAATTAGGCCTGATGGGCCGCCGCGGGTGCGGACCGCTGGGCGAGATGGACCTCTGGTCTGCCTCAGCGGAGGCAACTTCTTATGTTCTTATGGGCTTGATGGACTTTTGGTCTGTTCCAGTACAGCAGCTCTTATGTTCTTATGTAAGCCAAGTCTAGGACAATCAAGCCATTGTGACATCACTGATGAGATTGGCTCTTAGGCATTGGTGGAATGAAGCATTATGACATCACAATCTCAGCTCTGGAATGTTGCAGCTCTTTGGATTTCTGCCAGGTACTTGGGACCTGGGTTGGCCCTGTTGGAAACAGGATTCTGGGCTTGATGGACCTTTGGCATGTCCTTGTAGGGCAGTTTTTATGTTCGTATGACTAAGATGGCAAGCACCCCAACTGAAGCCTTCTGAAGATGGTCAACAGTTTTTTTCATTCACCAGTAGGGCAGCTTCCACGATCACATCATTCCATATGGTTTTGTCCACTGTGCCTTCTGTGGCAACAAGAGAAATGACCTTAGAAGCCAGCACCTAATCTGGGGCAGATCTCCCTCCTCCCTCAGTTTTAAAGCTCCATGGTCACTGAGACCTCCCCTAAACTCTTTACAAAGTGGCCACGGCCTCTACACAGCACTTCACATGTTAATGTCTAGCAATGCAGAACCCCACATGCTCTGGCCATGTACACACGTGATTTGGGATTTGCAGAAAACTCTCAGCTGGTGCATTCCTGGAGCAGTGGGCGGGCTGCAGGGCTGGGCCTGCTTTCGTTTCAGGCTCCTCGCCTCTCTACAGAAACCAGGAAAAACTGCAGGATGCCTCCTGGTCCTGTTGAAGATGACTTCACCTTGTCCTGTAGTGACAGCTGTGGGAGAAGAGCCGGGGTGGAGGGAGGAGCCCAGCTAGGGAAAGGAGTGGGAGACTGGCCAGGCTGTCACTCTCTCCCTCTCATGGGACTGCATTCGGTGGAATCTCAGCATTCCCAAATAGCTCTCGGCTTCTTTTCCTGGTCCTTTGACAAGGGGTTTATGGACTTTCCCAGCATATGCAGGGCTTGCCACTGTCAGCTGTAAATTAGGAAACATAAACCCTGGATTCTACGTAATCGGCCTGCCATAAACTACTGATCTGCTAGGCCCAGAGTCTAGATAAAAACTATTAGGTAAGCCCAAGTTTGAAAACTCACACCTCCATGAATTCTAGTATCTTTCAAGTCTAGCATTGTGAGATCAAATCTCAGCACTGCTCTTTGTCACCCTGGGCAAGTCACTTAATCCAACATTGCCAGGGCAGGATTAACCAATAGGTCAAGTAGGCACATGCCTAGGGCCCGAAATGGTCAGGGGGGTCCGATGAAGGAGGGCATCAACATTGGTTTTTCCAAACGGCGATGGGCCCCTCTGGCATCGATCGGGTACGCGGGCCCCCCCCCGGATCGGCAATGCAGCCCCCCCCCCTCGATCAGCAATGCAGCCCCCTGCCCCATCGACGGAAAGTAAGACAAGCAAGCAATGCGGGTAAGAAAGGCAACGGGAACTGTAATTGTGCAAGCGGTGCTGCTTGCCCAAAGCTTCCCTCTGACGCAGTTTCCTGTTTCCGCCTGGGCGCATGGTGGAGTGGGGCGGGGCAGGGGGTCCCAGTGTACTTGTGTGCCCAGGGGCCCTCGACGAATTAATCCTGCCCTGTCCATTGCCCCTTGGGATCTTTTCCAGATAAGCCCCGCCAAAAAGTTAACCCCCACCACCCAAAAAAGATTATAAAAAAGAGGCGCGATCTGTATAAAGTAAAGTGGGGGGTTCCCCCCCATAACCCCCCCGTCGGAGCCCTTAAAAAAATGGCCGACAGTTTATCTTATTTTTTATAATGTTAAGTTTCATATCCTCTTTTTTATAATCTTTTTTGGGTGCTCCGACGGGGGGGGCGTGGGGGGGAACCCCCCCACTTTACTTTATACACATCGCGCTGCGTTGTGGGGGCGTTGTGCTGAGAACTTCACTGGTTAAGGTTGCGTGCGCTGGCAAAAGGTGGTGGGGCTTAACTTTCGGCGCGTGCACTTTTTCCATTAGTGGCCGGGCTTATCTGGAAAAGATCCGCCCCTTGTACTGAAGGTACCTTTTAGGATAAGGCCCTCCTTTAGTAGTGCAGAGACTTGAGCCAGAGACTGAAGAGATTTAAAAAGGCTTTTATTAAACAAGCATATATGCTGGACTTCTGGGCAGAACTGGCTGCATAAACAGAAGACCCTGAGGATCTCGGACACCAAAGTTATATAGGATCCTAACCAGTTCAAACCAGCTCTGACCAAAAGGTAGGAGCAAAGAGAAAAACAAAACCATAAATCCATCCTATAATCTATACATCAATGGCTAGCTAACATCTACATTCCTTTGCCTCCTGGCTGTACCAGGCACTAAGACAGATACATAGAACAGGCCTGCATGCATACGTGATTTCTCAGAGCAGTAAAATGGAGTCACAGGTTGCTGTTTTTAGTTTTACTACCCACTGATCTAAGATGGAGTTTTTCATATACACCGTGACCCAGCTATGTCAGCTAGCTAGGGATCCTTCATTCCCAACTTTTCTTCTGTAGGCTAGCTGACTAGCTGGGTTATGGGAGGTCAGGGCCATCTGTATCAGAGGTGGGGACTGGGTGATAGGAGGAAAGGGCCAGGACTAGGGCGGTGGTACTTTTGTCAATCGTAATCCTAATAGTACGGTTAAGGGTTTTCAATAAACATGGTAACAGGCAAGGAAGAACACAAAATATGACAGAGAATACCAGGAAAATTATGGTGAGGGCTTTAAAGAGTCCCGGTTTGGAGGCCCAATCAGTCAGTGAGTTGAGTCCAAACATATCAGCAGAAAAACCCTTCCAAGTCTGGACAGGAACGTGAGCTAATCTGGTAATTTTATCTATGACCTCTTCAACCACAAATCCTTCATCATCCAGTTGTAGACAGCAGTTGGAGAGATTGAATTTGGCACATACCCCTCCTTCAGCGGCCAATAGATAGTCTAAGGCCAGTCGGTTCTGATAGATGGCGGTACGCATCATAGTGTTCGCTTTGGCCAGGGCTCCCAGGGCCCTAGCTGTTTAATTGGTGATAACTTCTAAAACCGCCTGCAGTCGTATGAGGCGGTTAAGCATGTAGATTGGGGTCCGGTACCCAAACATACCATCATCAGCCCATGTAGCAGGACCGTAGACAGCAATGATGCGCTCCGGGGGCCAAGTGTCTCCCCATTTACCAATTTCCAGGCTTCTTTCAGAACGGGCCCGTTGATCGAATACTGGGACAGCCAGATGTTCTCCTTCGGATAACGGGAGGAGGAAGAAGGCTGGTTTGATAGTGCCCAGAACACAAGTGCCAGTCCAATTTGAGGGTAGAGTGGGGTATGCCGTTTTCCCACAGATCCAGTAGCATCCTTCTGGTGCAGCCCAAGGGGCAGAAGCAGGCAGGTTGAGGTAGACATTTAATGTGGTAGCATTGCCAGTAGTATTCCATTGTCTGGGTATTTTTAACTTAGGATCTCCGGTCCAATAAGTCCATCCGGGCTGAGAGGTACTGTTTTTAGTCCATAAGGATTGGCACTGCAGGTGTCCAACACGAGTGGTAAAGGATGGTCCGAGACGCTGTATGCAGTGTTTTGCCAGAATGGAGTTTTTCAGGGGCCAGCTGGGTGCCCCCGCAGACATAACAATTTGTCAGATTTAAGGTGGCTCCTATGGCTTCAGCGAACTGTATGAAAAGGTTGCAGGTGGTGACAGAGGGCACAAAGTCTTGTTGGTCAAGTTTCATATGTTCATAAAAGTTGGGAAACACAATGCTGTGTTGTTCAGGGATCCGGTGTCTCTCAACGAGTTTGATGTGCAAGACAGTACCAGGGTCCGTGCCCTTACCATATATCTGTAGGCCCACAAGATAGCGAGCTTTCCGGAGGCTATCATCGAGGTTCCATTTAAATGGCTGTAGAATAGTGAAATTAAGTGGGTTACAGTTCTGGAGGCCACAGTCAGAGGTAGTCACCACTTTGAATAATATGGCTCGGGTGGTGGGCAGTCGGGTCATACCCCAAGTAGCCCAGGATACACATCTCCAGTAGTTACAGTAGTAGTGTTCGGAAGAACCTTCACAGTGGGACGGCTTCTGTCCCGCCAGGCACATGTATTTATCGTTGTGCATATATTCCCTCCTCCATGCTAGGGCACCACAACATCCAAGGAAGGTGGGGTTCTTGTCCATGGCATGGCAAGCATCAAAGAGGACTGAGGCCGGGACATGGGGATTAGTGACCAGGGTTTGTTGAATCAGGGGGCCCTGATCCCAGACTGACCTGACCTCTATCCAAGTATCCCTATTAGTTGCTTTGGGGTCGAAACAGATCTGTGAATCTCCATTATTACATATAGAATATTCAACCTTGTTATATATACATACAGGGGTCACTAATTGACCTTTACACTCATAGTTAGTTTGAAATCTAATAACATTTTCCATTTTGCCCCCATTGTCCACTAGTGCCACACAAGGGGCACACCCAGGCGTGGGAGGGGTAGGGGACATGGACAATGTTGGCAAGACGTAAATCACAAGCAGTAAATATACAACAGAGTTCATATTAAATATCTTGTCAGATCTCCGGATCAGACGTGCGTGATTACTCTTCCAGAGTGTGGGGCAGCCGCGTGATTTTCAGTTGAAGGTCAGTAGGCCCTTTTTCACAAATATACTCAGCAGCGGGCTTCACACGGCTGTAGTGAATCCAAGACTCGTGGCGGGACAATTTGACAGCTGTGGGGGAAGCAAGTAAGACAGTGAAAGGCCCTGTCCAAAGGGGTTTCAGCGGTTCTTTCTTCCATACTTTCAGCCACACTTGATCCCCAGGTTTGTAGAGGTGAACAGGGGTTGTAATTGGTAGCGGGGCTCTAGAAATGACCCAGTTCTGTAATTTCATAATGGTCTTTCCTAGCTGCTTTATCTCTGCGTCTGTGATAGCGTTCCCTATCTGTTCAAGAGACTCGGGGTCTAGACTGACTATCGGCGGGGGTCGGCCATACATGAGCTCAAATGGGGACAACTGATTGCGTTTACCTGGGGTACAGCGGATGCGAAATAGAACAGAAGGGATCAGTTTGGGCCATGGCAGGCGGCTTTCTTCTGCCGCTTTGCCGAGGAGGGTTTTAATAGTTCTGTTGATGCGTTCAACTTGGCCAGAGCTCTGGGGGTGATAGGCCGCATGTAATTTCCAGGTGATTTGCAGAGCCTGAGAGACAGCTTGTGTGACTTGTGATATGTAGGCGGGGCCATTATCGCTGCCAATCACTAGGGGCAGGCCATAGCGAGGGATGATGTCATGGAGTAAAGCCTTTACTATTTCCCTACTTTTCTCTGTGCGCACTGGGTAGGCCTCTGGCCACCCAGTGTGGAAATCAATGAAAACCAGGAGGTAACGGAACCCATGGGAGGGGGGCAAGTGGGTAAAATCTGTAGAGAGGACTTGCATGGGGTGTGAACCGATAGGCTGGTGACCAGGAACGGGGGATCTGACAGAAGAGGGGTTGTGTCGAAGGCAAATGACACAGCGGAGTAGGACATGGGAGATGAGTTGAGAGAGATTCGGGATATAGAAATTCTGTCGGAGAAGAGTGCGGAGGGCTGGGTTACCGGCATGAGAAAAATCGTGTGCACGTTGGACAACAGTGAGGGCCAGGAGTTGTGGAACATACAGGAGGGGTGTGGATGTGTGGGAGGAGGGTATAGTAATCCATCCGGATGGGAGGGTGCAATGGCCAGGTTGCTGCGTGGCCCACTTGCGCTCGGGGTCAGTGTACTGGGGGGAAAGGGAATGAAGGAAAGGTTGAGGGGAGGAAAGGGATAATAGAAGAGGGGGTGTGGGCGGACCTTGGAGGGCCGCCTGGCGAGCCGAGCGGTCAGCCAAGGCATTACCGCGGCTGATGAAATCACGGAGGCGACGGTGGGCTCGGCAGTGCATGATAGAAACTTTGGAGGGTAGCAGGATAGCATCCAAAAGGTCCAGGATGAGTTGGTGGTGTTGGATAGGGGATCCAGAGGAGGTGAGGAAGGAACGCTGGCGCCAGAGGGCAGGGTGGGCATGAACAGCTAGAAAGGCAATTTAGACAGGAAAAAAACAAAAATGCAAAAAGGGAGAGAAAAATCTCCAAAAATGGCCAATGGTATAGTTGGTTTCCCTGGGGTACCCCACAAACCAAACAGATAGACAACACAAAGATTACAGGGCATAAACAAACATAGAAAACAGAAAAGGCGTGAAACTTTTCTTCCAGCTGGCAAGGATTCAGAGCTGAACTTAGATCTGCAGAGAAATGCACAGTTATACAAAAACAAACGTCCATCATAGCACGAATCATAATTGTGTGCACACAGTGGCAAAGTAAAGTGCGATATAACACATGGCATAATAATCACATAATCATAAAAGGCATCTATTAATGGTTACTGGAACATCCGAAAGAGAAAACGTAAGAATGTGATCACTCTGGCTTGGTGCCCTGCCAATTACATTCATAAGGCAGACAGGGACGCAACTGCTAGGGTGTGCTTCAATCTTGAAAAATAAGCAAAACTTACTAGGTACAGTGTACAATGTTAAATATAGAGGTATTCTGAAGTATGGCAATGTCAATTCAAAGGGGAAAAAAAGAAACATGTTAAATGTTAAGTGCAAGGTCATTTCAAGGTTACTGAAAGCAGAACATTGTCCTCCTTCTCTGGGTAGAAAAAGACTCATTGTAACAGGTCCAGAACAGCTCTGTATGTATGACTGCGAAACAAAGAAGAGACATTTTAACGTGACACCACCCATGAGGTCACTTAGCCATGTTCCCTGCAGGCAGACCTGGAACCCTTGTCTGCCACCTGGGTCCCGCTACACTCTGAGGAGTGGGCACTGCTGCAGACTAGATGTAGCTACTTTAGTCTGCACTGTCCTTACATAATAACTACCCCCTGCCTCTGGAGTTTGAGCTACCAAGTTTATTTGAAAGGTATTTCTATTTCCAATTGTATTTAAAATCAGATTGATAATAACACTTTATACAAACATGTATGGGAAGAAAGAATTCATAAAGAACACCAGGATAAAGACACAATACGGGAAAGCAAGGGAGACTATTAGCACAAAAGAAGTAATCTCAATCCATCCGTTATCAATAAAACTCATTCATAAATCCAAGAAAGAATCCAATTCAAATTCTACTGCATATTATTTAAAACCCTACACGGAGACAGCCCATCATACTTGAACAATCGCCTCATCCAAGCACCTAGTACCAGACACAGAAAAACGCACTCCCCATTCATACCCCCCCCCAATCAAGGAAGTCAAAAGAACAAAACTACACGACGGCCTCCTAGCCACTCGAGCCGCAAGACTGGACAACCAGATCTCCAACCTTCTGATGACCACCCCAGACTATAGGACGTTCAGAAAGGAAATAAAAACCATACTTTTCAAGAAATTCCTGAAGCAGCAATAACATCACGACCTCTTAGCAACTCTAAAACTGACATTAGACCTACCCATTACCGCACTAATAATAACAAAAGAACCTCCACTACGACCACCTTTTAATTCTTTTACAAACCACCTCACCCACAACAACACGTTAAATGTTTATAAGATCTACAACTTACCTCTCTAGCTAATCATTGTAACTCTACTTTTTTTAATTAACCTTTTGTAATCCGCCTTGAACCGCAAGGTAATGGCGGAATAGAAATCCCTAATGTAATGTAATGTAATGTAATAAAGGGAAAAAAAAAATAAAAAAGTTGACCACATTACACCGCTATTGATTAAGTCCCACTGGCTACCTATTAGCCACCGAATTACTTTTAAGATATTATTCTTGGTTTTTAAAGTTCTAGCTTTCAATGAGCCTCAATTCATGTCTAGAATGATCATTCCTTATTATGCCCCTCGTTCTCTACGATCATCATCACAAGACTTATTAACTGTACCTTCTTTAAAAATTGTGGGTACAAGAAGAAATGACATGTTTTCTGTTACAGCGCCACAAACGTGGAATGCACTGCTACTGTACATCAGAAAAGAAAAAGATCTTATCTCTTTTATAAAACTCTTAAAAACTTTATTATTTAACTTTGTACTTGTGTCTTAAAATTGTTTGTCCTCTAAAATGTTGTTGTTTTTTTTTAATTGTTCAGCGCTTAGAATGTTTGTATAGGCGATTCATCAAATAATAATAAAACTTGAAACTTGAACTTGAATTATCAAGCCCATGTTTAGCAAATATTTCAATTTTCAGAAAAATATGGATACTTAACCTCTATCATTGTTAGTCTTGTACTTTAAATCCCCCAACACTGGGATACAAAGGCAGAGATGTGCCCAACACAAACCCCACATGTCTGACAAACGGTTGGTTTTTTTTTTTTTTTTTTTTTTTTTATTACCAGCAGACACACTTTGACAACTGCGAGAACACGTAAACTATCTGGCTCAACTTTCTTTAAATTACTCACTGTCTGTAACAAATCCACTGCACGCAACATATATCTAAAATCACAGTCCTTATTCTCGTTCATCAGTGCGAACTCACATTCTTAATTCTGTCTTGATCCACATGCATTTTACCCTGTTAAGCAACTTACGCTATCCTGTCTGCAACTTTCGGCAAAACAATCATGCTGGCTTGCTTTACCAACCTCTCCCAGGTTTCCAACCTAAATGCTATTTCCATCTCCCCGGGTAATTTCTCAACATCACCAATTTCTCGTTCTCTGTGTCTTGTCAGGTGTCCCCAGAGCTTTTGTTTTATTAATTTGACAAGTATGACAAAAAGTTGATTAAATTCCAAATACTAAGCCTTTGACAACAATAAAAATAAGGATGAAGAAAACAATAAAAAATTACAAAAAACCTCAACAAACCCAGAATTAAACATATAAGAAACAGGGGGAAAAAAAGAACTTCAAGGAGGAAAGGAAAGAAGACATAGATGGAAGAAAAACAATAGGGCAAAGGGAAAATGTTTGGGTGTTTGTTTTGTTGCTTTGAATTTATCTAAATGGTGCTAAACCATACGATTAGGAGAGTTAATCCAGTCCAAGCATGACTGTGTCTAGCTAACTAAGTGTTTTGTTTTATTAGTAATCAAACTCAGTTAACATTGATTCTCCATAATTACCCAAATAAAATTGCATTGTATTATATCATCTTCTGCAAGCCTGCCATAACTGGCAGGGTTGAGATGTTACATCTCATGATGAAAAGCAGGACTATGTACGCTATGTATTCCCCCCTCTTGTAAGAAGAAAAAGAGGGTCAGTCGTAAAATGTTTAAGCATGATCTGAAGGGGGTCGATGGTGCTCTGACCCATATTATACAATCTATATATGCACCCAACAAAAGTTCCAATTTCCAGAAACCAGAATCCTATATACCTCTCTGTGCTTCACAACGGATTAAGAAGTTACTAGACAGAAGAGGTAGAGACAGGATAGAGAAGGAATCAACTTCTCACTTACCAAGACAGGTCCGGTACCGGCACAACAAAACCAGGAGCCAGAAATCTCCACCGATTCGTTCCTTCTCGAGGTGCAATCCGTTGTCTTCGACGAGAAACCGTTCCTGGTCAACCACCAGGCTAATGCCGGCTATTACGGGTCTCGTAGGAGGCAAGGTTTGAAATCCTCCGAGGGAGACGATCGTGCCAAACAGGCTCAAGTCTGTAGATCAAGTCCCTGTTCGGCTGCGCCAAATGAAGGTACCTTTTAGGATAAGGCCCTCCTTTAGTAGTGCAGAGACTTGAGCCAGAGACTGAAGAGATTTAAAAAGGCTTTTATTAAACAAGCATATATGCTGGACTTCTGGGCAGAACTGGCTGCATAAACAGAAGACCCTGAGGATCTCGGACACCAAAGTTATATAGGATCCTAACCAGTTCAAACCAGCTCTGACCAAAAGGTAGGAGCAAAGAGAAAAACAAAACCATAAATCCATCCTATAATCTATACATCAATGGCTAGCTAACATCTACATTCCTTTGCCTCCTGGCTGTACCAGGCACTAAGACAGATACATAGAACAGGCCTGCATGCATACGTGATTTCTCAGAGCAGTAAAATGGAGTCACAGGTTGCTGTTTTTAGTTTTACTACCCACTGATCTAAGATGGAGTTTTTCATATACACCGTGACCCAGCTATGTCAGCTAGCTAGGGATCCTTCAGTACAAAATAACTACAGTGATGCCTTGGAATCTGAACTTAATCCGTTCCAGAATCCCGTTGGAGTTCCAAAGTGTTCGAGTTCCAAGACAATTTTTCCCATTGAAAATAATAGAAACTGGATTAATCCGTTCCTGGGTCCCACAAACTCAAATTTTAACAGGAAATACACTGGATTTTAAGGTAAAATATTAACAAATATTCCAAAGCAGCATTCAGATTCTGGGGCAGAAACACAGACATACAGTGTGCAGGGCGTTCGGATTCCGAGGTACCATTGTACCTGAACCTACTGTATATAACCCACTTTGAACGTGTAAGTCTCATTCACTTCCCTTTTGTAATCAATTGTAACAGGCTGCCAAAATGGGCTGTTTTATGCAATTGCATAGAAATAAAACACTCTGGGCCCTTGCGTCAGAAAAGTGCCAATCGGGTGGGGGGGGGGGGGGTTTCTATTATAGGACAATAGACTTGAATTGAAGTTTTTGCTTTTGGAAGTAAATATAAAAATCCGTGTTCTGGGAGGAGCTTTGTCTTCCTCCCTCACAGGGGGGGGGTCCATGGCAAGAGGAAATGAACATCAGTCCATGGATGACCCCACTCTGGGGTCATCAGGAGCTTTGGCACCTTACTCAAAGGAGAAATAAGCACAGGGTTTGCCAGTCTGACCCCCAGCTGCACACTGCAGACTGGACAAGTCTACTTTCAGTGGGAAATACAGAATGACACAGGGACAAATTTGTCCCTGTCCCTGCGGGAACTCAATTTCCCCGTCCCGTCCACATGGGTTTTGTCGCTGTCCCTGCCCCATTCCTGTAAGCTCTGCCTTAACCGCACAAGCCTCGGACACTTATGATTTTAAAGCGTTTGAGGCTTGTGGAGATGAGGGCGGAGCTTAGGCATTGGTGGAATGAGGCATTATGACATCACAATCTGAACTCTAGAATGTTGCCGCTTATGATGCTAAAGTGTTTGAGGCTTGTGCAGATGAGGACAGAGCTTAGGCATTGGTGGAATGAGGCATTATGACATCACAATCTGAACTCTAGAATGTTGCCGCTTATGATGCTAAAGGGTTTGAGGCTTGTGCAGATGAGGACAGAGCTTAGGCATTGGTGGAATGAGGCATTATGACATCACAATCTGAGCTCTAGAATGTTGCCGCTTATGATTTTAAAGGGTTTGAGGCTTGTGCAGATGAGGACAGAGCTTAGGCATTGGTGGAATGAGGCATTATGACATCACAATCTGAACTCTAGAATGTTGCCGCTTATGATGCTAAAGGGTTTGAGGCTTGTGCAGATGAGGACAGAGCTTAGGCATTGGTGGAATGAGGCATTATGATATCACAATCTGAGCTCTAGAATGTTGCCGCTTATGATTTTAAAGGGTTTGAGGCTTGTGCAGATGAGGACAGAGCTTAGGCATTGGTGGAATGAGGCATTATGACATCACAATCTGAGCTCTAGAATGTTGCCGCTTATGATTTTAAAGGGTTTGAGGCTTGTGCAGATAAGGACGGAGCTTAGGCATTGGTGGAATGAGGCATTATGACAACACAATCTGAGCTCTAGAATGATGCTACTTAGGATTTTAAAGTGTCTGAGGCTTGTGCAGATGAGGACGGACCTTGCAGGAATGGGGCAGGGACGGGGTAAAATTTGTCCCCGTGTCATTTTATATTTGGGAGAACATTATAGAAAATTGAATAAATAAACAGTGTGAAAGGTTTCAGCTTCTGATAACCAGAGCTGATATTGTGATGTCACAATGCCTCATTCTACCAATAACAGCCAACCTCATCAGTGATGTCACAATGGCTTAATTGCCCTTTATACCACATTTTGATTTCTAGAGTGGCGCAGTCACTGGGAAACTCCTGCTTTTCTGGGTCATCTTCTGTGCTCCCGCTGAGGAGCCGGGATCTCTCATTGAGTGGCCTCCTTTTCCAGCGGTAGCAGGAGAGTCCTTCCTAACTCGTCATCCTCTCCTGCCGCTGTCCCCGGGATATTTGAGGTGTTTCAATGTCGGACCCTGCCATTTGGGCATCAGCCTCTAGGGTAACCTTCAGCCTCTCTGATCTGAGGCCTGAAACTCGGCGTTGCAAGAAAGCAAACCCATCAGAAGGGGCATAATTTCAGTGAAACACTTACTAAGAAGCACTGCATATCCAATGCAGCTCTCCAGCTCACTCTTCTTCCATCACAGAAGAAATGACCAGGAGGCAAATCTCTTTCATTTTAAAGGAAGCTCTGGAATGAGGGGGGGGGGGGGGGGGGGCCTAGGATGAAGCTGAAAGGAGAAGTCTCAGATGCAACCTGAGGAAATAGGTCTTCATGGAGAAGGTGGTGGACGTGGAACGGCCTCTCGGTGGAGGTGTGGAGGCACATAGGATCTCTACGGGAGAAGGAAGGGATGGTAGGTGGCATGGATGGGCAGACTAGATAGGCCATATGGTCTTTATCTGCCTTCATTGTCTGTGTTTTACGTTTACTGTCCTAGAATGAGAATATTATCTACATATCCAAACGACATTCCTACTCCCACTTCATAATGAGCCACTGGAATCAACTGCCCTCCACAAATCAGATCCCTTGAAGCAGTGGCATACCTAGGCCCATCATTTTTACCCCCCCCCCCGGCCAATCATTTTTTGACCCCCCCCCCCACCCTTAGTACGCCACTGCTATGGTTCAAAAAAGGCTAAGAAACTGGCGGGAGCGGCAAAAGCGTACTTTAAGAACACCCTCCCGATCTGGCTCTATCCCGCCCCCTTCGTTACTCCTCCGGACAGCATTCTCAGCGTTCTCAGCCTAAGTACTTATAGCCAGGTACTCAAACATTTTTCCCTATCGGTCCCGGTGCGCTCACACTCTATCTAATGTACCTGGGTCAATGGGGGATTAAGTGACTTGCCCAAGGTCACAAGGAGCTGTGTGGGATTTGAATCCACAACCTCAGGGTGCTGAGGCTGTAGCTCTAACCACCGTCGAGTTAGGAGAAAAACTTGTACTGTAACTATGGTATATTGTAACCCATTAGCTATATATTATGTGTGTTAACCTGTAACCCTACCCTAAGGACCTGCCGTTACGAAAGATATCTAAATAGAACTCTTGCCTTCCAAGCAGGTCAGCTCAATAACTGGCTGGCTCACATCATCTCACGCACTTCATCCTACTTAAACTTCAGGAAACTACTAAAAACTAACCTTTTCACCCAATTCACACCCTAAGACCCCTATGCCCTACCCCTATGCCCTACCCTGGCCCCTTCTATCTCACCATGTCCTTTACGCAGATTATCTTGACCTTCTTCCCTGTACCATTTATTTTATTTTTGCCATGATTGTACCTATCTCGCTGATTGTACCATTCTTCGCCGATTGTACCACTGTTCTCTGTTTGTACCATTTTTTTTTTCTCTGCCACCTATTTTCTCTGATTGTACCATTGTACCATTTTCGCTGATTGTCCAGCCCTTCTTCGTTGTAAACCGCCTCGAACTACTATGGCTTTGGCGATATATAAGAAATAAAATTATTATTATTATTATTAACCCGTTCTGAACTTGTTGGAGATAACGGATAGAAAATGAATTTAATCAATATACTGCTACCATCGAGACCCGTTGCCCAGGCAGAAGTCAGTGCGGTCGCTTTTAATCCCAGTGCTCCCAAAAATCTAGATAAGAGAATGACGCGGGGACAAAGCGCCCTCGTGGTCTTGTTACGCTCACTGGCTCCCTATTAGCCATCGCATATGGTTTAAGGTTATGCTGCTTATATTTAAAACTTTGTCTTACAACGAACCCCAGTTTATATCAAGAATGCTAATCCCCCACAGTTCTGCGCGTGCACTCAGATCATCTTTTCAAAATCTATTAGTTGTTCCTTCTCTAAAAATAATAGGTACACAAAGATCAGACATGTTTTCTGTAATCGGTCCCCAATGGTGGAACTCTTTGCCTCAACATATCAAAAATGAAGCGTGGGATGAACACAGAAGATTTAGAATCAGAAAATAATATTAAAGATTGAACTAGGCCAGTTACTGGGCAGACTTGTACGGTCTGTGTCTGTGCATGGCCGTTTGGAGGAGGATGGGCAGGGAAGGGCTTCAATGGCTGGGAGGGTGTAGATGGGCTGGAGTAAGTCTTAACAGAGATTTCGGCAGTTGGAACCCAAGCACAGTACCGGGTAAAGCTTTGGATTCTCGCCCAGAAATAGCTAAGAAGAAAAAAAATAAAAAATAAAAATAATTTAAATTGAATCAGATTGGGCAGACTGGATGGACCATTCGGGTCTTTATCTGCCGTCATCTACTATGTTAAAAAATCCTTGAAAACACACCTTCTTAAAGATGCTTTTAACATTTAAACCTTTTTGTCTTTTATGATATATATATATTTTTTTAACTACCCTGTTTCCTTTAGTTTTTTTCCCTTATTTGTCTTTCTCGATATAACAGATACATCTTTTTACCCTCCTCCCCTTCCAACTAATGTTTGTCTTGTCTTAATCTCAATGTTCATGTATTTTGTATTTTTTTTAACTCTATCTTATTTTAAAATTATGTACATCGCTTTGTAAACAGATTCAGCGATTCATCAAATATTTAATAAACCTTGAAACCTTGTCTTATCCCAGTAAACCTGGAGACTGCACAGATCCCTTCTTCAGATATAACACTATGAAGTTAAGAGGACGGCACACTCCGATTCATGAACCGGTTAAATCTCTCCAGAAACCAATCTACAAAAGGTTATCCTAGTGTCTCTGAATAAGAGCATCGGAAAGGCAGAGCTGCCTGCATCTCTTAAAATAGCAACTAACTTGTTTGTCTAGCTTCCTGTTTTGTGCTTATTTATGGGGCTCTTTTTGGTCTATATTTTTATACATATGGTGTTTTTTTTTCCCCAAGTTAAACATTGTTTGCTGCAAAAAGTATACAAAGCTCTTATTAGAGCCGATTCCTTGTCTGAAAACAGAACTTCCAGGATGGGGTGGATCAAGGCTTCATCCAGCCCAGCAACCTGGCAGCGCATGGCTGCCCGACCTGTCCTGGTAACTGCGATGCCAGGCAGGCTTGCAGAAAATCCACAAAGTACGTGCTCATTTGGGCTCATTTGGCATAGGCTGGCTCAATGATCACACTGATCGGATAAGTTACAGCAATATACAGTGCAAATTCTCTCTAGCCCAGGGATCTCAAAGTCCTTCCTCGAGGGCCGCAATCCAGTCGGGTTTTCAGGATTTCCTCAATGAATATGCATTGGAAGCAGTGCATGCACATAGATCTCATGCATATTCATTGGGGAAATCCTGAAAACCCGACTGGAATACGGCTCTCGAGGACCGGAGTTCCTTACCCTTGGGGATAGACGAATAGGGGGGAAGGGGAGAGGCAAATACTGAAAGTCTGAGAGCCAGAGAGAGTAACAGGATGATTCTTATGAAAGGTCTGTTGGAAAGAGAGGTGAAAACAGTGTTCCTCTAAGCCAGGGGTGTCAAAGTCCTTCCTCGAGGGCCGCAATCCAATCGGGTTTTCAGGATTTCCTCAATGAATATGCATTGAAAGCAGTGCATGCACATAGATCTCATGCATATTCATTGGGGAAATCCTGAAAACCCGACTGGATTGCGGCCCTCATGGAGGGACTTTGAGACCCCTGCTCTAGCCTGTCTAAAATTGGGCACTGGGACGATGCTATGTTACGTTACAATAATATCAGAAACTGACCCACTAACATTATGTTATCACTCAGCAGGGGTTGTTCAAATTATTATCTTCTCTTTTATTCAATAGGGAAATAAAGCCTCAGAGTCAGAGTCAATTAACCCATGCGGGTCGCAAAAGTGATACTTCACTCAGCTCGCAACGCAGTCATCGGCAAAAGATCTTTATTATATTCTTTTATTATAAAAAAAAAAATCCCTAGGTTATCACCCCTTATGTTGAAAAAAAATGACATTAAACATGGAAACAGCAGCTCAATCTCTATCCACATGTTTCAATGGAGAAAAAAATATAACTTAGCTTTACCCCCACTTCTACGAAGCTGCGCTAGCAGCTTCCAGCGCGGAGAGCCGCGCTGAATATCCCGCGCTGCTCCCGACGCTCATAGGAACTCTATGAGCGTCGGGAGCAGCGCGGGACATTTAGCAAACCTCTCTGTGAACTCTCTGCGCTAAAAAACGCTAGCACGGTTTCGCACAAGAGGGGGTTAATGTTTGTTTCTCACGATTCCTTGGTTCGTCTTTAGTTATACTTTTGAAGCCGCTTTTCAGCAACCGTTGCGGCCTGCGTTTCGTGGGTATTATTTTCTTCCCCACTGTATCAGGGTATTCTTACAGCAGCTTCATTAACTTTGGCTTTCGTCTGCGACGCGATCCGGGGCCCTGAAAGGAATGAAAATGGCGTCAGAATATAACAAAGGGCTTTTGCCGGTGATTGCGTTGCGAGCTGAGTGAAGTATCACTTTTGTGACCCGCATGGGTTAATTGACTCTGACTCTGAGGATTTTTTCCCCCTATTGAATAAAAGAGAAGATAATAATTTGAACAACTTCTGCTGAGTGATAACATAATTATAGTATGATTTGGACTACTAGGTCTTATTAATGAGTGTTGCTATGTTATGTTAATCAGGTTTTCTATTCCACCTTTATCTATTCAGTTCAAGATCAGATTAAAGGTTGGGTCAGTTACCCAGGAAGTTACAGTGGAGAGATTAACGCATAGGGCTGTTAGTAGATCAGTACAACTATTAATACAATTAGATTGCAGTTACAAGTATTCCATGTGAAAATGTGCAACGCTGTGTATGACTTTCATCGCTATAGAAGTGATAAATTGTAGTAGCTGTAAGTCCCAAGAGTTGCATTAGTTTAGAAATGGGCTTTTACAATTACCATTTCAGTTACTTCAGGGCTGTCTTGCTAGAGAGAGGCTTTTAAAGTTTTCTGAACCTGAGATAGTGGTCACAAGGTCGTAGCGTAAGTGGTAGTTGGGTCCAGCATTTTTCTAATTAATGTTGAATGGATAAGATAATTGACCTGGTAGAGCGAGGTGAGGCGTGGCCTAATGGTAGAGCTGCTGCCTTCGTACCCAGAGGGCGTGAGATCAAATCCTGCCGCTGCTCCTTGTGACCCTGGGCAAGTCACTTAATCCTCTAGTGTCTACCACTTTGATATGCCAAAGTCACAAAAAGGTAGGATATAAGTCCCCATTCCCTTTCATCAAGCCCAGTATCCTGTGCCCAACCCAAAGAGCAGCAACATTCCAGAGCTGGTATTGTGATGTCATAAGGCCTCAGTCCACAGCCTCATCAGTGATGTCACAATGGCTTGATTATCCTTTACTTGGCTCACATAATAAGAGCTGCCATACTGGGACATATTGAAGGTCCATCTAGCCCAGTATCCTGTTTCCAACAGTGGCCAACCCAGGTCCCAAGTACCTGTCAGAAACCCAAAGAATAGCAACATTCCAGAGCTGGTATTGTGATGTCATAATGCCTCAGTCCACCAATGCCTAAGAGCCAGCCTCATCAGTGATGTCACAATGGCTTGGTTGTCCTATACTCAGCTCACATAAGAATTACCATACTAGACAGACTGAAGGTGTGGCTCACTGGCAGAGCCCAGAGGTTGTGAGATCAAATCCCGGTGCTGCTCCTTGTGACCCTGGGCAAGTCACTTAATCCTCCAGTGCCCACCACTTTGAATGTCAGCTTTGACATGCCAAAGCCACAAAATGGCACTATAAAAGTCCCCATTCCATTCCCTTCCCTTTCATCAAGCCCAGTATCCTGAGCCCAACCCAGAAACCCAAAGTGTAGCAACATTCCATTGCTGAGATTGTGATGTCATAATGCCTCAGTCCACCAATGACTAAGAGCCAGCCTCATCAGTGATGTCACAATGGCTTGGTTGTCCTATACTCAGCTCACATAAGAATTACCATACTAGACAGACTGAAGGTGTGGCTCACTGGTTGAGCTGCTGCCTCTGCACCCAGAGGTTGTGAGTTCAAATCCCGGCGCTGCTCCTTGTGACCTTGGGCAAGTCACTTAATCCTCCATTGCCCCAGGTACAAAATAAGCACCTGAGTATATGGAAGCCACTTTGAGCGTGATTGTGTAACTACAAAAAGGCAGTATACAAGTCCCAATCCTTCCCTCCCCCCCCAACACACTTATATTGTTGCATGCTGGGAATTTTAAGTAGAAAAGATTTCTGGTGGAATAGCTGTTGGAGGAACCCTGGAGTAGGATGGCCGACTCTGTTAGGTAGTCGGGGCCATTCCCTGTCAGGATCTTAAAGGCAGTGATGCCTAATTTAAACCTGATCCTCACGGTTATGGGCAGCCAATGTAGTTTCGTATAGTAGAGCCGTAGGTGTTCCGATTTCCATAGTCCATATATGAGTCTTACCGCTGCATTTTGACCACATAACACCTTGGTTGAAGAGATTGCTCTGGTTAACTGCGATTACGTATCATCTTTAAAAGCCTAATTCTGGCGTTCAAAGTCATTTACCATGGGATTTCTTGCTATCTATCTCAAACTATGGCAATTGACCGACCATTCAGAACGTAGCGATCTGAGGGCATGATACGATTGGCTCTGACAGACTTCTCAAAAATGCCCTATGAGAACACGAGACCGTCTGCTATTTCCATCATGGGAGTAACGCTGTGGAGCAAATTGACTGGACCGCTAAGGGCGCTATCTGAAATTCAGAACATAAAAAAACCCAACAACTTAAAACTGCACTATTTTTCGAAGTTTTTCCAATGAAAGATGTGCTGGTTTTAGGATGATTTGTACTGAGAGGATCTATTAAATTGCGGCTCCCTAAGTTGTAACTATTCATTTGTAATTTAAGATGTTGGTGTCATATTCTGTATGTTACTTTTGTAATGCCGCCTTAGAATAGGCGGTTGATAAATATTTTAAATAAATAAATAAATTTTGGATGAAGATGTGTACTGAGGGAGAATTCTATATCGGTATTTGTGTGTCCAATTGGCGTTACAGAATTCTGTTGCGCACTTAATTTTATGGCTGGTGTAAATGTTTGCAAGTAAATGTAGAATTCGCGGGAGCAAGTATGGAAGCCACTCAGCACCCAGCAGCAGCGCCAAATTGCGCTCCTGCTCGTGCTGCTCAGCGGCCGAAGAAACAATCTCGCAGCAGCCGGTTAGCAGCAGGGCAGGAACTCGGAAAGTTTGCTCCTGCCCGCTGCGCCTCCACCGGGGAACGGCAGATGAGGCATGAGTCTAGGGCAGGGAGGGGGCAGGGTACAGAGCCTGGGAGGAAGGGTGCAAAGTACGATGGGGGAAGGAAGGAAGGGTGATGGGTGCAGAGCCTGACAAGGGAGGGAGGGAGGGAGGGAGGGAAGGAAGGGTGATGGGTGCAGTGCCTGGCAGAAAGGGTGCAGAGCCTGACAAGGGAGGGAGGGAGGGAGGGAAGGAAGGGTGCTAGGTGCAGAGCCTGATGAGGGAGGGAGGGAATGAAGGGTGATGGGTGCAGTGCCTGTCAGGAAGGGTGCAGAGCCTGACAGGGGAGGGAGGGAGGGAAGGAAGGGTGCTGGGTACAGAGCCTGACAGGGGAGGGAGGGAGGGAAGGAATGGTGCTGGGTGCAGAGCCTGACAAGGGAGGGAGGGAAGGAAGGATGATGGGTGCAGTGCCTGGCAGGAAGGGTGCAGAGCCTGACAAGGGAGGGAAGGAAGGGTGATGGGTGCAGTGCCTGGCAGAAAGGGTGCAGAGCCTGACAGGGGAAGGAGGGAAGGAAGGGTGCTAGGTGCAGAGCCTGATGAGGGAGGGAGGGAAGGAAGGGTGATGGGTGCAGTGCCTGGCAGGAAGGGTGCAGAGCCTGACAGGGGAGGGAGGGAGGGAAGGAAGGGTGCTGGGTACAGAGCCTGACAGGGGAGGGAGGGAGGGAAGGAATGGTGCTGGGTGCAGAGCCTGACAAGGGAGGGAGGGAAGGAAGGATGATGGGTGCAGTGCCTGGCAGGAAGGGTGCAGAGCCTGACAGGGGAGGGAGGGAAGGAAGGGTGCTGGGTGCAGAGCCTGATGAGGGAGGGAGGGAAGGAAGGGTGATGGGTGCAGTGCCTGGCAGGAAGGGTGCAGAGCCTGACAAGGGAGGGAAGGAAGGGTGATGGGTGCAGTGCCTGGCAGAAAGGGTGCAGAGCCTGACAGGGGAAGGAGGGAAGGAAGGGTGCTAGGTGCAGAGCCTGATGAGGGAGGGAGGGAAGGAAGGGTGATGGGTGCAGTGCCTGGCAGGAAGGGTGCAGAGCCTGACAGGGGAGGGAGGGAGGGAAGGAAGGGTGCTGGGTACAGAGCCTGACAGGGGAGGGAGGGAGGGAAGGAATGGTGCTGGGTGCAGAGCCTGACAAGGGAGGGAGGGAAGGAAGGATGATGGGTGCAGTGCCTGGCAGGAAGGGTGCAGAGCCTGACAGGGGAGGGAGGGAAGGAAGGGTGCTGGGTGCAGAGCCTGATGAGGGAGGGAGGGAAGGAAGGGTGATGGGTGCAGTGCCTGGCAGGAAGGGAGCTGGGTGCAGTGCCTGACAGGGGAGAGAGGAAAGGGGGCTGGGTGCAGAGCTTGGCAGGGAGGAGGCTGAGTGCAAAGCCTGACAGGGCAGCGCACTTGAATATTAAGCTGCCCAACTTATATTCGAGCCAATCATTTTTCCTCCTTTGGGGGGGAAAGGGGGTCTCGACTTATATTCAGATCGACTTTCGAGTATATACGGTAAAATCAATTAAAAGAGAAAAAAAATTGCAAAGGGGGACATAATAAGCCCATCCTCCACTGAATGTCCATAAACGGGACACAGGCCGTGCAAGCCTGCCCAGTGCTGGCCTTAGTTCCTTCAATGTTTTCTGATTAGAGAATTATTTTCTAATTAGAGAATAGTTAAGCTCTGGAATGCATTGCCAGAGGATGTGGTAAGGGCGGATAGCGTAGCTGGTTTTAAGAAAGGTTTAGACAAGTTCCTGGAGGAAAAGTCCATAGTCTGTTATTGAGAAAGACATGGGAGAAGCCACTGCTTGCCCTGGATCGGGAGCAAGGAATGTTGCACTCTTTGGGGTTCCGGAATTTTACTATTCTTTGAAATTCTGCATGGAATCTTGATACTCTTTGAGGTTCTAGAATCTTTTGTTACTCTTTGGGGTTCTGGAATCTTGCTACTCCTTGGGTTTTGGCCAGGTACTAGTGACCTGGATTGGCCACCGTGAGAATGGGCTACTGGATTTTATGGACCATTGGTCTGACCCAGTAAGGCTATTCTTAGGTTCTTATCCCATGCTTGTTTGAACTCTGTCACAGTTTTCCTCTCCACCACCTCTCTCGGGAGCGCATTCCAGGCATCCACCACCCTCTCCGTAAAGTAGAATTTCCTAACATTGCCTTTGAATCTACCACCCCTCAACTTCAAATTATGTGCTCTGGTTTTACCATTTTCCTTTCTCTGGAATAGATTTTGTTCTAAGTTAATACCTTTCAAGTATTTGAACGTCTGAATCATATCTCCCCCGTCCCTCCGTTCCTCAAGAGTATAAATTTAGTTACAATAATCATTTCTACCCACCCATTGAATAAAAATCGCCAAACACACCTCCCCAGAGACTCAGTCCCCCTCCCAGTCATTCATCTGACCCGAAGTTCTACTGTAACTTGTAACCGTCACAAAAAGGAATGCATTTTAGCTCCTGAAACCATGTGGAATCATTAAAAGTTAATCCAGGATCCATTATGTACATTTTCTAAGTGCTTCTGAATTGCCCCAGGGCCTGACCCATTTCAACAGGGTTCATGACCACTCATGATATCAAGCTCCTGGCTAATATTTCTAATCTTATTTTAAAAAAAAAGGAGATACACACTTTTCACTTGTCATAAACATATACAAATAAATAATTAAAATAATAAAAGCATTATAGAAATCGTAAGAAACTGGCTGCTGGAACACGTGCTAGAATTTTCTTCTGGTTTTGTGTTTTTTGAAGCCATTTTTGACCATTCTGAGTTTTAAAAACTTGTATTTTGAGTTGGGCATGGGTGGCCCTCCTCTACCCTCGTTTTTGCAGAAATTGAATAAAGAAAAAAAATCAGGTTTTTCAAGGCACATCACTTTTAATTTAGACTTTTTACCCTCAAAATGTTTCTACTGGGAGTCATTCACCAACTGCCAGTTGCACTAGCCGACAGAGGAGAGCTGCAGTCCGACGCTCAGACCAATGGTCGGTTCAGGAGCCCGTTCCAGCAGGGCACCTAGCATCATCTACACCCCTCCCTCGTTCCAGCAGGGGAGAGAACTACGGGAGGAGCAGCGCTGACGGCGCTCGGCACCAACGGCCAGATTGGGAGCCCTTTCCAGCAGGGCACCTAGCATCATCTACACCCCTCCCCCATTCCAGCAGGGGAGAGCCGACAGAGGAGAGCTGCAGTCCGACGCTCAGACCAACGGTCGGTTCGGGAGCCCGTTCCAGCAGGGTACCCGACACCATCTTCACTCCTCCCCCATGCCGAAGGGTCTACCTCTGAGGATCTCGCATCATTCGCGGCAGCGGTGGAGATTACCTTGCCAGAGATGTCGCCTGTTCTTGGAGGAAACTCGGGACCCAGATGATAGTCATCGGAACTGGGGTTGACGGCAGTTAAAGAATAGAATAGGAATGGAGGTTAAAGTGAATTGGGGTGGAGATGGAGGTGGGTATGGAGAGGGATAGAGATATGATGTATTCGGGAAAGGCATTTAAGATCTGGTGTTAAATGATCCTAATAATTACAAGTCAAAGATCTTGATGCTTTTTTGGAGTGTGTTTCTGTTTCTCTCTATGCTTATTTTTATCTCTATTTTGTTTACTTTAATTATTATTTTAATTCTATCTTTAAATTATTTATTCATTACTTGTTGGAATATTTCATTTCTATCTCTATCTCTACCTCTGTCTTTTTATTTTTATTTTTCATACTGTTTCTTCAGGTACTTTAGTTAGATTGTGAGCCTTTGGGACAGTTAGGGAATTTCCAAGTACCTACCGTATTTATTTATTGTATCTTTAATGCATCATTTTTGTAAACCGCTTAGAAACCTCACGGTTATTAGCGGTATATAAGAATTGAATTAAATTAAATTTAAAGCCTAGTTTGGGAAGTAATTACTGTGTTTCTTGGTCAGGAAGCATCAAATTTAATCTAATCTAATCTTCTATTTGTGTGTCAGGCTCAAGGCGACTTACTGAGAGAAGGTAGAAAGAGGAGGAAGGGAGAGAGGGAAAAAGAGAAGACCTAGGGCTCCTTTTACTACCGTGCGCTGGAGTTTTTAGCGCACGCAGGATTTTAGGGAGCGCTAAACCCGCGCCACGCTTTAAAACTAACACCAGCTCAATGCTGGCGGTAAGGCCTCGGGCGCGGGGCAATTCAGCGTGCGTTAAAGCCCTGTAAAAGGAGCCCTTAAAGGACGCTAATTGACTTGTAAAGAGTTTGAGAGTTCCATGCAGATCCAGGTATCAAGGAGAAGAGTTTTCAGTGTCTTCCGGAATGAGGTGTAGCTTGTTTCTGGGAGGTCGTTCCAAGTTTTTACGCCCAGGAAACGTTAGCATAAAGTGAAAAATGTGCCTGTATTGGAGATTTTGAAACCGAGGACCCCTTTTTACATAGCCGCGGTAGTGTTTCTCCTGCAGCGGCAATTCTCCCACAGGAATTGGTACATTTGCCATGTGAGAATCGCTACCGCAGCTTTGTATAAGGCGCCCTAAGTGACCTTTGACCTGAGCAGACATCTTTGCTGCCCGAGAGATGGAACAGTTGCTCTGTGAAACTAGAGAGAAGATGAGTGCTGTAAATAATTCTTCAATCTCTTTTTAAAGAAATGACAATATTTTTAAAAAATGACTGTGATTAAGTAGGTTTTTTTATTGTAGACTGAGGCAACTCATTTATTCGTTGTTTGTGCTCTTGCTATTAGGTTGTGGGGGGGGGGGGGCATTTTCGATAGGACATCTAAGTCTGACTTTGGAAGTTTCCCACAAGACGTGCAAAGTAGGAGGCGGTGAAACTGCCATGTTCAAAACCGGCAACGTCGTACGCTGTCCAAATTGTCTTTTCTTTTGGGAAAATTGTTTACTTAGACGTCTTGGCCACCAGGACATCCAACCCTTTGGACATCTTTTATTTGCCACTTTCGACCACAAGACTGTCCAAGTTCAAAACGTCCAAATCCAGACCATTTGGACATGGGAGGGGCCAGCATTATAATGCACTGGCCACATAGACATGGCAATAAGGCAGTGGGACATCTTAGAGGGCCAAGTGTACATCTCACTATAACCTCCTTTTAATGTATGATAAACCCTCCAAAACTCCCCTAAAACCTATTATACCCACCGGTCTATCACCCCAATAGCCCTTATTGCTGCAGGTGGCACCTATATGGCAGTATAGTAGGATTTTACTTTCCACCATAAATGTAGTGGCTAGAGAGGCTTTTGGGCCTGGGTCCTCCTCTCGGTGACTCACTAGCCCACTCTCCAGATTACTGCTCTACTAAGCTTTCCCATACCAGGTGCTGTTGTTCTAGAGAGAGGTATATCTCTCCTCGCTCATCTCCCCCTATGCTCCCCCTGTGATCTCCGCTCATCGGGAAAGCCCCTCTTAACCGTACCCTTCTCTTCCCCTGCCAACTCCAGACTCCGTCCCTTCTTTCTTGCGGCGCCGTATGCCTGGAACAGGCTGCCTGAATCAATACGTCGTGCTCTGTCCCTGGCAGTGTTCAAATCCAAGCTAAAGGCCCACTTTTTTTGAAACTGCTTTCAATTCTTAACTCCCCCTCACTGCTGTCAGATACCTAGACCCACTATAACCTCCCCATCCCTGAAATGTCCTGTCTAAATTAGATTGTAAGCTCTTCTGAGCAGGGACTGCCTATTGTATGTTAAAATGTACAGCACTGTGTAAGCCTTTCAGAAATAATAAATAGTAGTAGGTGAGTGGGAGGGGATCCGTGACCGCTGGGGGAGCCCTAACTTAATCTCATCAGTGGTTATCTGGTCAGTTTGGCCACATTTTTGGCACTTAGACACTTATTAAACAGGTCTAGCTCACAACATCTAAGTTCCATCCAGGACTTCTTGGGAAAGGCTCGATTATTACCGCCAGACGTCCAAGTCTAAGCCCGCCCAAACCCCACCCAGAACATACCTCCAACACACACCTTTTTAGGGCTGGATGCACAGTGGCTAGGACGCCTCGCAAGATGTCCAGAAAAGCGGTTTCGAAAACTGGCACTTGGGCATTTTGGTGAGAAAAACGTACAAATGCTGGCTTTTTTGGACGTCTTAATATTTTTAAAATGCCCCTAATAGTGGAGTGTTACTCATAGGGGTTATATCTGCAAAGGAAATCCCTTTAGGTATGCGTCTTTTTTCATAGTTTCTTATATTTTACAGAAATAATAATAGCGTTATTTATATCCCGTCATACCTTTCAGTTCAGGACGGCTTACAACAAGAGAGGCTGCAGGAATGCAGCAAAGTTACACCAAGAGCATGAAGTAGGAGTGAACAAACAGGCGTGGGACATAATTATATATATCAGAAGACAGGCGCATGCAAGTAGACGTAGAGGAAATCGTTTGAGGAAGTTTAAACGAAATGTATGTTGCTAGCTTACACCCCACTCCACACAGCTCCACACAACACACCCGCGTCAGACATACTACTTCCAATTCAACAGACTCTCCATGCATACCACCCCTACAAGCCCCCGTCCCCCCGCCCTCAGAGCACAGTTAGGGAAGTGAAAATGCCCCAGCCGAAGATTCCAGAAAAGCAAACGTAAAGTAGTGTTAGGTAGCAGTTAGGGAATAAGAAGGTCCAGCAAGGCCCCCCCCCCCCCATAAAGCAACATAATGTCTCATGTCCAGTCTACGAGATGTAGCATAACAGCGAATCTCAAATTGTGCCATCTCCCTCAACTTGCCTCGCCATTGAGAAGCAGGTGGGGAGTCCTCAGAAGCCCAGTAGGTCAAAATCAATTTTTTCGTCCCCAAAGTGGCGTTCTACTGGAAAATACATTGAGAAGGAGAAAGGCCCTGCTCCCATAGCGATCTCTGAAAGCCCAGAAGGAGAGTGCCATAATCCCTCCCCCAAGCTTACTTTAGCATGTAAAACCAGCGTCCTACAAACTTTCTCGCGCCGCGGCGCACTAAAGGCAGTGGCCGTGGCTCGAGGCACCTGGAAGTGCGCAGATATCGCCATGATGACATCATGCCGATGTCCGCGTGTGTGTTAAGGCCCTCGAGGCGGGCCCTGAGATGCCAGTGGGGAAGAGGGCCGGAGAGAAGGTTAGGTGCTGGCACCCACTGATTGCCTACAGGACGCGGCTCCTCTCCTCTTTCCCAGAGTACCGCGGCACACCTGAAATCTCAGGAGGCACACAGTTTGAGATGCACTGATGTAAACCTTTCTTTGCGCTATATTTTTTTATGTACACGCGTATTAGTCTTCCATGGAAATGTCCTTGATTTCACACAAAATGTACTTATCTCATCATTTACTGAATATATGTTTACCGCTCCATTGCTGTGTTCACTTTAGTCAATGACACGGGGACAACGTTTGCCCCCATCTCCGCCCCATTCCCGGGGGCTCTATCCCGGTCTCATCCCGTCCTCTTGGACTCTGTGCTCCTCTGCGTAGGCCTCACTTACTTTATAGTTAAATCTTTTTATTCAAGTAGTGAAAGGGACAATGTTTGGTTCACAAACAGAGCCTTCCATTTCGATCTGGTTTCGGTGCAACCTTCCCAAATTTCAGTGGCCTGCGTTTTTTCATCATCCGGGAAGATAACTGGATTGTCATTCAGACATGGGTGTAGAAAAGAACCAACACAGTGTAGTGGCTGAACAGGAAAATGAGGACCTATTAAATGCTACTCCAATGTCTGTCTAATAATAAACTTTGAAATGTAATTCCCTGGAAATGTCCAGATATCTCTTATTGTAATCTGCCAAGAACTGAAAGGTTAATAGAAGTCAATAAATGTATTGTAAGGCAATGTTGGAAATGCTCCTTGAGGTTAGAAATGAGGGATGAATCCATTGCAGTAAAGTGTAGCCCGAGAGCTTGTCTCGACGGGCGTAGGGTAAAACAGGGCTGGGAGGCCCGTGTGTCGCACGTTGGGGCAAGTTGGGGGGAGCGGTAGGTAAGTAGGATAGGACAGGGGTAGTCTTTGCGCCAAGAGTCTTGCAAGGGGATTGGTGCAGGAGTTGGAGAGATGGTGCAGGGGCGAGGCTATAAAGATGGGGCCTTGGAGGACTCGGTTCCTTTCAGGGTCCTCCAGGGTGGCTTTTTCCCACACGCCCACCCGTGTTTTGGGCTTGTGATGGTAGCTCGGGAGGGCGGGTTCTCCCGAGCTACTGCGTACTGGGGCTCATCCGGCAATGAGCGGTGGGCCGGCTGGGCGCCGTGCCTTGAGGTCAGGTGACCCAGTTAAAGGGGCATGTGGTCATGCCACCCCTCAGACTCTTGCTGTGTGTGGCAGGGTCGAGGGCAATATCTTGCAATGTACACCTAATCGCTCAGGAGGAGCTTGTTGATGTTGTTACTTTATGAATAATTTAATGGATGTTAATATATGCAATGCTAAGTAATTTCTTATTGTTGTTTAATAACTAGAGCTGTGGCCATTTTTCCATATTGGAGTGTGTGCTGAATTATTAGTTAGGGGGTAACGAATGAAAGGGTGGGGGGTAGATGAGGGCGGCAATAGGGACTATCCCAGACATGGGCAACTCCGGTCCTCGAGGGCCGGAATCCAATCGGGGTTTTCAAGATTTCCCCAATGAATATGCCTGAGATCTATTTGCATGCACTGCTTTCATGATATGCTAATAGATCTCAGGCGTATTCATTGGGGAAATCCTGAAACCCCCCGATAGGATTCCGGCCCTCGAGGACCGGAGTTGCCCACCCCTGGACTATCCAGATCCCGCTGTTATAGTACGATTTATTTATTTATTTAGTCTTTTATTTAGCCCGTCCTGCCAAAGGAGCCCAGAATGGGTTACAAGAGTACATTCATAGTATGGGCAGGACATGCATCAGTGAGAAATACAGTATAGTGTAGATTTCAGCATTTACAGAGTGAACATAACATACAGACTTAAAATATAGACTTACTGAACATGGAGGTAAAGGAGCTTTTCTTAGCAAGTGGGTGCATCTTTGATTGTTTGAGAATGTGGCACTAATTATGGTTATATTTGCGGTGGCGAGCGAGTTTTTGTGAGATTCTGTTTAGTGTATTTGGTGGTGTCTTTGCGATCCATCCGTCAGGAATGTGGACGCAAGTCGTTATGGACCTGGGTTTGTAAAGAGGAAGGTTTTCACGGCTTTCCTGACGTTCCAAAGACTGTCTAGAGATCTAATGGACGGTGTGCCATAATTTAATAATAATAATAATAATTTTATTTCTTATATACCGCTGTACCGTGAAGTTCTAAGCGGTTTACAGTAGAAACAGAATTTAGGTAAGAATAAGAGCATCTTCTGGCTGTTTCAGACTTGAGTGAGCGGCCAGGTGGCAGGATCTGCCGTTTTTCTGTTTGGGATCTCAGTGATCGGTTGGGGACATACATTTGTAGTTTTGATTCGATGTAGTTTGGTGTCATCTTGTGGAACGTCTTGAAGGCTAACACCGAGGCTTTAAAAGCGCATCGTTTTTGGATAGGCAGCCAGTGCATGGAAATTAGTGCACATGATGGGAGGGCACATGATGGAAGGGCGTTGCAGGTGGGAGGAGTCTGATCAGCGGACAAGACTCTTGTTGCCACATCAAAGGCAGAAAAGACACAGATGGGGTCATTTAATTCCCAAAGCAGCTTCTACAGTTTTCTTTAAGCACTGAATTCGGTTGCCAGTTGTCTAAGACGTTTCTCGCAAACTTTGTTGAGCCGTGGCGCGAGGCGTCCAGAAGTGCGCAGACCTCGACGCGATGGTGTCATGCGCAGGTGTGATGTCATCATGTTGATGTCTGCACATGTGCGAAGGCTTTCCAGATGGGCCCTGAACAACCAGCAGGAAAGACACGCACAGAGGCGCCAGCGCCGGCTGATTGCCTACAGGATGTGCCTCTCACCGCAAGAGGCACGTCCTGTAGGCAGTCAGCCAGCGCCTCTCCTCCTCCTCCTCCCCTGCGTCTCCAGGCACACCTGAAATCACTGGTCTAAGACGTGTTAAGTTTATACATATCGATATTAACATTTTATAGATGCTCTTACATCTAGTTGGAACAGCCTATTTATGGCTAGTCTCAGGTCTAGATAATGATACAGGATATGGTTTGTCTCTGTCCCCATCCCATCCTGTCCCCGCCCTGCAGTTAACCATGGGTACCCCTCCCTGTGTCATTCTCTATCTAAACTTCCTTCTTACTATTTATCTTTTCATGTGTAAGCACGTCAGCCCCCTATGGGGATATTCCTTGATAACTGCAATATTTTAAGAACCTAAGAATAGCCTTACTGGGTCAGACCAATGGTCCATCAAGCCCAGAAGCCCGTTCTCACGGTGGCCAATCCAAGTCACTAGTACCTGGCCAAAACCTAAAGAGTAGCAACATTCCAGCATCTCAAAGAATAGCTAGATTCCGGAACCCCAATGAGAACAACATTCCAGAGCTGAGATAGAAACATAGAAACATAGAAAGATGATGGCAGAAAAGGGCCACAGCCCATCAAGTCTGCCCACTCCATTTACCCACCTATTAAGTCTGAGTGCTAATGACTTAGTTCCTTAACTCAACCGTCGTAGGGATCCCACGTGGATGTCCCATTTATTCTTAAAGTCGAGCACACTGGTGGCCTTGATCACCTGCACCGAAAGTTTGTTCCAGTGATCTATCACCCTTTCTGTGAAGAAATACTTCCTGATGTCACCACTAAATTTCCCTCCTCTGAGTTTGAGCGGGTGCTCACTAACATCGATAGTGAGCAAACTAATGGAAACTCTAATCAAACACCAATTAGATAAGATCCTGGATGAGGAGAATCTACGGGATCCCCGACAACATGGATTTACTAAGGGGAGATCCTGCCAATCCAACCTGATCAGCTTCTTTGACTGGGTAACGGGGAAGCTGGATATTGGGGAGTCCCTGGACATCGTGTACCTGGACTTTAGCAAAGCATTCGATAGCGTACCACACCGCAGGTTACTGAGCAAGATGAGTTCTATAGGATTAGGTAACACATTGACGAAATGGGTTGGGAGCTGGCTTGGAGGTAGGCTCCAAAGGGTGGTGGTGAACGGCACCCCCTCCGAAATGACGGAGGTGATTAGTGGAGTACCACAGGGCTCAGTCTTGGGCCCAATCCTATTCAACATCTTCATAAGAGACTTGGCAGAAGGGCTTCGAGGTAAAATAACATTATTCGCCGATGACGCCAAACTGAGTAATGTAGTGGGCAAATGCACAACAGACGAAGATTCAGTGCCCGACAACATGATGCACGACCTACTCCTACTGGAGCGATGGTCTAGGACATGGCAACTCAACTTCAATGCCAAAAAATGCAAAGTTATGCACCTGGGCAGCCAGAATCCATGCAAGTCTTATACCCTTAATGGCGAGATCCTAGCAAAAACGGTAGCAGAACGAGACTTGGGGGTAATCGTCAGTGAGGACATGAAGTCTGCCAATCAAGTGGAGCAGGCTTCGTCCAAGGCAAGACAAATCATGGGCTGCATACGAAGGGGTTTCGTCAGTCGTAAGGCGGAAGTCATTATGCCATTGTATAGATCCATGGTGAGGCCCCACCTGGAATACTGTGTGCAATTCTGGAGGCCGCATTATCGCAAGGATGTGCTGAGACTGGAGTCGGTGCAAAGAATGGCCACCCGGATGGTCTCGGGACTCAAGGATCTACCATACGAAAAACGCCTTGACAAATTACAGCTATACTCGCTCGAGGAGCGCAGAGAGAGGGGGGACATGATCGAGACGTTCAAGTATCTTACGGGCCGCGTCGAGGCGGAGGAAGATATCTTCTTTTTCAAGGGTCCCACGACAACAAGAGGGCATCCGTTGAAAATCAGGGGCGGGAAACTACGAGGTGACACCAGGAAATTCTTTTTCACTGAAAGAGTGGTTGATCGCTGGAATAGTCTTCCACTACAGGTGATTGAGGCCAGCAGCGTGCCTGATTTTAAGGCCAAATGGGATCGGCACATGGGATCTATTCACAGGGCAAAGGTAGGGGAGGGACATTAAGGTGGGCAGACTAGATGGGCCGTGGGCCCTTATCTGCCGTCTATTTCTATGTTTCTATGTTTCTATGTGCCTCCTTGTGACCGAGGGTCCCTTGGGAAAGAATATATCGTTTTCCACCTCTACGACCTGTGACGTACTTGAATGTCTCGATCATGTCACCCCTTTCCCTGCGCTCCTCTAGGGTATAGAGCTGCAGCTTGCCCAGTCTTTCTTCGTATGAGAGACCCTTGAGTCCAGCGACCATCCTAGTGGCCATCCGCTGGACCGACTCAGCTCGAAGCACATCTCTCCGGTAATGTGGCCTCCAGAATTGCACACAGTATTCCAGATGAGGTCTCACCATGGTTCTGTAGAGTGGCATTATGACTTCAGGTTTGCGGCTGACGAAGCTTCTATTGATACATCCCATCATTTGTCTTGCCTTGGATGAGGCCTTCTCTACTTGTTTGGCAGCCTTCATGTCTGCGCTGATGATCACTCCCAAGTCCCGTTCTTCTGAAGTCTTAGCTAGTATTTCTCCATTCAAGGTGTATGTTCTGCATGGATTTCTGCTACCGAGATGCATGACCTTACACTTCTTAGCGTTGAAGCCCAGCTGCCATGTTGAGGACCAGTTTTCCAATGTGATCAGATCCTGCATCATACTATCTTTGAGATTGCTTTCACCTACTATATTACACAGTTTGGCGGCGTCGGCAAACAGTGCTACTTTACCCTGAAGCCCTCGGGTCAAGTCCCTTATGAATATGTTGAAAAGGGATGGTCCCAGGACTTAGCCCTGCGGCACTCCGCTAGTCACTTCCGATGTCTCAGAGAGGGTGCCATTGACCACCACCCTCTGAAGTCTTCCACTCAGCCACTCCTTGACCCATGCAGTTAGTTTCTCACCTAACCCCATTGATTTCATCTTGTTTAATAGTCTACGGTGTGGGAAACTGTCAAAGGCTTTACTGAAATCCAAGTACACTATGTCCAGAGACTCTCCCAAGTCCAGCTTTCCTGTCACCCAGTCAAAGAAGCTGATAAGATTGGACTGGCATGACCTGCCCCTAGTGAATCCATGTTGGCAGGGATCCCTCAGATTCCCCTCATCTAGTATTGTGTCCAGTTTGCCTTTAAGTAGGGTTTCCATGAGTTTACACACTATTGATGTGAGACTCACTGGTCTGTAATTCGCAGCCTCTGCTCTGCAACCCTTCTTGTGCAGAGGAACAACGTTGGCAGTTTTCCAGTCCAGGGGGATTGAAGAGCACGGCTAACGGTTCCGCCAAAATATCGCATAGCTCTCTGAGTTCAGACCTTGAAGACCAAGGTTGGACACCCTTGTTTTATACTGACTTTACTCTCCTTTAATCCCAGAATGACTAGGGTTTCTCCACTATTCTGTTGCAGATTATGGTGTAATCTGCCTGAGAAGAACTTTTCTTGATTGCTCTTTGGAAGAAGAGTTCTTCTACCTGGTTTTGAAGAAAGGTCTGTTCAGCTTGCAAGCTATAAGTTAACTTCTGAGCCATTGTTGGGCTCCCCTGAGAGCCAGAAAGGCTTTGCCTGAAACCTCAAACTCAGACCTGCTGCCTAGCCCTTCAGTATTTGAATTTGTCCTCAAGGATTCAAAAGGACTGCATGCTGGGATTTCTCTAGGGCCTTGTTGAGATTTTGAGTTCTGACTTGTGAGGACAGAATAACCAGCTGTCCTGTTCTTGTCCAGCCAGGGTTAGCATACTAGCCCAAGTGGGTATTTCAGAGTAGAGAATGACACAGTGACAAAATTCATAACCGTTCCCGTCCCCGTGGATAACCGCGGGAAATAAACCCATGTCATTTTCTAGTGTCTATTTCATCCTCTCTCCTTCTTCACCAGCATTCTTCAAAGCAAAGCTTGCGGGTCAGTGGCTGTGGCCATTCATACTCTGATTCTTATGTGAGCCACGGATAATGAAGCCATTGTGACATCACTGATGTGATTGGCTCTTAGGCACTGGTGGAATGAGGCATTATGACATCACAATATCTGCTCTGGATATCAGAGACTATCATTCTTCAGTGTCTATCTCAACCTCAGTCCTTCTACGCCAGCATTCTTCAAAGCAAAGCTTGCGGGTCAGTGGTTGTGGCCATTCATACTCTGATTCTTATGTGAGCCAAGGATAATGAAGCCATTGTGACATCACTGATGTGATTGGCTCTTAGGCACTGGTGGAATGAGGCATTATGACATCACAATATCTGCTCTGGATACCAGAGACTGTCATTCTGTAGTGTCTGTTTCAGCCTCAGTCCTTCTACACCAGCATTCTTCACAGCAAAGCTTGCGGGTCAGTGGTTGTGGCCATTCATACTCTGATTCTTTCCTTTCTCCTTAAAGAATGACATGAAGATGGTTTACCGCGGTTATCCGCGGGGACGGTGATGAATTTTGTCACCGTGTCATTCTCTATTTCAGAGCTGGAGCCTCTAGTTTGTATATAGCCAGCATCCTTTTGCAGCTAATATCATGCACCAGACTTATTCAAAACTAGAAGAAGTCATAGCCACCTCTCCAGAACCAAACCCTGAAGTGAGCAGTCCTGGGATTGAAGCGCTGGTGTGTGAGAACAGTATTCGAGAGGTCAGTGCATGAACGCACAGTTCAGCATTAATTCCTAAACTGAGTTATTTTAGGATCCCAATTTCTGCCCACAGCCCCCTCTCTCTTCCCCTGGAATGTGAGCTTCTGGAGTGAGGATTTTGGAGACAGCTCTTTCTCTGAATATATGCAAAACTTTGAACTTCTTCCTGGCTTTCGCTCTTGAATTTTGTCTGGGGCAAAGACCGTTGTGGACACTGAGGCCCCAATGCACAAAAGGTTTCCATGCCGGCAAGACTCGCTACAGCTTGTTACCGGCACGGAAGCTCCTCTCCCGATGTTCAAAAGGGTTCTCCGTGGTTGCTTCCGATTCACGTAGCCCTATGCAAATGCATTACATGGAGCTCATTAGTATTCTAATTAACTCTTCTCGTGATACACTAAAGGGAACCCCCTTCCCCCTCTTTTCCCGGCAGCTTTGGAGCTGCCAGTGGCTGTTTTGATTGGGGAGGGGGGTAAAATGCGGACCTCATGGACCCCGCAGACCTGAACTGCACATTCTTAAAAATCTGCTTCCCTTGGTTTTGACCGCTGTGGTTTGTGATTTCAGTTTATCTCTGACAGATCTCTAAACAAGGATTCTGTGGACCCCACGGACCTCGTGGATGTCTACCACATGATCTAACCCCCCCCCCCAAAAAAAAAACGGATGTGGCATAGGGTCTGTAGGGATCCTTGTTTTAACTTTCGTGGACCTCACAGATCCCGCTCACCCCACGTCTTACCCTCTCCAGCGGGATCCGTGAGGTCCACGGGAGTTTTTTAAAGTTTCAAGTTTATTAAAGGCTTCTTCCATTAAACTGCACTAGCAGTTTTCTAGCGTGGGGGAGCCGCGCTGAATGTCCTGCGCAGCACCCGACGCTCATCCCCCGAGGTAAGCAGATTTTTAAGGACGTGTGGTAGAGATCCGTGAGGTCCGCATTGTACCCCCGCCCGTGTGCTTGTATTTGTGCACTCACACAACGCACGCATAGAGGCCTAAGTCTGAAAACACAGATAATCTGGCACATATGTTGCAATCAAACAGCAACGGAGTAATCTAAGCAGCCGCGAGACCTCAGTTCAAATCCCACTTCTGCCGCCCACAATCCTTGTGATGTGCAAGTCAGTGCCGTAAATCTCTTGCTGCCTCAGGTAACCCTTTGACTTGTCAGGTTTTGCTCTGTAGGCAGATCAGTCCCTAGCGAGTCTTTTAGTCTTGCCTCATACTTTCAATACATATGATGCTCTTTTTTAAATGTTCTGAAATGAGGCCTCTGCTTATCTTTTTGTTAATCTTTTGGGACATAAATAATATTGCATCTGCTAGCCAAAGTGCATACTGCCATGAGAAAGATTCCTAGGGAAGGGGTAAAACACGGACCTGACGGACCTCGCGGATCTAAACCCGCACGGCCTTAAAAACTGAGGTCCGTGTCCGTGCCACTTGTGGTTTCTGTCTCTGACAGACCTCGATGAGATTTTTAGCGCTGACGGATCCATCTCAGCATAGGGAGGGAAAAGTATTAGGATCCGTCAGCGCTAAAAAATCTCATCGAGGTCTGTCAGAGCCAGAGACTAGTGCTGGAGTCTGGAGACTTCTTTTCCATAACGCAGGTCCGAAACCTATGTCCCCGCTCTCTTGGCTTCTGCTCTGCCGCTCCAGCACTAGTCTCTGGCTCCGACAGACCTCGATGAGATTTTAGCGCATCAGAGAAAGAAACTACAAGTGGTACGGACACGGACCTCAGATTTTTAAGGCCGTACGGGTTTAGGTCCGCGAGGTCCGTCAGGTCCACGTTTTACCCCTTCCCAGATTCCTGGGATCTGGTTCTCGTAACTCTTGTTCATATGCACTGGATTCCTGGACAGCTGGTTTCAGCAAAAGGGGGATGGGACTCGATATAGCATTTTTTTCTGTGTGGTTGACACAATCAAAGCGGTTTAGAAGGAGAAATAAGAACATAAGAAGTTGCCTCCACTGGGTCAGACCAGAGGTCCATCCTGCCCAGCGGTCCGCTCCCGCGGCGGCCCATCAGGTCTGCGACCTGTGAAGTGGTTATTGACCACTTCCATAACCTACCTCAAGTTCTATGGAAGTGGTCAATAACCACTTCACAGGTCGCAGACCTGAAGTGTTAAGTGACTCTGTGACCTATGTGGCCCCTTCTGTTCCTACTAATGTCTTCGCATGGCTGAGTCAGATTGTAACAGAAATCTGAACTTTCTAGAGAATGACGCAGGGACAAATTTGTCCTCCGTCCCTGCGGGATTTTTCTCCATCCCTTGAGTTCCCTGCCCCATCCCTACAAGCTCAGTCCTGATCTGCACAAGCACCCCCCCCCCCCCCCTGGTGTCATTCTCTATTTTGTCCCTTTGACCATGACTGGTGTTCTAAAAGTGCCAGAAGGTATGTCCCTGAAAGCTCTTGTCCATCCTAATGTATGAAAGGACCGAAGGACCATACGGTGTTATTTCTGGAGGGAACGGGGTGTGGAACTGGGCTGAATTATTGTTCCTGGCTTTCTCTTTTCTCACAAGACGTGAACTCGTCGTCTTGGCCTGGATAAGGCTCTACTTACTGGAGCTTGCATCATTTCCATGTGGCGTCTTTTTCGTGTTTACCACATGCTCTGGTATCTCAAAGGTGGCAACAATTAGCTGGATCTGTTCTAATTTCTTAGGAAGGGAAATTTAAAAAAAACAAAACAAAACAACACTCCAGCAGCGTAAGTTTTTCAGAACTGCTGGGCTCTCGGGAACTGATCAGTGAGTGCTTGTGGGTGTGAGTGAGGGTCTTAGAGCTGAATAGCATGCCGAGGAACAGAAATGAAATTCATCAGAGCTGAATGACTCATTCATAGCATGAAGCTCAATGTACACGAGGGCAGCTGGATGCTAAACTCTTTTGTAATATATTTGAACAGATGCATGCATACAGGTCTGCTTCTATACCGAGAGCTGCACCGGGACAGAAATCTCACCCTTCCCTGCCTGTTCCCACTGGAATCTAATCTATACCCCACCCGTACCTGATAAGATCTATTCTATCCCGCTCCATCCCCACTCATACCTGCAAGAGTCAACACAATTACTTACCTCTTGCAGCCCTCCATTTCATCTCAACGCCAACAGCCTTCTGCAGTTTTTCGGGTGAAATTCAGTACTCAACTAATGAGGGTTACAAGCCTCACTCTGGTGTTCCAGCTGCCTCTCTGGGCATTCCAAGACTTATTCTGGCATTTGCCAGAGGTTTTGAGTACACACCCATGGGAATTCCGCCGCATCCTGTATCGCTCCACGGTGCGACCTCACCTGGTGTATTGTGTTCAATTTCGGTCTCCTTATCTCAAAAAAGATATAGTGACGCTAGAAAAGGTTCAAAGAACAACCAAGATGGTAAAGGGGATTGAATCCTCTCGTATGAGGAAAGACTAAAAAGGTTAGGGCTCTTCAGCTTGGAAAAGAGACAGCTGAGGGGAGATAGGATTGAAGTCTACAACATCCTGAGCGGAGTAGAACGGGTACAAGTGGATCGATTTTTCACTCTGTTAAAAATTAGAAAGACTAGGGGACACTCGATGAAGTTACAGGGAAATACTTTTAAAACCAATTGGAGGAAATTTTTTTCATTCGGAGAATAGTTAAGTTCTGGAACGCTTTGGCAGAGGATGTGGTAAGAGCGGATAGCGTAGCTGGTTTTAAGAAAGGTTTGGACAAGTTCCTGGAGGAAAAGTCCATAGTCTGTTATTGAGAAAGACAGGAGGGAAGCCACTGCTTGCCCTGGATCGGTAGCATGGAATGTTACTACTCTTTAGGGTTCCGGAATCTTTTGCTACTCTCTGGGATTCTAGAATCTTGCTATTGTTTAGGATTCTGAACGGAATGTTGCTACTGGCGTTAGCGTCTAGCACGCGCGGCATTTTAGCGCATGCTAAGAGCACACTAAAACTGCTATCACAGCTTAGGAGCCCTAAGTACGAATGTTTGGTATCCTTTTTAAATTGGACTTCCTTTTCAGTCTGTAACTTTTAGTCTATACACCGCCTTGATCTCTGGAAAGGCGTATAGCAAGTGTTTTAAATAACAATAAACATTACTCACACAGACCACAGATAAACAAGGAAAAAACCCAGCCGCCTGATATGTGTTCATATCTGTATATAATCTGAAATACATTTTTATTAATGCGTGTGGGTAATGAATTAATAACATATTGGTTGCGAATAGGGAATGCCACAAATCCCAGTCTTTTTCAACATCTTTATAAGTGACACCGAAGAAACACGAGAAAGGAAAGGTGGGACTTTTATGGATTTATGAAAATCTGCAAACCAGATGGTATACTAATTGGGGATAGAGGAAATGGTTTCAAAGGGGAGAGGGAGGTAGTGACATGCCTGTAAGGAAAGTCATCTGAGCTTCCATGGCAGCCCTCAATTTATTCACCTTTAATTCAACTCCCAGAATTCTAATACTGGGTGGGCGATGGAAAAATAGTATGACAAGGTGAACGAGCAAGTGGATTGTTTTTATTCACTTACCCACAAGTTACGACAGATGGTGAAAGCGGTCCCCCGTTCACGTCTATGCACACCATCAAAAGGGTGGTGGACCTGGTTTGAATTACATCCTGAGAATGTTCTAAAAACCCTGTAAGATCAAATTCTGTTGTAATCAACTGGTCCACCCCATGCGTTATAGAGAAAAGTTTTTACTACGAGGAATATAATAACAGTTAGAGATTATCATTGAATCAGAATTTTGTAACCCTAGAATTTCCCTGAGGTATTTCCTCCAAAGGATTTCAGGGGATAACAAATGAGTAATTGGAAAATTTAAATAATCAAAGGTTCTTAGATCTTGCATCATTCTCCAACATTTCAAATTTTAAGTGTGAACTAAAAGAATCCTTAACTGTTGAGGTGGAGACAGCTTTTAAGGCTGAGACCTGTGTTTCGACTATAGACAACCGTTTATCAAAGCTCTTCACATTGGAGTCTACATTTTCCTGTGAGAAGACCTGATTTTGATTAATGACTGATTTTAACATTAATCAACCCAACATCTTTTAAAGAAATTTCCTGTGGAGCCTCTACCAACCCTTGTTCTTCAGACCCATTTAGCAACATGGTGCATAGAACTTTATGAAATTAGCAAGGGCGTCTGAACATAAGAACATAAGCAATGCCTCCGCTGGGTCAGACCTGAGGTCCATCGCGCCCAGCAGTCCGCTCACGTGGCGGCCCAACAGTTCCAGGACCTGTGCAGTAATCCTCTATCTATACCCCTCTATCCCCTTTTCCAATAGGAAATTGTCCAATCCTTTCTTAAACCCCAGTACCGTACTCTGCCCTATAACGTCCTCTGGAAGCGCATTTCAGGTGTCCACCACACGTTGGGTAAAGAAGAACTTCCTAGCATTCGTTTTGAATCTGTCCCCTTTCAACTTTTCCGAATGCCCTCTTGTTCTTTTATTTTTTGAAAGTTTGAAGAATCTGTCCCTCTCTACTCTCTCTATGCCCTTCATGATCTTGTAGGTCTCTATCATATCTCCTCTGAGTCTCCTCTTCTCCAGGGAAAAGAGACCCAGTTTCTCCAATCTCTCAGCGTATGAAAGGCTTTCCATCCCCTTAATCAGTCGTGTCACTCTCCTCTGAACTCTCTCAAGTAACGCCATATCCTTCTTAAGGTACGGTGACCAGTACTGGATGCAGTACTCAAGATGCGGACGCACCATTGCCCGGTACAGTGGAAGGATAACTTCTTTCTTTCTGGTTGTAATACCCTTCTTGATTACTATATCTAGCATTCTATTCGCTCTCTTAGCGGCCGCTGCGCACTGTGCCGTCGGTTTCATTGTCATGTCCACAATTACCCCCAAATCCCTTTCTTGGGTACTCTCAGTCAATAACATCCCTCCCATCATATAATTGTACCTCAGGTTTCTGCTTCCCACATGCAATACTTCTCAACATTGAACTTCATCTGCCATCTCTCTGCCCATTCCCCTAGTTTGTCCAAGTCCCTTTGCAATTCTTTGCAGTCCTCCTTTGTCCGAGCTTCATTAAATAGTTTGGTGTCGTCCGCAAATTTTATTATTTGACACTTCGTTCCTGTTTCTAGATCATTTATGAATATATTAAAAAGCAGCGGCCCGAGCACCAAGCCCTGCGGAATACCACTCGTGACCTTCCTCCAGCCCTTAGGTTCCAGATTATCTGGAAAAGAAACATTAGGACCTAATTCAGGATCTAATCATACAGGTGGAGAAGGAGGGGGTGGAGGCTTATGATCTGAAGGATTGAGTGATACATCTGAAGACATATCAACAATAGGGGCTTGTGGAGAAACCACACTAGATGTCTTTGAGACCACTAGTCACATGAATGGAACTCTTGGCTATACCCTTCCATTTACTCATCTTAGAACCAAGGAAATATCTTTATAATTTCCCAAGCTTCCTATAATACTCACAGCTCCTAGTGGCTTATTGTGGCTCTAAGGGGTTCCCAAGGGGCCTCACGTGCTAGAGGTCTGCACGGGAATGGGGATCGCGGGAATCCCGCGAGTCCCGCAGGGGTCCAACAGGAATCCTCCCTAACCCACAGGACTCCCAAGGGGACCCCCCTCTGGCCCACGGGACTCCCACAGGGACCCCGCTCTAGCCAACGGGACTCCCACGGGGATGGAAGGCTTTGGAAGCAGGGTTCGTCCATATAATATAATGGACGTGTCAGCCTTAGTAAAAGAGGGGGTTTATAAGTTAATTACCTGAACAGAAAACAAAAAAAGGGTTCCACCAAAGAGATTCCACAAGGAAAACAGCAGCGCAAACACAAAAGAAACTGTGCAATTGATGATCCTGTCAGAAGTAATTGCTGCTTTTTATGGGGATGGGCGGGGATGGAGGTAATTCCTTGCAGGGATGGGTGGGGACGAGTGGGGATGGATGGGATTTCTGTCCCCACGCAACTCTCTATCACGTGTCCCTTAGGGCATGCCCTTTGGTCATACCTTGCGGCTGTTCACTTTTCAAGCAAGTCCCGAGGTCCTCACTGATGTCACCTAGTTGTCTCCCCGAGTGCCGGACAGAAGTCGGCACTACAAGAAACAACTGTCCCAGGTGGAAATAGGGATCCAGCAAAACTCCCAGGGGCAAGACAGTCCTGGATCAAAAAGATGCTGATAACAGGTATCACCTCTATTTAAAAAGCCTTTTGAGCATTCTTTTTCTTTTATGGCTGCCTTGATTTGGAATGATCTACTGGTGGAGATTTATTGCATACATTTCTATTATCTGTTTTGTCGTAGCTTTAAGACCTTATACTTCTCCAGATTTGTGAGTTACCGGTAATTTCTTATTTTATCTTCTATTTTTTTGGGTCAGTGTATATTGTAAACTACAGGTCCTTATTTTAGGATAGAGGTGGTATAGAATCTTCTTCCAGTTTTGCGTAGGCAATTAAGTGCTGGACGCACGAACCTGGATATTCAGTGCTGGTGTCTGGACACAGCCTGACATTGAATATATGGGCAGGAGACTGAGAGGGGACATGATCGAAACATTCAAGATAATGAAGGGAATAGACTTAGCAGATAAAGACAGGTTGTTCACCCTCTCCAAGGTAGAGAGAACGAGAGGGCACTCCCTAAAGTTAAAAGGGGATAGATTCCGTGCAAACGTAAGGAAGTTCTTTTTCACCCAGAAAGTGGTGGAAAACTGGAACGCTCTTCCAGAGTCTGTCATAGGGAAAAAACACCCTCCAGGGATTCAAAGTTGGACAAGTTCCTGCTAAACTGGAACGTACGCAGGTGAGGCTGGACTCAGTTAGAGCACTGGTCTTTGACCTGGGGGGCCGCCACGTGAGCGGACTGCTGGACGCGATGAACCACTGGTCTGACCTAGCAGCGGCAATTCTTATGTTCTTATGACGGCTGCTGGTTAAATACATTTAACCACGTTTGGCTGGATAAAGATAAGCAGATAAGTCTAGCCTTAAGTTATGTTAACCGTTGCAAATTTTTAAAACAAAGAACTTTTGGAGTTAAGACGCGATGCTAAGTGCATTAGTTCTTTTGAAAATCAATCCCATGGTTTTTCATTTGACAGTATAGTCTGTTGTAAACTCTTCTGAGTCTTGTTTGAGAAGAACTGAAATGGAGCGACACTTACTCCCACCCTCTTTTACCAAACTGCGGTTATTGGCGCATGGAGCCGCGCCGAATGCTCCGCATTGCTCCCGACGCTCATAGGAACTCTTATGAGCGTCAGGAGCAGCATGGAGCATTCGGCGCGGCTCCCTGTGCTAAGAACCGCTATCGCCGTTTAGTAAAAGGTGGTGGTGGTGGTGGTGCAGTTTTAAAGATAACGATGAAATGAACGGCAGGTTTTATAGAACAGTATATCAAGATTCTGGTAGCATCCTACAGCTATGGTTAAAAACCTCGATGGTGTATTTCACAGACCCGGAACGAAACAGATTTAGAACGGAGGGCGGTCAGTAACATGTGACACCTCTTCAACATTGGGCGGATGGATCATAAACAAAAGTTTTCCAGTCTAATTATACTTCTCAAGAAAAGGCTTTTGGCTGGGTTAACTGGTCATTCAGGCTTTCAGGCTTGCAGCTCTTGAAACATTTCCATTCCAGCTGTTCGTTAAAAGTTGAATCCGGCAATGCTACTTCAATCTAGGGGGCCAAATATGTCGCTCTTTTAATTTCGCCATCACGAGCAGGACTAGAAAGTTCCCCTTTAACCCTTCTTCAGTTTACTAATGAGCCAATGACACTACTTGCTCTGCTTCCTCTCTCAATGACTTGTCTCCAATTATACTGAAAGCATTAGAGGAATACAGGAAGCGTTTGGTCTATAAAATTAATTATAACGTAGCTGAAATTTTCTGGTTTGGACTGATCATTGGCAGCATTGTTATTACTAGACATTACAAGGACTTGTTTTAATAGGGACTTAGTTTCCCTTGATTACAGAGAGGAAAAGGAACTTATTCCACTGGAGCCTGCTCCAGCAGGATAAACACAGTTAAAATGAAATATTGCTCTGATCTGTGTGCGACGTTCCAAAATGGGCCTTGTTTAGTGCTGAATAGAATTTTTCAATTCATAAAATGGGACCGGCTCCAGTTTTATTTGGAAGTGAAAGTTTGGTCCAGTAGGGAGCCTCTCCTTATGTACATTGTCCAGTTTACATGTGTAGATCACGTACGTGTTTAGTAAAACACTTACATACCTCCACTCCGAGAGAGCAGCAAAGCATTTAACAATGATCATAGAGCAGAAAAACAACTCCATTCAGATACGATATTAACCCTTTTTTTGGCATTCAGAAGCGACACGTGTTTCCTATGGCTCTTATGGAAGATCTGCATCTCCAAATGCCTGTTACTTGGCACTGTTGCTCTCGTTCAAGTTACGTGGAGCTGCCATTTCACCATCTGCCAATTAAAGGGTTAAGTCAAAAATATATGTAATCAGGGAAATCCTCACTCTGAAAACCAGGGGATATGGTCAAAAAATCAAAAATATATCAATTAATCCCTCATGAATTTAACATAATACATGAGTATATTAAAGGGTTAAAGCAGAACTACAAAAAAATTTTAAAAATCACAACCATGTGTGCCGCAGCCACTGGAGTAACCTGAAAAAAACTCATCTGGTGAGAACGCTTGTGAAAACAAATGAACCTTCAAAAGGGCCCAAAACCTGAGATATGAAGATTCCAGATTTGCTTCTATGGGAAGGGAATTCCAGAGGGTCAGAGAAACTTGAGTGCCTTATGGACTCAAGCCTAGCCATATGGAGGGAAAGGGTAGTGAGTTGAAGAGCTGACAAGGACCGAAGGGTACGGATGGGTCTATAAGGGATAAAAAAAAAGTTAGCCAAGTAAAGAGAGAAGGCATGAAGGCGGTTGAAAGCTAACATCAGAATCATGTGACCAAGGCAGAATTTAATCAGTTGCCAATGCTGGTTTTTCAACGGGGGAGTTGCATGATCAAATCGCCTTGCATATGTCAGTAATTGTGTGGCGGTGTTCTGTGCTAGCTGCAGTTTCTTAAGGGCAAGTAAAGGGAGACCAGCGTACACGATATCGCAGTAGTCCAGTTTGGATGTGGGTGACAAGAGCATAGAGAGGAGTAGCTCACGCGTCATCCACATACGAGTTGACCAAATCAGATGAAGGGAGTAGAAACAGGATTTAGGAACGGCCGATATTTGAGGGCGGAAGGTAAGGGCCGTGTCATTCAGGACCTCAAGATATTTAATGGTATCACCACGAATTGAGGGCTCATGCAGACCTTGTATGAGGGCTAATTGTGGGGCTACAAAAATTTTAAGATGATGAGCCCTGTGGAGTGGGGGAGAGGAGAGAATTATCTCCAAGGCCTTAATGTTTAGAGCTCTCTTTCATTCTGCTTACCTTGCTTAATCCCTGTGTCTTTGGTGGGAAGGTGCTTTCAAATCCACAACTACACAGGTAACTTACCAGTCAGTTTTCAACTGGTAGCAGTGAGTGTTACCATGTACACCAGCAAGGGATATCCCATAAATCTAATCCTCCCTCTTCCCCCAAGAATATTGGTCCCTTTCTGATTCCAATCTCCTTTTCCTCCCTGCTCAAGAACACTAGCCTCCCCAACATGGATCACCTACCCCACCCCCTTTAGCACCTCTTTTATTGAAGCTTTTAGTGTGTGCTAAATACTAAGAAGCCCGTTTTATGCCTGAGAAGCTTTTTAGCATTTAGAGCAGACTAATTCTGGTGGCCTCCAAATTCCTCCATTGCGGCCCTCAAACAGTTGGCTGAAACACTCTTCAAATCCTGTAAATGCGTTAGTTTAAATCTTGCCCACAATGATATAGTAACCGCAAACCAATCCGGGTCTTCCCTGAGATAGGGCTCGACTCGGTTTACAATACACTTCTCCCTTAGTATTCGCGGGGGTTAGGGGCACAGCCGGGCTGCGAAGTGTGAAAAATCGCAAATAACTTTGTGCTGGCTCTGACCCACCCCCGGACCTTACCTGATGGTCTAGCGGGCTTTCCGGGCAGAAGCGATCTTCCTACGCTCCTGCCCCGTGCAGATCACCAATAGGAAATGGCTGCCGTGAGCTTATTGGCGATCTGCACGAAGCAGGAGCGTAGGAAGATCACTCCTGCCCCGAAAGCCCCGCTAGACAGGTATGCTCCCTGGAGTCCTGCAGAACTTGCCTGTCCCTCACAATTGAAAAATGTGACAGTAAAACAGCACCCTCTATTGGTGAGACTGTGGGTAGAGGACTCCTGCTCAGCTTAGAGGGAACAGTGGCTGGGATGCCAGGGGGGATGGCAGGAGGGAGGCGGCGAAGGTCGGAAACATATATATTTTTTTCCCATTAAAAAAAAATCGTGAATAACCGAATCCACGGATGCTGAAACCACGGATTCAGAGGGGGAAGTGTAATTAATTCTTCACATAAAGTAAGATCATTACAATTAAAGTATACCGAAATGAGAACTTCATTATTTGAATCTTCAACGTAAACTGGGAGAATCTATTAATGATTTCTAAAACAGTAGCGAATTTAAGGATTTATGAAAACTTTGAAGAGAAGAAAGGATTCTAGTTTCAGAAGGAAGATGGTTCCAAACTTTTACAAAGATAAATGCGAAGGAGCAAGAAGTATAGCTTAATGTCTTAATTCCTTTGAAAGAGGAGAAAGTGAGTTTATATCTCCGAGAAGTTCTTGAATGTAACGACCGTAGGGCATTAAAAGAAACAGAGACCAATGGAGAAAACCCCCATCAATGTGTGTTACTCAGGTGTCCTATCTATAGGATTTGCCAATGTTGAGAATCCGAAATAAAGTGAGCTTTCAAAATCTGTCATACATAAGAACATAAGCAGTGCCTCCGCTGGGTCAGACCAGAGGTCCATCGCGCCCAGCAGTCCGCTCATGCGGCGGCCCAACAGGTCCAGGACCTGTGTAGTAACTCTCTATCCCCTTTTCCTTCAGAAAACTGTCCAATCCCTTCTTGAACCCCAATACCGTACTCTGCCCTATCACGCCCTCTGGAAGCGCATTCCAGGTGTCCACCACCCGTTGGGTGAAGAAGAACTTCCTAGCATTGGTTTTGAATCTGTCCTTGAAATGTTGCAAAATTAATATTAGTCTTACTTTTTTAAGGTTTAATGCCCAGTCTGAACAAGTAGGTCAAGGCGTTTTACAAAATTAGTAGTAGGTGTGAAAGCTGGAAATCTTTTGCTGGCCCTCAGAGTTTTATCGTATCCAGTGATCTATGGAATCGATACAGGGTCATTGGTTAATGGATATACAGACTTCATATATAACACTGCTTTTTAGTAAAAGAAAATATAGAGATGGCTTTAAGATTAAGGTTATACACAATAAACATTGCATCACCTTGGGTTTATGCCTCTGAGTCAGCCACTGACCCATGGCTGAATACACAGTGAGGAATCCTTCTTGGGATGTTTCAAGGCAGAGTACAGGAGTGCTTTGCTATCAGGGAACATAAGAATAGCCTTACTGGGTCAGACCAATGGTCCATCAAGCCCTGTAGCCCGTTCTCACAGTGGTCAAGCCAGGTCACTAGTAACTGACCAAAACCCAAAGAGTAGCAACATTCCAGAACCCCAAAGAGTAACCAAAGATTCTAGAACCCCAAAGAGTATCAAGATTCCATGTAGAATCTCAAAGAACCGCAGGATTCCGGAACCCCAAAAAGTAGCAACATCCCATGCTACTGATCCAGGGCAAGCAGAGGCTTCTCCCTATGAACTTTTCCTCCAGGAAATTGTCCCAACCTTTCTTAAAACCAGCTACACTCTCCACTCTTACCACAACCTCTGGCAGTGGTGTAGTAGGGGTGTGTATGGGGCATGGTCTTCCTAAGGGTATGGCGGAAGGCAAGGGGGGGTGGCAGGGAAGGGGCACCACCACACCATTGCCTTCTCCTGTGCAGTGTGTGGCTCCACAATGGGAGCCCTGCGGGCTATAGCACCTGGTGTTCCCCTATGGTATCCCATCCAGGTGCTAGCCTGGTGGGCAGTGCAGTGGACTACCCAGGTCCATATGCCAACCTAACTAGTATACTTGTGGTGTGGTGCAGTGGCTAGAGCTACATCCTTGGCACCCTGAGGTTGTAGGTTCGAATTCCGCACTGCTCCTTTTTACACTGAGCAAGTCACTTAATCCAAATCTATATAGGATAAAGAGAGATCAGTCTAGATCAGTGGTCTCAAACTCACGGCCCGCCAGGTACTATTTTGAGGCCCTCGGTATGTTTATCATAATCACACAAGTAAAATAAAACAGTTTCTTGATCATCTGTCTCTTTAGCCACAAATGACAATATTATTATTAAGACTTAGCCAAAAGGAAAGATTTATAAACTATAAAGACTTTTATCGCATGCAAAATTGTCATTCCTTTAATAAGACATGAACTATTTTTTTCTGAGGCCCTCCAAGTACCTACAAATCCAAAATGTGGTCCTGCAAAGGGTTTGAGTTTGAGGCCACTGATCCAGATGTTCCCCATAATACCTCTCTTGTTAAATTCTTAATTATTTTTTAGATAGAAAAGGGGTGAGTGCTATTAAACTATCGCAGACATTATATCTTAGACTTAGAGGGGATATGATAGAGACTTATAAGATCATGAAGGGCATAGAGAGAGTAGAGAGGGACAGATTCTTCAAACTTTCGAATAATAATAGAACAAGAGGGCATTCGGAAAGTTGAAAGGGGACAGATTCAAAACAAATGCCAGGAAGTTCTTCTTTACCCAACATGTGGTGGACACCTGGAATGCGCTTCCAGAGGACGTGATTGGGCAGAGTACGGTACTGGGATTTAAGAAAGAATTAGACAAATTCCTACTGGAAAAGAGGATAGAGGGGTATAGATAGAAGATTACTGCACAGGTCCTGGACCTGCTGGGCCACCGCGTGAGCGGACTGCTGGGCACGATGGACTTTGGGTCTGACCCAGCAGAGGCATTTCTTATGTTCTTATGTAACATTGAAAAACGTTGATAAAGTTGTATAAGGGGAAGGGGCCTCAGATCCCCGTGCGTTGTCAGTGTGTTAACTACACAACCGCACTGGATAGGGAAATCACCTCATCGGCCCCTCTCCCCCTCCTGCCTAGCGATATCTTCAATTTATATGTTTTATCTCTGGTTATTACCAGATTTGTACAATACAGTCCGCTCCGCTTAAGTGCAAGGCCTCCGGAACGGACCGCCACGTGTGCTTACACGGAGTGTGCGCTTAATCGAAGTACCACTTTTTAGTCATGAAAAATCACAGCATGCTGTAGTCAAATGCAATAAAACTTTTATTCAGCAAAAAAACACACATAAAACAATTCTACACTGTTCCGTTTAATGCGATACGCTGTAAACCTTTTTTTAAACCAACGTTCTACTGAAATAATCAGTCTAAACTAAACTAAACTAAACCTTAGGTTTGTATACCGCATCATCTCAACATTCGCAGAGCTCGACATTGTTTTCTGAACGTAGATCAAGTTTCAAGTTTATTAGGATTTTATATACCGCCTATCAAGGTTATCTAAGCGGTTTTTACAATCAGGTACTCAAGCACGATTCAGGCTGTGCACCTGACTACTGATGCGTCTTGTTTTTCGCCATGCTGCTTCTTAAATTTTAAGTCGTGACGAACGTTCCACCTCTCTAACCATCCGTTTGCCGCTTTGAAGTCTTCTACGCCCAGTTTTTGGGATAGCTTTGCTGCTTTCTCCATCAGCAGAGGTCCACTAATTGGCAGTTGATGACCTCTAGCTTCAGCAAACCATCGCAGCAACGCCCGTTCGACATCTCCGGCCTTCCCAATTCTTTTCCGTTTCCTGGTAGGATTGCTGTTGTTTTGCCAGTCTTTCAATAGTGCTCGCTTTTTTTGTGTGTGTGTGAATCCGAGAAATCTGGCTAGGATGACCGCTGTAATGTTTTGCAATAGAGACCTGACTCTCCCGTTGGTCAAGTCTCTTTAAGACATCGACACGTTCAGCCAAAGACAATGACTTCTGACCAGCCAAAGACAGTTTCGAAAGTTCGAACACCTGGCCAGGCCTAGACTGCTGATCCGAAACACGTGGCTCATCGATGTGAGAACGTGGTTGCTTTTCATCGGAGTGAACGTAACGTGAACGCATAGAGATGGAACTTATAACATCAGTGAGCATAAGCGAATTGTGTGCTTATCAGAATTGCAATTATCCGGAGTTTACGTCCATTGACCTTAATGTAAAAAAAACGGGACCGTGGTGGTAGGCTGGGGATAACCGAAGGGTGCGCTTAACCGACGTGCACTTAGGTGGAGTCGACTGTATGTTATCCACATTGAGATGTTAAGGAATTACACAGGATAGAAGAATTAAACTGAATTGTATTGCATTGTTGTTCTTGGGGCAGGACTCTAGTCAGAACCATTGATGGCTTGGAGCTCACGACGGCCATGTGCAGCCACTGTTCTAGAGTCCAATGCACATTTCATTCATCAACGGTTGCATAGGAGAGACTGGAAATATTATTTATCATAGGACACACAGAGAAAATTTAAGTATAAGCTGGTCGTCTTTAGACAGTTATTTGCTGTGTTGAAGAGTTTTTGGTTTTACAATGAATACTGGGTCATAGTTATCACTTCTATTCATGAGCTTTCAACCACCACAGAATAAGAGATTTCTATTCATGCTCCCTGCATTCCCCCCCACCCCCCCTCCCGTGTAAGAGAATTAAAAAATACATTGAATGAGCTGCTTGTTCTGGAGTTCTGCTGACAGCACTCGGGCTGCCCACAGGGGATGGAACTCCCTGAGCAAATGGGGATGGGGGTGGCGAGTGCATCCCACCACCGGCAATGGGCTGCTTCTGCTTACGTCACTCTTCATTCAAGACGATGGATTCTAGACCAGTGTTCTTCAACCACCGGTCCATGGAGCAGTGCCGGTCCACAGAAATTTCCTGCCGGTCCACAGGGCCAGCACGTGCATCAGGCCCAAAACAGTGTTCTTCAACCGCCGGTCCACAGTGTGATCGATGCGGCGTTATCTTCGAGCCAGCTCCCTCTTCCTCACTGATTCAGTGCACAAAGCCATGGGCAGTGGCTCCTACGGGCATCCTGCGCCTGAACCGGACGCCTTCTTTCTGACGTTGCAACGTCAGAGGGAAGGCTTCCAGATGAGGCAAGGGATGTGCAAGGTGAAATTAGTACTATTATGGAGGCAGGGTCTGGGGTGGACATTGGGTAGAGATGGGCGGGGTCTGGCCCATGACTTAGCCCAGTGTTCTTCAACTGCTGGTCCACGGACCGATGCCGGTCCACAGAATAATTTTTTTTATTTCTGCCGTTCCATAGGTGTAAAAAGATTGAAAACCACTGTTCTAGACAATCATTTACAATATGGAAACGGACGCAGGTGACATATTTATTTCTACTGGTGATTGGGACCATGTCCTCCTTTTCGAGGACATGTCCAGGGGTCCAGACAGCTTTTCGAAACCCGGCACTTTGTCCAGGTTTGGAAAAGCTTCCGGCTAGGAGCAACGTCGGGACAGCATCCGCGCATGAGCGATACACCGCCCTCGGCCCTTCCAAACCCTGGCAACTGTGCAGTGAGCCTGGCCATTGCTTGCTGTCATTGTATGATGGTCCGTCGAGGTTTCATTACTCCCAGGAAAGCTATGAACCCTGTCTCTGCTACATCCCCAAATTCGCAGAAACTTCCCCCAGGAATCAAAGCCAGCATTCCCACGTGTTATCCTGCTGTGGAACTGCTACAGAGCCACGGGGCCAACGCAGTCCGCAGCTTGTGACCGTGCAAAATGTGAGCTTATGACAGTACAGCTTCGGGCTGGAAAATTCACAGTAATCACAGCAGCTTACATTAATTAACTCATTGTATGGAACCGGCGTAAGAAAGAATTAAAGCACATTCTACTGTCAAACTTACAGTAGATGAGGGGGGAGAATGGAGGGACAGGCGTGAAGGGTTAGGCCAGTAACATAGTAGATGACGGCAGATAAAGACCCGAATGGTCCATCCAGTCTGCCCAACCTGATTCAATTTAAATTTTTTCTTCTTAGCTATTTCTGGGCAAGAATCCAAAGCTCTACCCGGTTCTGTGCTTGGGTTCCAACTGCCGAAATCTCCGTTAAAACCTACTCCAGCCCATCTACACCCTCCCAGCCACTGAAGCCATCCCCAGCCCACCCCCCACCATATACAGACACAGACCGTGCAAGTCTGCCCAGTACGGGCCTTAGTTCAATATTTAATACTAGTGTTTAAGCCCGTTACATTAGCAGGTGCTAGTGAAGCCTCCTTCCCTCACATGTCCCCTATTTTCAGCCCCAGCTCCAACCCATTTCCCCCTCCAGCCCCCTTCTCCCATCTTTTCCCTTTCAGCCCCAGCCCCCCACGAAGCAGGCGTCGTCCCCGTAGCACATGCTGCCGCGGAAAAGGAGCGGAGTGTGGGGAAGAGGGAGGATGAGCCTGTTAGAGCCGGTTCCTGCGCATCTGCTGTGAGGTGAGCCAACCCACCGCCATCTTCCACTTTCGACGTCGTGTTCCGGACGCAGTAGCCGGGGAGCCAGGCCCCCTACGCCCACGCTCCGTTACTATTCAGACGCGATCATCTCTCTGTCTCGCAGCGGACTTGCCGGGTCCGACCAGACAAAGTTCATTTTTTAGTTCAAAGCCGACGCTGCGTCTCCTCTCTCGATCCCCACCAGAGTCAGACGTCTTCTCCGACTCTGGTGAGGTTCGATAGAGGAGCCGCGATGGGGGCTTTGAACAAAAAAATGAACTTTGTGTGGCCGGAGCCAGCAAGCCCGCTGCGAGACACAGAGATGCGTGGTAAGCGCGCATGCGCACTCTGCCAGCCACGGAACTACAGATCAGGCAACACGGTATTAAGAGTGCACATGCGCGCTTAGCGTTTTATTATTATAGATTATTTTCTGATTCTAGATCCTCTGTGTTAATATCAGTGTATCTTTTCCAGCGTAACATTTAAAACATACGGGAAATCAGTCTTGCCTTCGAATCAGACTACGGTTAAACCCCCACTTGTTACGTTTTGTGTCATCACCTCTGGGCTCTCTTGTTTTTATCTCCAGGTGGCAGTAAACAGATCAGCTGCTCAAACATTTTAATCATAATTTTAATTCTCCTTTCTTAATGACTCTAATCTAAAAGCATATACTGTTTTATTCAGTTGACCCCCCCCCCCCGCACTTAAAAAAACAACAACCCTCCTTCCTGATCATGTGTCCTTTGGACAAGTGCATTGTGGGAAGGGGGTTCTGATAACAAACAGCACAACAGCATCCTGATTTTCTTACAATAATGGGAGCAGCTAAGTAGAAAGAGATTTCAAAGTGAAGACCAAATGTCTCCCGAGGAATGACATTTTTAAACAGAAGATTCTTAATCATTTTGTTTATTGCCAAATACAGTCTTTAAAAGAGGCCAACAGGAATGTGCTGGTTCTTCCCACTAATTTTGGCGATATCTGGCATCTATTAAACTAAAAATTAAGAAAGAAAACAGTGCGGGATTTCCCACAGGCATTACAAGTTTTATAGCAGCGCAGATAATCGTGTTCTCCTCCGAACCTGAACCCTTCCTTTCAAGAGCAGCTTTTCTCTCTGTGCTCTTTATTCCTGCTTCTTCTATGTAATGTTTCATGTTAGCCCCTGTCTCTGGACAGAGAAGCTCACGTCAAGGGCAGTCTCATCAGACTGCCAGTGAGGGTCACGGCAGCCATTTTTAGATCAGAACATAAGAATTGCCGCTGCTGGGTCAGACCAGTGGTCCATCGTGCCCAGTAGTCCGCTCACGTGGCGGCCCTTAGGTCAAAGACCAGCGCCCTAACTGAGACTAGCCTTACCTGCGTACGTTCTGGTTCAGCAGGAACTTGTCTAACTTTGTTTTGAATCCCTGGAGGGTGTTTTCCCTACAACAGCCTCCGGAAGAGCGTTCCAGTTTTCCACCACTCTCTGGGTGAAGAAGAACTTCCTTACGTTTGTACGGAATCAATCCCCTTTCAACTTTAGAGAGTGCCCTCTCGTTCTCTCTACCTTGGAGAGGGTGAACAACCTGTCTTTATCCACTAAGTGTATTCCCTTCATTATCTGGCACAGGTAGCAGCAACTATGAATCGCTTCTGGCCCAGTTAGGCCACTAGGGCACCTAAGGTAGACTGGGATGGGGGCTGGCTAACGGTTGGGTCTAGGAGGGGGAAAGAGAGGCTGTGTGTCCAGTAAAATCACTTTGAATGTCAATCTACTACAGCAATGTCTCGCAGACTTTGTCGAGCCAGTAGAAGTACAATGCAAATGAATATTTTACTACTTAGCATCTAGCTGGGTACTTGGGTCCTGGCTGGCCACTGTTGGAAACAAGATACTGGGCTTCATGGAATTTTGGTCTGTCCCAGTATGGCAGCTCTTATGTTCTGATGTGAGCTAAGTCTAGGACAATCAAGTCATTGTGACATCACTGATGAGGCTGGCTCTTAGGCATTGGTGGAATGAGGCATTATGACATCCCAATCTGAGCTCTAGAATATTGCCACTTAGGATTTTAAAGCGTCTGAAGCTTGTGCAGATGAGGACGGAGCTTAGGCATTGGTGGAATGAGGCATTATGACATCCCAGTCTGATATTAAAGTGTTTGAGGCTTGTGCAGATGAGGACAGAGCTTTTAGAAATGGAGCAGGGACAGGAAAAGAACTCACGGGGACGGGAAAATGAGTTCCCATGGGAATGGGGAAAAATTTGTCCCCATATCATGCTCTAAAATTTTGACAGAAAGGATCGGTAATTTGATTCTGAAATCTGTTTCTGCTTCACTGGTGAACTTTGTATCTGAAGCAAAGCAGGTGCAAAGTCCACAGGTATTTTATACTGATTCAGAGTTGGAAACAGCCGGGCAGAAAGAGATTTAAACGGAGAGGGAGAGACATATAGATGAATACAAACACAGACAGGTAGAAACAGAGACACCTGCATCCAGCGATGGAGGGAGATGTAAAGGCAGACTGAGAAACAGACAAGAAGTGGAGACACACAGGTGAAGAAAGAGAGGCAGGCACAGATATAGATGAAGGGGAAAATAGAAATGCTTAAGGAGGAAGTTATCAACATGGGTACCGTTAAGAGAAGTTGCTATTTTTGCCGTGGGTGCTCGACTTGTGGGAAAATAACCTGTTTTAATGGTAACCCATGTTGTGTAGGGCTGTTTATTTCAAATTTGGAGAGGGATTTCTTCCCTTTGCACAGTTGTCTGCTCAGGTCACCTCTCCTTCTCTTCTGCGCATCTGAAAAGTGTTCCCCAATCACATAATTTCTTCCCCCTAGATGCTGATTCTCACCCCCCCAGGCCTACCAAGGTCCCTGGTGGTCCAGCGGAGGGAAGGGAGGTATCTTCGTGGCAGGAGCGTGCCTCCTCGTGGCTACCTTCTAAAATGGCTGCCGCAACCTCTCGTGGCAGCTCACAGGAAATGCCATGAGCAGCCGCAAAATGGCACAGCATTCATTTTAGAGGGCTGCGAAAGAGACACGCTCCTGCCATGAAGCTGGACCAACAGGTACCTCAGTAGGACCAGAGGGTGGGGGGGGATCATGGGGTTGGGAGGGAGATTAAAGGGTCGGGACCTAGAGAGGGGAGAGTACCTTGGCTATGGGTTGGGGGAAGGGGACGAGCAGGGGAGGGAGGGAAGAGAAGTGCAGAAACCTGTGAGGGGTCGGAAGGAAGAAAGAAGGGAAAGAAGCTAGACTTTGCGGAGGGAAGAGAGAATGAGAGACTGGGAATATCTCAAACTCCCTTCTCTACCCCATTGCGGCTCTTTGTAAATCTTGGGTCAAATTATTGGGATAAATTGGCACTTTGCTTTAACCCTTTAATTGACAGATGGTGAAAACGGCTGCTTTACGTAACTTGATTTGGAGCGAGAGCAATAGTGCCAAGTAATGCAGATCTCCCATAAAAGCCCTAGGAGACACGTGTTGCTTCTGAGCAACAAGGCCAAATAAAGGGTTAAAAAGGTTGCCAACCCTTGGTATAGGGCCACCCAAGGCTCTGATGAGTGAGAGAAGGGGCTGAAAGCATATGAAAGTGAGAAAGCCTTCAAACGAGCGTGACACGAGTAAGACTTGGCGTCTCTGATGCGCTAACCATTCTGTCTTTTAATATTCTCTTCCATTGATGGTTCCAGCTTTTACTACTGATCTTCGTACTGGAACCTTTCACTTTCCACTGCTTCATTTCCTGCTGTCTTCAAACCGTCTCACATCTGTGCTCTCTTCAAAGACCTAGCTCTGACCTTCTCCAGCTGACTCACTGCACTCTTTCAGAAGAGAGAGAGTCTTCGGAACTGCTCTGCGGAAGCTTGAAGGGGTCTCTATGCCGTATCAAGGCCGCCTTTTCCATTTAGATTCTTGGCTACCGCTCTATGTGGCTTAATCAACATTTATGGACCTCATAAATGCCGATTGCTTCTTTTAGTCCCCTTTTACAAAACAGCGCGAGAGGTTTTTAGCGCTGGCCGGTGCGCTGAATGTGCTGTGCGCTGCTCCGACAGTCATATAGTTCCTATGAGCGTCGGAGCAGTGCAGAGCATTCAGCGCCCCGGCCAGCGCCAAAAACCTCTCGCGCTGTTTTGTAAAAGGGGGTTAGTTCTTAATAGATGTGGTCTTTTCAAACTATTGACCGGTGGGGGGGGGGGGGGGGGGGGGCGAAGTTCTTCGCTTTGGAGGGGGGGAGGGGAAAGTGAATGTGATTGTGATTGTCTTACCAGTTGTTGTTTTTTAAGAATGTTTGGGGAACTGTGGTCTGACGTTTGTGGGGTTTGGTCCAATAGGGTTACCAGATGTTCAGGAAAGCCTGTCCTCTTTTTAGAGGATGGTCTGGGTGCCCGGAGGGCTATCCAAAACCCAGCAGTTTGCCTGGGTGTTGGAAGGCCCCGAGCCCGGGTCCTGCGTCCTGAGGGCCTCTGTGCGTGTGGCCTCTGTGTGTGTGCGACGCCATTGCATTGATGTGCACGTAGGCGCAGAGGCTCTCCATACATGGCTCTGAGCTCTGGGAAAGAAACACAAGGTTATGTGGGGAGGAAAGGGGGGGGTCAAGCTGTGGCCAACCAAGACGGGGCCAGGTGTGAAGTCAAGATTCAAGTTATTAAAATTTGATTTGCTCACTTATCTTTGTCTACTAAGCGAAAGAAAATCTTATTTTAAAAAATATGGGTACAATTTTAAAACAAAGTGCAGTATAATCCCGTTATAACGGACTCGCTTATAATGGAACCTCGTCTATAGCGGACGAAGTCTGCTGGCCCGGCCGTGTTCCTTTACAAACATACAGAAAATCATCGGATATAGCGGACTCGCATATAACGGATTTTCGGATATAACGGACAACTATTTTGGTCCCGAGAGCCACTTTTAGCTGTAGTTTTGTTCGGCTATAACAGACATGCAGGCTCCGCCTACAAGGCGCGTGGCGTGCCGGAGATACAGTATCAAAATGCAGCCCAGAAGAAAATGACAGAGTATTTTTCTTTCCAGTACAGTACGACATAATGCTTTGGAACAGGGGTGTCCAACCTTTTGGCTTCCCTGGGCCGCATGGGCCGAAAAAAATGTTTCTGGGGCTGCACAAACGCGCAAAGCTGCAGCAAGACGGGGGCAGCAGAGGAAAACACTGCATCGCCCTCGACCGGGGCCGCAAAAAGTGCTTCACGGGGCCGCAGGTTGGACACCCCTGCTTTCGAACATCTTTTAGGGTTCTGGTTTTGCAATCATTTCGTGCCGTACCAATGTTTTGCTGAGTTTTGTTCTTGATGTTGTTGATATAGTTGTGAAGTGACTGTTGTTCATTGATTGAACGTTGTTTCAAGTTGACCTAAATAAAGTTTTTAAAAAATGCAACTCTGGATATAACGGACTCTGGATATAACGGACCGTTTTTCCAGGTCCCTTGAAGTCCGTTAGAACGAGATTATACGTTTACAAGAACACAGAGACATAGACTACGTGGCGCATAAAGGAAGGAGGGAAGGAAATACAGTTTTATATTTAAAAAAAAAGCACATTTAAGATAAGAACAGCAAGGAGGGGATTTAATTCACAAAAATAAACTATGGGCTCCTTTTACGAAGGTGCGCTAGAGGCTTCGCGCACGGAATAGCGCGCACACTAGCCGCTACCGCCTCTTTTTGAGCAGGCGGTAGATTTTTCAGCTAGCGTGCGCTAATCCGGTGTGTGTGATAAAAACGTTAGCACCCCTTCGTCTAAGGAGCCCCATAAGTCTAGGAGGACTGAAAGAGCGTAAGCGTCCTTGAATAGGAAACATTTCAGGTTACTTTTGAAGCGGTCCCTGTTCTTCCCTTAGGTATGATGGGGGCGGGGGAGGGGGGCATTCCAAACTTTCAGAGCGGTTGCGGGAAAAAATGTCTTGACGACATGTACCTATTATCTTTAATAACACCTAAGGCTCCTTTTACTGGGGCCTTAATGCGCAAAATAGCGCACGCTAAATTGACGGTGTTATTCTAGAAGCGTTCCGCGCGGCAGTCTCGGCCCCCACCTGAGCATCCATATCTTCACCCAGGAATGCCATTTCTCCATCTTTAGGAGCAAATTTCCTCCCCATCGACCAAAAATATCCGTACCGCTTCTGCCAAAGGCTCCTCTGCGTTCCAGTGCGCTTTATCTGCAAATTGAGACACTTGTTAAATGCCATTAACATGCGTTACGTACTGCAGGACCCATTTTGGGCAATGGGACCAGTGATAAATAACGAACGCTAAGAGCATTAGTTTGCGTTGTTAGCCAATGAAGCCCTGAGACTCCCTATTCGGAGCTTGTAGACGTCATTGAGCTTGAAGAAAAGCATCTGCAACCTGCTGGACATTTCGCTTTCTGAGCATTGTTGAGCTGCTGGAAACAATAATAATAATAATAATAACTTTATTTTTCTATACCGCCATAGTCAGGTGACTTCTAGGCGGTTCACACTGTAAGAAGGCTGGACATTCAGCGAATAACAAGGTCACAATACAATACAATAAGTCAACATACAATACAAGACAAAACAATACAATACAATACAATACAATGAGTGTATACAACACAGTACAATATAATACAACGAGTCTAAATATAATACAATACAATAAGTCTAAAGACAACACCATACATAAGTCTAATACAGTATCGTACAATGAGTCTAAATATTTGAATTGGAATTGGACAACACTGCTGGTTCTTGTACTTTAAGTTCGGTTTTATGATGCGCCCCCAACTCTTGCATCTTATTCTGCCGCATCCTTGCCTGAAGGACTGGCAGGTAAAATTTGCCTCTTTGCGGATGATATCAAAATCTGCAGTAGAGCAGACACTCTTCACGGTGTGACTAGCATGAAGAAGGAGCTAGTGAAGCTTGAAGAATGGTCTGAAATTTGGCAGCTAAGATTTGATGCTAAGAAATGCAAGATCATGCGTTTGGGCTGCAAAAATCCGAAGGACATTGCATGACATTAGGGACTTCTATTCCGCCTATACCTTGCAATTCAAGGCGGATTACAAAAAAGCTAACTGGACATTTCCAGTGAAGTTACAACAGTTTTGGGGGTTGTTGGTTTTTTTTTGTTTACAAGGGAGGAGAGGTAGCTGGATTAATTCCGGAAGAACTTGCAAATTGGATATTAAATTGACTGTACGTTACTGTGTGATATAACAAATAGATTACAGTTAGAGTACAAATAAGATTACGTTACATTTCAGGGATCTGAATACTTGGTTGGTGTTTTGGGGAGGAAGAGATTATTTAAGTGGAGGTTTTGGGGGAGAATTTATCTTGGAGGAGGGGGAAGGGTTGGGTTAAGATATCTGGATACATTTTTTGAAAAGTAGGGTTTTGATTTCTTTTCGAAAAGTTTTGAAGTTGCCCGTTGCCGTCAACAGGTTGGAGGTGGAGTGGTTAAGTTTTGCTGTTTGCGTCGCCAGAAGGTTATCAAACATCTTTTTGCGCTGAGTGCTCTTGAGTGGAGGGAAGGCAATAGGGTTCGGAGTTCTTCTTTGTCTTGAGGTGAGGATCTGGTTTAGGCGGTTGTTTAGATAGTGGGGGGCGGAGCCATTTAATGCTTTGAATAATAGACAGTAGAATTTGAATTGAATTCATGCTTGCATAGATAGCCAGTGAGAGTCTAGGAAGGCAGTTGTAATATGATCATATTTTCTCAGGGAGTAGATCAGTCTGAGGGCAGTGTTTTGTATAGTCTGAAGTTTAGGGGGTGAAGAATTTAAGTGCACGACGGAAGAGCGGAACTTGGGTGGGATTGTATGTGATGATCTTAAGGTGGCCAAACAGGTTGAAAAAGTGACGGCAATAGCTAGAAGGATGCTAGGGTGCACAGGGAGAGGTATGGCCAGTAGGAAAAAGGAGGTATTGATGCCTCTGTATAAGACTCTGGTGAGACCTCTTTTAGAATATTGTGTACAACTCTGGAAGCTGCATCTTCAAAAAGATATAAAAAGGATTGAGTCGGTCCAGAGGAAGGCTACTAAAATGGTCAGTGATCTTCATCATAAGATGTACAAGAACAGACTTAAAGATCTCAATCTGTATACTTTGGAGGAAAGTCGAGAGAGGGGAGATATGATAGAGATGTGTAAATACCTACATGGCATAAATGTGCATGAGGTGAGTCTCATTTGAAAGGAAGCTGTGGAACGAGAGGGGATAGGATGAAGTTAAGGGGTGATAGGCTCAGGAGGAATTTAAGGAAATACCGGTACTTTTTTACAGAAAGGATGGTAGATGGATGGAATAGTCTCCCGGTAGAGGTGATGGAAATAAAGACCCTGTCTGAAGTCAAGAAACTGTACGATAGGCATGTGGGATGGGCAGACTGGATAAGCCAATTGGCCTTTCTCTGCCATCATGTTTCAGAGAAGTGGCGGAAAGTATGATAATATCACATTCACCAAATATACAGTGAAGAAAGGACACTTTGAAAGAATCTTGTATTTCATTCCTGAGTCTTAATTTCCTAGGAAACTGATAGAGTCACCTTTCTGCGTGTTCTAAGTCAGATAACGAGTCGTCTTCACTTGTGTTTCTTTCCGGGCTGGGCCTGGTTTGTTTTGGCACTTGGCTGTTCTCTGCATATGTTCTTGGGTTTGCTTCCCCGCTATGCTGGCTGGAGATGAGAAGAGTCTTGCAGAGCTTTTGCTAAAGTTTTCTTTGAGTTCTGCTTCTCCTAAAAACCAAAAATGCAGTTATAAGAGGCCCAACATATCAGTGACTAGGAAAATGTTTGTCTGACTGAGGCTAGAGGTAATGGGGGACATGTTCATGATTTTAGGAATTAACATAATTAATTAATGGGCACCTTACAAATATTTAGTAGCATTCATGGCCTAGGTATTCAAGGCCTAAGGCCTACCTATGAGAAAGTGAAAGGGACATTGGCATAAAATGGAGACCTAAAAATAGAAGAGGGCCTCCTGGATTTTCTGAAGTAGACTTCCCACCCAAAACTCTGGGGGTCCTTTTCAAAATGTCACTTGGGGCTTCCTAATTTGAACTTATATCTCTGGAAAAGACATGAATATGGTCACTGAACGGCCTGAGGAATGTCAGGGAGAAGAGCTAGAGTATGCTATCTAGACCAGTATCCTGCTTCCAAGTGGCCAATCCAGGTCCCAAGTACCTGGCAGAAACCCAATGAGTAACAACATTCCAGAGATGAGACTGTGATGTCATAATGCCTCATTCCACCAATGCCTAAGAGCCAGCCTCATCAGTGATGTCACAATGGCTTCATTATCCTATACTGTACTTGGCTCAAATAAGAACCTACTGGGACAGACTGAGGGTCCATCAAGCCCAGTATCCTGTTTCCAACAGTGGCCAAACAAGGTCCCAAGTACCTGGCAGAAACCCAAAGAATAACAACATTCCAGAGATGAGACTGTGATGTCATAATGCCTCATTCCACCAATGCCTAAGAGCCAGCCTCATCAGTGATGTCACAATGGCTTCATTATCCTATACTGAACTTGGCTCAAATAAGAACCTACTGGGACAGACTGAGGGTCCATCAAGCCCAGTATCCTGTTTCCAACAGTGGCCAAACAAGGTCCCAAGTACCTGGCAGAAACCCAAAGAATAACAACATTCCAGAGATGAGACTGTGATGTCATAATGCCTCATTCCACCAATGCCTATGAGCCAACCTCAGCAGTGATGTCACAATGATTGTCCTATACTCAGCTCACATAAGAACATAAGAATAGCCATACTGGGTCAGACCAACGGTCCTTCTAGCCCAGTTTCCTGTTTTCACATTGGCCAATCAACGTTACAAGGACCTAGCACAGGGGTAGGGAACTCCGGTCCCCGAGAGCCGTATTCCAGTCGGGTTTGCAGGATTTCCCCAAAGAATATGCATTGAAAGCAGTGCATGCAAATAGATCTCATGCATATTCATTGAGATCCCTGCATAGACTATTGCAGTTCTTTCTTTTTAAAATTGTTGATACTGTACCAGTGGTTCCCAATCCTGTCCTGGAGGACCACTAGGCCAATCGGGTTTTCATGCTATCCCTAATAAATATGCATGAGAGAAATTTGCATATAATGGAAGTGACAGGCATGCAAATCTGCTCCAAGCATATTCATTAGGGCTATCCTGAAAACCAGATTGGCCTGGTGGTCCTCCAGGACAGGGTTGGGAACCACTGCTTAAACCATTAAGGTCTGCAAGTCAGTAAAGGGCCGTATATCAAACACAGATGACCTAACCTAACCAAATATCCCACTATATCACAGCTCTAATAAACATAATTATTAATTGAAAGTAAAGTGCTCAGACCCTTCCACCAAACTGTTTAGTGATGTCACTAAACTATGGCTGCCCTTGGGACCTTCACTGCCTTGACTGTCCCATTGCCTGCCCACTTTTACCACTCTGAAAGTCAAAATGGATTAAATCAAGACAAAAATAACTGGAACAAACTTATCTTGTGTGTTGTCTGTGAGGCTTGTTGATTACACATTTTGACTATCAGTGTGGTAAAAGTGGGCAGGCAATGGGACAGTCAAGGCAGTGAAGGTCCCAAGGGCAGCCATAGTTTAGTGACATCACTAAACAGTGTGGTGGAAGGGTCTGAGCACTTTACTTTCAATTAATAATTATGTTTATTAGAGCTGTGATATAGTGGGATATTGACATACATCATCACAGAATTTCAATATGGCTCCCTAGTAGATTGTGTGAGCTAACCTAACCAAAGACATATTCGGTTTGATCTGTGAGCAATGGTCCTCTCAGCCAATAGATTCTCTGTGTGCTTGTCCCACGCATGCATGCATTCTGCCATGGCTTCAGCCCCTCCTCCTACCTCTGCTGCAGAGAGCAGGCTCTTCCATGGATTCACTTACCTTTGCAGATGGCCGGCTTATCTGCCCTGCTTTGCAAGTTCTAATACTGACTTATGCAAATGAGGTCCCGCAATAAGTCTGCATCCCACTGCTGCAAGTATGTTAGCTATTCATCTTCCTCTTTGGGGGAGAAGCATTTTTTCACTCATATTCCTTTTAAGTCTCTCTCTCTAGCTTCATACGACATCTTTGCCGCTTTAATACGATGCAATCCCAAATTACGTGTCATATTTTAAGCGGAGATAAACGTTTCTCTAGGCAGATTCAAACGCAGATGAGATACACTTTATTTAGTAAATATAACATAGATACTCACAGTTGTGGAGTTTTTCCTCAGAGGATAGATGGAAAGAATCCCTCTGGATACAGTTTCTTTATTCCAGTATGATGTAAAGGTGATAAGGTTAGACCAGGGGTAGGGAACTCCGGTCCTCGAGAGCCGTATTCCAGTCGGGTTTTCAGGATTACCTCAATGAATATGCATTGAAAGCAGTGCATGCACATAGATCTCATGCATATTCATTGGGGAAATCCTGAAAACCCGACTGGAATACGGCTCTCGAGGACCGGAGTTCCTTACCCCTGGGTTAGACGAATAGGGGGGAAGGGGAGAGGCAAATACTGAAAGTCTGAGAGCCAGAGAGAGTAACAGGATGATTCTTATGAAAGGTCTGTTGGAAAGAGAGGTGAAAACGGTGTTCCTCTAAGCCAGGGGTGTCAAAGTCCTTCCTCGAGGGCCGCAATCCAATCGGGTTTTCAGGATTTCCCCAATGAATATTCATGAGATCTATTTGCATGCACTGCTTTCATTGTATGCTAATAGATCTCATGCATATTCATTGGGGAAATCCTGAAAACCCGACTGGATTGCGGCCCTCGAGGAGGGACTTTGATACCCCTGCACTAAGCAAAGAGAAGCATCAGGGTGGCCTAAATTGCTATGCGGCCATAAACCATGTGGTCAGAGGTGAGCTCCAGCAGAGGGTAACAGCAAGACTGCAAAGGCCCACAGGTACTGCAGGAAGCCCACTAGGTAAGAGGAGGGGGATCACTAGAGAGAGACCAATTAGAGCAGAGAATAGTTCTAGGTGGCCAAAGAAAGGAAACACCTTGAGTGACCTTGTCAGGCAAAGGTCAAAGATAGCCAGGAAGTGATAACAGACAAAGAGAGTCCAAATTTAGCTGAGAGGGACTACAGATCAATTGAAATACAGTTTATACACTTTCTCAGACTACATTTCCCACAATCCTTGTCGCACATGTCCCTGGCAGGAAATATCTAACAGTAAGGTCCTAAAACAACACTGAATTACATAAAGCATAATTTATAGCCCTATTAGGACCAGGAGGCATTACAACATACTTAAGCATATTTCTTTCGCTTGGTACATTACTGATGCCTGAGAGAGGCATTTGTCTTTGCGTGAACACAGGCTGTATAATTCTTTCCAAGTCACTGCCATTAAATCAGTGGTCTCAAACTTGCGGCCCACCAGGTACTATTTTGAGGCCCTCAGTATGTTTATCATAATCACAAAAGTAAGATAAAACAGTTTCTTGATCATATGTCTCTTTGGCTATAAATGACAATATTATTATTAAGATTTAGCCAAAAGGAAAGATTTATAAACTATAAAGCGTTTTACCTCATGCAAAATTGTCATTTCCTTAATAAGACATTAACTATTTTTTCTGAGGCCCTCCAAGTACCTACAAGTCCAAAATGTGGCCCTGCAAAGGGTTTGAGTTTGAGACCACTGATTTAAACTGACTGTTCACACCTTTGTTCACCCAGTGCTGGGAAGGGGTAAAACGCGGATTTTAACTGCACGTCCTTAAAAATCTTCATTTATTGACAGCCGAGGTTTCAAATTTCATGTGTGCAGGGTCGGCATTTTAGCCCCTCATTCCACCGCTGTATCTGTTGCCGTTTCTGACCCCCCACGGATCTGTGCCGACAGTCTTTTTATCAATAACACTTCAGCTAAGGGAGCTCTGACGGACCCTAATGTTTCTTCCTTTCTATGCTGAGACTAAAAGTGGCAAAACTTTTGCCCTGAGCTCCTTGCCACTTTTAGTCTCAGAACAGGGAGGGAGAAGCATTAGGGTGAGTATTGTGTGGCCAATTTTATCTTCTCCTGGAGCTTTCTTTTATTCTCTGCAAGTTTCACTCTCCTCCCTGCGTCTATATGCTGTCCTTTTGCCATTGTGGATTGAAGGAAATGCAGGGCACTTTCCGACTTTTGATCCTATGATGGGCTCAGTGATTGCTTCTGCTTCTGTGGTTTCCACGTCAAGTGGTACTTTGGCTGACCATAAAGCATCTGCAGTAATCAGTTTTGGACGGACAAGGGCCCATGCTGAGACCTTCTGTTGATTTTGGAGTGTTATAAGACACTTATGACCAGCGGGATAGCAAGTGAACTGTGATGTCATGTGGTTTGATTCCTGGCTCCGATTTGGACTGGGTGGGATGGGCAACAGTGATGGGCCCCAGTTTCCTGCAGCAGCTCAGAGGTATATGTTTAGTTAGATTTTTTTAATCTCTTTTTCTTAAGACAACTCAAAGCAGCGTTCGTCATCATTCAAAACATACAATTTCGTGCAGGATATACAGTACAACAATCAGAAATGCAAATACAATTTTGTAATATGTAATTGCTTTGGTTGTATCACAGAAAGGCGCTTTATCAAGACTCTAATAAATGTAATATAGCATAAAATCCAATATGTAAAATTCATAATCAAACGGCAAAACACTGCCTGGAGTGTAAAGCCTTTTCTGAAGGTCGAGTGCAATCCATGAGGAAGTGAATGTTGTAATTTAGGAGAAATTACCATAAAAAAGAAGGATAGACCCCCCTCAAAAAATATTCTGAAAGAACAGAATTAGCGAGGGGAAAAATGAGACCAAAATTGTACATGAATAGCATTTATTGAGCCCGACAGGACAAAAGTAAACGGTCGATGTGCCCCATGCTGATGTGCTGTCAATTGTTTCTTTGTTTATGGATTCAAATATTTTAATTAATGGGAGCAAGAAAAGGAGGAATGGAGGGAAACTAATCAAAAAATAAAGTACAAATCACTCCTTTGTAGCGCCACCAAATAGATAAATGCCAGAGAAAAGTGTAGTGTTTTAGCGAAAGAAAAGCCTCAGCCTAACGGAGACGTGTACCCACACTCTTCCACCCAAGCATCGTAAGCAGAAAAACTTTCGCAAAAACTAAATTCTGGCAGGTGGGGGCGTGAAAATAGCACAATGTGGAAAAACCGACTAGTTAGAAAATACGTCAGGCTGACGATCGTTTCGCGGCACTGCTTCAGGGCCTCGACACCAAAGCTCTGGACCATCGATTCGCAGATCCCAACTGCTAAATATTAGCGCACGCTGAATGCTAACGCACCTCTCTCGGAATCGCACTAGCACGGGACGGTGTGCACTGCAGTGAGCGTTTGCTTCGGGAGAAGGTATTGAGATCGGACCAAGACTGGATGATGCAGAAGAGAGCACTTTTGGATTGTTTAGCCTTTCCGCACATCTAGGAGTAGCAGGGACTCCTGAGGAAGACTCGTTTCTCGAAACACGGACCGTGTCGGGTCCAGTGTGCCCAGCGGACTAGGTCCTTAAGGTGTTTATGTGGATTGCTACATATTTATGCATTTTTAATAAAGTCATAAGAAAATAAGAACATAAGAATTGCCACTGCTGGGTCAGACCAGAGGTCCATCGTGCCCAGAGTCCGCTCATGCGGCGGCCCTCTGGTCAAAGACCAGTGCTCTAACTGAGACTAGCCTTACCTGCGCACGTTCCGGTTCAGCAGGAACTTGTCCAATTTTGTCTTGAATCCCTGGAGGGTGTTTTCCCCTATAACAGCCTCCAGAAGAGCGTTCCAGTTTTCTACCACTCTCTGGGTGAAGAAGAACTTCCTTATGTTTGTACGGAATCTATCCCCTTTTAACTTTAGAGAATGCCCTCTCTTCTCCCTACCTTGGAGAGGGTAAACAACCTGTCTTTATCCTTTCATTATCTTGAATGTTTCGATCATGTCCCCTCTCAGTCTCCTCTGTTCGAGTGAGAAGAGGCCGAGTTTCTCTAATCTTTCGCTGTACGACAACTCCTCCAGTCCCTTAACCATCTTAGTCGCTCTTCTCTGGACCCTCTCAAGTAGTACCATCTCCTTCTGCATGTACAGCGACCAGTGCTGGACGCACTACTCCAGGTGAGGGTGCACCATGGCTCGGTACAGTGGCTTGATAACCTTCTCTGATCTGTTCGTGATCCCCTTCTTAATCATTCCTAGCATTCTGTGCATCCTTTTTGCCGCCGCTGCACATTGCGCAGACCGCTTCATCGACTTGTCGATCAGAATTCCCAAGTCTCTTTCCTGGGAGTTCTCTCCAAGTACCGCCCCAGACATCCTGTATTCGTGCATGAGATTTTTGTTACCGACATGCATCACTTTACACTTATCCACGTTGAACCTCATCTGCCATGTCGATGCCCATTCCTCGAGCCTGATTATGTCACGTTGTAGATCTTCGCAATCCCCCTGTGCTTCACTACTCTGAATATCTTTGTATCGTCTGCAAATTTAATCACCTCACTCTTCGTACCAATGGGTTCCTTGAAGATTCACAGATTATGATTACTTCTAGGTCAACTCTGCTGGTGACCTTGTGAATGGGCAAGACAAATTTGCATATTGAAACACTATTTTATTTTTTAAGAAAGATATTTCTTATTTTTGCAGGGTCATAATGAAGAGTAAGTTTTAGGCTATGAAAACTGGGAGGGGTATTTTGATTCTGTTTTTATGTATTTTTATTTTTTTGGAGGGGAGGTTTTGCGCTGCTATTAATGTCAGAACTTTAGGGTTTCTGATTAAGGGGCTTTTTTTTTTTTTTTTTTTTTTTACAAAGCTGTGGTACGTACTGATGTGTTTTTATCGCAGCATAAAATGTCCAACTGGGCGGATTGAAGGGGAGAAAGATGGCTGCGCGGAAGACCTGAGAGTAGCGAGTTGCAGTAATCTAAGCTTGAGGTGATGAGGGCATGGATAATGGTTTTGGTAGTACGCTTGGAGAGGAGAGGTCAGATTTTGATAGTAGCAGTAATGCTGTCTTATACCATGTGAATCTTTTAATCTTTATTGCTTTTATAGGGCAGCTTAGTAGACTGAGGCAAAGATAAGCGACTTACCAAAGCTCATGCAATAATGACTATTATTATATGATCAGTAGTTAAATGGAAAATGTTATCTGGTTGAGTGCTGTTAATTTCGTAGAGAGAGAATAAAAAGGATGATTCTTTGCAAGAAATCCTGCAAGTGTTGTAACTGCTTCAAATGTATCTTGCTGCTGAAGGCCTCATACCAGGAGATTACGGCATGTGATACATGCGCAATTTGTAACTTTTCCGTACACAATGATTTTCTCTTCAGTTATAAAAAAGAATCCACTGGGGTTTGAGGAACAGCCCTGTACACCGCCCTGCCTACACCACAATCCCTTGGCACAGAATATAAGGGCATAAAACATTGAAGAATAGCCACCTCCATGATTTTCCCATTTAGTAAAGCCTCGGTTTTCTTTACCAAGCAAATCTTGCTTCCACGGAGCACAGAAAGGCCTCATGGGCTACCCTAACATATGTCATCATGCAAGAGGTATTACAAAAGTATCCTGGCAAGGGAAGGGGGGGGGGGGGATACCTTGAGCAGTTCAAGAGACCAGAAGCCTGAAAGAGCACAAAAGACCAGAACATCCTCCCTTCCCCCTGTACACTTCTCCCTCCGTAGTCGCGGTTTTAGCAATCGCAGTTTCAATTATGGGCGGTTTTTAACTTGCTGGCTCCATCCCCCCCTCCCCCCCCACCAATTACATCAGCTTACATAGAGAAATCGCTGATTCCAAGCGTTTACAGAGAAAATCGCTGATTACCAGCACTTTCTTCAATGTGTTTTGCCTCTCCTTCAGGAACAGGAATCTTGAAGTTGAACACAAGGGTTGGTGTGTGGGGGGGGGGGGGGTTAGAGATGCTGGATAGAAGGGTAGTTGGGAAAAGAAAGGGAGAGATGGTGAACCCTGGGTTGGTGGGGAAGGAGGGAGGGATGCTGGATGAAAGGGTAGTTAAGAAAAGGTGGATCATGTCATTCACGGTTTCACCATATTCACAATGGTTTTTAATAGAAAACAGCGAATAACATATTAAAAAGTTATTTGCGTTTTTTCTGTATTCGCGGGTCTCTTAATGCCCTATCACAGTGAATAAGGAGGGAGAAGTGTACTTCTTTAGATCTTCGCTAGTACAAGCAACTTCTCCAGCCTGCTGCTTGCGCTGACCTGGCTCCCCTGTGAAATCACTTCCTGGTCGCGGGGGTCAGGAAGTGACATCAGAGGGAAAGCCAACACTGGCACGAGGCCAGGAAGAGATAGTGGCTGCCTGGCAGGAGTATGGGAGAAGATCCATAAAAGCAGGAGACATAGCAGGTCTGATACCCTTTCTCCTTGGGTGGAGGCATCAGGCCACAAGAGATATATAAAGGGAGGGTGGGTAGGGTTACCATATGGCTCCAGAAAAAAAGAGGACGGATTGAGACCTCCGGATTTTACTTCCATTGAAACAATGGAAGTAAAACCTGGATGTCTCAATCCGTCAGTGGCGTACCTAGGGGGGGGCGGGGGGGGGGGCGGGCCGCCCCGGGTACCAGCCCTAAGGGGGTGTTCCCGGCCTTGCCGTTCAGTCCCCCGCCACCCCCGAAGGACCGCTCGCCCCACTGACCTTCCTGCACCATCTGTGAAGCAGCCCGCAGCAGGATCGCGAAGTCAGCGTCAGCATCCCCTGCGCTGCTTCCTGCGCCGCGATCCCGCTCCACCCTGAAGGCCTGATGCCCCGACCTACCCCGAAGGACCGCTCGCCCCCCTGGCCTCCCCGCACCACCTATGAACAGCCGCAGCAGGATCACGAAGTCAGCGTCAGCATCCCTGCGCCGCGATCCCGCCCCTCCTCTGACGTCAGAGGAGGGGCGGGACCGTGGCGCAGGGATCGCTGACGCTGACTTCGCGATCCTGCTGCGGCTGTTCATAGGTGGTGCGGGGAGGCCAGGGGGGCGAGCGGTCCTTCGGGGTGGGTCGGGGCATCAGGCCTTCAGGGTGGGGCGGGCGGGCAGGCAAGCAGGCTTTCAAGGGGGAGGGGGTGACAGGCAGGCAGGCAGGCCTTCAAGGGGGGACAGGCCTTCGGGGGGGGGGTGCAGGCCTTCAAGGGGGGCAGGCAGGCCTTCAGGGGGGGGCAGGCCTTCGGGGGGGGGTGTAGGCCTTTGGGGGGGGTGCAGACCTTCAAGGGGGTGCAGGCCTTCAAGGGGGGAAAGGCAGGCAGGCCTTCAAGGGGGAGACAGGCCTACAAGGGGGGGGACAGGCCTTCAAGGGGGGGTGCAGGCCTTCAAGGGGGGTGCAGGCCTTCAAGGGGGAGACAGGCCTTCAAGGGGGGGAAAGGCAGGCAGGCCTTCAAGGGGGGGACAGGCCTACAAGGGGGGGTGCAGGCCTTCAAGGGGGGTGCAGGCCTTCAAGGGGGAGACAGGCCTTCAAGGGGGGGAAAGGCAGGCAGGCAGGCCTTAAAGGGGGGACAGGCCTACAAGGGGGGGACAGGCCTACAAGGGGGTGGGACAGGCCTTCAAGGGGGGGACAGGCCTTCGGGGGGGTGCAGACCTTCAAGGGAGTGCAGGCCTTCGGGGGGGGTGCAGTCCTTCAAGGAGGTGCAGGCCTTCAAGGGGGGGAAAGGCAGGCAGGCAGGCCTTCAAGGGGGGGACAGGCCTACAAGGGGGGGAGAAGCTACAAGGGGGTGGTACAAGCCTTCAAGTGGGGGACAGGCCTTCGGGGGGGGGGTGCAGACCTTCAAGGGAGTGCAGGCCTTCGAGGGGGGTGGTGCAGGCCTTCAAGGGGGTGCAGGCCTTCAAGGGGGGACAGGCCTTCAAGGGGGGAAAGGCAGGCAGGCAGGCCTTCAAGGGGGGACAGGCCTACAAGGGGGGGGGAGAAGCTACAAGGGGGTGGGACAGGCCTTCAAGTGGGGGACAGGCCTTCGGGGGGTGCAGGCCTTCGGGGGGTGCAGACCTTCAAGGGGGGGACAGGCAGGCAGGCCTTCAAGGGGGGGACAGGCCTACAAGGGGAAGGGACAGGCCTTCAAGGGGGGTGCAGGCCTTCAAGGTGGGACAGGCAGACCTTTAAGGGGGGACAGGCCTTTGGGGGGGGACCATGATTTAGAAGTACACAGAGGGAAGGGGGTGTTCAAAGAGACATGCATATGCCAAACTTTGGGGGGGGGGAAGAAATAATGGGTCTGAAAATAGAGGAGAGGGAGAGAGATGATGGACCATGGGATTTAGGGAGGGAAGGAACAGAAAGGGAGAGAAATTGGACACAAGGGATGGTGTGGAGGAGGGATAGAGATACTGGATAGGAGGGTAATTAGGAAAAGAAACGGAGAGATGGTGGACTCTGGGATGGTGGGGAAGGAGGGAGAGATGCCGGATGAAAGGGTATTTAAGAAAAGGTGGATCTGTGGAGGGAGATGAAAAAAAGGAAAGATACCAGACTTCCTGGGAAGGGAAGGGAAATGGAAAGGGAGGACAGAGTTGGCAGATGGATGGTTAGCATGCAGAAAGAAGGAGACCCTGGCAAGCAAGTTATCAGAAGAAAACCAGAGCCTTGGACCAACAAAATTTGAAATATAACCAGACAACAAAAGGTAGAAAAATTAATTTTATTTTCTGTTTTGTGATTATAACATGTCAGATTTGAAATGTGTATCCTGCCAGAGCTGGTGTTGGACTGCAAACGTGAGCTAGGATTTAACAGAAAGAGGAAAAGTCCTTTTTGTTTCTTTATTTTATTTACACCACAGCGCCAGTGTGGTTAGGAGAAGCCAAAGGGGGTGAAAAAGCTATAAAACCCACCAGGAGTTTTGAAAAAAATCACCCAACTGGGCAGGAAAATCGAATTGAAAAACCAATTCAATAGGGCTGAATCGAATCAAAATTTTTTTTTCCTGTATCTGGCAGCATTAGTTTGCGCTACTGTCTTAGACTTTAGGACCTGGGATTGGGGAGAGATGGCATCCTCAGTACTTTATAATGCAAGTGAAACGAGGATTTGGTCAGACTTTTGAAGGGTCTGCAGAAAAAAAATATTGTATAGGCCGGGGACATGAGACAGCAGGAAATGGGAACTTTTCTTCCTTCTATTTTTGTGAATGGAAAGGCTGAGGATGTCAGAGAGGTCAGTTAAAATATGTGCTTTATAAGAAAATATAATAATGTGTTTTATAAAGTTTATAGCATAGCTGGCCTACCCAGTGAGGTGTTCCTAGTGGTGATGGTGGCAGCGTGTCAATGTGTTGAGAGGAAGAGGTGGTCTGGGAAATTCTGCTGAGCAAACTACGGGCCCATTTCCACCCCCCAGTTAGTCCACTCCACTCAACTGATTCACACACTGAGTTGGTCTTTGGGTGTTGTTTTGGGATCTCTTCCAGTGGTTTATCTCCTTCTGGTCCAAGGAAGGAAACTTTGTTATCCTTAGCATTGACCTACAGAATATGTTTGTAACAGCGCTGCTTGTGTGGCATTAGGCTATGTAGTGATCGAAAGAAAAAAACAGACCTTTGCACATTTTTGCACTATATGGTGGGTGTATGAGGAGATTCACATTTCCTGCACAGCTAAGTCCATGTGAAGTTACCTTGTGCTGTATTTGACATCTAGCAAGGTCTCTGTTTGAAAGGAAAGATCTAAACTTAAAATGAAGTGGCCAGAAGTTATGGTAAAAGCAGATAGTGTAGCTGGTTTTAAGAAAGATTTGGACAAATTCCTGGAGGAAAAGTCCATAATCTGTTATTAAGACATGGGGGAAGTGTCTGCTTGCCCTGGATCGGTAGCATGGAATGTTGCTACTCTTTGGGTTTTGACCAGGTATTAGTGTCCTGGATTGGCTACCATGAGAATGGGCTACTGGGCATGATGGACCATTGGTCTGACCCAGTTAGGCTATTCTTATGTTATGTTCTCATCTGTAGGGGCCTTTGTTTTCACTTCTTATTTTAATGTATTTTTTTTTCTGGGAACTTATCAGTGTTTTTTATAATGGGAACAAAAATGGAAGAGAATTAATGTGTGTGGAATGGGGGGTAACTAATTTCTTCAGCTAAATAATTCAATCCACTTCAAACAGACATAGGAGAACTTGTGCACCATTCACACACCCTCCAACCAAAAACGTCAAAAGAAAAAAACTGTTTGACAACCTCCTAGCCATTCGAGCTGCAACACTCGACCCCCAACTCTACAACCAATTGATATCAACCACAGACTGCAAAACCTTCAAAAAGAAATAAAAACCCTTCTATTCAAAAAACACATAAAACCGAACTAACACAATCAGAACTGTCCCAAGCATCACCTGCAACTACTCCATATGTACTTCTAATGTCATGACAATTTAGACATAATTTATGTTATGTTATGTTTGGAATAATGGTTACATATATGAGGTTCAATAAAAGAAAATTTTCACTGCCTGTTTCTATTCTGACCATTTATTCCATTTCATGGTTATTGCAAAAAAAAAAAAAATAAAAATTTTTTTTACATGGGGGGGGGGGGGGGGGGTGTCAAAAAATGATGGGCCCCGGGTGCCACATACCCTAGGTACGCCACTGCAATCCGTCCTCCTTTTTCTGGAGTCATATGGTAATCCGGGAGGGAGAATGATAGAGCTGGCCCCAGTGGGGGCATTTGTCAGGTGAGCCCTCTCCCAAATTCAGGTAACACTCCAGAGGAGGTGTTACAAAGTTTACACGTGGAGAATGAACATTGTTTATTTTTGTCTGCAGTAACCCACATCGATATTTAATTTAAGCAAGGTATTGCAAGGTCTGTGGATAGCACATGTGAGATGTGAGACATGAAAGGGAGAGGAAAACAGCGACAGCAGGGAAAAAAAAACCCCACAGTCTAATTATGGTTTTCTGCAAATCTGCTGAAGAAAACCTCAGAGCTTTCTGATAACTGGGTCTTCGCTACTAAATAAGGTGCAGGAATCGTGTGATGGTTCGGTTTCTGTTATAAACCATAATATGATGCCTTTTTTGGATTTGATAAGTCATTTAGAAACCATAGTTTTGCCAGACATGGTGCGTGCTTTGCTTAGCTTCTCTGCAAATGGTAGATGAAATGTATCCCGTTTGAATTTCCCAAGCATTTTTGCATGGAAATATTAAGTGCATGCTAGAAGTATTTCATATACAGTGGTGCCTCGCATAACGAACGCCTCGCATAGCGAACGCTGCGCACAACGAACTTCAGGTCGTGCTTCCTACAACGAACTTCGTTTCACACAACGAAGTCGCCCGAGCTGCATCCTTCCGCGCAGGCACTGCGCTTAACTGCCCTCTCTCCGCCTGGCTCCCTGTGCAGTGGCGGACCGTCGGCTCGCAGGGGCCCGGCGCCCTACTGCTGATGCGTTGGGGGGGGGGCGGAGCTACACTCGCCGCTTCCCCGATGCTAGAAAAAAAAAATGAACAGTTAAGTCCCAGTTTTTGCCGCTGAGACTCTGCCCTCTCTCACTGTAAAATTAGACTCTACTTAGTCTGTCTTTAAATTTAAAAAATGTGTGTTGTTTTAAAAAACAATTATGTTTTTAGATGTATCCAAATAAAAATAATAACAAAAAATTTATCTTTTTTTATGTCATCTTAGCATATTTTATGCTACAGAACGAATTATTTTTTTTAACATGTATTGTTATGGGAAAACGCGTTTCACATAACGAACTTTTCGCATAACAAACTTGCTCCTGGAACGAATTAAGTTCGTTGTGTGAGGCACCACTGTAGTTGCATTTCCCTTTGTCAACATGACTAAACTCACCCCCTCGTATGCGCTTACCCCAGTGCCAGGCTCTCCTCCTCTTGGTTATATCCCACTGTCAGGCTACCTCCAGCACCCACAACCTGGGTTTGACCCAATACACCAGCTTTTGTACCAAGATAGCGTGTGTCTGAGATTACGTTCTGTAGTAATCCCCGCCTCCAGTAGAATTCATGAGAAGGAGACCATGAGTGTACAGTCTGATTCGGCAAGGGTGGAGACAAGGAATGGTGAAAGAGCAACAAAGGCTTGTACTGGGGTAAGAAACTAAAAGGGGGTGTACTAAATGAGAGGAGTAATGGAAGTGAAAGGTCACTTTGGGAAGCCACAAAACCTAGAGACTTGAAGAAAGCACAGATGGTTTATTAGCATCCGTATGCGACTCCTGAGCTCCAAGCAGAGATATTTATTCATTCTTCTGGCTAAACAACTGAATTCTAGAAAAAACTTTTCACGTGTTACGTTTCTTAACAATCATTGGTCCTCAGCTCACACTAGCAGGTCACTAGCAAGTCACTTATCTAGGCTCTGCAGTCTTTCTGTTACATGTCGTTTATGCTGAGATAGCCATAAGAAGCTAAAACGCCCTGCTACAACACCTAGTGCAGGCAGGCTAGAACATCAGATAAGTTAGGTCTGCAGCTAAACATAATTCAGCAATTTATTAAAGAGAAAACTTAGTTCAACACTTAGGAAAACCAGTCCCAGACTCCTTCAGAAGAGGACATTGTAGGGCGAGAAAGGGGTCAAGATCATGGGAAGAGGGTGTGGGATAGAAGGTACAAGATTGGCAAGAGTAACATGTTAAGATATTAAGGTATGGACAGATGGAGGACATGGTAAAAGGGAGGAGGAACACTGGAAAATAATTTGCAGGACATACGAGAGGCTTTAGAGCAGCAGATGGAGAAGCTAAAGAGTCGCAATGTTGCACTGATGCAAAATAAAGAGGCCTCGTACCTTAAGGCAGAGTTTTTGAAAAACCAGTCTAGAAGATTTAAGCTTCTAGAATTTCCCTAAGACTCTCTTAGTTGCCTAAGAACATGAGAATAGCCTCTCTGGGTCAGACCAATGGTCCATCAAGCCCAGTAGCCCATTCTCACGGTGGCCAATCCAGGTCCCTAGTACCTGGCCAAAACCCAAAGAGTAGCAACATTCTAGAATCCCAAAGAGTAACAAAAGATTCTAGAACCTCAAAGAGTATCAAGATTCCATGCAGAATCTCAAAGAATAGCAAGATTACGCAACTCTAAAGAGTAGCAACATTCCAGAATCCCAAAGAGTAACCAAAGATTCTAGAACCCCAAAGAGTATCAAGATTCCATGCAGAATCTCAAAGCATAGCAAGATTACGGAACCCCAAAGAGTAGCAACATTCCATGCTACCGATCCAGGGCAAGCAGTTGCTTCCCCCATGTTTTTCTCAAACAGACTATGGACTTTTCCTCCAGGAAATTGTCTAAACCCTTCTTAAAACCAGCTACGCTATCCGCTCTTAACACAACCTCTGGCAACGCGTTCCAGAGCTTAACTATTCTCTGAGTGAAACAATATTTCTTCCAATTGGTTTTAAAAGTATTTCCCTGTAACTTCATCGAGAGTCCCCTTAGTCTTTGTCATTTTTGACGGATTGAAAAATCTATCCACTTGTACCTGTTCTACTCCACTCAGGATTGTGTAGACTTCAATCAAATCTCCCCTCAGCCTTCTCATTTCTAACCATTTTAGTCTTTCCTCATACGAGAGGAGTTCCATCCCCTTTACCACCTTGGTCGCTCTTCTTTGAACCTTTTCTAGTGCCACTATATCTTTCTTGAGAACTGAATGCAGTACTTCAGGTGAGGTCGCACCATGGAGCGATACAGGGGCATTCCACACATTTGGCAGAAGGTTGTATTGTATTGTCTACAATGACACCCAGATCTTTTTCTTGGGTGCTAACCACCAAGGTGGACCCTAGCATCTGGAAACTGTGATTGGATTATTCTTCCCGATGTCCACATTAAATTTCATCTGCTACTTGGACGCCCAGTCTTCCAATTTCCTAAGGTCTTCCTGCAGTTTTCACAGTCCGCATTTTATCATAGTCTCACTTTTGAAAATTAAATGCTTTTGCAGAAGATTTCGTTCGCCATGTCACTCCAGGTATCAGCTCAAATGTGATCACGTTATGATCACTGTTTCCAGGCGGACCCAACACAGTTAACTATGTCTTGCATTCCACTAAGGACCAAATCTAAAATAGCTCCCCCTCGTGTCAGTTCCCAGACCAGTTGCTCCAAGAAGCAGTCATTTAAGAAGTCTAGGAATTTCATCTCCCTTTCACTCCCTGATGTAATATTTAACCAGTCAATGTTGGGGTAATTGAAACCATCCGTTATTTATATTGATGCCTAATTCACCAGGGACAGATCTCTGCAGGTAGTTTGGATTTATCTGGCCTCCTGGAAAAGTCATGAGAGGTGGTGAATGCCAAAAGCTACGATCCTTGTTACGTTTGTCTTAGAACCTGAACACAGAACCATTTTGCCTTTATAATTCAGACACATTAATGAACTGTTTTCAGTCTTGGTTGTTACGGTTTTCTTGATCTTCCAAAAGCAACTTCGAGAAGGTGTAAAGGTTTCTTGGTTCTTTGACCAAGGGTCTTAACTCTTGAATCTAGCTTTATTCTTGTTTCCATGTAGTTTGGCAGGGGGGAGGGGAGCGGAGTGGGATAAGAATAATGTGCTTTTGATCCCAAAGAGCTCTTAGAATTCTTGTTGGCTGGAGAAGTCTTCAATATGGTATTGTGTTCTGCAACAGAGTATGCAAGTTGCTGGATGATTATATTAATAGGCTAGACTGGTTTGATCTCTTGCTGTAGATTCCTTTCTTAACTTTCTTTTCCCTTTGTGTTTTGGATAAAATCCATCTATATTCTAATAATTTCCTTCTTGGCCCTCTTCCCCTTTTGTGGTCTATAATAGAGATGATTTGTGTTCGTTTACTCTTGTTTGCTTTTTGGCACGGTTACCTGTTCTTGTTTCTTGTACAACTCTCGTTTGTCCTTCATTTGAGTGTAACCCTTTGTTTGGGTAGTGCTTCGGGCAAGCTACAGAAATACATTTTTGTGGACTGGTTTGAGGGCAGAGCTGGGACTGCCATAGAATCTACATTCTCCTCTTGTTTTCCTAAGTCAATAACATAATCTACAGTTGGGTATATTCCAACTGCAAAGAGTTAACTTCAGTTTGGATGGTCAAATAACGGGGAAAAAGCTTCTATGTATAATATACATTATATTTTCAGTATATACAAACAAGTCAAAATAAAGTATTAACAGTTATATTCTCTCATATTCTCCATCATTCTCCTCACTTAATTGAGGTTCTTAGAGCAAAGCTATTACTCTCCAGGGGGATATCTGGCACAGAGGGCTTTATCTTGGTTGGAATGTTGCTCCAGCTGGATCGTGATGTATTTATTCCAATTTCTTTTCTCCTTTTCCTCTTTCTGCTCCACACAGGCAGTATTGTAAGGCAGGATTTCTCTGCCTGAGTTCCCTGAAAGGGTCCAGCAGCTTTATAGGCTCTAAGGCTGAATCCCAATCATGGTACTTTAGGGTCTAAGACTGTGTTAGTCAAAAAGCCTTTCTCTTTAGGAAGTAAGAATTTGCGGCGGCGGCAGCATGGAGGTTAAAAGTATATTTTTGTCCCCTTGTGTTGATGTTAGGGAAATGGCCAGGGACTCTTCCAAACTCTGGCCTGAGGTCTCTTCCTTGCATTACAAGAGAGATGTGGCAAACTGGGCAGGGCATAGGTTGGTAGGCCGACATGGAAATGATGGAAGAGTAAGACTTGGTTTGGGGTTGGAACACTGGGGGTTGAGGGGAAGAGCATAGATTCAGAGATTAGGGGAAAGAGATACAGGAATATTGGGGGATTGATGGACAGACTTTTGTTTTTATTAATTTATTTTGAGTAGTTTTCCCTGTCTGTCCTGGCAGGTTCACAATCAATCTAATGCACCTGGGGCAATGGGGGGATTAAGTGACTTGCCCAGGGTCACAAGGAGCAGGGTGGGTTTGAACCCACAACCACAGGGTGCCGAGGCTGTAGCTTTAACCACTGCACCACTCTAGAAATCAAAATGCAGCAAAAGTGAGCCAAGTATAGGACAATGAAGCCATTGTGACATCAGTGATGAGGTTGGCTCTTATTGGTGGAATGAGGCATTATGATGTCACAATACCAGCTCTGGTTATCAGAGGCTGAAGCTTTTTACACTATTTGTTCAATTTTCTATACTGTTCTCCCAGGGGAGCTCAGAACGATTTACATGAATTTATTCAGGTACTTAAGCATTTTTCCCTGTCTGTCCCGGCAGGCTCACAATCTATCTAATGTACTTGGGGCATTGGGGGGATTAAGTGACTTGCCCAGGGTCACAAGGAGCAGCGTAGGTTTGATCCCACAACCTCAGGGTGCTGAGGCTGTAGCTTTAACCACTAGGAATCAAAATGTAATAAAAGTGAGCCAAGTATAGGACAATCAAACCATTGTAACATCACTGATGAGGTTGGCTCTTATTGGTGGAATAAAGCATTATGATGTCACAATACCAGTTCTGGTTATCAGAGGCTGAAACTTTTCACACTATTTATTTGTTCATTTTTCTATGCTTTGCTCCCAGGTGAGCTCAGAACGATTTACATGAATTTATTCAGGTACTCAAGCATTTTTCCTGTCTGTCCTGGGGGGCTCACAATCTATCTAATGTACCTGGGGCAATGGGGGGATTAAGTGACTTGCCCAGGGTCTCAAGGAGCAGCGTGGGTGCTGAGGCTGAAGCTTTAACCACTGCACCACTCTAGAAATCAAAATGCAGCAAAAGTGAGCCAAGTATAGAACAATGAAGCCATTGTGACATCAGTGATGAGGTTGGCTCTTATTGGTGGAATGAGGCATTATGATGTCACAATACCAGCTCTGGTTATCAGAGGAGGCTGAAACTTTTCACACTGTATATTTATTCAATTTTCTATGTCATTCTCCCAAGGGAGCTCAGAATGGTTTACATGAATTTATTCAGGTACTCAAGCATTTTCCCTGTCTGTCCTGGGGGGCTCACAATCTATCTAATGTACCTGGGGTAATAGGGGGATTAAGTGACTTGCCCAGGGTCACAAGGAGTAGTGTGTGTTTGAACCCACAACCTCAGGGTACTGAGGCTGCAGCTTTAACCACTGCACCACACACTCCTCAGAAAGGTTGGCCCCTCCACAAGGTTGGACCTTTCAACGCCTAACTCCCACTTACCGTAAGATACCTATGTCCTTCTTATCTTTCTTTCTAGAAAAACTCCGCAACCTAGGGTTACCACACTTCTGGATTTCCCCAGACATGTCCTCCTTATCGAGGACATATCCGGGGATCCGGATGGCTTTTCAAAACCCGGTATTATGTCCGGGTTTTGAAAAGCCTCCTCTAAATTGTGTTGGGCGGGTGGGTGGAACTGGGCGGGCTTAGGGGGTGGGCAACTCCGGTCCTCGAGGGCCGGAATCCAATCGGGTTTTCAGGATTTCCCCAATGAATATGCATTGAAAGCAGTGCATGCAAATAGATCTCATGCATATTCACTGGGGAAATCCTGAAAACCCGATTGGATTCCGGCCCTCGAGGACTGGAGTTGCCCATGTCTGGTCTAGGGAGGTCCAGATCTTACTATAGTAAAATCTGGCAACTCTACCCCAAACCCTATCTGTCCCATTTGTTCTGTCTGTCTGTCCTAATTAGATTGTACAAAAACACAAGCTCTCCTAAAGAAGAAAGTGTCACTAGGAAAATGGATTTCCCCACAATCATGGGAAGAGGGTGTGGGATAGAAGGTACAGGATTGGAAGAGTAACATGTTGAGATATTAGGGTATGAACAGATGGAGGACATGATAAGAGTGAGGAAGAACACTGGAAAATAGTTTGCAGGACATATGAGGGGCTTTAGAGCAGCAGATGGAGAAGCCGAAGGGCCTCAGTGGGCTCCAGTGGAAGTGTGTGGTGCAGTGGTTCCCAAACCTGTCCTGGGGGACCCCCAGCCAGTCAGGTTTTCAAGATATTCCTAATGAATATGCATGAGAGAGATTTGCATACCTGTGGGGGACCCCCAGCCAGTCAGGTTTTCAAGATATCCCTAATGAATATGCATGAGAGAAATTTGCATACCTGTGGGGGACCCCCAGCCAGTCAGGTTTTCAAGATATCCCTAATGAATATGCATGAGAGAGATTTGCATACCTGTGGGGGACCTCCAGCCAGTCAGGTTTTCAAGATATCCCTAATGAATATGCATGAGAGTGATTTGCATACCTGTGGGGGACCCCCAGCCAGTCAGGTTTTCAAGATATCCCTAATGAATATGCATGAGAGAGATTTGCATTTAATGGAAGTGACAGGTATGCAAATCTCTCTCATGCATATTCATTAGGGATGTCTTGAAAACCTGACTGGCTGGGGAGTCCCCCAGGACAGGTTTGGTGTGGTGCAATGGTTAGAGCTACAGCCTCAGCACCCTGAGGCTGTGGGTTCAAATCCCATGCTGCTCCTTGTGACCCTGGGCAAGTCACTTAACCCCCTATTGCCCCAGGGGACTATGTCTGATTTCAAGAATGCTTGGGACAGTCACATGGGATCTCTTAGAGCAGGGATGTCAAAGTCCCTCCTCGAGGGCCGCAATTCAGTCGGGTTTTCAGGATTTCCCCAATGAATATGCATGAGATCTATTTGCATGCACTGCTTTCATTCTATGCTAATAGATCTCATGCATTTTCTTTGGGGAAATCCTGAAAACCTGACTGCGGCTCCAGGGTTCAATTCTTATGTTTGTGCAAACGCTGTAACTACACTATTTTATTGAAAATATAGTTAAAAAAAAAGATGTTTAAAGCTCAGACAATGTGTGCTTCAAACTCAGTTCCAGGAAGGAGTGGAAACAGGAAGGTCAGCCTTTTCTTTGTTTTAACATCAAAGAAGACATTTTTATGGAGTTCAGTGAATAACAAATGTATGACAGAACCCAAGATTAGTCATAATAAATTATCGGTATATTTAGACATGAAGGGGGAAGTTCTAAAACCGGTGCCTGAACTTAGGTGTCGTTAAGCCCCCTGCCAGCGCCTAAGTTAATTGAAAAATGCCGTTAAAATTGGCAAACAAATGGCAAGGTTTAAGCACTTACTGACATATAATTAAAAGGCACTAGAATGGTGACTGGGTAGCTGCTTTAGGCCGCGGAACGCCAAAGTAGGCGTGGCCATCGCCGGAAGTGGCATTAAGCCCAAGATAGGTGGCTGAAATGTTAGGCCAGGGTTTAACCAAATCAGGTGTGATTCTGTAACCAGCGCTGTCATATGATTGACATGCAATCGGCGGCCGCTTCTAAGGTGGCCACTGACGTGGGCGCCAGTTACGGAATCCTTGGATGGAAATGTCCCAGAATAAATCCGCAAAGGCCAGTTTTCTAAATCTGATAATGTTTTGGTGCAGCTGATTGACGAAGATGTCGTGTATTGTAGGAATGCGTCGGGCTGTCCTACTCTTCCTCCTCCGCTGCTTGTTATACTCCTGACCACCAGTTATGTCTTGCGTCCATTATGGCGGTTTCATGGTCAGAGTAAGGTCACCAGAGAACTCTGTGTTAAAAGGGACAGGCTGAGCCAGTCCTCTATTGATATTATTACATCTAGGGCAGGGGCAGCCCTTGGCTTGTGAGCCACATGCGGCTCTTTCACTACATGGTTGCAGCTCTTCTCATGCTTTATTGCAGGGGTAGGGAACTCCGGTCCTCGAGAGCCGTATTCCAGTCGGGTTTTCAGGATTTCCCCAATGAATATGCATTGAAAGCAGTGCATGCAAATAGATCTCATGCATATTCATTGGGGAAATCCTAAAAACCTGACTGGACTACGGCTCTCGAGGACTGGAGTTCCCTACCCCTGCTTTATTGGGTTGGTAGCAGTGATTCTTACAGCTGCCTGCTGCTAACCGGAAGCATCTACCTCTAACATATTCCGCCCTCTGTCAGAACTTCCTGTTTCTGCCCGTGCGGGACACGACAGAGGAGAGGCTTCAGGTTTAGCAACAGGCAACTATAGGAATCGCCACTGACCCATTGAAGCAAGAAAGAGCATATCATTTGTGAGTGGGGTTGGGGGGAAGGAAATATGTTCCAGGAGGGATGAGAGTGGTGAGAGAGGGAGAAATGGGCATACGGGTGGAGGGGAAGGAGTGATAGTGCGTGGGGAGAGAGGAAGATATGGATATAGGGGTGGAGGGGAGGGAGATGTTGCATGGGGAGAGAGAGAGAAATGGACATAAGAGTGGAGGGGAAGGAGTGATGGTGCATGGGGAGAGAGGAAGATATGGATAAAGGGGTAGAGGGGAGGAAGAGAGGGAGAAATGGACATAAGGGTGAGGGGGTGATGGTGCATGCGGAGAGAGGAAGATATGGATATAGGGGTGGAGGGGAGGGAGATGTTGCATGGGGAGAGAGAGAGAAATGGACATAAGAGTGGAGGGGAAGGAGTGATGGTGCATGGGGAGAGAGGAAGATATGGATAAAGGGGTAGAGGGGAGGAAGAGAGGGAGAAATGGACATAAGGGTGGAGGGGGTGATGGTGCATGCGGAGAGAGGAAGATATGGATATAGGGGTAGAGGGGAGGGAGATGTTGCATGGGGAGAGAGAGAGAAATGGACATAAGAGTGGAGGGGAAGGAGTGATGGTGCATGGGGAGAGAGGAAGATATGGATAAAGGGGTAGAGGGGAGGAAGAGAGGGAGAAATGGACATAAGGGTGAGGGGTGATGGTGCATGCGGAGAGAGGAAGATATGGATATAGGGGTGGAGGGGAGGGAGATGTTGCATGGGGAGAGAGAGAGAAAGGGACATAAGAGTGGAGGGGAAGGAGTGATGGTGCATGGGGAGAGAGGAAGATATGGATAAAGGGGTAGAGGGGAGGAAGAGAGGGAGAAATGGACATAAGGGTGAGGGGGTGATGGTGCATGCGGAGAGAGGAAGATATGGATATAGGGGTGGAGGGGAGGGAGATGTTGCATGGGGAGAGAGAGAGAAATGGACATAAGAGTGGAGGGGAAGGAGTGATGGTGCATGGGGAGAGAGGAAGATATGGATAAAGGGGTAGAGGGGAGGAAGAGAGGGAGAAATGGACATAAGGGTGGAGGGGTGATGGTGCATGCGGAGAGAGGAAGATATGGATATAGGGGTGGAGGGGAGGGAGATGTTGCATGGGGAGAGAGAGAGAAATGGACATAAGAGTGGAGGGGAAGGAGTGATGGTGCATGGGGAGAGAGGAAGATATGGATATAGGGGTGGAGGGGAGGGAGATGTTGCATGGGGAGAGAGAGAGAAATGGACATAAGAGTGGAGGGGAAGGAGTGATGGTGCATGGGGAGAGAGGAAGATATGGATATAGGGGTAGAGGGGAGGGAGATGTTGCATTGGGAGAGAGGGAGAAATGGACATAAAGGTGGAGGGGAAAATGCTTGAGTACCTGATTGTAAAACCGCTTAGATAACCTTGATAGGCGGTATATAAAATCCGAATAAAACTTGTAAACTTGTAAATAAAGTGGCTGGCCCAGGGTCACAAGGAGCAGCGTGGGTTTGAACCCACAACCTCAGGGTGCTGAGGCTGTAGCTTTGACCAGGAGGTTTCTATGCCAATGATCGAAAGAAGGGGTATTAGACATTAATAGTTAACCCAGATCATTTCTGAGGCTTTTCCTCCTTCTAGGTCTGTTCTGTAGATATTTGTTAGAAGATGATGAATAAGCTTTGAAAATATTTTCTAATGATCCTATTTGCACAGTGACTATATACACAGTGTGTATGGGGGGGGGGTTGGGAAGAAGATGATGCTTTCACCACTGTGCCATACTCTCTCCTTCTCCACCACAACTTGGCTCTGTAAGCTTGAGCCATGCAGTGCCAGAAGTTCATTTTGGGGTTGCTGTTTCATGTCTCGTGACGCTTGGAACTGCAAAACCAACGCAAACTTCCAGCACTACATGTCTGGCTCAAGTTTGCAGAGAGCCGCGTTGCGGTGGGGGAGCAGGAATCCCACCGGGAGTGCCGTAAGACATGGCAAGCCTCTGAGGACCAGGAAAAAGCTCTCGGTAGCCTGGAGACTGGGTGAAGGCTGGGGAAGGAACCCCATCGTTTTCTGCTACTGATGAAGCATGTGACAAAATTCGCCGGCGTGTGTTTTGATCCAGTGTGGCCCTCGCTGGAAAAAGGTTGGACAGCTCTCTAGAGTAGGGATACTTTCTCTCATAAAATACAATCAAGACCGGTTGGGGCACTAGGATGGCAGCCATGCCCATGGTGCAAACTGTCAGGGGGTCAGTGGCGTAATAGGGGGGATCCGCCTCGGCATCCCTCCTCCTCCTCTATGCCCTCTCCTCCCCTCGCCATGTGCGCGCCTCCTTCCCTTCCCCCGTCCCTCTAGCTGCTCACCGCCGTGTTCAACAACGTCAGTGTATTCCTCGCGACCGCGTCCAGGTGCCGCACATAGGAAGTGATGTCGGAGGGAAAGCCGCCAGGGTTGCGAGGAGTGCGTTGAAATTGCTACTTCCAGGGCACCTTGTTCTGGCCCTAGTTTACCCCACTGCTTGCAGTGACTCATACATGCGATTTCCTTAAGAACAGCAGGACCACAGGTCCCAACATGCACTGGGGTAAAACCATCAATGATGCAGCCTGTGCTGAAAAAAAGCAGACAGTCCAAAAATATCCTATATTGCTGAACCCCAAATTACTACTACTATTAATTATCTCTATAATACTACCAGACATAGGCAGCACTGTACAGAGTCCCAAAGAAGACAGTCCCTGCTCGAAAGAGCTTATAATCTAAACAGCCAAGACAGACAAACAGGATGTCATGGATACAGTTAAGGGGAACGGTTAATCAGCTGGTTGGGTTGGAGGGCAGAGGGGACTCCATATGGGACAATCAAGCCATTGTGACATCACTGAGGAGGTTGGCTCTTATTGGTGGATTGAGGCATTATGACATCACAATCTCAGCTCTGCTTCCCAAAGACTGAAACTCTTCACACTACTACTATGAATTATTTCAATAGCGCTACGAGACGTACACAGCGCTGTACAGAATCACAAAGAAGACAGTCCCTGCTCCAAAGAGCTTAAAATCTAGACAGACAAACAGGACGTCATGGCTAGGTTGGTGGGCAATGAGGAGTAGGTTATGGATTGAAGGCTATATCAAAAAGGTGAGTTTTCAGTCTACTTTTAAACAAGGGAAGCGAAGGGGCATGGTTAGGGTTACCAGTCATCTTTTTGATGACATGTCCAGGGGTCTGGATGACTTTTCAAAACTCCGCACTTTGTCCGAGTTTTGAAAAGCTTGGAACATATCACTGTCAGGCAGGAGAGCATGTGTGGATACCACGCAATGACTTCACACGCACGCCCTCCTGCCTGACGAGAGCAGGCAGTGGTGGGCGGGGCTGGATTGTGGCAGGACTGGGGCGTAATAGGGCAGGGATGAGTGGAACTGGGGGGGGGGGGGGGGTCTAGGGGTCCGGATTTTCCAAATGGAAAATCTGGTAACCCTAGGCGTAGTGGACAAACTCGGGTAATTTATTCCAGACACAGGGGGCAGCTAGATGAAAGGAACGAAGTCTGGAATTGGCAGTGGAGGAGAAGGGAACAGTTAAGAGCAGCTTATCTGAGGAACGGAGTTCTGCTGGAAGTTTGGGTTGGTTTCGCAGTTTCAGGTCTCACAAAAACACATGAATACAACACTCTCTCCTATATACTGTATATGCAGGGCATTCAGTGCACTGAATTTTGGTGCTGAAGGCCCTAATATATCAAGAAGGGGTTATCGGAAATCCAAAACCAGATCTGACTTAAAAGTCTTACTGAACTGGATAACTTAGCAGCTTTAGAGAATCAAACAAGAACAGCTGAGGACCTTGAAAAGTCCCATGTGGCTTGCAGGCCTCTCGCTAAGCATTTTAATGCTCATTCAAAGCCAAACATGTTAGCTGTGCTGAAGGGCCCAGCCAGACGTGTAAATCTTACAGCAGTCAACACCCTTTACAGGCCAAAATCTCCTACAATCACTGGAAAAAATTTCTCTTATCTTGAAACTGCTTTCTGTCCCACTTCCCACCCTCATTCCCACTTTAGCACTGATTTACGGGCTCTTAAAAAGTTAGCAGAGGAGTAGATAAGATTTCTAAAGTGAATACATCAGGAATTTGTTGCCTGATAAAATGCTGGCCTGCCTCAAATACAATGCGTGTAGAGGCCTGTCTCTGTAAATCACACTGAAGCTTGAAACCCAGGACATTGTTTTCTTGATATCCAGTAATGTTCAGACCCACCAAAGTGAAATTCCAAAAGCTCAGCTCAAATCCCCTGGGAAAAAAACGTTCGGCTCACAGTAAGCAGAGACAGGTGTGAAGAGGATTTTCAAGATGTCACACTGATTCCTTTGAGGGAAAGAGTGCATAAGTTTTTTTCTAGAACAGAGAAGGGCAACCACAGTCCTCGTGGAATCCAGACAACCCGATGGGACTCGATGTGCCCCCGAGAACTGAGTTGAAAAGTCATTTTCTAACATATAGTAAATGATGGCAGATAAAGACCTGAATGGTCCATCTAGTCTGCCCATTAGTTATACATGCGCGGACTTCCTCCGTGCCTGACAAGGCAGGCAGCGGGGGATGGGGCTAGGGCGGGCTTGGATGCGGGATTAGGGTGGAGATGGGTGGGGCTAGGGGGGTCTAAAATTTCCAAAAGGAAAATCTGGCATCATGATTAAATTAACTCCTCTTCTCTGATTTTTCTGGGTCATAATCATAGACTGTAAAGTCCATCTGGTATTGTCCCAGGTTCCAAATGCTGAAGTTGCCGTCCAAAGCTAGGGTTACTATATGACTCCAGAAAAAGGAGGATGGATTGAGACATCCGGGTTTTACTTCTGCTGAAAGCAATGGAAGTAAGGAGGACAGATTGAGGGATCTGTGCTTTACTTCCATTGAAAGCAACGGAAGTAAAACCCGGATGTCTCAATCCGTCCTCCTTTTTCTGGAGTCATATGGTCACCCTAGTCTAGAGGTAGGCAATTCCGGTCCTTGAGAGCCGGAGCCAGGTCAGGTTTTCAGGATATCCACAATAAATATGCATGAGATGGATTCGCATCTCAAGGAGGCAGCGCATGCAAATCCATCTCATGCGTATTCATGGTGGATATCCTGAAAACCTGACCTGGATCCGGCTCTCGAGGACCGGAATTGCCTACCCCTGCTCTAGTCCAAGCTCACTCCAGCTTATCCAGCCATCCTGTTTGCAGGATATCTACCATAAAGTCAGGAGTGGACAGCCACGGTCCTCAAGAGCCACAACTCAGTCAGATTTTCAAGATTTCCACAATGAATATGCTTGAGATAGATTTGCATACCAGGATAGGCATGAGGGAAGTCACTGCTTGCCCTGGGATCAGTAACATGGAATCTTGCCACTCTTTGGAATTCCAGAATCTTGCTATTCTTTGGGATTCTATATGGAATGTGGCTACTATTTGGGTTTCTGTCAGGTACATATGACCTGGATTAGCCACTGTTGGAAAAAGGATACTGGCTTAGATGGACCTTCAGTCTGACTTAGTATGGCTACTCTTATGTAAGTCCATGCCAATCTATCTCATGCATATTCATGGTGGATATCCTGAAAACCTGCCCGGAATAGGCAACGGAATGGGGAAAGACCTTTGGGGCTGCACAGGGTATGCTGCGAGGTCTGCAGTTTGTCTTTATATATAGTAGGTCCTATAACCTGATTGGCTGAGGTTTGAGGCGATTGAGACAGAAAAGTCCATTGGTCATGAATTTGAATTATTTAATTTTATTTCTTGTATACCGCTATACCGTGAGGTTCAAAGCGGTTTACAGTAAAGATGCATTAAAGATACAAATAAAATAAAAATAAATAAAGATAGATACTAGGAAGTTCTCTAATTGTCCTGAAGGCTCACAATCTAGCTAAAGTACCTGAAAAAAAAAATGGTAAAGATAGAAATGATAAAAACAAAGATAGAGACAAGATATTAACATCCCAACAAGTATTCAGTGAATAAATTAAATTAGGACTACAGAATTATGGCGGGAAAGTCCATTAGACACAATTTTAAAGTCTGTTGGTCACATTTTTAAATTCTGTCAGAATTGAGGCTGGAAACTATGAAATGGAGGGAGAAGGCATTTGTCCTCAGCTCCAGTCCTTTCTGCGCTAAATTTCTTTTGGATGAGTGGTTGCCATGCTTTGTGGATAGGGTTACAAGAATTTAGATTGGGAAAAAGAGGACCCGTGGCCTCACCCTGTTCTGCCCCTGCCCCCTTCTACCCTAGCCACGCCCCATTCAATCCCCAGGATCCACCTAGTACTGGCACCCAGCCCCACACAAACCTCATCTCTTTGGAGTGAGTCTGGGGTGTATCTGTGTATACGTGAATGTAACACAATGACGTTGCATGCATGCATGCACGCATGCGTGTGACATCACTGTATCGCATTCATGCATGCACAGATGCACTCCAGATGAGGCCCCGATCTCAACGCTTTTCAAAACCCAAAGTGCCGGGTTTTGAAAAGCCATTTGGATGCCTAGACAGTCTTCTAAAAAGAAGACATGATTGGGTAAATCAGGACTTTGGAGAGTCCTTTATTTCTATTGAGGTTACAGAATTTTAAAATGTCACCAACAGACTTTCCCGCCACAATTCAAATTTGTATACCAATGAACTTTCCTGCCAAAATTCAAATCTGTGATCAACAGACTTTCCCTTCACAATTCAAATTTGTGACTAATGGACGTTTCTGCCAAAATTTAAAAAATTCAAATCTGTGACTAACAGACTTTCCTTCCCCAAAACAAATATGTGACCAACAAACTTTCCCGCTAAAATTCTAATTCATGACCAATGGATTTTCCTGCCTCAAATCACCTCAAACCCTAGCCAATCAGGTTAGAGGACCCACTATATATAAAGACAAATTGCAGACCTCACAGCACACCCTGAAGAAAGCCACAGCATGATGGCTGAAACATCGGTTCTACGTACCCAGACGCAGTGAGACCCGGACAACTGCAATTTACATAGTTCCAGGATGGAGCTGTTAGACCAGTCCTGGATTTCTGCTAAGCTCATTCTCTGGCGCATTATGGGTCCTGCAGCATTGATTTCACAAAAGTAGAATCAGGGACTACAATCCCCACACTGCTTTGGGAGTAAGAGTAAAACCAGGACTGGTCATACAGCCTCCCTCTTGGAACTGGGTAATTTGACACCTCTGGCAATAGGCAGTGGAATGGAATGGGCCACAGAGGCCATGCAGGGCTACCAAACTACCCATTTTCAGGATGGAGACTCTCTGACTAGTCCTGGTTTTAAACTTTCAGGCATTTCACTTTTCTCACTTTGTCAGACAGGCGTGCTAGCCGAAAAAGTAGATATGTCCCGCTGGCTTTTGGGGACTGCTGTTCAGAAATACATCATGTTTTGACCTTTCACCCACAGTGTAATGATGTCATTCTGGATGCACTAGAGGAAACTCACCATAGCTATGTTAAATGGGCATTTAACAGGTTGAAGTATCACAAGAATACAGAGAGAGCAGTGTTGACTCTTTGCCAGTGAGTTATGTGCATTTAAAGACTTGCCCGGGAGATTTTTTAAAGCAACATCCACATTTCAGCATCGTACGGAGCTCAGGCATCAAGGCTAAAGCATGTCTAATGTACTTAGCTTAGGAGTTCTGAACTACTGTACAGTCTTCAAAATCTAAAAGCAGTTCTGTTTCTTTAAAAAAAAAAAAAAAAAAAAATCAAGCTTTGCAAGAGGTTGGTAGATGCCTGGAATGCTCTCCCGAGGGAAGTGGTGGAGAGGAAAATGGTGATGGAATTCCAAAAACTGTGGGATTAACATAGAGGATCTCTAATTAGAAAATGAAGGATGTAAAATAGAGAATGACACGGTGACAAAATTCATCACCGTTCCCTTCCCCGCGGATAACCGTGGGAAATAATCCCATGTTATTTTCTAGTGTCTATTTCATCCTCTGTCCTTCTACACCAGCATTCTTCAACGCAAAGCTTGCGGGTCAGTGGTTGTGGCCATTCATACTCTGATTCTTATGGGAGCCAAGGATAATGAAGCCATTGTGACATCACTGATGTGATTGGCTCTTAGGCACTGGTGGAATGAGGCATTATGACATCACAATATCTGCTCTGGATATCAGAGACTGTCATTCTTCAGTGTCTATCTCAACCTCAGTCCTTCTACACCAGCATTCTTCAAAGCAAAGCTTGCGGGTCAGTGGTTGTGCCCAATTATACTCTGATTCTTCCCTCTCTCCTTACAGAATGACATGAAGATGGTTTCCTGCGGTTATCCGCGGGGACGGCAACGGTGATGAATTTTGTCACCGTGTCATTCTCTAATGTAAATTAAAAGAACTAAGGCTGCTATTGGACAGACTTGCATGATCTGAGGCCCATATGTGGTGATTTGGTGTAAGATGGGCTGGAGAGGGCATCAATGGGAACTCCACAAACTTGGAACAGGAGGATGTTACTGGTTAGACTTTGTGGTAGATATCCTGCAAACAGGACGGTTGGATAGGCTGGAGAAAGCTTGGAAGGCAACTTCAGCATTTGAAACCTGGGACAATACCTGGCGGACTTTACAGTCTATGACCCAGAAATATCAAAGGAGAGACAAGTTAAATTAATCATGTATTTTTAAAGGGTATAATTAATGGGCAGACTGGATGGACTGGTCAGGTCTTTATCTGCCATCAGTACACATCAACCCACCCCCCTCAACAAGCAGATGAGCAGGGGCAGCATTAAAGTGGGGTTTACATTTACAGGCATTCCTTTCACAATTCAAAATGTACATGTTCAAGATAACCCGAAACACTCTGCCCCAAGCTAGGGTTGCCATATTTGAAGCCTCAGAAATCCGGATGCATGCCCCGCCCTGTTCTGTCCCATCCCCGCCTTTGTTATGCCTCAAGTCCCACCCCATTCCGCCCTCAGCCCCCAGTGGCGTACCTAGCATATGTGGCACCCGGGGCCCATCATTTTTTGACACACCCCCCATCTGTATGAAAAAAATGATTTTTAGTAACAATCCACACGTCACACAAGAGTGTATCTAGGAAAAGGCAGCATCTTACTTATGCAGTGAGCAGTATATCAATACACCCATTGTAAAACAAAACAAGCCAGACTAGTACAGATCAATCCTACACCGTCAATCCTAACAGAAAACCATGTCTTTCGAACACAGAAAACACCTTCGCCTAGTATGTAATCACAAACTAACCCCTCCCCCTTTTACAAAACTGTAGTGTGGTTTTTAGCCACGGTGGTAACAGCTCAGATGCCAACACTAAAAAATGCTCTACAGTTTTGTAAATGGGGAGATAGAATAAAAATACATAGACAAAGATTTAACTGAAGCACCAAGAAGCTGGACTCTGCATACAATGCAACACCACAGAAACAGCGATGCATCTCCCCTAAAGCAAAAAAAAAAAAAATAAAACATAATTTTTTTCTACCTTGTCTTCTCTGGTTTCTGCTTTCCTCATCTTCTTGTCACTCTCTTCCTTTCATCCACAGTCTACCCTCTCTCTGCCCCTTCTATATGGCATCTTCTCTCCTATTCAGTTTCCAGAAACTTTATGCCTCCCCCTTCCATCTCTCCCACACCCCCATGGTCTGGCATTTCACTCTCTCCTCCCCCTTCCCCCCCACTTCCATCAGCATCTGCCCCCTTTCTCACCCTTCACCACGCTTCCATACCACCCTGACCCCCTTTCTCACCCTTCACCACGCTTCCATACCACCCTGACCCCCTTTCTCACCCTTCACAAGACTTCAATACCACCCTGACCCCCTTTTTCACCCTTCACAATGCTTCCATAACACCCTGACCCCCTTTTCACCCTTCACCATGCTTCCTTACCACCCTGACCCCCTTTCACACCCTTCACCATGCTTCCATACCACCCTGACCCCTTTTCTCACCCTTCACCACACTTCAATACCACCCTGACCCCCTTTTTCACCCTTCACCATGCTTCCATAACACCCTGACCCCCTTTCACACCCTTCACCACACTTCCATATCACCCTAACCCCCTTTCTCACCTTTCACCATGTTTCCATACCACCCTGATCCCCTTTCTTACCCTTCACCATACTTTCATACCACCCTGACCCCCTTTTTCACCCTTCACCATGCTCCATACCATCCTGACCCCCTTTTTTCTCCTTCCACCACCCTACTATGCTTCTTTCTCTCTCCATCGAAATCAGCAAGGTCTCACGATGATTACTTTTGCTGCCGCTGCTTCGGAAGAGGTAAGTGATGTCGGAGGGGGGCTGGGCCGGCAGAGGCAAGGTCCCGCGATGACTGCGGTTGCCGGTCCACCCCCCTCCAACATCACTTACCTCTTCCGAAGCAGTGGCAGCAAAAGTAATCATCGCGGGACCTTCGTGCACTTCAGCGCGGCTGCCGACTCTGTTCTGGAATAAATACGGCAGCTGCGCTGAGGTGCCGTTTTCAGCAGTGCAGGAGCTTCCGGATCCTGCCAGCTGTGCACCCCCTTGGAGCGTGCACCCAGGGCAGACTGCCCCCCCCCCTCCCGGTACGCCACTGTCAGCCCTACCCTTCAAAGCCTCATCTTCTTCCCCGATGAGCTCCGGCCGCGGACGGAGCTCGTTGAGGCTTTGCAAAATCCGGTCAAACTGCTGAGGTTTGGGAAGTCCATCCGGGGACATGTTTGGGTTTTCCTGGACGTCTGGTAACCTTATCCCAAGTAGCAGCAGTTTTTCTGGGGTAGATTTCAAGATTCTAGCATGCACTTTCTTATTCTTTGAAAATACTGCAAAGTCTGCATATAGGACACTATGTGTAATAATAATAATAATAAAGTCTGCATATAGGACACTATGTGTAATAATTTTATTCTTATATACCGCCAAAGCCATGAAAGTTCGAGTCGGTTTACATCAAGAAGTACTGGACAATCAGCGAAGTGGTCACAGTGTAAAGTCATCGAATGCAAGCCATGGTAGTTCAAGGCAGTTAACAACAAGAGGAGCTGGAAAACAGCACCATACTAAGACATCGGATAACAAACTTACAGAATGAAAGAAGTGAAAACTAACAAATTTCTTAGGATACAAATCGGTTAAACAAATTTGTTTTTACTGATTTTCTAAAATAAAGTAGGATGAGGAATGCGTGATAATGTTACCCAGCCAATCGTTCCATTTGCCTGCCTGGAAGGCGAGAGTTCTGTCCAGAAATCTTTTGTAGTGACAGTCCTTTTTTGTCTTCACACCTACCTTTCTCAGGATACAAAACCCAAATTTTTAGAACCACATTTAAAGCCCATTCATATACTGTTCTTATCCTATATAATAATACCCTTAGTGCGCATGCGCACTTCAATCTTCATGGCTCCGTGCGTCCGTAGATCCATGGCTGGCAGAGAAATGTTGGAGCGTGTGGCGCATGCACATTTGGCGCGTAAGCACGTTGGGAGCTACGAGGCGGTTTACTTTCCTGTGTGCTGGTTGCCCTTTCCAACACAACGCGTGATAAAAAAAAAGGTAGGTGGGAAATTGGGCAGGGAAATTGACAGACTGACAGAAATAGAGACACACACACTGAAAGACAGGTAGGTGGGAGTGAAAGACACACAGAAAGACAGGGGGCCGGGGAGAGAGACTGAAAGGGAAATAAAAACAGACAGCGGACAAAGAGAGAGAGACACACAGAAAAAAAGACAGATAGACATCAGCCAAGGAGACAGCAAAAAAAGACAGACAGCGGCCAAGGAGAGAGAGACTGAAAGAAAGAAAGAAAGAAAGACAGACAGGAAGCAGCCAAGGAGAGAGAGAAAGAAAGAAAGACAGACAGACAGACAGTGGCCAAGGAGAGAGAAAGAAAGAAAGATAGACACACAACTATTCTAGCACCCATTAATGTAACGGGCTTAAAGACTAGTAGATAAATATTCATATATCCTTATAACAAAACTTCAGAGGTGTCACTCAAGGCTAAGCTGTCCTCTCATTGCCAAGAGATTTACACACCAACCTCCTCATTAGTTTTCGATATATTTTTTTAGACTTTTTTTTAAAATAAATACTTATAGTATAAATAGATTTAAGTGAAATTTAAACTCCTAAACCCCTCATTAGACTTTGGAAGGGTGACTAGAGAACATTACTTATCTGTATTACAAATGGTCATAATACATTCTGTCCATCGGCCAAGGGGAGTGAATCCGACATGGCTTTTTCAAGGATTCCCCCTGCAACAGCAACAGAACAAAAGCTAGAAACAGACTAAACTCATTTTGCTATTTTGTTTTTGCATAGTTTAAAAAAAACCACATTAGCTTCATGCCAACACCTGGCAGACAGATTCAAGAGGGTTTGTCTGGGCAGCTGTAACCTGTAGCAGACAACGCAGGAGACGGCTGAGCTCATATAAAAAGCCGCCCTGATACCATACAAAGTCAGGTGACAAAAACCCATCATTATGCAGAGCTTCTGCAAATAAATTAAAATTTTAAAAAAAATTTTAAATGGCAAGTCTGGGTTTGGAAGCATTCCCTTATTCTTTGGGAGAGTTTTGAAGGGCCCTCAGAATTGCTGGGAGATTTTCACCGGGCCTGTATTTTCCAGCAGGCAGCACAGGCAGGGGTTCAGTTAAAATGAACTTTGTGGAGGCTGAGATAAAAAAAAGATGCAATTCGAATGCGCTGGCCTGACTTTTGAAAGCTGGAGGGAGGGCAGTAGGCCGGCTTTAATAGGAAAAGAACAATGTAGGGGCAATTTGTGGCTCCCACTCATTTGAACATAAGAATTGCCACTGCTAGGTCAGACCAGTGATCCATTGTGCTCAGCAGTCAGCTCACACGGCGGCCCCTAGGTCAAAGACCAGTGCCCTAACTGAGTCTAGCCTTACCTGCATACATTCTGGTTCAGCAGGAACTTGTCTAACTTTGTCTTGAATCCCTGGAGGGTGTGTTCCCCTATGACAAACTCCAGAAGAGCGTTCCAATTTTCTACCACTCTCTGGGTGAAGAAGAACTTCCTTACGTTCATGCGGAATCTATCCCCTTTCAATTTTAGAGAGTGCCCTCTCGTTCGCCCTACCTTGGAGAGGGTGAACAACCTGTCCTTATCTACTAAGTCTATTCCCTACATTATCTTGAATGTTTCGATTATGTCCCCTTTCAGCTTCCTCTTTTCAAGGGAGAAGAGGCCCAGTTTTTCTAATCTCTCACTGTACGGCAACTCCTCTAGCCCCTTAACCATTTTAGTCACTCTTCTCTGGGCTCTTTCGAGTAATACCGTGTCCTTCTTCATGTACGGCGACCAGTGCTGGATGCAGTATTCCAGGTGGAGGCGTACCATGGCCCGGTACAACGGCATGATAACCTTCTCCGATCTGCTCATGATCCCCTTCTTAATCATTCCTAACATTCTGTTCACCCTTTTCACAGCCGCCGTGCATTGTGCATTGCTACTCTCTGAGTACCGCACCAGACATCCTCTATTCTTGTATAAGATATTTGTTACCGACATGCATCATCTTACACTTATCCACGTTAAACCTCATTTGCCATGTCGCGGCCCATTTCTCAAGCGTGTTTATGTCACATTGTAGGTCTTCGCAATCCTTCTCCATCTTTACCACTGTGAATAACTTTGTATCCTCCCCAAATTTAATCACATCGCTCGTCGTACTAATTTCCAGGTCGTTTATAAATATGTTGAAGAGCATGGGTCCAAGCACTGAACCCTGCAGCACTCCACTCATGATGCTTTTGCAGTCCGAGTATTGTCCATTTACCCCCCCACTCTCTGTTTCCTATCCGTCAACCAGTTTTTAATCCACATGAGTATTTCAAACTCGATTCCATGGCTCGCAATTTTTCAAACTAGTCGTTCATGCGGGACCTTGTCAAATGCCTTCTGAAAATCCAGATATACAATGTCGACCCAGCTTGCCCTTGTCTATGTGCCTGTTTACTCCCTCGAAGAAGTGCAGCAAGTTCGTCAAGCAAGATCTTCCCTTGCTGAAGCCTTGTCCATCAAGGTGATCAATGATGCGGTCCTTTATCAGCGCCTCTACCATCTTTCCCAGTACCGAGGTCAGACACACCAGTCTATAGTTTCCTGGATCTCCCCTTGAACGTTTCTTGAAGATTGGCGTGACATTTGCCACTTTCCAGTCTTCCGGAATCCTTCCCGATTTGATTGACAGATTGGCTATTAGTTGAAGCAGTTCAGCTATAGCCCCTTTCATTTCCTTGATTATCCTCGGATGGATGACATCCGGTACTGGGGATATATCGTTTTTAAGCCTATCAATCTGCCTGCATACCTTTTCTAGGCTGACCGTTAATCCTGTCAGTTTCCCGTCCTCACTTCCTGTATAGCCTTCTGGCTTCCGGTATGTTGTGTATATCCTCTTCGGTAAATACAGACGCAAAAAATGTGTTCAGTTTGTCGGCGATGGCTTTATCCTCCTTGAGCACTCCCTTTATCCCATGGTCATCCAACGGCCCCAACGCTTCCTTCGCAGGTCATTTAATATATCGAAAGAACGGCTTGAAGTTTTTCGCCCCCTTGGCTATTTTTTTCCTCATAGCCTCTTTTGGTCCTTCTTACCGCCTTGTGGTCCCTGCTTTGTCTGTGAATTTTTGGGGGATATGAAAAATAGAGTAGAGACAGTACCAGTAATTCTATTAATGGGTGCCTGTTTCAGGTGCCTCAAAGGTAGGGTTACCAGACGTCCGGGAAAACCCAGACATGTCCTCATTTTAGAGCCGTGGTTCTCAACCCTGTCCTGGAGGACCACTAGCCAGTCAGGTTTTCAGGATAGCCCTAATGAATATGCATGAAATAAATTTGCATGTAATAAAGATGATAGGAGTGCTGATGTGCCCCATACACATTCTGTCCTCTGCTGCGCCCCCGCCACACTGAAACAACTAACTGTGAGCAGGATGCAGCTGAGGAAAGGTCCCCGCTTGCCAGAGAGGCAGCCTTTAGTGTTTCTCGGACACTTTAGCTGTGAAGGATCCAGCGGGCAGGTAAGTAGGTGAGCGCAGGGGAGAGGGGGAAATGTCAGACCTATGGGGTGTTGAAGACCTGAAGGAGGTGCGTGTGTGCTCATGTATGTGCACTGGGGGGGGGGGGGGGTAGAGCATCGCAGTCCTCCCGCAGTCTCTGCAATGGCATTTCTCTGTGCAAACATTCAGTGTGGCTTCTTACACTGTATAATTAAAGTTTCCAACCCAGAACAAAGCATTTGCAATTCAATGTATCCCTATGATAGTTTCCGCCTAGCACCAAAGCCTGAGCTCGTGTAATGCAAAATGAACTGTGTGAATAGTCCGTTGCAGCTTATTCCATGGAGCCTTCAAATGGCCTCCCGGTAGGTGGTGGTTTCAATCTGGAGGACTTTCAGTTGGACTGAAAGAGGGGGCAAAAAGGAAACGCTGTCTGCCAGACCTCACTTCCAGTACAAATATTGAATATTAGGCCCAAATCTTTCTCTTCCAAGAAGCGCAGTTCACTCCCTTACATACAGTAGCAGGGGCTTTCCAAAACTTATTGGAAATGAAGATGGATTTATTTTAGCTCAACTCGTAATAACAGCTGTACTAACTAGACTATACATTATAATGACAAGAATAATTTACTGATTATAATCATCCCTTCAGAAAATACCACCAGGGCAGTGTACAAACCTGCACATTAATAATAAAATTCAAACCACATGACCCTCCCCCAATCTCCCGTCTTACTACACTTCTCCCTCTGTATTCACAGTTTCAGCCATTGCGGTTTCTATTATTCGCGGTTTTTAGCTTGCTGGCTCCTCCCCCCCAAATTTCACCAGCTTGCATAGAGAAATTGCCGATTCCAAGCATTTACCGAGAAAATCGCCGATTCCCGGCACTTTCTTCGCCGTGTTTTTTTGCCTCTCCTTCAGGAACAGGCCAGGTCTCCCACCATGTTATTCACGGTTTCACCATATTTTTAATAGAAAACGGCGAACAACGTGTGAAAAAGTTATTCGCGGGTCTGTTAATCCCCTATCACAGTGAATACGGAGGGAGCCGTGTAATATCACAAATAAAAGCTATAACCTCCTATCTTTTGTCTTCGATCCCTTCCAAAAGCACAAAGCCCATGATTCGATGAAGTTTACGCGCTCAGATTTTAAACTGGCGTGCAAAGTTTGTGCACACAAGTTATAGACTAAAGTTAGCTGCGCACATGACTTAATTCTATAATTGGCTGTGAATTGGAGCTAGCGGTCAATTAAACAGCACTTTTCCAGAACTCACTCGGTCCATTTTTTTGGGCCGCTTTGAACTATGTGATTAATTTTGTTCATCAAGGCCTGATTCTGTAAATGGTAGGGTAAGTTAGGTGGCAGTACGCAACCTTGCTACCACTTAATTGCTTTAATTGACACAGTAATTGATCGCGCCGTTAAAAAACCCCCAAAAAGCCCATTACAAACTTGTAAAAAAATTAAAAGGAAGCACCTGCTAGGGTAGGCGTCAAAATTGCATCTACAGCAAGGTGCCTAGCGGCGCCTAAAATCATAGTAGACATGGTTAGGGGCGAAGTTTTGTGATAGACGCCTTAAGCCACAATTCTTTACATAATAATAATAAGTTTCTATAGCGCAGGACCGTGAGGTTCTATGCGGTTTACAATGATTAAAAGATGCTGCAGATTGAGTGGAGTTAAAGTTCAGAGTTAATGATTAACAGTTCTAGAGATCATTTGTTGAGGACTAAGATTGTATAGGTTGGTTTCCTAAGTATTTCAGGAACAGATGTGTTTTTAGGCGTTTCCTGAATTCCCTATAAGTAGTACGCCCGAGCAGTTGTTCCAGGTCTTTACCCCATAATGCTGCTTGATGTGAGAAAAGATGTTGGTGATGACTTTTAAATTTACAACCTCTAACCGGTGGAGAAACAAAGTTCGGGTGTGAGCTTCGCCTATGTCTGTTGGTTGTGAAATAGAAAAGGTCTGTTATATATTTAGGGGCTAAGCTGTAAAGTCCCTTAGAGCAAAAACAACCAAACTTGAATTTCACTCGTGCCTCCATCGGCAGCCAATGATCAAACTTCTGCAGTCCACAAAGTAGCCTAAACGCTGCATTTTATGCCAGTTGCAATCGCCGCATATTCTTCTGGGAGAGTGCCAAGTAGGCGATGTTACAATAATCAAGTTGGCTCAGTATAAGGGATTGTACCAGAATTCTAAATGATGAGACATCAAAATATGCTTTAATGGACCGAAGCTTCCAGAGAGTGAGAAACTCTTTCTAACCAAGGAGTCCACCTGGTTTTTCATGGTCAGGCTCTGGTCCAGTGTTACTCCCAATACCTTCATAGTAGGTTGAATAGGATAGCTAAAGTTATTGATGCACATTGATGCTTTAGTGTCAAGTGGGTATGATTGGCACAAGGCTGGCACCTTCAACTTGTTGTTGGCGAGCCACGTGACCACTGAATCCAGATAATCATTCAATAGAGGGGGGGGGGGAGCAGAAGGATCAGTACCATAAAGCAGCTGGATATCATCAGTGCTAAAGGAGTTTATTCGAAGACAAGGCCTATGATAAAATAATATAGCTGCTAGGAAAGAGCCTTGTGGAACCAGTGCAGTACGTTCCCTCACAAGCCAAGATTAAAAGACTCAACAAAAGAATTCAACAATCAACCAGATCAGGTGTGTATTTTAGATCAAGTGAAACTAATTTCGCAACATTACCACCAACCAATACCACTCTACAGGAATGCTAATAATGTATCTGGACTTAATCCTGCTCTGAATCTCAGCAGACATTGATGCTGGCAATGAAACTATTAAGTTATGTGAACACCACCTCTCTCCCGCCTCCCCCGCATACCTTTAGAATCCCTGGTGGTCCAGTGGTAAAATGCGACAGGAGTGACCTTCCTTTGCACCTGTCCGTGCAGAGCCGCTAGCCATTTGTAAAAGTGCAGATGAAATAAGTCCACCTCTTGATCATTTACATAAGTTTGAAAAAAGCCCCATTAAAATTTTCAGAGCCCTCCCCCCAAAATTCTGAACTTTTATGAGGCTCCTGCAAATTGTATGGCGCTTGTTCCTAGGAGAAGCATCAAATCTCTTTTACTACTTAGGATCTAGATAGGTACTTGGAACCTGGGTTGACCACTGTTGGAAACAGGATACTGGGCTTGATGGACCTTCAGTCTGTCCCAGTATGGCAGTTCTTATGTGAGCCAAGTATAGGATAATGAAGCCATTGTGGCATCACTGCTGAGGCTGGCTCTTAGGCATTGGTGGAATGAGGCATTATGACATCACAATCTCAGCTCTGGAATGTTGCTACTCTTTGGGTTTCTGCCAGGTACTTGGGACTTGGGTTGGCCACTGTTGGAAACAGGATACTGGGCTAGATGGACCTTCAATATGTCCCAGTACGGCAGCTCTTATTATGTGAGCCAAGTATAGGATAATCAAGCCATTGTGACATCACTGATGAGGCTGGCTCTTAGGCATTGGTGGAATGAGGCATTATGACATCACAATCTCAGCTCTGGAATGTTGCTACTCTTTGGGTTTCTGCCAGGTACTTGGGACCTGGGTTGGCCACTGTTGGAAACTGGATACTGGACTTCATGGACCTTCGGTCTGTCCCAGGATGGCAATTCTTATGTTTTTATGCATGCCTACTATGCCCATCATATTCATTTATTTAATTATTTTAGATTTAGGAACTGCCTTTTCATGACGAGATTCACCCAAAGCAATTTACAATTCATTGAATAGTAATCAGATACTGTATTTTCCCTATGTAAATATCTCTCATGAATATTCATTAGGGATCCTGAAAACCTGGCCTATTGGCAACCCTTGAGGACTTGAAGACCAAGAGCCAAAGCTATCACTGAACTTGAAAATCTATATTTTTCATTAAATTATGAGAAATATTGAAAAAAAAACCCTCTCAACTTACAGTCTGAAGCTGGAGACCACCTGAATTAAACTGTGATCAGATTTCGTAATCATAAGTTTGTCTGGGGCAAGGGTCACTTTAAAACTCCCACATTCATCCCCTCAGCTGATATGTCATTTCCACAACATAAGACAGGATCTATTATATAAGGGTGAATCAAAAATTAACATAGAAACATAGAAATAGACGGCAGATAAGGGCCCACGGCCCATCTAGTCTGCCCACCTTAATGTCCCTCCCCTACCTTTGCCCTGTGAATAGATCCCATGTGCCGATCCCATTTGGCCTTAAAATCAGGCACGCTGCTGGCCTCAATCACCTATAGTGGAAGACTATTCCAGCGATCAACCACTCTTTCAGTGAAAAAGAATTTCCTGGTGTCACCTCGTAGTTTCCCGCCCCTGATTTTCAACGGATGCCCTCTTGTTGTCGTGGGACCCTTGAAAAAGAAGATATCTTCCTCCGCCTCGATGCGGCCCGTAAGATACTTGAACATCTCGATCATGTCCCCCCTCTCTCTGCGCTCCTCGAGCGAGTATAGCTTTAATTTGTCAAGCCGTTTTTCGTATGGTAGATCCTTGAGTCCCGAGACCATCCGGGTGGCCATTCTTTGCACCGACTCCAGTCTCAGCACATCCTTGCGATAATGCGGCCTCCAGAATTGCACACAGTATTCCAGGTGGGGCCTCACCATGGATCTATACAATGGCATAATGACTTCCGCCTTACAACTGACGAAACCCCTTCGTATGCAGCCCATGATTTGTCTTGCCTTGGACGAAGGCTGCTCCACTTGACAATTAAAGACAATTAAAGACAATTAAAGACAATTGTTAAATTACACGATAACCTGACCAGAGCTAGCGAAATGCAACAGATGTATGCACTCGTACATTGCCTGTTGGATAATTCGTCTACACACAGTGGAGCACTTGGCCTTTAGTCATGTGGTAGCCCATGAGTTCAGAAACATGGACACTCCATTGCAAGTTTGCACCATGGAAGGACAACTGCAAGAGTGCACGTTCTTTGGGCACAGGAAGTGAAACCTGTGGAAATTCACCGTTGGATATTGACTCAGTATGGACAGAGCACCATGAACCAACAAAAAGTTTATTATGGGTGAGTAAAAAGGTTTAAAGCAGGAAGAACAGGTGTAGCCGACGAAGAGCGCATTGATTAGAGAAGACCAACGGATAGCGGTGTCTCAATTGGCTTCAAATTCGGATATCAGCTATAGATCTTCGTTTGCCATAATGCATGATGACTTGGGGATACAGGAAAGTCTGCGCACGATGGGTTCCCAACCAGCTTACTGATCTGCACAAGCAATGGCGTGTGGAGGTTGAGACCCAGTTCCTGAGACGCTATGAAGAAGATCCGAGTATTCTGCAGAGAATTGTCACCGGCGACGAGCCATGGGGACATCACTGCGACCCAGAGAGCAAAAGTAAAGGCAGCGGTGCTCGCCTGGCTTTGGGAGCAGCCGAAAAACTTCTCCGCAGGAATGCAGAAGCTAGTTGAACGATACAACCAGGACAGGATTCATTTGTCGAGGGCCCCTAGGCCCCCCTGCCCCACCCCACTCCACCATGTGCCCAGGCGGAAACAGGAAGCTGCGTCAGAGGGAAGCTTTGGGCAAGCAGCACCGCTTGCACAATTACAGTTCCCGTTGCCTTTCTTACCCGCGTTGCTTGCTTGTCTTACTTTCTGTCGATAGGGGGGAGCTATGTTGCCGATTGGGGGGGCTCGCGTTGGCGATCGATGCTGGAGAGGCCCATCGCCGTTTGGAGAAAACAATGTTAATGCCCTCCTTCATCGGGTCCCCCTGACCATTTTGGGCCCTAGGCTGCCCTGGATACAACAAATGTGTCGTCTTGCATGGGGACTATGTGGAAAAGTGACACGTTCAATTGCTTGCAGTTAAAGCCTTTACTTTTGCCTTTACTTTTTGATTTACCCCCTTATCTAAGACGGTTCAGTTTTCTGGCTGAAAAGCAACAGCATTCTTCTCTTTAGTGACTCAGCAGCTCGTGGGGAAGGGGGGAAGGGGTTTGAGGAACCAGAACAATTTCTATTTTACTTTATAATGCTCTAATAATATTTTTTTTTTCTGGCCTTTACCTGTGCCTTACAATATGGGCTCTGTATTTCATTAACTACGCCCAGGGCTCTGTGGTTTCTTTTTCATGTCGTTTGCCCACTTGCTTTTTAAGTGTGGCCCATTTCGCTTCCTGCTTTTTTCTTTCTAAATTCCTTCCTGTCTGCATACAGAAGAATTATGCCATGGCATATGCTGAAGACAATTCGATTATACCACCCACACTTCATCCTTATTATACTTCAATGAGAGACCAGGTGTGAATCATTGTTCCCTGACACTCCAATACCATGAGTCACCGTTTCAGGCCAGGTCTTTCGGAGCAGAAGAAAGCGTTTCTGTTTCTGAATGCTGACTCAGGGCTTCAAAGTCTTGCCAGTCCCCTGTAGTGAGTGCTCTCTTGGATCTCCTTGGCAAATATGCTCTGCATTCAAGACAAGTTTCCTGCCTGAGAGAGAGATTTCAGCATGGCACGAGGGTATGTCTTACCCATTCCTCTCTGCTTTTTAAACTGAACCTACAGATAGGGAATGCCTTGTCTATTATAACATTATCGGTTTAAAATTACATGACATTAGTGATTTTTATTCCGCCATTACCTTGCGGTTCAAGGCGGATTACAGAATAGGATTTCTGGACATGTCCAGAGGTGTTACAGAGTAGAGCGGGTTGCTTCAGAGGATTTTCTCAAATATGGAGAGATATCTAATAATCTTCTGTGATTTTATAATGCCTATAATTCACCTCAATAATCACAGCTCTAAATAAGATATAATATATAATAAATATTATTGTGAAAAACTCAGACCCTGAACCCGTGAACTGGTGATAACACCAACTGAGGTTCAATAGGGGACCATCATCGTTTCCACCGTCCCCTATTGCCATCCAATTATTGCTACCATAAAGGAAGAAAAAGACTTATCTGATCTGGATGGAATAAAGCTGATACTGAACCCCAGCGGCGTTGAAAGTGACTTGTGCAGTTTAAACCATTGTCTTTATTGATTGTTGTTTACTCCATTCTAATGATGGTAGGATCATAGGCTAAAGAAATATAATACATAGGGTTAGTTAATTGGTTAATTGCTTCATTGTGCCGATTATGTCAAGCTGTGATTATTGAGGTGCTTCAGAGGATTGAAATGTTTCATATGGTGTTAGTTAGCCTTCATGGATTTCTTGAATAGCAGGGTTTTTATTTCTTTTCTGAAAGTTTTGTAGACTGGGGTCGTGATTAGTAGATTGGAGAGTTGGTGGTCTACTTTTGTTGCCTGTGTGGCTAGAAGGCCATCATATAGTTTTTTTTCCATTTGATGTCTATAAAGAGTTAGAATGTTCAGATTAAATCCATCCTCAAGCATCTTAGTACTACCATACCATACCAATTCTTGTATCCTGCAAATGTCAGCTAGGAATCAGGAGCTGCATGTCAAAGTAGATCCTGATTGGTGTAGCCCAACTTTACTACAGGAAAAGGCGGTCAGAGCAGATCACGAGTGATTTTCTCTACCTGCCGGCGCTCCAGCTGCCCTCTCCTGCCTTTTGACAGGCGAAATACCGCATTTGTGATTTTTTTTAAATTCCTGGAATGGAACCCCCATAAATTTCGGGGAAGTACTGTATTAGAATTGCTACAGAGACATAGATATTATATAGAGATTGCATGGAAGATATCATGCAGGGGACTGCATGGGAAAGGGTCAATGCATTGAGGAAAAAAGGTGAGTTTTCAGTGCTTTCCTGCATTGGAAGCATGTGGGTGTTTGTCGAAGGCTGCCCGGGAGGTTGTTCCAGATTCTGGGCCCCTAAAGCTCGAAGGTGGTCTCAAAGAGAGCCTTCCTTCTAACATGGCGAGTGGAGGACAGTGATAGTTTCCATCGTTGGATTGTCCTTCAGCTGTAGAAGGATTGTGTGATTTGGATATGAGTCTAGTTAAGTTTTTGCCGTATATGGTCTTATGTACCATTCGTGCTACCTTGAAATGGACCCTTCTTCTGACTGGCAAGCAGTGTAGTTCCTTAAGGAGAGGTGTAACCCTCTCATATTTGATCTTGCATAAGATTAGCCTCGCTGCTGTATTTTGGAGCCATTGTAGTCTCTTAAGGTCTTTCTCAGCAATTCAGCAGTAGAGGGAATTACAGTAGTCAAGGAAGGGGAGGAGGACCGCTTGGGCCACCGTCCTGAAGTTTGTACTACAATGGAATGTCCTTGTTTAAAATATTTTCATTTATAACAATTTCAGATTAGCATTACAAGATCTGCTCTCTACTCAAGGTGCCTTCATCTCCGACCCCCAGCTCACTTTCCCCCCAGGTGATGGCTGAGAACTTCCATGACAAGGTCCACAAGATTAACCCGGTCATCCCCACCTCCTCCTACCCTCCCTGGTCCATCCTTTCATCTTATTTCAACTCATCTACTTAGCGCTGTCTCCCCGACTATCATCCCTTTTATCTGTCATACACTCAATCTATCGCTTTGCACAGTAACTGCTCCGGATGCCTTCAAACATGCCATAGTTACACCACTCCTCAAAAAACCTTCACTGGACCCCACCAGCCCTTCCAACTATCGCCTCATCTCCCTCCTCCCCCTTTTTATCTAAACTATTTGAACTTGCTGTTCACCACCGTTGCCTGGACTTTCTGTCATCCCTAGCTATTCTTGACCTACTCCAATTAGGTTTTTGCCCCCTGCACTTCACAGAAACTGCTCTTGCTAAAGTCTCCAATGACCTGTTCTTGGCCAAATCCAAAGGCCTCTATTCTGTCCTCATCCTTCTTGATCTATCTGCTGCTTTTGACATTGTAGACCACCGCCTTCTCCTTGATACGCTGTCCTCACTTGGATTTCAGGGCCCTATTCTTTCTTGGTTCTCTTCTTATTTCTTGGATCCTCCTCCACTGCTATCCTGCTACCAGTTAGGGTTCCCCAGAGCTCTGTCCTGGAACCTCTTCTTTTCTCCATCTATACTCATTCCCTTGGTGTTCTAATCTCCTCCCATGTCTTTCAATATCACTTCTATGCAGATACCTCCCACGTCTACCTCTCTACACCATAAAATTCTGCAGGAATCAAAGCCCAGGTCTCAGCCTCCTTATCTATTGCTGCCTGGATGTCCTGCTGCCACTTAAAACTGAACATAGCCAAGACGGAACTACTTATCTGTCTGCCCAAACCTACCTCTCCTCTCTGCCCCCTCTCTATCTCAGTGGGTAACACTCTCATCCTCCCTGTCTTGTCAGCTCGCAACCTCGGGGTCATCTTCGACTCCTCTCTCTCCTTCTTTGTACAAATCCATCAGACCGCCTAAACCTGCTGTTTCTTTATCTATAATATCTCCAAAATCTGACCCTTCCTCTCTGAGCACACTACCAAAACCCTTACCCACATCCTTATCACCTCTTGCCTAGACCACTGCAACCTCTCTCGTTTAACCACCTCTCTCCCCTTCAATACTTTAAAAAGATTCAAGTTTTTTTTTTTATGTATAACAATTTTTATTGAAAGAATCAAATAATCAGTACAATAGGATAATACAAAAATACATTCAATACAATAAGAATTACAATAAATGTCATACAAATTTAAATCATTCTTTTAAATTTAATTTCCATATGAATTAATTCAATCTTATCTACACCCCCCTTAATTCCATCCCCTACCCACTATCTTCCCCTAAATGAAATTCCTCACCCTGGATGAAAGTTGACAAAAATAAAGAATTCAAATAAATAACTGGAATGTAATTAGTAAACCTAATTTTCATAATAAATCATTGATAACCAAACTTCGTATTTTTGGTGAAAGATTCTGAATATAAGGATCCCAAACGTCCATAAAAAGACAAGTTTTTTTAGGCGAACCTCGAACCTCCCAACTCTCAAATAAAAATGAGCGATGTAATTGATTTGATCGCAAAATCATAATCCAATGCGATTTACAAATAATGATAAAATTGGGGTAAAAAAGAAAAACATAAAGGGTTAAATACAATTTGTAATGAAACAATAGGATGGGGAATGCTGCTGCATGACTTTATTTTCTGCCAGAGTCACTATGCCCTCCTCAAGTCATGACATTGGCTCCTCTTATCGACCTCCAAGAGCTTCATTCTGTAGGTCCTCAATATTTCTCCTCTTTGCTCTCTCCCTATACTCCTTCCCGGAAACTCCGTTCATCGGGCAAGTCTCTCTAATATGCGCCCTTCTCCACCACTGTAAGATCCAGATTACGTATCTTCTCTCTTGCGACGCCGTACGCCTGGAACAGGCTGCCTACGTCAGTACATGAAGCCCCATCTCTGGCAGTATTCAAGTCCAGACTAAGGGCTGCTTTTACAAAGGCGTGTGATGGCCTTAACGCACGGAATAGCCTCTTGAGCAGGCGGCAGTTTTTCGGCTAGTGCACGCTACTCGGTGTGTGCGCTAAAAACGCTAGCGCACCTTCGTAAAAGGAGCCCTAAAAGCCCATTTTTTCAAGGTTGCTTTTAACTCATAACCCTCTTACTGTAAAGCACCCACCGTAGCCTCCTTGAGACTCTGGGCAGGTCACTTGGCACTCCTTCGCCTGAGGCACAAAATCGTAAATTGTGAGCCCGCCTGGTACTGCTACGTATGCCTAGTAGAGCTACTTAAAACACAGTTGTTTGTAAATGCGTTCCTTTAAGTCAGGGGTGTCAAAGTCCCTTCTCGACGGCCGCAATCCAGTCGGGTTTTCAGGATTTCCCCAATGAATATACATGAGATCTATTTGCATGCACTGCTTTCATTGTATGCTAATAGACCTCATGCATATTCATTGGGGAAATCCTGAAAACCCGACTGGATTGCGGCCCTCGAGGAGGGACTTTGACACCCCTGTCTTAGAGCTACAACCTCACTCCTATGCCATAGGTCAGGCATGGGCAGCTCCGGTCCTTGAGGGCCGGAATCCAGTCGGGTTTTCAGGATTTCCCCAATGAATATGCATGAGATCTATTTGCATGCACTGCTTTCATTGTATGCTAATAGACCTCATGCATATTCATTGGGGAAATCCTTAAAACCCGACTGGATTGTGGCCCTCCAGGAGGGACTTTGACACCCCTGCTCTAAGTAGTGATTTTCCCTGTTCGCTGATTTTCTGGAAGAATTGAACTGATTTTGGGCGCTAGACCTTAACGCCAGCATTGAGCTGGCGCTAGATCTAGCTGTGAAGCACGGGTTTAGCGCGCGCTAATATCTGGCGTGTGCTTAAAATGCTAGCGCATGCAGGATTTTAGCACACGCTAAACCAGCGCTACGCAGCTAGAACTAACGCCAGCTCAATGCTGGCGTTAAGGTCTAGCGCACGTGGCAATTCAGCGCGTGCGATTCCGTGCGTTAAAGCCCTAACGCAGCTTTGTAAAAGGAGCCCTTTGTGTTTATTTGTTGTAAAATTTTATGCATGTAATATTTTTGTAAACCATTTTGGTTTATAATGTTATAGACATTTTTAAAATAAATAAATGATTAATAGTTAATGCAAAAACCAAGAATTTGAGGGGGGATGGTCTTTCATTATCTAAGAAAACAAATGGTTTTGCAAAATTGTAAAAATTACACTAAATTTTAGTCCCCGAGAGTGGGATCCACAGGAAAACTTGAAACAATGGAATTAATAAATTTTCAGTTCCAAGTTTCCAAGTTTATTAAAATTTTGATAAAATGCTAATCATACATTCTAAGGCGTTTTACAATTAAAAAGAGAGTAACACTTATCAGACTGATTAAAACAGGACAAAACTTAACAGATGCAAAAAAAAATACAACAATAAACCCCCAGGAGAAAGTGGGGAGAACTGCAACTTTTAAAGTACAGAAGACATGGAGGGTAAAACAGAAGGGAGGTAAGGAGAGATCGAATTGTTAACCGACCGAGACAATACTGAGTTTAAACTTCCCTTAAATTTATCTAGGTTTTGTTCGGCCCTAATGTACGATGGTAAAGAATTCCAGATTGTGAGAGCTTACAAGTGCAATTAAGACACGGGTGAAGACAATATTATTTCAGCGAGCACGTGGATAATTTCATTTTACATTGCAACATTGGGATGATGGGCACATAAAGAAGGGCATTTAAAAAAAAAAAAAAAAGAAGTCTAGAATTGAGATGTTTAGTTCATTATATTAAAAAAAACCCCAAAACAAACAAACCCATCCATCTTAAGAGCCATTTTTGAACAGGAAAATCATCTGGGACTAAGATGGATGTATTTACACAGAAGACACCTAGAAAGAATAGCCATTTTCCAAAGTGGTAACCCTGCTGCAGAGGGAAGTGAACCCAAGCCATGCTCCAGGACTGTTTCAATGTAGAACGAAATTATCCACGCGCTCTCTGAAATAATGTTCCCTTCACCTGTGTACTATACCAGTGTTCTTCAATCATCGGTCGATGGACCAGTGCCGGTCCACAGAAATTTCCTGCCGGTCCACAGAGCCAGCACGTGGATCAGGCCCAAAACAGTGTTCTTCAACCGCCGGTCCACGGTGCGATCGATGCGGCGTTATCTTCGAGCCAGCTCCCTCTTCCTCACGGATTCAGTGCACAAAGCCACGGGCAGTGGCTCCTATGGGCATCCTGCGCCTGAACCGGAAGCCTTCTCTCTGACTGGATGGACCATTCGGGTCTTTATCTGCCGTCATCTACTATGTTACTATGTTACTATGTTACATTGCAACGTCAGAGGGAAGGCTTCCAGATGAGGCACGGGACGTGCAAGGTGCAATTAGTACTATTATGGGGGTGGGGTCTGGGGTGGACATTGGGCAGAGATGGACGGGGTCTGGCCCATGACTTAGCCCAGTGATCTTCAACCGCCGGTCCACAGACCGATGCTGGTCCACAGAATAATTTTTTTATTTCTTCCGGTCCATAGGTGTAAAAAGGTTGAAAAACACTGGACTATACCATGCAGAAGCCTCTCCAGGCTGATCAAATACGTAGCTTTTGAATATCAACCCCATATTTTGCATGCACACTAGTAAATATTCTCTGCAGGTTGAAGTCTGAAACTGTAACAGAAGATGCAGAGTGATCGAGATTGCCCAAGGCACTATAAGCTATGCAGGACAAAGCTTTCAAACAAAGCCGTCATTATGAGCACAAAGTCCTCGACATCACCCTAATTACAAGGGACAACTCAGCAAGCAGTAATGTTTCATTTCCGCTTTGAAACGAGGCCTTCTTCATTGAGCTGCATCAGTGCGCTTCACTTTTTTTTTCCCCCCTGCCTTTCCCCCACTCCACCCCCGCTTTAGGGGCTGTTGTTGCTCGATTCCTTATTGAGAAAAAGAAGCCAGTTGTTCTGCGCTGGAATCTGAAGAGGCCCCTTGTGCCCAGTTTCTTTCCATTTCTGTATTCGTAAAGTTCAGGGTTCCTGGCTTCGAGCTGATGGATTTTCAATGAGATGTTTGTTCTGACTTCCCCAGCGGCCCACGCCAAGCTGCAAAGGGTCAGCTTCTGAAGATGCTCACTCCAATCTATTCCACTTTTCAGCTCTTGCAGGACCCTCCGCTATCAGCACTCCACATCAGGGCCGGAGCGAAGATTTCTGGAGCCTCCCTGCAAACTATAAATCGATGTCCTCCTCCTTCATGCGCTTCCTTTCCTCCTTTCCTCTTGGTTACTGTTGTCCCACCATTTTTCCATTAGTTCCATTTGCCTGTGGCTGCTGCCTCCCAAACCCTCAATTTTGAAGTTCACTGTCCAGCTTGCAGTATCCCGCTTGCCAGGGGACTAGGGTTGTCTACTTTTTGAAACAAAAGCTTGCCATCTGCAACTTCCAGTGCTCTGCTCCCAGAGATGCCAAGTTACCCAGATCAAGACTGGAGACATTTTGACGAGTCATGGTTTTGAATTTACATCCCAAATGAGTGTACCTGATACCTACCCACTGAAATCATGCTACAAGTCTCAATATGCATTAGTACATAAGAACATAAGCATTGACATACTGGGACAGACCGAGGGTCCATCAAGACCAGTATCCTGTTTCCAACATTGGCTAATCCAGGTCACAAGTGCCAGGCAGAAACACAAAGAACTGAGATTGTGATGTCATAATGCCTCATTCCACCAATGCCTAAGAGCCATCCTCATCAGTGATGTCACAATGGCTTCATTATCCTATACTTGGCTTACATAAGAGCTGCCGTACTGGGGCAGACCGAAGCTCCATCAAGCCCAGGATCCTGTTTCCAACAGTGGCCAACCCAGGTCCCAAGTACCTAGCTAGATCCCAAGTAGTAAAATAGATTTTATGCTTCTTATCCTAGGAAGAAGCAGTGGTTTTCCCCAAGCCATCTCAATAATGGCCTATCCAAGCCTTTTTTAAACCCTGCTAAGCTAACTGATTTCACCACATTCTCTGGCAACGAATTCCAGAGTTTAATTACACGTTGTGCGAAGAAATATTTTCTCCAGTTTGTTTTAAATCTACTACTTAGTAGCTTCATCGCATGCCCCCTAGTCCTAGTATTTTTGGAAAGAGTGAACAAGCGAATCACATCTACTTTTTCCACTCCATTAAGTATTTTATAGACCTCTATCATATCACCCCTGAGCCATCTCTTCTCCAAGCTTAAGAGCCCTAGGCGCAGGTCTAGAAAGTGTGTCAGAGGAAGAGCTGACACTGACCCGACAGCAGGTTGGGGGTTGCTGTTTGCGCCAGGAATGATACAGAGGTACAGGGGAAGAGAAGCTGTATGCATGCACGGCAGTGGGGGGAGGGGGGCGGAGAGGAGGACAGGTGCCTGTGCCCGGGGCGGACTGTACCCCATTACTACTTCACTGCGTGCAGCAGCCACCACCACAAAGAAGGGGTATGTCAATAAGTTCTACAACTCATATTAAAGAATATTCAATAGTCACAATTAAAAGAGAAGCTCCTTTGAGCAGGGACTGTCTCCTTCTTGACTCTGTACAGAGCTGCCTAGGTCTGGTAGCGCTATAGAAATAATTAATAACAGTACCCTGTTTCCCCGAAAATAAGACCTATCCCGAAAATAAGCCCTAGCATAATTTTTAAAGATGCTCCTAATATAAGCCCTACCCCAAAAATAAGCCCCAGTTAAGATCAACCCCCAAAAAACCCATTCCCCCCCCCCCCCAAATGTCTGCAACTCCATCCCTGGCACTAGTGCTGCCTGATTTGCTGGAAAAAATTGGACTCATCAATTCAGCAACCAGCTGCTTTAGGAGGCCTCGGAGCGGAGGTATGTCAGTCTCACGGTGGGAGGTTTGGTGGGGTTCTGTTGCACAGGGGGATGGGAGGGAGGGGAGGAAAGATACTGCACATGGGGATGGGGGAGAAAGAAAGAGGAAGAAATGGGGTGGAGGAGAGGAAGGGAGAGATGATTGCTGTACATGAAAAAAGTAAGACATCCCCTGAAAATAAGCCCTAATGCATTTTTTGGACCCCAAATAAATATAAGACACTGTCTTATTTTTGGGGGACACACGGTAGTAGCAGCGGTAGAATATCTGTTATAAGTAACATTTCCTTAGGTAAATGAACTAATGAGAAGATCAGGTAACTAGAAATTTCAATTATGTTGTTAGCCCAGGTGTTCCCGTGTAGCAACAAACTCTGTTTCTAGCTGTCGTTAATGCTTTGCAGTTAAGTTTTCATGTCAAAGACTGCAGGGTGATGCATTTGGGGTGCAGAAACCCTAAGGAGCTGTATGCAAGTGGACCAATGACGGTGTCCGAGGATCTCAAGGTGGGGAAACTGTGACAAGGCGTTGGCCAAAGCTTGGGCCACATTAAAAGCAGCACCTTTGCGTTCGACATTGGTTACCCATGGAATTTAGGATTAAAACTGAAGATCTTGAAGCGGGCGCATAGAACCTTATATCCGTTACAACCTTCATATCATTCTAACTTGGTGCTATTTGATGCCCCGAGGCGTTTATTACGACCTTCAGATGACAATCGTGTAGTCGTTCCCCATATCTCGAAGGCCCATCTTGCTTCAACTAGAGATTGCGCGTTCTTTTATCTAGTTCCACGGCTATGGAATCATTTGCCCATAGAATTAAGAAAAGAAGAATCATATATAAATTTTAAAAGGCATTTAAAAGCACATTTTGTTTCAATTGGCTTTTTCAAATTGAAGAAATGAGTTTGGGACTGCAATCTGTATTTATATAGTGATTGATTTTTTTAAAAAAAGATCATTTTCAGTTTGTATTAATTAGTTATTGTTTATTTTTGATATTTTGATTGTTATAGAACCTTTTTCTTTTATTCTTTCCTTTTCTATGTTTGAATGGAGTTCTTAATTGATGAAATATATATATTGTAAACCGCTTAGATCCTTTTTTGGCTGTTATGTGGCATATAAAGTTTTTAATAAACATAAAAGGGGCATAACCAACAGAAAAAAAGAAGGCGATGATGCCTCTCTACAAGTCATTGTTGAGATTGTAATCAGAGTACTGGGTTCAGTTTCATAGGCTGTACCTTACTAAACTAAACTACACCTCATGCTTATATACCGCATCCTCTCCATGATTATAGAGCTCGGCACGGTTTACAAGAGCTTAATAAAGGAAGGTACAACACATTGGGTTTGGTGATTGAGTATAGGGGGGAGGAGAGCATGACATTTTTGTGAAAAGCCTAGTTTTCAGGTGCTTACGGAATAGTTGGAAGGAGCCCAGATTCCGTAGTGGGGCAGTAAGATTATTCCAAAGCCCTGTGATTCTGAAGAAGAGAGATTTTCCCAGTTTTCCCGCATAGAGGATACCTTTTAGCGAGGGGTAGGATAGTTTAAGTTTTTGGGTGGGTCTGGTGGTGTCAGGACTCGAGGAGTCCCAAGATAGTGGGATTAGGGGATGCAAAAACACTTGAAACTGTTCCGAGGAAAGGGATCAAAATTGATTCAGGTCTGCACTAGAAGCCTTGAAGATGTATACCCCTGGGAGATATGATTCTTGAAAGAGAATAAGTAATTTTTTCCAAAAATAGAGAGGCTCTAGAGCTAGAGGGCATGAAAAGAAGTTGCAAGGAGGAAGAAGAAAAAGCAACATCAGGAAATATTTTTTCAAGGAGGGGGCAGGGAATGCCTGGAATGCTCTTCCACAGGAAGTGGTGAAGTTGAAAACAGTGATGGAATTCAAAGAAGCGTGGGATAAACACAGAGGTTCCCTATATGGCAAGTATTTAGCATTTCTACGCAGAGTAAGACTTTAATAACTTTCACACTTCAAAGAGAAAACAAAAGGCAAAGAGGGAGGTAGACTGCCCCAATCTTGTACGATTCTAAAGACAAAGGGGTGGGGTAAACGCCACCGAGTTGCAGGTACAACCCTGGCTACCCTTCTTGGCAGACTAGATGGGCCATGCTGGTCTCTAACTGCTATGTGGGGTATTGTTTCTCCTGCTTTGTTTCCTTGGGTCTTTAACTGCCATCATTTACTGTGTTACTGTTACATACTCCCCCATATGGCATTAAATTCAAACATGTATTCTGCCTCCACAGAACTCCTGCCTGGTCTCTCACCGAACAGTGGGTGCAGAGCCATGAACATAAGAACATAAGAACATAAGCAATGCCTCTGCCAGGTCAGACCCGAGGTCCATTGCGCCCAGCAGTCCGCTCACGCGGCGGCCCAACAGGTCCAGGACCTGTGCAGTAATCCTCTATCTATACCCCTCTATCCCCTTTTCCAACAGGAAATTGTCCAATCCTTTCTTAAACCCCAGTACCGTACTCTGCCCTATTACGTCCTCTGGAAGCGCATTCCAGGTATCCACCACCCGCTGATTAAAGAAAAACTTCCTAGCATTTGTTTTGAATCTATCCCCTTCCAATTTTTCCGAATGCCCTCTTGTTCTTTTATGTTTTGAAAATTTGAAGAATCTATCTCTCTCTACTTTCTCTATGCCCTTCATGATCTTGTAGGTTTCTATGCTAAGACATTTTTCCATGTAATGTAGCATACAAGAAAAGGTTAGGTTCTTACCTCGCTAATCTTTCAAGTAGACAGACACTCTATTCCTGAACCTGTTGGTAGTCAATCCCTTCTCGCAAGAATTCTTGTAGGGAGCTTCTTTAGCATTATTTTGCTCTGTCCTCATCCCTCTGGGCTGTCTGCTGATTTCTCCGTTCGTACCAAAGCAGATGGTCAGCCCTGGAGAGGAAACAGAAGAGGGAAGAGTACAGAGATACTCCCCGAGAAACATGTTTGTTCTGCTCATATCATAAGTAATAGATAAGAACACAAGAATTGACATACTGGGACAGACTGAAGGTCCATCAAGCCCAGTATCCTGTTTCCAACACTGGCCAACACAGGCCCCAAGTACCTAAGAACATAAGAACATAAGAAACGCCTTCACCGGATCAGACCAAGGTCCATCTAGTCCGGCGATCCACACACGCAGAGGCCCATTTAGGTGCTCCTTTTTGGAGACCCGGATTTCCCGTATCCCTCAATATGATCTGCAAGAAGATATGCATCCAACTTGAGTTTGAAACCCAGCACAGTATTTTCTGCCACCACCTCCTCTGGGAGAGCATTCCAAGTGCCCACCACTCTTTGTGTGAAACAGAACTTCCTGACATTTGTCCTGAACCTGCTGCCATTCAGTTTTAGGCTATGACCTCTTGTCCGCATCACATCTGAAAATGTCAGTAATGCTGCTTCCTGGTCAATTTGATCAAATCCCTTTAATATTTTAAAAGTCTCTATCAGATCCCCACGCAGTCTTCTCTTTTCGAGTGTGAACAGTCCCAGTTTTCCAAGGCGTTCCTTGTAGCTTAAATTCTCCATGCCTTTGACTAGTTTTGTGGCTCGCCTCTGCACCCTCTCCAACAGAATTTTATCTTTCTTAAGGTATGGAGACCAGTGTTGGACACAGTATTCTAAGTGTGGTCTGACCATTGTTCTGTAAAGTGGCATTATAACATCTTCCGACCTACTCGTGATCCCCTTCTTAATCATGCCTAACATCCTATTTGCTTTCTTCGCCGCCGCCGCACATAGTTAGATTCCAAGTAATAAAACAGATTTTTTTTTTGCTGCTTATCCTAAGAATAAGCAGTGGATTTCCTCAAACCCTCTCAATAATGGCCTATGGACTTCCCTTTTAGGAATTTATCCAAACATTTTTTAAACCCTGCTAAGCTAACTGTTTTCACTACATTCTTTGGCAACGAATTCCAGAGTTTAATTACATGTTGTGTGAAGAAATATTTTTTTCAGTTTGTTTTAAATTTACTAATAAGTAGCTTCATTGCATGCCCCCTAGTCCTTTGCAATACATAACAAGGTAAAAAACAAACAAGTCACCAACTTGAGCATCACCTGCGCTAAAAGTATGAGAGATTTCATAGATGCCCCCTAGCTTCTTCAACATTGCAATCATGTTCTCTATTCTTGTCGACTGGTCAAAAGAAAGAAACAAGATGTCCAGATTCTTTGGCATCTTTGAGGCAGTAAGCAGGCAAATTAATATCTGACAGGACGGGCTTCAGGAATGGAGTGGCTGTCCACTAGAAAGAAGATTACCAAAGTAAGAACCTAACCTTTCCTTCTAGTGCAACAGACACTCCATTCCTGAACCTGTGAGACATATCAAAGCAGTCCCCCATGTTTAGGGTGGGACAGTTGAGCCTGCTGTTAGAATTGAAGATCTGAATGCAGAGTCCTATTTGGCCGCCATGTCCATCCTGTAAACTCTATGAACATATGTAGACAAGACCATGTGACAACTCTACAGAATTCTTCTGGGGACACTGCCAAAGATTCCACTCATGAGGAAGCTACGCTTCTACTGGAGTGTACCTTCACGGATATAGGTGGATGTTTTCCACTTCTGTTATATGCTGAAGAAATAGCCATACAGATTCATCTTGAAATCACTTTTGAGACTGGATGACTTTTACAGACAGGCCCCACCAATATGAAGAGATGATCCGACAACTGAAATTGTTCATAACATTTTAATACCACAGCAAGAGTCTGTGCAGATTTCACAATTTCAGCACCCAAGCACTCTCTCAGGTAAGCACACTTCATGGTTGATGTCGAAGCTGGAAACTACTTTAGGTAAGAAAGATGGGATTGTTCGTAATTCCACACCTGAATCCAAAATTCTGAGGAATGAATCTCTGCATGACAAAGCCTGAAGTTCTGAGACTCGTCGGGCAGAGGTGATCACCACCAAAAACACCGTCTTGATGGTGAGGTCCTTCAGAGAAGCTTGCTCCAGGGGTTCATAGGGCATTCTCACTAGCTCCCGGAAGACCAAATTAACACTCCATGCCAGAAAAGGCTGTCACACCGGAGGACGGAGGCGCAATGCGCCTTTCAAAAACCTAGTTACATCTGGATATGTAGTTACAGTGTTCTTATTAATCCTAGGCCCAAAACAGGAGAGCCACACTCTGAACTTTCAGGGAGCTAACCGCTAGATCTTTTTACAGATTTTCCTGCAGGAAGGCGTGCACCACAGAGACTGGTGCCAAACTTGGGTCCTCACTCCTCTGCGTGCACCAAGCTTGGAAGCACTTCCAGGCTTTAGCATATGCCTCTATTGTTGCCTTCTTCCTACATCTTAGAAGGATGAAGACCACTCCGACTGAATAATCTTTATGTGCTAACACTGTGTGCTCAAGAGGCATTCCTTAAGACCAAAGCATTTTGAATCCTGCAGGGCAATTGGACCCTGCGTGAGCAGCCAGGGATGGCAGGGAAGTTTGAGTCTTTGATCCATTTGCAGACAAACCAGGTCTGCATACCACAGTCACCTTGGCCAGTCTGGTGCTACTAGAATCACATGCTCCTGGTACACCATGATCCTGCGCAGAAGTCAGCCTATCATGGACCATGGAGGGATGCCCTGGTGTAACCCTGCCTTTGGCCAGGGTTGCACCAGGGCATCCAGGCCTTTGCTTCCTTGCTTCCATCTTCAACTGAAGAACCGCCTTCTTGTTGGCTGCCGATGCCATCAGATCGAATGTCGGATGCCCACACTGATTCACAATGCAGGTGAGGGCTTCCTGAGAAAGTGACCATACCCCAGGATCCAGGGTTTTCTGGCTGAGGAAATCTGCTTGCACATTGTCCACTCCTGCCACATGTGCAGCTAAGAGCGCCAGAAGAAGGGACTCTGCCATCAAAATAGCCTCCAGTCTTCTGAGCTTTTCTTGGGCTCTGTGAAGTAGATTGAGTATCTGCCAGAGCCCGAGTCTTCCTCTGGTACAGGCTCTATGGCTTCCATATACAGCAACCTTTGCACTGTTGGTCAGACTTTGACCACGTTTTCCCGGCCTGCCAGCTGACGAGTTCAGAAAAAGTTCCAGGAGGGTCGATAGAACTCAAGTTTGTACCCCTCCCATATAATGTCCAGCCCTGTGCCTCAATGCACTGCTCTCAGAGACTAGCTATCGCAAAAGAACGTTTACATCATTTTCTACAAGAAATACTACCCTTGGAAGCGAAGAGACATCATCCAAAACTCTTCTCGAGAGACAGTCTACTGTAGCAAATTTAAAGAAGGCTATTGCTTAGCTTTGACAAATAGCCACTTCTTCACTTTTTGCAAATCATAGAAATATGTTGACCTTTTTAGACTCCTGACAAAGGCTTATGCCAAAACATAGATTGTGTCGAGTCCTGCTTGTGCATATCTGCAATAGAATTGGCTTGATTCCATTTGCTTCTCTTGGTGCGACAGTCTGCTCAAAAAGGGTGAGAGCTTGTGCTGTGTTGAGAAAGGGGAGAGGTTCACAGAACTGTTACCGCTGGGGCTTGTTGTTCTGCTGGGAAGAAGTTCTTGACGCTGGTGCTGGCCCTTTGAGGAGTCATCAGCGTGCCCCCTTATGGGCTGCACCCGGGGCGGACCGCTTTCCCCTTGGTAGGCCATTGTGTAACACCCTAGTTAACTTAGATTTGGTTTATGCTAAACAAGGAAGTAGAACATTGTTGTAACTGTATTAGTGTTAATAAGTGCTGGCTTTTGTTATCTCATGCTATGGCTGTGACTTCTTCTAGTTAATTCCCTTTGCAGAACTGCAGAATAGTTTTCTGGTTTTCAAGAAATAGTAGAAGACATCAGTTGGTAATTCATGCATTATTTTCTTAATTTTATTTGTATGAGAAATTGCACTGGCAAGAAAACTTGATAAAGGAAAAATAAGTGCATAACTCAACTAGACATAATTGGAAAATTACCATTTGAAAGCCAAATATAAAGTGGAATTCCTATCAGCCCACTATAAAGGGGGAGCCAAGGAACAGTCCACAGGGAGGTAGAATAAGGCAATCGGCAAAAACAAACAGTGCCTCTACATTTAAACAAACCAGATAGAGTGAGGGTTGGATTCTCTAATATCGCCGGTAAAATCTGACAGGCCGCCGTAGCAGCCGCAATCTAACGATTCAAAAAAAGGCGAGCCATTCTGAAAGGACCATGCATGCCAATGAGGTTCGCGAAGGGTTGCCTAATTTACATGAGATCAGCTGCTGGTGATAGCAATCGGCACATGTGCAAATAGTCCACGGAAAGAGGCAAGAGTGGGTAGGAAGGGCGCAGAGCTACCAGCAAGCGCTACATCATTGTGTCAGTCACAGGCATGCCAGCACTATTGGACGGAGGGGAAGGAAGGGGAGGTGCAATCGCCGGCTTTCAATAAGCGCGTATAAGACATGCCTTTAGTACATGCCTTTAATGCATGTATTTGAGACATGCTCGAGACGCGTGGTGTTGAGATTTTTTTTTCCCATGACCATATTGTTATACAGTGTTCCCTGCGAATTCGTGGTTCACGAATCGCGGACTCACTCATTCGCGGTCTGCTCCGACCGCCTCTTCCTGTAGTAAAGTTGGGCTATACCAATCAGGAGCTGCGTGTCGAAGCAGCTCCTGATTGGTGTAGTCCGATTTTACTACAGGAAGAGGTGGACGGAGCAGACCGCGAGTGATTTTCTTCACCCGCTGGTGCTCCAGCTGCCCTCTCCTGCCTCCCCTGCCTTTTGACAGGCAAAAAACCGCATTCGCAGATTTGGGGGGGGGGGGGGGAGTACTGTAATTTGAGTGGAGTGTGTTTTTAAAAAAATTTTATGATCAGCCACAGCCAGAAACGCATGCTCGTGATGTGCTTTTCACAGTATTGGAACCCCCGGACCAGCTGGTAATTTTTGGTCGCTAAAAGGTGGTGTTTTGTTTGGAGAATCACCCAAAGTGCTTTTTGTTTATTATGCCTTTGTTTAGCATCAGGAAGAGTGGGAGGGGGGGGGGGATGGACTATGGGTTGGGTTGGTGGGGTGGGTTTGATGGATTCTTGTGTGAAAATTGGAGCTGCCTTGTTGATCCTTGTCCTTGTTTCTGACTGTTGTTTTTCTTGGTGCTCAATGAAATATATTTGACAATAAATGAGCCCATTATAATAGTAATGGCCTTGTACTACATTACTTTAGGCTGTTCTGATACATTCGAAAAGTAAAATACTAGCGCACTAAACCAGCTGGAACCAGTTTAGCGACCAGTGTTAAAGGCACGGTAAGTTTTGATAATCAGGAACTATCAGTAGGAACATAATTCGTCTACCATCAAGAAAAAAACATAATTGGGAAAGCTCGTAAAATATATACGTATTATCTTGAGAGAGAGTGTGGCGCAGTGGTTAAAGCTCCAGCTTCAGCACCCTGAGGTTGTGGGTTCAAATCCCATGCTGCTCCTTGTGACCCTGGGTAAGTCACTTAATCCCCCCATTACCCCAGGTACATTAGATAGATTGTGAGCCCACCAGGACAGACAGGGAAAACTGCTTGAGTACCTGAATAAAAGCATGTAAACCATTCTGAGCTCCCTTGGGAGAATGACATAGAAAATTGAATAAATATACAGTGTGAAGAGTTTCAGCCTCTGTTAACCAGAGCTGGTATTGTGACATCATAATGCCTCATTCCACCAATAAGAGCCAACCTCATCACTGATGTCACAATGGCTTCATTGTTCTATACTTGGCTCACTTTTGCTGCATTTTGATTTCTAGAGTGGTGCAATGGTTAAAGCTACAGTCTCAACACCCTGAGGTTGTGGGTTCAAACCCACGCTGCTCCTTGTGACCCTGGGCAAGTCACTTAATCCCCCCATTGCCCCAGGTACGTTAGATAGATTGTGAGCCCGCCGGGACAGAGAGGGAAAACTGCTTGAGTACCTGAATAAATGCATGTAAACCGTTCTGAGCTGCCCTGGGAGAACGGTCTAGAAAATTGAATAAATAAATTAAACACACATTTACTAGAAAAACATAAGTTAGAAGTAAGCCCAAGGGAGAGGACCTCCTTGCCTAGAGCCAGGAATCTCTTCCTGCTTTCTGGTGTCTTCTTACAAACATCAGGGAAAATTAGAACCATGAGTAAAGTAGACTGGGTCAAACGTTAGACGCATGATTGGATCTTTAACGTGAAGAAGAATGAGGAGAAGGTCAAGGTGCTTAACATAGTCCTAAGAAAACAGAGACGCCAACTTCCCAAACCTTGGAAAGTAGGAAATGAACAGCGAAGGAGACTCTAACGCCCAATCACTTTTATTGTATATCAAGACTCAACACGATCGTTTTTTTGGCCCCAAATGGGCCTGCTGTAGGAGTCTGAAATCTGAGGAATGATTTGTGCACTGTTCTTCCAAAGGAGTCAAAAACCTATATTATGAAGCATTGAAAGTGGCTCACAAAGCCAACGTAGCAGTCTTTACAGAAGCTTGGCAGATGAAATTTAATGTGGACAAATGCAAAGCGATGCACGTTGGAAAGAGTAACCCGAATCACAGTTACCAGATGCTAGGGTCCACCTTGGGGGTTAGTGCCCAAGAAAAGGATCTGGGTATCATCGCAGACAATACGATGAAACCTTCCACCCAATGTGCGGTGGCGGCCAAAAATTCTAATAAGATGCTAGGAATTATTTAAAAAAGGGATGGTTAATAAGACTAAGAATGTTATAATGCCCCTGTATTGCTCCATGGTGCCACCTCATGTCTTGTATTCCCACTGTTCCTATGGAAGAGGTTCCTTCCTTCCTTCTTGAAAAGTATTTCCTTAGATTACTCCTGAGCCTATCACCTCTTAACTTCGAGGGAGTAAACAGGCAGATAGACAAGGGTGACCTGGTCGACATTGTATATCTGGATTTTCAGAAGGAGTTCGATAAGGTCCCGCATGAACGACTACTTCGAAAAATTGCGAGCCATGGAATCGAGAGTGAAATACTCACATGGATTAAAAACTGGCTGGCGGATAGGAAAAAGAGAGTGGGGGTAAATGGACAATACTCAGACTGGAAAAGCATCACAAGTGGAGTGCCGCAGGGTTTGGTGCTTGGCCCCGTGCTCTTCAACATATATATAAATGACCTGGAAATTGGTACGACGAGCAACGTGATTAAATTTGCAGATGATATGAAGTTATTCAGAGTAGTGAAGATACAGAAGGATTGCGAAGACCTGCAACGTGACATGGACAAGTTTAAGGTGATGCATGTCGGTAACAAAAATCTTATACATGAATACAGGATGTCCGGTGCAGTACTCAGAGAGACCCCCTAGCAAAGAGACTTGGGAGTACTGGTTGACAAGTCAAGGAAGCCGTCCGCGCAATGTGCGGTGGCGAAAAGGGCGAACAGAATGCTAGGAATGATTAAGAAGGGGATCACAAACAAATCGGAGAAGGTCATCATGCTGCTGTACTGGGCCATGGAACGACCCCACTTGGAATACTGCATCCAGCACTGGTCACTGTACATGAAGAAGGACACGGTACTACTCGAAAGGGTCCACAGAAGATCGACTAAAATGATTAAGGGGCTGGAGGAGTTGCCGTACAGTGTGAGATTAGAGAAACTGGGCCTCTTCTCCCTTGAAAAGAGGAGACTGAGAGGGCACATGATTGAAACATTCAAGATTACATTACATTACATTAGTGATTTCTATTCCGCCTTTACCTTGCGGTTCAAGGCGGATTACATAAGAAATTGTTATGATCTTGATGAAGGGAATAGACTTAGTAGATAAAGACAGGTTGTTCACTCTCTCCAAAGTAGAGAGAACGAGAGGGCACTCTCTGAAGTTGAAAGGGGATCTATTCCGTACAAACGTAAGGAAATTCTTCTTCACCCAGACAGTGGTGGAAAACTGGAACGCTCTTCCGGAGGCTGTTATAGGGGAAAACACCCTCCAGAGATTCAAGACAAAGTTAGACAAGTTCCTGCTGAACCAGGAACACAGGTAAGGCTAGTTTTAGTTAGGGCACTTGTCTTTGACCTAAGGGCTGCCGCGGGAGCGGACTGCTGGGCATGATGGACCACTGGTCTGACCCAGCAGCGGCAGTTCTTATGGTCTATGCCCTCATAATGCCTCATTCCAGCAATATCTAAGAGTTGACCTCATAAGTAATGTCACAATAGCTTGAGTGTCTCTACTTGGCCCACTTGTATTACATATAGCAGTGATTTTGACTTTTAGATACATTTCTTTTTTTTCTTTTTTTTATTAAGGGGGAACCACTGTTATTTATGATAGTAAGTTTCAGTTTATTAAAATTTTGATAAAACGCTAATCATGAATTCTACGCATTTTACAATTTATATTAAAAAAGGGGGAAACATTAAACAGATACGTACCAACAACAATACTTGACAAACATAAAAGGTAAAAACCAATAGGGAAGCTAGAGAATTAAGATTATTAAACAACCCTGGCAGTCACCAAGGTCTCATTGAATGAATTGGGACCTGTGATATATTAGCCCAGGTTAGTGGTAAAATAGCCACTTCATAACAGTAGCCCACACTGATAATTCCCCTCCCCCTTAGTGTGCAAAGTTTCTATCTCAGATAACCAGAGCTGGTATTGTGACATCATAATGCCTCATTCCACCAATGCCTAAGAGCCAACCTCATCAGTGATGTCACAATGGCTCGACTGGCCTAACCTTGACTCACCTTTATTACAGAAAGCAGAGATTTCTATTTCTAGAGCCATTTCTTTTTTCTTTAATTAAGGGAGGATGATATCAACCTGGGTTACCGTTAAGATGTGTTACTTTACCGTTAACTCCAATTTGTGGAAATTAGGTGTTAAAATATCCCACAAGTTAATTGCAAAATAACATGGCTTAACAGTAGCCCACATTGATAGCCAGGCCCTTCTTGGCTATCTCTTTTCTAAGCTGAATAGTCCTAACCTGAGATGTTCTATCTACTTTATCATTTTTGTCGCAGTTCTCTGTACCTTTCTAGTTCCACTTTATACGTTTTTGGGGATGGGGAGATCAGAAACACACCAGTACTCAGTGCAGTTGCATCATGGGCCTATACAGAGGCAGAAAGATATTCCCGCTTTGGTTTTTCTTTTTTGAATAATCCCTGTTTATCCCTACAGCTGTGTGAGCATGTTTTCGTTTTGTTTTGTGTTGTACCGACAGTCTGTAAATTGGAGTGAGCATCAATTTCCTGCTGTGACAAATAATCTCTGTTTTTATAGGTTCAATGACTTATAATTGAAGCCTTATTCACGGTTTCCACATGAGACAGACATGGGGGAAACCACTGCATGCCCTGGGATTGCTAGCATGGAATGTTGATAATCTGGGATGTTGGGTTTGTACCAGGTACTTGCGACCTGGATTGGCCAATGTTCGAAACAGGATACTGGGCTTGATGGACCTTTGGTCTGTCCCAGTATGACAACTCTTGAGTTCTTATGTGAGCCAAGTATAGGATAATCAAGCACAGAATAAAAGTGTTACAAATTAAATGAAAGAACCATCATTTTTTCCATGTTAATTTGAGGCCTGGCAGCCACCAGGCAGGAGCGAGTGGACATTGTTTCTATCCCACTGGATACCAGGGACCCCCAGTAAGGCCTGGCAGGGGGTGGGGGGGAAGTGAGCTTGAAAGGCCTGATACCAATTTTGGGTTAATTGGGTCCTGGGAGGGGTAAGGGGAGAAGCTGCCACATGATGGCCTTGTGCCCACATATAAAGGCCTCCGGAGGGATCTTTGCTGGGGAGGTGGCGTGAAGTGTCTGTAGAGGGGTCGTTGCTTTGTTGTGGAGAGTCAGATGATGTGGGGAAGAATTATAGCTTTGAGCTTTGTCAGGAAGAGTTGGTTGATGTGAAGAGACTATATAGTTCTATTGGGAGGGTCCAATGATGTTGAGAAGAGACAAATGTGTGTGGGGGGGGGGGAGGGAAGGAATGGCTTTTGTTAGGAAGGGTTAGGTGATGTGGGAGAGTATGGCTTTGTTTGGGGAGGATCAGGTGATGTTGGGAAGAGTTGGGCCATGTGGAGGGAGGTTTATGGCTTTTGCCAGGGAGGGTTCAGGTAATGTGGGAGGGTATGACTTTGTTTGGGGAGGGTCAGGTGATGTGACAGGATCATTGCTATGATGAGGAGAGTTGGGTGATGTGGAGGGGGTATGGCTTTGTTGGATGTACTTTTGGGAAGGGGGGGTTGAGTAGATCTGCATTGGGAGAAGAGCTGCCTATGGGGGGGGGGGAGGTGGAGACATTAATGCTAGGATCAGTGTTCTTTGTCAATGGAGCAGTAAATTTAGAATCTACATCCAGCCTTCTGCAATCACTGCTCCCTCTGGATGTGCAGACCTGCTTCTATTTTACAAGAGGCTTGTGGAATTCCCTTCTGCATGTCCTTTACAAAATGCCGCCCCACATCAATTTGTTCTTAGCCCAGTCTTCAGGGCATAGCCAGCCAGTTGTATTTTCAGGATATCCGCAATGAATATGCATGAGAGAGCTATACATAGATTTGCATGCACTAACCCACTGTATATACATCTCTCATGCATATTCACTTGGATATCGTTAAAACACAACAGGCTGGGTGTGCCCCAAGGACTTAGATAAGAACCACTGAACTATATCAACTGCATCCTTCCAGGCACTGTCTAAAATCCTATCTAGATGATGGCTGAGATCTGCCACTTTTGTACCAGATAGGCAAGTTACATTACATTACATCGATGTCTTCTATTCCACCAATACCTTTCAGTTCTAGGCGGTTTACAACAAGAAATTAGCCTGGGAGATTACAAGGTTAATAGCTATAGTTTGCGTCGGGATCTGGGAAGGGTCAATACGGTTTGCTTAGATCATTTGACAAATTTCTTGAATAGTATGGTTTTCAGTTCTTTCCTGAATGTTTTGTAGTTGGGCGTCATGGTTAGCAGATTTGAGAAGTGGTGGTCTATTTTCGCTGCTCTGGTGGCTAGTAGACCGTCATATATTTTTTTTGCTTTACATGCCTTTGATTGGGGGGGTGGGTAAAGTGTGATTGAGTTCTCCTTGGTCTGGATGCGATTTTCCAGATTAGGCGGTCGTTCACATAGCTTGGTCCATTTCCATTTAGGGCTTTGAATAGGGTGCAGTAGAATTTGTGTTGTATGCGTGCTTGTACTGGGAGCCAGTGTGAGTCTTGGAAAGCGGAGGTAATGTAGTTGTATTTTTCAGCGAGTATATTAGTTTTAAGGCTGTATTTTGGACTCTTTGTAATTGTTTTAGCATTTTGGTGGGGCATGACATGTAAAGTATATTACAGTAGTCCAGGAGTTCTAGGATTAATGCTTGGACTATGAGTTTGAATTGTTCATTCTTGAAGTATTTTCGGACTTGTTTTAAGTTGCGTATGGTTGCGAATGCCTTCTGGACCGTTTTGCTGATTTGAAGTTGCGTGGTGCAGCCTTTGTCTATCATTATTCCCAGCAGTTTTAGGTTGGGTTGTACGGGATATGTGACGGAGTCTATTTCTAGGTTTGTTATGGTTGGGGATTTTGTTTCTTTCTAGAAGTAAGAATTTGGTTTTGACTTGGTTCAGTTTTAATTTGTGGTCTCTCATCCATTTTGACACTGTTTCTAGTGCAATGCGTAGCAGAGAATGACACGGGGAAAAAAATCTGTCCCCGTCACTGCGCCGTCCCCAGACCACCGTCCCCTTCGCCGCCCCGTCCCCATCCCCACCATCCCCTTCACCGCCCCGTCCCCACAGCATCTACCCTTCCCTCTCGCCACCTCACCGCCCTTCAGCGGCCCGAGAATCTCCCTCCCTCCCCCTTACCTTCACGGCGCATTAGTAAAGAAACTTACTGAAGCCGGCAGAGACTGCCTGCCTGTGCCTGCAGTTGCGTGTGTGTGGGCGGAAGCTTCTCCTCTGACGCAACTGGAAGTTGCGTCAGAGGAGAAGCTTCCGCCCACACACACGCAACTGCAGGCAGGCAGGCTTCGCCGGTTTCAGTAAGTTTCTTTACTAAAGCACCGCAAAGGTAAGGGGGAGGGAGGGAGATAGATTTGGCCGTAGGGAGGGAGGGAGACGCACGCGATTGGTGACCGCGCGCCTTCCCTCCCTTAACTGCCCCCGTGCCCACTGTGAGCACTTCCCTCCCCTCTCAACCATTTCGGTGGGTTACCCGCGGCTAACCACAGCTACCCGTGGGTAACTGCCACCGTATCATTCTCTAATGTGTAGTTTCTTTGTTGTGTTGGGGGTGGTTTGGTCGAAAGGCAGGAAGATGGTGATATCGTCTGCATAGCTGTATGACGTTATACCTTGTTTGTCTAAGCATGTGCCAAGTGTGGCTATGTAAAGACAAACAAGGTATCGCATGATCTTCACACCCACCAGCCATCCACCTATCTCTAGGGTTACCAGAGGTCCGGATTTCCACAGATATGTCCTTCTTTTCAAGGATATGTCCGGGAGTCCGGACTGCTTTTCAGAAACCGCCACTTTGTCTGGGGTTTCAAATGCTTCCTTGGAATCGTGTCAGGCAGGAGAGCATCCACGCATGCACGGAAGCTCTCCTGCCCGACGAGAGCAGGCGGCGGGGGGAGCGGGACTGGGGTGGAACGGGGAGGGGAGGGGTGGAACTAGGCTGGCAGGTCTAAGGGTCCGGATTTTACTAAAGCAAAATCTGGTAACTCTACCTATCTCCATTACTTTCAAAAACTATAATTTCATGTACAGGCTGAAGTTCTAACTCTACGTCCTCATTCTGTTTTAGCTTTAGAACAGCTGCTCACAGAACTGGAAGCTTTCCTGAAGATTCTGGAGAATGAAAAACTCAGCAGCACAGCCCTCATTAAGAAATGTCTACTCTCAGAGCTTCTGAAGGCCTACCTGAAAACTAGCAGCAGTGAGTACAATCCTGCAGGGTGTGTTTGGGACAAGGTGAGGTTTCACAATTAGAATAATAAGTACAGTTCTTTGGGCGTGTTTGGGAAGAGGTGAGGCCACCTAGCTAGAGTAGTGTAGTGTTTCCTTGACGGCCAGGTTTTCAGGATATGTTGTGTTATTTGTGGTCTTATATCTTGCCAAATCCTCCAAAGCGGAGTTCGAGGCGGGTTACGTCAACAATCCATGCTGCACAAACATTACAACAGCAGTTATTGCAACACAAGTATGAATACACAATGCAGGAAAAAGTCCAGTTGTACGCCTACCATAGACTTCCGGTACAATGACTTTGTGGCATAGAGTATTCGCGTCATAGTCTTAAGCGTACAGTTCAAAATTAGAGACGAGCTAGGCTCCTAGCCAGGATAATTGGAAGAACCATGTTTTTAGGTGTTTACAAAACAGAGTGGACGTGGTGGTAATGCGAATCTCTGGGGGTAACGAGTTCCACGTTTCTGTAGTTTGATAGTTAAATGAGTTACAGTGAATCCTCTTCATTTTTTACTCCTTTCAGGGGTGGAAAGGATAATATCAAACGGTCAGCGTTACGTTGTTAGAAGATCTTTCCATTTTTATAAAAAAAATATTTTTTTAGTAACGGTATCACAGGAGAACCAGAGCACAAAAAAACCACAGGAATACAAACAATAACGCAAGAAAAGCCATGATCTCTAGTACAAGCTGTTTCCCTGCACATAAACACAAAAGTTGAACGGCTCGGGAATGGCCAACACATATTAACATCAACAGAATAAGGAAAATCAATCTGTTCAATAAGCTACTATTTCCAATAATGGAGAACAAACTACTATCAAGTATATTTAATTATGAAATCTCAAACACCCAAGGTACTACTTTTGTATTTTTTCATGCCCTTGCTGGGGTGATGTGTTCATCATCGGTATTGGTAAATTGCCAAATGCCCAAATTTTTATTTAGAATTTACTCTTTAATTTCAAGCTCTTTAGACTATAAATATACAGTGCTTAAGAAACATAGAGTATGACGGCAGAAAAGAGCCAACGGCCCAACAAGTCTGCCCACTCAAGAACCCTCCCTCCTTCAAGAATCCATCTTTTAAGCATTCCTCTGGAGCGACTCCACCTGTCTGTCCCATCGTCCCTTGAAGTCGAGCGCGGTACTGGCCTCGAATACCTGACGTGGAAGACCATTCCATCGATCAATTACCCTTTCGGTGAAGAAGTATTTCCTGGTGTCCCCATGAAATCTTCCCCCCTTGAGTAAGACAAAAGATTTCTTCCTCCACCTCAATGCGGCCCCTGATGTATTTGAATGTTTCTATCATGTCCCACCTTTCTCTGCACTCTTCGAGAGAATATAAGCGCAGCCTGCTCAAACGCTCTTCATATGGGAGATTTTTAAGTCCTGAGACCATCCTAGTGGCCATTCGCTGAATCGACTCAATTCTCTTCACATCCTTTTGATAACGTGGCCTCCAAAACTGAACACAGTACTCCAGGTGAGGTCTCACCATGGATCTGTACAATGGCAGTATAACTTCAGGCCAGGGCCGGATTTAGATGAAGAGGCCCTAGGCTATTCCACTTATGAGGCCCTTTCACCTCCCATTTTTAAGTTTGTAAATTACATGAGAGATAATAAAATACATCATTATTGTGATATATATCAATATGTTAAATGAAACATGTTGTTATTGGTACTAACCTTTATAAAAAACGTGACACGGATAATAAATAAAAAAAAGTCGAGAACACTTATTTGGACATTTATTCTCAGCACCATATATAGTACTTGTAACAATAACTAATCAAACATAACACACAACATTGCCCCTTCCTATGTCCATAGTGCCCCCAGTGCGTCCTTCCTCACCCCCTCTTCGATGCCTGCCTGCCTCCCATCCCCCTTCCATTGAACACCCTCCCCATGCCATCCTGCCTGCCTGCCTTCCATTAAACCCCCCCACTCCCCCTCCGATGCCAGCCTGCCTGCCTCCCATCCCCCTTCCACTGAAACCCCCCACCCCACCCCACCCCCGATGCCAGTCTGGGCCGCTCTGTCGTGACGGATCCACGTTTTGCCTCTCTCCCTAAGGGGCTGGGCTTTGCTGAGCTGTTTCCGGACTGACGTCTTTCCCTCCTTTATCCTCTTCCCAGGCGAGAAAAAGAAAGGGAGAAGCCGAGTCGACGCCCCGTTGCGGCCGGAGCTGGTTCCGATCCCGAAGCGTAGAATTTCTCCTTATTTTCGGTTCAGTGTTTTAGTGTTCACTGTTTTTAGAATAGTGTAATTTTAATTTTGCTAACAATTTGAATGTAGGCCCCTCTTGATCTTGAGACCCTAGGCTGAAGCCTATTTAGCCTATAGGAAAATCCGGCCCTGCTTCAGGCTTTCGGCTGATAAAGCTCCTTCTGATGCAGCCCAGCATTTGTCTAGCTTTTGCTGAAGCTTTCTCCACCTGATTGGCAGTTTTCATATCTTCCCGGATGATTACTCCCAAGTCCCGTTCTGCTACAGTTCTGGTTAAGTTTTCGCCATTCAGAACATTCACCCTGAATGGTGAAAACCTAACCAGAACTGTAGCAGAACGGGACTTGGGAGTAATCATCCGGGAAGATATGAGAGCTGCCAATCAGGTGGAGAAAGCTCCAGCAAAAGCTAGACTTATCTTTCAAGCCCGACAGCTGCCCATTTGTTTCACACTTGGTTTCATCAGGGGCTAATTTCTTTTTTATTTAGAAATTGATTATTTAATGAATTCATTGATTCAAATTATAAATTCATTAGTTGATTCATTAACTTGAATTTATTAATTTTAATAAGAATACCTCAGCTTTAAATATGAATAATATATCTATGAGCAACTTTATGTATTGTATAGTGTATTAATTGATGTTTTATCTAACCTAAATGAACTAAGGATGGAAAAAACTACTATAAAATTGTTCTAAGTTAATATCCACCACTGTTATGTTAAATACATTACTACAAAAACATTTTCATTCGAGTGAAGTTTTAAAATTTCAAATTTTAATTGATATGGTTAATAACTTTTTTGTAGTAATGTAATTAATATAACAGTGGTGAATATTAACTTAGAACAATTTTATAGTAGTTTTTTCCATCCTTGGTTCATTTAGGTTAGATAAAACATCAATTAGTAGTGACTGTTCTAAACGAGCGAGGTCTTGCAATACGAGTACATATAGTATACACACGTCACAACTGAGCCGATGGTTCTCTATCTGACGCTGCGGGAGTGTAGTGACTGTTCTAAACAAGCGAGGTCTTGCAATATGAGTACATACAGTATACACAGATCACATCGTCACAGCTGGGCCGATGGTTCTTCTCTCTCTGACGCTGCGGGAGTGTAGTGACTGTTCTAAACGAGCGAGGTCTTGCAATACGAGTACATACAGTATACACATGTCACATCATCACAACTGAGCCGATGGTTCTTCTCTCTCTGACGCTGCGGGAGTGTAGTGACTGTTCTAAACGAGCGAGGTCTTGCAATACGAGTACATACAGTATACACGCGTCACATCGTCACAACTGAGCCGGTGGTTCTTCTCTCTCTGACGCTGCAGGAGTGTAGTGACTGTTCTAAACGAGCGAGGTCTTGCAATACGAGTACATACAGTATACACGAATCACATCATCACAACTGAGCCGATGGTTCTTCTCTCTCTGACGCTGCGGGAATATAGTGACTGTTCTTAATGAGCGAGGTCTTGCAATACGAGTACATACAGTATACACGCGTCACATCGTCACAACTGAGCCGGTGGTTCTTCTCTCTCTGACGCTGCGGGAGTGTAGCGACTGTTCTAAACGAGCGAGGTCTTGCAATACGAGTACATACAGTATACACGCGTCACATCATCACAACTGAGCCGATGGTTCCTCTCTCTCTGACGCTGCGGGAGTGTAGTGACTGTTCTAAACGAGTGAGGTCTTGCAATACGAGTACATACAGTATACACGCGTCACATCATCACAACTGAGCCGGTGGTTCTTCTCTCTCTGACGCTGCAGGAGTGTAGTGACTGTTCTAAACGAGCGAGGTCTTGCAATACGAGTACATATAGTATACACGCGTCACATCATCACAACTGAGCCGATGGTTCTTCTCTCTCTGACGCTGCGGGAGTGTAGTGACTATTCTAAATGAGTGAGGTCATATACGAGTGTTTTAGATTACAAGCATGTTTTCGGTATATTTTGTATTAAAGTTTTTGGGTTGTGGAACCAATCGTCTGAGTTTCCATTATTTCCTATGGGAAATTCGCTTTGATGTACAAGTGCTTTGGATTACAAGCATGCTTCTGGACCCAATTATGCTCGTAAACCAAGGTTTTACTGTACAGATAGGAGCACGTTAAAGTTGCTGCTTGCGGCGGTGAACAGCTAGAGCAGGGGTAGGGAACTCTGGTCCTCGAGAGCCGTATTCCAGTCAAGTTTTCAGGATTTCCCTAATGAATATGCATAAGATCTATTTGCATGCACTGCTTTCAATGCATATTCATTGGGGAAATCCTGAAAACCCGACTGGAATACGGCTCTTGAGGACCGGAGTTCCCTACCCCTGAGCTAGAGGAACGGGGGAAGGGAAGTGGGTACACGTGTGGCGAGGGGAGGAGAGGTAAGAGGTGGGGCGGAGAGGTGGAGGGCCGCCGGCACCCCTGCCAAAATGGTGCCCCCGCCCCCTTACTTCACCACTGTCAACTACAGGAACAGGAGCAATCCAATAGTGCAATGAGCTAGAGACCATTCCAGAGGAGGGGATCCACCCCCCCCCCCCCCCGCTCCATCCCAAACCCACCTGATACGCATGTGCACTCTTTCCCGATACCTCTTTCATTTCTGCTGCGCAAGTAGCATTACAAACTTACCGCCTGCCTCAGTGTCGCCTCTCTTTGTCGTCACCTCCGGGCCTCGTGCATAGAAAGTGCCGTCAGAGGGATATTTTATTTATTTTAAAAATTTCTATAGCGTTTGAACCTAAATGGTTTACATATCGTTGCATGCATAATTCAGTAAGACAAATAAAATCAAACAAGCATTAACATATAATCATCAGAAAATCACATAAAGTGCCCATCAAAAGAACAACCGCCAGGATCAGTTCCTAGAAAAATGCATTAACTGCGTTTTTAATAGTTTTCTGAAATTACCCTTGTCATGACATTTTCATAACTGACCGACAAGTGAGTTCCACAGTTTGACCCCCCGCACAGTAAAAGGCCATTTCACCAGTCTCAGCATATTTTGGATTAGCATTTGTTTTTAATAACGCTGAGTTCTCAGAATGCAGACTTCGACGGTAAATAGTTTGACATCTTCCTTTTAAACAATTCAGGTATGATTCCGTACAAGAATTGATGGTAAAGATTGTGCTGTTGCTCTCACCTGGAAAAGTAAAAAGGTATCGGGGGATGGGAAGGGGAGGGGGAGGGGAGTCATGAAGGAGCAAGGGGGGACGGAGAAGAGGGCAGGGGAGGTGCACATATCCTCGCTACGCCACCACTAGAGACACTTCAGAAGTAATGGACAACAGTGCTACTGGCAAGATAAGAAATTCTCCCAAAAGTTCTCCCATCAACTGATTTTCCTCTAATTCCCCAGACACTTCCCCCTGCTACAACTATTTAATCATTTCTATAGCGCTGAAAGGTTTACACAGCACTATACATTTAACCTGCAACAGTTGGTCCCTGCTCAGAAGAGCTTACAATCTAATTTGCACAGGCAGGAAATATAGGGGTTGGGGAGTTTCTTGCAGAGGGAATGATAGGATGGACATGGGCAATTTTACAATGAGTGGGGCTTTCCTAAATTAATCAAGGCAGCATGAAAAGCTACATAGTAACCATATTACAGTCAAATACATACAAAGTAGACCTGGAATTGATCCTACAGTTAAACAAAAATAACATCCTTATCTTTTCATCATCAATCTTAACACCCCAATATGGCAAGTGGAGGAGTGGTAAGAGGCAAATGAAATCCAAGCTGGTTTTAAGAAAGGTTTGGACAAGTTCCTGGAGGAAAAGTCCATAGTATGTTATTGAGAAAGACATGGGGGAAGCCACTGCTTGCCCTGGATCGGTAGCATGGAATGTTGCTACTCTTTGGGATTCCGGAATCTTGCTATTCTTTGAGATTCTATATGGAATGTTGCTACTCTTTGGGATTCCAGGATCTTGCTATTCTTTAGGATTCTGTATGGAATCTTGATACTCTTTGGGATTCTGGGATGTTGTTACTCCTTGGATTTTGGCCAGGTACCAGGGACCTGGATTGGCCACCGTGACAACGGGCTGCTGGATTTGATGGACCATTGGTCTTACCCAGTAAGGCTTTTCTTATGTTCTTAATCTCCACTTATACAAATCCCATCCAGTCATCCACTCACACTACCCTCACCAAACCCCTCCCCCCCACCCCCAGTAGCCATTAACGGGCAGCTGATGGGGTGTTAGGCATGTTTTCTGGAGAGTTACATAACAAAGTGTAGCAGGGTTTTGAGTATGTTTGGAAAGGCTGAATTCAAATCGGGCCACCTCCTTGCTCTTGGAAGACCATTTTTACAGTATTGGATTCATGAGGGGAAGCTCTTTCCGAGTAGCTCAGTGTAGGGTTGCCAGATTTCCTCTTTAAAGAGGCGCTAACCAATGTAGCGTGATCTAAATGCACGTGTTAAATCAGTTAGCGCCCCTTGACAAAGTCCCTCTTAGTGGGATTATGCGGCAGGGATGGAGATTGATACGGCAGTGTGGTCATTTTAAGCGTACTGTATGTTTAAAAAATGTGGAAGTGCTTTTATTAATGTATTTTAGGAACATGTTTTTTTTGTAAACCACCTGGTGGTAGGCAGGTTATACATTTTAAAAATAAATAAACAAAATAACACCTATGTTATAGAAAGAGAGAGAGGATACGTAATAAAGATGGAATTTATACACCTCAGGAAGTGAATCTGGATCGGTGGGATTTGGTTGGACCAATGGTCGGCTCGGGGGCCCGTTCAAGCTGGACTTCAGTTTTGACTGTTTTGATTTTTTTTTCACTTCTTTTTAGTTTATGATATATTTTTTTAATCTCACTTATTGTTTTACCACTTGTTTTGTTTTATTTTATCATTCAAATTTCATTTAAATTTCTCCAGAATTCTATTGCTTCAACGGTTCTCCCTCTGCATCTATTCTTATCTCCCCTCTTTTTAACCTTTCAAATTCCTTTAGATCATTGTAATCTTATTAGTATGTTTATTTTCTTATTTTTCTCCTCTATCTCTATTTTCTTTCTTTATTACTCTTCTAATTGTCATTTTTCCTGGTACTTTAGTTAGATTGTGAGCCTTCGGGACAGTAAGGGAATTTCTAAGTACCTATCTTACTTATAATTTTAATGCACCAATATATTCTTTGTAACCCGTTCTGGGCTCTTTTGGGAGGACGGGCTAAAAAATCTAATAAATAAATAAATAAATTCAAGCCATTATTGACTTTGACTTAATTGATAGATATGAGATTTAAGAGAAGATGTTCTGGACTCTCACAAAAGTCTTACTGCTATGCAGTGGTGTACCAAGGGCGGGGGGGGGAGGGGGCAGGGGACGGGGTCAGTCCACCCCGGGTGTAGCCCACAAGGGGGTGCTCTGATGACTCCTCAGAGGGCTAGCATCAAGAACTTCTTCCCAGCAGCAGCATTCACAATTCGCTGCTCTTGTCAGTATCAGACTTTCCTCTTTGCCAGGTGCTGCCTTCACGGAAACAGGAAGTAGGCAGGACCCGGTAGACAGGAAGGTCCAAAGCTGGCAAGAGCAGCAAATTGTGAATGTTGTGTTGCCAACTGGAGGGTGACAAAGAGAAGGAGGGGAGGGGGGGAGGGAGAAATGCTGTGGCCAATTGGAGAGAGGGAGGGAGAAGGAAGACCAGGGAAGGGAGAGGAGATAAAAGAGAGATGCCACACCATGGGGAAGCTAAGGAAGGAAGGTAAAGCAATGCCAGGCCATGGAGAAAGGAGGGAAAGGAAAGAGAGGAGATACCACAACATGGTGGGGGGAGGGAGAGATGAAAGGGGAGAGAAGAGGAGAAAGATGCCGAGGCATGGGGGAGGGAAGGGAAAGGAAGCAGTCTGAAATGCCAGACCATCGGAATGTAAGGGAGGGAGGGAAAGGAAGGAAAGGAGATGCCTGAGCATAAAGGGAGAGGGAGAGATGGAAGGAGAAGAGAGGAGAAAGATCCCAAAGCATAGGGAAAGGGAGGCAGATGCCAGACCATGGGGTGAGTTGGCGTAGGAAGGAGGAAAAGAAAGAAGAAGGGAGAGATGCCAGAGCTTGGGGGAGGAAGTGAAGACAGAAAGAGAAAAATGGAAGGGACAGAGAAAGAGGGCAGACATTGGATGGAATGAAGAGAAGATGAGGAAAGCAGAAACCAGAGATAACAAAAAGTAACAAAAAGATTTCTTTTTGGTGCTTTAGAATAAAGAAGCATTATAGCTGTATAAGGTAATCTTTTTATTGGATTCATTTAAATACATTTTTTGCTAACTTTTGGAGACCAAAATCCCCGTCCTCAGGCAGTGGCATACCAAGGGGGTGGGAGAAGGGCAGTCCTCCTACGGGGTGCTCCAACAATCCCTTTTTATATGGGGGAGGGGTGTTTAAAAATGATCGGCCGTGGGGGGGTCACATACCCTAGTTACACCACTGCTGCTATGACATGGCTGCCAAAGTTGCAGATTAGGATAATCAGATCATAAACCTGCAAATACCTACTTGATGGATAATCATATAATAATCTGATTATTGCATCATAAAAATCTAGATCTATGTCTACATTTTTCACATTCTGCTGTCTAAAAATAAAACTCAAAGTGCATTAGGGTAGGAGTTCTGTTTCACTGATCTGTACGACATACTCTGAGAGAGAGCAATTGTAGAAATATAGAGACAATTGCAATTAACAAACTGAAAAGTCACGATTGCAAATCTTCACATCATTGGACATAGTGAGCCCAAATTGGCACTGTTTCCAAAATCTGCCTTTAACTGAGCCCACAGTAAATTAACCCCTCCCCCCCTGCTTTTACTAATCCACGGTAGAGGTTTCTACCACGGTCCAGAGCGCTAAATGTGCCAACGCTTCTCCGACACTCAGAGAATTCCTATGAGCATCGGAGCAGCGTCGTAGAATTTAGCGCCCCAGGCCCCGGTAGAAACCTCTGCCACGAAGGCCTAAATGCACCTCACCTCTGTCTAATTCCAGTAGTTGAACTTGATTTGAATACTCCTGAATGAATTGTCAAGTTTTCCTTGTATTTATTTATTTAATTTGTTCTCGATCATCATTTCCTATTCATCAGCGCAGAGATCTTTCGTTTGCTTTAGTACTTAAGCCACAAGTCTGTTCATAGGGGTGTCAGGTCAAAACCGCGTAAGACAAAGGCGCGCGCCAACAACTGAGCGCAGCGTGGAGGCGCGCGCTGAAGAAAATAACTGTTTTTAGGGGCTCCGACGGGGGTGTGTGGGGGGAACCCCCCCACTTTACTTTATACAGATCGCGCCGCGTTGTGGGGGCGTTGTGGGGGGTTTGGGGGGTTGTAACCCCCCCATTTTACTGAAAACTTCACTTTTTCCCTAAAAACAGGGAAAAAGTTAAGTTTACAGTATAATGAGGGGGGTTACAACCCCCCAAACCCCCCAAAACGCCGCCGCGATCTGTATTAAGTAAAGTGGGGGGCTCCCCAACAAAACCCCCCATTGGAGCCCCTAAAAATTGTCATTTTCTTCGGCGCGCGCCTCCGTCTTGTGCTCAGTTGTCGGCGCGCGCCTTTGTCTTCCGGGGTTTTAATAATAATAATAATAATAACTTTATTTTTCTATACCGCCATAGTCAGGCGACTTCTAGGCAGTTAACATTGTAAGAAGGCTGGACATTCAGCGAATAACAAGAGGTCTTAATGCAATACAATAATTCTGCATACAATACAATACAATGGGTCTGAATACCATACAATACAATAGAATACAATAAGTCTAAGTACAATGCCATACAATGAGTCTAAATATGTAATGTAATTTATTTCTTATATACCGCTACATCCGTTAGGTTCTAAGCGGTTTACAGAAAATATACATTAAGATTAGAAATAAGAAAGGTACTTGAAAAATTCCCTTACTGTCCCGAAGGCTCACAATCTAACTAAAGTACCTGGAGGGTAATAGAGAAGTGAAAAGTAGAGTTAGAGGAAAAATAAAAATAAAATAAACATTTTAACAAGACAGCATTGATCTAAATACTTTGGAAGGTAGAAGAGAGGAGAGAAAGGAATAGAAGCAGAAGGGGGAGCCGTTGAACAGTAGAATTCTGGAGAAATTTAAATGATAGAAATAGAACAAAACAAAGACAAAAGGCAAAACAATAGATAAGATTAAAGATAAATCATAAGCTGGAAAGAAAAATAAAATAAATACTTTACAATAATCTAAATGGGAAACTTACGTTCTAATTGGAGTTCTAAGGGTAATGAATATCTGAATACTTTAGTACTAACATATTAATTGGGGTTCTCTGGGTAGAGAATACCTAATACTTGAAGGGAGCTTCTTGAGAGAAAGAAAAGGAGATTACAGGGGGGAAGTTCTAGTGAGGGAGGGGATTGTTTTGGCCAATGAATTTGGCGAACAGGGCAGTTTAGATCGATTTTCGGAATGCGCTGTAAGTCAGATTGGGTTCGTTTAAGTAGTTTTTCAGCCAAACTTGCTGTCTGTTCGCTTGGAATTTAAAGGTTCTATCCAGGAATGATTTATATCTGCAGCCTGTAATCTTTGGGTATGAGAAGAAGTTATTGTTTCTGGTTGCTCGCGTGGGGTTATGTAGGATGAAGTGAGTTTGCAGGTAAGAAGGTGCTAGTCCCCAGACTTGCCTGAAACAGGTGCAAGCAAATTTGAATAATATTCGCGCTTCTATTGGTAGCCAATGCAGCTTTTTATAGTAGGGGCTGATGTGGTCACTTTTTCTTAGTCTGAAAATTAGGCGAACGGCGGTGTTTTGTATTAATCTCAGTTTTTTTATTGTTTTTTGTGGGATACCCAGGTAGATGATGTTGCAGTAGTCAAGAATGGATAGGATCAGCGCCTGTACCAGCAACCTGAATGATGTTGGGTCAAAGTATTTTTTTATGGTCCTTAGTTTCCATAGCGTGTAAAAACATTTTTTCACTAGTGAGTTTGTGTGGTCAGTCATAGTTAGGTGTGTGTCTAGAGCAGGGGTGCCCAACGCGTCGATCGCGATCGACCAGTAGCTCAGGAAGGCAACTCGAGTCGATCGCACTCGTGTTGCCGTCCTGATCTACGGGCCGATCAGCCTTCCTCTCCAGTGTTCTCCCTAGGGCCTTTTAGCTGGGCGGTCCGCCCAGCTGTCATCTGCTGCTGCTGAACATTAAAAAAAACACCCAAAAAACTGGCTTGGAGATTTCAGTCCCTAGCGAACTTATGCTCCGGGCTCTAACGTGTGCGTGCAGGCTTCTCTTCTCTTCCCTCCGAAACCGGAAGTTATGTCCGGGGAGGGGGGGGGAGAAGGGAAGCCGGCACGCACATGTTGAGAGCCCTGAAGCAAGCGTTCGCTACGGGCTAATGCGGGAGACAGGTTAGTGAAGCATTTGTTCTTGTTCCTGCCGGGTCCTGCCTACTTTCTGTTTCCGCAAAGGCAGGACCCGGCAGCATTTCCCCCAATAGGTTGATCACGATCTTGGGCTGATCAGCCTTCCTCTTCCCGACGGCAGAATTGACATCGGGGAGAGGAATGCTGGTTGGCCGAAGCAGGGAGAGCTTGGGGCCTGTTATTGGTGGCGTTTGGGTCCTGGTCCCCGATGGTAATGGCAGTGGCAGTGGCTTGGGGGAGGGCAGGGAGAAAGAAAGAAAAAGGGCAGGCAGGGAGACAGAAGGAAAGAAGATAAACAGAAAAAAATGAAAAGGAGGCAGAGAGAAAGAAAGGGCAGGGAAGAGGAAGGAAAAGTTGGGGGGAAGGAATGAGGTCTGGAGGAGAAGAAGCATACAGGCTAAAAGAAGGGAAGAAAGATTGTATGCACAGTCAGAAGAAGAAAGTGCAACCAGAGACTCATGAAATCACCAGACAAGGTAGGGAAAATGATTTTATTTTAAATTTAGTGATCAAAATGTGTCTGAATTTATATCTGCTGTCTATATTTTACACTAAGGTCCCCTTTTACTAAACCGCAATAGAGGTGTTTAGCACAGGGAGCCTATGAGTGTCGAGAGCAGCGCTGGGCATTCAGCGCAGCTCCCTACGCTAAAAACTGCTATCGTGGTTTAGTAAAAAGGGAGGGGGTATATTTGTCTATTTTTGTATGGTTGTTACTGAGGTGATAGTGCTTAGAGTCATCTGCTTTGACCTCTTTGAAAAACCCTGGAATAGGAATGATGATTAACATTTTCTATGCATACAGTGTGCTTTGTGTTTTTTTTTAATTTTATTGTTGGTAGATCATTTTGACTTGGTCATTTAAAAAGTAGCTCGCAAGCCCAAAAAGTGTGGGCACCCCTGGTCTAGAGTGATACCGAGTATTTTTATGTTTTTGGATATTGGGTATTCGTGATTGTTTATTTTTATCGAAGTTTTCGTAATTTTGTCGTTAGGACTAGCCAGAAAGACTTTTGTTTTCTCTGCGTTTAGTTTTAGTTTGAAATTAGTGGTCCATTTATCAATTTCGGTCATTATGTTTGAGAGGTTGTCTACAATTTCTTTTGTGATGTCGTTTAAGGGGATTAGTATGGATATGTCGTCTGCATAAATGTAGTGTATTAAGTTGAGTTTTTGTAGGAGGTGACCCAAGGAGGCGATATAGATATTGAAAAGGGTGGGCGATAGGGGGGAGCCTTGGGGCATGCCTGACGGGTTTTTCCATGGTTTGGAGTAGTTTCCATTGCTGATTACTCGGTAGGATCTGTTTGTTAGGAATTCTTGGAACCATTTCTTTGCCTTACCAGAAATTCCCATTACTTCAAGGCTCAGTAGCATGATTTCGTGGTCAACCAGGTCGAACGCACTGATGAGGTCTAATTGTAGAATCAGTGCGCTTTTGCCTTTGCTAAAGAGATCATAGAAGTGGTTCAGTAAGGAGGCTAAGACAGTTTCTGTGTTGTATCCTTTCCTGAATCCTGATTGGTGTTCACTAAGGATGTTAAATTTGTCCAGGTAGTTGACTAGTTGAAGGTTGACCAATCCTTCCTGTATCTTTGTGAAAAGGGGAATGCTTGCTATGGGTCTGAAATTGGATGTCAGTGCTGAGGAGGTTTTCTGATCTTTAGGGATTGGAGTGATTAGTATGTGTCCTATTTTTTTTGTTTAATGTCCCGCTTGTAAGGGCGGTTGTTAGCCATACGAATAGTTCCTTTTTAAAGTCTGGAGGGGCAACTGTCATGATTTTTGGGGGACGTGCGTCAAGTAGACAGTTAGATTTGGTGTACTTGTTGAATAAATTTAGGAACTGATGCCAGTTTGGGTATTCGAGGTGGTCCCATATCATGTCAACTCTGGTGTCTTGGTCGTGGGGTTCGAGGTATTGAAGAGCGTTTGTTGTGGTTGTGGGTAGGGTTGCTCTTAGCTCAGTGATTTTGTTTTGAAAGAAGTTGGCTAGGGTTTGTGCCGATGGAGTGGGCTCGTTGTCCTTTTTCAGTATTTGTGTTGTATTGGTTATTGTTTTTACTAGTTTGAACAATTCTTTGCTGTTTATTTTTGAAGAACCAATTTTTTTTTGCATAATGCTTAGTGCGTTTTTCTTTGATCAAATTTTTGTATATTTTCATTTTTTGTTTCCAGCTTGTCTTGTCTGACTCATTGTTTGTTTTTTGCCAGATTCTCTCCAATTTTCTTAGTTCCTGTTTGGTGGTTAGTAGTTCACAGTCAAACCATTCATTTGGTGGTCTATTTTTCTTTTTGTATGTTTTATATGGTGCTATTTGGTCTAGGAGTTCTTTGCTGTAAGTTTCCCATCTTGTAGGGAAATCCTGAATTTCATTGGTAATGGGATGTAACTCGTAATGGGTCCAGAATTCGGTTGGGTTGATAGTGCCGCGGCTGGTTATTGTGTTCGTGTTTACGTTTTTGTGTTTTTGTTGTGTATTCTGTTTTAGCCAGTGTAGGTTGAACTTGCCAATGTAGTGGTCTGACCAGATGCATTTTTCCCAGGGTCCTGGGTAGTATTGTATTTTGGGGACTGTTGCTTCTTTGTGGGAGAAGGTGATTAAGTCTAGTTTGTGTCCTTTTTCATGGGTTATTTCTGCGTCTGGATTTGGAAAGTCCAGTGACATTAGGAAGTTGGCAATTTCAGTTATTTCTGGTGTGGTCTTTTGATCAAGGTGAGTGTTTATGTCACCCAGAAGCAGGTTGTATGATCCTTTTAGGGTAGATAAGGTAAGGAATTTGGCAAATTCATCTTTTGCTTTTGACCATTTTTTGGGTGGAATATAGAATAAAGTTGTGACCAGTGACTCTTCTAACTGTGCGCTAGTGATTCTGCACGTTAGTATTTCAAGGTTTTCTGAAGACTTGGAGTCAGTCTTGATGTAGTCGAGGTGTTCCTTTAGAATGATCGCTAGTCCTCCTCCTTTTTTCCAGGTTCTTGATAGAGGGATAATTTTGTATCCCTGAGGTAGGATCTCTTTCAAGATAGTATCTGTGTCAGAGATCATCAATGTTTCTGTCAGAAACAGGAGATCAGGTTTTGTTTGTAGTATCCAATCATTTATTATGTGGGCTTTGTTTCTCACGGAGCGGGTATTTAGGTAGTATCCCTTAATGTTTTCGTAATTTTTTGCTGTAAGGATTTCCGAATATGTTAGCCTTTTTATGTTTCTGTTGCCGATCTTGTTCTTGTGTGGCTTGCGGTGTTTGCGGGTGGTGTTTAATACCGTGATTTGCTGAAGATCTTGTTTTGGCTGCTCTTGTAGGAGTTGGAGGGGGTTGGTGGGCTTAGTTAGTTCGACTGGTCTGAGCCAGGAGATGGGATAGGTGTGCATAGGTTGGGGGGGGGGTTGTCTTCATTTCCCCAGCATTTAGAGCATAGGAGGTATAGTATCCCTAATAGTAGTTGCTGTTTATTGCAGGTTGCCATGTTGTGAGATGAGGTGTGCGGATCGGGTTGTGGGGAGAGGGGACTATTGCCTGACTGGGTGAGGCAGATAGGGACAGTCAGCGATTGATAGAAATGGGTAGAGGTGGAGTGAAACTGGTTGTGTAGTCCGTGTAAGTTAAGTGTAAGGGACTGAGTTAAGTTGCAAGAGCAGGTTAAGCAAGGGGAGAACTTACGGTGTGAAAGTAGAGAAAGATTATATCTGGGGTAGGAGGCTTATCATATGGTATATAGTGGTAACAGGTTAAGTATAAGGAGAAAGACAGCTGTGACTGGTTATGCAAGTAGTATCAGAACCATTCATAGGACCTACAGGGATCCCTGAAGAAGACAATAGTGTCGAAACATGGCCCGTGTCGGGTCCATATGTTTCCAGGGTATAAGGCCCTAGACATTTTTATGTGGATTATTAATTTGTTTCAACAAAGCCTTCAACTTGGACATCAACTCTCCACAAATCTAATATTAATTACATAATAATAATAATAACTTTATTTTTCTATACCGCCATAGTCAAATGACTTCCAGGCGGTTCACATCGAAAGAAGGCTGGACAATCAGCGAATTACAGAATGCAAGAGGAGAAATGTTACATATAAATTGGGGTTATGTGAGAAGAGTTACATGAAAAATTACATCAGGTTTGTGAAGGGAAATATCATAGTGAGAGAAGGTCATTTGTTTAGGCGATGAATTTGTCAAATAGAACGGTTTTAATTGATTTTCGGAATGCGCCGTAGGTCTGCCTGGCTCTATTTATGTGGTTTCCCAGCCAGGATTGCTGTCTGCTTGCTTGGAACATGAAGGTTCTGTCCAGGAAGGATTTCTATTTGCTGCCTGTGATTTTTGGGTATATAAAGATGTTTCAGTTTCTGGTTGTTCGTGTGGGGTTGTGTAGCGTGAAGTGTGGTAACAGGTAGGAAGGCGCTAGGCCCCAGACCTGTTTGAAACAGATACAAGCAAAGTTGAACAGTATCCGCGCCTACATTGGCAACCAGTGCAGTTTTTTGTAGTAGGGGCTAATATAGTCCTTTTTCCTCAGTCTGAAAATCAAGCGAACTGCAGTGTTTTGCACTATTCTGGGGGGGGGGGGATACCCAGGTAGACGATGTTGCAGTAGTCCAGGATAGATAGGATCAGCGACTGCACCAGTAATCTAAAGGAGGTTGTGTCGAAGTATTTTTTAATAGTCCTTAGTTTCCACAGCGTGTAAAAGCATTTCTTCACCAGTAAGTTTGTGTGGTCAGCCATGGTTAAGTGTGTATCTAGTGTGATGTGTAGTGAATTTGTAGCAAAGGTTAAACCCAGTGGTGTAGATGCTGCACAATGCAAATCCAAATCAACAAAACCACCCAAAAAGCATTTTTCACCCTGCGCAACCTTCGGAAAATAAGAAAATTCTTCGAAAAAGACCACTACAGGATCATAGTCCAATCCCTTGTCCTAGGACTAGTGGACTATTGCAATATCCTCTACCTTCCATGCCCCACAAACTTGATAAGCCAATTACAGACCATTCAAAACACAGCCCTCAGGCTGATCTATTCACTCGGAAAATTCGACCATGTCACCAACGCCTACCTAGACTCTCACTGGCTACCGATACGAGCTCGAATCCAATCCAAATTTTATTGTCTGTTACTCAAAGCATTAGACGGAACTGCACCCACCTACCTCAACCACCGTCTGAATCGCAACCGCACATCCAGACTAAGAAGAACCCAGATCCTATTCTCCTACCCACCACTCAAGGGAACTCAGCGCAAGAAGTTGGATGACAGCCTCCTAGCGACGCAGGCAGCGAAGCTGGACCCCCGCATCTCCAACCTGTTGACAACTACAAGTGACTATAAATCATTCCGAAAATAAATCAAAACTCTCCTATTTAGAAAAACTATACAGCCTTCTTATCCCCCCCCCCACCCTCGCATCCTCTCCCCTTCACGCAAACCACTAGCTGACCTCCTACCACTCTACTAATATCTCCCCAATGACCCTATCAATTATCCTACCCCTAATTTCTTCTTCCCTACTAGTACTCCTCAATTTTTTTTCTCCCTTCCTCAATATCCCCCTCTGCCTCCCCTACTTAATGTTCCCTTAATTGTAATTCCCCTGCATCTACTGTGTAAGCGTCCCCTAAATTGTAACCTACTATCTTATACTGTAATCCGCTTAGAACTGCAAGGTACAAGCGGAATAGAAGTCACTAATGTAATGTAATGTAATGTAAGTGTAGTAATGGGGGGGAGGGCTTTGAGGAACCGGGTCTCCTCCCCTTTGGCTTGGGACCCCTCTTCCCTTACGGCTGGTGGGGACCGGCCAAAGACATTGCCTACTTGAGTCGTGCTTGCGGTGGCACTTAATTCACTCAGGTGCGCCTCAGGCCTAACTCAGCGCGTGTGGGAGAACTGGCATTGGTGGCTGAAGCGCGTCTGAGTGAATTAAGTACCGCCTAGGTGTGTATGTGCAAACACGCGTGTGGCGATGCCAGCATTCTGCACGTGTATGGGGGAATCTCTGTATATGGCGTCTAATGTTACACTCAACTTTCACACCAAGTTTTCAGCAAGGAAAAACGTTGTAAGGAATGGAAGTCCCCCGAAAAAGGGCCGAAATGGCAGACCCGCGCGAAAACACACTTAAGCACCCATTTATAGACTATCACCTAAGACAGTGGTTCCCAACCCTGTCCTGGAGGACCACCAGGCCAGTCGGGTTTATGGGATAGCACTCATGAATATGCATGAGAGAGATTTGCATATAATGGAGGTGACAGGCATGCAAATGTGCCCCATGCATATTCATGAGAGCTAGCCCGAAAACCCGACTGGCCTGGTAGTCTTTCAGGACAGGGTTGGGAACCACTGACCTAAGGCCCAGAGTCTTGAAATGATTCTGTGTCTCACTTCCGTCTCACCACACAATTGTTTCCCACGTACTCACCTTTATAAGACCCCCAGGGACCCCTGAAGAAGACTTTTTGTCGAAACGCAGTCCATGTTGGGTCCTGTATCCCTAGTGGACTAGGTCCTTTAAGGCTTTTATGTGGATAATTAATTTTTATGTGGATGAAATTATTTTATGTGGATGATTTCGGTGTACCTTTGGAACTTTGACACTTTCAAATAAAGTCCATTTAGGAACATCATCACTCCACAGAGCTTTTTTTTGGTTTTCAAAGCGGTTCACAACAAGAAAAGTAAAATAACATACAGATAAAACAGGCAGATATAATTAAAATACATCAATTAAAAAGCAAGATAATTTAAAACAGAACGCATTAAGATGTCAACCTATCAAACAGATGTGTCTTTAACAATTTTCTAAAATCAAAATAGGAAATAGCCTCTTGTATAGTTTTTCCAAGCCACATGTTCAATTTGGCAGCCTGAAACAGAGCTATTGTCAATCAAAAAGTGACTTGTGGTTACAGCGGTCTGTGACACGAATAGTTCTTCCATGGTTCCGTTAGTGATCAGGATTTTAACACAACTCTTGCATCTTTTAGATGTAAAACCGAGCAGAGGAGATAGTATAGGGAGGGGCATTAGTTCAGATGTGTCAGTGGTGCATCCCACCCCCTCATCTTCTCCTCTCTCCTAGGCTGTGATGAGGAATACATTTACATGAATAAAGTGATCCTCAAGAAGCAGGACGAGGAGCCGGCCGGACCACAGCACGGTATGGAAACTGTCTTCTCCTACTGATGTAAACAGAACCTGTCTGAGATAGATGAACTCCTGTGTCTAGATCACGGGTGTCAAAGTCCCTCCTCGAGGGCCGCAATCCAGTCGGGTTTTCCCCAATGAATATGCATGAGATCTATTTGCATGCACTGCTTTCATTGTATGCTAATAGATCTCATGTATATTCATAGGGGAAATCCTGAAAACCCGACTGGATTGCGGCCCTCGAGGAGGGGCTTTGAAACCCCTGGTCTAGATGGTCTTATTCTTTGTGTTTTGTCCTGTGTTGTAGCTCTGTATCAGACATCACTAGAAGCTGTGACCAATGGGGATTCAGATCAGCATTCGTCGGCACCTCAGAAGAGCCTTCCCGATCTCCCCCCATCCAAGACGGTAAGTCTACTTGTATCCTCATGGGCAGATTCTGCCGTACAGTTGCATTTCCCCAGGGGGATGAAATGGAGCTCTCTGGAGCCGCTTAGCGCAAGCCATGAAACGCAGTCCCCTGGCAGGAGACACCTGCAATAGGGAGGGCGTGAAGCATAAAGAGGTCAAAAATGTATCTGGATATTACATTAATGATTACAGGCAATCCTCATACTTACAAACCGGGGTCTGCTTCCCTCTTTCTCCCTTCTGTGTCGCAACGCGTCCTTCATCACCCTTCCCTCCCATGCCTCCCTCCTGTGCGCGTTTACCTCCACTGGTCGGCTCCCTCCTCCCAACCGCACATGTCTTCACAAAGCCGCGGCCGCGGTTCCTTCACGTGGCCCTCGGCTAACCCGGAAGCCTTCCCTCCAACATCAGAGGACATGTCCAGGGAAATCCTATGAAGAACCCCATTTTCAGTTAAACCAAACAAAATTTGAAACTGAATCCAACTATGGTTGGAACAGAATAACAGTGTTACTGATGCTTCACAGAGAGTATCCTTCAGCTTAAAACATCCCTCATCTTTTCTCCTCTGGGTTTGTATTATGACACTAATGACCTTTCCCACAATGTTTCCAAGAGCAGATGGGAGGGGCTGCTATTTCCTGCCGCAGGCAGGGCCAAATAGCTAGCTTCTAACAGTTGGAGGACAAATATGAAGAGACGCACAACAGAAGGGGGGGGGGGTAAGAAGGCTGGATAAGAGCCAGGAGAAAGAGGACGAAGGGTAACGTCATGGATTCTGGTTTTTGTCACGTTCATCTTTATCTCCACTTTTTTTTTTCCCAAATGATTTTCTTCTAAAAATAGCTCTAAAATCACTGGGTGGAGGTTCATGGATGCTCTGCGAGGGAGAGGGGATGTGAAAAATAAGACCTAGAAACATGATGGCAGATAAAGGCCATATGGCCCATCTAGTCTGCCCATCCGCAGCATCCACTATCTCCTCCTCTCCCTATTGGCTAAGGCTCTTAACATTTGCATCTCCTCTTCCTATTGGCTAAGGCTCTTCGCACCTCCATTGTGATGTCATAGAACTTTATGGTTATAGAAACATAGAAATATGATGGCAGATAAAGGCCAAATGGCCCATCCGCAGCATCCACTATCTCCTCCTCTCCCTATTGGCTAAGGCTCTTAACATTTGCATCTCCTCTCCCTATTGGCTAAGGCTCTTTACAGCTGCATTGTGATGTCATAGAACTCTAATAATATATTAACATGATGGCAGATAAAGGCCAAATGGCCCATCCGCAGCATCCACTATCTCCTCCTCTCCCTATTGGCTAAGGCTCTTAACATTTGCATCTCCTCTTCCTATTGGCTAAGGCTCTTCACACCTGCATTGTGATGTCATAGAACTTTATGATTATAGAAACATTGTAACATGACGGCAGATAAAGGCCAAATGGCCCATCTAGTCTGCCCATCCGTAGTAACCATTATCTCTTTCTCTCTCCAAGAGATCCCACGCGAGATCCTTAGATTCTCTGTTGGTCTGGGGATCTCTCTCATGACAAATTATTTGACATTATTTGTCAAATGATTGGAACATGTAAGCAAAAAAGCAAGTGACCCCTCCCCCCTAAAACAAAAATCACAAAAATCAAATCTTTAACTTGCCAGGTGGCGGGAAAAATGGATTCGCTAGAATCTCACTGGTCTAAAGTTGAACAGCAGGAGTATCCCATCTAAGACGAAACATATCAGCGCAAAACTGAGTCCGCTGAAGCCAGCATCAGGGGGTGGTTAATGGGGGACAGCGCCTTAGCTCAGAGGCAGCTCAGATGATACCTTCCCCTACCCCAGTATATTTACCTTAAATGTCATTCGATCCTATTCAAAAATGTAATTCTCCCTTCTGACCCCTTGTATTCAAATGTATTGAACGCAAACATCGTTCTGTCTGTTTGTCCGTCCTGTAAGTCTTAGGGGTCCTTTTATCAAGCCGCACTAGCAGGGATAGCGCGTCGGACATTTCATCAGGCGCTAACCCCTGCAGCCGGCTAAAAAACTAGCGCGGCAGGCAGTTGTACGCGCGGTATTACGCGCATTAAACCCCTACCGCAGCTTGATAAAAGGACCCCTTAATGTTTGTTTCCCATTTCTTATAAATTTATTAATATAAATCGCCTAGAAGTTGCTATAGGTGGTATAACATATTTTAATAAGACTAGAAAACTTGAAACTAAGAGGAAGATTCTATAATATCGCTGGTAAAATCCAACGGGCCTCTGTCACGGCCGTATAGGTAACGATTTCAAAAGGCCGAGTGATTCTCGTAAAACCGCACATGCAAATGAGGTTCGAGGAGGGTCACCGAATTTACAGGAGACGGGTCGCTGGCGATAGCGATCGGCACATGCGCCCACTATATGCCCACATCAAAAGGTCTGCGTCACATGCAGCTGTGGCAAAAGCTACGTCATGTCAATCGCAGACACGCCAGCGCTATTGGATGGAAGGAGAGAGAGGAGAGGGAAGGTGTGAGCGTCGGCTTTTAACACGTGCGCATAAGATACGCCTTTAATACACGCACTCGAGTGGCTTGCTTCTGAGATCTTTTTTCCCCCAAAACTACTATAATTTATGTGAATAGTATTTTCTTTTTTTTTTAAATGCACACCTGAGATGTGCTTTGCACAGTACCAGCACCAGGGCCGGATTTAGATGAAAAGAGGCCCTAGGCTATTCCACTTATGAGGCCCTTTCACCTCCCATTTTTAAGTTTGTAAATTACATGAGAGATAATAAAATGCATCATTACTGAGATATATATCAATATGTTAAATGAAACATGTTGTTAAAGCAGTGTTCCCTCTAAGCTGCGCTGGCGTGCACTGGCGCACAAAATATTAGGTCGCAGCGCACAAGTTTCTCGTCACAGCGCAGGACCGGCAAGATTGACTCATTTGAACTTCCTGCATCAGCATCGGAAGCGTGCGCTGGGCCGGAGAGATCTTGGGGAGCCTCCGACAGTGGCTTTCTCCCCTCTCTGCAGCTCTCCTTTACTTCCCAGCGCAGCGATTCACGAAGGCAGCCTCGGGGCTTTTGCTGAGTCGCGGCTGCCTCTGATGATGCAACTTCCTCTTTCCTCAGAGGCGGCGCGACACAACAAAGGACCCGAGGCTGCCTTCGTGAATCGCTGCGCTGGGAAGTAAGAAGAGCTGCTGGGAGGGGAGAAAACCACTATCAGTCTGGGAAGCTGCTGGGCAGGGGAAAAAAGGGAGAGCTGCTACTGGAAAGGGAGAAGGAGAGATGCTTCTGGGAGGGGAGGAGGGAAAGGAATCTGGGAAGCTGCTGGGCCAGGAAAAAAAAGGGACAGCTGCTACTGGAGAGGGAGAAGGAGAAGGAGAGATGCATCTGGGAGGGGAGGAGGGAAAGGAATCTGGGAAGCTGCTGGGCCAGGAAAAAAAAGGACAGCTGCTACTGGAGAGGGAGAAGAAGGAGAGATGCTTCTGGGAGGGGAGGAGGGAAAGGAATCTGGGAAGCTGCTGGGCAAGGAAAAAAAGGGACAGCTGCTACTGGATAAGGAGAAGAAGGAGAGATGCTTCTGGGAGGGGAGGAGGGAAAGGAATCTGGGAAGCTGCTGGGCTAGGAAAAAAAGGGACAGCTGCTACTGGAGAGGGAGAAGGAGACGGAGAGATGCTTCTGGGAGGGGAGGAGGGAAAGGAATCTGGGAAGCTGCTGGGCAAGATAAAAAAAGGGACAGCTGCTACTGGAGAGGGAGAAGAAGGAGAGATGCTTCTGGGAGGGGAGGAGGGAAAGGAATCTGGGAAGCTGCTGGGCAAGGAAAAAAAAAGGGACAGCTGCTACTGGAGAGGGAGACGGAGAGATGCTGCTGGGAGGGGAGGAAGGGAAGAGAGTTACTGCTGGACAGGAGGCTGGGAGAAAGAAAGAAAGGGGGCAGGCAGGGAAACAGAAGGAAAGAAGAGAAACAGAAAAAAAGAAAGAAAGGTCAGGGAGAGAGGAAGAAAAAGTTGGGGGAGGGAATGAGGTGTGGAGGAGAGAAAGCATACAGGCTGATAGAAGGGAAGAAAGATTGGATGCACAGTCAGAAGAAGAAAGTGCAACCAGAAATCACCAGACAAGGTAGGAAAAATGATTTTATTTTAAATTTAGCAAAGTGGAGGCAGTATTACCACAGTTTTCAAAGGAATTTGCCCAAATAACTTAATAGTTAACTGGGTAAATTCCCAGAGATGAAAACTTCCCTTCACTTACTATGCACAGTTCTGAATTTATATCTGCTGTCTATATTTTACAATATGGTCCCCTTTTACTAAACCGCAATAGTGGTTTTTAGCGCAGGGAGCCTATGAGCGTCAAGAGCAGTGCTGGGCATTCAGCGCAGCTCCCTGCGCTAAAAACTGCTATTGTGGTTTAATAAAAAGGATGGAGGGTATATTTGTCTATTTTTGTATGCTATAAAAACCAAATACAGAGAGAGACTGAGAGCTGTTGACGAAGAGCTACGTGTGTGTCTTTCTTCCATTCCAGCCAGAATATCAGCTTTGTGTTCAGCCAAACAGGCCCAGGTTTCGCACTGAATAAAGTATTTTATAATTTTTATAATTTTTATTTCATAATAAAGTAATTATAAAATACTTTCTTTGTGTTTATTTGATTCCTATTCAAGAGAATTACTTTATATATAGTCAATATAGGCAGAGAGTTAAATTTTTTAACATTTTCTAATGGTGGTGTGCCTCGTGATTTTTTTCATGAAACAAGTGTGCCTTTGCCCAAAAAAGGTTGAAAAACACTGGTCTAGAAATTGAAAGCATCAAACGTATTGTCTTCTGGACTGTTTTTAATTTACAGTTTACACATATGGATGTAACAGACATAACTACATTTGTTGTAAAACATTTATTAAGATATCATTTCATCCCTACAATTTCTGTGTTCTTAAAAATATTATTTAACGTTATTTAATTTAGCGTGTAGGCCTAAAATTCCTTTGAATACCTCGTCCTCATGTATCAGCAACTTTGACAACATATTTATTTGGCTCATAACTTGCTGGCGCCCGATATTTTTAGCTCACAGTGAAAAAAGTTTGCTCACAACACCCGCCCGCTTAGAGGGAACACTGATTGGCACTAACCTTTATTAAAAATGTGACACGGATCACAAATAAAAAAAAGTTGAGAACACTTATTTGGACATTTATTCTCAGCACCATATATAGTACTTGTAACAATAACTAATCAAACATAACACACAACATTGCCCCTTCCTATGTCCATAGTGCCCCCAGTGCGTCCTTCCTCACCTCACCCCCCTCCGATGCCCGCCTGCCTCCCATCCCCCTTCCATTGAACACCCCCCATGCCATCCTGCCTGCCTGCCTTCCATTAAACCCCCCCCCACCCCTCCTCCGTTGCCAGCCTGCTTGCCTCCCATCCCCCTTCCACTGAACTCCCCCCCCCCCCCCGATGCCAGTCTGGGCCGCTCTGTCCTGACGGATCCACGTTTTGCCTCTCTCCCCATGGGGCTGGGCTTTGCCGAGCTGTTTCTGGACTGACGTCTTTCCCTCCCCAATCCTCCTCCCAGGGCGAGAAAAAGAAAGGGAGAAGCCGAGTCGGCGCCCCGTTGTGGCCGGAGCTGGTTCCGATCCCGAAGCGTAGAATTTCTCCTTATTTTCGGTTCAGTGTTTTAGTGTTCACTGATTTTAGAATAGTGTAATTTTAATTTTGCTAACAATTTGAATGTAGGCCCCTCTTGATCTTGAGGCCCTAGGCTGAAGTCTAGTTAGCCTATAGGAAAATCCGGCCCTGACTAGCACCCCTGGACCAACTAGCAATTTTTGGTCATCAAAGCGGGCGCCGTGCTTGGAAAATCACCCAGCAATGATAGAGTATGCCCGGAATGCTCGTTTAAATATTGATGAACTCATTTTAAGACCACTTTAATATTAATGACCTTGTTGGAATACATTTGCACGGCAGAGTCGGAGTCTGCCAGGAAGCTCAGAAAAGACCACGGTGAGCCATTTCAAAAATCGGCCAGTAAAATCCTGCCACGCTAAGCCAGCTGGAGATGGTTTAGCGACCATCGTTAAAGGCACGGTAAGTTTGGAGAATCCTCCCCTAAGACCTCTAGAGAATGTGGAAAGATCTAGTGAAATGCAGGGTGTTTTGTGCAAAAAAAAAGTGTAGTCATGCGTTTGAGATGCAGAAACTTGAAATCGGTTACAACGGCTGATGAAATGTTATGTTTGGTGTCAACGTGAGAGAAAATCAGTATTGCAGTGTGACTAAACCGGGCATATGATGGTTGCTGTTGGACCTGTAAATCCCCTGATGGCTCCTTACTGCATATGTTGCATTCTTGTGCACATGTTTCCTCTTTCTGGTCGAATGTATGGTCTACAATTACTCGTATCTTTCACATTAATGATGCTTTTTCTTTGGACTTGCTGTTTACTGGATCCTCAATACTCTCTTCCCACCACTCATAAACGCCTGCTAATTATACAGTGGAACCTTGGTTTACAAGCATAATTCGTTCCAGAAGCATGCTCGTAAACCAAATTGCTCGTATATCAAAGCAAGTTTCCCCATAGGAAGTAAGGGAAACTGCTTTGATTGGTTCCACCTCCTCCCCTCCCCCCCCACGAGGCTACCGGCGCTGCTCCATTCTCCCTCCCCCCTTGACGCTGTTCCAAACCCCTCCCCGCGATCCAGCTTCCCCCCCCTGCGAACCAGCATCCCCCCCCCCGCTCGCGTTCCCCCCCCTCCACCGCGATCCTACTTTCCCCCCTCCCGAGCAGTCAATGACACCCTTTACCCGACTTGGCACCAGTGCTGGTGCCCGAAGATCCTACCTCTCGCTCTCTCCGAGATTGAGAGCGAGACCAGAAGGCTTTGAGCATGCGCAAATGCTCAAAGCCAGTCCAGCCCAGCCCAGACCAGAAGGAGGATCTCCAATGCACCGTCCAGCCCAGGCCGCGCCAGAAGAGGGAGGATCTTCGGGCACCGGCACTGGTGCCAAGTAGGGTAAAGGGTGTCATTGACTGCTCGGGGGAGGAATGGAGGGAAGTAGGATCGCGGTGGAGGGGGGGCAATGCGAGCGGGGGAGGGAAGCCAGATTGCTGGGGGGGGCGCTCGTACAGCGAGGCAAGCTCGGTTTACGAGGCACCAAGTTTGCGAATGTTTTGCTCGTCTTGCAAAACACTCGCAAACCAGTGCACTCGTAAACCGAGGTACCACTGTACTTCTATTTACTGCTCTTTCCACTATTCTTCAACATTAGAAGGATACTACGAAACTGCATGTTAATCAGTGGTGGAACTCAATATGCCTCCTAGTGAAATTTGAATGTCATTTTGCTGAACGCAACAACTCCATGACCTCTTATGCAAAAACCTGGACCCCATTACTTGAGTATTGTAAATCAGATCCTTGAATTTTGCCCTCATTTGTATAATCTCTGCCTTATCTCACCCTTTGATGGAAGATATCTCAGGTACTTTTCAGGCTGCACTATATATTGTATGCATTACTTTCTTTTACATTTGGATGTTTTATGCTGGCTACATTGGTAGAATACTTCTCATAATTTATTTTATAACCTCTTCATTGCTATACGCCATCTCACCCCTTTCTTGTTTATGCATTTCCCATTTATGACTGTAATTTTACTGTGGATACACTTCACATTTGTTAATGATCCTTGTTGGAGCACCCATATTGTTGGCTTTGAACTCCACACTTATAAAATCAATAAAACTCCTTGCACTAAAAAAAAAAACACAAAATAAATTTAAACAAAGCAATATAAAAATTTAAAAAATTTATTAAAATTAACAATTTAAACAGAGGTTTTTTGTTGTTTTTTTTTTTTTAAATCATTTTTATTAGAGAGTCAACAAGAGAAACAAGCAGAACACAGGGTAAAAAATATGTTTTTCTTGGAGATGGCTGTTGTTTTCTTCTTCTAAACCGAGGTTTTTTGACCGGTGATAGTACCCTTAAACCCCTAATTGGGGTCTTTCTATTCACTCGACTCTTGGGGTTCTTTAAGGCCTTTTTTCTTCTGTTTAGATTACATCATTAGCGTCATTTAGGGCCTCTTCTATTTAACTGCGCTAGCAGTTTCTAGCATGGGGAGGCACGCTGCTCTCGACACTCATAGAGTTCCTATGAGCGTCGGGAGCAGCGCAGGCCATTCAGGGCGGCTCTCTGAGCCACAAACTGCTAGCGCAGTTTGATAGAAGAGAGGGGTTAGTGTTCAGCATACAGAGATTATTTTGGGATTTCCATTTGAACAATAATTTAAAGTTCCACATTTGACATGTCAGTCTGCACTGTATAATGGTGTCTCACTACACTTTTCCCTCGGTATTCGTGGGGGTTAGGTGCAGAGCCGGACCGCGAAGTGTGAAAAATCACCCCGCCTCCCTCCCGCATCCCCGGAACCTTTCTTGATGGTCTAGCGGTGAAGCGGGGCTACAATGGGAACTCCCGGCAGCCATTCTGATGATGGCTCTGCACGGGGCAGGAGCATAGGACGATCGCTCCTGCCCCGCTTCACCGCTAGACCACCAGGTAAGGTTCCGGGGAGGCTTGGACAGCTTAAAAATAGCCAAAAGAGGGACTTTCAGTGATGTCATGCGGTTGAGCAGACGCTGAGAGGCTCTGCTCCCGTCCTTGAGTCCCCTCTCACCTGCAAATTAGCCGCTCTTTGGCCGGGTCGTGGTCTGTGGGTTTTGGAGGCCGTGCATGCAAGTGTCCAGCTTCGCAGGGTGGTGTTCAGCGATCTATGGCGACTCGGCCGGTTCGCAAGGAACGAGAGCGCGGCAAGCCTCCGGATTCCAAGATGGTGTCGGCATCCAACCCCGTGAGCCCCAGCGTTCCTCCTGCCGCCATGTAGTCGGCCGAAATCCTGGCGGAGATCACGGCGGCGGTCAAGTCTGCCATTGACAAGAAGCTCCAGCAGTTTTTTGATAAAATTGATGCGGCCCATGAGCGTTTGGACAGCATAAGCTTGGAGCTGGATGAGACCCAGAATCGTGTGAGCACCCTGGAGGATAGGGTCTCTCCAATGGAGTCTGGCACAGCCCGGATGCCTAAGCAGTTGGCCCAACTGATGGAGAAGGTGGATGACATTGAAAATCGAGCCTGCAGGAACAATCTTCAGTTGGTTGGGCTACCGGAGCAGATTGTGGAGTCTGATCTGGTGGCATTTTTGGAACAATGGATCCCGGAGTCCCTGTCTCTGGATCCCCGTCTGGGCAAGTTGCGAGTGGACCGTGCCCACCGCTTGGGGCCTAAGGGGGCTGATGACGCGAGGCCTCGGGTGGTCATTTTTAAAATTCTGAACTTTGCCCACAAATTCGCCATCTTGCAGGCAGTCCGGGCGGGCAGGGGTCTGCAACACGAAAATTAAAAAATTCTGTGCTTCCAGGACTATTCATCTATGGTGGCAGTGCGCCGGAGGGAGTTCACCCCCATCTGCTCAGCCTTGTTTACCCATAAGGTTAAATTTGCCCTCTTGTATCCAGCACGACTTCAGATCCAGCGGGAGGGCAGACATCAGACTTTTGATTCGCCTGCAGAGGCCCTTGCCTTCGTCAACACGTTGGGCATCATAGTGGTCCCGCCTGCGGTCACTTGACCACATCAAGGACCCCGGGACCTTTCTGTTGGGGATACTTGACTCTTGGTTTGCTTGATTTGTGGTTTGTGGTTTGCCGTGCGTGGCTGGTTTGTCTGGAAGGCGGGTGGATGAGGTCTGGTTGCAGAGTGAGTGTGGTGGAGATTGACTTTTCGGTGTGCCTCCACTTTGTATTCCTGGGGGTGGCGGAATGTTGGTTGGTAGTGGGCTGGTTCTATATACTGTTTCTGAAGGTTTGTTATGTGCTTTGTTGTAAGGGGGAGAGGAATGGGACGTTTGCTGTGAAGTGTTTTTTCCTGGGGATTGTATTGGGATGGGAGTGGGGTGGGGGACCTTAGAGGTTAGGGCTGGGGTCTTAGGGGTTGGGGGCGGGGTGGGGTATGTACTCCAGTGTTGGGGTAGTCTCTTTCAGGGGGGGCTTGGTGGTGTCTTTTTTGTTCAGTGGTTAGGGGGGGGGGGTCCGGTGAGGGCTGGGCGCTGGACTTGCCCATTTTCAATCTTGTATCCACTGTTTGTTTTATGGTGGTATGATACTGGGTGAGTCCACTCTACGGGCCTGCTCGTGGAACATGGCGGGTATAAATTCACCTGTCAAACGCTCCAAACTATTACAGTCCTTAAAGAAACAATGTATGCATATTGCTTGTCTCCAGGAGACACATTTGTCAGATAGTGAGCATGATAAATTGGCTAAGGGTTGGGTAAGGGAGGTCTACTACTCCTCAGGCACTACTCATAGTGCCGGAGTGGCGATCCTTTTAAGTAAATTCCTTCCTTATACTGTTCATAAAGTGGTTAAGGACCCGGGGGGGGAGGTATCTGTTTTTACATCTGGAGGTGCAAGGGATGGAGGTGGTGATTGCTAATATCTATGCCCCTAATGTTTTTAATATGGACTTTTTTCAACAGCTTATGGGTTTGTGTGCCACCTTTCCACAGCTCCCCATCCTGATGTTTGGTGATTTTAATGCAGTCCTTGACCCAGAGATGGATCGTCTCGGCGGGACTTCTTTCACTGACGATAGGCCTACGCGGCGCTTTACTCACTTTTGCCAGGTGTTGGACTTGGTGGACGTCTGGCGATTTTACCATCCCATAGATAAGGATTTCACACATGTTGCGTGGGCTCATCCTTCTATGTCTCGGATAGATTATATCTTGGTGTCTTCCTCTTTTCTCCCTAAGGTGTTTTGCGCAGAAATTGGCACCCTTTCTATTTCTGACCATGCTTTAGTGTGTGTGGAACTCCAGGGTGTCCAGTTGGGATCTACACCTGGTCACTGGAGGTTCCCTAAATATCTTTACTGGGATAAGGGTTATAGAGAGTATATTGTACAGAAATGGGACCAATACCTGCTGGACAATCTATCTAATGTACCTGGGGTAGTGAAGGATTAAGCGACTTGTCCGGGGTCACAAGAAACAGCACAGGGATTGAACCCATAACCTCGGGGTGCAGAGGCTGTAGCTCTAACCACTGCACCACACTCTCCTATACATACCACACTCTGTGTTCGCCCTTAGTTCATCTATCTTTCTTGGCCATTTTCGAAAAACAAAACGTCCAAATGAAAAACGTACCAAACGAGCCATTTGGACATAGGAGGAACCAGCATTTCAGTGCACTGGCCACACAGACACCCCAGCAGAGTATTGGGACATCCAAGGGGAGGCACTGCACTGAACTTCACATAAAGGGTCCCAGGTGCAGATCCCACCATAGGCCCCTTACATTCTGTGGGGAGCCCAAAAAACTCACCCAACACTAATTGTACCCAACTGTCTAACTACCCCTATAGCCCTTATGCCTGCAGGTATCACCTATATATCAGTACAGTAGGGTTTATGGGGGCTCACACTTTCCACCACAAGTGTAGTGGTTAGAAACATAGAAACATGATGGCAAATAAAGGCCAAATGGCCCATCTAGTCTGCCATTCTTCAGTAACTATTATCTCTTCCTCTCTCTAAGAGATCCCACATGCCTGTCCCTCACTTTCTTGAATTCAGACACAGTCTGCCGTGAGACTATTCCACACATCTACCACGCTTTCTGTAAAAAAGTATTTCCTTAGATTACTCCTGAGCATATCACCTCTTACAGTAACTTCATCTTATGCGCTCTCGTTCCAGAGCTTCCTTTCAAATGAGACTCGACTCGTGTATTTACGCCATGTGGGTATTTAAATGTCTCTATCATATTTCCCCTCTCCCACCTTTCCTACAAAGTATACATACTGAGCTCTTTAAGTCTTTCCCCATATACCTTATAATGAAGACCACCGACCATTTTAGTAGCCTTCTTCTGGACCGACTCCATCCTTTTTATATCTTTTTGAAGGTGTGGCCTCCAGAATTGTACACAATATTCTAAATGAGGTCTCACCAGAGTCTTACACAGGGGCATCAATGCCTCCTTTTTCCTACTGATCCTACCTCTCCCTATGCACCCTAGCATCCTTCTAGCTTTCGCCGTTACCTTTTCAACCTGTTTGGCCACCTCAAGATTATCACATAGAATCACATCCAAATTCCACTCTTCTTTCATGCACAAACCTTCTTAACCCCCTAAACTGTACCATTCCCTCAGATTTTTGCACCAAATGCATGACCTTGCATATCTTAGCTGCCCATTTGTAGACCATTCTTCAAGCTTTGCTAGGTTCTTCCTCATGTTATTCACACCATCAGGGGTGTCTACTCTATTGCAGGTTTTGTTATCATCCACAAAGAAGCAAATTTGGGAACCATTGACTAATTATTCTAATGATCAGATATCTTAGCACATGGGTAGTAGATATATAAGGGTGGGATGGGGAATGTATATCATATGGAAATAGGAATACTGACAAAAGGGGGGGATTTATTCTATATTATAAGAGGAGTTGTTTGTAAATACAAGTGCCATATGATAATTGATTATAATATGTTTAATTCACTTGTTGTAAGAATTCAAAAATGAATAAATAACATTTTTTTTTTTTTAAAAGAAGCAAATCTTACCTAACAGTTTTTAAGCATTATCACTTACAAAAATGTTATAAAGAGTGGGATATTTGCTTGGGTCCACTGCACTGACCACTAGGCTACTCCAGATCCTGCTTGCTGTTCTAATAGGACTGGCCATTAGATCTGATGCTGTCATAGAGACAGATATGTATTGTTTTGTTCACATCTTTTTTGGGGGGGGGGATGGAGGGGGGTGACTGAACACTGGAGACATTGGTGCCAGCTCTGTGGATACTTGATCACCCCCAATATTGAGCAAACTCCTTTTACTGTGACTCGGGAATATTCACTTGTGTTGAGTATAGAACCCTCAATAATTTTGAAAAGTGGGCTCCTATGACTGGGGGAGTGTGTGGGGGTCATGCCTTCATCTTTACAGTGGTCAGTTTGGGCACCTGTTAGACCCTCATTCATTTCTAAAATAGGTCTAGCCCCAAACCTCTAAATGGTGCTCTGGACATTTTGTAAAATGATTATCACAGCAAAATGTCCAAGTCCTAAGCCCGCTCTATTCCCACCCTAAACACATCTAAAATGTCCCCTTGAGATTTAGATTTACTGGAGATGAACAGCCTAGAAAAACATCTAGAAATTAGGTTTTAAAAATGGCGATTTAGATGTTTTTGCGATCCAAACGTCTAAATACCACTTTATGCCGTTTTTTGGAACGCCTCCATGTTTTGAAAATGAGCCCCAAAGGCTTCCAAGGAGCTGTCTCTCTGCTTGTATGACTGCCCATCAGCTCTATAAGGTTCAGCATGCAAGTATATTATACACACCAACGTTTACAAAATGTAAGTCTTCTCTTCTCCGCTTCTGTGCAAACTGAAACTCAGCTAGCTTTTACACAAACAGAGACCCACGAGTGGGGTACTCACCTTATAAAACAGCCTGTGATATGCCTTTGAAACCTCAGCCAGAACGCTCATTTCTGCAGTTACAACCAGATGTCTGGCATGGTTGCAAGCTCCTGGCTTGTGTGAAGATGTCCACTCCAAGTTGGCAGATGCTCCATACCCCGGAGACTCCCTCTTTGAAGAAAAAGTGAAAGAGGCAGTTGACATGATTAAAGATCATTGTTCTGTGCTTCAGCGTGTCTCAGTAGTTCAGCCCTCTTGCAACAACCTTCTCTGTTTCATGTACTTCTTTCAACCAGTATCAACGTGGCTATTATTACCGCTAAGTATTTTACTGCCAAAAAAAAACACAGAAAAAAATCAACGACCTGTTGCCCTAAAGCCAAGACAAAGAGAAAGGGCTCAGTCTAAACAAGGGGCTACTGCTCTTCTTGATTATATGCCAAGTCCTGGCAAAATACTCGTCCTACCCTGTTTGTTGGGGGATTAGGTTCAGTTTTTCCTTTCAGCCTGACTGGAGATCATGACAGACACATGGCTCCTTTCTCCCCAGGAAGGATACTGTCTCAGATTCATCAAACAGATCTAAAAAGGTTATCATGCCGTTGTACCGGGCCATGGTACATCCCCACTTGGAATATTGCATCCAACATTGGTCGCCATACATGAAAAAGGACATAGTACTACTTGAAACGGTCCAGAGAAGAGCGACAAAAATGGTTAAGGAACTAGGGGAGTTGCCGTACAATGAGAGGCTAAAAAAACTGGGCCTCTTCTCCCTTGAAAAGAGGAGATTGAGAGGGGACATGATCAAAACATTCAAGATATTGAAGGGAATTGACTTAGTAGAGAAAGAGAGATTGTTCACCCTCTCCAAGGTGAAGAGAACGAGAGGGCTCTCGCTAAATTTAGAAGGGAAAAGATTCTGTACAAACGTAAGGAAGTTCTTCTTCATTCAGAGAGTGGTAGAGATCTGGAACGCTCTTCCGGAGGCTGTTATAGGGAAAAGCACCCTCCAGGGATTAAAGACAAGATTGGATAAGTTCCTACTGGAACAGAACATACGCAAGTAAGGCTAGACTCAAATAGGACACTGGTCTTTCACCTAAAGGCTGCCGCGTGAGCGGACTGCTGGGCACAATAGACCACTAGTCTGACCTAGCAGCGGCAAATCTTATGTTCTTATAAGCACTAATTGAATCGCCTTTATCATAGATCCAATCTCCCTCCAATTATCCTACAAGAAAATGTCTACCTTCTCCACTAGGCCTAGGCCAGGGGTAGGCAATTCCGGTCCTCAAGAGCCGGAGCCAGGTCAGATTTTCAGGATATCCACAATAAATATGCATGAGATAGATTTGCATCTCAAGGAGGCAGTGCATGCAAATCCATCTCATACATATTCATTGTCGATATCCTGAAAACCTGACCTGGTTCCGGCTCTCGAGAACCGGAATTGTCTACCCCTGTACTAGAGGAATACACAAATTTAAATTAGTATTCCCTTCCACTAGGGCAGGGGTGTCAAAGTCCCTCCTCGAGGGCCGCAATCCAGTCGGGTTTTCAGGATTTCCCCAATGAATATGCATGAGATCTATTAGCATACAATGAAAGCAGCGCATGCACATAGATCTCATGCATATTCATTGGGGAAATCCTGAAAACCTGACTGGATTGCGGCCCTCAAGGAGGGACTTTGACACCCCTGTACTAGGGGTATTCAAACTTAGGTAGGCTTTCCCACTCTATGGCATTTGCCTTGGTAAAAATCTGGAATGACCTCCCCTCAGAAATTAGACTCCTCCCGTCTCTGACATGTTTTAGAAAAACTTAAAAGACGTATTTGTTCATGAAATTCTTAACTGACGAATAAGGGATTGTAATAGATGAATTTTTTGTCCAATTATTGTTTTCCTTAACCCTTTTGGGTTAATTTTGTGAACCGGATCGAGTCTCTTTTGGGAATGACCCGGTATATAAGATTAAGGATTGGACTCCAGCTAAGTGCACATCAGTTAAGCGCACACTCTGGTAATCTGCCCCCTACCACCATGGTCCCGTTGGGTTTTTTTTTTTTTTTTTACATTAACGTCAATGGATGTAAACTCCGGATATTTGCGCTTCAGATAAGCACACAATCCGTTTATGCGCACTGACGTCATAGGTCCCACCTCTATTCTTTCACGTTACCTTCACTCTGGTTAAATGCAATCACGGGTCCTCTCTATTTATTGCACCGTATGTACTATTCCCCCCTCCCCGGAACGTCATAGCAGCGCGAGCCGTCCTAGGCAGCAAGTAGACGGGAGACTCCTGCCAGCGCGCCGAGCACTCGCCAGCACCTTCCTCTCAAGCTGTTTCCGTCGTCACCCTGCCGCTAATGGCTAAACGAGCACCTGACTAAAAAGCAGTACTCAAGCGCACACTCCGCTTAAGCGCACGTGGCGGTCCGGTCCGGAGCCCTTGTGCTTAAACGGAGTCGACTGTATTTCAAATCTTTCAACTGTTAGGCCGCTAAATTGAATGCATGGCTTGGAAAACCTATATTAGAGGCTACTTCTTATTCTGATTTTAGAAAATCATTAACGACACGCCTGTGTGACACGTTTACATCTTACTTGTGGTACTGTTTAACTTATCCTTGCTTTTCAACTGATCTATTCCAAGGAGGCTCAGGGGTGATATGATAGAGACCTTCAAGATCATGAGGGGCATAGAGAGGGTGGATAGGGACAGATTCTTCAGGCTGAAGGGGACAACAGGTACGAGGGGGCATTCGGAGAAACTGAAGGGAGATAGGTTCAAAACAAATGCAAGGAAGTTTTTCTTCACCCAAAGGGTCGAGGACACTTGGAATGCGCTACCGGAGGAAGTGATCAGGCAGAGTACAGTACAGGGATTCAAACAGGGATTGGACAGATTCCTGAGGGATAGGGGGATCATGGGATATTGAGAAAGCTAACCAGAAAATAAGTATAGAAACCCAGGTCGTGCATGTGCAAGACCGGAGGGCTAGGAAGGGAAACCAAGGCGGCATGGGGGCCCCTTCTGGTGATTTAGACAGGTCGTGACCTGTTTGGGCCGCTGCGGGAGCGGACTGCTGGGCAGGATGGACCTGTGGTCTGACCCGGCGGAGGCACTGCTTATGTTCTTATGTTTTAATATGTATTATATTTATTTATTCAATTTTCTATACCATTCTCCCAGGGGATCTCAGAATGGTTTATATGAATTTATTCAGGTACTCAAGCAGTTTTCCCTGTCTGTCCCTGCGGGCTCACAATCTATCTAATGTACCTGGGGTAATGGGGAGATTAAGTGACTTGCCCAGGGTCACAAGGAGCAGTGCGGGTTTGAACCCACAACCTCAGGGTGCTGAGGCTGTAGCTTTAACCACTGCACCACTCTAGAAATCAAAGTGTAGTAGAAGTGAGCCAAGTATAGAACAATGAAGCCATTGTGACATCACTGATGAGGTTGACTCTTATTGGTGGAAGGAGGCATTATGACGTCACAATACCAGCTCTGATTACCACAGACTTTTCACACTATTTATTTATTCAGTTTTCTATACTGTTCTCTCAGGGGAGCTCAGAACAGTTTACATGAATTTATTCAGGTACTCAGTCATTTTTCCCTGTCTGTCCTGATGGGCTCACAATCTGTCTAATGTACCTGGGGCAATGGGTGGATTAAGTGACTTGCCCAGGGTCACAAGGAGCAGCGTGGGTTTTGAACCCACAACCTCAGGGTGCTGAGGCTGTAACTTTTTAACCACTGTGCCACACTCTCCCCTTGTATTTTTTCCTTTGTTGTGAACCGCTTCGAACCTTTGGTATAGCGGTATACAAAAATAAATTATTATTATATAATCTGCAGGCTTTAGCTACAAACCAGGAGAGCTCAGAATAAATTTATTCAGGTACTCAAGCATTTTTCCCTGTCTGTCCTGGTGGAGCAATGGAGGGATTAAGTGACTTGCCCACAGTCACAAGGAGCAGTGTGGGTTTGAATTCACAACCCGAGGGGGCTGAGGCTGTAGCTTTAACCACTGCGTCCACTTTCCCCCCAAATATCTTGCCTGATATCGTGCATTACAGCCGATGTACTCACTGGAGGAGCGAAGAGAGAGGGGGGACATGATTGAGACCTTTAAATATATCACGTAGCGTATAGAGGTGAAAGATGATATCTTCAGTCTTACAGGGCCCTGGGTAACCAGAGGACACTCGCTGAAAATCAGGGGAGGGAAATTTCAAGGTGATGCTAGGAAGTACTTCTTCACCGAAAGGGTGGTCGATCATTGGAACGAGCTGCCTCAACAGGTGATTGAGGCCAACAGCGTGTCAGATTTTAAGAGAAAATGGGATATTCACGTGGGATCTATAGGGGAGTAAGAATCAGGGAGTTGGTATGGGCAGACTCGGGCTATGGCCCTTTTCTGCCGTCAATTTCTATGTTTCTATGATGTACCTGTATTCACACAGCTATTGGCAAACACCATGACTGCACTGGGAAACCTGTCCGATATTAACAAGATTATGAGATTTCAATTGCACATATGTGTGAGGAGAGCCTTCTCCTGTGGATGGGATTCTCAGTACCAGCATTTACAAGTGGTGCTTTGTAAGCAGATGGCCTCCTTGTTCTCCACTGCACAGCTGTTTGCATTACGAGCCAAACACTTTCCACATCGATCTGAAAGCCCTTGGAAGGACGGCATTTCTCGAAGCTCAGATACCTCCATTGTTTTCCCTGGAGCCAGGGTTACTACTTTACGTGGGATGGATCACTCGGCAGCTTCTGCAGTGCCAGCAGACAAACAGGAGGGGGCAGTGCCCTTCTGCTGCAATGCAGCAAACACAGGAAACTCACCCACAGCAGGTGAATCAGCATATTGCCGGGGCTGGTGTTGTACCTGCTGGAACCCAGGGCAGAAATAACATAACATAAAACTCACTTTTCTACTGCAATTACCGCTAAGTTCTTTGCGGTTTGCAAACGATTATGAGTACAAAAGATGAGAAGAGAGGAAAAGCATGCCTAATTTCCAAAGTATTCAGTAAAAAGATACGTCAAAACTGTAGACAAGAATCAGTCGACATAATTAAGAAATTACCAAAATTTTTGCACTTACTGACCCCTTATCTTTTGATATCATAATTCAGGGATCCCTAGCTCTTTCCACACCTCTCTCTATGTATCATGACCGCCTTCTAACCCTTTTGTTATTTCTCGCTTTTCAAATAATATTACAAAATTGGAAAGACTTTACAAAAATTGACTTCAACCAATGGTGGAATTCTGTCTGTCTCCTTAATAAATACGAACGCCACATGGCGGATCGTTGTAACTCTTCGCTTTCCTATACTAAAACTTGGTCGATTATGCTAGAATTTTGTGGTATGGACCTTTAAATGTATACTTCCCTGATCTCTTTTTGGCTTATTCATAGTGTTCTTCAGTATGTTTATTATGAGCACTCATTTAGTTGCTGTATTTACCGATTTGATAGCTCTCTGTTTGGTTTCGTATGATTATTATCAGAAATATTTATTTCTGACATTTTACACACTTGTCACTCATCATTTCATGTTTCTTATCTCTTTTATATCCATGCTCATTATTGATGGCTGATGTTTTCATATATACCTGTTGTATCATATTATTGCTTATTTTCTGTAGCCCGCTCTCCATTGTTATGCAATGTGATATACTTGATGGTGTCCTTCTCTCTCGATTTCTTCCGTAGTTTTTTTTTTCAGAAGCTTCTCTTACATTTCTGTAACTCTATTGTTTATAAAACCAATAAAATTACTGGAACTAAAAAAAAATAAATAAAAATTCAAATCCTTATCCCATAACGTCGCTTGAAAGGGCAGCAGACGTTGCTGAAATCTTTTGCATTTACAACCCTTAGCAGATGGAAAACAGAATAGTGCGTGCGATTTCCTGGAATGTTTGGAGTTCTTGAATGTAAATGAGTCCAAGAAATATTCTGGGAATAAGCCTTCCAATACCTTAAAACAGAAACATCCAAACTTGAATTGAATCCGCGCTTCAATCGGTAGCCAATACAATTGACGATAGTAAGATCTAATATGATCATACATCTTCAGATTATAGATCAAGCGAACTGCTGCATTTTTAATAATGTGCAGTCTCTGCAGATTTGGGGGGGGCTCCAGCAAGATGCACGATGTTGTAATAGTCAAGTTGGCTCAAATCCAAAGCTTGCACTAGTAATGCAAATGAGTTTATGTCAAAATTCCACAATATGTGGAAACCATTACATACCATGGAGTGAACCTAGTTTTTCATAGTTAGGTTTCGGTCCAAAGTTACACCAAGTATCTTAATGGAAGAATGAACAATATACAGGTTTTAGCATTTAAGATAATTGATGTAACATCTTCCTTCAAATTCGGCGAGGCGTAGACGAATTTAGTCTTCTCGGTGCTAGGTTTTAAATTAAATTCTACCATCTAAAGTTCAATGGCCGTCAAAATGTCTGCAACCATTTGATAAATCTGGGAGAAAGAAGTAAAGAGGATGCGGTAAGAGCGGAAAGCGTAGCTGGTTTTAAGAAAGTTTGGACAAGTTCCTGGAGGAAAAGTCTATAGTCTGTTATTGAGAAAGACACGGGGGAAGCCGCTGCTTGCCCTGGATCGGTAGCATGGAATGTTGCTACTCTTTGGGGTTCCAGAATCTTTTGTTACTCTTTGGGGTTTTGGAATCTTGCTATTCTTTGAGATTCTGCATGGAATCTTGATACTCTTTGGGGTTCTAGAATCTTTTGTCACTCTTTGGGATTCTGGAATGTTGCTACTCTTTGGTTTTGGCCAGATACTAGGCACCAGGATTGGCCACCATGAGAACGGGCTACTGGGCTTGATGGACCATTTGGTCTGACCCGGTAAGGCTATTCTTATGTTCTTAAAGATAGAAACCAAAATCGTAATATCATCTGTGTAACTGAATAGTTTAATCTTAAAGTTGGACAATCTAACTCCTAGAGATTCTAAGTAGACACTAAACAGTAAAGGGGTCCGTGGAGGAACTTTAGGAGAATCTGGGCTCCTGTTTGGGAGGGGCTGTCCCATAGAGCTAGAAGTTCTCTTTTGAACTTTTGACACTGGAGTGCTGGGATGGGGGTATGGGGTAAGGGGTTAGGGGGGGAGTCTTTTGGTGAGGGGTTTGAATCCTTTAGGTCTTCGTGAAGGATTAAAATGGAAGACCTTACTGATTCTACTCTTGTCTATATGTTTCCTGCTGCTGTGTTGTATGTATTTTATAGAAAATTTTATAAAAATTATACAACAACAACAAAAAAAAACAGTAAAGGGGACAGTGGCAAGCCTTGTGGAACACCACAAGGGTTACTCCAGCTGTTTAGAGAGCTCATTATTCAGTCTTATTGATATATTGGAGATATTAAAAAAAAAATCTTCAAATCATTTAAGGAGCTTACCGTGCACTCCAATAGCATCCAAACAATCTAGTAGAGAAATGTGAGCGGGGACCCCCCAAACTTGCTGGAACTCATTTCCCCATCCCATCCTGGCAAGTTATTTTCCTGCCCCTGCCTCATAGTAACATAGTAGATGACGGCAGATAAAGACCCGAATGGTCCATCCAGTCTGCCCAACCTGATTCAATTTAAATTTTTTTAAATTTTTTCTTCTTAGCTATTTCTGGGCAAGAATCCAAAGCTCTACCCGGTACTGTGCTTGGGTTCCTACTGCCGAAATCTCCGTTAAAAACCTACTCCATCCCATCTACACCCTCCCAGCCACTGAAGCCCTCCCCAGCCCATCCCCCACCAAACGGCCATATACAGACACAGACTGTGCAAGTCTGCCCAGTACGGGCCTTAGTTCAATATTTAATATTATTTTCTGATTCTAGATCCTCTGTGTTCATCCCACGCTTCTTTGAACTCAGTCACCATTTTCCTCGCCACCACCTCTCTCGGGAGCGCATTCCAGGCATCCACCACCCTCTCCGTAAAGTAGAATTTCCTAACATTGCCTTTGAATCTACCACCCCTCAACTTCAAATTATGTCCTCTGGTTTTACCATTTTCCTTTCTCTGGAAAATATTTTGTTCTACGTTAATACCCTTCAAGTATTTGAACATCTGAATCATATCTCCCCTGTCCCTCCTTTCCTCTAGGGTATACATATTCAGGGCTTCCAGTCTCTCCTCATACGTCTTCTGGCGCAAGCCTCCTATAATTTTCGTCGCCCTCCTCTGGACCGCCTCAAGTCTTCTTATGTCTTTCGCCAGATACGGTGTCCAAAACTGAACACAATACTCCAAGTGGGGCCTTACCCATGACCTGTACAGGGGCATCAACACCTTCTTCCTTCTACTGACTACGCCTCTCTTTATACAGCCCAGAATCCTTCTGGCAGCAGCCACTGCCTTGTCACACTGTTTTTTCGCCTTTAGATCTTCGGACACTATCACCCTAAGGTCCCTCTCCCCATCTGTGCATATCAGCTTCTCTCCTCCCATCATATACGGTTCCTTCCTATTATTAATCCCCAAATGCATTACTCTGCATTTCTTTGCATTGAATTTTAGATGCCAGGCATTAGACCATTCCTGTAACTTATGCAGATCCTTTTTCATATTTTCTACTCCTTCTTCATTCCTGCAAGCTCCGTCCTCATCTGCACAAGCCTCAAACACTTTAAAATCCTAAGTAGCAACATTCTAGAGCTCAGACTGTGATGTCATAATGCCTCATTCCACCAATGTCTAAGCTCCGTCCTCATCTGCACAAGCCTCAAACACTTTAAAATCATAAGTAGCAACATTCTAGAGCTCAGACTGTGATGTCTTAATGCAGTGGCGTACCTAGCATATGTGATACCCGGGGCCCATCATTTTTTGCCCCCACATTCCCCCATCTGTACGAAAAACATGATTTTTAGTAACAAGCCACACGTCACACATGAGTACCTAGGAAAAGGCAGCATCTTACATACTGCAGTGAACAGTACAACATCAATACAACCATTGTAAAACTAAACAAGCCAGACTAGTACAGATCAATCCTACACCGTCAATGCTAACAGAAAACCATGTCTTTCGAACACACAGAATACAGAAAACACCTTCGCCTAGTATGGAATATGTCATCACAAACTAACCCCTCCCCCTTTTACAAAACTGTAGTGTGGATTTTAGCAACGGTGGTAACAGCTCTGATGCTCATAGAATTCTGAGCATCAGAGCTGCTACCACCACGTCTGGCGCTAAAATACGCTCCACAGTTTTGTAAAAGGGGGAATAAAATAGAAATACATAGACAAAGGTTAAATTGAACCAGCAAGAAGCTGGACTCTGCATACAATGCAACACCACAGAAACAGTGACACATGTCTCCAAAAGCAATAAATAAATAGAAAATTTTTGTTCTACCTTTGTCTTCTCTGGTATCTGCTTTCCTCATCTTCTCATTCAATTCCTTCCATCCACTGTCTCTCTTCTCTCTGCGTCTTCCATTTGCTCTGTTACTGTGCCTCTCCCTTTCTCCCCCCTTCCAAATTGGTCTGGCACCCATCTTCTTCCCTCTGCTCCCCCCATAGTCTGGCATCTCTGTCTTCTTCCCTGCCAGCATCTTCTCCCCACTCTCTCTTCCCCATGTCCTTTCAGCATCCTCCCCATGTGCTTTCAGTGTCCTTCTACCCCCTCTGTCTTCCCCATGTGCTTTCAGCGTCCTTCTCCCCCCCTCTGTCTTCCCCATGTGCTTTCAGCGCCCTTCTCCCCCCTCTGTCTTCCCCATGTGCTTTCAGCGTCCTTCTCCCCCCTCTGTTTTACCCATTTCCCTTCAGCGTCTTTTCCTCTCCACCCCACCTTTCCCCCCTTTCTCCCTCCCTGTCCCTTACCTTCGTGGCGCTTTCTTTCCCCCCCCCCCCAGACAACAGACCCGGTCTGATAAACGTCCCTGCCCTGTGGCCGGCAACGTCTAAACTGCCTTCGTACAGCAGCCGGCTGCTATATGGCTGCCATAAAGGTCGTCTCTGATGCAACTTCTGTTTGCATCAGAGATGACCTTTACGGCAGCCACACGCAACTCCAGCTGCTGTAAGAAGGTAATTTAGACTCACGGCCACAAAGGTAAGGGGCAGGGAGGGAGAAAGGGAGCTGTTTTAGTACCATTCACCGGTGAATTTTCCGGAGCTGGCCAGCTGTGCACCCCCCCCTAAGCCTGTACCCGGGGCGGACCGCCCCCCTTTTGGTACGCCACTGTCTTAATGCCTTATTCCACCAATGCCTAAGCTCCATCCTCATCTGCACAAGCCTCAAACACTTTAAAATCCTAAGTAGCCACATTCTAGCGCTCAGATTGTGATGTCATAATGCCTCATTCCGCCCTCATCTGCACAAGCCTCAAACACTTTAAAAACATACGTGTTCAAGGTTTGTGCAGTTAAGGCAGAGCTTATAGGAATGGGACAGGGACAGCGACATAATTCACGGGGACAGGATGGCGAAATTGGGCTCCTGCGAGAACAGGCAAAAATGTGTCTCTGGGTCATTCTCTGATTTCTGGTTCTCAGCTCACAGCCAACATCCTCTGGGATAGTATCATCGTCCATTCATCCATATGCAGTGATATTAAGCCATGCTGGAGGGAAATGCATGACTTTATATAAAGAATGTGTTTCATTGTCTGCAATCATGCCATCCTCCTTTTCTAGGTCATTGCTGTAGTATCCAGGCTAACATACAACATGTCCTCGTGCTGCCCTCTCTGTAAGTCTTTCTTTTTTTTTTTTCCTTGTGTGTTGAGATTCCAGGACCTCGGGGAGCCTTTCTCCTGGCCCAGCTCTCAGGCATTCAGAAAGGAATTTGGCAGCCACAGTAGGGGTTTTCCAGCCCTTGGAACCTTTTCAAAGGACTTGTTTTGCTTTTTTGGATGCATTTGTGTTTCTTATCCATTTCCATGATGTGTGCTGCTTTGAAATCTTGTGTTGTTCTAGCTGTTTCCAGAAGATCTAGCACCTGTTAACCGGAATGGGAATATACCTCTTAAGTATCTATTCACTTGTAAGTGAGGATTCCAGAGAGATTTCAAGAAAAAAAAAATGAAGGTTCCAAAGTATCTTTAGGGCAGAAGCTATGCATTTGTTAGAGACATCACCACATCCCAGAAATGTTTCTACACTCAGTGGGTTCATTGTTACCATGAAAGAAAGCACAAAGATTTTAAGCATTATCTTAGAACATAAGAATAGCCTTACTGGGTCAGAACAATGGTCCACCCAGCCTAGTAGCCTGTTCTCACGGTGGCCAATCCAGGTCCCTAGTCCCTGGCCAAAATCCAAATAATAGCAACATTCTGGAATTGCAAAGAACAATAAGATTCCAGAACCTCAAATAGTAGCAACATTCCATGCATAATCCCCAAAGAGCATCAAGATTCTAGAATCCCAAAGAGTATCAAGATTCCATATAGAATCTCAAAGAATAGCAAGATTCCGGAATCCAAAAAGTAGCAACATTCCATGCATAATCCCCAAAGAGCATCAAGATTCTAGAATCCCAAAGAGTATCAAGATTCCATATAGAATCTCAAAGAATAGCAAGATTCCGGAATCCAAAAAGTAGCAACATTCCATGCATAATCCCCAAAGAGCATCAAGATTCTAGAATCCCAAAGAGTATCAAGATTCCATATAGAATCTCAAAGAATAGCAAGATTCCGGAATCCAAAAAGTAGCAACATTCCATGCTACCGATCCAGGGCAAGCTGTGACTTCTCCCATATCTTTCTCAATAACAGACTATGGACTTTTCCTCCAGGAATATGTCCAAACCTTTCTTAAAACCAGCTACGCTATCTGCTCTTACCACAACCTCTGGAAATGCGTTCCAGAGCTTAACTATTCTCTAAGTGAAAAAATATTTCCTCCTATTGGTTTTAAAAATATTTCCCTGTAACTTCATTGAGTGTCTCCTAGGTTTTGTAATTTTTGATGGCATGAAAAATCAATCCACTTATACTCGATCTACTCCACTCAGGATTTTATAGACTTCAATCAAATTTCCCCTCAGCCGTCTCTTTTCCAAGCTGGAGAGCCTTAACCTTTTCAGTCTTTCCATCACCTTTATCATTTTGTTGCTCTTCTTTGAACCTTTTCTAGCGCCGCTATATCTTTCTTGAGATAAGGAGACCAGAACTGAATGCGATACTCCAGCTGAAGTCGCACCATGGAGCAATACAGAGGCATTATAACATTCTTATTCTTGTTAACCATCCCCTTTTTAATAATTCCTAGCAACTTGTTTGCTTTTTTGGCTGCTGCCGCACATTGGGCAGAAGGTTTCATCGTATTGTTTACAATGATACCTAAATCTTTTTCTTGGGTGCTAGCCCCCAAGGTTAGATTGGTGCTCTTCATGAATTTTTAAGTAAAAGCTTCTTTAGACCCAAATGAGATGGAGAGCCAACAAATATCATTTCCTATGAGTTGAGATACTATTGATCAATGTGCGTCAGTGACACTCGTCTCCACCATCCCACCTTCAGATGTCTCGTTGTGAGTATTTTGAAGGAAGTGGGCATTTCCAAATGCATTTTATGCCTCTCTGTCTATTGAGAAATGCCTAGTCCTTCAAGGACACAGCTCTTCCTCCCAATCCAATTTCTCTTTTCCAAAAGGAGCTTGGATAGTAGAAAGAAAAACCCTAAATGATGATGGGGGTTCCCCAGAGGTCTCTAGGGGGCCACCATTAGTCCCCAGACCTTGCTTTAGATAATCATCAGATAAATGGCCTAATTAGGCATTGCTTTTTCAGACATTGTACTGAAAAGTCTGGTCTGAAAGATTCTGATCCCAAATCACTTCACATTTTAGCTCTTACCCTAGTTATTCAACATTTAGACTATTGCAATGTTATTTCAAGTTAAAAGGCTGATTTGAGGAAAGTGGAAATTTGACCATCTTACTCTTCTTCAAGGAGTATCATTGGCATCCCTTCGCATACAACTTTCAAGATCATAACCTTGATTCATAAATATTTTTTATGTAGGTTTCCTTGCTTTTTAACCAGGCTCATAATTCCTTATACACTTACACACACTTCTTAAAATCTTTCAAGTACTCGCTCCTTTAGGAAAATGCGTCATTCAACATCTCTTTTTGTGTACTTGACCTTGTAGTTGTTAAGTGCCATCAACTCACACTCAGGTCCTAGCAGCTTGATGAATTGCGGATCTAAAAAGAAATCGGTTATGTGCTAGTCCGGAAAGGTTCTCCAGCATCATCCTCATGGTTGTTTTCAATATATCTAGCTATCTGATTGCAGGGTTCCCTCTTCGCCTGGCTCCTTCAATCTTCCCAAACATGATGCACTTCTCCAGTGATCTCTCTCTTCTGATGGTGTGGCCAAAATAAGACAGTCACTTCATCATTTGTGCTTTGAGAGACATAGCCGGTTTGATCTCTTCCAGAATCGTGTACTTGACCTTACACTGTGAAATAATTTGCCATTGGACCTTAGGCTGGAATCTGATTTTCTTTCAAATCACATAGCTTTAAGTTGCTCCTGAAGACACACTGCTTTAAGCTGGCTCAGAAGTACAAGTGAGGTCCATACCCAATGCTGGCCTAATTAGTTTTGGTGAGTCTGCTGGAGACAAAGTCAATGTTTCTTTCTTCTGTTCCTCTCATTTTCCCCTGGCTTAACTACCGTATTTTAATTTCCTCTCTAAATTTATGTAAAATGTATATTCTTCTGTTTTGTTTGTTTGTAATTATAGTTCACTTTTGTTGTCTGAGCATTGCTTTGGTTACAGTATCTCTTCTCTGCTTGTTCCAATCTCCTCATCTTCGATTCCAACCTCTCATTTTCTACGCACATCCAATAAACTGCTAAGGCCTGTCGCTTCTATATCTACATCACCAAAATTCGCTCCTTCCTCTCTAAGCACAGTACCCGGATCCTTGTCCACACTCTCGTAATCTCACCCTTAAATTATTGCAATCTACTTCTAACTGGTCTCCCGCAGTGCCGCCTCTCCTCTTGCAGCCTGTGCAAAATTCTGCTGAATGACTCATCTTCAATCAAACTTGTTACACTCATGTCAGCCCTCTCCTTAAATCGCTTCACTGGCTCCCTATTTACCTTCACATACAGTTCAAGCTCCTATTGCTGACCTACAAGTGTGTTCATTCTGCTGCCCCTCAATATCTCACCTCTCTTCTCTCTCCTTATACATCTCCCATAGAACTCCATTTCTCAGATAAGCTGCTCTTAGCTTTACCCTTTTCCTCCACTGCCAATTCTAGACTTCATTCCTTTCATCTAGCTGCCCTCTATGTCTGGAATAAATAACTTGAGTTTGTCTGCCAAGCTCCTTCCCTTATATTGTTTAAAATTAGACTGAAAACCCACTTTTTTGATATAGCCTTCAATCCTTAAGCCTACTTCTCTGCCCTCCAAGCTCCAACCCAGCCAGGAGATTAACCGTTCCCCTTAACTGTATCCATGACATCCTGTTTGTCTGTCTTGTTTGTCTGTCTTGTCTGTTTAGATTGTAAGCTTTTTGAGCAGGGACTGTAGTCATTTTGACTCTGTACAGCACTGCATACGTCTGGTACAACTACAGAAATAATCAATAGTAATAGTAGTAGTTTCCAGGGTCTCCTATTCGTTTTGACATTTTCTCTCTCTCTGTCCACCATCCATCTTTTCTCTGTGTCCCTATCTGTCCTGTTCAACATCTCTCCTCTGTGTCACTGTCTTATCCACCTCCATTGTTTAATATCTACCCTCTGTGTGACCCTATCCCTCTCCTTCTGTATGTCATTACTCCTGTATGTCCCTATTTCAACACTCCCTAAATGTCCAGCATCTCTTCTCTGTTTTCCTTTCCCTCCCCATGTCCTTTTACCCTATCTCATCCCTTCCTTTTCATCTCTTCCTAACCCCCTCCACCAATGGTCTAGTCTCTCTCTCTCTCCACCCCCCCCCCAATGTATGTTTGGAGAAATAGCAGGAGGAGGGGGCGGAAGAGATGCTGGACCTACACAGATGAACAGAGGAAGGGAGGGATGGGTTCAACGGTAGGTGGCCCCTACCACTGGGCCGTCCTGGGCATTTTGTCAGGCTTGCTCAACGGTAGCTATGCAAATAATGAGAGAGAACTTGGAAGACTCTTGTAGCTATTTATTTTTTTATCATAAGATGGAAGCAGTCACTGGATAAAAAAACTGCAGCTATGTTTAAGTTTATTAAATTGGATCAATCGCCTAGAGTCAAACTTTCAAGATGGAGTACAAACAAGTAAATCAAATTTCGGAGAAGGTTTCAGGTACACCTCATCAGGGGCATTAATTCACCTTCAGAAATGAAAATCAACAACGCTACACTTTCAGATATATTGATTGCAATTGTTGAATGAATCGATGCCCCCGTAGAAGGAGTACGCAAATCCACGTCTGCATCGGGCAGTTTTTACATCCAGTGACTACTTTCAAGACCAAACTGGGCGGAACAAACATATTTCATATCGTCTCTGCCCCCTCCCCCTCAACCCCCACAGTAAATGAAATACATCTGCTGGCGGGGATCGCTAAACCCCGCCAGCAGAAGAGCTCCTCCCTGTCGAATTAGCTTATTTTTTTCATTCAATGTATGTAAATTATTTGGGGGAGAGTTTGTGGTCTTGTGGTTTGCAGAAGTGTTCTGTGTGTTGTTGTATTGATGCGTTTATTGCATTTGTCAGGTTTTTTTCTGATTTTATTATGTGTATTGCTTTGTAATCTGCTTGATATGCGGTATATACATTTTTTAAATAAATATTTTGGGTGGCTGCCAGCCTATGCTGTTTCGTGCGTGCGTGAAAACTGAGCATGCGGGGGGGGGGGGGCCTTCAGCTGGTGGGGCTTGAGGATCAACGCCAACCACACTAAGGGAAAATACATTTTGGGTGGGCCCCAGCTCACACAGGCCCACCCATGGCTACTCCACTGCTACTTCTGCTTCTTGTGGTTTTTATCCAACTCTGCTGTTTGTCTGTTGGATATCTCCCCCACTTTGGATTGCTATTTATAATTTTACATTTTTTCTTAAGCTTCAGAAACAGGTCTCAAAATTAAATTAATCAAATTTCTGCACATGGTTACATTAGACTTTTCTATTGTACTAAGACAGCATCAGGTACTAGGAATTGAACGTAACAATTGGCTTCCCTGGATAATGCCTACTCTTGGGCAAAAACGTTCAATATTTCTGAACTGGGTTATGCCCAAGGTTTAGTCCATTTATTTCAGTTGAATGTTTTCCCTTTGAGAGAAAATTCAAAGTTCTGATCGAAAGGTGAACTATTTCAAAACTCCAAACAGACCAATCTTTCCCCCGCGGAGGCGGTTTCTAGTGCAGGCCGACACACTGAATGCTCTGTGCTACTCCCGACACTCATAAACACTCATAGTGCCGGCCTGAGCTAAAAAACACTTCCACAGTTTTGTAAAAGGGGGAGGGGAGGGGTTTGATGTGTTGATGTGTTACTCACCTGACCATTAAATCTGGCCCAGTCGGGATTTCAGAATTTCCCCAATGGATATGGCTGAGATCTATTTGCGTGCACTGCCTCTGTGGTATGGAACTAGATCTCATGCATATTCATTGGGAAATCCTGAAAACCCAACTGCTTTGCAGCCCTTGAACGCCGAGGTTGCCCAACCCTGATTTATAAAGTCTCAAGGGTTGAAGGAGTTATTCAATCATGCAGACCTCGTGCGCCCTGGTCTTGTAACACTTAACTTTCTTTATCTGTTCAACAGACTCAAGAGAAGATGGAGCTGACACAGCCAAAGATCGAGGCCCAGGAGGGATACTATGAAGAAGCGGAGCCCTATAGTACTTCTGTGAATGGTATACTGGCTATAGCATGCTGTCTCTATGGGAGTCAAAACAAAAGGCACAATGGATAAATGAGAAATAAATTTTTTAAAAAAAATTAATTACGAAAAATACATATTAAAAATTTTTTAAATTCTCATTTATTCTTAATTTGATGATTGTCTATTTTATCGTTTTTTAGATATTGACTCCTGATGAAAGCAGGAAAGCCGAAACATAGCTTGTGTTGAGTCCCATATATGAATCACATTAATAAAGAGCTTTGAAAGAATTGATTACTTTGTCACTCTACATTTGGGTCTTTTGTTTTGACTCCCATTTGTTTTGACACCTTATTGGCTTTTTGTGGGTTCCCTATATCTTCTTTGCTTGTTATGCTCTCTTTATGTCCTAGGAGAATGAGTAGACCAGCTTGTATGAAGGCAATACTCTCTCTCTCTCTCTCTCTCTCTCTGCTTTTTTGTAAGTCCAGAGGAAGGCAATGAAAAGGGCATGGGGTTTGCCCCTAAAGACCTATCAGAAGAGACTGGAAGACCTGAATATGTATACCCAGTGGTCAATTATGGGTGTGAAAGCTGGACACTATGGAAACAAGACAGAAAGAAGATTGACTCATTTGAATTTTGGTGCTGGAGAAGGATTTTATTCATGCCGTGGACCACCAGAAGAACTAGCAAATCGATTCTGGAAGAGATCAAACCAGCTATGTCCCTGGAAGCCCAAATGATGAAGTTACAGCTGTCTTATTTTGGTCACACTGTCAGAAGAGAGAGGTCACTGGAGATGGACATCATGTTTCGGAAGATCAAACAAACCAGACAAAGAGGATGACCAGATGGCTGGACACGTTGAAAATGACCATGGGGATGACTCTAGAGGACCTTACCAGACTAGCACAAAACGGATTTCTTTTTAGATCTGTAATTCATCAAGTTGCTAGGACTTGAACATGAGTCAATGGTACCCAACAATAAAACAAGGGAAAGAAGGGACAGGGGAGATATTATATAGATGTTTAAATACTTGAATGGTATTAATATAGAATCAAATCTTTTCCAGAGAAGTGGAAATGGTAAAACTACAGAACATGAATTGAGATTATGGAGTGGTAGACTTAGGAGGAATGTCAAGAAATTCTTTTTCATAGAGAGGGTGGCCAATGCCTGAAAGAATGAGTCTTTAGTATTTTCCTAAATAAATGATATTGCTGAAGGGTTCTCGGGTAAGATTTGCCCCTTTGCGGATGAGACCAAAATCTGCAATAGAGTAGACACATCAGAAGGTGTGAATAACATGAAGAAAGACCTGGCGAAGCTTAAGAATGGTCTGAAATTTGGCAGCTAAAACTTAATGCTAAGAAAAGCAAGGTCATGCATTTGGGTTGCAAAAACCCGAGGGAACGGTACAGTTTAGAGGGTAAAGAACTTTTGTGCACGACGGAAGAGTGGGACTTGGGTGTGATTGTATGTGATGATCTTAAGGTGGCCAAACAGGTTGAAAAGGTGACGGCGAAAGCTAGAAGGATGCTAGGTTGCATAGGGAGAGGTATGGCCAGTAGGAAAAACAAGGTATTGATGCCCCTGTATAAGACTCTGGTGAGACCTCATGTAGAATATTGTGTACAATTCTGGAGGCCGCACCTTCAAAAAGATTTAAAAAGGATGGAGTCGGTCCAGAGGAAGGCTACTAAAATGGTCTTCATGATAAGGCGTATGGGGAAAGACTTAAAGATCTCAAACTGTATACTTTGAAGGAAAGGCGGGAGAGGGGAGATATGATAGAATCGTTGAAATATCTACGTAATATAAATGTGCATGAGTCGAGTCTCTTTCATTTGTAAGCAAACTGCAATGAGAGGGTATAGGATGAAGTTAAGAGGTGATGGGCTCCGGAGTAATCTGAGGAAATACTTTTATACAGAAAGGGTGGTAGATGCGTGGAACAGAGACTGTGTCTGAATTCAAAAGGGCCAGAGATAGTCACGTGGGATCTCTTGGAGAGAGGAAGAGATAATGGTTACTACAGATGGGCTGCTCTATGACCTCACAATGCAGGTGCACAGAGCCTTAGCCTATAGGAAGAGGAGATGCAAATGTTAAGAGCCTTAACCAAAAGGAAACTCTGCAATGAGAGGACATAGGTTGAAGTTAAGAGGTGATAGGTTCCGGAGTAATCTGAGGAAATACTTTTTTACAAAAAGGGTGGTAGATGTGTGGAACAGAGACTGTGTCTGAATTCAAAAGGGCCTGGGATAGGCACGTGGGATTTCTCGGAGAGAGAAAAAGATCATGCTTACTGTGGGTGGGCAGACTGGATGGGCCATTTGGCCTTTATCTGCCGTCATGTTTCTATGTAATATGTGTCCACCCTAGCCATACTGGGTCAGACCAATGGCTCATCTAGCCCAGAATCCTGTTTCCTCAGTGGCCTATCCAAGTCACAAGTATCTGGCAGACACCACAGGGTAGCAATATTCCAGAGCTGAGAGTGTGATGTCATAATGACTCATTTCAACAATGCGTAAGAGCCAACATCAGCAGTGATGTCACAATGTCTTCATTATCCTTTACTTGGCTCACTAAGAACATCAAGGTTGCCATCCTGGGACAGACCAAAGGTCCATCAAGTTCAGTATTCTGTTTCCAACAGTGGCCAACCCAGGTCACAAGTATCTAGCAGAATCCCAAGGAGCAGCAACATTCCATGCTACTGATCCCATTAAGATTTCCAGATCAGGAATGTTATTGGCTGGACTATAAGCATTCATACTTGTAACCTTCAACTAATATTGTTTGCTTGTTTTTTTTGTAAAGGGTTTGGTTTCTTTCATCTCTCTCCCTATGCTGAGATTACATTACATTACATTGGGGATTTCTATTCCGCCATTACCTTGCAGTTCAAGGCGGATTACAAAAGAATTATCCAAGATGTATTACAACAAGAACTTACAAAAAAAAAAAAGGTATTATTTCTTTTTTCAGAGTTTTCTTGAAGAGTATGGTCTTTATTTCTTTTCTAAAAGTCTTGTAGTCGAGGGATGCCGTCAGTAGATTGGCGATTTGGTTGTCTAGTTTGGCTGCTTGAGTGGCCAGGAGGCCATCATATAGTTTTTTCCGTTTGATCTCCTTAATTGGGGGGTATGAGAATGGGGTGTGAGTTTTCCTATGTCTGGTTGCAGTGTTGTGGATGATTATATATCTTATTATTTTTACCACCTTTGCTAGTGTGAGCAAGGGACAGAACAACTGGATCAGTCTGGAATTGAAACAAGAATTCTTTATTCCTTAAACCAGTGTCCCACAAACTTTGTCGAGCCGTAGCACGCTACACGCAGTGGCGGCGACTCTGGGCACCTGTAAGCGCATGGACGTTGCTGTGATGATGTCACGCACATGAATGACATCCGCGCATGCGCAAAGGCCCTCCAGACGGGCCCTGAGCTGCTGGGGGGGAGGGGGGTCAGCAGGGAAGAGGGCCAGAGAGAAGGAAAGGTGATGGTGCCCACTGATTGTCTACGGGACGTGCCTCTCATTATGAGAGACGCATCCTGTAGGCAGTCAGTTGGTGCAGGCACCTCTCCTCTTCCACAGTGTGCCGTGGCACACCTGAAATCGCAGGAGGCACACAGTTTGCGATACATTGCCTTAAACCAGGGCTGCCCAAGTCCGGTCCTCGAGATCTACTGGCAGGCCAGGTTTTCAGGATATCCACAATGAAGATTCATGAGAGAGATTTGCCTGCAATGCCTTTTTGGTATGCAAATCTCTCTCATGCATGTTCATTGTGGATATCCTGAAAACCTGGCCTGCCAGTAGATCTCGAGGACTGGACTTGGGCAGCTCTGCCTTAAACCAAAGCTTGTTTACCTCAAAAACAGACTGTTCTGCACACAGAATGCAGCAGGTTAAAGACAGCTTTTCTCTAAACTAGACCTACACCTAGCTTGGCCACAAAAGTTCATATGCTCCAGGAAATAGACTCTCTCTATCTGACATATATAATGGAGGCATATGTGGCGGGCCATTTCCTTCTATCCCTGGCCCATCTTCAGATACCGCAGCCCTTTCTGATGATTCCCTGGAGAACCCTTCCTCCCTGGATCTTCCTGTTCTGTTCCCTCTCTGGGGATTTTAACTCTGTCAGTCTGAGTCCCACCCTCCTGGCTCAGCAGCTAGCTGTGCCTACTTGAATCATGCCCTTTCTACTATACACTGAAGTCTCTAGTCTCTTAAAGTGAGGGAGTGTTATATACCCTCCCTCTCACTACCATAAAGTTTTTGCTGGGGGTGACTTCCTGAAATTATTTTTTTCCATCTGTCATCCCTTCCTCTAAACTAAAGATTTTTTTAAAATACTTTAACACATATTCATTGAATTTTACAGTTAGGATCTTTTTGCCTGCCACAAAAAGATGTAGTCCATCATTACAGGGTCCATACACACACACACACAAAAAAAACAACAAACAAACACACACAAGGAAACAAAACCCAGGAAGAAGCAATCAAGATCCAAAAAAGTGGCGATGGAACAGTGCACGTCAACAGGGGATTACTTCACAGAATCAAGTCTCCGTTGATCACTGCCCCCTGTCTCCTTCCCCTCAACCAGTTCTTGACCCAGCCCATCACTGTGGGACCCCTCCCGAGGGCACTCAGTTTATTTATGAGATGTCTGTGTGGAAAGCTGTCAAAGGCTTTGCTAAAATCTAAATGCACCACATCTAGCATACTCCCTCTATCCATTTTAAAAAAAGTACAAAGACTAGGGAACACTCCATGAAGCTATAATGAATACAATAAAATATTTTTTCAATCAATGAATAATTACGCTCTGGAACTCATTGCCAGAGAATGTGGTAGCAGCAGTTAATATATCTGAGTTCATAAAAGATGTGGACAAGTTTGTTAATCTGTTATTACAATAGAAATGGGGAAAAAACACTACTTATCCTTAGACTTGGTTGTGTAAAATCATGCTACTCCTTGGAATTCTGCCAGATAATTTGTGAACTGAATTAGCCACTGTGAGAAGCAGGATTCTGAGCAAGATGGACCAATGGTCTTACCTAGAATAGCCAATTCTTATGTTCTAAGACAGTGTCCTGCAAACTTTTCCGGCCGGTTTCACACTAAATGTAGTGCCCCGGCCGGAAGGCACCCGGAAGTCGATGTGATGATGTCATGCATGCACGGAGGCCCGTCTTACCGCTATGCCGTCATAACAGGGATCCAGGAGGTGCAGGGAGAAGAGGAGAGATGCCAGCCAGGAGGAGAGTCGTCCATGCCGGCTGACTTCCTACAGGACGTGCCTTTCACCGTGAGAGGCACGTTCTGTAGGCAGGCATCTTAAAAATGGCTTATGGACTTCTCTTTTAGGAAATTATCCAAACCTTTTTTAAACCCTGCTAAGCTAACTGCTTTCAGTTCACTCTCTATCAACGAATTCTAAAATTTAATTCCACTTTGAGTGAGGAAATATTTTCTGTGGTTTGTTTCAAATCTACTACTTAGTAGTTTCATCACATGCCCCCTAGTCCTAGTATTTTTGAAAAGAGTAAAAAAAGTGATTCACATCTACTCGTTCCACTCCACTCAGTATTTTATAGACCTCTATCATATCTTCCCTGAGCCATTTCTTCTCCAGGCTGAAGATCCCTCTCCACTTTAGCTTTTCCTCATAGGGAAGTCGTCCCATCCCTTTTATCATTTGTATTGGCCTTATCTGTACCTTTTCTATTTCCGCTATTTCCTTTTTAAGATATGGCAACCAGAACTGCATGTAGCAGGCAGCGAGGGGCGGGGCCAGAGCGGGAATACAGCATGACAAACTGCTAAGGGATGGGTGGAACTGGGCAGGCCTGGGGGGGCGGGTCTATTGGGGTCCAGATTTTCCAGATGGAAAATCTGGTAACCCTAGTTGGAACCCTTGTTCCAGAGGGAGCCGTGGAATGTGGCCCTGGCCAGGATCTCATTCTGCAGCAGCTGGGAAGGGAGAGGGTTAATTAAAAGTAATTAAAAAAAAAAAAAAATCCCTAGGAACTTTGAATGAAGGTTCATGGCATCATAGCCTCGGTGGAGGCTGGTTTCAATTGAAGCAGAAAGAGGAAACTACTAGGTCAAAATTTATTATTTTTTTTCAAAAAAGGAACTGTCTGGATTAAAAACTAAAATAAAGTCCAGTCCTTAGAAGAGGTTTACCTCAAATGAGTTCATAATGCATGCCACATGGGTTTCAAAGGCAGCTGTTTGGAGCGCAGCCTTATGAGCTGGACCATTCAACGAGGATTGTGCTGGGCCGGTGTCATACAGGGTCACTGATGGGCTTGTTTTCCATTTGGATTCCCTTGCAAATCCCAGCCCCGGGTGTTGGCTGTGTTTGTTTGCACTCACCCTGTTGTAACAGACTTAGCAAAAACATGGTTTGTATCTGTGTCATTGGAATGTGAAGCATGTTATGGTTGAAGCCCATTCTGACAGTAGCAGAGCCTGCGTTCTTTGGTTCTAAGCGGGCGTCGTGTTACTTTATTAAACCTTAAGTGAAACGAGAGGAGGTTTTGCAGGTTCGGGCAAATGCTAGCTGCTGTGCATTCCTAACCGCATCGGAATGGCCAGAAAATACGGGGCATTAGTTGGCACGGTGATTTAATAAATGGCCCTTTGGGTCGACATTTGAAAACTCCCCAGAACATTCTACCGCTCCGTGGCATAGTAAGAGTGGGCGGCGCCCCTTCCTTTTCCCCCGTACCTTTTAACGTCTCCGGTGTGAGCAGCCTGTCCACGTCGGTGTCGGCTCGCCCTTTGACGTCACTTCCTGGGCGCGGGTCCTGGAAGTGACGTCGGAGAGAGCGCCGACGCGGGCAGCAACCTCGCACCAGGGAAGTAAAAAAAGGCACAGGGGAAGGCATGGGATACGCGTGCTCGGCAAGGAGAGGAGCAGGGAGGTGGAGAGGAGCAGGAGTGCCGCGCCCTTAGCAAAATAGCGCCCGGAGCGGACCGCCTTCCCGCCACTGCTACTACTACTACGATTATTATACGTAGTAGACATACGCAGCACTGTACAACGTCACAAAGGAGAGAGTCCCTGCCTGAGTGAGCTTACAATCTAAACAATCAAGACAGACAAACAGGATGCCAGGGTAGGGGTTACTATAAGAGGAGATGGCTAACTTGCTGGCTAGGGTGCTGGGCACAGGGGAGTAGGTTAATGACCTGAAGGCTTCTCAAAAAGGTGGGTTTTCAGCCTACTTTTGAACAAGGGAAGGGGCGTGGTGGATGGTCTCAGGCAGTTTATTCCAGGCATACGGGGCGGCAAGCTGAAAGGAACAAAATCTGGAATTGGAAGGAGAAGGGTAGAGATATAAACGACTTGCCTGAGGAACGGAGTTCTCGGGGAGGTGTCTAGGGAGAGAAAAGAGGAGCAATACTTGAGACAGGAAAGAAAGCTATCTTTCGAGGTATGTTGTGTAGAAAGGGTACAAGACAATTGATTTTTTACTGCATCAAGATTTACAAAGACTAGGAAACACTCGATGAAGTTTCAGGGAAATACTTTTAAAACCAATAGGAGGAAACTTTTTTTCACTCAGAGAATAGTTCAGGTCTGGAACGCGTTGCCAGAGGTTGTGGTAAGAGCGGATAGCGTAGCTGGTTTTAAGAAAAGTTTGGACAAGTTCCTGGAGGAAAAGTCCATAGTCTGTTATTGAGGCAGATATGGGGGAAGCCACTGCTTGCCCTGGATCAGTAGCATGGAATGTTGCTACTCTTTGGGATTCCGGAATCTTGCTATTCTTTGAGGTTCTGTATGGAATGTTGCTACTCTTTGGGGATTCTGCATGGAATGTTGCACTCTTTGGGGTTCCGGAATCTTTTGTTACTCTTTGGGATTCCGGAATCTTGCTATTCTTTGAGATTCTGCCTGGAATCTTGATACTCTTTGGGGTTCTAGAATCTTTTTTTGCTCTTTGGGATTCTGGAATGTTGCTACTCTTTGGGGATTCTGCATGGAATGTTGCACTCTTTGGGGTTCCGGAATCTTTTGTTACTCTGTGGGATTCTGGAATGTTGCTACTCCTTGTATTTTGGCCAGGTACTAGGGACCTGGAGTGGCCATCGTGAGAATGGGCTACTGGGCTTGATGGACCATTGGTCTGACCCAGTGAGGCTATTCTTATGTTCTTTTCCTGTTTACTGGCCTTCTTTTTTGTTTAACCCTTCGTTAAGTGGGTAACCTTCCCCAGCCTCTGGTTTCATTACCTATCCCTTTTTATTTGTTTATGAATTGTATTTAATCCTTTTTTATTCTCCTCCCTTTTTCAAAGTATTATTTTATTAAAATAGTACTAATTGTCCTGTTTTTTTATTTTTTTATTTTAACTTAATTTTTGATTAAATGTAAATCGCATTGGATTTGCATTTTGCGATCAAATCAAATATTTTAAATAAACTTGAAACTCAGAAACAACTGTTGACTCTTCCTTCTTTTGGGCCACTTCTGTATTTCTCCCTACTCATAGAAGCTCGTCCTTTTTAGTTTCGTGGAATTCTCTCCCTTTTTGTCGTAGAACAGAAACTTCATTTTTAAGATTTTAAAGCTCAGTTAAAGCTTATTATTTTTTGCAAGCTTTTAATATTTATTTATTGAACACATTTATATACCGCGCAAGAGGTTTCTAGCGCCAGCCAGTGTGCTGTTCCTATGAGCGTTAGAGCAGCACAAAGCATTGAATGTGCCGGCTGGTGCCAAAAACCTCTTGCGCAGTTTTGTAAAAAAAAGGTGGGGGAGTTGGTGCTTTTTCTTAATCTATTGGACTCTAATTCAATTTCCTTTTCTTTCTTGCTGACGGAACTAAATTCCCTTTTCCTTATGTTTGTTCCATCTTCCCTATGAATTATTGTAACCAACCCTCATGTTCTACTGATGGGTTTTTTTGTTGATTATATTTTTTATCATAAACCGCTTAGATTTTAAATGTTTATTTTTATATGTGCAGTATATCGAATAAATTAAAATAAGCTTAAACTAAACCTCCTCCAAAAAAAAAATAAATGTAGACAAAAAAATTAATTTTGAGAAAGAAATGCTTGAAAAGTTCGGTGATTGCCAAGAAACAGAACGCACTAGCCCTGAAGTTTTCTAGTAGCCCTGGTGATGACTTAGTGCCAGTTGATACCATGTCCTAAGGGACAGGATAATCCTATCCTGGTTTATTTCCATTGTATCTATGGGCTAATTCCATTTATTTTAAACTAAAAACAGTAGGACACAAATTCCAGAGAAACAATGCAGGAAAATCAGGACTAAGGCCGGTATTGGACAGACCTGCATGGTGTAGGATGGGCTGGGGAGGGCATCAGTGGGAACTCCACTAACATGGACCGGGAGGATAATAATAATAATAAGAACTTTATTTTTATATACCGCAATACCACAAATAGTTCAGAGCGGTTTACAGAGGAATAATAATAACTTTATTCTTTTATACCACCATAACCAAGAGTTCTAGGTGGTTTACACCAAAAAGAGCTGGACAATCAGTGAGATACAATAATACTGTAAAAATACAGATTTATTATAAAATATAGTTTCAATATAAAACTCTCATTAAGTAATAAACTTATCGAACAGAGTGGTATTAATTAATTTCCGAAAACTGCAATAGGATAACATAGCTTGCTGAATACATTTACCTAATCAAGATTGTTGCCTACCAGCTTGAAACGCCAGGGTCCTATCTAAGAAGGTCTTATATCTACACCCATTGATTGTTGGATAAGCAAATAAGTAGAAGTTTCTAGTTTCTCTTGATGGTCTATGCCAGTGATTCCCAACCCTGTCCTGGAGGAACACCAGGCCAATCAGGTTTTCAGGCTAGCCCTAATGAATATGCATGAGAGAGATTTGCATATGATGGAAGTGATAGGCATGCAAATTTGCTTCATGCATATTCATTAGGGCTAGCCTGAAAACCCAATTGGCCTGGTGTTCCTCCAGGACAGGGTTGGGAACCACTGGTCTATGCAACACAAAATGAGGAAAAAGGTAAGCTGGAGACAATCCCGATATCAGCTTAAAGCAGATACAGGAAAATCTGAATAATACTCTTGCCTCCAAAGGCAGCCAATGAAGTAAACGATAATATGGACTAATATGATCTTTCTTTTTTAAACCAAAAATCAATCGAACAGTTGTATTCTGAATTATCCTTAATTTCCTTAGAATTTTTTGGGGTGCTCCTAAATAGATGATGTTACAATAGTCTAAAATAGATAAAACTAATGTCTGCACCAATAGGCTGAACGATAATAATGATAACAGTTTATATACCGCAGGACCGTGAAGTTCTATGCGGTTTATAAAGATTAAAAGAGGTACAAATAGATTGAACTTAGCAGGGTGGAAGCTAGTGATTAACAGCTCAAGGGATCAGTTATTGAGAAGAAGTTGTACGGGTCAACTGTCTAGGTGTTTCAAGAACAGATATGTTTTTAGGCGTTTCCTGAATTCCCCATAAGTAGTAGGCATAAGCAATTGTTCTAGATCTTTACCCCATAATGCTGCCTGATGTGAGAGAAGGTGTTGATGGTGTCTTTTGAGTTTACATCCTCTTAACTGGAGGGGAAACGAAGATCGAATGTGAATTTCTCTTATGTCTGTTGGCTGAGAAGAAGAAAAGGTCAGTTATGTATTTAGGGGCTAGACCATATAGTGCTTTAAAGCAGAGACAGGCGAACTTAAACTTTACGTGTGCTTCCATCGGTAACCAATGCAGCTATCAGTAGTAAGGTGTCACATGATCAAACTTCTTCAGCCCGAAAATCAGTTTGACCGTTGCATTTTGCATTAAATGGATCAAAATATTTTTTTATGGTTCTTAATTTCCACAATGTAAAAAAGCATTTTTGTACCACTAAGTTTGTGTGTTTTGCTAGTGTTAAATGTCGGTCTAGTGTGACTCCCAGAATTTTGATGGTACTGGCCAGACTTTACGGTAGATGGTTGGATAGGCTGGAGTGAGTTTGGACGGCAACTTCAACATTTGGAACCTAGGACAATACCAGGTGGACTTTACAGTCTATGACCCAGAAATATCAAAGAAGAGACAAGTTAATTTAATAATTGGGCAGACTGGATGGACCGTTCAGGTCTTTATCTGCTGTCATTTACTATGTTACCTGGCAGAAACCCAAAGAGTAGCAACATTCCAGAGCTGAGATTGTGATGTCATAATGCCTCATTCCACCAATGCCCAAGAGCCAACCTCATCAGTGATGTCACAATGGCTTGATTAGATGGCAACTTCAGCAGTTGGAACCTAGGACAATACCAGGTGGACTTTACAGTCTATGACCCAGAAATATCAAAGGAGAGACAAGTTAATTTAATCATGTATTTTTTTAATGAGTATAACTTATGGGCAGACTGGAAGGACCATTCAGGTCTTTATCTGCCGTCATTTACTATGTTACTATGTAGATCCACCTCCTAGAACAGGAAGTTGATGATCCTATCTAGAATCTTCCATTACCAAGATTTTCTTTCCTTCTAGAGGATGGAGAAGCGGTGAGCAGCTCATATGAATCCTATGATGAGGAGGAGAGTGCCAAAGGGAAGTCAGCCACTCACCAGCACCAGTGGCCTTCCAATGAGGCCACCATCAAGCTGATGAAGGATGCTTCCATCTGTGCCTTCCTGTGGAGGAAGAAATGGCTGGGCCAGTGGGCCAAGCAACTGTGTATCATCAAGGATACCAGGCTGTTGGTAAGTGCACTCTACATTTACTTCCTAATATTACATAGGATATGTTTCTCCAGGGTACAGAATGGATTTTCTTTCTCAGTGGGTAATGGCGTCGTTGAGAGAAAGTGTAGTTCAGGTTAGTCTAGTTTATTAACTTATATTCCACATAATTAACTACGAAGATTATAAAAATTACATACATAATCATAAAATATATTCCCACTACAGCTAAAAACAATAAAAACCAAACCCGCTGCTTATTTCTAAGATGTAATTCTTAAGTTCTCGACAATTCTTATGTAAATTCTTAAGTTCTCGACAATTTCTTATGCAATGTTACAATTCTTGTAACCTCCTTAGGTTCTCGACAATTCTAATGTAGTGTTACAATTCTTGTAACCTCCTGACAACTCTTGTGTAATCCACCTTGAACCACAAGGTAATGGCGGAATAGAATCACTAATGTAATGTAATGTAATAAGCAGCGTAAAATCTGGTTTTTTTTCTCCTTGGGATCTTCTCAGGTACTTGTGACCTGAGTTGGCTAATGTAGGAAACGGGATACTGGGCTTGATGGACCTTCAGTCTGTCCCAGGATGGCAGTTCTTCTGTTCTAATCTAATCAGAATTTCTGATCGCACTTATCCAGTACAGGTCCAAGGTGATTTACAAGGTCAGAGGCCCATGCAGGGACATGGGTAAGGTTACATTACGTTGTAGAGGGATTCAGGAAGTTTTAAAACATATGTCGAAGGCAGTTTCTTAACAGAACTTCTGCCCTGTGACTTATCTATTCAATAAGCTGATTTTTTTAATTCATGAAACAGATAATGTTTTCAGTAGGTTTTTAAAATTGAAGTTGTATCATTCATTGTCCTAATCTGCACAGATAAGTTGTTCTATAAGACTGAGCTGCCTTTCCACCGTTCCCTTGCCTCTTACCAGTTTCCCTTTAGGAATGTGAAGATTCAGGTCATCTGCCCCCAACCACCTTAAAGAAACATCTCAACTTATCTCGCTCGTATATTTCCCTAAGTTGAGATGTTCCCCATTAAATTCTGCCCATTGAGGGTACATAAGAGGAGTGGATGAGGAGACACCTTGACGTCTCTTCCAGGCTCTGTAAGAGGAAGCTGTGCAGTCTAACAGAGACAGCTTAATAGTAATGTAATCCCTTTGGCTTGTTTGGCTGAAAAGCTTCTCCTTGGTGAATGAGCTTCTCAGAGGGCCTGTCTCTCAAGGTGTGGGTTCTAGACTAGACGGGCCTTCTTCCCATTTGTAAAGGTATTCCACCCAAATTGTTTTCCCCTGCACCCCACTCTCTGACTAGATGCTTCCTTTTGATTCAAACCATCTTGATTCTCTTCCATTTGCAATTTGTATCCCAGAAAGTACTTTTTCTGTTCCCCTTACATCTCATACACTCATTCTATGTATCTCGTTGTAAACATCTCTTACTTCTTGTTGTAAACATCTCTTACTCTCATTGTATGTAACTTGTTGTAAACCGCTTTGAACTTATGGTATAGCGGTATACAAGAAATAAAATTATTATTATTATTATTATCTGCCGTCATTTTTCTATGTTTCTATCAGTGTCTCTAACCCAGGGGTGTCAAAGTCCCTCCTCGAGGGCCGCAATCCAGTCGGGTTTTCAGGATCTCCCCAATGAATATGCATGAGATCTATTAGCATACAATGAAAGCAGTGCATGCAAATAGATATCATACATATTCATTGGGGAAATCCTGAAAACCCGACTGGATTGCGGCCCTCGAGGAGGGACTTTGACACCCCTGCTCTAACCCTTTTCTGTCTGCCAGCCAGTGAACACACCAAGAGCTGGAGTTTTACAAAACCTGGAACCAGATTCTCAAAAGGAGAGCTGTAATGGAAAGTATAATTAGGTTAGGAGAAGAATTTTCATTGTGTATGTGCGTTGCTCTGCCTCTTATCTTTTCACTACCCCCAGTACTTCATCTTTTGTCTAAAATGGCCTTTCTTCTGTTGTTTTGTGAGCTAGAGGTTTTGTGTTGCTACTGGTGGTTAGGGTTACCATATGGCTCCAGAGAAAGGAGGACGGATTGAGACATCCGGGTTTTACTTCTAGTGAAAGCAATGGAAGTAAAACCCGGATGTCTCAATCCGTCCTCCTTTTTCTGGCGCCATATGGTAACCCTACCAGTAGTGATCTCCAGACTTAATGCTGAAAACCTGAGGATTCACCTAACCAACTTCCCTCAGGTGGTCCCTGTTATCCTGACGAATGATATCGATCTATGAACTGGACCAGCTTTCCACCAGAAGTCTCAGTTGTTTTTGTATAATCTTCCATTGTGTCTCTATAGAACTCATTGTCAGCTGTGAAGAACCCCTTCCCCCTACACATGATTCTTCTTAAAGTTTGTATTTTTCAGATTTTACCTGTCAGACCCCTATTTCTGTTACAATTTTTGTTCCATAAGTGATTATACATCATTTGAAATCTTCACTCCTAAGGGTGGGACCTCAAACTGGTGCGCACAGGGCCGCATAGTCGCTAAGGCCAGCGCTGGGCACTGGCCAAGGCTTTACACCTCTGGTCTCATGTTCAGAATTATTTCAGACGCAAAAAAAGAGTGGAAATGTCCTATACAGACTGGTGAACTCAATATATTTCATAAAAGTCCTTTTATTCATCAAAAAAACTCAATGACTTTTTCATTAAGAGGATTCAATTCCAAATCAGCTGTTCATTAGTGCAGTGTTTTTCAACCTTTTTTGGGCAAAGGCACACTTGTTTCATGAAAAAAATCACGAGGCACACCACCATTAGAAAATGTTAAAAAATTTAACTCTGTGCCTATATTGACTATATATAAAGTAATTCTCTTGAATAGGAATCAAATAAACACAAAGAAAGTATTTTATAATTACTTTATTATGAAATATTAAGTAAACAGAATAGTGAAAAATTATAAAATACTTTATTCAGTGCGAAACCTGGGCCTGTTTGGCTGAACACAAAGCTGATATTCTGGCTGGAATCGAAGAAAGACACACACGTAGCTCTTCGTCAACAGCTCTCAGTCTCTCTCTGTATTTGGTTTTTATAGCATACAAAAATAGACAAATATACCCTCCATCCTTTTTATTAAACCACAATAGCAGTTTTTAGCGCAGGGAGCTGCGCTGAATGCCCAGCGCTGCTCTTGACGCTCATAGGCTCCCTGCGCTAAAAACCACTATTGCGGTTTAGTAAAAGGTGACCATATTGTAAAATATAGACAGCAGATATAAATTCAGAACTGTGCATAGTAAGTGAAGGGAAGTTTTCATCTCTGGGAATTTACCCAGTTAACTATTAAGTTATTTGGGCAAATTCCTTTGGAAACTGTGGTAATACTGCCTCCACTTTGCTAAATTTAAAATAAAATCATTTTTCCTACCTTGTCTGGTGATTTCTGGTTGCACTTTCTTCTTCTGACTGTGCATCCAATCTTTCTTCCCTTCTATCAGCCTGTATGCTTTCTCTCCTCCACACCTCATTCCCTCCCCCAACTTTTTCTTCCTCTCTCCCTGACCTTTCTTTCTTTTTTTCTGTTTCTCTTCTTTCCTTCTATTTCCCTGCCTGCCCCCTTTCTTTCTTTCTCCCTGCCGTTCCCCAAGCCACTGCCACTGCCGCTGCCATTGGGGAACAGGACCCACCAATGGATAACAGGCCCCAAAGCCGACGTCGACGCATGCTCTCCCTGCTTCGGGCCGATCAGTCTTCCTCTCCCCGACGTCAATTCTGCAATCGGAGAGGAAGCTCCGCCCAGCCAGGCAGCGATTGGCTGGCCCGAACTTCCTCTCCGACTGCAGAATTGACTTCGGGGAGAAGAAGACTTATCGGCTCGATAGATTAGATCGCCAAGACAAAGTGAGTCCTGGGTGATCGACTCACTTTGCCTTGGCGAGCTACTGGCGCCCCTGCCTTAGAACACTGCCTAGGACCCTGGGGGAGCCCGGGCCCCCTGTCAGCTCCGGGCCCCTGAATGCAGGACTGGTAGTACTGCCCTGATGGCGGCCCTTCGGCACACCAGGCAACATCTCGCGGCGGTTGAAAAACACTGCATTAGTGACTAATCAAATCATATTATCTTTAGGCCTCAAAAGACTCCTGAAGCAGGCCTTCTTGGCCGAAACATGTACATGTCGAGTCATTGAGTTTTTTGGCTGAATAAAAGGGTTTTTATGAAATATATTGAGTCCACCAGTCTATATAGGACATTTCCACGCTTTTTATGCGCTTTGAGTTTGTAGATTTGGTTCTCCTGTTTTATACTCAGAATTATTTCAGGCCATTTCTGTTGCTCTCGTTTCAGTGTTACAAGAGCTCAAAGGACCAGAACCCCCAGCTGGACGTGAACTTGCTTGGCTGCACTGTGACACACAAGGAGAAGCAAGTCCGGAAACAGGAGCACAAGCTGAAGATCATTCCAGTGAACGCAGATGTGATTGTTCTGGGAATGCAGAGCAAAGACCAGGCAGAGCAGTGGCTGAGGGTAAGGAGAAGGGAGGCGATGGAGATGTGATCCATGATCTGAGGATGAGGACTGGAGGGACAGGGCCTGAGGGGGGGAGGGGAATGTAATCTAATCCAATTCTTAGTCCTAAAAATAGGAGCTCGATTCCGTTTCCATAATTAGATCACAAAGAAGAGAGGAAGATTGAGGGAACATGGAGAAATGCTTGAAGAGGAGACAGAGGAGATCTGAAATATGATCTGCAGGAGAAGGTAGGCGGGGCGGACGCAGAGGCAGACACAGAAGCAGAGTAGTGGCTAAGGGTAAGAGTCAGAAACTGAACCAGACAAGACAAAATTCATTCTCTTCGAAAATAATAAAACCCCAACCATAACAAATCTAGTAATAAACTCAATCACATACCCCATACAATCCACTTTAAAACTTCTAGGAATGACGATAGACAGATGCTGTACTATGCAACCACAAATCAATAAGACAATACAAAAATCATTCGTGATCATGAGAAACTTGAGGCAAATTTGAAAATTCTTCGACAGAACACAATTCCAGCTCTTGGTCCAGTCCCTAGTCCTAGGTCTTCTAGACTACTGCAACATACTCTATCTCCCCTGCCCAGCAACCATGTTAAAACAATTACAAACAGTTCAAAACACAGCAATAAGACTTATCTATTCACTGAGGAAACACGACCATATCACGGCGGCATACCTCGACTCACACTGGCTCCCAATACATGCAAGAATACTATTCAAATTCTACTGCCTACTATTTAAAACCATAAACGGAGACAACCAGCCTACCTAAACACCCGCCTAATACAAACTACCTCAACCAGACACAGGAGAACACACAAACTGTTCACGCATCCCCCAATCAGAGACGTCAAACGGAAAAAACTGTACGATGGCCTTCTAGCCACACAAGCAGCAAAACTAGACTACTAACTGTCCAATTTACTGATAACGACCCCAGACTACAAATCGTTCAGAAAAGAAATAAAAACCATCCTATTCAAGAAATCCTTGAAGACAAACTAAAACCGCAGGACTCATCCCAGTTCTCTGAAGCAACTCGCTCTTCTCTTCAATTCCTCTGGAAATGGCCAGATAACTTCTTTTGTAATCCGCCTTGAACCGCAAGGTAATGGCGGAATAGAAATCACTAATGTAATGTAAAGAGGAGGAACAGGGACTGGCTGGGATGAATAAGTTAACATCATAAAGAAGCATTTATTTATCCATACGACGCTGGCAGCGCACTCATTGCTATATAAGATGAATTATAAGGTTACCAGGTCCCTGGTTTAAGGAGCATACTATTAGGTAGAGGGGGGTTTATGTGCGCTGGGAAAGGTAGGTAGGAAATGATGGGTAGGGTTATGAAATCATAGGCATTCCAGGATCACGGCTGCCCTAGGCGCTGGGATCGGAGTTACTGCCATAGATAGCGGGTGACGCTATCTGGTCATTAATGCAACGGGAGCTAAGTCATTAGGCTAGGAAAGCCCTGAGTGCACCCATGTGAGCAGGACAGGTGTTGTCTCGGCGGCTACACGAATAGTTTGGGTGGAAATTAAAACAAGGCATGAGTGCTTGAGTCCTGAAAGGTGCTTCCTATCCACAACTTCATAAATATCCCTGATGTTTGCTCTTGATAGCGCTTATCAGCTGATCGGAAGAGATCTGGCTTTGTGAAGGAACGCTTTCCGCCTGTACTTCTGAACTCTGCTCCTTATGGTGTTGCTAGAGCAATGTGTAACATCAAGAACTGGCTCTGAAACACCTTATTGTAGAAACATTTCTTCACAGCTGCTTGCATAAGAACATAAGAATAGTCTTACTGGGTTAGACCAATGGTTCATCAAGCCCAGTAGCCCGTTCTCATGGTGGCCAATCCAGGTCCCTAGTACCTGGCCAAAACCCAAGGAGTAGCATCTCAAAGAATAGCAAGATTCTGGAACCCCAAGGAGTAGCAACATTCCAGAGCTGAGATTGTGATGTCATAATGCCTCGTAGCCAACCTCATCAGTGATGTTACAATGGCTTGATTGTCTTATACTTGGCTCATAGAAGAATAGTTTTACTGGGTCAGACCAATAGTCCATCAAACCCATTAGCCCGTTCTCATGGTGTCCAATCCAGGTCCCTAGTACCTGCATGATCAGCTGTGGTTGTCCAGGACTATCCCGCTATAGCATTAGGTTTCAACAGGAACTGCAAATTATTTAGAAAAAGAAATTACACCTGGGATATTCTTTTGGGTTCTAGTTGACATTGTTGGATGACAAACTCTGGTGCTTGAGCACTGCAGATTTTACCTGTTCACTATAACTGAACTGGGCAAATCTAAGTGGTTCTTGAGTCAAACACTATATGACTGTATTTCATGAATATTCATTCTGGAAATCCTGAACACCTGCTCTGGTTGTGGTACTTGAGAGCTGGGATTTTTAATGTCTATTATTGATACTCAAACAGACCTAGGTGTAAGAATCCTTTCGGGACCCTCACTGCCCAGTATACTCCTAGAGCACATGTAGACCATTCTGCTACAGCATCCCCTGCTGGGATGGCTGCAGTGGTTCTTCCCACCTGTATTTAAGTTGAGACCTCTTGATGGTAGTTGACTTTCTGTAAGAATCAGGTAAGGGCTGAAGGTACATTCAACATGAAGGCTTCCTTGAGTCTTCAGATAGTTGTCCTTGTGTGAAGTGTTGTACAGGCCGGAGGATTTTGCCACCCTCTGGCTGGCTCAAAAATCCAAGGTGTGAACTGGAGAGCTTGAGCTGCAAGCAGATGGGAGAAAAGAGAGAGAATAAAAAAAATAAAAAAAACCCCGCAATTAGGAGTGTGACTACAGAAAAAGGTACTATGTGAAAGTACTCTCAGACAGAAAGACAGATAGCCTGTGGGAAGAAGATCAAGAACTTCAAACAAGAAGGGGATAAATGCTCAGTGATTGAGAAAACCCAAATCCCACCAGTTATTGAAAGAGAGTAGTGGAAAACTGGAATGCTCTTCCGGAGGCTGTTATAGGGGAAAACACCCTCCAGGGATTCAAGACAAAGTTAGACAAGTTCCTGCTGAACTAGAACGTACGCAGGTAAAGCTAATCTCAGTTAGGGCACTGGTATTTGACCTAAGGGCTGCCGCGGGAGCAGACTGCTGGGCACGATGGACCACTGGTCTGACCCAGCAGCACCAATTCGTATGTTCTTAGATGAGAGAGATAGTAATGCACAACTCCAGAGTTTTTACATTATGCTGTACAACCCCAAAAAATAGAGACTATCTTGGAGAGTCCCTTATTTTGGACCAGTCCTTGGCAGTCAGTTGGCGTACCCTTATCTATTGCTGAGTATTTTTCCAGTGCCTGGACCTTAAAGAACACTACCTCCTCTCTGGAGATAACTTGCTCCCTTGAAGAAGAGTGTGTGCGTGCTGAACAAAAGAGGGGAGAGGACCAGGACACAAATAAATGTTTTGATGGCTCTTTGGGATGAGAGCTATGCCATGATCTTCTCCAACACAAGTCACCCCTTACATAGGTCATTCCAATGAGGCTGATTCAGGCCTAGGTTTTGCCCCATAGCTGACATGGAAATGTCAAGCCTGAAAGCCTGTAATGGAGCTAAACATAAGAATGTAAGAATAGTCTTACTGGGTCAGACCAATGGTCGATCAAACCCAGAGCCCATTCTCACGGTGGCCAATCCAGGTCCCTAGTACCTGACCAAAACCCAAAATTCCATTTTCTCAGAGTAAGCAAGATTCCGGAACCCTAAAGAATGCAACATTTCATTCGGAATTCCCAAAGAGTAGCAACATTCCATGCTACCGATCCAGGGCAAGCAATGGCCTCCCCCATATCTTTCTCAGTAACAGACTATGGACTTTTCCTCCAGGAACTTGTCCAACCTTTCTTAAAACCAGCTACGCTATCCGCTCTTTCCACAACCTCTGGCAACGCATTCCAGAGCTTAACTATTCTCTGAGTGAAAAAATATTTCCTCCTATTGGTTTTAAAAGTATTTCCCTGTAACTTCATCGAGTGTCCCCATAGCCTTTGTAATTTTTGACGGAGTGAAAAATCGATCCACTTGTACCCGTTCTACTCCACTCAGGATTTTGTAGACTTCAATCATATCTTAACCTAGATTAGCCACTTTGGTTTGACCTGGGTCAGTCGGCACCCTATAACTCCATGCTGGTACACATCAAGCAATTATGTTCTGAGAACAGCAGCTTCCTGCTGGGGGGGTACGAAATAAGGATCAAGGAGCCCCTGGATGAGAACAGGCATTCATCTAAACAAAATAATCCAGCGCTGAGCTGAGATTCTCCTTTCATTGGGGAAGGAAGAGTGAAGAGCAAGTCTTGCTTTCCGGCTGTGCAAAAAAATTGGTTCTGTGACCATAAATTGACACAGCAGCCCCATGTAAATAGTGGGAAAGTGTCTTTTACCACTGTAAGACTCCCTTCTTGGAAGCAGCTTACAAAGCTTATTTCCCATTTACAGCGACATGGTCACCTTCGGCCTTACAAGGGGCCTGTAAGAGCAGAAAGAAAGCACATCTTTCTTTCTACTTCTGAAAGAAAGATGTGCTTTCATTCATGGAGCATGGATCCTAGACGAACGCTTAACTGAGATGTCATAGGAGAACCTAAAACAGAAGCACAGCTCAGGCCTCGCTAACAATGTGTGGGAAAGCTCGATTACAGGAAGTGTAAAAAAAAAAACCACATCAAACAGCTGCCAAGATCTGTGTAGGAAGAGTGGTGGATTCCGGGGCCCAGTGTGTAACAAAGAGCCTCCAGAGGGACAGTTGCCCTCTGCGCACAGGGCTCACATCTCTGACTGAAGGACTAAAGAACGGGACTGGGGTGCGTACTGGACGTGGGCGCCTTAGATTTCTGTAAAACCGTAGACACAGAGACTTCAAAAGTTGCGGGGCAGACTGCGGGTGGTTTTGAGGTGGTAAACTAGATAAGATATGGAGATAGGAAGCATAGGGTAGCAATCATATCCCAATGCATTCTGGGAGTAAATAAGGACCTGTCAATAAAGATTAGGGTTAGCACATGGCTCCCGAAAAAAGAAGGACGGATTGAGGCATCCAGATTTTACTTCCATTGAAAGCAATGGAAATAAAACCCGGATGTCTCAATCCATCCTCCTTTTTCGGGACCATATAACATAGTAACATAGTAACATAGTAACATAGTAGATGACGGCAGATAAAGACCCGAATGGTCCATCCAGTCTGCCCAACCTGATTCAATTTAAATTTTTTTTTTTTTTTTCCTTCTTAGCTATTTCTGGGCGAGAATCCAAAGCTCTACCCGGTACTGTGCCTGAGTTCCAACTGCCAAAATCTCCGTCAAGACCCACTCCAGCCCATCTACACCCTCCCAGCCATTGAAGCCCTCCCCAGCCCATCCTCCACCAAACGGCCATACACAGACACAGACCGTGCAAGTCTGCCCAGTTACTGGCCTAGTTCAATATTTAATATTATTTTCTGATTCTAAATCCTCTGTGTTCATCCCACGCTTCTTTGAACTCAGTCACAGTTTTACTCTCCACCACCTCTCTCGGGAGCGCATTCCAGGCATCCACCACCCTCTCCGTAAAGTAGAATTTCCTAACATTGCCCCTGAATCTACCACCCCTCAACCTCAAATTATGTCCTCTGGTTTTACCATTTTCCTTTCTCTGGAAAAGATTTTGTTCTACGTTAATACCCTTTAAGTATTTGAACGTCTGAATCATATCTCCCCTGTCTCTCCTTTCCTCTAGGGTATACATATTCAGGTCTTCCAGTCTCTCCTCATACGTCTTCTGGCGCAAGCCTCCTATCATTTTCGTCGCCCTCCTCTGGACCGCCTCAAGTCTTCTTACGTCTTTCGCCAGATACGGTCTCCAAAACTGAACACAATACTCCAAGTGGGGCCTCACCAATGACCTGTACAGGGGCATCAACACCTTCTTCCTTCTACTGACTACGCCTCTCTTTATACAGCCCAGAATCCTTCTGGCAGCAGCCACTGCCTTATCACACTGTTTTTTCACCTTTAGATCTTCGGACACTATCACCCCAAGGTCCCTCTCTCCGTCCGTGCATATCAGCTTCTCTCCTCCCAGCATATACGGTTCCTTCCTATTATTAATCCCCAAATGCATTACTCTGCATTTCTTTGCATTGAATTTTAGTTGCCAGGCATTAGACCATTCCTCTAACTTTTGCAGATCCTTTTTCATATTTTCCACTCCCTCTTCGGTGTCTACTCTGTTACAAATCTTGGTATCATCTGCAAAAAGGCACACTTTTCCTTCTAGCCCTTCAGCAATGTCACTTACATACATATTGAACAGGATTGGCCCCAGCACCGAACCCTGAGGGACTCCACTAGTCACCTTTCCTTCCTTCGAGCGACTTCCATTAACCACCACCCTCTGGCGTCTGTCCGATAGCCAGTTTCTGACCCAGTTCACCACTTTGGGTCCTAACTTCAGCCCTTCAAGTTTGTTCAACAGCCTCCTATGAGGAACTGTATCAAAGGCTTTGCTGAAATCCAAGTAAATTACATCTAGCATATGTCCTTGATCCAGCTCTCTGGTCACCCAATCAAAAAATTCAATCAGGTTCGTTTGGCACGATTTACCTTTTGTAAAGCCATGTATGGTAAACCTAATAAACATTAACCATATACCTTAGACCAGGGGTAGGCAATTCCGGTCCTAGAGAGCTGGAGCCAGGTCAGGTTTTCAGGATGTCCACAATAAATATGCATGAGATAGATTTGCATCTCAAGGAGGCAGTGCATGCAAATCCATCTCATACATATTCATGGTGGAGATCCTGAAAACCTGACCTGGCTCCGGCTCTCGAGGACTGGAATTGCCTACCCCTGCCTTAGACCAGTCAGGTTTTCAGGATAGCCCTAATGCAGGGGTTTCAAATGTCGGTCCTCGAGGGCCTCAATCCAGTCGGGTTTTCAGGATTTCCCCAATGAATATGCATGAGATCTATTAGCATATAATTAAAGTAGTGCATGCAGATAGATCTCATGCATATTCATTGAGGAAATCTTGAAAACCCGACTGGATTACGGCCCTCGAGGACTGACATTTGACACCCCTGCCCTAATACATATGCATGGGGCAGATCTGCATGCCTGTTGCCTCCATTATATGTAAATCTCTCTCATGCATATGCATTAGGGCTATCCCAAAAACCTGACTGGCTGGTGGTCTTCCAGGATGAGGACGGGAGCCTCTGCCTTAGAGAGTATGAGTAGTGTGACCATATGGCTCCAGAAAAAAGGGGACGGATTGAGACATCCGGGTTTTACTTCCATTGAAAGCAATGGAAGTAAGGAGAACAGATTGAGACATCTTGGTTGCTTTCAATGGAGGTAAAACCCGGATGTCTCAATCCGTCCCCTTTTTTCTGGAGCCATATGGTCACACTAAGTATGAGCCCAGTTCTGGTGTTTTCTTGACATGGAATTTTCCTACAGAATCCACCAAGATGGACTGGGCTGGTATCTCGTGAGGCAGTTTGATAACTCTGCAAAGCCTTGCATGTGGCGGGATATCATTAAAGGTGGATCTGGCTGTCTTGTGAGAAAAAGAACTTGTCCCTATACCCTTTTCTCTACATGACAGGTAATCCAGGAGATCAGTAGTCGGCAGCTGGAAGGGCCCTGTGAGGGAAGTCCGCACATCTCAGAGGCCCAGCACTCTACCTATTCCAAGGTAAGGCCTGCAGGGCCTCAGAGGGGGGTTTTGCTTGTGTGCACTTGAAACCTTCTCTTGGCACTAACAAACTCAAGGGAACAAGAGATGGCACGTACATTTTTCTGAAATCACTTGTAGCTTTCTGATATCCCCAACCTGATGCACTATGGTAGCAGAATGGCTACGTGGTGCAGTGAGCTTTGATCCTGGCAAATTGGGTTTGATTCCCCGCAGCAGCTCCTTGTGAACTTAGGCAAGTCGCTAAACTAGGGTTGCCAGACGTCTGGATTTCCCCAGAGAAGACCAACTTTTCGAGGACAAATCCGGGGGTCCGGACGGCTTTTCAAAACCCGGCACTTTGTCTTGGGTTTTGAAAAGCTTTCTAGGTAGCAGCGAAGTTGGGCGCAACGCGATGACATCACACTCATATGCGCAAGTGTGCGATGTCATCGTGTCATACCAGCGCATGCGCAGATGCCCTCCCGAAAAGTGACCAGGTTGAGGGGGCGGGGCTGGAACGGGGCAGAACAGGGCGGGCCTGGGGGTGGGATCATGGGTCCGTATTTTCATTCCCAAAAAGCTTAGATTGCTAAAGTGCCATGAAATGCCATTAAGTGAAGAACCTTGATAGAGGCTTCTATCACTTCATAATGTGCATTGTAAGGTTAAGCTGTGCTTTTGAAAATTTTAATCTTGTTAATATATCCTTGCCATCTGTCCATCCCCCTTTCCCCCTCCCCTTCCATCCGCCCTACCCTCCTGCCTAACCCCTCCCCCCTCCCCGTGTCCTTCCTTATCATCCTTGGTGGTCTAGTGGTTTCTTGGGGGGCAGGAAAGAGGCCGACTCTTTCTTGCCTTTGCCACTGAGAGCTGATGTTGGTCCAAAGATGTTCAAAATGGCTGAGAACACCGTTCCTCAGATAAGGCGCTCTTAATGTTACCCTTCTCCTCCACTGCCAATTCCCAGACTTCATTCCTTTCATCTAGCTGCTCCCTATGCCTGGAATAAATTACCTGAATTTGTCCGTCAAGCCCCTTCCCTTGTTTAAAAGCAGACTGAAAGCCCACCTTTTTTTAATATAGCCTTCCAACCCAGTCGACTGATTAACCGTTCCCCTTAACTGTATCCATGACACCCATTTTGTCTGTTTAGATTCTAAGCTCTTTGGAGCAGGGACTGCATACGTCTGGTAGCGCTCTAGAAATAATTCATAGTAGTAGTGTGAAGCGTTTCAGTCTTTGGGAAGCAGAGCTGCGCTTGTGATGTCATAATGCCTCATTCCACCAATAAGAGCCAACCTCATCAGTGATGTCACAATGGCTTGATTGTCCTGTACTCCCCTCTGCCCTCCAACCCAGCCAGCTGATTAACCCTTCTCCTTAACTGTATCCATGACACCCATTTTGTCCATCTTGTCTGTTTAGATTCTAAGCTCTTTGGAGCAGGGACTGCATATGTCTGGTAGCGCTCTAGAAATAATTCATAGTAGTAGTGTGAAGCGTTTCAGTCTTTGGGAAGCAGAGCTGCGCTTGTGATGTCATAATGCCTCATTCCACCAATAAGAGCCAACCTCATCAGTGATGTCACAATGGCTTGATTGTCCTGTACTCCCCTCTGCCCTCCAACCCAGCCAGCTGATTAACCCTTCTCCTTAACTGTATCCATGACACCCATTTTGTCCATCTTGTCTGTTTAGATTCTAAGCTCTTTGGAGCAGGGACTGCATACGTCTGGTAGCGCTCTAGAAATAATTCATAGTAGTAGTGTGAAGCGTTTCAGTCTTTGGGAAGCAGAGCTGCGCTTGTGATGTCATAATGCCTCATTCCACCAATAAGAGCCAACCTCATCAGTGATGTCACAATGGCTTGATTGTCCTGTACTCCCCTCTGCCCTCCAACCCAGCCAGCTGATTAACCGTTCCTCTTAACTGTATCCTTTTTGTCTATCTTGGCTGTTCAGATTGTAAGTTCTTTGGAGCAGGGACTGTCTTCTTTCTGACTCTGTACAGCGCTGAGTACATCAGGTAGCGCTCTAGAAATAATTCATAGTAGTAGTGTTCTGTATTACTTCACAGTATACCTGTTACTGGATTTTGGATTTGGATTTAAAGCACATCTTTCTCAGTAATAGCTTGCCTTAAGGCAAGTTTCATTGAGGTACAGTAGGTAATTTCATCATCCCGAAAGGCTTACAATTTATGTTCTGTACCTGATTTAATGGCTGGTTGAGTGACTTGTCCAAGATTTCAAGGAGCACCGAGCAGAGCTGAAGCCTAGTGGCCATTTGGCAAACTACCAAAAACACTAAGGTTTATAGTTGCTACCTGGTTTCCCCGAAAATAAGCCCTAGCATGATTTTCGGGGTAGATCTTAATATAAGCCCTACCCCCCAAAAATAAGCCCTAGTTGCCAGCAGCAGCAGCGCTTCCCCCGCCCACCCTCGCCTCACACCCCACACCCCCGCATCCCGCTGACCCATCTCTCCCTCCCATCCGAACCGCGAGACAGGAATACCTTATAACAGCGTCGGCAGCAATCTGCATAGGCTGTTTCGCGGCCTTCTATCTCCCGGGCGTTCCCCTGCCGCATCAATGATGATGTCGTCAGCAACGCGGCAGAGGAACGCCCAGGAGATAGAAGGCCACGAAGCAGCCTATGTAGATTGCTGCTGACGCTGTTATAAGGTATTCCTGTCTCATGGTTCGGATGGAAGGGAGAGATAGGTCAGTGGGGGAGGGTATGCCTGTGGCGGCAGCAGGCAGTGGGGGATATAAAGATGCTACACGGGGGGGATGAGAGGAAGGGAGGGATAGAAGCTGCAATGGTTCTGCTGCACAAGGGATGGATAAAAGCTGCAAGGGTTCTGCTGCACAAGGGATGAGAGGGAGGAAGGGAGGGATAGAAGCTGCAATGGTTCTGTTGCACAAGGGATGGGAGGGAGGAAGGGATGGATAGAAGCTGCAAGGGTTCTGCTGTACAAGGGATGGGAGGGAGGAAGAGAGGGATAGAAGCTGCAAGGGTTCTGCTGCACAAGGGATGGGAGGGAGGAAGGGAGGGATAGAAGCTGCAAGGGTTCTGCTGCACAAGGGATGGGAGGGAGGAAGGGAGGGATAGAAGCTGCAAGGGTTCTGCTGCACAAGGGATGGGAGGGTGGGAGGGATACAAGCTGCAAAGGTTCTGTTCAGTGCATCTCACTGAATGCTGAACAGATTTTGTAAAACCAGTCGAGTTAAGGAAGGAAGAATCATTTCAAAATTTGAAGAGTCATCTAAAATCACATTTCTTTTCAAATGGCTCTCCCGAATTGAATGGAACGGGGACCGCAATTTGCCTTAATTTGTACTGATTCGTGTTGATTCGGGTTTGTTTATTTCATATAACAGTTTTAGTGGATATGTTTTAGAAATGTTCATTTCTTTGATGCTCTTAAGCTCTGTGAAGTGGGCTGTCGGGAATTGTATTAAGACTGTTTGCTATCAGGCCGCTTCAGAGACTTTCCTGTCTCTTAAAGTTGTTTTATTTCTTTTTTAATTTTCTATTTCTCTGATTTTTGATCTTGGAAATGTATTACATATTTTTATTTTAATCAGGTACTTTAGCTGGATTGTGAGCCTTCGGGACAGACGGGGTCGTTTTTCTCAAGTGGCTAATTTCATTTTAGTTTGATACTTTGTAAACCGCTTAGGTCAGTAAAATGCAGGAGCGGTAGATCAAATCTTAAATCAACATAAACATGCCCTGCGGTAGAGCCACTGGATGAGCTGGCTCTAGGCTAAGTTTGTTCCACTTCTTAAATGCCCCTCCTCATTTCTTCTGATGCTGGCTTTGCCAGTACACTCAGAACCAAAGTCCAAACATGTGGTGTGACAGAACCTGGGCTGGCTCAGTGTGAAGCCCATTTCAAGAATGCTAGTAGACTTTCAACCCCAGAAATGACTGTCTGGAGCCTGGAGATCCTGTGTTTCTCACTTACAGACGGAGCTGACAGAGCGATATTCTGCAGCGTCAGAGAGCGGAAGCAGCACGGATGGACACGCAGAGACCTTGGAGATAAAAGATGGTAAGAAATTCATGCTCCTTCTATTCACACCTATAGGTTAAGAATTGGGGCTCCTTTTACAAAGCTGCGTAAGGGCTGTAACGCTAGACCTTAACGCCAGCATTGAGCTGGGGTTAGTTCTAGCCACGTAGCGTGTGGTGTAGCGGCGGTAATATCCCGCATGCGCTAAAAATGCTAGCGCACCTTAGTAAAAGGAGCCCTTGGAGCGGTAGAGGTTCGAGTATTGCGTTCAGTTCTGATTACCGTACCTCATAGTAGCTTAGAAAAGGTTCAAAGAAGAACGGCCAAGATGATAAAGGGGATGGACTTCCTCTCATATGAGGAAAGACTAGAGGTTAGGGCTCTTCAGCTTGGAAAAGAAACGGCTGAGGGGGGGGGACGATTGAGCTCTACAAAATCCTGAGTGGTGTAGCAGGGGTAAGAGTGAATCGATTTTTTTTGTTTTGTTTTAACTCGTTCAAAAAACTACAAAGACTAGGAGACACTCAGTGACGTTACCTGGAAAAACCTTTACAACAAATAGGAGGAAATATTTTTTCACTCAATGAATAGTTAAGCTCTGGAACTTGTTGTCAGAGGATGTAGTGACAGCAGTTAGCATGTCCGGGTTGAAAAAAGGTTTGGACAAGTTCCTGGAGGAAAAGTCCATAGTCTGCTATTGAGAAAGACACGGGGGGAAGCCACTGCTTGCCCTGGATCGGTAGCATGGAATGTTGCTATTCTTTGGGATTCCGGAATCTTGCTGTTCCTTGAGATTCTGCATGGAATTTTGATATTCTTTGGGGTTCCAGAATGTTGCGACTATTTGGGTTTCTGCCAGGTACTTGTGACCTGAATGACCACTGTTGGAAACAGGATAATGGGCTAGATGGACCATTGGTCTGACCCAGTGGGACTTTTCTTATCTTCTTAGGACCTTATCTACCGTATTTTCACGCATATAACGCGCGCTTTATACACAATTTTACAAACCGTGCACGTTATACGCGTGAGCGCGTTTTACAACTTTTTTTTTTCAATCCGATCGGCATCCCCCTGCGAACTGGCATTCTCCCCCCCCCCCCCGCGATCCTACATCCCCCCCAGCACCGCAAAACATCTTTTACCCGATTGGGCACCGGCACCAGCACCAATGCACAGGACGTGCCAGTGCCAGTGCCCGAAGATCCTCCCTCGTTGGTTTGGGCTGGGCGGTGCGGTGTAGGAGAGATCCTCCTTCTTCCTGCGCCGGGCTGGACTAGGCTTTGAGCATTTGCGCATGCTCAAAGCCTTCTGGTCTCGGAGAGACCAGAAGGCTTTGAGCATGTGCAAATGCTCAAAGCCTAGTCCAGCCCGGCGCAGGAAGAAGGAGGATCTCTCCTGCACTGCACCGCCCAGCCCAGCCCAGCCCAGCCCAAACCAACGAGGGAGGATCTTCAGGCACTGGCACGTCCTGTGCATTGGTGCTGGTGCCAGTGCCCAATCGGGGTAAGAGATGTTTTGCAGTGCTGGGGGGGGGGGATGTAGGATCACGGGGGAGGGGGGGTGACGTGAGCGGGGGGGGGAGGATGCCGGTTCGCAGGGGGGATGCCGGATCGGATTGAAAAAAAAAAAGTTGTAAAATGCGGGTAAGCGAGCGGGGGGGGGGAGGATGCCGGTTCGGAGTAGGCGGGAGGAGGTTTTAGCGTGCGCGGTATATGCGTGTGCGTGCTATATTTCATTTTTTTTTAACATAAATTTGTGTTCCCTGCGCGCTATACCCGTGTGCGCGTTTTACACGGGTGCGCGGTATATGGGTGAAAATACGGTAATTCAGTAATGTAGCTATGGGGTGTGGGGGGGTCCTGGGCTCCCCCATTTTAGGCTTACACCCCTCAAAAAATGTTGCTATGGCTGGTGGGGATTCCTTAGCTCCACCAGTAGAAGAGTCCGTCTCTAGCAGCCAGAATGTCTCCTATGCTTTCCATGAACTCCCACCAGGCTAGCACCCTCCTCCGTCCGTGCACAGTTTTAATGCATGCATAGAAGGGGAAATGCTGGGGAGTTTCTCGCTGCTGGAGGAAGAACTCTTCTTCTGGTGGGACTTGGGGATCCCCATTTGCTGAGTTATTTGGGGTCGTGAAGGGGCATAGAAAATAGGGCGGAGAGGAGAGCAAGCATGGAGTGAAACTTTGTGGTTCCCCCTTCCCCACCCCCCAAAAAAAATCCATTGCTATGGTTGGTGGGGATTCCTAAGCTGACGATACACCCCACCTCTCAGAGTTCAATAAAAGGATGTCTAAAGGACCTTCACATCCATATAAATCCACACTAAAGATGTGTTCCCAAATTATATTGCATAGAGCTATCCAACTTAAGGCCTTATGGTTGCCTCCTTCTTATTGCTAACTGTTATAGTCTAATTTAATATTCCTCAACATGAAATCAGGCCTGAGGTTCCCTTTTTCTTGACTAAGAAAAACCAACATCTGTTTATTCCACTTACTTCCTATTAGAGAATGACACGGGGAAAAAATCTGTCCCCGTCACTGCCCCGTCCCCGGCCCACCATCCTCTGCACCGCCCCGTCACCGCCGTTCCCTTCACCGCCCCGTCACCGCCATCCCTTTCACCGCCCCGTCACCGTCCCCGCTGCATCCATATAAGCCTTAGTACTGTAATATTTAGCTTATTCCTTTCTTATAAATCAAAGTTCCTGCTGCTGAACTAGAGAAAGAGATGTTCAGCTGGCAGGGCTTTGTTTATAAATTTTTATCAACACAACTAATATACTACTTTATCCTAAAGCAAAAAATAAATAAATAAATATAATTTTTTTTCTACCTTTGTTGTCTGGTTTCTGCTTTCCACATCTTCTCATTCAATTCCTTCCATCCACTGTGTGTCTTCTCTCTGCGTCTTCCATTTGCTGTTACTGTGCCTCTCCCTTCACCCCCCCAATTGGTTTAGCACCCATCTTCTTCCCTCCGCTCCCCCATAGTCTGGCATCTGTCTTCTTCCCACTCTGTCTTCCACATTTCCCTTCGGGGTCTGTTCCTCTCCACTCTCCTTCAATGTCTGTCCTATTCCTTTCCACCACCATCCTTCCCTCCCTCCTTTACCATCTGTTCCTTTCTACTACCCTTCAGCTCCTCTCGCGTGGCCTATCTACCTTCCTTCCTCTTATTTTCATGGCACGTTACAATGTAATTTGTGCAAGCCACTGGAGCCTGTGAGCTCGGTCCCTGCCCCATCCCCACAAACCATCTCGCTTCTGTGCTCCTATTTTCCCCATTTCTAATATCTCCCCTATGTATCTGCCATTGCCCCCGCCCCTGTGTCCATATACCATCCCCATGGCATGTCCCCTTTATGTCTCTGTCCCTATGCCCCATGCACATAATTTCCCCTCTTTCTGTTACCTTCCTGTGTCCAGATTTCCCCTATCTTCCTCTTCCATACCAGTGTGTCTCTTCTTTTCAACCCCATCTAGCTTTTTTCCCTCTTTCTCCCCCCCCCCCCCCTACTTCTAGCATCTGGCTCACCTGCCTGACCTTCCCTTTCTTTCCTGCTGTGGGTTTTTCTTTCCGTCTTCATCCCCTTGGCCCAGAATCCTTTTCCCTTTCACTCCCTCCTTCCAGTTTGAGCCGGGAACACGAGCAATCGCACGGTCCTCGCAGCCCCCACCCGCCTGCCCAATCGATCCTAGTGTTTAGCCAGCTCTCTCCCTTCTCCTCACCTTAGTTTGTAGGTTTTCTTTTTCGGCGACCTGCACGCTTTCCCAAAGAGCTGCGCACGCGCAGCTGCTCAGTGCTCAATCTTCTGCTCTGCTGCAACTTCCTGTTTCCGGTTGCATCAGAGCAGAAGATCGAAACTGAGCAGCAGCGGGTGTGCGGCTCTTTGATAGCGTGCGGGTCGCCGAAAAAGAAAACCTACAAACTAAGGTGAGGAGAAGGGAGAGAGCTGGCTAAACATTAGGATCGATTGGGCAGGCGGGTGTGGGCTGCGGGGACCGCACGATCCTTCATGCCTCACTGCGGGGACAAGACCATTCACTGCTCCACGTGGCGGTGAATGGCCTTGTCCCCGTTGCCGCAGCGACTGCTAGTTTTCGTTCCCCGTTTGGGCGGTCACCCGCGGCTAAATGCGGTGGCCGCGGGTTAACCGCCACCGTGTCATTCTCTACTTCTTATTACCCATTTTGTCCTCTCTTATTTGGGGCTAGGATGCTGAATTAGGGCTCCTTATAACATAACATAAATTAACAGTACCGGGTAAAGCTTTGGATACTTGCCCAGAAATAGCTAAGAAGAAAAATTTAAAAAATAAAATAAAATAAATAAAAAATTTAAATTGAATCAGGTTGGGCAGACTGGATGGACCATTCGGGTCTTTATCTGCCGTCATCTACTATGTTACTATGTTACTATGTTTTTATTCTTCTATGCCGCCACAATCAGATGATTTCTAGGCGGTTTACACTGAAGAAAGCTGGACAATCAGCGAAATACAAAATACAAATAGTAAAAGTACAACATATTTCTCAAGAATAGTCAGAATAAAATTGTTTATGGAAATAAGTCTATCAAACAATACAGTCTTAATTTTTTTCCGAAAAGCGCCATAGGTCAACCTGGCCCCATTGATGTAATTGCCTAACCAAGACTGCTGTTTACCTGCTTGAAACATAAAAGTCCTATCCAAAAAGGACCTGTATTTACAACCTGTGATCCTTGGATAGGCAAATAAATTACAGTTTCTGGTTATCCTTATAGGGCTGTACAGCATGAAATGAGGCCGGAGATAGGTAGGCGCCATTCCCCTAAAAGCAAATGCAAGAGAACTCTCGAACCCTCTCGAACCCTCGAAAAAACCTTTGTGGCGAAACGGGTCCCGTCGGGACATGCTAGAGATACTGCAGGTTAAAGATAAGTAAAGAAAAGACTTTCTGTTGGTTTTGATTTCATTTTGAGGAATATTAAATTAGAAAACAACATTTAGCAATAGGATGCATTAATAATAATAATAATAACTTTATTTTTCTATACCGCCATAATCTTACGACTTCTAGGCGGTTCACAATAAAGAGAGCTGTACAATCAGCGAATTACAATCTTAAAGACCAATGAATTACAATCTTAAAGAAGAAGGCAACCATAAGGACCTAAGTTGGACATCTTTCCGTAATATAATTTGGGAACACATCTTTAGTGTGGATTTATAAGGATGTGAAGGCCCTTTAGCCATCCTTTTATCGAACCCTGAGAAGTGGGGTGTATCGTCAGTGTGGATATTCCCAATGTACCTCACTCCATCATCTTCTGCATCCATTTGGGGATTCCTAAGCCCCACTAGCAGAAGGCATCCTCCTCTGGCAACCAGAATGTCTCCAACACTGGCAGCCAGTGGTGTTATCCATGAGCTGCCACCAGGCTGGCACTGCCCCACCACACGCTGAATTTTCAAGCATACATGAAAACTGAGTGTTCGTGGAGGGGGCCAATGTAGCACCAGCTCATAGAAAGTGCCATTGACTGCCAGTTTTGGAGATTTACAGGCTGCTGGAGCAAGACCCCTTTTGCTGGTGGGGCTTGTGGATCCCTGCTTGCTCAGGTGTTTGTGAGGGGGGAGCAAGAAAGGGTCCAGAAAGCAGGGCAGAGTGGATAGCGGGCAAGGGGCAAAATATTTGTGGTTCCCCCCACTTTGGGCTCAGGATCCTCCAAAATGCAACATATATACTATGCGACTTCTTTAATTACACAGTAAATGACGGCAGATAAAGACCCAAATGGTCTATCCAGTCTGCCCAAACATACTCTCAATAATTTAATGATTTAATTTAAATTGTTCTTTTTCTTAGATAATTCTTAATGGGCAACCGAGGGGGACAAGTGCAGTTGAAACATATAGATGGGACAAAATTGGTAATAGGAAGTAAGTGGAATAAACAAATGTTTGTTTTTCTTAGTCAAGAAGAAGGGAACTTCAGGCCTGAAACTGAGTAACCTGATGAACCTGGGAAGGAAGAAATCGTCCTCACTGGAGAATCCTGAGCGGAGCCTGGAAACTTCTAGTAAGTGTATCATGAGCCCCCTCTACTGATGAGAGTTGAGAATGCAAGCAGAACTTCCACTATGGCGCCAGTTTGCCAGTCTCCGTCTGAGAGGCTAATACTCAAAAGCTTGTGGTCTGAGCACGTGGCACGAGACAAATACTGCAGAAGGCACATTTGCAGATTTTATGTGCTGAAAACATGCGGCTAATTGGGAGAAGATTGTGCATGACACATGTGCAGCAAGGTTTTGCGGTGAGCATGGCTCTTGTGTGCATGCCCAGACAAAAGCTGACGTGCCAGCACATATCGGCACTTGTTCTTTTGTGCCTAAACACGAGCTTTACAAAAACTGCTTGCATTTGGAATTCTTGCGAGGCTCATGTTTTACCCAGAAGAGCAGGTGCATATGTGTGCTTTCACTTTCAGTTTTGTTTGGACATGTATAGGGTTATTAAAAGTCTGGGAAAACCAGGACATGTCGTCTTTTTAGAGGACTGTCTGGGTTCACAGACGGACTTTCCAAAACCCGGCAGTTTGTCCGGGTTTTGGAAAGCCCTGATGAGCTCCAGCCACATCTGGAGGACCTCTGAGCATGCACAGATGTAATGTAATGTAATGTAATGTAATTCATTTCTTATATACCGCTACATCCGTTAGGTTCTAAGCGGTTTACAGAAAATATACATTAAGATTAGAAATAAGAAAGGTACTTGGAAAATTCCCTTACTGTCCCGAAGGCTCACAATCTAACTAAAGTACCTGGAGGGTAATAGAGAAGTGAAAAGTAGAGTTAGAGGAAAAATAAAAATAAAATAAACATTTTACATCCATTTTACAATACATCCATGCATGCTTGAGGCCCTCCAGACATGGCCGGAGCTCATCGGGAAAGGCTTTGAGGGGCGGGGCTGGGGGGAACTGGGTGGAGTTGGCGTCGGAATGGGGTGGGGCCATGTGTCCGGGTTTGTGAGGTTATAAATATGGTAACCCTAGACATGTGCACATGTTTGTTACTTCCTGTCTGCCTTTAAACCTTTTGCAGGAGCTTCCTTGCACTTGTATGAAACAAAGCCAGCTGCTGAATCAGTGGTGTAGCTATGGGTGGGCCTAGGTGGGCTCAGGCCCACCCTGCATCGGCATCACACTACCCTCTCCTCCTCTCAAGTCTGTAGCCTTCCATCAATTGCCTTCCTATCTCCAAACCCAGTCCCTCCCTGGTGTACCTAACAAATGACCCCAGTGTCAGCAATGATTCATTTCTGCTGCCGGCACCAGCCCTGGCTCAACTTCCCAAGATTCCCTCTGTCCATCTAGCCCTCACTGATGTCGCTTCCTGTTTCCTGTGCAGTAGAGGGAAGCCAGCGCCGGCAGCAAAAATGAATTATTGCTGGCATCAGGGATGCCTGTTAGGTACACCAGGGAGGGATGGAGTTCGGAAATAGAAGGGCAGATGCCAGGAGTTGAGAGGAGAGGTGATGCTAGATGCAGGATTGGTGTAAAAAACTGTATTTTTTTGTATTTTTCATATCACTGGGGGGTAGGAGGGTGCATGTCAAGGCCCATCCAAAATGCTGTGTCTGGCTACACCATTGTGCTGAATGTGAAAAATTGACAAGAAATCCTCTCTAAACCTGCTACGCTGCCCCGGACCTGGTGGAAAAAGTCTCTTAAGGTCTCAGCATTGAGGGGACTCTCGATGAAGTTATAGGGAAATACTTTTCAAACCAATAGGAGGAAATTTTTTTTTCACTCAGAGAATAGTTAAGCTCTGGAACGCATTGCCAGAGATTGTGGTAAGGGCAGATACCGTAGCTGGTTTTAAGAAAGGTTTGGACAAGTTCCTGGAGGAAAAGTCCATAGTCTGTTATTGAGAAAGACATGGGGGAAGCCACTGCTTGCCCAGGATCGGTAGCATGGAATGTTGCTACTCCTTGGGTTTTGGCCGGTACTAGTGACCTGGATTGGCCACCGTGAGAATGGCTACTGGGCTTGATGGACCATTAATATGACCCAGTAAGGCTATTTTTGGGTTCTTATGGTATTGCTGACACCTTTATGCAGCTGAGAAGTTTTGCAGAACTGAGGCTTGTGAAGAAAACGGTATATCTCGCTGAATACTTGGTCAATGATAACCAGTGGCAAATAAAAAGTACAAAGCACTGCTTTTGACTATGACCCAAAAGTGATTTTCTCGAGCTGCATTTGAACCTCTTCAACAATGTCTCAGACAGCTGCTGGGAGAGCTCGTAGGAAAAATGATTACCTTAGCACTGCTGAATAAAGCAGGTTAAAGATAACTGCTGTATCCAGCTGTTTCAGACCTGCTGGATCTGCAGTCTGGATAACGTTAGTCAGATTTAAATATAAAAACACCTGTATCCAATCAAATGCAAGCCCTACCACTGGAATGCCTCTGATACCCCCAAAGGTTATCCATTCATCAGATCTGAATACTGAACACCAAAGATTTACCTGAGCAGATAAATTATTTTAAAGATCAACCCTTAAGTATTTTTAATTCCTTACAAAAACACAGCTGTTTCACATCGGAATGAAAGAGCTAGTATAACAGTTTGCAGTGTATTTACTGTAGGGTAATATTTTTAGGCAGTCCCTCTTTAGACACAATTTAGGTTTCCATAGTGGTTTCCCCATCTAGAACACTAAAAAAAATCTATCATCACTCCCACATAAACATAAGAATAACCTTACTTGGTCGGACCAATGGTCCATCAAGCCCAGTAGCCCGTTCTCACGGTGGCCAATCCAGGTCACTAGTACCTGGCCAAAACCCAAGGAGTAGCAATATTCCATGCTACCGATCCAGGGCTTCCCCCATGTCTTTCTCCATTCCAGACTATGGACTTTTCCTCCAGGAACTTGTCCAAACCTTTCTTAAAACCAGCTCCGCTATCCGCTCTTACCACATCATCTGGCAGTGCGTTCCAGAGCTTAACTATTCTCTGAGTGAAAAAAAATTTCCTTCTATTGGTTTTAAAAATATTTCCCTATAACTTCATCGAGTGTCCCCTAGTCTTTGTCATTTTTGACGGAGTGAAAAATTGATCCACTTGTACCCGTTCTACTCCACTCAGGATTTTGTAGACATCAATCCTACCTCCCCTCAGCCTTCACTTTTCCAAACTGAAGAGCCCTAACCTTTTTAGTCTTTCCTCGTACAAGAGGCGTTCCATCCTCTTTACCATCTTGGTCGCTCTTCTTTGAACCTTTTCTAGGGCCACTATATCTTTCTTGAGATAAGGAGACCAGAATTGAACGCAGTACTCCAGATGAGGTTGCACCATGGCGCGATACAGCGGCATTATAACATTCTTAGTCTTGTTAACCAGGAACAGATGGACATGATAACTGTGACCCCAAATAGTGGCCCATACAGAGTAGGTTTATGGTTCACAACTTGAAATGGAATGGAAATCAAAGAAACTTCCTAGTTTTTTTTCATTTCTAAATGAATGTGCCAAAACTTTGAAACAAGATTTATTTCTTGTCATTTTTGAGAATAGAAACAAAGAAACATGACGGCCCGTCCAAATGGCCCATCCGCAGCATGCACTATCTCCTCCTCTCCCTAAGAGATCCCATATGCCTGTCCCGCGCTTTCTCGAATTCAGACAGTCTCTGTCTTCACCACCTCTTCCGTGAGACTGTTCCGCGCATCTATCACCCTTTCTGAGTCTATCACCTCTTAAGTTCATCCTATGCCCTCTCATTCCAGAGCTTCCTTTCAAATGAAAGAGACTCGACTCGTGCACATTTATGCCAAGTAGGCATTTAAACATCTCTATCATATCTCCCCTCTCCTGCCTTTCCTCCAAAGTATACAGATTGAGATATTTAAGTCTGTCATCCTACGCCTTATGACATAGACCACCAGCCATCTGGACCGACTCCATCCTTTTTATATCTCCAGAATTGTACACAATATTCTAAATGAGGCCTCGCCAGAGTCTTATACAGGGGCATCGATACCTCCTCCTATGTACCCTATCATCCTTCTGGCTTTTGCTGTCACCTTTTCGACCTGTTTGGCCACCTTAAGACCATCACATAATATCACCCTCAAGTCCGGCTCCTTTTTCGCACACAAAAGTTCTTTGCCCACTAAACTGTGGCGTTCTCTCAGATTTTTACAGCCCAAATGCATGACCTTACATTTCTTAGCATTAAACCTTAGCTGCCAAATTTCAGACCATTCTTCAAGCTTTGCTAGGTCCTTTTTCATGTTATTCACACCTTCCTTCTATAATCAGAGTTTGCTCTCATCTACCCACTTTTCCTAAAGTACCGAAGACATATTTATTTCCAAAATTTACTAATGAGCCTTCTTTTTCAAAAAATCAGCCATAAAAGATAAAATTGTGGCCCAAAAGATATGGTTTCTGTTCTAATCTCTTGGATAATTTATTAATATTTTGTTAACCGAGTCGAGCCCTCTGTCAGCATAGCTATCGCTACCATTCAGCATTCTTAGTTGGCATTACTTATGTCAGCGAAGGCCTATGGGAAATTATATCAATCTGACTCTGGCATGGGAATGCAGATAGACCCTGAGGGCAGGGAAACTGTTTTAAGTAGCCTTGGTTGAATCATGACTAGCTAAAAGGTGTTAATGTCTGATTAAGAGGGTGCTTAGGACAATGGGTCCAGGTGCACAGATCAAGAAGATAGGCTGCTTGAAAGAGACAAAGAAGCCAGAGACTAATCCCATCTCCATGCCTGCAAGTATCACACCCTCCTTTATCAATTAAATTAACCATTGTTACAAACAGTTGACAAATTCTAAACAGAAAGATACTGGGACATACGATAATTTCTATATTCAGAATAAGATTCGAAGGTATAAAAGCCTCCTCTCTGCTCTATCAATCAATCTATCTATCTCTTGGCTCTTGGCTCTCTTGTCCTTTCTTTCTCTCTCTCTCGCTCTGGCTCTCCCTAGAACTTCAGACTCTCTGTCTCTTTGTCTCTGAACTATGTAAGGCAGGGAAACTGCTTTGCTCTCTCATTAATTGTAATGCTTCAGAATATTGCTTTTCTGTAAGACTATTTCTATAATATATTCTTTATGCAATCACCTCTGGCTGTGCCTCTTTGATTCTACTTCCTGGTGAGTCATCTGTGAGGGAACTGAACCTGGGACCGGGCGTTTGTCAGGGCGCCTCTCACTTAACCCCTACTACCATATATTATGGGGGCCACTAACAAACCTGACACCCTCCTGCTGGGATGAATCGGTATATAAAATCAAAGATGAGATTAGATTAGACAAACAGTCCCACCACCTGGTGTGTGCCTGACAGAGAGCCCTCGTGCAACACTGCAGGATAGAGCGAAGCCTTTCCAATCTCTGCCGATTCTCTGCTCCCAGGTTACCTGAACGTGCTCATGAACAGCCAGTGGCGATCACGCTGGTGCTTCATCAGGGACCGACAGCTCCACTTCTACCAGGACAAGAACAGGAACAAGGTGGCCCAGCAGCCGGTCAGCTTAGTGGGCTGCGAGGTCATTCCCAGCCCAAGACAAGACCACCTCTACTCTTTCCGCATTGTGTGCAACGGGGAAGAATTAGCCATGTTAGAGGTAAGAGTCATGGGATCCTTTCGGTGGCTCTAATACTGACACTGTATTCGTCCTGGGGAAAAATCTGGATTGAACCAAGATTAAATATCTGAGGATATTGTTCTTGAGCTTGAATTAAAAAAAAAAAAAATAGGGTTGCCAGATTTTATGATCAAGTTTCAAGTTTTATGTAAAATTTGATTGATCGCTTAATTAGAATTCTAAGCGATTAACATAATTTTTTAAAAAAATTTACAATATTCAAGGGGAACCAGCTGGCAGACTTACAAAAGACGTACAGGAATTACAGCGCCCAATGGGAGAGGAGGGTAAGAAATACAATAATGGATAGGAAACAAAGACAGTAAAGAGAAAAACATCAGGATGGGTCAGTAGAGAAAAAGCAACAGTAAAGAAGGAGGAATAGAGAAAAAGATTAAAGATTAAAACAGCAGGGAACACAAGAAGGGAAGCAACTCTGCGGAGAAGCAAAGACGCGAATAAGCATTTGATTGTAAAATCCAGACACCCTAGACCTGCCTCTAGGCCCGCCCCCCCCCCCCCCCACTGCCCACTTTGGTCGGGCAGGAGGCAATCCGCGCAGTGACGTCATCCTGTGGCATCCACAGTTTGCCTCCTGCCCGATGCAACTGAGAAGAGGCTTTTCAAAACCTAGACAAAGTGCCGGGCTTTGAAAAGCCATCCGGACCCTCAAAAGAAAGACATGTCTGGGGAAATCCAGACGTCTGGTAACCCTAGATATATATATAAGAATCAGCCTGGCAAAGCACTGCCATGCAGAGAGACCTGGGTTCAGTTCCCTGATCTGGTCTTCCTCTTAAGACCACCAGCACTCGACCCCTGTGGGAATTGTCCCAATTGTTGTGCAGGGGTGACACCTAGTGGCCAGATTTAGGTCCATGATTTCAGTGTTTTCGTTGACCCCAGCCAATAACTATATCAATGTAGATCAATAGATAGATCAAAGTATTATGGTGGACTAACATTGCCCAGAGCTCCTGTGAGATCTGAACGTGCTCATGATAGCAGGAACAGCTCATAGTGTTGGGTTCGTCACTGCACGGCTTGGCTGACTCAGGGTGGGCTCCGGATTTTTTTCAGCCAGCGGCAGACTTGCCAAGTCACACACATTTGGCATGTGACACACGCATTCGGACCCCTTCCCCAGCTCACACGCTTAAGGCCCAAACTCATGACTGTCTCCCTCCGCATGTGACATCACCTGCATTGCCATGTCTGGGTGGCCAGTCCATCACAGGACTGGCTCCTCCCACTTCCAAATGGTCTCGTTCTGGGAGTTTGGGAAAGGACAAAATTTTGGTCGAAAATGTGTTTTAAAGATAAACATCCTGGTGGTCTGGGCTTCCCAATGGCCTGGACGTCCAGATAGAGGCTTTTCAAACCAAAAATTATTTCTAGACGTATGGTGGTTTGCCTTTCTGCAGACTTTGGACGACTAGCATCATACGGTTCATAGACAATGGCGCGAAAGACAAAGGCGCGCCCGGACAATTGAGCGCAGCGCAGAGGCGCGCGCTGCTCAAAATTACTGTTTTTAGGGGCTCCGACGGGGGGTTTTGTTGGAGAACCCCCCCCCACACTTTACTTAATAGACATCGCTCCGGCGTTATGGGGGGTTTGGGGGGTTGTAACCCTCCACATTTTACTGTAAACTGAACTTTTTCCCTAAAAACAGGGAAAAAGTGACGTTTTCAGTAAAATGTGGGGTGTTACAACTCCCCACACCCCCCACGCCCCCCCCGTCGGAGCCCTAAAAACATTAATTTTGAGTGGTGCGCACCTCCGCGCTGCGCTCAATTGTCTGGGTGCTCCTTTGTCCCGGCGTGCTTTTGACCTGACACCGCATCATACATCCAAATCGGACTTAGACGCATGTTTTGAAAATGCCCCTCCACGTGGTTTACATTTGATACGCAAGCATTTTTCCCCCGTCTGTCCTAGTGGCTTACACTCTGTCTAAAGTGCCTGGGGCAGTGGGGGATTAAGTGACTTGCCCAGGGCCACAGGGAGCAGCACAGGGTTTGAACCCACAACCTCAGGGTGCTGCACTGCGCCACATACCCCTCCGATGAGTTGTGTCGGTACAGTGCTAATTTTGTAAACAGTACAGAGCCCCATTACCACCTAAGGGTAAACTTTTGCAGATGGGACTCCTTGTTCAGAAGCGCAATGTCCTTATCCCCTCCCCAGCAAAATAAAAGCAGCACAGATGCGCAGACCCACTAGTCCAATCACTGAGGGCTCTGTCAGGCCTGTCCCTAAGAAATAGAAAGTCACGTCAGAAGGAGGAGAACTGGCAGAGCCTTCAGCAGAATAAACAGCGAATCAGCACCTTTGTGCGGCTTTTTTCACTAGGAAGTGGTGGGGCTGGCAGAGAGGAGGGAGTAAGAAAACTGCTGGCCAAGGGAGAGGAAGGGAGGCGAGAAAGACGCTGGACTTGAGTAGGTCCTGTGCACGGGGTTGCTTTTACTTATGGGCCCCATGTGAATCTGAGCCTGGAGCAGCTGCCCCCTGTGCCTATAGGTAAAAGCAGCTCTAAAGAGGAATCCTTTCTGGGGAAGACAAGCATTAGTGCTGTGTAATAGACATTGGAGAACACTTCCATTGGTGAAGGAGTTGCACCCTCTAGTGGTACAGTATGTACAGTGCAATACTTGAGGTACTGGTCCAGGTTACCCATAAGTGTATGAGGCTGGGTGACATGGAGCAGTTTGCCAGCTTCCATTTTAGGACTATGATTCTAGGTTTTCACTCTTGTTGCCCGAGCTTGCACTGCCGTCTCCCAAATTATCCAGATGTCGGTAATTCCAAGTGTTATCATTAGGCCTGTTTATTTCATTGGCCCCGAGCAGTTCGGATCTCTTTTTTTTTTTTTTTTTTTTAAATAAATCTTTATTGATTTTCAAGTAGTAACAGTGCAATACATATGAATCTGAACGTATAACAAATCAAGAAAAGCATTTTGAACTCACAAATATTCTAAAGTAATCTTTACCCCACCCACTTTATTTAATCAATAATATAATACGATTATCTTTCCAATAACCCACTCTTATTTACAGTAGTAATACATTCCCACCCTGGATGTGTAAGGAAATCAGACAAAAAATAAAGAGAAATGACAACTATATAGAAGTAATAAAAGATGCCAATGGGCCCCACACCAAGTTCAATCCATTACTATGCCCCAATATCTCAGCATTCATTTTTTCATTTTTGTAGCTGGAGCATAAGTTCGCCCACCAAAAAGAGAAGTTAAGGCGATCATAGTTCTTCCAATTATGTGTCAAGCAGTTCGGATCTCATCAGGAGAGGGCATCAAAATCTTTGGCCTGGTGCCTATGTGCCGCTGCTGATTTCTGACCTGACTTGTATTATTCGTTTGCACTGCAGGCCAAGTCTTCTGACGAAATGGGCCACTGGCTGGGGCTTCTCTTATCAGAGTCGGGGTCTAAAGCCAATCCGGAAGAATTTGTCTATGATTACGTGGATGCCGACCGGATCTCTTGCATCGTCAGCGCAGCCAAGAATTCTTTCTAGTAAGTGAAGGAGTCCATGAGAAGGTTCACCACATTCAGTTGGCCAAGGTGGCAGTAGCCAATAGCAAGGCAGCTTTAACAAAGCTTGATGACATCACAGAGCGCCCTGGCTTCATTGGTAATGAGGAAAAGGAAACATTTATTTTTTGTTATACTTTAGATCAGTGTTCTTCAACCACCGGTCCATGGACCAGTGCCAGTCCACAGAAATTTCCTGCCGGTCCACAGGGCCAGCACGTGCATCAGGCCCAACACAGTGTTCTTCAACCGCCGGTCCACGGTGCGATCGATGCGGCGTTATCTTCGAGCCAGCTCCCTCTTCCTCACGGATTCAGTGCACAAGGCCACAGGCAGTGGCTCCTACGGGCATCCTGCGCCTGAACCGGAAGCCTTCTCTCTGACGTTGCAACGTCAGAGGGAAGGCTTCCAGATGAGGCACGGGATGTGCAAGGTGCAATTAGTACTACTATTATGGGGGCGAGGTCTGGGGTGGAGATTGGGTAGAGATGGGCGGGGTCTGGCCCATGACTTAGCCCTGTGTTCCTCAACCGCCGGTCCACGGTGTGATCGATGTGGCGTTACCTTCGAGCCAGCTCCCTCTTCCTAACTGATTCAGTGCACAAAGCCTACGGGCGTCCTGCGCCTGAACTGGAAGCCTTCTCTCTTACGTTGCAACGTCAGAGGGAAGGCTTCCAGATGAGGCACGGGATGTGCAAGGTGCAATTAGTACTATTATGGGGGCGGGGTCTGGGGTGGAGATTGGGTAGAGATGGGCGGGGTCTGGCCCATGACTTAGCCCAGTGTTCTTCAACCGCCGGTCCACAGAATAATTCTTTTATTTCTGCCGGTCCATAGGTGTAAAAAGGTTGAAAAACACTGCTTTAGATGATATCGCAGACTGTGCATTAATTAAGTTTCAAGTTTATTATGATTTCATATATATCGCCTACAAATCCTAAGCCGTTTACAAAAACCATTGTCTAAAAGTTAGGCTAAAATTGGGGGAATGGATTTAGGGTAGAATAAACAACAGGAAAGATGACATGATACGAAAGAAGAACTGTTAGGGTTAAAAAGGGAAAAGAATGGAAAGAAGAAATTGGAAATTGGTTTGGGGGAGGGGGGGTTGCCAATGCCTTTTCATTGGTAATTCAAGTCTAGTTGGTATTTTCCTGTCCCCAGAAGGTTGACAATAAGGTGGCAATTCTAGAAGTGGGCGTCTGATTTTCAGTGCGCCGACACCGTGCAATGAGCGCGAAGGCCCAGATTCTAAGACGCCTAGGTTGCCGCGCCTAGCCGATCCAGGCACCTAACATAGGCCCTCTTTTACTGAGCCGTGGTAGAGGTTTCTAACGTGGGCCACAGCGCTAAGTGATCCGACGCCGCTCCGACGTTCAAAGGACTTCTACGAGCGTCGGAGCAATGTGGGAGCATTTAGCGCTCCGGGCCGCGGTAGAAACTTCTACTGCAGCTTAGTAAAAGGGGGAGGGGGTTAATTAATTTAAAAAGCTTAATTGACGCCGATAGCGAGCAATTAGCACCTCCCAATTAGTTTAAATTAAAATGAATTGGATGGTAGACACCTAACCAGTTTCAGGTCCATGGTACCTACCAGGAAGTAGGCATGGCAAGGGGTGGAGCACGGGCCTGTTTTTCACGGAGGTGCCACTTTGGGACTTAGGCGTTGGTATTAAGGCCAAGAAATCCCAGGCATAAATAGTGCGTACCTAAGGTTCGGACACCTACCAGCACCCAAGTCCACTAGGCGCCTGACTTAAGATTGACATGTGCGATGCGCCGCATTCCTTGACTTCTCTGTTGTAGGTGCCATTTATAGAATCAGAGCCTGTCTAACGGCACTAGCGCGCCTACGATTTAGGTGCTTGCAGTTACTCAAGCCGCAGAGTTGGTGTAACCGAGTGTGTCTAGACGTGGCAAACGCATGTGCAACGTCTACGGTTCTATAAGCCAAGGCTGGGCAACCTCGGTCCTCAACACAGACGGCTTTTCAGGATTTCCCCCAAGCGATATGCCCGTGATCTATTTGCATGCACTGCCTCCATTGTATGCAAATAGATCTCATGCATATTCATTGGGCAAATGTTGCAGAGCCTACTGGGTTGAGGACCGAGGTTACCTAGCCCTGCTATAAACTGTGCGTGCAACTGGGAGACACACCCATGCCCTGTGTAGGGCTACCAGACGTTCAGATTTTCCCAGATGTGTCCTCTTTTTAGAGGACCATCCGGGCATCCGGATGGGTTTTCAAAAGCTGGCACTTTGTCCGGGTTTTGAGAGCTGTTGAGCTCGTGACCACGTCTGGAAGGCATCTCCATGTGCGCAAATGCAATGCGATGATGCCACTTGCGTGTACGCAGGCACCTGAGGTCATCGCGTCACATCCACGCACGCGCAGATGCCCTCCAGATGTGGCCCCGGGGCTTGGGCTGTGGATGGGACAGGGCGGGACTGGGGGCAGGACAGGGCAGGGCCACACATCCTCTTTCGTTGAGGGCCAAATCTGGCAACCTTGTGTATGCCCGGGTTCATAGTTAAAACCGCGCGAGACAATCGCGCGCAGATAAAGCCGGGCTGACAGTCGCGCGCAGGACATCAGCGCACTGGATTTAGGCTCAATTTGAAAGTGCTCCAAAGGGGGCTGTGGGGGGGGGGGGGGAAGCACCGCACTTAATGTTGACGCTGCCATTGGGGGGAGGTTGTGGGGGGGAACCCCCCATTATAAAGGAAACAGGCTTTTTCCCTATTTTTTAGGAAAAAGTTCAGTTTTCTCTGTAATGTGTGGGGGGTGTTCCCCCCAACGGCAGCACCAACACTACTAAGTTAAGTGGGAGGGGTTCCCCCCCCTTAAAGCACTTTCAAATTGAATTTAAATCCGGCGCGCTGATGTCTTGTGTGCGATTGTCGGCGCGCGATTGTCTCATGTGGTTTTGACATGTCACCGCATTTCTGGGCCATAGCACTTATACAGTCCCTTATAGAATAACATGTAGGGTGCATATATGTCTGCTGCTTGTTGTCACCTATAAATATGCAGAGATGCATCTAACCTCAAGCACTTACATTAGAGAATTGTCCTTCACTTTTGTACGCAACCTGCCACTCTAAGGCCGGTGTTGGACAGACTTGTACGGTCTGTGTTCCATATATGGTGATTCGATGTAGGATGGGCTGGGGAGGGCATCAATGGGAACTCCACTAACTTGGAGCATGAGGATGTTACTGGCCAGACTTTACAGTAGATAACTGCAAACAATGGGATGGTTGGATAGGCTGGAGTGAGCTTAGATGGCAATTTCAGCATATGGAACCTAGGCCGATACCAGGTGGACTTTGCAGTCTATGGCCCAGCAATATCAAAGAAGAGACAAGTTAATTTAATCATGGATATGACTAATGGGCAGACTGGATGGACTGTTCAGGTCTTTATCTGCCGTCATTTACTATGTTGCCTGACAGAAACCCAAAGAGCAGCAACATTCCAGAGCTGAGATTGTGATGTCATAATGCCTCATTCCACCAATGCCTACGAGCCAACCTCAGCAGTGATGTCACAATGGCTTGATTAGATGGCAACTTCAGAAGTTGGAACCTAGGCCGATACCAGGTGGACTTTGCAGTCTACGACCCAGAAATATCAAAGAAGAGACAAGTTAATTTAATCATGTATTTGTAATGGGTATAACTAATGGGCAGACTGGATGGACCGTTCAGGTCTTTATTTGCCGTCATTTACTATGTTACTACCCACTGGGCTACTCCCCCACTGAAATGTGTATATAAATAGCCAAAAGTTGTTTGTGCAATGTGAAAAACTTTGAAGTTGTTAGTGCTAGCCAAGAATAGGAAGCCACAGACACGCCCTGTCTCTGGTCACGTTGAATTCTCATCTCTCATTGTGTCCTTCAGTCTCATGCAGAGGAAGTACTCGGAGCCCAACCCCTATATTGATAATGTGCCCAGAGGCAAGAACCTACAGGATGACCTCTACGATGATGTGGATGCATCTGAACAAGCGGTAAGGACATGTTCTGCCGGGACTTTGTGGGGACCAGAGTGAAAGGCAAATTTAACAGTCAATAGAGCGTCAATGGACTTTACCATCATGAGGAAAATGTGTGCACTGTGATCCAGCCTCCCTATTAGCTCCTCCTCCCCCACCTCAGCTCCTCCCACTCAGTTCTCACCATTTCTCTATTCAAGTACACTTCCCTCTCCCGATTCGCGGTTTTAGGACTCGCGATTTCGATTTCCTAAAACCGGAATCACCCCCACCTCCCTCCTGCCTCCCGGACCTCCCTGGACCTTATCTGGTGGTCTAGCGGTCTTTCGGGGCAGGAGCGATCTTTCTACGCTCCTGCCCTGTGCAGCCATTTTAGATGAGTGATCCGCATGGGGCAGGAGCATAGGAAGATTGCTCTTGGCTTGAAAGACTGCTAGACCACCAGGTAAGGTCCGGGATGCCAGGGGGAAAGTGGGAGGGAGGCAGGGGTGGGTCAGAGTTGGCCCCATTGAAAATTCACAAATTTTCAATATTTGCGGGCCGGCTCGGCCCCTAACCCCCGCAAATATTGAGGGAGGAGTGTAATTCATCAGTTAGTGTTCCTGTTTTATTTTTCTAGAGGAGTTTAAATTATTAAACCAGGAGAGATGTCTTCATGCTGGCTCCTGCCCTGAGCTATTCCCTCAATACAGGGAGTTTGAGGCTGCCCTGAAATTACCACAGTACTGTAAAAACCATGGCCCATATTCGCTGTTGGCTGATTTTAAAACAGCGATTGATTCACTATCTTTTTTGCATACAAATGATTTGCATGCCATTGTTTTACTAATTTGCATGAGAGGATCGGATCGGAGATTCATCGGGCAGCAGTTTAGTGAATCGGATCAGGGAACAATCGCACAACCAGTAAAACTGGTTTTGCGATCGTCGTTGCAGGATCAGTAGGTTTTGTGAATCTAGCCCCATGTAGCTAACGCTTAAGAGGTTTCCGTGTAGGGATGACAGCTGGCTCTGGTCTTATCGCTGATGTAATCTCAAAGTTATCCCATTCCGTATCTGCTTTCATGGCCCAACTTGTCTTGGGACATCGGAACTACGAATTTATTCAAGGTTTGGGGTAAAACCAGGCCCAGATCAGGAATAAAACAAAATCAGGGGTGACAGGCCTTGTGGCGTTCTAAATAAAACCAGTTTGAAAAGTGTGTGTGGGGGGGTGTTGTATATTTTTTTTACAATGTATTCATCCCTACCTGTTATATTCTTAATTTACTGTTGCTTGTGGTACAGGAAGACGGTCTCAAAAATGAGCTCAAGTCTGAAGATGCACAGGACCGAGTCTACCTGGACCTCACCCCTGTAAAATCCTTCCTGTATTGCACCAGCAGGGCCTCTGCCTGCATTTCTCCCTTGCCCTCCCTGGGCCTGGAAGCCAAGAACACAAGAGATAATGGGGAGAGCAAAAGCGATGGATTCGTCCTGAACAAAGAGCAGGAACGTTGCGTACATCTGCCACAAAGCTTGGAGCAGGTATTGCTGGAATGTCACCCGGTTCAGCTGATGACTGCAGGAGACCAGAGGTTTTCAGGAAATATATTCTAAACTTAAGCTGACCCAGATGACTTTGTGCACTAAAGGCAGCAGGAAAAGGACAAAGAGGCCCACATAAAAGGGATACCTCTGTATCCAGGTAACTTCTACAAGGGTCATTTCATAAATAATGCACACTATTTTTTTTCATTTACATGTTTTATTTTTTTTTTCCAAGTATTTCATTGCAATCCTTCAATATGGTTTCCCTGCTTTGCAATGGCCAAGTTCCAACATCCAGAAGCTTCATTATTCCATCCAAGACACCGTTTTTGTTCAGTTGCCGAATGACTCGAGTACTGGCGGATGAAAGCTCTTCCAGAGATGCAAAACGATGTCCATGCATAGGTTGTTTCAACTTTGGAAAAAGATCAAAGGCTGGTGGTCTCATGTCTGGACTGTAGGGAGCATGAGGTAACACCTCCCAGCCGTATTTGCGTAGATTTTCAATGACGACATTTCCTATGTGCGGGCGAGTATTGTCGTGAAGAATGAGTGACCCAGCCAAGAGCAACTGAGGTCGTGTTTTGTGCATTTTTCTGTGCATTTATTGCAAAAAATCACAATAATACACTGCTGTGACACTTCTTCCACATGGAACTTTGTCTGTGATGATGATGCCTTCATGATCATAAGCAAAAATAATCATTTGTTTGGATTTGATTGAGCTCATCATGCATTTTTTGGGTCATGGGGAAGATGGAATTCTCCACTCATCTTTCAAAAACTACATGAATACCTCATGCTCCCTACAGTCCTGACATGAGTCCACCAGACTTCGACCTTTTTCCTATGCCTGGACATCGTTTTGCATCTCTGGAAGAGCTTTCATCCGCCAGTACTCAAGCCATTCATCAACTGAACAAAAACGGTGTCTTGGATGGAATAATGAAGCTTCCCTGATGTTGAGACTTGGACGTTGCAAAGCAGGGAGACTGTATTGAAGGATTGTAAAGAAATACTTGAAAAATAAAAAAATATAAAATGTAAATGAAAAAAATAGTGTGTATTATTTATGAAATGACCCTCGTATTATTGAAAATCTGGATAGCAATGTCAATATGTACAAGGAATTAGCCGAGGTAAAAACAATCAGGCCCAGATTCTGTAAACGGCGTCTAAATCGACCGGCGCCTAGATAAATGGCACCGACTGCGAGTCAGTCACACTTAGGGGCCATTAACAGAATTGTGACTACCAACGCCTAAACAATGACCATAACTCCCTCTCACCTCCACAGCATCCCCAACCTATGTGGTCATCCTATCAATCAATGAATTCCCATTCCCATACAATTTCTGGTTTGTTTTTTCCAGTTAACACCTTCTCCAGTGGTTCCTGTTTAACAAGGGAGCTGCTCACAGTTCCCTTCCCCCAGAGTGTGGCACAGAAGGTGCCACTGGTGCCAGCTGCTGGCTCTACCAGCCCCCTTCATCCCTGACTCCTGTATCTGCAGTTTGGCCCCTTTGGTCCTCTGGCCCAGCCTTTCCTAATGCATCACTGGTATATCTAAGATTCCAGAATTCCTAATAATCCCTTAGCTCAGGGGTAGGCAATTCCGGTCCTCGAGAGCCGGAGCCAGGTCAGCTTTTCAGGATATCCACAATGAATATGCATGAGATAGACTTGCATCTCAAGGAGGCAGTGCATGCAGATCCATCTCATACATATTCACTGTGGATATCCTGAAAACCTGACCTGGCTCCGGCTCTCGAGGACCGGAATTGCCTACCCCTGCCTTAGCTGAACCAGAAATTTCCAAAGGGTATTCCACCGGTATTAGCAACACAAGATATATCTGAATAAAATCTCCAGAGGTGGTGGAGACAGAGACTGTCAGACGGGAGAGGAGACTTTTTTCAGTTATTTTATAGTTATTTTTTTACTTTCTTGATTTTGCTTCGGGAACTCCAGCAGCGGGAGCCAGCCCACACCGCCGAGAAGGAGAGCATCGGACCTGCAAACAGGCCACTCAAGCCCCGATCCGCCTCCTCCCCATTGCCAGGCGGGAGAGGAGACTTTTTTCAGTTATTTTATAGTTATTTTTTTTACTTTCTTGATTTTGCTTCGGGAACTCCAGCAGCGGGAGCCAGCCCACACCGCCGAGAAGGAGAGCATCGGACCTGCAAACAGGCCACTCAAGCCCCGATCCGCCTCCTCCCCATTGCCAGACGGAGAGGAGACTTTTTTCAGTTATTTTATAGTTATTTTTTTTACTTTCTTGATTTTGCTTCGGGAACTCCAGCAGCGGGAGCCAGCCCACACCGCCGAGAAGGAGAGCATCGGACCTGCAAACAGGCCACTCAAGCCCCGATCCGCCTCCTCCCCATTGCCAGACGGGAGAGGAGACTTTTTTCAGTTATTTTATAGTTATTTTTTTACTTTCTTGATTTTGCTTCGGGAACTCCAGCAGCGGGAGCCAGCCCACGCCGCCGAGAAGGAGAGCATCGGACCTGCAAACAGGCCACTCAAGCCCCGATCCACCTCCTCCCCATTGCCAGACGGGAGAGGAGACTTTTTTCAGTTATTTTATAGTTATTTTTTTACTTTCTTGATTTTGCTTCGGGAACTCCAACAGCGGGAGCCAGCCCACGCCGCCGAGAAGGAGAGCATCAGACCTGCAAACAGGCCACTCAAGCCCCGATCCGCCTCCTCCCCATTGCCAGACGGGAGAGGAGACTTTTTTCAGTTATTTTACAGTTATTTTCCTTACTTTCTTGATTTGCTTCGGGAACTCCAGCAGCGGGAGCTTTTGCCGACAGAGCCAACCCAGCCCGCACCAACACCATTACCACAGCCCAAACCAGAGACATACCAGAACCAAAGAATCTTCCACACCACAAACAAAATGGAAAATTACATATACAAAACAACACTTGCCATCCTAATACTTTCACTACTCATTTCCAACTGGCAAACCATAGGATATCACCTATCACCCATCCCAATTCTGACAACAACCTACAGACAACCACAACCACCCAAAAAAATCCACACCACGAGAACCCTAACATCCTGCCCACTGACCAGCCAAGACCACATTCCCACCACCTGGGGAAAAAGACCTCCACCAAAGCACAAGACTACTACTCAAAAACAACTCACACCACCAAAAAATATCCTCTACCTTAATTGCAATCCTAATTCCAACACAAAATATACCTCGTTAACCTGTGCCTACATGAATATAAGATCAATTAGCCCAAAAGCAAACCTAATTAAAGACTGGCTGACTGAAGAACAATTAAGCTGTCTCTTCCTAGCCGAAACCTGGCTAACATCCAATTCGGACCCATGCATAACCGAATTCTGCCCCAAAGGGTACAAATTAGAGCTGGTTTGTCGAGAAAACAAACGAGGGGGAGGACTAGCTATTCTAGTACAAAACAACCTCAACCTAAAAGTTCTACACAAACACTCAACCCCTCACTTAGACCTTCTTGCATGCCAACTCTCCGACAATACACTCACAGACACCTTGAACTGTCTATTATGCTACATCACTCCAGGAAAATGGAACACATCAAAACTTGAACTCGAAGAATTCATATTCCAGAACTCTCTAACCTCCACATACAATTTGCTCCTAGGAGACATCAATCTCCACCTCGAGGACCACACATCCAAACAAGTAGACGATATACTCTCATACCTCGACGCCCTATCCTACCAGATCCTCAATCCTGAACCCACGCACGAAAAAGGCCACCAACTTGATATAGCAGCATTCACGTCTCATAACCTCCACACCCCAAAAATTCATATCACCAATGGTACCTGGCATCCCTCTCTTTGGTCAGACCACCACAAATACACTTTCACCATCAACTGGCCTCAAAATAACACAAAACCCAAGCCACAAAAAACAACCTTCAAATCTAGACAGAAAATTGAGCCTGCCACATTCTGGGATAAAGTTGACCCTATAATCGCCCCCATCGACCCAACTGACTTCGTAAATCACTGGCGCATCCTAAGTGAAACAACCTTGAACGAGCTAGCCCCTGAAAAAACCAAACATAGAACCTGCAGATCCTCAGACAAGTGGTTCGACTCCGAACTCCTCCTACAAAAAAGGCATTGCAGACAACTTGAAAGATCTTGGAGAAAAAAGAAAAATGATCAAACCAAATCCGCTTGGAGAACCCAAATCAAACTATACAATATCAAACTTAAAGAAAAGCGCAAAACATACTACTCTAAACTAATTGGCACAAACACCTCTGACACAAAAACACTCTTCAACTTAGTAAAAAAACTTACGGACACAAACCCACTCCTTGCCACTCAAGGCAATAAACCACCAACAGCTTCTCAACTAGCAGACCACTTCAAACACAAGATCACTACAATCAGAAATACCTTCAACAACTCAACCACCAAACTCTACGAGATAATAACCCCCACAACGGAAGAAGCCATATCTGCAGACAGAACATGGACCACATTCCCAACCCTACAATGGTCTGATTTGAACCGACTATACAAAAAATACAGCCACACCTCATGCGACTTGAACTACTGCCCATCGTATCTGCTTACAAATGCCTCCCTTAAATTCAAAACCAACCTCATGCAATGGATTCAAAGCACTCTCATAGAAGGTCAATTCCCACAAGATCTTGGAGAGATCATAATCACACCCCTACTGAAAGATCAAAAAGGCCCTATAGACGCTCCTACCAACTACAGACCTATCGCTTCGATCCCATTATATGTCAAACTGATTGAAGGACTTGTGGCTCAATACCTCACCAACTACTTATTTGACCATAATATACTTCACTCCTCTCAATCAGGATTTAGATCTCACCACAGCACGGAAACACTACTAGCAACACTACTAGACATAGCCCGACAACACCTCAGTAAAGGACACAGGATCCTAATTATCCAACTAGATCTTTCCGCCGCCTTCGATCTAGTCGATCACACCATATTACTCCAGATACTTGATGCAATCGGGATCTCAGGGGTGGTTTACAATTGGTTCCAAGGATTCCTCAAAACAAGAACGTACAGAGTTAAGACAAACAACACGAAATCTAACCCATGGTCAAATCCATGCGGAGTCCCGCAGGGGTCACCACTATCGCCCATTCTATTCAATCTCTTCATCTCCTCCCTCGGCACCACTTTAGACAACCTAAATGTAACATCATTCAGCTACGCAGATGACATAACTATTCTCCTCCCCTTTGAAATCCAAGACCACACCTCAACAGGACACCTGGAAATAATTCTGGATGAAGTAGAAAAATGGATGACAAACCACAAACTGAAACTAAACTCGGACAAAACCAAATTCCTAATGCTTGAAACGGACAAAAACCCATCCATAACAGACCTAGAAATTAAAGCAACCAAATACCCAATCCAGACCTCACTCAGAATCTTGGGAGTGCAGATAGACAGATGCTGCACTATGCAGACCCAAATCAACAAAACTACCCAAAAAGCATTCTTCACAATGCGCAACTTAAGAAAAATAAGGAAATTCTTTGACAAAGAACACTACAGAATAATTGTACAATCCCTGGTACTAGGTCTCGTGGACTACTGCAATATCCTTTATCTACCATGCCCCACAAACATGATCAAAAAACTTCAAACTGTTCAGAACACAGCCCTTAGACTAATTTACTCACACGGAAAATTTGACCACATCACCAATGCCTACCTAGACTCACACTGGCTACCGATTCGAGCCAGAATTCAATTCAAACTATACTGTCTACTCTTCAAAGTAATTAACGGTACTGCACCCACCTACCTAAATGACCGCCTAAACCGTAACCTTCCAACCAGAACAAGAAGAAAACTGACATCATTCACATACCCACCACTCAAGGGTACTCACCGCAAAAAGCTTTATGATAGCCTCCTGGCAACACATGCTGCAAAACTCGAACCTTCCATCACCAGATTGTTAACCACAACATCAGACCTCAAGACATTCCGTAAAGAAATCAAAACACTGCTGTTCAAAAAGCATATACAATCTACCTAACCTCCCTCACCCCATCCCCCAAGAAACCAAAACACTGCCGTCCAAAACATCTTCCGATGTTATTAAGTCTTTACTATCATTCTGTTATTAAGTCTCTATCCTCAAACTGTATTCTCTATTGTCATGTACCATCCTGGAAATGTCCAGTTCTCTTCTTATGTAATCCGCTTTGAACCGCAAGGTACAAGCGGAATAAAAATCACTAATGTAATGTAATGTAATGTAAGACTGTGTCTTAATTCAAAAGGGCCTGGGATAGGCACGTGGGATCTCTCGGAGAGAGAAAGAGATAATGGTTACTGTGGATGGGCAGACTAGATGGGCCATTTGGCCTTTATCTGCTATCATGTTACAATATTTCTATAACCATAAAGCTCTATGACCTCACAATGCAGGTGTAAAGCGCCTTAGCCTATAGGAAGAGGAGATGCAAATGTTAAGAGCCTTAGCCAATAGGGAGAGGAGGAGATAGGGGATGATGTGGATGGGCCATTTGGCCTTTATCTGCCATCATGTTTCTATGTTTCTCTAACCATAAAGCTCTATGACCTCACAATGCAGGTGTAAAGAGCCTTAGCCTATAGGAAGAGGAGATGCAAATGTTAAGAGCCTTAGCCAATAGGGAGAGGAGGAGATAGTGGATGTTCTAAGCTCTATGATCTCACAATGCAGGTGCAAAGAGCCTTAATCTATAGGAAGAGGAGATGCAAATGTTAAGAGCCTTAGCCAATAGGGAGAGGAGGAGATAGTGGATAATGCGGATGGACCATTTGGCTTTTATCTGCCATCAAGTTTCTATGTTATAATTTGAGGATTTTGACTAGGTCTCCAAGTCTATTTCTTATCTGGTACTACTCTCATAAATACCAGACAAACTTTAGACACCGAAATTGTAGTTGCCCTCGCAGAACCTCCTTTGTATGTGGAGGCCTAGAGCCTCCTTTGTACGTGGAAACTTTGCAGTTATATATGGGGAGATGTGCTTTATGGTGCAAAAAATGTATCTTATAAATATGCCGTGTATAAAATCTTCCTGGCATGAGAAGCCATGAAAGGTCATTAGTCTATCTGCTTAAACACCGGCTGCTTCCGTGACTGTCTCTCTTTTGGTTGATTAGGGACCTCAGCAGAAGCCAGAGTTGGAAGATCCAACACCACGACCTCTGATCAAAATTCAGACCCAGCAGCAGAAAATCTCGTTCCCCCAAAGCAGCCCAGAGATAACCCCAGCCACCATGATAGTGGTCAGTTCTCCATCGCCGAAAACAAACAAGGAGAAAGGTGAGGATCGAAGCTGCCCAACAGGTGTGGGTGTAACATGTCTACTGTGAAAATGCACCAAAGCTCTCCTTGGAACGCCTTCAGACTTCCCAAGCTTTCTGTAGAGCTGCTAAGGGGAAGCTCTTATATCACACCAAGGGTTATGAAACGTCAGAACTCATGAACAAGAGTATCCAAATGTCTGGGCTTGTGTTATACATAGGGGTATTTGACATTTTGTAAAGCGATAGACTGGAAGCACAACAGCCGACATACAGTAAATCTCGGCCATACTTCCTCTCTCCAGCAGATTGGTATCAGTTAATCCTGTTTATCCAGTGGTCTGCTTGCAGCTGGTTAACTTGACCAGGCCCATGCATGTCTTTGCCTTCTTCAGCCACTGCGTTAGTTCCATTCTTGGCCTTTCCCCCAACCATCCAGTAACCTCTTTTCTCTGTCCTTGTCCCATCCAAAGTGTCATGCTGCTAAGACATCTAGGGCCAGATGCACTAAAGTCAGCAATCGTCTAACGATCATCACCAAACCACATGGTTTTCTGCACGATTGCTCATTCTCTGATCCGGCCATGCAAATAAGCTTAATAATATTGAAATGCTATGTAAACTAGTAGAGCCATTGATGTTCTAACATGTCTCCTTGATGCACTAAAAAAAAAAGTGATCACTTTAAGCGGTCCAAAAAAGTGACTGGTCAAAAGACCAGTCGCTTACCTATTACACCGATACAAAAATATTTATAACATACCAAACCTTTTTTTTTAATAGGCATACACAGAATATCTGCCCCATTAAAAAGAACCACCCCCCCCCCCCCGCGCCGCTGATGACAGCTCTCCTCGACATCCCCCGATAAATGGGCACCAGGGACCGACCGACACCCCTCAAAATGGCAGGATTAATGCCCACTCCTTCTTCCCATGCCAACTCTACCCCCCAGCGTGAGAAAAAATTGGCAGGAGGGATGCCCACTCCCTCCTGCCATCGGATGCTCCCCTGAATCTCTCCCATCCCCCTCCCCCAGTACATTTGTCTGAAGAGAGCAGGAGGAGGCTCAATCCCTTCAGCTCTGAGACCTTCCCTTCCTCAGTGCATCATGGGTAAGCACAGGGAGGGGTCTAAGTCCCTGATTAACTCAGATGCCTAAGGCCCTTCCCAAGGGGGGGGGGGCCTTAGGCATATGAGCCAATCAGGGCCTTAGGTTCCTCCCTCTGTACCCTGGGATACAAAGGGAAGAGCCTAAGGCCCTGATTGGCCTTGGGAGGGGCCTTAGGTGTCTGAGCCAATCAGGGCCTTAGACCCCTCCTTGTGCACCGAAGAGGAGAAGGCCCACCAGTTTGGATCGGCAGGATTCAGAGCTGGAGGGATCAAACCTCTCTCCTGCTCTCTTCAGACAAAGCTACTGGAGGGGGTTCAGTGGACATCCCTCCTGCCATTTTCACTGCCATGGAGGGGGGGGGTCGGTCCTTGGTGCCGGTTCATCAGGGGATGTTGGGGAAGGCCATCATCAGCTAGAGGGAGCTATTTTCTTTTTTTTAATGAGACATATTGTGCATATTTAACACACCCACAATATCTATCCATTAAAACAAAAGGTTTCCTGCCCCAAACAGCGGAGTGGCAGGAGGCTTCCCCTGCCGGCTCTACGCCTGTGTGAGAGTCGCTCTCACAGCGATCAGTCCGACAGGAGAGACGGGGATTACAACGAACCTCCACACGAATCATTTGCATGTACAATTTTTAGTGCATCAATAGCTCTTTGAGAATTGGCCAAAAATTGGATCGGACTCACTCAGTCTTTTTTATTAATATCTTTATTCATTTTAAAGCTTAAAATAAGTGCCACATGTTATACAGACATTTTACACTTTAACAGCACTTAAATTCAATCAAATTATATTTCATAACAAATTCATGTACCCTCCCCCCTTCTAAATACCCAACAATTGCACTCAACCATAATTAAATTACAAGTATTTCCTCACCCTGGACGTGTATGTTGAAAGGGCGAAATCTGAAATCACTCCTTACAGAATTCTGTCAATGGCTCCCAAACTTCCTTAAATTTCCTATAATGACCCTGCTGTATAGCATACGTTCCATTTTAAAAATGTGGCATAAAGATTCCCACCAGAAATTATAATTTAACCAGTCCCATACTCTATGTTTCTATGTTAATCTATCTCCACACCCCTCCCTTAGAACTCCATTCATCAGGAAAGATTCTCGTAGTAACACAGTAGATGATGGTAGATAAAGACCTGGCTATAGACCTGTACACTCCATCCAGTCTGTCTGCCAAGATAAACTCAGCATTAAGGAGTGATGTGATACTACATAGATGCAGTGGCGTACCTAGCATATGTGACACCCGGGGCCCATCATTTTTTGACCCCCCCCCCATCTATATGAAAAAATATGATTTTTAGTAACAATCTACATATCGCACAACAAGAGTGTACCTAGGAAAAGGCAGCATCTTAAACACTGCGGTGAGCACTAGAACACCAACACATACATTGTAAAACTAAACAAACCAGATCCTGCACAGTCAATTGATCCAGTACAGTCGATGCTATCAGAAAGCCATGTCCCTTTCATACACACAGACAGATACACCTTTGCCCAATATGGAATAATCACAAACTAAAAATTGAAATATGTAGACAAAAGTTAAACTGAACTGCCAAGAAACCAGACTCTGCATACAATGCAACACCACAACACCACAAAAACAGTAATACATGTCCTCTAATACTGTGCAAAATATAAAGACAGTAGATGTAAATGTGAAAAACTGATACATAACAATCACCACTTTACAAATTAATAAATAAAAATAAAACAAATAATGAGAAATATGAAAATACCATTTTATTGGACTAATCCCCGTAAGCTCAGCCCCCATCCCCACAAACCACCTGATTCCATCCACACAAGCCTTGAATTGTTTTATATTGAACTTATTATATTAAAATATAAAAAGAAACAATATTCTGTACAATTGTCAATTTATAAATCAGCGTCTTCTCCCCACTCTCTCTTCCCCATTTCCCTTCAGCGTCCTCAGCCCACTCTCTCTCCACTTTCCTTCAGCGCACACACATAAAAACAAGCAAGTAATTTTATATCATTTTCATTCTATTCATTCATAGAAATTAAAGTCTAAATAATGCCAGTCACATAACAAAACATGATTTTACAAAAATAATTCCCTGCAGTCAAGCCTGCAAGGATTACTAGATGTCTTTCAGCAGCTCCCCTCCCTCCCTCCCCGTTACCTTCGTGGCCAAGTCAAAATGATCTACCAACAATAAAATTTTAAAAACACAAAGCACATTGTACGCAGAGAAAATGTTAATTATCATTTATATTCCGTGGGTTTTCAAAGAGGTCAAGGCAGATGACTTTATGCAATGTCACCTCAGTAACAACTATACAAAAATAGACAAATATACCCCCTCCCTTTTTATTAAACCGCGATAGTGGTTTTTAGCGCAGGGAGCTGCGCTGAATGCCCCACGCTGCTCTCGACGCTCCCTGTGCTAAAAACTGCTATTGCAGTTTAGTAAAAGGGGCCCATAGTGCAAAATATAGACAGCATATATAAATTCTCAAAACGGACACATTTTGATCACTAAATTGAAAATAAAATAATTTTTCCTACCTTTGTTTGGTAATTTCATCAGTCTCTGGTTGCACTTTATTCTTCTGACTGTGCATCCAATATTTCTTTCCTTCTTTTAGCCTCCTGTATGCTTCCTCTCCTCCAGACTTCATTCCCTCCCCCAACTTTTTCTTTGTTTCATCCTGTCCCCTTCTTTCTTTCTCTCTCCATGCCCCCTTTCTTTCTCTATGTCTGTCTTTCTCTCTCTTTCCCCATGCCCCATTTTTTTCTTTCTTTCACCCTACCCCCTTTCTTTCTTTCTGGATCCCTGTCCCCCCCCCCTTGCTTTCTTTCTGGCTCCCTGGCTCCCCCCCTTTCTTTCTTTCTCCCTTCCCTCCCCCATGCCACAGCCGCTACCACAACCATGCTTCCACCACCGCCGGGGAAAGGCTGCTACTGGCCATCGGAAACAGGCCAGTGCCGAATTTGCCCTCCTTCTTTTCCCGCGGGCCGACCAACTCTGGCTGCCTGACGTCAATTCTAACGTCGGAGAGGACATTCCGGGCCAGCCAGGCAGCGATTGGCTGGCCCAGAACATCCTCTCCGATGTCAGAATTGACGTCGGACAGCTAGAGTTACTCGGCTCGGGGAAGAGAAGCAGTAGGTAGGGAGAATTCGGCGCCGGCTTCTTTCTGATGACGGCAATGGCAGCCTTTCCCCGGCGGCAGCTTATTCCCCGGTAAGTGGCCAGCTTTACACCCCCTCAGGCCTTGCACCCGGGGCGGACCGCCCCCCCCCCCGCCCTCCCCTTGGTACGCCACTGCATAGCTGTTCTATCAAACCAATCTTAAACTGACCACGTGGTTCAAATGTATCATCCAAAGCTAAATATGAAAAATTTATTTGCCACACAAAACATACGATCCACACAATGCAAATTAATGGAGATGTCTATTGCTAGATGAAGGAATGTGTCTCAGAACACCACTTAAGGGATCTTATATAGGCTTTCACCCCTAATTTCAGTGGTAATGGTTGTCTTTCATTGGCCAAAACTTCATTTTACTAACTACTCTTACGTAGCTTACTTATTAATTTATTTTAATTTATCTTACTTTTTTTTCAAACTTTTCAAAATCAAGCTAATTTTTAAACAGTACAATGCAGTTTGGGCCAGCATAAGTTATCGAGCGAATGGCGAGATAAGTAACAAACTTTGGTGCTTATAAAAATCAGTATTTTGACCCTAGCACTGTGCTTAGAAGAATTCAGTAATATGATTTTAGCATTATCTGACATCGAATGGGTGTTGGTTTGAAAGAAAAGAAAAATCCGAAAAAAGTTTGAAAAAGAAAATATTTAAAAATTAGCTTGATTTTGAAAAGTCTGAAAAAAGTAAGATAAATTAAAATAAATTACTAAGGGCTCCTTTTACAAAGGTACATTAGGGCCTTAACGCGCGGAATAGCGCACGCTAGCCGCTACGGCCTCCTCTTGAGCAGGCGGGAGTTTTTCGGCTAGCGTATGCTATAGCACGCGCTAATCTGGTGCGTGCACTAAAAACGCAAGCGCACCTTTGTAAAAGGAGCCCAAAGAGTAAAATGAAGTTAGTAAAATGAAGAAGGTTTGGTCAATGAAAGACGACCATCACCACTGAAATTAGGGGTGAAAGCCTATACGATCCCTTAAGTGGTGTTCTGAGACACATTCCTTCATCTAGCAATAGACAGCTTCATTAATTTGCATTGGGTGGATCAAATGTGTCATCCACAAACCACACAAAATTTCCACTTACGAGATATTTAGGAAGTGCCTCAAAACTCACCTGTTCCTGAAATATCTAGACAGCTGACCCATTCCTCTACTTCCCCCTCTATAACGGTTCTCCTGTCCTATCCCCTTCCTATTTTCCAATCCCTTAACTTCTCTCAACTTGTACTTCACTAATCTTTTGTAAACCACATAGAACTTAACGGTATTGCGTTATATAAACTCTTATTATTATTATTAAATCATGGGGCTCAAACGTCAATCGTTATTCTCAATTTGGAGATGTGTACCCAGTTCGGGTTCTTTTTGTGAATACTTCACATGCTCCTGCTCACGTCACAGGCAAAAAATAAAAAACAAAACCTTTATTTTCTTGATTTTTATTTTGTTTTACTTATTTATTTGATTTTATCTTATTTTATTATTTTAAAAATCAGTTCTCTTAAATTCCAAAGCGGAATGATTGACACAGATCTCATAGCAATCAGCTTTAACCAGAGCAATCCCCGACTGCCAGCTTGCTTTTTAAGTTTTACACACGACTAACTGTGCGGTTTCCAAATCTTAACATTTATAGTCGCCATTGAATCCAAGCTGGGCAAGAGCAGGACCGAAGCAGAAGTGGTGAGGTTCACGGAGGAGCGAGACAAGCTGGAAAGGGAGAAGGAAGAAATCCGGAGTCAACTGGCTCACCTGAGGATAGAGAGGCGGGAGCTGAAGGAAGCCCTCGCCGTCTGCACAGGTACTTTCTAAAGTAGCCATGCATCATGGGTCAAGTGGTACAACGCTCCTCTCTACAGGAGCATATATGCACAGGAAGGCAGTGACAGAACCCCCCTTCAGGAGGTGTAAAAGTGCCAAGGGTGAAGCAGCCTGGCCTTCTACCATTAAGAAGAGTTTGCAGCAAACTATCTCGGCTCAGAAAGCCTGGGGATATCTCAAAGCTTTTCCTTTCCTCAAGCTTGTGGAGCTCTAGGCTGTACAAAGCTTAGAATAAGAGAAAGACTAACATTTTAGCGTCCAAAAAGTTTTCAAGAAATATACAACAAAATTATTAAAGCAAAAACCAGTATCAATACATTGTTAAGCTGCAAGATCATAAATCAGAAATATAGGAGTCTAATCTAATTTCCATCATATATACCGGATTATTCCAGCAAGGACTTGAGCCGGTTAACAAAGTTTAAAAGAATATAATAGAAAACAATAATGAAGGTAATAGAAAAATTTTCAATAAATTAGATCAGTCCTCAGTTAAGAATCTCTGAAAGAGATACGCTTTCTGATTTTTCCTAAAAAGTGATAGAGATAATGACGTTCTGATAATCGAGGAAAGATCGTTCCAAACTTTTAACAAGGAATAGGCTAAGGAATGTGAGAATTTACCTAGAGTTTTAATCCCTTTAACAGAAGGGAAAAGCAATTTAAATTTATGTGTATTCCTGGTAGTGTGAAACCGAAGAGAGTTAAATGATAAAGGTAATAAAGGTGAGAAAATTCCATGTAAAATTTTAAAAATTACATTGGCACACTTAAATTGAATTCACCAGTAAACAGAAAGCCAATGAAGTAACCTCAACAATGGAGAGGCATAATCATATTTAGAATAGAATGCTAGGTATAATCAAGAAGGGTATTACAACCAGGATGAAAGAAGTTATCCTGCCGCTGTATCGGGCGATGGTGCGCCCGCATCTGGAATACTGTGTCCAATATTGGTCGCCCTATCTTAAGAAGGATATGGCGTTACTCGAGAGGGTTCAGAGGAGAGCGACGCGTCTGATAAAAGGGATGGAAAACATAAGAACATAAGCAGTGCCTCCGCCGGGTCAGACCATAGGTCCATCCTGCCCAGCAGTCTGCTCCCGCGGCGGCCCAAACAGGTCACGACCTGTCTGAATCACTAGAAGGGGCCCCCTTGCCACCTTGGTTTCTCATTGAAGTCCTATCTTCCCATCGAAGTCCTAACCCTCTGGTCTTGCACATGCACGACCTGGTTGGGTTTCTATACTTATTTCCTGGTTAGCTTTCTATACCTTTGTTACATCCCAGCACCTCTCTCAGTATCCCACGATCCCTTTATCCCTCAGGAATCCGTCCAATCCCTGTTTGAATCCCTGTACCGTACTCTGCCTGATCACTTCCTCCGGTAGCGCATTCCAAGTGTCCACGACCCTTTGGGTGAAGAAAAACGTTCTTGCATTCGTTTTGAACCTATCTCCCTTCAGTTTCTCCGAATGCCCCCTCGTACCTGTTTTCCCTTTCAGCCTGAAGAATCTGTCCCTATCCACCCTCTCTATGCCCCTCATGATCCTGAAGGTCTCTATCATATCTCCCCTGAGCCTCCTTTTTTCCAGAGAGAAGAGCCCCAGCCTATCCAACCTCTCGGCGTATGGGCAGTGTTCCAGCCCTCTTACCAGTTTCGTTGCTCTTCTTTGGACTCTCTCAAGTACTGCCATGTCCTTCTTGAGGTACGGCGACCAATATTGAACGCAGTATTCCAGATGTGGACGCACCATCGCTCGATACAATGGCATGATGACTTCCTGCGTCCTGGTTGTTATGCCTTTCATATGCTGAGAAATTGGAGAAACTGAGTCTCTTTTCCCTGGAAAAGAAGAGACTTAGAGGGGATGTGATAGAGACTTACAAGATCATGAAGGGCATAAAGAGAGTGGAGAGGGACAGATTCTTGAAACTTTCTAAAAATAAAAGAACAAGAGGCCATTCGGAAAAATTGAAAGGGGACAGATTCAAAATGAATGCTAGGAAGTTCTTCTTTACCCAACGTGTGGTGGACACTTGGAATGCGCTTCCAGAGGATGTTATAGGGCAGAATACAGTACTGGGATTTAAGAGAGGATTGGACATTTTCCTGCTGGAAAAGGGAATAGAAGGGTATAAATAGAGGATTACTGCTCAGGTCCTGGACCTGTTGGGCCGCCGCGTGAGCGGACTGCTGGGCAAGATGGACCTCAGGTCTAACCCAGTGGAGGATTTGCTTATGTTCTTATGTTCTTATTAGGTCTTCCAAAAATTAATTTGGCCGCAGTGTTCTGAATAAGTTGTAGCCTCTTCAGATTAAATTTGGTTAATCCGATATACAGGGAATTTGCATAATCCAGATGTGCCAAAATAATCGCTTGAACCAAAACCACAAAATGATTTTGATGGAAAAAACCTCGAACTCTCCTCAACATCCGTAAACTAAGGGCTTCTTTTACGAAGCTGCGTTAGCGTTTTTGGCACCTGCAGCATTTTAGCACGCGCTAAACCCGCGCTACGCAGCTAGAATTAACACCAGCTCAGTGCTGGCACTGAGGTCTAGCGCGCAGGGCAATTTAGCGCGTGCTATTCCGCGCGTTAAAGCCCTAACGCGGCTTAGTAAAAGGAGCCCTAAAATAGCACTTTTTAGATCAATTGTTAATTTGATTATTTAAAGAGAAAGAGGAATCTAAAATAAAACCAAGGATTCTAGATGAAAATCCAATTGTTAAAGTCTTTTTTTCTTATTTATTTATTAATTTTTCATTACATTACCAAGCATAATACTTGTACCGAAAGGATTTTAAGCCATAAGAATAATGGGAACAAAATTCCCTTAACAAACAAAGAATTATACATATAAAGAAAATAAATGATGGCTTAATTCAACTCAAGAGAAAACCAAAAAAACTCTGTGGAGTGACGATGTCCCTAAATGGACTTTATTTGAAAGTGTCAAAGTTCCAAAGGTCCACTGAAATCATCCACATAAAATAATTCCATCCACATAAAAATAAATCATCTTCATAAGAGCCTTAAAGGACCTAGTCCGCTAGGGATACAGGACCCAACACGGTCCGGCTCACCACACAATTGCTTCCCACGTATTCACCTTTATAGGACCCCCAGGGACCCCTGAAGAAGACTTTTTGTCGAAACGCGGACCGTGTTGGGTCCTGTATCCCTAGCGGACTAGGTCCTTTAAGGCTTTTATGTGGATGATTTACTTTTATGTGGATGGAATTATTTTATGTGGATGATTTCAGTGGACCTTTGGAACTTTGACACTTTCAAATAAAGTCCATTTAGGAACATCGTCAGAGTTTTTTGGTTTTCTCTGGATTTTCTTCTCTGTGTATAATTTGAGGTCAATTCCTTTTGTTTTTTAATTCAACTCAAGTCCTCCTAAAGATCCAAGAACATAACTATAGCGAGACATCGACAAGAAACAAAAATACATTTACATAGAATTAACTAGGGAGCTGAGGAAGAGAGTGTCACATTTCAAATTAAAGAGCCTTAGATTTCCTTTTCCTTCTCCAGCCTTGACAAGGATAGGAAAGTTGTTAATTGTAAAGGCTCAAAGAAAACGTACTTGAGTGTTTGATAATATACAACGCATTTACATGGGTGTCATAGAAAAAATGTAGCCCCCAATGAAATAACTCCTGGTTTCAAAAGGAGAAGGGAAGCCCAAGTCCTAGTAAAGCTGGAGATGTTATTTTGTTTAAACGCTATTATTTTTTTCGTATTTTCTGATGGTACAAAGATGATTCCACCATTCATGGAAGTTGAGTTTGGAGTTGTCATTCCAATTGTAGCTAAAGTGATCATAATGTCAAAAATACTTTTGAATGGTGGAAGTATAGAAATATCAGGGTTTGATGAAGGTGATGTAACAAAATGTTATTTATATTTTGGTCCTGGGTAATAAATGTTATTTCTTAATTGCCTATGCCAGAAAAGTATAGAAAATGGCTATCATTCCCCTCAAACTTTGCTTTTCTGACAAGGACATTGGTATTTTGAACTTTACCTTTTTTACAGAACATTCCAGATTGATTCCAAGCTGAGTAAACTTAGGGGCCCTTTTGACATCTAGGCTCAAGCAGTGGAATTTGTTGGATGAAAGTGTGCAGTAGCGATCCTAGCAGGCCACCGTAGTCTTAGCTGCATGTTCCCTCCGGCATGGTCCCGCCCCTCCTCTGATGTACGGGAACGTGCAGCTGAGGCTACGGCGGCCTGCTAGGATCGCTACTGCTGACCAGCGATCCTCTGCAGGCCGCGTGAACCTACAGATGAGGCCGCATGAACCTGCAGAGTCAGGTCCCAAGCAGACCTGCAGCTGAGGAAAGGTATTTTGGCGCTTTCCTAAAGGGAAGGAGAGAGATCAAGGAGGCCCCCAAAGAGAGAATTGGTGTCTCAGATTCTATTTGCAACTTGTTTCTAGTTGCTGTAATTCTGCTCTGGAAGTGAGAATTATATAGACACAGAAATATCTTCCACTGCCCTGCTGATCCCCAGTGCTGCACGGGGCAAGCTTAAGAAGAAATGAGCCCAGCGCTGTTCAATCCATCCCTCGGACTCCAGAAAAGAAAGGGAAGAAGAGAGAAGGAGACCCTGGCAATAACTGTATTTTCTGTTTTGTGATTACAATATGTCAGATTTGAAATGTGTATCCCGCCAGAGCTGGTGTTACATAGAAACATAGAAACATAGAAGATGACGGCAGAAAAGGGCTATAGCCCATCAAGTCTGCCCACCCTACTGACCCTTCCTCTTAAGTCTATACCTAGTGACTATTTCTTCAGATTGACCCTCTTAGGGATCCCCTATAGGCATCCCATTTATTTTTAAAGTCCAACACGATGCAGGTCTCGATCAGCCCATCAAGTCTGCTGACCCATCCTCTTAAGTCTATACCTAGCGACCGATGTTTCAGTTCGACCCTCGTAGGGATCCCACCTAGGTATCCCATTTATTCTTAAAGTCCAGCACGCTGCTGGCCTCGATCACCTGCACTGGAAGCTCATTCCAACGGTCAACCACTTTTCCTGATGTCGCCATAAAATTTCCCGCCCCTGAGTTTGAGCGGATGCCCTCTAGTGGCAGAGGGTCCCCTGAGAAAAAAGATATCATCTTCCACCTCGATACGTCCTGTGATGTATTTAAATGTCTCAATCATGTCTCCCCTCTCCCTACGTTCTTCTAGAGTGTAGAGCTGTAGTTTGTTTAGTCTCTCCTCGTACGAGAGACCTTTGAGCCCCGAGATCCTCCTGGTGGCCATCTGTTAAACCGACTCGATTCTGAGCACATCTTTATGGTAATGTGGCCTCCAGAATTGTACACAGTATTCCAGATGAGGTCTCACCATGGTTCTGTACAATGGCTTAGAATATTGTGTACAATTCTGGAGATATAAAAAGGATGGAGTCAGTCCAGAGGAAGGGGAGAGTGTGGCTACAGCCTCAGCACCCTGGGGTTGTGGGTTCAAACCCACACGCTCCTTGTGACCCTGGGCAAGTCACTTAATATCCCCCATTGCCCAGGTACATTAGATAGATTGTGAGCCCACCGGCACAGACAAGGAAAAATGCTTGTGTACATGTAAACCGTTCTGAGCTCCCCTGGGAGAACGGTATAGAAACTGAATAAATAAGGCTACTAAAATGGGGCGTGGTCTTCATCATAAGGCATATGGGTACAGATTTAAGATCTCAGTATGTATAGTTTGGGGAAAAGGCGGGAAAGGAGAGATATGATAGAGATGTTGAAATGTAACATAAATAGGCATGAAACCAGTCTGTTTCATAAGAACATAAGAAACGCCTTCACCGGATCAGACCTAGGTCCATCTAGTCCGGCGATCCGCACATGCGGAGGCCCAATTAGGTGCTCCTTATTGGAGACCCGGATTTCCCGTATCCCTCGATATGATTTGCAAGAAGGTGTGCATCCAACTTGTGCTTGAAACCCAGAACAGTAGCCTCCGTCACAACCTCCTCCGGGAGAGCCTTCCAAGCGTCCACCACTCTCTGTGCGAAACAGAACTTCCTAATTGAATGGAAACTCCAGGCTGAGGGGACATGGGATGAAGTTAATAGGTGATAGGCTCAGGTGTAATCTAAGGACATACTTTTTTACAAAAAGGGTGTTAGATGCGTGGAACAGTCTCCCGGAAGAGATGGTGGCAACAGAGACTGTGTCTGAATTCAAGAAACCATGGGACAGGCACGTGGGATCTCTTATGTAGAGGTTGAGATAGTGGATGCTGCGGTTAGGCAGACTGAATGGGCCATTTGGCCTTTATTTGCCATCATGTTTCTATGTTTTTCCACCCATCAAGTTGGGCTCTGCTTCTGCCACAGCGTGAACAGTCTGTTTGAGGCAATTGGAATTGCCTGTAACCCGAAAGAATGCTGTCTCTTCATTGACACCTCATCCAGGAGCATCAAAGCCGCGCTGCTTCATAATGGGAACAAGTACCCGACTCTTCCACTGGCTCACTCAGAGAGGATTACATCATCATCAAGACCTTACTAGATGCCCTGAAGTACGATGAGTATGGCTGAGAGTTCATCGGAGACTTCAAAAGGGTGGCATTCCTAGTGGGTCTTCTTGGCAGTTCTACCAAGTTTCCCTGTTGTCTCTGGTTGTGGCACTGGCCACAGCGGACTGAGTTCTCTGTGGGGAAAAGGTCAAATGGGAACCACTGGTGGAACTCCGGAAGGTGCTGATGCCACCACTGCACGTCAAATTGGGCCTAATGAAACAATTTGTCAGATAAAGAGTCGGCAGATTTCAAGTACCTTCAAGACATCTTCCCTAATCTGTCTGAGCCAAAGGTCAAAACATGTCCTTGATGCTCATCTTGAGACATTCAAGGAAAATGTGGGTGCGTACTCAGAAGAGCAAGGTGAGCACTTCCACCAAGGTGAGCACTTCCACCAGGATATACTGGACTTTGAACGCAGCCACCAAGCGCAATATAGTGAAAACATGAGGGGAGACTATATCTGGGGGCTGATTCGTCACTTACAATATAAAGCGCAAATCTTCAAAAACTACTCACTTCTATATTTTCTTTGGTCATCTTTGTATAACTTCAATATAAATACATGTAAATTGTGATTTATGTGTTGCTTTTTAGGACTTTATAAGAATTAAAAGATGAACATTTGGCATTTTCACATTTTAAATAGGTAAATTGCAAAATTTGACCATCCTGGTTACGAAAGCAAACTTTTATGGAAACAACAGACCTCATCTAATCTAATCTTTGGTTTATATACCGGGCCATCTCCCAGTAGAGTACATAGCAGAGAACATAGGAGAAGGAAGAACTAATTAAAAACTAAAGTACATAAGAAAAGATAAGAAAAATAACTATAATATTATCATTTCGTTGAGGCTGTAGTTAAACCATTTAAAAATTGCAAGAAGAACAAAGTTTTCTGGAATTTACGAAATAATTTCAGTGGGCCTAAAAGCCTGATGGAGTCGGGAAGTTCATTTCAGATCTCTACAAACTTGAAAACAAAAGATCGACTGAGCTTCCCAGCAGATTTAATTCCCTTAAGGAAGGGAAGGCTAACTTATATCTTGATGTGTTTCTCAATTGGCAAAGTCTAAGGGTTTTCCAACATAAGGGGACAAAGGGATCAAATATTCCATAGAGAAGCTTGAAGATTAGGCATCAGATAGGCATCAGCAATTAGGAAATTACACTTAACTGCCCAGGAACAAACTTTCCCACCAAAACTCAAATTTGTGACCAATTAATTTTCCCGCCCCAGCTTCCCGTGGAAATCCTCAGCAAACCACCCACCTCAAACCCCAACCAATCAGGTTTGAAAATCCACTATACATAGTGTGAAACTACACACCTGACAGCGTACCTTGACGGCTGGAATATGGGTTCCACTTACTCAGATGCAGCAAAATCCAAACAACTGCCCCAATGCACTCTTTTTGTAGTCCAGATTATTAATAAAGTCAAGGTTTTGGCAACAACTATCCATTCTGGCTTTTGTTCCTTGGTGAGGCATTTAGCCTCTTGTGTGTTAAACCTATTTTGCAGAAAAGTGTTTCTATAAAATTGTGTGACTGCATGCACACGTGAAAATTAAGCACACGGAAAGAGTGCATCTTATTTTTACGCAATCTGGGTGTAATTATTCCCAGGAGGTCATAGCTTGGACAGAGCAGAAGCAGAGGGCACCTATGTTACTCTTCTAAATTAGATGCTTTTTTGGACTTTTCAGATAGTGTCTGTTGTAATATTAATGAGACTGCAGGCTGAATGGAGCTTTGCATTACTATCAGTGCCTGAACCGCATTCTTTGCTTTTGGGGCAGATAAGATCGCTTTGGTAGCTCTGGAGGAGAAGCTGAGGGATGTGGAAGAGGAATGCAAAAGGAAGGAGAGCCGACGGGTGGACCTGGAGCTCAGCCTGATGGATGTGAAGGAAAACCTGCGGAAAGCCGAGGCCGGGCCAGTAACGCTGGGGACAGCTGTGGATACCACACATCTGGAGCTGGCCAGTCCAAATGTAAGTTGGAAGCATATTATATAGCAGCTGTGAGTGCTCTCAGTGCCCTTTCCAGTTTGTTGCATCTCAATGACATCTGTGAGTCTGATTTATTAACTTTGTTCCTATAGAAATATGGCAGGCAATTCTATTAAGGGGGCGTTTACATGTATAGGGCACTTAGTTAGAGTCTATTCCATAAAGGAAAGTAGGCACCTATTTTCCTTTTTAGAATACGAGGGGCCGCTGAAAAGTTCTCCACAAGTATAGGGAAACCAAGCCATTGTGACATCACCGATGAGGTTGGCTCTTAGGCATTGGTGGAGTGAGGCATTATGATATCACAATACAAGGGGCCACTGAAAGTTCTCTGTCCAGCCAAGAAGACAATGATGTGGAGCCATGAGCTATTCCACACTTTTCTTTAAACTTTTTGTTTCATTTTATATCATTGAAATGAAAAGTGTCAAGAAAAGTGCGGAATAACTTGTACGTTTCATGGCTCCACATCATTCTCTTGGTTCGGCTGAGAACTTTCAACGGCCCCTTCTACCAGCATAGCCTGCTATACTGTATACTGTATACCTTATGCATTTAGACACAAGTACAGTAAAACCTTGCTTTGGGAGCATAATTTGTTCCAGAAGCATGCTTGTTATCCAAAGCACTCATATATCAAAGTGAATTTCCCCATAGGAAATAATGAAAACTCAGACGATTCGTTCCACCACCCAAAAACTTTAATACAAAATACTATACGTACTTGTATTGCAAGATCTCGCTCATTTAGAACAGTCACTACACTCCTGCAGCGTCAGAGAGAGAAGAACCATCGGCTCAGTTGTGATGATGTGACACGTGTATACTGTATGTACTCGTATTTCAAGACTTTGCTCGTTTAGAACAGTCACTACACTCCTGCAGCATCAGAGAGAGAAGAACCATCGGCTCAGTTGTGATGTGTGTATACTGTATGTACTTGTATTGCAAGACATTGCTTGTATATCAAGTTAAAATTTAATCAGATGTTTTGCTTGTCTTGCAAAACGCTTGCAAACCAAGTTACTTGCAATCCAAGGTTTTACTGTACTTATCTCAACCACAGAACTGATGGAAATGCTCACACCTAGATGCCAGAGATATGCACATAGAGCAGTGGCCTCAAACTTGCGGCCCGCCAGGTTCTATTTTGAGGCCCTCAGTATGTTTATCATAATCACAAAAGTAAAATAAAACAGTTTCTTGATCATATGTCTCTTTAACTATAAATGACATTATTATTATTAAGATTTAGCCAAAAGGAAAGATTTTTAAACTATAAAGAGTTTTTACCTCATGCTAAATTATCATTTCTTTAATAAGACATTAACTATTTTTTTCTGAGGCCCTCCAAGTACCTCCAAATCCAGAATGTGGCCCTGCAAAGGGTTGGAGTTGGAGACCACTGGCTAAACTGTAACCATGAAATCCTGTTTGCCTTTGGGAAGCAGAGCTGAGATTGTGATGTCATAATGCCTCATTCCACCAATAAGAGCCAGCCTCATCAGTGATGTCATAATGGCTTGATTGTCCTGTTCTCCCCTCTGCCTTCTAACCTAGCCAGCAGATTAACTGTTCCCCTTAACTCAGTAGTCTCAAACTCGCGGCCCGCCAGGTCCTATTTTGAGGCCCTCGATATGTTTATCATAATCACAAAAGTAAAATAAAACAGTTTCTTGATCATGTGTCTCTTTAGCTATAATTGACAATATTATTATTAAGACTTAGCCAAAAGGAAAGATTTATCTCATGCAAAATTGTCATTTCTTTAATAAGACATTAACTGTTTTTTTCGGAGGCCCCCCCAAGTACCTACAAATCCAAAATGTGGCCCTGCAAAGGGTTTGAGTTTGAGACCGCTGACATAGAGGGAAATTCTATACATGGCGCTTAGGGTAGGCGCTGCTAGGCCTAGTGAGACGTAACCAAAATCCATGCATAAGTAACCTCATTTTTTATACCATATATATACTTGAATATAAACCCATCCAAGTATAAACTGAGATACCATTTTTACCCCTACCCCCCTATTTGGGGAAAAATGGTAACTTGATTATAAACCATTCCTCCCCTACATCCCCCAGGCTTTCCTACCCACCCACCTACACTCCCTCCTGGTGGTGTCCCTTCTCCGCATGCACCGTAGCAGCAGTTCCCTCACCATCAGCCCCCCACCCACACCCAGAAATTTTCTCATTGTCAGCACACCCCTCCCTCCCTCCTTCCTTCTTCACCATACCCCGAAGAGCCATAGCCCACCCAAACCCAGCAGTAGGACCCCTAGGCCTACCATGCTTCCTGGATGGTCTAGCAGGGTGTTGGGGCAGGAGGGGGTAGGCAGTGTTTGATGTGGGGTGAAGAGGGAGAGAGGGGCACAACTGACAGTAGATAAATTGTCAGGTGGTGGGGGACTGATGGTAGGTGAACTGTCGATTCTGGGTAGAGAAGAAGGAGCACTACTGGATGGTAGACTCAGATATAAATGGAGACCCCCATTTCTGGGCCATTTTTTGGCATAATAATCTTGGTTTATATTCTAGTATATCTAATCTAATCTATGATTTGTGAGTCGTTCTATACCCAAATAGGTTCAAGGCGACGTACAATTCAAGCAATGGGCAGAAGATGGAAGAAATGGGTGAGAGGAGATATAGCAGGGGAGGGGGAGGGGTGAAGTCCTCTACCAGGAAGTATTGAAGAGATACTTGAAGTACAATTTACATTGGAGGGGAGGAAATCTGAGAGTTAGAACACGCTATTGATCGTCAATGGACTATATTGGCATAATTGGCATGGTAATTGACCTTGTCATTAAAAACCAATTTAAAAACTGTTAATTAAAGTTTCAAGTGGAATACCACACAGCGCCTAGCAATACCTAAGTCAAGGCGCCCACCCACGCCTAACAAGACCTACCTGAAAAGTAGGCGTGGAATGACTTAGGCATTGTTAGGGGTCCGTGTTAGGCACTGGTAAATTTGGCCAGGAAAACCCTGACCTAACCACTAGGACGCTGAAGCCCACCTAGGCGCTGCTCGGCATGATTCTGTAAATGGCGCCTAGTGGTTGATTGACAACTCTGCCGAGCAGCGCCTAGGAGTTAGGTACCATTTATAGAATCAGATTCCAAGAGGGGGGGGATTTTATAAACAGTGCTCAAAAATCATCACTAGGAAAAATTGGCCCTAATTGTTCTTCTATAAAGGAAAGTGCTTAGTGGCAATTCTCACACCCATAGGCGGCTTACGGTGTGTGGTTCAACAATCTCCTCTTGTGTTCTGGACTCGCAGGTGAAAGTCCTCAGCGTTGCTAACCCTCACGAGTTATCCCCTGTGAACTCCGCCACAGCCCTGAAAAACAGACCACTGTCCATCATGACAGCTGGGAAAGGGACTGTCCTGCAAAAAGCCAAGGTAAGATTGTGATTGTATGGGAATGATTATTGCTTAGAAGCTGGTTAGGAAAGAGCCATGCTCACCGATTGGGTGTTGATCCAATGACTGGTGCAGGATACTCTCATTATAGCGCTATGCAAGTTTCAGCCTTTATCTGTGAGGCAGTGGCTTAGTAAGAGTGGGGGGAGGACACGGTACTACTTGAAAGGGTCCAGAGAAGAGCGACTAAGATGGTTAAGGGGCTGGAGGAGTTGCCGTACAGTGAAAGATTAGAGAAACTGGGCCTCTTGTCCCTTGAAAAGAGGAGACTGAGAAGGGACATGATCAAAACATTCAAGGTACTGAAGGGGATAGACTTAGTAGATAAAGACAGGTTGTTCACCCTCTCCAAGGTAGGGAGAACGAGAGGGCACTCTCTAAAATTGAAAGGGGATAGATTCCGTACAAACGTAAGGAAGTTCTTCTTCACCCAGAGAGTGGTAGAAAACTGGAACGCTCTTCCGGAGGCTGTTATAGGGGAAAACACCCTCCAGGGATTCAAGACAAAGTTGGACAAATTCCTGCTCAACTGGAAAGTGCGCAGGTGAGGCTGGACTCATTTAGAGCACTGGTCTTTGACCTGGGGGCCGCCGCGTGTGGGGACTTCTGGGCACGATGGCCCACTGGTCTGACCCAGCAGCGCCAATTCTTATGTTCTTATGACTGCCCCGGGTGGCTTCTTGTGTGCTGGCACCTCTCCGGCCCCCCCATGCCATGCTCACACCCTCCCTCCCTCCCCTCTCTTGCCACTTTAAATCTTTGCCAGAACGAGCAACTTCTCCAGCCTGGCTTCCCTCTGAAATCACTTCTTGGTCGTGGCCAGACCGAAGAAGCTGCTCACGCTGGCAAAGATTTAAAGAGGTACATGGGGAAGGGAGGGCGTGAGATGTGGGGAGAAGAGGGCAGAGAGGAGGGTGCAGGGGTTGCCACTACCCCGGGCACCTCCTACCCTTGCTATGCCACTGCTGTGAGGGTTGCAGTATCATTTCTGACCAGTAGAGGTCAGCACATAAATAAAGGCATTAGGGAAACATGTCTAATAATAACAGATCTAGAGCTCGGAATCCCCTCTTGTTATTTACCGATAAGCTCAAAGACCAGACATAACCAACAGAAAAGGGCTTTTTAACAAAGATAAAATATACAATAGAAGTGTAAGTAGAGGTCCTATAACCAGGAAGTGACGTCAGAAGGAAGCCAGCAGCAAACAGAAGATGCTGCTCACACCGGCAAATGTTTAAGGAGGTAGACTGGGGTAGAGAGGATGAGAGGCGCCAGCACCTTTTGAGAAGACGGTGCCCGGGCGGTCCACTCCCCACCTCCCCCCTTACTATGCCACTGCGTAAGTGGCGTGCGCCTAAGGTTTCAACGCCTATAAACAGCGCCTAGCGGATGATTGGCAATTATGTTCGGTGGTGCCTAAAAATTTCTTCTCCGCTTAAACACTCGCGTGGCTCCCGACGCTCATAGAAACTCTATGAGCGCAGGGAGCGGCACGGAGCATTCTGCTCGGCTCCCTGCGCTATTAACCGCTATCACGGTTTAGTAAAAGGAGGGGGGAGTAAGTGAATAACAATAAAAACATACAGAGTTTTGATACGTACAAACATGACAAAAACAGTATCATCAAAATCTTTTCTATACAAAAACGTGCTCACAAAACTCTACAATAGCCAATAAAAAGCCTCAACAAATAACAAGGTTTTGCATTGTTTTTTAAAAGACATCTTTTTCCTACATACCGTGTTTCTCTGAAAATAAGACAGTGTCTTATATTAATTTGGGGTCCAAAAAACGCACTAGGGCTTATTTTTGGGAATGTCTTATTTTTTTCATGTACAACAATCATCTCTCCCTTCCTCTCCTCCACCCCAATTCTTCCTCTTTCCTTTCTCCCCACCCCCATGTGCAGCATCTTTCCATCCCTCTCTCCCACCCCCTGTGCAGCAGAACCCCTCCGACCCTCTCATCATGTGACTGACATACCTCCGCTACAAGGCCTCCAAAAACAGCGGCGGCGGCAGCGCTCAGTGATGGCGGCAAAGGGAAGGCCTCGGCGGGGAAGGCTGGGAAGCAGCCCCATCAGAGCGTTGCCACCGCTGCTGCTTTAGAAGACGTCGGAGCTGAGGCATGTCAGGTCGCACCGGGGTGGGGGTTATGGAATCGCCGAGTCCAATTCTTTTTTTCAGCAAATCGGGCAGGGATGGAGTCGGGGAGCATCAGGGACATTCGGGGGTTGATTTTAAGTAGGGCTTATTTTCAGGGGAACAGGGTAATCTTAGGTATCCTGGCAGTGCATTCCGCAGACCTGGACCTGCCACTGAAATTGTCGACCTCAGTCTTTACATTAGCCAACGTTAGATGGTGTTTATAGAATTAAGGTCTTAGCACCAGTGGCATAGCGAGGGTGAGAGGCACCCCTCTTCCGCCCTCATCTCCACTCCCCCTGCTCCTTCCCTGATCCCCCCTGCTGCGGATGCATCTCCTTCCCTTCCCCTGTACCTCTAGCTGTTCACCGCCACCAGCGACAAAACTTCAACATGCTCTTCGCGACCCAGAAGTGACGTCAGCAGGAAAGACGACGAGGTCGTGAGAAGAACGTTGACGTTCTTGTTGCTCACGGCGGTGAACGGAAAGGGGCGTGCGCATGGTGAGGGGAAGAGTGGGAAGAGGCGGGGGCAGAGAGGAGGAGAAGTGCCGGTGCCCCTACCAACAAGGCGCCTGGGACAGACCCCCCACTGCTTAGCACCTCCTGTTTAGGAGGCAGTAAGTGGTCCAGCATTAACTCTTCGTTAGCTAGTTAGCACATGGCAAGCGTAACAGTGATGCGTCCACCCACGCCACACCCTCTAACAGAGAAATTCTCAAAATTTCGATCACGTGTGGTTTAACCTATGGAAATAGATAAACTACTGTGAAATCCCTTAACACGTTCACGCATTAACCAAGTTAGGTGCCTTAATGTCCTTTAATAAAAGAAATCATGGTAAGATGCTTAAAGGGCAGGGCCAAGGCATAGAACTCTTAGGTTCTAAGCCCAGCTCTGTTGTGGATATCACTTGGCTTCTCTAATTTTCAGCAGATAAGATGGTAGGTGATGAGGGTGTGATTTATTAGCTATACTGTGGAACTCTTTCATGACCTGCCTGATACCAGCTTAATGGAAAATTAATATCGGGTAAACGTTTTGTTTTGTGGGAAGGAGGGTTACATTTTGCCCCATAACAATAATGGGCACTTGAAATAACGAGCATTTTGTCTAGTCTCACAGCGAATTTTGTTTTCTTACCAGGAATGGGAGAAGAAACAAGAGGTCAGCTAGGACAAACCACCGCTGCCAGAATAGACTGAGAAACCAGAACTGAGTGTACACAGAGCGAAAGGCCGGCGCCCGGCGCCAATTCTGTGTCCTGCTCCGTGGCTACCCGGCCTGAGAAAATGGAAGATCCCCGGCTCCCATCGTGAAGGAGCCAACTGACACCGCTGCCAGTCAGAAGTCAAAGTCTCCACTGAGGGCCTGTGCCTATGCTTTTCCCATCTAAGGCCACCGTTGCAGCACCGCTGTTCCCAGAAAGAATTTTCTTGTAAAAAATTTCAAGGTACCTGACTTGGGGGCCAGTGGCAGCATTCACTTTCCAATCCAGCTGCAATGGGAAAAAGGAATTCAAGTCCAAAATGTTCCAGGTCAGAGACCTGGCCTAGCCTGTCAGAAATTACCCCTGAATGTTTCTGGATCAGCCGTGCAGCCCTTGCACCGCACACAGGGGCTTTGGTAGGAGTTCGTCAAACTGCCCCACAATTTCCCTTCATCTGGTGCATGCAGAATGGGGAATGAGCTCAGCTAAATCAGTAACACACAGACGTTCCTTGCAGTGAGTCCATGAAATTGGCGTATAATTGAAAGGTCTGTTGGAAGCCCAGCACGGAGGGATTCTTCCCACGTGGAATGTTTTAGGGCAGGATTAATGCCCAAGTCAATGAGGTCATGCCCTAGGACTCAAAGTCAAGAGGGGCTGCACAGATCTGTCAAGTTTTCCACACTGATGACAGAGGAGGGAGACTTGAGGGGGTCAGGGCAGGATTGCCAGCCAGTGGTTTTAATTAAGGAAGGCCGGTGGTTGGCAGAACCTTTAAATTAGCAAAATTAGGTCATCAGTCTCTCAGCATCCCTAGCAGTGAGCATGCCCTACCTTCATGTTCTTTTCTCTGTGGCTCCAGTCACACACACCCCCTTCCCCCCACCAAGTGTTCTCAAAGTCACACTTTTCCTCACTGCTTACCCGCCTCTGCTCCCTCATCCCCCACCCCTTCCTTGCACAGACCACCATTCTCTCCCCCAAGGGAAGCTGCAGGGCCTCGTTTTGAGTATACCAGAAGGTGAGACTGAGTGCACACTGACAAGCTCTCACTCCAGGGTTCTATATAGGCGGTGAGGCCTATGAGAATTTCAATTTAGTCAGTCACCTTTTCAAGGCACATTACAAAGTCCAATATAATTGATAAGTCCCGTCCCCAGAGAGCTTGTAATGTAAGGGCTAGGTTTACTAATGTGCATTAGCACGCGTTGCTTCACTTTTAACACAAAGGGCTTATTTACAAATGCCATGAATTAATAGTACTACAGGTTAGTAAATTTGCCCTAACTTTGTACAGGAGTCAGCGGATGGTGAAGTGATTTGCCCAAGGTCAAAAGGAGCCTCTGCGAGGTTTGAACCCTGGCTTCTCTGGTTCTCAGCCTGCTGCTGTAACCACTAAACCCACCTCGACATCAAGCCGCGTCAAGACATCTGGGTTTTACACTAGTCAATCGCGGTTGCACCAAAGCTTCTAAACTTGTTGGCATTCAAGGAGGGCCAGAGGGGGGCAAGATTTACTGCTAGGTGGTAAAATGTATGCTGGGAGGGGTATCGCCAATGAAAGAGAACTCAGAGCGACATGCTGAATAAGCACAGATGGACTTTGGGACTCAACTATATGTCGTCACCTGGGTTGCCCTCCTGCTGCTCAACCATGGTGGAGTAAAACCATCGTAGACTGAAAAGGGCCATTGTAAAAGGGAAACTGAGGATAAAAATGATCACCAAAAATAAGACTCCTCCCACTTGTACAATGAATGTGTCTCCATCCAGACTAGAGATCTGCACGGGAACAGGGATTGCAGGAATCCCGCGGGTCCTGCGGGGGTCTCGCGGGAATCCCCCTCTAACTCACAGGACTCCCACGGGGACCCCCATCTAGCCAACGGGACTCCCACGGGGATGGAAGGCTTTGGAAGCAGGGTTCGTCCATATAATATAATGGACACGTCAGCCTTAGTAAAAGAGGGGGTTTATAAGTTAATTACCTGAACAGAAAACAAAAAAAGGGTTCCACCAAAGAGATTCCACAAGGAAGACAGCAAAAGAAACTGTGGAATTGATGATCCTGTCAGAAGTAATTGCTGCTTTTTATGGGGACGGGTGGGGATGGAGGTAATTCCTTGCGGGGATGGTTGGGGACGGAGAGGATCCTGGCGGGAATGGGTGGGGATGGGTGGGATTTCTGTCCCCGTGCAACTCTCTAATCCAGACCCGGAAACATGTTGCCACACCCCAAAAGGGAGAAGGGAATTCATGTTCCTTACCAATTCACTCCTAGGTTAAAACTGCCAACAAAGGTACCAGTAAATATAATTGTACATTCAGGGAAGGAAATAGATCAGCAACTCTTACCTACATCACCCCTGCATCCCTTTCAGATAGCAAAGACTTTCTTATGGCTAGATATAATAGGCTCTACATCTCCTGAGTCCTCCAGTCCTGTAGGTGGCAGGCACTGTGTTCTATAAGCCTTGCAACTGAAGCACTTACCTGGACTGGGCAGATTTATGACTAAATAGACTGTTCCACATCACTAAATGATAAGAACAGTGATTGGGATGAAATTCCCCTCTTTAAAAAAAAAATTCCACCAGGAAACGTGAGAGTTTACAGAGATTTACGAGTATTCTAATTGTATATTCATATAACTAGAGACTATAAAACTGGCCCGCTTGAAGCACTTTCCGCTTGTCAGCTGTAGTTAAGGGGCATTATTACTTTTGTAATAAATTTTGATCTTTAATCTAGGGGTGTTCTCTGTGATTAATTTTCGCTGTGAAAAAATGCTAGGGCATTGGTTACCATAGGCAATTCTACATAGGGTTACCATATGGCTCTAGAAAAAAGAGAACGGATTGAGGCGTTCGGGTTTTACTCCATTGAAAGCAATGGAAGTAAAATCCGGATGTCTCAATCTGTCCTCCTTGTTCCGGACACAAAAATATACGTGAGTAGGACAATCTAGCAAATTTAGATCGACTGTATAACAACGAAGAGGAGGACATCAAACCCCACGTCTAGCTGGGGTCATGAATATTATCACTGGACAACGGACTGCTCACTACTTTTTAATGTGAATTTTTTATATATTTAATATTTGTGTTCAATCTACGCCAATAAACAATGGATAGTTGATCCAATTGAAAAATTTTTGAAAACAAACACTCCCGATGGAGAGTCTGCCGTTTCACTTATTGCTTCATCAGGGGTTAGTGTTTCGTAGTCCTGAATCCCAGGTCCTATTGAGTTGACTATAGTACTTCTTTATCTTTATCACGGAAACTATCCACACTTTCGTCACTCTAAAAAACGCGCATTGGAAGATCAAATTAAAACCAGATCGCTTGGAAATGGACATACCATGAATCACACGAGATTGAAAAGATCTCAAAACAATTTAACACTTACTTGTTTCAAGCCGCATTCAGACTTACAATTGGAACAGATTTGGGTGTTTGAGGTCCTCCTCTTCGCTGTTATACAGTACTTCCCCTCCTGAAATTTGCAGGGGTTCCGTTCCAGGAACCCCCATGAATTTTGAAAAACCACAAGTACGGTTTGTCAGCTGATCGAAGGCAGGAGAGGGCAGCTGGGGTACCAGCGAGTGCTTAAATTGTGCTTACGAAGCCGGGCACATCTTCCGACCGCCTCTTCCTGGTACTAAAGTCATGGTTACACCAATCAGGAGCTGCTTTGATACGCCAGATAGCGTGTCAAAGCAGCTCCTGATTGGTGTAACCATGACTTTAGTACCAGGAAGAGGCGGTTGGAAAATACCGCGAATTACTGAGTCTACGATTTGCGAACCGCAAATTCTCGGGGGGTTACTGTACAATTGATCTAGATTTGCTAGATTGTTCTACTCACATGTACATGTTTGTGGACTATTTGGGTTGTGCATAGAACCTTTGGCTTCTAGTTTTTTCCTCTCCTTTTTCCAGATCCATGTGGTAACCCTCATCCTACAGCCTGGTGCCCCCTCCCCTTCATTAGGGCTAGCCTGAAAACCCGATTGACCTGGTGGTCCTCCAGGACAGGGTTGGGAACCACTGCTCTAGATCAGTTGGCCCCAACCCTGTCCTGGATGACCACTAGGCCAATCGGGTTTTCAGGCTAACCCTAATGAATATGCATGAGAGAGATTTGCATATAATGGAAGTGACAGGCATGCAAATCTGCTCCATGCATATTCATTAGGGCTAGCCTGAAAACCCGATTGGCCCTCCAGGACAGGGTTGGAGACCACAGTTCTAGATGACCTGACCACCTCATTTGACTAATGGTTGAGCCAGCCCTGGCTATGAATGTTAAAGAGGGGTTGGTTTTTTATCATGAGTCCTCTTACAAGATGTTGAGTTTTGGCAGAGATCATTTTGAGCATCAGCAGCTTGAGAGCTTTGTGGACATTTTTGGACTTCTTACGAGGTGGAGAGGGGCGAGTCAAGAAATGCCACATCGGTTATTGGTGATGTTTCCAGAAAATGGTGGAGGTTTATTTGCATGAAGAAATGTGCCAATAGATTTGGCACAGTGATTCACTGGCATTGCCATATTGTTGCAGAGAAGTTCAAGTTGGACCTCTGAGCCCATATTTGTGCTGCATGGGCTACCACAGAGGTAACGCAGACCTCTAGGAGAGACAGTCCTAGCCATCACCCAATAGTGATATGTAAGAGGATATAGCCTTCAATCCATAACCCTACTCCCCACTGCCCTCCAACCCAGCCAGCAGGTTAACCGTTCCCCTTAAATCAGGGGTGTCCAATGTCGGTCCTCGAGGGCCGTAGTCCAGTCGGATTTTCAGGATTTCCCCAATGAATATACATGAGGTCTATTTGCATGCACTGCTTTCATTGAATGCTAATAGATCTCATGCATATTCATTGGGGAAATCCTGAAAACCCGACTGGATTGCGGCCCTCGAGGACCGACATTGGACACCCCTGCCTTAACTGTATCCATGACATCCTGTTTGTCTGTCTAGATTGTAAGCTCTTTGGAGCAGGGATTGTCTTCTTTGTGACTCTGTACAGCGCTATAATTAATAGTAGTAGGACCCTTGTTTCAGGTTTACAGAGGTCTTCAACTCTCAACCACCAGACTACTACCTTGGTAGTTAACAGAGCTTCCAAAGTACCTATTCCATGAGGGAAACTTTTTGGCCAGTCCTGGTTTTAAATGTACATCCCAAAGGAGTGTAGTATAGTCCATGATTCTTGAAATTAGTGCTACTGGTCCCATAATGTACCAGGATGAGGTTGGCCAAAATCCAGGACCGGCCATAAAATCTGCCTCCTGGAATAGATAACTTGGAAGCTCTGGGCTAAGCTAGATGGGAGTATTATGGGAGGGGGGAGGGAGCCAGGCTAAAACTGGGTAACCTTTCCAGAGAGCTGCATTTTGAGTTCCTCACACTGGAAGGGGCTGGTTCTCACAGAACAAAACATCCCAAGAAACAGATGAACATTGATAAACTAGAATGAAATAGAAATATGGGTCTACCTCTGAGCAAACATGGCAGCAGTTTGACTCCCATTACCACTAGAGTTACCAACAAGATACATGTCCAAGGTTTACCCATTGCCAGAAGAAAGTTGTAGTTCCAATTTCCTCATTGCATTCCCAAAGAAAAAACAGGACTACAAGTCAACCCAGAGGCAGTTGCCAACCTTACTTACCGCAGCTGCTCTTAATTTCCGAGGGAACAACCTAGGACACAGTTCGAGCAGGCAGCAGAGGGAAGGGTGGAGGAGTAGGACAGAGACATCACTCTTCTCTAATGCATCCTCTCCTTTCGCTCTTGCCACAGCCCACCTGGTTCCTCCTCCATCTCCACCGTTCCACTTCTTATTTTGCCTAGCTTGAGAAGGTATGGGGCGGAGCTTTGGCAGGGGTATTCGGTTGATATTTGTTAGACTTAGGGGGTGCTTGGCATGAAGAAGTTGAAAAACACTGCCCTAGACCACCAGGAACTGTATTATAGACCTACGGGGGGAGCCTATGGGTGGGTAGGAGGTCTGGAATGAGGGGCACAAATTTTCAGCTTCCATCAAAAACACTTGGAAGTGACATCAGCGGGAGAGCCGATGGGATCGCGAGGAGCACATGGTTGACCACCGCAAGCAACAATTTTAACCAGAGGTACACGAGAAGGGAAGGGGGATGTGCGCATGGCAAAGGGAGGAGTGGGAAGAGGTTGGGGATAAAGAGAAGGAGAGGGTGCCCCCCACCAACATGGTGCCCCTTAACCCCACCCCCCTTTACTACGCCACTGCTGGTACATTCTACAAGTGCATCACAAACGGAAGATGTTTAATTACACGTTAGGTGCTCACCAGATCTACAGTTGAGGCTTATTTGCTAGGCAAAAAAAGAAGTGGAACGGTGGAGATGGAGGAGGAACCAGGTGGGCTGTGGCAAGAGCGAAAGGAGAGGATGCATTAGAGCAGGGGTGTCAAGTCCCTCCTTGAGGGCCACAATCCAGTCAGGTTTTCAGGATTTCCCCAATCGCTGCTTGGCTGACCCAGAACGTCCTCTCCAAAGTTAGAATTGACGTCGGGTGGCGAGAGTTGGTCGCCCCGTGGGGAAGTAAAGCAAGGAGGGAGAACTCAGCACCAGCTTGTTCCCGATGGCGGTGGTGGCAGCAGCATGTTTCCCAATGGCGGTGGCATGGGGGAGGGCAGAGGGAAAGAAAGAAAGAAAGGGGGGACAGGGAGTCAGAAAGAAAGGGGGCAGGGTGAAACAAAGAAAGAAAGAAAAATATGGGGCACGGAGAGAGAGAGAAAGACAGACATAGAGAAAGAAAGGGGGCATGGAGAGAGAAAGAAAGAAGGGGGCAGGGTAAAAGAAAGAAATGGGGCACAGAGAGAGAGAAAGACAGACATACAGAAAGAAAGGGGGCATGAAGAAAGAAAAAAAGAAGGGGTCAGGGTGAAACAAAGAAAAAGTTGGGGAGGGAATGAGGTCTGGAGGAGAGGAAGCATACAGGAGGCTGAAAGAAGGGAAGAAATATTGGATGCACAGTCTGAAGAATAAAGTGCAACTAGAGACTGATGAAATTACCAAACAAAGGTAGGAAAAATGATTTTATTTTAAATTTAGTAATCAAAATGTGTCCATTTTGAGAATTTATATATGCTGTCTATATTATGCACTATGGCCCCCTTTTACTAAACCGCAATAGCGGTTTTTAGCGCAGGGAACCTATGAGCGTCAAGAGCAGCGTGGGGCATTCAGCACAGTTCCCTGCGCTAAAAACCACTATCGCGGTTTAGTAAAAAGGGACGGGGTATATTTTTGTATAGTTGTTACTGAGGTGACATTGCATAAAGTCATCTGCTTTGACCTCTTTGAAAACCCACGGAATATAAATGATAATTAACATTTTCTCTGCGTATAGTGTGCTTTGTGTTTTTAAAATTTTATTGTTGGTAGATCATTTTGACTTGGCCACAAAGGTAAGGGGGAGGGAGGGAGGGGAGCTGCTGAAAGACATTTAGTAATCCTTGCAGGCTTGACTGTGCAGGGAATTATTTTTGTAAAATCATGTTTTGTTATGTGACTGGCATTATTTAGACTTTAATTTCTATGAATGAATAGAATGAAAATGATATAAAATTACTTGCTTGTTTTTATGTGCGTGCGCTGAAGGAAAGTGGAGAGAGAGTGGGCTGAGGACGCTGAAGGGAAATGGGGAAGAGAGAGTGGGGAGAAGACGCTGATTTTGTTTCTTCTTATACTTTAATATAATAAGTTCAATATAAAACAATTCAAGGCTTGTGTGGATGGAATCAGGTGGTTTGTGGGGTTGGGGACCGAGCTTACGGGGATTAGTCCAATAAAATGGTATTTTCTTATTTCTCATTATTTGTTTTATTTTTATTTGTTAATTTGAAAAGTGGTGATTGTTATGTATCAGTTTTTTCAAATTTACATCTACTGTCTTTATATTTTGCACAGTATTAGAGGACATGTGTTACTGTTTTTGTGGTGTTGCATTGTATGCAGAGTCTGGTTTATTGGCAGTTCAGTTTAACTTTTGTCTACATATTTCTATTTTTAGTTTGTGATTATTCCATATTGGGTGAGGGTGTATCTGTTCTGTGTGTATGAAAAGAACATAGTTTTCAGTTGGCATTGACTGCAGGATCAATTGACTTGTTTAGTTTTACAATGTATGTGTTGGTGTTCTAGTGCTCACTGCAGTGTTTAAGATGCTGCCTTTTCCTAGGTACACTCTTGTGCGATATGTGGATTGTAACTAAAAATCATATTTTTCATATAGATGGGGGGGTGTCAAAAATGATGGACCCCAGGTGTCACATATGCTAGGTACGCCACTGCTCAGAGCTGACACATTTCAATCACTATATTGAAAATAAAATCATTTTTTCCTAGCATTGTTGTCTGGTAATTTCGTGAGTCTCTGGTTGCACATCCTTCTGACTGTGCATCCAATCTTTCTTTCTATCTGCCTCCTGCATGCTTCCTCTCCTCCAGACCTCATTCCATTCCCCAACCAACATTTCTCTCTGTAGAGTACAACTTTTCTTCCTCTCGCCTCCACCCTATTGGCAACATGTCTCCCTCTCTCTCACTGTCCATCTGTCTTTCTCTTAGAGAGAGAGAGAGAGAGAGAGGTGCATCTCTCCCACCCCCTCCACTGCCACATCCAACATTTCTCCCTCTCTCATCCCCCAGATCATATGTAGCATCTTTCACCACTGCCCACCAGCCCCATGCCCAACATTTCTCCATCTATCACCCTTCTCCAACACATGCCACATCTCTCCCTCCATTCCCTCCACCACTATGTCCAACATTGCTTCCCCTTGCATCCCTTTCAATCTGTCCCACTGTTTCCTCTCCACGACCATATCCAACTTTTCTTCCTCTCATCCTTCTCTGCCCCATGCATCTCTACCTCATTCTTCTCTCTCTCTATGCCCAACAATTTTCCTCTTTCTTCCTTTCCTCATGTACACCATCTCTTTCCCTCTCACTCACACACTCATGCCCAGCAATTCTCCCTTTCTATTCCCTCCCTCCCTTCTGTGCCCCAAACTCATGCCCCTCCCTTCCATGTGCATATCTTCCCTTTCTCTTCAGGTCTCCTTCCCTCCCCTCCATCCATGTGCATTTCCTCCTATGTCTTCCCTTCTTCTCCATCCCATAAGAAGCATATCCCTTCTCCCCTTCTTTCCCATCCATGACCAGAATTTCTCCATACACATCAATCCATCCAGCCAACCTTACCAACTCTCTCCATTTCCCCACATCCCTCAATCCAACATCACTCCCTCGCTCCTTCCCCCACCCCTCTGGCAAGTCCAGCGTTTCTCCTCCTCTAACCTTCCTCTTTCTGCCGTCCTACCACTGCCTGGCCCAGAATCTGGAGTCCACACAGGGCTACCTTCAATGAAGCGCCTTCACGTGCTCAGGAAGACCTCATCGGTTCCACCTATTTTGACACGTTTGCATCAGAGGGACGGTACCAACAGGGCCTCATGAGCTGATAGACTCGAAGCATCTGCATCAGTTAAGCTAGCCCCAGTGCCGCAGGCCTTGTATATTCTCCGCACTCCCTGACGGGCAGCGGGAGGGTGGCAGAAGACAGAGGGCTCTTCATCGCTGGAGTTAGCTTGGTGATGCCCGGACTGTGGGGGTACCGCGTGTTGAGAAACACTGGTCTGGGGTATAGTGGGGGCACAAGTGAACAAGTGAACCCCAGTTACTTCTGCCCATTCAGACTCTGCTCTCAAAATACCTGCCCTGACTGGTGCATTGCTTCTATCCTGCCTTCACCACTAGATTACCAAGAAAAAGGGAGGTAGTCCGGGGGTGGATGGGCTACTCTGTAGTGCAAGTAATGCAGTTATGATCTAACACAACAGTTTATATGGTAGAGTTAAGAATTTGTTACAAGGAACATAAGCAATTGCAAAGTAAATATAAGCAGAGAAAAATCATAGAAAAATCATATTGGATCCTGTCCACATCAAAGGGGATATAACTGGATTCTGGGGCTTCCTTGCAGGCCGAGTACTCCTCTTAAGATTTGGGGAATCCTTTTTGACTCCTCTCTTATCTTTAAGGATCAAATAAATTCTCTGGTCAAGAAATGCTTTTTCAGTTTACGAATGCTGAGGAAGGGTTAGATCCCTTTTCCATCAACGCTATTTCTCTGTTTTGGTTCAGTCATTCTATCCCGGCTCGATTATTGTAATGCTATTTATTTTGGCGTCACAAAGATCTGTCTCCAAAGATTACAACTGATTCAGAATACTGCTGCGAAGTTGATTTTTGGAAGAAGCAAATTTGACCATGTGACTCCTTTGCTGTCGAGCCTTCATTGGCTCCCGGTTTATCTCAGGATTCGATTTAAATGTGCATGCATTACCTTCAAAATCTCTTGTCCCTCTGCTATGGGACGTTTACAGATTTTCCTATGCAAGAGGCATTCAACAATTCAAACTCTCTCTTCCTAAGCAGCGGCCATTTATTACATCTGGAAATCTCACCTCCAAAGTGTTCCCTGATATAACATTTATCCAGTCACCCATTATTATACAGTTGCCCATTTTGCCAGCTTTCCTAAATTTCTGTAAACATTTCTTCATCTCCCTGTTCATTCTGTCTTGGTGGATGGCAGTACAGCCCTATCAGTATACTCCTTCCCTTCACACATGTAATTTGTATCCATAAAGATTCCAAATTACTATCACTTTCATGTAGAAAATCTATTTTGTTTGACTCAGATCCCTTTCATATATAGTGCAACCCTCCACTCTATCATAGTGATGTAGTGTGTACCCAGCTAACACAGTGTAGCTGGTTTTAAGAAAGGTTTGGTCAATTTCCTAGAGGAAAAGTCCATAGTCTGTGCAGTAATCCTCTATCTATACCCCTCTATCCCCTTTTCTAGCAGGAAATTGTCCAATCCTTTCTTAAACCCCAGTACCGTCGCTGCCCTATAACGTCCTCTGGAAGCGCATTCCAGGTGTCCACCACACGTTGGGTAAGAAGAACTTCCTAGCATTCGTTTTGAATCTGTCCCCTTTCAACTTTTCTGAATGCCCTCTTGTTCTTTTATTATTCGAAAGTTTGAAGAATCTGTCCCTCTCCACTCTCTCAATGCCCTTCAAACTTTCGAATAATAAAAGAACAAGAGGGCATTCAGAAAAGTTGAAAGGGGACAGATTCAAAACGAATGCTAGGAAGTTCTTCTTACCCAACGTGTGGTGGACACCTGGAATGCGCTTCCAGAGGACGTAATAGAGCAGAGTACGGTACTGGGGTTCAAGAAAGGATTGGACAATTTCCTGCTGGAAAAGGGGATAGAGGGGTATAGATAGAGGTCCTGGACCTGTTGGGCCGCCACGTGAGTGGACTGCTGGGCACGATGGACCTCAGGTCTGACCCGCAGAGGCATTGCTTATGTTCTTATGTTATTGGGAAAGGCATGGGGGAAAGCCACTGCTTGCCCTGGATCGGTAGCATGGAATGTTGCTACTCTTTGGGATTCTAGAATCTTGCTAATCTTTAGGATTCTGAATGGAATGCTGCTACTCTTTGGGGTTCCGGAATTTGGTCAGGTACTAGGGACCTGGGACCTGGATTGGCCACCATGATAACGAGCTACTGGGCTTGATGAACCATTGGTCTGACCCAGTAAGGCTATTCTTATAGTCTTATATTCATTGATTGTCCTCTTCCACCAGGTCTCTGATACCTATTATATCTACCTCTTCAAATAGCACATAGAACTCCCTGGCCACAACTGCCAAGTACATAGTTTTACTTTTCATCACACAAGGAGTGTGTGGTGGTTAGAGCTACAGCTTGCGGTTGTGGGTTCAAATCCCATGCTGCTCCTTGGGAAAGTCACAATCCCCCATTGCCCCAGGTACATTCAATAGATTATGAGCCCACTGGGACAGACAGAGAAAAGTGCTTGAGTACCTGAATGTTAGTTTTGCCAGATTTTCCAATTGGAAAATCCAGACCTCCTAGGCCCACCCAGTCCCGCTGCCTGCTCTTGTCCACAAATCGCAGACTTCCTCCCTGCCCTTTGGCGATTTGAGGAGGCTTTTCAAAACCCAGAAGTGCCGGGTTTTGAAAAGCTGTCCGGGGAAATCCGGACAACCGGTAACCCCATTGGATGTAAACCACTTAGGAAATACTGAAAATAAATGATAATACCATAAGTGCATTAAATTGATATAAGCAGGTGTATAACATCGAGTTGCTATTAGTGTTATAATACGAGCATTACGAGGGGCCGCTGAAAAGTTCTCAGCCCAACTAACAAATTTGGGGCAGTCTCCATCGAGGACCCTACACTTAGGCCCTCTTCTGTCAAACTGCAATAGCAGTTTTCTAGTGCAGGGAGCCACGCTGAATGGCCTGCGCTGCTCCCGACGCACATAGGAACTCAATGAGCGTCGGGAAAAATATGGAACCCAAAAAGTGGAAAATGGCTGGACTAAGTGTAGAGCCCTCGCTGGAGACTGCCCCAAATTTGTCGGCTGGGCTGAGAACTTTTCAGCGGTCCCTCGTAATTCATGGTGACTGTCAGGGTTTCAACAGAGTTTATAGATAGATTGATCAGGCTCCTGAAAACCACAACCGCCGGACTTCCCAGGTAGGCCGCTCTGCAAAGCCCCGCCTCCCCTCCCCTCCAGACCTTTGGGTTCAGTAGGCCCTTGCAGGGTTCTGTCCTTGCCTTTAGTATAAAGAAGGTTTTCCATGTTCCAGCTGGCAAAACAAACCGTCAAAAACAAATCTGGCTCTGCTGAAGGGTTTTTACTCTACTGTACAACCACCCTGCAATTTAGCTTCAGAGCCTCTTCATCTCGGATTAGAGAAGCAAGCAGCCTGCAATGGAAGGTGTAATTAAGAAGAGCAGAAGACTCCATGTCTGAGCCTGTCATACGTCTGTCGCGGCATTTCTAATCCAATTAACAGTCTAAACAGCAATTCTTCATAAGCCCCATATCCGTTCAGGAGTCACCAAGCATGGAACCCAGATGCAGCTCGTATGTTTACCCGTACGGCTGAGAACAGCAGCTTTTTTTAAAATTCTTTATTGATTTTCCAAACATCAGTAGTGCAAGACAAAAATATATAACATATAAGTCATTAAAAGGACATTCAACTTACAAATATACACGACCAACCATTTTATCCTACCCAATGATTAATCAAGAAAACTGAAACATAGTGCATTTCACTATTCAGATTATTAATATCCTCCCATCCCAGGTGTAAATGCTCAAAAGGTCAAGTTAGGACAGAAATAGCCCCCTTCTCCCTCCCACCATCCCCTGGATATGTACGAAAGTAAACAAAAAGTGATTCATAATCAAAGACCTACTATAGAGAAGAAATACACTTCCCCCTCTGTATTCGTGGGGGTTCAGGGCAGAGCCGGCCCGCGAATATGAAAAAAACACGAATAATATTCGGGTCCCTAACCCCCCCCCCCTTAAGCCTTACCTGGTGGTCTAGCGGGTTTTCAGGCAGGAGCGATCTTCCCACGCTTTTGCCCCAGGCAGATTGCTCACAGGAAATGGCTCGAGAGAGACTATGGGAGCTCAAGGCAGCCATTTCCTGTGAGCGATCTGCATGGGGAAGTTGCATGGGAAGATCGCTCCTGCCCCGAAAACCCGCTAGACCACCAGATAAGGCTTAAAGGGGGGCTTTCAGGGCTTAAAATAGCCGGGGGAAGCGGGGCTTAGGGGCAGAACCGGCCCAAATATTATTCGTGGTTTTTTCATATTCGCGGGCTGGCTCTGCGTCGAACCACTGCGAATATGGAGGGGAAAGTGTATAATTTGTGAGGGAAAATCCCTGATTCCCTCACACTAATGGCCTCTTTTACAAAGCCGCACTAGCGGCTGCGCTGCGCTAACGGCCCCGAAGCCTATAGAGATTTAAAGGGCTTCGGGGCTGTTGCCATGCGGCAGCCACTAGCGCGGCTTTGTAAAAGAGGCCGTAAGTTAAGATTTGCTATGCCTTTTCTTTGGCGGCTCCTATATTTATGTTTTTGAATGTTTAACGCCATTACCTCTTCTGCTATTTCCTGCCAGTGAAACTCGCAGTTATTATGCTGGAGGTGTATTTCTTCTATATAGAATCCTTTAATTAATTAATTAATTTTTATTTTTATTTTTTTTGCTTAAAGATACATTTTTTTTCAGGTCGACACACCATGTTCCCTTTTCCAAGCTTTTTGAGCACCATCCCCTGAGTTGATGGTATAATTTGGCCACGCCATTTTTCAGACATGTGCTTATGCCACCTCTCAAAGCTTACACAATATTGTTTTAAGACTGAATTATGTTTTAATATGTGGTTCAAACCAGTTTTATTAATCTTTGGGTTCAGTTGTAAAATTAGTTTTATTAATTTGGGGGTCCATTTACAATATCACACAGTCTGTATTTCTACACAATTCTGTTCATAATGTATTTTATTTGTCCACAAAGCTTCTGTCTTCGTTCATGATAGAACATGGCTAGCAAACTTGTACACTTCCCCCTCTATATTCGCGGGGGTTAGGGGCAGAGCTGGCCTGCGAATATTAAAAAACCACGAATAATATTCAGGCCCCTAACCCCCAACCCCCCCCCCCCTTAAGCCTTACCTGGTGGTCTAGTGGGTTCTCAGGCAGGAGCGATCTTTCCACGCTTCACAAGAAATGGCTGCCTTGAGCTTCCGTAGTCTCTCGAGCCATTTCCTGTGAGCGATCTGCGTAGGAAGACCGCTCCTGCCTCGAAAACCTGCTAGACCACCAGGTAAGGCTTAAGGGGGGGGGGGGCTTACAGGGCTTAAAATAGCCTGAAAAATGAAAAAGTATTTTTTGATTTAAAACCGCAAATAAGCGAATCCGTAGATATGGAATTCGCAAATATGGAGGAAGAAGTGTATGTTTTTTTATGAGTTTTATACAGAGGTTAGTGTTTGCTTTCTTTTTTTACTGTACTCTCTCTCTCATATATATATATATATTTATTTATATATTTACACATTATATACACATGGCTGTTTATTTTGACCATTGAGGTTTGGTATTTTTCAGGATTTCCCCAATGAATATGCATGAGGTTTATTTGCATGCAGAGCCTCCATTGAATGCAGATAGTGCTCACCCACATTCATTATGGAAATCCTGAAAACCCAACCTGGCAAAAGCCGAGGCTGGACACCCTTGCTTTCGGTACGCCGTCAAAAGCGCGGAGGACATCGCTGCGCCGACAATCCCGCCCCATTTGTGTGCAGGAGAAATGCGCGCTGCCCTGTTTCGTTCAGTTTGGGGCCAAATGGTAAGTGGAGTGGGGAGGTGTTCGCAGGAATGGTGCATGTGGGAATCCCCTTCATTGTAGTGGGGGGGAGGGGGACCCCCCTCAGAGCAGAAAATTTAAACTTTTGAATTTACGTGAGGAGACCAGGAGTTTGAAGTGTTTGGGGGGATCCCCACACACCCCTCCTCAATGAGACTGGGAGTGTATTGGGGAGTTTCCCCCAAACCTCCCCTCAGAGCACAAATGGGCAGGCCGAATGAAAGCAAATAGGGAGGCTGCACTGGTCCTTTGCGTTTAAGTATATTACCGGCCGTATCGAGATGGAAAAAGAGATTCTCTTTCTCAAAGGACCCTCAGCCACAAGAGGGCATCCGCTCAAACTCAGGGGCGAGAAATTTCATGGCGACACCAGGAAATATTTCTTCACTGAGAGAGTGGTTGATCCTTGGAACGAGCTCCCGGTGCAGGTGATCGAGGCAAACAGCGTGCAAGAATTTAAGAACAAATGGGATGCCCATGTGGGATCCCTTAGAGGGTTAAGCCAAGGGAACCTGTCACCGGGAGTGGGATCCCTAGGATAGTAAACTTGGGGGTGGGTCAGTAGAGTGGGCAGACCTGATGGGCTATGGCCCCTATCTGTCGTCATCTTCTAGGTTTCTATGTTTCTAAATGTCGGGGCGGGATTGTCGGCGCACCAATGTCCCGCACGCTTTTGACGGGTCACCTTGCTTTCACATGTCTAGTGAATCTCCTGCTATAAATATCACTGCACGCCACTGCCTTAGACCAGTGGTTCCCAAACCTGTCCTGGGGGCTCCCCAGCCGGTCAGGTGTTCAGGATATCCACAATGAATATTCAGAAGAGAGATTTGCATGCACTGCCTCCGCCGCTTGCAAGTTTCTCTCGTGAATGTTCATTCTGGAGATCCTGAAAATGGGCTACTGGGCTTGATGGACCATTGGTCTGACCCAGTAAAGCTATTCTTATGTTCTTATGGCTGGGGAGCCCCCAGGACAGGTTTGGCTAATGGCACCGGCCTCAAGATGAGAGGGAGTCAGGTCTAGCAGAATCCAAGAGCGTACCAGCTATCGTAGGACCAGCTTTGGGAAGGCGGCTCCATCCTTGGCTCAAGCCTTCTTTCGAGGCTGGCGATCGCTTTTGGCATTTCTCTGCTGGCGAAGTTTTAATGGAAGACCGGAGGAGAATCCTCTTGAGATTTCTGTAAAACATAAAGAGGAACTGATCAGAGTGGGCGTAGATGTCGCTACACTATCTCCCCGTCAGTGGCGTAGCGAGAGGCGCCCCTCCCCACGCTCCTTCCCTGCCCCCTCCTGCCGCGCATGTGATGCTTCCCTTCCCCCGTTGCTGGCGCAGGTCCAGGAAGTGACGGCAGAGAAAGAGCCAACGCTGGGGCGACTGCAGGAAGGGGGGGGGGTCGCTGCCTCGCTCAAGGAACGTTGCAGAGGTACAGGGAAGGGAAGCGGTGCCTATGTGCAGCGGTGGGGTAGGGCGGCAAGGAGGACGGGTGCTGCACCCTCGACCAAGATGGTGCTGGGGCAGACCACCCCCTCACCCCACTTACTATGCTACTGTCCCCCGTGCACCTCAGCATTCCTCTGGCTCTAGCTACTGCCTTGTTGCACTGCTTTGCATCTTTGAAATCAATAAATACGATACTCTGCAAGTGTGGTTCAGTGGTTAGAGCTACATCAGCATCCTGATGTTTGGAGTTCAAACACCATGCTCTCCCTGCGCAAGTCACTTAATCCTCCACTGGCCCAGGTACATTAGATGGATTGTGATCCCACCGGGACAGAGAGGGAAAATGCTTGAAGTACCTGTATGTAAACCGCTTTGAGGGTGGTTATATAACTATAAAAGGGCAGTATACAAGTCCCAATCCCTTTCCCTGATGTCATAATGCCTGGCAGAAACCCAAACAGTAGCAACATTCCAGAGCTCCTATTGTGATGTCATAATGCCTCATTCCACCAGTGCCTAAGAGTCAACCTCAGCAGTGATGTCACAATGCCTCATTCTACCAATGCCTAAGAGCCAAACTCAGCAGTGATGTCACAATGACTCAATTGTTCTATACTTGGCTCACTTCTGATATTGTATTGGAGGAGAGGGTGGTAGAGGGGTTAGAGCTACAGCCTCCGCACCCTGATGTTGGGGGTTCAACCCCTCACACTACTCCTTGTGACCCTTGGCAAGTCGCTTAATCCTTCACTACCCCAGGTACATTACATAGATTGTGAGCCCACCAAGATAGGAAAATGCTTGAAGCACCTGCATGTAAACCGCTTCGAGTGTGGTTGTATAATTACAAAAAGGCGGTATACAAGTCCCCGTCCCTTTCCCCTGGGGTTACCAGAAGTGATTTCAAAGGGTAGCCAGGGTGGTGCGAGCAGCAGTCTGGAAAGGTAGCTTGCAGGGACGAAGGTTTACCAAGAGGTGAGGGTGGGGAAGGGAGGGTGCAAGCGTGGCTGGGAGCAGAGAGCAATCCACCCCCTCCGTCCCACTGCCCACAATGGACACTAGAGTCAGTCCACTAACGATCCCTCTTTCCTCAGGGTGAACTCCACTTATCACTACCGCCGTCATCCTGCTCACTGTCTTTGGAAGGAGCCCCAGACTTCTCAATTGACACGTGAACCTGAAAAGCCTCAATGAAATCTGTGCTCTTGGGCCGCAGAACCACCACAACCACCACCACACATACTGTATCAGTGGCATAGCAAGGGTGAGAGGCGCCCAGGGTGGTGGCAGCTCTCTCCCCCCCCGCTCCCCCCTCTGTTGCACGCGTACCACCCTACATTTCCCCCGTGGGCAACAAGAATTTCAACGTGATCCTCACGACCCCGTCATCTCTCCCGCTGACGTCACTTCATAGGCGTAGCACCCGGAAGTGACATCAGCGGGAGAGGCAACGCGGTCGCGAGGAGCACATTCGCGGCAGTGAACAACTAGAGGTTCGGGGGAAGGGAAGGGGCGGAGAGGATGGGGGTGCTGGACTGCAGCCCCATCCCTCCTTACTACGCCACTGTACTGTATGCACACCCACAAAGTCGTTCTCCGTCCGTAGGTCTCTGTATGATGTGCTACGATCATAAAGTACTTACTAGTCCCACAGTGCACTCCCTCCCAGTTCTTACACTGGCAGTGGTAGGTCCCCTTCTGGAGAACACATTCGCCATCGTTCATACAGGGGTTCGGTCTGCACAGGTTCACGGGACGTTTCACTTCTAGACAGCAAAGGGAAATATAGATTAGAGCACTTCCCAGAGTGGAACAGTCCACACCCACCATAAACTGCAGCTTTTCCCAGAGTGGACTGGTAAAGCACAGCCCTTCCCATGATGCAACTATGAGGTAAAGTTCTACTGAGACAGTGGCTGCATAACTTTAAAAAGACTAGTAAGTGTTCAAAACTGAACACCCAGTAAAGGGTCCAGAGAAGAGCAACTAAGATGGTTAAGGGGTTGGAGGAGCTGCCGTACAGCGAGAGCTTAGAGAAACTGGGCCTCTTCTCCCTCGAACAGAGGAGATTGAGAAGGGACATGATCGAAACATTCAAGGTACTGAAGAGAATAGATTTAGTAGATAGAGACAGGTTGTTCTGCCTTTCCAAGATAGGGAAAAACGAGAGGGCACTCTCTAAAGTTAAAAGGGGATAGATTCCGTACAAACGTAAGGAAGTTCTTCTTCACCCAGAGAGTGGCAGAAAACTGGGATGCTCTTCTGGAGGCTGTTATAGGGGAAACACCCTCCAGGGACTCAAGACAAAGTTAGACAAGTTCCTGCTGAACCGGAACGTACCCAGGTAGGGTTAGTCTCAGTTGGGGCGCTAGTCTTTTACCTAGGGGCCGCTGCGTGAGCAGACTGCTGTGCATTATGGACCACTGGTGTGACCCAGCAGCGGCTGTTCTTATGTTCTAGTATAATATTCCTTTCACTTACCTCTCATGCTTCTTTCAGCTAACGTAACGTTACAGTAGATAAGAACATAAGAGTCGCTCTTCTTTGAACCTAACTACCTCAGATTTCAAAAGAAACTGAAAGACTTTCCTTTTTGAGAACATATACTCTATCAATACTTAAATCTGCTCTCCCATAGCAACCTATAAAGCATTTCCCCCTTCCAGAAACTCTACATAACATCATTGCACAAATCTACTTATAGCTAATTCAACTGCAATGTACTTGAAACTGCTGTTCTGTAATTCTAATGACAGCTCAATGTTCCCCTCTGTTGAATGATTACTGCATCGCCTACCTCTGGTAACTACCTCATAGTATCCTGCTTACGGTATATAAGTCACCTTGAACCAAGATAGGCATAGAGCAGTGGTCTCAAACTCGCGGCCCGGGGGCCACATGCGGCCCGCCAGGTACTATTTTGAGGCCCTCGGTATTATAAAGAATGACTCTATGGAAAACCTGTGCCTCAATTGTCCAGCGGTCGTGTCCTGGAACCTCACGCAAGTGCTTTCCTGCGTCTGTACGCGATTGTCCTCTCCACTCCACCTCACAATCGGGTGAGGCGGGCAACCTTCCAGTGCGTGTGTCCGGTGCTGGAGGACACTTAAGGCACAAGTTTTCCATAAAGAATCAATCATCCTTTATAATACCGAGGGCCTCAAAATAGTTGGTCCAAAATCTTGTCTCTTGCAGTTGATACTTTGATAGTTTTTCACTTTCTGCATGTCGCACTGCTTTCTGCCGTGTATAGCTGAAATTATCAGAAGCAATTAAGGAAAGATCTATAAACTAATTTCAGATAATCCACATTTTGGATCATGCAAAGTTGCCATTTCTTTAATAAGACATTAACTATTTGTTTCTGCGGCCCTCCAAGTATCTACAAATCCAAAATGTGGCCCTGCAAAGGGTTTGAGTTTGAGACCGCTGGCATAGAGCGACCCAGAACTTGAAGGACAGATTAGATTAAAAGTCCTGTGAACCGGAATGTGACTGAAAACTGGATTTAAATACCCTCCTTGGAAATCGTTTGACAGTTTGAAGCTGCAACTCAGATCGTCAAGTACAGTGAAAACGATTCATTTTTCCTCAGCCTCAGCTTGATTTTATTTCGTTAAGTAAAAGACGGTGTGAAGCGACTGGACTCCAGGAGAAAAAAATCCTTTGGCCTACTGGAGTAAGTGCAGCCCTTGCCCGCACCCAGCTCAAAAATCTGAACTTTGTTTTTTGGGTTTTTTTTAAATTTATAAATTTATTAATTGTTAACAACATAATAAATTCATGCAATATAGAAAATATAAAGAAAATGCTTCAAAATTAAAATATTAATATTAACAAGTCCACATTATTAAGGGCTGACTAATCTTGTTGCTGATTCTATATTCAAAGAAATAAGAAACTAAACAACAGTATTCTAATAAACTCTGAAGTCAGGCAATAATAATCATTTCATTCCTTTTCAGCTTCTGCACCAGTAGCAGGTAATATATCCAATTTAGGTTTATCTATTAGATATATACTTTTAGATCCAACTCATTTAGAAAATTTTTGTTGTTTTGTAGATCCTGGTCATGGGTAGAGTTACCAGACATATCCGGGAATTTCCCCGGACGGCTTTTCAAAACCTGGCACTTTGTCCAGGTTTTGAAAAGCTTCTGGCAACGAGCAACATCGGGACGGCATTCATGCATGTCACGCGGTGACGCGTGACATCATCACGTCACACCGGCGCATGCATGAATGCTGTCTGACGTCGCTTGTTGCCAGAAGCTTTTCAAAACCTGGACAAAGTCTGGTAACCGCAGTCATGGGTACCTGACCCAAAGAGCTAGCTGGTGCTCAAAAGAGAGTGCAAGTGAAACCAGGGTTACACATCTCTTCAAATGAAGAGTTCCCAATCCTTGTCATGAATACGTGAATTCTTACCTTCACACACACTTTGGACGATGCTTTCTTCAAAGTACTTGAGATCTTTATAAGATGCCACTTTTATTAGGTAGCTTTCTGACCCAGCGATCCTCTGCAGCAAACTTCTCTTTGCCTCTCCTATCCCAACCACAAAAAGTGATATGTCATTACTGCGGAGCTTCTGGGCAGGGACCACTGCATCCTCGGCTCCTGCCCCATCCGTTAGCATCACCACTACCTTGTTCACTCCAGGCCTAGCTCCCTTCTGCACAGTCAAGACGTCATCGTAGATATGCAGCAGGGCGCTGCCAGCAGAGGCCAGGCCACCCACTACTGATGCCCGGCCGACAGCCTCCAGGATCCCTGAACGTGTGCTGTGTGTGTCCAGGGAGAAAACAGTACGCAGCCGGCCGCCGTACACCACAAGACCCATCTGAGTCACATCTCGGTTGATGATGAAGTGAAGGGAGATGCTTTTCACAAAGTTCTTCAGGTAGTTGAAGTTCTCCAGTCCAACCTCGGCAGAACCATCCAGAGTAAAAACCAGGTCAAGAGAGGCGTGGCAGCCTGAAAGAAACAAACCAAGCAAAAAACAGACCTGAAGCCCTCACAATGGATTCACCAGCAAAACTGATCAATTGAGGAAGTTTGAGGCTTCTTTAGCAAGGTAGGCCCAAAGCATAATTCATACTTTATGAACAGAAATACTATTTTAAAGGCGATTTGGGTCAATATTCAACCCAAGTGATCAACTGCTTTCTTTCAAGGCTGGCTGCAGTACTATGTACAGTGATACCCCGCGAATTCACGGTCGGTGGTCCATGGTCCCGGTCATTCACGATATTTTCTGATCATGAATGACCAGGCAGGAGAGGGCAGCCAGAGCGCCGGCGAGTGAAGGAAATCACTCGCTGTATGCTCCGACTGCCTCTTCTTGTACTAAAGTCGGGCCTGCGTGTCAAAGCAGCTCCTGATTGGTGAGGCCCGATTAGTACAGGAGGAGGCGTCGAAGCAAACAGTGAGTGATTTCCTTCGCTCGCCAGCGCTCCAGCTGCCCTCTCCAGCTGCCCTCTCCAGCCTCTCCAGCTGCCCTCTCCTGTCTCCCCTGCCTAAAAACCATATTTGCGGTTTTTCAAAATTCACGGGGTTTCCTGGAACGTAACCCCCACGAATTTCAGGGGAGTACTGTATATAGAGGATAATTCCATAAGGGCACTATTTATTTAAAAAATTTATATATCGTTTAAAAGGACAACAAAATAAAAGCAAATACATGATAAAATAATCATATAATAAAAAGAAATACATATAATCCTCAGGGAAATACCATAATGTGGAAAGAAGAGCTCATAGATAATTCATCAATTTTAGCTGAAATAAAAAAAAAAAAAAAAGGCATCAACGAATAGCTGTGTCTTTAGTAATTTTCTGAACCTACTCTTATCACAGAAATTTCGTATCTGCCCCACTGCCTCGGGCACTAACCTCCCTAGCAAGGGTGGAAGTACACCTTAGGTAAAGTAAATTTGGCACGCATAGAGTCGTGGAAGAGACCTAGCTGGGAAAATACAAGCTCATAATAAGTCACGTACCTTGATTGTCTACACTGCAGATCTTCTTTTGGAGCTCAGGGATCTTCTTGAGCAGATCCCGAGGGTTGGCATATATCACTGTCTGTTGTGGATTCATTGCTATGTTGTTCAGCTCTGCCCTCATTGACTCACTGCCCACCCCGATAAGGAGCAGGTCATGATCTCTGGCATACTTCGCCGGCTCTATCACCGGATCCTCAGAACTTGAGCCGGCAAGAAGGACAATGACCCGTGGCAGATCATCCTGAATGTCAGCAAAGGCCGGGGCACTCTTAAAACCATAATGTGCCACGTGACGAAGGGCCTTGCCAGTCAACGTCCCCCCTCCGGTGTAGGTCATGGCATCAACCTCCTTGAGGAGCTCTGCTACGTCCTGGTAGTCCCCTATTTTGACAGCCATTCTGACATCGCTGCTGTACTGCGCCACGCCAACATTTACGGGGGAGTCCGCTGCCAGGGTTGCTTGGATGAACCGCTTCAAAAATGACTTGTGGCGCAGGAATCCTTCCAGAGCGGTGCTGGCGGAGCTGTCCAGCAGGAAGAGAAGGTCCACACTACACTCGATGCTCAACTTTGGCACTAAATAAGACAGAAGACGTTAAAACACCGGCTCCCTGATATTCAGGCAACTGCGGTCAGCATGTTTGTAAATGCTAATCTACGCTGGCTAAATTATCCAGCGATATTCAGTGCTGGGCATTGTCCAGGAACCGGCACTAAATATTCCTGGATAATTTTTGGCGGCCTGGCCGTGTGGAGCTTATGTGACCCAGTTGTTATGCAGTCCTGGCTGAATATCAGGCTAGCCATATAAGGGTTTTTTTTTTAAAATAAAACAATTAATTCCCCCAATCCCTTCCCTTGCTCTCCCTCCTCCCAGATCCCCTGCGACAAGTCCCTTGAACACCCACTCCTACTGTCTAGGTAGATCCCTCGGGCCTACCTTTGTCTCTTGTGATTCAGCAGGGGTCAGTGGAAGCAGTAACACAGCTCCCCCTCTCCTGCCCTTTGCTGCATCTCTGTAAAATGGCTTTTGCAAGGGGCAGGAGCAAAAGGGCTAATAACTCCTGCTCCCACTGACCCTCACTGGCCCACCAGAGACAAAGTTAGGCCCATGGGGGCCTACCTAGACAGTGGGGTGGCGGTGGGTCTTCTGGGGGCTTGTTGCAACCGGAGGGAGAGGCATGTTCAGAGAAGCCGGTATGGGGGAGAGCAAGGGGGGGAGGATGGAAGATTTTTTTTTTAATTTTATTTTTTTTAAAGAATGTGGATGAGGACCCGATACTCAGTGTCGGCACCCACATAGCTAAACGGCCAGATTTAGAGCACTGAATATGCCAGCACCCACATAACCTAGGGTTCCTCCCCAATTCCGCCCCCAGTGCTGCCCCTCATCTGCCCACCTTTTAGTTGGGTGGTTTGAAGGGATATTCAGTGGTACTCTCTGGTTAAGTGCCTCTGAATATCTCCTCTTAGGTGACTGGAAGCAATTTAATAAAGCAAGAGAGCTTTCTCCCCCCCCCCCCCCCCCCCCCACACACACACTTAAATCACTGGATTTTAGTACACTTTTAATGAGAAATTTCTCTGAAGTTCTTCATCCCATAAATGAGTATCACCTACAGCAAAGGCATGTAACATCCACCACTTTCCTATCGGTAAACATAGAAGTCCACTCTCCATCAATTTTTATGGCCTATGTGGATAGTTCCAGGGCGAAAACCATCCAGGCACTATCCATACGATGAAGGAACAAAGATGGCAATGCAAAACTATCCATATAACAGAAAGGCCCTCATATCTCAAGCCCTAGTCGCATTCGAGACGTGCGTAAACAGGCACTTAACTGTTTATCTGGCATAAATGTCTAAGTCCCCATTTTAGAAAACCAGGCTATGCATGTATCAAACCCAAGGGGTGTGGTTTTAGCATGTTTTGGATAGGACAAGGGCCTGGAAAGTTGATGGATTTTGTGAAAGGCACCCAGATCTGAGCTGATAATTGAAATCATCATTACAAACCCATTAAAAGACATTAATTATCAAGTAGGTGCCTACCACCTCGCAGTAGACGTCTACACCAAGGCGCCTATCGGTGCCTACATGGGAAGTAGGCAGAGTTAAATCATGGATTGAGTTAGGCGCTGGTATTTTAGGCCAAGATAACCCTAGCTTAATAGGCCAGCACCTAATATGATGATGCTTATCAGTACCTAAGTCGCTTTAGGCAAAACTTGGCACGATTCTACAAATGGCGTCTAACTTAGATTAACGTGGTAGGTGCCATTTGCTAGGTACCTACTGAGTTAGGAGCTGCTTGCAGAATCTGGCCCTAAGACACGAATTCTCTATACAGCCTCGATACCGGCCATCTACAAAGCGGCCGCCGATCGTATGTCACTCACGCGACGGTGCCATATAGAGAATCACGCCTCCGGGAAATGTAGACCAAGGTTTCTAGGCACCAATCTTTGCCATAAATCACGCCTCACATGGACGCTTCAAGGCACCTAATGCCCCTTCCGGCGTTAGCCACACCCAAAGTGATGTTAGGCGTGATTCCAGCACCTTAAGTTTAGGCGCCGGTAGGCGCTTTAAATTCACTGTTAATTACTGTTTCAAACGGCATTTCTCAATTAATTTAGGCGCCGTTTATAGAATTTCCCTCAAAATGTCTATGTCCTGTTTCTTGGAAAACTCTTCGGAAATAGTTACACAGCGAGCAACTATGGTAGTGGCTTTCGCTTGGGAGCATGACCGCAGCAATATTTTGGAAACTTTCCTTTAGATTTTTGGCTCAAATATTTAAGTATTTCCTGATTTCGCCAGAGGCACATGAATGCGGCGCAAGACTTTTTCGGCCTGTCCTGAATTTCTTTTACGTTTTCCTGGTGTTTCCTTTGCAACTTTTGAGGGAAATCAGATTGAACTATAATTTTTGGTGGAACTCAGTTTGCCATATATATAAAATGGAACATACATTTGCAACACAAAAAGGATATATGGATAAATTCAAAAAGATTTGGGGACCATTAACAAAATATTGTAATAATTGAATTTCATTTTCCCATAATAAGAAAATAGTTAAAGAAGAAAGGGAGGGAGGGGATATGGGAGGGGGATTTATACTCTTTATTATAAATTATAAATAAAATATTATTAATAGATGGTATTCTTACATGAAAACAATGTAATAAAGGGAGGGGAAAAAGGTTAATAATTTAAAAAATAATTGATAAAATCATTACAATATATATGTTGTATAACTTTATAAGAAAAATAATTACAGTTATATGATATATAAAATCATAAGAAATATAAGATAAGAAATGTTATGTATAAAATACATTATAGAAATATCAAGTGTATTATTAAGATAATTGTATGAAAATTTATGACACTTGTTGTTAAATGAAAAAAAATCAATAAAAAAAAACTTAAACAGAGGGAAATCTTTTTCAATTTTTTGATCCTAAGGCTAGAGAAGATCTTAATGTAGCTGTATAAGAACCTTATCGTCGCTGTAAGGGATGGCTTGGGTTGGGGATTGATTCTGAATAACCTCTAAGTTTTAAAATAGTTCCTTTCTTAATTAGAGAGATCTTGGGTTCATTACTTCACTTGTGGACGATTTAATAATATTTTTTCTGGTTGGGCAACCCGACGGGCAGCTTTTTCTTTTTTGCGATTGTCATTATTTCTATGTGTGCGGGGAGAGTGTGGCGCAGTGGTTAAAGCTACAGCCTCAGCACCCTGAGGTTGTGGGTTCAAACTCACGCTGCTCCTTGCAATCCTGGGCAAATCACTTAATCTCCACCCCCCCCCCTCGCCCCAGGTGCATTAGATAGACTATGAGTCTGCCAGGACAGACAGGGAGACATGCTTGAGTACCTGAATAAATTCATGTAAACCGTTCTAAGCTCCCCTGGGAGAACAGTATAGAAAACTGAATAAATAGTGTGAAAAGCTTCAGCCTCTGATAACCAGAGCTGGTGTTGTGACATCATAATGCCTCATTCCACCAATAAGAGCCAACCTCATCAGTGATGTCACAATGGCTTCATTGTTCTATACTTGGCTCACTTTTGCTGCATCTTGATTTCTAGAGTGGTGCAGTGGTTAAAGCTACAGCCTCAGCACCCTGAGGTTGTGGGTTCAAACCCTTGTGACCCTGGGCAAGTCACTTAATCCCCCCATTGCCCCAGGTACATTAGATAGACTATGAGTCTGCCGGGACAGACAGGGAGACATGCTTGAGTACCTGAATAAATTCATGTCAACGGTTCTGAGCTCCCCTGGGAGAGTGACATAAAAAATTGAATACCTAAATAAATGTTTCTGTATATCTCTATGGATTGGTGATATGTTAAATTTGAAGTGCAATTTAAAAAAAAGCCTATGTGCTGGATTTCTATCTTGAAAGGAAAACAGAAGCTAGGAATGGAGGCCACACATACCACAATGTTCATCCCCTCCGAAGCCGACAGGACAGACACAGTGATACCTATCCAGGCCCTCAAGAATACATGTGCCTCCATTCTGGCATGGCTGAGAATCGCACGGGTCTGCAAGAAAGGAACTGGAAAATCAGCCTGAGTCAGGATAGTGTTCACATGCCTCGCTGGCCCATCACAAAACTAAACTCATTATTATACCGCAGGGATCTCAAAGTCCCTCCTTGAGGGCCACACTCCAGTCGGGTTTTCAGGATTTCCCCAATGAATAGGCATGAGATCTATGTGTATGCACTGCTTTCAATGCATATTCATTGGGGAAATCCTGAAAACCCGACTAGATTGCGGCCCTCAAGGAGGGACTTTGAGATCCGTGAATCTGTTAAATAAATCCCAATAAATAAATTCATTCTAAGGTGTCTAAGTCCCCATGCAACATGCTATCTATAGAAGTGGTTTCCAACACATCCAGCCAGATGGATTTGTATAATATCCACAAGATAGATTTGCATAGGCTACGTCTACTGTGTGGAACTCTATCTCATGCATATTCATTATGGGCATCCCAAAAACCCAACTTAAGGGCAGTGTTACAAGGACCGGGTTGAGAACCAAGCTCAAGAGCTGGACCAGACCAACAGGAGAGACTGAGAAAGGGTATTTCATAGAAAATCAAGCTACAGTCTCTGTGCTCCAGCTTGGGAATTTAGGGGTAAGTGGTAGCATCAGGATGGGTTTCAGCCACGAGCCGGCCACTGGAGGAATGAATGATGGCTGACCTTTCACCAATGAGCAGAAAGATGAAACAGGCTGCAAAAACGCACAGCCATGACAGCTCAGCTCAGTGGCGTAGTAAGAGGGGGGCAAGGGAGGTGGACCACTCTGGGTGCCATGTTGGTTGGGGCACCGGTACCCCTTCTCCTCTCTGCCCCCGCCTCTTCCCATTTCCTCCCCTTCACGTGTGCACCCTCCCCCCCTTCATGGCGGTCAACAACGTGCTCTTCACGACCCCCATTGGCTCTTCCAGGTGCCACACCAACAGGGTCGCCAGGAGCGGGCTGTTGACCGCCGCGAGCAACAACTTCAACTAGAGGTACAAGGCAAGGGGGGCGTACGCGGTAGGCAGAAGCGGGGGTGGGGATGAGGGCAAGGGAGGAGCGCCTCTCACCCTCGCTATGCCACTGGCTAAACTTATTGGGAGGCAGAAAGAGTGCAAACAAGAACCTGAGAATTTAAGCAGCATTTTAAAGGATCCTGAAAGGTGACAAGTACCAGTGAATAATCTTCCAGTGGCATATTAGTGAGGACAGACCACCCTGTGTGCCATCTTGGTGAGGGCACCAGCACCTCTCCGCCCCCGCACACCACATTCATGCCCTCCCTTCTCCACTCCCTCATACCTCTTTAGATCTTCGCCAGCGCGAGCAACTACTTTGCCCTGGCTCCCTCTGAAATCACTTCCGGTTCATGGGGCCAGGAAGTGATATTAGAGGGAAAGCCAATGCCAGCGCAAGCAGGAGGCCGGAGAAGCTGCTTGTGCTGGCAAAGATTTAAAGAGTGGGAGTGGGAAGGGAGGGCATGAAGGGTAGTGAAGGACACAACAACCCACAACTGCTACTTCTGAGGCAGTGGGCCAGTCTCCACAGGAACAAACTAAAGCCCTGTGATTCTGTTCCCTTTCCAAGCTTGGCCATGTGATGTGAAACCCATGTAAGAGTTGGGGTTTGAGTCGTACCTGGACACACAGTTCTGTAGCACAAGCTCGGGTGTCTTCTGTAAACCTTTTTCCAGCTGAGATATGAGGAAGAGACAATATGTTATAAAGCAAAAGGCTCTGTCCAGGGGTCATTTAAATATCTAATCCACCCATCCATAAAGCCAAGCCTTGCTGCTTAGATGTAAACTTCCTCAGGAAGAGGCTGAACCACTCCTGGATCCATTGACTCTAGTTCAGGGGTGTCAAAGTCCCTCCTCGAGGGCCGCAAACCAGTTGGGGTTTCAGGATTTCCCCAATGAATATGCATGAGAACTATTAGCATACAATGAAAACAGTGCATGCACATAGATCTCATGCATATTCATTGGGGAAATCCTGAAAATCCAACTGGATTGTGGCACTCGAGGAGGAACTTTGACACCCCTGCTCTAGTTTCAGTATGTCTAAGAGCACCAGAATTACAATTTCACAGATATGGGCTTTCCAAACTCATCTAGGGAACCCACAGCTAGTTGGGTTCTCAAGATATCTACAATAGGGTTACCAAACATCTGGATTTCCCAGACATGTCCTTTTTTGAGGACATGTGCGGGGGTCTGGATGGATTTTCAAAACCCGGCACTTTTTCCGGGTATTGAAAAGCTTTCCTCCACATCGTGTCAGGCAGGAGGCCAATGCCCTCCTGCCCGACGAGAGCAGGCAGTGGGGGGCGGGCTGGGGAGGGATTGGGGGTGGAATCAGGGTGTGACAGGGCGAGGATGGGATGGGTAGAACTGGGCGACTTGGGGGCAGGTCTAGGGGTCCGGATTTTCCAAATGGAAAATCTGGTAACCCTGTTTTGGGGTCAGTTTTCAGAATGACGTATGTATTCACCCCTCATTTATTTTTTGCACTCATGTGATTGGTCCCTTCATTATCAGCTGTCAATGCAAGGACCAATCCTCAGGCACAAATCAGTTTTGAATGCAAACTTGTCCATTTACAGACCAATCTCTCTTCAGATTTGATGTTTTAAAAGGGGATTTGTCCTTCCACTGACAGCTGTCAATGAGAGGACCAATCAAAAGAGGACCAGAAATTATTTTTAAAATTGCCCTGTGGCAGCCATTCCCTCCACACCCCACACCCATGGCTCCTGGCTCCTTCTCTCCCTTTTTTCCTTATATCATAACATACACTAGTTGCAGTCCCAGTTAAATTACAAATGAATGTTTCTTATTTTATATGGTTATTTGACTTCTGGCATCAACAAGTTATCAGATGGTTCAGAAGGAACAAGTTGTATTCTGGGATTTATTAATCTACATAAGAGCATAAGAATTGCCGCTGCTGGGTCAGACCAGTGGTCCATCGTGCCCAGCAGTCCACTCACGTGGTGGCCCTCTGGTCAAAGACCAGCACCCTAACCAAGACTAGCCCTACCAGCGCCTGTTCTTGTTCAGCAGGAACTTGTCTAACTTTGTCTTGAATCCCTGGAGGGTGTTTTCCCCTATAACAGTCTCCGGAAGAGCGTTCCAGTTTTCTACCACTCTCTGAGTGAAGAAGAACTTCCTTACGTTTGCACAGAATCTATCCCCTTTCAACTTTAGAGATTGTCCTCTCGTTCTCTCTACCTTGGACAGGGTGAACAACCTGTCTTTATCCACTAAGTCTATCCCCTTCAGTACCTTGAATGTTTCGATCATGTCCCCTCTCAGTCTCCTCTTTTCAAGGGAGAAGAGGCCCAATTTCTCTAAGCTCTCGCTGTACGGCAACTCCTCCAGCCCTTTAACCATTTTAGTCGCTCTTCTCTGGACCCTTTCGAGTAGTACCGTGTCCTTCTTCATGTACGGCGACCAGTGCTGGACGCAGTATTCCAGGTGAGGGCTCACCATAGCCCGATACAGCGGCATGATAACCTTCTCTGATCTGTTCATGATCCCCTTCTTTATCATTCCTAGCATTCTGTTCGCCCTTTTTGCCACCGCCGCACATTGTGCGGACGGCTTCATCAACTTGTTGATCAGAACTCCCAAGTCTCGTTCCTGGGAGGTCTCTCCAAGTACCGCCCAGGACATCCTGTATTTGTGCATGAGATTTTTGTTACTTACATGCATCACTTTACACTTATCTACATTGAACCTCATCTGCCATGTTGATGCCCATTCCTCGAGCCCGATTACGTCACGTACTGTACCATCTTTATGACAAGGGTTACCAGATTTCATCTGGAACAAATGGTAGGGTTACCAGATTTTCCTGAAGGAAAATCCGGACACATGGCCACACCCACAGGCCCACCTAGTTCCTCCCCATTCTGCCCGATGATGTCACTGCATTGCATCTGCACTTGCACGAATGCCCCTTCCCGACCCGATTTTTACAGGAAGCTTTTAAAACCTGGACAAAGTGTCCTCGAAAAGGAGGACCGGTACTCCTAACACATGGCCCTGCCCCATTCCCTGCCCCCACACAATCCTCATCTCTTCTTCCACAAGCTCGGGGCCATATCTGGAGGGCCTCCGAACAGGCGCGGATGCGATGTGATGCGGACGCAATGTAATAATAATAACAGTTTATATACCGCAATACCATTAAGTTCTATGCGGTTTACAAAAGATTAGTGGGGTACAAGTTGAGTTGACGTACAAGTTGAATTAACTTAAGGGATGTGGGGAACAATTGGGAGAAAGGGCAAGAGAGAGGAAAGAGGGAAGTGCGTCAGCTGTCTAGGTCTTTCGGGAATAGGTGGATTTTGAGGCGCTTCCTGAATATCTCATAAGTAGTGGGCAATAGGAGTTGTTCTAGGTCTTTACCCCATAGAGCAGCCTGATGTGAGAGAAGATGCTCGTGGTGTTTTTTTAGTTTGCATCCTCTAACCGGGGGAGAAACGAAGTGCGAGTGGGAGCTTCTCTTGTGTTTGTTGGCTGCGGCTGCGAGCTCAGGGCCTTCCAAAACCTGGATGAACTGACGAGTTTTGGAAATCCCCTTGGGCACCCGGACAGTCCTCTAAAAAAAGGACATGTCCGGGTTTTCACGGACATATGGTAATCCCTTTTAAGACAGAATAACTACAAGTTCCAGATCCAGAATACAATGGGAGAGAAGTGCTTGAGAAAAAAGAACTGGGGCCCTGATGCTCTCAACTTACCATGACTTTAACGTTCATTGCTAAACCAGTTCTAACCAGTTTAATGTTCAAGCATTTTACTCTTCTTGATGCACAAAATGGCTCTGCGTGATATTTTCGATGCCCTGTAGTAGCCTCCGAGAATAGCGTGGAAATGAAGTACAGCAAGCTCATTAATGTTTAGGGTTACCAGATACCTGGATTTCCCAGGCCTGTCCTCCTTTTTGAGGGCAAGTCCAGGGATCATAGTAGATGACGGCAGATAAAGACCCGAATGGGCCATCCAGTCTGCCCAACCTGATTCAATCTAAAAATTTGTTGGGGGGGAGGTTTTCTTCTTCTCCTTAGCAATTTCTGGGCAAGAATTCAAAGCTCTGCCCGGTCCTGTTCTTAGGTTCCAACTACTGAAGTCTCCATCAAAGCTCACTCCAGCCCATCTGCACCCTCCCAGCCATTGAAGCCCTCCCCAGCCCATCCTCCACCAAATGGCCATATACAGACTAGAGAGTTGCACGGGGACAGAAATCCCACCCATCCCCACCCGTCCCCACCAGGATCCTCTCCGTCCCCACCCGTCCCCACAAGGAATTACCTCCATCCCCCCCTCCCCCCCGTCTCATAAAAAGCAGCAATTACTTCTGACAGGATCATCAATTCCACAGTTTCTTTTGCTGTTTTTCTTGTGGAATCTCTTTGATGGAACCCTTTTTTTGTTTTCTGTTCAGGTAATTAACTTTTAAACTCCCTCTTTTACTAAGGCTGACGTGTCCGTTATATTATATGGACAAACCCTGCTTCCAAAGCCTTCCATCTCCATGGGAGTCCCGTTGGCTAGAGGGGGGTCCCCGTGGGAGTCCCGTGGGTTAGGGGGGGGATTCCCGCGGAATCCGCGGGATTCCTGCGATCCCCGTTCCTGTGAAGACCTCTAATACAGACACAGATCGTGCAAGTCTGCCCAGTACTGGCCTTAGTTCTTCAATATTTACTATTCTTTTCTGATTCTAGGTCCGGATGGCTTTTCAAAACCCGGCACTTCATCTGGGGTTTTGAAAATCTTCCTCAAAATCGCATCGGGCAGGAGGGTATCCACAGATGCCACGCAATGACATCCTGCGCATGTGTGCGTCTGACATCATCACGTCACATCCACGTGTGCGCGGACACCCTCCTGCCTGACGAGAGTAGGCAGCGGGGGACGGAGCTGGGGCAGAGCTAGGGCAGGATTGGGGCAGGACCGGGGCGTAATGGGGCAGGGTGGGTGGAACTGGATGGGCCTGGGGGGCAGGTCTAGGAGTCCAGATTTTACTAAAGTACAATCTGGTAACCCTATTAGCATGCGATGCCCAGACATTGCTGGGTGATGCGCACAATGAAGCGCCGGCCTTTAACCCTCCAAAATTACCAGCTGGTCTGGAGGTGCCGGTAGCATTGAACTGTGCGTGTTAAAAGCACATCTCAGGCAAGTGTGTTAAAGGTGTGTCTCCGGCATGTTCATTTAAATTGTATACCAGCAGGACAGCGGTAGGGAGACCAAGTTCCTGGATGCTGTAGGCGATTGCTTCCTGGAACAACTTGTCAAGGAGAATATGACAGGAAACCCAATTCTGGACTTAATTCGAAATGGACTACGAGGACCGGCACAAGGAGTAGAAGTAGAGGGGACGCTGGGAACCAGTGATCACAATATGATCCGCTTCGACCTGGACAAAGGGGCGAAACATCGATCCAGAACGACGAGCATGGCGCTGATCATCCGAAAAGGGAATTACGAAGGGATGAGACTCATGGTGGGGAAGAAGATTAAGAAAAGGATAAGCACTGTAAAAACACTAGAGCAAGCTTGGTCCCTTTTTAAGGACACAGTCACCGAGGCGCAAAGTCTATATATACCACGTATCTAGAGGATAAAGAACCGGCGTGGCTCATTGTAGAGGTGAAGGAAGCGATCAGAGACAAGAAGACTTCGTATAAGGAATAGAAAAGGTCAAAAACGGACGAAAACTGGAAAAAGCACAAACAGCATCAAAGCAGGTGCCCTAAGTTGGTAAGAGAGGCCAAAAGAGACTACTAGGAAAAAATAGCCATGGAGGCGAAGAACTTCAAGCTGTTCTTTTGATATATTAAGGGGAAGCGACCCGCGAAGGAAGCGGTGGGGCCATTGGATGACCATGGAATAAAGGGAGTGCTAAAGGAGGACAAAGCCATCACCGACAAACTGAACACATTTTTTTGCATCTGTGTTTACACAACATACCGGAAGTTGATAGGCAATAAGCGGGAAACAAAGACAGGAAACTGACAGGGTTGACAGTCAGTCTAGAAGAAATATGCAAGCAGATTGATAGGCTTAAAAATGATAAATCCCAAGGACCAGATGGCATCCATCCAAGGGTAATCAAGGAATTGAAAGGGGCTATAGCTGAACTGCTTCAACTAATAGCCAACCTGTCGATCAAATCGGGAAAGATTCCGGAAGACTGGAAGGTGGCAAATGTTATGCCGATCTTCAAGAAAGGTTTGAGGAGTGATCCAGAAAACTACAGGCCGGTAAGTCTGACCTCAGTACAGGGAAAGATGGTAGAGGTGCTGATAAAGGACCGCATTATTCAGCACCTTGACAGAAATGATCTGATGAGGACCAACCAGCATGGCTTCAGCAAAGGAAGATCTTGCTTGACGAACTTGCTGCACTTCTTTGAGGGAGTCAACAGGCAGATAGACAAGGGTGACCTCGTCGACATTGTATATCTGCATTTTCAGAAGGCGTTCGACAAGGTTCTGCATGAACGACTACTTCGAAAAATTGCGAGTCATCGAATCGAGGGTGAAATACTCATGTGGATTAAAAACTGGCTAGCGGATAGGAAACAGAGAGTGGAGGTAAATGGACAATACTCAGACTGGAAAAGCGTCACCAGTTGAGTATGTAGGGTTCGGTGCTTGGATCCATGCTCTTCAACATATTTATAAACGATTTGGAAATTGGTACAACGAGTGAGGTGATTAAATTTGCAGATGATACTAAGTTATTCAGAGTAGTGAAGACGCAGGATTGCGAAGATCTGCAATGTGACATAAACACGCTTGAGAAATGGGCCGCGACATGGTAAATGAGGTTCAATTTAGATAAGTGTAAGGTGATGCATGTTGGTAACAAAAATCTTATATACAAATACAGGATAACCGGGGCGTTACTTGGAGAGACCCACCCAGAAAAGAGACTTGGGAGTGCTTGTAGACAAGTCAATGAAGCCATCTGCGCAATGCATGGTGGCAGCAAAAAGTGCGAACAGAATGCTAGGAATGATTAAGAAAGGGATCATGAACAGATCAGAGAAGGTTATCATGCCGCTGTACCAGGCCATGGTACGACCCCACCTGGACTACTGCATCCAGCACTGGTTGCCGTACATGAAGAAGGACACAGTACTACTCGAAAGGGTCCAGAGAAGAGCGGCTGTGAGTTGCCGTACAGTGAGAGATTAGAGAAACTGGGCCTCTTCTCCCTTGAAAAGAGGAGACTGAGAGGGGACATGATCGAAACATTCAAGATTACATTACATTACATTAGTGATTTCTATTCCACCTTTACCTTGCGGTTCAAGGCGGATTACATAAGAAATTGTTATGATCTTGATGAAGGGAATAGACTTAGTAGATAAAGACAGGTTGTTCACCCTCTCCAAAGTAGAGAGAACAAGAGGGCACTCTCTAAGGTTGAAAGGGGATAGAGTCCGTACGAACGTGAAGAAGTTCTTGTTCACCCAGAGAGTGGTAGAAAACTGGAACGCTCTTCTGGAGTCTGTCATAGAGGAAAACACCCTCCAGGGATTCAAGATGAAGTTAGATAGGTTCCTGCTGAACTGGAATGTATGCAGGTAGGGCTGGTCTCAGTTAGGGCACTGGTCTTTGACCTAGGAGCCGCCACAGGAGTGGACTGCTGGGCACCATGGACCACTGGTCTGATCCAGCAGTGGCAATTCTTTTGTTCTTATGACAGGGGTTGCTGATTGCATGGTGTAAGTTTTTAAAAAAATGCATTTGCATGGTTTGCTGGTATTTCTCCAGACCCCAAATGACGCAGATGATGTGCACCTATGATGCGCTCCAATAAGGCACACCTATGATTTGCGTGCCTACAACGTGTCTTCTCCTGGCGCATGTGCACATTTATGTCTCTTTTCGTGAACTACTCTGCGCCTGTGCCAGCCCCTTTCTCCGACGACTGATCGGATGATATTTCCGCAGATTTCATTTGCGTGCAAAGTTTTTGGGAGCATCGCTCGTCATTTAGAAACTGGAAAATTTACCGCCACTACAACGGCTCACGGGATTTTAATTGCGACTTTAGAGCATCAGGGCCTGAGTCGGGCTCCCCCCGACAGGTCCAAATCATCAAAGATAAGCTAAGACAGAGGGAAAGAGCCAGGCTGACCTATAAAAGGGACACAGGGCTATGGAGACAGGACTGTGGCTCTGTCCTTTTGATCCTTTCCAGCACATGTAGTTCCCTAGTAACTCTTTAATTGTCTCCAGAGTCTTCCGTTCACAGGGGTGCGATTTGATCCTGCATCCTGTTTAGAACACAAAAGACCAAGATGTTAAAGACGTCTTTTAAATGGGAAAGCCTCCTCACCAGGCACTTGCACACAAAAATTGTTGTAACTGCGGTACCCTGCGACTGTGACTCTCATTCACTGCAAAACACTAGCTCCCTGTCAGCTACACATATGTTCTTTCCAAGCCCTTCTGGGGTGTGAGTGGGTGTGGCCTGCTGCAGGGCCTGTAGAGGAAAATATTCAGTATAGCTGCTATCCGACTTTAAATGTATAACTGCAGGTAGATTTTAGACAGTACATAGGGAGGGAAATTCATGAGTCAAGGTTAGGTCATGGAGAATTCCCACAGTATTTTACAAAAGGCATTGCCAAACACAGAACTTCTTGTAAAATAAGTGTAAGACTGCATTTTTAAGGCTCTGTAAGGACAGCAAGAGCAGCAATTTCAAAAAATCATGCTAACCTGGGAAAAGCTTTCTGAAATCGCTGCTTCTGACACCAGCCATGTTCTCCCCCCCCCCCCCCCCATTTCCAGCCACCATCCAATCACCCCTACATCCATAGCTCTCCCTGCATCCATACCCCTTAACCCCACCCCCCTGGACAAGGACACCCCAGCTCTTTATTTCACCCCCTTATATGGCAGCCTGACCCCCGTAGCAGTAGTACCACAAAACTACCACTAGGGGTTATAGGTGTCATTTTGAATCCAGGACTTCAATGGAGCAGGAGCTCCACTCCTGCTCCCCAATAGACACTAGGGACTGCCAGTAAGAGCTGATAGTGGTGGGAGGGGAGATCATGAGGAGGGGGAATCCTTGTCTGGGGGTGTCATAGGAATCGCTATGTGGGAGGGAGCTGTCAGAGGCACATGGATGCTAAGGGGATTGGAGATCAGCGCAGTCTGAATGCAAGGGGGAATTAGAAATTGGAGCAAGATTAGAGGGATGTGGAGGGGGTTACCCCTGGCCTTTGCACCTTCCTCTCCAGCAGACACTTTTTCTTTGTTCAGGGAATAACATGGATTTTTAAAAAATCATATCCACGTGACGTCCCCTGTAAAACAGAACAATCAGAATTATACATTAAGGGCCAAATTCTCTAAGAGGCGCTTAAAGTTAGGTATTTAAGCGCCTAACTTATTCCCCCCCCCCCACCTGCCCTTTTTACAAAACCAAAGCGTGGTGTGTAGTGCCGGACACAACTGTAAAAGCTCCAATGCTTATATGAGATCATATGAGCGTCGGAGCTGTTACCGCTGAGGCCGGCGCTAAAAACTGCGCTATGGATTTGTGAAAAGGGGGTGTTAATTAGCAAAACAGCCTCAATAGTTTCAATTATGAGCTTTAATAATAAAAAAATATATATTTAATTGGTCAATAGCCGCCTACCCAATTCTATAAAAGGTAAGCATCTATCGCACGGGGCCTAGCAGCACCTAACTCCTAAGTGGGTAGGTTTAGGGGTGGAGAAGGACTTAGTTGACGCTAGGGGTGTCCAACCTGCGGCCCCGTGAAGTATTTTGTGCGGCCCCGATTGAGGGCGAGGCAGTGTTTTCCTCTGCTGCCCCTGGGTGTTTACCGTCTTGCCGGCTCCCTCCTCTGTCTTGCTGCAGCGTTTGCCCATTGGTGCAGCCCCAGAAACATTTTTTTCGGCCAATGCGTCCCAGGGAAGCCAAAAGGTTGGACACCCCTGCTCTAAAGGATTTAGGTGTCCTGCAATGTAGTCCAGTAAAACCCTGGCCTACATTACAAGCGTCAGTTTTAAGCTAGGCACGATTCTGTAAAAGGCACCTAAGCTTGATCGATATGCAATAGGCACCTTTCTTAGACGCAATTCACAGAATCTGGCCCTTAGCGCCCAGAGATTTTTTTTTTAAGTATTTATGCAGTTGGCAGCGCTCTCGTGCTATTTAATAATGCCATAATTTTTTGCACGTTAGCTCAGTAGTGGCCGCAGTTGCAGTGGCGGCAGCAGGGCAAAGCAGGAGCCAGCATTTGCCCCCATGCTTCCGTCTGGTTCAGCATTTGCCACCTCACCTCCTTGCCCCTTTTCCAGCATCTCTCCCTTGCCCTCTTCCCCAGCATGAAATCCTCCCTTCCCTTCTCCATCTGCCTCCTCCTGACCCCTCTTCTCCACCAATTGCCACCACCACCATATCTCCCCCCCAACCACCAAATTCTCCCAGCTTCTCCTTGGCTATCTCAGTTCAGTTATAGAGCCTTGGCTGCCTCTATACCAGGGGTTACCAGATGTCCGGGAAAACCCAGACATGCACTCTTTTAGGAGAACTGTCTGGGTGCCCGGACGGACTTTCCAAAATCTGGTCCTTTGTTCAATCTTTGGAAAGCCCCAACCTCTGGCCATGTCTGGAGGGCCTCTGAGCATGTGCGGATGATGTCATATGCCCTCCAGATGTGGCCCAGAGGTCGGAGAAGAAAAACAAGGCTTTGTGGAAGCAGGGCTGGAGCGGATTAGGGTGGGGCCGTGTGTCTGGTAACCCTATCTATGCCCCATCTGTGCCAGTCATGCAAGCATGTTCAAAACTCACAGACCAGCACATCCTATACACAGATCTTATGGATCATAAGACCAGCGTACTGAAAACTCCAGCCTTCATGTTTGCAACCCGTGTTTTACTAAGTAAGGGATTGTTGAAGACAGAATTGCAGTGTTGCATTTTTGGCTTCAGGTGGCCAGTCTCCTAAATGAATAAACAGATACTTTTAGCTGGCAAAGATGTGTCTAAATCTATTTCAAATTAACTGCACTCAGGTGCATATGATTTTGATTATAAAATACATGCTTTTTTGCACTATCCAGGGCTTTTCTCAGGGGAGAGTGTGGTGCAGTGGTTAAAGCTACAGCCTCAGCACCCTGAGGTTGTGGGTTCAAACCCATGCTGCTCCTTGTGACCCTGGGCAAGTCACTTAATCCCCTCCTTTCCCCAGGTACAAATTTAAGACTGTTAGGGGAAAACCTACTGCATTTGAAGGCAAGTCACTTGAGCTCAGGCCTGGGAAGGAGAGCAATCTAATCCAAATTCAGTATGTTTATGTGAACATAATGCGAGGGTGAATCAAAAAGGAAAGGCAAAATACATGCAACGTCTTTAACTGCAAGCATTTGAACGTGTCACTTTTCCACATAGTCCCCATGCATTTGTTGTATCGTTCAACTAGCTTCTGCATTCCTGCAGAGAAGAAGTTTTTCGGCTGCTCCCAAAGCCAGGTGAGCACTGCTTCCTTTACTTTTGCTCTCTGGGTTGCAGCGATGCCCCCATGTCTCGTCGCTGGTGACAATTCTCTTCTTCACAGCGTCTCAGGAACTGGGTCACAACCTCCACACGCCATTGCTTGTGCAGATCAGTAAGCTCTTAGGGATCCCGACGTGCGCAGACTTTCCTGTATCCCAGGTCATCATGCATTACGGCAAATGAAGATTCGTAGCTGATATCCAAATTTGCAGCCACATGAGACACCGTCATCCGTCGGTCTTCTCTAATCAAGGCATCCGCCATGCCAATGTGCTCTTGTGTGCGCGATGATCTTCATCGGTTCCACCTGTTCTTCCCGCTTCAAACCTTTTTACCCACTCATAAACCTTTCTCTGATTCATGGTTCTATGTCCAAAGTGAGTCAATATCCGACAGGGAATTTCTACAGGCTTCACTCCCTCTGCCCAAAGAAAGCGCACCACGGCACGTTGTTCCTCGATGGTGCAATCTTGCAATGGAGCATCCATGTTTCTTACCTCATAGCTGCCACATGACTAAAGGCCGAGTGCCGCACTAGGCGTGGACGAACTATCCAACAGGCAATGCACGAGTATATAAGTTGCATTTTGCTAGCTCTGTTCCGGTTATTACATAATTTAACAATTGCCTTTAATTTCTGATTCGCCCTCGTATTAACATTCTCACTGTACATTTCAAATTCAGCAGCACAACACCGTAAAGAAGACAGAACAGAGAAGGCATAACAGCTACTAAGGCCAAGGGGCAACAGCCGTGCCTGAGCTGCTGTCCTCAGGAGGCTACCACATGTGGCTACAACACACACTGCAAAAAGTGTGTGTGCGTAGGATTACCGTATTTTATAATGAATAAACATGGATGCATGGCCCCGCCCTGTTTTACCTCAGCCTCGTCTTGTTCCACCTCCAGCCCCACCCCATTTCACCTCCAGCCCCACCCTGTTCTGCCTCCAGCCCCACCTCATTCTACTTCCAGCAACACCTTGTTCTGCCTCAGCCTCGCCCCATTTCACCTCCAGCCCCACCCTGTTCCGCCTCCAGCCCCACCCTGTTCTGCCTCCAGCCCCGCCTCATTCTGCCTCCAGCCCCACCTTGTTCTGCCTCAGCCCCACCCCATTTCCCCTCCAGCCCCACCCTGTTCCGCCTCCAGCCCCACCCTGTTCTGCCTCCAGCCCCGCCTCATTCTGCCTCCAGCCCCACCTTGTTCTGCCTCAGCCCCACCCCATTTCCCCTCCAGCCCCACCCTGTTCTGCCTCCAGCCCCGCCTCATTCTGCCTCCAGCCCCACCTTGTTCTGCCTCAGCCCCACCCCATTTCCCCTCCAGCCCCACCCTGTTCCGCCTCCAGCCCCACCCTGTTCTGCCTCCAGCCCCGCCTCATTCTGCCTCCAGCCCCACCTTGTTCTGCCTCAGCCCCACCCCATTTCACCTCCAGCCCCACCCTGTTCTGCCTCCAGCCCCGCCTCATTCTGCCTCCAGCCCCACCTTGTTCTGCCTCAGCCCCACCCCATTTCCCCTCCAGCCCCACCCTGTTCCGCCTCCAGCCCCACCCTGTTCTGCCTCCAGCCCCGCCTCATTCTGCCTCCAGCCCCACCTTGTTCTGCCTCAGCCCCACCCCATTTCCCCTCCAGCCCCACCCTGTTCTGCCTCCAGCCCCGCCTCATTCTGCCTCCAGCCCCGCCTCATTCTGCCTCCAGCCCCACCTTGTTCTGCCTCAGCCCCACCCCATTTCCCCTCCAGCCCCACCCTGTTCTGCCTCCAGCCCCGCCTCATTCTGCCTCCAGTCCCACCTTGTTCTGCCTCAGCCTCGCCCCATTTCACCTCCAGCCCCACCTTGTTCTGCCTCCAGCCCCACCTTATTCTACTTCCAGCCCCACCTTGTTCTGCCTCAGCCTCGCCCCATTTCACCTCCAGCCCCACCCTGTTCTGCCTCCAGCCCCGCCTCATTCTGCCTCCAGCCCCACCTTGTTCTGCCTCCAGCCCCACCTTATTCTACTTCCAGCCCCACCTTGTTCTGCCTCAGCCTCGCCTCATTTCACCTCCAGCCCCACCCTGTTCCGCCTCCAGCCCCACCCTGTTCTGCCTCCAGCCCCGCCTCATTCTGCCTCCAGCCCCACCTTGTTCTGCCTCAGCCCCACCCCATTTCACCTCCAGCCCCACCCTGTTCTGTCTCCAGCCCCGCCTCATTCTGCCTCCAGTCCCACCTTGTTCTGCCTCAGCCTCGCCCCATTTCACCTCCAGCCCCACCTTGTTCTGCCTCCAGCCCCACCTTATTCTACTTCCAGCCCCACCTTGTTCTGCCTCAGCCTCGCCCCATTTCACCTCCAGCCCCACCCTGTTCTGCCTCCAGCCCCGCCTCATTCTGCCTCCAGCCCCACCTTGTTCTGCCTCCAGCCCCACCTTATTCTACTTCCAGCCCCACCTTGTTCTGCCTCAGCCTCGCCCCATTTCACCTCCAGCCCCACCCTGTTCCACCTCCAGCCCCACCCTGTTCTGCCTCCAGCCCCGCCTCATTCTGCCTCCAGCCCCACCTTGTTCTGCCTCAGCCCCACCCCATTTCACCTCCAGCCCCACCCTGTTCTGCCTCCAGTCCCACCTTGTTCTGCCTCAGCCCCGCCCCATTTCACCTCCAGCCCCACCCTGTTCTGCTTCCAGCCACGCCTCATTCTGCCTCCAGCCCCACCTTGTTCTGCCTCAGTCTCGCCCCATTTCACCTCCAGCCCCACCCTGTTCCGCCTCCAACCCCACCCTGTTCCGCCTTATTCCGCTTCCAGCCCCACCTTGTTCTGCCTCAGCCCCACCCCATTTCATCTCCAGCCCCACCCTGTTCCGCCTCCAGCCCCACCCTGTTCTGCCTCCAGCCCCGCCTCATTCTGCCTCCAGCCCCACCTTGTTCTGCCTCAGCCCCACCCCATTTCACCTCCAGCCCCACCCTGTTCTGTCTCCAGCCCCGCCTCATTCTGCCTCCAGCCCCACCTCATTTCACCTCCAGCCCCACCCTGTTCCACCTCCAGCCCCACCCTGTTCCGCCTCCAGTTCTGCCCCATTCCATCTCGTCTCTTTTTTTTCCAACCTCCAGGCCGCATCTGGAGGGCCTCCTGCATGAACAGATGCATGCAACATTATCCACACATACTTGTTGAAGGCCCTCCAGATGCAGCTGCTGCTCAGGGATTTCCAAAACCTAGATATACTGTGACTTTTGGAAAGTCCGTTCAGGAACACGGACAGTCTTCTAAAACCAGGATATGTCTGGGTTTTCCCAGACGTCTGGTAACCCTATGTGTGCACCATATGTCATTTTCTTTTCTTCTAAAGTGACAATTTGACACCGTGTTTCTCACTCTCTGAGGCCACCCCTACGTGGGCAGTCCCGCATGGTTACCTGGGGGCACTGCACTGCAGACTGTGGTGTTTGTCAGTGTGCTGGACAGCCCGTTCACCGCATCGTCCACGTGCTCTGCAAACAGCACATGCTGCTCCATGGGGTCACTGGCCAGAGAGTGGAGCTCTTCCCACCTGCACAGCAAAACACAGCACCAACACCTAAGCATGCCACCATCACAGAGCTCAGAGAAGCATCTGTTTATCAGGTAAGTGGTCTTTAAGCAAATAATAACCTAAAGGTCCTTATTTTAGAAATTCCATTTGTGATCTGGAAATATAAATGCCTGCACATGAAAACCTGGTTTCGGAAAGCTGGTATTTACATGTGCAAATCTACATTTTGCGTATATTGCAAGGGGCAAGGTGAGTGTAGTGTAGTGGTGTAGTGAGGGGAGAGGCAGGGGGCAGATCGCCCCAGGCACCATCTTGGTAGGGATGCCATCTTGGTAGAAGTTCCGTCACCTCTCTGCCCCCCCACCCCACCATGCCACACTCACGCTCTCCCTTTTTCTCCCTCCCTCTTTAAATCTTCACCACCGCAAGCAACTTCTCTGGCATGGTTCCCCTCTGAAATCACTTCTTTTTTCCAAAATACTAGGACTAGGGATCAATCAATTAAGCTACTAAGCAGTAAAATTAGAACAAATTGGAAAAAATATGTCTTCACTCAATGTATAATTAAATTCTGGAATTCGTTACTAGCGAATATGGTAAAAGCAGTTTGCTTAGCAGGGTTTAAAAAAGGGTTGGACAAGTTCCTAAAAGTCCATAAGCCATTATCAAGATGGGAAAATCCACTGCTTATTTCTAAGATAAGCAGTATAAAATTTGTTTTCCTCTTTTGGGATCTTGCCAGTTACTTGTGACCTTGATAGACCACTGGGCTTGATGGACCTTTAGTCTGATCCAATATGGCAATTCTGCTTATGAGCAAACTTAAGCAATGAAATACAAATGAATATATGTGAAATTCATGGGCACTGAATGTAAGTAAAGATGTGCATGCAAGCATTATAGCAACAAAACAAAGAGAAAAGTTCCAACCTAAAACTTCAGTAAAAAACAACCGAGAGCAAACAAAACAAAACTGCAGATCTGTACAAGACGTAGGCAAAATTTATTGTGACAAAATAATTATATGCAAACCCTTTTACCAATCAGGGGACCCGACACGGTCCGTGTTTCAGACAAACCTTCGTCAGGGGTCCATGGTAAAAAAAGGGGGGGGAAACAAAAAAAGTCACAAAAAACTGTAGAGTTTTTTTACCATGGACCCCTGACGAAGGTTTGTCCGAAACACGGACCGTGTCGGGTCCCCTGATTGGTAAAAGGGTTTGCATATAATTATTTTGCCACAATAAATTTTGCCTACGTCTTGTACAGATCTGCAGTTTTGTTTTGTTTGCATGCAAGCATTATGACACATACATTAGGAAATTTGACAATCTTGACCATATATGTGTGATAGAATAAGAGGGACATGCCTGGAACATCTCACCTCGGAAATCTGACTCCTACTGCAAAGATTATGACACCGCTGTCCTTCAGCTGCTGGGCCAGGGGTAACAAAGGGCCCTGGGATTTCCCATCAGACAGAATGATGAGGACCTTGGGGGTGGAGGAGTCTCTTCCACCAGGGTAACCTTTCCGTAGGACATACTTCAGAGCCAGACCTGTCTCTGTGCTCCCACCTCTGAGGGAAGTCAAAGAGAGGAAAATGCAGTCATTATTCCATGCAGGAAAAAGGAAAGGTGGGGGTGAGAGGAGCACATATGGGGTCTCTGGAACTAAAATACAGTCTTTAGTAGCTTACATAAGAAGGTTCTTAAAACCCTCAAGTAAAAATCATGAGAAACTGGCAAGATAGAATGTAGACTTTCATTCCAGCCAAACTGGATTGGTTGAAACAAATTGATCTCCTCAATACAACCTTTTTCAAATTCACTGCTCCTTTTTGAAAGATAACATCAGTAAGAAATAGGGCGATACCAAATATTCATAATCAATTTGGCCCTGAATCGAGACCCAATTACATTATTTGTATTCGGCCGAACAGGAATTTACATATTAATACAAATAATCAGGGGCTTTACTGTGCTAAACCCAATATCCATTATTTGTATTCGATATTCGTATTCAGCCGAATAATATTTTTCATGATTTGTATTTGGCCAAATAGTACGAGGGTGATTTGAAAAGTTGGGTAGAAAAGCAAGTGAAACAACGTAGTCTCTATTGAGGGCTATACACATTATCCAGCGAGTTTCCAGTTTTTTCGTATTGTAGGAAAAATATCATACAAAATAACTGAAAACTTGCTGGACTAAGCATATAGCCCTATATAGAGACTACGTTGTTTCACTTGCTTTTCGATCAAACTTTTCAAACCACCCTCGTTATATTTGGCCAAATACGAATCATGAAAAATATTATTCAGCTGAATATGAATACTGAACTCAAATACAGGCAGTCCACCGGTTAAGAACAGGTTTTTTAAACCGTTCTTAAGTTGAATTTGTATGTAACTTGGATCCTAGTATTCTTCCCACCTTCTCCACCTCCTTTAGGCCCCTCTTGCATCCCTTTCTATCCATCCCACTGTTCCCTCTCATCCACCACACCCAACATTACTCCCTCTCATCTCTCTCTTCCCCATTCATCTCTACCTCACATCTTTCCCACCACCATGTCCAATAATTCTCTCTCCTTCCCTATGCCCAACAATTCTCCTTTCTTCATCTCCCAATGTGCACCATCTCTTTCCCTCTCACTCAGACACCCAATTCACCCGTTCTATTCCCTCCCCCACCTCAGCATCTCTATCCTTCACTCCCTCCATTCTTCCATCCTATGGCTCATGCTCCTCTCCATCCCTCCATTCTGTGTCCCAAGTTCATGCCCCCTCCCTCCTTCCTTCCATCCTTTGTCCATCCTGTGTTCCAACGCACCCCTCTCTCTCCCGCCCTCCCTTCATTCTGTGCCTCAAGTACGTGCCTCCCTCCAGTGGGTGTTTACGTTCTGGCAGGCTCCCTCCTCCTTCCAGCCTCCGGCAGCAGCTCCCACACCAGAGGGAAGGCTTCCAGCTCAGCCACAGGACATGCATAGGAGCCGCTACCCGTGGCTTTATGCAGAGAAACGACTGTGGCTTGAAGGAGGAGGGAGCTGGCCAGAAGGTAAACTCCCACCGGAGGGAGGCACATACTTGGGGCACAAAATGGAGGGAGGGAGAGAGAAGGGTGTGTTGGAACTGGGGAGGGAGGAAGAGGGGCGCATTGGGATGCAGGAGGGAGGGGAAGGGGTGCGTTGGGACTCAGGAGGGAAGGAGAGGGGTGTGTTGTGATGCAAAACCACCTGAAAAAGTGAAAAATGTGAGTTTTGTAGCTCGGTTCCTTTTTGGCTGCCCTTAGAGGACCATTTTTGTAAAATCCAATATATATGTGTGTAAGTGATGGTACTTCTAAAAGCACATTGCAAAGCCTGTGGCCCCTCTTTACACATTCACAGACCCGCACGTTCACAGGCTCTCTGTTTTTTGGAACGGGCTTCTCTTTAAACTGGCCGTTTCCTCTGTTCATGCCACCGATACACAGGTTCCGTTTTCAGTGCTGAGAGAAAACTCCCAGAAGCGTTTCTCATTCCCCCCCACCCCCCTCATTTCATTTGCTTTGCTTTTCTCAGATTCTTCCATATTTCGTTTTTTTTTTTTGAGCCTGTAACAGAATGAATAGGTTCATGAAACGGAGCTCTACCTGAACGCGATTTTTCGGGTCTCTCTTTTCACTTCCTGCCTGGAGAAGTAAGTGTCGAGTGGAAATTCCAGCCAGGGTGTGGCGCTGTACTGCAGGACCCCCACTCGGACCTGATAATGAGATAAATCTCATGTTAGACAGGAAGACGCAGCATGTAAGACATAGACATCCGCCTCTTGGTCCCCCTCTCTTAGCATCTCTCCTCTCTAGCATCCACTGCAGGCCCCCCTACCCCGTCCCCATCATCTGTCCCTGCTCCTTTTCCCTCTCATTTTGCCCCACCATTTCTGTCCCATTCTCTTGTACCCAGTCCTTTTTTCCCTTCAACATCCTCTCCTCCTCCCTGCCTCTTGTGTCCTCTGCCTTACCAAGACTTTACTCCTCACAAGGGTTACCAGATTTTCATAAATGAAAATCCGGGCCCATGGCCCCGCCCACAGGCCCGCCCTGTTCTGCCCGGCCATGTTCCTCCTGAGTCATGCCCTGTTTTTACCCCAGCCCTGCCCCCCTCGTCGAGACTACATCTACGCATGCACTGTGCATGACGTTACCGCGTTACATCCGCTCATGCGCAGATGCTGTCCTGGACAAAGTGCCAGGTTTTGAAAAGCCATCCGGAGCCCCGGACATGTCCTCGAAAAGGACACGTCCGGGGAAATCCGGAAGTCTGGTAACCCAACTCCTCGCTGCAGCAGCCGAGTGGCAGGAGCCGCTCTTCCTCTTCTGAATTAGCCCCCCATGAATACCCTACAGAGAACATTTTCCCCCAAACCTGTCCTGGAGACTCTCATCCTCTCCAGCATTCAGGAATTCCACAAGGAATATGCTCCCGATAGGCGTACATATACAGAACATAAAAATGTATTTCTGTAACGCAAAAGTTCTATGCGGTTTGCAAAATAGACTAAAACACTACACATATACAGCTGAATATAATACATTCATTTCCTAAGAATCTTGTGAACAAATACGTTTTCAGTTGCTCCTCAAATGCTGATGTGAGCATTTATGAGAGAGGAGTATAGGCGTTGTGCCAGCAGACAGCATTCATTTTCCTTGTGGCACGACACTCTTCTTTGATTGATTTGTGGTCAGATTCATTCGAGTGTCAGTATACCTCGCATATCATCATGAAACATAGAAACATAGAACATGACGGCAGAAAAGGGCCACGGCCCATCTAGTCTGCCCACACTAATGGCCCACCCCCTAACTACCTCCATGAAGAGATCCCACATGCCAATCCCATCTTTTCTTAAAATCTGGCACGCTGCTGGCCTCAATTACCTGTTGTGGAAGATTATTCCAGCAATCAACCACCCTTTCGGTGAAGAAATATTTTCTGGTGTCGCCATGAAATTTCCCACCCCTGATTTTCAACGGATGCCCTCTTGTTGCCGTGGGTCCTTTAAGTAAAAAGAGATCCACCTCGATACGGCCTGTGACATATTTGAACGTCTCGATCATGTCTCCCCTCTCTCTGCGTTCCTCGAGTGAGTATAGCTGCAACTTACCCAGCCGTTCCTCATACGGGAGATCCTTGAGTCCTGAGACCATCCTGGTGGCCATTCGCTGAACTGACTCAGCTCTCAGCACGTCTTTTTGGTAATGTGGCCTCCAGAATTGTACACAGTATTCCAGATGGGGTCTCACCATGGATCTGTACAACGGCATTATGACCTCGGGCTTAAGGCTGACGAAACTTCTACGGATACAGCCCATGATTTGTCTAGCCCTGGATGAAGCTTTCTCCATTTGATTGGCAGTCTTCATGTCTTCGCTAATGATCACACCCAAGTCACGTTCTGCTACAGTCCTTGCTAGGATCTCACCATTTAGGGTGTAAGTCCTGCATGGATTTTTGCCGCCAGGACTTACACCCTAAATGGTGAGATCCTAGCAAGGACTGTAGCAGAACGTGACTTGGGGGTGAACATTAGCCTGAGGCAGGCCTGTTGGCCGAAACATGCACATGTCGAGTCAATTTGATGTTTCAACAATAAAGATCGTCATTTCACCAGACGGATTGAAGGACACTTTTTTAGTGCACATCATTCTCTTTCGAACAATTCCACTCTGGTTGTTGCAGATGTGAGCATTTATCCCATACTGCAGCTTGAAACAACAGGAGACACTGATGATATTTTTTTATGACAACCTTTGACTGAAGGAAAGGTAAATACAGCCTGCGGGCGTCGAGTGTACCATGAATTAACAAATGTGAACGAATCCACAATATAATTAGGTGCAAGGCCGAACAATCTATATATATATATAAAATCGGAGGTATGTATGTGTGTATGTGCCGCGATCACGCAAAAACGGCTTGACCGATTTGAACGAAACTTGGTATGCAGATCCCTCACTACCTGGGGTGATATGTTCTGGGGGTCTCGCGGCCCTCCTGCACACGTGGGCGGAGCTACAAACATAAAATCAGATTTCACCCATTCATGTCAATGGAAAAAAATGTAAAAAGCTGCCATTCTCACAGTAATTCACAAACGGCTTGACCGATTTGAACGAAACTTGGTATGCAGATCCCTCACTACCTGGGATGATATGTTCTGGGGGTCTCGCAGCCCACCTGCACACGTGGGCGGAGCTACAAACAGAAAATCAGATTTCACCCATTCATGTCAATGGAAAATATGTAAAAAGCTGCCATTCTCACAGTAATTCACAAACGGCTTGACCGATTTGAACGAAACTTGGTATGCAGATCCCTCACTACCTGGGGTGATATGTTCTGGGGGTCTCGCGGCCCACAACTCTATTTTGCTTGCTCAAGGGTGGGTTCACCCAAGAATTTATATGTTCTTGCTCCAGGAGGTGAAACTAAAATTGTTGTTTATAATCACGTTTTGCGTTAGTTGTATTGTATTCATTTTGTCAAATATTTCACTTTATAATTTGAATATTGTACTTTTTATTAAGCTGTAAAAAAATACTTTCATTCACCACTATAAAGTATCTTTATTTGAATCCATTTACAGTGTTATTGCTATAATTAAATACCCGTGCAACGCCGGGGCATCAGCTAGTATCTTATAACAAATGCAACCAACTTTAAATTTCCCACGAGCCTCGACTGGCAACCAATGCAATTCATGGAAAAAAGGGGTGACATGATCAAACTTTTTCAGATTAAAGATCAGCCGAACGGCAGCATTCTGAATAATGTGCAATCTACATAGATTTTATGAGTAACCAGCAAAGTAGACAATATTACAATAATCCCAACTGGCTCAGAACCAATGACTGAACCAATAATCTAAAACAGTGTCCCACTGCACAGGGCAAGAGGCCGGTTGGCCCCAGCGACATGTTGCGGATACCGCTGCCAGCACTCAGGAAAAAAAGCAGACTGGCGCACTCAAGAGGGGCGGGAGGTAGCTGTGGGACTTGGGGGGGTGAGAGAAAGTGCTGAACTCGAGGGAGAGGGAAGGGAGACGTGCTGGATCTCCTGCAGGAAAGAAGGGGCACTCAGGAAGGACAATGAGAAGGTGCTGGACTCGTAAGGGAAGGGAGAAAGTGCTGGACCCACAGGGAAAAGATGGAGGAAGCCAAAGGGAGTGGGACTGGATATATGGTAGGGAGAGAGACAAGAAGTGAGAGACTATGTCAGAGCATAGGGGACAGTATGGAAGTCAGGGGAGGGAGAGGTGGTGGACCCTTAGAGGGAGATGGAGGAAAGAAGAGGAAGAGACATTGTATGTGTGAGGGAGGAAGACAGGTTGGGCTGACCCAGTAAAACTATATTCTTTTTTGGCACCAAGGCACAATGAACCTGGTGCCGTGGCCAGAAGTGCACAGATGTTGATGGCCGCACATGCGTGGAGGCCTTCCAGCCGGACCCTGAACCTGTTCCTTTGCCGGTGGAGGAGAGGAGTAGAGTAGTCGGCTGATAGCCTAGAGCAGTGGTTCCCAACCCTGTCCTGGAGGAACACCAGGCCAATTGGGTTTTCAGGCTAGCCCTAATGAATATGCATGAAGCAAATTTGCATGCCTATCACTTCCATCATATGCAAATCTCTCTCATGCATATTCATTAGGGCTAGCCTGAAAACCCGATTGGCCTGGTGTTCCTCCAGGACAGGGTTGGGAATCACTGGCCTAGAGGACGTCCTTATTGCCGCGAGAGGCATATCCGGTAAGCAGTCAGCCAGTGCCTCTCCTCCTTGCCGACGTCTCATGGCTCACTTGGAATCTGGAACACAGTTTGCGATACACTGATCTAAAAGATGAGCCATTCCAATCTAGGCATATCTGTCTTCATAGCACACATCCTGAACACTGGACTGCCTAGGGCAGGGGTGTCAAATGTCGGTCCTCGAGGGCCACAATCCAGTCGGGTTTTCAGGCTTTACCCAATGAATATGCATGAGATCTACATACATACAATGAAAGCAGTGCATGCAGATAGATCTCATGCATATTCATTGGAGGAATCCTGAAAACCCGACTGGATTGTGGCCCTCGAGGGCCAACATTTGACACCTCTGGCCTGTGGAGTAACCAGTAGGAGGCTCTGATTTATGAATTTTAGATATTAATAGGGTTACCAGATGTCACCCTACCAGATGTCCTCTTTTTAGAGGACTGTCCAGGTGCCTGGAGGGATTTCCAAAACCTGGCAGTTTGGGTTTTGGAAGGCCCCCAAACTCAGAGCCGCAGACATTGACACGATGATGTCGCAAGCATGCGCAATGATGTCATCGTGTCGCCATCCGCCAATGTGCAGAGGTCCTCCAGACACAGCACTGAGCTCAGGGAAGGAGATAGAAGGTCTGCGTGGGAGGGGGGGAGGGTGGGGCCAGATGTCCTTCCTTTTTTAAAGAGGAAATCTGGTAACCCTAGCTGTTAAGACACCTTTTATATAGATAGAAATACAGGACTAAGCAGTCAGAGGCAGCGCTCTCCGCTAATATTCAGCTGCCCTTATTAGTTAATGCCACTTACTATCACCACTAATCACGAAACAAAGTCAATTATTTTGTGGGCGATTCATGGGTGGAGTCAGCACTTAATCGTCTGAGTCGAGCAGCCAAACTGGACCGTATAAAAGTCAGTCCTATTTTTATGTGGTCTCATTTAGGTTAAGTGATGAATAAGAACGTAAGAATAGCCTTATTGGGCCCTTTGCAGGGCCACATTTTGCACTTGTAGGTACTTGGAAGGCCTCAGAAAAAATAGTTCATGTCTTATTAAAGAAATGACAATTTTGCATGAGGTAAAACTCTTTATAGTTTATAAATCTTTCCTTTTGGCTAAGTCTTAATAATAATATTGTCATTTATATGATCAAGAAACAGTTTTATTTTACTTTTGTGATTATGATAAACATACCGAGGACCTCAAAATAGGACCTGGCGAGCCGCATGTGGGTCCTGGGCCGCAAGTTTGAGACCACTAGGTCAGACCAATGGTCCATGTAGCCCAGAATCCAGTCTTCACAGAGGCCAATCCAGGTCATAAGTACCTGGCAAAACCCCAAATAGTAGCAGCATTCTATACATTAACATTGCACTTAACTGCATAAGAGTTAGCCGTCTGGTTCCTGGACATAACCCAGCACTGAATACCCAGGGATAACACTGCCAGCAGCTAAATATCAACCCCGCGGTTAACTGGACTTAACTGTCTGGAGATACGCACATTCTTATGGATAGTTTCAGAGATGTTTTCAAATGGTATACACTCTGCCACTAATGCATCTATTCTGTGGTCTCATTCTACGTTTCACAGGTGTTACTGTGTTTGAAGGGAGGGACTCGTAGTCTGTGTGGGACCAGGTCACTGTGCCCTTCTGCACCTCCCCGGCAACTATATTGGGACTGAAGAAAATGCAAATCAATACATTTCTTCATGAAAAACCAGGGCAGCTTGCTATGGATCCTGCTGCAGGCCGAAGCTGCACTGTTGCCCAGTAGTGCTGCCTGATTCAGGGGAAAAAAATTTTGATTAGATTCGATTTGGCCCATTGAATTGATTTTTCAATTCGGTTCAATTCACTTTTCCCACCCAATTGGGTATCTTTTTTTTTTTTTTTTCTCAAACGTCCCGGCAGGTTTATTTTGTAGCCTCTTCACCCACCCCACCCACCCTTTGCCCTCACCAACCCCACGCCAGTGCTGTGGTGTAAACAAAATAAGCAAAAAAGATTTTCCTCTCTCTGTTAGATCCTAGCTCATGCTCGCTAACACCAGTTTTGACAAGATACATACACATTTCAAATCGGACATATTGTAATTACAAAATAGAAAATAAAATGATTTTTTTCTACCTTTTGTTGTCTGGTCATTTTATTATTCAGATCATGTTGGTCCCAGGCTCTGGTTTCTATTTGTCTTCTGTTAACTCGCTCACCAGGGTCTCCTGCCCATTTGAAGTTTTCTTCTTTCTCCGTGCTCACCATTCATCTTCCATCTCTGGACCTTCCTTTCCACTGCCATATCCAACATTTCTGTTTTTTCCCCCCACTGTCTACCATCTCTCTCTTTCTGCCTTGTGCCCTGGGTCAAGCCTTTCTATTCCCCTGCATGCAGCATCTCGCCCTTTCTCCACTCCATTATGTGTAAAATTTCTTTCTCTCCAAGCACCATCTCTCTTTTCCATGCATGCATTTTGCTTATTTATTTTGGTGACTATTACATTCCTGTCATCAAATGTAACTAACCCTAGGGTCTGGCATCCATTACCCTGCTATTATTCTGAGCAGACTTATTATTCCAAACTGCTCACCAATTACAGGCAACATGTCGGCTCATAAAGGGCTTACAATTGCTGGACTCTTCTTCAGTAAGCTGTCTTCATACAAGCAACATTTTTGTGTAAGCTACTTCTTAGAAAGTTTTGGGGTTGGTTGTTTTTTTTTTTTTTAAAGTTGTCTGTTTCCTGTTTTACAAAAGAATAATCCCTTCTGGCAGCATAAGAAAGAAACTTTGTTCTGTTGGTTTCCCCATCAACAGGCCTTAATCACAACTGCCTCATTCAATAGGGATGCTCTTCTGTCTTCTTTAATGAGGATGGGAAGCATTCTGGTAGTCCTTCTGGGGTTCATCAGTAAAGTAGGAAAGCAGAACCACTAAGCTACCCAGCTTCACAGAAAGGACGTGGTTTAAGACGTTTGCTCCTATAAAGACAGACAAGGCAGTAGGTTGTAAAGCAACCAACTCAATAATGCTACATTGCCTGACCTCTCATGGCATCCTCTCTTCCCCAGAGAACAAAAACCAAAAGAGACTGTGGAGAATGATGATGTTCTGGATGCAACTTTATTGGTGTATTATTCCAAGACAAAAAATACACTTCCACATATGTTGCGGTATACCATCTGTGTTTCGGCGGACACGCCTTCCTCAGGGGTCCAGATTGATGTAAATACACAAATGTGGATGAACAAACAGATTTTTTAAAATTTTTTATAATTTATATTCCGCATATCCTACAATTCTATGCAGATTACAAATTCTTCAGGTACTCAAGCAATTTTCCCTAACTGTCCCGGTGGCTCCCGCTCTATCTAACGTACCTGGGGCAATGGGGACTAAGTGACTTGCCCAGGGTCACAAGGAGCAGTGCAGGATTTGAACCCACAACCTCAGGGTGCTGAGGCTATAGCTCTAACCACCGCACCACACACTCCCAAAGACAGTGGAGTGTTTTTCAAGTTTGCTCTACATAGGAGCGGGTTTTTCTATCTGTTTGTTCGTCCACATTTGTGTATTTACATCGATCTGGACCCCTGAGGAAGGCGTGTCTGCCGAAACACGGTCCTGTTGCACCGCAACATATGTGGATGTGTATTTTTTTGTCTTGGAATAATACACCAATAAAGTTGCATGAAAAACATCAGCGTTCTCCACAGTCTGTTTTGGTTTTTGTTCTCTGGACTCTCTTTTCTGTGGAGTTACTGAGTCATCACCACCCCCTCCTTTTTTGTTGCTGATCCTTTCTTCTCCTTCAGTCCTAGCAGGGCTATGCTTTCCTCCTCTTTTCTGCATGCTCTCTCTCTCTCCTCATTGCTCAGAGTCCATCTCCTTTCTCCACAGTGCGCTTCTGTTTACCAATCCTGAGCTTTCCAGTGACTGTGGTTCCTGTGGCTTCAGTAATCCAGCGGCTCCTGCACAGCTCAGGACAGCAAAACAAAACCGCATGACCCAGAACATAAGAGTTCTCCTAGGACAAGCAGGATGAGTCAGCCACATATGGGTGTTGTCCCAACAGCTCCCAATTTACGGATAAGCTCTCCAATAGCTCAGAGAGATTTTTTTTTTTTTTTTTTTCTCTGAGCACGTGCAGAGCCCGGGCCCCACTGGGCATGCCCGAGCCCTACCCATTTCCCCCTGCTTCCCCTTAATCCCCAGTCTTTAGTTTCCGCCCGTTCCCATCGGTCGGATTTTTCCACAGCTCTCCATTTTTCTACAATCAAAACTTGTTCTACTTACCATCTTGAAGATGCCAGAAACATCAAAGAAATATCCGCGCTGCAGGAAAAGGATGAGCACACTGGACCCTCACGAGTTGTGCGTTCGCTGCTTGGGCACAGCACACGAGGAACAGTGTTGCATGCTCTGCGTCCGTCTGTCTCCACGGGCACGCAAGCTGAGGAAGAGGGCACTGAGAGACTTCTTGAAGAGAAGTGAGGCCCGAGAATCGTCCTCCAGCAGCCATCCTCATCGGAGTGTAGCAGCGGGGGATCCACAGAAGAATCCAGTGAGGAGCCTCCAGGACATCCTGGCTCAGTCGACCCCCCCGACTGCAACTTGCCCGGTCGAGAAATCTCTCCCGGAGGTCTTGCATGCTGTCGCTAGCCGTCGGCCCCTGCAAGAAGCCGATCGGGGTTTGCCATCCGGCCCCCCCCCCCTCCCGAAGTCATCGGGAACACCATCGGCCTCTGCCCGAATGGGCACATCGCTGGGGGCGCCTCCCGGTCTCGCACCTACCCCCACGTGTGGACCGGAAGAGAAGCCATCTCCCTGCTCCTCCACAGCCCGATCCAGCGTGAAGCCACGCCCCCCAGCAACGAGGGAGCAGCAAATGGAAAGGGAGCCCAGGGAGAAACCAGCCTGCATGCAGCCACGCCTCCCACCAATGGAGGAGCAGCCAGCTACCGGCCTAACACGCCCCCTAGCAACGGAGGAGCCAATCCCCGATCGGCCATGCCTCCCAGCAGCAGGGGATCGCCGCCCAGGTCCGCCCCTCCTGCACAACCAGCCAACCAGCAGCCAGACCCGCCTCTCCGAAGAGAGAACTCCTCGGGGAACCCCTCCTGACATCAGCAGGCAGGGAGATTGCAGGGGCACGCCTCCCCGATCATCTCAGGATGCCGGCTCAGCTACAAGCAGCCTGAGAAAGGGGCACAATGAGGCACGCTGCAGGGAGAAGAATCGGGGTTCAAAGGTAAGTCCTATCTGCTTGTTTTTGGGAAAAAAAAAAACCTCTGATAATCTGTTGCAGCTCCGAGGGCTCTGCCCCACCCTCCTCCCAATCTGAATGTTAAGGAGAAAGAATCTCTCATGCTTCTTTCCCTTGGAGGGGACCTGCAGATCTCTCCCCCCAGTAGGAGACATGCTGCCCCAGAGTTCAGCTTATAAAGGACATGCTGAAAAAAAAACAAAAAAAAAACAAAAACAACTCCTCGATGTTTCTTTCTCTCTTGGGGTCCTGCAGAGTCTACAATTCACACCTTTCTCACCCTGCCCCCCTCCCCCTCTCATGTTGGGAACGAGGAGTCGGTTTTTTCTCAGCAGGGTGCTGATATCTTCAGAGATGCGGCAGGTCAGACCTTGCCTCTCCAAAGGTGGGGTTTTTGAAACTCCTCAGTCTAAAAAGCTGTTTGCTCTTCATAATACCTAGGCAGAGTGCTTTTCCAGCTAGTATGAGGGACTCTGATACTTTCATGATTTCTACAGCACTGAAAGGCATATGTAGCGCTGTACAGTTTAATATACAATAGGCAGTACAGCAGGAGAAGCCCACGCAAGAGGCATTATCTCTCCCCTTTTCTCTGCCTACAGGCACAGTGGGAAACGCAGCCAGGAGCACTGGCACAGATGAAGGGGTGCACCCTGCCCCCTCTCTGCAGCCCCCCCCCCCTCTCAAGATGGACAGAAAAGGGCGGTGAGATACATGGAGCCACCCAACCAGTCAAGTGGAGCAGCACATGTACCTGCGAACCACCAGGGGTGGGACCAGCAGCCACAGTTAATCCTCCTGCTGACCCACTCCTCTCTCAGCGGGCTACACTCCCCACATTGCCCTTTAGAGGGAGCCACGCACAACAACATGGCGCGGTCCAGCGGCATGCCATGCAACCAAGCAACGGAGGAACAAGCTACACACCAGCCTCCAACCATGCCCCGAGTCACCACCCCCGAGAAAAAAAAAAAAATAAATAAATAAATAAATAAATAAAATAAAATAAAAAACCCCACAAACGAGGACTCACCCCAAGTCCCTCCAGAATCTCACAGCTTTCTCAAGATCCACGTGGGTGGACAACAAGTACCCAAGGCAGAGTACTACAAGGCCTGAACTACCAGTACCAGTACTTCACGCAGGCAGTGGTGATTCCAGCCCACAAGAACCTCCTGGACTGCAGAGACAAGATTTGGCTGCCTCCCTCCTCAGGGCAACCAACATCAAGGAGACTGGGATTGAAGTACCAGATCTTTCCAGCCCAGGGATTCCACAACCCGCAGCAGCCATACATGGACACTGCGGTAGCTTAAGAGAAACAGGGCAGCACGACCCCCCCCCCCCCCTCCAACTACCGTCAGGGAAGGACCTGAAAAACCCTGGTTTCCACGGGGAAAAAGACCTTCAAGGGCGCAATGCTGAGCGCACGTATTGCTGCGCTCCAGTTCCAGATGCGGCTTTATCAGGAGGCCACCCTCCATCTGACGATCTAATTTTCCCGCAGCAAGGAGAGGACCTGCTTCGGCAAAATCAATAGAGGCGGTGACGAACAGAGGAGATCACCAAGGGGTTTCTACTCCAGGAACCCCCGCGTCACCATGGACTCTCAACGGCTCCAAGAGCGTTCACAAAGTGCGTGGCAGTGGCACATCCTCGCCTTCAAGGGGTGCGCGTCCTATCTTATCTCGACAGCTAGCAGCCCCGTCAACCACCATAACCCTCCTCCAAGAACTGGGGTTCCTCATCAACTACATGAAATCCCACCTGATACCCACCCAGGGGATATCGTTCATCTGGGCAGTCATCGACACCACGCAGACCAAGGCCGTCCTACGGGACTACCAGATCGACGCCATGACATCCCTGGCCCAGTGCTTCCCTGCCAGCAGCTCATCGTCAGCACGCTCCGGTCTTTGTTGTGCAGCACACCTGACTACTCATGTGATCCCGGAAAGGGCACCTCAGACGTCACTGGGACCAGTGTACCCAACCTCTGACCACCCACCTACTGTAGCTCAGGGCCTTAGGGAATGCCCGCGAAACCCTCAAACAGGCAGGGCAGTCCTCACCCAAACAGAAAACCAGGTGGCCTTGCACCATATCAACAAACAGGGAGGGACAGGGTCAACCTCGCTATGCAAGGAAGCTTGCCACATGTGGGAGTTCTCCAACTCCATTCAATGCCCCATCCAGGCAACTTACCTCCCGTGGGAGCAGAACGACCTGGCAGAAAGACTCAGCCACCAGCTGGATCCCGATGAGTGGTGTCTCAACCCAGCGGCGATGAAGAAGATCTTCAGCACCTGGGGCACACCGAGTATCAACCTGTTTGCAACCGAACCGATCTCAAAATACTCGACCTTCTGCGCAAAGAGATCAACCCTTCGCCGTCTCAGCCCCGACGGTCTGTCTGTGAGTTGGAACCAAGGTCTCTTATATGCCTACCCGGCACACCCTAAGTCCTGCAGAAGATTCTTCAGGACAGAGCATTGGTGATCATGATTGCCCTGTTCGGGCCCCTGCAACCATGGTTCCCGTTCCGGCAAGGGATAGCGGTTCACCCTCCTCTCCCCCCTCCCGATCAGTGCAGTTCTCATTACACAACGCGGGAACCTTACCCTCCACCACAACCTGCGTTCCTTAGCTTGACCGCATTGATGATGAGAGGATGAACCTACCACAAGACGTGAAGCACACTCTTATGGCAGCCAGAAGACCTTCAACCAGAAAACGCTATGGGTTGAAAGGGAGAAGGCTCCGCTACCAGGGCACAGACACGCAGCGAGACCCCTACAACTGCCCCATACCGGACATCCTGCAGTACATACTGAGCTTATCTCGGGGGGACCTAAAACCCACTTCCATCAAGGTCCACCTAAGTGCAATCGCAGCATACCACGCTGGCCTAGACAACAAACCAGTGTCGAGGCATCCAGTAATCACAAAATTTCATGAAGGGACTGTCCAATCTGCACCCACCGGTCAGACCACCACCGCCCGGATGGGACCTCAACTTGGTGCCGCATCAGCTCGCCTCGACCCCTTCAAACCTTTGGGGGAGGCAGATCCCGTATTCCTGGCCGGGAAAACCCGGACCATCGTCTCTGCCTACACACTCCCCCATGAGAACAGGGTGGTACCCAGAACCACCCCCGATTCTTGCCGAAGGTAGCTTCAGCGTGCCTCCCGGCACTCTACATCTTCCCACAGGGAGGCACACTGCCACCTCAGCAACACCTCCTGACTGTGTGTGGGCCCTGACTATGCAGCAGATTAGACAAGCCTCAATTGTTCGTCTCCTACGACCAAAACAGACCAGGACTTCCGGCCACCAAACGCAGGCGCTCGCGCTGGATATAAGAGTGCATCTCCTTCACCAAGCACTACTGCCTCGACATAGCATTCCACGCTCCAAATGCATTCGGCCGAGCAGTCTTGGAAGTGTCTCTTCCCTCCCAGGAGGGACAGCAACCACTAGCACAGCCTTGACAAACACTGATCAAGTAGGGTGTTATAAATATCGACAAACACTGATCAAGTAGGGGGTTATAGATATTGATTAAGTAGGTCTTCCAGCACTCCTGCCTAGACTGAATGTGGAATAGGCAAGTATGAATTCTCACATGCAAGTACGAATTGCCACTGTTGACCAGTTGGTTTCTCACTGTTCATTTATTGTCATTGACCAGTTTCACTGTTCTGTAAGTTAAGTAGGTCTTCCAGCAATCCTGTCTAGTCTGAACGTGGAATAGGCAAGTATGAATTCTCATATGCAAGTACGAATTGTCACTGTTGACCAGTTGGTTTTCTCACTGTTCATTGATTGTCATTGACCAGTTGTCGCTGTTCTGTGAGTTAAGTAGGTCTTCCAGCACTCCTGTCTAGACTGAATATGGAATAGGCAAGTATGAATTCTCACATGCAAGTACGAATTTTCACTGTTGACCAGTTGGTTTCTCACTGTTCATTGATTGTCATTGACCACTTGTCGCTGTTCTGTGAGTTAAGTAGGTCTTCCAGCAATCCTGTCTAGCCTGATTGTGGACTAGGCAAGTATGAATTCTCATATGCAAGTACGAATCGCCACTGTTGACCAGTTACGAATTGTCACTGTTGACCAGTTGGTTTTTCTCACTGTTCATTGATTTTCATTGACCAGTTTCACTGTTCTGTAAGTTAAGTAGGTCTTCCAGCAATCCTGTCTAGTCTGAACGTGGAATAGGCAAGTATGAATTCTCATATGCAAGCACGAATCGTCACTGTGGACCAGTTACGAATTGTCACTGTTGACCAGTTGGTTTTCCTCACTGTTCATTGATTGTCATTGACCAGTTTTCGCTGTTCTGCGAGTTAAGTAGGTCTCCCAGCACTCCTGTCTAGACTGAACGTGGAATAGACAAGTATGAATTCTCACATGCAAGTACGAATTGTCACTGTTGACCAGTTGGTTTCTCACTGTTCATTGATTGTCATTGACCAGTTCACTGTTCTGTGAGTATTATTGCTCAGTTAACACAGCACTTTATCTAAAACCTTGTTTCCACAACTTTACCTGCTTTGCCTGATTACCCTGCCCGGCTCGGCCTCCACAGCCAGGCGAGGGATGCACAAAGCGCTAAGGCGCAGGTCCAGTCGGTACATCCCTCGGCTAGGGAGTCACCCATATGTGGCTGACTCATCCTGCTTGTCCTAGGAGAAAGTGTAGTTACTTACCTGTAACGTAGGTTCTCCGTGGACAGCAGGATAGTCAGCCACACAACCCACCCGCCTCCCCATACGGCCGACCCGGCCACAGCTAGGAACATCCTGGGGATTAAGGGGAAGCAGGGGGAAATGGGTAGGGCTCGGGCATGCCCAGTGGGGCCCGGGCTCTGCACGTGCTCAGAGAAAAAAAAAAAAAAAAAAAATCTCTCTGAGCTATTGGAGAGCTTATCCGTAAATTGGGAGCTGTTGGGACAACACCCATATGTGGCTGACTATCCTGCTGTCCACGGAGAACCTACGTTACAGGTAAGTAACTACACTTTGCCATCCATCTCGTCCAGCATCCTGTTGCCAACAGTGATCAGTCCAGGTCACACGTACCTGGCAGGGTCCCAAGAAGTGGTAAGAGTAGGGTACCAGATGTCCAGATTTACCAGGGCATGTCCTCTTTTTAGAGGACAAGGTGTCCGAATGGCTTTCCCTCCTGTCCAGGGAGAAAGTGTCAGACTGCGCTGCAGCCCTAACCAGCCTCCTCCTGCTCCGCTGAAATTTAATCTTCGAGCTGCCTGGAGCCAGCAGTGAGATGAGCCTACTGTCGTCAACCTGTTCCAAAAGTCACCTCTCTAGAGTGTCCCACCTACACGGAAACAGGAAGTTGCTCTAGAGATGTGGCTTCCAGGGCAGGCTGACGGCAGCAGGCTCACTTCACTGCTGCTGCTGGCCAGCCCAAAGATTCAGCTTGTGTGAGGAGGAAGGTGGGGGACAGGGGAGAGACAGAAACACCATCTTGCGGAGGGGGGGTGGATGAGAGGAGACAGGGAGTGAGAAGCACCCGCAAGAAGGAGGTTGGAGAGAGGAGAAAAGAGAAAGAGAGAAAAAAAAAGCATGCATGTGGGAGGGAGAGAGGGAGAAGCACCCACAGGGGATTGATGGGAGGAAGAAGCACCCACGGGGATTCGAGGTTCCCCTGTACTTATTTCTATTGCACTCTGAGAAACTAGTCATGTATTCACCTTGTCAGAACTGATGTCAAGGGTGTCGCATAGTGTGATTAAAAAGTGCTTGGATCTTTCAAAGCTTCCCTTGCCGATGCTGTAGGAACCATCCAGCAGAAAGAGAACATCCATTGAAGTTGAGCACTGCATCACTGCAAGGAAACATAACATCCATAAAAACATAAGAACAGCCATACAGGAACAGTCCATCTAGCCCAGCTCCCGAATCCAGATCACAAATCCAGATCACAGTCCATCTAGCCCAGCGCCCAATTGCTGCATCAGGGAAGCAAAAGCATCTCTTCACAAAGCCAACAAGGCGTTTTATGGCCAATGATAAGAGAGAAGCTCTGCTTTGGTGAAGTCCAAGTAATTAGGACTTTTTCTCCATTTTTATTTTTTTTTTTGTATAGTGGACTTTAGTAATATTTGTCATTTGGGGTTGTTGGAAACTAGAGTTTACTTCATTTAAAGTGCTTGTTAATTGGATATTCTAATGCACAAAACTTAGCTATTTAGAGACATTACCCAGAGAGTTTTCCATCCAGTTTACTATGAACACTGGTGATGTAGCATCTTACAGAGAGCAGACCTGGGAACGGGGATGAGTCTGTCAGCAATTAGTTAAATGTAATTAGACTGAGCACTGTGTATTGATACACCTTCATGTCCATTCTATCTGCCTTGACTAGATTGTAAGCTCTTATGAGCAGGGACTGGCTCTTCTGTATTATGATGTATAGTGCTGCTTATGTTTAGTAGCGCTATAGAAATGATTAGTAGTATTAGAAGCTGTCTGAATGCTCAGTGACATCACAATGCATCTGAGTCATACCCAAAATTCTTGATGACATCATAATGTAGTTGTATATGGTTTCCTCACGCAGTGGCATAGTAATGGGAGGGGGGTGTGGGTGGACCACTCCGGGTGCCATCTTGGTGGGGGCACTGGCACCTCTCCTCCTCTCCGACCCCTTGCCATGTGCATGCCTTCCCTTCCTTCTAACTCCCAAAACACCAAGCGCCCTCCCCCCCACCCGTCTTCTGATCTCCCCACAAAATCCTGATGATCTAGTGGGCTGGGGGAGTTTGGATTAACTCACCCCCCCCCCCAGCTCAAGAACCCTCTACCCCTGACCCTCCCCCCCGCCGTACCTTTCGACAAAAATCAGGCAGGAGGGATGCCCACTCCCTACAGCCTTGAAGGGCTGCCTCTTCATAATGGTGGACTTTCCCCCTCCCTGTGCATCCTGGATGCACTGGAAGGGGACTAAGGCCCTGATTAGCTCAGACTTTAGGCCCCCCACAGTGCATGCCGGTGATGCACTAAAGAAACATAGAAACATGATGGTAGATAAAGGCCAAATGACCCATCTAGTCTGCCCAACTGCAGTAGCCATTATCTTTTCCTCCCTCTAAGAGATCCCACGTGCCTATCCCAGGCTTTCTTGAAATCAGACACAGTCTTTTGTCACCCCCACTTCTTCTAGGAGACTGTTCAACGCATCTACCACCCTTTCTGTAAAAAAGTATTTCCTTAGATTACTCCTGAGCCTATCACCTCTTAACTTCTCAAACATAGTATCTGAGAAGCTTTCATAAACTACAAAAGATCGCAGAAAGGGGAAGACAGGCAAAAATATCTGGAAAAATTAAGAGGCTGATCGAGCAGTCAGGAAAGCAAAGATACACATGGACTGTGTCTGATGTCAAGAAAGCCTGAGATAGTCACGTGGGATCTCTTAGAGGAAGAGATAATGGTTACTGCAGATGGGCAGACTGGATGGGCCATTTGGCTTTTGTCTGCAGTCATATTTCTACGTTTCTACGTTCTCTTACTGGTTTGGGAAGGTGAGGGCTGTGGTGGACTGGGTGTCAGGAGCTGTGGTATCAGACTCCTTTCCAGTGGCTAATGTTTACATCATTTTATAAAAATACATCGCCATCAACATACCAAGTTTAACTTAACATGTGCTGGTTCAGGATACAATAGTAAAAAGTCTTATGACCGGGGAATGATTAAATATCTGATGTTTTGACTATAGGTCTGCTTATTCTAAAAATGCCCCAGTGCCCCACTTCCATCTCATCCCCCACATCATGATCCCCAGGCTTAGAACGCAGCCCTGAATAATGATCCTGGTTTAGTCAGCCATTCAGCCCTATTTTTAATACCACTAGAATTAACTGGTCTAATAAATAGGTAGAAAATTAACCCTTCCCTGCGGCACAGAGAAGTGCTTCATTCAAGAAGGGATTTCTCCCTCCCCACCCCTCCCCGACCTGTTGTAGTTTCTATCCTTATCGTTCAGATCTTCTAGAATTAATGAGAGTGCTTTTAGCAGTGAGGAACTCCCTTCCTAAAGCCCGATTGTCAGGCTCAAGGCATTCCATTCTGGGTCAGCGGTTTCTGTTTCATTATTCGGCCCTCATTCACGCAGGAGGATGCGAGAGTGATTCCGTCTAAGTCCTTCCCTTTCTCTCAGCCAGGGATTAGTACAAAGAATAGCCTTGTAGGAAAATAATGCAAGTGACATCGGCTCCTCCCCTCTCATTCCACCTTTTAACACCCCCCCCCCCATTGTCCCACTGTGAGGACAAGGTGGAATGTAATACTGCAGAAGAACTGAAACAACCTCCTCCAGATTGAGCGCTTGGTCAGAATCTTTGTAGGCAGACAGCGCTATATATTTGTCCAGGTGACCCGTCAAATGCGCACATGACAACTGTGCCCTGACAATTGCGCACATGACAAATGCGTGCACTGAATGGGAGGTGACCCGACAATTGGATAGTATTTTGTCTTCTTGAGGAGCGACGACTGAAAAAATATATTGTCTCCGTGCATTAATGGATTTGAAAGAGGGAACAACCAGCAAATGTTGATCATTAGATCGAAATGATCGGGTGGGGGGCATAGGGTATTAAGGCCTCTTTAACTAAGGTGCGCTAACCGATTCGGCTGGTATCTTAATGCATTCTGCTTCATTTTTTCAATCAAGTTCCTTAGATTCAACTTGATGTATTTGATCTGTTCTATGTATTACTTCTTTCCCTGCCATTATATTGTAAATGCTTTCTGTCTTTATCTGTTTTTAAGACCATTCTTCTAATTTGTATTTTATCTGTATTTCATGTATTAGCTCACCTTGTTGTGAACTGCCTAGAACTTTTTGGGTATGGCGGTATATAAGAATAAAATTATTATTATTCTTTGAGATTCCGTATGGAATGTTGCTACTCTCTGGGATTCCGGAATCTTGCTATTCTTTGAGATTCTGAATGGAATGCTGCTACTCTTTGGGATTCTGGAATCTTGCTATTCTTTGAGATTCTGTATGGAATGTTGCTACTCTGGGATTCCGGAATCTTGCTATTCTTTGAGATTCTGAATGGAATGTTGCTACTCTTTGGGATTCTAGAATCTTGTTACTCTCTGGGATTCTGGAATCTTGATAGGCTGGTATCTTAATGCATTCTGCTTCATTTTTTCAATCAAGTTCTTTATATTCAACTTGATGTATTTGATCTGTTCTATGTATTACTTCTTTCCCTGCTATGCTGGTATTTTCTGCATTATATTGTAAAGTCTTTCTGTCTTTATCTGTTTAAGTCCATTCTTCTAATTTGTATTTTATCTGTATCCCATGTATTAGCTCACCTTGTTGGGAACCGCCTAGAACTTTCTCGGTATGGCGGCATAGAAGAATAAAATTATTGTTATTTTTAATTGATTTAGCGAACGCTAAACACTAATGCGTGCATGTTCGTTTACGGACGCATTAGCGTTTCGCGCACCTTAGTATAAGACGGGGTAAGACTCTGTCAATAAAGGAAAGAGTTTTATAAAGTATCGATTCAAGGCTTAGTAGACATATCTTGTAAGTTATTCGATGTGCCACCGGGAGCCAATGAGATTTTTAGAGGAGTGATGAAACGGTCAAATTTCTTTGCTTTCCGTATGAGTCTGATCGACCTTGTTCATGTCCTCAGCGCTCATTGTGCAATTAGGACTGGCACAGCTACAGTCTTCATGCGGGATATAATCTTCAAAAGCCATAGCAGTGACTAGTTCCACTCTTCAAAGGCTTCAAATATTGTTCAGTTCAATACTTGTGAAACACATTTTTGGAAAACTCTTCATAATACGTCATAACCACAAAGGTACTTCACCTGAGAAAGTGGGCAACCCTACATGTTGGGGGGGTGGGAGATTTGGATTTACACACAAAAAAAGTTATGTGGTCCTCAGCCCAATATTCAGCCAGGGCCCTGGTTCAGGAGTAGGGAACTCCGGTCCTCGAGAGCCGTATTCCAGTCGGGTTTTCAGGATTCCCCCCATGAATATGCATTGAAAGTAGTGCATGCAAATAGATCTCAGGTATATTCATGGGGGAAATCCTGAAAACCCGACTGGAATGCGTCTCTTGAGGACCGGAGTTCCCTAGTCCCTACCCTTGCCCTAGTTGAATAACGGCCGGGCCCACAAAAGCTTCAGGCAGCCAGACCAATATTATCTAGGGATATTCAGTGTCAGTGTCCAGACGTTACACAGCACTGAACAACACTAGATAATTTAGCTAGCGATGATCAATATGTAAAAATACGCTGACATTTTTGACACTGGATTGCTTGCAGGGGGGGGGGGTGGAGGGGAGCTGGATTCTTGGTTTGCTATTGTCGAAATCTTTGAGTCTCGGTGAAGAAACCACACGGTAGATTTTTTGTCTGTTTGGTCTTATGGTACGTTGAGTATTTTGCTCGTTGTATGATTTACTGTACTGTCAAAAATTTTCAAAATAAATATGCTGACTGCCACCGGTTGAATATCAGGGGGGGGGGAATCTGTCTCAGTAGAAAAGCATATGAACATAAGAGTTCCCATACTGGGACAGACCGAAAGCCCATCAAGCCCAGTATCCTGTTTCCAGCAGTAGTGAATCCAGGTCATAAGTACCTAGCAAGATCCCAAAAGAGTAAAACAGATTTTATGCTGCTTATTCTAGAATAAACAGTGGATTTCCCAAGTCTGTCTTAATAATGGTTTATGGATTTTCTTTTAGGAATTGGTCCAAACCATTTTTAAACCCTGCTAAGCTAACTGCTTTTACCATCCTCTGACACAAATTCCAGAGTTTAATTACACATTGATTGAAAAAATATTTTCTACAATTTGTTTAAAATTTACTATATAATAGCTTCATTGCATACCCCCTAGCCTTTGTATTTTTGGAAAGAGTAAACAAGTGATTCTCTGATGAGATGCACACCCCATAACAATCCAGAAGCACTGCTTAAAAACAGCCAACCCATCACCATCTCTAGCATCCTTTTTCCAACTTTCCTATTGCTCTCTGGTGCGATTCACCAAAGCTGTAAGGATAGTGTACTGTATGTGAAAGAGGAATTCTATGCAATACGAGGGCAGCTCACACTTACATTGGCCAGCAGCTGAGATTTTCAGGATAGTCTCCCGGCTGGCGAGAAGCTCTTGCACACTGCAAGCCAGCAGCACTGAAATAAAGCAAGAATTGACATTGTCAAAGCCCAGGTGAGCACAGATGAAACACAGAACATGATAGCAGATAAAGGCCAAATGGCCCATCTAGTCTGCCCAACTGCAGTAGCCATTATCTTTTCCTCCCTCTAAGACAGTGTTTTTCAACCTTTTTTGGGCAAAGGCACACTTGTTTCATGAAAAAAATCACGAGGCACACCACCATTAGAAAATGTTAAAAAATTTAACTCTGTGCCTATATTGACTATATATAAAGTAATTCTCTTGAATAGGAATCAAATAAACACAAAGAAAGTATTTTATAATTACTTTATTATGAAATATTAAGTAAACAGAATAGTGAAAAATTATAAAATACTTTATTCAGTGCGAAACCTGGGCCTGTTTGGCTGAACACAAAGCTGATATTCTGGCTGGAATCGAAGAAAGACACACACGTAGCTCTTCGTCAACAGCCGTTCCCTTCACCGCCCCGTCACCGTCACCGCCATCCCTTTCACCGCCCCGTCACCGCCACTGCCATCCCATTCACCGCCCCGTCACCGTCCCCGCTGCATCCATATAAGCCTTAGTACTGTAATATTTAGCTTATTCCTTTCTTATAAATCAAAGTTCCTGCTGCTGAACTAGAGAAAGAGATGTTCAGCTGGCAGGGCTTTGTTTATAAATTTTTATCAACACAACTAATATACTATTTTATCCTAAAGCAAAAAATAAATAAATAAATATAATTTTTTTTTCTACCTTTATTGTCTGGTTTCTGCTTTCCACATCTTCTCATTCAATTCCTTCCATCCACTGTGTGTCTTCTCTCTACGTCTTCCATTTGCTGTTACTGTGCCTCTCCCTTCACCCCCCCCCCCCCAATTGGTCTAGCACCCATCTTCTTCTCTCCGCTCCCCCATAGTCTGGCATCTGTCTTCTTCCCACTCTGTCTTCCACATTTCCCTTCGGGGTCTGTTCCTCTCCACTCTCCTTCAATGTCTGTCCTATTCCTTTCCACCACCACCCTTCCCTCCCTCCTTTACCATCTGTTCCTTTCTACTATCCTTCAGCTCCTCTCGCGTGGCCTATCTACCTTCCTTCCTCTTATTTTCATGGCACGTTACAATGTAATTTGTGCAAGCCACTGGAGCCTGCGAGCTCGGTCCCTGTCCCATCCCCACAAACCATCTCGCTTCTGTGCTCCTATTTTCCCCATTTGTAATATCTCCCCTATGTATCTGCCATTGCCCCCGCTCCTGTGTCCATATACCATCCCCATGGCATGTCCCCTTTATGTCTCTGTCCCTATGCCCCATGCACATAATTTCCCCTCTTTCTGTTACCTTCCTCTGTCCAGATTTCCCCTATCTTCCTCTTCCATACCAGTGTGTCTCTTCTTTTCAACCCATCTAGCTTTTTTCCCTCTTTCTTCCCCCCCCTGCTTCTAGCATCTGGCTCACCTGCCTGTCCTTCCCTTTCTTTCCTGCTGTGGGTTTTTCTTTCCGTCTTCATCCCCTTGGCCCAGAATCTTTTTCCCTTTCACTCCCTCCTTCCAATTTGAGCCGGGAACACAAGCGATCGCACGGTCCCCGCAGCCACCACTCACCTGCCCAATCGATCCTACTGTTTAGCCAGCTCTCTCCCTTCGCCTCACCTTAGTTTGTAGGTTTTGTTTTTCGGCGACATGCACGCTTTCCCAAAGAGCCGCGCACGCGCAGCTGCTCAGTGCTCAATCTTCTGCTCTGCTGCAACTTCCTGTTTCCGGTTGCGTCAGAGCAGAAGATCGAAACTGAACAGCAGCGGGGACTGGGGGAGTCTCATGGGAGCACGTGCAGGACCCGGCCTGAGGCCTAATCAGTGTCTGCACCGTACGGCACACCAGGCAACATCTCGCGGCACACTAGTGTGCCGCGGAACAGCGGTTGAAAAACACTGCTCTAAGAGATCCCACGTGCCTATCCCAGGCTTTCTTGAATTCAGACACAGTCTCTGTCTCCACCACCTCTACCGGGAGACAGAGTCTGTGTCTGATTTCAAGGACGACTGGGATAGGCATGTGGCATCTCTTAGAGACATTTCCAAACTATAAAGATCACAGGAAACTGCAGTCAGGTTTGAACTGGGCTTCTCTGCGGCTTTGGTCATTAAGGTACTTCTTGAGAGGTGCTGGCTGTCATACACTGGTACATTCATGGGATATAAGTTATCCATCAGTGATAATCTCACTTTCAGCGCAAAATCATTTACTTTGCATGTAAATACATTTGGGTTAGATTCAAGAATTAATCTCCTCCTTTACAAAGCCAAATTAGCATTTTTAGCGCTGGCCGCCACGGTAACAGCTCCGATGCTCATAAACATTCCTACAAGCGTCCGAGCTCTTACCGCCGCGGCCGGTGCTATAAACGCTAACTTGGCTTTGTAAAGGAGGGGGTACGCGCAAGAAATATGGGCGCTAAGAGCAATTCTATGATGGCAGCTCAGCGCAAAATTGCTGTTATAGAATAGTGCATAAGTCGGTATGCCCGGGGGTCCGGACAGCTTTCCAAAACCCAGCATTTTGGCCGGGTTTTAGAAAAACTGTGTCGGGCAGGGGGGACGTCCCTCGTGACATTATCACGTAGCATCCGCACACATGCGGACGTCCTCTCTGCCCTGCAAGAGCAAGCAGTGGGGGGTGGGGCTAGGGCGGGCTTGGGGGCTTGGCTAGGGAGGTCCGGATTTTCCGAAAGGAAAATCTGGCAACACTATATATGGGCCTAAATCGGTTAGCCCCCTTGATGAATTCCCCTTAAGCACTAAGTAGAACAGCAGCTATACTATACGTGCATAAAGGCGCTAGTATCACCAATCGCATATCAATCATGCATTGGCGCCATTTATAGAATCACAGCTGTTTTTATGTTCAAATCTTTGTTATTGCGAATGCTAAAATAACAAGGAAGCACAGAACCACGATTCGGGAGATCTCCTGTTTTCTCTTATGCTTGAAGTGGCCTTTGGTGTCCTGAAGTGACTGTAGGCACTTCCATAGGCGTAAGACAGATGCCTTAAACGTAGGTCTGTAAAATCCTGGCCTACATTTAAGGTGCCTGTTTTAACCCTTTCAGGACCATAAGGATCGTAGGCCAATTTTTGTGGTTTTGACGACATTTTTATGGTAAAAAGGGCTTGCAGATGCCAAAAAATTGATTTTTTTTGTGAAATATCATTATTTTTATTTAAAAAATCACACATCTGGCTTAGGGACAGTGTGGCAAGTGAATCTTCTCGTCAATCTGGCAACGACGCTAATGAATGAATGTCGGAACCAGTTTGTTTACATAAAGGCCGTATCATATGGAATCCGTACATATCAAATTTAGAACTGTAGACTATCCCAATCAAAATTTATAGGATTTTTAAGTTATGGGACAAATATGTCCCTTGGTCCTGAAAGGGTTAAAAACAGGCGTAGCCCCTCAACGTCGGCGCAGTTTCCTGCTTGTTTGGGGGAGCCTATTTGGCTTCCTTATCTCCTAGAGGTCGTAGCCTCCTTTTGAATGTAGGCCAGGATTTTACAGGCCTACGTTTAATGCATCTGTCTTACGCCTACGGAAGTGCCTACGGTTACCTAAGGACACCAAAGGCCACTTCTAGCATAAGAGAAAACAGGAGATCTCCCGAATCACGGAAGACAAAGAAGGCGACTAGTTGGTGCTCGATCTCCTTTATTAGATAATATAATACTGACTCAACAAGATCGTGTTTCGGCTTAAAAAGGTCTGCCTCAGGAGTCTAAAATATAGAATATAAAAGTTTCTGAAATTATAATTACATAGTAAAAACCCCCAAATATAGAATGTAAAGATCAGCTGTAAATAACAGGAACTAAATAAATGACGTAATAAACATATCCTATTTAAATAAGAACCTAAATTAAAAACATACATGACCAATTATAATGGGGAGTGAACAGAACCATTCTAAACTAAACTAAACCTTAGGTTTGTATACCGCATCATCTCTACATTCGCAAAGCTCAACACGGTTAACAGGAGTTAGGGTAGAAAGGAACTCCAGAGGAGGGAAGGATGAAGAGGAAATTTAGAGGACTAGAATAATCAGAGAGGGAGGAAGAGTTACATTTTTGAGAATAACCAGGTTTTCAGATGTTTACGGAAGAGTTAGAGGGAGCTCAGATTCCTAAGTAAAATAAAAAAATACATTAAGAAGTGCATATGGATGGATAATCAAACAAATTAAAACCTTTTGTATTATTAACAAATGAAACAATAATGAAAAGGTATAAAAACATATCTGAAAAAAGTATGTAAAAAAATGTAAATGAGGATGTACCAATTTTCAAATTTACATAGCGCTAATGTGTATCGAGGAACAATCAACATGGCAGCATAAACAAATAAACATATATAATGACTTATAAAATAGCCATATCCTTCCCCAAGTCTACTTTATCTTTTTTCTCTTCCCTTCTTCTGCAACCCCCACCCCTGACCCACATGCTCCAGCTCTCATGTTTTTCTCCTTCCCTCCTTGGTCCAGGGTCTTGGTCCAGGATGTCTGTCTCTTCTTCCCTCCTTGGCCCAGGGGTTTTTTTTTTCTCTCTCTCACTCATTCCTCCCCCCCCCCCCCATACCTCCTTCACTCCTTAGTCCAGGATATATCACTCACTTCTCCATCCTTGGCCCAGTATTCTCTCTCTCTCTTTTTCTCTCCTTCCCTGCCTAAGGTGTCTCTTTCTTTCAGGTCCAGCTTCTTCCTTCTTTCCTTCCCCCTCCTTTGGTCCAGGTCTCTCTTTCCTCTTCCTCACTTCCCCCACCTTGGTCCAGCATCTCTCCACCTCCTAACCCAACTTCCAGACCTTCACACGCTGCAACAAGTGTAAGCAGAGGTAACGGGAAGCATACTGCAGCGCTGAAAGCTGCTTCTCTCTGACCAGCAGAGCCTTTTCTCGGCCACATCCCCCGTAGGCAGGACGCAGCCGAGGAAAGAATCTGATGGCCTTAGAGAGGCAGCATTCAGCGCTGTCTCTGCAGCCGCCCATTGCAGTATTTGGTGGCCTAGTGGATGGGTCTGGAGCTGGAGAGATGCCTGACCCGGGTGCAGAGAGAGGAGAGGAAGGGAGGTCTCAGCTGCAAATGGCACCTACCATTGGATGGCTCTGGTAGCTATGCCCTTGAATTATGGGTGTACAACATTGTTTTTGATGTATGCGTATTTGGGGGTCGATCATTATCTTTTCGGCAATGCTGGTGCAGTGCACACTCCTTTGGTATTTGCACCCTCTCTGTGTTATCAATAGAGTGTGTGCTCCATTTGTTTTCAAAGATTGTCACTGAATACATAGATATGATACCTTTATAAGAAACATACCTTGAGAAATCAAGAAAACGCCAATGGTTTCCCATGACAGGAAAGTCATCGTGACAGCGAAGCTGCAACAAACATGACAATCTAATTAGCATAATAGGTTTAAGCCCTTCTATTGCCCTCCACCCACATTAGAAAATATGAATCTCCTTCTCCTGGGGTGCGAAGATGCAGAAGGAAAGGTGATTACATAGAAAACCTGGGGTGCGATGGGGGGGAGGGGTCGAGTGGGAGCATACCATCAGTCAGCTATGGAGAATGAATGAAAGGGTGAACTTGTCAGAAGGGAGCCAGAGCCGGCGTGAGCAGCAGGTGGAAGATGCTGCTTGCACAGGTGAGCATTTCAAGAGGAGGGGCGGGGGACATACAGCGTGGTGATGCTGGGTGCCAATGCGCCAAGCGCCAACCTCCCTAGCCACGCCACTGCCTGGCTGCTTGAATATGTCAGAGGCAATTCTCAAAGGTTTTAAATTTCTGAGCCATATTGTATCAGGAAATAACGAACTAAGTCTCCAGGCACCCACTGCACTCAGGCCCTGATTCTCCAAAGTGCATCCCGATTTTAGGCGTCCTACAGCTGTCTAATCAGACCTTAGACTTAGTGGGGATGAGCGGACCCGCTATGCCTAAGGCCTGATTGGTCCAGGCTTCTAGAGCCTGGGCCAATCAGGCCTTAGGCTTCGGCGGGATGGGCCGGGAAGGGGCGGGCCCGCTTCATTTCGACGAGGCGTGCCTGCCGGCTCAAGACGTGCAAGACCCATCTAAGAACAGGTTTGGTGGAGTGGAGGTTTGGGGGTTGTTAGCGCCGGGGGGGTGCGTCTTCGGGCAGGAGGGATTGGACACCCTCCTGCCAGCGAAAGATATTGTCGGGGGGGGGAGAGAGATCAGTAATGTGGGGGGGGGGGCGGTCGGTAGTGTGGGGGGGGTGCGTCTTCGGGCAGAGGGTTTGGGCACCCTCCTGGTCAGGGGGCCTCGGCCCGCTATACTTATAGCGGCAGAGAGATCCCTTGCGATAAGTGTAGCAGGCCGTGTCTAATCTAACCCGTTTCTCTAACCCGCATCTGTAACATGGACGCCGGTTACAGAATCGGGGTTTAGTTTAGGCCGATTCTGAATAGGACGCCTCTCCCGGGCGTCCTATTCAGAATCAGGGCCTAGGTGTCTTGCGGGCCTCGCCTTCAATATAGGCGGCCTGCCTGGGGAGCATTTTTTTTAAAAAACGTGCATCCCGATTGGCTGATTAGATAGCTGTAGGACGCCTACAGCTGCCTAAAATCGGGACGCACTTTTAGAGAATCAGGCCCTCAGTGACATCATAAGGGGGGAGCGGTCTGCCCCAGGTGCCATCCTCTTCTCTGCCCCCTCCCCCCCCCCGCGGTTCCCTTCCCCCATACCTCTGTAACGTTCCTGGCACGAGCAGCAACTCCCAAGCTGCTGTTGCGCCGGTGTTGGCTTTTCCTCTGACATCACTTCCTGGGCCCACACCTAGGAAGTGATGTCAGAGGAAGCCCCGACACTGGCGTGACAGCAGCTTGGGGGTTGCTGCTCAGGCCAGGAACATTACAGAGGTGTGGGGAAGAGAAGTGATGCGCACATGGCGGGGAGGGGGGACAGAGAATGAGCGTGTGAAGGTAGGAGGCAGAGAAGATGGCACCATCACCCCGGGTGCCTCTCGCCCTAATCCTTCTATGGGCCCCACCCCACCTTTCACCCATTTCCTTAGTCCCCCCTTATAAAACGATATTTGTGAAACATCACTCACTGTGATATGTACAATAATTCACAGCCTACTTTATTATGTTGGATTAAAAGTTACACATCTGTGAGCTGTCTACATAGTAACATAGTAACATAGTAGATGACGGCAGATAAAGACCCGAATGGTCCATCCAGTCTGCCCAACCTGATTCAATTTAAATTTTTTTTTTTTTCTTCTTAGCTATTTCTGGGCAAGAATCCAAAGCTTTACCCTGTACTGTGCTTGGGTTCCAACTGCCAAAATCTCTGTTAAGACTTACTCCAGCCCATCTACACCCTCCCAGCCATTGAAGCCCTCCCCTGCCCATCCTCCACCAAACGGCCATACACAGACACAGACCGTACAAGTCTGTCCAGTAACTGGCCTTAGTTCAATATTTAATATTATTTTCTGATTCTAAATCTTCTGTGTTCATCCCACGCTTCTTTGAACTCAGTCACAGTTTTACTCTCCACCACCTCTCTCGGGAGCACATTCCAGGCATCCACCACCCTCTCCGTAAAGTAGAATTTCCTAACATTGCCCCTGAATCTACCACCCCTCAACCTCAAATTATGTCCTCTGGTTTTACCATTTTCCTTTCTCTGGAAAAGATTTTGTTCTACATTAATACCCTTTAAGTATTTGAACGTCTGAATCATATCTCCCCTGTCTCTCCTTTCCTCTAGGGTATACATATTCAGGGCTTCCAGTCTCTCCTCATACGTCTTCTGGCGCAAGCCTCCTATCATTTTCGTCGCCCTCCTCTGGACCACCTCAAGTCTTCTTACGTCTTTCGCCAGATACGGTCTCCAAAACTGAACACAATACTCCAAGTGGGGCCTCACCAATGACCTGTACAGGGGCATCAACACCTTCTTCCTTCTACTGACTACGCCTCTCTTTATACAGCCCAGAATCCTTCTGGCAGCAGCCACTGCCTTGTCACACTGTTTTTTCGCCTTTAGATCTTCGGACACTATCACCCCAAGGTCCCTCTCCCCGTCCGTGCATATTAGCTTCTCTCCTCCCAGCATATACGTTTCCTTCCTATTATTAATCCCCAAATGCATTACTCTGCATTTCTTTGCATTGAATTTTAGTTGCCAGGCATTAGACCATTCCTCTAACTTTTGCAGATCCTTTTTCATATTTTCCACTCCCTCTTCGGTGTCTACTCTGTTACAAATCTTGGTATCATCTGCAAAAAGGCACACTTTTCCTTCTAACCCTTCAGCAATGTCACTCACATACATATTGAACAGGATTGGTCCCAGCACCGAACCCTGAGGGACTCCACTACTCACCTTTCCTTCCTTCGAGCGACTTCCATTAACCACCACCCTCTGGCGTCTGTCCGACAGCCAGTTTCTGACCCAGTTCACCACTTTGGGTCCTAACTTCAGCCCTTCAAGTTTGTTCAACAGCCTCCTATGAGGAACTGTATCAAAGGCTTTGCTGAAATCCAAGTAAATTACATCTAGCATATGTCCTCGATCCAACTCTCTGGTCACCCAATCAAAAAATTCAATCAGGTCTATAGGCATCTCAGGGCCCAGAGTTTCCAGTAGATAGCCAGGAATAAAGACAGGTCGTGGCAAGTGGCAAATTTTGTTCTTTAAGTCTGCCACACTCACAGTGTTTTGGAGTTTTGCATTGTTAAGTCTTTAGCTTCAGCCCCTGAAATCCTACCGTAGTGAACCTGAACCTTCCATACATACAGTACATCATCAATAAAACTAAAATGACATTTTAAATTAACTTCTTAACTACGCTCTGCTGGAGAAAAACATCAGTTAAGTGCTGAGCGGTTCATTTGTATATCTATCTATTTATCTATATATCAGCGCCAGGGTCGGATTTTCCTATAGGCTAACTAGGCTTCAGCCTAGGGCCTCAAGATCAAGAGGGGCCTACATTCAAATTGTTAGAAAAATTAAAATTAACTATTCTAAAAACAGTGAACACTAAAACACTGAACCGAAAATAAGGAGAAATTCTACACTTCGGGATCGGAACCGGCTCCGGCTGCAACGGGGCGCCGACTCGGCTTCTCCCTTTCTTTCTCTCGCCCTGGGAGGAGGATCGGGCAGGGAAAGACGTCAGTCCGGAAACAGCTGGGCAAAGCCCAGCCCCACGGGGAGAGAGGCAAAACATGTATCCGTCAGGACAGCGCAGAAGGTACCGGACCTGGCTGGCTGTGCACCCCCTTGGAGCGTGCACCCAGGGTGGACCGCCTCCCCCTTTGCTACGCCACTGTGTCAGTCCACTCCAAACCCTTCTTAGAGCCAGTCACACACACCATCTGCTCCCACCAGATCCCTTGGCAATGAATTCCACTCTGCGCTGTGTGAAAAACAACCTTCTGTTTGTTTTAATAGTTAGCAGTGTCACATTGCACCATAATTAAACTCTTTAAAACCTGCTCGTGGGCAGTTCAGATCTAACCACATGATTAAAATACTACTTAAGGTGGGTTCTGACCGCAAAAGAGATGCCAGACTATGGGGGGAGCGGAGGGAAGAAGATGGGTACCAGACCAATTGGGGGGGTGGAGGGAGAGGTGGAAGGGAGAGGCACAGTAACAGAGCAAATGGAAGACGCAGAGAGAAGGCAGACAGTGGATGGAAGGAATTGAATGAGATGAGGCAAGTATAAACCACACAAGAAAGGTAGAAAAAAAATTAATTAATTAATGTATTTTTGCTTTAGGATAAAGTAGTATTAGTTGTGTTGATAAAAATTTATAAACAAAGCCCTGCCAGCTGAACATCTCTTTCTCTAGTTCAGCAGCCAGAACTTTGATTTATCAGGAAGGAATAAGCTAAATATTGCAGTACTGAGGCTTGTATGGATGCTGCAGAGACAGTAGTCGCAGGGATGGGGCGGGGACAGTGGACAAAGGGATGGGGAGGGGACAGTGGTCAAGAGGATAGGGTGGTGACGGGGACAAATTTTTTCCCCGCGTCATTCTCTAATTTGAAAGGAAGATCTAGAATGAGAGGGCACAGCATGAAGTTGAGAGGTGATATACTCAGGAATAATCTAAGGAAATACTTTTTTACAGTAAGGGTGGTAGATGCGTGGAACAGTCACCGACAGTGTTTGATTTCAAGAAAGCCTGGGATAAGCATGTGGGATCTCTTAGAGATAGGAAGAGGTAATGGTTACTGAGGATGGGCCGACTGGATGGGCCATTTGGCCTTTATCTGCCATCGTGTTTCTATGTTATTTCATTAAGGTGCCAATTTGCAGAAACGAAATTCTATGTTTTGACATTGTTTCAGATAATTGAATCATATCCACCTCATTCTCTTCTTGGGTGGGCTGAGCACCTTTCAGCACCCTCTCGTATAAATAGATTTACATCAGAAACTGTATAACAGATTGCGATTACTACAGAACATTGCAGCAACACTGATATTTGGTCAAAGGACATTTGACCATGTAACTCCACAGCTGAGCAACTTGCATTGGCTGCCGGTTCATGCAGGTTTCGAATTTAAGGTTGCCTGTCTGGTGTGTCCACTTTCTCACCTTCAACTTATATCTGCTTCCTGGATTTCTTCTCATTTTGAATCTACGCTTAAACTGGGCTTTCCTCCTATCAGACATGTTTGCTATAGAAGTTTTCATGACAGTTCATTCTTTTATCAAACCAGTAAAATGTGGAAGTCTATCCTGCTTCAAATTCAGATGCTTACAGGCTATCTACTTTAAAAAAAAAAAGTTTTAAAACTTATCTTTTTAATAAACATTTTGATTTGTGATTTACGATATGATCTTGTATCTCTAACTTTATGTAATCCGCTTAGACTCCTTGTTGATACAGGCAACATATAAATACTGAAAATAGAATAGAATAGAAAAAGCAAATCAGTTTCCAAAGAGATGAATCTAGTTAGTAAACCTAAACCGGGTCTGGCACATGCATTTCAGTTTGTAAATCCAAGCATATAAGGCAAAAGTAGGGCACCTCTCGGAGGAGATTCTTGTGCTCTGGATCAGCTTGTACAATTAGCAGAAGGCAGGGAGATAACATAGAAACATGATGGCAGATAAAGACCAAATGGCCCATCCAGTCTGCCCATCCACAGTAATCATTATCTCTTTCTCTCTCCGAGAGATCCCACGTGCCTATCCCAGGCTCTCTTGAATTCAGACACAGTCTCTGTCTCCACCACCCCTTCCGGGAAACTGTTCCATGCATCTACCACCTTTTCTGTAAAAAAGTATTTCCTTAGATTACTCCTGAGCCTGTCACCTCTTGACTTCATCCTATGCCCTCTCATTCCAGAGCTTCCTTTCAAATGAAAGAGACTCGACTCGTGTGCATTTATGCCACGTAGGTATTTAAACGTCTCTTATCATATCTCCCCTCTCCCTATTGGCTAAGGCTCTTAACATTTGCATCTCCTCTTCCTATAGGCTAAGGCTCTGTGAACCTGCATTGTGAGGTCATAGAGCTGCCCATCCGCAGAAACCATTATCTCTTCCTCTCTCCAAGAGATCCCACGTGACTATCTCAGGCCCTTTTGAATTCAGACACAGTCTCTGTTCCACGCATCTACCACCCTTTCCGTAAAAAAGTATTTCCTCAGATTACTCCGGAGCCCATCAGCTCTTAACTTCATCCTATACCCTCTCATTGCAGTTTGCTTACAAATGAAAGAGACTCGACTCATGCGCATTTACATTACGTAAGTATTTAAACGTCTCTATCATATCTCCCCTCTCCCACCTTTCCTCCAAAGTCTACAGATTGAGATCTTCCATCCCTGTAAGGCAGGTTTCCTTCAAATTAATTTCACGGTAACCTGGACTTGTTGGCAACAGAACAGAAGCCAAACAAGCTTGTGCCTGCCAGCTGCAGGGATCATCTTCATGGGTGCACTGATCCCTCTTTTGTTACCACGGGTTGAGGTTAATCCCTTCCAATAACAAGTGTATTGCCTTTTTGCTCATCTCCAGGGAATTTGCTGTCCATGGAGATAGACAAGGCTGAAACAGTGACATGTCAAACTGTGTGCAGGGAGGGCAGCTCTGAGATTAGCAAGTATCTCCGGAGATCATTCTAGGGATCACCTTTCCATTTTCTCATTTCAGTTCTGGTTTCGGTGTCCCCAAAACTTGAATCTGCAGTGAGGGAAGTATAAGAAGCAACAGCAACAGCGTAGCACATTATAACCTAAAGTCACATCAACCATCAGAATACATAGAAGTAGCCTAATGGTTAGTGCAGTGGACTAAGATCCTGGAGAACTGGAATCAATTCCCACTGAGCTCCTTTTGTCTCTGGGCAAGTTACTTAACCTTCTATTGGCCCAGGTATCAAATTTAAATTGTGAGCCCACTAGAGACAGAGCGAGTACCTACAAGTATTGAGTACAGCTTTCTGTTAGTCTAAAAGCACTTAAGACATGCTCTAGTGCAATAAGTGTAACATTCTAGACAGATATACATGTATATTCAATCTGAACCTGCAAATCTGTGCAGAAGGTGTCAATCAAAGTTTTCAACTCCTCCTCCTTATCCAATGTGCTGTGCTGCCCCCTTCAGTTTTTCCTTCTGCTCGCAAGCCGATCACTAAGTTCTACAGAGTGGACATTGTAGCACGGAAGGATGCTACTTTTTGGTCTGCAGTACTGCAGGCAGGCACATCTGCCCTAAATTTGAGGGACTGCTTTGGTACGTCCCATCCGGCCAGAATGGCACACCTATTGCACTAGAAAGAAAGATTAGGTTCTTACCTCAATAAGCTCCTTTCTTGAAAATAGGTCTTCCCACAGCGAAGACTATTCAACAACAAAGATAAGTTGTATGGTCTAGCTTTTCAAATTTGGACAATATGCACAGTATTTGCTGAAGATTTTTTTGAAAATGCACTATATCTTCAGTAATGATTGGTGAAGGGTTTATATCAGCTTAGCTTTAAAAAAAATAGCACAAAAAAGTTAAAATAAGTATTTATTGGCCAATGATTGGAGCAGGAGTATTACATCTACGCGGATCATCCCAGCTTGTGATTGTATGGCTGTGCGTAGGCTCCATCTCTGAGGCCGTTTAGCAAGCCCTATAGTGTTAGGGTTAACAATACTGATGTGTATTGTTTTATATAAGTGGTATTCTATAGTAATTTTGTGATTGTGACATATACTGCTGGGTTGTATGATTTTAGATTGAAAATAGGTGTGTCATTCTGGAACCCTGCCCTGTCAATCTTTACAATGTGCCTGCTTACTGTCTCGAACAAGAATGCCAGTTGTCAGAATGAGGTTTTTCATGTTATTCTGACTCTAGAGAACAAGTCTCCCCTGACCTGGGAGACTTGTTCTCTCGATACTTTTTCAGTACACCTCTTACTGGGTTTCTTTGTTGCTAATCTGACTCTAGGAGCATGAAGACATGTGTAAGGACACAAAATGCGCTCCATAAATGTTTTTGCTTGTTGATATTTTTCCTCTCGTACATTGGCGTTCTAGATGGTTTGGTTATTAACAGTGTTCATATACTTGATACAGAGCAGAACAGAACACAACTGTTTATAGGTGTTATCTCCTGCCTTGGTACAAACTGAAGGGGGCAGCACAGTACACTGGATAAGGAGGAGGAGCTGAAAATTGTGATTGAAACCTTCTGCACAGCTTGTGGGTTCAGATTGAATACTCATCCATCCAGAATGCCACACCTATTTACAAGAGAGATTATCGAGGTAAGCCTAAATTTTCCGTAAGTAGGAGTAGTAGTTACAAGAGTGAAAAAGCCAGACCTAGCTTAGAGTTAACCTCCATGCCCCACCTTAAGATACATAAAATAGTGGTGGTGGTGGGGGGTTATCTTCCCTTCAGCCTCTCCATCCAACATCTCTTTCTCCTCTGCTGGTGGCCTGATAACTGCCTCCATCTCTGAACCCACTCCCCCAAATACCTGAAAGACAGCCCCAATGATTCATTTTTGCTGTGCCAGTCTGGCAGGCTTCTTTCTCACAGTTACCCTATGGCTTCAGAAAAAGGAGGATGGATTGAGGCATCTGGGTTTTACTTCCACTGCTTTCAATGAACTCCATCTCTTCCACTTTGCTGCACTATATGCCTGGAACAAACTGCATGAGTTAGTAGGTCACGCTCGGTCTCCAGCAGGGTTCAAATCTAGGGTAAAAGTCTGCTTTTTCGAGGCTGCTTTCAGTGGCATAGTGAGGGTAAGCAGTGCTTAGCCCACCCATGCCCTTTCCCTGTACCATTTTAACTTTGGCCTGAGCAGCCACCAACTTGCAGCCTGAGTCAGCTTCGGTGCTCACTCTGACGTCATTTTCTAGGCGCGGGTCCCAAAAGTGATGTCAGAGAGTGCGCCGAAGCCGATGTGGGCAAATTGGTAGCTGCTTGCACCAAAGGAATGGGGGAAGGGAAGGGACATGCGTGCTGCAGGGGGGAGGAGTAGGAGGGGGTGGAGAAGAGGAGGAGTGCCAGCGCCCCAAGCAAGATGACGCCCGGGGCGGACCGCCACACCCCTTACTACGCCAGTGGTTGCTTTTAACACCTTACTCTTACCCATGTCTGTTATATCATTTCCTCTGAGGGAATTTCCCTAACCCCTATTTGTCCTGTTTCAATTAGATTGTAAGCTCTACTGAGCAGGGATGATCTCTTACATTTTTAATGTACAGCGTTGCGTATGTCTAGCAGCGCTCTAGAAATGATAATTAGTAGGGGGAAGAGGAGGAAATGGGCAGCGCTGAATTCTTTGCTACCTGACTCCACAAGGGGATAAGCCTTCTGCTTTATCAAGAAAATCTGGTCATACACTTCTCCCTCCATATTCACGGGGGTTAGGGTCAAGGACGGCCCACGAATACAAAAAAAAAAAAATCGCAAATAACTTTTTGCTTTCATATTTGCGGGGTTTGTGGTACAGTATAATCTCGTTATAACGGACTTGCCTATAACGTAACCTTGCCTATAGCAGATGAGGTCCGCTGGTCCTGGCTGTGCGCCATTATAAGCATACAGCAAATCATCGCATATAGCGGACTCACATATAACGGACTTTCAGATATAACTGATAACCAATTTGGTCCCCAGAGCCGCTTTTAACTGTAGTTTTCTTCGGCTGTAATGGACATGCAGGCTCCGCCTACAAGGCGTGTGGCATTCCAGTGATATAGTATTAAAATGCAGCCCAGAAGAAAATGAAAGAGTATTTTTCTTTCCAGTACAGTACGACATAATGCTTTAGAACATCTTTTAGGGTTCTGGTTTTGCAATCATTTCATGCCATACCAATGTTTTGCTGAGTTTTGTTCTTGATGTTGCTGATATGCTTCTGCAGTGACTGTAGATTGAACGTTGTTTCAAGTTGACCTAAATAAAATTTTTAAAAAATGCAACTCTGGATATAACGGACCGTTTTTCCAGGTCCCTTGAAGTCCGTTATAACGAGATTATACTGTATAGCCCTCGTGAATACCATGAAATCTCAAATAAAACTTAGCATTAGAATTCGCAACCACGCTGGAGCAAGTGTTGAATTTTTCTCTCTGCACCCCCCCCCCCCAAATGCTGCCATATGCCTGACCACGCTGACAAAAAAGCGCTGACCTTTTTTCTCAGCACTCAGTATGATGTCATTTAGGGGGCGGAGTTAGCAAGATGAAAACTACGAATAATCGAAGTCGCGAGTGCCGAACCCACAAATATGGAGGGAGAAGTATATAAAGCAGGAATTCTCAATCCAGTACTTGGAACACAGTCAACTGGATGTTTAGGAAAAACATGACAAATAGACTTGAGGAAAACATGCATACTTTGGATGAAGCACATGCAAATATATCTTATATACATTCATTGGGATCAATATCCATAGCCAGTTAATATGCCTGTTTGGGGCTAACCAGTCATTTTCAGCACCACTTAACCAGTTAGTGCTACTGAAAATAATTGGTCAGCGCTCAACTCAAAACCAGCTATTTGGGGGACGAAGTCAGCACTTGGTCAGATATTCAGAACTAAACCAGGCAGGTTAACTTCATAAAAGTCAGTTCTACCTTCAAGCTAATCCAGGAATTCAATGCCAGTGCTTTGGCATAGCCTGGAATTCAATTTCTGGGTTTAGCATTGACAGTAGCCACCAAATTCTGATCACTATCAGCTAATATCAACCCCATAAAGGATATCCAACAAAACCAATTGACTGGATCTATCCCAAAGGCTGGATTGCGAATCACTCCTTTAAAACACTGACTCAAAGTAGACAAATTGGACTGAATGAAGACTATAGAAACATAGAAGATGACGGCAGAAAAGGGCTACAGCCCATCAAGTCTGCCCACTCTGCTTACCCACCCCCTGTCTATGCCCTAATGACCCAATTTCCTTGTCTTGACCCTCGTAGGGATCCCACATGGGTATCCCATTTATTCTTAAAGTCTGGCACACTGTCTGCCTCGATCACCTGCACTGGAAGCTTGTTCCAATGATCAACCACTCTCTCTGTGAAGAAATACTTTCTGGTGTCGCCATGAAATTTTCCGCCCCTGAGTTTGAGCGGGTGCCCTCTTGTGGCCGAGGGTCCCTTGAGAAAGAAAATATCATCTTCCACTTCGACACGTCCTGTGAGGTACTTAAATGTTTTGATCATGTCTCCCCTCTCCCTACGTTCCTCGAGAGTGTAGAGCTGCAATTTGTTCAGTCTCTCTTCGTACGAGAGACCCTTGAGCCCCGAGATCATCCTGGTGGCCGTCCGCTGAACCGATTCAATTCTGCACACATCTTTACTGTAATGTAGCCTCCAGAATTGCACACAGTACTCCAGATGAGGTCTCACCATGGCCCTGTACAACGGCATCATGACTTCAGGCTTTCGGCTGACGAAACTTCTATTGATACAACCCAATATCTGCCTTGCATTAGATGAAGCCTTCTCCACTTGATTGGCAGTTTTCATGTCTGCACTGATGATTACTCCTAAATCTCGTTCTGCTGAAGTCCTAGTTAAAGTTTCTCCGTTCAAGAAGTACGTCCTGCATGGATTCCGCTTCCGAGGTGCATGACCTTACATTTCTTAGCATTGAAGCCTAGCTGCCAGGTTGAGGACCAACTTTCCAATGTAAGCAGGTCCTGCGCCATATAATTCTGTAAACTGCATTCACTTACTATATTACATAGTTTGGCGTCATCGGCGAATAGTGTTATTTTACCTTGAAGCCCTTGAGTCAGATCCCCTATGAATATGTTGAAAAGGAGTGGACCCAGGACAGAGCCCTGCGGCACTCCACTGGTCACCTCCGATGTTTTAGAGAGGGTACCATTAACCACCACCCTCTGAAGTCTGCCACTCAGCCAATCATTGACCCATGTAGTTAGTGTCTCTCCTAACCCCATCGATTCCATCTTGCTTAGCAGCCTGCGGTGTGGGACGCTGTCAAAAGCTTTACTGAAGTCCAGATACACGACGTCCAAAGACTCTCCCAAGTCCAACTTTCTAGTTACCCAGTCAAAGAAGCTGATGAGATTGGATTGGCAGGACCTACCCTTGGTGAATCCATGCTGACTGGGATCCCGAAGATCCCCTTCATTCAAGATCGTGTCCAATTTGCTTTTAATTAGTGTTTCCATGAGTTTGCACACTATTGATGTGAGACTCACCGGTCTATAATTTGCAGCCTCTGCCCTGCAACCCTTTTTATGCAGAGGAATGACATTAGCTAATTTCCAGTCCAGGGGAACTTTCCCCTTACTTAGGGAGAGATTGAATAGCTCAGCCAACGGTTTCGCCAGGACATCGCTCAATTCTCTGAGCACTCTTGGGTGCAAATTGTCTGATCCCATGGCTTTGTTCACCTTGAGTCTTGCCAGTTCACTGTAAACTTCACCTGGTGTGAACTCAAAATTCTGAAACGGGTCTTCTGTGCTTTGTGTTGCCTTCAACTGCGGACCGTGTCCCGGTGCCTCACAGGTGAAGACTGAGCAGAAGTATTCATTCAGTAGTTCGGCTTTATCGGAATCTGCTTCCACATAACTTCCGTCCGGTCTTCTAAGGCGTACTATCCCGCCTGTGTTCCTTTTTCTGTCACTAATATATCTGTAGAAGGATTTGTCCCTCTTTTTAATGTTTTTTGCCAGAATTTCTTCCACTTGAAGTTTTGCCTCCCTAACTGCCATTTTGACCGCTGTAGACCTGGTCCTTTATTCTACCTTTGCCTCTCTTTTCTCCGTGCGCTTGTAGGAGAGAAACGCTTTTTTCTTCTCCTTAATGAGGTGCGAGATCTCCGCTGTGAACCATTGGGGTTTATTGTTTCTTTGTCGTTTATTTACTGGTTTTATGAAGCGGCTAGTTGCTTCATGTATGGTTGATTTCAGTGTTAACCACTTAGCTTCTATGATGATGTCGGTTCTGTTTTTAAATGTCTGATCATGTTTTAATTATGTATGACTGCTATCAAGTGGGTGTGGGTAACCATGGTCCTCAAGGGCCACAATTCATAAGAACATAAGAGTTGCCATACTGGGATAGACCAAAGGTCTATCGTGTCTCCAACATTTGCCAATCCAGGTCACAAGTACCTGGCAAGATCCCAAAAGAGTATAACAGATTTTATGCTACTTATCCTAGAAAAAAAGCAGTGGATTTTCTCAAGTTTGTCTTAATAATGGCTTATGGACTTATCATTCAAGAAATTAGCCAACCTTTTTACACCCTGCTAAGCCAACTGCTTTCATTACATTTTCTGGCAACGAATTACAGAGTGTAATTGCACGGGTTTTCAAGATTTCCACAATGATTATGCATGAGACCTATATGTATTAAATGGAAGCAATGCATGCAAATTAATCTCATTGATATTCAATTGTGGAAATCTTGAAAATACAACTGAGTTGTGGTCCCCATGGTTGCCTATCTCTGTTATAAAGAATAAAAGTGATTGATATCTGGTCAGTGTATGTGTTTATACTTATTTATATTGGACACTACAGAAACAAGACAGGATTTTATGCGTTGTGACAGGGTGGAGTACCTGTCACTGGCCAGTGGAGGGAGTCTAAGCACTGGAGCTCAATGAGCCTGAGAGGCGAGCTAATTTACATAAGAGCTGCTAGTGCTGCTGGGAGCTGTCCACGCACCTTGAGTGGATTGTGGTGCTGAAAATAACAGCTTTCAGCACAGAGCACTCAGAAGGCAAGAAGCTTCTTCAAGAGTTGGGTGATTCTCAGGAGGAGGAATAAGTATGTCGACTGAGGATAGGGCAGAAAGGGGGAGGTATTGCCCTATATGTCCAAGAAGAAATAGAGTCTGTTAGAGAAGGAGAGACGGAAGCAAATGGAAAACTAGAATCACTCTGGATAAAGATTCCTGGACATAAAGAGGCTCACACACATATTGGCCTCTATTATCGTCCACTGGGACAGACTGAGGAAACAGACAAAGAAATGATGGAGGAAATTATTCGTGGATGCAAATCAGGCAATGTGACGATCATGGGAGACTTTAACTTTCCGGGGATAAACTGGAATTTGGGAACGTCAAACTGCGGCAGGGAGATAAAATTCCTGGAAATGATAGGAGATTGCTTCATGGAACAAATGGTAGGAGAACCGACAAGAGGAAATGCAGTCCTGGACTTGGTCATAAATGGAATTTCAGGAAGAGCGACTGATGTAAAAGTTAAGGCCCCGATAGGGACAAGTGATCACAATATGATCTATTTTACCATTAGCATCGGAAAGGGGAAACCAATCAAGAATAAAGCCACGACCTTTAACTTCAAAAAAGATCCATGGTTAGAAAACGGCTCAAGAAGAACAAAACAGAAATCCAGACAGTTGATCAAGCATGGTCTCTGCTGAAAAACACCATCACAGAAGCACAGAATCTTCACATACCGAAGATATCTAAAGGAAGGCGAAAGACGAACAAAGGAGAACCAGTGTGGTTATCAAAAGAGGTGAAAGATGCAGTGAGGGAGAAGAGGAACTCGTTTAAAAAATGGAAACGAGAAAAAACATCAGAGGCCTGGAACTGTCACAAAAGAGATCAGAAAAAGTGTCATAAAGTGGTAAGAGACGTCAAAAAAGTCTATGAAGAAAAGATAGCAGAGGAAACCAAAAACTTCAAGCCCTTTTTTAGATATATAAAAGGTAAGAAACCAGCAAGAGAGGCAGTGGGCCCTCTCGACGATCAAGGAAAGAAAGGGGCAATTAAGGAGGATAAACAAGTTGCCGATAGGTTAAATTCATTCTTTGCCTCTGTCTTCACAAATGAGGACATTTCAACAGTGCCAGACACAGGAAAGATATTTACCGAAGGCACAGAAGAAAGCCTCACAACAGTAAATGTGACGTTGGACATGATATACTTTCAGATTGACAAACTGAAAAGCGACAAATCCCCTGGACCGGATGGAATTCACCCGAGGGTATTAAAGGAACTTAAGGTCGAAATTGGTGAATTGCTACAATCTGTGGCTAATATGTCAATTAGAACCGGGCAAATACCAGAAGACTGGAGGATAGCAAATGTTATCCCAATTTTCAAAAAGGGATCAAGAGGTGATCCAGGGAACTATCGACCTGTGAGCCTCACTTCGGTTCCTGGGAAGATAATTGAAACACTGATTAAAGACAACATTGTACAACATTTGGAGGATTACAACCTAATAAGGGCTAGTCAACACGGATTCAGGAAAGGGAAGTCATGTTTGACAAATTTACTACAATTCTTTGAGAAAGTGAACAAACAAGTGGATAGTGGAGATTCAGTGGACATAGTTTACTTGGACTTCCAGAAAGCGTTTGACAAGGTTCCGCATGCAAGGCTTATGAAGAAACTACTAAGCCATGGAGTAGGAGGAGAAGTGAACAGATGGATCGGCAAGTGGTTGGAGAACAGAAAGCAGAGGGTAAACATAAATGGGAAATTCTCGGACTGAGAGAGGGTGACTAGCGGAGTGCCCCAGGGCTCGGTTCTAGGGCCTATCTTGTTCAATATTTTTATAAACGACCTGGAGGAGGAAACAACTTGCAATATAATTAAGTTTGCAGACGATACAAAACTATATCGGGCTGTTGACTCTCAAAGGGACTGCGAGGAACTCCAGAAGGATCTGAACAAGCTAGAAGCATGGGCAACAAAGTGGCAGATGAATTTTAACATAAACAAATGCAAGGTGATGCATCTAGGGAAAAAAAACAAAGAACACCAGTATAAGATGTTGGGGGTGACATTAGCAAAATGTGAATAAGAAAGGGATTTGGGGGTACTGATTGACAGAACCCTAAAGCCTTCGGCACAATGTGTGGCGGCGGCGAAGAAAGCAAACAGGATGTTGGGCATGATTAAGAAGGGGATCACGAGTAGATCGGAAGATTTAATAATGCCACTTTATAGAGCAATGGTCAGACCGCAATTGGAATACTGTGTCCAACACTGGTCTCCATACCTCAAAAAAGATATAATTCTGCTGGAAAGGGTACAGAGGAGAGCCACGAAACTTGTCAAGGGATTGGAGAATTTGAGCTACAAAGAGCGCCTTAGGAAATTGGGATTGTTTACCCTCGAGCAGAGAAGACTGAGAGGGGATTTAATAGTGACTTTTAAATTAATAAAGGGATTTGATAAAATCGACCAAGAAGAAGCATTGCTAACTTTTTTGGATGTGACACAGACAAGATGTCACAGACTGAAACTGAGTGGTAGCAGGTTCAGGACGAATGTCAGGAAGTTCTTTTTTACACAGTGTGTGCTGGGAATTTGGAATGCTCTCCTGGAGGATGTTGTGACAGAGATTACTGTTCTGGGATTCAAACGCAAGTTGGATGCACACCTTCTTGCAAATCATATTGAGGGCTACGGTATATCTGGGTCTCCAATCAGGAGTACCTAAATGGGCCGCCGCGTGTGCAGATCACCGGACTGGATGGACCTCGGTCTGATCCGGTGAGGGCTTTTCTTATGTTCTTATGAGCAAACGCACTGGAAAGGGAAAATACCTCATTGGCCCCACACCTCCTCCTGCCTAGTATAAATAGTTCAGTGCTGGGTGTGGGGCCAATGAAGTATCTTCCCTTTCCAGTGCGTTTGCTCAGTCTACATACTTACAACGCACAGGGATCTGAGGCCCCTTCCCCTTTTGAATAGAATAGAATCCAATCAACAACACATCTGAGGCAAAGTTGTAAGGGAAGAGCGATCACCACTATTTCTTCTAAAAGAATTGTATAGGAGAGGTATTTTTGTTGAATTAGATTTCATTTCTCTCTTATTCCTGTATATATATATATTTATTTATAAATAGTGGGGTTCCCCAGGGGTCCTTGCTGGGACCGCTGCTTTTTAACATACTTGTCAATGATCTAGAGATGGGAATAACTAGTAAGATAATTAAATTTGCTGATGACACAAAGTTGTTCAAAGTTGTTAAATCACAAGAGAATTGTGAAAAATTGCAAGAGGACCTTTTGAGACTGGAAGTCTGGCCATCAAAATGGCAGATGGCATTTAATGTGAGCAAGTGCAAAGAGATGCATGCGGGAAAGAGGAACCCGATCTATAGCTACGTGATGCTGGGTTCTACGTTAAGAATCACTGCCCAGGAAAAGGATCTAGGGGTCATTGTTGAGGATACGTTGAAACCCTCAGCTCAATGTAACATAGTAGATGACGGCAGATAAAGACCCGAATGGTCCATCCAGTCTGCCCAATGTGCGGTGGCGGCTAAGAAAAGAAATGGAATGTTGGGAATTATCAGGAAAGGAATGGAAAACAAAGATGAAAAGGTTATAATGCCCTTGTATCGCTCTTTAGTACGACCGCACCTCGAATACTGTGTGCAGTTCTGGTCATTGTATCTCAAAAAAGATATAACGGAATTAGAAAAGGTACAGAGAAGGGCGACCAAAATGATAAAAGGTTTGGGACAACTACCCTATGAGGAAAGGCATATCGCACTCTAACTACTACAAGGTAGAATCTGTGAGCCTTCCAAAACCCACCCAAATCCCACTGCACCTACATATAGGTGACACCTGCAGGCATAAAGGCTATTGGTGTGCTGTACAGTTGGGTCCAGTAGATTTTGGGTGGATTTTGGAGGGTTCACCATATGGGGGTTATGGTGAGATGCAGAGTTCACTCCAGTGCCCCCCTAAGATGTCCACCGCTCTGCTGGGATGTCTATTGTGACCAGACTACTCAAAATGCTGGCTTGTTGTGTGTGTTTTTCTTTTGGACATGTTTTTTTTCCGAAAATGGTTCAGAAACATAGGCAGACTGAAGACAAGTATATCTGAGAAATGGCCATTTTCTAAACAAAAAGAGAGACATTTTTCTGCTTTGAAAACGGTCATGTTTGCTACTGGATTTTTGTGCGTGTTCTGCACAACGTCCAAACTCCGGATTTGGACAACATATCAAAAAAATGCCCTTACACATGTTACATTTACTTCAGGACACACTTAGGTGCAACAGTGACGACTGCCACTGACCAGGTCTAATGTTTTGGCAACTACCTTTACAGTAGCATTCTATAATGGCATACGGTGCCATGATGCTGTTATAAATTTGGTGCTCAATGCATGGCACAGAGGTAAGACGTCCGGATTTACCCAGACATGTCCTCTTTTTTAGAGGACTGTCCAGGTGTCTGGACGCCTTTCCATATTTGAAGAGTTGGTCTGGGGTTTCCTCTCCCCTGTCCCACACCTACCTCCTCCGCTAAATATTCAATCCTCGGGCCAGCTGGCAGCAGCAAGGTGAGCCTGCTGCCGTCGGCCTGCCCTGGAATCCTCCATTCTGCAGCGACTTCCTGTTCCATGTAGGGAGGGGGAAAGAGAGAAGCATCCATTGGCGGGCTGGAGAGAGGGAGAAAGAGATAGAGAGGCACCGGGGGTGGGGTGGGGGGTGGGTTGCAGGGAGGAAGAGATTAGCATGGGTGGGGTGTTGCAGAATGAGAGAAGCACTATAAGGGTACAGAGGATGGGAAGGGGGGGGACTAAGGGGTGAAAGGTGGAGGTGGGGCAGGGCTGGGCATGTGGTGAGGTGGGGTGGAGCTTGGAGTGAGACAAGGGAGGAGCTGAGGTGGGTGGGGGCATGATCCCAAATATGGGAACCCTAACCTGAGGCGCCAATTGATAGAATTGCCACTTTAGGAAATGATCTTACCATCCTATCTACAGACTCTAGCTCAGGGGTGTCAAAGTCCCTCCTGGAGGGCGCAATCCAGTCGGGTTTTCAGGATTTCCCTAATGAATATGCATGAGATCTATTAGCATACAATGAAAGCAGTTCAGGCAAATAGATCTCATGCATATTCATTGGGGAAATCCCAAAAACCCGACTGGATTGCGGCCCCCGAGGAGGGTCTTTGACACCCCTGCTCTAGATGGATGAATAAAAACCTGATCCTTGGTGGAACCGGAGATAGCTAGAGAAATTAACCTCAGATACCCATACAAAAAGAATTTCCTCCGGTCCTTCTCTCCCAAATCGGATATAGCTCCCTTCTCCCAACTAGTCCCCGTCTGTTGGAAACTGCAGCATAGACCAGGCTCCGCTTTCTCTCTGTAAGTCCAGTTCAACAGTGCCTGCTCCCCTCCCCCAGCACCTGCCCCTTACTCTGAGCAACCAAAAGCCTCCAGGGTTACAATCACAGAATATAATCGCAAGCACTGGGAGAGAGAGAGATGGAAACCATCCCGTCCTCTTTCTAAGCCATTGCTCGGTGGAGCCCGGAGCTGCTTACTGGAAGTTAGAAACGGAGGAAGAGCTCCCAGTCCAGGGAGGGGAAAAGAGGCAGAAGCTTACTTACCTTTGAGGTTCAGCTGTCCCTGAGGTGTGTGCCTGCGACCGACCGCAGAAAGCAGCAATATGCAAACTAGAGGGGGCTGGATTGCCTGTGCCTCCGATCTGGCTGCTTACTGCTAACAGAGATGAGCTCTAATCCCCTGGGATGTCGTCTCTGCTGCAGGGTCCCTGGCTGGGGGGGGGGGGGGATGGCAGATTAGGGATCAGTTTACAGGCACCAGCTCTACCAATCCAGGGTTCAGGCTCTGTTCACTGCATTTCATCACCAGAAGGCACAAATTTTAAAAAGCCTTTCAAGCACCTGTTGCTTATCGATCCCCCCCCTCCCCGCCCCCTCTCCCCAACCACCAGCAGGATCAACATCTGAGGAACAGGACAACTTTAGAGCCAGGCACAATAGTGAATGGTGATGGCTGGAAATCTTTAAAACCGAGAATTTTGTGGGAGCCACGTGTTTTTTAAAAATGTCAGTTTTGGATGTCCTACAAATCAGGGGGGTGGGATTTTTATAAAACTAGCATCCTATCTAAAAACCAGTCCTGCAGCTCTTGGTGGTAGGGGTACAGACAGGAGCGGCCATCACAAGTCATTCGCTTGGTTAACCTATTAAGAAGGATCTGCTTGAAACCTTATAACCCCCAATAACGAATAGGCAGCCGAGTCCACTTCTGGCTTGCTCAACAATTAGGCAGACTAGGCAATAGCCTAGTGCAGCAGGTGGGGAGGGAGGGAAGTCAACAAAGAGCAGTTACAGCCAAACCAATACTACTGATAGCTACAGAAACTCAAAAGTACAATGAACCTTTAACCATAGGGAGGTGGTAAATTTACAGGAAATAAATATTTAAACATATGACGTCAATTTAGGTGCTTTAACAGGATTGTTCTCGAAGGGGGCGATATTGAGACGATCGTGATAGCTGAGTTTATCAAGGGCACTGCCGAGGAACCTTGCTAAAAATTTGCCAAGGGCATCTAATACCCTTGCATCCACCCTGGCTCTAACTTGTTAACCTGGGAAAAGGAAGAGGGGTAAAAAAATAAATAAATCTGGCTTTAAAAGGGGAAGACAAGGCAAATCAGAGTGAGTTATTTCTTCCAAAAGAGACCACCAGGAATTCACCCCAGACGGGACAGACCGAAAGTCCATCAATCCCAATGTTTTGTTTCCAACAGTGGTCAATTCAGGTGCCAAGTACCTGGCAGAAACCCAAAGAGTAGCAACATTCTAGAGCTGAGGTTGTGATGTCATAATGCCTCATTCCACCAATGCCTAAGAGCCAGTCTCATCAGTGATGTCACAATGACTTCATTATCCTATACTGTACTTGGCTCAAATAAGAACATACTGGGACAGACTGAAGGTCCATCAAGCCCAGTATCCTGTTTCCAACAGTGGCCAACTCAGGTTCCAAGTACCTAGCTAGATTCCTGGGGTCATCAATATCTTCTTCCCACTTCATTTATCCACCTCAGCCTTAGTATTATTACAGATGAGATCTAGAGCAGTGTTTTTCAACCTTTTTACACCTATGGACCGGCAGAATTAAAAGAATTATTCTGTGGACTGGCATCAGTCCGTGGATCGGCGGTTGAAGAACACTGGGCTGTCGTGGGCCAGACGCCTTCTCTACCCAATCTCCACCCCAGACCCCACCCCCATTATAGTACTAATTGCACCTTGCACATCCCATGCCTCATTTGGAAGCCTTTCCTCTGACGTTGCATCGTAAGAGAGAAGGCTTCCGGTTCAGGCGCAGGATGCCCGTAGGCTTTGTGCACTGAATCAGTTAGGAAGAGGGAGCTAGCTCGAAGATAATGCCGCATCGATCGCACCATGGACCGGCGGTTGAGGAACACGGGGCTAAGTCATGGGCCAGACCCTGCCCATCTCTACCCAATCTCCACCCCAGACCCCGCCCCCATAATAGTACTAATTGCACCTTGCACATCCCGTGCCTCATCTGGAAGCCTTCCCTGACATTGCAACGTAAGAGAGAAGGCTTCCGGTTCAGGCGCAGGATGCCCGTAGGAGCCACTGCCTGTGGCCTTGTGCACTGAATCCGTGAGGACGAGGGAGCTGGCTTGAAGATAACGCCGCATCGATCGCACCGTGGACCGGCGGTTGAAGACCACTGTTTTGGGCCTGATGCATGTGCTGGCCCTGTGCCCTGTGGACCGGCAGGAAATTTCTATGGACCAGTGGTTGAAGAACACTGAGATAGAGTCCCAAAGGAGCTAATCAAGTGTCAGCTTTGTATACTAACGCAAATTCTGAAAAGTAAATTTACCTGTAATGGGTGATCGACCTGCCTCTCCCTCAGAGGAATCCGGGACTCTAATTTCCACTTGCCAGGCACAGAGGGGACTGGGGGAGGCAGCTTGCTTGCTCTTGGCAGAGGAATCTGAACTCTCCCGATTCCTGTACAGTCTGCATTCCGGAAAAGCATAACCTCTGGAATTTATGGGAACCCAGGTGCCACCGGCCAGTGCCTTCCCAGATAAAGAGCTGGCCCTGGCATCTGCCTCTTTGCATCGCCTGAGCCAGCCAGCCTAAACCTCCAAGTCCCTGACAAATTGGTTTCACCCTTAAAGCCTGAAAGCTGATCTTGCAGGGCTTGGCATTCTTTAAGCCTTACTCAACATGGACAGAGCTACGTAAACACTTTCCCCAGGTTGTTGTGTTGTTGTTTTTTTAATCAGCAGTTTATTATGGACAAAAATTCTTACAGTACATTAGAGAGAACTGAGCCCTAGAGGTCTATTGTGAAGGAGGGGGATATTCTTCCCATCTGAATTTTTTTTTTAATGCTGTTGTAGCTATTTTGGGGATTTTTTCTTTTCTGTATCCTCTTTTTTTGTATGCACTCTCCCCCCACTCTGATTTTTTATTTCAAGGATCCCTAACTGATGGTCATCATTCTGGCATCTGAAGACCTGGTCAGTGAAACCTCTGTTCTGCAAAATACTAGGCATAGACAAACATCTGGAGTTAAGCGACGGGCTGTTTTTCTTTTTCTGTCATGCTTTTCAAGAGATGTTTGGCTAGCCCGCATGAATGTGAAGTCCCAGCAGAGCACAGGCATGCGTGCTGTACTACACTTCATAAACCCCAGGAGTACATTTTTTCCCAGCATCCATTGCCATCCAGCCTGAATATGGGCGAAAATAAGCGTGCAAGACTCTGGTCATGTTGTGTCCACTCCTCCTAGATCAGGGGTGTCAAAATCCCTCCTCGAGGGCCGCAATCCAGTCGGGTTTTCAGGATTTCCCCAATGAATACGCATGGGATCTATTAGAACACAATGAATGCAGTGCATGCAAATAGATCTCATACATATTTATTGGGGACATCCTGAAAACCCAACAGGATTGCGGCCCTCGAGGAGGGACTTTGACACCCCTATCCTAGAGGATATGCCTGTTTATACACTGTGAACCTAATTGGTCATATATAAAATGCTTTTATAATAGGTGGAGTTGGTCTCTTCCGCAACCATTAGCCTTTCACTAAAAATTCCCCAAACATTAATTGTTTAGTACAGTCTTCTCACAGCTCAAAGAGATCTGAACGTTTAATGCTGTATCTAGGACAGGGATCTCGCAATCTAGTCGGGTTTTCAGGATTTCCCCAATGAATATGCATGAGATCTATTAGCATACAATGAAAGCAGTGCATGCAAATAGACCTCATGTATATTCATTGGGGAAATCCTGAAAATCCGACTGGACTGCGGCCCTCGAGGACCGACATTGGACACCCCTGCACTAATGCAAGGGTGTCAAAGTCCCTCCTGGAGGGCCGCGATCCAGTCGGGTTTTCAGGATTTCCCCAATGAATATGCATGAGATCTATGTGCATGCACTGCTTTCAATGCATATTCATTGGGGAAATCCTGAAAACCCGACTGGATTGCGGCCCTCAACGAGGGACTTTGAGACCCCTGATCTAGGAAGTCCATTCCAGCACCAGAAGCAGGGAGCCACTCAGCACATATCAGGATTAGACTGGAAGGTCATCTTCTTTTTAAAAACCCTTTACACCAAAGCTCTTTGCTGTAAAAACAGGGGGCCAGTGGCAGAAGTGTGGCCCTCTGATGCTCCACCTGCCCCCAAGAGTCTTGCTATTTGGCACTATGTCTATAGCAGTTGTTCTGTTTCCTAACTCCATCGTTCTGCTTTCTGTAAGTTTGAGCCACCTGCTGTCCAAATTCCTTCCATATTGTCATAAGACTGAGAGCAGTGCAGGAGATTGGGCATGGAGCAGCCTACACACTTACTGAGAGTCATGCAGTGCCAGAAGAAAATAGCGCAGTTGTTACAGAGATGGCACTGCCAACAAGGCTGTGGAGGAAAAAAAAAAGGGAGAGCCAGCTTGAAGCAGAGCTTTTGTGAGCCATGACCCACTGTGCATTTTCCAGGCTCCAGGTGCAGTGTCAGCACATAAGGCCACACTTGACAAATACAGGCCTCTGCACTGCACCATTAATTACCAAACTAGTTCTAATTTATTTACCGTTCTCCCAGGGGAGCTCAGAATGGTTTACATGAATTTATTCAGGTACTCCAGCATTTTTCCCTGTCTATCCTCTGTCCTGGTGGGCTCACAATCTATCTCATGTACCTGGAGCAATGGGGGAGGGGGGGATTAAGTGACTTGCCCAGGGTCACTAGAAGCAGCGTGCATTTGAACCCACAACCCCAGGTGGCTGAGGCTGTAGCTTTAACCACTGCAAGTTCTCTTCTTGTTTTATTATTATTCATTTATGATTACTTTATGCAATTTCCATCATTTATAAATGGCAGAAAGATACGCATCACAATTGTAAGGGTCACAGTGCTACTACACGCGAGTTGTGTGTAATGCGACTGAACTACAATAAGACTATTACATGTACTGTCCCATTGAACATAAGAATTGCCGCTGCTGGGTCAGACCAGTGGTCCATCGTGCCCAGCAGTCCGCTCCTGCGGCAGCCCTTAGGTAAAGGACCAGAGCCCTAACTGAGTCTAGCCATACCTGCGTACGTTCTGATCTAGCCCGTCACAGTTCCAATATCACTTGATCAGCTTATTTTTGTACCCCTCAAGCACGCTCAAAATAGCCTCCACAGTTTCAGGATACATGCTATCGCATTGCGATGGAATTATGAGTCGAGCATTGAATGCGCTGAAGTGTCTCTCACATTCAGCCAAAGATGCTGGAATTACATAGAGTTGTCTAGCGATGTCTGATAACAACAGAAACTAAGCAATGTAGTGGGGAAAAGCACAACAGACAAAAATTCAATGCCCGACAACATGGCGCACGACCTACTTCTACTGGAACGCTGGTCTAGGTCCTGGCAACTCAGCTTCAATGCCAAAAAATGCAAAGTCATGCACCTGGGCAGCCAAAATCCATGCAAGACTTACACCCTTAATGGCGAGATCCTAACAAGAACTGAAGCAGAACGAGACAGAAGTGATCGTAAGTGAGGACATGAAGACTGCCAATCAAGTGGAGCAAGCTTCCTCCAAAGCAAGGCAAATCATAGGTTGAATACATAGGAGTTTCGTCAGCCGTAAACCTGAAGTCATTATGCCATTGTATAGATCCATGGTGAGACCACACCTGGAGTACTAAGTGCAATTCAGGAGGCCGCATTACCGTAAGGATGTGCTGAGACTGGAGTCGGTCCAGAGAATGGCCACCCGGATGGTCTCAGGACTCAAAGATCTCCCATACGAGGAGCGGCTAAAGAAGTTACAGCTCTACTCACTCGAGGAATGCAGAGAGAGGGGAGACATGATCGAGACGTTCAAGTATCTCACGGGCCGCATCGAGGTGGAAGACGATATCTTCTTTTTCAAGGGTCCCGTGGCAACAAGGGGACATCCGTGAAAACTCAGGGGCGGGAAACTGCACGGTGACATGAGGAAATTCATTTTCACTGAAAGGGTGATTGATCGCTGGAATAGTCTTCCACTTCAGGTCATTGAGGCCAGCAGCGTGCCTGATTTTAAGGCCAAATGGGATAGACATGTGGGATCTATTCAAAGAGATAGGTAGAGGAGGGTCTTTGGGGTGGGCAGACTGGATGGGCCGTGGCCCTTATCTGCCGTCTATTTCTATGTTTCTATGTAAACTTCTTGCAGTGGAGACCCTACCACTTCAGTAGGTGAAAGTGAGGTTGAGATGAACTTGCTTCTCTCATAATTTCTCATTTCATCAACTCTCTATACCAGTGTGCACCTGGATACTTGGCTCATGTTACTGGAATTATACTTATACAATAAACACAAGATGCCTAAGTATAACAATATTTGTCAAACACTTAGAAAAAGTCTATGTGATGTGCGTTTATCTGCTATTTTTTAATTCAGTCCTTGCAAATCAAAACAAGTGACTGAAAATGATTATGGTGCCTTGTCTCTGAACTTCTGCACCATGCAACTAGATCAGATGCTGCCGTCCACCTCATCTTCCACCTCAAAAAATATGACCACATTAGCCCCTATTACACTAAACTTCACTGGCTGCCGATGGAGGCAAGGATCATCTTCAAATTTGCTTGCCTCTGCTTCAAAACCCTAGCAGGCTCTTCTCCAATCTACCTATCCGAGCACCTTGAAATTGCAGGCCCCTTGAAATTGCAGGCCCCTCTCGTACACGAAACACCTACCTGTTTTCCTTCCCTTCCCTGAAAGGCTGCTTCTACAAGAAATTCCTCGACAGATCCCTAGCATTCCAAGCGGGCAAATGGAACAAATGCCTCACTGCCCTCATCTCCAATTCCCCCCCTACCAAATGTTCAGGAAGTCAATCAAAACCTACCTTTTTGATAAATTCCTCTAACTTCTCCCCCCCTCTTCCTTGCCTTTTCCTCGGACCTTGACTTACCTCAGACTCTCGACTCCTCCAATCTTGTCAGCCACCAAATGGTTAAACAAAATGGATCACCCTATCCAACTAATCACCCCTTCTTCGTTACCTCCCATACTAAATGCCTCTGCTCTGCCTTATCGAACACCGCAGTATCATCGCCATATGTAACTCTACTGTATGAACTCCGCTATATATATGTAACTTCTCTGCAATTTGTAACCTAGCTGAAAAATAACTTCACCGTAAATGTAGCATCGCCGAAAATGTAAATGTTGCTATACTAAAAAAATTGTAACTTCACTGTAAATGTACAGTCTCTTCATCTGTTAACCGCATAGAACTTCCATGGTAATGCGGTATACAAGAATAAAGTTATTATTATTATCAACCTTCAGCTTCTTGTATAATGGTTCCAGTGGTGCCCTCAAGTTGACATCTGTAACATATTCTGCAGAAGCCAAGGCTTCTTCAGTAACATCATCGGCAGGTGAGTCAGTCAATTCAGTGGCTAGCATGTGATGGGAGGACTTCACTTGTTCAAAGAACCCTTGGCGATCCTATAGGTTTTTCACAAAATTAAATCCTTACAAAGTTGAATCAAGATATGTTGCCACAAAGTGTAACATGGTCAACATGCTCCAGTATTTGTCAGTTAATGCTGCTAGAAAATATTTTTTTCCATCAGACTAATTGCGTCACTGTTGGAACAATGCAGCGGCCAAGCTGTTTAAAGAGTATAATAATATGGCAATGAATTTTGCAAAGTGAGAATATTGTCATATTTAAGAATATCAAATAATGGAGGAAACATGTCCATGAAGGGACACCACATCCTTTAAAAAGTCAATACCAATTTAGGAATCAAGTGTTCCTTTTTTCTGTCCCTCAGTAGCGGAATCAGCGCATCACCACTCTCCCAAATTGAAGAAAACATGTCACGCAAGCCACACCATGGTCTTGTTTCTCCCCCCTATTTAAGACTTTTTGGCTAGCTGGACTGTATGCCTGATTTGCATATTTGACCGATTCATGGGAATAGTTGTTCAGCTAGCACAGGTCGGGGTTCAAGGGCATGACTTTCTTCCAGGTTGTGTCAATTGAAGCATTTAGCCAGTGACACACGCAATCTATGCCCAGAAATACAATGTCAGGCCATGTCCAAGCTCCAACCTATCTTGCAGATCATTGCAATGTCACAGATAGAAAACCAACTTTGGACAAACTTCATTTATTTTCATTTCCAACAGTAAAGGGCTGTATTTATAAGCACTTTTTAAATAGAACTTTAGCTTATCAAGCCAGGATCTGGGGTAAGAACCTTAGTAATTTAGTAACTAATTCCAGTTTGTACCAAACTTTTAGAAGGGTATTGAAAACTCCCTTTTTTGCTAAATTTTATAAGTATATAATTCCCTGTGCTTTTTCAGCACTTGTATTTGTTAACCACATAGAACTGAGAAGTACTTCGCTCATTTATTGAATTACCTGTAAACCGTGCTGAGCTCTATCTTTATGGAGATGATGCGGTATACAAACTTAAGGTTTGGTTTAGTTTAGTGTGATATATAAATGGCTTATGTTATGTTATGTTTCGGTAGCTGGCTAAAACTAGATGGACTTATATGTGCTCCTATTTATACAGTGACTTTGATGGGTAAAGTGTTATCAGTCCTTAACTGAACAAGCGCTGACTCTACCCCATTTTCAGCAGTCCCAACCAGTTAAGTGCAGCTGAAAATGAGAGGTTATCCCTAAACAAGCACTTTTACTGGCCAGGAGCTGTTTCTAGCCATTTAAATCGCTTTCAATATTGACCCACTAAGTTTTTATGTTCAGTCATGTTTTGGAGTTTCTGGTTTTCATTTATGCTCGTGATTCATTTTAGTCTGCCTTTACATCATTCTGCTCTACTAATCCATTGCATCTGCTTAATGAGTTCCTGAAAGCTTGTTTATGATCATTCTTCCCTTTGACTCATCTGCAATGTTACTGTAGAACAGCATTCCTCACTCTAAAGTCAACAAACCAGTAATGACTTCCATTAACTCAATACATACTGTCATCCCATCTTTTCCAGAGGCTTGTTGCTAGATCATCCTTCAGCACAGCTGTTTTCTTCCAGTACTATGTGGTTTGCACGATGCCTAAACAAAGAATACAGCTGTTGCAGAGACCATAGCAACAGATGGAGGGGGAAAGGGAAGGAGTGTGAGTGAGGAGCAGAACTAAAGAAAGTAGGCATATGGGGCTGGGGCATTAGGGAGATGTGCAAATTGAGAATGAAAGGGGACAGACAGAGAGAAGTGTGTGGAGGACACTAAACGGGTTGATTAAAGGAAGTTGATTTAACTATGCTTGGACTCGAAGGTTGGCCTCTTCCTTTCCCAGGTGAGACTTGGCTCTCACAATGAAAGATTTTTTTTTTTTTGGAGGGGAGTGGGGGGGGGGGGGGGAACAAAGTGACCATTGCTTAAAAAATAGTGAAGATCATAATCACAGATAATGTGACTACCCTGTTTCCCCCAAATAAGACCTATCCCAAAAATAAGCCCTACCATGATTTTTAAAGATGCTCCTAATATATAAACCCTACCCTAAAAATAAGCTCGTTAAGATCAACCCCCCAAATATCCCCAACTCCATCCTTGACACTAGTGTTGCCCAATTCGCTGAAAAAAATCACTCATGAGACCTGACATACATCTGCTCCGAGGCATCTTAAAGCAGCAGTGGCAGCAGCGTTCTGAATGGGCTGCTTCATGGCCTTCCCCCTGCCATGTCACGGTGGGAGGGTCAGTGGGGTTCTGCTGCACAAGGGGATGGGAGGGAGGGATAAAAAGATGCTGCAGAGGGAAGACCCAACTCCAGTGGGGAAGACTGCAATGCAGCCCATTCAGAGCGCTGCTGCTGGTTTTGGAGGCCTCGGAGTGGAGGTATATCAGTCTCACAGTGGGATGGTCAGTGGGGTTCTGCTGCACAGGGAGATGGGAGGGAGGGATAGAAAGATGCTGCATAAGGGGATGGGTGAGGGGAGGAAAGATTCTGCACATAGAGGGGGACAGAAAGGAAAGAGGAAGAATGGGGGTGGATGAGAGGAAGAGATGATTGAAAAAAAGACATCCCCTGAAAATAAGCCCTACTGCATTTTTTGGACCCAAAATTAATATAAGACACTGTCTTATTTTTGTGGAAACACAGTAGTCATACTTTTATTTCTAGGTTTCTAGTTTGACTTTGCTTTTTGTGGCTTGAAACAGTTCTTTTTCCTCTGGCTACTCTCATTAGTGCCTAGCAAACTCAATTATCTAACCCTCCCTTCTCCCTCGTGTGAATAACCATATTTCATCCATTGCCTTTTCAATGCATTCAGAGGCATTTTCAAAACACTAAGATGCTCAAAAAACCTTATAAACTGGTACTTAGATGTTTTTCTCACCAAAACGTCTTAGAATGTAGAGGTCATGGCTGATTCCTCCTTCTCCATCTCCTCCTACCTATGTTCTCCTCTTTTCTCAATCAGCAACTTTGTAATATCTGAAACATTCAATTCTCCTTTGGTGTCCACCACACCTACCTTCACACCTTGTCAGAATTATTGCAACATGAGTAACTCTTCTACAAAACTTTAGTCTGTGATCTGTCTGTGACTCCAGCTGCTGTGCTAATTGAATAGCTCTCTTGTCTTTGGTGGATTGGCTCCCTAAGGCCTAGTATTGTTGACATAAGTACACATGGTCTTTCAGCTCAGGTTGCTGCATTATTCTATTCAAGGCCAATTTATGAGGCGAGCTTGCCACACAATGGCTCCAGGCACTGATGCTTAAGAACCCCAAAAAGCCCTTCTCACTCCTGGGGATGGAGTCCAACCGACCTTTGTATAACTTTGGAAGATCAGTGGGTACATGTCCCTTCATTCACCACTTTTCTGCTTTCATCAGCATCATGAACCTCTTAAAAACACATGGGCAATCATTTGTTATATTTTTTTTAAGGAAGTGCTTGTCCTTACAGTTAAGTTAAAATGGGCTTGTGGTAACAGATTAAAAAAAAAAAGTGGAAGAGAGCAAAGCGAAAGGGAACACTGGGCTTGGAGAGGAAGAAATGTATCAGAGACTCCTTCCTTTTCAAGTCAGTGGTGTGAAAAGACAGGTAAATATTAGGTGTAAAGAGGCTGATGCTGCCAGATGTTGAAGCAATGGAAAGAGATTAGCTAGATTTGAGGGGGGAGGAGAGGGGGGTTGCAGGGAGAAGCAAAAACACATGTAGAGAAAGATGGAGGATCAGGAGGGCTGGATGCCAGGGGAAGATCTGGGTATCATAGTAGACAATACGATGTAACTTTCTACCCAATGTATGGCAGTGGCGGCCAAAAAAGCAAACAGGATGCTTGGAGTTATTAAAAAAGGGATGGTTAACAACACTACGAATGTTATAATGCCCCTGTATCGCTCCATGGTGCAACCTCATCTGGAGTACTGCATTCAATTCTGGTCTCTTTATCTCAAGAAAGTTACAGCAGCGTTAGAAAAGGTTCAAAGAAGAGCGACCAAGATGATAAAGTGGATGGAACGCCTCTTGTATGAGGAAAAGACTAAAAAAGGTTAGGGCTCTTCAGCTTGGGAAAGAGACGGCTGAGGGAAGATATGATTGAAGTCTACAAAATCCTGGGTGGAGTAGAACGGGTTCAAGTGGATCGATTTTTCACTCCATCAAAAATTACAAAGACTAGTGGACACTCGAAGTTACAGGGAAATACTTTTAAAACCAATAGGAGGAATTTTTTTTACACTCAGAGAATAGTTAAGCTCTGGAACGCGTTTGCCAGAGGTCGTGGTAAGAGCAGATAGCGTAGCTGGTTTTAAGAAAGGTTTGGACAATTTACTGGAGGAAAAGTCCATAGTCTGTTATTGAGAAAGAATTGGGGGAAGCCACTGCTTGCCCTGGGTCGGTAGCATGGAATATTGCCATTCCTTGGGTTTTGGCCAGGTACTGGTGATCTGGATTGGCCACCGTGAGAACGGGCTACTGGGCTTGATGGACCATTAGTCTGACCCAGTTAGGCTATTCTTATGTTCTTTCATGTCGTCATTGATAGGAGGGCCATCTTCATGCACAGTTCTCCACTATTTCGCCCTTAGTCCAGTGTTCTCCTTTTGAGGATGAGTTTAGACACCCATGCCTAATTTAACTTCAGCATGACCAAAAACTGAGGTCATTATCCATTGTTCTGTCTAACAGCTACAAGGGGGTGCTGAAAGGTTCTCAGCCCAACCAAGAAGAGAATGATGTGAAGCCATGAAACTTACAAGTTATTCCACATTCTTCTTGACACTTTCATTTCAATGAGGCAAATGCATCTAGCAAATGGGCACAAGTATAGGGAAACCAAGCCATTGTGACATCACCGATGAGGTTGGCTCTTAGGCATTGGTGGAATGAGGCATTATGACATCACAATACAAGAGGCCCAACCAACAAGAGAATAATGTGGAGCCATGAAACTTACTAGTTATTCCACACTCTTCTTGATACTTTTCATTTCATATCATTGAAACAAAAGTGTCAAGAAAAGTGTAGCCTATCTTGTAAGTTTCATGGTTCCACATCATTCTCTTCTTGGTTGGGCTGAGAACTTTTCAGCTGCTCCTTGTACCTCCCATCTATTCAATGCATAGTTTTGGATCCTGGACTGAAACATTTTGCTTGGTTACCCTCATTACTGCTGTCTTTAATATAACTTCAAACATTTCTACCTCAAGAATGAGAATGAAAGTTGAAGAAATTGTGGTATGCTCATGCTTTTGTTCTTTTTGCCAAGAGGATTATTATGTAGCCTCCTACAGCTATTTTAATATACTTAATTTAAAGCATCGTTAGACTCAGGCAAGGGAGTTAATATTTACACTTGGTTTCAAAAGAAATTATAACCCCTTTATCCATTGTGCACTGAATTCTTGTACAACAATTATAAGTATGCACCTTTACAAAAACACCTTTTCGAAGCCCCAACATGTCTTCTTACTGACGTAATTCCTCCTAGCAACACTTGTAAACAGAAAATTCCAATATGCTTTCTTTATGAAAATTTAAAAAAAAAAAAAAATATATATATATTTACATTTTAAATATCAATATAAGTTCTACAGCATTTGAAGACACTATAAAGTAGTGTGAGTGCCTTGTTTGTACATTTAATAGAAATGTTTTTAAAAAGTGATACCTTGGATTAACACTTTTTTTTTTCTATTCTCTGTGATATGACATTGTCTACCTCAGGTTCCAAACACAATGCTGACATTATGAAGGGAATGTCAGCTCCTGAAAAATGGCCAAGAGATGTATCCACTATAATAAAACCCTAAGCACGTATGTGCACTTAGGGTTTTGTGATTCCTGTGGTGTGCTGTGTCCTTCCCTGGCCATATTCCATTTTGGAACAGGGAGGCAGGGAACACACCAGCGACTCCCCCCTCCCGCCCTCACTCACCATCCGCTGCCACCCTGCTGCTCCTCTTCAAAGCAGCCTGCTGAGGTTCGCTAGCCGGCTGTAGCAAACCTCGCAGGCCACTCTCCACCTGGTAGCACATTCCCTCTGGCGCGATCGCATCAGACGGAACATGCTACCGATGTGGAGAGCGGCCTGCAAGGTTCGCTACAGCTGGCTGGCAAACCTCAGAAGGCTGCTTTGTTGAAGAGGAGCAGCAGCGGCGGCAGCGGTTCGTGCTGGTGGGCCAAAGACACCAGGAACCATGGATGGAGGGAGGGTAAGAATGGGGGGGGGGGTGAAAACGGAAGAGGGCCACGGAGCAGGCAGGCATGGCACAACAGGGGACCAGGGGGAGAGGGAAAGGGGGCTGCTTTGGGGGGAGGGGTGTGCTGGGGGCAGACAGCAATCATGCTTTGCTCTGGGAGGGGGGAACAGAAGGGGCCACAGAGCAGGCAGGCATGGCACAACAGGGGGGCCAGGGGGAGAGGGAAAGGGGTGTGCTGGGGGCCAGACAGCAAACATGCTTTGCTCTGGGAGGGGGAAAGTATTTCTCTCTCTCCCTTTATTTTACCTGGAACGTGCTTGTTTAGGTAGTTAGGATACAATTTGTTGTATTAGATATGCTATGAAGAAATTTCTTAAGGAATGTACGAATCCATGTTCATGTTCTGCATTTCATTTTCTGTATTTGTTGATTCCATTCATTGGCATATCTTTTGTTTTCCACTATTATGGATTGTTTTATTCCATACTTTGTAATTTTGTAAAGATTCAATAAATAAACATTGACTAAAAAAAAAAAAGTAAAAGGCACTAGGAGATCTTCTATTTTTTCGGTTATAGCTCCTCAGCTCTGGAATAATCTACCAAACTATTTGTGTGGTGAAACCTCATTAGAAAAATTCAAAGGTTTTAAAAAAGTTTCCTGTACAAAGACACATTTGAGACATAGACAAGATAACCAGTTTACGGTTAAAATATTTATATTTTATTTCCTAATACCCAGTTTAATTTAGTCCTCATTTATAGGACTCAAAAATTTGTTCTTCTTTTTCCTCTCCTTCTTTATTCTCACTTTTTGCCCCCTGATGTGTTACCCATAAATTTTTCTCCATTTTCTTTAATGATTGTATTTCATCCCCCTCTCCTGTATCAGTACTAAATTTGTACATATATATATATTATTATTTTGTAGCAAATTGTCTTATGGTTTTCCCCAATTTTTTAAACTTGTAATACGCTTTGAAATATTTGACATTGCGTGCACAAATTTAAATAAAACTTGAAATTTTACTGGATATACACAATGAAAATGCATGAGAGAGTGCCTATCTTCATTGGGTAAATTAGATATAGGGCTCCTTTTATGAAGGTGCGCTAGTGGTTTTAGCGCACGCACCGGATTACCGCCTGCTCGTAAGGAGGCAATAGTGGCTAGCATGTGCTATTCCGCGAGTTAAGGCCCTAGTGCGGCTTTGTAAAAGGAGCCCATAGGGCAATAGTTCTCATAACTGCCCCAAACCAATCCTTTCTTTTTCAACAATGGGGAAACCTATTGCTTGCTTCAAACATTGCAGTACCATACTTTGTGATAATGATGCATTAATAGCTTTTGCTAAACAGTGACATGTGTAATTGGTGGTGGTTCTGCTAGCACAAAGGAAACTTTCAATGAGACCAGTCATTTTATTCTCCTAGGCATCACCTCTTGAAACATCAGCAGATCTTCCTACCCTGTTCCATCTACCTCAGTAGTTAGTATTCACCTTCCTACCCAGTAAACTACCTTTCATATTTCTAAAAAATTATTGCCAAAATGTCCTTACAAGGCAGCATTCCTAATTTCTTAAGAGTCCAAAAGCATACTGTATTAAACAAAACTCTGGCCTTGTGAATATGGTGTGCCATCAAGGCCTTCAGGGGATTTAGTGAATTCCCAGCTGAAAAGCTGTTTTTACTTAATGCAGTTTGATTGATTGAACAGAGAGCCTGCTCAACCAATCAAACTGCATCAAGAAAAAGTAACCAAACAAAAAAAAAGCATAGCTGTAGGGCTGAGAAATTCACTGAAACCCCTGAAGGTCTTGGGACATGCCACCTTTGTTTGATTGGTTGAGCAGGCAGCCTGCTCAACCAATTAAATTGCATCAAGCAAAAGTGGCACACCCTCAGCGGATACCTGAGAATCCCCAGCCCTTAAGCATACTTTTTGCTTGGTACGGTTTCATTGGTTGAACAGGCTGCCTGCTCAAGCATCAAGCAAAAAAAAAAATAATAATAAAAAGCTCCAGCTGTGGATATTCATTTCCAGGCTTACCACGTATTGTGGAGGAACTACGGTGCCTCACGTCTCTCACCTTGGGCTTTTCTGCTCTGCTGATGCTGCCGGAGAACAGTCCAAGCCCCACATCGCAACCTGAATGGATGGGCATGGGGAGGAAAGAAGCCTTTGCCCACTGTTGCTCTGGGGCTGATCGCCCGTCTCTCAGCCTCCTGCTTCTTGCCGTCTAAGTACCAGCTTGTGCCCTCCTGCTCAGGAATGTGAGCATTAATGTGCAAGGTGGTCCCACAAAATGATTTTTTTTTAACCATTAACTAAAGCTGATATAGAAAATGCATGGGGACTGGAGAGAAGCCAACATAATGTCAATTCCTTTTCTTAAAAGATCCAGAAAGCTAAAACTACACAACAGTGATCCCAACATGGGTGGCGACTGAAATAATGGATGCAGGGCAGGATGAAAATACATAGAACGAGATGTATATCTAGGCTCAAAGTCAAGGAGCCTATTGACCTACTAAGTCCCTCTTGCATAAGAATGGAAGACTCCTAACAGATGTGGGAGCCTTGGGGCTATCGTTGCCAACCAGTTTTAAGTGAAGGAGTCCTTGGTTGGGAGAACCTTTAAATCGATATAATTAACAATTACTTGTGTTCACGGACGAAAGATTGGGGTTAGGACCACAGAAAATGAATGCAAATGTGTAGCAGATCTGAAAAGATTCTTAAAAGACTATGAGGAGCTAGCTAAATTAAAAATATACAAAGCGATGGGGCCTGACGGGATACATCCCAGGGTACTCAAGGAACTCAGAGAAGTTCTGGTGGCTCTGTTGACACATCTTTTCAATACTTCCTTAGAGTCTGGTGTAGTCCCAGATGACTGGAGAAGGGCGGATGTGGTCTCTGCACAAAAGTGGAAGGAGGAGGTTGGGAATTACAGGCCAGTTAGTGCTATCTCAGTAGTGAATAAACTAATTGAAATGCTTGTCAAGCGGAGGATAGTGAGATTTCTAGAAGTAAATAGACTGCAGGACCTGAGGTAGCATGGTTTTATGAGAAGCAGGTCTTGTCAGACGAATCTGATTGATTTCTTTGACTGGCTGACTAAACAGCTAAATATGGGAGGGGGCAGATACATATCCAATTGCGTGTACACTATTTTTTTTTTTTTTTTAATCTTTGGCATCAGTAAAGAAGCAACAGGGTGAAAGTTCTTGATGTCTTCAGTTCCCAATGTTTTATCCTTAATCATGGGTCGAATAGTTGCTATTTTTAGCACATCAAGCATAACCCCCTTCCCCCAGCATTAATCATTTGCATAAGCACAGGACAGATTTTCCAATCCAGTTCCTCTAATACTATGGGTGAGCACAAATCGCCCGATGCAACAGTTGGTTTACATGCATGCAACACTTTATTCATTTCCCCCTTCTTCGACATTACCAAAACAATCCCAGAATCCGGTCACTTAACTGGATATCCTTCTCACAAACTGCTCTTGGAATAGCCTTAACAATTACATCTATTTTTGATTCAAAATAAATATTGAATTCATCTGCAGAAAAAGGCATAGAAAGCTAACATTTTCATTACTAATTAGTTGCTTAATTACATTAAATAGCTCCAGAGGCCTATTTAATTCTGCTTTTAGTTTATCTTGATAGGACTTATCAGTCTCTATGTGTATCTTTTTTTTAACATAGTAACATAGTAGATGACAGCAGATAAAGACCCGAATGGTCCATCCAGTCTGCCCAACCTGATTCAATTTAAATTTTTAAATTTTTTTCTTAGCTATTTCTGGGCAAGAATCCAAAGCTCTACCCAGTAATGTGCTTGGGTTCCAACTGCCAAAATCTCCGTTAAAACCTAAAATCTTTATTTAAGTATTTTCATTCAATCAATCAATACAGTAAACTCAATACAAGATACAACATACAATTTGTAAACTAATTGAAAAAGAAAAGAAAAAAAAATAGTGCATCTTACAAATAATAAAATTAAAAGAATCCCATTCCCTATCATACCCACCCCCACTCCCAGGAGACCTGGTTCCATAACAGTAGAATAATATTTTCATAAGGCTTCTTTTTCTAGTGCAATTTAACTCTCCCATATATCGTTAAATTTTGTCCATTGATTGGAGAAAAGGGCCGGAAGTCTATATTTTTCACAGACTATTCCTAAACGTTCTCTCACATTTCTTAGGGTAGGTACATTTGACATAGACCATTGCTGAGCAAGGGTCAGTCTAGCGGCTATAAATGCTAAGTTCAAAAGTTTAGATTGAGAAGATGTAAAACCTTCTATCCTTATTCCCAACAATGCTCTTTCAGGATTCAGCTTAAGTGGAGTTTGAATTGTCTGCTCACATATTCAAATACTTGCTTCCAAAACTTCTGGACCCTTTGACATTCCCACTACATATGGTAAAATGTACCTCTTTCACCACAACCTTTCCAACAATTAGTATCACTCTGTTTGCTATATTTACTAATTAAAACCGGGGTGGTATACCAACGTACTAAGAGTTTAATAGCATTTTCCACCAAAGTGGCTGCCCTAGCTGTCTGAAAAAGATGTAATACAATTACCCCCCACTCATCTATAGACCAATCCTTTCCCATATCTTTTTCCCATGCTTTCATGTATGATGTTTTAGTTGCTTTATCTTCATTTATAATCTTATATAACCAGGATACACACCCTTTCTCTACTGGTTTTCCTAAGACTTTTTCAAATTCAGATCTTTAAATTTTCATTCCTCTTTGCCTTATATATCATTGTATAATTTTTTATGTTTCTAGTTGATATTGGTCTTGTATATCTGTAAAATTTTTGACCTCCCCTTCTTCAACTAGTTGGCCAAAACACACTAACCCTTTTAGCTCCCGCTTTTTAAAGATTCCACCCTCCCTTCCTGGCATAAAATCCTGTATGTATAATATAGGTGTAAAAAGGATACCTTTTTTCCCATCTGAAAGTTTTTTCCTAACACTTTTCCAGATTTTCAGAGAGCATTTACTAAAGGGATTATTTGTATTTATTGAGTCTTTTCCTCCCACCCATGGTAGGTATTTTAAATCGCATACCTTTTCTCTCTTCTAACATTGCTTGTTCTATTTTCACCCAAAGCTTGCGAGATGAGTGCCATTCAACTATTGCTCTCAACTGTGCTGCTTTATAATAATTTTCCAAAGAAGGCAACCCTAGTCCTCCTTCTGCCTTAGACTTAAACATTGCTTGTTTTCCGACCCTTGGATGCTTCCCTCCCCATATAAATCTGAGTATCATATTAGTCCATTTTTGAAAATACTGTTTTGGGATTTCTATTGGTAGAACTTGGAAAAAGTACAGAAACTTAGGGAGACTCATCATCTTTACCACTTCATACGTTCTAGCCAAGAGATGAACAATTTATTCCACCTGTCTAAATCTTTCTAGATGTCCTTTACTAATGGTATATAATTTTGCTGGAACAAAAGTTCCCAATCTACTCCCAAAGTTATTCCCAAATAGCGTATAGGGCCCTTCACCCACTTCAGGGGTACTGATTTTTGTAATTCTGTGATTCTCTCTGTTGATGCTGAAATATTTATCACTTCCGTCTTATTTAAATTAGCTTTAAACCCTGATAATTGGCCATATTCACTCATATCTTTAAGGGTAATTAAAGTCTTCTCCGATGCTTCAGCAATAGCTAATATATCGTCTGCAAACAAAGACAACTTTTGTTTTTCACCCGCCAGACTCTGATCTTTTACCTGTTGAGATTGTCTAATTTTCTGTGCTAAGGGCTCAATAATTAATGCAAAAATCAAGGGGGATAACGGGCACCCCTGCCTTGTCCCTCTTTGGAGTTCAAATGTAGTGGAATAAATTCTATTTATTTTAACACATGCTAGTGGGGTGTTATATAGTGTAAATATCCAATCCCTATACCTTTTCCCAAAGCCCATGTCCTAAGACAGCATCCATGAACCACCATTCAACTCGGTCGAAGTCAGCATTGACTGAGACTGCCACCCATCCTGTTCTTTTCCTTTTAGCCCTCCATACCAAATCTAGAACCTTTCTGATCCCATCAGATGCTTGTCTCCCAGTGATAAAGCCAACCTGGTATGGATGGATAAGTGATAGCATATATGATGACAATCTATTGGCAAGAACTTTAGCCATAATTTTTGTATCTATTCCTAACAATGAAATGGGTCTTTAGCTAGCACAGTATGTATTATGTTTTCCTGTTTTAGGAATTATTGCGATTCCCACCAATCTCATGAAATATGGTAATTGTTCTCTATCTTTTAAATTATTGAATAGTCTTGTTAGAAGAGGAGTTACATAAGATATAAACTTTTTATAAAACAATCCTGTAAATTCATCCATTCCTGGAGACTTGCCCAATTTAATTCAATTTATTACTCCTCGAATCTCATCTTCAGTTATATCTTCATCCAATCTTTGGGCCTCTAAACCTTGGAGCTTGTTTAGTTCTAAATGAGACAGATATTGTATCAGGGATTCCTCCTGTCCCTGATATTCTGATGTATATAGATTTTTATAGAAATCCACAAACCTATCGTGGATCTCGTTATCTTTTAACAGGAGATCACTATGTTCAGATCATATGCCTAAATATTACTTTGTTGATGTTGAATTTTAATGCGATGTGCTAATAATTTCCTTGGACGATTCCCAGATTCATAATGTTTGAGTCTAAGGCAATCTATATTAAATTGGATGGTTTCATCTTCCATTTTCCCTAAAGTCATACAAATCTCTTATTTGGTTCCTAATCTGTTAGAACATAAGAAATGCCTTCACCAGATCAGACCTTAGGTCCATCTAGACCGGCGACCCGCACACGCGGAGGCTAAGCTAGGTGTTCCCTGATGAAGACCTTGTTAACCCTCAATGTGATTTGCAAGAAGGTGTGCATCCAGTTTACCTTTGAATACCAGAATGGTGGTCTCCGTCACAACCTCCTCCGGGTGAGCATTCCAAGCATCCACCACACGCTGTGTGAAACAGAACTTCCTGACATTTGTCCTGGGCCTAATGCCCCTCAGTTTCAGTCAATTCCCTTATTATGCTGTGTTACTAATCCCATCAATTTTTCTCAATATTTTTTCCTCCTTTTCCCAAATCTTTTTCTTATAAGAAGCTATAGCAATCAACTCTCCCCTTAGAACAGTTTTTAAGGATTCCCAAATCGTGATGGGTGAGTAATGATCTATACTATTGTCATCTAAAAAATTTCTGATAGATTGTTCTATTTTCTGGACTACCTTAGGGTCTTTTAATAGGGTATCGTTCAGTTTCCAATATTGTGTCCCTATTTTAGTATATCCCCAAGTTATATCTATCCATAATGGGGCATGGTCTGGCCAGCTAGTTTCCTCTATTTTTGCATCTATTAACCTACCTCCTAGGGATTTATCTACCAAAATCATATCAATATGGGAATATACTTTATGTGGGGAAGAATATTTATTTAGATTTTTATCCTGTCCTCCCAGTAGCTCAGAACGGTTTACAAGTAAACATTCACAATGGAGTGAATTGGACATACAAGATTATACAGTAGATTTAAATACTTGGACATACAAGACTATGCAGTAGTTTAGATATAGGGACTATACAGCAAATTAAGAACAGTAGTTTAAATATAAGTAGTTTAGTTTAGATACAAGTTATTTGAGTATAGGCTGAGAGTGGACTATACAGAAATTTTTGGCAGAAGATTAGAATGGAGAAAGAAGGGTAGAGGTGGGGTTTAAGGGGTTGGGTGTAGACTGAGGGTGACCTTTAGTTGAAGAGGAGGGTCTTTACCATTTTCCGGAATGTCATTAGTGAGTTCTGTAGTCTGAGTTGAGGGGGGAGTTGGTTCCAGAGTTGGGGAATGAAGTGGACGGTTTCTGAGAGGAGGGACCTTCTGGGGGGAATGCATAGGCGTATCTCCGTTTCTGAGCAGAGGGTGCGGGTTATAATAAGTATAATCTCTTCCTAACATATGTAAATTCCTCCATCCATCCAATAAATTTAATACTTCCAAAAATCTTTTTAATTGTTTCCTATCTCTTTTTGTTCTATCGCTTTTAGTACTTGTAGTGTCCCAATGAGGGTCCAGAACGAGATTAAAGTCCCCTCCTGCTAAGAGTAGTCCTTCCTGTTTTTTTTAAATTATACTTAGATCTTCAAAAAATTTCCCTTGATTGATATTAGATGCATAGAGGTTCACCAAGGTCGCCTTTATCCCATTCAATTCACCCACCCAAATGATCTATCTACCTTGATCATCCATCTATTCCTCTTTCGTCGTAACTTTCAATTTTTTTTCAAATATTCCCACCCCTGTTTTCTTTTTCTCCTTTATATTAGAGGCCCATATTCTCACCGGATAATCTTTAAAATGGGCCATCTTTTCGTTTAATTTTTGTAAATGCGTTTCTTGTACAAAGCATATATCAAGTTTCAACCTCCTCAACTCATAAGAACATAAGAACATAAGAATTGCCATCTCCGGATCAGACCCATGGTCCATCGAGTCCGGCGATCCGCACACGCGGAGGCCCAGTCAGGTATACACCTGATTGTTCTAATCACCCATATCCCTCTATGCCTCTCATAAGGAGATGTGCATCTAATTTGCCTTTGAATCCTAGCACAGTGGATTCCTTAATAACCTCCTGTGGAAGAGCATTCCATGCGTCCACCACTCGCTGCGTAAAGCAGAACTTCCTGACATTTGTCCTGGACTTGTCACCCCTTAGCTTCAAACCATGTCCTCTTGTCCGTGTCACATTGGACAATGTAAATAATTTGTTTTTCTGCTCTATTTTATCGATGTCTTTCAGTATTTTGAACGTCTCTATCATGTCCCCTCGCAGCCTCCTCTTCTCAAGGGAGAACAATCCTAGTTTCTTGAGTCGTTCCTCATATTCCAATTTCTCCATACCTCTTATTAGTTTCGTTGCTCGTCTCTGCACCCTCTCCAGCAGTTTTATATCCTTCTTTAGGTTGGGAGACCAATGTTGTACACAGTATTCCAAGTGTGGTCTGACCATTGCTCTATAAAGCGGCATTATGACTTTCTCCGATCTACTCGTGATTCCTTTCTTTATCATGCCCAACATTCTGTTTGCTTTCTTTGCCGCTGCCGCACATTGTGCCGACGGCTTCAGGGTCCTATCTATCAGTACACCCAGGTCCTTTTCTTGTTCGCTCTTACCCAGAGTTGCTCCTGACATTCTATACTCGTGTTCCTTATTCTTACTACCTAAATGCATTACTTTGCATTTCTCCACGTTGAACTTCATCTGCCATTGCTCTGCCCATTTCTCTAGCTGATACAAGTCGCTCTGGAGTTCCTCGCTATCTTCCTGCGATCTGATTTCCCGGCATAGCTTTGTGTCGTCTGCAAACTTAATGATCTCACTGGATATTCCGCCTTCCAGGTCATTGATATATATATTAAATAGAATCGGCCCAAGTACCGAGCCCTGGGGCACACCACTAGTCACTTTCTCCCAGTCTGAGAACTTCCCATTTATGCCCACTCTCTGCTTCCTGTTTTCCAGCCATTTGCCTATCCACCTTTGTATATCTCCCTCTATTCCATGGCTTTGTAGTTTCCTGAGAAGTCTTTCATGCGGAACTTTGTCGAATGCTTTCTGGAAGTCCAAATAAATTATGTCCACCGGCATTCCACTATCAATTTGCTTGTTCACGGTCTCAAAAAATTGAAGCAAATTCGTTAAACATGATTTCCCTTTCCTGAACCCATGTTGACTGGGTTTCAGCAAGTCGTGTGTATCTAGGTGCCGGACTATACTATCCTTGATCAGTGCTTCAACCATCTTTCCAGGGACAGACGTAAGGCTCACTGGTCTGTAGTTGCCCGGTTCTCCTCTCGATCCTTTTTTGAAAATTGGCGTGACATTCGCTATCTTCCAGTCATCTGGTATCTGTCCAGTTCTGATTGTCAGATTGGTGAGTTTTTGCAATAACTCTCCGATTTCAATCTTCAATTCTTTTAAGACTCTCGGATGAATTCCATCCGGTCCAGGGGATTTGTCACTTTTAAGTTTGTCGATCTGGTAGTATATCTGGTCCAACTCCACTTCAACTGTGGTGAGGCTGTCTTCTATTACTCCATTAAACACTTTCATTGCCTCTGGTATTTTTGCAGTATCCTCCTCCGTAAAGACAGACGCAAAGAAGGAATTTAGTTTGTCCGCAATTTGTTTATCTTCCTTAATGTACCCTTTTCTTCCCTGGTCGTCCAGGGGTCCCACCGCCTCTTTTGCGGGTTTTTTCCCTTTCACGTATCTAAAGAAGGGCTTGAAGTTCTTGGCCTCTTGCGCTATTTTTTCTTCATAGTCCTTTTTGGCATCCCTCACTGCCTTGTGACATTTCTTCTGTTCGTCTTTATGTTTTTTCCATGCTTCGGTCGTTTTGATGTGTTTCCATTTTTTGAAAGAGTCCTTCTTTTCTTTTATGGCTTCCTTCACCTGTCTGGTAAGCCATGCCGGTTCTCCCTTACCTTTTGTTCTCCCTTCCTTGGAGATCCTCGGAATGTGTAGGTTTTGTGCTTCTGTGATAGTACTTTTCAGTAGGGACCATGCCTGGTCTACTGTTTCAATTTTATCCACCTTTTTCTTGAGTCGTTGTTTCACCATGGCTCTCATGCGATCGTATTTGCCCTTTTTAAAGTTAAAGGTTTTGGTTAAGGTTTTGGCACTTTTTCTATTCCCGATGTCAAGCTTAAAGATGATCACATTGTGATCGCTCGTCCCCAGCGGTACCGTAACTTCTACTTCTTTTGTCGGTCCCGTGAGGCCATTTAGCACCAAGTCCAGGGTGACGTTGCCTCTTGTCGGCTCTTTCACCATTTGTTCCAGGAAGCAATCCCCTAGCGCCTCCAGGAACTTGGCCTCCTTGCCGCAGTTGGAGGTTCCTAGTTTCCAGTTTATCCTCGGGAAATTGAAGTCTCCCAATATTATTACATTGCCCGTCTTGCATTCTCGTTTGATTTCCTCTATCATTTCTAAGTCAGTTTCATCCGCCTGTCCCGGGGGACGATAAAAAAGGCCAATTTTCGTGGCTGCACTGTTTTGTCCAGGAATCTTGACCCAGAGGGACTCTAGCTTCTCTTTCGTTTCCATCGTAGCCACTTCAACAGATTCTACTCCTTCCTGCACATATAGGGCAATACCTCCACCTTTCTGCCCTACTCGATCTCTTCTATATAGTTTGTATCCCTGAAGTACTGTGTCCCATTTGTTTTCTTCATTCCACCATGTTTCTGTTATGCCAATGATTTCCAACTTATCATTTCTTGCTATTGTCTCTAGTTCCCCCATTTTGTTTCCTAGACTTCTAGCATTCGTATACATACATTTGAGTTCTCTTCGAGTTCCTTTTATGGACTTTCTACTCTTTGCTGTCCTTACTGTTACTTTCACGGTATCCTTAACCGCTCCAGTGTTGTTTCCCTTGTTTGTTGTGCGGTCTTCCTCTCCTATGTCTGAGTTGTCCCTTTCTGCCTTGTCTTCCTTATTTGCTGTGAGATCGTCCTCTCCTGTGTATGAGTAGTAGCCCATTGTTCCTACATCGGGGCATCCTGTCGTCCGTGCCATCGACTGGTGGTCGACTGTCGGCTTTCCCCTATTTATTAGTTTAAAGCCTTCTCGATGGCCCTCTTCAAGTTGCCTGCCAATACTCTCGCTCCTTCCTTGTTGAGGTGTAGTCCGTCCTTTCTATAGTACTTGCTTTTCCCCCAGAACGCCGTCATTCAGGAGCAACTGGCGTTTTCAAGGTATATTAAGTCTATTCACATTTAGGCTTCCTAATCTTATCTTATTATCATATATTCTTTCACACTTTCCTAAATTTGCAGATCTTAAAGTCTTTTCCCCAGTTCACCTTATCTCCCCCAGTAAGCACCTTACCCATAGTACCCCTTCCCCATCCAATAATTCCTAAAAGCAAAACTAATTTGCCCTGGATCCCTTGCTCTCCCCTCCCCCTTCAGATCTCTCTCTTCTGTCCCTGGGTCTAGATTCAGACATCAGTCAATAAGACCAATTCCAGACATCAGAGTCTAAGAAAGTTCACTTAGACCCAGTTCTCCATCATTTTCTTAAGACCTAGCCCTTTAAAACATCTTATTTTTATTTTATCAAAAAATGTATTAAATAAAAATAATAGTATCAGCAATTATTCTCATTGTCTTTGTAACCTCTTTTTTTGTTCTGCTCTATGCCATCTCTAATTTGGCAGTTCCATAGTTTGACGTTGTGATGGTTCCTTTTGCTGTTTTCCTTCTTCGGAGGTCCAAAGTTTGGCCTGTAGAAGTAACTGTTGGGCTTCTAGGGCTGACCCAACTTTGTGTAGCTTGCCTTGTAACATAAAAGAAATCCCAAATGGATAGTGCCATTTGTAACGGATATTATTCTGTTGCAGGCATCTAGTTACTTCACGACAGTCTCGTCTCTGTTTCAAGGTTGCTGGAGAGATGTCCGCAAATAGTTCCACTTTTATGTTGTTCCACATCAAATGACCAATGTTCCGAGCTGCTTGCAGAACTCTCTCCTTCTGTGGATATCTTAGGAAACATACTATTATGTCCCTTGGTCTCTCTGATTTGCGTGGACCCAGAGCTCGATGTATCCATAACAGGAAGCTCAGCCTCTGGGTTTTCTGCTTGTAGGAACTTATGATATATGGCTTGTATGAGGGCTGATGGTTCTTTAAGGTCTTCCGATTCAGGGATTCCCCGGAATCTTAAGTTATTTTGCCTTGACCTAATTTCTCCATCTTCTATTTTAAGAAGCAGTTCTACTGATAGGTCTATTTGTTTACAATGTTGTTTGATTTTGGTTATCTTCTGATCGTGTGTAATAACCCTCTCCTCAAATTCTTGGAGGCTCTGAGCCATACCATCCATTTTTTTATGAAGGCCATCAATGTTTATTTTAATGTCTGAAGTAAAGACTGCTAAAGAAAGCTTCATATTGGCCATCCATTGTTGTAAGTCTCCCTTGCTGGCCGGCGTCATATCTGCTGGGTGAGATTCAAATGGCTCCAAGGTTTCTTTTCCAAGCGTAGTTGCTTCCTCTTCTTCCTGTGTTGGATTTTGTTCCGGTGTTAGCACTTCTGTTGTATCTTCTGGTCGGTAAGCAAACATATTTAAATCAAGCCTGTTTTTTTATTAGCCACTCTATGTGTATCTTTAGTCTATATTCATTAAGCTTCATCATATATAATTCTTTCAATTCCACTGTCTTACATTTACACCAATCTCGTTGTTAGTGAAGTGTCGCAGAGATTTGTCCTTGGGCTGGCTCTATTTAACATCTTTGTGAGTGATATTGCAGAAGTTCTGTCTGGCAAAGTTTGCCTTTTTGCGGATGATGCCAAGCTCTGTAATAGGGTAGACACCGCCGAGGGTGTGGATAACATGAGGGATCTGGTGAAGCTTGAAGAATGGTCAAGCAATTGGCAACTAAGATTTAATGCTAAAAAAATGCAGGGTCTTGCACTTAGGCTGCAACAATCCAGAATGGTATAGGAGGCAAGGAACTTGTGCGGGGCTTGGGGATGATTGTGTCTGATGATCTCAAGGTGGCACAACAGGTAGAAAAGGTGATGGTCAAAGCCAGGAAGATGCTAGGGTACATAAGGAGAGGACTGGTCAGTAGGAAAAGGGAGGCAATAATGTATAAGTCTTTGGTGAGGCCCTGTTTGGAATACTGTGCAGTTTTGGAGACCACACCTTCAAAAATATATAATTAGAATGGAGTTGGTCCAGAGGGCTACTACAAAATTGGTTATTTATTTATTTTTACATCTCATCCTTCCCAAAGAGCTCAGAACGGGTTACAGTTTCACATTCAAAGTGTTACAATGTACCATTACATAAGGTTACTCTGAACATTGCATGGGGTTGCACCTTTACAAAATTACATAACAATACTCTTTAAAGATTGCATTTACATTTCATTCCATTAGATTTCTATTCCGCCATTGCCTTGCAGTTCAAGGCGGATTACAAAAGAATTACAAAAAAAGGTATTACATGAAGAAGATATCTGGTAATTTCTAGAGGAGATAAAAAGTAGATGAGGTTGCTTTGGGGAATCGGGAAGGTATTGGGGAGTGGTATTGGGAAGGAGCTAACGGTATTGTCATTTGCAAGAATTTCTTGAAGAGTAGAATCTTTATTTCTTTTCTGAATGTTTTGTAGTCTGGGGTACATAAGATTACAGTTTATCCTGCATGGGGTTCAACTTTAGAATCAAGTGGATGATACAGTTAAGGTGAACAAAATGAGGAGTCTGTCTAATATAGTCGACACAAGTTCTGCTAAAAATTATCAAGCCTAGCATGTATATGACACATAATTTGGCCACTCTGTTGTTCAAAGTACTGACATCATTTCTACATAAATGATCAACATCTTCTAGTATCAAATACTTTAGTCATGGTCCATGGAGTATTTCAGTCAAATATAGAGATAGGGTAGGGGTAGTTTAAGGCTGAGTGGATAGGGCTAGGCCAGGGGTAGGCAATTCCAGTCAAGAGACGGAGCCAGGTCAGGTTTTCAGCATATCCACAATAAATATGCATGAGATAGATTTGCATCTCAAGGAGGCAGTACATGCAAATCCATCTCATACATATTCATGGTGGATATCCTGAAATCCTGACCTGGCTTCGGCTCTTGAGGACTGGAATTGCCTACCCCTGAGCTAGGCAAAGAGATAAGTTTTTATAGCTTTCCCAGCAATTGTCTTTCCCTTAGTCACAGCAGATGCATGGGCTAAGACCATCAGGCAGAGATGGAGAACACTAAAGCTGCAAACCATCACCACAGATGGTATGCTTACTTCTCCAGTATCACTCTATCCAAGCATCCAATGAGCGTCTGGATCAAGACTCCCTTCTCACTAGGCAACCAGTTCATCCCTGCATCATATAGGCTGACTTGGTGTCCTTTGTCATAAATCTTATGGGGATAGACATAGAGAACTTAATATACATACACTGGAGGACTGATGGGAGAGAGGGGATACGAAAGACATTTAAATATCTCAGTGGCATTAATGTATAGGAGGCGAGACTTTTTCAAATTAAGGAAAATTCCAAGATAGGGCAAAGGATGAAGTTAAGAGATAAGAAGCTCAGGAGTAATATAAGAAAATACTTCTTTACGGAAAGGGTGGTAGATGCATGGAACGGTCTTCCCAGTGGAGATGAAGACTGTATCTGAATTCAAGATAGTGTGGGACAGGCATGTAGGATCTCTTAGGAGGAAGAGAAGAAAATGGATGGCGGGGAAGGGCAGACGAGATGGGCCATTAGGCCTTTATCTTCCATCATGTTTCTAATTTTATAGCAATGGTTATGGCTGGAGAGGATGGAAGTTGATGAGATTTTATTTTAGGTTACATTTGAGACAATGGAGTCTGTGGGTTGGAAGATGAGGTTGATCAGGCACTTTTGTTTTGTCTGTTTTTGTATATTGTTTTATTATTTTAGGTATACCACTTGGGACAGACCTATTTTGGTTCCTAGGAAGGTAGTTTATACATTACTATTAAATGAAATAAAAATAAGGCCATTCAAAGCAGTAAGCCAAAGCAATATAAAAGCAAATATTTGCATAGCCTTCTTTAAAGCTTAGGCTTAAAAAGCATGCTGACCCATATAGCATAGTTACTTACCGTAAGCAGGTGTTATCTGGGGACAGCAGGCAGATATTCTCACAGGTGGGTAACATCATCCATGGAGTCCGGGTATGTACAGTGCTAAAATATACTGTCACTTTAAGCTTTAGAAAGTTTTGAGACTGCCCACACCGCTCATGAGGTCGTCAGTTCTATGCCCAAGTGAAGCAGCCAACTAGGGGAGGTGGGTAAGATATGAGAATATCTGCCTGCTGTCCCCAAATAACACCTGTTAAAGTAAGTAACTGTGCTTTATCCTAGGACAAGCAGGCAACATATTCTCACAGATGGGACTCCATAGCTTAACTAAAAGGGATGGAGGGAGAGTTGGCCTCCAATGAAAACAAATGGTTAGTGCCATGCAACATAATCAGATATACTGTCTGATACGAGTAGATGGAGAGCAAGGGAAGGAGATGAAGAAGACTAATATGTGGTATGCAACCATCCTCATAAGAGTGAAAGGGAAGAACCCAACAAAACCAATGCATCGTTGTAATGTAATTCTCTCGGTAATGTCCTGATCTCTTTTAACTGTAATCCGCTTAGAACCGCAAGGCACAGGCGGAATAGAAATCACAAATGTAATGTAATGTAATCATATGGAGGCTCTAAACAGTAGCTGACCTCATAGCAGCAGGCGAATCTGAGCATAGGAGGGAGACACTGTAAAAATCTATTTTCATTCCTGTTTTTGCCTATAACATTATAGGCAAAAACAGGAATGAAAATAGGGAGGAGGGTGTCAAAGTGTCGGTAACCCCAAGAAGAAGCGTGCTTCAGAAATGACAGCTTGCGCTGATGAATGTTGGCGTTGACGAGAGGCATGCATCAAGCAACTCGATGCTGGTAATGCCTATGATGCTGTGATGATATCGATGTCAACCGGTACCACAGAAGTCCAAGTTCTGGGTACCCGACCCCAGGCCTAATATCTTGTTCAAAAAATAAATATGAAGGAACAAAACCAAAACATTTTGTTGATTGTCGGTGTGTTTTGATGATTTTTTTTTAGCCCTGGAAGATTGGGAACAGATCCAGCCAGAAAAGGAAAAAATACAGAGTACCAAGGGTTGAGAAAAAGTAGGCCAAAAAGCCATCAATAGAGGCAAAGGCTTTAAAACTGCCTATAGGCCCCCAATGGTGAATATAAAGCCATTTTTGTTAAGAAATAAAAGGTTTAAAAGAAAAACACAACTAAGATGAAGAATGAAAATAATGAAAAATAAAGCAGGAAGGTAAACTTGACTGAACAAAGTCCAGATAAGTTTTCTTCACTCAGCGGAAAATGAAAAACTGACAACCTCGCAAGCAGGCATCAGGCAGGAAGGCACTTGCACCTGCGCAGTGCGGGCAGTCTCAAAGCTTTCTAAAGCTTAAAGTGGCAGAACGCTTTAGCACTGTCCATACCGGGCTCCGTTGATGATCATACCATGCCTTATTGTTTCTTATACCCCACAAATGTCAACTGGGAATCATTGTTGTTTACATATGATTAATAAGGTTAGCAACATAGATATTATGAATCCTAGCAAGACTATAATGAAAACAGACGCATTTTTAACACCTTTCTAAATTGAAGATAAGAGAAAGTTGGACGTAAGCAGGTCAGGAGGCAGTTCCAAGTTTTGGGGCCTTGAAATCAAAGGTGGATGCAAAGATTGAATGCCTCCGAACTTGATATGCCGAGCGAAGAGGTAACTTATAGCATTGAGTCATTCTTGAGTTATAGGAGTGTGAAATTTGGATGGCTGAAGTTAGCCCATTTGAGCTTTCTACATATATAGCCCTGTGAACCATACATGCAATTTTAAATTGAATTCTATACTTGACTAGCAGCCAGAGTAGTTCTATCAGCAGTGGTCTTGCCCTCTCAAATCGGGCCTTACGGAAAATCAGTCTAGCCACTGTGTTCTGGAGTAATTGCAACGTCTGAAGTCTTTTCTTTGTGATGTAGCAATATAAAGAGTTGCAATAATGTAGATAGAACTGCTTGAATCACTGTCCGAAAACTAGTCTTATCATCCTCAACTGCCTCAATCTGAAGAAAAATCTTTTGAACAGTGAGGTAATCTGCTCATCCATCTGTGAGAATAAGCTGCCTGCTTGTCCTAGGATAAATATATTATATTTATTAAAGTTCTCTCTCTTAAAGGTTAAAACATGGCAATAACATTACAGTTTACGATGCACTTGAAGGATAATTTTCTTTAATCATCATGATCTATCCACTAATTACACTGAACAGTGAAGAGAAGGTATGCACCGAAGGTGTTGTGTGTAGGAGGGAACATAATTGTAGTTAATGTATAGAGAACTCAAAAATAATTCACATTGATTTTTTTTCTTCTTTATTTACCTACCAGGCAGAAAACAAGTCACTTAATTTTGTTAATTTATCCACAGAAAATATGAGTTAGTAGAATAATTCAATTAGCAAAGACTATAAATACGCTCAAAATGAGATTCAACATTTCTTCAGAAAAATGCAAATGTAATTTAATTTGCTTCATAACTTTAGGTATATTAGCCAATAAAAGCTAAGAAATTACAAAACATTCAAATACAACTACAAGCATGTGCAAAACGTTTAGACACCCCAGGTCAATCTGAATGTTTTAATGATTCTTTAAGTGAACATAAGCTAACATAACCTCAAACATGACACACACTTAAACACACCTTTCTGCAAATTTTTATGCAAAATTACTATTGAAACGCACAACTTTTTTAAAAACTTGAATATGACATATATGCAGAAGTTTTGACAGCACTCATTACTGGGTTTTAAAAAAATTGTCAATCAGTGTTGTGATGTTCCTAGCATATTTGATACCGAGAGCAAGTAGTTTAAGGGGTATGTTAAAATTAACAAAAGATTTCCTCTCTGCCTCACTCCTCCCCAGTTGAAATTAATACCTTGGCTGGTGCAGATATCTAAGCCCATCAGCAGAAGTTGTCCTCTGCCTATGCTCCCTGTGCTATGCAGTGAGGAAGTCAGCACTGGGCTTTCAGCAGTGGATAACTGCACTCTCCGCACATGCTGAGTTCCCATTCTGCTGACATCCCCGCTGCTCAAATGACACTGGACAGAGACGACTTCCGCTGACAGGGCCTGGGCATCTCTGCCAGCCATTGCAATGGGTGCTTTAATTTTTATTTTTTTTGGGGGGGGCAGAGTCAAAAATGGGGAAGGGGGTGGCCCTAGGCTCCTCTGTGGCTATGCCACTACAATGCATCCCCATTATTGCTTGAACTCGGAGAGGACTACTTCCATTGCACTGCCCCTTAGTATACCACTGAATAAGGGCTAAACAATTGTTTATTAAGCATTCCAATAGTAGGCTGAAGACAGGTACAGTCTTAGACTGTGAACCCTTCAGGGACAGAAAAATACCTGACATACCTCAATGTATGGAACTAAATACAACGGAATGCACGTTTTCAAAGTTGACACATTTCACAGCTTATGTACCTTTATTATCCAATCATTTTATTTTTCCAGTTGGATTGGTCCTGGTTTCTCTTAACTACTTCCTCTTACCCAGGATTTCATTCCTATTTTCTGTTTCTTTATTCTCTCTATGGTCTTCCTATGGTCTGGTTGCAAAACTGTATAAATGAACCCAAACTGACTTACAATGCATTCCAAAAAGCAATAAAAACCGCCCTATTTGACAAATTCATTGACCAAAACAGACCACCCTCAAACTAAAACAAACCCCCCATAAACACTATTCAATCTCTCAGGAAGCTCCAATTTCCATGTATCCTTTACCCATGGAACTTAAATTAGTATGTAACTTGTTTATGTAACTTTTCTATTTTAGGCTCCTCATTATTCGCTGACTGTCCAGCCTTCTTTCAATGTGAACCGCCTAGAAGTCGCACGACTATGGCGGTATAGAAAAATAAAGTTATTATTATTATTATTTCCTTCCCTGCATCTGTTCAGACGTTGATCTATTTCATTTAATTTCTCCATTTATTGTGTCTCTTTAAAGTAACATAGGGGTCCTTTTACTAAGGCACGCTAACCGATTTAGCGACCGCTAAATGCTAATGCATCCATTATATTCTATGGACGTGTTAGCATTTAGCGCACGCTAATATTTAGTGCGTGCTAAATTGGCTAGAGCGCCTTAGTAAAAGAGTGGGATAGTTAGATTTCAATCCTTCTCCTTCCAGTTTCAGTCTTTTTTCACATTTCATCCACTTACCAGCTTTCCATTTCCTACTCTTACTTCCTTAGTTTACCCACCTCTCATTCCTTCCACAGTCTTCTACAACTCCTGTACTTCCAGCCTCTGTACTTATCTCCTATCACCTCTCTTGCTCTATCTACTTTCTTCTTTCTCATCCCTTCAGTCCTTTTCTTATTTTGTACCCTATATTAGGCCTCCATTCTTCCTTTTGCTTCCACCAATTCCAATCTCTTACACCTTCTTCAAAGATCTGCTTCCTTCCTTTCTCTCATTTCTCCATAGGCCTACCCCTTTCAGCTACTTCCCAACCCTTCCATGTCCTTCAAACCATCTCCTGCTCCTGAATTTTCTGCACTCAGTTTCAGAGACTTGGGATTTATGATTTATTCGCTCGCTTTTTCAAATCAGCATTCAAATTAACAAGTATACAAGTTATTTCCCTGCCCAAGTGGACTTACAATCTAAATGTACCTGAGAGAGATGGTGAAGTGACTTGCCCAAGATCATCACAAAGGCCAGAGGGGGAGAAGGATTTGAACCCTGGTTTCCCTGGTTCTTAGCCTGCTACTCTAATCAATAGTCTATTGCTCTATTTCCCACTACTTGTACTCCTCACTCAGTCACCTAGCCCCTATTGTCAATCCCTACTCAATTTCTTAGCCTCCCTCCACTATCTTCCACTATAATCCCCAAGTCCTCTTTCTACCATTTTAACCAATCTTCAAGTTTTTACTTACACTCCCAGTGCCCATTCAATCTTAAGAGCCTGCTTTCTTCTGATCTCCCACCCATTCCAGTCTCTGTTCTTCTACATCCCCATGCTTTATTCCTCTCCTTTTCCTGGAATTCATAGCCCTTCCAGCACCTGTCTGCTTCTTTCTTTCATTAACCATGTGTTACCTCTTCTTCATGCCAACATCCATCCCTCTACATCCTCTCTGTATAGGTTCTTACCTCCCCCCATATAGTGTGGCCTTCTCTCCCTAGCATCAGCCTACATGAGTCCCTCTCTAACCCCAAACTACCCCTCATTCTTAGGATAGTTTAATCCAGGCCACAATGACAGAGCCTGTTTCTTCACTCACACTGCTTTGCCCTTCCATAGCTCGTGCTGCTGCTGGCACCACAGCAGTCTTTAAACAGGAGGACAGGCATTTTGTGTATTCTGTTGAGAAATTTGCATTTCAAATCTGCCACATTGCCAGTAACAGCATATTAAAATGGCAGAGCAGCAGTGAAGAAACAAATTCTCAATGATGTGGTGTGGTGAAGGAGTGAGCCATTAGTGTGTTCTTATGCTTCAGCGCCCTGAGCCAGTGCATCATTGACTCACCCCTTAAGCTGTCCTTGTGGTTAATGCAAAAAAAACAACAAAAAAAACAAAACCAAAACTACTCCAGCTATCCCTTATACCACTAGACATGAATTAATAACCACAATGGCAAAGGAAACAGCTATAGAAATGTTTCCCTATTGGCTGGTGCTGAAAAAAATAATAATCACAAAGTGACTAGAACCACCCTAGTGGAAGAAAAAAAAAAATGTATCGTTCATTTTAATAACACTTTTCTGCAACATTTAAAATTGCCCTCTAAAGAAAGGTTCCTGCAATGCAGTAGAGGCTTTACAACTGTCATTCAAAGCACAATGAAGAAAATGGCTTCCTTCTTGTCCAGACTATCCATTCAATACTTTTCTTGTGCAAGAAACATTTAAGCCCTCAACAGCTGCTAAAAGTAAAGAACATTACAGTGGTACCTTGGATTACGAGCATAATCCGTTCCAGGAGCATGCTCGTAATCCAAAATGCTCATTTATCAAAGCGAGTTTCCCCATAGGAAATAATGGAAACTCGCTTTGATACGTTCCCACTCCCCCCCACCGAGGCCAGCAGCGCTGCTCCCCCCCATGAAAACCAGCATTGCTCCCCCCGAAGGCCCCGCGATCCGACACCCTCCCCCCCCGCCGCAACCTGAAGTCCCCCAGAGCCCTCTTCTTACTTTAATGTAGCACTGGCATGTCGGCCTCCTCTTCTGTGCTGGCCTTGAGAATGTGTGCATGCTCAAGGCCTGCGAGTTCACGTTCTCTCGCAGGCCTTGAGCATGCGCACATGCTCAAGGCCAGCACAGAAGAGGAGGCTGACATGCCGGTGCTACATTAAAGTAAGAAGAGGGCTCTGGGGAACTTCAGGTTGCGGCGGGGGGGGGGGGGTGCCGGATGGCGGGGGGGCGCTCGCAAATCGAGGCGCGCTTGGTTTCTGAGGTGCCAATTTTGCGAATGTTTTGCTCGTCTTGCAAAACACTCGCAAACTGGTGCACTCGTAAACCGAGGTACCACTGTATTTGTTCATGTCAATGTCCTACACTTCAATGAGAAAAGTCGTTTCAATCTTATTTGATAATACTGTAAACAACAGCTATCTTTGTATGAACTTAGCATATTTGTGATAAGCTCTCCTGAGCTGACGTGCCCCCATATCAGCACACATATGCACTCTTCTAGATTTCTTATGATTTCTTTTTAGATTATCCAAAAGGCATCAAAGCAGATGGCAAGAACAAACTGTTACCAATGTATAGTTCAAGCTTTTCTGTAATTGTCTAAGACTGGGCAACTCATAGAAACATAGAAAAATGAACAGACCCCTCAGGGGAATTAAGAAGACACGCAGACCAGTTCCGATCCCGGCGTACCTCCATGGAACCGCAGCAGCCTGCACGCTACCCCTTTGCAGATGAACCAGGGGAGAGATGGCTCCTGATTCCAGAGACCTACAGGCTGTCTAGAGGGCTTACTGCAGTTTAAGCTTACAAAGCACCCTCCAGAAGCAGACAATCTTTAAGGAAAAGTCTGCGATCTCCCACCGAAGGAACACTCTAACAGTGAATCCGCAGCACTTGGGCAATACCTGTGGCACTGAAGAAAACAAAAGACTATGAATTGAGAAATAAAATCATGAGAAGAAACTAGAAATTCTCAGCAAGGCTGCAGAAACAAACAAGGCTTCAAGGGGAGTGTCCACACAGGTGACCTTGCAGAGGGGGTTGGTTTTATTTCTAAGTTCTGCAGCCAAGGCTGGAATAGATGCACAACCCACGAGTTCAGCCTACAGAGGGATTGTACAAGAATGACCATTTAGCCTATCTAGTCTGCCTAACCATGCCATCCACTATCCACTGCTCTCCCATAGAGATTCAACATACTTAAGCTGTCTTGGAATGACCTCCCAGTAGAGATGAAGAGTGTATCTAGAAATCAAACCCATCCTCCATCTATCCCTGCTAGGAGTCAAACCCGTCCCCACTGGAATCAAATCCTTCCCTGCCCGTCCCTATAAACTTCAGAAGTAGTTATTTCATTTAATTATGCTACTGAATTAAAGGCTCTGGTAGAGAACAATTTACAAATAAGCAAAGACACTTTAATTAATTTGGAAATATTAATTGAGAAGAATACATACTTTGTAAATGGGTTTCTAGCAGAGCCTCTAATATAAATATAGCTGATGAGGACTCTCAAGCTGTCAGCTGGGGGTCCCTTTCGCCAAGTTTAGCAGGCAGCAGTAGCGTCCGAGTCACAGATGCTTGCACTTCAGTGGCTCATGGATACACACACTAACAAAAAGAATCCTTAAATGCTGATTTCCCCTTAAACTAGATAACAGTACACTATGATATGCATATGGTCAGGTCAATAAAACACACACACAAAATACCTTTGTCTCTGGAAAATCAAATAAAAACTATGCCAGTATGTATTACCATAGAAATGCATAAAAATAAAATTAGAGAGTTGGCAGAACGCCACTTTGGGTCCAAAAGAAACTAAGGCCAGCCTGAAACAAAGACCTAAATATGAGCAGGAAGAGCTAAGTAATGAGGCTTGTCTCTCTGAGGGACAATAGCCAGGATGCCAAGATTAGGGAGGGAACTACAGAGGGAGCTGTGGAAGACTTTGCTAAATCGTAAGAAAACGCTGCAAAAATGTTAGATTGAACTGTAAAGCTAAAAACGAAAAGATAATAATAAATATTAAAAATCATTAAAAGCGGCTATTATAGGAGCAGCTAGACTAAAATCAAATTCTACATCTATGCCGATGACATCATCATAGTTCTGCCCCTAACAAGCCTGACCCCTGAGACGAAGATTCATCTAGCACTAACTCTAAAACAAATCGAAACATGGATGACAGAGTTCAAACTGAAGCTCAACCCCGAAAAAACCAAATTCTTCCTGGCAAGCCCAAATGACAAAATCAAAGATACTACAATAACCCTGAATGGACAGAACTTCCCTATTGTCAATACCATAAAAATCCTGGGAGTGACACTGGACCGCTATCTCACTCTAGATATGCACTCAGAGCTACTAATCAGAAAAGGCTTCTCGACACTATGGAAACTAAGAACCATCAGAAAGTACTTTGACTCAACATCATTCCGCTTACTGGTGCAATCCTCCATCTTAAACCTACTCGACTATTGCAATATTATTTATCTGGGGTCTCTCAAGAAAACCATTCAAAGACTCCGAATCATACAAAACTCAGCTGTTCGACTGATTTTCGGCCTAAAAAATGAGATCACATAGCCCCCTACTACCAAAAACTTCACTGGTTGCCCCTGGAGGCAAGAGTATTGTTCAAATTCGCCTGTCTCTGTTTCAAATCCATTCTCGGTTTGGCCCCTCTGTACCTGGTCTCCCACTTTAAACTAGACTGCTCCACCTTGCCTACACGCAGAATATGCATGTTTAGCCTACAATAAAAACCTGCCGATACAAAAGATTCCTTGTCAGAACACTTGCCTTCCAAGCAAGTCTACAGAACGACTGGCTAAGCAGCATCATCATGCACTCAACCTACCTCAACTTCAGAAAACTAATTAAAACCAACCTGTTCAACCGATTTGTGACCAAGAATGCCTAAAATCTTCACTGCTTATCCCACACTGTGACCAACCCTTCTTATTGTAAATCGCCTCGATCTACTTCCTATTGACCAAGAATTCCTAAAGTCTTCACTGCTTATCCCACACTGTATGACCTGCTCTTCCTATTGTAAATCGCCTCGACTTACTTTTTATTGTAAACCCGCCCCTACAATGTTACCTTACTCTGTACAAATATTCATGTACTCAAAGACTTCATTGTTTTTTTCGCTGTATGTCCAGCCCTTCTTTATTGTAAACCGCCTCGAACTACTTTGGCTTTGGCGGTATATAAACAATAAATTATTATTATTATTAAAAATAAAAATAGGAGCAGAGACCGCCCGATCTCCTATGGAGATTTGAACATAAAAAAGGCAGAAAAGTTTGAAAGACGAATCCGGGCTAAGAAACGGAACGGGCTGTCTAAAGAAAGCTAAAAAAAAACCCGCCTCCAATGCTGAAATGCAAAAATCCAGAGAAAGTGCAATAAACTTGAAAGGACAAAGTCTAAAGGAAAGCCCAATAAAAATGCATTTAAATGATCACGTACCAGATATGGGATTCTGAATACACAACGCGAAACAGCCCTGCCTCTCCTGACTTCAGAGCTGCACTTCTTTGCAGGGCAGCGGGCCCTGCATGCTGCTGTCGTGAAGCCTTCATTCCATCAGCTCTGCCGTCGGGGAAGACTTCTGGGTCAGCTACGTATGTTTGCATGCTGGGAACATGGGGAAGCCACTGTTACTCCTTGGGTTTTTGGCCAGGTACTAGGGACCTGGATTGGCCACAGTGTGAACAGGCTGCTGGACCATTGGTCTGACCCAGTAAGGCTATTCTTATGTTCTTATGAAAAACAAAATCACCAGACAACAAAGGTAAGGGAAATTATTTTATTTTCAATTTAGTGATGAATTGTGTCAATTTTGAGAATTTACATTTGCTGTCTATATTTTGCACTGTTCAGGAAGAAATGCATTTGTTTCCATTTCTCTGAGGTTGTAGTACATGCAGTCTTGCATCTTAGGGTTTCATTTGTATCTATTAGTACTTTTAGTTTGTGGTCCTGTATTTGCATAGGGGTTATCTGTGTTCTGCATGTGTGACCAAGGCCAGGTGTTCCAGTAAGAATAAATGTTGAGAAGCATACAGTGTGCTTTGTGTAGTTTAATTTTGTGGTTAACCATTATGTGTTGTTAAGATTATATTGTGTGTATATCTGAAAAATGAATGGAAAAAATGGTATTACAATTAGTACTATTATGAGGCAGGGTCAGTGGCAGAGTTTGGGTGGGGTCTGGGGCAGAGCTTTCGGGCCCCCCAAACAAAAAAGTGTTCCGCTGCCTATGCCTAAAATATCTATTTGAGTAAAGTTGGGATTAAGTATGGTGACATCTGTTAAGGTGAAAATAACCAGGTGAATCGATGGAATAGTGTCTCAGGGTGAGGAAGGCTCTATACTTCTACTATGACTAAGTATCTTAATAAAAATTTGGCCTGCGACTTAGCCTGTGTTTTAGATTTCGGCCCCTTATGTGATTGCGTTTGACACCCCTGCCTTAAGAATCTTACCACTCTCATATTAACATAATAGATGGCAGGTAAAGACTAAAGTAAGAACATAAGAATAGCCATACTGGGTCAGATCAATGGTCCATCTAGCTCAGTATCCTGTTTCCAACAGTGGATAGGCCAGGTCACAAGTACCAGACAAAACCCAAAATAGTAACAACATTTCAAGCTACTGATCCCATGACAAGCAGTGGTTTCCCCCATGTCTATCTCAATAGCAGACTAAGGACTTTTCCTCCAGGAACTTTCCAAACCTTTTCTAAACCCAGCTATGCTAACTGCTGTTACCACATCCTCTGGTAATGAGCAGCTCATCTAGACTGCACATTAGAGTGGTTAAGGTTGTAACTGTTGCTCTGTGCAGGTTATCTCTGGCTTATTCAAATATGTTAACGATGAATGCCCATGTCTGTATTGACACACTACAGAAAAATTCCTCTAGTGCTATTCTAAAGGTTACATGCTGTAGTCCAGTTGATTATGCAAACAGATATGAAGGGCATTCAATAATTTATCTACCTCAGTAGGAAAGAAAAGGTTTTTTTTTTTTTTAATGTATTTTTCAATATAGTCCCCTGATAGTTCCAGACACTTTATTCATTTTTCCTGCAATGACATTAACCCGTTTGAAAAGAAGTCTTCTGTTTGACCTTCAAACCAGGACATAACAGCTTTCTTGATGCCTTCATCACTTGAAACCACTGTCCAAGGAGAGATTTCTTCAAAACTCAGAATAGGAAATAATCCAAGTGAGTCAGGACTCTAGGGTGGATGGTTCAGTTGTTGAAACCCACATTCTCAAATTGCAGCCTGTGATTGTCATGACATGTGCATGGCGCATTGTCTTGAAGCAGAAGCATACATGCTGTGAGTTTTCCTCGTCTTTTCTCCTTAATTGACTCCTACAAAGGATCATTGTGTTGGCGTAACTCTCCCCGGTTATGGTTGTCATGTGTGGCATGAACTTTAGAAGCAAAAGTCCATCATCCCAGAAGACAGTTGCCATGACTTTGCCTGCAGATTTTTCTGTGTTGAACGCATTGATTCCATTTTGGACTCAGGATCTCTGTGATAGACCCAAGTCTCATCTCCAATCACCCAACGATGAAAAAAATTTCACTTTGTATTCATGGAGCATCTCCCAAGTTCTCCTGACAGCACTGAAGCCTTGTTGCCTTCTGATATGGCATCAGCAATCTTAGAATCCATCTTGCATTAATCTTGAACATGCCCAACTTTTCATGAATTATTTTCCAAATTGTAGCTGACAAGATGCCCATTTTCAATGTTAATTGTTTAATATTTATGCACTTGTTGTAATATGAAAAATGAATAAAGATTTATTAAAAAAAAAAAATTATGCCCATTTCTTCAGCTATTCAGGAAATCTTAATTCATCTGACAAAAACTGACTTTCTTGTACATTTCTGTGGAAGTTGCTTCTACAAGCCGTCCTATGTGAGGTTCATCTTCAATAGACTCTCTATCCAACTTAAGCTGCTTGCTCTAAAGTTTTTGGAGCCCTCCCTATTTTTTTACGAGAGGAGAAAGAACTTGGAAAATTTAAAACTGAACTTAAAACCTTCCTTTTTAAAGATGCTTTTACAACATAATTTTAGTTTCAGTATCATGTTTTCCTATATGATACCTGTGTTAACTATTTCCCGTTGTATTTTCCCTCAATGTTTCTTTTTTACTTTATGAATTGTAGTTCATCCCTCCTTTCCCATGTTTATCAATGTTAAAATCAAGAGTTCTTACCCATTTTTTAAGTAATTGTATGTACTGTATTGTTTGTTTTATTTTTTTTTATATTTAATAATTGTAAATTTTAAAGTGTACATCGCTTAGAATATCTGATTAAGCGATTGATCAAGTCTCCTAATAAACTTGAAACTTTTACTTTGTAGGATGATGGAGCAGACTCACCATAAACTGCAGTCATGCATTCATGGATCTCCTTTGGCTTTTTCCCTTCTTTTGTTAGAAATGTTACCACTAAACTGTGCTCCAAATCTAGCAGTTTCTTCCTTGATTTGCATGAGGACTCTCCTGACATCCTGTCTCTTGGAATGTTAGTCTCACACAGAGCCACAACTGTGCATGAGTAACCTTGAGACAAGTCACAACATGTACAGACTTGTTTCAGAATGCTTACTACTGTCATACTTGGGTAGAAAAATTATTGAATGCCCCTCATAAGGACAGTAAGACTCTCATTGTTAGCCCCATTTACTTGCTAGTTCAATGCCACAAGCCTTAGTTGAGTTTTTGATTTCTCTGTACTTCTTTGCAATTAAAACTTCTCTGTACTTAGCCAGAATCCTCTTGAACTGTGGTTTTTGACTCCATCACCATGAGGCCCTTCCATGTATTCACCACCCATTCAGTTATATATTACCCAAATTTAATTCAGATCAAGGCCTCTTATTCTAGAGCTCCCTTTCCATTAACTCTTATTTTTGGATTTCAACCAACACATCCCCTCCCCCTAACAAAAAATCCAAATGGAAAATAAAATAGGCATTCACTGAATACATACCAGAAAAACACCATGTCTCTTGCCTGCTTTGGATTCTCTGCTCTGGGGTTTGTTTTTTTTAGTGCTAACAAGTCAATAGTGAGACACCAGAAACTAGATGTAATGATGTGACTTGACACAGCCTTGTTTCGGTAACTTCCTACCATTACATCTGGCCCTCTGGTGCTGCCTCACTGTTTCTTGGATTGTGGTTGCACATCCATGAGGCTTGCATATCCTGCTTCCCTCTACTGACAAGTCAACTGCATACTTGATGGCTAATGGGTCACCATTCTAATTCCACAACCTCCACTGATAACTGTTTCCAAGTAAGCATTGAAACCTGTAGTAAGAGGACACAAGGAGCAAAATTAGTAGATTTTATTTATGAGCTTTTAGTGTAATTGCTCTGATGTACATTTATTACAGAGAGTAGGATATCAAGAGTAGGATATCAAACATAAATAACAACAGGTTGGGGTTGTGAGAATGGTAGGAGTACACATGGATAGAAACTTGAGGACAGGCTCATAAAGTTAGAGTGGCAGAACTTAAGCTAGGGAAGAAATATTTAACTTTAGTATTGCCTTACTGGGTCAGACCCATTATCCATCAAGTCCAGGAAACAGTTTCCAACCATGGTTAATCCAAGTTAAGTACCTGGCAGGGTCTCAACAGTTAGTAAAATTCCTTGCTACGCACCCCTAGTGATATGCAGTGGATTTCCCCACATCTACATTAACAGTTTCTGGACTTTTGCTCCAAGAACTTATCTAAACCTTTTTAAAACCCAGCTATGTAAACTGCTTTCACCACACCCTATCAACAAATGCCTCAGCTTATTTATACACTAAGCGGAAAAAAATTCTCTATTTTAAATGAAGTACTTAGTAACTTCATAGCATGTCGCCTAGTCTTTGTACATAAGAGCATAAGAATAGCCTTCCTGGGTCAGACCAATCATCTAGCCTAGTATCCCATCTTCAAGGAGGCCAATCCAAGTCAAAAGCAGTAGCAGCATTCCATGCCACTCATGTTTTTATAGATAGTCACTGCATCTGCCCTCACATGTCCACATCAGAACACTGCCTCGTATCCCATGGCTTTTTAATTCTCTCAGGAATCTCATGAGAGTGGCAGATACATTATCAACCAGCTCACTTTTATCCATGCCTTAAAAATATGTAGTAAATTAGAACACAAGGAATAGCCATACTGGGTCAGATCAACCTATTCTAGATCATGTACCTGGCAAAATACCAAACTGTAGCAAGATTCCATGTTACTGACCTCACGGATAAGAAAGACATAGGGAAAGTCACTATTTTAATAGCAGTTTATAGTCTTTTCCTCCAATACAGATCCCTGAGGTACTCCACTATTTATCTTTCTCCACTGACAGAACTGGCTATTTAATTCTACCTTCCATCCACAATAAAACAAAGCATCCTATCCCAAGGCTTTTTAATTATTTCAGAAGTCTCTCATGAGGAACTTTGCCAAACGTTTTCTGGTGAGGTAAGATTTTATCTTGGCTGAATCAATGTTGGCTCTGTCCCATTAAACCATTCCTATGTATTTTGTTCTTTATAATAGTTTTTACCATTTTGTCTGGTACTGACATCAAGCTTACTGGACTGTAGTTTCATAGATTGCTCCTGGAACCCTTTCTAAAAACTGGAATTACAATACAATGCATAATTTTCTTTGAGGAATCAATGGATCTCACAGCAAGAGATTTTTACATTAAATCTCACGAGATAGAGATAAGCGAATAGGATTGATCCGGAATGAGAGATCCGGACAGTGTATGGAGTTACATGGAGAATAGATATGTCTAACCTTTTCCTGAAGTGAAAGTATGAGGACTGTCGCAAATATGTTGGGAGATTATTCCAAATGTTCTTGAAACTCAAAGGTGAAGCTGAAAGTCTTTCTTCCAGCAATACCTGTTGGGAAGATGAGAAGGGGATCTTGAAGTGATGTGTTAGCCTTGAATTGAAGAAGGCGCGCGAGACTTTAATATTAGACACTAATCCCTTAGAGTTCTCTCTGTAGAAAGCTTGTATGGTTTACAAAGCTATCTTGTAATGCATTCTCTTCTTCACTGGTAACCAATGTAATTTTTCCAGCAACGGACTAACCTTCTCAAACTGACTTGAATGAAAAATTAATCTGACTGCTGTGTTTTGGAGTACCGGTAGTTGCAGTTGCTTTAGTTCTCTCTATGTAATTCTGCAGTACAGGGAGTTGCAGTAGTCTAGGTAAGGTAGTAGGATAGCCTGTGCCACCAGCCTAAAGCTGTCTTGGGTCAAGGCTCTGAAGAATTGCCCATCTTTCAATTTTCAGGTACCATGGTAAATTTTAATGACAGGCTACAGATTACCAACAGATGACCTGCAACTTCATTTTTTAACTCTTTAAGTACTCTGGGGTATCTATCATCTGGTCTTAATGATTTGCTGTTCTTACTTGTTGATTTGGCTTATTACATCTTCTAGGTTTATAAATATTTCTTTCAGTTCTTCTATATAATCACCCTTAAATACCATTTCTGGCACAGATCCCTTACATTGTCCTGAGTAAAAAAACAAAGCAAAAAAATTGTTTAGCCTCTCCGCTATGACCTTGTCTTCCTGAGTACACCTTTAATTTCTTGATAATATAACCTGTACATTATAAAGGTTTTTGCTATGGATTTTTGTCTGTACAACAAACTTTTCAAATTTTCTTTTAGCCTTCTTTGTCAATGCTTTGCATCTAACTTGACAGTGCTTATGCCGCCTCCTGTTTTCTTCATTTGGATCTTTTTTCTATTTTTGAAACATGCTCCTTTGGCTCCATCAGCCTCATTCACATTACCTTTTAAGTATGGTGGCTGTCATGAAGCCTTCCTTCTAACTTTAATATGTAGAAATCATCTGGTTTGTGCTTCCAAGATGCTACTTTTAAACAGCATCAATGCATAATTTAAATTCTTAATCTTTGCACCATTTTAAACCATTTCCCTAATTTTATCACAGTTGCTCTTTAAAAAGTTAAAATGCTGCTGCTGTAGATATGTTTAGTGCCCTCACGCCAATTATTACCTCAAATGTGATTATGTTAGCATTATAGCCAAGTGTATCCAAAACTGTTGTGTTTCTCACCAAGGCCTACATTCTGTTAAAGATTAAATCTAAAATTTTATCCTCTTGTTGGTTCCTGAATAAGCTGCTCCCTGAAGTAGTCATTTATTTCACCAAGGAACCTCCATAGCATTTCCTAAAGTGACATTTATGCACTCAAGATTGGGATAATTAAATCACTCACCATTATAGTGTTGCCAAATTTGCTAGTTTCCCCAATTTCTACTAACATTTCATCATCTGTCTATTCGCTCTGGCCTGTAAGGAATTTCTATACATAAGGATTCCACATATTTCCTGAACTTTTATTCTGTTGGACCTGATTCCAGAAATGGTTTTCAAGGGTGATGATGTGGAGGACCTGAAAGAAATATCGGTGAATCTGGAAGATGTACTAAGCCAAATTGACAAGTTAAAAAGTGATAAATCACAAGGACTAAATGATATAGATCCCAGGGTACTAAAAGAACTCAAACATGAAATTGCTGACTTGCTGTTAGTGATATGTAACCTGTTGCTAAAATAGTTTATAGTAACTGAAGATTGGAGCCAATTTTTAAAAAGGGCTCCAGGGGACATCTGTGAAATTACAGACCAGTAAGCCTCACTTCAGTGCTGGGCAAAATGGTAGAAACAATTATAAAAACTAAAATTGTGGAACAAGTAGACATGATTTAACGAGACAGAGTCAGCATGGGTTCAGCAAAGGGAGATCTTGCCTCATCAATTTGCTTGACTTCTTTGAAGGTGTGAATAAATATGTGGATAAAGGTGAGCCGGTTGATATAGTGTATCTAGATTTTTAGAAAGCTTTTGATAAGGTTCCTCACGAAAGACTCCTGAGAAAATTAGAGTGTCAGTTGTGGATTAGAAATTGGTTATCGGATAGAAAACAGAAGGTAGGGTTCAATGGTCATTTTTCTCAATGGAGGAGAGTAAATAGTGGAGTTCTGCAGGGGTCTGTTCTGGGACCAGTGCTATTTAACTTATTTATAAATGATCTGGAAATTGGATCGAGTGAAGTGATTAAATTTGCAGATGACACTAAACTGTTCAAAGTTGTTAAAACCATGCAGATTATGAAAAATTGCAGGTGGACATTGGGAAATTGGAAGACTGAGCATCCAAATGGCAGATGAAATTTAATGTGGACAAATGCAAAGTGATGCACATTGGGAAGAATAACCTGAATCACACTTACCAGATGCTATGATCCACCTTGGGGATTAGTGGCCAAAAAAAGGATCTGGGTATCATCGTAAACAATATGAAACCTTCTGCTCAATGTGTGGTGGCAGCCAAAAAAGCAAACAGGATACTAGAAATTATTAAAAAAGGGATGGTTAACAAGACTAAGAATGTTATAAAGCCCCTGTATCGCTCCATGGTGCTACTTCATCTGGAGTATTGCATTCAATTCTGGTATCCTTATCTCAAGAAAGATATAGTGGCGCTAGAAAAGGTTCAAAGAAGAGCGACCAAGATGGTAAAGGGGATGGAACTCCATTCATAATAGGAAAGACTAAAATGGTTAGGGCTCTTCAGCTTGGAAAAGAGACGGCTGAGGGGAGATATGATTGAAGTCTACAAAATCCTGAGTAGAATAGGTACAAGCGGATCGATTTTTAACTCTGTCAAAAATTACAAAGAATAGGGGACACTCGATGAAGTTACAGGGAAATACTTTTAAAACCAATAGGAGGAAATTTTTTTTCACTCAGAGAATAGTTAAGCTCTGGAACACATTGCCAGAGGATGTGGTAAGAGCGGATAGCGTATCTGGTTTTAAGAAAGGTTTGGACAAGCTCATGGAGGAAAGTCCATAGTCTGTTATTGAGAAAGACATAGGGAAAGCCACTGCTTGCCCTGTATCAGTAGCATGTAATATTGCTACTCCTTGGATTTTGGCCAGGTACTAGTGACCTGGATTGGCCACCGTGAGAACGGGCTACTGGGCTTGATGAACCATTGGTCTGACCCAGTAAGGCTATTCCTATGTTCTTATATAAATATATATAGCACACCCCTTCCCCCAGTTGCTCAATTCAGATCCAGATTTCCTTAAGAATATGTAAATCATATACTTCTCTTGCATACTCTTCTGGTCTTTTTTCATTCTACTACCTAAAACATTTAGGTACAATAGTTAGGCAACCTAACTCATTACCCATTTGATTCTAAACTAAAACTTAAGTTTATAGACCAGGTCATCTTCTTTGAAAATGGAACTCGACTCAGTTAACAATCATGAACTAATAACAATAATGTTAAAGATTAAATAAACCAAGAAGAAAATAAACTGAAAAGACATAGAAAAAACGATAAAGAAATTAAGAGAAGCGAGATGTTATTGAATTTCATACAGTCCCTCCACTGACTCACATACTCTTACCATAAAACATGTCTTTAGATAAGCAAACAGATTTAGCTGAGCATTTTATTTTAATGATTTGAGACATAACATTTTATTCAACTTTATAAAGCAAAAAGCATAGTTACTTACCGTAACAGGTGTTATCCAGGGACAGAAAGCAGATATTCTCACATATGGGTGACATCATCCACGGAGCCCCGATGAGGACAGCTTCACAAGCAGACTTGCTTGAAGAACTTTTAGAAAGTTCGCGAGTGCCTTCCTGCCCAACGTAGGGTGCGCGTCTCCTCAGTTCAGATAGCTAGCTAAGAAGCCAACCAGGGGAGGTGGGTGGGTTGTGAGAATATCTGCCTGCTGTCCCTGGATAACACCTGTTACGGTAAGTAACTGTGCTTTATCCCAGGACAAGCAGGCAGCATATTCTCACATATGGGTGACCTCCAAGCTAACCAGAATGGGATGGTGGGAGTGTTGACAAGTCAGGAGAATAAATTTTGTAATACTGCCTGGCCAAAGTGGCCATACCATCTGGAAAAAGAATCCAGACAATAATGAGAGGTGAAGGTATGAACCAAGGATCAAGTGGCAGCTTTCCTCAATAGGAATAGATCTAAGGAAAGCTACATATGCCGCCATGGCTCTAACTTTATGGGCTGTTACTCGACCCTATAGATGCAATCCAGGCCTCAGCATAGCAGAAAGAGACGCAAACAGCCAACCAGTTGGAGATGGTTCTTTTGGAAACTGGATGTCCCAACTTGTTTGGATCGAAGAAGACAAAAATTTGAGGAGAAGATCTTTGTGGTTTAGTCCTTTGTAAATAGAAAGCCAAAGCATGCTTGCAGTCCAGAGTATGACGAGCTGTTTCTCCTGGGTGAGAATGAGGCTTTGGAAAAAACACTGGAAGTACAATGGATTGATTGAGATGAAATTCTGAAACAACTTTTGGAAGGAATTTAGGATGAGTACGGAGGACCACATGTTTGTGATGGAATACTGTGAAAGGTGGGTCCGCTATTAAAGCTTGTAGTTCATTGACTCTGCGAGCAGATAAGAGAGCAATGAGGAAGACCACTTTCCAAGTGAGAAATTTCAGATGAGCCAAAAACACTGGTTCAAATGGAGGCTTCATCAACTTAGCAAGAACCACATTGAGATCCCAAACCACTGGAGGCAGTTTGAGAGATGGCTTTGACATTAAAAAGTCCTTTCATAAATTTAGAAACAACAGGATGAGAAGATAAAGGCTTCCCCTCCAACGGCTGATGAAAAGCATCAATTGCACTGAGATGGACTCATATGGATGTTGATTTGAGGCCTGATTGAGATAAATGAAACAGGTAATCCAGATCTGAAGACAAGGAGGTAGACCAGGGGTGTCCAATGTCGATCCTTGAGGGCCGCAGTCCAGTCGGGTTTTCAGGATTTCCCCAATGAATATGCATGAGATCTATTTGCATGCACTGCTTTCAATGCATATTCATTGGGAAAATCCTGAAAACCCGACTGGACTGCGGCCCTCGAGGACCGACATTGGACACCCCTGAGGTAGACTGAGGCTCCTTGTGATGAAGAGCGCACCAAAAAGAAAACCTAGTCTATTTATGATTGTAGCATTGTCTAGTAGTAGGCCTCCTGGAAGCCTCTAAAATGTCCTGAACAGATTGAGAGAAGTGTAGATTGGCAGTTATGTTTAATAGTACCAAGCTGTCAGGTGCAGAGACTACAGGTTGGGATGAAGTAGAGATCCCTGACAGAAAAACTGGTAGAAGTAGTGGCTCCCTGCTGCTGAGTTGAAGTAGAAGGGAGAACCAAGGTTGTCTGGGTCACTGAGGAGCTATGAGAATCATGGTTGCATGTTTGTGTTTGAGTTTGACAAGTGTTTTGAGAATGAGAGGGAATGGAAGAAACACATACAATTTGTTCGTCCATTCCAGGAGAAAAGCATCTGCCTCCAGGTGACGAGGAGAGTAGATCCTGGAGCAAAATTGAGGCAGCTTGTCATTGTGGGGAGATGCAAAGAGATCTATTTGAGGGATTCCCCACTGAGAAAAAATGTGACGACGATGAATTGAGTGTCCATCTGTGAGATTGTAGAAGACGACTCAATTTGTCCTCCAGGAAGTTTTTCTCTCCTTGAATGTAGACGGCTTTCAGAAAGATGTTGTAAAGAATTGCCCAAATCCAAATCTTCTGAGCTTCCTTGCAAAGGGGGAAAGATCTTGTTCCTCCCTGCTTGTCTACTTGGGAAACTCTATTTACTTATGTGGATGACATTTTCATATAGATAGAGATAGACCGGACATTTTTGATTTAGTATCTAAAGTAAATCTTTGTATCTCTAAACTTCAAGCGTGGGCCCAGTCTGTCCAGATGAAACTTAATGCATATAAAACCAAATTATTATGGCTAGGCCCAAAATTGGATTGTCTTCCTAGTTCTGTAACATTGGCTTCTGGATCTTCTTTACAAATTGAGTTCTTTGCTAAGATTCTGGGAGTCCTCTTTGACTCCTCGCTTTGTTTCAAGGAACAAATTAATTCTGTGATTAAGAAATGCTTTTTTAATCTGCATATGCTGAGGAAGGTCAGACATCTTTCTCATCACCGTCACTTTTCTATTTTAGTTGTCAATTATAATATCACAGCTTGATTATTGTAATGTCATCTACCTCAGTGTTACAAAAATCTGCCTTTACAGATTACAACTGGTTCAGAATACTGCAGTGAAACTGATTTTTGGGAAATGTAAGTTTGATCATGTGACATCGTTGCTTCAGAGTCTTCACTGGCTTCCTGTTTATTTTAGAGTTCAGTTTAAAGGTGCTTGTGTTATTTTTAAAATTCCTTATGGTATCTTCACTCCTCTAGTTCCTTTATCTTGGAATCTTTACAGATTCTCTTTTGCAAGGGGCAACCAACAATATAAATTATCTCTCCGTTCCAGAAAATGGATTAGAGGAATTAAGATTTTTGGCCAATCTTTGATTTTTAAGTTTTCTCAACTTTGGAACAATCTTCCGTTCCTTATAAGAAGTTCTGGTTCTCTTCTATTTTTCGTAAGCTTTTGAAAACTATTTTATTCACTAAACATTTTGGAAATTAATTATTTTCAAAATTTTTCTTTTATGGTTTATATTTTTTTAAGTTAACTATTGTAAACCAGGTCCAGCTTTCTTAGAATGAAGACTCGGTATATAAAGCCAAGTATTAGATTAGATTAGACATAGTACATGGCTACTTGATTGTCTGTACGAATGAGGACTACTTGATCATGAGGAAGATGTTGAAAAGCTTTGAGAGCATTGAAAATCACTCTGAGTTCTAACAGATTTGTGTGACTCTGACAATCTGTTCTGGACCAATGCCCTTGAGTAAGGAGACCATCGAGATGAGCCCCCCAAGCGTAGGTTGAGGAATCTGTCGTGAGGACCTTCTGATGAGGGGGGTGTTTAAAACAGTAAACCTCTGGATAGATTGGAAGAGAACATCCACCAGTGGAGAGACTGTCTCAACAAAGGAATCACTGCAATGTGCTGAGAGTGGATCAGAAGCCTGCGCCCACTGAGATGCCAGGGTCCACTAAGGAATTCTGAGGTGAAGTTTGGCAAAAGGAGTCACGTGAACTGTAGAGGCCATGTGACCTAGGAGAATTGTCATGTGTCTCGCTGAAAGTGAAGTGAGGGACGACGCCTTGAGACAAAGCTGAGTGAGAGCATCCTGACCCTGTTGAGGAAGGAATGCTCTGAGTTGTACAGTGTCCAGTACAGTTCCAATGAACTGTAGGTTTTGAGAGGACTGTAGCTGGGATTTTGGAAAGTTGATTTTGAATCCCAAATGTTGGAGGAACCAAATAGTTCCCTGAGATGTTGAATCTTTGATGAGTCAGTTGTCCAAGTACAGGAAAACCTGGAGACCATGGCTGCGCAGAGCTGCTGCCACCACTACTAGGCACTTGGTGAAAAGTCTGGGAGTTGATGCCAGGCTGAAAGGCAGCACTCTGTATTGAAAATGATGATTTCCTACCCAAAATCTGAGGAGCTTGTAAGAGGCTGGATGAATCGGAATGTGAGTATAAGCCTCTTTGAGATCCAGAGAGCATAACTAATCGTTGTGATCCAGAAGGTGATACAAGAATGCTAGAGACAGCTCCAAAATCTTTCTCTGACAAGAAATTTGTTGAGAGCTCTGAGATCCAAGATAGGTCGGAGATCCCCCATCTTCTTTGGGACAAAGAAGTAACAGGAGTAAAATCTGGTGGAACCTGAAGGAAGTGAAGAGAGTACCTTCTCTGATGATTGTGAGGACCCAGAGGTTGGATGTAATTAGTTTCCATCGATGATAAAAATGATGGAGAAGACCTCCGATGGGAAGAGGAGAGGGACAGAGGCAGAATGACTAAAGTTATGCTTTGTGTTAGATGACTTGGGCACAACAGGAGTCTGAGGCTTACGCTGCCTTTGTTGCTGCTGCTGTTTCTTAGGAGGCTGCCTTGAATAAGGTGCTGTCTTCTGAGGTTAACGCCCATGATAAGATGGAGGAGGTCTGTAACTCTTAGCAGTAGAAGGCTTCGGCTTCAGCCGAACTATAGAGGCAAATGAGTTCTCGTGCTCAGACAAGCGTTTTGTAGCTGCCTCAATCGAGTCATCAAACAGCTCATTCCCTTGACATGGGTTGGCCAGTCAATCCTGCAGATTTGGATCCATATCTACGGTGCGGAGCTAGACGGTGCATCGCCACCAAGAACTCAGTGACCCTGGAGGACATCTCAAAAGCATCATATGCAGCCTGAACCATATGCATGCGAAGTTGACCTAGAGTGGAATGCATATGCTGGAACTCTGGTAGGCGATGTTCTGGAAGATACTTGAAGAAAGTAGGCATAATGTTGACCCAATGCTTGAGATATGATGTAAAGACAAAATTGTAGTTTAAAATCCTATTTGTCATCATAGAATTTTGATACAGCCGATGGCCAAACTTGTCCATGGTCCTGCCCTCTCGGCCAGGTGGACTATAGCATAGACCTTGGCCGGATTGGTTCTTTTTAAAGAAGACTCCACGAGAAGAGATTGATGGGATAGTTGAGACTTCTTAAATCCCTTACAGTGGACCATCATACATTGAGATTCCAGTTTTGCTGGCACAGCAGGAATGGAATATAGTGCCTCAAGATTCCTTTTAAAAGTTTGTGAAAGAATGCCATTCATGGGTAATTTTAAGGAATCCCTAGGAGGATTAGGCATACCCAGTTTTTCCAAATACTCCTTAGAATATTTTGAAGCAGACTCCAAAGTGATGTTAAGATCTTTACTCATTTGACATAGAAACTTTGTAAAGGACACCGGATCAGAAGAGGGATGGCCCTGTTGAGGTGAAGGTGAATGAGAGCTCCTTGAAGTACCTCTCATGGCAGAGAAAGAAAGTGAAGCCTCTCTGGAATATTGATACCGCAGATCTGAATGCATAGGCAAAGAAGCAGAGGAAAGACCACTTCTGGAATGAGCCGGAGAAGCAGAACGTTTTCGTTTAGAAGAACCAGCTGGTGAAGAAAACCTCACAGGAAAAAAACTCGACTGATGAGAATGCTGTGGTTTCCTCGGCAAGGAAGTTGGTTGTCTCAAGGAGTCTTGATGCCTCGATAAATAAGGTCTGTCTCGAGAAGAGGACCTGGTCCTCGATGAATGTCTCAACAGATGGTGTGGAGATGAACTGTGCTTCGGAGAACGAGGTAATGACCTCAAATCTAGCCTCAATGAGGAATGTTGAGGAGTCCTCACCCTGTGCCTCGAAGAAGGCAATGCCTTATACATAGTGGTAGGACTGGAAGTTGGAGATTGAAGTCGAGACACGGATAAGGACTCGGCTCCTTGTGAAGATGTATGTCGAGGTACTCTCAAGGACTCGACTCCTTGAATAGAGTGATCAGGTTGAACTCGAGACACTCTCAAGGACTCGACTCCTTGTATTACTGCTGAGTGCTCTGGCTGGATTGCAGGGTCGAGGCAAGAGTTAATTTGGCAAGCATGTTACCAAACTCCTGATGCAGAATAACCTCCAACATATTCTGCAAAGCCGGCACCGAGACCACTGGAGCTGGTACATTTGGTGTGGCTTTGGACTCCGAAGACGACGACCTCGAAGAAGATTGTTGCCTCGATTTTGAGACACGCTTCCTGGAAAGTCTCGAAATGACCGGGTCCACCAGTGTCACTGCTGAAATGGCCTGTGACTTCTGAGGAGTTGGCTTGGATAGCTTACCTAATGGAGACACTGAGGATAATGGCCCCTCCGGAGAGGATTTAGCTGACTTCGCCGAGGATGAGGACTTCCCCATCGAGGAAGGATTTAGCGAGGTCAAGGTTGAAGCTTTGGGCCCCACAGAAGACTTCAACGAAGTTGAGGACGAGGTCACAATCGGGGTTGAGGCTTTAGTTGAAGAAAGATGCATTCCCTCGAAGATTTTTTCAATCTGAACTCGACAACATTTAAGGGCTCGATTCTGAAGAGTAGCACAGCGGGCGCACGACTCCGGAGATGGTCAGGTCCTAAACACTGCACACACCACTTATGTGGGTCAGTGATGGAGATCGCACGTTGACACCGGCTACACTTCTTAAATTCTGTGACCAGCCGGGACATGGAATGAAACACGGCTGTGGCGAAATCGAAGCCCGCAGGCTGAGGCCACGGACCAGGACCCCCTCCAAATTAAACAAAACCTTTTTTTTAACATGCGCAACACAGCGACCCTGTAAATAAAATACATGAGCCACAGTGAGAGAAGGCATGAGTAGAACTAACTCTCGCACAGATCCTTGAAACAAGGGCTTCTCAGCTCAGCAGAAAACTTAGAACTGAAGAGACGTTCGCCCTACATTGGGCGGGAAGGTACTCACACATGCGGCAGTCGCAAACTTTCTAAAAGTTCTTCAAGCAAGTCTGCTTGTGAAGCTGTTTGCATCGGGGCTTCGTGGTTGACGTCATCCATATGTGAGAATATGCTGCCTGCTTGTCCAGGGATAATGGTTTAACATTTAAATTGCCTTTTCGCTATAACCAAACCACCTACACTTAAGCAATATGGAACTTAAATTCTGTTGAAGTCCTCATACAATCTATCCTCACAATTAGAATGACAGGTCTAAGCTGTGCTTCAGAAGCAATGAGCACAGATAAAATATACTCATGATTCGTCTGAATGGCTTTTGTTGGATTTTCATAATAAACATATAGAACTAGATTATGTAAATGGTGCCAAATTTGGGTATTACAAAATAAACACTGAACGCCATTCTATAAACAGCACTCCGAGTTGGGCACCATGTATGAAATACTGCGCAACGCTGGGATCTGCACCCAATTTGTAACCTCATGCTAATCTTCACACAAATTTGGCGCCGATCCCCTGAATTCTATAGTAATATATGCATCTTTAGTGAATGCCCCTGAACTGCCCATGCCCCTTTTTCAGTTGCATACCTTTATAGAAAGTGCCTAGCTTGCCAACTAGTGCCAATAATTGATCGTTAGCATCCAATTATTGATACTAATTGTCTCATTACTCAATTAAACTGCACGTTCAAATTGGGCTCGCAACCAAATTTGTGCACCATATATAGAATCTGGTGGGATACTGTTTTGAATACTACCCTAGGAGAATTGTGCATACATATTAGGGGTGAGTACATTTTTCAGCACCACACTTGCTTTTGAAAAATCGAGCTAAGTGTAAACCCCTTGCACCTGTGAATACACCTCCTGAAACTCAGAAGTCTATAGGTTATATACACATAAGATTAAAATATATCAGCCAGGCAATTTTATAACACACTGCTTCACCTCAGAACTACCTTCCATATTAATGAACTATTAATGTGAACATATTAAGTTTCAAGTTTATTACAATTTCATGAAACGCTAATCATAAATTCTAAGCATTTAACAATTAAAAAATTAAAATGAGGAACAATTAACATACTTGTTAAAGACAAGACGTAACTTACATGAAAACAAAAGGATAGTAGGCGGAAATACAATTTAAAAAGAAAAGAGACAATTAAGGTTAAAAACAAGAGGGCAATGGGAGAAATTATATCAATATTGAATGAGATTAATGCAGAAATCGTCAAGGGTGGACCCAGAGCTCATTTAGCATTCAAATGCATCTTTAAACAGGAAACTTTTAAGGTTTCCCTTAAATTTATCAAAATTTTTTTCTCAGATCTTAAATGTGAAGGTAAAGGTAGAGTTCCAAATTGTAGGGGCTATAGTTGTGAATGAAGAAGCCCTATGAGTACCAATGATTTTTAAAGATGAGATGTGAAGAAGGTGCTAAGATGTTGATCTTAAGGTCTTCAAAGGATCATGAGGGATGAGGAGCTTATGAATAAAGGCAGGTTCTTTTGGTGTTCATGGTTTTAAAGGAAATTAAAGCAATTTTGTATGTAATTCGAAACTAGTGTGCACTCTTTAGCAAGGGGGTAACGTGATCAAATTTCTTCTTGTTCGTTATAATTTTTATGGCAGTGTTTTGTATTAATTGTAGACATCGGTTGTCTTTTTGACAGACACCTTTATATAAGGAATTACAATAGTCGACTTTGGAAATAATAAGGGAGTGAATTAATGAAAGTGTTTAGGGTTTCTGTTTATAGACTTTTTACCAAAACCAACACCTCCCCTATACTTTCACTCCTCCCAGCATGTCTTTAATTCTCCAAGCTGGTTTGGTGCCTTTTTTCATGCCAAGATTCCTTATGGTTTTAAAGGTGTTCTTATCCAAGTCCTCAGGCAACATCCAGCCAGTCAGATTTCCAGGATCTCCACAATGAATGACAGATGACAGATTTGCATACAATGAAAGCAGTACATGCAGATCTGTCACATACATATTCACTGTGGATATTCTAAAAACCTGACTGGCTGCATATGTCCCAAGGCACAAATTAAGATTTTAGAAGTTGAAACACTTTCATTAATTTTTTTGTACCTCCTGCCCCTGTGCTCAAAGTTAGACATCAAAGTGAGTGGGAAGCGAGCAGAAAGAATAAGGGAGGGGGGAGGGGGGTAGAGAAAGTAAAGGATAGAATAGTGAGGAGCAAGAGTAGGAGTGGTAAAGTTGGAGTTGGGACTTTATGGAGGAAAAGTGCAAGATGGTAGGGTTCGAAAAGCCAAAAGAGAGTATGAAGAGAGACTAGCCAGGGAAGCACGAAATTTCAAACCATTCTTTAGATATGTTAAAGGAAAGCAGCCGGCTAGGGAGGAGGTAGGGCCACTGGACGATGGAGAAAGGAAGGGAGTGGTGAAGGAGAAAGAAGTTGTGGAAAGACTAAACATGTTCTTTTCGTCTGTATTTACAAACGAAGACACAACCAGCATACCGGAACCTGAGCAATTCTTCAATGGAGATCAAGCAGAAAAATTAACATCCATGGAAGTGAGCCTTGAAGATGTGCGCAAGCAGATAGAAAAACTAAAACTGACAAATCCCCGGGTCCGGATGGAATCCATCCAAGGGTTCTGAAGGAATTAATGAAGGAGATAGCGGAACTACTGCGGCAAATTTGCAACCTATCCCTGAAAACAGGCATGATCCCGGAGGATTGGAAGATAGCCAATGTTACGCCCATTTTTAAAAAGGGATCAAGAGGTGACTCGGGAAACTACAGACCGGTGAGTCTGACCTCAGTTCCGGGGAAAATGGTGGAAGCACTGATAAAAGAAAGCATTGATGAACATTTTGAAAGAAACGAACTTCTGATAACCAGCCAACATGGTTTCTGCAAGGGGAGATCGTGCCTAACTAACTTATTGCACTTTTTTGAAGGAATTAACAAACGGATGGACAGAGGAGACCCCATAGACATCATATACCTGGATTTCCAAAAAGCCTTAGACAAGGTGCCTCATGAACGTCTACTCTGGAAACTGAAGAAACATGGAGTGGACGGAGACGTACATAGATGGATCAGAAACTGGTTGGCGGGTAGGAAACAGAGGGTAGGGGTGAAGGGCCACTACTCGGACTGGAGGCTCGGTGCTCGGGCCGCTGCTATTTAATATATTCATAAATGATCTAGAAACAGGGACGAAGTGTGAGAATAAAATTCGTGGACGACACCAAACTATTTAGTGGAGCTCGGACTAAGGAGGACTGCAAAGAATTGCAGAGGGACTTGAACAAACTAGGGGAATGGGCGACGAGATGGCAGATGAAGTTCAACGTTGAAAAATGTAAAGTATTACATGTGGGAAGCAGAAACCCGAGATACAACTATACGATGGGAGGGATGTTATTCAATGAGAGTACCCAAGAAAGGGACTTGGGGGTAATGGTGGACATGACAATGAAGCCGACGGCACAGTGCATAGCGGCCGCTAAGAAGGCAAATAGAATGCTAGGCATAATCAAGAAGGGTATTACAACCAGAACAAAAGTTATCCTGCCGTTGTATCGGGCGATGGTGCGTCCGCATCTGGAGTACTGCGTCCAATATTGGTCGCTGTACCTTAAGAAGGATATGGCGTTACTCAAAAGGGCTCAGAGGAGAGTGACGCGTCTGATAAAAGGGATGGAAAACCTTTCATATGCTGAGAGATTGGAGAAACTGGGTCTCTTTTCCCTGGAAAAGAGGAGACTTAGAGGGGATATGATAGAAACTTACAAGATCATGAAGGGCATAGAGAGAGTAGAGAAGGACCGATTCTTCAAACTTTCAAAGAATAAAAGAACAAGAGGGCATTCGGAAAAGTTGAAAGGGAACAGATTCAAAACAAATGCCAGGAAGTTCTTCTTTACCCAACGTGTGGTGGACACCTGGAATGCGCTTCCAGCGGATGTAATAGGGCAGAGCACGGTACTGGGGTTTAAGAAAGGATTGGACAACTTCCTGCTGGAAAAGGGGATAGAGGGGTATAGATAGAAGATTACTGCACAGGTCCTGGATCTGTTGGGCCGCCACGTGCGCGGATTGCTGGGCACGATGAACCTCGGGTCTGACCCAGCGGAGGCATTGCTTATGTTCTTATGTTTTTATGAGGGCATAGATTGGTGGCTAGAGGAACTGGTATTAGCTATGGGAGAAGAAATGAATCTACTGTACTGTGATGACAATAGATTTGTGTTATGGAAATACACCTCTTTGAATTCAACCGGAAAAAGCATTCAACAGATGGTACCTGCCCAGCAAAAAAACACAGATAAACACCAATTTTTGTACTCTCAGAAAACCCCTAATTAGCTGGTAAACAAATTGTAAATTATGTGCTTAAACATTTAAAATAGAATCAGATATATTCTATAGCTCAAATAATGTTGATAGGATTTGAAGGCCTTCAGCTCAAATTCCATTTGGAAGTTAATCTTTAAAAAATGTTCCAGAGTAAATTGAAGCATTGTTAAGAATGCCTCCAGTTATAAAAGTCACACTGTAAAAATGTGATCTACAGTTATTCCTCTGATAAATAAGTCACATATGCATGTTATTTTTTTAGAATATTTTTAAGGTTTTTATTTATTTAAAAACATATCTCATGCCTAATACCTAGGCGGGTTCAAATCAACAAACATAATATTTCAAATAGGTTCACTGTTCACTAGTGACCACACACACACTAGAGTTACCACAATTCTTCCTTAACAAAACCACAGAAAATCCTTCTTTGTTCTCTGTTTTTCACCAGAGGGTCACTTAAATTTTCTGATGAGTGGAAGGAAATAAGATTCGATTTGCACCTTCAACAGAGGCAGCTGGGATTACATTCACTAGAAAAGCCTACTAGCAAATCCCAGGCTTTCCTGTTCATAAAGTGTTGGTGTGCAGCTGTGTAACAGGATTATAGTTAGGATTACAGAACTCAAGTATATTGCTGAAATCTCACATTTAATGGTCTCCCTTTAAGTATATCACATGACAAAAAAGATTTGAAAAATACAGGAACTTTAAACATATATGTATTCATTACAACCACCACCTCCCCGCCCCCAAGGTGCTTCAAGCTGAACATATAAAAAGGTAACTACAAAAGTTCTAGAGTTTAGTAAAAAATAAAAGAAGATGCAGTGAAGATACGTAAAGATCAACAGAAAAGATTTACAACTAAAAAAAAAAAGGAAATTATCCAGTTCTCACTCCAAAAAGCAATTCCAGCAACATAATTTTTTTTCCATTAGAACATGATGGGGTTATACAAACAGTATGAAATTGCTGACAGCCCTTTAAAAATCACAAATATCACAATCATCTTTGTACCATTGTCATGTAGACATTGATTTGATACATCCGAGTGGTTTTATTTACTTAACAGAAGGAAAACAGAAAGCAGTCAGTCCCTTAGTCACCACTAAATCAAAGATTCCCAAACTAATCCTAAAAGCACACCTACCCAATCGCTTTTTCATGATATCCAGAATGAATATGCATATCAGACAGCTGCACACATTGAAGACCCATTATATGTCAATTTTTTTCATGCATATTCATTGTGACTAGTTTGAAAACCAGATTGGGAAAGTGTACTTCAGGACCTAGTTGAAAAAAGCTCCTCAAAAGAGTATCTAATTTTCAATCCCAAAACATTTTAGTGAAATTAGTAAATCTCATTCTCTGTGGTTAGTTATTTTGCAGTTAAGACTGGCACAGCCTCGGGTAACACCTCTTGAAGACAATGCTCTAAATTGGGTACAACAGTGTTTCTGAGCAGATGTTTCTAGGGCAAGGGTTAGAACATGTGCACATATTATATAACAATAACACAATAAGGCAAACCAAGTCACATCAGGGTTCATGCGGAGGACGCCCAGGGAGTTAAACTTTAAACTTTACTCACAACTCACAAACAAGATATGTGATTATAGCAATGTAAAGGCCTGTTTTTTAGGTCGAGGATCCAGAAGAGGCCCAAGAAGACGGTCCCGGGGCCGCAGAGGATACCCAGACCGCAACGCGGTTCAGTCATTCAATCTTCCAGTGACACGCTCGCAGGCAGCGAGGGGTCTCTAGTGGTCAACATATCGGGGGTTCCCCTCTCTAATGCGCAGATTCAGTTGTTAGAGAAGGGGCTTTCCTTTGTTCCCACCACTGCTTTGGATTTTTTCACTGCACATAGGGATGTGGCTCGGTTTATTAGGGGCCTCCAGATCAAGCTGTTTTTCTCCACTCAAGAGGGACCCCGGGATGACTCTTTATTTAGGGTTAAATCCCATTGGATCCCCCCGGGGCCCATTGACCCTCACATCAGAGTGTTCCGGGACCTGGTATTGCGGGATATTGACCAGCTCCGGAATGCTCGTCCCGCTCATCAATTTGTTAACATCACTAAGGCCCAACAGCTTGCTCTGGAGGCCCTCAAGAACGCCCCCGATTTAGACATCAAACCCGCCGATAAGGGCGGAGCTGTGGTCATCCAATCTACGGCCCAATACAGTGCCCAAGTGGATGCACATATTTCCAATACAGATTGGTATAGAAAACTTGAGGGGGATCCCTCTTCTGCCTTGCGTATGGAAATAGCCACCATTGTACAGGGGGCGTTGCAGGATAACATCATTACTAAATCCGAAGCCAAATATCTATCCCAATCTCCCAGCCGTAGCCCTTACTTTTACACTGTACCTAAAATCCACAAAACTCTCAATGATCCCCCAGGTAGGCCCATTGTTTCGCTCCGTGGTACTATTCTGGAGCCCCTATCCAAAATGGTTGACCATTTTTTGAAACCTAGGGTTGCTCAGGCACGGTCCTTTATATTGAACACTACTGATTTTCTTAACAGAATTGAACCTATTAAGGTTCAACAGTCAGATCTGTTGATAACTATGGATTTGGAAGCCTTATACAGCAACATCCCTCAATCTGAGGCTTTGAAGATCATCTATATGTGGGTCCTTTTAATCATCGCATAACCAAGCCCTTTTTGATGCAACTTGCTATTTTGGTACTCCAGCGAAATTTTTTTGAAGTGCGTGGGGAGTTTTATCTCCAAACACATGGGGTAGCCATGGGAACCGCAATGGCCCCCAGTGTGGCTAATCTTTATGTTACCAACTTTGAGGAGAAATTGTTATATCTACCCTCGTGGATGTCGCACATTGCCATTTGGCTCCATTACATTGACGATGTCTTTCTCATATGGACTGACACCAGGGCTAGGTTTGATGAATTTTTGATCTGGCTCAATACACTCGACAGGCATTTGAAATTTACTGCCACTGTTAACGTGGCCAGTGTTACTTATTTGGACACTATGGTTAGTAAAGCTGATGGGCAATTGGTTACTACGGTGTTCCGGAAGCCTACAGACCGGACCTCATACCTACATTACACCAGCTGTCATCCCGTCAGGTTGCGACAATCATTGCCTGTGGGGCAATTTCTCAGGATTCGCCACATTTGCTCTTCTTTGGCGGAGTTTAAGGCTCAAGCCAAGTTGCTATTCCAACGTTTTAAGGCTATCCTGAATGGACTATTAAAAGGGCTTATCGCAGAGCACGTTATGCCAACCCTGAGCTGTTGCGGTCTCCCGCTACCAGGGTTCCCATGGATCAGCAAGTGTGTGTCATCTCGTACTCTAACCAAGCCCATCAGATAGCTAACATTTTCAGAAAACACTGGCATGCATTGGATCACCATCCTGTATTCAAGGAGGTACCCTGCATAGCTTTCTCCTGCCCTAAAAATCTCAAGGACTTATTGTCCACGAGAAGTCGGGCGCCTACTGGGGGCAGTCACAAACCGTGTGGCCACTGTGACATGTGTGCCTTATCCTTGTCCAACTCTCATTGGCAACATCCCCGGACCCGACGCACTTACCAACTTAGATCTCAAACTTCTTGTGATTCTGAATGGGTAGTTTACGTCATCATCTGCCCTTGTGCGTTGTGTTATGTGGGGCGAACCAGCAGAAAGATTAGAACCAGACTGCAGGAACACAGGAGTCGTATTCGGACTGAAACCCATTCTGCTCCTCTTGTACCTCATTGTGTGGAACTTGGGCACCAGTAAACGGACCTGTCTTGGTTCGTGCTTGAGCAAGTCTCCTGGGATTTCAGAGGGGATAGACAGTTTCATTTAAATCTTAGGGAACAATATTGGATTTTCCAATTACAATCTGTCTATCCCAATGGCCTCAATGAAAGTGTGGAATGGAACACCATTATCTAACTGGTTTCCTGGCTTTAGGTTTTGGGTCCTAGTGTTTGCTTTTTGCAGTCTGGGCTATGGCTTGATTCCAGCACGGGTTTTGGTTTCTTTTTCTTCCTTCTTTGATTTTGGTGTGTGAATGTGGGCGTAGCTTCGCCCTTGCGTGTGATTGGTTGGTGTGTGTCTGTGTGATTGGTTGGTTTGTGCATGATGTCGCTTTTTGGATCCGTTTTAGGCGTGAGTGTTGTTCCGCCCGGGCACCCCGCCCTCCAGCCGACCTCTGCGTTCTTGTTTTCATCGGGGGACAGGTTCCTGAAGAAGGGCTCCTCCCCGAAACCAGCGTGGTTGAACCTTTTCTCCTGGCGCGGTTTTCTCTTGGCAGTTTGTGAGATGTTTTTTCAGATAAGTAATTCATTTTTTCACATTTTGTGTATGGTGATTTTTGTTTTTGATTTTGTTGCGTGTTCCGGGGGTGTCTGGCTGGCAGGGTTCATTTGGGGGTCGCTCAGGTATTATTGTTTGAGTTATATTGATTTACTCACTGGTTTATTGATTCATTTGGTGAAAGGTTGCTTTAATTTTCAGCACACTTAGGGTGCTCGATGATGGTGTGGGGGTGGGGGCTTACCGCCTTGACCCAGAAGTGAAGTGTCGGAGCTGGACTCCTATCGCTGATGGTTCACACTGAGAGCACCCTTTACATTGCTATAATCACATATCTTGTTTGTGAGTTATGAGTAAAGTTTAAAGTTTAACTCCCTGGGCGTCCTCCGCATGAACCCTGATGTGACTTGGTTTGCCTTATTGTGTTATTGCTATAGTAGGATTTTTGGCAAAATTGGAGTGTAATTGTTGTGTCACATATTATATAAAACAAAACAGAAATATGTGTACTGAACAGTAGGTGTAATATATGTGCATGTATGTTCCCTGACATAAATTACAAAGGAAGAATATGGAAATTAGTGTTACTTAAGCGCATATTCGCCACACACACTGGGGTGGCCTCTAGCCAGGGCTGCCACACAAAGCAATCCTCAACTGAAAGAAGACTTGGCTGCAGTCACTCTGGAAAACAGTATTTCCTAACACTAATTCTGTCCCCACTATTACTAGAGGCACTCAGTACAAGCACCACAAAATAAAATCTTTTACCCTGCATGGATCCCTTGACAAGGCCACAACAAATGACCCAAGATTGATTATGCTTGAACTCTTCCACCTGCTAAATACCATTGCACTGAAGATGCCCAAAGGCGCTTCTCTATCAGTGACAACATCATCCCAGGCAACTCACTTTGTTTCTTTTCTTGAAAACAAAAGATGAGTCAGTAAATAAAAATTAAGGTTTCATACCAAAGAGCTCTGTCTACCACCACAGGTGCTTCTTGGAAGAACTGCACACAGAAAATCAAATTTATAAATCCTTTAGTCAGAAGTCAAGCAGGGAAGAGGAATGCTTTTATGAAATAAATTATCTTTTGATAAATTCAGATGTTGGTCCAAGAAAATTCAGCTAGGGTACCAAATTTCAGACACAAGGGCCTACCTAACTCCTACGCATCCTTGAACACAATGGTCAATCATCCACTAGGCGCCAGTTACAGAATCGCATCTAGTGGTGCCGAAGCAGTCTTGAAACCTTAGGTGCACTCCCATTTAAGCCAGGTACCTACTACGCCCCAAATCGGCCCCCTATTCACGCCTACTTCATGTAGGTGCCTTGGAGTAGGCACCTATTAGCTAGCTAATTTTAATTGGGGGGGGGGGTTAATGGTGCTTTCAATTAACAGCGCCAATTAAGTTCGGCGCCCCAATCTAGGTGCCTAACTTTAGGTATTATTTACAGAATCAGGGCCAAGTTGTGTGCTATATGTGCTCACATACACAAATAAATTTTTCATTAAATAATGATGTTCTAAGCCGGAGTTTAACAAAAAACTAAGATCATTTTCTAAATGAGGCTATTACAGCAGCAATCTTCACTTTAAAATTGCAGCTGAATGAAAGAAACTCTTCTAAAAGGCGTGAAGTGCTGTACGTAGAGGTATTATATATTTAAACCAGGGGTCTCAAAGTCCCTCCTGGAGGGCCGCAATCCAGTCGGGTTTTCAGGATTTCCCCAATGAATATGCATGAGATCTATGTGCATGCACTGCTTTCAATGCATATTCATTGGGGAAATCCTGAAAACCTGCCTGGATTGTGGCCCTTAAGGAGGGACTTTGAGATCTCTGATTTAAACAGACTAACAAAAATGTGTTATTTTGAAGGGGTAGAAAATACAATTATGATTGTCGTTCCATTGTGACTACACATACTACAGTTTTTGCTTAAACCTACTACCTGCTTATGGCAGAAATAATAAAATTTCATTAGTTCCCACCATAATCAAAACCAATAGAAAACTTGCTTAATGTATTTTACATACTTGCAACACTTTCTCACATGATTGTACATGTTTGGTCACACACCAGTTGATTACTATTAGAATAGGCCATTTGTCATTATTATGGGTCATTATTAAACTTTGAGTTCACAATTTTTCTAATGGTTCTTTAGATTTCTGGCTCAATCAGAAGACAACTTTATTGAAGCTACACTGCCATAAGCAATTACATAGGTTCCCACATCCTCCAACAAAAAAACCTCAGTATATGTAACTCAACCACAACTGAATCTCCTTGGATGGGGGCACAGACATAATTCCCTCCAGAACCTGGCACACATGCACCCAGAGTTAGACCATTAGGTAGGATTTGCTATCAATTTCTTAACAGGTTCTCATCATTAACATTCAGAAATGGATTCCCATTCAACATCACTGCCCTTAGGTGTTTCTGTAGCACAATGTCTAAAATGCCCTCCTGAAACATGGTTATGCAGGTCCAAGCAGCAGAGCTGGGATCCAATTTAACTCAGATATTCCGCATGGCAAGTGTGCAGTGAACCCAGTGCAGTGATAGCAGAACTAAAGGACTGCCAGGATATTCTAGCATAGGATTGTCCAGTCTATGGCTGCAGGCTAGAACCCAGCCCACCAAGTGCCTTTTTCTGGCCCTTAGAAGCTTGGCAATTCTTGAAGTTCTTATAGCAGGATTCCTGCTTTCCTGTTGCATGAGATATAGTTTACAGTTCGGATTAATCTTGCAGTTTCAAGTCTTGCAAGACTTGGAACCTTGAGATCACCCAAACATCTGGCACCATTGGCTCAAGTTTGAAGAGAGCCAAGTTACAATGGAGAAGCAGGAATTCCATTGTTTTTTGCAGCTGAAGCCAGGTGAGGGAAAAGAAACTGGGTAAGTTACATAAGTGAGAGAGATACTGGTGAGAAATGTTACATGAGCAAAAACAAGTGGTTTAGGCTGGGGGAGGGTGTTACATAAGTAAGGGCGAGTGGTTCAGGCTGGGGAGTTACATTAACGAGAGTGAAACCGGGTGCAGGCTGGAAAGAGGACATTGTGCTGTTGTATTTTGCCAATATTTGATAAAATATGCAGCAAATTATGTGCATATTTTGGCCCTCTGAATCTCACAAAATGTGGCCCCCAATAGAAACAGGTTGGACAAGCCTGTTCTAGTGTTTTTACGATGGATATAATACAGAATATCTCAACAATAACTCCAAAGTAACTTATGAAACAAATGAATGAATATAGTTCTCTTAAGCTTCTGTGGTTGGTATGATTGTTGTAGTTGTCCAGGTCTTGTGGAAATGCTGCAGGAGACAGCAAGCTGGAAAGTGGCAGGTAATGAATCTAGTGCTTCAACACTGCAGAAATGTTGCAGAACACCCCAAACTGGAAAGTGGCAAGCAAATCAGGTTACAGTACCTCAATTTTGAATTACATTTTGTGGCCATAGGAAAAAATGCAAAGTGCATCAGTCTCTCAGTCTTATCCCTAAGCTTTCTCATTTCAGAATACATATTTGTCCTCTCATTTGTTGGTAACAAATGTGCTGCCTTTGCTAAGGCCAAATTCCAAGCCTAAAAATCTCTTTCCCTCACTCTTCAGCTGTTAAAGTTATACTGATATTTGAGTTGCAGACAGCCACCAGCATGACATTAGTACAGCAATAATCCATTTTTTAAATTATTATTGGAAAGCAACTGTTCTCTTTTATGCTTCTTTGGCCTTCCAGCTCAATCAGAACCAGGCTCTGTTGGGCTACCATGCCAAGTCTTCATACAGGACTAATTCTTTATACATCAAAATTTTGCTATGTTGGATTACTTGACTGTATTAGCTATGAGTGAAAAGGTTCAGTCACAAATACTCAAAGACAAAAACAGTGAAAGAAAAGAAAAAGTAAATGAATATAATTTGTTCAGAAACACACAATTAGTAAGTTTTTTTCCCACTGAAAATAAGAGTTTCTTTATCTTCTCTGAAGAATGGCATTGTACACTGGCCTGAGAACCAAGAATGCCAGGGTTCAAATTCCTACTGATGCTTCTTGTGATCTTGGACAAATCACTTCACCTTTCACTGCTTCAGAAATGGAGCAAAGAGATACTACTTATATTATGCATGTTAACTCACTTTGAGCTTGGATTTCAGAAAGCAATTAAATCTAAAATCCAAAACTACAAACCTGATTCTGATCAACTTAAGAGTGCTTGTTTTTCAGCTGAAAATCCTTTGATTTAAATCTCTTTTTCAATTTCTATCTATCGAATGTTGAACATACATACATTTTTATTGAACCACACTATGCTTCCTACTTGGAAGTTAGACCCAGAATCATCCTCCTCCCAAACACACACGAAAATAATCTATCCATTATGGGAAAGAAAAAACAGGCACGTTACTTATGATGAATTGACACTGCAACTAGGGATCACCCCTCACACTGGATTCAAACTAATTTGGCACACTATAGCAAAGAAATTATTAAAATTATCATCATCTAGAATAGTGAAGTGGTCATGCCTATTTTCAAAAGCAAAACTATTTACATATGAAGTTAATTTAAAGATGCAAGTTCCCCAGACTTGTGGCTGTAAATGGGGTGAAAAAATAAAAAAGCTCTTTCCACTAGGCTTTTGCAATGAAAGTAATGCAATTTAAAGGTTTAGGACATTTTTTGATAAATTGAGATTTGTCACAAAGATAACCAACACAAAAAAAATACATCATCTACTAATGCAAAGTGACTACTTTTCCATAAGTTTCCGAATTTCACTCAGCTCCTCTGGTTTCATATGTTTCCTCATAAAGAAGAAAAGAGCCTGCTGAATCTCTTCCAGCTTTTTCACCTCAAAGGAGAATAAAAAATAATTGTAATCAATACATTTAAGAGCTCATGAAGGCAAGTTATTATTGTGTCCATTTTCAGAGAATATGAGTGCTTAACTTAGCTAGGTACCCAAATAAGCCCAATGGAGCCGAGAACTTAAAGACAGGCAGCAGTGGAGTGAGTTAGCATCGATATTCAGCACTAGGCCCTTAACTTAGGAACCTACATCTAAGCTAATGAACTGGTTCCAAATTTTTAAGTATCTAAATTTAGCTGAGAATAGTCCTAAATTCTAGCACCAAGCTTTTTATTGGAAATATTCACCCTTGTACACTTTAAGATCATCAAGGTTTCAAGGTTTATTAAATATTTGATGAATCGCTATATCTTTATACAAAGCGATTTACATAATAATAAGATAATTTAAATTAAAAAACATACAATATATATAAACATTAGAAGTCAGACAAGACAAACAACAATTGGAAGGAAAGGAGGGGAAAAGTTACATTTGTTATATTAAGAAAAACATTTAAGGGAAAAGAATCGAGGAGGAGGGGGATTCTTAAAAACAGAATTCGTAAAATAAAATAAAATTTAAATATTAAAAGCCTTTTTGAAAAGGAATGTTTTCAGGGATTTTTTGAAGGAAGAAATGTCTTTTTCAATTTTTATGTATTGGGGCAATGAATTCCACCATTGGGGACCCACTATGGAGAACATATCTGGTCTTCGAGTGCCTATTATTTTTAAAGAGGGAACAACTAATAGATTTTGAGAAGATGATCTAAGTGCACGTGTAGAACAATGGGGAATTAACATTTTTGATATGCACTGAGGTTCCTTATATATCAAAGTTTTAAATATAAGTAATAAGACCTTAAACTGTATGCGCTGGTTAATAGGAAGCCAATGAGCGTCAATGAAAAATGGAGTTACATGATCGAATTTCCTTGCATCATAGATTAATTTAATAGCAGTGTTTTGAATGATTTGCAATCGTCGTTTTTCTTTTTGAGTAATATTGAGCAACAAAGAATTACAATAGTCTAATTTCGCTATTACTAGTGAATGAATTAATATATTGCGAGATTTGGGTTCAAGGAATTTAGATATAGATCGGATCAAGCGTAATTTATAGAAACAGACTTTAACTATGTTGTTAATATGCTCTTTAAATTCTAATTTTTCATCAATTATAACTCCTAAGATTTTTAATTTGGGAACAATTTCAATTGGCGTATTATTAAGGATGAAAGGTGAGTTTAATCTGATGTCTCTTTTCCAATTAAAAATCATTGCTTTTGTTTTATTTATATTCAGTGCTAATTTATTATTATTAAGCCAATCAAGATCAATAGACTGCTATCATAAATCACTGTGGTATATGGTGAAAATTCTAACAAGTATACTGTAGGAACAGGGTTTCAAAAATCTATTTATATTTTTTAACTAACAATTACAGCTCAGTTCTATGTACTGGGTTTGGCACAGTTTACAAACTATGTATTAAAACAGAACCAAAAGTAAAGCTATATCCCCCTTTAAAAAAAACAAACATCCCCCACATGATTTTTTTAATTATTGAATTAAAAAGGGCTTCCATGAGTACGTGTTTATTTTCCAGCTAATTAGGGGTTGGAGGTACAAAAAACACAGCATTTATCATTATTTTTGTGACCTAGGTACTACTGAAGAGTAGAGCATGACAGGAGGACAGGGATAGATCTCCATTCCCGTCCCATCCCTACAACTCTGTCCTCATTTGCAGAAGCCTTGAACACTTTAAACTCTTAAGTATGTAGATGAGGACAGAGCTTACAGGGATGGGGAAGCGGAAGAGATAGACCTCATGGGAAAGGGATGGAGAGTGTGGTATTATAGCCTCAGCACCCTGAGGTTGTGGGTTCAAAACCCCACACTGCTCTTTGTAACCATGGGAAAGTCACTTAATCCTCCACTGCCCCAGATTCATTACATAGATTGTGAGCCCACCAGACAGATAGGGATTTATAACCCGTTCTGAGCTCCTTTCAGATGACGAGCTAAAAAATTGAATGAATGAATAAATGAATAGATACTGTGGGGTCAGGGACAAATTTGTCTTCGTGCCATTCTCTATTGAAGGCTACCTTTTCTGGCTGAATCAGATACATCTTTGCAATAGAAATGTGCTGTTGAAGAGAATAGTTGTACAGCTGAACCAGCAGGAGAAGCCTGGAAGATCATCAGCTGAAAGGGTTTCCAAAAAACAAAGTTGAAGATCCCAGACAGGTAAGAGGTAAAACAGAGCAAAAAGCATAGTTACTTACCGTAACAGGTGTTATCCAGGGACAGCAGGCAGCTATTCTCACATATGGGTGACGTCATCGACAGAGCCTGGATATGGAAGCCTCGCAAGCAGTTGGTTATAGAAACTAGAAGTTTCGAGTCGACCGCACCGTGCATATGCGAGTGCCTTCCCGCCCAGCGTAGGGCGCGTCTCCTCAGTTCAGATAGCTAGCAGAGAAGCCAACCAGGGGAGGTGGGTGGGTTGTGAGAATAGCTGCCTGCTGTCCCTGGGTAGCATCTGTTACGGTAAGTAACTATGCTTTATCCCAGGACAAGCAGGCAGCCTATTCTCACATATGGGTGACCTCCAAGCTAACCAGAATGGGATGGTGGGAGTGTTGGCAATTTAGGAGAATAAATTTTGTAACACTGTATGGCCAAACTGGCCATACCATCTGAAGAAAACATCCAGACAATAGTGAAAAGTGAAGTATGAACCGAGGAACAAGTAGCAGCCTTGCAAATTTCCTCAATAGGTGTAGATCTGAGGAAAGCTACTGAAGCTGCCATTGCTCTGACTTTATGGGCTGTGACTCTACTGTGTAGGGGGGTAATCCAGCCTGGGCATAGCAGAATGAAATACAAGCAGCCATCCAGTTGGAGATGGTAAGCTTAGAGATCGGATGTCTCAATTTGTTTGGATCAAAGGAGACAAAAAGATGAGGAGCAGTTCTGTGTGGTTTGGTGCGTTACAAATAAAAGGCCAAAGCACGTTTACAGTCCAGAGTATGAAGAGATGATTCTCCAGGATGAGAATGAGGCTTTGGGAAGTACACTGGAAGAACAATAGATTGGTTGAGATGAAATTCTGAAACCACTTTAGGGAGGAATTTAGGATGGGTACGGAGGACCACCTTGTCATGACGGAACACAGTGAAAGGTAGATCAGCAACTAAAGCTTGCAGCTCACTGACTCTTTGAGCAGAAGTGAGGGCAATGAGGAACACCACTTTCCAAGTGAGATACTTCAGATGAGCCTTGTCAATTGGTTCAAATGGAGGCTTCAACAATTGAGCAAGGACAACACTGAGGTCCCAAACCACTGGAGGCGGTTTGAGAGGAGGTTTGAAATTGAAAAATCCTTTCATGAATCTGGAAACCACCGGATGAGCAGAGAGGGGTTTCCCTTCAATAGGCTGATGGAAAGCCACAATTGCACTGAGATGGACTCGGATTGATGTAGATTTGAAACCAGAAGTGGATAAGTGCAAAAGGCAATCCAATACAGAAGATAAGGAGGAATGTTGAGGCTCCTTATCATGAGAAAAACACCACGTAGAAAATCTAGTCCATTTTTGGTGATAGCATTGTTTAGTGGTAGGTTTCCTAGAAGCCTCTAAAATGTCTTTGACAGATTGAGAAAACTGAATATGAGTTATGTGGAGAGGTAACAAGCTGTCAGGTGTAGAGACTACAGGTTGGGACAAAGCAGAGATCCCTGACTCTGTGTAAGCAGAGAAGGAAAAACTGGTAGGTATGGCTCCCTGCTGCTGAGTTGAAGTAGAAGGGAGTATCAAGGTTGTCTCGGCCACCGAGGAGCAATCAGAATCATGGTGGCATGATCGTTCTTCAACTTGACCAGAGTCTTGAGAAAGGAGGGAATGCATAGAGGAAGAGATTCGTCCATTCCAGAAGAAAAGCATCTGCCTCGAGGCGATGACAGTATATCCTGGAGCAGAACTGAGGCAGTTTGTAGTTGTGGGGAGCTGCAAAGAGGTCTATCTGAGGTGTTCCCCACTGTGAAAAATTGTGATGAAGAGACGTGTCCATTTGTGAGGTTGCAGAAGATGACTCAAGTTGTCCGCCAAGCAATTCTTTGCCCCTTGGATGTAGACAGCTTTGAGGAAGGTGTTGTGGCGGATTACCCAGTCCCAAACCTTCAGAGCTTCTTGACAAAGGGAGGCATATCCCGTCCCTCCCTGTTTGTTGACATAATACATGGCGACTTGGTTGTCTGTCTGAATGAGGACTACCTGGTCGTGAAGAAGATGTTGAAAAGTGTTGAGAGCCTTGAAGATCGCTCTGAGTTCCAACAGATTGATGTGACATTGATGATCCCTACTGGTCCAGTGTCCTTGTGTATAGAGACCATCGAGATGAGCGCCCCAAGCGTAGGTCGAAGAATCTGTCATGAGGACCTTCTGATGGGGGGGCGTTTGAAAAAGCAAGCCTCTGGAAAGATTGGAAGAGAGCATCCACCAGCAGAGAGATTGTCTCAAGGAAGGAGTGACTGCAATGGCTTAGGTCTGACAATAGAAGCGAAAGATTTTTCATGTTCAGACAACTTCTTGGTGGCTGCCTCGATAGATTCATCGAAGAGGTCATTGCCTGCACAAGGAATATTAGCCAAGCGGTCCTGAAGATTAGGGTCCATGTCAATGGTACGAAGCCAGGCAAGGCAACGCATGGCTACAGAGCAAGCAGCTGCCCGGGCAGACAACTTAAAGGCATCATAAGTCAACTGAAGTAGATATAGTCTGAATTGTAATAGAGAAACGATGACTTCCTGAAATTCAAAGTGTTTTTGAGTGTTTAAATAGGTAAGAAATTTAGGCAAAAGAGCAATTAGGAACTCAAAATAGGAGACAAAATGGAAATTATAATTGAGGACCTTAGAGGACATCATGGCATTTTGATAGATGCGACGTCCAAATTTGTCCATAGTTTTCCCTTCTCTTCCAGGAGGAACTGTGGCATAAACCTTGGAAGGATGGGACCTCTTCAAGGACTCCACAAGTAGGGATTGATGAGATAACTGTGAATTCTCAAATCCCTTACAATGGAGAGTTTTGTATCTGGAGTCCAATTTTCCTGGAACAGCTGGAATTGCATAAGGAGTCTCCAGGCATCTGGTAAAAGTTTGAGACTAAAGCTTGTGAATAGAAAGCTTAAGTGACTCTGCAGGAGGTTGAGGAAGATACATGACTTCAAGGTACTCCTTAGAGTATTTGGAACCAGCATCCAGTTGAAGGTCCAAGTCAACAGCCATCTGACGAAGAAAAGATGAGAAAGATAGCTGATACGGTAATGCTTTGCCTCGAGAAGGACTCGAGGTCATCGAGGCAGCCTGGGTCGAAGATGAAGCTTTGGCTGGAAAAAAGTCCTCAAAAGAATAGGGAGACTTGGAAGAGGCTATGGAAGCCACTGAGTCCTTGAGGTGTGGAAGTGGAGACCTCGAATGAGGAGTCAGCTGTCTAGTAGAAGTAGGTGTAGATCGAGGCTTAGTTGAAGAAGGACGCTCCTTAGAAGAACTATGCCTGGAAGGATGCTTCGATGAAGGTCTCGATCGTCGGTGAGAATGATGCTTGGAAGCAGATCTCTAATATTGAGGAGACTTCGCCTCGGAGACAGAAGCAGCTGATGCAACCAAAGAATGGATAGGACTGGAGGCTAGGGATCGAAGTTCCAGAGGCATGATGGAGGAACCTCGATGCACTCCCAAAGACTCTTGTATGGAGTGTGAGGATTCCTGTCGAGGCACTTGCAAAGAATCTACTCCTTGTTTCATGTGCTTAAATGCCAGACCAGACACTCGCAGAGACTCTGCTCCATGCATAGAGTGTGTAGACTCAGACTGAGGCATAGGAAGAGGCTCGACCTCATGGGAGTCTGCATAATGCCCAGGCTGGATTAGAGTAGCTAGCTTCAGTCCCATTTTGGTGAGAAACTGAAGAAATTGCTGCTCTAACATGGTCTGGAAAGAAGCTGGCAAAGATGGATCCGCATCTGAAACCGGACCACCTGCCTTGGTGGAACCTCCAGCCAAGGCAGTGGAAATGTGCTTCAACTTAGAAGTCTTAGGCACCTTAAGCACTACCAGTGGACCTGTCTGCTGAGCTATCTGACCTGAGGAAACAGGGGAAGATGTAGCAGACGTTATAGAGGAAAGAGCCGCAGCAAATGAAGAAGGTCTGATGAGGCTCGAAGTCGAAGTGGTGGAGGCAGGAGGGCCTTCGGTCGAAGGCGAGACCAAGGTGGGCTTCGAAGTCAAAGACATGTAGAAGAACTTCTCCACCGAAAGTTGACGATGTTTAAGGGCTCAAGGTTGAAGAGTAGCACAGCGTTCGCACGACTTCGGATGATGTTGTGGCCCAAGGCACTTGAGGCACCTGGTGTGACGGTCCGTGAGAGAAATCGAACGTTGACACTGGCTAACTTCTTGAAGCCTGTCGCTGGTCGGGACATAGAAGGAAAAACGGCCGCTGCAAGGTTGAAGCCCCTGGGCTGCGACCAACCGGCCTGCCTCGGCAGCCGAATGGAAGAACTAAAAAAAAATTTTTTTTATTTTTTATAGTCGAATAAAATAAAGAACGTACGGATAGCGATTCGTGAAGAAAAAAACACAAACTGTGGTGTAGAGAAGGCACGAAGTAACAAAGTTAAACGCAGAGAGTCAAAGACGGACTTCTCAGCTCTGCGGAAAATTAAGAACTGTGGAGACGCGCCCTACGATGGGCGGGAAGGCACTTGCGCATGCGTGGTGCGGTCGACTCGAAACTTCTAGTTTCTACAAGCAAGTCTGCATGCGAGGCTTCCGCATCCAGGCTCCGTCGATGACGTCACCCATATGTGAGAATAGGCTGCCTGCTTGTCCTGGGTTAATGGTATTTTATTTGGCATTAATCCAACAAACATTTTGTCTTCCCTCCAAAAGGTGTGTTTATCAATGCTTATTAATTAAAACCTAAAACAGAAGCCCTTTGGATAAGAAACCAAATTTCTTCATTTAGGATACCCATATCAGATTCTTCCATCCATCACTAGCAATTTTATTTTGATGCACTTGAACTTAAATGTCTTTAAGGTTCCATAAACTGAACAGCGATATACATGAAGTCTTCCCCTTAGATCCCTGGTAGCTCCTGTTTATTTTTAATATAAGAACATGGGTAAGACCAGTGGTCTGCCAACTATTGGTTGAGTGAAAAAAATATTGTTTCCCATCAGGGGAGTAAATATATTTATTTTGAACCTGCCCAATTAGGTTTTTTTCTTGAGGGGAAAGGTGTATTGACTCAGCCAGAATGAAACGTTAAGTAGTGCGGTGATTATTTAAAGAGTAGGTTAATAACTAGTGCTGCTCCCTTTTTCTTTTTTATTTCACTGTATATGAATCCCCTTTTCCCGAGGGGTTTTCCTTAATCTTGCTTCTTCCAATCAGATTGTGGACTGTATATGATAACTATTACATTGTTCTATTTCTTGGTGCTTATAGCTAAATGGTTTGTATAGCTAAATGATGCTATACTTTTGTATTTCCTTTTACATCTATGTACTTGGATGTATTGAAATAAAAGAAAAAATTTTACCAAAAAAAATTTCTTACTGTTTTATTTTTTTTTAATCTTTATTCATTTTTCAAAATTATTTATTCATTTTAAATCCAACAACAAGTGTACTAAATAATACTATTATGTAACATACATTCTTTATTCATTTTTCATCTTTCAACAAGTGTAAAAACATATTAAACAATTGACATTGTTTATGTAAAATCAGGGAAAATGATAACTTCTTTACAATAATTTATCATAAATGAAAGATTGGGGAGGAGGGTGGGTTTTTGACTTTTTATTACTGGTTATGAAGGGAATGAATGATTTTATTATATTGTATGTATTAAATGATATTAGAATGGTGAGTGGGAAGGGGATACATTTTATTTTGGGAAAAATTTGTGGTATTTCAAGTGATGTATTAAGTTAATTTGTTATTACTTTCTGTACACTTGATGTAAATATAAAATGAATAAAGAATATTAAAAAAAAATTGACATTGAAATTCTATCATTTATAATGGTAATATATAAAATTTAATCCCTCCCCTCCCATCCCTTCAATCTCATATTCAATCAAATATATCATTTAAATATTCTTCCCTTTTAGACCATACATTTAATAAATTCAAATACCCCCCTCCCACCTCCTCATTCTCATATTGCATTTATAAAGTAAAATGGTATCTATTCATTGCGATATTTAGTCAATGGCCCCCATATTTCTTTAAAATTATTATAACTCCCCTTTTGTATAGCTATTGTTCTCTCCATTTTATAAATGTGACATAATGAATTCCACCAGAAGTTATAATTTAGTCTATTCCAATTCTTCCAATTACTTGTTTTAATTTTAAAAGTATTACTAAATATTATGCTATGCTATCTGCTCTTACCACAACCTCTGATATAGCATTGCAGAGCTTAACTATAGTGTTTTCCCCTTTAAATATGCACATCCCAGAGGGGGGACGTGGGGGGGGGGATGATAGGTTAATGAATTTTGAATAACTGATATGGATGATTATAGATATTTTATGTATGGGCATTGTGATTGTTTAGGGGGAGGGGGGATTAATTCTGGAATGAATATTATAAGAATATTAAGTGTGATATTTGATATAAAATGTTATATTTACTGTTACACTTATTGTTAAGTATTGAAAATAATAAAGAAGTGGAAAAAACCCCCCAACTATTCTGTAAGTGAAAAAAATTTCCTCCTATTGGTTTTAAAAGTATTTCCCTGTAACATCATTGAGTGTCCCCTAGTCTCTGTAATTTTTGACAGAGTGAAAAATAGATCCACTTGTACCCATTCTACTCTAATCAGGATTTTGTAGACTTCAATCATATCTCCTCTCAGCCATCTCTTTTCCAAGCTGAAGAGCCCTAACCTTTTTAGTCTTTCCTCATATGAGAGGCGTTCCATCCCTTTTACTATCTTGGTCACTCTTCTTTGAACCTTTTCTAGCGCCACTATATCTTTCTTGAGATAAGGAGACCAGAATTGAACGCAATACTCCAGATGAGGTTGCACCATGGAGCGATACAGGGGCATTATAACATTCTTAGTCTTACTAACCATCCCTTTTTAAATAATTCCTAGTATCCTGTTTGCTTTTTTGGTCGTGGCCGCACATTGTGTGGAAGGTTTCATCGTATTGTCTACAATGACACCTAGATCCTATTCTTGGGTGCTAAACCCCAAGGTGGAACCTAGCATCCGGTAACTGTGATTCAGGTTATTCCTCCCAATGTGCATCACTTTGCATTTGTCCACATTAAATTTAATCTGCTATTTGGAAGCCCAGTCTTCCAATTTCCTAAGGTCCGCCTGCAATTTTTCATAATACGCATGTGTTTTAACAACTTTGAATAGTTTAGTGTCATCTGCAAATTTAATCACCTCACTCGTCGTTCTAATTTCCAAATCATTTAAAAATAAGTTAAATAGCACCTGTCCCAGTACTGACCCCTGCGGCACTCCACTGTTTACTCTCCTTCACTGAGAAAAATGACCATTTAATCCTACCCTCTGTTTTCTATCCGATAACCAATTCCTAATCCACAACTGCCACCTATCCCATGACTCTTAAAGTTCTTTATGAGGGAAGGGCCGTCGATAACCTGTCACCAGAAAACAAACATGGCACTGAATCTGACTGACCACTAACAGCCGAGGAAATCCTGGCGTGGGCAGTAGGAGAAGCCTAGGGCTCACCCCCCCCCCCCCCCGGCCAACAAGCACTGCACATGCGAAGGAGAACCTGGCATGCCGACACCTAAAGCAGAGTCTTCTTCGAGGCGGTCGAAACATTTTGTGCACCTGCCACCTGAATCCAATGAATGGCACCCACAGAAAACACATTTTCTGCTTTTGTAAAGTGTTCATAATAAAAGCACCAAAAACCCACATACAACGCCGTATAAAAATGGTGGCCTCAGTGCTCTCTTTTAAGCTCCTTTATTTCTTTTGTCTTCTAAGCTTTTTTCAATTTATTTCTTCTCACAGCTAACCAGGCCATTATTAGATGGCTTGGGGAAATCCACTGCTTATTCCTAGGATAAGCAGCATAAAATCTGTTTTACTCTTTTGGATCTTGCCAGGTACTTGTGACCTGGGTTGGCCACTGTTGGAAACATGATACTGGGTTGACGGACCTTCGGTCTGTCCCAGTATGGCAACTCTTATGTTCTTTTGTTTTTGTGTGCCATTTTGCCAATTATCAGTATTTATTATAATAATAAATAATATATATTCTACTTTGACATTGTTTCATTTGATACTACTATTGAGATAAGCCTTTGGATATGTTAATGGTTACTGTAGGATTATTTCCCTAGACATATAAGTCATGAAGATTGTTATACTAAGGTAATTTCTACCCTAAGTAGAGTACATCTAGGTTATATGATTGTCTGTAACCACTTTTCTTGCTACAGAACAGTAGTAGATCAGCAATTTTATCTTTTAATTTTTTTCAATACCCTGCATGCATATGCTGTTCACCACACTGAACCTGAGACACACAAAAAGTATATGGTACTCACTCGATTCCGAAGATCTCTGTAACAGTGCTCATCTTTTTGTTCTGAGAGAAAAAACACACACAAAACATTAGTATATCTAACTTCTACTAGATCTTCTGCATAGGTATAAGAGATGTGCAGAAATAGTTGCTGATCTATAAGACAATTAAGTTGCTGTAGAAAGCACAGTTACTTACCATAACAGGTGTTATCTAGGGATAGAAGACAGATATTCTCACATATGGGTGATGCCATCCACAGCATACAGTACAGATAGTCTGAAAAGTGAACTTTCACTTTAAATTTCAAGAGCGTTGCAACTACCCGCACCACACATGCACGATTACCTTCCCACCTGAAGAGGCTCACGGTACCTCAGTTCCATAAGCAAGCTAAGAAGCCAACCAGGGGAGGTGGGTGGGATGCGAGAATATCTGCTTGCTGTCCCAGGATAACACCTGTTAAGGTAAGTAACTGTGCTTTATCTTAGGACAAGCAGGCAGCATATTCTCAGATATGAGACTCTCTAGCTTACTGCAATGGGATGGAGGGAGAGTTGGCCATTAAGAGAATAAATTTTGTAATATTGCTTGGCTGAAGTGACCATCCCACTGGAAAAAGAATCCAGACAGTGGTGAGAGGTGAACAATCTGAGTCTAATTGTGTGAATTATAGAGGTTGAGAGGGATTTCAAAAAGCTGACTTTGAACCCTAATTGTTGACTGTAGTACTGTGAGCTGTTAAAGCTGCTGCCATTACTACCTGGAAATTAATAAACTCTCTTGGGAAAGAGGCCAGGCTGAAAGGCTAAACTCTGTATGGAAAATGTTGAAGGTTTATCTGTAACTGCAGTTGTAGGTCTCAGAAGTGAGGAGGACGTAGACCTTTAGTCTAGAATCCCTGATGATTCTAAGAAGGGAAAACTACCCCTATAGCATGGAGGTAAAATAGAACCAGTATTTGACAAAGGAGAAGTGCATCTGTTGAGGCCTCACTTCAAAATGAGGTATAGTGACGAAAGGAAGTAGAAAGCGTCATTGATAATCTTAAGAACTCAGAGGTGTTATTAAAAATTAAAGATGTAGACAACCTCAGATTGATTGAGGAAGAGTCAGAAAAAGAGAGAGAAAAGAGAGTGTGAGGTTGCTGATAATTTTGCTGCTTTTGCGGCAGCAGCTGAGATATAGAGGCATATTGCCCCTGATATGAATAGGAAGTAGACTTTGTACTATTCAAAGCATTTCAATTCCCTTCATGTTGTGATAAGGTGCACCTGGCTGCCTCAATGTTAGCCATACTATGCGTCTCAAGGTCCTCAACATTGGAGAAGGTCTAGATGACCTCTCAAAAGCAGCAGAGGTTGACCTTGCTATATATTTGTTAATATTCAAGAAGGTGCTCTGAAGGAATATACTGCTCAAAGTCAGTTGCTTCAGATAAATGGACACAAGGAAAGTGTAAGACAGGATTCTGGTCGCTAGCATAGAATTTTGATAAAGGCGATGTCCAAGTACAGCCTTTACACCGTAGACGTGCTGAGATATAAACTCACATACTGGAATATTTATTAATTGTTAATTCCAGTAATGAGTGATGTGTCAAACCCTGGACAAGAATGAGTCCAGTATCCTTGGAGCAACCATAATACCCTATCTGTTGAGAAGCATCTCTATAAGGCTGCCATAACGGCAATCTGAGAAGCTCTTTGGGAGTCATGATAGTTCAACCATGTATTAACTCAGTGTTAGGATCAGTGTCAGCTTCCAATTTAACAGATAGGGTGGTGCCCAGCTACTAAATATATCCAAGAAAGGAAAAATCCATATGTAGAAGATTTTTTCCTGAAAGACAGTTCCTGTAACAGTTTGTTGAAAAAGAGCGTTAATGCTTCCAAGCAGTGGATCGAGTTTCCGAAGGAGAACATCAATCTCGGAGAAGATCCATGAGAAGTAGCATGATGCTCCAATCGATGGTTAACATTGGTACCTTGAAGCTTCGTAGCAATATGTTGAAGTAGGGGTGGTAACGAGGGAGTCGATGCTAGCAGCAGGGCTGTGGAGTCGGAGTCGAGGTCGGAGGAAATTCCGGGTACCTGGAGTCGGAGTCAGAAGTACAAAAAACTGAGGAGTCGGAGTCGGAACATTTATCTACTGACTCCATTTTTGAACTTGGCATACCAATCACGAGCGATTCTTTCAGCTATAGCACCCACTATATACACAGCACAGATGTTGTGAGCAGCTTCTGCGGCCTTAGAACCTTAATTAAAAGCAAAAAGAAGGTGGTGTTGAAAATGCTCATTTCTCTCAACTTGACATTCCATTTTAACGATCTGAAAATTAACCAGTGCTGTGGAGTCGGAGTCGAGGAGTCGGAGGAAATTTCAGGTACCTGGAGTCGGAGTCTGAAGTACAAAAAACTGAGGAGTCGGAACATTTATTTACCAACTCCACAGCTCTGGCTAGCAGCAGTATTTTGTGCAAATTAAGCATATTACCAAGCTCCCACCAGAAGAACTCATGGAGTGTCTCCCAGAAAACACGCACTGGTACTGATAGTTCAACAGGCAGTACCCTCAGTGCCGCAGGTTGTCTCGGGGAGGGTGCCTCGATGAGTGCACATTGTGAAGGAGAAACAACCTGTAAAGGTGAAGAACGATATATCATCTATCTCAGGTCTGCATCAAAAACTCGATGCTGTTGAAACCTATGACACCTTGAAAGAATGCACCGGTACTTATGGCTCAACAGCTGGTACCATTGGTGCAGCAGGTTGTCTCGAATTGGATGAACTCGATGAGGATGCATACCATGAGGGGGAGATAACCTGTGATGCTGGGGAGCGTTGGCATCAATGTGCGATCTGCATCAAGAGACTCAATGCCGTTCAGATCTGTGACACTAGAAAGTATGCACAAATACTGATGGCTCAACAGCCAATACCATCGGTGCAGCAAGTTGTCTCGAAATTGATGACCTCGATGAGGATGCATATCATAAGGGAGACACAAACTGTGATGCTTGGGAGCATCAGTGTCTATGTTCTGTCTGTATCAAGTGACTCGATGCTATAGAGACCTTTGATGCTAGAAGCACCAGTACTGATGGCTCAATAGCCAGTACCCTCAGTGCAGCAGGTTGTCTGGAAATGGATGACTTTGATAAGAATGCATACCATGAGGGAGAGACAACCTGCAAAGCTGGGGAACATTGGTGTCATCGATTGGTCTGCCATCAAGAGACTCGATGTTATAGAGACCCATGACGCTTGCTGAGAAGTAAATGCTTCTGAGCTGGCTCCCCCGATGCGAAGTCGATGCAGAAGCTTTCGATGTCGATGGCTGAGAAGATCTTGCGATGTTCATGGTCACGCCAAAGAACTGCTCCTGCTAAGCTCGACGGGACTTAGAGAGCGTGATTTGAAGGGCACCGAGTACAAGTCCTGATGTGGAGGTCAGAGTCTAAACTCTGAAGACAGCAGTTATGAGGGTCAGCTACAGAAATAGACCGCTAGCGCAAACCACCGTTCAGAAAACTCATCAAAAGATTTGACATGCATGGAAAAAATATAAATTAACTCAGCGAACTGAACTGAATTCTGAAACACGAAAACCATCGAGTACAAACCCCCGAGACTGAGAAACAGGAAAAATAAAATAAAGTTTCCTATACTCACTTGTCTTTAACAAAAAGAAATAAAAACATATGAAAAAAGAAAAATTACGCGAAGTAGGAAGGCAACGCCGACTGAACAGAGTTCAGTCAAAAAGATACTTTTTGCTCTGCGGAGAATGAAAAACTGAGGTATCATGAGTCTCTTCGGGCGGGAAAGCAGTCGCACATGTGTAGTGCAGAGAATCGCAAAGCTCTTAAAATTTAAAGTGACATTTCACTTTTCAGACTATCCGTACTGGGCTACATGGATGACGTCACCCATATGTGAGAATATGCTGCCTGCTTGTCCTAGGATAAAAATATATTTCTCTTTGAACATGTATATTATATGCAATACATATTATTTTAAATGTCTGTCTGTAAGAATAAAGTTTCGTCACATCTGCAAAAGTCACAGTAAAGGCTATACACAGCTTTCTACTAAGCAGATCAGTCAATGACCTAAAGAGAAACATAAGGTAATCTAATAGAAATACCGAATGCATTATCAGGAAAAAAAATTACTACCCAGATCTGGAGGATGAATCTTGGAATTACTGCATTTAGCCAGGTTTTCCTTGACGAGTTTCTCAGCTATGTTTACTCGCTCATCCTTAATCTCCACTTCCACCGAAAGCACATGGGTGTTATCAACAATTCTTAGTACTGTGGCCACAATACTGTTACCCAGCATGAGCTTCCTCAGCATTTCTTTTGCCAGTGAAGACCACACCCCAGTCGATGCCACTAACCCTTTAAAGAAAAAGGAACACAAACAAACTGGATGAGTTCTATGTGGATAATGTTTTTCAATCAATTTTGACCCATACATTCTTGGATTCTCTAAAATAAGGAAATCTATTTAAACAAATCTCCACCCTAATTTTACCAACCATGGTGGCCTCATTTTAAAACCCACTATCACTACTGAGGCTACAATTGTGACCCTAGCTCCAGCATAAGCAGAATGGCTTTTTGGGGGGACAGAAATTTTATTTATTTAGATTTTTATCCTGTCCTCCCAGTAGCTCAGAACGTTCTACAAGCAAACATTCACAGTGGAGTACATTTGGACAATACAAAGACTATACAGTAGTTTAAATACAAGGACTATACAGTAATTTAAGTACAGGTTAAGAATGAACTGAGCCTAAGGAAGTTCCTGATTGGCCAAACATGATGCACGGGGGCAGGGCCTAAGGCCGGCATTGCGTCACGGGCCAGGCAGAGGAGAGTAGCAGGAGGACTTTGCGATTCCTTCTGCTCCTGAAGAATGGAGACCTATGGAGCAGGAGGGACTGAGCACCCCTCCTGCTCCCTACATTTAAAGATATTGGAAGGAAAGTGGGTCGGGCAGATGGAGGTGGGGGGGGACAGCGTCAGGTTAGTTTGGGGGGGAGGGGTTCCGACGGCAGGAGGGAGTTGGCGTCCTTCCTGCCATATTTGCGTGGGCAATGTTGGGCGGAGCAGCTGGTGGCAGGAGGGAGTGGGCGATCCTCCTACCATCTGTGGGTCGTGGGGGCAGCGGTTTTTTGACAGGTCTGTCTGTTTTTTCCTTTTTTTTTATGGGGCAGATATTTTGTGTGTGTAAAAAACCGACAGGTCTGCAGCAGTCGGATTTAAGGATAGTAAAATCTGATTAAAAATAGCCAAGCAATTGTTAGTGAATCAATCGCTTGGCTATTTTGCATGGGATTTTACTAATTTGCATGGGTTGGATCAGATCGTTAAGTGGGTGGTGGGCCAAGTGGATTGGGTTGGGGAACGATCGCAAAACCAGTAAAACTGGTTTTGCGATCTTCGGTATAGGATCAGAAGGTTTAGTGGATCTAGGCCAGGGATCTCAAAGTCCCTCCTTGAGGGCCGCAATCCAGTCGGGTTTTCAGGATTTCCCCAATGAATATGCATTGAAAGCAGTGCATGCAAATAGATCTCATGCATATTCATTAGGGAAATCCTGAAAACCCGACTGGATTGCGGCCCTCAAGGAGGGACTTTGAGACCCCTGATCTAGGCCCTAGGTTATTTCATTGGCATTATCTTTTACTTTTTTAGTTCATTACTCTGCTTTTTCAGCAAAGTTGGTTTAGGCAATAATGTAGCCTTTAGAGACACTATTAGAGTTTTTATATTAAAAGAATGTTTAGTCTAGATTAGTATTTTAGGTTGCATTTCAGAGCATAATGGAACAGTAACAGTAATGAGTTATGATACTACAATTTCACAGAAGATAATACTTGTTACAGAAGATAATACATATAACGGAAGATAATGCATTTAACAGAGGTAATACATGTTAACTCGATCGGTTGAATCGGGTGTAGTGTAGCAGAATTACAGTATATTCTAGATCGTAGATAAAAGATAATCTAGGTGGGTATTTCCGAAGTCGTTGATTGGGAGGTCATTGGGTGGTGGTTAGAGTGGTGGGAGATATTTTTTGAACAGCAAAGAAATAAAAACATTACTGTTCAAAAAATATCTCCCACCACTCTAACCACCACCCAATGACCTCCCAATCAACGACTTCAGAAATACCCACCTAGATTATCTTTTTATCTGTGATCTAGAATATACTGTAATTCTGCTACACTACACCCGATTCAACCGATCGAGTTAACATGTATTACCTCTGTTAAATGCATTATCTTCCGTTATATGTATTATCTTCTGTAACAAGTATTATCTTCTGTGAAATTGTAGTATCATAACTCATTACTGTTCCTGTAATTTACTCTTATCCTGAAATGTAACTCTACTGGAATATCCCAGATATTTCTATATTGTAATCCGCCTAGAACCGCAAGGCACAGGCGGAATAGAAATCCCTAATGTAATGTAATGTAATGTCAGATCAGATTAGGGCACTGATAGCAGTTGAGGATACTCTTTGTTTAGTGTTTAATTCCCACCAATCCCTGGCCTGATCTCTGATTTATATGTCCTTGAACCATTTAAAAGGCTACAAATATAATTAGCTAGTAATTAGCTCTTAAGAAAGAGTCTAAGAAATCCTGAGAGGGTAACCTATCAATTACAACATTACTAAATAATAAAAATTAAACATTACCATAGCCTAACATACAGTCATGTGAACAAATTAGGACACCCCATGAAATATTCAGTTCTTTCTTAAGAAATGTTCATATATCGATGTCAAATCTTTTTTTTAATTTATCTCTGAGAAAGTGATGTAGTTCCAGGTAAACAAAAAATTTTCCTTGATTTACTCATCAAACAAAAGATATCCACAAAAATGTCTATTCTAATTGAGGAATAAATTAGGAAACCCCCCCCAACACATATCCTCCCACTTAAAGTGGCTCAAATCACACACAAGTGTATCAACATCAGGTGCACATGATTAGAATATCGTTACTCAGCATTTTGAAGGAGGTTTACCCTACTTAAACCTCAGACATTTAGTTTGGTGTGCTCATGACTGCTGCGGTGAGAGTGAACACCATGGTGAGATCAAAAGAGCTGTCTCAGGTCTTCAGAAAGAAGATTGTAGCAGTTTATAAGTCTGGTAAGGAATTTAAAAAGATCTCAAAAGAATTTGGCATTAGCCATTCCACAGTCCAGAAAATAGTGTACAAGTGGAGGACTTTCCAAAAAACTGCCAACATGCCCAGGTCTGACCATCCAAGCAAGTTGACCCCCAGAGAAGACCGCAAGATGGTAAGAGAAGTCTCCAAAAACACTAATATGTCATCACAGGACCTACAGCAGGCTCTTGCTACTGTCGATGTGAAAGTGCATGCCTCTACAATCAGAAAGAGACTGTACAAATTTAACTTGCATGGGAAGTGTGCAAGGAGGAAATCTTTTCTCTCTAAGAGAAACATCAAGGCCAGACTGAAGTTTGCCAAAGAGAACATAGACAAACACCAAGACTTCTGGAATAGTGTTCTATGGACAGATGAGTCTAAAATTGAATTATTTGGATACCAGAAAAGAAGACATGTCTGGTGTACACAGCATTTCAGGAAAAGAACCTCATACCAATTCTGAAGCATGGAGGTGGAAGTGTCATGGTTTGGGAATGCTTTGCTTCAGCAGGACCTTGCCAGCTCATCATCATAGAATCTACCATGAATTCTACCATGTATCAGAAGGTGCTTGAGGAACATGCGAGATTATCTGTAAGAAAATTAAAGCTGAAGCGGAACTGGACCCTTCAACACGACAATGGCCCAAAACATACCAGTAAATCCACCAAGGACTGGCTGAAAACTAAAAAATGGAGAGACCTGGAGTGGCAAAGTCAAAGCCCTGATCTTAATCCCATTGAGCTGCTGTGGGGCGATTTGAAACGGGCTGTACATGGAAGAAACCCCTCAAACATCTCACAGCTGAAAGAATTCTGCATTGAGGAGTGGGCCAAACATTCCTCAGACCGATGTCAGAGACTGAAAGATAGCTACAAGAAGCATCTCACTGCAGTTATTTCAGGCAAAGGGGGTAATACTAGCTATTAGGGTGTCCTAATTTATTCCTCAGTTAGAATACACATTTTTGTAGATATATTTTGTTTCATGAGTAAATCAAGGAAAATTTTTGTTGTTTACCTGCCATTACATCACTTTCTTTCCAGAGATAAATAAAAAAAGATTTGACATTGATATGTGAACATTTCTTAAGAAAGAACTGAATATTTCATGGGGTGTCCTAATTTTTTCACATAACTGTATAACTAGAAATCTTAGGGGTCCTTAGTGTACATTTTCCAACTCCCGTAGCAACTTAAGAAAGAAATCACCAATATTAAGATGTAATGAGTAGTTATTGGACTATCATTTTTCCCTAATAGGTATAATTGCAAAGTATGGGGGGGTGGGATTTCTGATTTGATATTATATTAATAGGACAGAATATATAATATATTATATGATACTACATATGAATTAGTAGGATTGGGAGGGAGGGTTTAAATATTATGATTTAAGTTAAATTGATGAGAATCAAGTGATATTGTTTAAGTTTAAATGTTATTTTATGATACACTTGTTGTAAAATGAATAAAGAATTAAAAAAAAAAAAGATGCAGGCAGCAGTTCAGCCGCAAGATGGTGGCTATACAGTCTTTTGTACTGAGTGTCGCATTTGATTATCTCCCAGCTGGTGAGAAGACTTCTGTGTGTGCTCTGTGCAAAGAGATCCTAGCACACAGGGAAGAAGTCCAATTCTTGAGGCTAGAGTAGCAGACTTGGAGGAGCTGAGGGAGACAGAGAGGTATATAGAAATGACCTACAGGGATGTTGCAGAAAAGTCCCATCTCCAGTCTGCCAGCCTCTATGCTGCCTCGGTGGAGGGAGGTCTTCTTAAAGGAGAGCATCACCCTGGTGAAGTAGGAGGCAATCCTGTAGCCAGGACTTGCCCACCAGGGGATGCAATGTCCTTTTGCACCAAGGATGTCTCCAGGAGCTTCTATCCAGGAGGGAAGGAATATGACGGCTGTTATAGTGGTAGATTCGATCATTAGACTGGGTTGCTGGTGGATATGAGGATCGCTTGGTTACTTGGAACTTGGAGGCTGGATGGTGGCTGGCTGACAGTTGAGCTCCCTCCTTTTAAACAACAATTCCTCATCTATTTAATTATAAAATCCTCTAAAAGGTCATCAACCAAGCAAAAGAAGCTTATGGTATATGCGTTATGAGAAAATATCAGCTGTAAATTCTAAACATCAGAAGATACTATGAGCCGTTTGCCTGCTCCTGCCTTTTGCCTGCTCTCACCATAACTGACATCTCTAGGGCTCCCAGACCACCTCTCCTCCTCCGGGGCTCGGCGTGTGAGTGAGCTCAGCCCCCTAGAAGCAGCCGGGAACCCTCCTGAACTGCGGCAGTTAAGCCGTTCACCTGCTCCTGCCTGTTCCCTGCTCGCACCGCAGCTGACATCTCCAGGGCTCCCAGGCCACCTCTCTTCCTCCGGGGCTCGGCGTGTGAGCAAGCTCCGCCCCCCCAAAGCAGTCGGGAACCCTCCTGAACTGCGGCAGTTGAGCCGTTCGCCTACTCCTGCCTTTTGCCTGCTCGCACCGTGGCTGGCACCTCCAGGGCTCCCAGGCCACCTCTCTTCCTCCGGGGCTCGGCGTGTGAGCAAGCTCTGCCCCCCAGTAGCGGCCGGGAACACTCCTGATCTGCGGCAGTTGAGCCGTTCACCTGCTCCTGCCTTTTGCCTGCTCGCACCGCAACTGACATCTCCAGGGTTCCCAGGCCACCTCTCTTCCTCCGGGGCTCGGCGTGTGAGCGATCTCCGCCCCCCAGTAACAGCCAGGAACACTCCTGAACTGCGGCAGTTGAGTTGGGGCAGGTCGCGTCGGTGAGGATTGCCGAGCTGGAGCTGAAGTATTACATTACATTACATGCTTATATTCCGCCTGTACCTTGCAGTTCTAAGCGGATTACATCAGAAAGATAGCTGGACATTTCCAGGAAGAGAAATACAATTAAAGAAGTTGGTCCTAGTACAACAAAAAAGATAGCTGGACTTTTCCAGTAAAGGAATACAATTGAAGGCGTAAGGTCTAAAGCAATTTTGATGAGATGATTCTAAGAGGGGGTGAGAGGGGAAACGGGAGGGATTAGGACGTTTGGGTGAATTTCTTGAATAGTAAGGTCTTGATTTCTTTGCGGAAAGCCTTGAGGTCAGTTGAAGCTGTCAGTAGGTTGGTGATAGTGGGATCCAGTTTAGCTGCATGTGTTGCTAGTAAGTTGTCATACATCTCTCCGGCGCAATCGCTCACCCAGCCCCTCCATCTCATCATCGCCGTCACCCCTGTCGCCAAGAAGCCGGCAGCCAACCCAGCACTTGCCCGCCGCTAGAGGCACCCGGCCCTGACGCCAGCCTAGGCCTGCTGAGCAGCGTCGACTCAGAGAAGGCGCTGCTGCTAGCTTCGGCCATGATAAGGAGCGACCCCCCACGACCACCACCGCCACCACGAGGGGGAGGCCATGGTTGGCGCCGCAAACGGTCAGAGAGATGCGAGCAGTGCCTGTCCTGAAAGGAGACAGATTCAGCGAATTTGACATGCAGGAGGAGAGAATGAACATCTTAGACGAGTTGATGACCGGAGACACTGGATTTGGGGCTTCCGGTTTGCTGACAAGGATCGGATGACATCTGGAGAAGTTTTGCAGCCAAAGCAGTGAAGTCATTTCAAGCTGGACTTCAGTCTTGACTGTTTGTTTTTTTATTTTTTCACTTTCTTTTTTAGTTTATGATATTTTATTTTTAAATCTCATTCATTGTTTTGCCACTTGGTTTTTGTTTCCTACTTTATTATTTAAATTTCATTTAAATTTCCCAAGAATTCTATAGTTTCAACGGTTCTCCCTCCTACTTCTATTTCCTATCTCCCCTCTTTTTTCAACCTTTCAAAGTCCTTTAGACCATTTATTTTCTTATTTTTTCTCATCTATCTCTATTTTAATTTTTTCATTACTCTACTAGTTGTCATTTTTCTAGGTACTTTAGTTAGATTGTGAGCCTTCGGGACAGTAAGGGAATATCTAAGTACCTATTTTACTTATATTTTATTTATAATTTTAATGCACCCTATTGTCTGTTTTTTTTCTGTAAACCGCTTAGAATCCTAACGGAGTTTAGCGGTATATAAGAAATAAATTACATTACATTACAAATTACATTACATTACTTGTCTGCCTGGTGCGAAGGCGGCAGACCTCACGTGTCAAATGTTAGACAGTGCTGGGGATGAGTCTGCTGTCTTGGTGCAAGTGGGTACCAATGACATACAGAAAAGTGGTAGGGTGGTTCTGGAAGCCAAATTTAGGTTCTTAGGTAGGAAGTTAAAATCCAGAACCTCCAGGGTAGCATTTTCAGAAGTGTTCTGTGTTCTATGCGCAGGACCCAAGAGACAGGCAGAGTTATGGAGCCTCAATGAATGGGTGAAGCGATGGTGCAGGGAGGATGGTTTTAGATTTGTTAGGAACTAGGGGAAACCTATTGCATAAAGATGGGTGCCATCTTAACCAGGGTGGAACCAGGCTGCTGGCATCAACATTTAAAAAGGAGACAGAGCAGCTTTTAAACTAGAAAACAGGGGGGAAGGCCGACAGTCACTCAAAAAAGTATGGTTTGGAACAAGATATCTTTAAAAGATATCATCATAAAAGGGAAGACAGAGTATCCCAATAGTGAGATTGCAATACAGGCCTCAGAAAACCAGGTTTCCTTAAATGCAGAGCAGGTTGATTTTAAAGATTGAAAATTACCCATCCCAATTGCTGAGCAAGTTGTAAATAGATATGATAAACATTGTTTGAAATGTCTGTATGCAAATGCCAGAAGCCTAAGAAACAAGATGGGAGCTAGAATATATTGCACTAAATGAAAAGATAAACTAAACTAAACCTTAAGTTTGTATACCGCATCATCTCCATAAAGATAGAGCTCGGCACGGTTTACAGGTAAATTCAGTAAATGAGGGAAGGACATAATAAGAAATTAGAGGTTATGAAGAGGATAACTAGCTTTACATTTTAAATAGATAGCTTTACGTTTTGGAGAAAAGCCAGGTTTTCGGATGCTTTCGGAATAATTGGAATGAGCCTAGGTTCAGCAGCGGGGCAAGGAGGTTATTCCAAATCTCAGTCAATTTGAAGAAAAGAGATTGCCCTAATTTACCTGCATACATGACGTCTTTTAACGAGGGGAAAAATAGTTTGAGTTTGTGGGCGGATCTGGTAGTGTCAGGTCTCAAAGAATTCCAGGATAATGGAATTAGGGGAGAAAGAATGCCATGTAGGATCTTGAATATTAGGCAGGTACATTTAAAGTGAATCCTAGAAATCACCGGAGAAAACTGTGCTGGAGTCGAGGTCGGGACAGGAATGGGATTCAAGGCCTTAGGCAAAGGCTGATCCATTTCTGGACTCAACGACATCAATTACACAACGGGTGCCCGACTCCAAACGTCGTCAGGCTACACTTTGTAACCCTGTGACCCGCTGGGACTGGAATGAAACATGGATGCGGCAAAATTGAAGCTCATAGGCTGAAGCTGCGAGTAGGCCCTGCTATAACATGAAGAAATATGAAACTAATTTTTTTTTTTTTTTTTATGAAACGCGCAAATAAACACAGCAACACTGTAAAGAAAATACACGAGCCGCGGTAGGAGAAAGCACAAGTAGCGCAGAGCGTCAAAACGAGTGGCTTGTTGGCTCCACGGAAAACTGAGAACTGAGGAGATGGGCGCACTACGTCTGGCAGGAAGGCACTCGCGCATGCACGGTGTGGCAGTTGCAAACTTTCTTAAAGTTTTACAAGCAAGTCTGCTTCTGAGGCTGTCCACATCCGGGCTCTGTGGATGACGTCACCAACATGTGAGAATATGCTGCCTGCTTGTCCTGGAATAATGAAGCTACCAAGTAGTAGATTTAAAACAAACTGGAATTTGTTGTCAGAGAGCGCTGTGAAATCAGTTAGCTTAGCAGGGTTTAAAAACGGTTTAAATAATTTCCTAAGAGAGAAGTCCATAAGCCATTATTGAGATGGCAAGGGGAAATCCACTGCTTGTTCCAAGGATAAGCAGCATGAAATAGAAACATAGAAACATGATGGCACATAAAGGTCAAATGGCCCATCCCCAGTAACCATTAACTCTTCCTCTCTCTAAGAGATCCCACATGCCTATCCCAGGCTTTCTTGAAATCAGACACAGTCTCTGTCTCCACCTCTTTCGGGAGACTTTTCCATGTATCTATCACCCTTTCTATGAAAAAAATATTTCCTTAGATTATTCCTGAGCCTATCACCTCTTAACTTCATCCTATGCCCTCTCATTGCAGCGTTTCCTTTCAAATGAGACTCGACTCATACGCATTTACGCCAAGTAGGTATTTAAATGTCTCTATCATATTACCCCTCTCTCACCATTCCTCCTAAGTATACAGATTGAGATCTTTAAGTCTGTCCTCATACACCTTATGACAAAGACCATGCACCATTTTAGTAGCCTTCCTCTGGACCAACTCCATCCTTTTTATATCTTTTTGAAGGTACAGCCTCCAAAATTGTACACAATATTCAAATTAGGTCTCACCAGAGTCTTATACAGAGGCATCAATACCTCCTTTTTCCTATTGGCCATACCTTTCCCTATGCACCCAAGCATCCTTCTAGCTTTCATTTTCAAACTGTGTGGTTAACTTAAGACAGTGATCTCAAACTCGCGGCCTGGGGGCCACATGTGGCCAGCCAGGTACTATTTTGAGGCCCTAATTTGTTTATCATAATCACAAAATTTTCTTGATCATATGTCTCTTTAGCTATAAATTACAATATTATTATTATTATTATTAAGACTTAACCAAAAGGAAAGATTTATAAACTATAAAGCACAGTTACTTACCGTAACAGTTGTTAAACAGGGGAGCAGGCAGCTATTCTCACATATGGGTGATGTCATCCACAGAGCCCAGATGCAGACAGCCTCGCAAGCAGACTTGCTTGAAGAAACTTAGAAGTTTCGAGTCAGCCGCACCGCGCATGCGCAAGTGCCTTCCCGCCCAGTGCAGGGCAAGTCTCCTCAGTTCAGATAGCTAGCAGAGAAGCCAACCAGGGGAGGTGGGTGGGTTGTGAGAATAGCTGCCTGCTGTCCCTGGATAACAACTGTTATGGTAAGTAACTGTGCTTTATCCCAGGACAAGTAGGCAGCCTATTCTCACATATGGGTGACCTCCAAGCTAACCAGAATGGGATGGTGGGTGCGTTGGCAATTTAGGAGAATAAATTTTGTAATAATCTGGCCAAAATGGCCATCCTGTCTGGAGAAAACATCCAGACAATAGTGAGAATTCATTGCTCTGACTTTGTGGGCTGTGACTCGACTCTGTAGTTGTAATCCAGCCTGGGCATAGCAGAAAGAGATACAAGCAGCCATCCAGTTGGAGATGGTACACTTAGAGATCGGATGTCCCAACTTGTTTGGATCGAAGGAGACAAAAAGTTGAGGAGCAGTTCTGTGTGGTTTGGTGTGTTCCAAGTAGAAGGCCAAAGCACGCTTGCAGTCCCAGAGTATGAAGAGCTGATTCTCCAGGATGAGAATGAGGTCTTTGGAAAAAACACTGGAAGTACAATAGATTGGTTGAGATGAAATTCTGAAACCACTTTAGGTAGAAATTTTGGATGAGTACAAAGGACCACCTTGTCATGATGGAACACAGTGAAAGGTGGATCAGAAACTAAAGCTTGCAGCTCACTGACTCTTTGAGCAGATGTGAGGGCAATGAGAAAAACCACTTTCCAAGTGAGATACTTCAGATGAGCCGTGGTCATTGGTTCAAATGGAGACTTCATCAATTGAGCAAGAACAACATGAATCTGGAAACCACCGATTAAGCAGAGGGGTTTCCCTTCAATAGGCTGATGAAAAGCAGAAATTGCACTAAGATGGACTCGGATCAATGTAGACTTGAGGCCAGAGGTGGATAAGTGCAAAAGATAATCCAGAACAGAAGATAAGGAGGAATCTTGAGGCTCCTTATCATGAGAATGCACCACATAGAAAATCTAGTCCATTTTTGGTGGTAGCATTGTCTAGTGGCAGGCTTCCTAGAAGCTTCTAAAATGTCTCTTACAGGTTGAGAAAATAGAAGAGGAGTTATGTTGAGAAGTACCAAGCTGTCAGGTGTAGAGACTACAGGTTGGGACGAAGCAGAGATCCCTGACTCTGTGTAAACAGAGATGGAAAAACTGGTAGAAGATATGGCTCCCTGCTGCTGAGCTGAAGTAGAAGGGAGTACCAGGGTTGTCTCGGCCACCGAGGAGCAATGAGAATCATGGTGGCATGATCGTTCTTCAACTTGACAAGAGTCTTGAGAATGAGAGGGAATGGAGGGAATGCATACAGGAAGAGATTTGTCCATTCCAGTAGAAAAGCATCTGCCTCGAGGCGATGAGGAGAATATATCCTGGAGCAGAACTGGGGCAGTTTGTGGTTGTGGAGTGCTGCAAAGAGATCTATCTGAGGCATTCCCCAAATGTGATGAAGAGGCGAGGGATTGAGTATCCATTCATTAGGTTGGAGAAGACGACTCAAGTTGTCCACCTTGGATATAGACGGCTTTGAGGAAGGTGTTGTGGCGGATTGCCTATCCCAAACCTTCAGAGCTTCTTGACAGAGAGAGGGAGATTCCATCCCTCCCTGTTTGTTGACATAGTACATGGCAACTTGGTTGTCCGTCCGAATGAGGACTACCTGGTCATGAAGAAAATGTTGAAAAGCTTTGAGAGCATTGAAAATCGCTCTGAGTTCCAACAGATTGATGTGAGACTGACGATCCGTACTGGTCCAGTGGCCTTGAGTACGGAGACATCTAGATGAGCGCCCCAAGCTCAGGTCGAGGAATCTGTTGTGAGGACCTTCTGATGGGAGGGGGCGTTTGAAACACCAAGCCTCTGGAGCGATTGGAAGAGAGAATCCACCAGCGGAGAGACTGTCTCAAGGAAGGAGTGACTGCAATGTGTCGAGAAAGTGGGTCGCAAGCCTGTGTCCACTGAGGGATTCTGAGGTGAAGTCTGGCAAAAGGAGTCACGTGTACTGTGGAGGCCATGTGACTTAGTAGTACCATCATTTGTCTCGCTGAGCTTGAAGTGCGGGAAGACACTGCATGACAGAGTTGAAGGAGAGCTTCCAGACGTTGTTGCGGAAGGAATGCTCTGAGTTGGACAGTGTCCAGAACAGCTCCAATGAATTGTAGATTCTGAGACAGTTGAAGTTGAGATTGGGAAAGTTGAGTTTGAATCCCAAACTTTTTAGAAACCACGTAGTCCGTTGGGTCACTACAATAACCCCCTGAGATGTGGAATCCTTGATGAGCCAGTCGTCTAGGTAGGGAAATACCTGAAGATCATGGCTCCTTAGAGCTGCTGCTACCACCACCAGGCACTTGGTGAACACTCTGGGAGATGAAATCAGGCCAAAGGGAAGCACTCTATATTGATAATGCAGATTCCTCACCCGAAATCTGAGATATTGACGGGAGGCCGGATGAATGGGAATATGAGTATAAGCTTCCTTGAGATCCAGAGAGAATAACCAGTCGTTCTGATCTAGAAGGGAATAAAGGGACGCCAGTGACAACATACAAAATTTTTCTTTGACTAAAAATTTGTTGAGAGCCCTGAGATCCAGAATGGGTTGCAGATCGCCCGTCTTCTTCAGAACGAGGAAGTAACGGAGTAAAACCCCCTGTTCTGCTGTTCCAAAGGAACTGGCTCAATGGTACGGAGACGAAGCAGAGATTGAGCTTCCTGAATAAGAAGGGCGGTCTGGATGGACTGGAAAGATACTCTCTTGGAGGAAATTCTGGTGGAACCTGAGTGAAACGAAGAGAGTATCCTTCCCTGATGATTGACAGTACCCAGAGGTCGGATGTAATTGTCTCTCATCAGTGATAAAAATGATGGAGACGACCTCCTATGGGAGGAAGAGAGGTCAGAGACAGAACAGTGGAGGTTATGATCTGTTTTAAACAGTCAAAAAGCTGCACAGCCTTAGGTGCAGCAGAAGGTTGAGATTTCTGTTGCTTCCGATTCTGCTGTTTTTTGGGAGGCGAACGAGTGTAAAGAGCAGCTCTCGGAGCAAAACGCCTCTGGAAAATTGGAGGAGGTCATGCAGGCTTGGCAGGAGCTGGCTTAGGCTTTGGTCTGACAATGGAAGCAAAAGATTTTTCATGTTCAGACAATTTCTTGGTGGCTGCCTCGGATAGATTCATCAAAGAGGTCATTGCCTGCACAAGGAATATTAGCCAAGTGGTTTTGAAGATTAGGGTCCATATCAATGGTGCGAAGCCAGGCCAGGCAGAGCAATGCTACAGAACAAGCAGTTGCCCTAGCAGACAACTCGAAGGCATCATAAAAAGACTGGAGAAGATGTAATCTGAGTTGTGACAGAGTAGCTATGACTTCTTGAAATTCAAAGTGCTTCTGTGTATCTAAATAGCTGAGAAATTTAGGAAGAAGATCAATGAGGAACTTGAAATAAGTGACAAAATGAAAATTATAATTGAGGACTTTGGAGGACATCATAGCATTTTGGTAAAGACAACATCCAAACTTGTGTCCATGGTTTTCCTTTCCCTTCCAGGAGGGACAGTAGCATAAATGGAAGGATGGGATCTTTTCAAGGAGGACTCCACAAGCAGGGATTGGTGAGACAACTGCGAATTCTCAAATCCTTTGCAATGCAGAGTTTTATACCTGGAGTCCAATTTTCCTGGTACTGCAGGAATTGCATAAGGTGTCTCCAGGCATCGTGTAAAAGTCTGAGTCAAAAGCTTGTGAAGAGAAAGCTTAAGTGACTCTGCAGGAGGTTGAGGAAGATGCATGACTTCAAGGTACTCCTTAGAGGATTTAGAATCAGCATCCAACTGAAGTTCCAGGTCAGTAGCCATCTGACGAAGAAAAGAAGAGAAAGATAGCTGATCCGCTAATGCCCTGCCTCGAGAAGGACTCGAGGACCTCGAGGCAGCCTGGGTCGAAGATGAAGCTTCGGCGGGAAAATAGTCTTCAAAAGAATCAGAACATAAGAACATAAGCAGCGCTTCTGCTGGGTCAGACCGGAGATCCATCATGCCCAGCAGTCTGCTCACGCGGCAGCCCATCAGGCCCAGGACCTGTATAGTGATCCTCTATCTATACCCTTCTATCCCCTTTTCCTTTAGGAAATTATCTAATCCCTTCTTGAAGCCCAACACCGTACTCTGTCCTGTCACACTCTCTGGAAGGGCATTTCAGGTGTCCACCACCCTTTGGGTGAAGAACTTCCTAGTACTGGTTCTGAATCTGTCCCCTTTTAATTTTTCCGAATGCACTCTCGTTCTAGTAGTTTTCGAAAGTTTGAAGAGTCTGTCCCTCTCCACTTTCTCTATGCCTTTCATAATCTTGTAAGACTCTATCATGTCCCCTTTAAGTCTCCACTTTTCTAGGGAAAAGAGCCCCAGTTTCTCTAATTTCTCAGCATATGAAAGGTTTTCCATACCCTTTTATCAGTCGTGTTGCTCTTTTCTGAATCCTCTCGAGTATCGCCATATCCTTCTTAAGGTATGGCGACCAATATTGGACGCAGTACTCCAGATGCGGGTGCACCATTGCCCAATACAACGGCAGGATAACTTCTTTCGTTCTGGTTGTAATACCTTTATTGATAATACCTAGCATTCTGTTCGCCTTCTTAGAGGCCGCTGCGCACTGTACCGACAGATTCATTTTCTTGTCTACCAGTACCCCCAAATCCTTTTCTAGGCTACTTTCACCCATTACCAGCCCTCCCATCGTATAGCTGTACATCGGGTTTCTGTTTCCTACATGCAAGACTTTATATTTCTCTACATTAAACTTAATCTGCCATCTTTTCGCCTACTCTCCCAGTTTGTTCAGGTCCCTTTGTAAATCTTCACAGTCATAAGAACATAACATAAGAACATAAGAAGTTGCCTCCACTGGGTCAGACCGAGGTCCATCTCGCCCAGTGGTCCGCTCCCGTGGTGGCCCCTCAGGTCTGCAACCTGTGAAGTGGTTTCTGACCACTTCTATAACCTACCTCAAGTTCTATCTGTACCTTAACCCCACTAAATAGTTTTGTGTCATCTGCGAATTGTATAACTTCGCACTTCATCCATGTTTCTAGATCATTTATAAATACATTGAACAGCAGCGGTCCGAGTATTCCTATGGAATACCACTCTTGACCCTCCTCCAGTCAGAATAGTGGCCCTTCACTCCCACCCTTTGCCTCCTACCTGCCAACCAATTTCCAATCCATCTATGTATGTCTCCTTCCACTCCAAGGTTCTTCAGTTTTCGTAGTAGGCGTTCAAGGCTTTTTGGAAATCCAAGTATACGATCCATTTGTTTGTTAATTCCTTCGAAGAAGTACAATAAGTTCATTAGGTACGATCTTCCCTTGCAGAAGCCATGTTAGCTTGTTTTCATCAAATTGTTCCTTTCTAGATGCTCATTGATGCTGCCTTTTATCAGCACTTCTGCAAACTTCCCCTGAACCAAAGTCAAACTTACCGGTCTGTAGTTCCCCGGATCGCCTCTTGATCCTTTTTTGAAGATGGGCGTAACATTAGCTATCTTCCAATCCTCCGGGATCACGCCTGTTTTCAGGGATATATTGCAAACCTGCTGTAGTAGTTCCGCTATTTCCTCCTTTAGTTCTTTCAATACCCTAGGGTGGATTCCATCCGGGCCTGGAGATTTGTCAGTTTTTAATTTATCTATCTGCTTGTGTACGTCTTCAAGGCTTACCTCCATAGATGTTAATTTATCTGCTTGATCTCTTTTGAAGATTTTTTTCAGGTTCCAGCACATTGGATGTGTCCTCTTTTGTAAATACTGACGAAAAAAACATGTTTAGTCTATCTGCCACTTCTTTTTCCTCCTTCACCACTCCTTTCCGATCTCCGTCATTCAGCAGTCCCACCTCCTCCCTTTCTGGCTGCTTCCCTTTAACATATTAGAAGAACGGTTTGAAATTTCGTGCTTCCCTGGCTAGCCTCTCTTCATATTCTCTTTTTGCTCTTCTAACCGCGAGGTGACATTCTTTTTGATGTTTCCTGTGCTCTTTCCAGTTCTCCCCAGTTTTGTCCTTTTTCCATTTCCGGAATGAATTTTTCTTATCTCCTATAGCTTTCTTCACTTCTTTAGTTATCCACGCCGGGTCTTTTGTTCGGCTCTTTTTGCATCCATTTCTAAATCTGGGGATATACAGATTTTGCATCTCGCTCACCGTGTCCTTGAATAAAGACCAGGCTAGCTCTACAGTCTGTGATTTCTTTGAGCTGTTCCTAAGTTTCTTCCTTACCATTACCCTTATCGCTTCGTAGTTTCCTTTCTTGAAGTTAAAAGTTGTCGCTGTGGTTCTCTTTCCCTTCAGTATTCCTACTTCAACTTTGAACTTGATCATGTTGTGATCGCTGTTTCCCAACAGTCCCACTACTTCCACTTCATTTGCAGGTTCTCTTAGCCCATTAAGGATTAGATCCAGAGTGGCATTCCCTCTCGTCGGTTCCCTGACAAGCTGTTCCATGAAGCAGTCCTGTATAGCCTCCAGGAATCCAGTCTCCCTAGCGCATTTTGAGTTTCCAAGACTCCAGTCTATCCCGGGATAGTTGAAGTCTCTCATAACAATCGTGTTATCGCTTTTGCATTCTCGCTTCATCTCGGCTTCCATTTCTTCATCGTTTACTTCGGTTTGCCCAGGTGGACGATAGTACAGGCCCATCTTTATCTCGGGCCCTTTCCTTCCCGGTATTTTAACCCATAGTGATTCCAATTTGTTGGTTGTCGTTACTGTCTCCACTCTGGTCGAGTGTATGCTTTCTTTTATCTATAGGGCTATTTCTCCTCCTTTCTGACCTGACCTGTCTTCGCGATAGAGTTTGTACCCCGGCAGTGCTATGCCTCATTTGTTTTCTTCATTCCACCATGTTTCAGAGACCCCAATGATGTCTAGGTTCTCAGTTTTGGCCACGACTTCTAATTCTCCCATTTTGTTCCTTAGGCTCCTTGCATTAGTATACATGCAATTTAAGTCCTGGTATTTTTTTGTCTTCATTTCCTTTCCCTGTGCTACGATCTTTATTTTCTTCTCCTGTGCTACAATCTTCTTATCCTCCTCTTCTGGATCCATCAACTCTTGTGTTTTGCACGTTGTGTCTTCCCAGCATTTTTCCCACTCAGTATCCTCACGGGATACCTTCTTCCGAATCGTCGACACTTGGTCGACTGTCGATTTTCCCCTTCTTCTTAGTATAAAGCCTGCTCTATTCCTCTCCTGATGTTGTTTGCTAGAAGTCTAGTTCCCGCTGCGCTCAGGTGCAGTCCATCTCTCCTGAAGAGCTTGCTCTTGCCCCAAAATGTAGTCCTCACGAAGTGGAACCCTCTTCCTCACACCATCTCCTCATCCATGCATTTATTGATTGCAGTTCCATCTGCCTCTTCACATCTGCCCTCGGTACTGGTCGGATCTCTGAAAAAGCTATCTTCTGAGTCCTCATCTTCAACTTCCTTCCCAGAATCTTGAACTGTTCGATCAGGAGACTTGGACGAAGCAATAGAAGCCGCTGAGTCCTCGAGGTCTGGAAGCGGAGACCTCGATCAAGGAGTCAGTGGTCTGGAAGAGTTGGAAAGTGTAGATCGGGGCTTAGTTGAAGAAGGACGCTCTTTGGAAGAAGAGCTATGCCTGCAGGTATGCCTCGAGGAAGGCCTAGATTGACAAGTGGTGCTTGGAAGGAGGTTTTGAGGAGATTTCGCCCTGCCGATGGAAGCAGATGTTACCACCAAGGAATGAATAGGGCTCGAAGCTGTAGATCGAAGCTCAGGAGATTTGGTGGAGGAATCTCGAGGCACTCCCAAAGACTGCTCCTTGTATGGAGTGTGAGGATTCCTGTCGAGGCACTTGCAAAGAATCTACTCCTTGCTTAGAGTGTATGGATGCCAGACCAGACACTCGCAAAGACTCTGCTCCCTGCGTAGAGTGTGAAGTCTCAGCCAGAGGCATAGGAAGAGGCTCGACCTCACGGGAGTCTGCAGAATGCCCAGGCTGGATTAGAGTAGCTAGCTTCGGTCCGATTTTGGTTAGGAACTGAACAAATTGCTGCTCTAACATGGTCTGAAGGAAGCCGGCAAGGATGGATTCGCATCTGAAATCGGACCACCTGCTATGGCTGGAGGTTCCAAAGTGGCTGTGGAAATGTACTTCGACTTGGAAGTCTTAGTAAGCTTGAGGACCACCGCTGGAACTTTCTGCTGAGCTATCTGACCTGAGGATCCAGGGGAACATACAGCAGGTGTACTCGAGGAAAGAGCCGCCGCAAACGAGTAAGGTTTGATGAGGCTCGAGGTCGGAGTCGTGGAAGTAGGAGGACCCTTGGTAGAAGGTTGAACTGAGGCCGCCTTCAAAGTCGAGGGTGTGACTGAAGAGTCCATCCCGAAAAGCTTCTCCACTAAAATTTGACGACATTTAAGAGGAGCAGAGCGCTCGCACAACTTCGGTTGATGGTTCGGCCCAAGGCAGTTGAGGCACCGACGGTGCGGGTCCATGAGGGAAATTGCACGCTGGCGCTGGCTACACTTCTTGAAGCCCGTTGCTGACTAGGACATAGGAGGAAAAATAGCTGCAGCAAAGTCGAAACCCATGGGCTGCGGCCTGCCCTGCCAGTCGAACGGAAGAAAATAAATTTTTTTTTTTTTTTTTAAAATGAAAAAAACACAGCAATTCGTGAAGAAAATAACACAAACCATGGTGAGAGAAGGCACGAAGTAACAAAGTTAAACACAGAGAGTCAAAGACGGACTTCTCGGCTCCGCGGAAAACTGAGAACTGAGGAGACTCGCCCTGCGCTGGGCAGGAAGGCACTCTCGCATGCGCGGTGCGGATGACTCGAAACTTCTAAGTTTCTTCAAGCAAGTCTGCTTGCGAGGCTGTCCACATCCGGGCTCCGTGGATGACATCACCCATAAGTGAGAATAGGCTGCCTGCTTGTCCTAGGATAAAGAGTTTTACCTCATGCAAAATTGTAATTTCTTTAATAAAACATCATCTATTTTTTCAGAGGTCCTCCCAGTACCTACAAATCCAAAATGTGGCCCTGCAAAGGGTTTGAGTTTGAGACCACTACCTTAAGATCATCACATACAATCACACCCAAGTCCCGCTCTTCTGTCATATACATAAGTTCTTCATCCCCTAAACTGTACCCTACCCTCGGGTTTTTGCAGCCCTAAATTTTAGCTGCCAAATTTCAGACCATTTTTCAAGCTTTTCCAGGTCTTTATGTTATTCACACCATCCGGCGTGTCTACTATATTGCAGATTTTGATATCTGCAAAGAGGCAAATCTTACCCTGCAGCAATATCGTTTATAAAAATGTTAAAAAGAACAGGCCCAAGAACAGAACCTTGAGGCACACCACTGGTAACATGCCTTTCCTCAGAGCATCTCCACTAATATCACTATCCTCTGTTGCCTTCCACTCAACCAGTTCTTGACCCAGACCGTCACTCAGTTTATTTATTAGACGTCTGTGTGGAACACTGTCAAAGGCTTTGCTAAAATCTAAATACACCACATCTAGTGTATTCCCTCTATCCAATTCTCTGGTCACCCAAAGAAATTGATCAGATTTGTCTCACAAGACCTACCTCTAGTGAATCCATGTTGCTTCTGGTCCTGTAATTCACAGGATTCCAGAAACTTCACAATTCTCTGTTTTAAAAGCATTTCCATTAATTTGTTTACCACAGAAGTCAGACTTACCTACCTGTAATTCCCCACTTCTTCCTTACTTCCACTTTTGAGGCGAGGGACCACATCTGCCCTTCTCCAGTCCTCCGGTACCACTCCCAACTTTAGAGACTCATTGAAAAGGTCAGTCAGCGGACCCACCAGAACTTCTCTAAGTTCTTTCAGCATCCTCGGATGTACATCATCTGGCCCAATCACTTTGTGTACTTTTTTTTTTTTTTTTTTTTTTCAAAATGTTTTTTATTAAAGTTTCAGAAAAAGCTCAACAAAAGTAACAACATGGTGTTCACAAGAATACATGAATACCTGCAAAGTCTTCCGAACTTCACCATCACCCCAAATCCCCTCCCTCCCACCCCCCAATCCATCCCATCCCAAATAACCAACAAACCCTACAAAGCAGCACAAATCATACATTTTCTCCATTCCAAGAACAATGTCTGTGTAATAAATCAGGCATTAAGCAGATGACTTCGGGCTCTAGGAGTCAAGGTAAGCCAAAAGGGTTCCCAACAAAGCCTAAAAGTCCGGCCAAGTAATGTATCCAGAGAAGCAATTCGCAAACGGTCCATGGAAGCCTGCTGTAACATCAAGGTGCGCCAGTGAGACAAAGTTGGAGATTCAGAGGAAATCCAGCAATGTAAGATCACTTTTTTCCCCATTAACACTGCCCGGGCCATGAAATTCCGAAACCCTCTTGGGGAAGCAAGCAGGAGGCGATCCAACGTGAACAGCATGACTGGACTAAAAGTGAAATTGTATGTCCACATGTTCCTGATATGTCCCTGAAGCTGTAGCCAAAATGTCTGCACTTTCACACAGGTCCAAAATTGATGTCCAAGTGTAGCTGGAGAGTGGGAACATTTAAGGCACTGGGCAGAAGTACACATCTTTGCCCGGAACATATATGATGGAGAGCGATAAAGACGCAGCAAAAATTTATAGTTCATTTCAATCAAGTTTGCATTAAGTGTCACTCGAGCTGTCGCAGAGATCGCTCTCTTAATCATAAGGGCAGTAACCACACACGGAAGTTCCATGGACCACTTAGTAGCATAGGTCTCGTAGGAAATCTCGCCCATACTCTCCAGAAGGTGTCGGTAATGAAATCTCATCGGGATCAAAACCTGAGCAGACAAACTCAAGGCCTCAGATATGGTCTCCATCCACTGATCAGTAAGGAAATTCTGGGGCAAGGTGCGCATATAAGAAGATAGTTGTAAGTAGGAAAGCCAATCGCAAGCTCTCCAGCCGTGGTCCCTCTGGAGATCAGCAAAAGATTTCAAGGATCCATCAGAACGGACCAATTGAAACACGTACAGGTTAGCATCAGCAGTCCAGACACTAGATGGAGCAGGAGCAAGCCCCTGGGGAAAACCCCCATTTCCCCGCAGAGGCAAGTATGGAGTCACATGTGGCGGTATTTGAAGTTGGTGGCAGAGAAGTTTCCAGACCCGACGCAGTGGTCGCAAGAAAAGGTCCCTTGCGGAGGAAGTCTTTGGCGGCAAACTCTGTACGTGGAGCAGATAGCTGAAATGAAAAGGGGCGCAAAGCATGAGTTCTTGTCGAGAAGCTGAGAAATAGCTAGTCCTGCGGAACCAATCGTTGATATGTCTCATCTGGCACGCCTGGGATAATAATCGAAGGCTACGCAATCCCAGGCCCCCCAGATCTTTAGGACGTGTCATATGAGTCAAGGACATGCGTGCCCTCTTTCCATTCCACAAGTACTTTTGAAGATGTTTTCCAATTAGTTTATCATGCTTAGCCATTAACAAAACAGGTAACATCTGAAACATATACAGCCATTGAGGCACCAGGACCATATTATATAATGCTATTTTCCCTAACAAAGATATTGGATACACCCTCCAGTTCTCCAATTTGTGTAAAGTGGAGCGAACCAATGGTTCTATGTTAAGTGTATATAATGCTGAAAGGTCAGGGGATATCGTAACACCCAAATATACAATAGCGCCTGGGGCCCAAGTCAAGGGAAACGGTCCCTGCCACTGCGCCCGAACCTCTGGGGACAGCGGCAGTACCATAGATTTTTGTTTGTTTAAGGCCAGGCCCGAGTACATACTGAATTCGTCCAGTAAATCCAGCGCTCTTGGGAGAGACACAGTGGGGGTTCCCAGAGTCAGCAAGAGGTCGTCAGCGTATGCCAGGACCCGCAACTGCGTATCACCCTCCGGCAGCCCTTGTAATACATCATCCCCCAAAAGCGTGCGGAGAAAAGGGTCCAGGTATAAAAGAAATAACAAAGGGGATAACGGACTACCCTGCCTGGTACCCCGGGATATAGAAAAAGTAGGGGACCTGGAACCGTTAACCAACACACAAGCTGTGGGATCTGTGTAAAGCAGGTGTACCATATCTGAAAACCACCCCTCAATCCCCATGAAGGAAAGTACTCGAAAAAGATAGACCCAGTTCACCTGATCAAACGCTTTAGCAGCATCCAAGCCCACCAGAACTCCCCTAATACCAGCGTCCTTTGATCGTTGTATTGCCGTAAGTAGTCTACGGACATTCAATACAGAGTGTCGGTGCGGGACAAAACCGACTTGTTCGGGGGTAATCAGGGCAGGCAATAACACAGCCAGTCGGTTAGCCAAGATTTTGTCAAGAATTTTGATGTCCACGTTAATTAAGGAGATAGGTCTATAGGATTCAAGATCCGTACCAGGCTTACCCGGCTTAGGAATTAAAGTTATGAATGCATGATTAGCTCCCACTGGAAAGTGACCCACCTCTAGCGCAGCTGTGTAATAAGCTTCCAAGGGGCCACAAAGAGAGGCAGAAAGCAATTGGTAAAACTCGGGAGAGAAACCGTCGGGGCCAGGGGAGGTTCCGCATTTGAGTTGTTTAATTGCAGTGAGGAGTTCCTTACCCTGAATCGGGCGGTTCAGTGCAAGCCTGTCCGGTGAAGTCAAGCGAGGAACCCCAGCATCCGCAAGGTAATCATCCACCTCAGGTCCCCCCTGTGGGTCTCTAGAGGCATAAAATTCCCTGTAGTAACTCAAAAAACTATGTGCAATGTCATCAGTGGAGGTCACTTCCCTGCCCGAGGGCAACACAAGGGTGGGAATTTAACGAGGAGGTCGACGAGGTCTCGTCAGCCCGGCCAGTAATCGGCCTGCCTTATTGCCAAATTTATAATAGTGAAAGCGAGAGTAATGGCGATATTTTAAAGCGCGCTCATGCAATAAAGTATTCAATGCCACTTGCGCGGCCACCATAGCCTCCCGAAAGGGGGGGGTCGGGTTCGCAACATATGCACGTTTCAACCTCCTATACTCTCTCTCTAAGTGCAACAGGCCCCTGGAAAGGCGTTTTCGCTGTGCCGCTACATAGGAAATAATATCTCCCCTAAGGACCGATTTCGCAGCCTCCCAAAACAAAAGCGGCGTTTCCTGATGTTGTGAGTTAAAAGCTACATAGTCCTCCCATTTCTGGGCAATGTATTTTTGAAAATCAGAACTGGAAGCCAAATAGGTTGGAAATTTCCAAGACCCCCCCCCCGGCCGGGCTCCCACCGTGTAGAAAGTCAATCCAAATTGGGCAATGATCCGATACGGACAGTGGACCCACCTCCGCTGAGTGGACCTGAGGCAAGGAAGCAGTAGAGGTCAAAATGTAGTCTATTCTCGAAAAAGTGTTATGGGCCCGAGATTGATGTGTAAAGTCCCTTTCAGTAGTATGGAGCAAGCGCCAAGGATCAATAAGATCCAGGGTATCGCAAAGAAATGGAACCCCCCGTGTTGGACTGGGAGTCTGCGAAGTACCCGGGCCCGTCCTATCCAGGAGGGGGTCAAGCACCTGGTTTAGATCCCCCAGTAAAACCAAGGGGCGTGTCGTATCCCTGAGCCCCAGTGAAACTAGTGTTGTGAAGAAAGCATGGTCGTATTGGTTAGGGGCATAAACTGCCAGCAAATGAAAAACAAGCCCTGACATGGTCACCTTACACAATAAAATCCTCCCCAATGAATCCTGATAAAGTTGCTCTACCTTCCCCGGGAATCCCCTGCGGACCAACAGTGCCACCCCTGCCTTCTTATTCGAGGAAGAAGTGGAAAACACCTGACCCACCCAGCCCTTCAACAATTTAGCATGTTCAGGATCAGTCAGGCGGGTCTCCTGGAGACATGCCAAATCCGCTCTGTGATGCTGAAGGCGCTGCAAAATTTTGCTTCGCTTTATTGGAGATGTTATACCACAAACGTTCCAAGATAGAATTCGAAAAGTCTTAGTACTTATACCTTACAGTAGGAGAATAGCCCCGCCCAGTACCACAAAAGACTTTCCCAAGCTCCCAGCCAGGCCCGAGAAAGAACATCTCAATTACATACACAGAGAACACACTTTTAATTTTATGGGAAACCACATTTTGCACTGGAATGGAAAAGAATAAAACTCTGAACTTTAACCCACCTTCCCAAAACCCTGAACCTCCCCCTCCCAACACACCCCAACACACCCCCAAACCCCCCCTCCCACTCCCAATCCCCCAACCAGAAACCTGGCTTACCAAGGACCCTCCCGGATCCAGGGAAGCAAAATCACGAGAATGAGGCCATCAGGGCCCTGTCCTCTTAACAGATACCAGGACATGTCCAGAGAGTTAAGATGATAAGTGAAATAAGCCAAAAGCAAATCCGCCGCCTGTGCCAGCTAAGTCCCCATCAGGCATCACAGGTCAGGTTGGCGAGGCAGAGGACTCCAAGTTATTAATGAAGTCTCCTGCCAGCACTTCAGAGTCGAACACGTGCCATTTCCCTTGATGTTGTATTTTTAAGATGGCCGGATAAATGAACATGAAGCGCCGCTTCTTTTCCACCAATTTGGAGCAAAGAGGGTAGAAAACTTTGCGCCGGTCCGTTAATGCAGCCGAATAATCTTGTCCAATGCGAATCGGGTGTGTCTCATATACCAACGAGTCTCTGTTTGCTCTGTATGCCCGGAGAATCTCCACTTTGTGGCGATAGTTATGTATCTTTCCAATGACAACCCTGGGGCGCTGGTCTGCCCCAGCCCGGGCACCCACCCGATGCACCCGCTCAAATCGGGCCGGGCCCAAGGAGGCTGGCATCGGCAGTGTACTAGCCAGCCACGATTCCACCACCGAGAGGAGCGCTGATTCCGCTATGGTTTCCGGGAATCCTATAAACCTCAAGTTCCCACGGCGCGATCGATTCTCCAGGTCTTCCAATTTGTCCTGGCAGGAACGTAATTGCGAGGAAAGGGTAGCCACCTCAGATTCCAGGGTAGAAGCCCCGTCCTCCACCGCGGACACCCGGTTCTCCAACTCAGTGACACGTGTAGAGTTATCCTCAAGTAGCGATTCCAGCCTGGTCAACTGAGTGGAGATCAGTTCCATTCGCGGTCCCAGAGCCTGTAGAATTACATTCTCCAGGTCCGCTATCATAGCCGGGGTAAAGGTCGGGCTGTGTGCTCTGGTGGCGTCCGCCATTTTGTCCTCGTTCGGTTTCGCTCTTTCCCGATCCTTTTTCGCGGATTTAGATGCCATCGCGTTCGGGGACCTTGCCAAAAATTTGTCCATTCGAGGCCAGCACCAATGCTGATAAAAGGCGGCCGAAATTTCGCGGTTTCAAACTCCGTGTTTTGCGTGAGGAGGGACAGGGCTCCGGAGCCGGCACAGCGTGTTGCCTACCAGCTCACAGCATCACGTGATCTCCTTAAGGATTTCTGTGTACTTTTATTTTAGCTTGCAACTCACAAAAACAACCCTCTGAAAATCGATCAGGATCTACCACTCCTCCATCCCTATTCATGTTTGTCTTCTGTGGTCCTGCTCCCAACACTTCAGCCGTGAACACAGAACAGAAAATTTGTTAAGCAATTCAGCCTTTTCTATAGCAGTTTCTACATATTCCTCCCCTTTACCTTCGAGTCTCACAATGTCACTTTTGCACTTCTTCCTATCACTGATATATCTAAAAAATGTCTATTTTTTTCTTCCATTTGCATCTTTGCTTTCCTGATTACACGACCAGCCTCTCAACTTTTCCAGATAATTTTGCCTGTCTTCCTCTTTCTGTGATCTTTTGTAGTTTATGAAAGCTAACCTCTTATTCCTTACCTTCTCAGCTACAGAAACAAAGTGGCCTTCTTTTCTTCCTACTTTTACTTACTTGCCTCACAAAAAGGTTGGTCGCTCTGACAATTACTCCTTTTAGTTTTGCCCACTGCATTTCCACTCCTTCCAGACATTCCCATCCAGACAATAATTCCTTGACGTAAACCCCCATCCGAACAAAGTTAGTTTTTTAAAAAATCTAGAACGTTTGCTTTTGAATGAGCCCTCTCTATACCCATCTGAAATTTTTTTTCCAATTCTTTATTCATTTTTTTAAAACTTACAATATGTGACAGCATATATAATATTTTAAACTCAGATACAACACTTAATATTCTGTTAAAATCCATTTCAGAATTTATCCCCCTTCCCCCTAATCAATAACATTCTTTAAATTCAAGAAAACCTACCCATAAACCCCATTCCTATATATCTTACTTTAATAATCAAACCAAAAAACCCCTCCCCCCTCCCTGGACATGCGTATTTAAGGGAAAAAATAATATTCAATCATTATAATATTTTGTTAATGGCTTCCAAATCTCTTGAAATTTTCTAAAATTCCCCTGCTGTGTGGCTATTGTCCTTTCCATTTTATAAATGTGATATAAAGAGTTGCACCAGAAACTGTAATTCAGTCTCTCCCATTTTTTCCAATTACTCGTAATCTATTGTATGGCAACCCCTGTCATAATAAGTAGAAGCCTGTTATTATTAGATGATATTTGGCTCTTAGCCCTCATTGACATGCCAAACATCTGAATATTAAACTTTACCATACGGTGATCACTGGATGCCAGATGATCACCCTCTATAATATCAGAAACACTTCCCTGTTTGCAAGCACCAAATCCAGTATGACCCCCTGCATGGGTTCCATTACCAACTGCTGGAACAGTTCTCCTTGTAGAGAATCCAGGATCTCCCTACTTCTAGAACAGTGTTCTTCAACCTTTTTACACCTATGGACCGGCAGAAATAAAATAATTATTTCATGGACCGGCAAACTAATAAGACTGAAATTTTTAAAAACCCCATTGCCGCCCTGTCCCCGTGAGCTCGGTCCCGTTAACCATCTGATCCCATCCGCACAAGCCTCAAATAGTTATGATTTTATATTGAACATATTTTATTAAAGTATAAAAAGAAACAATATTCTGTACAATTGTCATTTTATAAATATAAATAATACAGGGCAAGGATCAACAAAACCCTCGCCTTCACATCCCCTCTACTATCAAGAAAACTGATGGTGTTAGGGGAATGGTGTTAGGGGAGTGCAACTAGGGCAACTGCCTCCTGGTCAGAGAGAGCCCTAAGCCAGCTGGAAGCTAAAGACGCACTGCCTGGGCTTTGCACTCCCCAGTTATGTCTAACATCAACTTTAGCAAGATACCTATTTTAAATCTGATATATTCTAATCACAAGATAGAAATAAAATTATTTTTTTCTACCTTTTGTCGTCTCTGGTTTCTGCTTTCATCGTCTTTTCACTCTCTTCCATTCAGCGTCTGCCCTCTGTCTCTTCAATCCAGCATCTGCCTCTTCCATCCAATGTCTGCCCTCTACCCCTCCCCCTCCCATGCGGTATCTGCGTTCTTTCTATGCCCCTCTCTCCTACAACAGATCTAGCATCTTTGTCCCTCTTTCCTTATTTTTCATCTGACCCCCCTTCCCAGCATCAATCTCTCTCTACCTTGTCATTCCTCTGTCTCTCCCCTTTCCCTCATCTGATCTCTCCATTCCATCCTGACTCCTTCCCCTCCTCTAATCTCCCTGCCAGCTGTTTCCTTCCAATGTTCCTCCTCCCCTGTCCAGCAGTACCTTCTCCCTTTCTTCCTCCCCTTATCCAACAGTAACTCTCTTCCCTTCCCCTTCTCTGCTGTCAGCAGTAGCTCCTTCCCCTCCCTTGTCCAGGAGTACCCCTTCTCCCTTTCCGCCTCCCCTTCTCCAACATTAATTCTCGTCCCTTCCCTTTCCCTTCTCCCCTGTCAGCAGTAGCCCCTTCCCATCCCTTGTCCAGGAGTACCTCTTCTCCCTTCTCTCCTTCCCTCTCCAGCAAATGTTTCCTCTATGTAGGCTAGCGGCAGCTCTGTGTGCTTTTAACTTCGGCACACAGCTGCCCCTAAGCAGTATTTTAGCGCGGTTTCATGAGGCAGCCTCGGGGTCTTTGGTAGGCCGGCCCGCTTTGATGATGCGATGTGGGCTGGCCTACCAAAGGCCCCAAGGCTGCCTCATGAAACTGCGCTAAAATACTGCCTAGGGGCAGCTGTGTGCCGAAGTTAAAAGCACACAGAACTGCCCCTGCTTGTCTGGGGGTGCGGAGACATACGCGGCAGGAGTCGGTGGTGGCACGCAGGAGTGCCGGCATAGCGACGGCAACAGAAAGTTGCACGTCAGCTGATGCCGGCACCTTTTGCTGCGGCGGGGTCCTGAATCCTCTGCGGACCGGCAAGATTTTTTTGCGGACCGGCACCAGTCCGCGGACCGGCAGTTGAAGAACTGTGTTCTAGAAGACCCCACAATAGGGATACTCCAGTCAACATCCGGCATGTCAAAATCACCTATTAGTAAAACTTCCCCTTTTTAAAATATATTCTGAATGTCTACTATTAATCGTTGTCCACTTCTTCCGTCTGTGAAGGAGGCCTGTATAACACATCAATGTAAATATATTCACCATTCCCTCTTTCCAAATTGATCCATGGTGCCTTTTCCTTGCCCTGCAGATCCTGCAATTGTGTGACTTTAATATGATCTTTAACATATAACGCTACTTCCTCTTCTTTTCTTCCTACCCTGTCTTTCCTGAACAGATTATAGCCTGGAATAACTACATCTCAGTCATGGTTCTCCTTGACCAAGTCTCCATTATCGCCACTATATCCAACTCATCTTCTTCCATCACAGCTTCTAGATTCAGAATCTTGTTTCCCATACTTCGAGCATTAGCATATACTGCTTTCCAGACATTGCTCCCTTTTCCCATCCGTGTAGAGCATGGATGTCAAACTCAGTCACATTAAGGGGCCAAATTCAAAACAAAGGCTAAGTTGCGGGCCAGACCCAGCCCCCATAATAGTTCTAATTGTAACACCATTTTTTCCATTCATTTTTCTTGTATATACACACAATATAATCTTATTAACAACACAAAATAGTTAACTACAAAATTAAACTACACAAAGCCCACTGTATGCTTCCCAACATTTATTCCTACCATTTATTTCCTATGGAAATACAGGACCAAAACCTAAAAGTACTAATATATACAAAGGAAACCCTAAGATTGAAGACTCTGCATGCAGTACAACCCCAGAGAAAAAGAAACAAATGCATTTCTTCCTGAACAGTGCAAAATATAGACAGCAGATGTAAATTCTCAAAATTGACTCAATTCAATCACTAAATTGAAAATAATATCATCCCCCCTACCTTTGCTGTTTCCCTCCCTCCATGCTGTGCCTCAACTAGGTGCCTCCCTCTGGCGGGTGTCTTTACCTTCTGGCCGTTTTATGTGGCCTGCCGTGCAATGCATTTTCATTGCCGTCCCTGGTGTTATCTTCTGGCTGGTTCCCTCCTCCTCATTGCCGCAGTGTGCACAAAGCCACGGACGGTGGCTCCTCCCATGCCCTGCGACTCATCTGCAAGCATTCTCTCTGACATTGCGACGTCAGATAGAAGGTTTCCAGTTCAGGCGCAGGACGTGCTTAGGAGCCACCGCCGCCCGCAGCTTTGTGCACACTGCAGAAGAGAGGAGGAGGGAGCCAATGAAAACGCCGTATTGCACCGCGTGCCGCATAAAACGGCCAGGCGGGACACATTCGGACCACAGTCCTTAACTTTCACATCTATAGTGTAGAGGTATTCAGTGATTTACTTACCTGAGGGCTTATACGCACCCACCTTGGGGCTTTGATCACCCTGCCCCATCATCTGTTTTACTACTTGGGATCTAACTAGGTACTTGGGACCTGGGTTGGCCACTGTTGGAAACAGGATACTGGGCTTGATGGACCTTTGGTCTGTCCCAGTATAGCTATTCTTCTATTCTTTACACCTTTTCAGGAGGAAGAACTTAGAATGGAAGTCCAATAGTCAGGTTGGCTCCAACTGTCCAACAGAGAAAAGATTAATTCAGTTATGGAGGGATATGGAGGGATTTGGATGACATCTGCCATCTTCAACCAACTTATCACAAGCTCATCTCTTTCCCAGTCAACTCTCTCCTCAAGCACAATATCTGCATTTCACATACTTTCTCTCACTGAAGTTACCAAAACAGCAGCAGGTATGAGACTGTACACAGCACCTCACAATCCCATTTCATAACCAATTATCAAACGCTTCCTAACATTATTTTGCTCTTTCATCCATTCAATGACTATAAATTGCTTTTCTACTGACACGCTTCCAACATTATGGAAAAAGACACCATCATAAAAGTGCAGTTGCTGTATCTGCATCAGCTTCTCCCTTAATATGATTTGGTACTGGCTTATCAAATATAGGTATTGGCAAAGGCTAGGTATCAAGGACAGAAACAGAATGAGAAGGAGTTGGTCTCAAACCAGAAGTGGGTACCTGGCTGTCTTGAAACTGACACAGCACCTCAACCAAAGAAGGGGAGCTGTCCTCTTTATGTTGGACTTCAGAGCTTCCAGCATCAAGCATCGAAGAGGACCGAAGCTTCTGCTTCTTGAGTTTCCTCTTACACTCAGCATCTTGGCCTTGGATTTTTAAACTAAACTAAACCTTAAATTTATAGGCCACGTCATCTTTAAAATAAAGCTTGATTCGGTTTACAAAAATTAAAATAAAGAGAAGAAAAGTGGATTTATAATTTGGTGAATAACTAGGATTTTAAATAGTTTACGGACGATTTGAAGAGTATTTGAGTCTCTCAGCCACAAAGGAATGTTATTCTCAAAACATTGGAACCAATAGGATTAAACCACCATATAGACTGGACTATTTTTGTGAAAAAATATTTGAGACTCTTTTGGTTGAGGGCTTTTTGATTGAGTGACATCATTCATGGCAATGCACTCTTATTGGCTGATGCTGGTATTTTTATATTTTTCTGGCACCATTTTGATTTTTTGCAGATAGTGGGAAGCAAGCAAGATATTACTGTAGAGTCAATAAGTTTTTAAGCCTGAGATTATGTGCTTTTATTGTGCTCTGTCACTGACTTGGGGTTGTTTCAATACTATTTTCAGATTTTTGAGCACTTGGGTATCCCCTGAAGAAGTCAAGAGTGAAATGGACTCCCATTAGGATCATTGCTCAGGTAAGTGCTCTTTTATACCCCACATTTTTAATGCTATTTGAGACACATATGTTTACACAGTGTGAATGGAGGTTTTTTCTGACTGGTGACTGATACATGATCCAGTCCACTGGTAACATATGAGTTCTAAAGTTAAAGGAAAAATAAGTTGCTTTGGACAGATCATAGAGGTCTTTTCCTCCTCAAGTGTTAATTTCTATATCAAGTTTGGAACCTGAAATTTTTAAATATCAAGTTTGGAACCTGAAATTATTAATTTACTTTCCTGTGTGTTTCCCTCAATTATATTGTTTTTGCAAATATGACACCAGTCTTTAGAATACAGACACATCTCTTAATGGGAAAACAGAACAGTATTTCGGAAACTACATATCAGCAGAATACCTCACCTCAGCCACATATACACAGAACATGGATATTATATGTTCTTAAAACACAAACATACACTAAAAGTAAAATGAAAAGCGCCAATGCTGCTACAACCTGGAAAGGAGTAAGCTGGGATCAAATTAATGTTATAAAAAGCAAATCTATAACAGATCCAGGTCATTTAAGGACAGGCTGAGACAGCCTTCATTGCATACAGTAGAACTAAAAGTAGGACTGGTTCAGATTGCCCCTGATGTCCTAGAGCCGTTTAGTATCTCAAGACACCTCACAGATTTGTAGACTATTGAACAGAGCCTGGTGCCACTAAAAAAAATAATCCTATATCATTTTAAGGAAGTGTAGCAATGTGTGCATGCAGTCAACATGAGCCAGAATAGATCTACCTAGAATCTTCTTTTCAACCTGAAGGGCACATATTTTTTCAGATATATTAGTGAAAGGAGGAAGATAAAAAATGGAATTGCTAGGCTAAAAGATGCTGGGAACAAATATGTGGAGAGTGATGAGGAGAAAGCAAATGTGCTAAACAAATACTTCTGTTCTGTGTTCACAGAAGAAAATCCTGGAGAAGGACCGAGATTGTCTGGCAAAGTTACACGAGAAAATGGAGTAGATTCTGCGCCGTTCACGGAGGAGGGTGTTTATGAGCAACTTGAAAAACTGAAGGTGGACAAAGCGATGGGACCAGGCGGGATCCATCCCAGGATACTAAGGGAGCTCAGAGAGGTTCTGGCGAGTCCTATTAAAGACTTGTTCAACAAATCTCTGGAGACGGGAGTGATTCCTGGGGATTGGAGGAGAGCGGATGTGGTACCTATTCATAAAAGTGGTCACAGGGATGAAGCAGGAAACTACAGGCCGGTGAGCTTCACTTCAGTTGTTGGAAAAATAATGGAAGTGTTGCTGAAAGAAAGGATAGTGTATTTCCTTGATTCTAATGGGTTACAGGATCCGAGGCAACATGGCTTTACAAAAGGTAAATCGTGCCAAACGAACCTGATTGAATTTTTTGATTGGGTGACCAGGGAGCTGGATCAAGGACATATGCTAGATGTAATTTACTTGGATTTCAGCAAAGCCTTTGATACAGTTCCTCATAGGAGGCTGTTGAACAAACTTGAAGGGCTGAAGTTAGGACCCAAAGTGGTGAACTGGGTCAGAAACTGGCTGTCGGACAGATGCCAGAGGGTGGTGGTTAATGGAAGTCGCTCGAAGAAAGGAAAGGTGACTAGTGGAGTCCCTCAGGGTTCGGTGCTGGGGCCAATCCTGTTCAATATGTATGTAAGTGACATTGCTGAAGGGTTAGAAGGAAAAGTGTGCCTTTTTGCAGATGATACCAAGATTTGTAACAGAGTAGACACCGAAGAGGGAGTGGAAAATATGAAAAAGGATCTGCAAAAGTTAGAGGAATGGTCTAATGCCTGGCAACTAAAATTCAATGCAAAGAAATGCAGAGTAATGCATTTGGGGATTAATAATAGGAAGGAACCGTATATGCTGGGAGGAGAGAAGTTGATATGCACGGACGGGGAGAGGGACCTTGGGGTGATAGTGTCCAAAGATCTAAAGGCGAAAAAACAGTGTGACAAGACAGTGGCTGCTGCCAGAAGGATTCTGGGCTGTATAAAGAGAGGCGTAGTCAGTAGAAGGAAGAAGGTGTTGATGCCCCTGTACAGGTCATTGGTGAGGCCCCACTTGGAGTATTGTGTTCAGTTTTGGAGACCGTATCTGGCGAAAGACGTAAGAAGACTTGAGGCGGTCCAGAAGAGGGCGACGAAAATGATAGGAGGCTTGTGCCAGAAGACGTATGAGGAGAGACTGGAAGCCCTGAATATGTATACCCTAGAGGAAAGGAGAGACAGGGGAGATATGATTCAGACGTTCAAATACTTAAAGGGTATTAACGTAGAACAAAATCTTTTCCAGAGAAAGGAAAATGGTAAAACCAGAGGACATAATTTGAGGTTGAGGGGTGGTAGATTCAGGGGCAATGTTAGGAAATTCTACTTTACGGAGAGGGTGGTGGATGCCTGGAATGCGCTCCCGAGAGAGGTGGTGGAGAGTAAAACTGTGACCGAGTTCAAAGAAGCGTGGGATGAACACAGAAGATTTAGAATCAGAAAATAATATTAAATATTGAACTAGGCCAGTTACTAGGCAGACTTGCACGGTCTGTGTCTGTGTATGGCCGTTTGGTGGAGGATGGGCAGGGGAGGGCTTCAATGGCTGGGAGGGTGTAGATGGGCTGGAGTAAGTCTTAACAGAGATTTCGGCAGTTGGAACCCAAGCATAGTACCGGGTAAAGCTTTGGATTCTTGCCCAGAAATAGCTAAGAAGAAAAAAAAAAATAAATAAATAAATTTAAATTCTATCAGATTGGGCAGACTGGATGGACCATTCGGGTCTTTATCTGCCGTCATCTACTATGTTACTATGTTACTATGACTGAATGAGAATCATCAGTTGGGTGACACATTTTTTTTGAAGGTAGGAAAACAAATGTGCAAGTACTCAGTACTGGTGTATAATGGCTGAAACCCCCACCCCAAAACTAATTTTAAGGCATGATTAGTTTTATATCCCTGTGTCAAATTATCTGTGTCATTTCTGAAATACTACTGTGAACCGTTAAATAAATTAATAATCACATTTCCAAATAACTGGAGGTATAATTGAATATATTTTCTATTCACTTTTGTGTGTGTACTATTATGCAAAATTCCAAGACTAAACTGTAAGAACAGTAATGAAAAGAAGAAGGTTATAAATTCACATGTAAGATAAAGCAGGCAAAACAAGATACTATCATAGAAAACTTGTGCACCTACCTGCAATGGAACACTTGATTATCTGAAACGGGAGTTGCAGATAGCTGGCTTTGATTGGCAGAATTCTTGAGAAGGGAAGGTTTTCCACATTTCCATAGTCTACATAAACTACCTTCACAGCAGATTCCAAGTTATCTAGCACGACTGCACGGTACCAGTGATTATCACCTACAAGAACAGCAGAAGTTATATATTGTAAACATTTATACCTAGTCCCCAAACAATGAAGCAATGATCCCCAATTTGATGATACATGTCTCTGAAGTTCAGTTAAGTAACCATCAAACTGTAGTAAAAGAACAGCGGTGGATTTTCATTTTAAGGAGGAACAGATTTAAACTCTTCATACCAAGTCTTAATTTTTTTACACTGGCTCTCCACTAGTGCTGCCCAATTCAGGAAAAAAAATTTTGATTCAATTTGATTCAGCCTATTTGAATCGATTTTTCGATTCGATTTTCTTGCCCAATTGGGTGTTTTTTAAAACATCCTGGTGGGTTTATTTTATAGCCTCTTCACCCCTTTTGTCAAAGAAGGGGCGGGACTGCAGCAGAGAGAAGACAACTTGGACAATCTATGGCAGCTTACAAAGATCGCTAGAGCCAGCAATCTTCTTCTGCAGGGCAGGCTGCTGAATTTCGGTAAATTGCTGCGGGAAGCCGGACACTAGCGGGGAAGCCACTTCCCGACTGACCCTCCCCACTCGCCCTCTAAAGCAGGAACGGCAGGCCAGCATGAGGTAGCGCTGCCGCTCCTACTTTAGGGGCGAGGGTCAATGAATCGGGAGGCCGATTTTTTGGTGGGGTAAATCGATTCGAATCGATTCACCAGAAGTGAATCGGTGAATAGATTCGAATTGGGCAGCACTAGTAAAGACCCACACACACCCTGCTAGTGTTCACTGACCTCCTCACACCCCCACAAAGATCAGAATAATAAAGTACATACCTGTCTCCAGAACATCAGCACCTGCTATAGGAACTCCTAGTAGAGCTGCACACAGGTGTCTTAAGTAGCCTGGGGGGAGAGGGGGGGGGGGCGGTAGTGAACCATAGAGAGGAGGACCCAGGCCCATAAAGCACTTTAACACTCTACATTTATGGTGGAACATGTGTGCCCACCAAAACCCTACAGTACTGCCATATAGGTGCCACCTGCAGCCATTAGGGCTATTGGGGTTGTAAACAGGTGGATATAGTGGGATTTGAGGGGCTCACCATAACTTATAAGGGAGGTCAGGTGAGATGCTCATATGGCACCCTTTATGTGAAGTTCACAGCAGTGTCCTGTAAAGTGCCCCATTGCTCTATTGTCATGTCTGGGTGGCCAGTTCATTATAAGATTGGTCCCTTTCATACCTAAATGGTCCTGTTCTGGGCATTTGGGGTAAAATTTTGGTCAAAAATGTGGTATAAAGATAGACATCCTGGCGGTCTGGTTGAACAATTGCCTGGACATCCAGATAGACGATTTTCAAAAAAATAAAATTCTAGACATTTTTTCGAAAATGGCGTGGGGGGGGGGGGGGGGGGGGGCATGGATTTGCGGCATACGAGAATGGTCGGGTGAGTGAGTGGCTCCTGCAGTGAAAGGCCAATTTTGTTAAAATAAAGCAGTCAAAATTTGTGTAAGTCGGGTGGAAAGTGAAATCTAGAGTGAGAATGGCTTCAGGTAAGCATGGTAAAAATAATACGGTGAATTTAAACGGGGGGAGTGTAAAAAGATCAAAATTAGATTCGATCTCCCCGTCGACGGTCCCGTTGTCATCAGAGGAAATAGAAAACAAAGATCTCTGATGAATGAATTACAGAAAATTAAAGAAATTGTATTGGAAAGCGCTAAGAACATAAGAGGTTAAAGAGGAAGTGGAAAGTTTTAATAAAAGAATGCAGGCGGCTGATTTTAAAATTGAACAGTTGGAAAAGCGCGCTGAAAAATCTGAAGCAGACTTGAGGGAATGCAAAAAGGTTCACAAAGAAATAGAGGCTTTAAAAAGGGATCTGGAGGATCTGTCAAACCGAGAAAGGCGAAATAATTTACGTCTGATCGGGGTGCCTGAAGGGGTTGAACAAGAAGATCCTATAAAATTTGTGATGTCCTTTATTTCAAAAATCTTGCCGTTGAAGAGTCCTTTCCCATTAGAAATAGTAAGGGCACACTGGATCCCAATGAGGAAATCAAGCAGTCAAAAGGGTCCCCGTCCAATTATTTTCAAATGATTACGATATCAGCAGGTGGCAGAAATTATGAAGCTAGCTAAAGATAATAAAAATCTTAAATGCCAGGATTCAAAAGTTTTCATAGTTCCGGACTTTGCAAAAGCCACCGCTTATAAAAGAAAGCAGCTTCTGGATTTGAGACCTAGATTAAGAGCTTTGGGTGCAAGGTATGGATTGGTATATCCAGCAATTATGAGAGTGACCTATGAAAACAAAACATATAATTTTGAGGAGGCAGCTAAATTGAAAGAATTTTTGGATCAGTTTGATTTATCTATGGACTCTTGAAAATTAGTTAGATGCTGATTTCTTGTTTATTTGATTTTTGTTTTTGATCATTTTATTATTAAAATGAGAACTTTTAAAAGTTTATAAATGGAGGAAATGGATAAGAAGAATATGTTTTCCAGCAAGGATTCGATGCAGTTAACTTTTGAAAAGAACTCAACATTCTGACTAGGTCATGTGACCAGCCATGAGGGAGGCTTGTTGCAGTGTTGTGATGGAATGTCAGAGATATGGAAAAATAATATATTTTTGGTTAATGTTTATATGGCAAAGGGTCAGCGGAAGTTTAAAAAGTTGAACAAATATGAAAGATGGTTTGACAATATGGAAAAGAAAGTGAGATATGATGTGAAGTGCTGAGACTGATGAGGATCGCTTGTATGATACGGTTGGATCCTCACTTTGATTTATATTTCACATCTGACCTTTGCCTAGATTTAAAGTTTGGTGCTACACATGAATTTTAATAGAGTTGTATGGATGATGCAGCTTAGCATAAGAAGAATCTGAAGACAGCTTCCAGAAAATTGGATGAACTACTGCATTGAAATGGATAGGTGAAGCTGAAAATAGAATGTTAAGACCTGCTGCGCTTTGGAATAGGTTGCTGGACTGCTATAATATTTATATAACATAAGCAATGCTTGGAGTTAGGTTCAAGTGTTGATATAGAGTGGTTTAGTTATGTATCATATTATGAACTTCCATGGTGGTATGAGCCTGAAGTATCATAATAAATGGATTAACTTGTTTAAGAAAAAAAAAAAAAAAGTAGGGGGGATAAAGTATAAGTAGATAAATAAGAAATATAATAAGTAAGATATTAAGAATATATTAACTTTCTATTTATTTTAGGCGCTATGGTGATGTTCCTGCAATTCTGGATATACATTTTATTAGTTCAGGAATAAATGAAGGATGTATGGTAGAATGAGTGAATGAAAAAGGAAATTATATGATGAAATAAGTTACTAATTGGGTGGTTTATAAGTTGATAAGAGATGATTTGAGTACATGAAGATTGGAATGCATTGCCTTTAGAATGGAGAGGGAAAGGAGGGGAATGAGGAATATTCAGGAATAGGAATGAGGAATATTCAGGAATATGAATTTTTGTGGGATGTAGAAATCTTATGTTTAATGGAGGTCTAAGTTATGAATTTAAGAAGAAAGTAAATACTATTTGTCATATGTGATTTATAACAAATATTTATTTTATGTTATTTAGGAAAAAAAAAAAAAAGAGTGAGGAAATGGATTGGAGTAGATTTTAAGTGATTTATGATTTGCTAAATGACTTACAATGTAATATTTAAGATGATTATTATATTTAGGAGAGTTGTTATGAATTTGGCCTGGGGGGAGTTTCTCATTTACTTGAGCTATATATGTACGCCTCGAAGTTGACAATGTTATATTGCGGGAAAAGGTGGGGGGTGTAATGGGAGAGTATTTGGGAGTGGGTTGGGGATTGAATTAAATTTTCAACGTGGGGGAAATTATTATATAATAATTATAATGCAGAAATATGTAATTATTATGTTTCATTTTGTTTAAATGGATTTTAAAATTTTTTCTTTAAACGTTAATGGCCTTAATCATCTGATAAAAAGGAAGAAGACGCTATTATATTTAAAAGCAGAATGCGGATGTCTGTTTTATACAGGAGACTCACCTTACTGGAGATGAATCAAAGAAACTAATTGGTAATTGGGTGAAGGATTGCTTCTTTGCTCCTGCGGTAGGGAAAAAAGCAGGTGTAGCTATTCTGATTAATAAAAAATGCACTGCAGTGTTTAACTTGGTGGCTGCAGATCAATTAGGAATGTGGATACATGTGAACATGAGTATGGGCAGTACTATTGTAGCGCTTTTTAATGTGTATGCCCCTAATTCGAATCAAATTGAATTTTTTAAAACTCTGCAACAAATAGTTCTACCACTGGCTGCTAGTAATTTGATAGTAGCAGGAGATTTCAATGCTGTTATGGATCCTTTATTAGATAAAAAACCTAGTAAAATTTTAAAATCATTAGGGTTGGATAATTTTGCAAATTCCTGTAATTTAAAAGATATCTGGCGCATTCTTCATTTTAATGATCGAGAATTTTCGTTTTGTTCACATGTCCATAAATCTTTCTCTAGAATTGATTATGTTTTGGTTTCAGATAAGTTAGTACAAAATGTCACTCAAGCTACTATAGATCCAATAATTTTATCTGATCATGGTGGTGTCTGGATAAATTTAAATTTTGCTGATCAAGATAATGATAGGCCTGTTTGGAGATTCGATAATGCATTGCTTGAATACCCAAAATTTTGTGAAGAATTTCAGACAAAGATAAATGAATATTTTCAAATTAATAATACGGAAGAAGTCTCATTAGAAATCTTGTGGGATGCTTTTAAGGCAACTATGAGAGGACAAATAATATCATTTTCAGCTTATTCTAAAAAACAATTAAAAAAACAATTTATTATGTTAGAGCAAGAGATTACGATTTTAGAGGCAAAATTGATAGAAAAATGGGAAAATTCCACGCTACAAGCTCTTTTAAAAGTTAAATATAAATATTATGAGGTTTCTTCTAAATTGGTTAAGAAAGGTATTCTGTGTCAGTAAGCTTTGTATTATGGTAATTCGAATAAGGCGGGAAGATTACTGGCTAATTATCTTAAAGTTAAAAAAAGAAGGTCTAAAATAAGTGCAATTAAAGATGAAAAAGGAGATACTCAGTCTCAAAATGGACCTATATTAAAACAATTTAAAAATTTTTATAAAATAAATGAGTCGCCATTCCAAATATAATCAATCAGGGATATTTTCCATGAGCTCTGGGAGGACCCAATACATACCCTGGCGTAAAATATAGGCTTGATGATACCTATAAAAATTTGGGAAATTTACCCCACCCTCCATAATTGATTTTTGTAGATACTAAAGCAATTCTAGGTCTTTTGACCAGCCAAACAAATTTTATAAGAATACCATAATTTTTTATAAAAGGACCATTGAAAAAAAACTGGTATCATACTCATTTGAATATCATTTTAATAGTTTGAACTCTCCCCCACCAAGAAAGATGTAAAGGATTCCATTGCTTACACATTTCTGTTACTTTCTTTAATAAAAGTTTTTCATTCTCTTTTATTGTGTCTTCAAGTGTACTTTTAATCCAAATTCTTAAATACTTTAATCCATCTTCCTTCCATACAAAGGAAAATGAGTCAAATAATCCTTAAGTACAATGTATGTTAAATGGCAGAATTTCTGATTTACTCCAATTTATCTTATATCCTGAAAATTTTCCAAATTTCTCTATCAATTCAAGCAAGCATGGAATGGAAGTTTCTAGATTCCTCAAATAAAGCAGTATATCATCTGCATATGCAGAGACTTTATATTCCCAGTCTGTACGAAGAATACCCTGTATCCCCTTTGCTTGTTGAATAGCTAACAACAAGGGTTCTAATACCATATCAAAAAGCAAAGGAGATAATGGACAGCTTTGTCTAACCCCCCCCTCCGCAAGTTAAAACGCTTTGATAAATTATTATTAATATAAAATCTTGCAGATGGGGAGCTATACAATGATTGAATCATTTGTATAAATCCAGAACCTATACCAAACCATTCTAAAGCTTGATACATAAAGGTCCATTCCACCCAATCAAAAGCTTTCTCTGCATCCAAGGACACAGAAAGCTGGTTCATTCATGGCTTTTGTTAAATTTAACATATGAAAAGCCAACCTAGTATTATTAGATGAATGCCTCTTAGCAACGAATCCAGTTTGGTGCACATCAATAATAAAAGGGAGAGCCTTAGCCAAACGTAAAGCCAATGTTTTAGCTAAAAGTTTTCCATCAACATTAATTAGTGAGGGGGCGTGGCTTTGAGGCATACCAAAATGGCTATATGACTGAGTAGCTCCGCAGAGTCAGGCTAATTATTGAGTTATTAGCTGGAAAAAATTATTGAGAGCCATTTCGGAGGAGGTATATTTGACAAAGAAATGGCTTCGGGTAAACAAAATAAAAATTCTTCGGCGGGAGCTGGTTCAGGTAGTGTTAAAAGGTCGAAGTTAGAGTCGACTTCACTTCTGCTGGTTCCGTTACCATCGGAAGAAGTTGAGAACAAAGATATTATGAGAGATACAGATAGATAGATGCGGCACAATGCAGATACAAATCAACAAAACCACTCAAAAAGCATTTTTCACCATGCGCAACCTTCAAAAAATAAGAAAATTATTCGAAAAAGATCACTACAGGATCATAGTCCAATCCCTTGTCCTAGGACTAGTGGACTATTGCAATATCCTCTACCTTCCATGCCCCACAAACTTGATAAACCAACTACAGACCATTCAAAACACAGCCCTCAGGCTGATCTATTCACTTGGAAAATTTGACCATATCACTAATGCCTACCTAGACTCACACTGGCTACCAATACGAGCTTGAATCCAATTCAAATTTTATTGTCTATTATACAAAGCAATAAACGGAACTGCACCCACCTACCTCAACAACCGTCTAAATCGTAACCGCACATCCAGACTAAGAAGAACCCAGATCCTATTCTCCTTCCCACCGCTCAAGGGAACTCAACGAAAGAAGATGTACGACGGCCTCCTAGCGATGCAGGCAGCGAAACTGGACCCCTGTATCTCCAACCTGTTGTCAACTACAAGTGACTTTAAATCATTCCGAAAAGAAATCAAAACCCTGCTATTCAAAAAAACTATACAGCCTTCTATCCCCCCTCACATTCTCCCACCTCCATGCAAACTACCAGCAGACCTCCCCAACAACCCTAACAAGTAACCAACCCTAAACTTCATCTTCCTTACTAGTATTCCTAAATTCTCCTCCATTCCTCAACTTCTCCCCTCTGCCTTCTCTATTTAACCTCCCCTAAATTGTAATCCCCCTGCATCTACTGAGTAAGCGTCCCCTAAATCAGTGCTTTTCAACCTTTTTTGGGCAAAGGCACACTTGTTTCATGAAAAAAATCACGAGGCACACCACCATTAGAAAATGTTAAAAAATTTAACTCTGTGCCTATATTGACTATATATAAAGTAATTCTCTTGAATAGGAATCAAATAAACACAAAGAAAGTATTTTATAATTACTTTATTATGAAATATTTTTTTTTTTAATTATTATTTATTTATCATTTTGTAAATAATTATCAAGTATAACTTGTACAGAAAGCAAAAATTTAAGTTTAAGGATACATAGCCATAATCATCATATTAAAGTCCAAAAATCAAGGAAACAAACAAATAATACATATCCATATTTTCAAAGAAAAACAAAAAGAAAACTCCATTATGTTACTTAAATTTTTAACTCAAGTCCACTTTGAAGATCAAGATGTACAAAGGACAGTTTAAATTAAAAGAAAAAACAAATAATACTGAGATTAATCTAAGTTGAGCTCAAAGTTCCCTAATAACTTCCCATCTAGGGCTAGATCTTATTGTCCTTTTTCTTTTTCCAAGCGAGATAGTGACAGGAAGGTCACCAGCTGTGAAGGATCAAAAAAGACAAATTTCTGAGAAGAATAATACACTATGCATTTGCATGGGTGACGTAAATAAAAAGTTGCCCCAAGGGCTAACACCCCTGGCTTTAATAATAGAAATTCTTTACGACGCCTCTGGGTTTCTCTGGCAAGATCAGGATACATTTGTATCTGCATTCCTAAAAAGGTTTTCATTTTATTTTTAAAGAAGAGTCTCAGTAACCAGTTTTTGTCCGGGGCCAATGCCACTGTTAATATTAAGGTTGCTGGGACTGCCTTTTCAGTATTCGAGGATTCCAATATAGTAGACACATCCAAATTTTCCTGTTCATCCTCTTGCTGTTGTTTCCGTTGATTAGTAGGAAGATAATAAACTTGTGTAAATGGTGGTATCATATTTTCAGACAAACTCAAAATTTCCATTAAGTATCTTTTCAGCATCTCCCGAGGTGTAATCATCAAGACCTTAGGAAAATTTACCAATCTTAAATTATTTCCACGGGAAAAATTTTCCAAAGATTCTAACTTTCTTCTAAGATTGGTATTGTCCTTAATTATTGTTTCATAAATTTGTTTGGTCTTAATTGATTCCTGGTTAATGCTGACAATCTCTTTTCTAAGCTCTGTTGTTTCCTTTTTTACTTCTTTTATTTCTTTATCATGATGTTTTATTTCCCTTTCTATTTGATTTAATTGAGGTTTTAACAAATTAGGAATATTAGCAACCAGGTCCCAGATAGTTTCAAGTGTTACCTCTTGGGGTCTCTGAAGGTGAAAGGAATAAGTTGTAGACTCTTCTCCCACTGGTGAAACTGCCTGTTTAACATTCTCCTGGATCTGTCCGCTCTCCTCTGTTGTCGACTCCTCTGTTTCTTCAAACAGACTCTCTTGAAAATGTGGAGAGTCTGGATCCCTGCTCCCTCCATGATTGACAATGGCCTCCAGGGCTGAAGATACTCCCTCTTTGGAGAGTTCCCCCTCCCGCGGGGAGCTGGTAACCTGAGGGCGTGGGGGCGGAGCCCTTGTGTCGGGGCTTAGCGTGGTCTCAAGTCCCTGAGAGATTGCCTCCGTTCTGCCCGTTCGGGGCGTCTCTAGCGGGAACGCCTCCGACTGCAGGGAACTCTGCATGCGACGAAACAGCTCCTCAATGTTCCCCAAGCTGGGTCCGACGGAGCTCCGCGAGGCCCCAGCCGTGCTCCGACCCCTCCGCTTGGGCATTCTGCCGAAAATTCAACACGGAATCCAAAGTAAGTGAAGAGCTCACCAGCGCATGACGCTCAGCTTAGAGCTTCGGCAGCCATCTTGATCCCTTTATTATGAAATATTAAGTAAACAGAATAGTGAAAAATTATAAAATACTTTATTCAGTGTGAAACCTGGGCCTGTTTGGCTGAACACAAAGCTGATATTCTGGCTGGAATCGAAGAAAGACACACATGTAGCTCTTCGTCAACAGCTCTCAGTCTCTCTCTGTATTTGGTTTTTATAGCAATCATGCTTGAAAAGCTAATCTCACACAGATATGTAGTGGAAAATGGGAGCAATGTCAAAATAGCTTTGTTTGCCAGAAGGGGGAACTCCTTGGCGGTATCCAACCAAAAACTGTCCAAAGGTAGATCAGCAAATCTTAGCTTGAAACCACGATTTTGTCTCAGTTCAGTTAGTTCCTCCTGCTCCTGTAAAGTCATGTCCTTTCCACCAACTGATGCTGAGCTATAAGGGTCTCTAACTCAGTCAAGGCATTCAGTGGAGACTGAAGAGAAATAAAATGACAACTTCTCCTCAAGAGTTTTTAAATGTTTAACTATTATCTCACACAGTGCAGCAGTGTGAACACCTTGCCATTGCTTGGTGAGTGTGAACATTTCAAGATTGCCACTTTCCACGTGTTGATGCCAGAGTTGCACCTTTGAACGGAATCCATTTATTTTATCTGTACTTGTAAGCAGGTTTTCACTTCGGCCTTGCATTCGTGTGTTCAGTTCATTCAGATGATAAAATATATCTGCCAGGTATGCCAGCCTTGCACACCACTCATCACTTGCAAGCTGCTTTGTGTTATCTGACCTCTCATTTGTCAGAAACACTTTAAGTTCCTCCCGCAGCTCATACACACGAACCAAGACCTTGCCACGCGACAACCACCGGACAGACACTTGTGCAGTTTTCCCACTTAAGTCCTCCTTTTTCAAGGTATTCTGATGTGACCCAAAAAATTTCTTCTCCTGTTGTTTTTTCTGGCAATGCCTTGCAAAAAAAGAAGTTTTCTCTAATTGCATCACCATCAACAAAACGCACATTGGCCAAGAGTTGAGCATGTCCACTGATATCAGTAGACTCGTCAAGTTGCAATGCAAATTTCTCACTGATACGGATCTTTTCCAAAACCACACTTTCGATGTCTGCAGACATGTCATTAATACGTCTGGAAATTGTGTTGTCTGAGAGAGGGACTTTGGCTATTTCCTTAGCTGCTTCAGGTCCGAGCATCTCCTCTACAATAGCTTTGCAGGCAGGAAGTATTAATGTCTCTGCCACAGTGTGCGACTTTTTTGACTTGGCTATAAGTTCAGCAACTTGATAGCTAGCTTTAAGAACTCTTTCATTTACCTTTGTGGTTTTTCTCATGAAAGTTGCCTGTTTCTCCGTGTTGTCACGCAGGCGAACAAAATAGTCCGCATTCTTGTTTTGAAGCGAAGGGTGTTTCGTTTGGAGATGGCGTTTAAGTTTGCTTGGGACCATAGCATTGTTAGCTAGCTTTTCACCACACACCACGCACAGTGGAGTTGGTTTGTTTGCATCTCCAGTGAAAATAAATCCAACTGAAATATAGCTTTTGCTATATTGCCTTGCGCCAGAGAATTTGCTTGCGCTAACCATCTTTGCTTTCTTTTGACCCCCACTCATACTTGGGCTCTCATCTGGCTCCAAATTTTGTTCAGAGTCTAGTTCTTTCCTTTTCAAAAACTTGTCCATCACTGCAGTATCTCACTGTCACTCAGGACTTACTGCGCTTGTCTCCTCCAGATAGCCGCTGTCCGTCACACTCAGCACTCTTCTGATCGATCCCCGATGAGCCGGCGGATGACAGCTCCAGATGACAGCTCTGTAAAACTAAACAAGCCAGACCAGCACAGATCAATCCTACACCGTCAATCCTAACAGAAAACCATGTCTTTCAAACACACAGAACACAGAAAACACCTTCGCCTAGTATGGAATATGTCATCACAAACTAACCCCTCACCCTTTTACAAAACTGTAGTGTGGATTTTAGCCACAGTGGTAACAGCCCTGACACTCATAGAATTCTGAGCATCAGAGCTGCTACCACCACGGCTGGCACTAAAAAACGCTCCACAGTTTTGTAAAAGGGGGGATAAAATAGAAATACACAGTTTCAACGCTGTAGCTCAGAGGTGCCCAAACTTTTTGAGCTTGTGAGCTACTTTAAAATGACCAAGTCAAAATGATCTACCAATAATAAAATAAAAAAACACAAAGCACACTATACGCTGAGAAAATGTTAATTATCATTCCTATTTTGGGTTTTTTTCAAAGAGGTCAAGGCAGATGACCTCAGTAACTACCATACAAAAATAGACAAATATACCCTCCATCCTTTTTATTAAACCACAATAGCAGTTTTTAGCGCAGGGAGCTGCGCTGAATGCCCAGCGCTGCTCTTGACGCTCATAGGCTCCCTGCGCTAAAAACCACTATTGCGGTTTAGTAAAAGCTGACCATATTGTAAAATATAGACAGCAGATATAAATTTAGAACTGTGCATAGTAAGTGAAGTGAAGTTTTCATCTCTGGGAATTTACCCAGTTAACTATTAAGTTATTTGGGCAAATTCCTTTGAAAACTGTGGTAATACTGCCTCCACTTTGCTA